>NW_028324255.1:8495000-11255817 GCF_054372755.1 Phalangium opilio
AATTTGTAAAATAGTGTTGGCCTAAAAATCGTGACGGATACTTCATGGTTATTTATTAAAAACTTTTAAAATTTGCTAGCCCCCACGATCAAGGGGTTTCGTACCCGAAAGCTCACAAATTTTAGCCTAAAAGTTTTTAATAAATAGCCATAAAGTATCCGTCACATTTTTTAAACATTTCTTACATTTATGAAAAAATATTTTGGGCAAATGGATTTATGGTGAAGAAGATAAAAAAAGAAACCAAGATTGGTTTTTTTTCAAAACGTTTGTTTTATAATCATGCCTCTAAATTGAAAATTTTAAATATCTCGGACTTCACTCATTCCATATTGTTCACTTATCTTTAACGCTTTCTAGTCTTTGTCACAAGGGCAGTTTTTATTAATACCACATAAACACCAATTATCGTTTTACTATTTCTAGTCTTTGTCCACTGAGACAGTTTTTATTATTTTTAGATAACACGGTTGTTCAATTTTGGGGTTTAATACTTACTTCCACGGTGGAAAATCGGATGAATCTCCCGTATGCGGTGTTATTGCTGCTGCTGTTCATAATTACACGTAGCTCAATTTCTTAGAAGTGGAGCTTGGATTAGAAACTCTAAAGGATAATTAACTTTGTAAAATATTCTAAGAACAATCAGTTTTAATCAGGGTTGTTTGACTTAAACCAGTTGGATTTAAATCACTGATTTCAATAATGATTTAAATCAAGCGATTTTTTTTAAAAAAATCAATTTATTTAAATCAAGTATTTATTTTTATTTTTAAATAAATGTTTTGTAAATTCCAAGAAATAAGTTTAAGAAACTTAACTAGATAAGACCTATAATTAAAAACAATCATGGTTTTGACATATTTCAGTTTAAGTCTTTTTGTCTTGCCACTCGTGGTCAATTTTAACTAAAGTAAGATTCGAAATAGGCTTTGTAGAAAATATCCAGTAGCTGCTTAAATGCCATGATTATTTTGTATTTGTTTTTTTTTGTTAATTTTGACTCAAAAGTTTTCATGTTGGTAATTTACTAAAATTCTAGTAGTTCAATAGCAATTTAAAAAAATCAAATAAATCTATAAAAGTCAAAAAAATCCAATTTAAATCAAAAAAATCAACAAGCCTGGTTTTAATATATGATACAAAAAAACTGAAAGACAATGGTCATTATATTAAGGGCTGATCCGTAAACTCTTTCATCACGTGTAAACGGAGACCCTATGGGCAAAATGTCATAAAGTATTTTGGAGTCAAATCGTCTATAGAACCCACTGTACTTTGGTGCTATTAGCCTTTTTGGAACACCATGTGTAAGCAGACAATGTTAGTTATTTTGAAAAACTTGCGTAAAGGAAGGTAACTTGAAGAAAAGCATTATTATATTATTTGTTAAAATATTTACTTCAACAAAAAGTTGTCGTCAAACTCAAAATCTTAATTCTCTATTGTAAATACCAATAATAAACAGCTGGTCAGCTGACATACAACTGCGACTCGTAAATATCGCGACTAGGAACGTGTCAGTTAAAACCGGACTAATCGAGATATACAAAAGCTTGCTTAGTTATCGAGGGGTCCGACATTCCCAAGAAAGCGTACGTGATTTTGTCCAAGATTTCTTCTCTGATTATGCGATTTTGACCAAGGTTTCGTGATTTCTTCTTTGATTTCGTAGTTCCGTGATTTTGTCTGAAAGATTTCGCGAGAAGCGTACGATATTTCGTGTATATGTTGGACCCCTCGTTAGCTATAGTATAACGCCAATAGCGAGACACGTCGGGGCTTTAAAAGGGTTGAAGATCACATAATTCTATAATTAAAAATATGCCCTCATTTACAAATTTCTGGGCGTTATGTTATTATTACTGATTTTATATGAAATTTGTAAGTATTATGAGGTAGAACTGACATTGCCAGTGTAATACACCATGAAAGGACTAACCTTATATTATACACTAAACCGAGTTCTCCGGAAGTGGTTTAGAGACAGAAGAAACAGAGCGATATACCTTTTTGCCCTCTTTATTAAGCAGCGCTATAAAGACTAGAACGGGACTTCAATTTTACGCTTCAGTTCTATAATTGCCTTTCAAAATATTATTCCGCATAAAGGGTATTATTAAAGTCAAAGAGCTGGAACAAACATCATTAAGCACAATTAAAACTTTCCTAAAGTTTAACAACTTCTCTGAAAGTACGCGACGTTACTAAGCGACGTTTGAAACCGAAATTTCTTCATTCTTATTTTTACCACAAGAAACAGAATCCCTATAAGAGAGTAGGGGTGTCCATATAAATCCAAAATTTTCCATTCCCTCCCCTTTTGGGGAAGGCTCAGAATGTTTTCGTTTGTTTGGACACCCAGAGGGGAAGGAAGGGGAGGTCACAAACAAGTACGGTTTGCAGGGCAAGAAATTTGAATTTTTGCCATTGGTGGTGGGAAATCATTTGGCTGTTCAATTTTGATGATGTTGTCATGCACCTGAAAATAGAGGCTTTTATCTTGTAAAGATAGGCTTATGCTAGTTCTAGTCGTAATAATTAAATATTTTCGGATTAAGGCTATATGTAAAATGATTAAATAAAATATTAGGTAAATTGATTTACATTTTTCCCAAAGGTAAATATATAAAGCAAGAGGAGCTAATTGAAACGAGTGACGTTTTTAGTCTGGAGAAATGACGCTTGCGCTCAGAATCGGGTATATTCCTTAATGATCGAAAATTGGGGGATCGAAAAATGTCTTATTTGATCGAAATTAGTTTGATTGAAAATAATTCTGACGGGAGCGCATTTCGTCCCTATTGATCGAAAGTAATTCTGATCGAATAAAAATTATATATATCCCCCTAAAATAATATGATAGAAATAGTATACATTTAATCTAAAATGCAAGAGCCTTCATCGACCCGCTTGCGTAATGGATACGGTATTGGATTGCCGATCGGGAGGTTGCTGGTTCGAATCCTCGAAGGTATGTTAAAAATATCAAATATAATTCTTGTTGTTTCTAATCAAGTCATACACTTTCAGATTTGCTATATAGTGACGAAGAACGTTTATTAAATACAATGTGTTGTTTCTAATCAAGTCATACACTTTCAGGTTTGCTATATAGTGACGAAGAAAGTTTATCCGAGGGAAGTTTATATCAAATGTATTTCCTCTTGATTTTGCCTATTACCAAATGAAAGGGTACCTTTTCCAAAATATTTTCATAGGGTCAGGTTAGGTTAGGTTAGGTTTCTGCACTTCTACTCCTTACATGTATTCTTTAGGATTGGTTCGTTTTGTGCTTCCACTCCTTCCGTATGTTCTTTAGTATAGGATTTTATTTTTTTAGCATCGTTATTTTGAAGAAAAACGTATTAAGACCTATTATTTTTAGTATATAAACGCGAGAACCTTTTGAATAAATGGCACTTTTGATAATGAGTTCGAATTATCGCGTTGTGGGTAGTTGTATTTCTTTCGAAGACTATCTTTACACCAAGGACAAAACGTCGAAGAAAAATGTGGAGTACTATAAGTAAGTATAATACATATTCCTAAAACTGTTGGAAGTAATATTAATCTAGAAAATTAAGATGCCGAGGTGGAGGGTTAGTAATGGCGGATGTCAGGGACGTGCAATAAAAGTTTATGGCAAAGTAGCTAAAAGTGGTAAGGAGCACAATCACGAAGCCGATATTGCAGAAATCCTCAGGCTGACAGTTTCCTCTGAGTTGAAATCGGGAGTTGCTAATTGCCCTACACGTTCAGTGAAGCGAACGTATCATGATGTCATCACAGAAAGCCGTCGAAGCCTTTCTGTTTCCCATGACAAGTCGTTCCTTAGCCATGCTCTGCCTTCGTTTTCGTCAAAGAAAAGCAGCATGTTCAGAGAGAAAGCAAAGTTCATTCCGAAAGACCGAAAGACCCAAAGACTCGATCAGATATATTGTTGGAAGGAGATGTTACCTGTTACAATGACCTTCAATTTGTTCTGGTTAACGATGGTGATATAGACCGTATTCTCGAATTCGGCACGGATGAGTTTTTTAGAAGAATGTGCCAATGCCAGCAATTATTCATGGATGGTACATTTCACGTTGCACCGAAGGTTTTTTGTCAATTATACACCATACGTGGAGTTGCCAACGGCAAGATGATTCCTTTTGTATATGCGTTGCTTCCGAAGAAAGATACGAGTACTTACTGCCGATTTCTTAGATGTCTCCAAGATGTTGCCATTGAAAAGGGGATAGTTTTCAATCCGAAAACAGTTCAAATTGATTTCGAATATTCGATGAAAATCGCCATTGCTCACATTCTTCCTAACACAACAGTTAAAGGATGTCTCTTTCACTTCCGAAAAGCCATCTGGCGAAAAGTAAAAGCCTTAAGGATTGATCTTAAATCGAGAGAAAATACTAATGTATGAATTGCTAATTCTTGTGTTAAAAATGGTGCCGACATCCTAATTTAATTTTACTTTCTAGTTGGTCAAGCAATTCGTTGCCTTCCCCTATCTAAAGCTCGAAGACATAAACAATGTCTATTTGTCAATCATGGAGAATGTTTCAAAGGAAGAACCGGGTATTGAAGAATTTCTGGATTACATGGTGAAGACCTGGATTGATGAAAATGATGGAGGTGGAACACACGCACTTTTTGAAAGAGAAATGTGGAATCATCACAATAGTTTCTGTCTCCGAACTAACAACACTCTAAGAAAAAAAGGTTCTACTTTGCCGAGAAAAGGGTTCTTAACGCTTATCCCCTATTTTAAACCCTTTTTGATCTACATAGAACCCTTTTATATGAGTTCTCTATAAAGCCCTAAGGAGTTCATCTACGATCCGAGCTGGGGTTTTTCTTTCAACCAAGTTAGTTTCTTTTGGAACCGTATTAGGTTCCTACCTGAATCATGACGCGTGTGCTTCAAAACCTTGTTCAGTTGTAATCGGAACCATGTGCAGTTTGACTGAGAACCGTGTTGAGTTCGACTCTGAACCTGGTTTAGTTCGACTCTGAACCCCACTTCGTACGGTTAAGAACCGTATTGCGTTAAACCCAGAACCCGGTTTATTCGACTCAGAACCCTGTTTAGTTCGACTCACAACCCTGTTTAGTTCGACCCAGAACCCGGTTTAGTTCGACCCAGAACCCGGTTTAGTTCGACCCAGAACCCTGTTTAGTTATAATCCGAACGCTGTGTAGTTTGACTCTGAATCATGTCGAGTTCGACTCTGAACCCTGTCGAGTTTGGCTCAGAACCCTGTCGAGTTAGCCTAAGAACCCTGTTTCGTACGGCTAAGAACCGTATTGAGTTAGACCCAGAACTTCATGTAGTTTGACTCTGAACCGTGTTGAGATCGCCTAAGAACCGCGTTGCAATCAACCCAGAACCAGTGTAGCTCGACTCTGAACCCGGTTTAGTTCAAATCTGAAACTGATTTATTTTGACTCAGAGCCCTCGTTTGTTTCAACTCCGTTGAAATTATATTATATCATATGACCACCTTATAGAGGTTCTTATTTCAACAGTGTTAGGTTGCAATCATAACAATGATTTTCAATTTTTCTCTCTCGGTGACTTTTTTAAAACTCTTCACCGTGAAATGTAAGTTTACACTATATATAAATGTAGTAAAGCTGAATTTAAGAGTAAACACCAAATTTGAAATATTAATATAAAAATAATTTCTTGGAATATTGAAATGAAACAGAGCTTTGTAGCTACAAAACTGCAAAAGGAATCGTAATGCCGAAACTTATTTAACATATTTTCATTTAATATTCAGCAATAAAAAAATGTTATGATTTTGTAAGAGATCATTTCATCCTACTCGCTTTACATTAACCCTGTGTTTCTATTCATATGCAATCTTCATTACTCGTTTTATATAAACTTGCACTTGTGTCGTTCCGTAGAAAAGAAGATTATCTTAAATAATGAAATAAATATAACTGATATAAAATTTTTTAATCGTCAGTATTTTTCCTTAATTCTAGTTAAGGCGTTTTAAGAAACGTTATTCTTAAAATGAATTTATACATAGCTATTTTTGACGTTTGACTTCTAGCGTACACCGTTTTCACAATTTTTGAAAATTTAGGGTATATAAGGCGATTCATTCACAAATGATAAGAATAAGCGCAATTGCGTGAGCATTTGGTGGATGCCCTGTCATTGGGAAGCTAAACGTTTCTCGTAACCGTAGCCGATCGCGCGTGCATCTTAACCCCAACGATGACAATGGAGTAGAAGCCAATGTTGCAGATTGGCGTGTATGTGGTATATACCATATGAAAGACAAGTGTGGAGATAGCGTAATGAAGTAGAATTTTCCTAATTTCTGTTAACTGCGAACGCGGTCCGGGAATTGTGAACACGGTTGCTCCGATTTGTCAACTGCGAACGTGGTGACAAACAGACACACACACAGAAACGTCCAGTGTTATACCTCTTCGTGACGTCATCGTCACTCGGAGAGGTAAAAAAAGGTGTTAAGGGAAAATTCAAGTGATTTTTATTAATTCCTCTAATTCCAAGACATTCCAGCATATGGAACTCTCCAATTATTATTTCCCAATGATTGAAAAATCAAAATTAGTATGAATCCCCGAAGAATTATAAATTTTTTTTTTATTTTTAAAAGCTTGGGATTTTTTAGGATGTTTCACTATGCAGGGAGAATTAGTAGATGATTTCTCTCTTCACCCTTCACGCTCTAAGCTCATATCAAAAAACTTTTAATTTAAAAATACACCATATGAGGTAAAAAAGTGTTAAGTAAAGCCCAAAGGTGTTTATCCGCACCATTCAAACAGTTTTATATTAAACAACAATGCGATTCGGAATTGGTTCGATTATAAACGGTTGTGTTTACACGTGGTTTCAAATCGTTTCCAATGCGTTGGCAACGGTTCGTGCAAGCTCGTGTAAACGCGGCTTGTATTTCCGTTTAAAAAACTTTGAATAAGGGTCAATTAACACCCTGCCGTTTTCCTAAGCACCCATTGATAGAACACCTTCCAACTGAAACAACTGGGCTCTCGAAGTTGGGGACGCAAGCTAGATGGGGTGTATCTTTTTCCCCCCCTTGCTTTGGCTTCCCGCTCGCGTTTTTAACTTCACACACGCTAGCTTGGGTCCTCATCGATGCGGAGTATCACACCTCCTCGGTGGTGAGAGCTGGTTAACCACTACGTTGTGTGGGCTAAGCGGATACGCGCCCTTCCCAAGCCATGGTGTTGAGGCATCGTGCCGAGGGCTGCATGGTACTGGGGAAGTAAAACTACGGTATCGCTAACGATCCCCTCGGGGCACCGGGCGACACCCCGTTGTATCTAGCCTTCCACCCGGGTGGGGGACTACCGGGTGGTGACCTTTTACTTGCCCCCTTACTCGTGGGATTCCCATGGATAAATCTAATAAAAACAACTCTAACACTACCAAACCTACGGTGCAGGGGTCTGCTCAAGGCAGAACCCACACTGATACCACTTTACAAGGGCTTGTATCCAGCGATACTCGGGCCGATTTATCGGTGCGTGTGTCTGGCAAGCCCTCGAAACGTACCGTGCATCGTCGTCTCAAACGACGGATTGCTCGGCAAAAGGTCAAATCGGGGTCTGAAACGGTCTCCACCCCCGCTGGGGGTGCGATGGCTCGTGACAACCCAACGAAGAGGCCCAGAGCGGAGGATTCGACTCCCTCACCAAGTACCTCGCAGGCGGCGTCGAAAAAGGCTAAGTCCTATAGTGACGCCGCCAGCTCAGAAAAGATGGCCATTGTCAAAAAAGGCTATCCGACGGCGGTCATCACGGAGGAAGACGTGGGCCCAATTCAGAAGGCGATTCTAAGGGCGCTGGATGGGATACCTTCGGGGAGCCCTCTACCGCGCCTTGCGAACTTTAGCCTGACGACCGGGGTCCTAGTATACTCCTGTGAGGATTCGTTCACTGGGCAATGGTTGAAGGACAACTTAGCCTACTCGGTGGTGGGGATGCGGTGCTCTCAGTAATGAGAGCTAGCGAACTCCCTAAGCCGTTTAAGGTAATGTTCCGCACCAAGGACCAGATCACCAAGGAGCCGGCGGTGCTGTTTCGGCGCCTAAAGGCCCTTAATGCAGGTTTTGCCACTGAACGCTGGAAATGTATCCGGACGTACGTGGACAGGGCCGTACGGTACTGGGTACTGCTAATTGATGGCTCCTCATTGGAAGCCATTAAGAATGCTGGTTTCGTGGGCTATACTGGAGTGGACAAGGGTTCCTTCAAACTCCTTCAGAACACGGAAACCACTAAAACCACTGTAGCCGAGTCTGCGGCGGGGGGTGGGACTAGCGAGATGGGGGATCTCGCGGAGGAGCTCTCTGGTGTCGCTCTAGGCACAGAGGGAGAGGGGGGTGGCTCATTCGGAAGTCTGTTCTTCCATGGATGAGTCCACCCTACTGGAAGAATCGGATGGGACCCTTCGGGGTTCAGCCGATGAGCGTTCTAGTGGTCCTGGTGAGGGGGAGGATCTTGGGACTGGGAGCTCGCCTGTCGGGGGGGGAGGTGCCATTAGCCCTCTCGGGACCGATGAGGTGTAGCTAGGTCCCTTCTGAACCCCTCTCTTAGGGACCATGGGGACGCTACGTGCAATTCAAATCAATTTGCACCATAGTAAGGCGGCCTCTGCGGTACTCTGCAGGAGGTTTGCTATAGAGGGTCTTGATCTGGCCCTCATACAAGAACCGTGGATTTGCCATGGCAAAATCCTCGGTCTTGACGCGGCGGGGTCACTATTTTATGACCAAACTGCTGCTAGACCTAGGGCGTGTATTTTGGTTCGGAGGGATCTTTGTTGTATCTCTCTACCGCTGTACACGTCCCAGGACACGGCGGCTGTGAATCTAGTCCTGGCCACTGGGCATGCCAAGTTGACTATCACGGCTGCCTCCGCATACTTTGCCCACGACGCGGACTCTCTCCCGACAATTGAGGTGATCAATTTGGTCAATCAATGTGAAAAGAGAGGGGACAAACTAATCATTGGCTGCGATGCCAATGCTCATCACATCACGTGGGGCAGCTCTGACTGCAACAAGAGGGGTGATGATTTACTAGAATATTTAGTTGGTTGTAAACTCTATATTCTTAATCAAAACAATGAACCTACTTTTGTTACTTCTAATAGAAGGGAGGTCATTGACCTCACGCTAGCCACAGAAAACCTCGTGTCTTCCGTGTCTAACTGGCATGTGTCAAATGAACCGTCTCTGTCGGATCATAGGCACATCTGCTTTACTGTCGCGATTGCTTCTGTCCCGGCGGGGACGGAGATACGCAACCCAAAACGGACTAATTGGGCCGGCTATAGGGAAGACCTAATCCTACGCTACGGAGGGGGTCACACTCTTAAACTTACTTCACCTAAGGATCTTGATCGGGCTGCTGGTGATTTACAGTGCTCCATCATGGAGTCGTTCCACCGGAACTGCCCACTTAAGACCGTCAACCGCTCGAGGCTTGTCCCTTGGTGGAACGCGGATCTCAGCCGGCTTCGTAAACACACGCGCATGTTTCAAAGGAAGAACCGGGTATTGAAGAATTTCTGGATTACATGGTGAAGACCTGGATTGATGAAAATGATGGAGGTGGAACACACGCACTTTTTGAAAGAGAAATGTGGAATCATCACAATAGTTTCTGTCTCCGAACTAACAACACTCTAAGAAAAAAAGGTTCTACTTTGCCGAGAAAAGGGTTCTTAACGCTTATCCCCTATTTTAAACCCTTTTTTGATCTACATAGAACCCTTTTATATGAGTTCTCTATAAAGCCCTAAGGAGTTCATCTACGATCCGAGCTGGGGTTTTTCTTTGAACCAAGTTAGTTTCTTTTGGAACCGTATTAGGTTCCTACCTGAATCATGACGCGTGTGCTTCAAAACCTTGTTCAGTTGTAATCGGAACCATGTGCAGTTTGACTGAGAACCGTGTTGAGTTCGACTCTGAACCTGGTTTAGTTCGACTCTGAACCCCACTTCGTACGGTTAAGAACCGTATTGCGTTAAACCCAGAACCCGGTTTATTCGACTCAGAACCCTGTTTAGTTCGACTCACAACCCTGTTTAGTTCGACCCAGAACCCGGTTTAGTTCGACCCAGAACCCTGTTTAGTTATAATCCGAACGCTGTGAAGTTTGACTCTGAATCATGTCGAGTTCGACTCTGAACCCTGTCGAGTTTGGCTCAGAACCCTGTCGAGTTAGCCTAAGAACCCTGTTTCGTACGGCTAAGAACCGTATTGAGTTAGACCCAGAACTCCATGTAGTTTGACTCTGAACCGTGTTGAGATCGCCTAAGAACCGCGTTGCAATCAATCCAGAACCAGTGTAGCTCGACTCTGAACCCGGTTTAGTTCAAATCTGAAACTGATTTATTTTGACTCAGAGCCCTCGTTTGTTTCAACTCCGTTGAAATTATATTATATCATATGACCACCTTATAGAGGTTCTTATTTCAACAGTGTTAGGTTGCAATCATAACAATGATTTTCAATTTTTCTCTCTCGGTGACTTTTTTAAAACTCTTCACCGTGAAATATAAGTTTACACTATATATAAATGTAGTAAAGCTGAATTTAAGAGTAAACACCAAATTTGAAATATTAATATAAAAATAATTTCTTGGAATATTGAAATGAAACAGAGCTTTGTAGCTACAAAACTGCAAAAGGAATCGTAATGCCGAAACTTATTTAACATATTTTCATTTAATATTCAGCAATAAAAAAATGTTATGATTTTGTAAGAGATCATTTCATCCTACTCGCTTTACATTAACCCTGTGTTTCTATTCATATGCAATCTTCATTACTCGATTTATATAAACTTGCACTTGTGTCGTTCCGTAGAAAAGAAGATTATCTTAAATATAAAATTTTTTAATCGTCAGTATTTTTCCTTAATTCTAGTTAAGGCGTTTTAAGAAACGTTATTCTTAAAATGAATTTATACATAGCTATTTTTGACGTTTGACTTCTAGCGTACACCGTTTTCACAATTTTTGAAAATTTAGGGTATATAAGGCGATTCATTCACAAATGATAAGAATAAGCGCAATTGCGTGAGCATTTGGTGGATGCCCTGTCATTGGGAAGCTAAACGTTTCTCGTAACCGTAGCCGATCGCGCGTGCATCTTAACCCCAACGATGACAATGGAGTAGAAGCCAATGTTGCAGATTGGCGTGTATGTGGTATATACCATATGAAAAACAAGTGTGGAGATAGCGTAATGAAGTAGAATTTTCCTAATTTCTGTTAACTGCGAACGCGGTCCGGGAATTGTGAACACGGTTGCTCCGATTTGTCAACTGCGAACGTGGTGACAAACAGACACACACACAGAAACGTCCAGTGTTATACCTCTTCGTGACGTCATCGTCACTCGGAGAGGTAAAAAAAGGTGTTAAGGTAAAATTCAAGTGATTTTTATTAATTCCTCTAATTCCAAGACATTCCAGCATATGGAACTCTCCAATTATTATTTCCCAATGATTGAAAAATCAAAATTAGTATGAATCCCCGAAGAATTATAAATTTTTTTTTTATTTTTAAAAGCTTGGGATTTTTTAGGATGTTTCACTATGCAGGGAGAATTAGTAGATGATTTCTCTCTTCACCCTTCACGCTCTAAGCTCATATCAAAAAACTTTTAATTTAAAAATACACCATATGAGGTAAAAAAGTGTTAAGTAAAGCCCAAAGGTGTTTATCCGCACCATTCAAACAGTTTTATATTAAACAACAATGCGATTCGGAATTGGTTCGATTATAAACGGTTGTGTTTACACGTATTTCAAATCGTTTCCAATGCGTTGGCAACGGTTCGTGCAAGCTCGTGTAAACGCGGCTTGTATTTCCGTTTAAAAAACTTTGAATAAGGGTCAGTTAACACCCTGCCGTTTTCCTAAGCACCCATTGATAGAACACCTTCCAACTGAAACAAAAACACACTTCAGATTAAAGCACACCTGGAAGAGTTAATACAAGTTGGGAAACCAAAATAAACCTCTCCGAGCCGAGACGATTTTACTTTTTAAACACAGTTCCACCAGCCAATTAAAAACCGACAATACATAGTTCAAATTGGCGAGATATTGCCAATGTCATTTGTAAAGGTTAAAGCGCTTAATAATTCCCTGTGTATCCTCAATAAATCTAATGAGGACCTAATATCTATCACTTAAATGTGTGTTAAACTTTCGTCTCACTCTGAACCGTTAAGACCTATAAGAAAACACGAGACAAGGTCAATTCTGGTTTAAATCTAGGGTATCTTATTTAAATGACCCAATCGTTTCAACACTTGTGGAGAGATGAAGTATAAACATCCATATTATAGTATATAGATAAAAGTTACGTTTACACTATATATAAATGTAGTAAAGCTGAATTAAAAAATAAACACCAAATTTGAAATATTAATGTCAAAAGATGTTCTTCGAATATTGAGATGAAACAGAGCTTTAAAGCTACACAATTACTAAAAGAATCGTAATGCCGAAAAATATTTAAAATATTCCCATTAATATTCAGCAAAAAGAAAATAATATTGTTTAGTAAGTGATCTTTTCATCCTACTCGCTTTATAATAACTTTGATATGCGTGTAGTGTTTCGATTCAGATGCAATCTTCATTACTCGTTCTATATAAACTCTCACTTGTGTCATTACATAGAAAGAAGTTTATCTTAAATAATTAAATAAATATAACTGATATTAATTATTTTAATCGTCAGTATTTTACGTTAATTATAGTTAAGTTGGTTTCAGAAACTTAATTCCTAAAATAATTTTAAACATAGCTATCTTTAACGTTATACTTCTAGGGAACACCTATATCAGAACTTATGAAAATTTAGAGTATATAAGGCGATTGATTCACATAAAGGGATAAGAAAATGTGCAATTGCGTGAACCTTTGGTGGAAGCCCTGCCATTGGGAGGCCAGACGTTTCTCGTAATACTAGCCGCTCGCCGCGTACATCTTAAGACTAACGACGATGATGGAGTAGAAGCCAATGTTACAGATTGGTGTCTATGTGGTATAGACGAAAGACCAGTAGATGGTGGTGTTAGAAGCCAATGTTACAGATTGGTGTCTATGTGGTATAGACGAAAGACCAGTAGATGGCGGTGTTAGAAGCCATTAAGAACAGATTGGTGTGTATGTGGTGTACACGAAAGACTAGTGCATGGTGTTGTTGTTGGAAGCCATTAATTGGTGGTTAGACAGCAGATGAAGGTGTAACGGCTAGTTAATGATTGGCGTCAAATAAGATGAATAGAGCAATGAAGTAAAATTTTCCGAATTTTTGTGTACCGCGAACGCGGTCCGGAAATTGCGAACACGTTTGCTCCGATTTGCCAACTGCGAACGCGGTGACAGACACACACACAGACACGTCCAGTGTAAAACCTCTCCGTGACGTCATCGTCAGTCGGAGAGGTAAAAACCTAAAGGTGTTTCTACGTACCAGTGAATCGCCATTTCCTTTAAAAAATACCTAAAAAGAGTCAACTAGCACCTTTTTACGGAGAAAACACCATCTCAGTTACAAAACACTCTAAAAAGAGTATATAAACACCTCAAGGTATTTCCAAACACCCACGAAACACCTTTTTTTCTAACAGTGTTCTTTCATGAACCCTCAAGTATCTTTCAAGAACCCGTATTTTTTTCATGAACCCTCAAGTATCTATCGAGAACCGAAATGTTCTTTCACGAACCCTCAAGGATCTATCGAGAACTTGAATGTTCTTTCACGAACCTTCAAGGATCTTTCAAGAACCCGAATGTTCTTTCAAGAACCTTCAAGGATCTTTCAAGAACCTTCAAGGGTCTTTCAAGAACCCGAATGTTCTTTCAAGAACTTTCAAGGATCTTTCAAGAACCCGAATGTTCTTTCAAGAACCTTCAAGGATCTATTAAAACCCCACACGTTATTACAAGAACCCTTTTAATTAGATACGATCTGCTAAGAACCTTCCTGTTCTACTGTGAACCTTCATCCACCTCTGGGAACCTTTAGCGTTCCAACAAGAACGTAAGAGTTCTATTGAAAACCCTCGAAGAACCCTTTTTTTTACAGTGAACCATCTGGAAGGATGGCATAACGGTTTAAAAAGGATCTTTAAAACTCATCCAAATCTATTCGAGTTTATACAGGGAATCAAGGTTTAATCAAAACTCAAAATGTTTGAAATAAATTTAATTTTAATTTGCCTCTTTTTTTCACGTAGGGTGAACAAGAAAGATCCGAGAACAAACTTCTAATCCCAGACGGTATGGGAGTTGACGCAAACGGAAACCCACTGGCTTGTAATTCAAAGTACAGAAGAGTTAATAAAGCTATGGAAACCCTCACTGTACTTTACACATGTGGTCAAAAAACGCCAATGGAGTTCTTAGACGAAATGAAACACAAAATTTTGTTAAATACCGATATTGGTGCAGTACCAGAAAACGAATAAAATATTAAATAATATCCAAAATAAAATAAAATTGAATATTACATAACCTAAAGTAAACCTATTTTTGGTTTTAAAAACATGTTGAACGATAGACGAGGATCAAATGGGATTCAATCAAATGGGATTCGATCAAATGGGATTCGATCAAATGGGATTTCGATCATTGGGGAAAGTTTTCAATCACCCGTTTTTCGATCAAATCGACCCAAACGCAGAATCGTAGGATCATGGATAAAGAATGCGCGTGAGGAAATTTGTTATCATGTTATAGGATAGCTTGAAAACAAATTTCCTCACGCGCATTCTTTATCCACGTGGTGGACGTGTATTCAGAACATTGCAGTTACCATCACTGTCCCTTTACTGGGATGTCATTCGGTTATATGGACGAGCTATGTTCAACTATTCATCTTCTCTTTAAAATCATCCCAATAATTTAAAACCCCCTGTTTAGCAGTTAGAAATGGGAAGTGGCGAGTGTGCAAAAAAAAAACACTTAGTGAAAACTATATTGAAACAACAATACAGTATAAGGTAGGTTTTTACCTCTCCGAGTGACGTATGTCACGGAGAGGTTCTAATTTCGACGTATCTGTGTGTCTGTCTGTTGTTACACCCACGTGACCGCGTTCGCAGTTTTCAAATCGGAGCAAACGTATTTTCAATTTCCGGACCGCATTTGCAGTTCCCGGAAATTGTATTCCACTTACAGGCTATTACTCCATTGCCTATCTAACAACTCTGCTCATTTGTCCACCCCACATTCGAGAGTCGTGGCGCGCGGTCGCATGCATTTTTGCTCGTGTCGTTTACCTTTTAGGCTTAGCGCTTTGTGTTCACGTCCAGGGGCGGACTGGCGAGCTGCACAGCCATCTGCCACCGTTTCAAAAAGGGCCCCCCAAGCCGATCCCTAAAATGAGAGGGGAGTATGTCGTTATAACGGCCGTCGAGAGAGGGTGGGGGCAGTTCGGTCCTTTTTCCCGGGCCCGTACCTCTCGGGGGCTCGGCCGGGCCTCGACCTTGGTTAATTCTAGTGGATAATGGTTGTAAAAATATAAATATAAATATAAAACTTAAAAATAAATTGATCTTCAACTAAACAGTAAAATTCAAAAAGTGATGAAGAGTAGTCGTTTTAAAACTTTAGCCTTCTCTTAATGTGCTCTCAGTCCCTTGTTTTCCCCTTTTTTCACTAAGCATGAAAGTAAAATATGAACGGAGGTTTATGTTTTGTTTCTCTCGCGATAGGCCACGGAAAAGCTTCAGTATCTTCTGGTCCGTCAAGAGAGGGGAGCAATTTGGTCCGTTTTCCTGGAGCCCGTACCTCTCGGGGGTGTAACTCGTATCAGCAATTCTCGGAAGAGCAATTCTCGAAATAGCAACCGCGATTCCAAAAATACAGCGGCGCTAATCAAAACTGCTCTTCAAGAAATAGCAGCTGCTGTTTTAGAAATAGCGGCTGCTATTTTGGGAAATAGCAGTGTTTGTCTTGAGTTTTGAGCATTTCTTAACAATACAGTTATGTTCGTTGGTTTTTTTATGTTAGTTTATTCAGTGATCATGTAACGCCAAATTTTATTAATTTAAATAATTCCTGCCAAAATCAAGAACACTTATAAAAATACCCTAAAACATCCAAAAAAGAAAATACTTTTCAAAACTCAGCGTGTGGTATGCGAGCACGGTACCAGGCCGCATGCACTCCACGCTTTTCAATGGTAAGGTCGAGGACGACCCGCTGGCCAGGTCACGCACCTGTCTTGCCATTCTTCAATATTTTTCGACTACAATCCCTCTTTAGAATATCTCTCGACCAAGCCCTGACCTCTTAGTGCAACGTGTCTTGTCCTAAGTCAACACGTTGTTTTGTTAGTTGTATTAAGCATTTGATTGGTGCGCCTGAAGTCGAATTGGTTGCGAGTAAACTATTGGTGCGCCTGAAGTCACCAAAAAGGGATAAAAGCCTGGCCCACACAAAAGAAATCAGAGTTATCGACCGGACCGTTAGGCTGGAGGGTTAGACTCAAAATTACCCGGGATAACTTAACACGGATCTACCGTGGTGTGCGACGTGAAACTTCAATAATTCATTTTCGTGGGCCCGAAAGGACTTAACTTCGCGACGCCAATTAACCGTTCGCGAGTGCCCCAAATATATAGGCAGTCTAACGCAAAAGACTTGACGTGCGTGAAACTTAAATAATTCATTCTCGCGGGTCCAAAAGGACTTAACTTCGCGACTCCGATTAACCGTTCGCGAGTGCCCAAAAGTATTACCTCTAACCGGAGAATTGATAATCGTTTGCGGGTGCGCGAAAAGAAGATCTCGACTAAAGCCAGTCGTCACATCTCGCAAAACGCCACGACGAAGGACGTAACGCAAGCCCGTCGCCATACTTCGATAAAGCAGCCACCGTACCTCGCCAAACGCCACGACGAAAGACGAAACTTAAAGCCGCCGTCTTACCTCGACGAACTACCGGAGTCCAGGCCCGTCGCCGCAACTTGCCAAGAACTACGACGAGGGTCGTTAAGCCCGTCGCCACACCCCGACGAACTACTAACCGCGGACCCAACGTATCGCCGCTTCCACAACACAGTATCGTTGACCGTATTTTTTTATTTTGATTTACCAAAGGGTCATAGTACCCCTAAAACATTTGTTTTAAATCTCGTCATTAAACTTGCAATTACTCTGAGAGCTGTTCTATTTATTTATCCAAATCATACCCCTAGACACCTAACGATTACTAACTTAAGAACCATCCCCCAATAGTGAAAGGATAGGTAAAACCCGGGACGGCCATAACGACCTTGAATTAAAGTAACCGGATATAAAATAGAATTAAATTAACTTATTAAATATCCCACGTTACAATCATTTAATCAGTAATGTGACCTAATTTTTAAAAAAAGGCATATTATTATTTGGGAAGTCAATGAAGATAAACACAATATTTTGGAAATGGCGTAACATTGATAATTGTGAAATATTTTTTTTTTGGAAAACGCATATTATTATTTGGGAAGTCAATGAAGAAAAATAAAAATATTTTGGAAAAGGCGTAACATTAGTAAAGTGACCCAATTTTTTGGAAAAGGCATATTATTAATTGGAAAGTCAATGAAGATTAACAACAATATTTTGGAAAAGGCGTAAAATTGTTACACTATTTCCAAAATATAACTAAAGTAACTCAAACCAAACGAGAAAAAAACCCCTTAAAATCCCAACCCAACCCAACCTGACCTGATCTAATACTATTGAGTTCAAATAATCAACTTTAACCAAACCAAATTATCCGTATCTAACCTAGTTCTATTTGAGTTCATATAACCCAGCCTACACCATAATAAATAACCATAGTTTTTCGCATCCCCGTTTTTCTGCTCATTTTAGAACTGCTGTAACGGTACGCCGCGTTTACGAGAACAACTGTAACGGTACGCCGCGTTTACGAGAACAACTGTATCGGTAACTGTTGTAACGGGTAAACTGCCATTTCGGGAAAACTGCTATTTAGGGAACCGCTGTTATGAGGACCGCTATTTAGGGAACCGCTGTTATGAGGACCGCTATTTAGGGAACCGCTAGTTTGGAATCCGCTCATACGGGAACCGCTTATGTGAGGTCTTCCCCTGTCGGGGGCCCGGCCGACCTTGGTTAATTCTAGTGGGTTATGGTTGTGAAAATATGAATATAAATTTAAATATAAAACTTAAAGATATATTTATCTTCAACTAGAGGTTAAACAGTAAAAATCAAAAAGTGATGAAGAGTAGTAGTTTTATAACTTGAGCCTTCTCTTAATGTGCTCTTAGTCCCTTATTTTCCCTTTTTCTCACTAAGAATGAAAGTAAAATATAAACCGATTTTAAGTTTTGTTTCTCGCGGGATAGGCCAAGGTATAAAAGTAGAGTCGAAAACAATAAGACTACAAAACTTTCCGCTTTATAAATTATTAAATGAACATTATCTTATGAGATGCCATTTACCAATGTCCGATTTATGGATACGTAACTATTTTGAGTTAGTGAAGGACCAATTTTGAAATATGCAAACCCCGAAAAGGAGGGCCCCCATTGACTGGGGCCCCACTGCCAGTGGCAGTTGGGGCCCTATGGCCAGTCCGCCCCTGTTCACGTCTCTGTTCTGCTACTCGGTGTTTCCCGTTATAATTTGTAAGTAGAGAACCTCCTACCTCGCAGTAATTAGCCCTATCGCGGATATCGCTAGTTACGGTCTAAACCAAAAACACTGTAGTTCAGTCCCCGCATCTTGACTATTTGGTCAGTCTGCCATTTTTCATAGTAGGGTTATCGTGCACGTGGCGGTAGACCCGAAAATTTTCCGTTCCTCTCCTCGATTTGCGAACTTTCCGCTGTTTTTAGTGCTATGGGAGATAAATCTTCCCAAGTTAGGGTAAGGGGGAAGAAAGCGACGCCTCCCGCTCCGTCCCCGCTTTCTCGGACTCCGGCGCCCAAAGGCGGGGGGGGGGGGGTTAAATCGTCCCAGCTTCGACCAAAGGCTCCTACAGTCAGCCCTCCCCTCTCTGTCTCCTCCAAGACTGCGGGCGAGCTCCCTGCGCCATCTACCGTGACTTACTCGTGTATGGACTGCGGTGAATCGAGTGGGGATGATGTTCCCGCGCTTCAGTGTGAGGACTGCCGCCACTGGTGGCATCGCGACTGCCTTGGCATAGATGGTGCGTTCTATGATTTTATAAGTGCTTCACCCCAGCTCCGCTGGTTTTGTTCGCAATGCAATGTCTATGTTGAGGTGAAACTGGCAGAGTAGATGGACATAGAGAAAATTAAGGATCGCCTTGCCAAGCTTGAACTGTTGCCTGCTGCTGCGGTTCCTCCTACGGAGCCTGTAGTGCCCGCACTTGCTAACCTGCCGGAACGATTGAGTGCGCGATACCGTGACGGGTCATGAACAGGAGACCAAGACCTTGTTTGATGACCACGCTCGGCGCCTGGTGGCCTTCGAAAAGTCGGTCCTGGACATCCCCGTCCTCCGGGAGGAACTCACGCATCGCTTTGGGGAAGTTGATAAACGTTTCGATGAGCAATCCGAACGTCAAAAACGTATCCATAATGTTATTGTGCACAATGCCGGGGAATCCGGCTCCGATGACCCTACTGCTCGGCGCTCTGATGATGTTGCTGCTATTTCTTCGCTAATTACCGACGTTTTGGGTCTACAGGCCCCCCGTCTCTTCCAAGTGATACGCTTGGGGCGTCCCGCTGAGGGCCGTACGCGACCCCTGCGTTTCACGGTCTCTAAACTAGAGGTGAAGCTTGACCTTCTGGAGGCGGCTAAGAAGCTTCGGACTGCTGCTCTCCCGGTTGGTCACAAATTTCATTGTACTGTAAAACCCCTCTTGCCGCGTCCCTCAACCGTTCGCTTACATCGCTAAATGTTTTGGCCTGTCAGTTTAAAGTTGGCGTTACACTGTTTATCGTCATATGTGTTTATTGCAGTCCTTCTGCGTCCTTGGACTTCCTGAATCTCTTACTAGCGACGATAGAGAGGGCTGCCCGGTTGGCCGACCGCCTGCTTATTTTGTGCGACTTTAACGCGCCGTCGATTCATTGGCCTGCCTACACGACATCGTTGGGTGTACGGTCCGTGGAGTCTCGTCTGCTCACCGTTGTCACCGGCTGCCGTTTACGGCAACACGTCAGTCTCCCCACTCGCAGCCGTGGCGAGCATGTGCCGTCACTTCTAGATTTAGTTCTTACCTTTGACTGGGATGTGGCGCATGGGCTTACCCATTTACCCCCTTTGGGTAAGGCGGACCATGATGTCCTAACCTTTTCGTTAGCCCGCGACAGTGCTTTGCCGGCTCCGTGTCCTCCCCCGGACCGTTTCGCGTATGGTCGCGGTGATTACGACCTTTTTCGGGCCGCTCTACTTACCAAGGACTGGGATCTTGTGCGCCTGGCTCCCACCGTAAATGACATTATTGAGCTCTTCGTGGCTCATGTACTTGCTGCTCGGGCGGATAGTGTTCCCCTCATTGTTGGTCAGGAGCCCACACGCTCTGGCCTTTGTCGTGAGCCTTGGTGGTCCGCCGGTACGGAGAAGTTAATTTGGGCGAAGCGCGTTGCCTTCCGGCGCTACCGTTCTTCACCGACTACGGCAAATCGTCATGTGTTAGCACGCGCGCGAAATGTTCTTACGCGTCATATACGTTCCGCTACGTTCCGCTAAGTTCCGGTATGAATCTCGGCTGGTCGCTGAGATTCCCGTCAATCCCAAGGCTCTTTACTCCCACGTCTCGCGTTCGCTGAACCCCAGAGCTCATCTGTCGGTTGTCAACGACCCTGCTGGCGTTACGCTTCGGGACCCCGCTGAGATTGTTGAGGCCCTCAACGTTTATTTCCAGTCGGTCTTTAATCCGGAACCCTACGCGGAGGCGGTTTATCTCGGGGACTTTCTGTCACGCGTCGCTTCTGACGAGCCCGCGCTCCAAGTGGAAATGGAGCCCTCAGATTTTGGTTTGTCCTATGTGGAGGTTCGCCGCTACTTGCGACGTTTGCGGCTCGACAAATCTCCTGGCCCGGATGATCTTCATCCGTGGCTCTTGCGCGAGGGTCCCACGATTTTGGCTGCGCCCCTGTTGGCCATATTCCAACGGTCAATTTTGTCGGGTGTCGATCCTGCTATTTGGAGGAGGGCAAACATTACGGCTATCAAGAAGTCACCCTCTTCCTGCTCGGTCACGAATTTTCGAGGCATTAGCTTGACCTGTTTACCGTGTAAACAATTGGAGCTCTATGTTCGGGATGCTCTTGTCTCCTTCCTCACAGCCAGGAATTTCTTTACGCCTGACCAACACGGTTTTTTGATGAAACGGTCGTGTTTCACAAACTTGTTGAGCACCCTTGAGAACGCCTCCCGTTGCCTTGATTCGGGGGCTTCGGTCGACTTAATATACCTTGATTTGCGCAAGGCTTTTGATACGGTCCCACATTCGTTGTTACTTCGGAAACTAGAATGGCTTGGCGTGCCCTTCACGCTTGTGACCTGGATTGCGGCCTTTCTCCGAAATCGGCTTCAGCGCGTGGCACTTCGGGGTGTTTACTCCTCGTGGTGTGAAGTGGCCAGTGGTGTGCCTCAGGGTTCGGTACTGGGGCCCACGCTATTTATTGTTTACATCAACGACCTCCCGCGTGCTATCCGACACTCGTTTGTGAGCCTGTTTGCGGACGATTCCAAGGTTGGGCGCGGCATTCGCTCGCCCGCTGACTCTCTCGCACTGCAGCGGGACGTGGATGCTCTCGAGGTGTGGTTCAGCTCAAACGGCATGAGGTTCAACCCCACCAAATCCGTGGTCCTGCATTGCGGAAAAAATAACCCTCGCTTTCAGTACCGTTTGGCGGGAAGGCCTATTGAGGCTCAGTCTGTTGTGAGGGACCTCGGGGTTATGTTGGTTGGTGGTATGCTGGGGGATACCCATAGTAGGGTGGCGGCGGCCCGTGGTGCCCGTGCTCTTTACGTTTTAAAGCGCTCCTTTTCGCATTTTAGCGTCAGGTCATTTGGCGTCCTATATAGAACTTACATCCGCCCTCATCTTGACTACTGTTCAAGCATATGGTCTCCACACCTCGTCAGGGACATTGGGAATGTTGAACGGGTCCAGCGCAGGGCCACTAAACTTGTTTCTGGCCTACGAACTTTGCCCTATCCGGAGCGCCTCAGACGGCTGGGCCTTATGTCCCTAGCTGATAGGCGGCTGCGTCAAGATTTGGTAGAAACCTTCAAATTGGTCCATGGCCACTACGACGTGGATGCCACCGCATTCTTTACCGTTCGCTGGACTGGGAGGAGAGCGCTCACTCTTTCCAAGTTCCGCTGTACGTCCCTGCCTCGGCGTGTCTTTTTCACGCAACGGGTTATTAACTCCTGGAATGGTCTCCCTAGTGAGGTGAAGAGGAACTCGTCCGTCCATGCGTTCAAGGCTCGGTTGGACAAATTCGTCCACTGAGTCGCGTCATTGTTTTTTTTTCTTTTTTTATTTTTTTAATTTGGTTCTGTTTTTTTTCTAATTTTGTTCTGTTTTTTAATTTAATTTAATTTTGTTTTGTTTTTTCACGTAATTTGGTTTTTTTCTTTATTATTTCTTTTGTTTAACTCATTTGTTCCGTTCTTATTTGTTATTATTATTACTTTTTTTCCTATTTGTTTGTACCTGAGTCGGCCCACAATAAGCCTCTGGCTTTCTTTTTACCCGTCAATAAACTTTATTATTATTATACATGGACACCAGTCTGTACTTACTGGCTTCTAAACCCCACCATCTTCTATTCTTTGTCCATTCCACATGGACACCAGTCTGTACACCTGGCTTCTAACACCACCATCTTCTGGTCTTTCTTTTTGTCCATCCCACATGGACACCAGGCTGTACACCTGGCTTCTACTCCATCATCATCCTTAAGGTTGAGACATACGCGGCGATTGGCTAGGGTTACGAGAAACGTCTAGCCTTCCAATGGAGGGGTCTTCCTTCAAGGTTCACGCAATTGCGAATCCTTTATATACTACCTATTTGAGTAAGGCGAAGCAACAGGAGGATGCTTCATTTCAAACGTCAATAATTGTCAAGTCTCTCAAGGTTGTTTAATTATTCTTTCTTAAAACGATGTAACGCTCAATAAGGCGAACAACTAACGAAGAAAATATTAAATATTAATTATACTTATTTTAATATTTAAGATAATCTTGTTTTTCAATTCAAAATTATTACGGAAAGAGTTTAAAAAGCAGTCTCTTTTTTGTCTTTGTGTGTCTGTCCGTTGTCACACTAGTGCGCCGCATTAGCAGTTCGCTTTGGTTTGATGTGTTAAGAAATCCTACAGAACCTTAATATTCACTTTTTCCATAATATAAAGTGAATATGTGGAAATCTTTTTCGTAATTACGATGCATTTAGTACTTTTGTAGCTTTAAAGCTCTGTTTATTTTGATATTTGATATTCCTATGATGTTTTTTAATATTATTATTTGAAATGGCTGTTTATATATTACTTAGCAATACTACATCTGTATATAGAATAATCCTTGGTTTAGTTATTCCATGAAGAGCAATACTACATCTGTATATAGAATAATCCTGGGTTTAGTTATTTCATGAAGAAAGCTAAGGCCTGGATTCTGTCCGGTAAATCAAGTTTGACCCGCAATAGGCTTAGTGAACCAAAGAGTAAATAATTGAGACCTGAGGTGGAGTAAACTTTGGGTTTTGATTATCGTGTCTGTAATGAAGGGACATTAACGGTTCAGAGTGAGCCGAAAGTTAAATACACGTTTAATTAATCAGATTTAGATTTTGTAATAGAGGAAAGCATCATGGTAGCAATTAGATCAGTGAACGGGCTAATCGTTATCGGGTTATAGCTTTGAAGTTTTCATTCTTGTTATGGTGCGCATTGACTTTCAGTGCGTCGAAAGAGGGGGAGTAGAAGGCTTGGCTGGAGTGTTCTCGCCTTGAAAGTTTACATCTGAGCTTACGGTGTGCGCGCGCACCTTTCTCTGCCCTCTTATTGGTTGAAGTACAGTGAACCAGATATTAGGAGGGAAATATAACAAATACATAAAGAAGAAAAGCGAGAACACCCAAAATGCTTTGCCAAAGCCGCTAGCTTCAACTCCCCCTCTTTCTACCCTCTTTGGTGCGTCTAACCACAAGTCAATTTTGGTATATTTAACGTTACACTCATGTTGGCAAACTAAGAATATCGTTGAGGTCAAACGAGACAGTAGTCTTTATACTGAAATCCAGTTGTGAATGTAGCTATGAGAATATAGGGTTAACAATTGAGGCGTAGACAATTGGGCCTTTTCAAACACATAAAGGTTATATCTCTCCAAAATTTATACACTTCTTTTCCCGCTCTTTCCCATTTACTGATTTCCATGTGTCCAAGACATATCTTTATAGGATGTAAATGTCGTCTGCTTTACTGTATATTCCATATTCTTGGAATACTGCTTTAATAATTCGTAAATGTTTACTTCAAAAAAGAGAAATAATTCTATATCTAGGTTAATAAGTTTGTAAAAGTAGTGCTCCTCTTGACTCGGAGAGGTAATATTTTGGTTTTTCCAACTTGTTTATCAATTGTATCAGATCAATAATTTGCGGCTTATGTTGAAACAAGACGTCGCGAGAGAGAAATTCGTGCAAAATTTTCGATAACTGTTTTTCACCTTGAATCTTTAGAGCTAATTCGCTTGATTTCAGAAGCTCCTCTTTAGCTTTGTCTGCTAACACTTTAGCCAAAGGCAAAAGATAACTACCTTTTGCCTTTTTGCTCGATTTTTCGCAAATGAATAGGGTGTTAATGGCCTACCAACAGCCACTGAAGTAGTTGAACCCTCAACAACTTCATCAATTCTATCTTTATCGAACTTGGCAAGGGGGACAGAGAAGTCAGAATCATGCCATGACTCGTGTCTCTTCAAAAAAAACACTCATTTTTCTGCCGGATTCTTTCCAATATTTGGTGAAGCAGGACTTTTCCCTAATAAACGCCGCTTTCATACACTTATCTTTGTCAGAGATACTACTTTGACCATCCTCTCCAAGCAAAGCAATTACGTTTTGTATACACCCATTAACATCAGCCTTAGATTTGAAAATACTGACTAAATCGGACTTCCTGAGTGATAAAGGTGTTTTCGACTTTGCCATTGTAATGGGGCAAGAAGGAATTTACTATAAGTAAATTTACCAAGTAGCGAGATTTTACGCTTCTACTCTTACGCCGGTGTTAGTGGACAAGTAAGCCCCACCCTGTAACGTCCATGTCTACCAACACAGGTCTAGGGCTGTGAGACGTTGCCATTACTACTACTACTATGATTTTAATTAGGATTAAACTAGGGTTTGCTAAAAAGGACAAAAAGTTTGACCATACCACAAGTCTACTTTAATATAATGAACTTAACTATATACAAATTAACAAATAACATTTAAATACTGATGGGTTATATCTATAAGAATGAACTACTACTATACATAATAAGGTATCGCGACATAAAATACACTTCAAAATCGTCCTAACAGGTTATTCTTTTATGAAGCTAAACAATACCCCCAAAATGATACATGCATCATGCAAACTATCTCTACGACCGATGCCAAGTCTATTACTACTATATTGTAATATTTGCTATTGATATTACGCGTACTGATATCAGTTATCTATCAAAACTACTATTAAAACGCATTAGCCTAGAGTACTCATCACTTTTGTCGTTGCTGCACGTGCACGTGGCTCTCGATGGAAGACGGAAGGAGCGAAGACGATTGACGAAAGTCTATAGGTGAAGACTTGAAGGTCGAGGGGACACGGGCATAGCGTGGCTACTACTATAGACCCTTAAAGAAAATCGTTCAAATTTCTCAACCGTCTTTTAAGGATTGACAGAGCATTCTGGGTAATCAGTATATTAATCTGATTGGTTTAGACGGCTATGGTCCGATTTTGCGCAGTAGTGGCAAAGAAGTGTACTTTAAAAATTTAATGGCGGAACTTGGGAACTGATGTTTCAGGTGAAAGTGATTTAGGAACTGTTTTAGAGCAGATTTCGCTTTACCACAAGCTCAAATCGTAATTAACTAGTTGTTTTTCGCAATGGAGTCTCAAATCGTAGAAAGGTAAGGAGATTTCCAAAGCTTGCCATTGAAATTACACAGTTTTAGATTTTGGCAAAGGCTTAGTAAAGTTTTTTAAAATTGAAAGAGCATTCCACGAAACCTTTCGCCACTAGATGGCGTTGGTACTCTATTCGAAAAAATCCCGACTCGGCGATAAAAGGTGTCCAGCTTGTTTATTTTCTTTAAGGGTCTATTAACGAGCGACGAGCGAGACGGCATGGGATATGCCGCTGATGATTCAAGTTGAGGCGGCAGGACGAGAGACTTCCATCAGTTGGTTCAAGGTGAGTAGATGGAGAATACCGATATGGGCCCACTGGCGTCAGACAGTGCCAGATCTGGCACATGGCACATGTAAATATGGCGTCAATGGACGCCCACATCATTTTTCTTCTTATGGCGCCAGTGAATCAAACATTTTTCTCACAATCCTGTTGTGACGTCAGTGAAACGTACATGATGTGTATGGCGTCAGTGAATCAATCATGGCGTCAATGTTAGGCTTAAGCGTCATACTCGGCAATGTGGTAAATAACCTTTGTCACACACGTGGTTTAAACGCCATGTTCACTATAAGAACATGATTGGTCTAAAAAGTGCGCCATGTTTACATGGTCAGAAAGTCACGTGACATTAAAGTATAAAAGACGAGGACGGTTTAAAGATAAGGCATTCTACATCCTTCCTTGAAGTACCGATCCAGCTCCGAAAAATGTAAGTATAAATTTCTTTAAATATAAGTTTACGGTAGTTAATTCTTCCCGCATTTATCGATATGGATTTAAGTATGCAACACCCCTTTACCGGACTAGTGGCTGGAGTCACCGGCTGTGGGAAAAGTGTTTTCGTAGGAGAATTAATTAAGCATAAGGATATATGTATTTCACCCACCCCCGAAAGAATAATTTGGTGTTACACGGAGTATCAGTCGAAACTATACGGTGCTATACTATCCCATACTCCGAGTGTAGAATTTCACGAGGGCTTATTAGATGTTAGCACCCTAGATGCTAGTGTGAGGAACTTCGTTATATTAGACGACTTACTATGTGAAATAGCGAATAATAAGGACGTGACGAATCTTTTCATTAGGGGTTCGCACCATAGGAATACCTCAGTTTTAATTTTAATGCAGAATCTTTATTATCCCGGGAAGGAAATTCGTACCTTAAACTTAAATGCCCATTACTTGGTTATATTTAAAACACCACGTGATCAGTCGGCCATTATCCATCTTGCGAAACAAATTTCGCCGGGAAATAGTAAATACGTGGTAGACTCTTTTAGACAGGCGACTTTGGAACCTTACGGATATCTATTTGTAGACCTTAAGGCTAACACCCTAGATATCCACCGTCTAAGAACAGGTATACTTCCAGGTCAACAAGCAGCACTGTTCATACCGAAATGACGGCCATCCTTGAAGCGAATTTTTTCCGGATTAAGGGACGATGGGTAATCAAGGAGCTGACGATGTACGTGAAGGAGACCGACGTCCACGAAGTCTGGATCTTCCAATCCCCATGCAAGTTCTCAGAGTTATCCGTCAAGGATAAAAGGCAATGCAGGTGGCTCTCAAGGAACACTTGCGATCTAGCATTCGAGGAGGGAGACTACCCATACGAGACGACGCAGGAGGCCGCCGACTATATTCGAGCTAGAGCATCGTCATACGTGACGAAAGGAGCGGAGAAGGCCGAAACCCTATCAAGATTCTTAGGGTGCGAAGTTATCAACGCCGAAGACTACGGTTGCCCGAGATTATCAAGTATCGAGTGCGATACCCCCAGGGCTTGCACTTTTCATAGGGACAGCAACAACTGTACCTTGGTGAAGGCGTCCAAACTAGCGGAATGGCTCCGTCAAAACGAGTCAACGATAATTTAAATTTTTTAAAATATATTGCAAATTGTAACTCATGTCAAAGAAATGCCGCAATTAAATTTGCCAATAAAGAAGCGATTAAATCTATTGTCGAGTGTTGTATAAATATCCTACGGGGCAATGTCCCTCTTTTCTAATTTTTTTTTTTTTGGTTGGCCTATCTTAAATCTTATAACACCCATAAAATATTAATTTTATTAATTTTTACTATTAAAAACAAAAAAAAATTCTCTTATCATATTATATTATTATTTGAACTGATAAGGGAAATAAACTCTATGTCCAAAACTTTGTCTCACATTGCCAACAGTAAAGTGAACTTTCGATCTGATAAGAGAACCAATAATGATTTGAAATGATAAAAGCATATGCCTCGATTTATCCATTCTTTCACATACATGTCGAGGAAATGAACAAATATTTGATCTTCCTAAAAGTATGGATTAACAGTAAATAGAAAAGATGGCAATTGTATCTCCTAAACACAAACAAAATCGAATTCAAACCATAGTAAACAATGATAAAAGGGTAAAACTCATTTCAAAATCATCGGTAAATTTCCTCCGAGCTTGAGCAAGCAAAGGTTAAATTGATAAGTGCAGAAGTGAACTAATTTCAGAAATATGGCGGGTAGACTTTCGAACTACCCACGCTTTAGTCCATGCGTTTAATTCATTTCTAAAGTCAACATGATTAGAGAAAACTTTCAAATTAGTGTTCAAACCTTCCCTATTATTGTTCATACTTTCCCTATTAATGTTCCCATCCCGATATGAACACCAGATACTAGTGTTGCCGTCCTTAAAACAATGTTTAGATATTAATAAACCTACTTTCTATTGATTAAAGACATTTATTCCGATAGCACCGTATCATAAATATCTTTATCATGTTTATACAATGAGCAAATATCGGATATCATAATAAAGCGGAATAAAATTAAATCAAATACCCCCTATTTTATTTGGTGAATCTATAGAAAAAATATTTGTAGGATAAAGCAAGATACAGATCTTAGATTCTATCCCTAAGCACTTTGTCAAAAGTGTATCGAAATGGGAGAATATGCGATTTAAAGTGTTGTGAACCTACCAAACTACAATAAAAAGTGGTGGAAAATAATTGAAAAGATAAACAAAATACTATTTAAAGTGATGGAGAATGATAGAAAAGATGACGAGAATAATACTGAAAGCTACACTATTTCTGTTCGGTGTTTCACTATTTCTGTTCGGTGTTTCACTATTTCTGTTCGGTGTTTCACTATTTCTGTTCGGTGTTTCACTATTTCTGTTCGGCGTTTCACTATTTCTGTTCGGCGTTTCACTATTTCTGTTCGGCGTTTCACTATTTCTGTTCAGTGTTTCACTATTTCTGTTCAGTGTTTCACTATTTCTGTTCGGTGTTTCACTATTTCTGTTCGGTGTTTCACTATTTCTGTTCGGTGTTTCACTATTTCTGTTCGGTGTTTCACTATTTCTGTTCGGTGTTTCACTATTTCTGTTCGGCGTTTCAGTATTTCTGTTCGGCGTTTCACTATTTCTGTTCGGCGTTTCACTATTTCTGTTCGGCGTTTCACTATTTCTGTTCAGTGTTTCACTATTTCTGTTCGGTGTTTCACTATTTCTGTTCAGAGTTTCACTATTTCTGTTCGGAGTTTCACTATTTCTGTTCAATGTTTCACTATTTCTGTTCGGTGTTTCACTATTTCTGTTCAGAGTTTCACTATTTCTGTTCGGAGTTTCACTATTTCTGTTCAATGTTTCACTATTTATGTTCAGAGTTTCACTATTTCTGTTCAGTGTTTCACTATTTCTGTTCAGTGTTTCACTATTTCTGTTCGGTGTTTCACTATTTCTGTTCGGTGTTTCACTATTTCTGTTCGGTGTTTCACTATTTCTGTTCGGTGTTTCACTATTTCTGTTCGGCGTTTCAGTATTTCTGTTCGGCGTTTCACTATTTCTGTTCGGCGTTTCACTATTTCTGTTCGGAGTTTCACTATTTCTGTTCAATGTTTCACTATTTATGTTCAGAGTTTCACTATTTCTGTTCGGCGTTTCAGTATTTCTGTTCGGCGTTTCACTATTTCTGTTCGGCGTTTCACTATTTCTGTTCGGAGTTTCACTATTTCTGTTCAATGTTTCACTATTTATGTTCAGAGTTTCACTATTTCTGTTCAGTGTTTCACTCTTTCTGTTCAAAGTTTCACTCTTTCTGTTCTATGTTTCACTCTTTCTGTTCTATGTTTCACTCTTTCTGTTCTATGTTTCACTCTTTCTGTTCTAGGTTTCACTCTTTCTGTTCCAGGTTTCACTCTTTCTGTTCTAGGTTTCTCTCTTTCTGTTCTATGTTTCACTCTTTCTGTCCTATGTTTCACTCTTTCTGTCCTATGTTTCACTCTTTCTGTTTTATGTTTCACTCTTTCTGTTCTATGTTTCACTCTTTCTGTTCTATGTTTCACTCTTTCTGTTCTATGTTTCACTCTTTCTGTTCTATGTTTCACTCTTTCTTTTCTATGTTTCACTCTTTCTGTTCTATGTTTTACTCTTTCTGTTCTATGTTTCACTTTCTATGTTCTAGGTTTCACTCTTTCTGTTCTAGGTTTCACTCTTTCTGTTCTATGTTTCACTCTTTCTGTTCTAGGTTTCACTCTTTCTGTTCTAGGTTTCACTCTTTCTGTCCTATGTTTCACTCTTTCTGTTCTATGTTTCACTCTTTCTGTTCTATGTTTCACTCGTTCTGTTCTATGTTTCACTCTTTCTGTTCTATTTTTCACTCTTTCTCTTCAAAGTTTCACTCTTCTTGTTCAAAGTTTCACTCTTCCTGTTCTATGTTTCACTCTTTCTGTTCAAAGTTTCACTCTTTCTGTTCAAAGTTTCACTATTTCTGTTCAAAGTTTCGCTATTTATGTTAAAATTTTCACTCTTTCTGTTCAAAGTTTCACTCTTTATGTTCAAAGTTTCACTCTTTATGTTCAAAGTTTCACTCTTTATGCTCAAAGTTGCACTCTTTCTGTTCAAATCTTCACCATTTATGTTCAAAGTTTCACTATTTATGTTCAATTTTTCCCTGTTTCTGTTTAGACATTTCTTATTTCTGCTGAAACGTTTTTTTTATTACTGTTCAAACTTTTCCTATTTGTGCTGATACGTTTTTTATTACTTTTCAAACTTTTGTTGTTCCTGCTGAAACGTTTCAAACTTCTTATTTTGTTGCAAGTTTATTTATCCTTTTTCCTCAAGCTTTTCATGTTTCTGTTCTATTTTTTATTATTTCGGCGATTTAATTCCTTTTTCCGAAATTCTACATCGCTTTACTAATTTCTATGGTTTTGAAATCGAATTTCAATGTTCCATAACCAAAATTCCCATGTGATATAAATGTGATGAACACCTTATTACCTAATAATGTATGAATTCCTAGAATATAAACGTCTTACTCTTAATCGGAATACATTAATTTATGATTTAGATAAATTCCTAATCCAACTGCAAAAGTTTATATGGAAAACGAATTTTCAAGGTGAAAGATACGTAGTGTAAAACGGATGATTTCAAAGTTCAGACTAAATAACAGAAAATCAATGAAACACCATCTCCTCATTAACATTAATTTATGTTTTGATATTATTGCAGTTTGGTTTCTAATATGTTTATAGGTATTAACGTTACAGAAAACGTTTTCAAATGACGGAATTCCGATTAAGTTTTCTTCACAAGGAACTAAAAAAGTGGTTGAAAGTGACATGAAGTGTGTATAATTCATTTTAAAGTATCGGCAAAACACTAAAAATTGGTTAAAGTTTCGATAAATGTTTAGTAAACGTTTCGTTATTCGACTTAAATATATCCGATATTGTTAATATATGACTATTATCAAACAGATAATGAAGTTGAATGACGAAAAAGTGCTCGCAAGTGTTGTTAATCTACTAAAATTCGGATGAAACTGACGTGAAATGAAAGCATTCGATTGAAAGCGAAAATACGACTAAGAAAGTGGATCAAAGTTTTGTTAAACTACTAAAATGTAGTTCAAATCACATTCAAAGGAACTAAAAAGCAGTTGAACGTTCATGAAATGACAAAAGTACAATTGTAAGTAATGTGCTTAATATTTTTATAAATTTTGCAAGGATATAAATACTTCTCGCGGATCTCAACAGTGTGTGAAATTTGATAACACGAATGTTACCAGTAATTGGTCCATTAACGTAACAAATGTGGATGATTACCAAGAAATAAACCCATTTGATATCAATCGTGATTTGATACTATCATAACCGAAACTTCGGTTTATCACGACGTTTCGAGGAGACCTTTAGACACTTAATACTAGTCGAAACCCATTGGTGAGAAATTAACAATTGCTAAATTTGTTTGCTATATAAACCAAGGCTTTGAACGCAGAATTTATCCCAGTTTGTTTATTTTATCAGTATAGATCTTCTCAAGACACTTTCTTATCAGTTTGATAAATGGAAATTTAATTGGTGATAAATTATAAAGTGCAACGCCTAATAGATCCGCATCTCTTTTATCAGTATCATCGTCTTTTCGATCTTACGTTGAAATTTCAAATATCATTTAACCACTTTGGAACAGAAAAACTCCAATGCAAAAACAGATGGACACGCGTATTTTCAGCAGAGAATGATGTACCACAGACGTTGGATGGAAATGTCAAGGCTGCCAATCTCAAGACCTGGAGGGGGAGGGCCGCCACACGCGCGTATTTTTGCTTTCCCCGGCGCGTGTTCTATTAGATCGAAAAGACGATGATACTGATAAAAGAGATGCGGATCTATTAGGCGTTGCACTTTATAATTTATCACCAATTAAATTTCCATTTATCAAACTGATAAGAAAGTGTGTCTTGAGAAGATCTATACTGATAAAATAAACAAACTGGGATAAATTCTGCGTTCAAAGCCTTGGTTTATATAGCAAACAAATTTAGCAATTGTTAATTTCTCACCAATGGGTTTCGACTAGTATTAAGTGTCTAAAGGTCTCCTCGAAACGTCGTGATAAACCGAAGTTTCGGTTATGATAGTATCAAATCACGATTGATATCAAATGGGTTTATTTCTTGGTAATCATCCACATTTGTTACGTTAATGGATCAATTACTGGTAACATTCGTGTTATCAAATTTCACACACTGTTGAGATCCGCGAGAAGTATTTATATCCTTGCAAAATTTATAAAAATATTAAGCACATTACTTACAATTGTACTTTTGTCATTTCATGAACGTTCAACTGCTTTTTAGTTCCTTTGAATGTGATTTGAACTACATTTTAGTAGTTTAACAAAACTTTGATCCACTTTCTTAGTCGTATTTTCGCTTTCAATCGAATGCTTTCATTTCACGTCAGTTTCATCCGAATTTTAGTAGATTAACAACACTTGCGAGCACTTTTTCGTCATTCAACTTCATTATCTGTTTGATAATAGTCATATATTAACAATATCGGATATATTTAAGTCGAATAACGAAACGTTTACTAAACATTTATCGAAACTTTAACCAATTTTTAGTGTTTTGCCGATACTTTAAAATGAATTATACACACTTCATGTCACTTTCAACCACTTTTTTAGTTCCTTGTGAAGAAAACTTAATCGGAATTCCGTCATTTGAAAACGTTTTCTGTAACGTTAATACCTATAAACATATTAGAAACCAAACTGCAATAATATCAAAACATAAATTAATGTTAATGAGGAGATGGTGTTTCATTGATTTTCTGTTATTTAGTCTGAACTTTGAAATCATCCGTTTTACACTACGTATCTTTCACCTTGAAAATTCGTTTTCCATATAAACTTTTGCAGTTGGATTAGGAATTTATCTAAATCATAAATTAATGTATTCCGATTAAGAGTAAGACGTTTATATTCTAGGAATTCATACATTATTAGGTAATAAGGTGTTCATCACATTTATATCACATGGGAATTTTGGTTATGGAACATTGAAATTCGATTTCAAAACCATAGAAATTAGTAAAGCGATGTAGAATTTCGGAAAAAGGAATTAAATCGCCGAAATAATAAAAAATAGAACAGAAACATGAAAAGCTTGAGGAAAAAGGATAAATAAACTTGCAACAAAATAAGAAGTTTGAAACGTTTCAGCAGGAACAACAAAAGTTTGAAAAGTAATAAAAAACGTATCAGCACAAATAGGAAAAGTTTGAACAGTAATAAAAAAAACGTTTCAGCAGAAATAAGAAATGTCTAAACAGAAACAGGGAAAAATTGAACATAAATAGTGAAACTTTGAACATAAATGGTGAAGATTTGAACAGAAAGAGTGCAACTTTGAGCATAAAGAGTGAAACTTTGAACATAAAGAGTGAAACTTTGAACATAAAGAGTGAAACTTTGAACAGAAAGAGTGAAAATTTTAACATAAATAGCGAAACTTTGAACAGAAATAGTGAAACTTTGAACAGAAAGAGTGAAACTTTGAACAGAAAGAGTGAAACATAGAACAGGAAGAGTGAAACTTTGAACAAGAAGAGTGAAACTTTGAAGAGAAAGAGTGAAAAATAGAACAGAAAGAGTGAAACATAGAACAGAACGAGTGAAACATAGAACAGAAAGAGTGAAACATAGAACAGAAAGAGTGAAACATAGGACAGAAAGAGTGAAACCTAGAACAGAAAGAGTGAAACCTAGAACAGAAAGAGTGAAACATAGAACAGAAAGAGTGAAACCTAGAACAGAAAGAGTGAAACCTAGAACATAGAAAGTGAAACATAGAACAGAAAGAGTAAAACATAGAACAGAAAGAGTGAAACATAGAAAAGAAAGAGTGAAACATAGAACAGAAAGAGTGAAACATAGAACAGAAAGAGTGAAACATAGAACAGAAAGAGTGAAACATAGAACAGAAAGAGTGAAACATAAAACAGAAAGAGTGAAACATAGGACAGAAAGAGTGAAACATAGGACAGAAAGAGTGAAACATAGAACAGAAAGAGAGAAACCTAGAACAGAAAGAGTGAAACCTGGAACAGAAAGAGTGAAACCTAGAACAGAAAGAGTGAAACATAGAACAGAAAGAGTGAAACATAGAACAGAAAGAGTGAAACATAGAACAGAAAGAGTGAAACTTTGAACAGAAAGAGTGAAACACTGAACAGAAATAGTGAAACTCTGAACATAAATAGTGAAACATTGAACAGAAATAGTGAAACTCCGAACAGAAATAGTGAAACGCCGAACAGAAATAGTGAAACGCCGAACAGAAATACTGAAACGCCGAACAGAAATAGTGAAACTCTGAACATAAATAGTGAAACATTGAACAGAAATAGTGAAACTCCGAACAGAAATAGTGAAACGCCGAACAGAAATAGTGAAACGCCGAACAGAAATACTGAAACGCCGAACAGAAATAGTGAAACACCGAACAGAAATAGTGAAACACCGAACAGAAATAGTGAAACACCGAACAGAAATAGTGAAACACCGAACAGAAATAGTGAAACACTGAACAGAAATAGTGAAACACTGAACAGAAATAGTGAAACTCTGAACATAAATAGTGAAACATTGAACAGAAATAGTGAAACTCCGAACAGAAATAGTGAAACTCTGAACAGAAATAGTGAAACACCGAACAGAAATAGTGAAACATTGAACAGAAATAGTGAAACTCCGAACAGAAATAGTGAAACTCTGAACAGAAATAGTGAAACACCGAACAGAAATAGTGAAACACTGAACAGAAATAGTGAAACGCCGAACAGAAATAGTGAAACGCCGAACAGAAATAGTGAAACGCCGAACAGAAATACTGAAACGCCGAACAGAAATAGTGAAACACCGAACAGAAATAGTGAAACACCGAACAGAAATAGTGAAACACCGAACAGAAATAGTGAAACACCGAACAGAAATAGTGAAACACCGAACAGAAATAGTGAAACACTGAACAGAAATAGTGAAACACTGAACAGAAATAGTGAAACGCCGAACAGAAATAGTGAAACGCCGAACAGAAATAGTGAAACGCCGAACAGAAATAGTGAAACACCGAACAGAAATAGTGAAACACCGAACAGAAATAGTGAAACACCGAACAGAAATAGTGAAACACCGAACAGAAATAGTGTAGCTTTCAGTATTATTCTCGTCATCTTTTCTATCATTCTCCATCACTTTAAATAGTATTTTGTTTATCTTTTCAATTATTTTCCACCACTTTTTATTGTAGTTTGGTAGGTTCACAACACTTTAAATCGCATATTCTCCCATTTCGATACACTTTTGACAAAGTGCTTAGGGATAGAATCTAAGATCTGTATCTTGCTTTATCCTACAAATATTTTTTCTATAGATTCACCAAATAAAATAGGGGGTATTTGATTTAATTTTATTCCGCTTTATTATGATATCCGATATTTGCTCATTGTATAAACATGATAAAGATATTTATGATACGGTGCTATCGGAATAAATGTCTTTAATCAATAGAAAGTAGGTTTATTAATATCTAAACATTGTTTTAAGGACGGCAACACTAGTATCTGGTGTTCATATCGGGATGGGAACATTAATAGGGAAAGTATGAACAATAATAGGGAAGGTTTGAACACTAATATGAAAGTTTTCTCTAATCATGTTGACTTTAGAAATGAATTAAACGCATGGACTAAAGCGTGGGTAGTTCGAAAGTCTACCCGCCATATTTCTGAAATTAGTTCACTTCTGCACTTATCAATTTAACCTTTGCTTGCTCAAGCTCGGAGGAAATTTACCGATGATTTTGAAATGAGTTTTACCCTTTTATCATTGTTTACTATGGTTTGAATTCGATTTTGTTTGTGTTTAGGAGATACAATTGCCATCTTTTCTATTTACTGTTAATCCATACTTTTAGGAAGATCAAATATTTGTTCATTTCCTCGACATGTATGTGAAAGAATGGATAAATCGAGGCATATGCTTTTATCATTTCAAATCATTATTGGTTCTCTTATCAGATCGAAAGTTCACTTTACTGTTGGCAATGTGAGACAAAGTTTTGGACATAGAGTTTATTTCCCTTATCAGTTCAAATAATAATATAATATGATAAGAGAATTTTTTTTTGTTTTTAATAGTAAAAATTAATAAAATTAATATTTTATGGGTGTTATAAGATTTAAGATAGGCCAACCAAAAAAAAAAATTAGAAAAGAGGGACATTGCCCCGTAGGATATTTATACAACACTCGACAATAGATTTAATCGCTTCTTTATTGGCAAATTTAATTGCGGCATTTCTTTGACATGAGTTACAATTTGCAATATATTTTAAAAAATTTAAATTATCGTTGACTCGTTTTGACGGAGCCATTCCGCTAGTTTGGACGCCTTCACCAAGGTACAGTTGTTGCTGTCCCTATGAAAAGTGCAAGCCCTGGGGGTATCGCACTCGATACTTGATAATCTCGGGCAACCGTAGTCTTCGGCGTTGATAACTTCGCACCCTAAGAATCTTGATAGGGTTTCGGCCTTCTCCGCTCCTTTCGTCACGTATGACGATGCTCTAGCTCGAATATAGTCGGCGGCCTCCTGCGTCGTCTCGTATGGGTAGTCTCCCTCCTCGAATGCTAGATCGCAAGTGTTCCTTGAGAGCCACCTGCATTGCCTTTTATCCTTGACGGATAACTCTGAGAACTTGCATGGGGATTGGAAGATCCAGACTTCGTGGACGTCGGTCTCCTTCACGTACATCGTCAGCTCCTTGATTACCCATCGTCCCTTAATCCGGAAAAAATTCGCTTCAAGGATGGCCGTCATTTCGGTATGAACAGTGCTGCTTGTTGACCTGGAAGTATACCTGTTCTTAGACGGTGGATATCTAGGGTGTTAGCCTTAAGGTCTACAAATAGATATCCGTAAGGTTCCAAAGTCGCCTGTCTAAAAGAGTCTACCACGTATTTACTATTTCCCGGCGAAATTTGTTTCGCAAGATGGATAATGGCCGACTGATCACGTGGTGTTTTAAATATAACCAAGTAATGGGCATTTAAGTTTAAGGTACGAATTTCCTTCCCGGGATAATAAAGATTCTGCATTAAAATTAAAACTGAGGTATTCCTATGGTGCGAACCCCTAATGAAAAGATTCGTCACGTCCTTATTATTCACTATTTCACATAGTAAGTCGTCTAATATAACGAAGTTCCTCACACTAGCATCTAGGGTGCTAACATCTAATAAGCCCTCGTGAAATTCTACACTCGGAGTATGGGATAGTATAGCACCGTATAGTTTCGACTGATACTCCGTGTAACACCAAATTATTCTTTCGGGGGTGGGTGAAATACATATATCCTTATGCTTAATTAATTCTCCTACGAAAACACTTTTCCCACAGCCGGTGACTCCAGCCACTAGTCCGGTAAAGGGGTGTTGCATACTTAAATCCATATCGATAAATGCGGGAAGAATTAACTACCGTAAACTTATATTTAAAGAAATTTATACTTACATTTTTCGGAGCTGGATCGGTACTTCAAGGAAGGATGTAGAATGCCTTATCTTTAAACCGTCCTCGTCTTTTATACTTTAATGTCACGTGACTTTCTGACCATGTAAACATGGCGCACTTTTTAGACCAATCATGTTCTTATAGTGAACATGGCGTTTAAACCACGTGTGTGACAAAGGTTATTTACCACATTGCCGAGTATGACGCTTAAGCCTAACATTGACGCCATGATTGATTCACTGACGCCATACACATCATGTACGTTTCACTGACGTCACAACAGGATTGTGAGAAAAATGTTTGATTCACTGGCGCCATAAGAAGAAAAATGATGTGGGCGTCCATTGACGCCATATTTACATGTGCCATGTGCCAGATCTGGCACTGTCTGACGCCAGTGGGCCCATATCGGTATTCTCCATCTACTAAGGTGACTTCGGGAACTTGTAATTCGGCGACCAGCGCTTTGACTTAAAAAGGTTCCTTAAACATCATCTTGACTTTTTGGATATGATGTTAAGGTTTCTAAGTTCCTGGATCTATTCCGTAACTTGACTTAGCTATTTTAGAGAGTGGGGTCTCATGGTGAGACTAGAGAACCTTGTCGAACTCTCCTGGAAGACTTCTCGATCTGTTCTGTCTTATGGGTCCTTCTTCTATTAAGGAGGACCACTTTCTCTCTCGGAGATATTAGGTAGGGGTCACGTGATGGGACCAAACGATATTTCCCAGTCACTGACCGGAGGGTGATACTCGGTTAAAACTTGGTTTACTCGCGCACTTTCAAGGTTGACGATATAATTATATCCTCGCGGTTTACTATATCTATCTAATAATGGCATCGGCCTGACACTGGCATCGACGATGGTTTATAAAAGCATGCAAATACACTCCTAAAAATATTTCCCCAGTAAAGATAGAGATCTATTGAGATCTATTTAATTCTAGGCTATAGGTATGGCTCCTTTGGTATTGATAAATAAAGTAAAAGGTAAAATGTAAAATGGACAAAGGGGTGTGCTGAACTCTGGCAACCCTTTACACTATGAGAGGTGAACGATGGGCTATAACGAATTGGGGTTAATCCTTTGACCTTTCTATGAAAGCTATTTAGCAAAGAGATTTGAGAACGAGTGGAATAACCTTAGACGTTTTGTATTTCCCAAGCTATACTACCTATTAACTTCAGGCCTACTATATTTCGTATTAAAAAGGAAGGGTTCTAAAAACAATTGGTTTTGTAAGAACCATTATTTAACCAAATAAAATGTTTGCTACACTCCCCGCGCTTTAGAGCCGCACGACCTCAAAGGCAATGATAGTACACCAGTAGCACACAAAAAAAAATTATATACAAAAAAGAAAATTAGAAACAAAAATAAAAATCCTAATATAGGGATAAACAAAAACGAAGAAACTTAATTTACAAATGTACAAGTTGTTTGTTGGTATTTCACGGAGCGACGATTTAGATAACAAATAGGGAGGTACCTAACCCTACTTGAAGCCTTTCGTACGAAAAATTAATTTCTTTTCCCGCGTGTTTTTAAATATTACAACCTAAGGCTGCTTGCGCAAGACCATACGAAAGCTGTTGTCCATTGGTGCGCGGACAACAATAGGCTTCCGTCTGGGTTTTGCTACCTCTCCGAGTGACGTATGTCACGGAGAGGTTCTAATTTCGGCGTATCTGTCTGGGTGTGTCTGTGTGTGTGACTGTCACCTCGTTCGCAGTTGGCAAGTCGGAGCAAACGTGTTCGCAATTTCCGGACCGCGTTCGCAGTACACAGAAATTCCGAAAAGCTTTATCTATCTTATTTAACGCCAATCATTGACTAGTCGTTACGCTTTCATCTGCTGACTAACCGCCAATTCTTTCACTCAACACCCTCAGTATTTATTGGCTTCTATCAACAACACCATGCACTAGTCTTTCATGTATCCCACATACACACCAATCTATCCTTATTGGCTTCTAACAACCACCATCTCCTAGTCTTCTGTCTATACCACATAGACACCAATCTGCAACATTGGCTTCTAACACCACCATCTACTGGTCTTTCGTCTATACCACATAGACACCAATCTGTAACATTACCTTCTACTCCATCATCGTCGTTGGGCTTAAGATGTACGCGGCGAGCGGCTAGGGTTACGAGAAAGGTCTAGCCTCCCTAAGGTGGGATCGCCACCAAAGGTTCACGCAATTGCGCATATTCTTACCACTTAATGTGAATCAATCGCCTTATATACCCTAAATTTACGAAAGTTCTGATATAGGTGTTCCTTAGAGGTATAACGTTAAAGATAGCTATGTTTAAAATTATTTTAGGAATTAAGTTTCTTAAACTGACTTAACCATAATTAACGTAAAATACTGACGATTAAAATAATTAATATCAGTTATATTTAATTAATTATTTAAGATAAACTTATTTCTATGTAATGACACAAGTGAGAGTTTATATAGAACGAGTAATGAAGATTGCATCCGAATCGAAACACTACTCGCATATCAAAGTTAATAATAAGCGAGTAGGATGATAAGATCTCTATAAAACGATAACATTTCCTTTCTGCAGAATATTAAATGGAAATATTTTAAATATTTTTCGGCATTACGATTCTTTTAGCAGTTGTGTAGCTATAAAGCTCTGTTTCATCTCAATATTCCAAGAACATCTTTTATATTAACATTTCAAATTTGGTGTTTACTTTTTAATTCAGCTTCACTACATTTATATATATTGTAAACACAACTTTTAACTTCTCTACGTAATATGGATTTAATACTTCGGCTCTTTATGAGAGTTGAAGCGATTGGGTCTATGAAATAAGATACCCCAGATTTAAACCAGAATTGACCTTGTTTCGTGTCCTCCTTCAAGAGGTGTTAACGGTTCAGAGTGAGCCAAAAGTTAAATACATACTTAAGTGATAGATATTAGGTCCTCGTTAGAATTAAGAGGATACGCAGGGAAATGTTAAACGATTAAACCTTTAAAAATGACCTTCGCAATATCCCGCCAATTTGAACTACGTATTTCCGGTTTTTCTCACTGGCTGGTGGACCTGTGTTTAGATTAGAAAGTAAATTCGTCTCGGCTCGGAGAGGTAATATTTTGGTTAACCCAACTTGTTTCCACTATTACATTCCCCTCTTTGTGAGCGCGCTCATGGAAGAGCTTAAGTTCCCTAAGGTGAAATGTTCCCTTTAACTGTTTACTATTACTATCCCTTGATCGCAATTTATAAGTGTGGGCGGATAACTTGGTGTTGTAAAAAACAATTAGTTTACACCAATATTCCATTGGCTGGTTTTCCCCTTTCTCCTGTGGCTGGTTGAAACCCTCGCGCGCAAACCGCGATACTCTCTTAATTAGCTACTGTAACACCTTGAATTTATGTGGTTACGTATTTCCTTGGGTAAGGTACGGCTGTTATTTTTTCTAGCTTAATCGATGAGTTCTTTTTTTTTTCATGCCCAGAGGTCCTGGTTTCAAGAGTATAAATTTTGAGGGTCAAAGTTTAGCTTTTTGTTTGTCACTTATTTTTCACGTAAAAATTTTGTTTTATTTCTTTAAAAATCTTTTATTTGCGTGACAAATTTTGTTTTTGAGGGAAATTCCATTCTGCGAAATTTATTTTTAATCCCCTTTTTAAGGCCTATGCCTTTTCGTCCAGAACACGATATTTGCCAACCCCAGTATAGTAGGGAAACGAGTTGTAACACGTGTTATAGATCGTGGAAAAATTTTGAGAGGGAAGAAAGAGTAAAGCGTCGTCACGGGAAAAATTATCTTGTCCCTGTTGTTAAGAGAAGCTTTAAGCTGAAATCTAAAATCCCCAAAACTTCACGCCTTACAATGGCGTTAAATAATTTAACCCCTTCGAATAGTGTTATCAACCCCTTGTCCCAAGCTAACCCTGTCTTACCTAGCTCTACCAGTGCTAGCCTTCAAGCAGGTTCGCAAACTCCCCCCACTTCAGGTGGTACTGCATGCAGTACCTCTTTGTTAAATTTGGGATTAAACACCCCTTTGCCCATTTCTTCAGTAGTGAATAGTATTGGTCCATTTGAGCGCCGCATAGTTCTCAAGAATCTCGCGGCGTTTTCCGCGGGAAAAATAAAATCACGTGATCGGCCGCCATTTACGGAGAGAGGGATTTTTATTCGCATAGCTAACTCGATCACGTCCGTGAGCGGGTGGGCCGTGGTTTTGGTAACTGATTATCGTCTGCTTCATAATTGAGAGAACTGCAGGGCACAATTATAAAATGGCAGCGTCCTAGCCTTATTCTTTAATTTTTTACTATATTTTGTTCCACATTTAGAAATTGAGGTTTCCAATTTAATTAAATAGTATTGAAATTAAGCCAATTAAAGTTTCCGTGAACAAAAATTAACCTTTAGGGATGTTCTGTGTCCAAATACGGAATGAATAGCAGCCGACGACAATCAGTCCAAAAATACTAGGGAAATGTGTCTGGCAGCATTGCACCTCCGAAAATGGCGCTAAGTTTCGCCGCCGAAAATGAGCGACCGCCGTATCGGCGGCGTTACTTCAATATGGACCTGGACTATACTAGTAGCATGCCCTTTAGTTCAAGCCAAAGTAGTTTGATAAATACGAGTGCGACCTTAACCACTCCCACTACTATGGTATCTATGATCAATAACCCCTTGTCAAGTAATCAGGTCACGCCACCTATGGCGAATTCCTAGAACACAACTTCGGTTAATGACCCAATTCTAGCAATTCAAGCCCAAATGCAAGCTTTAATGCAACATGTAGCTTTATTAATAATCAAGTGGTTGCGATGCATCAATCTAATCAGTTAATATTACAATCTCAAAATAATTTGCCCACACCACCTGTTATGACCTCAAACACACCTGTCTCAAGTACATCTGCAAGCGCTATCTTACCGCCCACTCAAGGAATAGCAACTCCCGTAGTCTCTACGTTTAGTACGGCTCTCTTGGCTAATAGTAACCCGCTTTCGCAACCAGTAATAGCGCCAATTAGTCCTAATGTTGCAAATCCAATTATTCCTTTGTTACCAAGTGGTGCAAGTAGTGTTATGGCAGGAAATCAAAATTTCGTTTTTAATCCGCAACTGAATTTAAACCCAACTCCCCCTGGCTCCATTGTTAGTGCAGCCCATTTAATACCACCGATTCCTTCATTGGGTAGTACAACCCAATCACATAATCAAACGGGGCTTCCAAATTCTTGGGTTCCCGCAGTCCAGTTACCAAATTTTTCAGGGTCCACTACAGGGTTAGGTGTTAAAGATTTCCTAACAAAAGCCCGCCAAATTTTCGTTTGTAGGGATTGCCCCGAGGATATTTTTATTAAAAGGTGGATTCCTAATATGCTCACGGGGTCTGCGTTTGAATGGTTTGAAGGTCAGGGTGCGTTTGGTAATTTCACCGATTTTTCTAACGCTGTTATAGCTGAATTTCAGCAAGAATCTGACGATGACCATATTTATGACCAAATTGATAGACGTTATCAAAGATCTGGCGAAAATCCAGCAGTTTATGGTGAAGTAATTTTGGCCCTAATTAGAAAATTGTCTGAAGCCCCGTCCGATAAGGAACAGGTGCGCTTAGTGCGCCGAGGCTTAGAACCAGAAACCAAAAAACTCTTATCCACGAACTCATATAACCGTGTTAGGGAATTAATTAGCGAGCGTGTAAGATAGCTCCCATTAACTCCAAGCGGGGTATGTTAATTTTTTAAGAGGAGCAACTCTTGTCTTGGCAGCGACTAGTACGGTTCCTATTATTCCATCTTTGGTTTCAAATCTAAGATAGGCGCAAGTAGCGTAAGCCCTTTCACTTGCATCGACAAATACGTGTAGCTCATTTGTTTTGAAGTTGTCGTAAACTTGTTTTCCAGTAATAATATCTTGGTATAAGGATGTTTTTAAGTTCTTGCAATTCTGAAGACCAATTTTCGAACTGAATGGTTATGTCTTCGGGTAACTTATCATCCCAAGGTAGACCCATCTGCCACAGTAGTTGAAAAAGGAATTTTGCTCTAACGGTAAAAGGCGCTAGCATTCCTAGAGGATCATATATGCGTGCTATAGCTTTAAGCACCCATCTTTTTGTGTTTTGGCGGTCTATTATGAAATCCAGTAAGTTCTCAACTTGGAAAAATATGCAATCTGTCTTTGTATTCCAGGGAATCCCTAAGACCTTGATTTCTGGGGAGTCATCTTGGGTTTCTTCAGAGAAGTTATTCGAAATCCAGAGTTTCCGAAGTTCAGTAGAATTGGTTTTAAACTTGTGAAGCTTCATTCCCGCTTCCAGTAGTATACTAGCGGCTTTAGTTGAGATCTCATAAGCTTTCTTTACGTCATGGCTACTATGAACTAGTCGTCCACGTATCGTCCCTTGTCCATAGCGTTGCACACTTCCGGTTCTGTAGCTCTGTTTTTTTCAAAGTGGTGATTTATTACTGCTGACAGCAACAAGGGACTACAGGTAATTCCGAAAGGTACGCGTGTGATTCGGTAGACCTTCATTTGTGAGTTTGTAGTTGGGTTTTTTATGTCAGTCCATAAAAACCTTACCACATCTCGGTCATTCTTTGCGATAGAGATTTGTAAGAATGCCTTCTGTACATCTCCTGTATAGGCTACTTCTCCTTCTCGGAAACGAATTGCTATGTCAAATATATCTGAATTTAGATTAGGACCAGGGTCCAAGCAGTCGTTTAGTGATGGTTTTCCAATAGCGTGAGACGAACCATCAAAAACTATTCGTAGCTTGGTAGTTTTTCTTGAGTCGTTGTAGACGCCTCGGTGAGGCAAGTAGTAGAGCGTGTTTTCAGTTTTTATGTCTTGCACTGGAACTTCTTCTATAATTCCTGAATCTAGTTGCTCTTTCATTACGTCATTGTAACTTCTAAATAAAGAGTTGTCTTCGCTTAGTTTTTGAAGTAGTTTTTGGGTTCTTTTGGTTGCGATGGCTAGGTTGTCCACCAGACTCTCTTTGTTTGATTTCCAGGTGAGAGCCGTTTCGTAACGTCCCTCGTCAAACGATAGAGAATTTTCAAAGGTTTTCAGTACTTCACTGTGACTGGTTGAAGTAGAGTGGGAGTCATGAATGCCGATAGAGTCTAACCCCCAGAAGGCGCGTAGTTGATTAGAAACTAAGTCCTCTTCAGAAAAAAGGACAGGTGCGTTTAGTATAGCTACAGTGTTTATTCCGATTGACGAAGATGTCATGGTGCTAGGGCCATGTACAGTCCAACCGAGAATAGTTTCCAAAGCGACTAGTTTGGGTCCAAGTCTTTGGAAGCCACCAAAAACGATGCTCCACTCTCTTAAAACTCATGGGTTGAATGAGTTGGGCTATTTGAATTTTAACTAAAATTTGGTTAAAAAATAACCCAGTAGCAGTTGAATAAACATTCCCTGGTAGTTTGGTATGGGGTTGTTTCAAAGCCCAGAAATTTGGTTATTGCAGTAACCCAAATTGGGTCATTTGCAATTTTAGGCAAACCTAGCATACAAATACACGATATTGTACACTAGATGGATGTTGAGGCGACTTTGTTACTCTTTCTCTATTAACTTTGAGTTGATAAACATGACTATCTTAAATATTAAAATAAATACAATTAATATTACACATTTTCTTCGATAGTTATTTACTTTATTGCGGGTTGCATCGTTTTTAAAAAATAACTATTGAATATTATTGAGATACAGACTAATATTGACGTTTTAAATGAAGTATACGCCTGTTGTTTCGTCTTACTCAAATCGGTACATAAGGCTTCGAATCTTAGTAATGGATCAGAACAGCGCATTTGCGTGAACCTTTGGTGGAAGCCCCACCATTGGGAGGTTAAACGTTTCTCGTAACCCTAGCCGATCGCCGCGTACATCTTAACTTTAACGATGATGATGATGATGTAGAAGCCAGTATGTACAAACTGGTGTCCATGTAGGATGGACAAAAAGACCAGACGATGGTGGTTATTAGGAGCCAGTATGTACAGACTGGTGTCCATGTGGGATGGACCTTTAAGTAGAGGATGGTGGAGTTAGGCAGACAATGGAATAATAGCCAGTATAAGTGGAATGCAATTTTCCACATATCCGAGACCTGTAAATGCGGTCCGGAAATTGAGAGCACATTTGCTCTGATTTTCTAACTGCGAATGCGGTGCCCTGGGATGTAAAAACAGACGAAATTAGAACCTCTCCGTGACATCCGTCAGGTAAAACTAATCAGCGATCTTAACATATGGTGGAAGCTGAAATATGGAACGTGAGGTGGGAAAAAAAGCTTAGCTTTGTAATAAACAGCAATTTGGGTTCTATTTTGAGAGGTTTTAAACAACACAAATTAGGGTTTCGTTCAACCCAAAATTATGCAAGAGTTTAACCCAATTTGTGGCTACCTTTTATCCCAAAGTTGCGTCAAAATTACAATTAAACCTTGCTAGGGTTGTTTTTTTACCCAAATATGATTTTACAATTTAGCCAGTAATGTGGTTACTGTTTAGCCCAAATCTTAGTTATCGTTTACGTTGACTCAACATTGTGTTAAATAAACAACCAATTCTACGGTCAAGGAACAACAACCCAAAAAATGGGTCGGTTAAATACTGACCCAGCAAAGAGTTGAAAAATAACCCACTTTGGGTCAGAAACAACCCAACATTTTTAAGAGTGCAATATTCGTCAGAACCTATTAGTAGGTCAATAGTCGAGTCCTGACTTCCGTTATTAGTTGGGATGTCAGCAAGTATTAGCCCTCTTGACCTCATCTCATTAAATACTTCAGTACCAGGTACGGAAAAAATAGCTCCGCTTATCTCTTTGGATTCGAGGGTTTCTATAATAACGCTCTTAGAGGGATCTAGTATGTTCCTTAGTTCAAGTCTAACTCTTCTTCTGATAGTTTTAATGGGTTTTTCACCTTCAAACGGGAAAATGTTTAGGCCTTCTTCTCTAACCACTTCAAGGTTAAGTTTTCTAGATAAGCTTTCTTTTATAACGGTCACCTGGCTTCCGTTATCAAGGAGACAACGAACTTTGGAGGAGCTTCCGTTATTAGAATTGACAACCAAGGCTTGTGCCATTTGTAAAAGAACAGTTTCCTTTTCTTTGCTTCCTTTCATTCCCACGTGTAAATTGGCCAACCCCTCGTTATTTTGAGCAGAGTCATCTTTGAGGGTTTCTCTTTCCCCTTCCGAATTAGTACAGAGTGTTACATGGTGATGTTTTTGGCAATTTTTGCATTTTTGTTTTTTGAATCACACTTCTTGGCAAAGTGTTTTCTAAGGCATATGTAACATCGTTTTTTGGAAGTTACTAAGTGTTGTCTTTCAGCTAGAGATAAATTTGTGCACTCAGAGGTTCTATGTGAAGGTTGTTCACAATAGAAGCACGTTCTAACAAAGCCACCACTAGTAGAAATGGTCAGTGAAGAGGCGGTAGGTACTGAGGACTTATGGTTTCTACCATCATAGTTTTTTCGTGAGCTATGGTTTAGGAACCTATTTTCGTTAGGCTTGCGATCTGGTTCATTATGAATAAAAGAATAGGCTCTTTCGCGGCATGCAATTTCTTTCCTTAAGAAAGTTAACAAATCATCAATTTTCCGAGACTTAGTATCATATCTTCTGTTAAATTCAATAGTTAACTCAACAGGTAGCATTTTAGTTAATACATGACATAAAAGTACTCCATACGAATCAGAAACAACCCCTAACGACTGTAAACTTCTAATTTGTATCTCGCAAGTGCTATATAATTGTTTTAAAGACTCAATATCACTGGCTTTTCTTACAGGTGTTAAATTAGTTAGAATACTCATGTGAGTATCTGCTATTGCTTCAGTATCTCCAAATCTATCTTTTATAATGTCAATAGCGTAGTCATAATTAGCGTCTGTCGCAGCTAACCCCTTAATAGCCAGAAGGGCCGGACCCTCTAAATAAGATTTTAAGTAATTGAACTTATCTGACTTCCTGAGATCGTTGCGATCGTGTATTCCGTTGCAGAATTGGGTCCAAAAGTTTTACCAGTTTTCAAAGTAACCATTGAACCGAACCATTTCCCATTTTGGAAGTCTCACACACAGTTCTCGCGCGTTATGGGTATTTGCCTTGCTTCCGGTTTGTGAAGGGTTGTCTTCTGGTAGAGTTTGTTGAAGCGTAAGTCTATCCACAGGTGGAAGGTCTAGATTTTGTAGCGTAGTTCCTGACGTCGTTGATGTAGATTCAGCTGGACTCTCTTGCCTAGCTTGAGCAGATGCTCCTAGTATTTTGAGGCAATCTATAAGGCGCTGGGCAGCTCCACGAATTTCGATGATATCGTCATTATAGTTGACGCAGGTTTCGAACTCTTTCTCTTCTTCGTCAGGGTCATCAATAAGGCGTTCCACAGCATCGTTAAGTTCCTTAAGTTTTTTCTCCTTATCATTAAGCATAAGAATTCCATTGTGTAGGTAGTCAATACAGGGATGTTGACTATCAAGTTCCTTTTTAAGCGCTGTTATAGCCTTTGTAGTTGAGGCTCGTAAAGGTGTACGTTTTCTAATAGCTTTTGCAAGCTCTCGTTCTGAAGATTCAGATTCTTGATGAGTTGCCATCTTTTAATTTGTTATACCGGCGTATATCTCCCGGGTTTCGGCACCAAAATGTTGCGCGAAAAGTTAGTAAACTCGATTAGGGAGAGCAAAGTAACTTTCAAACCCGACTGAAAAAGTCCGAAAGTGGTAAAAGTTTGAAAAAACGAGAGTTCTATTAATACAACCGAATTTATTAAACAAATTAAACGTTGAAGACATAAAAATAAACAATAAAAAAACTTGATTAAATTTAAGTTAGTAAAAGGTTTTTGAGTTACAAAGTTAGGTTTTGTATTATGGCGACATGGCTAAAAAAACGGAGGTGTTTTTCTGCAGAGAGGAGGAGCGCAAGTGAAAAAAAAGAGAGATGAGAATTTGTTAGAAAATTCTCTCCCGAGAAGTTCAAATAATAAAAAGGGTTCGAAGACCAATGATCATTGGTCAATAGGCCAAAAGAGCATTTCCATATATATAAAAAAGACTTGGTTTGCCCAAGCCTTAAAAACAAAAGGATAAGAGTTTTTCCAGTTGTCTGAAGCGCGGATATTTTTTCTATTGAATTTTAAAGACAATCCGTATTTTACTACTCTTTAGAATTTAATTCAATCACCTGATTTTACTGCTAATGGACTAGTTTCCTAAAAATTAATTGAAATAAAAAAATTACTTATCTCAGATTTTTCAACAACAATTCCGTTTTCCTGAAACATTTTATCATGAATTTTCTTTTCCTTTCAATGGAGAACGTACTTTAATTTTCAAATAATATTCTCATTAATTATGTATTATATGCGGTCTTTTCGAATACAAAAGGGGGCTGTTATCACCTTTCTTATATTTGATAAAGAGGTTCGTTTCTTCTTTAAGCACAGTCACAATTATTGAACTGTGTATATCAGTACTTGTGGGGAAGATTTTAGAAGTGTTGGTTGAGTTTACACGATATCCCTCAAAATAACAAATGCATGATTAAATGTTTCAGGAAAATTGAATTGTTGTTGAAAAATCTGAGATAAGTAATTATTTTATTTCAATTAATTTTTAGGAAACTAGTCCATTAGCAGTAAAATCAGGTGATTGAATTAAATTCTAAAGAGTAGTAAAATACGGATTGTCTTTAAAATTCAATAGAAAAAATATCCGCGCTTCAGACAACTGGAAAAACTCTTATCCTTTTGTTTTTAAGGCTTGGGCAAACCAAGTCTTTTTTATATAATATCTGTTCCTTCAGCCTTAATTTGTATTAATATATTATAAAAATAATAATATGCTTGTCAAACGTCATTAATTCGATGTTCCAGTTGGCTCACTCCAAGTGCCTCTCATTATTTTATGGGAAAGATTAAAATTTTAAATCATTTGGCAGGGAAGTGGTAAATTAATTCACAATTGGTAGAAGGGTGGTAAATTAATTCACAATTGGTAGAAGGGTGGTAAATTAATTCACAATTGGTAGAAGGGTGGTAAATTAATTCACAATTGGTAGAAGGGTGGTAAATTAATTCACAATTGGTAGAAGGGTGGTAAATTAATTCACAATTGGTAGAAGGGTGGTAAATTAATTCACCATAGATAGGCGGGTGGTAACTTATTTCACACAAAAAGGCGGTTGGTGACTCAATTAAGTTTAGTTGACCTTTTTGTATAGGTTTAAAAAAAAACGTTATTTCTAAACCACGCGCCAGCACGCGCCTATTTCATTGAAAGTTTGTAATTTAAGAATTTTCCCTTTTATATACTAAGATTCTTCATCAAAAATAGACAACGCGGTTTCCAAGACTCGAACCTGCAATATTTTGCCTCGAATGCAAACGCGTTATCCATTACGTCTCTATAGACAATACCGTTCACTATTTTGCAAAAGGGCGCCACCTTTTCTACCCATCGTCCAATACCATCTTTGTTTCCAATTGTGCCTTTTTCTATGAAGGACAAAAGGCGACTAATTTTTGAGTCTAAACCCTTTTTTCTATTATTATCTCTCTATCTAAGGTGATCTCTTGGGTTTCACCAGATTCCTTGTCTATGAATCCAACTACTAAATTTTCCTCAGTTTCAACAGATTTGGGTTCTACTAATATAGTTTCTTCAGTTTCAACTGATTGTGGTTCTACGACTAAATTTTCCTCGGTTTCAACTGATTTTGGTTCTACTAATATAGTTTCCTCAGTTTTGAATGATTCGGGAATGCGCGAGAGAGCATCGGCTACTACGTTGTTTTTGCCGGGGACGTAAACAACCTTAAAATCAAATGGTTTCAGCTTCCCAGTGGGAACCTTGGCGTTTTTCAGCCATTCTAAGGATTTGTGGTCAGTAATTACTTGAGAAGTGATTCTCTCTAAGTATACCCTAAATTTTTCCGTGATGGCCCAAACTATAGCCAAGCACTCTCTTTCAGTGACTGACAATTTCCTTTCGCAAGAATTAAGGGTACGACTGGCGTATTGCACGACTCTACTCTTTCCCTCTATCGTCTGAGTGAGTACGGCACTTAATCCACAGCCAGACGCGTCAGTGTATAAAGTAAAGGGCAATTTAAAATGCGGGGACGCTATTATGGGCGCGGTGGTCAAACTATGTTTGAGCTACTCGAACGCGTCCTGTTGATCTTTACTCCAATGCCAATCAACATTGTCATGGGTTAGATGATGTAAGGGAGTATCTGTGTGGGCAAATTTAGGAATAAATCTCCTATAGAAACTAGCCATCCCTAAAAATCTTCTCAGTTGTCGAACCGTGCGCGGTATGGGGTAATTTCTAATCGCGCTAACTTTTTTCAGGGTCAACTTCAATTCCCTGTTTTGAAACTAGCTGTCCAAATATGTGGGCTTTCTGGCGGCAAAATTGCGTTTTTGCGGATTTGACCGTTAATCCATCGTTTTTGAGAATAGTCAAAACTGTCTCTAAACTCGCTATATGTTCCTCAAATGTGTCGGAGACAATGTCGAAATAGTCAAAAACACCTGTTTTAGCTAAGTGCCCAAATAAGTTGTTTACGAGCCTTTGAAAGGTCGCGGGGGCGTTAGTCAATCCGAACATCATGACTTTTGGTCTATATATCCCGCTATATAAGACTCTAATATGTCTTCTATTCGAGGTAACGGATACGAATCCTTCCTAGTGACGTGATTAAGCTTTCTATAGTCAGGGGTAAATAACGAAAGGAGTTAGAGACACTAGCTTCCGTAGTGTAGAATACAATGGGACCTTGAAACGTCATAGAATTTGTAACTAACGTAGTGCCATCTTTGGAACTGTATTGTAAATAAGACCAGAACCTTATAAAAGTTTTGCCTTAAAATATCGCGCCGCAAGGTATTCTGGGTAAAGTAAAATGGCGGGTGTCGATGTTGTGAAGTCGTCTCATAAATCAACCCAATATAATTATTATATTCAATCGCAAGAAAACAGCGATTTAAAGAAGAAAAATAAGTCAACAATTTGCAATTTGAAGCCGGGGAAATCCTCACAATGTGTTCAAACCTGTTTTGCCGTAAGTGCGCGGTTACAGAGTCGGCCCAGTGAGCCAAGGCTTAGTGATTTTTCCGAGTCAGTGCCAGTGGGAACTGTGGGATCAGGATCATCGACTGTATCTGTGACTAAAGAAATTAAAACAACTAAAACTGTATTGAAGGATGCAAAAACGACATTTAATTCCATTTCATTATCGAATATGGAATTTACCAACTTTAAAGTTGCACGTTTCTAATTCAAGTGCACCTTAATTAATAAACTTTACTCTAAGCCTAATTGTCACTCAGTCGTAAGCAGACGAACACTAGCAGACGAACATTAGCAGACGAACACTAGCAGACAGGAGAAAATCGATATCCCAGCATGACTTTCGAAACTTTGCAGCCACGCTATTGGTTGGAAAATATCATACTTATTTTGAATTATAGACGGCGTGACCAAGGCGTTTTCTCTTTTCTGTGTCTACGTTTGAAAGTCCCACTGTATTCTACACTACGGAAGCTAGCGTCTCTAACTCCTTTCGTTATTTACCCCTGCTATAGTCTATGACCAAACGGTGCGTTCCAGCAGGCTTTCCCACTACTAACGTCGGAGCACTCCATGGACTATTACATGGCTCTATTATGTTTAATTCTAACATTTCTTTAACTATACCCTCGATTATCTCCTTTTTATGGGGAGAGAATCGGTAGGGGGGACACGCTTTAGGCTGAGAATCGCCCGTGTCAACATAGTGCTCCGCCGACTGGGTTAGGACGGCTACCTTGGAAAATACGCGTTTAAATTTTAAAACTAATTCTCGTAATTGATCTCGCTTATTGTCATCTATAGGAGCCTCTCTTATGGCCTTTTCAATTGCTTCTACATCGAACTCATCCTCCTCAAACAAGTTACATTCTTCTAAGTTATAATTGGTTCCGCTATTAAAGAAATCATACCATACGGACGGATTGGTGGCCCAGGACCAACTTAATTTCCCATGACTAATAGTCATACCCGAGCGGTTCAAACAATCTAAGCCTATGATGCAAGGGTACGCTAAGTCATCTAACACGACGATTTGATGTTCAAACGCTTTACCTGGAAATTCCAGGGGAACTGTCATACTTTGATCAGCCATAACACTTTTCTTATTAACTACTTTTAATTTTATATTAATGGGAGAAATTTTAAAACTAAGCTTTTCTAAATTATTACTAAGGTGTCGATTGATTAGCGTAACGGAACTACCTGAGTCTACTAAGGCGAGGGTAGGTATACCCGCTATGCTAATCTCAATTAAACATTTATTTTTAGTGCTATCGTTTGTGACATGAAAACAAACGGTTGTGAAAGGGCTATTCAGTAGGGTTTTTACTTTGGGGCAGGACCCCCTCCTTCTGTCCTCCTCGATTCCCGTTTCCCTGATTGGACTTTGATGGACAGTAGCGTTTAATGTGCCCATTTTGATTACAAATGGTACAGACTATAGTGGGACATGCGGGTGTTTTATGTCCCTCTTTCCCGCATGTAAAACACAAGAGGACACGTTCCCGACTACAGCCTGGTTTTCACTGCCTAAAATTTCACGGAACAGTAAATAAAAAACCGCAAAATTTTGCGGAAAATTCTTTAAAACTACAGCGGCAAAACGTTTTCAGTACTTGTAATATGAAAGAGTGCGAGTTCGTGGAGACCAAGGCTTACCATTTATGTTGAAAACACACCAATAGCAAGTTATCTATTTTCTTAGAATTTATTATCTTTGTAGAAACGTTCATTTTTATCATATAAATAACGATTAAGCCAAACTTCTTTAACAAATCGTTAACTATACATTTTTAAAAATTTGATTGTACAACACAAACGCCTTCAATTAAATTGCAACGGTTTCGCCCTCCGACCCCTTGCAGACGACCGAGAGCTGGGCTTTCTGTTACAAAATAAAAATGGCGTCGATAAAAATCTTGCGAGCTGACCAAAAACAATCCTATGATGTCACGCATTCGTCGATTCCTATTGGCCACCGCTTTCCTTTCCGTAAAATTTTGCGGAAAAATAGAAAACCAATTCCGTGCTTGCCGCCCAGAAAACGCGAAATTTTGCGGAAAGTTACCTCTGAAAAAACGGCCTGGAACAAGGTTTTTTCCTGCGTTTTGGGCCAGTGAAAACCAGGCGTACTACTATGTTTTGATTTACTTTCAGGATTGTGTCTTTTATGCCTAGAATTACTACTATCAGGTTGGGCAATTTTCTCGTTTTCACAACCTGTCCCCTACCTTGTGCCATTTCAAGGCGGGTGGCTTGAGCTAGAAGTTCCCCTACTGTGGTGTACGAAAATAGTGACAAAAGGGGCTTCATGGTTTTATTCAAATTCCTAAAAATGTATTCTATTTGCTGATGATTCGATAATGGGATTTCTAAGTGAAGGAAAATTTCGCGCATGCTATTGCTATAATCACGCACCCCTTCCCCATTTCTTTGCTTTCTATTAAGCAATTGTTCATGCAATACTGAATCATTGACCTGAAAATCAAATTCCATCTTTACCCTATTTTGGAATTCGTCAAAGGTGAGAGGTTTAACTATTATTGACTGCCACCACCTAAAGCGGGCCCTATGAACATTTGTGGAATCCACGTTTGGATGAATAAGGCATCGGCCATTCCTACCGTCTCTCTTATTTGACGAACTTTAACTAAGAAGTCCTTTGTATTCAAATCATTTGGTTTCCACTAAGATCCTTCCTGGGACTTCTCAATTACTATGCGAAATTCGTGCCGAACTACGCTACACAGCTAGCTCCGTTGTATGAACTGCTGAAAAAGACATCGGAATGGAAATGGGGAGACGTTGAGAAGGAAACTTTCAATAAAGCCAAGCAGTTCCTTGTCAAGTCAAATTTCCTTGTGCATTTCGACCCTAGTCAAGAGATAAGACTTGCCTGCGACGCATCACCTGTTGGTATTGTTGCCGTAATTTCTCATCAAATCAATGGAGAAGAACGTCCGATAGCGTTCGCCAATCGAACGATATCTCAAGCCGAGAAGAACTATCCACAAATTGAAAAAGATGCACTGTCACTCATATATGGTGTCACGAAGTTCAGAGACTATCTGTTAGGACGACCATTCAAGTTGATAACAGATCACCAACCGTTAGTCAGCCTGTTGTCCGAGAACAAGCCAACACCACAGATGGCAGCCGCAAGACTACAGAGATGGGCCTTAGCGTTATCCGCCTATCAATACCAAATAGAGTTCAAGAAAGGAAACCTACATTCAAACGCTGACGCCTTGAGTCGTCTGCCACTCCCAGCCCAGACACTTGAACCTCCTCTACCTACTGAATACGTGCTACTCATCGAAAAACTAGATAACAGGCCAACAACGACCGCGGACATTCAGCGAGCAACTGAACAAGATTCAACGCTAGCGAGAGTACTGTCCAGCGTAATCCATGGATGGACACAACCAGACCCGGAAACCAAGCCCCTTCAACGTCTACCGAGTCAGTCATCCGCGCGCTGCGTTCTAAAATGGCTCGTTTTGGGATAAATCAAACACTTGTCACCGACAACGCAACGTGTTTCACGAGCGACCAATTCAAGACATTCACCACAAGTAATGGTATCAAACACTTAACGTCAGCCCCTTACCACCCACAGTCAAACGGACTTGCAGAGAGGAACGTACGCACAGTTAAAGGAGCCCTCGACAAACTATCAGGAGGAAGCAAGACTGCAAAGGACATCGTCGGTGACGGTTTAAAGAGCACTGCTGTAGGCACGCTAGAAGAAAGACTAGTTCGAATTCTCATGCATCATCGACGTACGCCACTGGCTTGTGGAAAATCTCCAGCCGAGCTAATGCTGGGAAGGAACATAACCACGCGCCTAGACCTATGCCATCCAAGGAATCATGTAGAAGATCCTAATGACGAAAGATCTAAAGCCACCACGTTCCTCAATTCAGATTTCGTATACATATGGAACTACTCCCGTGGACCTAAATGGATTTCTGGACAAGTAAATAAAAGCATCGGCAACATGATGTACGAAGTAACATGCGGACGCCGAACCTTACGGAAGCACCAAAACCAGTTACGGAAACGACAGACGGAGCCTGGAAACAACTCAAGCCCATCCAATCATCGAAATCCGACATCTATTGAACAAATTTGGATTCCAACGCCTACACACGAAACAACGGAGCCTGACGAAAGAAACTTAACAGTCACCAGCACCAACGACCACCAGACACCCGTAACTCAAGAACAACACCCGACGCCCGGTCGATCAATAACCCACAAAAACGACACCAACGATGGACATCAACTTCGCCGTTCAAATAGACAACGTAAAACAGTCAATAGATTAGGCTTATAAAAAAAAGGAAAGTAGATGTTATGTTTGTAAAAAAAACCAATTCGCCTATTATACACCTACTACGCTCTAATCTATGCTGATAACAAATAGTATAAATACCCTTAGTACAGAGTCGATAAGGCAGTTGTTATCCATGTAATCGGACCTACGAGTTATGTAACTAGTCATTGTATATATATCATTAAACTTCTTATTGTACAGTAGTTGGTGTAACTTAATCGAGTAAGGCCAATACACAACAGTTCTAAGAACAATTGGTTTTGTAAGAACTATTATTTAACCAAATAAAATGTTTGCTTCAACCCTTTCATGTCCGTCATTGCTCTGCGCATTCCAATTGGATCCCGTGGGAATAGGTCATACCGACGCGAATGACGTATTAAAACTAGATAAACAAGATGGTCTAGCCCATATTAAGCCACATCGCTTACGTACTCTCGCTATCCCTACTACAATAAATATACTTCTAGTGAAATATCCCCTAGTATACCGGTCAGAGGGAATAATTTTTCAATGACTGCTTGGTAAAGAGAATCAAATATCGCCAACGCCCGTTACTAAATTACTAATACTACTACTACTACCACTACTACTCAGGCAAAACTATTAGTCCCATCGATACCTTGCCCGCTCGTACTTTCTTTTAAAATTCTTCTCGATTTGAGAAGAAATACACGTAAATTCTAATAATAAACACCATTTTATATATAACGTGGGTATTTACTTGCTTTTGCTTCTTAAAAATCCCCATCGATTTCTTTGAATTTTGAAATCGGTGAGTGGGATGATTGATGGCGTGAAACCCTTATTATCCACGGGTGACCGAAATTTTGAAGGGAGTATTAAACCTTCCATTTAAATTAAGGCAATATTAAAATCCTCTCTCTCTAGCTTTAAATATATCGAGGAAACGTAAACCACAATTCACAAAGCTTAACCTTACCTGTACAATTAAATACAATGCTTAAAATTACTATTATAATCCCCATCCTTTTAAAATACACGATCGAAAAATATCACCTCACCACAATTCTCTCACGTTCACTCTCCCTCCCTTCAATGACGAACGAAAAACTTTATACTGCCAAAGGCATAAAATAACCATTTCTTCCGTTAGCTCTGACATAACCATTTCTTTGGGTAACTCTGACCACATTCCAAATCGCGAAAAACTACTACCATGACCACCACCACCACCACTAGCACCACCACAGGCTCGCGGGACAAACTAATAGCCTCATCGTATATATACGATGTGGCTAAAAAAACCTTGAGCAAAGCAAAGTAAACAAAAAATGGAGGCTGCCAGCGGTGCTGAAACGGTACGCAAATGTTCTTTAATTGCCATTAACAAGTTAGTTAAAGGTTTTTAACAAAACTTGATGGATTTTGAATATGTGTCTCTACGTGAAAATCGTCCGTTCTCTAATTGTTTCTAAATCGAATCAAGTGTACTGTACTTATGATTTCGTGAGTTCCAACAACCAAACCAAGGCTTAACGAGAAGGTAAAACAGATAGATGGTGGAAAACATAGAGTAAGATAAAATATTACGTCCCACCTTGGTTCCCAGCCTTCCCACACCCATGAGGGGGGATTGTCGACTATCTCGCTCGCATCGGACGCCTTTTTAGGTCTTCTTATAGTAAATTCCTTCTTGAATGGGGCGAGCTTCTTCTTCTGTAGCAGAAGTCAACAATTCAGCAGACATACTGCACTGGAGATAGTAATCACATGACCTACTTTCATAACCCGGAGAGGTAGAGGTACAAAGTGCTCTCATCGTAATTTATTTTTTAAATTCTTTCAATATTACCAGAAGTAGAATAAGGGACTAGAAGTAATGAGGTAACCAAATTCTTCACTTATCTAAAGTGAATATTCTTGATCACACACCAATGGTTGGCCCTCTGGTAGCGGTTTCTGAGTTTTCCCTCCAAAACATGAGGCGCTTGCGGTGGTAGACGACCGAACTAGATTCAAGCACCCGCGTCCGTGTTCCTCGGTTGAAGGGAAGGGGGTAGAAAATTTTTGGAACTCGAACAATTTTTAGCCACATCGTTTGATGTACATCTAACGATGGGGGTATTAGTTTGGCTTGGTCTGAAGAAGAAGAAGAAGAAGAAGAAGATGTATCGTTCGTCTTTTTAAATGGAGACTAAAAAAAGTGATTTTTTATTTTCAAAGGGTGGGGATTATGATTTGTCTATAACATTGCAAAGCGAATGTACAACGCACATGTTAATGAACGCACCTAGAGTGAAAAGGTATAAATTGTGTTAAGGTGATATTTTACATTAATTGGTGAACAATTTTTAGCCACATCGTTTGATGTACATCTAACGATGGGGGTATTAGTTTGGCTTGGTCTGAAGAAGAAGAAGAAGATGTATCGTTCGTCTTTTTAAAGGGAGACTAAAAAAAGTGATTTTTGATTTTCAAAGGGTGGGGATTATGATTTGTCTATAACATTGCAAAGCGAATGTACAACGCACATGTTAATGAACGCACCTAGAGTGAAAAGGTATAAATTGTGTTAAGGTGATATTTTACATTAATTGGTGATTTTAAAGGGGGAAGGCTCATGATTTATCTCTAACAGTACAATGCGGATGCACTGTGAAAATATTAATGAACAAACAGTAATATCTGTAGTCTTTTATGAACACACAAATTTATCATATTGACTTACCTAATTAGCCATGACTTTTCTAAGAATCCGAACTTTATATGCAATAAAAATTTCGGGGTTTACACAAAGAAAGAACTCAAGTTGGGTTTTTTACCGAATTCTTTCTCTTTCAAACGCTTCTGGGCATAAGTTCATGTTATAAATTTATAAGATGCGATAAGTGTGCAACGGCATAAGTCTATGTTGTAAACTCATCGAGGGGATAATCACTAAAACTATCTGTTCTTCGATTCGCCGGAATATTACTATTACAGCATAAGTAAATTTATACGGATAATAATTTTATCACTATTTAGGGTAGAGCATCGAGGGACTATTCACTTTGATTTTATGCACGGTAAATCATTGAAGCATTGTAAAACATAGCGCTATTCACTCTGATTTTATGCACGGTAAATCATTTAAGCATTGTAAAACATAGCGCTATTCACTCATTAGGGTAAGGTATACAGGGGTTATCCACTCATTAGGGTAGGAGATAGAGGGGCTATTCACTCGTACGATGTGCTACTATTACGAGCCCTTGAGGTCGTCTTGTTTTTCTCTCTAAAGTAGGCGCGATGGAAGCGGCATAAAATCCTCAAATTTGTTCACTAGTGCCAGGATCTATTACCAATTATGCTAGAGCTCGTTACTTCTAGTCTCATCCTACTTCTGATATTACTCAAGTTAGGGTTGCCCTATTGTTTGAATTAAGGGGCTGTATGTTTTTTAAGAGCGTCGTTAATCGTTTTGCATATTTCGTTCCCTGTTTTTTTAGACTTTGGAACGCCAACTGTTAAAAGACCAGCCAAAACCGCAAATATCTTTCCGGGTATTTCTGTAGTGTGGCATTTACACTACATATTAAAGAAAATCGCGTCCCAATTCACTTGCGCGTTTAAGAGTAATCATTGATCAAAAATGACCCATTTTGTGCAATTTTCGATAGTTTTTTCGCTGTATCTCAAATGTTAAGCGATCTTTACAAACGGACCTTTCAATATAACATAGTATTCCATATGTGGTGTTTTGACAGTGTTTGCAGAAAACAAGGGGTGTGCTAAACGAAAAAGCTTCAACGGACTATTTATTTTATATGTAGTATTTTGAAAAAGTTTAATGAAAATAATAAAGGTAGGCAAGAGGATAAAGCTGCGCAAACCTTTAAACAATTTAGAAATATGGTTAGATAGTAGTTTTAAAAATAGGACGGGGTTTTTATTCTATATGTGCTATTTTGAGCAGCTTTTGCAGAAAACAGTAAGGGTGTGCAAGACCTGAAAGCTATGCAAACATGAGTATAAATTATTTTTAAAAATATAAGGGGAGCTTTTTATTCTTTATGTCGCAATTTGAACAGAGCTTTCAGAAAAAAGGTGTTCAAGACTAAAAAGCTGTAATATTAAAACGCTTGCAGTAAATGTGCATGAATTGAAAGCGCATTTAATTAAAGTAGTTTAAAAAAATAGAACTAAACTGTTTCTTACTCTTTGCAGCTAATTTTTAATGGGTATGCCCAAACTATGGTGTGCAATGTAGTAGGGGGGATGATGAAGGTGTGCAAGGTTTGCTTAATTGGTTTACATATAAAGTTGCGCAAAGTAGTGTGGGGTGTTCCTGAAAGGTGTGCAAGGTTTGCGTAATCAGTTGTAGGTGCCAGGTGTGCAAACTAGTAGGAGCCGTTATGGTTACCTTTCCCCTTCTATCTTTAACTCTCCTTAATATTTGTGCTCACTGGTAGTATTTTATAAAGTGACATTTTTAGAAATAAATTGTAAATTTCATTTGATATTAATCAATGATCTATGATTTATTCTTTCTGAAGCAATAAGTCAAATAAGATTACCGTTATTAAAAAATACACTGTCGATCCCCTTAAGGAAATAATGTTCGGATATAATGCCAATGTAACTGTTGACAAAGGCTTTTTTTTAAGAAATTATAAATTATTTTTCTCGTGGACAATTTGTATTATTTAATATAGGCAATAACCATTTCATTCATTCATATTATAAACTTCCGTTAATCGTATACGTATTGATTCAACCTCTGGAAAGCTAGTTATTAAAGGAACAAAATAAAAGTTTTCAGATTTCTTCCGTCAGTTTAAATATTACCATAAGAAAATAATATATAGCTCCCTATAAGTATGAAACGTAGTACATTTTCATACTACAGCATTTGCTCCCAAATTTGGCGCGCTTACGCTTGTACGCCCCTTAGGAGAAGTTTCAGTACTACGATTAAAAGGGGGCGAAACCTCCGCCGCCACCTAAGGTGTCCGCGAAAGGCACGATGGGCCGGGGAAATATCACCGCGCCCGTAGAGAAACAAGATACTCCATGCCTCGTACCAGTGTAGGCGCTAGCCTCGTTCGTCAAAATCTCGCGCCATCTATTAATTTATTATGATAATTTTGACATGTACTTAATCAGTTATAATTATCATAATAATAACGTCCAGACCTTTAACCATTTAATTACAACATAAAATTTGATAATTTTCTAAACAGATATTTCATCTTTTTAACGCCAAAACTCTTAATAGGTGGCATTAGAAACTTTTTACAAATTTCAATGGAAGAAAATGCTGTTTAAATGGCATAAATGGAGAGTTTCATACTTATAGCGAGTTATATATTATTTTCTTATGATATTACAAATGTCAAGATGTACATTATCTTAGAAACTTTCTGACAATGTAAGATTGAGTGCCATTACGGTCAAATCGAGTCCAAGCGGCTTGGGACACATAAAAGTGAAAACCTTTCCTTTCTTGACGTACTTCAGTTTGGTTATGGCCAATATCAGCTCTAACAAAAGAGTTTTGAAATTTCTTTATTTGCCCGTAAGTAGTGCTGTTTTTCACATAACTTTTTACCTGATTTTATAAATTATTTTATATACGGGAATCAGTTAAAATTGGTTAAAATTGAGATATTTCAAACATGATTGTACCATTTACAAGTTGGGAAACAAAATAAATCTCTCCGAGTCGAGACGAGGGTTATATACCCACTCAGGAGTTTTTTCTTAAATAATATATTTGATATTATTTTAATCGAAAGTAATTTACTTTAATTCTAGTTAAGTCGTTTTAAAAAACGTTATTCCTAAAATAATTTTAGTTGAAAAAGAGGTTTAAAAAATAATTAAAAAAAGCATGAATTAATAACAATTGGGTTCTGAAATAAGTCAAGTATTTCGAAGAGATTAAATGTGGGCTTGTAAGAAATGGTATACAGCAAAGAGTATCTTAAAACTATAGAACATGAGAAAGGCTAATTCAAATGCTATAGAAACTATACCACTGGTACTAGTGATGATTCAATGTTTTACGAAATTTATCGATTATTGAAATCTTTGTTGGGTTAAGTTGTGCGAAACCAATTAGAAGCACTGTCTGTAGGTTTAGTTAATACCCCCCCCCCCCGAAAATGTTTTTGTTGAGTTGGCAAATTGACTCTCACAGTCTCACTTGGCAAAATGAAGATCCCAACAAAAACATCTCTGTAAAAATATGCCAAGTTGTTTGGCCGTAAAAAGAAGTGAGATCTAAAATACGGCCAAGTTATTATCTCCAGGTGAACCAACATTTTATTCGACTTAAAACTTCTCAAGAATGTTTCTCTGACTTGGCCATTAGCATTTCAAAGATTCGTTTAATTTCAGATACCCTATGGATCGAAATTAAAATATAAAATCAAATTGGTTAAATATTCTTGAATAGCCTTTGTGGTTAAAGTTGTAACTTCCGTTCTTCACCTTCACGGGCGCAAAGAAGAAGGATGCAAGTTTGGAATGCTAATGGCCAAGTCAGAAAAAAATTCTTGAGAAGTCGAATGAAATGTTGGTTCACCTGGAGATAATAACTTGGCCGTATTTTAGATCTCACTTCTTTTTACGGCCAAACAACTTGGCATATTTTTACAGAGATGTTTTTGTTGGGATTTCTCTTCTTTTTGTACGTTATATTATTAAAAGATTTAAAATATTTTTTAATCGACTTTTACCACATTACCACATTTATCACAATTGTTAACCGTATTTCTATTCGAAGAACACTATAATCACAGTTGTTAACCGTATTTCTATTCGAAGAACACTATATTGTGGCAAGTAACACTTTTAATCAACAGAATAGATTTAAAAAAAACTAAATGAATCAAAACATGCTTAGAACCATTTCAGACGAAATGAAAAGGAAATGAGTAAAACATTTATTTACTAAAACATTAAGTAAAAAACATAAATTTTACAATACGAAAGAATCATATTTTTGTAAAAAAATATTAATATTAAAAGACGAAAAAATTAAATTATAATGTCCTACTACGAGGGGTTCTAAATTATAAAACCCCCATTTCAGGGGCTAAAGGGGAAAATTCCCGCTTTTGGGACTTTTTCCTTTCTTTGTATGCCAAGTCCTACTTGTATGCCAAATTTTATTATTCCCGCAACACCGGAAGTGCCCTAGAGGTTTAGATGATGACTCTAATTCTAAACCCTCATTTCAGGGGCTAAAAGGGGAAAACTCCCGCTCTTGGGACTTTTCCCTTTGCTTGTATGCTTAGTGGTACAAGTATGCCAAATTTCATCATTCTAGCACCACCGGAAATGCCCTAGAGGTTTTGATGATGTGTCAGTCAGTCAGTCTCATAATGTGCCATATTCACATAGGATTATCACAGAAACCAAATGAGTTAGAAAGCTGGAAGTTGGAGGACTTCCTAGGATTAACACTGTGCCCTTGAGGTGCAAATATGAGTGGTGTACTATTCCCCAGTACCGAGTTACGAGGGGGTGAAAATGAGGCTGAAATGTTTTGGGTAAAGGATTGCTGGTAGTGCACGACAACTTGGCGGGTGCACCCAGATTAGGATTTTCTGGTTTGTTGGGCTGTTACAGTTGTAATTTGTAAAGAAACTGTTTTACTAAGATTTCTAAATTTTCATTTTGCTGAATTCTCTCTGGCTTTTTTAAGTCGAGTACAAAGTTTCCTAGTTCATGACCGTGCGGGTGTAGGCGCAGTTTGGCAGTTTTCCTCATGGAAAAATGTCTACTTCGCTAAACTGCGGGGAATCGGTTTTTTTACATATTTCAGAGAGTTTTTATTGTTTTTTGTTTTTCAAACTGGTTAGTTTATTTAGCAATTATAGTGATTATAGTACATTAAACAGAAAAACAAGAATATTAAGGCATATTGGTCAAAAACTTATTAAATAAACGCGATACTTAAAAATACACAAACAGAATTATTAAAGTACATTATACAGAAAAACAAGAATATTAAGGCATATTGGTCAAAAAGTCATTAAAAAAATGCGATACTTATAAATACACACACAAAAAAATAAATAACCGTCGAAGGTATCAGATATCAAAAAACTGGTGCACTGAGGGATCAGAACCAATGCGGTTCCTGTTCAAAGCCCCAACGTAATTTAAAATGGACTAGATCAGTATTAGTCAGGACACGGGATCTTTCCGCCTTAAAACGGGCAGCAATCCGGTTAATAATTAGGGATTTGACTCGGTTAACGTAGTTAGTGAATGTATGGGCGGATAACGCGATATTGGAAAGGTCCGCATAAATCTCAGCGAGAACAACCATCGTCATGACAAAGGTGAAATTACAAATGGTATGATCCCTCCCTGGGGAAGCGACCAAAGACCAAAAGTGTTCTGGTGGGTGGCGGGTGGCCTTTCCATCGGAAAAGGCAGTCATTAAGAAGGGTCAAAACGGATGTGACGTAAGGGCAAAAATAGTTCATATGGAGAAACGAACCTGGCGCGGGACAGAACGGGCAAAATCGGTTGTCCATGGAAAGGACAATGTAAGAGAGACGCGTGGGGTGAGGGAGAGAACCATGAAGGGCTCTCCAACGGACACAGAGTTCCGCTCTACTGTTTAATGGGGAGAGCTGACGACCATTCCACCACTGAAGAGACGGAATGAGGGCGGTATTAGGGGGAGTTACTGGTGTTATGGGAGAGAAACGGTTCGAAACCACTAATGTACACAGCGCAGAGGTTAGTAAGGAATTAGAAATCATAAGCTTTCGCTCAGAATAACCGAAACGATACGCGGAATAGAGGCTCAATCCACCATCAGGGGTGAACTGAGCAGTGGGATTGAGGCCCCTAGCTGTAAAAACGGCAGGGAAGGAGTGGATGCACGAACTGATTACCTGGTGGACACAAGCAATGAGCGTTCGAGAAGGGGGCGACCAAAGAGCAAAGCACCTTGTGGGCGCCACCGTCCTCGGTCGTCCAAAAGGTCCCCCAGAACGCGTACACGAATGCTCGCGAGGCAACCAAACAAATCTGGGGTGAGGCGGTGACCGTTGGCGGTAGTAATAAACGGTGAGGAAACTAATGGAATCCCTAGAAAGGCATCTCTAGAGGAGAGTAACGGGGAGACCTTAGGGTTTATCTTAAACCAGGAGTGAATTGCGCTTGCGTAGAACGGTACATATTTCAGAGAGAGAGACAACGTCGCACCCCTGAATCTCACGGCTCATATCGGAACTGTACACTCTGTTAAATATTTTAGCTCTTTATTACTTGTTTGCTTCGCTCGCTCCGGATGTAACTTGCATCTTATTAAATTAAAACAAAATAGTTTGCTTATACTTATAACAATAAAAACTTTTGTCAAAATGATTGGACTGAATTAAGCCATATTTATTGTACGAGGGAGCATTTAACCTCAATTATCTCAAACCATAGAATGTGTTTCATTACGAGAGACACTTTTATAGCGTCTTTAATTAGAAACAGAAGTCCGAATTATGGAAATTAGTGATGTGATTTGCTTTGAAAGAGTGTTAGTAACATAATAAGATTTTACCCGACCGAGAGATCTTTTAAATATCTTCATTTTTTCATTTTTAGTTACTTTCGGTTCACTATTTTTAAAATTATTAGTCACTTTTTCACTTACTAGTTTATTATTATCAGTCATGCGTATTATCCTATAATTTCGAAAACTTTATATAATGACTAGTTTCAAAATTTATCCTCGCCGTGTAAGTTATTGCAAATTGTCAGGGAAATTTGTTTAATTTAGTCTTGGAAAAGTCAGGGAATTTCATTCCAAAACTTTTTTACGAACCCTGAGTAACACGATACTATACATTACTGCGTGTCACTTGGCAAATTTTGGTTTCTAGTAGGCAAAAGTAAGTGGGATCCCCCCCCCAAAACCTAGTCCCTTTGGAACGAACCTGGATTAATTAGCAGGTAATCCTGGATTTATACCCAAAAAACTACTGTGTATGCGACAAGAAACTCTTCCTTGAACGCACAATAGCGCTCTCATTTGAACAAAAACAGTCTCGTTTGAACGCCAAAAATAACCATGTCTGAACGCTTCATTTACGCATGAACGAAATAGTGAACAATTATCACTATTTCGTTCATGATTTACGCAAGGCAGTTAGTTATTCAAAATTGAATGGGATAAAAATCCATTTTTGAATGGTAATATATAAGCTGTTCACAAATGAATGCTAGCGTTAAGTTTTGATCGAAATGACACTCCTCGTTCAAATTCGAACGTTTTTGGCTAAATCTGAATTCGTCAGTAGAAGCTTGTCCAAAATTGAACGGCCGTTTTCAATCTTTTCATCTCAATATAATTCTGCACAATGTTTAGGTCTAGTAATCGCGAAATATTATCTACTGTCACTTTTATAGACCAACCAAAATTGAAGAAGCACTCGGGATGAGCCAGTTATATTCTAAATTAGCATCTCATATAACATTAAACTTTCTTTTTTTGTCAGATCTACCCATATAGTGCGGTAAGGCAAGGATCAATGGAATTTGGGGGAATTGTATCAAGAATTATCTCCGTACTTAGCCAAGATCTAAATATTAGGTAAGCCTGTGTACAAATACAATGAAAATTGATTTATAGATTAATGTGTGATATTGCATGCATCATTTTTATCCTTAACTTTCAGTTTTCATATGATACCAAGTTTTGATTTGACCAGTCTGCCCGGGAAAGATGGTGAATGGAATGGCACAATGCTAGAACTTAAGAATAATGTCAGTACTTAGTTTAGTTAATCATTGGTTTTTAAATATTGGATTTTTCCGCTTTGCTCTAAGGAAAAGTTCAGGGTACCTAACATTAGTCCTGAAACGAAACGCCTGGTTTAGAAGATATCGAAATCAATAACCAAAAAAATTAAACTTTTCATAATTGCGATTAATATAGAATTAATTGCGTCTAAACTACAAGGCGTAGGATCGCGCCAATTTTTGCCGCATGTTTGCCTGAACTGCTAAAACAGTAAAATTCCTACGATAAAATAACCAAATAAAGTTCAGACAATCTTTGTCTTATATTATTTTCAATGTACACGGATAAAAATTAAGGGTTTCATCAATAAAGTCGAATACCTTCAGATGGGCGAATTTTTGCAACATTTTCATTAAATTTAGTTCAGAAATAAATTAAATTTCAAAATGTAGTGTGCGAACACATAAAAGACCAGGTCTTCGTCTATCGAGGGGTCGGACGTTTCTCAAAATCCCGTACAGTTCATTTGAAATCTATTAAAATCTCTCTCGAAAATCTTGAAATCCCGAAATCTTACCCTTAAAATCTGAAAATCCCGAAATCTCACGTCAAAATCGGAAAAACCCCAAAATCTCATATGAAAATCTGAAAATCCCAAAATCCCTACCTCAAAATCTGAAAATCCCGAAATCCCTACCTTAAAATCTGAAAATCCCGAAATCTTCACCTAAAATCCCGAAGTCCCACATTAAAATCTAGAAATCCCGAAATCTTAACGTAAAATCCCGAAATCTCACCCTAAAATATCAAAATCTGAAAATCCCCAAGCTTACAATACACTTTTTGCATCTATTTAAGAGGGGAAGACACGAGGGTAAAACTCTACCTTCCGTCTCGATTTTTGGCGCTTGCGCTATATAAGAGTACTGTATTACAAATTAGACTATTTTTGTCGATTTTTCTCCGGTATTCATTACGGTAAATTAAAACAAATTTATAGTCTAAAACCTAAACCTATATTTCTAAATCTCGAAATATCCCATGAACACCGGAAGTTAATAGACCAATACGATTACCTACAGTGAAACAAACTTCCAGGGGCACGCCTACATACTGGATAATTTCCCTGTTGCCACAAAACAACACTAGAGGCAGCCCAAGCTCACTGCATCTGAGAGGCTAGCCAACTCGGTCATGCCTCTAGCGGTGTCTCCTGACATGATTGAAATTATCCACTATAGAGGCGTGCCCCTGGAAGTTTTTTTCTCTTCATGTAATATTCGTATTGGTCTATAGTAAATCTTGATATCCCCTGCAAATACCCAAAATTTCATCAAAAATCCGAAAAATCTCCTCAAAATCTGAAAATCCCCTTCAAAATCTGAAAATCTCATTGAAAATCCCGAAATCTTAAAATCTTGGAGTAGATTTCAAGATATCTAAAATCTCAGTCAGAATCTCAAAATCTGGGGAAAATCTCAAAATCTTGGTCAAAATCTCGAAATCTCAAAATCCCGTACACTAAAATGTCGAACGTCCGACCCCTCGTCGTCTATGGTCTAACGTTAGGTACCCTGTTTCTCAAACTCGAGACCCTAAATTAAAACTATTTCGTGTTTCGTAAAGTCAGTTCAGCTCGGTTATATTTAGCATTCATTTAATTACCAAAAGTCCAAAAAATCCATTTAATTTTTAGTTAAATCAACTGTTTTGCATGATTAAATTTGGTTTAAAGATATTTCTAAACATTAGCTATTTCATGTTTGGAAGCATAGTTTAAAACTTATTTTCCATAAGTCGGACATTTCCTATACTTCGAAATGCTAGAGACTTACTGAAAGCTAGTTCGAGAACGACGCCAGAATTGACTACAAGCGATTTTGCAGTACTTCTTCCCATTTAGTCTGTGCTAAGCGTTTGACAGCGCCACAAAAGGCGTTGCTTGAAACGTCAATACGTCATTTCATGATAAGCTCTTAGTAACTAGTGACAAACTTATGGAGCATGTCTTATGAACTTGTGTTATAAGTCAATGGTTTCGTTAGACCAACTGAAAGTGACTAATGAGTAATGACACTAATCCCAAAAAGGCGACAAATTCTCAGCTATCACATTACCATTTTTGCACAATATATTTTCAAACCTCGCGATTTAATAGTAGGCAAAATTTGAAAAAAATCTGACCTAACGCCAATTCGAATGTTGTAATTTTATCAGCACGTTTACTAGAACTTTTTTCCACTAGAAACTCAATGGTGCAGCAGGTCCTGTTATTATAACTGAATCACATTTGGATGATTTTCGTATATTGCCTATATATCATCATGGCCACTACTATACTCTTGCTTCTACAAGCAATGAAAAGCCAAACAACTTCTTCGCATTTTTGATGACCTTCAGTGTTGAAGTAAAACATTCATGTAAACTCTCATACCAGGTGAAAACAAATGGTCCATCTTTGAAGGTGCGGTACTTCTATAGTAGCAAGAAGGAATTTACTATAAGAAGGCAGAAGTTACGAGATTTTGCGCTTCTATTCTTACGCCGGTGTAAGTGGACATGTAAGCCCCACCCCTTTCATATCCGTCAGTGCTCTGCGCTTTCCCATTGGATCCCATGGGGATAGGTCATACAGACGCGAATGACGTATTCCGACTAGAGAAAAAACCTCGAGCAAAGTAAACAGAAAATGGAGGCTGCCAGCGGTGCATGAAACGGTTCGCAAATGGTTTTTAATTGCTGTTAACAAGTTAGTTAAAGGTTTTGAACCTAACTTGATGGATTTTGAATATTTGTCTCTACGTGAAAATCGTTCGTTCTATAATTCTTTCTAAATCGAATCAATTACATATCATTTCCTGAGTTCCAAAAACCAAACCAAGGCTTAACGAAAAGGTAAAAGAGATAGATGGTAGAAAACGAAGAGTAAGATAAAATATTAAGTCAGCCTTAGTCAGGCCTCCTTTTTCACCCTCCCCCCACCATGAAGGGGGATTGTCGACTATCACGCGAGCACCGGACGCTATTTTAGGCTTCTTATAGTAAATCCCTTCTTGATATTAGGCACTCAATAAGAAAGATGTTTAGAATCCGAGACTATCTTATTAACATCAAAATTAAGAACCATATTCTGAAGGATTTGAAAAAATCAGTTATTCTTACTTAAGCCTTTGCTTAAACTACTTTTAATGAATAAAACTGAGGTCAAGTGACCTATATGATACCATAATTTCATAAGAAATGTTTCATAAGTTTTGTCACTGGTTTTGAGAGCTTGTCATGAAGTGGCCTTGCGGGAAAGTCATAGATTTTCGTAAAGCGACGCCTGGTGATGCGCTGCCAAAGGCTTAGTACAGACTAAATATGAAGATGGACTGCAAACCAAGTGTAGTCAATTCTCGCTTGTCGTTCTCAGTGCCTCTCTAGCATTACAAAGTATAGGTAGTGTCATACTTATGGAACATATCTTATAAACTTATGATTATACCGAGAGATATTCCGTCTCATATAAGCAGTCGATACTGTGGCCCCTGTTTGAGAAGAGAGTATTCAGATGCTTTTCGATTTGTAGATAAAGTTTAAGAATGACACAGTTCTGCAATTTTTATCAGAGGCAGAGCTAGGCCTAGTCCATTTGTTTTCCCCCATAAAGTTCTCGGAATTTGAAAACCTCCTCCGGGTCTCTTCAAGAGTTATGGTTTACATGTTCAGATGAAAATGCACTTTATACATTAATGAGTAGGAACTATTTATAACAGAAAATGGGATTTTTAAATAAAATTTTACGATTTATGCATTTGTATAAAGATGCGCGTTTACTGTCACCTAACACAGCAAACGCTTATTCTCTACAGTTTCACAAAAAGATAAAGCTTTCGATTCGCGTGTAAAATTTTCAATAATATAAATTATTTCTTAAGTATGTCTTAAATTTATATCGTTTGTTAAATTTAATAACTGGTTTTATCTTTTACGCTTTAAAGGAATAGTTCAAGAAACATAACATTCTATTTTAAAAGAACAGGTTTTTTTCTAAATGTACAAAGAATAATATTTACCGCACTCTTAGAATAATTGGCATTTAATTATTCTTAAAAACGAGGACTACAGCGCCTTTCGCCATTGGTGGCGTCTGCTAAATCGAACCTCTTACCTATACTTGCCTGTGAGAAATCAACCAATCCCATTACTCCCGTAGGGTTTAGTGGTTCGATTTAGCAGACACTACTAAAAAAGCAACGTCGGCGCAGTAGTCCTCATTTTTAAGACTAATTTTATGGTAATTATTTTGTGATAAGAGATAATTTATTTTTTAAAAATTTAATTCCTTTTATATTTAGAATAAGGCCGTTCTTTTAAGGTTTAATGTAACGTTACCTGACTTTTTTCCATTAAGATAAGAATTTGTTGGAAAATATAATCTCTAAAATATGTGGGTCACAAGATTGCGAGAACTACCCGCATGTTAAAAGTACGACTTTTTCGGTATTTAAAAATGTCACTTATGGCAAACAGATATGGTATTGGATCGGAATAACCATGTTAACGTTGATGATAGTTTCGACGCTAAGCGACGTAATGATAAACAAGTCATCCCTGCAAGAAAGTTTTTCAACACATTTTTGGGCTTACGTCGCCTCATTTTTCCTAGAAGGTAAATATATTAAATAATGCTAATTCTTTATGTGATTAGAAAATAGTGCCTGCCAACTATCACCGGCCCTGTAGAATTGCAACACTGAGTAAATCAATCTAGGGCCTATTAGATAACAACCGACACCGTTCCGTAATAATAAAGAAAATATCAGTTTTTCGCTAACTTTCCAATTGGGGGTTTTTGATGGTCCAGCAGGAGTCCATCCATTCGATCGAATACCATTCGACCAAATTCCCAAATGATTTCAAATCCCGCCGTTTGCGCGGTTTCTGCCTATTGGGATTTTTTTTTTATTGGGAATATTATTATTACTTATAGTGCTATATAATACATCGTCAAAAGTTAATTTAGCGACAGGAGCATTTGTCTCACAGTGGCGCAGTGGAAGAGTATCGGACTGTCGTGCGACAGGTCATGGATCGAACACCCGAAAGAGAAAGGAGATTACGTAATAATAATTACATGCCTAAGTGGATCGTATTACAGCTCCCTATAAGTACTGGACGTAGGTTATGCTTTTGTAAACAGCGCTTTTTTCCAAGACATCCAAGTCCGCCATCTATAGCTCAGTTTTACAAGTATAGTAACAGAATGAACCAGTTTTATGCGACTCATATTTCAAGTCAAAGACTTCCATGCATTTATAAGAAAGTATCTGTAGAAGCTCATCTGGAGCAGGTTGTAGAGTGGTAACGATTGGTTTGAGTTCAGATCCTAGTTGCCTCCAACCCCATTCTCTAGCATTTAGGCTGCTTCCAAGTCACTTTTTAACTTTTTGATAAACTCTATATGAATGCTACTTTTCTGCCGCACTTGTTAATGGAAGAGAAGCTCATTCAAAATTTGAATTTATGGTCAAATGGTACAAAGGCTATTTTACCCTCTCCCGTACCATACATTACAGGTCCGGTCATAAAAGAAACCAAATTTGCCAGTAATGGGAACTATATGCTTTATTTTGGAAATGTATTAAAAAATAGAAACCATAAAATGCTTTAAATCCCCATTTTTTATATGAGGCTAATCTTCAGGGTCAGATTGTGAACTTCTGGTTAGTTGTAGGGCAAAATATCTTAAGAGATAAATTATGTGTTTGAAGGTACTCTACAAATACGTGTTAATAGGGTAAGTAGAACCAGAGTTATTAAACGTTTTCTCGATTTTGTCTGCCATTTTCCAATAAGGCGGAAATTCCACCAATGGCAGAGTGTGGGAGAGCAAACCACGTTAAAGAGCGCCCTAAATTCTATAAGGTCTGAAATTTTCAGCTTTGTTTCAATTTGTTCCGGGTTCCCTCTATTTTTGGGCTAAAATGAGTGTACTATTTTCACCGATTATAAAAAATGACCGAGGGATTTGTCTATTTGTACTTTTTACCTCTCCCAAGGACGTATTTCACGGAAAGGTTCTACTGTCGACCTGTCTGTCTGTTGTTACACCCCAGGGGACCGCTTTCGCAAATCTGAGCAAATCGTATTCTCAACTTCCGGACCGCATTCACAGTTCCCGGAAATTTGGAAAAATTGTATTCCACTTATTCTAGCCATTATTCCACTGTCTATCTAACAGCACCAACTTGTGGGCTTTGTCTGTTCAACACAGACATTCAACACAGACACCTGTCTGTTCCGACTGGCATCAAGGTAGATAGCCCAAGTCTCGACTCGGAGAGGTTTATTTTGGTTTCCCAACTTGTTTGCTTCTACTCTCATCGTTAGGATTAGGAAGTACGCGGCGACCGGCTAGGGTTACGAGAAACGTCTAGTCTCCCAATGGCAGGGTTTCCACCAAAGGTTTACGTAATTGCGGGTTTTCTGACCATTTATTCTTGAATCAATCGCCTTATATACCCGAAATTTCCAAAAGTTGTTCAAGAAGCATACGCTTGAATTCAAACGTCAAAAATATTTATGCTAAAAATTATTTTAGAAATAAAGTTTCTTAAAACGACTATAAACTAGAATTAAGGTAAATTAATAACGATTACAATAATTAATATTAATAAATTATTTAAGAGACACCTCTTAATTGCGTCTCGACTCGGAGAGGGTTATTTTGGTTTCCCAACTTGTTCGGCATAAATTTGACCTAAAACAAAGAAACGTGAAGGAAATGAAAAAGTTTAACAGGGAGGTGTTTTAACAAGACGCAAAATAGTAACTCATTTCAGAATCAGTAACCAACGCGACTAGAAGGAGCCAGATTAACCTCCTACTTATTAGTTAGGCTCGCGGTGCAGAACAAGAGTTCACCCCACAATACTGTTCCTTTTCTACTCCTCTCTGGTTTTAACAGGAACACCGCGGGAACCCAAGTCATTTAGAAACCGCTTGTTGTTCGGTTTTTGGTTATTGGCCGTGATCGTCCTGCTCAATTCTTTTTCTGGACAATTCAAAGCTCTACTAATGATCAAGACTGAGGGAGAGAAGCTCGCTAACAGCGATGACCTGGCGAAAACACCAGACTTACTTCTGTTGTATCCAGACTACTATTCCTTTCACGAATGCTTTAAGGTTAGAGGAAAGCTATTTAAGAAAAAGTAAAATACTCTCTATTCTCTCGATTTTTCAGAATTCCTCTTTGAATTCGGAAAAAAAGATATGGAAGACAATCTTGAAGAAAGGTGTACATAAGTCGGTTTTCAATATTCCAGAACTAGGCAAACCTGACCTCTTTCAAAGAATCAAAGATGGTGGCACAGTAGTCATATCTGGCTCGACTGTTATTACTTTGAACTTTGCTAACGTATGTCAAAGATTGACTGGATCTCGTACCATCTATTACTTTGATGGACTCTGTGGAACTTTCCTTGTCGGTATGCTAACAGCCCCAGAATTTGATGATCAATTATATCAGATGATGTATAAGCGGTAAGATGGTGAATATTCTTAATATCAGCTCTAACTCAACACTATTATCAAATAAGAAATTGAAAAATAATCCAGTATATGTTAACAAGACGTAGTAAAAGGTCCACAAAGCGCAAATTGCGAAACGGAAGTTGAGTTTGCCAGTTCTTCCGCCACTAGTTAGAAGATTTTCCACCGCCATGCTATCCGATTTCTCCTTTACATTCAAACTTACTTAGGCTAATTTTATGGTTAGAATCGAGCGCTGTCGATTAACTGTGGCTTAGGAGCTAGTCACCGCCTCGCAATAGAGTGTAAAGGATTCCACTTGTAAATAAGCCTTAGGCGTGATGTAGACAAAGCTTTGATTATTATTGTTTGCTGCGATAAGGGCCCGTTTTCAATCAAGCTTTTCTAGTTGCTTTTATTGGAGATTCGCTTCATTAAATCGCTTCAACACTAAATCGCGATTTTCCCGATAAAAAACGCGATTCAAATGGTATAGTAAAAGTGAAAGTCTTTATCCGTTTTCAAATTCACTTCTCCACGCTCGTCAGCACCCGTGTTTATATCGGTTGTCTTCTGTTCAAAATTTAGGCCAGTTAAAAATGGCGGTCACCGAACAAAGACGTCCTTTGCTGTTACCTAATACTCCTAATTATTTGAAGCAAAACCTTCTTAAAAAGCTTGATTGAAAACGGGCCTTAACAACTTCAAAATTCAAAAAATCAAATTTTAATGATTCGCAATAAAACAGTAGGCTTATAAAATATTCTTCTAACTAATATCTTCCAGGACAGCCTTTCATTACTCGGTCAAATACATTTTTTGTGTCGCTTGAGAATGATAGAATAATGGAAGACATTGGAACCTTATATAAGTTGGTTTTCACAAATGTTTTTATTGTTCTCTATAGGATTCGTTGGATGGTTGAAAGTCACTTGATAGCGAAATGGTGGGACGAACTGAGCCGTAATTTGTGGAAGTGTTTCCTTAAACCCGACCACAACGACGCTGTTCCATTGACATTAAACAACCTATCGGGTGCTTTTATGCTGCTAGTAATCATGCAGATAATGGCTTTATTGGTATTTATCGGGGAAGTTGCGGCGGAACAATTTTCCAGAAGAAATGGATGAAAAATGACGTAACTTGACAGAAACGCTTGAAAACAACAGCATAAGTATATAAATTAAACCAATAAGTCTCGATCTAGAACCCAAAGGATTGTCAAGTTATACTCGTGTATTAGTATTCGGGGAATCACTCCATTTCTAACCAGTGATAACGGTTAAAATTAGGTGACGTTAACTAAAAATGCTTCGGCAGTGCTCACTTAACGCACGTCATAATAGTTTTTTTACTCTTTTTGATCCGAAACACGGCTGTCTGTTGATATTTCAGAGCAAACTAAAGCACTTGACTACTGACGGTCAAAAGTAACGATTTACAGTTAAATAAAACACCACTTCTTTTTTAACCGTACTTTTATAATAAATTAATAAACAAATTATTGTTATACGAAACACTGAGAAGTTTCGCAATGTATGTTCAACTGGTTTCTCTAGAGGTTTGTGATGGAAAAGCAATTCATTGTGACCATACTAAACTGTTTAATTCTCCTAAACAATTTTAAAAGTAACTTTCAAACACAAAGCATCAAGGTTTGTCAATTATACTGTGTCACACTCTAATCATTTCCACTGTAACCTACAAACTAGCTCAGCTTGAGTGAAAAGGGCTTTCTGGCTTTCACTTCGGAATCAGATAATTTTGAAGCTTTACAGATTTGAATTGTAAAATCAGTGGTGTATACAACTAATAAGTAACTTTAACCTTACAGTGTTATAACCACGGTATAAAAATTAAAATATTCGATCAGATACCTTATTTAGTCTCAAAATCTATTTTAAAACTATTATGTAACCCGTCACAGGATTCGAGAATATTGAAAATAATGCTGAATATATACTTGTTTAATAAATATAACATTTTTTTTACACTTTCAAGTTAATGTGTTTTTTCTTAGCCAACGACTCAATTAACAGAGTTAGTAACAATCAATTGGCCTGTTTAAAAGCAATTAACATCATGGTCCCTTAAGTACAAGGTACACACATAGTGGTTCAATACTTCGATACTTTCTGAGCCTTTGTTCTAACAAGACATTATCAATTAGGCGAAAAATTGTTTACAAACCTGAATGTTTCCTCTGCCAACGCACAAGACTACACTACCCACTTATTTCCTTGCATATGACTTTCCCCCATTTCCCCCAAAATCAGTTTTCCCAAATACATCTGTCCAAAAATTGCGAAATTGTTTAGCATGTAATTTTTATCAGTAAGAATGATAACAGTATATTTTAGACCATTTTAAATCCTCATTTCATACTCTCAAGAAATTTCACTGGAGTTTTTATCCCCTTATACAGCTGACAGCTGTAACGCCCAGAATTTGAGTGTTTTTGGGTTTATAAAATAAACCCAAAAAGGAGAGCGAAGAGTATTCTTTGGGTTTTGTAAATAAACCCCAGTAGGGGATTGGCTCCACGTTTCAACGTAAACATGCCTTTGTTAATCCTTTCTACAGGGTGTTACAAAAAGATGTGTCACAAATTCAGGGGCGTATTCTACGGGTCAAAAAAAGACTAAGTCACCAAAGAACTATGGTCCAAAACTGACCACCCGCGGAGATACGGGCCATCAAAGTATCACGTAAAATGCGATGAATTTTCCCTTCAAGTGAAGCGACGAATATGGCTTGACCATATTGTTTTCAATTAATTGGTCATAATTGAAAAAGATTCGATATATAAGAAACGATCAATTCTGGGGGCAGAGCTCAAAGCATTTTAGACCAAAAAATTAAACATTTAATTTGGTAAAGTGTGTTTTAATTTTGCCTAAAGTTACAACGGCGTTTTCAGATCGCTGTAGTTGCTGAGTTGCTCGGTTTTTCATTCATTAAACGATGGCCCATTCAACTTCTTTGTCAAGCCAACGAGTAAAGCACTTTTACGAGTAAAACCGGCGTTTTTAACCAGACTGTGGTATAATTACCCAATCTCGCATGTCTGTTATCGAACCCCTGTGGAAGTTACGTTTGCCACCGAACACTAGTCGTCGGACATTCTTCTAAGACAGATTCACTATCGGCCACGTATGCAATAAATGACATATACGGCGACAAACGACCAATGCTATTTCTCACGTGATTGTAATACTGTATGACGCGTAATCCTTCGAAAAGTAGTCGCTTAAGTGCATTGCTGCTAGTAATGATTGATAACTACACCTGCTAAATCGAATGTCAACCAGTACATTACAATGTTTTTAAAGGGTCTTAAAGTAGACCAATTAAAAAACATTTGTTTTGCCATAAGAAGGGACTGTGCTAGTTTCAATCTCTTCAGAAAAAACTTACAGTCCTAAGAGTTATGGAAAATTATTCAAACAAGGAGCTAGCCGATATGCACCTTATGTATGGACGAGCATTCGGGAATGCTCTGGAAGCCAGGCGCCTTTACCAAGAGATGTTTCCTCAACGACGATTGCCGTGTCGTCAAACTTTCGAGGCGGTAGATCGACGTTTGCGGGAGACAGGGCAACTACGGCGAAGGGGTGGAGCTGGAAGACCGCAAAATGTACCCGAAAAAATAGAAAACCAAGTCCTGCAAATCTTACAAAATGATCACGGAACCAGTACCCGCAAAGTGGCAGATCAACTTGATGTAAATCATCTAAAGGTTTGGAGAATCATAAACAATCACGGATTTCACCCGTACCACTACCAGAAGGTTCAGGCTTTAAATCCATATGACTATCCAAGGAGGCTACAGTTTTCAAACTGGTTTATCCACCAATGTGTTGCGAACCCCCAATTTCCAGGCATGGTCTTAGTGACCGACGAGGCCACATTTGCCCAGGACGGAATCATCAACTCTCACAACATGCATCAATGGAGCCAAGAGAACCCGCACGCCATCGTGGTAGCAAGTCATCAAGTCAAATTTAGTTTGGTGCGGTATTGTTGGTAATCTTTTAATCGGACCGCACTTCCTCCCACAAAAACTTGACGATCAACATTATCTCCAATTTCTAACTGAAACGCTACCGGAACTCTTAGAAGATGTGCCCTTGGCTCAGTGGCGCGACATGTGGTTTATGCACGATGGCGCTCCCGCTCATTTCAGGCGCAACGTTCGGGCACATTTGGACGCCACCTATCCTGGCTTGGCCAGCTCGTTCGCCCGACCTCAACCCTTTGGATTTCTTTCTTTTGGGTCAATGGAAGGACATGGTTTACCAAACGGAAGTTCCAAACATCGAAGAGTTACGTCGACGGACCATTGAGGCATGCGAAACCATCAGAAATACACCAGGAATCTTTGAACGAGTTCGTGGGTCTTCCGTTAAGAGGGCCGAAGCTTGCGTAAGAAATCAAGGACCACATTTTTAACAAATTTTAAATTTAATTAATAAAATACTATCTCGATGCTCATTGCACCCTATAATAATCTTAAAGTCGTGGTTTAAATTAAAAGAGTTTGCTTTATTAGCGCGTCAAACAAATGTTACATTCGAGGTTGTTACTAGAGTGTGGTTAACTTATTGCATTTACAGTTTCTTTATATATCATTAAAAGGGAAGCATAAAAAACTAATGTCGATATCATATACAAAAAAATCATATTCATTTTTTTGGCCAACTAAAATTATAACTTAACATAAAATTATTCTACACTGCCCGCCGATGAGTGAAGCTCATCCATATTCTAACTATTTTTGTTATTTACATATGACTAATTTATCTCCAAGGGATAGAGTAGTTGAAGAGGGCGACGCAGGCGTTGACCACCATTTACTCTAACCATACATGATCGAATGTTGTTGTCTCTCCCCTTGAATGTTTCTTCGATTACTCCCATTTTCCAGGATAATCTTGGGGTTTTGTCCTCATGTACGAGGACTACGTCTCCGATCTTTAGGATAGTTTCCCTCTTTGGCTGGTTCACATGGTGCGCTGAGCGAAGTTCGAACAAATACTCCGATTTCCATCTTGCCCAATAGCGGTCGAGGAGATTTTGGCGATAACGCAGTCTTTTCATCAAGTGTTGTCTAGTAGTAGGAATCGGCTCTGAGATCGGGAACGTTCTGGAGGGTAAGGCCATGAGTCTCTGTCCAATGAGAAAGTGTCCAGGGGTCAAGGGAGATGGTTCACCAGGCTCGTTATATACGAAGGAAATAGGCCTGGAATTGACGATCGCCTCTACTTCCATGAGTGTTGTCTCCAGCTCTTCGTATCCCAAAGTGGCTCGCCCCAGGATTCTTTTCAAGCAGCCTTTCGTTGTGCGTACTAAACGTTCCCAGAAGCCTCCGTGCCATGCCGCTCTTTCTGTTATGTATTTCCAAGTAATACCCTTGTTGCCAATGAACTCCTTCACTTCCGGGCTTCTTAGTTTTTGCCATAATTCCTGGACATCTCGGTCAGCTCGCTTGAAAGTACGTGCATTATCGGAGTACATAATTTTGGGTATACCGCGTCTTGCTATGAATCTACTGAACGCAAGTAGAAACTTCTCCGTGGAAAGGTTGGTGACCAGCTCTAGATGTAGGGCCCTCGTAACAGCACATGTGAAAAGGGTGATGTATGTCTTCTCCAGTTTCTTTCCGTTTCGAACGTATAAAGGTCCGGCGAAATCAACGCCAGAGGTTTCAAATGGTGGAGTCTCGGTTATCCTGTCGGCTGGAAGTGGTGCTGCTTGCATTTGGCCTGCCTGGACGTTGAATTGTTTACAAAAAACACATCTCTTAATTATTGATTTGACTTCCTGGCGTCCACGAGGTATCCAAAATCGTTCTCTGATGTCCGAGATAGTTAAACTGAGTCCCGCGTGTCCGTTCCGTTCATGATAATGCATCACTAATAACTTCGTTAAGTGATTATCCTTTGACAACACCCAGGGATGTTTTTCTCGATACGTGAATGCCCCTTTGTCCAACCTTCCTCCTACGCATATAAGTCCATTTTCGTCTAGTAGTGGATTGAGGTCACGTATTTTAGAGTTCTCTTGTAGTGATTGTCCATTCTTCAGCAGCTGAATTTCCTTGCCGAAGTCTTCGCTTTGGGCTTGTTGTACCCAGGTCATCTCCGCTTTGTTGAGTTCCTCGGCCGAGAGAGCTCCTTGAATTCTGTCAGTTTTCGCCTTTCGACAGTTTGTAACGAATCTCCAGACCCATGCTGATATCCTTAAAATCCTTCGGTAGGAGCTACACGTTTTTAGATCTAGTAGGGTTTCTCTTGGCGATACGATACAGGATCCTTGTGCTACGTCCTGGTATTTCGTTCGTTTTTCTGTCTTGATTGTGATGTTGCAAGGAGTTTCAACAGTCGGCTTCGGCCATAATTTTTCTTCTTGTCTGAGCCAATCCGGTCCATGCCACCAAATACTGCTGCTTGCCAAGGTATCAATATTCGCTCCTCGTGTTGGAAGGTCAGCGGGATTTTCTCTTCCTCTAACGTGGCCCCACATTCTTGGTTCCGTAAGCGATTGCACTTCCGTCACTCTATTTGAGATGAATGGTTTCCACTGCACGGCAGAACCCTTGATCCAGTGCAAGGCAATAGAAGAGTCTGTCCATAATCTGATGTCATTGAGTTTCTTTAGGAAATTCGGTTTGAGGTAAGTGACCAATCGTGCCGCCAGGATTGCACCCATCAATTCCAGTCGTGGAAGTGTTAGTCTTTTTAGGGGTGCGACCTTTGATTTGGAAGCCACCAGAGATACTCCAATTTTCCCTTCTGTGGTGGTATAACGGACATATGCTACGGTGGCATAGGCCTTCTCGCTAGCGTCGCAGAAGATGTGCAGATCTACTTTATCCAATTCAGTCTCTGGGTGACCTCCGAAATAATGACGTGAAATTGAAATCAGATTCAGGCTTGGTAACTCGTCTCGCCATTGTTCGAATTGATTGGCCAAGGCTTCGGGTAAGGCATCATCCCAGTTTAATCCAAGCTCCCATATTCGTTGAAAGAGCATTTTTACGGTAATTATGAAAGGCGTTAGAAATCCAATGGGATCGAATATCCGTGCGACAGCTTGAAGTACACTCCGTTTGGTCGTTGTGCAGTTCGCAAGGTATGGCAAGAGGCTTGTCAAGTCGAAGACCCAGCTGTCAGTTTCAGAGTTCCAGATCAGGCCAAGAACCTTTTCATGAGAAATGGTGTCTTTGCATTGGATTAGTTTGCTATCGTCATGAATGTCTTGCTCGTGATTCCATTGAGTTTGGAGCTCCATGTCGTTAGTCCTCCATTTTCTTAGCTTCATTCCGGCTGACTTGAGTATTGCATTTGAATCATGGTAGATGGTCTCCACCTGAGCTCTTCCGTCGCCTCCAGACACAAAATCATCAACGTAGATATCTCTTCGTAGACGTGCGCAGATATCTTCATGCTCCTCCTTATGCTGATCAAGGTGATATCCAATTGTGGCCGATAGCAGGAAAGGACTGGACTTAACCCCAAAGGGTACTCTTGTGATTCTGTAGGTCTTCAGTTTTTCAGTCGGATTGGGATCGTTGCACCAAAGAAAGCGTACGCAGTCTCGATCGGCAGGCTTTAGTGATATCTGTAGAAACGCCTTCTCGATGTCTGATGTAAAGGCAATCGTATGTGTCCGGAAGCGAATTAGGACATCCAAGACCTCAGGGTTTAAGTTCGGACCTTGTCTTAAACAATCATTCAATGACGGTACTCCATTTTCGTGACTTGAGGCATCGTTGACAATTCGGAGTTTTGTTGTTGTGGCTTGCGATCGGAAGACTCCATGGTAAGGTAAGTAGTACTTAGGGTTTCCATAATCTTCTTCTAACTCTGGAACTTCTTCTATGATCCCAAGTCTCTCTTGCTCTTGAATGACCTCTCGGAACTGGGCAAACAAAAAAGGATCCTTGCAAAACCTCTTTCTTAGGTTTTCAGTGCGACATCTTGCCAAGTTGTAATTTGATCCGAGTGCGTGTTTATCTTCTGTCCATGGCAGCGCTACTTCGTAACGGTTATCCTTGTAGGTGATTGACTTCCGGAATTCTTCAAGCGTTTCTTGATCTGTCGCCGACCTTCCTTGGTTCTCCGTAATCCCCATAGAATCAAGACTCCAGAATGCCTTTATCGTCTCCGCTATTTCCTTCTCCATGTCTGGATTTGTGTTTGTGGCAATCATGTTTACTCCAATGGATAGTGAAGATACGTTAGTTGGTCCTTGTAGAGCCCAGCCGAATTTGGTTTCTAGTGCAACGAGAGAAGCTCCCAATCTCACGGTTTTCCCAATCACCACCGTCCAATAGTAGTCAGAACCAAGAAGGATTCCTGGAGGCCCCTTTACAGCTTCCGGGTCTTGTTGATCGTCTGCTATTTGCAATCCTCTCTGGCGTAACGTTTTAGTAACTTCCTCTCCAGGAACCGATATCATGGCACTACAGATGCTCTTAGTTTCTAGGGCTTCTATTTCTATCTTCTTACCAAGTACCATGGGATTTTCCAAAATAACCTTCACTCTCTTCGGGTTTGCATTATTGAAGGCGAAGATATCCAGATTTTCGTATCCAATTTCATGTAGTTCAAGTTCTCTCGAAAGATCTTCACATATGAACGTTCGATGGGATCCGCTATCCATTATGCAACGGACTCGTTTGGTGCTACTTCCGCCATTAGAAACGTGTACTTGTGCCGTTTGTAGTAATATAGTCTTCCCACTAGGACTTGGCGTGATGGCTGTAGCTGTTAATATTGCTGAAGTTCCTTGATCCTTTTTGGTATGTTCCTTGTCTTCCATAGTCTTCCCTTGTACCAGTGTCTTCGACTCTGATTCGCATAAGGCTGAATGGTGTTTCCTCCCGCAGTGTTTACATGAAAGTTTATTTCGACTTCTACAGACTCGAGCGTTATGGTAAGGCTTTGTGCAGAGGAAACATCGTCCTTCTCTGTGGATGACATCCCGTTTTTCCTTGACTGATAGAGATTGGCAACCTTCTGACTCGTGATCTGCGGTCTTGCAGAATACGCAAGTGACTGGTTCTGCTCCGACCCCCAATGCTGAGGCTGATACCGGTCTTTTCCGTGACGTATTACCGTAGTTCTTTGCTCCGTTGTAATGTTGCCTTGTAATTTCTCGATCCTCCGATGTCCGACTTCCACTTGCGCTAGACGGTTCCACTGAATTTATGGCAGACATACGTTCTCGACTTCGGACTTCTTGACAAAGAAACTGCAATAATTCTGAGACCTTCCAATCTTCTTGTTTAGTTGTGCGTGTGAACTCCAATGATAATTCATGAGGCAGTCTTCCAAGAATTACTGGACAGAGGAATTTGCTGTAGTCGTCTGTATCAAGGTTCAACGCCTTGAGGCTCCGTACTTCTACTTCGCATGCATCGTGGAGTTCCCGTAGACCTGTTGTATCCGTAGACCGTTTGACTTCAGGTATGCTCATCAACTTCCTGATGTGCGTGTGTGTGATTGCCTCCGTATTCCCAAATCTTTTCACCAAAATATCGATGGCTTCATCGTAATTTTCGTCCGTGACCGCCAATCCTGCGATCGCTTGTGCTGCTAAACCTTCCAGATATGATTTTAGGTAGGTAAACTTGGCTACCTTTGGCATGTCAGGGTTATCGTGTACTGCATTGCTGTACTGGCTCCAAAATGTCCTCCAAAGAGTAATGTCTCCCTTGAAATTCTTGATTACGTATTTGGGTAATTTCACTGTTGCTTGACCTTGATTTATATTTCCTCCCAGATTTAAAGAGTTTACTGACCCCGTTGGCGTATTGCTTGCTGCTGTCTGACCTCCGGCTCCCATTTGAGATATACGATAAGTAGCCTTCTCTGCCCATTCGGTTAGTGCATCGTGATAATCTCCCGTTAATTGATCCTCCTTGTCTAATTCTTTAACATCAGTAATTTCGTTGAATACTTCGTCGTTGAGCTTCAGCAGGATTTCTTCCTTTTTGCTCAGCTGTCGGATAAGTACTGACAAATGCTCGGTGTCAGTAACTGTAGCCATCAACTCCGACTCTATTGCCTTCATGACTTGCGTCGCTTGCGCTTTCACGTTACCGCGTTTTCTCCGTAACTTTTCTAATTTGTCCGCCATCCCGATTACTTTTCGCGTAATTTAAACTCTAAACCGTGTATTTAAACTTTTAACTTCGTCTCCGATACTCTCAAATTATCTCCCGGGTTTCGGCACCATATAATAATCTTAAAGTCGTGGTTTAAATTAAAAGAGTTTGCTTTATTAGCGCGTCAAACAAATGTTACATTCGAGGTTGTTACTAGAGTGTGGTTAACTTATTGCATTTACAGTTTCTTTATATATCATTAAAAGGGAAGCATAAAAAACTAATGTCGATATCATATACAAAAAAATCATATTCATTTTTTTGTCCAACTAAAATTATAACTTAACATAAAATTATTCTACACACCCTTTAAAAAACATTGTAATGTACTAGTTGACATTTGATCTAGCAGGTGTAGTTATCAATCATTACTAACAGCAATGTACTTAAGCGACTACTTTTCGAAGGATTACGCGTCATACAGTATTACAATCACGTGAGAAATAGCATTGGTCGTTTGTCGCCAAATGCGTCATTTATTGCATACGTGGCCGATAGTGAATCTGTCTTAGAAGAATGTCCGATGACGAGTGTTCGATGGCAAACGTAACTTCCACAGGGGTTCGATAACAGACATGCGAGATTGGGTAATAATACCATGGTCTGGTTAAAAACGCCGGTTTTACTAGGTTCATGCCGTTGTCACGACATATTTCCAATAACTAGGCGCTCTTGCTTACACGTAAAAGCGCTTTACTCGTTGGCTTGACAAAGAAGTTGAATGGGCCATCGTTTAATGAATGAAAAACCAAGCCACTCAGCAACTACAGCGATCTGAAAACGCCATTGTAACTTTAGGCCAAATTAATGTTTAATTTTTTGGTCTAAAATGCTTTTAGCTCTGCCCCCAGAATCGACCGTTTCTTAAATATCGAATCTTTTTCAATTATGACCAATTAATTTAAAAAAATATGGTCAAGCCATATTCGTCGCTTCACTTGAAGGGAAAATTCATCGCATTTTACGTGATACTTTGATGGCCCGTATCTCCGCGGGTGTTCAGTTTTGGACCATAGTTCTTTGGTGACTTAGTCTTGTTTTGACCCGTAGAATGCGCCCCTGAATTTGTGACAAATCATTTTGTAACACCCTGTAGAGCCCCCAAAAGAGAGGGCCGAGGAAAGGTAGATCACTTTTGACCACGGAACCGAGAGGTTACAAAGAAGTATCTCAGAGTTTCTCTTTATGTAAATAAACTTTAGTTTTTATGTTATGTTATCTGAAGAGAACTTTTATTTTGTGCGCGACAGGCTTAAAACGTCCCTAAATTTAAAGGCCTAGTAATCCCGCGCTACAAAATATGTGGAGGCGCGGGGCAAAGCTTTTTGATGATTCAGTAGGAAAGCTTGCCCATGAACCCAATTAATCATAGTTAAAAAAATTATCGCCGCTTAACCGAATTCAAAACTACGAACGAGCCACCATCGAGACGAAAAACGGACAAAAACCATCCTTGGAAATCTAGCAATCCTGACGAATTAACCCCAAGAAGATCAGCGTTTTGTACCTAAAATCCTCGTGGACCGCATCGCGTAGACGAACCAGGCAACTATCCGACGAACAATACACAAAAGACAAAAGAAGCCTTCAAGCTCTTCCTGAAGTTCATCCAGTGAAGTGAAGATCAACCTTTTCTCGTTAAAATGAACTTTTGAACTATTAATCCGGATAACTCAAGACTACTGGAATCTGAAGAAATTTACTGAAGTACCCAAATTTAAATTTTACTTAAATATTAAGTGCATTTGTTAAATATTCAGAGGTTAAGTTAACGCTAAATAATTTTTAAAATACTATTTCTGCTGTAAAACTTTATAGTATTGTGATAGAGTAGGCCAGAATCCATATCTCCTAAAACCCAAAGGAAAGACTAGCTTTAAACCCTAGTATAAATTAATTATTAAATCCTAACGATGGCCGACCAATATGAGGAGGAATCGTTAGAAGGTCAGGTTAAAACACTGGCTGAGAGCATGAAGCAAATGATGGAGCTGCAAAGACAAATGCAACAACATCTATATAACGGCATAGGGGATCGTCCACAAAATACACCTACGCATATCTTGGATTTTAACTAAGAATGTAGCCCTTCCTTGTGCTTTGAACTTAGATTGGTTTCCTGCCTTTAGCTCTAATTCCTCTATCGGTTCTAAAACTAAATATAGCGTCTTCACTTTCTCGAATACGTCCTTGGCCATTACGGTTACATCGGAACACGTGTCAATATACGCGGATCCGTGCCATGTTCCTACTTTAATGGGGACTATCGGTCGAGCGTGGCTTTGCTCCTTACAACGACTAATGGGCGGTTTTCCTTGAGTAGCTAAGTTTTTCTCACTCAGAGGGATGATTTCGGGTTCGCACGTAGGGAGTTCACGCCACGTGTTTAACTCCGAAACATTTTCAGTATTTTGGGGGTCAGCACTTATTGGATTAGTTGGGGTGCTGCTAATTTCCGATATGTTCGGGTTAGTCTTGGAATCCCTTTTATCAGTACCCTCACGTCTAGCTTCGCGAGCTTTCCGTTTCCGGCATTGTTCGGTTGTATGGTTAGACTTATTACAATGACCGCAACGGATTTCAGGCTTAAGTTTTGGCTTATTTGAGTTATTAATATCATTTTGACGCGGATTAGAATTATTTCCTTTTTGAAAAGGCATTCGTTCGTTCCTCGGCTTTGTACTGGGCCATTGAGAAGTCACACTGTTTTGAGGTTTGAAACTATTGTCGTAATCCTCACATTGTTCTTGGAGGTACTGCGCCTCTTGGGCGGCTGCCTGAACGTCCGATAGAGTAGGTTCGTTCGGTACGTGCATGTTCTTAATTAAATGCGGGTTTAAACCATTTAAAACACGTCTAGCCACATCATATGTAACTTAACCTCTGAATATTTAACAAATGCACTTAATATTTAAGTAAAATTTAAATTTGGGTACTTAAGTAAATTTCTTCAGATTCCAGTAGTCTTGAGTTATCCGGATTAATAGTTCAAAAGTTCGTTTTAACGAGAAAAGGTTCATCTTCACTTCACTGGATGAACTTCAGGAAGGGCTTGAAGGCTTCTTTTGTCCTTTGTGTATTGTTCGTCGGATAGTTGTCTGGTTCGTCTACGGGATGCGGTCCACGAGGATTTTAGGTACAAAAGGCTGATCTTCTTGGGGTTAATTCGTCAGGATTGCTGGATTTCCAAGGATGGTTTTTGTCCGTTTTTCGTCTCGATGGTGGCTCGTTCGTAGTTTTGAATTCGGTTAAGCGGCGATAATTTTTTTTAACTATGATTAATTGGGTTCATGGGCAAGCTTTCCTACTGAATCATCAAAAAGCTTTGCCCCGCGCCTCCACCAATTTTGTAGCGCGGGATTACTAGACCTTTAAATTTAGGGACGTTTTAAGCCTGTCGCGCACAAAATAAAAGTTCTCTTCAGATAACATAACATAAAAACTAAAGTTTATTTACATAAATAGAAACTCTGAGATACATCTTAGTAACCTCTCGGTTCCGTGGTCAAAAGTGAATTAATTCGGTATACTGGCTGCCTTTACGTAGCCCCATTTGGTGCCCCTCCCTTTTCTATCTATCTCTTTCCTCTAGGTAGTGCCGTGCCTGAGGGGTGGAGGTTACGTTTAGCGGGTGGGGAGGGGAGGGTGCATAACCAGTGTCATGCCCCCTGGTGATCGTGCCTGAGGGGGTGGGTGTTGGGTGGAATTGATGACGTCACGTGATGTTGTTGGAGGGAAATTTGAATTTACAGGGGTTTTTTTCGTGTATTGGTATGACGTCACGTAATTTATTGGTGTTGAAGGCATTCAGGTTCCATAGTGTTATTATTTTGGTGTATCTTTAGGATATTGTGTACATTTAGGGGATGATTTATTGGTAATTCTATAGGTTCAGTAGACCCTGTTGTGTTGTTATTATTAGGTGTATCTTTAGGATATTGTGCACATTTAGGATATGATTTATTGGTAATTCTATAGGTTCAGTAGACCCTTTCTACACACACCCTTTCCTGTAATGCTATTCTCTGTATGATTTTGAGGTCTCTTCATGGATGCTTATGTTATACTAAAGAAACAGTTTTAATTGAGATAAGGTTTACGTAGTTTATTGAAAATTAAGCTATGGCTCGGTTCTACGGTACTCATGTTTTGTATTGTTATTATTTGGTGTATCTTTAGGATATTGTGTTCATTTAGGGCATGATTTATATAGGTTCAGTAGGCCCTTTCTACTCACCCTTCCCGTAATGTTGTATGATTTTAAGGTCTCTCCATGTATGCTTATGTTATATTAAAGAACCAGTTTTAATTGAGATAAGGTTTACGTAGTTTATTGAAAACTAAACTACGATGATGTTCTCGGTGTACTCGTGTTTTGAATTGGTTATTGAGTTACTGGGTTAGAACAATAGTACATTTTAGTATCAAAAAAGAAGAAATACGGCAGTTTTTACACAACTTGGTAGCTGGTAATTAGTTCAAACAGGAGTTCATAATAACCCCCCTTCGGGGAGGAAGTACGAAACTTGCCATAGAGCTAATGGTAAAAATCGCGAACAACAAGATTTTGTCGTTGCGCATATAAAGGACTAGCCTGTTGATGGACATACAACTTTACAGTAGATTGTAGTAGTATCTATACTCCTTGGTTTTCGTTCCAAAACTTGGCAGGGATCTCCGTCGTTAAAAGAAAAATGGCGAGCATGTGGACGTAGAAACAAGATGGAATTCTTATATTAAAGATACTGGGAATCAATTTGTCCATACCGTTTTAATTTAACCACGGAATTCTCACACATATCACAAGAAAACAATAATGACTATCGTTTAAATGTTTTGTTGAAAACTAGAAACCATCGCAAAGCCAACTTCTTAGCCAAGGCTTAATGTACACCGCTGCTGCCCGCGCGCCGTGCCGACAGACGTGAAACGCGACTCGCGAGCCATTTTCGCTCCCAAAATCACAAGATAAAAATAGTGCTAGCCCGGAATATGGGAAATTAATGCGCGTGGGCGCTAAACATTGGGGTAACTATTTCTTTGGGAGTTAAGCGGTGTATAAATCAGCTGAGCTTTACGGCAAAACTTTGTTGTTACGGGCTTTTTAACCAGTTTCGTACTTCCCCCCCGAAGGGGGGTTATTATGATTTCCTGGTTCAAATGAACAAATATTACTATAAAATATCATAAAATGCTGATCCTAACAAAAGTATACTCGAATATAGCTTGACTGCACTGTAAAAAAGTGAGGTTCATCTTTGATTGCTTAGGCGTGCATAGCCCCGACACTGTGGTGGTACGCTTTAACATTCAAATTTGAATAAATTATTTGCGTTCAAATTTGAATCACTTCTTTGCGTTCAAATTTGAGTAACTTCTTTGCGTTCAAATTTGAACAGAACACTATTGTTCAAAATTAAACGCTCACGCATTCATATTTGAACGGTGCGTAAGAGGTTAGTATATCGTGTAAATTTAAGCACGAAACCGCTCAAATTAAATTGGAAAATTAAACGTTTAATATTGTATCTTTATGCATTCATTATTGAGCAACATCGGAGAGTTTGATCAAGCGTTCATATTCAATTGCTTACGTTCAAAATTAAGCAGTTCACCATTTAACAATACATGGTGGACAAAGCGTTTGATGAAGCATTGAAATTTGACGTTGAATTTTGAATAGCCTAGAGAAATTTGATTTAAAATTTCATCGCTGAATGCCTTATGGTAGGGCATACTATATTAAATATAGTAAACACACTGATAAGAAAGAAATCTAATGTGTTTAAAGCTTGTACATCTTCTGAGGGCGGGTGAATTTGAAACACATAAACTATAATCGTTGTGTTAAATAATAATTCAGTTGTATGAAGAAAGTCTGCACTTAAGGAAAGAGTTCATTATCAAGTTCTTTCCGATTATAACGTTGTAGCAATTATCAAAATATTTGAAGGCCTAAGGGAAAGGTGAAATACGCAATAATCCGTAACATTTCCTTTGATATTATTGTATAATGATGTTTATACAGGCAAATATATATTTATTTCAAGGTAAATAAGTAAATTATAGTAAATTGATGAGAAGTTATTTTATTTTTAATGAAAGCTTTGTTTGTAGTACAAATTTACAGCAGCGGAATCAAGTAAATTTAGGGCAGAATTAATTTTGTTTTGCTCACCTTTTGCGATTGAACAATTTAGTTCTCGTGTGAACGCCAATATCGCTCTCGTTTGAACGCCCATAATGCACTCGTTTGAAAGTCAAAAAGTTCATATTTGAATACCTATAACGCTCTTGTTTTAATACTAATACTAATACAATCCTATTAGAACGCCAAACGACCATATCTGAACGCTTCATTAGCCCAAGGCGGTTATTCAAAATTGAAATTGAATGGGATAAAGATTCATTTTTGAATGGTAATGTATAAGTTGTTCAAAAATGAGTGCTTGAGTTAAAATTTGATCGACATGACGGTAGTTTGTTCAAAAATAAATGCTCGTGACTGGTTTTGAACGCCTAAAACACCCCTTGTTCAAAATTGAATGTCTCTGGTTAAATGTGAACGCGTCAATAGAGGCTTGTTCAAAATTGAACGGTCGCTATCATTTTTGAATGCCAAAAGCACGCTTATTTTTTACAGTGTGTTTCGTATATTTTCTATTTAGCACACATTTTAAGCGACATTTTAACCAAAAAAGAATTACATATACCGTAACACATGATTTCTTACAAACCTTGTCAACAACCTTTCTCTCCAGAGTTCGGAAGTGAAATGACTCTCTATAGTTTACAAAATTCCCTTTTGGACACTCATAATGGTTCCATCCTTTTTTGTCAAAAGTAGGCTTGGCTCGTATCCATTCACCCCGAAAACGGCATAACATTCATGCCCATAGTCTAACGAGTGCATTTTCTCGGTTTTCTTGAGAGTGCGGGGTTGATAATTAGCCTGAGGGTATATTGACTGATGCTTATCTTTTTTTTATTGTCCTTTATTGGCTACATACCAGGTGGCTTAGGACCTTAAAAGGGGGCGTGGCTAAAGCATATTGAATGGAATTCACCCCCATCGGCTTTTTATTTATAGGTAAACACGTCCAGACGCGTTTTAATGACGTCACGTGTCTAAATCTTAGGCTTATGCTATAGTATATCTTGAAACATAGGTTTTTGCTAGGTTTATTCTTAGTAAATGTCGAAAAAGATAGACTTATGCTAGGTTATTCTATGGTAGATCCTGAAAAAGATAGGCTTATGCTAAGTTATTTTAGTTGTATAGGTGGAAGAATCAGAGTTTGTATTAGGTTTAGAACATTTAATGAGCACGAAAATCTGATTTTTCATAGAAATATTACTACCGTTTTTTTCATTCGAATACTACTAAATTACCCATGAATATTGATTAAAATACGAGCATTTACTTAATACTACCTAAAAAACACCAATTTCACCATGCACAAGTGCCTTATTATAAACTAATACTGAATTTCATACAAATAATACTAAACTACAATTAGGGACTACATTGAAACCAATTTTTTTCACAGATCCCTGGCATTTCTTATTATAAACCAGAAACGGTTTATCAAAGTTGTTTTAAACCAGTAATGGTTTGCTGTTTTTGAAGACAACCCTTCTAAACCATTTAATTGGTGCTGTAAAACCCTTAGTGGTTGCTGAGAAAATCATAAGCCCTATATAAACCCTTTGAACACCATTATTTTTAACTGTGATAGTAGACAACGGAAGTCAGTTCAATTCCGACTACTTCTTGGAAGTTTGCTATGACTGGGGGGTTAAAGTTCATTACTGCAACTTACCACCCCCAATCTAACCCCACCGAAAGGGAGAACCGCACCATAAAGCCCATGATAGCCTCCTATGTAGAAGATCACCACCAAAAGTGGGATGAAGAATTACCAAAATTACCTTTTGCTAGTGCTTTAAACCGAACACAGTTATCTGATTTGTGATCCGAACAGATCAAATATCTTTGGTTGACTTCAGCTATCAGTTAAACAGTTGAGAGCCATTTTCACTTCAGATCAGATGCCTTTTTGTGATACACATTCGGATCAAATCATATCTGAGATAAAAACGAGATTGTAGACATTTAAAACAGATATCTGTGGCATCGGTCGTAGTTTCGGATTAATATCTTTTAAGAATTTATACGCTTCAACAGTAGCGTCGCTAGGGTTTGAAATTTGGGGGGAGGGGGCTAAATCTGGGCAAACTAGTTATTATAAGAAATTTATAAAAAAAATTGCATAATGGGTTCATTGGAAAATGTGTAGACCTTTAAAACTATCCGTAAATTTGTGTCAACGTGAAATTATTCGTATTTTAAAGATATACAACCTTTTATTGATAAAAACTACGGTACCGATTATGAAGGAATTTCACTCGTCTTAAGTTTATTTTTAGTTTTGGTTAGCTTTTAGTCCACACTAGTGGGACTCTCTTCGAAAGAATATGAAACATTTTACTTGTCTTCATCTGTTCTTTTCTTCAAAATTGTATTGCTTGATATTGAAATTCATCTGTGCAGAGATGAAAGTTAACGAATCTATCATTATAATTTTTTTATATATTGCTACAGAATATTAGGTTGCTAACAGCAATTTTTTGGTAGGGTTTACGGATTATTATAGCCCCCCCAAAAAAGGCCTAGCGACGCCACTGCTCTTCAAATGTATTCATAACGCATATACTTAAAAAAAATCCAGACAAATTGTATATTTGTTGGAAGTTGGATGTCGAGGAAAACAGTTCAGTTTATTTTCCCAAACAATTGACTTGGTACTAGTAGAGATGTGAGTCGGTAAATTACCGGTGGTAATTTTCCAAATTTCCGTAATTTTATTATGATATGAATTATCAGACATTTTTAAAATTTTTGAGCTCTGGGAGTGAAACCAAGTGTACTAACCTTCCAGAGAATAAAACAATGTCCTTTCTTACTTCGGAGTCCCCTTTTCCTCTATACCCCTTTCGTTCATGCGGCTGTTCTAGCTTAAAATAGTGGTTCACACATCCTCATATTGTTAGTCACTTAAGTAGTGTTTACTTAAAAGCCGGACCAAGTAGTCACACGCACATGCTAGTGCTCTTTAATTTTGAACAAGGGCTCATTACGCGTAAAAGGTCATTTTATATTCAATGATTAACTATTACTGTATTTACTTCCAAATGGACTTGCCAGGAACCAGCCAGCACTAAAAATAGTTAGATAAAGATCTGATTATAAATGCCACGGCTGCCGTCTTGGTAGCAGAAGCCACAAAATCATGTAAATCAGCTTATACTGTGCTCAAAATTCAACTTCGTTGAAATTTAATTTACTGTACAAACAAGTAAAATATAAATTACCAAATTTAGTGATGAACTGTAATTTTGGTTTTACCAAAATCTGAATCAGTAATTTACGGGGTAAATTACCGATTTTTAAATCTACGTTATTTTCACATCACTAGGTACGAGGTGAGATTAGTCCCTAGAAGCGGGCAATTATTCGTGTGGCACCAATTTATTCAAAATCACAACACTGTTCGCGATTGTAATTTATTCCACCTATTAAATAAGATAGAAAGATCTTTTCACACGAGAGGATGCCTATGATTTATCAAAACACAGTGACTAGTCTTGACCAGGGATCCGTGTAATTTTATTAGCTGGATTGAAGATCCAATCTCTTCAACTCGTAACAAAAATTTTAAATTATCTTATTGGCTCACTAAACTATGTTTTGATGACGTTGCTGACGGTGACGGCCAAAAATACATCGTTGCTTTTTACTTCCGTCACAATCAGGGGCGATCCCTTGGGGGGGACAGGGGGGAGGCTCCCCCCCTAAAATTTTGTCGAGTTGGCAAATTGACGCTCACTTGGCAAAATGAAGCTCAGGGAAATTGAAAATGGACCTAAAAGGCCAGGGAAATGTCAGGGAAAAATATTTTGGAGTGAAATTGAAATTCTGGAAAACAGTATCATAGTGACCGGATTCAGAGATTTGAGCAGAGCCGAAAAATCGCTCGCTCCGAATATAACTTTAATGGGATTCTATTCAAACAAAATGGGATTCTATTCAAACAAAATAGTATTCTTATATCTATAACAATAACGTCTCTTGTCAAAATGATTCAAGTCAATTTACAATATTCATTGTACGAGGGAGCATTTGATCTCATTATATCAACTTATAGACGGTGGTTCATTAGAAGACACACTTTTATAAAGTCTTTAATTACGAACAGAAGTCCGAATTAAGGAAATCAGTGAAGTGATTTGCTTTGAAAGAGTGTTGGCAACATAGTAAGATTTTACCCGAGCCAGCTCTTTTAAGTATCTTCAATTAGTAACTTTTAGTTACTTTCGGTTCACTATTTTTAAAATAATTATTCACTTTTTCACTTACTAGTAAATTATTATCCTATAATTTCAACAATTTTATACAACTAGTTTCAAAGTCTATGTTCGCCATGTGAGTTATTGCAAATGGTAAGGGAAAATTGATGAATTTGATCATGGAAACTTGATGAATTTCGTCAGGGAAGTTTGATGAATTTCGTCGGGGAAGTTTGATGAATTTCGTCGGGGAAGTTTGATGAATTTAGTCGGGGAAATTTGATAAATTTAGTCGGGGAAATTTGATAAATTTAGTCGGGGAAATTTGATAAATTTAGTCGGGGAAATTTGATAAATTTAGTCGGGGAAATTTGATAAATTTAGTCAGGGATTTTCATTCCAAAACTATTTTACGATACAGAGTAACATGATACTACATTACAACGTGTCGCTTGGCAAATTTTTGGTTTCAAGTTGGCAAAATTTGGTGGGCTCCCCCCCAAAACCTTGTCCCTTCGGAACGCCCCTGGTCACAATGACCAGCCTCTTCTTTCATACCCCCCCCCCATCTCGAGGAAGGGTGTCGTGGACTTTGACGTACGCAAAAAGTACCCTGTTCTCTATTCCCGCTTCTAAAATTACATGAATCTCTGTATCTCTGTCTTTACTAGATAATTCAAGGTTTTCATGTGTACTGGAATGGTTGTATATATAAGCAGTGTATAAAGTTAAACACGGATATCTGTAACATTATAAAGATATCTGAACAGATATAAGATTAGAGATCGTTCAGATAGCGCTATGTCGGATGAAAATTATCACCCTATCGGATCAGATTTAATAACTGAAAGTAAATACGACGTTCAATGAACTGTTGACGATTTTTTGGGAAAGATATCGCAATCAGATGTCATAAAAGAAGAAACAGTTCATAATTTTAAGCACTAGTCACGAAGAAACAGTCGGAACGCTATGACGGACCGTATGAGATCTTACGTCGGTCATCCGACGTTAATTATGTTCTCGTTGAACGCAAGGGTTCAAAGGTCATTCAAAAGGGTACGCATCACGTGCAAAATCACAAACCTTATCAGTCTCGCGAACCTCCTTATAAAATAAACCCAAAAAGGAGAGCGAAGAGTATTTTTTGGGTTTTGTAAATAAACCCCAGTAGGGGATTGGCTCCACGTTTCGACGTAAACATGCCTTTGTTAATCCTTTCTAGAGCCCCCAAAAGAGAGGGCTGAGGAAAGGTAGATCACTTTTGACCACGGAACCGAGAGGTTACAAAGATGTATCTCAGAGTTTCTCTTTATGTAAATAAACTTTAATTTTTATGTTATGTTATCTGTAGAGAACTTTTATTTTGTGCGCGACAGGCTTAAAACGTCCCTAACTTTAAAAGGCCTAGTAATCCCGCGCTACACAGCGTAATTCAACATGCTGCCTCTCAAAAATTTCGTATTTTTCAGTAAATGGACGTACACTGGTGAAGTTGAACATTTGTATCTATACCTAATTTCTGTTTTTCACCCTACATGAATTGGGGAGCTTTTAAGATTCTTTTTAGCCACATCCTATGATGAACATCTACGATGTGGGTCTTAGTTTGACCTGGCCTGTTGTTTTTGTCGGTGGGGGTGACGGCGTCGTTGTCGTGAAAGAGTACCACTTTTGGCAGTATAATATTTTTCGCTCGCCATTGAAGGGAGAGTGAATTGTGGTTAAGTGATATTTTTCGTTAGTGTATTTTATGAGTATGTTGATTATAATAGTAAATTCAAGCATTGCATTTAATTGTACTAGTAAGGTTCGGAATTGTAACTTTCGTTTTATGTTTACTTGATATTTTTAAAGTGAGAGAGCGGATTATGGACATTATGGTATTGCTATAGTTTAAATGGAAGGTTTAATACTCTCTTTAAATTTCCTGTCACCCGTCGACAATAAATAAGGCTTTGACACTTTCAATCCCGACCCGTATTTCAAATTTCAAAGAAAAGGTTTTAAAAATCAAAAGCAAATATTGGCCACCGACGTTATTTTAGAATGGTCTTAAGGTGGTGTTTATGATTAGAAGTTACGTGTATTTCTCCACAAATCGAGAAGAATTTTAAAAGAAAATACTAGCTTGTGGCCCCGTGGATACGACAATTATAACATAAGTAAATTTATTGAAGTAAGGATTAAGGGTTATATTTTTTTATTTTTGTTAGGGCATCGAGGCTATTCACTCTGATTTTCTGTACTTTTTAAGGGGTATTTACGGGTATTTCGTTTTACCACAGTTAAAGGATACGCTTCGTGGGGCTATTCACTCACGTTTTCCGTTCATGTTACACTATTATAAGTATAGCAGTGGTTAAAAAATTGAAGTATTCATTTTAAAATCGTTAAAGGTAGGAGCTATTCACTCAAATATTCTGTACGCCTGTTTAGTACTGTACGATGTGGCTACGATTACGAGCCCAGCCCTTGGTTCGTCTTTTTTACTTCTTATGAGTGTCTCTCGTGTCACTATTTGTGTAAGCATCAATATTATCCCCTATATTTCCATAGCGGTGCACTAGTGTAATAAGCCCCGCTATTCGGAGGCTATTCGTTCTCGTAACGCTAGCCGATCGTCGCTCAACTATGCTGATGGAGTAGGAGCCAATGTGACAGACTGGTATACATTTGTGATGGACAAAGACCAGAAGATAGTGGTGTTTAGAAGCCAGTAAGTACAGGCTGGTGTTCACGAGGGATGGACAAGAACAATAAGATTGTGGTGTTTAGAAGCCAGCATGTACAGACTGGTGTCCATATGGAATGGACAAAGACCAGAAGATAGTGGTCTTTAGAAGCCAATAAGTACAGACTGGTGTCCAAGTGGAGTGGGAAAAGATCAGAAACTGGTGGTGTTAGGAGGATATAGTAAGGACAGACAAGTGGGATGGACAAAGAACATAAATTGGCGATGGTAGATAAAGAAATAGTGGCCAGTATAAGTGTGTCAAAAGACTAACGTGAAATACAATTTTCTATATTCCGTGAACTGTGTATGCGGTTCGAAAATTGAGAACACGTTTGCTCCGATTTGCAACCTCCGAATCCGATCCCCTGGGGTGTAACAACAGACAGGCAGACACACAGAAAGATACGTCGCAATTAGAGTCTCTCTGTGACATACGTCACTCTGAGAGGTAAAAAACATAACATCACTCAAAGACGGTAAAGCCACGTTTTTTCTTCAGTTCAAAAGCATCTTCAAGCCAGGCTAGGAAATAAGACAGGTTTACAGGTCAAAAACCAGTTTATTAATAGCTCGTACCACTTTTTTTATTCAAAACGTGAGGGTCACTGGTCCCAATGACAAGTTTATTAATTTCTTCTTTTATTAAAAATTGATATGGGACCTCTTTAATTATTTTCATTTTAACATAAATTTCGACTCCAGGACTCCAGTTGTGTATACAACCCTAAGCCGAGAGAGATTTTTTTAGAAGAGAGAACGACCAAAAGTCCTGGGACCAGTAGAAAAATAAATAGGGGAAGGGTCACTGGTCCCGGGACCAGTTTCATATTTAAGACATCAGGGGTCACTGGTCCGGAGGACTAGTTCAGAAATAAACCTTATTTCCAAGCCTGCTTCAAGCAGTGCTTCAAACCTCTCTTTCAGTCAGAAAGGAAAACTACACTATCTTTATTGATTGCCTGAGATGTAAGAAAACAGCGACCTCTTGTAGCGCATTGATGTACTTCTATAATCAAGCTTTATGCTCTACTTTAAGTGAAATCATGACGTAAATTTTAATGGAGCGGAAATCGTTTAAATTAATTATACGTTACCACTCCTGTGTAGTACACGATTTAAAGTTTGACAGCTATATGCTCCTACGCTTTGGTCCCATTGAACCGAATTCCCATTCGACAGAAGGGCTTTTTTGTGGTGTCCCATTCGACCGAACGTAGCCAAAAGGTGCGATTTTATTATAGTCACATTGGACCGAAATTCTATTGAACTGGAAAAAGACATACTGTGTGGTTTTGCATTAAATATATTTTTAATTTCACAACTTATTATTGTTAAAATAAATGTGAGTTAAAAATGTATTACTGCACTTATTTTAACTACGTTTTAATTACGGTGAACCTCACCTACCCTAGCCTAACCTAACCTAACCTAACCCAACCCAACCTTGTTTGGAGGTAAAAAGATTATTTATTATTAAAAGCCCGCCTCTTACCACGAACAATTTATTAGCAATAATAGAAATATTTTGGAAAAGATGTCAGATAATTAATTGGAGAATATTTTGGAAAAGGTGGCAGCTAATTGGTAGGAGAATGTTTTGGAAAAGGTGGCAGCTAATTAATAGGAAAATCTTTTGGAAAAGGTGGCAGCTAATTAATAGGAGAATATTTTGGAAAATGTGGCAGCTAATTAATAGAAGAATATTTTGGAAAAGGTGGCAGCTAATTAATAGGAGAATGTTTTGGAAAAGGTGGTAGTTATTTAAAGGGAGAATATTTTGGAAAAGGTGTCAACGAATTATTGGAACCAAACCTAACCTAACCTTACCTAAGCTAACCTAACCTTACCTAAGCTAACCTAACCTACCCTAACCTAACCTAAACGAACCGAACCTAACCTAACCTAACCCTCCCGAAACCAAAATATTAAAATTTTAAAAAAACTTAAAGACATTGATGGAACTACCATTAAGACTGTACTTCATTTTAAGCACAATTTGTTTATTAATCTCTTGCCTTGAAAGGAATGAAAGTGAGCGTTTTAATTAGTATCACGAAACATTTACTTTTAATATTATTAACATACCTTTCGGAGATTCGAATCAACAATCTATCGCTTCGCAGTCCAACATCGTATCCACTACACCACCGAATCGCTGACGGCTACAGTGTTTCAAGTTATAATGATGTATTTTTAGGGGCATATTCGGACGATTGGGATTTCGGTCCATCGGGAATATTATATAAAAAAGGACTTGGTTTGCCCAAGCCTGAAAAACAAAACGATAAGAGTTTTTTCCAGTTGACTGAAGCGCGGATATTTTATTTTTCTATATAATTTTAAAGACAATCCGTATTTTACTACTCTTTAGAATTTAATTCAATCTCCTGATTTTACTGCTAATGGATTTATTTCCTATAAATTAATTGAAATAAAAAATTACTTATCTCAGATTTTACATGATAAAATTTTACGAAAATGGAATTGTTGAAAAATCTGAGATAAGTAATTTTTTATTTCATTTAATTTATAGGTAATAAATCCATAAGCAGTAAAATCAGGAGATTGAATTAAATTCTAAAGAGTAGTAAAATACGGATTGTCTTTAAAATTATATAGAAAAATAAAATATCCGCGCTTCAGTCAACTGGAAAAAACTCTTATCGTTTTGTTTTTCAGGCTTGGGCAAACCAAGTCCTTTTTTATATAATATCTGTTCCTTCAGTCTGCATTTGTATTAATCTATTATAAAATAATTTTTTGCCTGAAATGCGAAATTTTTCACTTCTAGGACGAGGTTAAAAATGGTTCTACACTTCTACTAATTCTTATAAGATACGGCTCACAATTCGTTTTAGAACCAGAGCTTAATAGTCAACTTCAAAACCAACATCCTGCCACGATTTTTAAACTATCAAATCCGTATCTTTTACAGTCCACTCTACGATTACAATTATCCATGACATTGCGTTCACTGCCCTTGTACGTTTACAGTGAGTGGCACCGTGGCCAGTTATTTTAATTAAAATACCTAGGCCACAGGTCCAGTTTTAAAAAAATCCTTATTTCCAACACTGATCCATCTATCCTTATGCCTTACTGAAGGCTACAGTGAAATATCCATGAAGCGTAAGCTTCTATTATAAATCCATGGCCTAAGTAAGGCAACTTAAGCCTTGGTCGAAACTAACATTTAAAATATAAATTAAAAAGGTATCTTAAGTATAGAATTTAAACCGAGACACATAATTAAACGAAAAATAGACCCGCCAGAGAAATTTTTAATAAATATAGTGTTATATTTATTGAAAAATATCAAGTTAAAGTTTCAAGGCGGTGAAATGGCAAATTAGCGTCGTCTACTGTAGAGCAATGAACAATTAGCGTCGTCTGCTGTAGAATAATCTTTTGAGGTACTTACATTTTTAATTAAATTAACATACTTAGACTTAATTAATTTTGATGAAACTTGAAAAAGGCACACCTTGAATAGTTACTTGTTAATTTGAAAGTATTCCGAAACGTAACTTCGCTTTAGTTTTTAAATGATTCGATGTACAGGAGCACCAAAAACCCCATGTTATTCCTATGGGAAAATCGGCGAAAATCTGTGAATTTTCATTTAACATTACGGGAGGGTGTGGGATCTTATCTAGAAGGGCCTACCGGCCCTCTAGAATAGCCATTGGGCTGGAAATCTAAAATCATTGCGGGATATTCGGTCGAATGGGATTTCAGTCCATTGGGAATTCGGTTGAAAGGAAAGATACCTGTTCCTACTACCAAGGGAACACGGAAAGCAATCAATTCATTGTGTCCCGTGAGGGTTAAAATTAACACCCGTATGGCGAAGGGTCATATCATCCTTTGTGCTTTACATTAAAACTCAACAAATACTTTCTAATAAAATTATAATTTAATTAAAAACAAGAGCACATCAGAATCAGATTCCCCTTGAAAGACTTGGTAGATAAAAGCAAATCCTATAAAATTCTGTGGCGAGAATGTATTTTTAACCAATTTAGTATGCTGTGTTTTCTCGATAGGTTGCAATTTTAGTACGTACAATAAAAAATTAAACAAGGCGACCCAAGGGCTCGTAATAGTAGCCACATCGTACGAGTGAATAGCCCCTCTATACCCTACCCTAATGAGTGGATAACCCCTCTAAACCTTACCCTAATGAGTGAATAGCGCTATCTTTTACAATGCTTAAATAATTTACCGTGCATAAAATCAGAGTGAATAGCCCCTCGATGCCCTACCCTAAACGGCGATAGAATTATTACCCGTATAAATTTACTTATGCCGTAATTGTAATATTCTGGCGAATCGAAGAACAGATAGTTTTAGTGATTATCCCCTCGATGAGTTTACAACATAGACTTATGCCGATGCACACTTATCGCTTCTTATAAATTTCAAACATGAAATTATGGTCAGAAGAGTTTGAAAGAGAAAGAATTCGGTAAAACACCCAATAATTGTAATATCCCGGTGCCTTAAGACCATTCTAAAAAGAACGTCAGTAAATACTTGCTTTTGCTTTCAAAATTTCCCTCGATTTCTTTGAATGTTAAAATAGGGGAGCGTGAAACTCTTATTAGCCACATCGTATGATGTACATCTACGATGAGGCTCTTAGTTTGACCTGCCCTGTTGTAGTAGTAGTAGTAGTAGTAGGGGTGTCAAGTCCTGCCTTTGGCAGTATCAAATTTTTCGTTCGTCATTTTTGAACGTCGAGAGAAAATATTTTCTTTTTAGTTAACGTTACAGTTCACAGGTGGAGTTTCAAACTTAATACAGGGAAGACATTATTTTTCTAACTTTTCTTCCTCCTGGAGAATCGAACCGCGGACCTTTCACTTGTCAGGCCAGTACTATCCAGCCTCGCCTAACAGCGCTTGTTAAGAAACGATCTCGAATAAAGCGCTATACTCGGAGAGAGAGGTTTGTCGCAGGCACGGTCCCCTTATCTCTCTTTCTCTATCTCTTCAACTAGGAGTCATGATCTTATCCGAGGCCAGGAGATGTAACTTCGCGGCTGGAGAGGCAAAAGCATATTAAATAAATTTTTACCGACCGGGCAGAAGTTTTTATCACTGTTTAGGGTTGGGAATCGAGGGGCTATTCAGTCTGATTTTATGCACGGTAAATCATTTAAGCATTGTAAAAGATAGCGTTATTCACTCATTAGGGTAAGGTATAAAGGGGTTATTCACTCATTAGGGTAAAGTATAGAGGGGTTATCCACTCATTAGGGTAGGTATAGAGGGGCTATTCACTCGTACGATGTGGCTACTATTACGAGTCCTTGGGTCGTCTTGTTGTCGACTTGTAAGAGGAATTTTTAAGGGAGGGTATATGGCTTAACCTAACTATCATAATTTCCCTCCTTTTAAAATACACGAACGAAAAATATCACCTCACCACAATTCTCTCCCATTCACTCTCCCGAAAAATTTTATACTGTCTAAGGCAGTTCCCTTTCACGACGCCGCCACCACCACCAACAGGCCAGGTCAAACTAAGACCCACATCGTAGATGTTCATCATACGATGTGGCTAAAAACCGTGGGGCCCCGTCGATTGTAATTAAGAGTTTGTGGGCAAGGCGTAACTGGGGAATACTCTAAATTATGAGACACTAGCTGTTACCCGCGGCGTCGCTCGCGTGTAATAAGAACTTCCATCAAAATTATATGAAGAATGGGTAGGTTTTACTGATGACTTATATTTTTGTAGCACCCTAGGAGCGAAGGCACTCGGCGTCGCCCGTCAGCCCGTCCATAAAGAAGGGGTTTTTAGTTTTGGCCGCCATTTAAAAAGATGGCAACAAATCGAACCTAAAAGACCATTCAGCCCGTCTATAGGTTAAAGGAAACCAGTGTACTAAATTTTTGAGAAATCAGTTGAAACGCGCAGACTTTGCATAGAGAAGATCTTTTACATTTCTGGGCGCCACTTTTTAAGATGGCGGCGGATGGAAAAAATCGTTCTTAGTACCTCATAAGTAGCGCCTACTACTTATGAGGAACGTTCCTACAAATTTTCAGCCTTCTAGGGCAAGCGGGTTGGGTTGGGCGTTGATTATCAGTCAGTCAGTCAGTCAAGACTTTGATTTATATGGATATAGATAACCAAAATTAAGACGCCGTCATCAAAGCACAAGATCAGGTTGGCTTAAAAAATTTGGATAATTTTTAATTTGTTTATCAATTCTGTTTTATGCCGTAATCTACTCAATAGTTAAAAACTTAACAAACTTATATGGACAATATTTTTCCATGCAAAACTTCCCTAAGAAATTATTTTTTGGTTCTTTATACCTTTGTGGTTAAATAATCATACCCATGGGGTACCCGGTTAAAAAGTTATGAAGACCAAGTGAAAGGTTCTACCTATATGATAACAAAAAGTATTTTTAAATTCGATCAAGTAGTTTGTAAAGTGAAGTCTTACTGTTCACGAGCTCGAGCCAGGTCGGGCTAGTGACGAGCGAGCCGAGTTCGAGCCAAGCCGACAATTTGGCGGCCCGAATAATTAACGAGCGAGCATTTTTAAGGTCGAGCCGAGCCGAGCCGATAGGCATCGAGCCACTACGACTCGCGAGCGTTTCGTTGTATTTTTATATGAAATAAAGCTTGGGGGAAAATTTGTTTTCTCTCGCGTCTAACCGTGAGCGTATAACGATTTGATCTTTTTTTACTGAACCACTACATTCCTAAACATGAGAGTGCATTTTAGGACGTGAAAAATTTTATACTGTCAACTGTGGTACTCTTTCACGACAACGACGCCGCCACCCCCACCGACAACAACAACAGGCCAGGTCAAGCTAAGACCCACATCGTATATATTCATCATACGATGTGGCTAGGACTTCGGTGGGATAGCTGGCGTAGTGCGATATATATTTTCTAAATTTTTGGAAAATCTATATAACTTGGGTCCAGAAATTGCAACACCTTTGCTCCGATATGCAAACTGCGAACACGTTCACGGCTAAACTCAGAGACCCACGTACGGTGTAATACCACTCCTTGACGTAATGGTAACCTTTTATAACGCTTGAATAATTCAGTATTTTACTTTTAAGTCCTGCCATTACCTATCAATAAATAGAAATCATTGCATATTCTGGTAAATATGAGGTAGTGGTATTCCCTCTCGACTCCGACAGGTAAAATTTTGGTTTTACAACATAAGTGTTAATTTTATTTAAGTTCTATGAGAAAGTAACTCGTTATTCAAGCCTTAGCAGAAAAAGAATCAACTTAAATCGAGGAAACATTAAAGAAACTTAATTCCAAACGGTATTATCTTTAGAAAAATATTATATAATAACGGGAATTTGAACTGCAACTTTATCAAGACACTATGTTTGTATAGTAAATAATAAATCTAATTTCAATTTATTAATAGAGAATCTTAGAGCAGAGTCGCCTTTTCGTCAATCATTTTAATTAAAGCATTATTATTATATTTAAACGAAACTTATATCTTATTCTAAAGGATCATTATTTCCTTCGTACTTGCTAAAATATAAACCATCTTTATTAACGTATATCGTAAGTTTATAGCATATGTTCCATAAGTATGACACTACCTATACTAGAAATGCTAGAGATTTACGGAGAGCTAGTTCGAGAACGACAAGCGAGAATTGACTAAAGTCTATCTTCCTATACACCCTTTCACCGGGAAAAGGGGGGTGGGAAACCCTTAGTATCGGGAGATACAAGGGGGTTGCTCCAGTGCGGTGTTTGCGCACTCTAAGATCCAAAACGTCTACAGCGCAGGTGCTAAAAAGCGAGATGGATGGCAAAGTTTTACCCCCGTGCCTTTGCCTCTTAGGCTCGTCGAAAGGGTGTGTTTAGTCTGTACCTCTAAAGGCGTTTCACCTACGTCACTTCATGATAACCTCTCAATAACTAGTGACAAACTTAGGAAACATATCTTATGAACTTATGCATGGATCTATTAAAGCTGGAACATGGCATGGATGGGAAAAATATATAGATGACGCTTTAATTAGTATTCAATAAATTTTTATCAAACGTTCTTCTTTTAGGATATTGCCATGGTTTCATCCATGATATTGTTGTGACAGAAGCGTAAAAAAAATCAATAGTTTTTAAAAAAAATGTAAACCAAATACTTTATCTGCCTAGAATTATATTACGAAATTTAACTACTACAATCATCCTGTTTTCCGCCGGGATTCAGCCAATCTCCACTTCACTCTAAGCTGAGAGATAAAGAAGGAAATTCAAGAGGAAACTCGCTCAATAATCGTGGCACTCCTCGCTAGATGGCAGCTAGTACGATGCCAGAGACACACTCACTCGCCGATAGATTTTTCGGGTTCTCATTAAAATCATTATTAAGGAAGATGGCGGCCGCCGCGGGTCGTGTCGGGATGGCAGGCAGCTTGGCCGAAAAATGTGGATCGGATCCCGCCACGGACGAATCTTCGGAGAGTGAAGGAGAAACCGAATCCTCTAAAGCATTCCACCGGAGGGTTTCTACTAGCAAAGCCATTAAAAACGGCGTAAGTACGATTTTTATCGCTGCCTCTTTAAGAGAACAGTACCAATATAACCTCGCGAAATGTATTGGCTCCCCGCCGATGAGAGACGGCTTCTGTCAAACGCGGCCCGCCGGACAAATTTCCCTCCTTTATTATTGATATTTAATTCACCTAGGCTTACTCTGGTTCTAACTTCTAAGGCGTTGTTCCGTGGTTTTATAAAAATTTTCAGTGTGTGTCAATGTGAAAAATCCATTCGCTGAAGTATTCTTGGGTGCTATTTAGTCATGCCTTTAAAATCAGTGGCTAGAAACTCGTTTTATTAAGAGACTAAAAATACAATACAAATACAGGGTGCAATAAAAAAGGGGTGGTAGCACCGAAGTACTAATTAAAGTGATTTACGCTTCACCCCTTTATTAAATTAGCATTAGTCTTTTAAGTTTCTTATTTAAATTTTATGTGTCATCCGTGAAATACTAAATTTGCTACTGGAAAAGGTATAGCCCGGTTGTCAAAATGACAATTTGAATTTGTAGCTTTAATAGTTGTATTTTTCTTCTCGATATTATTAAAGTGCAGAATTAAAACTTGTTTTTCTAATATTTTGTCGACCCACTCCATGCCTTTGCTAAAAATTATATGCAAATCTTAAGTATGGTTGTTGAAGTGGTAAAGCCGGTTTCTCCACGAAACTTGTATTGTCTTCACAAACCAGTACTTTTTGAAAGTAAAATAATAATCTTCGAAACTATATGCGAATAAAAATACTACATACAAACCCTTAGCTTAGCTAATTTTTAATTATATACACCATAATTACTATTATTTTTAGTGTCTCAAATTGGTTAATTGGGGAAACGTTGTCTGACAGCTTAAAGACTTAAATGTCTAATTTGTTTTTCATATGCGTTATTTAAATAACATTTAATGCTATTTTCCGGTAATTAAAGACTATTTTTGAGAATGTGTTATGTGAATCGAATGTTACTGTCCATGGCATGTGATTTTTAACGATTTTACTTCTACATAGAAAATAAATATGTCGAGCTTATTTACATTATCAGATAGTAAGACAAGATTGAAGTATTCAAATAATTTATTTCGTCAGCGAAAAGCTATGATTGAGAAGTATTTTTCTTGAGTTTAGCGGTTAGTGGAATAGTAATAAAAGTTAACCAGCTCAATTTAAGATTTTTAATAGTCAATTAGGTTTATTTTCTTAAATATCTCGCCTAATTTTAGGAGGAAAATGAAACCACAATTAAACTGTACTGGTTTTAATTTTATTACTCTGTGTGGTTATGTAATAACCACACGGAGTTATAGGCTGATACCCTGTTATTTAGTTCGTTTTTACTCCGTGTTTTTATGTAATAACGAACGGAGTTATAGGTTGATAACCAGTTATTTAGTTAGTGTGAACGTACAAGGGCAGTGCACGCGATTTCATGGATAATTCAATCGTAAAGGGGACTGGTAAAATTGGCAGCTTAGATTGTTCAAAAATCGTGTGCAGTGTAAAGCTCGGATTTTAAAAGTAGTTGTGAAACGTATCCTATAAGGATTAGTAGAAGTGTAGAATCATTTTTAAACTCGTCCATGAAATGAAGAATTTCATGTTCTTTGATAGTCCCATAGAGGTATTTATGGTCCCTGAACCACCAGTTTTCGTTTACATATATATACATGTATAGATAGCCTTCTCTCACCAAGAGATGATTCCTTACGGTGAGGTTATTTTCGAAATTACATAGATATCGGGAACACCTTAAATGGACCAGTAAGTTGATGGATTCCGTTTTTTGGCAAAGAAATTCTGAAATTAGTTACTGCAAGGGTTTATTTCTGATTGTGTTGATTTTCTGCGATATACGGAAAGAGAAAAAATGTATGCTAAATTAGAAATGACAACTTAAAGTGTCGTGGTCACTGTATTTCGCGTGTACTGAATTGTGCAGGCATTTCTCAAGTTTATGTGGCACTCTTCGTAACTTTATGACGTGTGCGAGACACTGTATCGCCTTAGATCGTTGTTGGGTGCTGTTCAACCTTAGCACATCGGAAACCACACGGAGTATTGCAAAATGATTTTTGCACTTGTTCATATAGTATTAGCATAAGATATGTTTCACAAGTTTGACACTGTTAACTGAGAGCTTGTCATGAAGTGACGTAGGTGAAACGTGATAGATTGTGGTAAAGCGACGCCTGGTGAGGCGCTGTCAAATGCTTAGTACATAGATTAAATAATATGATGGACTGCAAAATTATCCGAGTGTAGTCAAGTCCGTCGTTCTCGCAGTAGCTCGAGCTGTAAGCCTCTAGAAGTATAGGAAGTGGCATACTTATGGAACATATCTACTTATAAACTTATGCTATTTGGTTAAGATTAAATTCGTCGGTTACGCATATTTTAATATCAAGGAAATACCGGCACATAATATACCTTCGCTGGTTTAGGCATATTTTAATATCAAGGAAATACCGGCACATAATATACCTTCGCTGTAAACCAGACTTGATAGTTCTCCTAACGCGGACATACATCGGAATTTACAGATCCTAGTACCGAAATTAATTTACCTGAAATGGGAAAAAATGAACTAAATTAATTGATATTCCGACTTAGAAAGCATTTGCTCGTAACACATTATTAAACGAGCTACAAAAGCGATTTCATTAGAATCGGATTACATTTTAAGACGTTCCTATTAACGCTGTATGCCAGTACTTCCGTTAGTACTGTCTACTAATGCAGGTGAATACCAGAAACGTCCATCCAAAACTCGGTTCAAGTTTCAATATAGCCATGTTCACACTTGCAGTTGAAAACCAGTTGGAAGCGAATAAAAAGGCTTAAGAAGATCCGCTTGAAAAAATTTAAAATTATAATCTATTTATTGAAATTGTTTAGAGAACCTACTTGAAACTGGTTTTCGATGATAGTTTCTCGTTTTTAAGATATTTTTGCCTGGGATGAGCATACACTTAAGGATAGTGCTAGCAGCAGGACCGGAAATAAATTAAGTTTCTTATAGGACATGTGTCCAGCGACACCCCAATTGACTGGAAAGTTTATAGGACATTGTCCACTGGATCGTGCAAAAAATAGCGTCGCATCATCATAGTCAAGCTATCAAAACTTCGAAAAATATATTGGTCAAAATGTCCAGTAACCCCTTTAGTTTTTAAATGAATTACGGGACATTTTAAAATTTTATTGGACATTGTCCCGTGTCCTGTGCTTATTTCCGGCCGTGGTCTGAGACTTAAAGTGTGAACCGAATTCTGAATCTATAGATATCGGTTGAAACTGGTAATGCAGAGGGTTTCAAAAGTAATTAAGCATACACTTATAACCCATTCCCATGCAAATGTGAACATAGCTTAGAATGTGCCTCGATTATGAGTTTTGTTCTCACTGAGCTTTGCCAACGCTTCAAATTGTAAGTGTGAACGTGCCATAGTAGTACTCATTTAATTTCTCTACTAGCGTATATACACCCCGTACAAATTATCCGTGCACAACACCAACGCGTTAGCATAGGCGTAGAGTTCTATAGGCCCGTGGGGCCCGAGCCCCCCCAAAAATTTTAGAAGTGGCCACGGGCCCCTCCAAAAATTTGTCATCCATAATACCGAAATCATGAAGATAGTGACCTCATAAAAATAATTTTTGCGTTTAAATGACTGCAAAAAACCATTAAAACCACTACAGAGCAGTGTTTTCCGAACAGAATAGTTTTACTTTGTTCTGTAAAATGTAAACAAGACGACCCAAGGGCTAATCATAATAGTAGCCACATCGGTATCTACTTAATTATTCTTACTTCAATAAATTCACTTTTGTTATAATTGAAATAGTGCGACATAAACAGAGAATTTGAAATTTACTTCTGTTATATTTGTAATAGTGCGAGATAAACAGAAAACTGGAAATTTACCTATGTTATAATTGTAATAACCCGTTTCTGAGAAGCTTTTGCTTTTAAAATTCCCCACGATTTCTTTGAATGTTGAAATAGGGGAGTGGGATTGAAAGCGTGAAATACTTGTCGACGGGTGATAGGAATTTTAAAGGGAGATTTAAGGCTATATCATAATCCTCTCTCTCGCTTGAAACATAGAGCAAATGTGAACCAAACAATGCTTAACCTTACTAGTTAAATTTAATGCAATGCTTAATCATCTCATATTCACTCTTACTTCAATGACGAACGAAATATATCACCTCACCACAATCCTATCCCATCAGCTCCATTGACTCTCCGTTAAATTAGGAAAGAAAAATTTTATACTACCAAAGGCAGTACAAAGAAGGCAGTACAGAGATACTCCTACAATGCCACCGCCAACAGCGCAGGTCATACTAATGTCCACATCGTAGATGTATATCATACGATGTGGCTAAAAAGTGTAGTTTCTAAGAGATTTTTTTCCATTTCGTTGAAAAAGTGAATTGACCGGTCAAGGCAGCAGCGGCTGGCAGCCCATCCTAACCAGATTGGCTGGTTTTCATTGTTTTCACGTCAAATAAATTTAGATACTACAACAATTTCGTTGACCGTTGACACAAATAATGGAAGGAATGAGGGATGGGATTGAAAAGTGCAACTGGTCTTCTGAAAATAACGCGTTTTTAGCATGCTCTTGTCTAGTATAGTCTGAAGCCGATTAGGCTTTAGACATGAAGTACGTAACATGTGCCATTGTGCCTGGAGGAGCTACACGATGTTCTCCAAGCTCCTGGGAAAAAACCTCCCTTATGCGGAGGAATATATTTCGGTAGGGCGGCTCCTTCGGATCCTTGCGATCCTTCCGCTTTACCAGGTACATAAATTAGGGAACTACTATAAAGACTGAATATTCTTTAGTTAAAACTATACACAATACCAAAGATTATTTGGGAGTAAGGCACGAAGATCTTATCAATCTGGGTAGCTTTTGCTTAGACTATTTAAGACGCCGTGTATCTGTTTTTTACGAGGATTTTTTTCTGTTCTCGCGGCTACGTCGAGCCCAGCCGCTGGAGGCTCGGGAATCGGGATACCGCCGATACCTAGCCGAGGCTTAGTTAGTTTTCGAGTCTACTATTATTCGCAGAGCTATTTTTCTGTTGAAATTATAAAAATTCTTATAATATTTAGTTGAAGACTTATTAAATGACTGGAAAATTTTCGAAACTTGAGCTTTAAAACGTTGAATATAATATAAAGACTAACGAAAGATACCGCAAATTTGCCTTTCAAGCTTCCCGGTTATGTCGCCGGCGAGGTCGAGTCGAGGTCCCATGCAAGAAAATAGTAATAGCCGTCGCCAATTGGTCTGGCATTAAAGAGGCTATCTACGGTTAGGGGACTTATGATTGGTTAAAAGCTTTTTTGTTCGTCTGTTTAGTTTTTACTTCGGGAATGTCATGAAATATATGGCCAAAGCTATGGAAAAGTGGGACTTACGTACTTTATGTGTGAAGCATAATCCGCTTTTGGAATATTACGACGGATGTAAGGTCAGGGATACTAGATGCTTTAAGAGGGATTCGAAGGGAGACGGAAATTACGACAGAGTTATCAGCGTGTCATGCGCAGTACAGTCTGCCGGACTTCTAGATTTTAGTTCAATTCAATGCCAAATCAAGGATGATTTCGGGAGGATGCGAAATCTGAGTGAAATAGGCGCGCTGTGGAACGGCTTAGGTCCGGTGGAACGCAAAAAATGGGGCAAGACGGCGTAAGTTATAGATCCCCGTTGAAAACCCCTCTGCCGCAGTCTCGTCTGAACGTACGTGAAACGGCTCTAGCTGATCATCCATCTTTAAACATCTAGTATCCCTGGTAAGGCGCGGCGCTGGCCAACTCCATGGAGTAGATAAAGAATTTAAAAAAATTTCGAGGCACAAGTATAAATTAGTCTTATGGGTTAAGTCACTCTCATGGTTTCTTAAGTTGGTGAATTTCCCGAGTTTTTAAAGTCGTCTCGAAATTTTTGTAAGGATTTATACATTCGCATTTTAATGCGCAAATACGGATAAATTTGTTTTAAAACGGCCTAGATTATCTTTAGAGGAAAACATAGTACATAGATATACTTAATAAATATACTATATAATGTAGTATCAGGGATAAATTTATTTTTTTAAGACGGAATGCACAACGTTTGGCCTTTACTTCAGTCCAACTCATAGCCGAGTATATAGCCCCTTCCTTCAAGACGTAACCAAAAAATTCAATTTTCTTATTGGCTCACTAAAACTACGTATTGGTGACGTTGCTGACAAGGAGGGCCAAAAATACGTAATTCCTGTTTACCTCTGTCGCTATGACTACGACCCCACTTGCGTTGTACAGATAAGCGTCTCCACAGGGGTTCAAAATGGAGCCGTCTAAAAGCGATGCTCCGGAAATTATTCGGGAATTGTTTTTAATAGCAATTAAGAAGGTAGTTAGTGAATTTGGTGCCGGTGTTTTGGATTTGGAGTACATCTGTAAGGGTGAAAAGTTTTCGCTAATTCTTTCTTAAGCCAATCATGTCTACTATCGTCATGATTTTGTAAACGAATTTGATGAGGTTAACCAAGGCTTAGTGAATGGCCAGGAGTTTTGTGAGCTTAGTGTTTGGTTAAAACTTGTTCGTGTTGTAATATCTATGAAGACTTTTACTCAATTCTAACTCACTTTTAATTTTTTTGGGTCTTCCCCGTTTTTTTTTCAGTTGCAAGCCCTATGTCTTGTGTAACTTCAGCTTTAAAACAATGTTCTTTCAAAAATTACAATCCGAGCCCATTTCAACTTGGCAGACGAAGGGGCAGACAACGTTTATTGTACCCGGATATACATACAACGCCTCTTCATTCATACCCCTTCGTCACGGGTAAAAGGGTCGTGGACTTGGACGCGTACCCGAATAACCCTGTTACCCATTCTGTCTTAAAAAAATAAATTATCCCTGGTAGTATATATAAATTTATTACTTAATATTCGTTAGGAATTTATATACATCACATGCATGCATCATGCATGATGCTATCTATGTATTGGTCCAGGCCGGTTGGGCCGGGCCCCACCAAACATTTACGAAACTCTACGCCTATGCGCGTTAGAAGTACTTAGATTTTTCTCCGGCTAAGGTTTCCACCCTGTATAATAATAACCCTTTTAATAAACAGTATGCGGTTTCCCCAAGCATGTTCTCTATCTCTTTTCTATTTTTTTTCCGGCCAGCTGCATTTAATTTTTTTCCTACCCCCCCCCCTTTGATATAAGGGCTTTTACTTCCTTCAATCGCGCCATACGCGTATATACACTTACACATCAAATAAATAGGAAATAAAAAGTATCCAAACAATAATAGTAAATATTTTGGGTGGGGAATATTTTGTATTATAGACTATGCGGTTTATTTCATGCCGGTTTACAAATTACGTAAGGGAAAGAACTACATTTTTGACTAAGCTCTTTTCATTGTAACAATAAGTAACGACAATTAATTTCTTAACAAAAACGCATCTGTCCCCTGTAAGTCAAATCGTCATAGTCATTTACACGATAATTTACCAGGGTAACTGTAATTTACGATTTTCACGGGTAAATTACGAAAATGGTAATTACCTTGGGAAATTATTATCGAATTCTTATTTTTTTCGCCTGGATAATGGTCTAAAAGTTCCATGTGTTATACTTCAAATTTTTGCTCTACCCGCGCATGCGTACTTATGAATATGCTCTGTAGCTGGAAAACAAAAATCTATAAACACTCAAAATTTTTAAGAGAACTGGGCCCAGATTGGTAAATGGAATACGCTATTAGTCACACTTACTCAAAGCTCCCCCCTCAACTGCGTTGCATGGCCGGAAATAAGCACAGGACAATTTTAAAATGTCAAATAATTTTATTTTAAAAAGATATTGACCAATAACGTTTTTCGAAGCTTTGGTATCTCGACTATGAAGATGGAACACTATTTTTACACACTCCAGTGGACAATGTCCTATAATTTTTTCAGTTAAAGGGGGGATAGTGATCCCCCCTTTAACTGAAAAAAACTGACACACGTCCTATTTCCTCAGTGGTAATGGAAGATAACGGATCTGTGCTTAACTGTGTACTCTATATTTTTATACGCTGCTAATGGTATCATTGTTTCAGTCATTAACGCAAGATCATTCTCGTGCTAACTATACGTGCATTGGCTATCATGTTTCCCAAAGCTTTTTTACCCCTATAGATAGGCTTGTCTAAATTTTAGTTGGTTTCTAATATTTGATGTGCTCCAGCCTGGAAATTGAGGTACCAGTACATGCACGTTACTCGAGGTACAAGTCTAAAACCGGCTTAAGTACTTGAGAGCCTTCTTAAATAAATCGTAGTGGTCTGTGCTTTAATTACTTGAGATCTAAAATAGAATAAGCTTCCAAGTAATTGTCGATTAGAATAGAGTTAACAGGTAAGTACTTGAGGTCCAGTTTAGTCTCGACAAGTTATCTTGATTAGAGGTCTGGTCCGAAGGTAATTATTTAAAGATATTGTGTTTCTACTAGCTTGTTACCCGCGGCGTGGCTCGCGTGTAATAAGAACTTCCATCAAAATGTTATAAAGAGTTGGTAGATTTTTCTGATGACTAATATTTTTGTAGCACCCTAGGATCGAAGGCACTCGGCGTTGCCCGTCAGCCCGTCGGGGCATTTTTATTACTTTTCATGCGGACATTATTCCATAAGGAAGGGTTTTTAAGTTTTCGGCCGCCATTTAAAAAGATGGCAACATATCGAACCCAAAAGATCATTCAGCCCGTCTATAGGTTAAAGGAAACCAGTGTACTAAATATTTGCGAAATCGGTTGAAACGCGCGGACTTTGTTGCATAGAGAAGATTTTATTACATTTCTGGGCGCCATTTTTAAGATGGCGGCGGATTTGAAAAATCTTTCTTAGTACGTGCCTACTACTTAAAAGTAACGTTCCTGCCAATTTTCAGCCTTCTATGGCGGTTTGGGCTGGGCGTTGATTATCAGTCAGTCGGTGAATCATTTGATTTATATAGATATAGATAATCATCAAGGTATAATTTTAAGTAATATTAACGTAATTTTTGCATTACGAAGTTCAGTATGCTATTGCAGAAATGATAGTTTAGGCTGTTGTTAGTTTTAAGTTTTATAAGAGTGCTACAGTAAAATAATATAATTGTGGTTTTACGTTCACTATCGTTTGAAGTAGGTCAAATCGGCTTTCGCTCTCTGGTTATTCAGGGTGGGGGCGTGGAGAAAAAAAAATGATAGAGACTCCAGTCAACCCATATACGCTCTCCTCAATGTGACACGACAAATTCTCAAAATGTATATGGCACAAACTATTTTAATTTTATATGTTTAAAGGGTCTGTAAAGAGGTCGGCAGACCGTTGAATTTTTTTTTTTTTGAAATAGTCGTTATTGACGTCACAACCATCCGGGGGAAGCAAAACGAAAGTCTTTCCTTCTTTCCGGGAAAATAACCAGATGTGAGGAACCGCTTTATAACCGCAAAATAATGCCTCTTTGACGTTTTTACATCAGCTGTGACTTTAGAGAAATTTTAACGGTTCACCGATTTTTTATAGTCCCTTTAATATTAGATAAGAACGAATGTATAGTAAAGATATAATGTAAACGTTTTGGTGATTATGTAATATAGTTATGAAGCACTATAGATATCAGTAATATCAGAACTTGGGTAAATAAAAACTAAAGTCTAAATAGATTCAGAACAAGGTAGATAGATACAAGAACGAGGTGAAACTCGATGAAGTTTACATATTGACATCCAAATGAAGTGATTTCAACCATTTAATATTCATAAAACTTGTTGTTGCTGGAGAGAGCGGCTTCATAGGAAATTCCTGTCTATGCAAGCCTAGCTACATAATAGCATAAGTTTATCATGCCTCTAAGTACACAAATATGGGTTACAACTGGGCATCTTCCGCAGGCTACTGTGACGTCAGAACTCTTATAGCGCTAAGATCTGAAGAGAAAAAATTTTGAAATTTCTGTCGCAGTGCAGCCACCAAGCGATCGAGACGATTACTAAATGGGTCCCATGAAAAAATCATCCAATGGAATGAAGGAAATTTTTACGTTTCGTATAGGCAGGCATTGAGAGGGGGGGGACGAATTTTACTTAAGCAACCCCAAATCCCTCTCTCTCTCGTGAGATAGAGGCGGTTTCAGTCCTGAAACATTCTAAAAGGGATAAAAGAAACGCAAGGCTAGGCAGGTCAATTTTTTTTATTGAAGTTGAGGTGATAAATGATACGGAGAGAGTATAGGGTTTCATTAAAGGGAGCCAGACAAACACTATTGCCATAAAAGTAGCAGCCATTTCTCTACTTAGAGGCATGATAAACTTATGATAATAGTCATTGATTTTAGTCCGGCGACGACACAAAAAAGTGTAGTTTCTCAACCTAGACTGCAAATGAAAAATTCCAGAGATAATTATTTGAAAATCGTTTTCATATGCTCCCAGAATCTTGTTTTTTCAGTCACATCCAATCCTTCACCGAGGGTTACTAAGTATATTTTTTTATAACCGCTTTACACTTTGTAGTGAAACACTTTCTAATCTGCTAAATGTGCATGACTCTTGAATTTCCCTTGTAAAATTTGTATGAATGCATCCACTAAATATTTCGAAAGTGTGCTGGTTTGTGTGTCATCATTGAATGTTAAATCAATTAAGTCTAGAGAGTTCATTGTTTAATATGTGCAGAGCGTAGACCAAGAATTTTATTTGCTTGCGATCGTCGAAGTTTGCTTCGCGGCCCTACACTCTCAAAAGTTGGACCTCGTAGAATATTTTCTGAACCTGTACAACCTTTTTCGGTCTTATATGTGTTCAGACTCTCAACTTAAAATTTCTTATAGGACACGTGTCTAGTGGCGCCCCTTTTGACTGGAAAATTTATAGGACATTGTCCAATGGAGTGTGCAAAAATAGTGTCGCATTTTCATAGTCAAGGTATCAAAAGCTCGGAAAAATATATTGGTCAAAATGTCCAGTGGGTCCCTAGTTTTTAGAAAAATTATTGGACATTTAAAAATTTTATTGGATAATGTCCAGTGTCCTGTGCTTATTTCCGGCCCTGAGCTATAGTAGCTACGGTAGAATATGCCAAGTTTGCCGCGACAAAAATCAGGCAGTTGTCTTTATAAACCTTTCTAGCGCTTATCGTGTTTTTGAAGGGAGTACCGTTAAGGGAGGGTGTTGGGGATAATCAAGGAAATCGCGCCACGATTGTCACATCGCGAGCAACTTTTATCAAATCTCGCGCTAAATTGCATTCGGCATGGAGCTTGCAAACGACAATTTAGTTAACAAGAAGACAGGGTGTTACGCGATTGGTCGGAGGTCCTTATTTCAAATTATCCATAAAATCTGAACCTAATTTGAATTTTAAAATCACGCGGAGGTATATCCTGAATGTTTCACTATGCAGACTGGCCTTATAATATGTAGAAGATTCGATAAAAAAATCACTTTTTTTCCACTTCACCCTCTCTTTAGAGGTTCCTATGTATACACTAAATACCACACGACATGGTGTTGTTTTTAAGAATTTCTTTATTCAACTTTATTTTCAATAAAGCGGTGCTTCTTTAAAGGCTTAATGGTTAGGGGTTTGCGAACCCATCATTGAGGATCTTTCCCCAAACGAATTCTTAAAACCTCCCAATAGTGTTAATAGTATCGAGCATGCAATTTTATGCAATTTGTTAACGAGTTGCGACAGTGCATGAAGAACATACATTCAAACAGTCATGCAAATAAACGAACTACTTTCTCAGATATATAAAACATTAGGAAGGATGGCACTTTACTTTGAGAAACAAAAGAGAATTCTATGCTTTTTACAGCGTTACACCATAAATCCCAGTAGAAACCTGGCCCTACAATAAATTTGATCAAGACAAGGCTATTTAATAGTAATATCTGTTTTATTAGTTACTAACGCGAGCGTTGAATGTATAAATTATTCTTGTTAAGAATACCTGAGCAACGATGTGTGCACTTGCTCCTATTTGATAAATGGAATTATAAATACTAACATAAGTTCATAAGATATGTTCCATAACTTTTTAACTGGTTACTGAGAGCTTGTCATGAAGTGACGTGGGTGAAACGTCATAGATTCTCTTAAAGTGACGCCTAGTGATGCGCTATCAAAGGCTTAGGAAGATGGACTGAAAAACGGCGTGTATTCAATTCTCTCGTCGTTCTCGACCTAGCTCTCAGTTGCATCACGAAGTACAGAAAGTGTCATACTTATGGAACAACTTATGAACTTTTGACATTAAGAGCTAGTTAGTTGGAATTATTTCCTATCGGTCTAAAAAACTAACCATCTGGTGCACTTTCCGTTTCTTTTTGTTTGATGCTTAGTTTCTCTTAATATTTGTTCCTTGTTCAGCGTAATCTAATCGGCATCGCGCTAGTGTAAAACGATAAACGCCTTGAGTGGAAGGCTTCGATTACAAGCTAAATCTATAACGAAATTTACAGAAGCCTATTATACAAGAAACCGATCATTTCCTTTGGTTTTTACTGACGCGCAAAACTAACTGAAAAGTATTTTAACGTCACCTTCTTGGGAAAAACTGGGTCTTATGAAGATTTTTCTTATTTTAAAGTTGCTGATAGGTTTTTTCCTTTCCAATTGTGTGGTTTGCACTTAAAGCCACCAACGTCGAAAAGTCCAGTGGATTCTGAGAGAAATGCCAGCTATCTTTTGACGGGAAATCAATATCAAATATTACCGGCCTCCCCTAATTTTAATTTTTTTTCTTTACTAAATTTTGTTTATAATTTATCAAAATGTATGCCAGAAACATAAGTTTATGTTTTTCGTTAAGTTAAATAAACCAGATATAAGTAGATGTATAAGCATTTGAAAATATATCAGACCATGTTTAGTATCCCAATTAAGTAAAATTTAGTCGAGAATTCGCTAAGTTCAATAAACACAAAATTTACATTGACAAATTGTAATTGTATCATTATCATTAACTTCCAGAAACAAGTACTTTTTCATGATACTATAAGCGGGAATTTCGTGGAAAAATATATACCCCTAATTTCTTTCTAGTAATACTTGATTATATTAAGCTCGAAAATGAGATTTATCATCGGGAATGAATTAGTTCGAAAAGAAAGCAATATATTCACACGTATACCACATATTAATGATAGAAGTTGAAACTATTCCACGTTACTCCATATAGGTTTTCACATTCCTATCCGCCATTTTCATGATGGCCGCGAAGCTTAAAAGGCTTTCTTATAATTTACTACCACCATATCTTTATCACTGGTTACTGAGAGCTTGTCATGAAGTGGCGTAAGTGAAACGTCAAAGATTCTCGTAAAGCGACGTCTGGTGAAGCGCTGTCAAAGGCCTAGTACAGATTAAATATGAAGATGGACTGCAAACCAAGTGTAGTCAATTCTCGTGTCGTTCTCGAACTAGCTGTCAGTAAGTCTCTAGCAGTACGACGTGTAGGTAATGTCATGCTTATGGAACATATCTTATAAACTTATGCTACGGTGCTACTGCTACCACTAGGACTCTATCTAATCAGGCGAATAGTGATTTATCAACCGAATCAAAGTCTATTCCAGTACTGTTTCTTCAAAATCGAGTACTCGAAAATTCGACTCTTCGGTTTTACCAAACGAATATTCCTTTCAAAACGATTAATCGTTTTCCAAATACACCTAGTAGTACTTTTTTTAAAAAAAACGGATGATGTGAAATTTGATTACTCGATTAGATGTTAATAAGGAAGACTTTATTAAGGAGGTGGGAAATAATCCCTTTTTGTACTATGATCTAAGCGACAAGGGGACAAAGATACCAATTCAGAGTGCGAAATAAATGTTGTGGAAAATACTCAAATCTGTCACGTGACCCAAAAATATCTTCTGCCAAACTAAAAAATTCAGTCGTAGTGTGAACGGTCCACCGCCGGACACCGGCGTAAGTTAAAATTTCTACCATCGGCTGCGTGATTTCCGCTGGTTATTTTCGAATCTAGCTTTAGGATAGTATAATCTAAAATAATTAGAAAACACGCAATTGCCTTATTTATCTGCCACCATGATATCAAGAAATTATAAAGGTAACACGGGGAACTATTTTTTCCGCATTCCCATTTACTTGCCGATGTTGGCAGGTACTTAAGTACGTTTGGACCATTATAAGGTTTATAACGAGATTTGATTGAACTTATTTCAAAATTACAAGTATCACCGAATAAAATAAGCGTTCTGTGTAATTTTCTAAGCTTGTACCACATGCAAAAGCTCGTGCTTACGTTAGTAAATCGTTTCCATAAGCTTTGTAAGCTATACGCGTTGGCCTGTAGCACCCCTTTTCGTAATAATTGGCCACCTAAACTTCAAAAATTTCGAAGCCGTACAGAGTAGAGCCGGTACATCTGCTGTGAAGAGATGAAAGGGGAAGGCCTAATTGATTAAAGGAAAGGTCACTTAATATAACATTATGTCTTAAAAGAACGGCCTTTTTCTAAATATAAAACAAAAAATAAACCAATGGCGCCACAGTAGTCCTCGTTTTTAAGAGTAATTAAATGCTAATTATTTTGTAATAAGAGATCATTTAATTTTATATTTGAAAAAAGGCCGTTCTTTTAAGGTATAATGTTTTGTTAATCGTACTTTTCCTTTAAGGTTCCTATTTGGTCCTAGAATTTTCAATATTTCACCTGGCAACTGTCTTTAGATGGAATTTCTTTTTAATATAGCTTCTACATTAAAGCTGCCATTGACGTGACGAGAGCAAGCAGGTGGCTCTCCTTTGTCTTGGAGTAAAAACTACAATTTTGTCTGTAGATGGTTAAGTTTATAATCTATAAACAGAAGGGAATAAGAGAGAAGGGAGACATTAGAGCTTGCTTTGGTAACGAGAGTCCGACCAACCTCAAGAAAACCGCGAAAACTTTGCGCAAGTACACAGCTTTTAACCAATTTACTGCAAAAATAGTTCTTTAAGTTCTCCGCGGTATCGGCCCATTTGTCTGCTAGATTTTCATTCCCCAAAGGCTTAGGGCTGTCGATGTTTCGTTCTTGTGTAATTATAACCTCAAGTATGTATTTTATTGAAACTAATTTGTATTTTTTAATATTAATTCCGAATAATTAGTTTTCATCTATTTATTACCTACAAATTATCTGATTTTGGTATGTTTTCAATACCCGTGTATCTAAATTAATTGCACTGCTTGATTTCGTTTATCAACATGAAATTCGGCCATTTTATCTCCTTCAATGTAAAGTTGTAAACAAAACTACTTTTTATTCGTCAACCGAGACGTCACTTTCATATGTGACGTCACAGCTAAGGCAGAAGTTAGATAGCCAATCAGTGAAGGGTAGATGATTTGAGGTTGGTAAGACTGTTGTTACGAGTGTAAAGCATTATGGAGATATAAAGTGCGTCCCTTCTCTCTTATTCCCTTCTGCTATAAACCTTTAGGAAACGCTAAAGCTTCCTGGTTTTTAGAGAGATTTTACCTCTCCGAATGACGATGACGTCACGGAGAGGTGTTAAACGGGACGTTTCTATGTGTGTTTGTGTGTCTGTCACAGCGTTGACAAATAAGAGCACAAGTGTTCGCAGAAAACAATCACTGGCTACTACTCCCATCCTAAAGAAATGCTACAAAACCTTAATATTTTTTTTTCATAACATAAAATATTTAAATTGAAATATTTTTCGTAATTCCGATGCCTTTAGTAGTTTTGTAGCTATAAAGCTCTGTTATGATTTGATATTCCAAGGATATTTTTAATATTATTATTTGAAATGGCTGTTTATATAACTTAAGCTATATTACTTCTGTTTATAGAATAATCCTTGCTATACTGATTACAAGAAGAAAGCTAAGGCCTAGACTCTGTCGGGTAAATCAAACATTACCTGTAGTAGGCTTGGTCAACCTAACAGTAAATAATGATACCTGTGGTGAATTGAACTATGGGTTTTGATTTTCGTGTCTGTGATGAAGAGACATTAACGGTTCACGCAATTGCGCTGTTCTTATCCATAACTAAGATTTGAAACCTTAATATACTACCGATGTAAGTAAGGCGAAACAAAATAATTGAGACCTGAGGTGAAGCATGGATTTATATAAATACTACGTATTATGGATTTCCAACTCGTACCTTCCACAAGGCATTTCTCTCTGGCGCGCGTTGCGGAGAGAAAGCAGACAATTTGATTCCTCTTCCCTCCCTCTCGGCCCTCTAAATTGGGACGGAAGTTTGTTTCATTTTTCTCACTGCGCATGCTCGAAATGCCAAATTGGCGGCCACTAAAATGCATACCGTCAGTATTCTATAACCGTGATCTTAGAATGGTAGTCGGATGCGTCCGTTCATCTGTGTGCCAGAGTGCACAGGAATAGGGCTGTGCGAGTAAGAAATAGCAACGTTTTTGGTAGAAATAGTAAAATTGCAATATTAAAAGTACCTTAATATATGGATTTGAAAATTTGGAAGAAAATAAATATCCTGAATTTTCACCAATTTATATCGACAAGTGTAATAGTTAGAAAAACTTGCACCACCCTATTTTTAAGTTTACACTGCTAATTGAAGGTGCACAGCTTCGAAATTTATCAAGTATTATTATAAATAACATATGCTAATCTCTTGTTTGTATTCTGTCAAAGTGTCAAAATGGTTTATTTCCTTCTTATCCCGCTTAATAGTTAGCATTTAGCGTTTCGAGACTTTCTAGTTTGCTGTTATGCGTTTTAGTATTTTGGTTACTTTCAAACCGTTTGAAATATGGGCATAGGAATGCGTTTTGGTCATCTGCCTGCAAACCCTTTGAAATTGGTCAACCATATGGAATAATAGTTTGTATTATTAATACGCATTTTATTATCTGTGCAAACCTTTTGAAAAGGCCCTGTATGCATTTAGTGGCCGCCACGTTTTGGAGCAGACGCCGCATGCACCATTACATGTGCCCTAAGCTCTCTGGACTCAATTTGGTTATAGCTCCAGAGCGTCACATCCCCCGGTGTCTTACATATTTGGTGGCCGTCTTTTTGGCCAAGTTGGAAATCCATAATACGTAGTATTATATAAATCCATGGGTGAAGTAAACTTTGGGTTTTGATTTTCGTGACATTAACGGTTCAGAGTTAGCCGAAAGTTAAATACAATTTTAAATAATAAGGTTTAGATTTTAAAATAGAGGAAAGCATCATGGTGGCAATTAGATCAGTGAAATTGCTAATTGTAATCGGGTTGTAACTGCGGAGTTTTCATTCTAGTTATGGTGCGCATTGTCTTTCATTGCGTCTAACCACAAGTCAGCTTTCGTGATATTTAACGTTAGCACTCATGTTGGTAAACTAAGAATATCGTTGAGGTGAAACGAGCCAATTGTGTTTATACTGCTAACCAGTTGTAAATATAGCTATGAGAATATAGGGTTTACAGTTGAGGCGTAGACAATTGGTCCTTTTCAAACAGATAAAGGTTTTATCTCTTCTAAAGTTATACACTTCATTTCCTGTTTCTATTTTCCCATTGACTGATTTCCATGTGTCCAAGACATATCTTTATTGGATGTAAATTGTTGTCTGCTTTACTGTATATTCGCTATGCTTGGAATACTGCTTTATTAATTCGTAAATTTTTACTTAAACAAGAGAAATAATTCTATATCTAGGTTAATAAGTTTGTAGTAGTAGTCCTCCTCTTGACTCGGAGAGGTAAAATTTTGGTTTTTCCAACTTGTTTCCCTTGCATAGAGTCGGCAAGTGACGTTAGATAAAATCAATACCTTGGCTTTTAAGGCACTACTATATAAACAAGTGAATACCTCGAATTTGTTAAGATGTGAATTAATTTGCATAAATAGACAAAGCGTGTTTAAAGTTACTTTGGTAAACATAGAGTGAATAATTTACACTTTAAACCTTTAAGCTCTATAGACGTGACTTCGAAATGTTCTACCTTCAGGGGCTCTACTCTCGCACTACACACAAAATACAGTTCATGAATATGCATTAGTCAGTGCAACCACTTAAGAAAACCATCTCTTTCCCTTGGTATGTTGAAATCCGTTACGGTTAGCTTGTTCTTTTAAAGAGAAAAGGCCAAAATGGTAAAAATTAACATCCCAAGTGACATGCTCGAAGGTGTTTTAGTATACACAACACCTTCGTAGTAGTATGGAGCTGGGTACCGAGCAAAAAGGTTTAAAACCATTTAAACTAATGAAAGAAAAAGAAAATCCTAGAGAAAAATAACTTGGCAAAATTTGTTCGTTAGTTTTATCAAACAGAATTTGGTTACTCCACTAGCTATATTTTGACAGTTACAAGACTACTAAGACTGCGGATGTGACAACAAGTTGGGAAACCAAGTTAAACCTCTCCGAGACGATCGCTATCTACCCACTTAAGATTTTTTTTTAAATAATTAAATAAATTTTATTGATATTAGTTATTTTAATCGTCAGTAATGAAGTCGATTACTTGATATTTTAGCGGAAAAACTACTCATGTAGTACAATATTGCACTGCTAGTATAATGTTCAATGATCCATTCCGTTATGTTGTCTCCTATGAGAGTAAAGAAAAAATGTGTAGTTTCATCATCATTTCTATCTATTCATGTATTCCAATATTACACTGCCAGTATAAGGTTCATAGATGCACTCTTTAGTCCGTTGTGTAGTCTATATAATGAGGAATAATGAAAAAATGTGTCGTGCATCTTTATTTCTTGTGATTTTTCAAATCGGGGTGCTTCTATACTTTCATAATATGGTGACGTTGTAAAAGTTTTGGCGTTTTAATAATTATAAAAGCAGAAAATATTTTGGGAGTCAATAAAAGACGCTATATTTTTCTTCAAAAACGACGCCACACGATAAGAAACATGTCGTAAGAATCAAGACTTTCAGATTTACGCGATTACCACTTCACTATGTTATTTTATCTTTGCATCTATTTCCACGCACCTCCTACTAAGCTCCTTTGAGAAGGATGTCTTTGTTCTCTATTTTGTATGGGGTGTATGGCGCGAAAATTCTCATCTTAGGAGGAGATGCCTACCAAGAAAGACTTTGATGATTTTATCAAACAAATCCCATTGTTCGATCCTTTTTTTTCCGAGGGCGCCTACATAAATTTGTTAGGAATCTTTAGAACTTTCGAATTACATTGACTAGCGCTTCAATGAAAACTTTTAAAATAACTGGCTATGTAGGTAGTACAAATTTTATAGTCCAGACTTTCTTTCTACAGCACACTAGATAGATTTAGAAACATTTGTAATTTTTTTTTTTCAAAGCCGCTAAATTTGTAGCGTCCTACGCGCACGATTTTTTCAGATTGAATCCATATTTTGAGACACTTAAAGGAATAGCGACTTGGTTTAGAAATGATCTCAAATCTAAAGAAAACCTTACTTTTTTGAGAGTTTAAACTCTTCTGATTCCAAAAATATGCTTGATAAATATTTAAATATGAGGAAAAACACAGAAAAAACACTTCGAAAACTTCAAATTTGGGGCAAAAGCAAATTTGCGGGGAAGATTTTTGGCGGGTATTTCTCCTTGGTACGTCACTCACGGCATCTCGCGGAAAAGCCAAGCGTGAGCGCCTGAGACTCCCGAGTCTACTAATGGCGCGCGAATCTTATCTTATCGCGGCGCAGAGACAATAACAGGCGTCATGTGAGCGGCATCTAGAAAGAAAATTTCTCCTTACTACGTCATCAGACGAAACAAAATTTTAACAAGGCCTTTTCCGAACACAATACTTTGATTGCAATTTTATAAATTGCTACGAATTCAAATAAATAAGTAAACATATCATAGTAAATTAGATTTTGCAAGGATTTTTTTCGCATTTTAAGTTTGTGGATGACGAAAATTATGTCTCTAACACTTTAAGGCCCGTTTTCAATCAAGCTTTTTTGGGCAAAAGTGCAAGATCAAAGCAAAACGCGAGGCTCGTTTTCAATAACGCTTTATTTGGAGCCTCCAGATTCAATTTTCGTTCAAGCAATAATCTATCCCGGGTAGATATTTGCGTGAGCCTTTGCTTTTCAATCGCCATGGAAAGGTTAATACAGCTGACGTCACTCGGAGGCGACCAACAGAAACGTGCCGCCCATTAATGGAACGATAATTCCGATTTAGTTCTCGAAACCAGTCGTCTGCAAGGAGCTCTCCCGTCTATCTGTTCTCTGTTGTCAGTGGTGTGAAGTTTTTTATTTTAATAGGATGGAGATTAAAATAGTAAGTTTAAGCATTGCGTTTAAAGGTACCAAAAAGGTTAAGCATTTTGAATTGTGTTTCACGCTTGCGCGATATATATGAGCAAGGGTGAATAGCGATAGTTTGGTAATTTGTGAATAAAAAGACTTCGGGATTACTTCTTAGTCATTAAAATAAAATAATAACTTCATTACATTCATCAAGAGTATATCGATTTCTTTCTTATTGGTAATAAACACGCCCTGTTAGACTTTAGGTTCAAGCACGAATCTCGTTATTCACGAGATGAAAGAGGTAAAGGTTCCCACTAAGATTCTTTCCTGACCATGGTGCGTGCAAACTTATAAGATAGGATAGAATGCTGAGACACTTCATTTCCAGCTAAAGCATATTTCCTAAATTTTCGGAAACTGAAACTCTCATCGTAAGATATTAAATGCAAGTGTTCCTATTGAGAATGTCGTGAGATAAAACTGACATGCGTTGCGTTGAAAATCGATCGGTTTTTGATAAAGGAAGACAAAGGTTTTACTGCAGTAGAAATATACTATATAGTTTCGTTTCTCCTTACGAAACTTGGGTATTAAGGATATGAAAAACTAGAGCAAGAGGATTCTGAACGAAAGTTGTTCCTGTTATGACCCGTGTAAGCAATTACTGAACTCTTGCGAGGACGTCTCATGCTCTATATGCATAGCTGGACAGTGTAAAGTAAGCACTGACCTACGATGGGTTTGAGTCGACGGATCGGACGTTTTGGAAAAAGTGTACGGGATTTCGTTTGATTTCGTCGGATTTTGTTTGATTTCAGAATTCAATAAAATCCAATGAATTTCATTGAATTTTGAGATTTTTCCCGTGATTCCGTCGGATTTTGCTATTTTTACCGTGATTTCGAAGGATTTTGCGATATTTCCCTTGATTTCATTGTATATTGGGGTTTTTCGCGTGATTTCCTCGGATTTTGAGATTTTTCCCGTGATTTCGTCGGATTTTGTGATTTCTTTTGATTTTGGATTTCGTGAATTTTGTAATGGATTTCACGGTTTCTTTACTGATTTTGTGATTTCGTTTCTGATTTTATGATTTCTTTGTTGCTTTAGTGATTTCTTTACTGATTTTGTGATTTCGTTGCTGATTACAGATTTTTTATTTGATTTCGAAATCAGCATTGATTTCGCTTTTCTTAAGTTGGATTTCACGGGTAGCGTACGGGAATTCATGAATGACCGACCCCTCGGTTAGAGTACACATAGAATTTAATTAATTCAAGATATCGCAGAGATGTCATGGCTCATTGTATTTCGTACGTTTGTTTGAGTGTAGAAAATTATGAAAAGGACATTATTTCCTCTATTTTATGTCTACATTTTCACAATTTTTTGTTTCGTCTAAAATTTTGCAAAGCAAAATATCGCAAAAAACCTCACACCACTCCTCTCTAGGCAAGACCACAAGTTCATAAGATATGTTCCACAAGTTTGTCACTGGTATATGAGAGCATGTCATGAAGTGACGTAGGTGAAACGTCATAGATTCCCGTAAAGCGACGCCTGGTGAGGCGCTGTCTAAGTAGGAAGATGGACTGCAAAACCGCGTGTAGTCAATTCTCGCTTGTCGTTCTCGAACTAGATCGCAGTTACTTTCTAGCATTTCGAAGTTTAGGGACTTTAAAACTTATGGAACATGTTTTATATTATGGTAATTCGTATTAGGTACAGTTCACTTCTGGTCTTTGGGGAAGAATTCATTTTTAGAACTACTGTCTAGCCATATAGGACTAATCTTTACCAATCTTTGTAGTTTATCTTTCGTATACCTATTTCCATGAATTCATTTACTAACATGAATGTCTTTCTGGCTTACCATACATCGCCTCTTACTCGGCAGTAGGAGGAGCTTATTTAAAAAAAAGATATGGCGAACGGGAAGTGGCGATCAGCTGTTATCTTTAAAGCAGACGACGCGTTTTAACTGTAGGCATAGGCTTAGCAACGAAACTCGCGTGTTATAGGTTTATCGTGGTTTTAGGTGGTTTGGTATTTTGTTTATTAATTTTGATGTTATCAAAGATTTGTTGTTGTCAAGGATTGCTCCATAGTTTGGCCAAGGCTTACGTGTTCGGTTACAGTTCTTACATTCAAGTCGTCAAATACGATACAAGCACTCGATATAATGCTTTTTACGAGTTCAAGTTCAGGATTACATTTTGTTGCCATTTTAAAATACTATCATGTTATGAGTTAAATGTTAACAACTAAATTACGTGAGTAAAACGACAACCCGATACAGGTAGATTAACCAGTATCCCAAAGAAATGTCTGCTTAATAATAAACGGTAAGACAAGCACGCCCGAAAGAAGAAGAATTTCCGGTATGGTTCCTATTGGATATAAAATTTACGTCACACGAGTGGCGCGAAAATTTGGCTCCTCCTATCGCTTTTTGAGAGTGGACTACAGGGGAATGCTTAACATGGACATTCATGTTAGTAAATTAATTCATGCTATTTCTTTAAATAATTTGAATATGGGTAGTAAAAAGGCGTATTCTTAAATTGTAACAGCAATTTCGAGTATTTGCGTATACTTGACACGGAAATCAAACAGGTGTTTATATCAATCCACAAATTTCTTCTAATGAGATGAAATTGTTACTGATGCTTGGCAATGAGTGAAATACTCTAGCTGGGAAATGAATTATTTTGTTCTTTCACAATCCAAATATTGCGGAAGCAAATCTGCACCTTGTTCACTTTCTTCTTCTTGAAAAATGACAGAAATTCAAGCCAGTGTCAGCCAAACTAATCTAAGCATTTTTTGGCTAACCTTTATTGGTCGCGCTTGGGAACAGTACATGTATTTTCTTATAAATTGTCTTTTCTTTCTCAATTGATTGGTCATGATTGAGGGTTATTTATTTATTTCGTGTTTTCAAATCGTTCTGCTATAGCGAAAAACTATTACTTACTCCCTGTGGGGGAAGATAAAGACTTTTTGTACCTATCAAAGATGTCTCTTTATTTCTATCGCTATATTTATACCAGTTATTCAAAGAAGAGTTTTACTTATGGTTTTTCAACGAGTCCAATAGTTAGAATCACTATTTGTAACGTATGTAAATAATCGGATATACATGCGTGTAAAATGTTTTTATTTTTTTTTATTATAATTACTTACCCTTTCTAAAGTTTCTAGTAGGTTAGTAACTAATGTATTTACCACAAACAGGAATAGCCTTTAGAAACAACAAAATTTTAACTTTAATACTGACTATACGATAAATACGTTTACATACATTTACATTTTTTTTTGCAATATTTAGCGTCATCTATGTTAAAAAATGGGATTGTAAGTTGATTTGAAAATTAATAGGAAAAGCCTTGCTAAAAACTCATTCTTTGAAAGATCAACGTTTCTAGATTTGGCTAGAGTTTTTTTATATAAAAACAGTCATTCTTTAGCCCAACGTTTCTAGATTTGGCAAAATATTTGGTAAAAAAATAATTTTTTTAACTCAAAATTTCTGGAGTTGCCTAGAGGTTTTGTGACAAACATTCATTCTTTAGGGAACATTTGTAGAGTTGGCTAGAGGTTTATTAAAAACATTCATTCTTATGCGCAACGTTTCTAGAGTTCGTTAGAGCCTTTGTGAAATAAGTTATTCTTTAGCCCAACATTTCTAGAGTTGGTTAGAAGTTTTAGTAAAAAACATTTATCATTGTGCACAACATTTCCAGGGTTGTCTAGGGGTTTTGTAAAAAACGTCATTCGTAAGCCCAATTTTTCTAGAGCGGGCTAGAGGTTTTATAACAAACAGTCATTCTTTTGCCAACATTTCTAGAGTTGGTTAGAGGTTCAGTAAAAACAGTCATTATTTAACCCAACATTCTAGAGTTGGTTAGAGGTTCAGTAAAAACAGTCATTCTTTAACCCAACATTCTAGAGTTGGCTAGAGGTTTAGTAAAAACAGTTTCTAGATTCATCTAGAGATTTTTTAAAATAGAAAATCATTCTAAAGTTTTATCGCTTGAAAGTTGCTGTTCCTGTAGATGTTTCGATATTTTCACGTAAATTTTTTATTGATCTAAAAGGATTAAAAATGTCTCAAAGGCCAAATTTATTCTCGCTTTTTATAACATAATTACCACTAAGCTAATTATTATGGTAGTTCTGGAACCAGAAGCGCGGGTGCTTCTGACGTTTTTTGTGTTAAATAAATGTTTGATTAATGGGCCTCGAAATTGCAGTGAACGTCACACTAATTATAAGTTGTGCCACTCTTCGACAAAAAACGTCAAACCATATTCCGAAGAGAAAATTGATGAGAGCCAGTAAATTGAAGGATCGACTCATTTAATTGATCAGGAGGGGATTCTTTCCGACCATTTAATATTTCTACATACTGACAGAGCTGCGCTGAAATGGATTAATTTCTATAACCCACTACTGGGAATTTATTTTTTTACTAAAGAAGGGCAATTTAAAAAGTGGTCACGGTGACCACTGGACCCCCAGGCATTTAATAAATAAACTGGTCATAGTAATTTTTAAACTGGTCATTTGCCCAGTGCCACCGCCTTATTTCTCACCCTGCTTGCAGTGGGGTAAAACGGAATACACCGTTCCATTAATGGGGTAGGAAAACAGTAAAAGTTGACCAAGATTAAATATTTCTAAAATTTACAAGCAAAGTTTTACTATTTCGTGTTTCAAAACGTCTTTTCCCTGTCACACCCACCGAGTTTCTACTTTCTGCTTTGTGGCTACGTCACAGCTAGCCAAGGGTTAACAAAAACCGTTAATGTAATGCAGAAGGGGAATTTTTTTTACATCTCCTTTTGACGATGACTTCACGGAGAGGTATTACACTGCACGTGTCTGTGTGTGTGACAGTCACCGCTTTCGCAGTTGGCAAATTGGAGCAAACGTGTTCGGAATATCAGGATCGCGTTCGCAGTTCGCAGAAAGCAAAATTGACTTCCACTTCATTATCATCATTAAGGTTAAGATGTACGGGGCGATTGGTTAGGGTTACGAGAAATGTCTAGCCTCCCAATGGCAGGGCTTCCACCAAAGGTTCATGCAATTGCGCTATTTCCTATCCCTTTTACGGGAATTAATCGCCTCATATACCCTAAATTTCGAAATATTGTTAAAAAAGCATACGCTAGAATTCAAAAGTCAACAATAGCTATGTTTTAAATGATTATATGAATTAAGTTTCTTAATACGGTTTAACTAGAATTAAGGTAAATTAATGATGATTAAAATAAATAATTTCAATTATATTTATTTAATTATTTCAGAAAAACCTCTTAATTGCGACTTGACTCAAAGGGGTTTATTTTGGTTTCCCAACTTGTTAAATATAGCATAAAATAATTTATGTTTGCACGAGGTTTGCCTATTTTCACGGATTAAATTATATATCGTTTAGCCTATTTTCAAAAAGGATACCATTTGTTTTCAAGTTGAGTTCTAAATAATTATCTTAAGACTATCAAATACTGTTAATACCAGCTTGTGTAAATAAAAAAATGATGCAAACAAATGCAACTCAAGTTAGATGTAATTTGATCCCAGTTTTGAAAAGCCTTTGGACATAGGATCAAGTCATATTTATAAAAATTTTCTTAACTTTCTCACATACATCCTCTATTTTAAAAACTTTCGTATAATGTTTCACAATCTTCTGAAGAAAACTTGTTTAAAACAAAGTTTGGCCCAAACATTTTCCTCGTTGTACGAAATACCGATCGATGTGTTGAAGGTTTTGATTGATTACTGTTTTAAACGATGAACAAACAAGTATTCCTTGCTCACCTGATTATACATTCCTGAAAGGACGAAATCGAAATCCCTATAAAACGCGCCCTTTTTCCTTTGCTCTTTATGAGACTATGCCTGGATATATACAGGAATACAGGTTTATTATGGGCGCCATACGAAGTATACTTATAAAATCGAGGCGGCTCCTCTGTTGGGAACTCAGAAATTAAAATTATATGGTTAAAGCAATTGTCGGCTCCTGTAGCATCTCTAAATTTTCACTGACAAAGAAAGGAGTCAATCAGAACTCGTCCATGAGGGCGGAGCTAAAACTAGCCTTTGCTAAGCTTAGAGGGCCAGTCAACTCCACCCTTCGATTATGTATGCATCTACTAGTATTTGTTTAAACTAAACCACAGCCGAGATTTGGTGCTTTAAAATGCAAAGCAAAGACAACAAGGATAAAAATAAAAATATGATTGTACACTATATTCGAAATAACTTATATATTTAAACCACGTGAAAGAAAACTACAACTAAACGCATACGTATGGTCACAGTAGGCTTTAAAAGTCCAAAGCCGATTCTAAATTACTGCAAGAAGTGATATCTAGTTTATTAGGGAGAAAGTGTAAGATGCCTAAGTATTCGCGCGCCATAGTCCCAGTCCCCCTTTCAAAATACAAGGGGGGACGTAAAAAGAGGCCGGGCTATTTCGCCTCTCTCCAGTCGGAAAATACGTAATTTTCGTCATTCCCGTCGCGCTGACGTGAGTTTTCAAGAACCAATGAGATGCTGGTTGTAATTTAGAGGCTAGGATTAACTCCGGACCTACGCTTGGACTGGAGATAAAGCTGGAAATGTGGCGAATCTATACCTTCTTCCTAATAAACTAGACCACTTCTTGTTACTGGCAGATTTTATTTTGTAATCGCCGCTAGATGTCGCTCTTTCTATGCATAAAAACCTCGAAAAATTTCATGTTCAAAATAAAATAACCGTACTGTATTTAACTGTAAACAATGCCATTGCGTTCTGACTTCCTTGGGAATTTTTAAAAATTGTTATAAAACGTCTTTTAATTGATGACGATTTATTTAATATTATTATCACAAGATTTCGTTTTGCAACTAATGACCACGAGAATTTTGCTAATAAAGGGGCAGGGTTTTAAGCGATTGGACGGAGGTACTTATTTAAAATTATTAATGAATTTTCAAACTAATTTGAATTTAAAAATCATTCGGTGTTATTCCTTACATGTTTTACTATGCAGATTGGTCTTGTAATTAGTAGAAGAATCGATAAAAGTCACTTGAGTTTCCATTTCACCCGTCCTTTAAAAATGTGATATTGGATGTTTGTTTGTTTTGTTTTTTCATTTACGCTTCATCCTTTGACCTTGTGGCAAAAGAAACGAATAAATTTTCCCTGCGTTTGATATTCAAAGGTACAAAAAGAGTTTCCGCGATTAGTTTCAGCCATCCTTCGTCTCTTAATGTTTCAATCAAAGTAAGTCTTGCATCCGTCTCTCATTGATTGCTTTCATTGGAGTGATGAAGGCAGCGTAGTTATGGAAGACGCTTCACGTTTCCTGTATCAAATCATTACTCGTTATTGAAACTTTGAGACATACACAAAATTTAAATTCATATGCTTTGAAATTACTATAATTTAGCCACATCACTTTTGTAAACATGGATACGCAGAGAAATCAGGGTTAAAAAACCCAGCTTTTATTTTTTTTTTAAACCCAGCCACTGGTTTTTTAAGGTTTTATTGGCTTTTTTAGCTTTAGTAGTTGCGTCCATTTAAGAAATTGTCATTCAAAAGTCACTGCTCAATAAAAATGTTTCGTTAAAAATAATAAATATTATCAAATAATACTTTTGAAGTTGAAATATCTTAAACTATCTTTAAATTGAAATTATTCTACCATTAAAATTAATCAAAACTGAAGATCTTAGTGATGGGTTTTATTAAATGGTTTTTTTTGGCAGATTTGTTTTAATTCTAAACTTGAAAGAAATCCATCTATTCTACATTGGGTTTGTAAGGACCAAGTTTTCACAAAAGCGCGTCGTTCTTATCCTATAATCTGAATATAAACGCCCATTTTCACTAAACTTCACTATCGAAAGAATTAACAATTTTTAATCGACTTCTTGCTAAATCATTAAAACGTTTTACAAAGGAAAAAAATAATTTATTTTTATAATATGAAGAACAAATTGCGAAAGCAAAATAAACCTCTCCGATGCGAGAGGTTTTTCTTAAATAATTAAATAAATTTACTGGATATTAATTATCTTAATCGTCAATAATTTACCTTAATTCTAATTTAGTCGTTTTAAGAACGTTTTTTCTAAAATCATTTTAAACATAGCTATTGTAATGTTTGGATTCTAGCGTATTCCTTTTTCACAATTTTGTTAAATTTAGGGTATATAAGCCATTCATTCACAGTAAATGAGAAGATAACCCGCTATTGCGTTAACCTTTGGTGGAAGCCCTCCATTGTGATGCTAGACGTTTCTCGTAGTCCTAGCCGATCGCCGCGTGCTTCGAAATCCTAACGATGGGAGTAGAATCCAAAAAATTGCTTTCTGCGAACACATTTACTCCGATTTGCCAACTGCGAACGCGGTGAAAGACATACTCACACAGATACGTCCAGTGTAATACCTCTCCGTGACGTCATGTGCACCACAGTCCGTGTTTCTGTGATAGAATAAATCTTGGGAACCCAAATAGGTCTGGATTTTTATTATTTGTCAGTTAAGGCAATAAGTAGTCTTAAAAAATCTTTTGACTCAGTAAATCTTTCAAAATTATCCGCATCGCTTTGATTTCGTAATGCAATTTCTCGCCCCACCAAACAGAACGCATTCCCCTGTGATTGCGGGATTTCTTTATCAAATTAGTGGGTTGATTCAGACCCATGCTGGTCATTTTCACTGCCACTGTTTAATCACTGAAGCATTGCCGCTGTTTTCCCGTAGCTAAGGCTTCTTTTATTTAAACTTATATATTCATCACAAAGTTATCGTCATTGTCTCTTGAGATTTTTCGGCATCATACCGATGCAACCTGTATTTCTTTCCCCTGTTGACCACTCGCTGTTTGTTTCGTCAAATAATATAATCAGTGTGATCCTTAAGTTTTGAGAATACACAATGGTGACATTGTAGCTGTCTTTTTACATTCATGCTGATTTCTTATAAGAATATCTTGTTGTAACTTTATAGTTTGTCTCAAGTTCTCAACGTGATTTCGTTTTGCAACTTCAACCTTAACTTAAACACAACAGAGAATCTTTTGACTGTAGCTAATTATAATTTTGCTCATTAATTTCTCTTGCTATTCAAGTCTGTTCGAATTTAATTTTGAATTTACAGCACATTCTGCTGAACCAGTACTAAAACGCCCACCTAATCTCCAAAAATCTAAAGGGACATTTTTGCCGTAGTCTTTTTTTATGCCTTTCAAATTTTGATAATTGTATCCCCATTCAAATTTATTTACGGATGGTTCCTCCGAACGAAATGGTAGGTATTGCGTTAATTTCGGGGTGGTTGCATCCGATGAGGCGTTAGCTTATAAAATAGGTTTCATAAGTATGACACTAGCTATACTTAGTAATGCTAGAGACTTACTGAGAGCTAGTTTGAGAACGACGCGAGAATTGAATACACGAGGTTTTGCGGTCTATCTTCCTATTTAGTCTGTATTAAGCCTTTGACAGCCGCTCACCAGGCGTCGCTTTACGAGAATTTGTCTTCGTAATGCTACAGACTTACTGATAGCTATTTCGAGAACTATAAGCTAGAATTGGCTCTCGGTTAATTTAACAGTATATCTACCTATTTAGTCTGTACTAAGCCTTTGATAGCGCCTCACCAGGCGTCGCTTTACGATAATCTGTGTTGTTTTACCTACGTCACTTCATGTCAAGCTCTCAGTAACCAGTGACAAACTTATGGAGAATATCTTATGAACTTCTAGTTGAAAAGAATTTGAATATTTTAACTATAAGCGGACCCGGAAGTATTACTTCAATTCGTTAAGTTTTTTCATAGTAATTAGAAGTAACCAGTAAAGTGAAACCATTTGAATATTTTCCAAGATTACGAAAACGATTATCATATGTAACAGAACAACCTCTTTGAGTTCGTATAAAATAACAAGATGGCCCAAGGGCTGGGCCTTAATAGTAGCTACATCGTTATCTATTTAATTAGCACATAAATAAAAAGAAAAGAAAGATAAAGACCAAAAAACACAAATTCAGAAGTATCCGACCCCTAAAATACAGAAGTATCTGACCCCACAAATAAATAGAGCCATCCCTCATTCCCGACCCTTCAGGGATGGTAAAGTGTATTACTGCTGCGTGAGCGACCCGGGTTCGAATCCCGAGTGCGACCAAGAAAAAATTTAATTAAAATAAAATCTCTAACCGAGCTCAGTTACCCCTATGGATGAGTTAAGGTATTATCGAATTCCTTTTAAGCTAAAATCTAACAATAACGAAAGCGAGAACCCCGGCCACTACTACTACTACTACAGCTACTACGACTCGGGTCAAACTAAGAGCCTATCGTATACTACGATGTGGCTAAAAATGACTATTTTTTTAAAAGATCCGTTTTTTAAATTTGGGTATATAATTTACAAGCAATTTCATTTTGAAGTATAGCATCTGCGCAGAATGCAAAGGCAAATATTTTCGTTTTAAAAATAAAATTGTCTCGGTTAGCGACCACGACTCTTTGTATATGAGATCAGCAGCGAATGAAGTAGGGGCCACTAAATAAACGCAAGTTTTATTATTTCTTGCGCTTCCAGTGTTTAGGTTAGCAAAGAGAACTTTGAAAGTGCTACTGGATTCGTCGTTTGTTATGACTAGCAAAACCACGACCAAAATTAATATTAGCTAATGAATTACTTCACTGGGGATGATCTTGAAGCAAGAACTTTAAAGTAGGCTGTAGTTGTGGATAACATTGATCGCGTGCGACTTCTTTACCTCTATTGAAAGAATAGAAACAACTTGGGAAACCAAAATAAACCTCTGTATGTCTAGACGCAATTAAGAGGCTTTTCTTAAGTAATTAAATATATATAATTGATATTAATGATATTTATTTACCTTAAATCTAGTTAAATCGTTTTAAGAAATTTTATTCCTAAAATCATTTTAAACATAGCAATTGTTTACGTTTATCCTAATTTTTTTGGAAATTTAGGATATATAAGTCAATTGAGTCACAATAAACGATATGGAGACAAGCAATTGCGTGAACCTTTGGTGGAAGCCTTGCCACTGGGAAGCTAGACGTTTCTAGTAACCCTTGCTGATCGTCGCGCACATCTTAATCCTTACGATGATAACGGAGTTGGTTTCTGCGAACGCGGTCAAGATATTGCGAATACGTTTTCTCTGATAGAAGCTTATTCACATTTAATTTTTAGAATTGAATAACAACATAGTCCATACCGAATCCGATTTGTATGTTCTCTATGAGCTAAGCTTTAAAGTATCGTAACTATCTGGATTCGTATATTTGTTTTTCTACAAATTCATCTTCTAATGCTAGGATAAATTCACCCGATCTCTGATCTCTGCTAAAATTATGCCTAAATCTGTACAAGATAGCCACAGAAACAGCTTGTAATAATGAAAGAGTAAATGATTTTACAATTCAGTTCATTCTCTCTTTTAAGACGAGGAGGGATTTAAGACGTAATGTCCTCCATGGCAGAGAGGGATCGCGTGGACTATGACGATGCTATGAGAGCTTAAAGGGACCGTGAAGTAGTCGGCGGAACGTGGATTTCTTTGAAAAATGCAACTCCCTCTTTTACAATCATTAACGTCCGCAGCTGATGTAAAGCGCGTCGAAGAGGAACTATTTCGTGGTTGTAAAGCGGTTCCTCACATCTGGATAATCTCTCTTGTGATTGGTTGTGAGCCTCCTGCAGAGGCTGCCCGCTCCTGTGTATCCCCAGTCTCAACTCCCGAGAGTCCGAGACCGGCTCTGCGTTTCCTAGAACCGTCGATTGTAGTAATAGCAAAGGCGCTATGATTGGCTCAATTGTATCACCTGCCGGATAAAGCCGAATAACAAAAATTAGGAAAATGTCTTAACACGAAAAGAAGGAAAGACTTTCATTGTGCTTACACCGGAGGGTTGTGACGTCAAAAACGAATTTTCGAAAAAAAAATCAATGGTCTATTGACATCTTTTCAGTCCCTTTAAAGGTACCTTAAAGCGGTAATCTAGCGCATTGCATCTAACTCAGTAAATTCCATCTCCGTCGGTGCTTATTGACCAAATTTTCTATAGAGGGGAGCACCAGTGTTACGCAAAATACATGCAATCTCTACTTGTCGTACCCCGGTTACCAGAAACCCCGGTCGACGCAGAAACGAAAGAGGAGAGAGAGAAGGAGATAGAAACGCGCTTTACAAATTCCTTTAAAAAATGGGATAATAGGGGGGGGGTAGTAAAACCATTTTCGGTACGTTTAGTTTCAACACGCATACCCTTTGCGCATCGGGGGGAGGAGGACTTACTAGTCTTGTCTCTGTCACCCCCCTACGTCAATTGTGCGCGAGAAAGCTGTGCTCAGGCACCGACGCGTACCGTAGATTTACCCCCGTTCTCACCACGCTTGGATCACGGCTGCCTACACTGATTCTCTCTCCGTCTCTCTCTCCTCTTTGCAGAAACCTTTTAACCAGCACTTCCAACAACGATTGTGTGACCCACGCCTTTACCCATGGTTTGCAGGCCTCCTTTTTCCTGAATAAGGTCTCCCCTCAGTCAGTGCATACAAGTTATAAAGAGCTTAGCGATTTTGAAAAGCCAAAATTACAAAAGGAAAGGGTAAAGGAATTACCCTTGATGACCTTTGCTAAACTTTCCTTGAATACAAAGACTAGACGTGGGCGGTATTCGCTCGGGTCGAAATAATGAAGCAAAACTTTTTAAATGCGGTGTTTCAAAAAAACCTCCATCAATTGTCTGTACGAAATATATGAAGTCAAATAAGCTTTTACAACTGCTCGTATGCCAGGGGGAAGACGCCACCAGCATAGTAATATCTATTACTCTGTAAGCTATTAGTTCTTCTACATTTTATCCGTTTTACAGGATCGTTTAACGGGATAGACCGTATTAAAGTACATCGAAATCAGCGGATTTAACCGAAATAAAAACACTGGGTGCTTCTTGTCTGCTAAGTAGATGTGAATGACGTCATGCAAATTGTATATTATTGTTATATAATATATATAGTATATAAATATTTCGGGACTCTCCCGCTTTTTGCGACCACAGGCGATGCCATTACAAGAACGGTGGTTTTAGCTTATGATTCCAGTCCATCCGCGTTTGATGATCTTAGATCATATACCATAGTTTTAACAAATGAACTAACCATTTCGCAATCTCGAAAAGCTTTTGCCAAAAAGTGTACATTGGCCGGTACTCCAACATCTACTGAGCTGCGTTCGACAGATGCGTCGTTTTCTGGAAATCTTAATGCTGTACGATTTACTGGAAATTGAAAAACCAATATGCTATAGAAATGTACAGATATTTTTCAATATTTAGTAAAACGTTTTTCCCATTTCAAAGTAATTTTAGACTTAATAATCAATGCTCATTTATATGAACTCTTTCAGGTGTCGATGATCGATATAAATTTTTCTTTCTTACCAAACTTATTGTGTATTGTAAATATTACCAAATGTCTGTGTTTGGGAAACCAAAATTAAAGGACTTTAGTTTAAGTCTTTCTTAAGTTACGGCTGCAAAAATCGATACTGAAACCGTGACCGTAAAATATCCTGATTATTCGGTATCGTAGATTCTAATAATAACTAGCAACCAATATTGAAGTTTTAATACGATTTTAATGAATCTGAAAAGTCAAATTTGTTATTAAACCAAGGAAAACAGTCGTAAATGCCATGCATGGATTCGAAATAGTTTTCCATAAAAGTGGTGGCACGTGTGTAGAAACTTTGAGATGACATTATCCACATCGAGTATGGAATAATCCTCTATACGATCCGAATATTAGGACAAGAGCGTCTCGCTGAGATAATTAAATGTGAAGGTTCCTATCGTTGTGCGGAGAGCCTCTGATAATGAAATGGGGACGACGTACGCCCCTAAAGTATTGCTTTCATTAATCCAACTTAATGAAGTAGCTTTCCATGTTTTATGAAGATGCTGAGTGCTTGCCAATATTTTTAATATGTCCTTTGTTCCCAAATATCTCATCGTTGGAACACTGGAAAAATTAGCAACATTAATTTTAAAAAGATTCGTATTATCTAGTCTCAGTGTAGAGATACCAATAACAAATATTGTCAAACTAATACTTAATGAATTATTACATTTTTTACAGTGCTATGTTGTTTGCAACATATGGTGGATAGCAGAGTCAAATTTCTTATTAGAAAAATGTTCAATGACATAGAACGGATTAATTTTACCACAAGTCAAACGTGCAAACTAAAATCAAGAGAGAATAACTTGCTTAATAAACTCTTACATTTTAACAGTGGTATATTTGCAACATCGAGTTGATATCAGAGTCAAAGTTCTCATAAGAAAAATACTCAATTGTACAGAACGGGTTAATTTTATCACAAGTGAAACGTGCTAACGAAAATCAAAAGAAAATAACTGAGAAGAAGGACATTTAGAGAAATTAAACATTTACTATTTTCGGTGATGGGGTTTAGACTGTATAAGTAGGACGAGCCACACCCTTTCGTCATTGTTTTCATTGCTCTTATTAAAGATACTGCCATTATGTTCTCTGGCCAACTATTATCGTCACGTAAGAAGATTCTACTCTTTTGTTGGCCATGACCCGCCTTTTATTACCTACGTAGACCTTTGACGTGTTCCATCTAGAATGACATAAAAACAGTCGATGCCTTTCCTTTCGTTTTTTTTTTGTTTTCATTTCGCCACTTTTATTATCATAGAAAATTCAAAGAGATTAATAGTTTAGTTTCGAGCGTAAACAAACATTTTTCTTTCTTTATTAAGCATATTTATTTTTAATTCACTCGTGCATGGCTGTTAATGATTTCATGAAGTCCTTTTAGCAGTAGAGATTTTTATTTTTTCAACTTTTTCGTAAACCGTCGTAAACTTCTAACTTTCAAACTTTGGTGTAATGTCACCAATATAGAAATTATGCTGAGTGGAGGAGATAACAATGTTTTGAAGAGTTTGCCAAGTGTTATGAACTGTTCGTTGTATTAAAGCAATTGCCTTATTAAGAAAAAAACTGTCTTTATAGAGAAAGACGAGAAGAAGTAAAAGATAAGTGTAGAAAATTGAATGCCTGAAGTATAGATATTAAAATTTTCAGTTTTAATGATATGATTATACAAACCTCAATTGTATGAAAAAATGGTTTTTCTTAGTTTTTTCTCCTTATCTCCTTCAGTGAAATATATTTTATAATGAAATTTCATAATTAATCAGCGTAACGTATAACATTGATCGAGGATACGTTTTCATTTTCCTAAAATTATTAATATATTTAATCGTACTTATTAAAAGACATGTTTAGTGTCAGGTGTAAAAATTTTTCGATTTAATTTACTTTCCAAATCTAACAAACGCATAGCTTTATTATGTCGGCAGTAACAAAAAGCCAATGTGGAAAAGAAATTGTGAAGTTATATCTATGGGAAAGTTTCCAGCTTTTCATCAAAAGTGTGAATACTTTTATCCAAATGATAACCACCCTTAGAAACACTATGTTTTATAAAATAAACTACGCAATAAGAGTGTTGGATTTAGTTCTGTCAGGGATTCTTGTAATTTTAAAAGCAGAAATAGAGAACTCGGTAACTTTTGCCCGCGTCAAAGTCCACGACCCCCTTCCCGTGGCGGGAAACGTAAAATCTCGTCGAAGAGAAGGCGTAAATAAAAATACTTTCGTTATGATGAATTTTAGCATTTAGTAGTAAGGAGGATGGTGTACTGAAGACGGTGGGAATAAAAAATAAAAACGAAAATGTAAAAGAACAAAATCAATATTTAATTTTGGTTTCGGCCTATTTGAATGTATTAAATTTCAATGCAGTGTTTATACTTTCATTTCTTTTCTTAGGATTACGATTAAAAAGAAAACGGTAAGGCTTTCTGCACTTTAAAAAACTCCATTAAAAAAAAATCCATTATAAGCGTTCGGTTCGGTGAGGTTTAACTCAACTGATTTACTTAGGTTTTAATTTAATTTTATTTATGATTAAGTTACTGCAACTAACAAATTTTTTGGATCATTTAATTAGTACCAGGCAAAAGTAGCCTAGAGCTCGCCAGTATGTATTGAAAGCACAGAGACGCATGAAACACAGTAAATGAAAACACAAAATGATTTTAAACCATTTTATCGACCGTGGTATAAATACTAACATAAGCCATTATCCTCTTGAAGTATCCATCTTAATCTCTTAATCTTTATCTCTAAACCGTCGGGATGGGGCGGGGTACCTCTCTATCTGTGTGGTCGGACACTTCTGAATTTTTTTTTAGGGTCTTTAAGTGAGCTTTAGCTTGTATGGACGATTGGGGGGGGGAATACAGAAATAAAACCTCGCTGGTAATCGAGAAGATGATTTTTGTTCTGTTTTCGTTATTCATACTTAAGAGTTCACGACGGTAAGGTCTTATATAATTCAATACCGGGTTGGATGAGAGCCTTGAGGAGAATTATAGGCAGCAGGGGACAAACGTGTCCTCTATGGATCCTATCCAGATGTAGAAACTTAATGGTAGATCATATATTTATGATATTACACAATGTGTAGGCCTATAGGCCTAAATAATTTTGAAAAAGGTTTAAACTTTATTTTACAAAGCAAATCTTTCTATTCGTTATCACTTGAGAATATAAGAATTAAGATAGCAAATGGATTTCTTTTTTTGTCAGCTAAAAGTCGATCGCTATTCTGAATAGACGGCGGAAATGACATCATAAGAAGGTGGTAATGGTGTATTAGGGTGTAGCCAATTTATTCCTAGGTATATTGAAATTGAGGTGGTCAGAACGATGTAAGTCACCGGTAAATCTGACTATTTCCGTCCTGTATTTTATACTGGGAATTTTCATTTTGTCTTCAGCTTATTCCAAAATGCGGTCATTCCTGGAATCGTTAGCAACGCTCTTTTCTAGTCTCGCAATCTGTGCAATGCATTATCGATTGGATAAGATTTTAACTTTTTTCTCTTCTAAGCGCTCTCGTTCCCGATTTTGATTTCGCGTTTTCGTTTCTCGAGTGAAAGGAATTTTTACCCATAACATTTTTTATCTTATTATTAAATGCTTTATTAAAAACCTGAAGTTTTTCACTTCTCGCTATTTACCTAGGTTATTTTTCACATATAACTCCTCGAAACTATGTTAGTTAATTCTCATACTACACGTAAGGGTGGAATCCATTATTATTAGTTTGTTAAAATGAATAACCAAATTTTCAAATAAAATGGGTAAGCATTCTGAAAAATATTAAAAGACAGATGTTCCCTTATGAAATTACGCTTAAAGGAATAGCGAACTAATTTAAAAATTATCTCAAATCTAAAGAAAACCCAAACCTTACTTTTTGAGAGTTTAAACTCTTCTGATTTCAAAAATATGCTTAATAAATTTTTAAATATGAGGGAAAATACAGAAAAAACACTTCAAAAACCTGAAATTTGGGGGCAAAAGCAAATTTGCAGAGAAGATATTTGGCGGGTTTTTCTCCTTGCTACTTCACTCACGGCATCTCACGGAAAAGCCAAGCGCGAGCGCCCGAGACTCCTGCCGCTCGAATCTGAATACAAATAGGCTAAACGCGGCGCTGAGACACTAACAGGCGTCACGTGAGCTACATCAAGAAAGAAAATTTCTCCTTACTACGTCACAAGTGAAACAAAATTTTAACTAGGCCTTTTCCAAACACAAAACTTTGATTGCAATTTTATAAAACGAAACCAAATACAAAAGTAAACATATAATAATAAACTAGATTTTTCAAGGATTTTTTTCGTATTTGAAGTGTGTGGATGACGAAAATTATGGCACTTACTCTTTAATGTCAACGAAGATTACATGTACATAATAAAATACTATCAAAATAATAATATGCCCTACACGGGCTTGACTGAAATGCAGGTCCTCTGAATGTCTGAAATGCAGTGCACAGTAGGAAACCTACTATAGCTAGTATGAAGGTTAAATTTGGTTGAGTTCATATTTAGATGCAATTCTGAAATTTATTGGCTAATATGCAGTACCCATTGTATTCCTTGAGTTTCTGGGACCTTCAAAGTAGGTCCATCGTCAAAGAAAAAGTACAAAATCCACTGTCCGTCCTTAAAAGAGAGTCGCTGGTTAGTTCTGAATGGTTTCGTTAACTTTCGTATCCAGTTTTTCTGTTAAATTTGAGTTAGGAGCAAATTAAAAGTATTAGAGTTGGCGGTTATTTTTTGACCTAACGTTCTTCACTCCTAGTACGGAAATATTAAAAGATAAAAAAGTACGACTCTACTTCATACTAAGGGCCAATTAAGTGTTACTTCAACCATAGCACAAAGATATATTTCAAATGACTTAAGTTGCATAGTTGCATACGTTCATAATATATCCCATTAACCGGTTATACATTAGGCCGTAACTAAAATCTCTCGAAGGGTTACTTTAAAAAATACTCAATTGTGTAGAAAGAAAGAGAATTGCTTTGCGTGAATTACTGGATCTAAAGTAGTGGCTGGAAACGATTGGATGCAGGAAATCTTTTACAGTGATTTTATTATATTTTAAAACCATTTAAATATCTCTACTAAATTGAGCCTGCATGTGAGTTTGTAGCTTTAGAAATCACCATTATAGTACTCATTAACAACAAATCTAATTTATCCGTTATTAACAGGCATATATTTTCATTAATTTTCGACTTCGGATTGAGCTTCGAATATAAACAAGAAGTGATATCTAGTTTATTAGAGAGAAGGTATAAATTCGCCACATTTCCAGTTTTATCTCCAGTCCAAACGTACTAATCCCGGCCTCTAAATTACAACCAGCATCTCATTGGATCTTGAAAACTCACGTCAGCGCAACGCGAATGATGACGAAAATTAAGTATTTTCTGACTAAGGGAGGCGAAAAGGCCCTGCCTCCTTTTACGTCCCCCCTTGTATTTTGAAAGGGGACTGGGACTATGGCGCGCGAATACTTAGGCATCTTATACCTTCTCTCTAATAAACTAGATATCACTTCTTGGTATAAAAAGTTAAACATAATTATAATACGAAAAAGTCTTTAATTTTTCGTGGCGAATTACCGTTGTCTTAAAATGCTCTATTATTGATTTTAATTTTTCACCTGAAAGAGGAATACTTATTTTATATTGAATACTTAAATCACGAAGTTGTGGGAAAAAAAATATTACAATAAAACCGTGTTGGCTTTGTATTTAGGAATCAATAACCTTTTTTAAAAAAATTATTATTTTACATCGGGTTTCCGTTTGCAACTTGCACCAGTCTCTACTATGACCCACCCCAAAACACGGGTTTGATTCATGTGGCATCGTTGTATATAGAAAATGTGTCCTACAATTAGCCACATCGTACATCGTAGATATACGATGAGGCTATTAGTTTGTCCCGCGAGCCTGTGGTGGGGGTTGTGGTGGTTGTGGTGCTGGTAGTGGCGCATCGAGGGGCTATTCACTCAAATTTTCTGTACTCCTGTTAAGTATGGTACGATGTAGCTGCTATTACGAGCCCTTGGGTCGTCTTGTTGCAAAATGTTTTAGTTTAAGGCACGGAAACTAAAAGCACTGAATAAACGTAAACTTGGTGTTTACTAAAACGAAATGTATTGTTTGAAAGTTTTTTTTCAAAAATCATTTGAAATTCCCATCTTTAAATCTTAAATTTAGAAGATTATGTATAACAGAGTATTTTTGAAAAGGCGGCCTCAATATTGTCTGCTTGATGTACGGTTCAGGCGAAACATCCAGTATGTGGATCTAAAGATGTTAGATAGGGCTTCAAATCCTTTTTGTTTGAAGTCATATCTATGGTCATTGGAGTTTGGATCCACTATTCAAATGTAACGTCGTAAGAGACCTTTACCACCGACTCCTAAAAATGCTCAAAAAACCGGCGAGTTTTACAGCAGCGCAGAGGCAGGTAGAAAAGTACAGAACCAATAACCGTTTTTTTTTGGGCAATGAAAGGAAGAAATAAGCATTTCTAACTATATTCTTAGGCGAAAATGAGTTAAATAATTGTCTAGGATGGGTAAAATAATTGACATGGAAAGTGTCGCAAATTTTGGTTGAAAGTAGAGGTGAAATACCTAATACGTAATGTTATTTATAATTTCAGGTATGTATCAAAGAAGGGTATTTGATGAAACAAACTACGTCATTTCAAGTAAGCAGATAATTTTCTGGTTTCCTATATTCTCTTTCCGGATTTTCTTTTCATAGCAACTAGACTTTCCATTTTCATTTTGATGAAATTAAAGGGATAATTTCAATTTATTTTGACAATATGTCTCACTAAATTAGAAATCATTGAAGAGATGTAGCTTGTATCAGACATAGTTGCAAATCTATGTCAGATAATAAATCTCAGCTAGTTAAAATTTACACTTGGATCAAGCTGTCTAAATTGCAAAACTAGCCAAACCCAAATATCGTTCTTGTTGAAATATACGGCTTAAAGAAATTTATGATCAATTGGAAAAAATATTTTGTGATATGCACTGCCAAAGTTGGCATCATAAGTTTATAACATATGTTCCATAAGTAATGCTAGAGACTGAGAGCTAGTTCAAGAACGGCGCGAGAATTGACTACACTCGTCTTTGACAAGTGGGGTGGCGTAGCAGCAAGAGGATCCCGGGTTCGATCCCGGACTGTGACACCGGGTGAAAACCTGGGAACAAATCCTTCTGCGTAGAGTTTGCAAGTTCTCTCCCCGCTTGTTAAAAGGAGTTTTCCTCCGCGGTCTAACCCGGTTTCTCCTTTCCATCAAAACTTGCAGAGGTTAACGGTAATAGTTAGTATAGGGCGCTGTAGGTTAGCTGTGGCATAGGGCTAGCCACCACCTCTCTATGTATTGTAAACAATGCATAGGCTTAGTGTGGAAATCCCTTCATAGACAAAGCCTAGATTGTAGTCCATCTTCCCATTTAGTCTGTACTAAGCCTCTGACCGTGCCTCACTAGGCTACACTTTACGAGAATCTATGATATTTCACCTACTTCACTTCATGACTAGCTATCAGTAACCAGTGACAAACATATGTAACATAACTTATGAACTTTTGTTGGCATATAACGGTAGTGCGTTCAAGGTCATAAAGTTTACAATCAACATATAAAAAAAGAAGCGTTAAGCCTCGGAAGGTTTAGACGCATAAATTTGTTTAATGTGTAATGCGATACTATCTATATATTAATCCAATAAACAGTAGTGTTATATTTTTATTTAACAGAGATGGAAAAGAAGATATTTTAAACTTAAACCTAGGAAACTGTACTATGCAAAAGCTAACAAGGTGAGAGTGAATTGATTATATACCATAGTTCATAAGTGGTGCCATTAGACATTACCTAAGAATTTCGGTAATAAAAAATAGCTGGCGCACTGTAAGCCAAGGTTCTGGGCGACAAAGTTTGAGGGAATACGGCACATATCGTCAATCCTACCCTATAGGTGCCAAATACCCCGAGTATGAAGGAGGTGATTTGACCCTACTATCCCTTCCATCACTTCTTCCATGATTCATCACAAATTGAAACTCAATCATATCCATGAAAAGGACCCTTATACACCCCCCCCAATTGCATTGAAAATATTAATAAAAAAAACCGAAATAAGAATTTAAGCTGACTTCATTTTGGAAAGTTTGTACAATGTCTAAGGATTTGCTTATCAAATTATCATTATATTTTGTCTTGTTATCATGTTGGACGTGCATGCTTACTTCTCTTTTGAACTTGCAGGCTGTTGTAGGCCATTTAGACCAACTTTGAATCTCTAGGACAAAAAGTGCAGTTCTGTTGTCAAGGGGATTAGCCTAATTAGCTTCAATATGTGGTACTGAAATATATATATTATGAACTGGTCTGTTTCGAACCGTAGCGTTAAAATACCGGAGCGACATTTGTATATCATATGGCAATTGAAAAACCAGTCACGTAAAAAACTATTCGTATTAGCTAGGTGCGAGTGTTGGTGAAGAGGGCGAGTGTTTTAAAGAAAAGTTGACTTTCCTTCTGAACTCCGGGTTTAGCTTGCCGAAGTCTAGTGCGCGGGATTTATAAGTGCAGTTATAAATCCCGCCCACAGATGCCTAATGCCTTTGCCAAGCCAAAGCTGGAGTTCGCAAGGAAAGTCAACTTGTAGGGGATCCACTGGACCCGCGCTTTGCTTTAAAACACACGCCGTCTTCACCCCCACTCGCAACTAGCTAATACGAATAGTTTTTTACGTGACTTGTTTTTCAATTGCCATATGATATACAAATGTCGCTCCGGTATTTTAACGCTACGGTTCGAAAGAGACCAGTTCATAACATATATATTTCAGTACCACATATTGAAGCTAAGTAGGCTAATCCCCTTGACAACAGAACTGCACTTTTTGTCATAGAGATTTAAAGTGCTATTGTAGTACAGTATTCATGTTTTCTAATTCGCTAAGGTAACATTCGAGATGACCATGGTTGGGGTATATTAACTTTCTACCACAACTAGCTAAAAATGTCATTTCGTCTAGCCATAAATTGGTATATGATGTACAAATTCCACTTAAACGCTGTTGTTCGAAAGAGTCCATAATAATAATAATATATTATTCAGTACCACATATTGAAGCTAAGTAATCGCCTTGACAACAGAACTGCACTTTTTGTCAAGAGATTTAGGTCAGTTTTCTCCTAATTGACCCATAACAGACCGCGAGTTCAAAGAGAAGTATGCATATACAAGCAACATGGTCGCAAGACAACTATAATTAATTAACAGCAATCCGGCCTTTATACCGTGCACGAAATCCCCCTCCCCCCCGCGCCAACCCAACAAACCAGTCTATAAAGATAATATTTCTCCTATAAAAGCTTTGCAACAAATCGGCTTCGATACAACCGCCCATCAAATTAATCCTAATTTTGAGGGTTGCCGCAATCTTACCGGGTGAATTGTTTGACAATACCAATGTCGCACCTTTTCCAATATTTCTAAGAGCCGAAAGAGGATATTTGCTTAACAAGCGTGCGGATAACGGCTGTAAACTCGTACCATAGCACTAATGTACTTCCTTTCGCATTTCTTTCACATGAACTCCAAGGTGTTAGACGATCTTGCCTTAATCGGTTTCTATCAACGCTTTCATTTCGTGTACCCGGGGCCTACAAACACACACACAGACAGAGAAAATACCATCGCAAAGCTAGGTCTGGTTACATAATCACACCAAGTAATAACCCTGTTTGAAGTTTATGGCGTTATCCGGTCGTGGCGCGTTGCGACGTCATTTAAATAAATAAAGAACTAGGCGTCCATTTATAATGCATTCACTTCGAAATGCGTTTCGACCACTGTGAAATTCTCTGGGCGCTGATAGTAAACTCTATTTCCTTCATGCAACCGAAAAATAATTCCTGGAAATGCTCGGTCACTGTCGTAAATATTTTCAAATCCTTTTCGGAAATTCAAAGGAAGAATATTACGCCCATAAAGGGACTTTCAGTTTTGACTACCAAATTCTGGTCAAGGAAGTGGCCTTTTATCCGGAAAAGGCCTAGTTCACACCAAAAAGATTTTAACCTGCATTATTTAAGGATATCCATGTATTTTTGGAAATAATTCTGAAAAATTGTAATTCATAAACCATACTTAGAGCTCGGCATTACCTATCGATTACCCACGTCATTTCATCTTTATCCATAATCGAAAATTATCCACAGAACTTACGTGTTAAGTCGTATTATATCCATAACTTTGTTTATAAATAATCGGTTATCCACTAATTTGTGGATAATGGATAGAAAATGCCGAGCTCTACTTAACAGTAAAATTCTGGCCAATGTTCTTGACGATTACTTGTTCACCACATAATTACTATTTATAAACATGTCCATTTTGAAAGTAATCCGAGTCAGTGTGATATGTGCGAATTCATCCTTTAGTTATTTAATCTGATTTTCCAAAGTTTTTACTTAAATAAAAACTGTATCATTATTTGTTCTTAGTCAGAAAAGCCAGCATATAAATCTTTTTTTACTCCGAGTGCTAGATGAATTTGAGCTGAAAAAAACGTTAATATAATTCATACCAATTACGAGTCTCGTAATAGCCCCCGAAATAAATTTATAGTTTAACGTGCTTGTCCAAGTACGGAATAATCAACTCCACTATAGTTAAGCAATAAATCTAAAACCGAATTAACAAAAAATTCCAAAAAAATACGTATTTCTGCCAAAACGACTAGATTGTAAAGTATGGTAAACGAGGGTTGGTCATTTACGAAATCCCGTACGCTACGCGCGAAATCTAACTTAAGAAGTCCGAAGCCAATATCAAAATCAGAAACCCGAAAAAAGTCAATAGTATTTTTGCTGATTTCAAAATCCCATAAAAATTAGAAATAAGTAACGAAATCACAAAATCAGTAAAGAAAACGCGAAATCCATAACAAAATTGACGAAATCCGTTGGATTTTTAGAATTTTAAAATCAAACAAAATCCGACGAAATCCGTTGGATTTTTAGAATTTTAAAATCAAACAAAATCCGACGAAATCCAATTGAATTTCGAAATCCCGTACGCTTTTACAAAACGTCCAACTCCTCGATTGTAAATGTGTATTTTATAATGAAAAAAGCATATTATTTGAATATTTCTATGCAAATACTGACTTTATTCGGCTTTTCTTATATGAAGTAAATGGTTATGTGATGTACTTTAAAAAAATTTTGAATTATGTACATACGCGTTGTTTTTATTCTAAAAATCAATAGACTTAATATATTTCTAACTGAGAAGTGAAGTTTCTTAGATGATTAGAAATATTTTTGTTATTTCAGCGAAATTTTTACGTTGACTTCTTTTTCAATACCATTGGACTAACCCTTAGCAGTCTTCGATCGCTTTCACTCCTTGTCCCTTTCATTTCTCTTTTCTTGATAGGAATCCGGAAGCTTTTCTTTAAAGGTCACGAGGTCACTAAGGGATCTTCCATCTAAGATATTAAAGACCAGGAAAATGAAAAGGAAGCGCAAGATTTACGAAAAATGTCCTTCCGCCCGCGTTAAATGGCAAAAGCCTTCATAAGACGCGTACGGTTAATCTCTATTTTCTAACTGCTATAAGAATGAAGTTATTCATTTTGAGATTCCGGCATTGTGCAAAAGATTCCGGAGTTAAGTTGTCGATCTGGCTTTAGAGTAGGACAATTGAAATGAATAAATGTTGGAATGGCCTGACCTCTCGAAATCAGAAAATGTCAGTTTCTGACTTATTAAACAGTCCTGAACCGTCACGTGACGAGACTCTGACTCAAATTTCCACCTTTTCTATTTATAAGGAAGTTCTGGTTTCAAAGATGGCATTGTATTCAGAAACATGGCGTTCTTACTAGACATAAGCTTTATTTCTCGAAAGTATACTGAAAAGTCTGAATTCGTTCTTTTGAATGGCTTAAACATTTTCGGAACGGAACCGGTGATTGAATAATAAAGCTTAGCGATCTGAAATTCATGGCACAAAAAAATGGTTGCATAAAGTAAATACAAATAAATGTGTCGACAGACAACTCTTCATGTAGTTAGATATCCCATATGATCTCACATGATTACTTTTTATTGAATACAACTTGCCAATATCTTCTCACAAATAGCTTCACTTTGAATGACGGCCCCTTAAGCCCCATGCTCTATTATCATATTAATACCAAAAGGGGATTTCATATCTATACACTTTTGATAATACCTACAACATTTATTTTCTCAAAAATAAATTACGTCAAGGGTACAATTTTTAATTTTCATTTTTTAACAGTAAATATTTTTGCTTTTTTTTAGTCTGTGATTTTTGAAGAGGTTGATCTCACTGATCTGAGTTTAGCAGAATGTAGCCCAAAAAATATCAATCATAGTTTTCAGGTAAAGAACTCAATACCATTTTGCGGATATTTGTTTGTTGTATTTGCAAATGGCATATTCTCAATATAGTACTTTCCATAAAGCTTAAAACAGTCTTTGTTCATCCCGATTCCTATTTGGGTTTGTACGTTCAATATTGATTTTAATAACATTTTCTTTCAGCTTATAACGCCATTCCGAAGATTGATCTTATGCGCGGAAACACGCAAAGAAATGGAAGAATGGATGTCTGCTCTCAAGAGTGTCAGCAACAAAGACTTCTACGAGGTTCTAGTCCTCTTCTTTCTTTGTCAAAACTGATATTTGGGTTAATCGAGGTTTATAATATATTCGATTCGTTATTTTGTTTCGGAATAAAGGGTGCGGATCACGCGGAGTTTTTATCAGGCCAGCACAACTGGTACGTGGCCTCGCACGCCCGACCAACTTATTGCAACGTATGCAAGGAAGCGCTGTCAGGAGTGACATCTCACGGACTTTCCTGTGAAGGTAACCTCTCATTCCGCTGATTGTTTATCCTGGGGCTTTTGCAATAATCCCTATAGGGTTTGAGCTTGTAGATAGGCTACACTGATTGTTCTACTGCCTCAATCGTAATTCGTCCAATACCCTATTGCCAGAAAACTGAAATGTTTTATTACCTAATCCGGCATTTCCACAATTTGTTGAGAAAATATAAGGAAAAAAAAGCTCAGGGCTTATTTCTTTAAACATGCATAAAACTACAGCTCCGTAATATGAAAGGTTATCCCAAATAGGTTGAGATCTAGTGTCCTAATATTTCATATTTTACGTATCTCTTATTACTCGGAACTACGTATCTATAATTTCATTACAATATTTTCATGTCTCGAATTTATTTTCACTTAAGCTTTCTTAGTAACCCATATTTATACTTAATCGACAACACGAGAGTTCTTTGTAATCACGTTTTATAAAATAATTAGTTGCTGAAAAAAACCAGCCGGATTAAGTTGCTAATATGATAGATTTAATTTGGCTTAAATAGATAGTTTATTAAGGTAAAATCGTGGAAACTAATTTAGTAATTTCTACCGACTTGCGTATCAATGCGATGGACTTCGAACTTTGCACACATACAAATCTGTTATTCCCAAATTTTCCAAGATTAAACTTCTTTTGGTTCTTAGCGTGTTATTTAGGGTGAATTCTTCAAGCTCATTTCAACCCTCCACTTCCATATATTTGATCATGTCATATTCTCATATCTCCCTCCAACTTGTTGAAAGTCTCGAGATAGTAGATTATGCCATCCGAAGCTTTGGCTTCTGGTGACTGCATTTTCCCTTGCAAAGTGCTAAATGTCTAGCTCTTACAAGTGATCTTTCAGTTTATTCATGCCAAAGATGAGACGCTAATATTTGAGAAACGTTGTAGTTCGCCATTTTGTTCAATAATCTAACATTACGTGACGAAATTTTAAAGAGAGATTCCTTGTATTATTTTTATTTAGTATGCAAATTCAAGGCTCACAAACGATGTGCGGTGAAAGCGGCTAATAATTGTAAATGGACAACGCTTTCCTCTGTTGGAAAATATATCATTGAAGATGAAAGCGGAGTAAGAAAGCAATGATGGATTTTTAAAATATACCCCAGTACTATGGTATGGTCTTTTGCGTTACAGAATCTCATTATGCCTCATCAGTGGCTAGAAGGCAACCTACCAGTTAGTGGAAAATGTGTCGTTTGCGACAAGACGTGTGGAAGCGTTCTTAGGTTGCAGGACTGGAGGTGTCTTTGGTGCAGAGCAATGGTGAATACTTAACGATTTCACCCAATATGGGTAGTCCAAAGTGCTTCGCCGAGAAGCCTACATTGTAGTGTCATTAGGAAATCTTAATTGCTTGTATCTTCTTCAATATTGTAGATGGAAACGTGGTTTTAATTACTATATTCATAATTTTTTAAGATCTTTCGATTAAAAATGTTTTAGTCTTTTAAGTGGATTCTTTTAAAATTCGGTTTGATGACCAATTTCTACCTTTAAATGAGAAATTCTCCTTTATATTGAGCACTTAACAATGAACATAAACACTTAGTCTGTCTGTTCACAAATTGCAAGGAGTTAGAGTATAGGTACTGAAATAAACGTAAAAAGTAAAACATGGTCAAAGGCAGGCACAGGCCACCGTTACAGTAGGCATAGTTCTAGTATGTGTTTTACAGGCATATGTATAGCTAAGTATGGGTCGATGGGCCAGTCACTCAGTGTAATCGATGTACACCGCTGTACCTTTGACTGTACTAAGGTGATTAAAAGCCCTGCCCTTGAGCGTGCTAAAATTATTACACGTTATCCGTAATCGGTGTATTGGAACTTTGACAGTACGGGTGGTTCGTTAAGGTTAAATTCATACTATGAGGAGTAAGAAAAGCGGTTGAAACAGCTGTCATAAGTTCAAATTCAAAACTAAATAGGAATAATTGGAAATTATACCCACGTGTAATGAAAGTTAAATAGCTTCAGGCAAAAACGTAGACTGACCATAATGATAAGTTCATTTGCCTAATTCAATATCTTGCAATGATTTTCAGGTGCATACCTCGTGCAGATCTCAATATCCCGATCACTGTCCACTTGGGCTATGCCGGACATCCGTAGTGCCTCCAACTGCCTTGCACAGCATTGGAAATGACGAGTCTTGGGAAGCAATAAGGCCTGTCGGATGCTCCCCATTACTGGTCTTTGTTAACTCAAAATCAGGTGACAATCAAGGTGTGAAGTTTCTCAGAAGGTTCAAACAGCTCCTAAACCCAGCGCAGGTCTTCGATCTCATGAATGGAGGACCTGAACTAGGGTAATAAAATAGTAAAATTTTTCTTAGAGCTATCAAAGGTAGATTTTAAGTCATCAATAAATGATACACCATTTATAGCATAAGAATGTTCAAAAGCTTCAACCCATTCCGAATTTTAGTGTGTGGTGGTGATGGAAGCGTTAGTTGGGTACTAACAGAAATAGACAAATACCATTTGCATAGTCAAGTAAGTTATACAAAACTCTTCATTCATATTTTATTCAAATTGAATTGGATGACCCATTTCACATTATTGGTAAATTTATATTTACAGTGTCAGATCGGTGTCCTTCCATTGGGCACTGGTAATGATCTCGCTCGCGTTCTGGGCTGGGGATCAGTGTGCGACGATGATGCGCAACTACCTCAATTGTTGGAGAAGTATGAAAGGGCGACTTCCAAATTGTTGGATAGGTCAGATATATTTTATTTTTCGTTAATTAGCATTAAATTTAGTTGACAACTATTTTAATTGCATTAGATGGAGCATAATGACATATGAAGGAACATTGCCAGTTACAAGAAAAACGTCGTCACAGGTATGTCAAACCAAACCGGCATTCATGTCTAGTAACATCGTATAGGTTCCGTAGAAAAATGATTAGAAGTTGCCAATATTATAGGCAACGTAAGTGAGTTCCGTGATAAGCTCATGGTATTTTTACCATCAACCATACTCGACGCTTTTACTGCTAGAGGGTGTGGTTTCCCTACTTATTAAGAGATTTCCGTATTTCTATGAATCTATACAACATTGTTGTACTTGTACAGATTCATGGTACTTCTTGGCATTTACTTTGACGATTCACATTGGTTACCTTAATCTGAAATTTAATACGTTATTCTGGTTTACAGTATGACCCTATTACAATGTACGAAGATTCTGTTGTGGCCCATTTAACTAAAATACTTCAATCCGATCAGCATTCCGTTGTGATTTCATCTGCCAAGTAAGCATGGCTCCTTTACAAAGATTCGAAAACGCTTAGCAAAAAACACGTCCAAGAAAATGTAGAATAACTGCAATATTTTTTTTATTGCCAGGGTACTTTGTGAAACCGTTAAGGATTTCATTGCAAAAGTAGCAGCTGCTCAGGAAGGATCAGACGACGAGGACTCAATTGCTCATAAGGTGCGAGACACATTGCTAAGTTTCATAATTAAAAATATTAATCTAAAATATGAATATACAAATAGTGTGCTGTTCTAAATGAGAAGCTTGACTCGCTGCTTAAGACATTAAAAGAAGAGTCTGAGGCATCTCATGTAGAAGAACCAGAAGAACCTGATTCAACGCAGGATTCAGGTCCATTAATGCCAGAATGTGAGGAGAAGAAAGACTCGGAAAAGTCTTTTTCTCAATCAAGAAGTAGAAGAAAAAAGGTAGTCTCATAATTTTTTTTGTGTATGTTGGTTGAATAATAAGGCCTAGGTGTTCAAGTTATACCAGTATAATTAAATTCTTATTAGCTAAAATCTATTAAAATGGTCTACTGCATTAAACCTCAAACTATCTAGATCCGCGTGAACTACGACGCAGGACCAGAAATAAGCACAGGACACTGGACATTGTCCAAAAAAATTTGAAGATGTCCCATGATTTTTTTTAAAAAACAAAGGGGTCTGGATATTTTGACCAATAACTTAACCGAAGTTTTGATATCATGATAAATTGCACACTCCAGTGTCACAATGTCCTATAAGTTTTAAAGCCAAAGGGGGGGGGGGTCACTGGACACAAGTCCTATAAATATTTTTTCTTATTTCCGGCCCTGGCTACGAGAGTCCCTTCTACAGCTCTCTCGAGTGCCTCTCCTCCCGCGTCCCTATCGGCCAACTTGAGCACTAAAATGTCTCATATGTGTTGATGTGCATTACGTTGTTACAACATTTTTCCACATGTCAAAATATTACTCAAGCCAGGATTTCATATCCCCCCCCCCCCAAGGGTTTTTTTATGAACTGCTGCTCAAGTGTAATATTTTCAAAGGCGTTTTTGATAGAAACCTTTACATTAGAAAAATAAATCTGGTTTCTTTAAACATGGTGCTTTGTTCAAAAGTGAATTTATTAATCTAAAGAAAAGGGTTTCAGTCCCATCAAACAGAAAAGCGGCATTACACATATGAAGATTTTTGCCAGACACTGTTGCTAATTGAATTGATAGGGTCAAATAAATAACACTTTACATAAATTTTCAGACAGCATTCATTCAAAAGGAAGCCTTAATGTCAAGAGCGAACAGCTTGAAAAAAGCAGTTCGACAAATAATTGAACATACCGAAAAAGGTGCTTTATAATTACAATATTGCTAAAGTTATAAATCTCTACATTTATACTTCTATGCAAATTTATTTCAGCCGTGGATGAACAGAATGCCCAAACGCAAGAACGTGAAGACCAACAACAGGCGGGTAATATGCCAAATATAGTCATTGAACCTGATAACAATCCATCCGAAGAAACCGCGGATTCACTGAAAACGCCGCCGTTGGACTCTCTGCCGGTATTTAAGACAACATCATGTGATGATAATGAATCGTCAGCCTTGCCATGTTGGAACCCATGGGGAACACCAATGGGACAGAGCGTCGGCGCTCCATTGAAAGACACTTTACAGGTAGATCACTTGGTTTCAAAACATTTCAGATAAAGATTACTTTTTGAAAACATTTCAAGAACATGCACTTTCTATACGCTTTATAATGTACCGTAATTGCAAGGGGCTATAAATTTTTAGCTATTATCAAAACGTATATTGATATTAAAACAAAAAGTAAACTTCGTTGAAACTTGCTCGCGCCGTGTAATATGAGGAGCCCTCCTTTAATTCGGAATATTGACGACCCCCCTCTGCGTAAGATTACCTTCCCGACCGTGGCACAGCGTACAAGCCGTGAATAGGCTCATTAAGTAGTAGAGGCTAGCTCTAGTACCGAAAATTAACGTTGGGGTCGCCAGCACCATATACTACATACCGATGACGTCGAGAAGCTCTTCCCCGAGGACCCTGATTGTTTAATTCGTGTAGTGGGTTAAGAGGAGGGAAGTTTGTTTCTCAGTTTACGTGTCGTCTACAGCCAAAGGCAGGGAATTGTTTATGAAGTGTACTTTTTGTTTTAATTCTATACACTTTTGCTATAATATACGAAAAAGAAATTTTGAACTTGTGTCGACTTTGACGTTATTGAGTGAAGAATATATTTTCTTCCTTCATTTGATATAAAAAATCTCCTATTTAAGAATAAATTCTTATAAAATCACAATTACTACGAAATATCCGAAACGAGATACGCTTTCTTTATGACAGGTTACTCTGCCAACAATCATAGGCGGTGCGAGTGCTGACAGTTCACCATGCCCTTCACCAAGACCATTTCTAGGATTAACACCATCTCCGGCATATACGCCCTGTTCTTCCCCCATTCCATCAGATACTGGCCTTTCTATTAGCTTAACAACTGATATCCTCTGTCCTTCTACACCTAACATTCATTCCTCAGTTCCTACTGACTCTGAAATAGAGCGTGGAGAAAAAAGAAGCCCGGTTCACAAACCTAAAGGTATTTTTTCGTCTCAGTGAAACAAATGATATTGCCTTTTATAATGAAGGAAAAGTTCAGAGTCTGACATGACATTATACCTTAAAAGAACGGCCATTTTCTAAATATAAAAGGAAAAATATATAAAAAAGTAAATGATCTCTTATTACAAAAAATTAGCATTTAATTAGTCTTAAAAACGAGGACTGCTGCAACGCCATTGGTTTAGTGGGGTCTGCTACATCGAACCACTTACCCCTACGGGATAGGTTGGATTCTCTCAGTCTGAGAGAGGTAAGGGGTAAGTGGTTCCATTTTGCAGACGCGCAGACGCCATTAAAACAATGGCGAATGTCGCACTAGTCCTCGTTTTTAAGACTAGTTAAACGCTAACTAATTTGTAGCAAGAGATTATTTATTTTAATATTTAATTCCTTTTATATTTAGAAAAAAGCCGTTCTTTTAAGATATAATGTTCCTTTAATATACTTCTATGTACTTACATTCATTTGAATTTTTCAGAGGCACCTCAATCACCAAAGGCCACAAGACGAATAAGTAGTGGCTCAACTTTGAAGAAAATGGGTCATATTGGCCTTCAATTAAGTTCCTATGGATTGGGTGTTCCTCCTTACCCTTCTCAAAAAGAGGGAAGCAAAAGGCGACTTTCAGAGGCTGAAGATCCAGAGAAAAAAGACTTCCCTATTATTAATCCATTGGTATCACTGCCTATGTGGCCAAATTTAAACAAAGATAGTCTCATTGGAAAGGTTTTGTTGGCCAACTCCGACGTACTCTGCGCTGCAGCTTCACCGCTTATGAACGTAGAAGAAACTTGCTTGTAAGTATAATTTTAACTTTTTAAAGCGATGATAATTGTAGGAAACAACTAGAATGCCGCTTTCTTGCTTCATCTACTACGTGTTAACAGAGTTTCCTTTTTGTAACAGGGATGGTTTTGAAGAGAAATGCGTGATGAATAATTATTTCGGCATTGGTCTTGACGCAAAAATAACTTTAGAGTTCCACAATAAAAGGGAAGAACATCCAGAAAAGTGCAGGTTGGTAATTTTAAAATAACCAGAAGTACATAACACTTCCTTTCAAGAGAACTTTACCACAAAGCGGGGTAAGTGTAACATCATTCTTCCCAACATCGGAATTAACATTTGGAGCAAGGTTACTAAACCGAATCACATACGCGATAAATAGTTCCCTCGTCATAACTCTATAAGCGTTTAACTATTTGGCACGACGCGCTTTTGGATTTTTGTCCCACGTCATAACAATCAAGGTTTGTGTCATGATTGCTGGGTTTAGTGCTAAACAATTATAAAATTCACCTTACGGTGCTATGCCCATTTGAACTTTATGAGCTTGAAAGCAAACTAAAAGGATTTCTTCGCCTGGGAAGAATGACGTTACATAACTAAAGTACTAAGAGGATGCAGAGTGTCATCCTTCTTCTATTATCCCTTTCTGATATAACGTAATTAATATCAAAGATCAAGAACTAAAAATCTAATGTGGTACGGAGTTCTTGGAGGAAAAGAACTTCTTCAGAGAACTTTCAAAAATTTAGAACAGAAAGTACAACTGGAGTGTGATGGGTACCGCATCTCGCTACCCTCATTACAAGGTATCGTCGTGCTAAATATACCAAGGTATTATATTTGTAATAACATTAATGATGGTTTCATACTCGTATATTAAATCATATGAACCAACTCTGCTTTTCAGTTACGGTGGAGGATCTAATTTTTGGGGAAATCCAAAAGAAGGAGAAGTATGTAATACGTAATTTCATATTACAAAATACAAACACTTTCATTCTAACAGGAGCCGACATTTGCTTTAAATCCTTAGTAGTACCAAAGTGTGTAACTTAATCTAAAACATAATCTAATAATTTTAAGGTTTTCTACGTACCAACATTCGATGATAAAATATTAGAAGTTCTTGCTGTTTTTGGGACGGTTCAAATGGCAGCATCTCGTGTTATAAATTTACAACACCATAGAATAGCTCAGGTATTTTTTGATTTAAAGCATGTTTTCGACATTGTTGATATGAAAACGGGTGGTGTGCCAGTCCCGTTGTTTTGGTTTCGAGCCGAGTCCGAGTATCAAAACTAATTTCATATCGACTACCGATCCGAGTATCAAAAGTTATTTCGAGATAGGTGAAATTTGGTTTTTTTCGAGTAATTATATTTAGTCTTAAATATTAACTTGTCGAGTATTAATAATTAATAAATTATTCAAATTTCTTGAAAATAAAGAAACTGTTTAATTATCTAATATTAAAGTAGTTCAAAAGATAGAGAATAATTAAACATTAAGCAGGTTATTTTCAAAATAAATGTTCACGAGCTCATTGTCTGCTAAAGTTATAAGCCCCAATTGGATTCGAAAATTTGTCGAGTATTTGTGAAGTTAAAAAGCTACTCGAACCTTTCTCGAGTATATGTTGTTACTCGAACTTAACGAGTACTCGCACACCACTGATGAAAACCCTTCGTATAAAATCTTCAGATATTATTGACATGATGATACTTCTGTATTTTTGAAATGTTATGATACCTCTGAAAAAATAATCGTCTCTAATGCTTTACAGTGCCGATCTGTTAAGATAACTATACTGGGAGATGAAGGCGTTCCAGTACAGGTGGATGGTGAAGCTTGGATTCAACCTCCGGGCTACATTTGTTTAGTTCACAAAAACAGAACCCAAGTTCTATGTCGTAACAGAGTATGTACTGTATTATATATTAGCTTTTTCTCATTTGCGTAACATATTAGTTTGGCGGTAAGTTACATAGTTAAAAATTATAGTTTATTAATGATTTGTAGCAATTAGAGAGCCACCTGAAAACGTGGCAAGAACGTCAGAGAACTGGCAATCCAAATCGTTCCTTACCAGCCTTGCCGCTAGCGGAAGACGAACTGCAACACTTGGTCAGTTTTGTTCACGTGACTGCCTCGCTTGTGAAAAAGTAAGTTTATTGCAGAAAACTATTACCGAAAGAAGTTTTTTTATCGAGAATGATCTTTTTCGGGGTGTTCATCATTTAGCCTAGCTTCCGCCGCTAGGTGAGTGATAACGCTATCTTCGTGAGTCAGTTAGGCCTAGCTAGCCGAGATCTTTTAGCTTTAGTGAATTTTTATCAGCAAGGTTGGTTGTACGTATTAGAGTATTTTAAGGTGAATGATTTCCTTGAGCAACGTCGGGTTTGTAGCACTTTGAAGTAGCGCGCTGTTCTCGTATAATAAGCCTGCAACAATCCCCTAGAAGAATATTCTCTCATATTTTCGGTAACCTACTATTGTATAAAAGTAAGGCACCGACATTATACAGCATTTAGTAATAGTTGGGACGATGATTATATTTATAGTTTAAAAAGCATGGCTGGTTCTAACTTGCTGGTTGAACACGAACTCATTCCATTAGCGCTTCAGACCCTCAACTACATGGACAAGCTATTTCCGAGTGGTAAAGTCACAGAAGGGGTAAATATTTAAAATTTCGATAATTTCAGCTCACGATAACATAATATTATTTCTAAATCAACTAATTTACTATTTTCCATTTAAACTAAATTACAATTGAAACTTGTTAGGATCTATATTGATTTGTAGCACTGCCCCTGAAATAATTAAAAATGTAGACACAAAACTAATTAACCTTCAAACCCAACTCAATAACGGTACGTCGGACTCATTTGAATGAACTTGATTCCTGAAAAGCATAACAGAACTACAGTGTTTTAATTTACTTAAGAAAACAACTTTTAATTTAACGCAACCATGCTAATCGTGTTTTCAATTATTTCATGCGTGAATGTTGTAGCATGATAGTCCTCATAATCTTTTTCTAATTTTCTTAGAATTTTTATGTCCGGGTGGTGGGATATTAAGAATATACGTTAAATGATTCGCGGTTTTGAAGGGTGAACATTAAGATAAAAAACACTTGCAATATTACCGATGATAATAGTGCTTTATTTATTATGAATGCGAATAATTAGCCGAGATGACAGAGTGGCTTTACCTATTAATCGTTCTAATTTGAAAAATTCCATATTTTCATAAGCACATAGGCCAACCTCCAATGTAATGTTCCATGCAGTGGGAAATGAATTTTATCTCGTGTTTCTAGTCTTTACAGGTTGTTTCTCGACAAGAGGTCAGCTATTTCGTAGCAAGTGTTAGAAACCTCTTCTGGGGAACTTCCAAGTTCATTCAAGAAAAGATTGACGAAACGGCAAGTATTCTAATATGTACGTATTAATTTTTTTTATTGTCACTAATACGCAAGTTGTATTCGACAGGAATGTGCATCAACTTCAAGTGACAGATTACTTGCCTTACTTAACAGCGTTGAAAATGAAATGAAAAAATGCTCTGAATCCCAAGGAGTCGTGGTATTCCATGGAACAGAAGAGGAGGTAAGATTAAATTACAGGGTTCTTGACAAAAAATAAGAACAGGAAATCTTAATGGTGCGAAACCTTGGTAATTAAGGTAAATTACTGACGATTAAAGTAATTAATTTCAATTATATTTATTTACTTATTCAAAAAAACATCTTAAGTGGGTGGATAGCCTTTAGTCTCGACTCGTAGAGATTAATTTTTGTTTCCCAACTTGCTTAAGTTGTATTTGTACCTGATGTTCGTATGTGGGATTTTTTGTCTTATAGGATCAGAAAAAGTATTCCCAGCACCGTGGTGTGTTGTTTAAGTTGAAGTTCAAGAAACAGTCAAAGTCAACGATTAAGAGTAGTTCAGGTGGCGATTCAACGCAAGTAACTAGTGTTAGAAGAAGCAGTAACAGCAGTGGTGGCGTTCCAGGACCATCGTGTAGTGGAATATCACCCAGCAGTGGAAATTGTGGAGGGGCCGCTGGCTGTGGAACTCCGAGTGAAATGCCCATTCAGTTGTGGGGGATATCCGAAGTAGTTGAATGGCTGGATTCCATTCGTATGTTTGAGTACAAAGATAACTTTATTAAGCACGATATTCACGGTGCTGAACTTCTCGACCTAGAAAGAAGAGATTTAAAGGTACGTCTTACCCATATGTAAAATGTTTTCAAGACTCACATTACACCAAGTCACAAGGTGGGGTGGTGTAGCGGTTAGCGCTTTCGCCTCGCAGCAATAGGATCCTGGGTCTGATCCCGGACTGTAGCACCGGGTGAAATTCTGGGAACAATGGCTAGGCTCTTTAGAAGAAGTGACTAGCCAATTATAAAATCTTGGGATTAGTTTGCAATGATTCAGATGTTATTTGCAGAGTCAAAAAGTAATGGCATATATTCCAGCCGATAAGAACTCAAAACACGTTAATTGTAAACTAAAACGAAAGAATTATATATTAAATAGTTTGCGTTTGTCGTAAAGTTAGAGCTTGGCATTTTCTATCCATTATCCACAAATTGGTGGATAACTGATTGCTTATAAATAAAGATATGGGCATAATACGATTTAACACGTGAGTTCTGTGGATAATTTTCGAGTATGGATAAAGATAATGGATAGATAATGCCGAGCTCTACGTAAAGTCCATATAACACCATATGCATGAACACTTTATTTATTTTTAGGAGCTCGGAATTACAAAAGTTGGTCACATTAAGCGAATACTACAGGCGATTAAAGATATATCATCACTTCCGAGCAACCGCTGAACACCATCGATAAAATCATCCAAACACATTGGGAAACAAGCCTTCTAAAAGATTAACTCATACAAATAACTCAAAAAGTGCCAAAATACTTCTGGTTAGTTTTCCCATTAGGAGGAAACTAAGTTAGATTCGTTTAAGAGTAATAGCAATTGTTATGGGTGACAAAGCTATTGTGTCAAATAATCATTGGGAAGTATTTAAAAGTGGCTTTCCTTTTTGAAATTATTTAATATTCCAAACTGACAATCCATAAAAAAGTTTCTTGCGACAGATTTGTCCACGTTTTTGTCCCAATCTAATTCCACAATAATCCGTCTCGGTTTTTAAAGATACACTTCTCCCAGTTGTTCCTTAATCCAAAATATATTTATATTGATTAGCTTTGTTAATTTAAAGTCACTAATTCTACCCTAACCTAACCTTAAATGAGTTTTCCAAGATTCCAAAGGAATTGTAAGGAACCCAAGGTAAAAGGTTTATTTGAAACATTGGGTCCAGATGTTTTTATATGTAAAAGTTAAAAATCGACATCACCCATCACATGACAACGGTTTTGTCCAGTTTATTACAAACTTGTAAATTATGAACGGAGTAAGGCTTCTCGTGTAAAGTTGCTGAAGTTTGGTTTTGCAAATTAAAATTTCACAACCAAAAAAATTCTGAACTGAACCTTTGTCATACCATGGCTGTGATCAGCGTTTTAAGATTTGTCGGTTAAAAATAATTTCTACTATATCATTCCCTCATTAAAACGTACAAAAAGCGAAAGTTGCCTTGACAAAGAAAATATAAATCTCAAAAATGCCTTATTCAAAACATAACTGGCAAATATAATTTATTATGGAGCTGATGACCATAATTTTCATAGGATACAATTTTAATTAGAGAAAAAGGGCAAAAAGGCATCTAATTATTTAGATTTAAGTTAAACCAGTTTTATCCGAAACTTATAAAGGTAAAACTAGAAAAACACACCTTGTAAAATCCTCGTAACCAATAACTGTACATTATGTTGAAGTCAGTCTTCTTGTTTTTCTTTTAAGTGGTGTTTGTCCGTACACGCCCTTTGTAACGTTATTTATAAATATTTAAAATGTCGAGCCTCGACAAACTGAACTTTCCAAAATGCAAAATATTTCTTAAACTTTAAAAACAGGCTGCTGAAGTCTTTCAAATGTATTATAATGTATTTTAATTTCAAGTGGTTCTTCCCTGAACCTTAGTCCCACAGACAATGCGCGGTAAAGAAGCCACTTTGTGGTTACCTTTATGACATTTCTTTACCTTCCTTTGAATGTTGTTCAATATACTCAAGTAAACCATGGTCACAACATTGAGAAACCCAAGTTTACAGTTTTCTTAACAATATATGATCATAAGTACCATAATTACCCCTGGGTACTTATGATATGATACTGGAATCTCACCTAATGTACGAAGGCCTTTATCCAAATATCATTGAAAACTTTCATTTTATTAAGTGTTTATAGGTAAATTTGAATGTAAATGTCTAACATTAACCTAACTTTATTGTAGAATTATAGCTTTATTGTAATAGACATAATATACTAACCAGAAGTATGACTATTAATTAACAGTGGTTATAAATAAATATATTAGGGTACTGGTACTATAGAAACGAGTTCTACGATTGTAGTGTAAGCAACATTCAGTAATAGTATTTTTTCGAAAAATAAGGGTTTCATGTGCTATGAACTCCATATGTTCAACGTTCCTAGTTGATTCTTTACTTTAGATTTTGAATTGACCACATTGTGCTGTTTTACTATAGATAAAATTGTGAGTTAATATTTTTCTGAAATACAGGTCCTTATTGAATGGATTAGGGATCGTGTGCTGATATTCCCTAAGTCGGTCTTATCTAAAAGAAATATCAGTCTATATAAAAAGTAATTTGAATTTCAAAGATAATGTAGACGATTTACAGTCTCAAAAAATGCGTGCAATAGAAACGTGACGACTATATTATATACTTGTAGTTGATACAGGCTTAAAATTTAAGCTGAACAATTTTTAAACACATTTTTAAAACTCCAGAAGTGATATAAATGGCGTGCGAGAGTGGTTCAATTCATTTGGTTCATAAGATATGTTCCATAAGCTTGTCACTGGTTACTGAGACCTTGTCATGTAGGGAAGTAGGGAAAACTAGATTCTTGTAAAGCGACGCCCAGTGAGGTGCTGTCTACATACTAGATACGAAGATGGACTCCGAAGCCACGTGTAGTCAATTCTAGCGTCGTTCTCGAACTAGCTCTCATTCTAGCAGTACGAAGTGCAGCTAGTGTCATAATTATGGAACATATCTTAAAATCTTATGGTTATATAGAGACCGTAATTGAAAAACGGATTTTTTATCTCTTACAAGCCGTTAGTAAACTTCAAAGTATAAAGGGTTTGGCGCTTCGAGTATAATTTCATAAAGAATTTAGGTGTTTCAGGTCCTGTTTGTTGCATTTAACATAGAACAGTAGCAGAAGTCAGAAAGCGAAAGCATTTTATCATACGAATTGTGTTGTTGAGATTAATATTGCACGTATATATTATGATGATCTTAATATATATCTTTCCGTGGATTGTAATATTTACGCTCAACGCCTTCGTGACAGGTATGGACACTACGACCGTAGTCTTAGAGACTTGGTTGTACAAGGCACAGAACTCGAGTCAATCTATGTGCGAACCAAAAGTATTATTGGTTGTAGTTTTCAAACCGGCCAAGATTGCAATGTGTGGTAACAAGACCAATTTAGACAAGCTAGCGTATTCTATTGTTTGAATTATCAATTTATTATATATGTGATTTTTCAGTATGTTAATTATTTTGGTGTTGTTCTAAAGTAAACTAGTTTATAAGATGCAATAGACTGGTCTTTTATATTAGTAAATGGTGCCTAAACCTATTATAGTTCTATATATAAAATATTTGTGGTTTTCTGTAGTAAAACCGACTTGTGTTATGAAGTTTAATCTTTATCGTTTATTGGTGCTTCATCTATGCAATGCATTTTGCACAATGTAATTAAACCATCAAGTGGTCTGATAATAGTAAACATTGACACAAATTCGTGCGCACATACGTAAAACGTTTTAAAGTGTCAGGGGAAATATTCAATAATATTACCATGTTTTATTTTTAAAAATAACGAAATATATTAATGTGGTGTACATTTTAGAGTGATGTTTTTACTTAAATACTTTTTGGTATGGTAACGTGTTTTGAAAATATCTTATGTATACGCATTTTCCTATTGTAAATTTTGTACATTGGTTGACAGTAGTATCGGAAACCAGAAGTGAATTTAATAAAAGCTAAGTAAACTGTATAGCACAAGAAAGCTTAGCAATGTCCTTGGCTTAGAATATCGAATCCTAGAAGCAAATGGCCGTGAAAAAGTTTTGTTTTTTTTTAAAGATATTGGCAACATATAAAGCAAGTCTCGGATACAGTTTAGCTTAAACTATTGTCTCTAGGAAGTCGACGGGATTGAGTTTGAGTTAACTGACCCACAAAGCTAAGCAAAAGTATATAGACATAAAAACAAAAAGTATACTTCAATAAGAATTCCCTGCCTTTGGCTGTATACGACATTTAAACTAAGAAACATAGTAGCCTCCGATAATATTCAATGTGGTATCAAAGTGGAAAATATTTTCACATGAGTACCTAGTACTTGCAAGTAATTTCCCTGCGAATTTTAGCTTTTAAATGAAAGCAGTTTATGCTGGAAGTTGACTGTCAGTAACTTTAGTTTGCATAGAAATGCAGAACCATTTCACCATCGATAAGTGGTTTATGACGAAAGCTTGTTGGAAGTTCTTTAAGCAATACAAATTTTAAAGTTCTTAAAGGGAGGGTGAAGAGAAAAATCAAATGATTCTTTATATATTCTTCTACTTATTACAAGACCAATCTTGCTAAGTGAAACATCCTGGATACGTCACCGAATGATTTTGAAAATTCAAATTAGGTCCAGATTTTAAGGATAATTTGAAATAAGGACCTCCAAGCAATCGCATAACGCCCTGCCTTCCTGTTAACAAAATTTCCGTTGCACGTTCTACGTCTCGTGACAGGATTGTCATATCGCGAGCAAATTTTATCAAATCTAGCTCTTAAATTCATTCGGCATAGAGCGTGCCACGAGGATTTTGTTAACAAGAAGGTAGGGCGTTACGCGTTTCGTCGGAGTTCCTTATTTCAAATTATCCATAAAATCTGAACCTAATTTTAATTTTAAAATCATTCGGAGGTATTTCCTGGTTATTTCACTATGTAGAATGATCTTATAATTAGTAGAGGATTCGATAAAAATCACTTGAGTTTCAACTTCACCCTCCCTTTAAATGTTGATGCCTGTTACACAGCAAAAAATAAAATAAATATGATTTTTTTTTGAAATTATAATGTTTACTTAACGCTTGGCTTTAGAAAACAGCACTTTTATTTAAAGAATGGCACAAAACTTTTTAGGTTTAAGAAATTTCAATGCAAAATTTGTCTGAAAAGGATCACTTCCTCAGGGATCAGTTCAAAATATGTTTTCCAAGAAAAGGCTCTATAGAATGAAGAAATTACACATAAAACTTAATTAAAAAGAAGAGGTATTGGTCTTTTCTTCAGACAAACGCATTCACTTCTGGTCAAATGCACGGAACAGTAAAGATGGATAAGAATAGGCCTTCATGAGATTTTGACTTGTTTAATGAACTGTACATGTTTAATGTTTTTATGAATACTTATATATAAGTTTCGGGTTCCTCTATTATTATACTTTTGAAACCTGTACTGTACTTAAAATATATACTCCTATTTCAAAAACTATATTACAAAAAGAAGATTTTAAACTGAAACATTTTATATCCGCATAAATTTATCAAAGTGTATAATGTTTAAATGAAAAAAAAAAGGTTTTCGACTATTTCATATAAAAATATAATATATGATAATGAATGTTTTATAGCATTTTTGAAACGACAAAAAAAAACTAAAATACTCATGCCTTATTATTGCATGTAAATGTGAACCACAAGCATTTATTATCAAACTTTTCCAAAGTTTAATCACTCCAATGAAAATTATTTTTAATTATCTTAAGAAATTAAATACGCTCCAATTTCATCCAAAAAATAATAACTTCAGTCAGATTTAGTTTTTTGTGAGACAATTTTATGGTCATTCGGTGACGCCTTCCTGTGGTTCTTTACGTTTTGTTTCTGAACCCGAGCTAAAGACGAAAATGCCCCATTAGCTTTCATTGCAGCGTTACAGCGTATGAGGCTAAAATGAATGTTGGTCAACTGACAAGATGCGCTAGGAAATATTTTGCAATCTTCAGGCAACCAATATTTCGTGGTCTGTTGGTCTACCACATGACAGCATTTGACAGTTAATTACAAGTCGACTGCTATTAATTTGAATAGTTGAGCTAATAGTTTCTGGTTGGGAATAAAGAGCACAAAGCAAATGCGCGATAGCCATTAGACCTCCTTAAATTAACCATGGCTCAATCGGTACTAAATTCAGTATCATGGGCAATATAAAGTATAAACAAAAACGCATTTATGTACTAAGAACGTCGGATCATAGCTTTACGTCTAGTTTCGTGGTTAAATAATTATTTATTTCGAAATTGCGCCTGGTAAAAAAGCAAAATGGACAACAATGCGATATAACTCCCGATTTAGTGGAATCAAGTTTTAAAGTTAAGAATATATTTAATTGATGTTTCATCAAATATTACTTTAAGTATCTGGTTTTTCTTTCTTTGTACTAAAAATATTATTTTAGTGCATTTCTAAGTTATTATTATTATTTAATTAGTTTATGCAATATCTATATTTAAAGCCCAAAATACACGAGAATAAAGCCGATAGATGGAGAGCGCGAGTTTTGAAATTATAAGCCACTCCCATCAAAACATACAAAGTAGTCGAGGATGGGTAGGGAATTTGCTACGTTCCAAGTTCTTCCTACATAAATACGTTCTTGGTATAAAGGAGAAAACCATTTATGGATGGAGTTCAAAAAAAAAAATCGTTCAAGTTCTACTTCTTGTTTTGAACAAACGTTATCTAAACCATGACTTAGGGGTTGAATAGGTTTGTTACCTCCACGGAAATTCAAATTAAATATATAATGATAAATATTTAATTCAATCAATTTTAACGTTACAATTAAGTCGTCGCATTGTCCGTGGACAATTAATAGTTTTGATATTTTTTAACCCTTTTATTTTCATAATTTCAAATTGTCATTCTTTAAAAATTGTTTCGATATGTTTCAGCTCCGTTCGTTTTAACGAAGTGGAGTGTCTTCATTCAAAAATTATCCACATTAGTATTTAGTGTTCTGTCCCACACCGTATAGAAATTGTGACCATCTCAGCCATGGTTCAGTTCACGCGTCGCTCTCCATACTAATGCAAGCTCGGTAGACAGAAAAGGATTAACATAGGAAACGTAGAAAGTCGCTAATACGTTAAGGGCATACCCATTCTGCTTGCCGACGCGCATACAGTTGTAAATCAACGAAATTATGTAGCGCCGTTTATGTTCAAAACGTATTTAATAACTGCCTTGAAAAAAATCTGGACTAGAGAATAAGCGCTACTCAGAAACATCGTGAATACAGTATTTTCACGAGAGACAAGAAAGAGGGCAGGCTGTGATTGGAGCGACCTGTTATAGGACTGAAGAAAAGGTAAAGCTGCCAGAAAACAATACTTTCTTTTTAATTTCAATTTCTTCTTGCAATATTATATATTGAATTTTAACTGAATATTATAAAAAACCTACCAAATGTAAAAGAAAAAAAATAAATTACTGTACATGCGATGCATTTCCAATTAGACTCCCAATGGCAATATTAACTAGTCCGATTCAATTTGATTAACATCGTGTGATAATGATTTTATCACTCGCAATTCTTCATTTTTAATTTTAGAAAATGCTGAAATATTAACATTGTCTTGAGACGGAAATGCATTAAGTAATAATTACAGCAGTAATCCATGTAATTTTAGGAGCAGGAATAGAGAACGATTAGTCCGACTCATACGTAACGAAAATTTTAAGTCATCTCATTGGCTCACTTAAACTACGTTTTGATGACCTTGTTGACGGGCACGTCGAAAAAAACCTGGTTCCTTTTTACCTCTGTCGCTACGACCCGCCTCTTCATTCATGACCCGCTCACGTCCCGAGAAGGGGGTAGTAAACTTTTATGCGTGCAAAAATTACCCTGTTCTCTATTCCTGCTTTTCAAATTACATGAATCCCGGATTACAGTAAATGAGATAATACAATTTCCATTATAACTTCGGGGTTTTCTTTAAAATAATAGATTAATTTTCCGTAGCAATTACACATTTTTAATTAAATTTGGAGTTTAAAAGACATTTTTGGAAATTTTATCTGTGCAAAAGCAATAACACTTGTTTTTGAATTTGTATATACACAAGTCTTAACTTGGCTGTAAAGTGTTATTTTCCATTCTAATAAATTTTTTCTAATAATTTGTATTTGTAAAACTTCATATCAAATCAAATACGCGTGTCTTTCTTTCTAAGCTCTTTCGAATTCGCGAAAAAGTGCGGAAACCAAAATAAAACTTCTCAGATTCAAGTGGAATAGTATCTTCCTATTTATTTTCCGAGACCATGCATATTTAATTAATATTTAATGATTATCTACTGCCGTTAATAGTATAGCAATGGTTTATTCATAATTAGGTTGGTATCCAACGAGCGTTCTCAATATTTGGTGTGTGTATTTTTCTTTCAGCGTGCGTGCTACTAATACCCTCCTCCTCTGAATTAGCCTCAAATTCCATGTCACAAACCAGTTCGCGCCTTTTCAGACGAGGAATAAATGTGGTGCGTGTTTTAAGGTTAGTGATAATCCATGAAGCGTAAGCTTCTAGCCTTCTATACGAAATCCATGGTTTGATAATGTAATTCATACTCCGTTATAATCGGAGAGAACTTAATAATGAACACTTTCCTTAAGTAGGCCTACAGTCTCTCTTCATATAATTGAATTATTATTTAACACAACCAACGATAAATGTTTACGTGTTTGAAGTTCACCTGCCCTCAGAAGATGTACAAGCTTTAAACACATTAGATTTTTTCCTTATCAGTGACTACATTTAATATAGTATGGCCTACCATAAGGCATTCAGTAACGAAATTTGAAATCAAGTTTCTCTATTCAAAATAAAATTTCAATGCTTCATCATGCGCTTTTCCACCATGTAATTTTAAATGGTGAACTGCTCAATTTTGAACGTAAGCAATTTATTATGAACGATTGATCAAACTATCCAATGTTTTTCAATAATGATTGCATAAACATACAATATTAAACGTTTAATTTTCCAATTAAATTTGAACGTTTTCGGCATAAATTTTCACGATATACTAACCTCTTACGCACCGATCAAATATGAATATGCGTGCGTTCAATTTTGAACAATAGTGTTCTGATCAAATTTGAACGTTGAAGCGTACCACCACAGTGTGGGCAAAAACGGATTTATGCACTAAGAACGTCGGATCGTAGCTTTAGCCTCTAGTACCAACCTCGCATACTTTATTGAGAAACTTCGTCTGCTTATATTTTGACTCCACCCACAAATTCTGTATATTGTAACTTCTAGAGATCGAAAATATCATTCTTATTAAATATTTTTTTCCGAAATTACGCCAGTGGTTAAAAGCAAAGTGTACAACAATGCGAAATAATAATAATAACTTATAATTGTACTACAATAATAATTTTAGTACAAAGAAAGAAAAACTAGAAACTTAAAAAAAGAAACATCAATTATTTATATTCTTATCTTTAAAACTTAATTCCACTAAATCGGGAGTTATATTGTATTGTTGTCCACTTTGCTTTTTTACCACTGGCGCAATTTCGGAAAAAAATATTTAACCACGAAAATAGAGATAAAAATGACATTTTCTATATACAGAATTTGTGGGTGGAGTCAAAATATAAGCAGACGAAGTTTCTCAATAAAGTATGCGAGGATGGGTAGTGAATTTGCTACGTTCAACGTTCTTCTTACATAAATCCGTTTTTGGTGTCGGGGCTATGTACGCCTAAGCATTCAAAGATGAACCTCACTTTTTAGCCACATCGTAGAATACGGTAGGCTCTTAGTTTGACCCGAGCCGTCATAGTAGTAGTAGTAGTAGTAGTAGTAGTAGTAGTAGTAGTAGTAGTAGTAGTAGTAGTAGTAGTAGTAGTAGTAGTAGTAGTAGTAGTGGTGGTGGTGGCCGGGGTTGTCGCTTTCATTATCGTCAGATTTTATCTTAAAAGGAACTTGATAGTACCTCAACCCACCAATAGTGGTAGCTGAGTTGGAAAATATTTTCTATAGCTATTTCCACCGTTCTAACCCATATTACTTGTCGTCTGCTTGCCTCGTCGTGGCTTGTCGGAGTTACTTTCATTCTCTTTTTCTTGGGTTGTTTCTTGCGAACCGAGTTCACGACCGAGAGTTACGATTGCATCGACACTCTCTCTGACTTGATCAAATCGGGAATTCCACCTGTTATGATCGAAGGCAGTGGAACTTTAGAATATCTTCAAGCTTTGGTGAAATTTCTTTTAAATGTTATGTCCTCTATTTCCTTGACGTCATCGGTTCGCATTTAGGCGCCAAGGATCCAGTTGTTCAGAAATGGCTAGACGCGATCCATGTGGAAAACATTTTCAAAAGTATTGCGGATTATATAATGTTTGATGGATACGTTCCTATTATTTCTGGAGAAGAAGTTCTGATCATATCAGACAGATACCTGACTTGGCTCTTGGGAGAAGTCTTGACCGCTGATGCTGAAACTAGACAGCTCTTCGCGGACAAAGGAGGACTTTACTTTTCGAAACACGAGATTGGCTTCGACTACTTACACATCGTTTACACTACATCTTGGATGAGTAGCAATCCAATAGTACCAGAGTTCGGACAACTGATGTAAGTATGAATTTTATGGCAAAGTGAAAGGGACTGAAGATTCTTTATTGCAGTGTGGGACCAATGTTCGAAACGCAAGTTTTAAACTATCTGGATTTTGCGTTTGATATTTATGTTATTCTATAAAAAATTTTCATTTACCATGCCCCCTCGCAGAAAGATACTGCCCCCTCTGTGTAACTTTTCTGGCTACGGGCCTGGGAGCAACGCAAGTTTCTAGACACTCACAAGGCGAAGGATAGATTATTCGTGAGGTAAAATTGGTCATACATAATGTTTTGTCCAGTCTCCAGCTCTACCTATAAATACGTTGAAAAAATGGCTACACAATGATTCCAATTAGCTATATGTATTCCTGGTTCCACCCAGAGCCAAGAAGCGTCATTTTCCCCCCAAAAAATACCTTGACGTCTTTTTCGACCCATAGACGAAACTTATAGAGGATCTATAAAATATCCGAATGATTAAAAAATCCGTCGATGTTGTGTTCAATCAAAAATACCTCTCGAAAAAAGTCTACGCTAATCTTTTCTTTATTGTTCGAATAAATCCAGAAACAAGCCACGCTGCCCTCTAGTTTACGAAATTGCAAAATTAGCCCCAATGCAATAAATTGGTTCAAATCGTTCTTGGGGAATCTCAATCAACAAGTTTCCCTTAACGGCAGTTACCGGGAATTTGAATGTCTTAGATCTGGGGTTCCACAAGGCGAGGTAAAATTGTCATACATAATGCTTAGTTTAGCTCTTCCCTCAAAATCTACCTAGAAACGTTCAAAAATACTACAGGATATATGCTGTGTGGATTCCTTGTATAATTCTGAGAGAGCGGTAGCTCTCTTAGATAAGACTTGATACTGCCGCTAATGTATAAGGATGGTTTTCTGATTGGCTGTAAATTTTTTCGTATTATGTTTACTGCTTTGAAAAACTTCCACTGAACTGAAATCTGGTCCCTTAATGCGTGGTTAAAATTTCATAGAGATCCGTGCAAAAATGTTTCCTATAAAAAAATTAGATCAGGGTGGTTTTAGAATCCATAAAATGAATTCGACATTTGGTGAAAAATACTCTATTTTTCCATAGAGGTGATATGGGAATTTTTGGAAAAGTGACCTTCCATTGGGATCGTGTACTAAGAAAACTATTCGTTTGTTACGTTTGGGAACCATCTTAAATGAAAGATAACAGTTCATGGATGTGCCTTCCCATAGTTTCATTAAGAAAAATTAAGTTTAAGTATTGATTTTTATCATTGTTAACACATACTTCGACTTACGTTGTTTTGGGTATTGGAGTTACGGCGTTTTACCACTGTTAGAGACACGCAATTTACACCTAATTTTTTATGTTGGACTTGCGTCGTTTTTGTCTTGATTCACACCGTGAGAGGCCCTTAAGCTAGAAAAACATGTTGTTGAAGCTCACGCTGACTTTTATTATTTTCGTAAGAAAAACGTCTTTGAAATTTACTAGAATTACTTTCAATCCTAAAAATCACCAGAATATTTTATATTAAGCAATTTCACTAAGCCTTTGTCAAAATAACGTTATGTTGGTGTTCTACGCAACACCAGCTTCTGTTATTTGGGATAAATGCCAGACATTACGAATACTGTCGGTAGGTTCAAAAAAATTATAAACAAATTATTTATTAATCTTACTGGTAGATATATCAATTACTACATTGTTATCTGTGAGAGCTGGGTCATATTAATAAGCTGTAGAGGTAAATTTTACACCTTAATGATGAAACCTTCGCAGATTAAACGTTGGCGATAACTTTTCAAGGGAAATAACGACAAACAGAACGGTATAGATTCTTTCATTTAATAACATTTTACATTTGCATTATTTAAATTCAAATTCTATATTAAAGGTAAAAGCCATTGCTCTCTAACATGGATCTCTAACATGTTTTCTTAATTTTCAACATACCAACGATCAAATGATATTAATTTTCGTTTATGTTAAATATGGAACACGCTGTTCAGCGGTTCTGCTACTAAGCCTTCTCAAAGAAGTCAAACTTTCTGAAGTTATTGGGAATAAAGGTTTCTTAGACGCAAGTTGACGTTACCAAACATTGTTTCAAACTTACGCTTATGGGTCGTGGTTCTGAATTTTAAGAGGAGGCTTTTTATTTTATAACGCTTTATTGTTAAATTAATTAACATCAATTCTGGTTAAATATATAACACACTATTTTTTATTGAGTTTCTGAAATTATCAGAGCTAATATCAAAGACACATATTTAATTGCTCTCATTTCAACACAACTGCAACCGTATAGATTCATTCATTTAATAACAATTTTTCTAATTGAGCAAAAGTTACGGTCCCCTTTATATATGTTTCTAATTAGTGCAAATTTAAAAAATGTAAAACAGTTTCTTAACAATCTTAATTAAAATGAAGACTGAAAGAGCTGATATTTGTAGAAAAATATATCTTAGTGGACAAAGACTAGAAAAAGTAAACGATAAGAGAAGAAATGACATTATATAAAAATATATTATAATATATATATTAAAAATTTTAGGTTTTAAAACATGATTATAAAACATCAATTATTTGAAAAAATACTTATCTTCGTTTTTTTCGCCGAAATTACATTTGCATAAAAAGTTTCATCTTGAAATTTTGCATTGTATTCGAAATGGTTCATGTCAAAGCTTTACTATATAGCAAATACATGGGACATCGTTTATATTTCCGCTAGATTCCCAGTGCAGTCCTCGAAAGAAATAGTTCCTAGTTAGTGATATTTTAAAGGATGGTATCGTTTAATTTGAACTACAATACGTTTTAATAGGGGAAAGTAAACCCAATAGTGAAATTAATTCACGGCCCACCATTTGTCGGTGTCCGTTTACGTTTCCTCTACAAAATGTCCCTCATAAAACAGCAAGTCGACGTCATACCAAATTAATTCAACCAGAACCTTTAAAACAGTTCTCAAAACACGTAATATTATACGAATGGTTTTTTCTTAATAATATCATTTATCAAAATTTTAAAGATTTATTTATAAAACATTTTGAATCGTCGACACAAAAAAATGGAAACCAAATGGAATCATTGCCGTATAAATGCAGGCGCAGAACCAAGGAATCCTAAAGCGACGTTTAAGATGACAGTCATGATGAAAGATAAAGAAACAACGGTTTCGCTTATAGTTCGAAAAGAGAAACCAGGGTGGAGAAACGTTTGAAAATGACCCCTATCCATACTCGGATATTTTACATGCGAATACTGTTAATAACAAAAAGGATATACGTATAGAATGAATAATCTGTCTTTCAAAAACAATGCAAATGTAATTTTGGTGATAAAACGAAGTTAAGTATTTTCAAGCAAGTTATATCAGTATCGAGCGAGGCTTGGCCCATTTTTCTACATGTTAATGTTTTCATAGGATAATCGGTATGTTCCCATTTTCCCCAATCCCATAACACCCAAAAGCAGTATTTCGCCCAAAAGATTTTTTGTCCCATTTCGCCCAAAAGTTTTTTTTCCCATTTCCCCCAAGCCCATAAGTTGAGATTTAATTTTAGCCTTTAGAAATAAAAAAGACCTAGAAAAAATTAGCCTTGGGTTGGGTTAGGCTAGGCTAGGTTAGGTTAGGTTAGGTTAGTAATATTTTGGAAATGGTTTAACAATGTTACGCCTTTTCCAAAAACATTAATGTTTACAATTATCTTCTTCCGAATAAAAGAACCTTTCTCAAATTATAATATGCCTTTTCCAAAAAATAACTGTTTCCAATTATCTTCTTCCGAAATAAAATAACCTTTCTCAAATTATAATATGCCTTTTCCAAAAAATAACTGTTTCCAATTATCTTCTTCCGAAATAAAATAACCTTTCTCAAATTATAATATGCCTTTTCCAAAAAATAACTGTTTACAATTATCTTCTTCCGAAATAAAATAACCTTTCTCAAATTATAATATGCCTTCTCCAAAAATAACTGTTTACAATTATCTACTTCCGAAATAAAAACCTTTCTCGAATTATTTTCTTATCCTGGTAAGAGAATTGTAAACTGATACAGCCTGAAGAATAGTACAATATTTAAGTGTACTATTTAAAAAAAAGTCATAATTACGCGCCGAGTTTATTAAAGCAGTGCAAGGCACGGATCGAGAGGATATTGTAAGGGAAATTAATAACCAATGTTTCGGTTTTGGGGGAAAAATATTTTGGGACAAATGAGTTTGGGAGAAAGGGGAATTGGGGAAACTGTTTTTGGGTGAAATGGGGGAGAATCAGGATAATCATATCTTTAAACTGAAAATATTTATTATCTGTTATTTCGGTCATTCCATTTTCTTTTCTTATCGTTTACTTTTTCTAGTCTTTGTCCACTAAGACATTTTTTATTAATTATGAATTGCTATAAAAATTCAATTGCTAAGTAAAGAACTTCGCCGTGTATGTTCAATAAAAAAACTGAGATTATTTTCCGAGCTCTTAAATGGAGGTTTAAATTCAAAGTACAGTTATAAATATCATAGACCTTAAAGTAGATTCTACCATTCTTCAATCGACTGGAATTACGCTGGTTTGACCACCAGACTTGTTATCACTTTTAACTTTATCTGTTGTACAATCATTGGAACTGTAGGATTTTTGAATATATTTTTTCAACGTAACACTGGCTTCCGGAATTTCTAAGTTCTCGATGGTTGATTTGGTATCTTTCGTTTTACCAGGAAGGAATATGGTGATGAACAGTGCTGAAAATTTCAGGAAAAAAAGAAAATAAACGGAAGTTGTCAGTTCAGTGAGTTATGTAAAGAATGGGTATGTTATTAAGTAAGGGCGCATTTTCTATATATTCTCAATAATAATTTTTAGCTGAAATTCTTGTTTATTATTACGAGCCTGCTTTTTTGTGGTCAGTTTTTGAATGTCTTCAATTTTAAGATAAACTATGTAGTATTGACTGAAGAAAATAGTCATAATATCTACTAATGTCGTTAAAGCTGAACTTTCAGTTGTAAAAAAGTACTGAAATTATAAATAATGAAATCGTAGTTTTATTTCGCTGTTAAAAGCCCAGAAATTATCTTAAACGAGTTTTTGCTTCGCTGTCCTTAAAAACTGAATTTTTTACACAATCCCTATTCCAACATGGCCTAGAACATGAAATTTATTAGCTTAGTAGAAATGAGAAATAACCAAATTTAATTTCATAGCCGATGTATTCCAAACTATTCGAAAAATTACAAAACCGATATGGTAATGGTCTCTATTTGTTTGGAATTTGTCTACGTACACTTCTAAACTCCGAAGTAAATCGATTTATTAAATTAAAAAACCCTGGTTATTTTAACGACATACCTGTAATAGAAAACGCCAACTGCAGAAAGAACATCCAATTCCATCCTAATATGGCTTGCAAAGGATCGCTTATTGCGCTTGATACAAGGCTGCCAAGAAGCTAAAAACCATACAATTTAGCAATAACATTAAATATTTCTGTGAACCAAATGTCAAGGAATCGTTTTCACAATGTTTCACATCACCTGCGAAGTTAATAAAAGACCTGAAACCTTTCCGGAATGAGCTTGACCAAACAGTGCAACTGCACACATAGGAAATACAGCAAAAGTACTACTGGCCGCCGAGAATGCCACAAAACCACAGAAAGAAAATGTCACTACGAAAGGTACCGAAGAAAGGTATGCGCAGAATGTGAGCATTTGAATGAAAGGCCCCAAACATAATCAAATCACAACAAGAGCAACCTGTAAAGAAAACAAAATTGCGATTAGACATAGTTAATCAAGTAGCCTCCTGCTTTAGTAATGTGAAGCGGTGCTCACCTTGTAGGATGTTTTATCAGCAATTATGCGAATAACAATTTTCCCCAATATCACTCCAATTGAGGCGAAAGATACAAGATAAGTCATTCGATGATCGTCATTAAAAACGTGTAGACCAAAAGACTAAAAATACAAAGATCAAGAATTTATCTATTTAAAAGGAAGATTTAATAACAAGCCTCATTCGAATCCCTTCCATGGAACGAGGAAAGGAAAGAACGTGCAGGGAATATTTCAAGGGGCACAGAGGTAAAGAGGATATGCATTTTTTTATTACATCAGCAAAGAAATCAAAACAAAGATCAAAGAGAAACAATAGATTTCAAATGGAAAGGATTTTCTTGTAACTCATCATTTATATATACAATACAACTAACTGACTGATTGACAATGAAAGCCCAGCCCAAACCGCTTTACCCAGAAGGCTGAAAATTTGCCGAGACGTTTTTCAAAACAAAGTTTTTTTCCCAATCCGTGGCCATCTTTGAAAATGGCGACCAGAAATGTAAATATAATTTTTTAATGGAATAAAGTTCACGCGTTTCAACTGATTTCACTAATATTTAGTACTGTACATGATAATATTCTATATATTTGCTTTATGTTTTTAATTTGAAGCCATTTTCAAAAATGGCAACCGCAAAATTAATAATAGGCTGACTTGCAACGCCAGGTGCCTGTGGTGCAAGTTGAAAAAAAAAATTAATTTAGTCATTAAGATTTCTACGTCTATTTAATAATAAAAATTTCACCTTCAAGTAGGCGAAAATATAAATGGTCGGAAGTGTCAGGAAGAAACTTATTAGCCAAAGTATGTAAAGTTCCCTCCGTCTCAAGTATGTTGCAAATGACTCTTGGACGACGTCCTTATCCGTGTCCGACTTGATCTGAAACGATATCAAGAATTGTCATATTAAGTCAAATCAATTATTAATATTAAAGTTTATTACCTTCGAAGTTTCGTTATTAAATAAAAGCATAGATCCACATGCACTTAAAACGAAAACTATAAGCGCAGTCTCCCGTAATACATTTGGAACCCGATCTAACAGTGTGTAATCAATAAAATACCTGAAAACAGTTTTCGTTTTTAAATTAGTTGTTTTAAATTATTTTGTTTTAATTAAGAATATATACCCTTGATTTGACGAGGTTTTGTTTAGTAATATATTACTAGGGTTAATTAATGATGTCTGAATTTCAATCCAAATTATACCTCCGAGTCCATATCCTGAGCTAACTACGCCGAAAACGGTTCCGAATTTTTTAGGAAACCACTAAAAATTCATCAGAGAGAATTGAAAAACTTAATTCCGTTTCGAAAATAGCCTAACATGACACAAAGCCAATTTGAATTTAGTAGGGAGAAAATATTTGTAACAAGTCGACCCAAGGGCTTGTAATAACAGCCACATCGTACCCTACTTAACAGGCGTACATAAAATTTATGTGAATAGCTCCTCGATGCGCTACTTTTAACTGTGCTAAATTGATTACCCGTAATGCTTACTTCAATAAATTTATTTTTGTTATAATTGTAATAGTGCGACACAAAGAGAAATTTTGAGTGAGTAGCCCTTCGATGCGCAACCCTTAACATTGCTAAAATGATTACACACATGTAACCCTTAATATCAGCACAGAAAAATTTAGTGATTACCCCTCGATGATCGAGTTACCTTTAAGTGTGCTAAACTGATTACGTACTTAACGCTCGATTATGGTTATACTTACTATTATAATCCCCTTCCTCTTAAAATACACGAAAGGAAAATATCACCTCACCACAATTCTCTCCCATCCACTCTCCCTTCAATGATGAACGAAAAATCTTTCACGACAACGACACCGCCCACCACCAGCGACAACAACAACAACATGACAGGTCAAACTAAGACCCACATCGTAGATGTTCATCAAAACGATGTGGCTAAAAAGGATGGGTTTCGGTACTATTCTCAATTAATGGAACTAACCATGAGTTAATAATATGTTAGCTCCCTATAAGTTACTCAGGCTGCATAGGCGTAATGTATCCAGCGATTTCTTCTCATTTCGCCCGCGCGGGAAAAAATCCGAATGTTGCGCCCTCTCTTGTCGAAAAAAAAGATCCCGCTCGTACGGCTCCTCGACCTCGAGTCGTCGGCTGCTACTAAAGGTAGTGTTTTAGTCGTGAATGTTTATGTTTTAACAATTTAACATTAAATCATGGCGTTTGTGTCAGTACTGAGGCAAAAAAATGCAGGAACTCAATGCAATTTGCCGATCTTGATAAAGAATGCTAAAAATATGAGTTGTTATTGTGACTTGAAACCAGCTAAATCCAATCCACTGATCTCTTAACTGTTTTCTTAACCGAGGCTACTGAGCGAAATATTCGGCTGCTTAAATAGCTCCGATATCATTGGCTAGCTTCCACTACACGCGCGTTCGGGGAAAAACCGGAAAGAAGAGTAATTAAGATTTTCGTTCACGTGGCGGCCGCAGAGCGTCGCATATATTTGGGAAGCCGGCGGCGCGGGAGAAAACGCTGGAGTATAAAAATTAATTGTCTGAGCAACTTATAGGGAGCTAACATATTATTAACTCATGAACTAACTGCATGTGTTTGTGTTGAATATTGAATGTGTAAAAACTATACGCCATCGACATAACCAAAATTAAAGATATTTTTGATAATGAAGACCCACTTTTCGGATAAATGCTTACATTGGAAACGGTGACTATTGCGGCAATGTACAGAAATCCTCCTCCTATCCATGTAATGAAAGAGTAAGAAAATAACCACAATATGTAACTTACTCGGATGGTGTAGAAGGAAATAAAAAGAAAACCACTAATAATAAAGTGTAACGAATATTAACCAAGGACAATATTTTATACCAAGAAGAAATATACCTAATTAAATCCGCCTCTGGTGCTCGAGTGATAGTCGACAATCCCCTGTTCATAGGGACTTGGCAATTCGGGCTTAACTCCGCCCCTAGCGCCATTATGGTATGCTTTTTTTACAGAATGAAAGCTATATAAGCCCCTCCTCAAGGCGACCCAAGGGCTCGTAATAGTAGCCACATCGTACGAGTGAATAGCCCCTCTATACCTACCCTAATGAGTGGATAACCCCTCTATACCTTACCCAATGAGTGAATAGCGCTATCTTTTACAATGCTTAAATGATTTACCGTGCATAAAATCAGAGTGAATAGCCCCTCGATGCGCTACCCTAAACGGTGATGAAATTATTACCCGTATAAATTTAGTTAATTTACTTATGCCGTAATTTCAATTTTCCGGCGAATCGAAGAACAGATAGTTTTAGTGATTATCCCCTCGATGAGTTTACAACATAGACTTAAGCCGATGCATACTTATCGCTTCTTATAAATTTCTAACATTACGTACTGAACGCTCAATTAATACACGTACAGAAAGTTTTAGTTTATGACACAGACTTATGCCCACGCATAATTTTCGCATCTTATAAGTTTCTAACATGAACTTACGGCCGGAAGAGTTTGAAAGAGAAAGAATTCGGTAAAACACCCAATAATTGTAATATCCCGGTGTCTTAAGACCATTCAAAAAAGAACGTCAGTAAATACTTGCTTTTGCTTTCAAAATTTCCCTCGATTTCTTTGAATGTTGAAATAGGGGAGCGTGAAACTCTTATTGTCGACGGGTGAGAGGAATATTTAAGGGCGGGTATATGGCTTAACCTATCATAATTCCCTTCCTTTTCAGTAGACGAACGAAAAATATCAACTTCACCACAATCCTCTCCCTTTCTTTTTCCCTTCAATGACGATCGAAAAATTTTATACTGCCAAAGGCTCTACTATTGACACGAAATCCATGAAAACCGCAAGGTTAGTGTCCACACTCTTTCCCGGCAGAAAGCCATGTTGGCAATCGTTAGGGAAGAGCTGGAAAGTCTGAAATATAATAAAAACTAAACACCTTTTTAAAGTAAGAGATATTTGATTTGTAAACCAAAAGAAATTAATACCGTAGTCTCTGGAGAGTGTATCAGGGAAACCTCTGTAACTAAGCAAGTTTATGATATTACCATCTCTGTAAGTGTTCTAAATAATTAAATAAATATATATTTATATTGTAAGTTAATTAAATTAATTTGCAAGTGCTTCTAGACAGACACATTTTTGAGGTTAACTATACCTGTACATTTAATTTGGGAATTTAGGTTTTGGGATTAGATAAGCTAAAGTCTAAAATTTTATTTTTTCTCTTTAAGCGCGTTACAATTTTGGACAATCAAAAATGATAATTTGATGTTTAATTTTAAGTATTGGCATTCGCAATAAAATCTTTCTATTAATGTTTGATTACTCAAATAAGCCTAATAATAAATTTTACGAAGCACAAGCACTTTGTAAGGTTCTTTTCACTTTTCAGTAACAAATTTTGACAATGAAAAATTATCATTTCAAGTTTAAATTTACCTAAAAACGATAATGATAATTTATTTAATTAAATCTTAATTGGGTTCTTTTCAGTTACATATTTTCCAAAGACAAAATATCGTTTCAAGTTTAAATTTACCTATAAACGTTAATAATAATTTATTTAAGAAACTCTTAATTTTAACTAATAAGAGTAATCAATTACTAATCATCACTTATGATCACTAACTTTAAGAAAAAAAGTTCAATATTATTTTTATAAACGCAATCAAAATAAGCACTGTTAACATGATAATTAAAAACCTTATACTACAACTTCACATTAAGTAATGAGTTCAGAAATAAATGTACTTGTTTCTCTCACCAGATTGACCAGAAGGAAAACAATTATCTAGACATCAAGAAACAATATCAATATCATCATCCCATTCGTAAACGCAACAGTTATGAACCAAATTTCAAAATTTGCACAAACTATCTTCGAACTCACTTCCTTGCAGATTTCAGACGTTTTTCTATGCCTACACCCATGGACGAACCAATGCAGTATTGCTTTGTCCATGTTACACCTACCGGCGTTTCCCTATTGTAGCGTCATCTACGTACACTACTATTTTAGCAACAGTTTGGAAGAAATATTTATGCATTGTTAACTATCTATTAAATTTAGTTTTTTAATTGTAAATTTTATGTATGAGCAAAACAGTTTAAAATTACTTTGGCATATGTATTAAAATTAGGCCGACATGATGGCGCTAAATAGAGCCTAGATCTGACTTAGATAACTAGCCTTCATTCCAACTCTCAGAGCATTCCACCCCCATTTTTCCTTATAACTACTCCTCCAGTTCAAAGAATTCGATTTACATGTATAAGCACGACTTTTGAAGAAAATTCAAAGGAACCGAAAATTAACATTAAGTTTTATGGGAGGAGGTTGGTTTTTGCCAGATCCTTCCTTCGTCCTATTGATCCAAATGACCTTAAATTGTAGTGAGACGTGTGTTTCAATGTGTTTAATTATACTAAGAAAGATTAAAGCTTTTTTGTGTAAAAATTATTATCCAAGGCCAAACTGATGATATCTTCGGATCTACTGATCCAAATGTCCTGAAATTTTACCTTGAGGTGTGTTACAATCTATTCTATTATATTAAATAGGATAAATATTTTAATAAAAATGAATTTCTAATGTAAAAATTGTAAATTCAGTATTTAAACCACAATTCAGTACTTACAACCATTTTCCAAGAAAAAAAACCATCCCCATCCTTGTCCAAAACAGGCCTTTTAGAGAGTTAATAGATTATAAAACCAAGACCTCTTGAACCAATATTCTTAGATTTGTAAACGTGCAGAAGGGCAGGTCTTGCGAAACCTGATCAGTTGAATAACATATAATGAGAACGTTCTGCGTTCGTTACCAAATGATACTGATAAAAAATTATTGCATGAAAATGTAAGGTCTACCTCGCAAGAAGCTTCAGAATGTCATCGAAAAAGCATAGTACCGCTGCGAGGAAGCTTTTTTCTTCTTGGACCTCCTTGACAACCAAGTATAATATAAAACTATATCTCAAGTAAATCCTGGTTTTTTAACCAACAGTAACTGATATCGTGATACTTTTCCCCCACCCTTACAGTTAGTTTCTTAATCATGATTTTTCTACTCTTAAAATTGCGTTGCGTTTACATAGTAACGTTTACTTGGTAGAAACACAAGGGCTCTTCTGAACATTCCCATTTAGGTGTGTTGTAAGCTTTATGGCCTGTAATTTGGTTTAGTTACAGGATTTTTAGTGCCATGTGTAAGCGATATGTTTAATCTTGGAAAGGGCCTGAAAGTACTTAATTTATCATTTTGACAAAGCTAATTAATTTGACAGTTTTCAACCATTTTTAGATATAATACATTGTATCAATCTCTCATTAAAGTTTCATTACATTTGGACCATTAGATCTAAATATATTGTGATTGAATACTGAATTTACAATTTTGGCATTGATATTATCAGGAGAAAATGCTATTTTCTCCTGATATTATTTATCAACAAGTGGAAAAAAATGATACTTGACCTTCATATGATATTATTTGTGTTTTTGCTTTTGCGCTTCGAGTTGAAAAAGTATTCGCCTGACCCTTGCTGGCAGGCTGGCTGGGTGCCTTTCCGCCCTTTTTCGCGTGCGGAATTAGATTTAAATTTATTAATAGCATTTAGAACAATACTTAGGTGGCTTTGCAACGTCAACGTATTTTATTTATTTAAGAAACTATTAAGATTAGTCATGGTAAGTATTTGATTACTCTTATTATAAGTTAAAATTAACAGATAAATAAATTATAAAGAATGCTTACAGGCAAATTTAAACTTCAAATAATAATTTTGGTTTGTCAAAAATTGTATGTGAAAAGAACCTTACAAACTGCCTGGTCCAATTTATTATTAAGGGTTATTTGAGCAATCAGACGTTAATAGAACGATTTTGTTGCGAATACTAATGCTTATTATTTAATCTACAAATTATCATGTTTGTTTATAAATCAGACGTTAATAGAACGATTTTGTTGCGAATACTAATGCTTATAATTTAATCTACAAATTATCATGTTTGTTAATAAAAAATTGTAACTGAAAATAACCGTTGAAAGTGCTTTGTCGAAACTATCACTAAGTTCATCAAACCGCACTAGAAAGATTTTAATGTGAATACTAATTAAAAAAAGTTTGTATAATATAAAAAAACTGTAATTGTTTTTGTTAAAGAATTTATTTTAAGGCCAAAATTATCAGTGATGATTATATTAAACCAAATTCATACTAAAATGATTTTGTTCGTAATCGAAAGGATATTTGATAAGGAAAAAGAGAATACCGCCAACTTTTGATCCATCGAGCTGAGCCAAAAGTTGGATCGTCTGAAAGAGCCTTAAGTTATAGAGACTTTTGCGCCACCTTCCTTTAAAGGTTTTTCCATACAAACCTAACCGAATAGCAGCATACCCTTATGCCATACACTAATCTATGGTTTGTGTTTGTGTCGAATCTGCAACATAGCTGGAGATATCCTTCTACGAGAAATACTCTGGCAGAAAGTAAACTTGCTGGTAGCAAACCCCAAGGATGATGCATAAGAGGGGAGGTAAAAAACGAGGCAGATACCACTTACAGTGGCGCGCAACTTCGACGCGCAAGCCGTTGGTAAAGGCGAGCCTCACGTGATCGTTGTTGGAAACGAGGGATATTCAAAACTATAATCAAGCTTATGAGTCTAGAGCAAGGAGGCTTAAACGCATGCGTGAGAATATACGCTCTCTTGTCGTGAGGGGGAAGCACTAACAATGGTATCCGTGGAACGCCACAGTATCGTTTTAGGAACGGGGGACTACGCGCATTTTGTCTGAGTCTGAATTTCCCCTCTTAATAAATTGTCGTTGCAAACACTCTTTAGACTCATACTTATGAAGAGCATTATAATTATATTACAAAATCAAGAGATTTAAACATATTTCATACCCATTATTCAAAGATTTCTCACATTGTTTGGAAATTCGAGGACTAATGGGTGTTGCCATGAGTGTTTCGAGGATGGAATGTTGTCCTATATAACACAAATCCGGTTTCGTACTGACCCACGGAAACCAGTTGCCGAGTTCAAAGTTAAAATCGAAAGGATCTACAAAGGTCTTGGCGAATTCGGTTACTCCGGACTTGAACACTGACATACAGGGTGGAAAAGATCAGAGTGCCCACATTTTTCGGACATTTTATAAAAAATCTCGAGATCAATGACGAAATTAATTGTATTCCATTTTCCAGACTCATGGCAATTAAATTAAAGAAATCTCTGGCATGCACTAAACAAATCGTTCATGTAGTTTCAAATTATCACAAAAATGAGAATTTGAAAGAAATCAATACAAATAATGTTAATGAAAAATTAGTTTTTTTAAGATATCATAAATGTTGCAAGATTAATCCTGCAACAAACAGGAAATTAATGTCCTTCAGCGCAAATGTTCGATGTGTCTACCTTCCGGATGTAGACATTCTTCAAGTCTACTGGCCATTGATTCGCGGGCGTGGCGAAGCTTTCCTGGGGTGATGTTGGCAATGGCGATTCCTATTCTGGCTTTAAGGTCGTCGGGTGAATCTGGTTCAGTTGCCCCAAAGGAAGAAATCTAACGGAGTTAGGTCAGGAGACCATGGAGGCAAGGGCGTTGGTCCACCCCTACCAATCCATCGTTTAGGGAACTCGTTATTCAGCCACTCTCTTACGGGTACGGCGAAGTGCGGTGGCGCGCCATCCTGTTGGAACCACATATCCCTCACTACTGCCAATGGTAAATCATTAATGGCATCAGTAAATGCTTGACGCAAAAACTCCTAGTAATGTTGCCCGGTGATGTTCTCGTCAAAAAAGAATGGCCCAATGATTCTGTCGCCAATGATGCCAACCCACACATTGGTTTTCCAACGCACCTGATGCTAATGCTCCCGAAGCCAGTGAGGATTTTGCTGCGACCAATAGTGAAGGTTATGTCGGTTGACTGTTCCATCTCGATGGAATGTAGCTTCGTGAGAGAACATAATCCTGCTAAGGAAACCTGGGTTTTCTTCATCGAGGAACCGCATTGCCATACAAAAGAACTGACGCCTAAGATAGTCATCCCCTGTTAACGCTTGGTGTAGGTGAATTCGGTAAGGATGGAATCGGTTAAAGAATTCTCTGGCATGCACTAAACAAATCGTTCATGTAGTTTCAAATAATCACAAAATGCTTAATTTTAATAAATCAATACAAAAACGGATTTATGTACTAAGAACGTCGGATCGTAGCTTTAGCCTCTAGTACCATCCTCGCATACTTTATTGAGAAACTTCGTCTGCTTATATTTTGACACCACCCACAAATTCTGTATATAGCGATTTCTAGAGATCGAAAATGTCATTCTCATCTCTATTTTCGTGGTTAAATATTTTTTTCCGAAATTGCGCCAGTGGTTAAAAAGCAAAGTGGACAACAATGCGATACTCCCGATTTAGTGGAATCAGGAGTTCATAATAAGCCCCCTTCGGGGGGGAGTATGAATCTGGCCATAGAGCTAATGGTAAAAATCGCGAACAACAAGATTATGTCGTTGCGCATAGAATGGATTGGCCTGTTTATGGACATACAACCTTACAGTATATCGTAGTGGCATCTATGCTCCTTGGTTTTCGTTCCAAAACTTCCGTTGGCTGGGACCTCCGTCGAAAAGAAAAGTGGCGATATGGTGGACGTAGAAACACGTTGCAATCCTTATATTAAAGATACTGGGAATAAATTTATCCAAACCGTTTTAATTTAACCACGGAATTCTCACTCACACCTATCACAACAAAACATCATTGACGATCGTTTAAATGATTTGTAGAAAACTAGAAACCCCGACTAAAAGCCAACTTCTTAGCCAAGGCTTAATTTGCACCGTTCCGACAGAAGCAGACGTGAGCCATTTTCGCTCTCAAAATCACAAGATAGAAATAGTGCTAAACCGGAAGTGTGTAAGTTAATGCTCGTGGGCGCTAAGAAATGGGGTAACTATTTCTTTGGGAGTTAAGCGGTGTATGAATCCGCTGAGCTTTACGGCGAAACTTTGTTGTTACCAAAAGAGCATAGATCAGAAAGTGAAGAACTTTAAACCTTTCCAGCCTTTAGCAACGGTATTCGTGTAAAATGAGAAGCAAGGGGGGACACAAATGGGTGGTTGGTGAGCCTCGTTTTCAACTACCAATCGAATCAGAAATATATTAGGTCATAGTAAATGTCACGTGACAAGCGGAAAGTAGTTCGCGATGGTAGCTGCTCCTGGGGATAGTGGGGAATACTATTGAGAAATCGGCTGCTTAACTAGGCTTAACGGTTGTTCTTTAGCCCTCTTTCGGTTCAATCGTCGTGGAATTTTCAAGTTTCGTTAAGTTGAATATTGATATTGTTTTTCATGCATTCTATTGCACCTTTAAGTTTTCCGTCTTTATCAATCAGGAAAAAGTCATCCTTTTCGTAGCTTTCTAAAATGTTTGCTAAATTCCAATCTGACATTTTGACAAATGTGCCGATTCCCGACTACCTAAATGACTAGATTATATTAAGCCTTGGAATTAAACTATAGCAGACGACATGAAAATAAAGAAATAAGTGAACTATATTTTCGAGCCAACTTACGCATGTACAGGTGGCGGGTAATTAAGCTAGATTACCGTTGGCGGGTAATTAAGCTAGATTACAGGTGGCGGATAATTAAGCTAGATTACCTGTGGCGGGTAATTAAGCTAGATTACCAATGGCGGGTAATTAAGCTAGATTACCGTTGTCGGGTAATTAAGCTAGATTACCGTTGGCAGGTAATTAAGCTAGATTACCGGTGGCGGGTAATTAAGCTAGATTACCGGTGGCGGGTAATTAAGCTAGATTACCGTTGGCGGGTAATTAAGCTAGATTACCGTTGGCGGGTAATTAAGCTAGATTACCGATGGTGGATAATTAAGCTAGATTACCGATGGCGGGTAATTAAGCTAGATTACAGGTGACGAGAAATTAAGCTAGATTACCGGTGGCGGGTAATTAAGCTAGATTACAGGTGGCGGGTAATTAAGCTAGATTACAGGTGGCGGGTAATTAAGCTAGATTACCGTTGGCGGGTAATTAAGCTAGATTACCGTTGGCGGGTAATTAAGCTAGATTGCCGATGGCGGGTAATTAAGCTAGATTACAGGTGGCGGGTAATTAAGCTAGATTACCGTTGGCGGGTAATTAAGCTAGATTACCGGTGGTGGGTAATATAAGCTAGATTACCGATGGCGGGTAATTAAACTAGATTACCGATGGCGGGTAATTAAGCTAGATTACCGATGGCGGGTAATTAAGCTAGATTACCGATGGCGCGTAATTAAGCTAGATTACCGGTGGCGGGTAATTAAGCTAGATTAACGATGGCGGGTAATTAAGCTAGATTACCGGTGGCGGGTAATTAAGCTAGATTACCGGTGGCGGGTAATTAAGCTAGATTACCGGTGGCGGGTAATTAAGCTAGATTTCCGTTGGCGGGTAATTAAGCTAGATTACCGATGACGGGTAATTAAGCTAGACTACCGATGGCGGGTAATTAAGCTAGATTACCGATGGCGGGTAATTAAGATAGATTACCGATGGCGGGTAATTAAGCTAGATTACCGGTGGCGGGTAATTAAGCTAGATTACCGGTGGCGGGTAATTAAGTTAGATTACCGTTGGCGGGTAATTAAGCCAGATTACCGTTGGCGGGTAATTAAGCTAGATTACCGATGACGGGTAATTCAGCTAGACTACCGATGGCGGGTAATTAAGCTAGACTACCGTTGGCGGGGAATTAAGCTAGATTACCGATGGCGGGTAATTAAGGTAGGTTACGGGTGGCGGGTAATTAAGCTAGGTTACCGGTGGCGGGTAATTAAGCTAGATTTCCGGTGGCGGGTAATTAAGCTAGATTACCGTTGTCGGGTAATTAAGCTAGATTACCGTTGGCAGGTAATTAAGCTAGATTACCGGTGGCGGGTAATTAAGCTAGATTACCGTTGTCGGGTAATTAAGCTAGATTACCGTTGGCAGGTAATTAAGCTAGATTACCGGTGGCGGGTAATTAAGCTAGATTACCGGTGGCGGGTAATTAAGCTAGATTACCGTTGGCGGGTAATTAAGCTAGATTACCGTTGGCGGGTAATTAAGCTAGATTACCGATGGTGGATAATTAAGCTAGATTACCGATGGCGGGTAATTAAGCTAGATTACAGGTGACGAGTAATTAAGCTAGATTACCGGTGGCGGGTAATTAAGCTAGATTACAGGTGGCGGGTAATTAAGCTAGATTACAGGTGGCGGGTAATTAAGCTAGATTACCGATGGCGGGTAATTAAGCTAGATTACCGGTGGCGGGTAATTAAGCTAGATTACCGGTGGCGGGTAATTAAGCTAGATTACCGGTGGCGGGTAATTAAGGTAGATTACCGTTGGCGGGTAATTAAGCTAGATTTCCGTTGGCGGGTAATTAAGCTAGACTACCGATGGCGGGTAATTAAGCTAGACTACCGTTGGCGGGTAATTAAGCTAGACTACCGTTGGCGGGTAATTAAGCTAGATTACCGATGGCGGGTAATTAAGGTAGGTTACAGGTGGCGGGTAATTAAGCTAGATTACCGGTGGCGGGTAATTAAGCTAGATTTCCGGTGGCGGGTAATTAAGCTAGATAACCGATGGCGGGTAATTAAGCTAGATTACCGATGGCGGGTAATTAAGCTAGATTACCGGTGGTGGGTAATATAAGCTAGATTACCGATGGCGGGTAATTAAACTAGATTACCGATGGCGGGTAATTAAGCTAGATTACCGATGGCGGGTAATTAAGCTAGATTACCGTTGGCGGGTAATTAAGCTAGATTACCGTTGGCGGGTAATTAAGCTAGATTACCGATGGTGGATAATTAAGCTAGATTACCGATGGCGGGTAATTAAGCTAGATTACAGGTGACGAGTAATTAAGCTAGATTACCGGTGGCGGGTAATTAAGCTAGATTACAGGTGGCGGGTAATTAAGCTAGATTACAGGTGGCGGGTAATTAAGCTAGATTACCGTTGGCGGGTAATTAAGCTAGATTACCGTTGGCGGGTAATTAAGCTAGATTGCCGATGGCGGGTAATTAAGCTAGATTACAGGTGGCGGGTAATTAAGCTAGATTACCGTTGGCGGGTAATTAAGCTAGATTACCGTTGGCGGGTAATTAAGCTAGATTACCGGTGGTGGGTAATATAAGCTAGATTACTGATGGCGGGTAATTAAACTAGATTACCGATGGCGGGTAATTAAGCTAGATTACCGATGGCGGGTAATTAAGCTAGATTACCGATGGCGGGTAATTAAGCTAGATTACCGGTGGCGGGTAATTAAGCTAGATTACCGGTGGCGGGTAATTAAGGTAGATCACCGTTGGCGGGTAATTAAGCCAGATTACCGTTGGCGGGTAATTAAGCTAGATTACCGATGACGGGTAATTAAGCTAGACTACCGATGGCGGGTAATTAAGCTAGACTACCGTTGGCGGGTAATTAAGCTAGATTACCGTTGGCGGGTAATTAAGCCAGATTACCGTTGGCGGGGAATTAAGCTAGATTACCGATAACGGGTAATTAAGCTAGACTACCGATGGCGGGTAATTAACCTAGACTACCGTTGGCGGGTAATTAAGCTAGATTACCGATGGCGGGTAATTAAGCTAGATTACAGGTGGCGGGTAATTAAGCTAGATTACCGGTGGCGGGTAATTAAGCTAGATTTCCGGTGGCGGGTAATTAAGCTAGATTACCGATGGCGGGTAATTAAGCTAGATTATCGTTGGCGGGTAATTAAGCTAGATTACCGGTGGCGGGTAATTAAGCTAGATTACCGGTGGCGGGTAATTAAGTTAGATTACCGTTGGCGGGTAATTAAGCTAGATTACCGTTGGTGGGTAATTAAGCTAGATTACCGTTGGCGGGTAATTAAGCTAGATTACCGATGGCGGATAATTAAGCTAGATTACCGATGGCGGGTAATTAAGCTAGATTACCGGTGGCGGGTAATTAAGCTAGATTACCGGTGGCGGGTAATTAAGCTAGATTACCGGTGGCGGGTAATTAAGGTAGATAGATTACCGATGGCGGGTAATTAAGGTAGGTTACAGGTGGCGGGTAATTAAGCTAGATTACCGGTGGCGGGTAATTAAACTAGATTTCCGGTGGCGGGTAATTAAGCTAGATTACCGTTGTCGGGTAATTAAGCTAGATTACCGTTGGCAGGTAATTAAGCTAGATTACCGGTGGCGGGTAATTAAGCTAGACTACCGATGACGGGTAATTAAGCTAGACTACCGATGGCGGGTAATTAAGCTAGACTACCGTTGGCGGGTAATTAAGCCAGATTACCGATGACGGGTAATTAAGCTAGATTACCGATGACGGGTAATTAAGCTAGATTACCGGTGGCGGGTAATTAAGCTAGATTACCGGTGGCGGGTAATTAAGCTAGATTACCGTTGGCGGGTAATTAAGCTAGATTACCGGTGGCGGGTAATTAAGTTAGATTACCGTTGGCGGGTAATTAAGCTAGATTACCGTTGGCGGGTAATTAAGCTAGATTACCGTTGGCGGGTAATTAAGCTAGATTACCGATGGCGGATAATTAAGCTAGATTACCGATGGCGGGTAATTAAGCTAGATTACCGGTGGCGGGTAATTAAGCTAGATTACCGGTGGCGGGTAATTAAGCTAGATTACCGGTGGCGGGTAATTAAGGTAGATTACCGTTGGCGGGTAATTAAGCTAGATTTCCGTTGGCGGGTAATTAAGGTAGATTACCGATGACGGGTAATTAAGCTAGACTACCGATGGCGGGTAATCAAGCTAGATTACCGATGGCGGGTAATTAAGCTAGATTACCGGTGGCGGGTAATTAAGCTAGATTACCGGTGACGAGTAATTAAGCTAGATTACCGGTGGCGGGTAATTAAGCTAGATTACAGGTGGCGGGTAATTAAGCTAGATTACCGTTGGCGGGTAATTAAGCTAGATTACCGTTGGCGGGTAATTAAGCTAGATTGCCGATGGCGGGTAATTAAGCTAGATTACAGGTGGCGGGTAATTAAGCTAGATTACCGTTGGCGGGTAATTAAGCTAGATTACCGTTGGCAGGTAATTAAGCTAGATTACCGGTGGTGGGTAATATAAGCTAGATTACTGATGGCGGGTAATTAAACTAGATTACCGATGGCGGGTAATTAAGCTAGATTACCGATGGCGGGTAATTAAGCTAGATTACCGATGGCGGGTAATTAAGCTAGATTACCGGTGGCGGGTAATTAAGCTAGATTACCGGTGGCGGGTAATTAAGGTAGATCACCGTTGGCGGGTAATTAAGCCAGATTACCGTTGGCGGGTAATTAAGCTAGATTACCGATGACGGGTAATTAAGCTAGACTACCGATGGCGGGTAATTAAGCTAGACTACCGTTGGCGGGTAATTAAGCTAGATTACCGTTGGCGGGTAATTAAGCCAGATTACCGTTGGCGGGGAATTAAGCTAGATTACCGATAACGGGTAATTAAGCTAGACTACCGATGGCGGGTAATTAAGCTAGACTACCGTTGGCGGGTAATTAAGCTAGATTACCGATGGCGGGTAATTAAGCTAGATTACAGGTGGCGGGTAATTAAGCTAGATTACCGGTGGCGGGTAATTAAGCTAGATTTCCGGTGGCGGGTAATTAAGCTAGATTACCGATGGCGGGTAATTAAGCTAGATTATCGTTGGCGGGTAATTAAGCTAGATTACCGGTGGCGGGTAATTAAGCTAGATTACCGGTGGCGGGTAATTAAGTTAGATTACCGTTGGCGGGTAATTAAGCTAGATTACCGTTGGCGGGTAATTAAGCTAGATTACCGTTGGCGGGTAATTAAGCTAGATTACCGATGGCGGATAATTAAGCTAGATTACCGATGGCGGGTAATTAAGCTAGATTACCGGTGGCGGGTAATTAAGCTAGATTACCGGTGGCGGGTAATTAAGCTAGATTACCGGTGGCGGGTAATTAAGGTAGATAGATTACCGATGGCGGGTAATTAAGGTAGGTTACAGGTGGCGGGTAATTAAGCTAGATTACCGGTGGCGGGTAATTAAGTTAGATTACCGTTGGCGGGTAATTAAGCTAGATTACCGTTGGCGGGTAATTAAGCTAGATTACCGTTGGCGGGTAATTAAGCTAGATTACCGTTGGCGGGTAATTAAGCTAGATTACCGGTGGTGGGTAATATAAGCTAGATTACCGATGGCGGGTAATTAAACTAGATTACCGATGGCGGGTAATTAAGCTAGATTACCGATGGCGGGTAATTAAGCTAGATTACCGATGGCGGGTAATTAAGCTAGATTACCGGTGGCGGGTAATTAAGCTAGATTACCGGTGGCGGGTAATTAAGCTAGATTACCGTTGGCGGGTAATTAAGCCAGATTACCGTTGGCGGGTAATTAAGCTAGATTACCGATGACGGGTAATTAAGCTAGACTACCGATGGCGGGTAATTAAGCTAGACTACCGTTGGCGGGTAATTAAGCTAGATTACCGTTGGCGGGTAATTAAGCCAGATTACCGTTGGCGGGTAATTAAGCTAGATTACCGATAACGGGTAATTAAGCTAGACTACCGATGGCGGGTAATTAAGCTAGACTACCGTTGGCGGGTAATTAAGCTAGATTACCGTTGGCGGGTAATTAAGCCAGATTACCGTTGGCGGGGAATTAAGCTAGATTACCGATAACGGGTAATTAAGCTAGACTACCGATGGCGGGTAATTAAGCTAGACTACCGTTGGCGGGTAATTAAGCTAGACTACCGATGACGGGTAATTAAGCTAGACTACCGATGGCGGGTAATTAAGCTAGACTACCGTTGGCGGGTAATTAAGCCAGATTACTGATGACGGGTAATTAAGCTAGATTACCGATGACGGGTAATTAAGCTAGATTACCGGTGGCGGGTAATTAAGCTAGATTACCGGTGGCGGGTAATTAAGCTAGATTACCGTTGGCGGGTAATTAAGCTAGATTACCGGTGGCGGGTAATTAAGTTAGATTACCGTTGGCGGGTAATTAAGCTAGATTACCGTTGGCGGGTAATTAAGCTAGATTACCGTTGGCGGGTAATTAAGCTAGATTACCGATGGCGGATAATTAAGCTAGATTACCGATGGCGGGTAATTAAGCTAGATTACCGGTGGCGGGTAATTAAGCTAGATTACCGGTGGCGGGTAATTAAGCTAGATTACCGGTGGCGGGTAATTAAGGTAGATTACCGTTGGCGGGTAATTAAGCTAGATTTCCGTTGGCGGGTAATTAAGGTAGATTACCGATGACGGGTAATTAAGCTAGACTACCGATGGCGGGTAATCAAGCTAGATTACCGATGGCGGGTAATTAAGCTAGATTACCGGTGGCGGGTAATTAAGCTAGATTACCGGTGACGAGTAATTAAGCTAGATTACCGGTGGCGGGTAATTAAGCTAGATTACAGGTGGCGGGTAATTAAGCTAGATTACCGTTGGCGGGTAATTAAGCTAGATTACCGTTGGCGGGTAATTAAGCTAGATTGCCGATGGCGGGTAATTAAGCTAGATTACAGGTGGCGGGTAATTAAGCTAGATTACCGTTGGCGGGTAATTAAGCTAGATTACCGTTGGCGGGTAATTAAGCTAGATTACCGGTGGTGGGTAATATAAGCTAGATTACTGATGGCGGGTAATTAAACTAGATTACCGATGGCGGGTAATTAAGCTAGATTACCGATGGCGGGTAATTAAGCTAGATTACCGATGGCGGGTAATTAAGCTAGATTACCGGTGGCGGGTAATTAAGCTAGATTACCGGTGGCGGGTAATTAAGTTAGATTACCGTTGGCGGGTAATTAAACTAGATTACCGTTGGCGGGTAATTAAGCTAGATTACCGTTGGCGGGTAATTAAGCTAGACTACCGATGGCGGGTAATTAAGCTAGACTACCGTTGGCGGGTAATTAAGCTAGACTACCGATGACGGGTAATTAAGCTAGACTACCGATGGCGGGTAATTAAGCTAGACTACCGTTGGCGGGTAATTAAGCCAGATTACCGATGACGGGTAATTAAGCTAGATTACCGATGACGGGTAATTAAGCTAGATTACCGGTGGCGGGTAATTAAGCTAGATTACCGGTGGCGGGTAATTAAGCTAGATTACCGTTGGCGGGTAATTAAGCTAGATTACCGGTGGCGGGTAATTAAGTTAGATTACCGTTGGCGGGTAATTAAGCTAGATTACCGTTGGCGGGTAATTAAGCTAGATTACCGTTGGCGGGTAATTAAGCTAGATTACCGATGGCGGATAATTAAGCTAGATTACCGATGGCGGGTAATTAAGCTAGATTACCGGTGGCGGGTAATTAAGCTAGATTACCGGTGGCGGGTAATTAAGCTAGATTACCGGTGGCGGGTAATTAAGGTAGATTACCGTTGGCGGGTAATTAAGCTAGATTTCCGTTGGCGGGTAATTAAGGTAGATTACCGATGACGGGTAATTAAGCTAGACTACCGATGGCGGGTAATCAAGCTAGATTACCGATGGCGGGTAATTAAGCTAGATTACCGGTGGCGGGTAATTAAGCTAGATTACCGGTGACGAGTAATTAAGCTAGATTACCGGTGGCGGGTAATTAAGCTAGATTACAGGTGGCGGGTAATTAAGCTAGATTACCGTTGGCGGGTAATTAAGCTAGATTACCGTTGGCGGGTAATTAAGCTAGATTGCCGATGGCGGGTAATTAAGCTAGATTACAGGTGGCGGGTAATTAAGCTAGATTACCGTTGGCGGGTAATTAAGCTAGATTACCGTTGGCGGGTAATTAAGCTATATTACCGGTGGTGGGTAATATAAGCTAGATTACTGATGGCGGGTAATTAAACTAGATTACCGATGGCGGGTAATTAAGCTAGATTACCGATGGCGGGTAATTAAGCTAGATTACCGATGGCGGGTAATTAAGCTAGATTACCGGTGGCGGGTAATTAAGCTAGATTACCGGTGGCGGGTAATTAAGGTAGATCACCGTTGGTGGGTAATTAAGCCAGATTACCGTTGGCGGGTAATTAAGCTAGATTACCGATGACGGGTAATTAAGCTAGACTACCGATGGCGGGTAATTAAGCTAGACTACCGTTGGCGGGTAATTAAGCTAGATTACCGTTGGCGGGTAATTAAGCCAGATTACCGTTGGCGGGGAATTAAGCTAGATTACCGATAACGGGTAATTAAGCTAGACTACCGATGGCGGGTAATTAAGCTAGACTACCGTTGGCGGGTAATTAAGCTAGATTACCGATGGCGGGTAATTAAGCTAGATTACAGGTGGCGGGTAATTAAGCTAGATTACCGGTGGCGGGTAATTAAGCTAGATTTCCGGTGGCGGGTAATTAAGCTAGATTACCGATGGCGGGTAATTAAGCTAGATTATCGTTGGCGGGTAATTAAGCTAGATTACCGGTGGCGGGTAATTAAGCTAGATTACCGGTGGCGGGTAATTAAGTTAGATTACCGTTGGCGGGTAATTAAGCTAGATTACCGTTGGCGGGTAATTAAGCTAGATTACCGTTGGCGGGTAATTAAGCTAGATTACCGATGGCGGATAATTAAGCTAGATTACCGATGGCGGGTAATTAAGCTAGATTACCGGTGGCGGGTAATTAAGCTAGATTACCGGTGGCGGGTAATTAAGCTAGATTACCGGTGGCGGGTAATTAAGGTAGATAGATTACCGATGGCGGGTAATTAAGGTAGGTTACAGGTGGCGGGTAATTAAGCTAGATTACCGGTGGCGGGTAATTAAACTAGATTTCCGGTGGCGGGTAATTAAGCTAGATTACCGTTGTCGGGTAATTAAGCTAGATTACCGTTGGCAGGTAATTAAGCTAGATTACCGGTGGCGGGTAATTAAGCTAGACTACCGATGACGGGTAATTAAGCTAGACTACCGATGGCGGGTAATTAAGCTAGACTACCGTTGGCGGGTAATTAAGCCAGATTACCGATGACGGGTAATTAAGCTAGATTACCGATGACGGGTAATTAAGCTAGATTACCGGTGGCGGGTAATTAAGCTAGATTACCGGTGGCGGGTAATTAAGCTAGATTACCGTTGGCGGGTAATTAAGCTAGATTACCGGTGGCGGGTAATTAAGTTAGATTACCGTTGGCGGGTAATTAAGCTAGATTACCGTTGGCGGGTAATTAAGCTAGATTACCGTTGGCGGGTAATTAAGCTAGATTACCGATGGCGGATAATTAAGCTAGATTACCGATGGCGGGTAATTAAGCTAGATTACCGGTGGCGGGTAATTAAGCTAGATTACCGGTGGCGGGTAATTAAGCTAGATTACCGGTGGCGGGTAATTAAGGTAGATTACCGTTGGCGGGTAATTAAGCTAGATTTCCGTTGGCGGGTAATTAAGCTAGATTACCGATGACGGGTAATTAAGCTAGACTACCGATGGCGGGTAATCAAGCTAGATTACCGATGGCGGGTAATTAAGCTAGATTACCGGTGGCGGGTAATTAAGCTAGATTACCGGTGACGAGTAATTAAGCTAGATTACCGGTGGCGGGTAATTAAGCTAGATTGCCGATGGCGGGTAATTAAGCTAGATTACAGGTGGCGGGTAATTAAGCTAGATTACAGTTGGCGGGTAATTAAGCTAGATTACCGTTGGCGGGTAATTAAGCTAGATTACCGGTGGTGGGTAATATAAGCTAGATTACCGATGGCGGGTAATTAAACTAGATTACCGATGGCGGGTAATTAAGCTAGATTACCGATGGCGGGTAATTAAGCTAGATTACCGATGGCGGGTAATTAAGCTAGATTACCGGTGGCGGGTAATTAAGCTAGATTACCGGTGGCGGGTAATTAAGCTAGATTACCGTTGGCGGGTAATTAAGCCAGATTACCGTTGGCGGGTAATTAAGCTAGATTACCGATGACGGGTAATTAAGCTAGACTACCGATGGCGGGTAATTAAGCTAGACTACCGTTGGCGGGTAATTAAGCTAGATTACCGTTGGCGGGTAATTAAGCCAGATTACCGTTGGCGGGTAATTAAGCTAGATTACCGATAACGGGTAATTAAGCTAGACTACCGATGGCGGGTAATTAAGCTAGACTACCGTTGGCGGGTAATTAAGCTAGATTACCGTTGGCGGGTAATTAAGCCAGATTACCGTTGGCGGGGAATTAAGCTAGATTACCGATAACGGGTAATTAAGCAAGACTACCGATGGCGGGTAATTAAGCTAGACTACCGTTGGCGGGTAATTAAGCTAGACTACCGATGACGGGTAATTAAGCTAGACTACCGATGGCGGGTAATTAAGCTAGACTACCGTTGGCGGGTAATTAAGCCAGATTACCGATGACGGGTAATTAAGCTAGATTACCGATGACGGGTAATTAAGCTAGATTACCGGTGGCGGGTAATTAAGCTAGATTACCGGTGGCGGGTAATTAAGCTAGATTACCGTTGGCGGGTAATTAAGCTAGATTACCGGTGGCGGGTAATTAAGTTAGATTACCGTTGGCGGGTAATTAAGCTAGATTACCGTTGGCGGGTAATTAAGCTAGATTACCGTTGGCGGGTAATTAAGCTAGATTACCGATGGCGGATAATTAAGCTAGATTACCGATGGCGGGTAATTAAGCTAGATTACCGGTGGCGGGTAATTAAGCTAGATTACCGGTGGCGGGTAATTAAGCTAGATTACCGGTGGCGGGTAATTAAGGTAGATTACCGTTGGCGGGTAATTAAGCTAGATTTCCGTTGGCGGGTAATTAAGGTAGATTACCAATGACGGGTAATTAAGCTAGACTACCGATGGCGGGTAATCAAGCTAGATTACCGATGGCGGGTAATTAAGCTAGATTACCGGTGGCGGGTAATTAAGCTAGATTACCGGTGACGAGTAATTAAGCTAGATTACCGGTGGCGGGTAATTAAGCTAGATTACAGGTGGCGGGTAATTAAGCTAGATTACCGTTGGCGGGTAATTAAGCTAGATTACCGTTGGCGGGTAATTAAGCTAGATTGCCGATGGCGGGTAATTAAGCTAGATTACAGGTGGCGGGTAATTAAGCTAGATTACCGTTGGCGGGTAATTAAGCTAGATTACCGTTGGCGGGTAATTAAGCTAGATTACCGGTGGTGGGTAATATAAGCTAGATTACTGATGGCGGGTAATTAAACTAGATTACCGATGGCGGGTAATTAAGCTAGATTACCGATGGCGGGTAATTAAGCTAGATTACCGATGGCGGGTAATTAAGCTAGATTACCGGTGGCGGGTAATTAAGCTAGATTACCGGTGGCGGGTAATTAAGTTAGATTACCGTTGGCGGGTAATTAAGCTAGATTACCGTTGGCGGGTAATTAAGCTAGATTACCGTTGGCGGGTAATTAAGCTAGACTACCGATGGCGGGTAATTAAGCTAGACTACCGTTGGCGGGTAATTAAGCTAGACTACCGATGACGGGTAATTAAGCTAGACTACCGATGGCGGGTAATTAAGCTAGACTACCGTTGGCGGGTAATTAAGCCAGATTACCGATGACGGGTAATTAAGCTAGATTACCGATGACGGGTAATTAAGCTAGATTACCGGTGGCGGGTAATTAAGCTAGATTACCGGTGGCGGGTAATTAAGCTAGATTACCGTTGGCGGGTAATTAAGCTAGATTACCGGTGGCGGGTAATTAAGTTAGATTACCGTTGGCGGGTAATTAAGCTAGATTACCGTTGGCGGGTAATTAAGCTAGATTACCGTTGGCGGGTAATTAAGCTAGATTACCGATGGCGGATAATTAAGCTAGATTACCGATGGCGGGTAATTAAGCTAGATTACCGGTGGCGGGTAATTAAGCTAGATTACCGGTGGCGGGTAATTAAGCTAGATTACCGGTGGCGGGTAATTAAGGTAGATTACCGTTGGCGGGTAATTAAGCTAGATTTCCGTTGGCGGGTAATTAAGGTAGATTACCGATGACGGGTAATTAAGCTAGACTACCGATGGCGGGTAATCAAGCTAGATTACCGATGGCGGGTAATTAAGCTAGATTACCGGTGGCGGGTAATTAAGCTAGATTACCGGTGACGAGTAATTAAGCTAGATTACCGGTGGCGGGTAATTAAGCTAGATTACAGGTGGCGGGTAATTAAGCTAGATTACCGTTGGCGGGTAATTAAGCTAGATTACCGTTGGCGGGTAATTAAGCTAGATTGCCGATGGCGGGTAATTAAGCTAGATTACAGGTGGCGGGTAATTAAGCTAGATTACCGTTGGCGGGTAATTAAGCTAGATTACCGTTGGCGGGTAATTAAGCTAGATTACCGGTGGTGGGTAATATAAGCTAGATTACTGATGGCGGGTAATTAAACTAGATTACCGATGGCGGGTAATTAAGCTAGATTACCGATGGCGGGTAATTAAGCTAGATTACCGATGGCGGGTAATTAAGCTAGATTACCGGTGGCGGGTAATTAAGCTAGATTACCGGTGGCGGGTAATTAAGGTAGATCACCGTTGGCGGGTAATTAAGCCAGATTACCGTTGGCGGGTAATTAAGCTAGATTACCGATGACGGGTAATTAAGCTAGACTACCGATGGCGGGTAATTAAGCTAGACTACCGTTGGCGGGTAATTAAGCTAGATTACCGTTGGCGGGTAATTAAGCCAGATTACCGTTAGCGGGGAATTAAGCTAGATTACCGATAACGGGTAATTAAGCTAGACTACCGATGGCGGGTAATTAAGCTAGACTACCGTTGGCGGGTAATTAAGCTAGATTACCGATGGCGGGTAATTAAGCTAGATTACAGGTGGCGGGTAATTAAGCTAGATTACCGGTGGCGGGTAATTAAGCTAGATTTCCGGTGGCGGGTAATTAAGCTAGATTACCGATGGCGGGTAATTAAGCTAGATTATCGTTGGCGGGTAATTAAGCTAGATTACCGGTGGCGGGTAATTAAGCTAGATTACCGGTGGCGGGTAATTAAGTTAGATTACCGTTGGCGGGTAATTAAGCTAGATTACCGTTGGCGGGTAATTAAGCTAGATTACCGTTGGCGGGTAATTAAGCTAGATTACCGGTGGCGGGTAATTAAGCTAGATTACCGGTGGCGGGTAATTAAGCTAGATTACCGGTGGCGGGTAATTAAGGTAGATAGATTACCGATGGCGGGTAATTAAGGTAGGTTACAGGTGGCGGGTAATTAAGCTAGATTACCGATGGCGGATAATTAAGCTAGATTACCGATGGCGGGTAATTAAGCTAGATTACCGGTGGCGGGTAATTAAGCTAGATTACCGGTGGCGGGTAATTAAGCTAGATTACCGGTGGCGGGTAATTAAGGTAGATAGATTACCGATGGCGGGTAATTAAGGTAGGTTACAGGTGGCGGGTAATTAAGCTAGATTACCGGTGGCGGGTAATTAAACTAGATTTCCGGTGGCGGGTAATTAAGCTAGATTACCGTTGTCGGGTAATTAAGCTAGATTACCGTTGGCAGGTAATTAAGCTAGATTACCGGTGGCGGGTAATTAAGCTAGACTACCGATGACGGGTAATTAAGCTAGACTACCGATGGCGGGTAATTAAGCTAGACTACCGTTGGCGGGTAATTAAGCCAGATTACCGATGACGGGTAATTAAGCTAGATTACCGATGACGGGTAATTAAGCTAGATTACCGGTGGCGGGTAATTAAGCTAGATTACCGGTGGCGGGTAATTAAGCTAGATTACCGTTGGCGGGTAATTAAGCTAGATTACCGGTGGCGGGTAATTAAGTTAGATTACCGTTGGCGGGTAATTAAGCTAGATTACCGTTGGCGGGTAATTAAGCTAGATTACCGTTGGCGGGTAATTAAGCTAGATTACCGATGGCGGATAATTAAGCTAGATTACCGATGGCGGGTAATTAAGCTAGATTACCGGTGGCGGGTAATTAAGCTAGATTACCGGTGGCGGGTAATTAAGCTAGATTACCGGTGGCGGGTAATTAAGGTAGATTACCGTTGGCGGGTAATTAAGCTAGATTTCCGTTGGCGGGTAATTAAGCTAGATTACCGATGACGGGTAATTAAGCTAGACTACCGATGGCGGGTAATCAAGCTAGATTACCGATGGCGGGTAATTAAGCTAGATTACCGGTGGCGGGTAATTAAGCTAGATTACCGGTGACGAGTAATTAAGCTAGATTACCGGTGGCGGGTAATTAAGCTAGATTGCCGATGGCGGGTAATTAAGCTAGATTACAGGTGGCGGGTAATTAAGCTAGATTACCGTTGGCGGGTAATTAAGCTAGATTACCGTTGGCGGGAAATTAAGCTAGATTACCGGTGGTGGGTAATATAAGCTAGATTACCGATGGCGGGTAATTAAACTAGATTACCGATGGCGGGTAATTAAGCTAGATTACCGATGGCGGGTAATTAAGCTAGATTACCGATGGCGGGTAATTAAGCTAGATTACCGGTGGCGGGTAATTAAGCTAGATTACCGGTGGCGGGTAATTAAGCTAGATTACCGTTGGCGGGTAATTAAGCCAGATTACCGTTGGCGGGTAATTAAGCTAGATTACCGATGACGGGTAATTAAGCTAGACTACCGATGGCGGGTAATTAAGCTAGACTACCGTTGGCGGGTAATTAAGCTAGATTACCGTTGGCGGGTAATTAAGCCAGATTACCGTTGGCGGGTAATTAAGCTAGATTACCGATAACGGGTAATTAAGCTAGACTACCGATGGCGGGTAATTAAGCTAGACTACCGTTGGCGGGTAATTAAGGTAGATTACCGTTGGCGGGTAATTAAGCCAGATTACCGTTGGCGGGGAATTAAGCTAGATTACCGATAACGGGTAATTAAGCTAGACTACCGATGGCGGGTAATTAAGCTAGACTACCGTTGGCGGGTAATTAAGCTAGACTACCGATGACGGGTAATTAAGCTAGACTACCGATGGCGGGTAATTAAGCTAGACTACCGTTGGCGGGTAATTAAGCCAGATTACCGATGACGGGTAATTAAGCTAGATTACCGATGACGGGTAATTAAGCTAGATTACCGGTGGCGGGTAATTAAGCTAGATTACCGGTGGCGGGTAATTAAGCTAGATTACCGTTGGCGGGTAATTAAGCTAGATTACCGGTGGCGGGTAATTAAGTTAGATTACCGTTGGCGGGTAATTAAGCTAGATTACCGTTGGCGGGTAATTAAGCTAGATTACCGTTGGCGGGTAATTAAGCTAGATTACCGATGGCGGATAATTAAGCTAGATTACCGATGGCGGGTAATTAAGCTAGATTACCGGTGGCGGGTAATTAAGCTAGATTACCGGTGGCGGGTAATTAAGCTAGATTACCGGTGGCGGGTAATTAAGGTAGATTACCGTTGGCGGGTAATTAAGCTAGATTTCCGTTGGCGGGTAATTAAGGTAGATTACCAATGACGGGTAATTAAGCTAGACTACCGATGGCGGGTAATCAAGCTAGATTACCGATGGCGGGTAATTAAGCTAGATTACCGGTGGCGGGTAATTAAGCTAGATTACCGGTGACGAGTAATTAAGCTAGATTACCGGTGGCGGGTAATTAAGCTAGATTACAGGTGGCGGGTAATTAAGCTAGATTACCGTTGGCGGGTAATTAAGCTAGATTACCGTTGGCGGGTAATTAAGCTAGATTGCCGATGGCGGGTAATTAAGCTAGATTACAGGTGGCGGGTAATTAAGCTAGATTACCGTTGGCGGGTAATTAAGCTAGATTACCGTTGGCGGGTAATTAAGCTAGATTACCGGTGGTGGGTAATATAAGCTAGATTACTGATGGCGGGTAATTAAACTAGATTACCGATGGCGAGTAATTAAGCTAGATTACCGATGGCGGGTAATTAAGCTAGATTACCGATGGCGGGTAATTAAGCTAGATTACCGGTGGCGGGTAATTAAGCTAGATTACCGGTGGCGGGTAATTAAGTTAGATTACCGTTGGCGGGTAATTAAGCTAGATTACCGTTGGCGGGTAATTAAGCTAGATTACCGTTTTCGGGTAATTAAGCTAGACTACCGATGGCGGGTAATTAAGCTAGACTACCGTTGGCGGGTAATTAAGCTAGACTACCGATGACGGGTAATTAAGCTAGACTACCGATGGCGGGTAATTAAGCTAGACTACCGTTGGCGGGTAATTAAGCCAGATTACCGATGACGGGTAATTAAGCTAGATTACCGATGACGGGTAATTAAGCTAGATTACCGGTGGCGGGTAATTAAGCTAGATTACCGGTGGCGGGTAATTAAGCTAGAATACCGTTGGCGGGTAATTAAGCTAGATTACCGGTGGCGGGTAATTAAGTTAGATTACCGTTGGCGGGTAATTAAGCTAGATTACCGTTGGCGGGTAATTAAGCTAGATTACCGTTGGCGGGTAATTAAGCTAGATTACCGATGGCGGATAATTAAGCTAGATTACCGATGGCGGGTAATTAAGCTAGATTACCGGTGGCGGGTAATTAAGCTAGATTACCGGTGGCGGGTAATTAAGCTAGATTACCGGTGGCGGGTAATTAAGGTAGATTACCGTTGGCGGGTAATTAAGCTAGATTTCCGTTGGCGGGTAATTAAGGTAGATTACCGATGACGGGTAATTAAGCTAGACTACCGATGGCGGGTAATCAAGCTAGATTACCGATGGCGGGTAATTAAGCTAGATTACCGGTGGCGGGTAATTAAGCTAGATTACCGGTGACGAGTAATTAAGCTAGATTACCGGTGGCGGGTAATTAAGCTAGATTACAGGTGGCGGGTAATTAAGCTAGATTACCGTTGGCGGGTAATTAAGCTAGATTACCGTTGGCGGGTAATTAAGCTAGATTGCCGATGGCGGGTAATTAAGCTAGATTACAGGTGGCGGGTAATTAAGCTAGATTACCGTTGGCGGGTAATTAAGCTAGATTACCGTTGGCGGGTAATTAAGCTAGATTACCGGTGGTGGGTAATATAAGCTAGATTACTGATGGCGGGTAATTAAACTAGATTACCGATGGCGGGTAATTAAGCTAGATTACCGATGGCGGGTAATTAAGCTAGATTACCGATGGCGGGTAATTAAGCTAGATTACCGGTGGCGGGTAATTAAGCTAGATTACCGGTGGCGGGTAATTAAGGTAGATCACCGTTGGCGGGTAATTAAGCCAGATTACCGTTGGCGGGTAATTAAGCTAGATTACCGATGACGGGTAATTAAGCTAGACTACCGATGGCGGGTAATTAAGCTAGACTACCGTTGGCGGGTAATTAAGCTAGATTACCGTTGGCGGGTAATTAAGCCAGATTACCGTTGGCGGGGAATTAAGCTAGATTACCGATAACGGGTAATTAAGCTAGACTACCGATGGCGGGTAATTAAGCTAGACTACCGTTGGCGGGTAATTAAGCTAGATTACCGATGGCGGGTAATTAAGCTAGATTACAGGTGGCGGGTAATTAAGCTAGATTACCGGTGGCGGGTAATTAAGCTAGATTTCCGGTGGCGGGTAATTAAGCTAGATTACCGATGGCGGGTAATTAAGCTAGATTATCGTTGGCGGGTAATTAAGCTAGATTACCGGTGGCGGGTAATTAAGCTAGATTACCGGTGGCGGGTAATTAAGTTAGATTACCGTTGGCGGGTAATTAAGCTAGATTACCGTTGGCGGGTAATTAAGCTAGATTACCGTTGGCGGGTAATTAAGCTAGATTACCGGTGGCGGGTAATTAAGCTAGATTACCGGTGGCGGGTAATTAAGCTAGATTACCGGTGGCGGGTAATTAAGGTAGATAGATTACCGATGGCGGGTAATTAAGGTAGGTTACAGGTGGCGGGTAATTAAGCTAGATTACCGATGGCGGATAATTAAGCTAGATTACCGATGGCGGGTAATTAAGCTAGATTACCGGTGGCGGGTAATTAAGCTAGATTACCGGTGGCGGGTAATTAAGCTAGATTACCGGTGGCGGGTAATTAAGGTAGATAGATTACCGATGGCGGGTAATTAAGGTAGGTTACAGGTGGCGGGTAATTAAGCTAGATTACCGGTGGCGGGTAATTAAACTAGATTTCCGGTGGCGGGTAATTAAGCTAGATTACCGTTGTCGGGTAATTAAGCTAGATTACCGTTGGCAGGTAATTAAGCTAGACTACCGATGACGGGTAATTAAGCTAGACTACCGATGGCGGGTAATTAAGCTAGACTACCGTTGGCGGGTAATTAAGCCAGATTACCGATGACGGGTAATTAAGCTAGATTACCGATGACGGGTAATTAAGCTAGATTACCGGTGGCGGGTAATTAAGCTAGATTACCGGTGGCGGGTAATTAAGCTAGATTACCGGTGGCGGGTAATTAAGGTAGATTACCGTTGGCGGGTAATTAAGCTAGATTTCCGTTGGCGGGTAATTAAGCTAGATTACCGATGACGGGTAATTAAGCTAGACTACCGATGGCGGGTAATCAAGCTAGATTACCGATGGCGGGTAATTAAGCTAGATTACCGGTGGCGGGTAATTAAGCTAGATTACCGGTGACGAGTAATTAAGCTAGATTACCGGTGGCGGGTAATTAAGCTATATTACAGGTGGCGGGTAATTAAGCTAGATTACAGGTGGCGGGTAATTAAGCTAGATTACCGTTGGCGGGTAATTAAGCTAGATTACCGTTGGCGGGTAATTAAGCTAGATTGCCGATGGCGGGTAATTAAGCTAGATTACAGGTGGCGGGTAATTAAGCTAGATTACCGTTGGCGGGTAATTAAGCTAGATTACCGTTGGCGGGTAATTAAGCTAGATTACCGGTGGTGGGTAATATAAGCTAGATTACCGATGGCGGGTAATTAAACTAGATTACCGATGGCGGGTAATTAAGCTAGATTACCGATGGCGGGTAATTAAGCTAGATTACCGATGGCGGGTAATTAAGCTAGATTACCGGTGGCGGGTAATTAAGCTAGATTACCGGTGGCGGGTAATTAAGCTAGATTACCGTTGGCGGGTAATTAAGCCAGATTACCGTTGGCGGGTAATTAAGCTAGATTACCGATGACGGGTAATTAAGCTAGACTACCGATGGCGGGTAATTAAGCTAGACTACCGTTGGCGGGTAATTAAGCTAGATTACCGTTGGCGGGTAATTAAGCCAGATTACCGTTGGCGGGTAATTAAGCTAGATTACCGATAACGGGTAATTAAGCTAGACTACCGATGGCGGGTAATTAAGCTAGACTACCGTTGGCGGGTAATTAAGCTAGATTACCGTTGGCGGGTAATTAAGCCAGATTACCGTTGGCGGGGAATTAAGCTAGATTACCGATAACGGGTAATTAAGCTAGACTACCGATGGCGGGTAATTAAGCTAGACTACCGTTGGCGGGTAATTAAGCTAGATTACCGATGGCGGGTAATTAAGCTAGATTACAGGTGGCGGGTAATTAAGCTAGATTACCGGTGGCGGGTAATTAAGCTAGATTTCCGGTGGCGGGTAATTAAGCTAGATTACCGATGGCGGGTAATTAAGCTAGATTATCGTTGGCGGGTAATTAAGCTAGATTACCGGTGGCGGGTAATTAAGCTAGATTACCGGTGGCGGGTAATTAAGTTAGATTACCGTTGGCGGGTAATTAAGCTAGATTACCGTTGGCGGGTAATTAAGCTAGATTACCGTTGGCGGGTAATTAAGCTAGATTACCGATGGCGGATAATTAAGCTAGATTACCGATGGCGGGTAATTAAGCTAGATTACCGGTGGCGGGTAATTAAGCTAGATTACCGGTGGCGGGTAATTAAGCTAGATTACCGGTGGCGGGTAATTAAGGTAGATTACCGTTGGCGGGTAATTAAGCTAGATTTCCGTTGGCGGGTAATTAAGCTAGATTACCGATGACGGGTAATTAAGCTAGACTACCGATGGCGGGTAATCAAGCTAGATTACCGATGGCGGGTAATTAAGCTAGATTACCGGTGGCGGGTAATTAAGCTAGATTACCGGTGACGAGTAATTAAGCTAGATTACCGGTGGCGGGTAATTAAGCTAGATTACAGGTGGCGGGTAATTAAGCTAGATTACAGGTGGCGGGTAATTAAGCTAGATTACCGTTGGCGGGTAATTAAGCTAGATTACCGTTGGCGGGTAATTAAGCTAGATTGCCGATGGCGGGTAATTAAGCTAGATTACAGGTGGCGGGTAATTAAGCTAGATTACCGTTGGCGGGTAATTAAGCTAGATTACCGTTGGCGGGTAATTAAGCTAGATTACCGGTGGTGGGTAATATAAGCTAGATTACCGATGGCGGGTAATTAAACTAGATTACCGATGGCGGGTAATTAAGCTAGATTACCGATGGCGGGTAATTAAGCTAGATTACCGATGGCGGGTAATTAAGCTAGATTACCGGTGGCGGGTAATTAAGCTAGATTACCGGTGGCGGGTAATTAAGCTAGATTACCGTTGGCGGGTAATTAAGCCAGATTACCGTTGGCGGGTAATTAAGCTAGATTACCGATGACGGGTAATTAAGCTAGACTACCGATGGCGGGTAATTAAGCTAGACTACCGTTGGCGGGTAATTAAGCTAGATTACCGTTGGCGGGTAATTAAGCCAGATTACCGTTGGCGGGTAATTAAGCTAGATTACCGATAACGGGTAATTAAGCTAGACTACCGATGGCGGGTAATTAAGCTAGACTACCGTTGGCGGGTAATTAAGCTAGATTACCGTCGGCGGGTAATTAAGCCAGATTACCGTTGGCGGGGAATAAAGCTAGATTACCGATAACGGGTAATTAAGCTAGACTACCGATGGCGGGTAATTAAGCTAGACTACCGTTGGCGGGTAATTAAGCTAGATTACCGATGGCGGGTAATTAAGCTAGATTACAGGTGGCGGGTAATTAAGCTAGATTACCGGTGGCGGGTAATTAAGCTAGATTTCCGGTGGCGGGTAATTAAGCTAGATTACCGATGGCGGGTAATTAAGCTAGATTATCGTTGGCGGGTAATTAAGCTAGATTACCGGTGGCGGGTAATTAAGCTAGATTACCGGTGGCGGGTAATTAAGTTAGATTACCGTTGGCGGGTAATTAAGCTAGATTACCGTTGGCGGGTAATTAAGCTAGATTACCGTTGGCGGGTAATTAAGCTAGATTACCGATGGCGGATAATTAAGCTAGATTACCGATGGCGGGTAATTAAGCTAGATTACCGGTGGCGGGTAATTAAGCTAGATTACCGGTGGCGGGTAATTAAGCTAGATTACCGGTGGCGGGTAATTAAGGTAGATAGATTACCGATGGCGGGTAATTAAGGTAGGTTACAGGTGGCGGGTAATTAAGCTAGATTACCGGTGGCGGGTAATTAAACTAGATTTCCGGTGGCGGGTAATTAAGCTAGATTACCGTTGTCGGGTAATTAAGCTAGATTACCGTTGGCAGGTAATTAAGCTAGATTACCGGTGGCGGGTAATTAAGCTAGACTACCGATGACGGGTAATTAAGCTAGACTACCGATGGCGGGTAATTAAGCTAGACTACCGTTGGCGGGTAATTAAGCCAGATTACCGATGACGGGTAATTAAGCTAGATTACCGATGACGGGTAATTAAGCTAGATTACCGGTGGCGGGTAATTAAGCTAGATTACCGGTGGCGGGTAATTAAGCTAGATTACCGTTGGCGGGTAATTAAGCTAGATTACCGGTGGCGGGTAATTAAGTTAGATTACCGTTGGCGGGTAATTAAGCTAGATTACCGTTGGCGGGTAATTAAGCTAGATTACCGTTGGCGGGTAATTAAGCTAGATTACCGATGGCGGATAATTAAGCTAGATTACCGATGGCGGGTAATTAAGCTAGATTACCGGTGGCGGGTAATTAAGCTAGATTACCGGTGGCGGGTAATTAAGCTAGATTACCGGTGGCGGGTAATTAAGGTAGATTACCGTTGGCGGGTAATTAAGCTAGATTTCCGTTGGCGGGTAATTAAGCTAGATTACCGATGACGGGTAATTAAGCTAGACTACCGATGGCGGGTAATCAAGCTAGATTACCGATGGCGGGTAATTAAGCTAGATTACCGGTGGCGGGTAATTAAGCTAGATTACCGGTGACGAGTAATTAAGCTAGATTACCGGTGGCGGGTAATTAAGCTAGATTACAGGTGGCGGGTAATTAAGCTAGATTACCGTTGGCGGGTAATTAAGCTAGATTACCGTTGGCGGGTAATTAAGCTAGATTGCCGATGGCGGGTAATTAAGCTAGATTACAGGTGGCGGGTAATTAAGCTAGATTACCGTTTTCGGGTAATTAAGCTAGATTACCGTTGGCGGGTAATTAAGCTAGATTACCGGTGGTGGGTAATATAAGCTAGATTACCGATGGCGGGTAATTAAACTAGATTACCGATGGCGGGTAATTAAGCTAGATTACCGATGGCGGGTAATTAAGCTAGATTACCGATGGCGGGTAATTAAGCTAGATTACCGGTGGCGGGTAATTAAGCTAGATTACCGGTGGCGGGTAATTAAGCTAGATTACCGTTGGCGGGTAATTAAGCCAGATTACCGTTGGCGGGTAATTAAGCTAGATTACCGATGACGGGTAATTAAGCTAGACTACCGATGGCGGGTAATTAAGCTAGACTACCGTTGGCGGGTAATTAAGCTAGATTACCGTTGGCGGGTAATTAAGCCAGATTACCGTTGGCGGGTAATTAAGCTAGATTACCGATAACGGGTAATTAAGCTAGACTACCGATGGCGGGTAATTAAGCTAGACTACCGTTGGCGGGTAATTAAGCTAGATTACCGATGGCGGGTAATTAAGCTAGATTACAGGTGGCGGGTAATTAAGCTAGATTACCGGTGGCGGGTAATTAAGCTAGATTTCCGGTGGCGGGTAATTAAGCTAGATTACCGATGGCGGGTAATTAAGCTAGATTATCGTTGGCGGGTAATTAAGCTAGATTACCGGTGGCGGGTAATTAAGCTAGATTACCGGTGGCGGGTAATTAAGTTAGATTACCGTTGACGGGTAATTAAGCTAGATTACCGTTGGCGGGTAATTAAGCTAGATTACCGTTGGCGGGTAATTAAGCTAGATTACCGATGGCGGATAATTAAGCTAGATTACCGATGGCGGGTAATTAAGCTAGATTACCGGTGGTGGGTAATTAAGCTAGATTACCGGTGGCGGGTAATTAAGCTAGATTACCGGTGGCGGGTAATTAAGGTAGATTACCGTTGGCGGGTAATTAAGCTAGATTTCCGTTGGCGGGTAATTAAGCTAGATTACCGATGACGGGTAATTAAGCTAGACTACCGATGGCGGGTAATTAAGCTAGATTACCGATGGCGGGTAATTAAGATAGATTACCGATGGCGGGTAATTAAGCTAGATTACCGGTGGCGGGTAATTAAGCTAGATTACCGGTGGCGGGTAATTAAGTTAGATTACCGTTGGCGGGTAATTAAGCTAGATTACCGTTGGCGGGTAATTAAGCTAGATTACCGATAACGGGTAATTAAGCTAGACTACCGATGGCGGGTAATTAAGCTAGACTACCGTTGGCGGGTAATTAAGCTAGATTACCGATGGCGGGTAATTAAGCTAGATTACCGATGGCGGGTAATTAAGGTAGGTTACAGGTGGCGGGTAATTAAGCTAGATTACCGGTGGCGGGTAATTAAGCTAGATTTCCGGTGGCGGGTAATTAAGCTAGATTACCGTTGTCGGGTAATTAAGCTAGATTACCGTTGGCAGGTAATTAAGCTAGATTACCGGTGGCGGGTAATTAAGCTAGATTACCGTTGGCGGGTAATTAAGCTAGATTACCGTTGGCGGGTAATTAAGCTAGATTACCGATGGTGGATAATTAAGCTAGATTACCGATGGCGGGTAATTAAGCTAGATTACAGGTGACGAGTAATTAAGCTAGATTACCGGTGGCGGGTAATTAAGCTAGATTACAGGTGGCGGGTAATTAAGCTAGATTACAGGTGGCGGGTAATTAAGCTAGATTACCGTTGACGGGTAATTAAACTAGATTACCGTTGGCGGGTAATTAAGCTAGATTGCCGATGGCGGGTAATTAAGCTAGATTACAGGTGGCGGGTAATTAAGCTAGATTACCGTTGGCGGGTAATTAAGCTAGATTACCGGTGGTGGGTAATATAAGCTAGATTACCGATGGCGGGTAATTAAACTAGATTAACGATGGCGGGTAATTAAGCTAGATTACCGATGGCGGGTAATTAAGCTAGATTACCGATGGCGCGTAATTAAGCTAGATTACCGGTGGCGGGTAATTAAGGTAGATTACCGTTGGCGGGTAATTAAGCCAGATTACCGTTGGCGGGTAATTAAGCTAGACTACCGATGACGGGTAATTAAGCTAGACTACCGATGGCGGGTAATTAAGCTAGACTACCGTTGGCGGGTAATTAAGCCAGATTACCGATGACGGGTAATTAAGCTAGATTACCGATGACGGGTAATTAAGCTAGATTACCGGTGGCGGGTAATTAAGCTAGATTACCGGTGGCGGGTAATTAAGCTAGATTACCGTTGGCGGGTAATTAAGCTAGATTACCGATGGCGGATAATTAAGCTAGATTACCGATGGCGGGTAATTAAGCTAGATTACCGGTGGCGGGTAATTAAGCTAGATTACCGGTGGCGGGTAATTAAGCTAGATTACCGGTGGCGGGTAATTAAGGTAGATTACCGTTGGCGGGTAATTAAGCTAGATTTCCGTTGGCGGGTAATTAAGCTAGACTACCGATGGCGGGTAATTAAGCTAGACTACCGTTGGCGGGTAATTAAGCTAGACTACCGTTGGCGGGTAATTAAGCTAGATTACCGATGGCGGGTAATTAAGGTAGGTTACAGGTGGCGGGTAATTAAGCTAGATTACCGGTGGCGGGTAATTAAGCTAGATTTCCGGTGGCGGGTAATTAAGCTAGATTACCGATGGCGGGTAATTAAGCTAGATTACCGATGGCGGGTAATTAAACTAGATTACCGATGGCGGGTAATTAAGCTAGATTACCGATGGCGGGTAATTAAGCTAGATTACCGTTGGCGGGTAATTAAGCTAGATTACCGTTGGCGGGTAATTAAGCTAGATTACCGATGGTGGATAATTAAGCTAGATTACCGATGGCGGGTAATTAAGCTAGATTACAGGTGACGAGTAATTAAGCTAGATTACCGGTGGCGGGTAATTAAGCTAGATTACAGGTGGCGGGTAATTAAGCTAGATTACAGGTGGCGGGTAATTAAGCTAGATTACCGTTGGCGGGTAATTAAGCTAGATTACCGTTGGCGGGTAATTAAGCTAGATTGCCGATGGCGGGTAATTAAGCTAGATTACCGGTGGCGGGTAATTAAGCTAGATTTCCGGTGGCGGGTAATTAAGCTAGATTACCGTTGTCGGGTAATTAAGCTAGATTACCGTTGGCAGGTAATTAAGCTAGATTACCGGTGGCGGGTAATTAAGCTAGATTACCGGTGGCGGGTAATTAAGCTAGATTACCGTTGGCGGGTAATTAAGCTAGATTACCGTTGGCGGGTAATTAAGCTAGATTACCGATGGTGGATAATTAAGCTAGATTACCGATGGCGGGTAATTAAGGTAGATTACAGGTGACGAGTAATTAAGCTAGATTACCGGTGGCGGGTAATTAAGCTAGATTACAGGTGGCGGGTAATTAAGCTAGATTACAGGTGGCGGGTAATTAAGCTAGATTACCGTTGACGGGTAATTAAGCTAGATTACCGTTGGCGGGTAATTAAGCTAGATTGCCGATGGCGGGTAATTAAGCTAGATTACAGGTGGCGGGTAATTAAGCTAGATTACCGTTGGCGGGTAATTAAGCTAGATTACCGGTGGTGGGTAATATAAGCTAGATTACCGAGGGCGGGTAATTAAACTAGATTACCGATGGCGGGTATTTAAGCTAGATTACCGATGGCGGGTAATTAAGCTAGATTACCGATGGCGCGTAATTAAGCTAGATTACCGGTGGCGGGTAATTAAGCTAGATTACCGGTGGCGGGTAATTAAGGTAGATTACCGTTGGCGGGTAATTAAGCCAGATTACCGTTGGCGGGTAATTAAGCTAGACTACCGATGACGGGTAATTAAGCTAGACTACCGATGGCGGGTAATTAAGCTAGACTACCGTTGGCGGGTAATTAAGCCAGATTACCGATGACGGGTAATTAAGCTAGATTACCGATGACGGGTAATTAAGCTAGATTACCGGTGGCGGGTAATTAAGCTAGATTACCGGTGGCGGGTAATTAAGCTAGATTACCGTTGGCGGGTAATTAAACTAGATTACCGTTGGCGGGTAATTAAGCTAGATTACCGGTGGTGGGTAATATAAGCTAGATTACCGATGGCGGGTAATTAAACTAGATTACCGATGGCGGGTAATTAAGCTAGATTACCGATGGCGGGTAATTAAGCTAGATTACCGATGGCGGGTAATTAAGCTAGATTACCGGTGGCGGGTAATTAAGCTAGATTACCGGTGGCGGGTAATTAAGCTAGATTACCGTTGGCGGGTAATTAAGCCAGATTACCGTTGGCGGGTAATTAAGCTAGATTACCGATGACGGGTAATTAAGCTAGACTACCGATGGCGTGTAATTAAGCTAGACTACCGTTGGCGGGTAATTAAGCTAGATTACCGTTGGCGGGTAATTAAGCCAGATTACCGTTGGCGGGTAATTAAGCTAGATTACCGATAACGGGTAATTAACCTAGACTACCGATGGCGGGTAATTAAGCTAGACTACCGTTGGCGGGTAATTAAGCTAGATTACCGATGGCGGGTAATTAAGCTAGATTACAGGTGGCGGGTAATTAAGCTAGATTACCGGTGGCGGGTAATTAAGCTAGATTTCCGGTGGCGGGTAATTAAGCTAGATTACCGATGGCGGGTAATTAAGCTAGATTATCGTTGGCGGGTAATTAAGCTAGATTACCGGTGGCGGGTAATTAAGCTAGATTACCGGTGGCGGGTAATTAAGTTAGATTACCGTTGACGGGTAATTAAGCTAGATTACCGTTGGCGGGTAATTAAGCTAGATTACCGTTGGCGAGTAATTAAGCTAGATTACCGATGGCGGATAATTAAGCTAGATTACCGATGGCGGGTAATTAAGCTAGATTACCGGTGGTGGGTAATTAAGCTAGATTACCGGTGGCGGGTAATTAAGCTAGATTACCGGTGGCGGGTAATTAAGGTAGATTACCGTTGGCGGGTAATTAAGCTAGATTTCCGTTGGCGGGTAATTAAGCTAGATTACCGATGACGGGTAATTAAGCTAGATTACCGGTGGCGGGTAATTAAGTTAGATTACCGTTGGCGGGTAATTAAGCTAGATTACCGTTGGCGGGTAATTAAGCTAGATTACCGATAACGGGTAATTAAGCTAGACTACCGATGGCGGGTAATTAAGCTAGACTACCGTTGGCGGGTAATTAAGCTAGATTACCGATGGCGGGTAATTAAGGTAGGTTACAGGTGGCGGGTAATTAAGCTAGATTACCGGTGGCGGGTAATTAAGCTAGATTTCCGGTGGCGGGTAATTAAGCTAGATTACCGATGGCGGGTAATTAAGCTAGATTACCGATGGCGGGTAATTAAGCTAGATTACCGATGGCGGGTAATTAAGCTAGATTACCGGTGGTGGGTAATATAAGCTAGATTACCGATGGCGGGTAATTAAACTAGATTACCGATGGCGGGTAATTAAGCTAGATTACTGATGGCGGGTAATTAAGCTAGATTACCGTTGGCGGGTAATTAAGCTAGATTACCGTTGGCGGGTAATTAAGCTAGATTGCCGATGGCGGGTAATTAAGCTAGATTACCGGTGGCGGGTAATTAAGCTAGATTACCGGTGGCGGGTAATTAAGCTAGATTACCGGTGGCGGGTAATTAAGCTAGATTTCCGGTGGCGGGTAATTAAGCTAGATTACCGATGGCGGGTAATTAAGCTAGATTACCGATGGCGGGTAATTAAGCTAGATTACCGGTGGTGGGTAATATAAGCTAGATTACCGATGGCGGGTAATTAAACTAGATTACCGATGGCGGGTAATTAAGCTAGATTACCGATGGCGGGTAATTAAGCTAGATTACCGTTGGCGGGTAATTAAGCTAGATTACCGTTGGCGGGTAATTAAGCTAGATTACAGGTGACGAGTAATTAAGCTAGATTACCGGTGGCGGGTAATTAAGCTAGATTACAGGTGGCGGGTAATTAAGCTAGATTACAGGTGGCGGGTAATTAAGCTAGATTACCGTTGGCGGGTAATTAAGCTAGATTACCGTTGGCGGGTAATTAAGCTAGATTGCCGATGGCGGGTAATTAAGCTAGATTACAGGTGGCGGGTAATTAAGCTAGATTACCGTTGGCGGGTAATTAAGCTAGATTACCGTTGGCGGGTAATATAAGCTAGATTACCGATGGCGGGTAATTAAACTAGATTACCGATGGCGGGTAATTAAGCTAGATTACCGATGGTGGGTAATTAAGCTAGATTACCGATGGCGGGTAATTAAGCTAGATTACCGGTGGCGGGTAATTAAGGTAGATAGATTACCGATGGCGGGTAATTAAGGTAGGTTACAGGTGGCGGGTAATTAAGCTAGATTACCGGTGGCGGGTAATTAAACTAGATTTCCGGTGGCGGGTAATTAAGCTAGATTACCGTTGTCGGGTAATTAAGCTAGATTACCGTTGGCAGGTAATTAAGCTAGATTACCGGTGGCGGGTAATTAAGCTAGACTACCGATGACGGGTAATTAAGCTAGACTACCGATGGCGGGTAATTAAGCTAGACTACCGTTGGCGGGTAATTAAGCCAGATTACCGATGACGGGTAATTAAGCTAGATTACCGATGACGGGTAATTAAGCTAGATTACCGGTGGCGGGTAATTAAGCTAGATTACCGGTGGCGGGTAATTAAGCTAGATTACCGTTGGCGGGTAATTAAGCTAGATTACCGGTGGCGGGTAATTAAGTTAGATTACCGTTGGCGGGTAATTAAGCTAGATTACCGTTGGCGGGTAATTAAGCTAGATTACCGTTGGCGGGTAATTAAGCTAGATTACCGATGGCGGATAATTAAGCTAGATTACCGATGGCGGGTAATTAAGCTAGATTACCGGTGGCGGGTAATTAAGCTAGATTACCGGTGGCGGGTAATTAAGCTAGATTACCGGTGGCGGGTAATTAAGGTAGATTACCGTTGGCGGGTAATTAAGCTAGATTTCCGTTGGCGGGTAATTAAGCTAGATTACCGATGACGGGTAATTAAGCTAGACTACCGATGGCGGGTAATCAAGCTAGATTACCGATGGCGGGTAATTAAGCTAGATTACCGGTGGCGGGTAATTAAGCTAGATTACCGGTGACGAGTAATTAAGCTAGATTACCGGTGGCGGGTAATTAAGCTAGATTACAGGTGGCGGGTAATTAAGCTAGATTACAGGTGGCGGGTAATTAAGCTAGATTACCGTTGGCGGGAAATTAAGCTAGATTACCGTTGGCGGGTAATTAAGCTAGATTGCCGATGGCGGGTAATTAAGCTAGATTACAGGTGGCGGGTAATTAAGCTAGATTACCGTTGGCGGGTAATTAAGCTAGATTACCGTTGGCGGGTAATTAAGCTAGATTACCGGTGGTGGGTAATATAAGCTAGATTACCGATGGCGGGTAATTAAACTAGATTACCGATGGCGGGTAATTAAGCTAGATTACCGATGGCGGGTAATTAAGCTAGATTACCGGTGGCGGGTAATTAAGCTAGATTACCGGTGGCGGGTAATTAAGCTAGATTACCGTTGGTGGGTAATTAAGCCAGATTACCGTTGGCGGGTAATTAAGCTAGATTACCGATGACGGGTAATTAAGCTAGACTACCGATGGCGGGTAATTAAGCTAGACTACCGTTGGCGGGTAATTAAGCTAGATTACCGTTGGCGGTAAATTAAGCCAGATTACCGTTGGCGGGTAATTAAGCTAGATTACCGATAACGGGTAATTAAGCTAGACTACCGATGGCGGGTAATTAAGCTAGACTACCGTTGGCGGGTAATTAAGCTAGATTACCGATGGCGGGTAATTAAGCTAGATTACAGGTGGCGGGTAATTAAGCTAGATTACCGGTGGCGGGTAATTAAGCTAGATTTCCGGTGGCGGGTAATTAAGCTAGATTACCGATGGCGGGTAATTAAGCTAGATTATCGTTGGCGGGTAATTAAGCTAGATTACCGGTGGCGGGTAATTAAGCTAGATTACCGGTGGCGGGTAATTAAGTTAGATTACCGTTGGCGGGTAATTAAGCTAGATTACCGTTGGCGGGTAATTAAGCTAGATTACCGTTGGCGGGTAATTAAGCTAGATTACCGATGGCGGGTAATTAAGCTAGACTACCGATGGCGGGTAATTAAGCTAGATTACCGATGGCGGGTAATTAAGATAGATTACCGATGGCGGGTAATTAAGCTAGATTACCGGTGGCGGGTAATTAAGCTAGATTACCGGTGGCGGGTAATTAAGTTAGATTACCGTTGGCGGGTAATTAAGCTAGATTACCGTTGGCGGGTAATTAAGCTAGATTACCGATAACGGGTAATTAAGCTAGACTACCGATGGCGGGTAATTAAGCTAGACTACCGTTGGCGGGTAATTAAGCTAGATTACCGATGGCGGGTAATTAAGGTAGGTTACAGGTGGCGGGTAATTAAGCTAGATTACCGGTGGCGGGTAATTAAGCTAGATTTCCGGTGGCGGGTAATTAAGCTAGATTACCGATGGCAGGTAATTAAGCTAGATTACCGATGGCGGGTAATTAAGCTAGATTACCGATGGCGGGTAATTAAGCTAGATTACCGGTGGTGGGTAATATAAGCTAGATTACCGATGGCGGGTAATTAAACTAGATTACCGATGGCGGGTAATTAAGCTAGATTACTGATGGCGGGTAATTAAGCTAGATTACCGTTGGCGGGTAATTAAGCTAGATTACCGTTGGCGGGTAATTAAGCTAGATTGCCGATGGCGGGTAATTAAGCTAGATTACCGGTGGCGGGTAATTAAGCTAGATTACCGGTGGCGGGTAATTAAGGTAGATTACCGTTGGCGGGTAATTAAGCCAGATTACCGTTGGCGGGTAATTAAGGTAGATTACCGTTGGCGGGTAATTAAGCCAGATTACCGTTGGCGGGTAATTAAGCTAGATTACCGATGACGGGTAGTTAAGCTAGACTACCGATGGCGGGTAATTAAGCTAGACTACCGATGGCGGGTAATCAAGCTAGATTACCGTTGGCGGGTAATTAAGCTAGATTACCGTTGGCGGGTAATTAAGCTAGATTACCGTTGGCGGGTAATTAAGCTAGATTACCGATGGCGGATAATTAAGCTAGATTACCGATGGCGGGTAATTAAGCTAGATTACCGGTGGCGGGTAATTAAGCTAGATTACCGGTGGCGGGTAATTAAGCTAGATTACCGGTGGCGGGTAATTAAGGTAGATTACCGTTGGCGGGTAATTAAGCTAGATTTCCGTTGGCGGGTAATTAAGCTAGATTACCGATGACGGGTAATTAAGCTAGACTACCGATGGCGGGTAATCAAGCTAGATTACCGATGGCGGGTAATTAAGCTAGATTACCGGTGGCGGGTAATTAAGCTAGATTACCGGTGACGAGTAATTAAGCTAGATTACCGGTGGCGGGTAATTAAGCTAGATTACAGGTGGCGGGTAATTAAGCTAGATTACAGGTGGCGGGTAATTAAGCTAGATTACCGTTGGCGGGAAATTAAGCTAGATTACCGTTGGCGGGTAATTAAGCTAGATTGCCGATGGCGGGTAATTAAGCTAGATTACAGGTGGCGGGTAATTAAGCTAGATTACCGTTGGCGGGTAATTAAGCTAGATTACCGTTGGCGGGTAATTAAGCTAGATTACCGGTGGTGGGTAATATAAGCTAGATTACCGATGGCGGGTAATTAAACTAGATTACCGATGGCGGGTAATTAAGCTAGATTACCGATGGCGGGTAATTAAGCTAGATTACCGGTGGCGGGTAATTAAGCTAGATTACCGGTGGCGGGTAATTAAGCTAGATTACCGTTGGTGGGTAATTAAGCCAGATTACCGTTGGCGGGTAATTAAGCTAGATTACCGATGACGGGTAATTAAGCTAGACTACCGATGGCGGGTAATTAAGCTAGACTACCGTTGGCGGGTAATTAAGCTAGATTACCGTTGGCGGTAAATTAAGCCAGATTACCGTTGGCGGGTAATTAAGCTAGATTACCGATAACGGGTAATTAAGCTAGACTACCGATGGCGGGTAATTAAGCTAGACTACCGTTGGCGGGTAATTAAGCTAGATTACCGATGGCGGGTAATTAAGCTAGATTACAGGTGGCGGGTAATTAAGCTAGATTACCGGTGGCGGGTAATTAAGCTAGATTTCCGGTGGCGGGTAATTAAGCTAGATTACCGATGGCGGGTAATTAAGCTAGATTATCGTTGGCGGGTAATTAAGCTAGATTACCGGTGGCGGGTAATTAAGCTAGATTACCGGTGGCGGGTAATTAAGTTAGATTACCGTTGGCGGGTAATTAAGCTAGATTACCGTTGGCGGGTAATTAAGCTAGATTACCGTTGGCGGGTAATTAAGCTAGATTACCGATGGCGGATAATTAAGCTAGATTACCGATGGCGGGTAATTAAGCTAGATTACCGGTGGTGGGTAATTAAGCTAGATTACCGGTGGCGGGTAATTAAGCTAGATTACCGGTGGCGGGTAATTAAGGTAGATTACCGTTGGCGGGTAATTAAGCTAGATTTCCGTTGGCGGGTAATTAAGCTAGATTACCGATGACGGGTAATTAAGCTAGACTACCGATGGCGGGTAATTAAGCTAGATTACCGATGGCGGGTAATTAAGATAGATTACCGATGGCGGGTAATTAAGCTAGATTACCGGTGGCGGGTAATTAAGCTAGATTACCGGTGGCGGGTAATTAAGTTAGATTACCGTTGGCGGGTAATTAAGCTAGATTACCGTTGGCGGGTAATTAAGCTAGATTACCGATAACGGGTAATTAAGCTAGACTACCGATGGCGGGTAATTAAGCTAGACTACCGTTGGCGGGTAATTAAGCTAGATTACCGATGGCGGGTAATTAAGGTAGGTTACAGGTGGCGGGTAATTAAGCTAGATTACCGGTGGCGGGTAATTAAGCTAGATTTCCGGTGGCGGGTAATTAAGCTAGATTACCGATGGCAGGTAATTAAGCTAGATTACCGATGGCGGGTAATTAAGCTAGATTACCGATGGCGGGTAATTAAGCTAGATTACCGGTGGTGGGTAATATAAGCTAGATTACCGATGGCGGGTAATTAAACTAGATTACCGATGGCGGGTAATTAAGCTAGATTACTGATGGCGGGTAATTAAGCTAGATTACCGTTGGCGGGTAATTAAGCTAGATTACCGTTGGCGGGTAATTAAGCTAGATTGCCGATGGCGGGTAATTAAGCTAGATTACCGGTGGCGGGTAATTAAGCTAGATTACCGGTGGCGGGTAATTAAGGTAGATTACCGTTGGCGGGTAATTAAGCCAGATTACCGTTGGCGGGTAATTAAGGTAGATTACCGTTGGCGGGTAATTAAGCCAGATTACCGTTGGCGGGTAATTAAGCTAGATTACCGATGACGGGTAGTTAAGCTAGACTACCGATGGCGGGTAATTAAGCTAGACTACCGATGGCGGGTAATCAAGCTAGATTACCGATGGCGGGTAATTAAGCTAGATTACCGGTGGCGGGTAATTAAGCTAGATTACCGGTGACGAGTAATTAAGCTAGATTACCGGTGGCGGGTAATTAAGCTAGATTACAGGTGGCGGGTAATTAAGCTAGATTACAGGTGGCGGGTAATTAAGCTAGATTACCGTTGGCGGGTAATTAAGCTAGATTACCGTTGGCGGGTAATTAAGCTAGATTGCCGATGGCGGGTAATTAAGCTAGATTACAGGTGGCGGGTAATTAAGCTAGATTACCGTTGGCGGGTAATTAAGCTAGATTACCGTTGGCGGGTAATTAAGCTAGATTACCGGTGGTGGGTAATATAAGCTAGATTACCGATGGCGGGTAATTAAACTAGATTACCGATGGCGGGTAATTAAGCTAGATTACCGATGGCGGGTAATTAAGCTAGATTACCGATGGCCGGTAATTAAGCTAGATTACCGGTGGCGGGTAATTAAGCTAGATTACCGGTGGCGGGTAATTAAGCTAGATTACCGTTGGTGGGTAATTAAGCCAGATTACCGTTGGCGGGTAATTAAGCTAGATTACCGATGACGGGTAATTAAGCTAGACTACCGATGGCGGGTAATTAAGCTAGACTACCGTTGGCGGGTAATTAAGCTAGATTACCGTTGGCGGTAAATTAAGCCAGATTACCGTTGGCGGGTAATTAAGCTAGATTACCGATAACGGGTAATTAAGCTAGACTACCGATGGCGGGTAATTAAGCTAGACTACCGTTGGCGGGTAATTAAGCTAGATTACCGATGGCGGGTAATTAAGCTAGATTACAGGTGGCGGGTAATTAAGCTAGATTACCGGTGGCGGGTAATTAAGCTAGATTTCCGGTGGCGGGTAATTAAGCTAGATTACCGATGGCGGGTAATTAAGCTAGATTATCGTTGGCGGGTAATTAAGCTAGATTACCGGTGGCGGGTAATTAAGCTAGATTACCGGTGGCGGGTAATTAAGTTAGTTTACCGTTGGCGGGTAATTAAGCTAGATTACCGTTGGAGGGTAATTAAGCTAGATTACCGTTGGCGGGTAATTAAGCTAGATTACCGATGGCGGATAATTAAGCTAGATTACCGATGGCGGGTAATTAAGCTAGATTACCGGTGGTGGGTAATTAAGCTAGATTACCGGTGGCGGGTAATTAAGCTAGATTACCGGTGGCGGGTAATTAAGGTAGATTACCGTTGGCGGGTAATTAAGCTAGATTTCCGTTGGCGGGTAATTAAGCTAGATTACCGATGACGGGTAATTAAGCTAGACTACCGATGGCGGGTAATTAAGCTAGATTACCGATGGCGGGTAATTAAGATAGATTACCGATGGCGTTTAATTAAGCTAGATTACCGGTGGCGGGTAATTAAGCTAGATTACCGGTGGCGGGTAATTAAGTTAGATTACCGTTGGCGGGTAATTAAGCTAGATTACCGTTGGCGGGTAATTAAGCTAGATTACCGATAACGGGTAATTAAGCTAGACTACCGATGGCGGGTAATTAAGCTAGACTACCGTTGGCGGGTAATTAAGCTAGATTACCGGTGGCGGGTAATTAAGCTAGATTACCGGTGGCGGGTAATTAAGCTAGATTACCGGTGGTGGGTAATATAAGCTAGATTACCGATGGCGGGTAATTAAACTAGATTACCGATGGCGGGTAATTAAGCTAGATTACTGATGGCGGGTAATTAAGCTAGATTACCGTTGGCGGGTAATTAAGCTAGATTACCGTTGGCGGGTAATTAAGCTAGATTGCCGATGGCGGGTAATTAAGCTAGATTACCGGTGGCGGGTAATTAAGCTAGATTACCGGTGGCGGGTAATTAAGGTAGATTACCGTTGGCGGGTAATTAAGCCAGATTACCGTTGGCGGGTAATTAAGGTAGATTACCGTTGGCGGGTAATTAAGCCAGATTACCGTTGGCGGGTAATTAAGCTAGATTACCGATGACGGGTAGTTAAGCTAGACTACCGATGGCGGGTAATTAAGCTAGACTACCGATGGCGGGTAATCAAGCTAGATTACCGATGGCGGGTAATTAAGCTAGATTACCGGTGGCGGGTAATTAAGCTAGATTACCGGTGACAAGTAATTAAGCTAGATTACCGGTGGCGGGTAATTAAGCTAGATTACAGGTGGCGGGTAATTAAGCTAGATTACAGGTGGCGGGTAATTAAGCTAGATTACCGTTGGCGGGTAATTAAGCTAGATTACCGTTGGCGGGTAATTAAGCTAGATTGCCGATGGCGGGTAATTAAGCTAGATTACAGGTGGCGGGTAATTAAGCTAGATTACCGTTGGCGGGTAATTAAGCTAGATTACCGTTGGCGGGTAATTAAGCTAGATTACCGGTGGTGGGTAATATAAGCTAGATTACCGATGGCGGGTAATTAAACTAGATTACCGATGGCGGGTAATTAAGCTAGATTACCGATGGCGGGTAATTAAGCTAGATTACCGATGGCGGGTAATTAAGCTAGATTACCGATGGCGGGTAATTAAGCTAGATTACCGGTGGCGGGTAATTAAGCTAGATTACCGTTGGTGGGTAATTAAGCCAGATTACCGTTGGCGGGTAATTAAGCTAGATTACCGATGACGGGTAATTAAGCTAGACTACCGATGGCGGGTAATTAAGCTAGACTACCGTTGGCGGGTAATTAAGCTAGATTACCGTTGGCGGTAAATTAAGCCAGATTACCGTTGGCGGGTAATTAAGCTAGATTACCGATAACGGGTAATTAAGCTAGACTACCGATGGCGGGTAATTAAGCTAGACTACCGTTGGCGGGTAATTAAGCTAGATTACCGATGGCGGGTAATTAAGCTAGATTACAGGTGGCGGGTAATTAAGCTAGATTACCGGTGGCGGGTAATTAAGCTAGATTTCCGGTGGCGGGTAATTAAGCTAGATTACCGATGGCGGGTAATTAAGCTAGATTATCGTTGGCGGGTAATTAAGCTAGATTACCGGTGGCGGGTAATTAAGCTAGATTACCGGTGGCGGGTAATTAAGTTAGATTACCGTTGGCGGGTAATTAAGCTAGATTACCGTTGGCGGGTAATTAAGCTAGATTACCGTTGGCGGGTAATTAAGCTAGATTACCGATGGCGGATAATTAAGCTAGATTACCGATGGCGGGTAATTAAGCTAGATTACCGGTGGTGGGTAATTAAGCTAGATTACCGGTGGCGGGTAATTAAGCTAGATTACCGGTGGCGGGTAATTAAGGTAGATTACCGTTGGCGGGTAATTAAGCTAGATTTCCGTTGGCGGGTAATTAAGCTAGATTACCGATGACGGGTAATTAAGCTAGACTACCGATGGCGGGTAATTAAGCTAGATTACCGATGGCGGGTAATTAAGATAGATTACCGATGGCGGGTAATTAAGCTAGATTACCGGTGGCGGGTAATTAAGCTAGATTACCGGTGGCGGGTAATTAAGTTAGATTACCGTTGGCGGGTAATTAAGCTAGATTACCGTTGGCGGGTAATTAAGCTAGATTACCGATAACGGGTAATTAAGCTAGACTACCGATGGCGGGTAATTAAGCTAGACTACCGTTGGCGGGTAATTAAGCTAGATTACCGATGGCGGGTAATTAAGGTAGGTTACAGGTGGCGGGTAATTAAGCTAGATTACCGGTGGCGGGTAATTAAGCTAGATTTCCGGTGGCGGGTAATTAAGCTAGATTACCGATGGCAGGTAATTAAGCTAGATTACCGATGGCGGGTAATTAAGCTAGATTACCGATGGCGGGTAATTAAGCTAGATTACCGGTGGTGGGTAATATAAGCTAGATTACCGATGGCGGGTAATTAAACTAGATTACCGATGGCGGGTAATTAAGCTAGATTACTGATGGCGGGTAATTAAGCTAGATTACCGTTGGCGGGTAATTAAGCTAGATTACCGTTGGCGGGTAATTAAGCTAGATTGCCGATGGCGGGTAATTAAGCTAGATTACCGGTGGCGGGTAATTAAGCTAGATTACCGGTGGCGGGTAATTAAGGTAGATTACCGTTGGCGGGTAATTAAGCCAGATTACCGTTGGCGGGTAATTAAGGTAGATTACCGTTGGCGGGTAATTAAGCCAGATTACCGTTGGCGGGTAATTAAGCTAGATTACCGATGACGGGTAGTTAAGCTAGACTACCGATGGCGGGTAATTAAGCTAGACTACCGTTGACGGGTAATTAAGCTAGATTACCGTTGGCGGGTAATTAAGGTAGGTTACAGGTGGCGGGTAATTAAGCTAGATTACCGATGGCGGGTAATTAAGCTAGATTTCCGGTGGCGGGTAATTAAGCTAGATTACCGATGGCGGGTAATTAAGCTAGATTACCGTTGGCGGGTAATTAAGCTAGATTACCGATAACGGGTAATTAAGCTAGACTACCGATGGCGGGTAATTAAGCTAGACTACCGTTGGCGGGTAATTAAGCTAGATTACCGATGGCGGGTAATTAAGCTAGATTACAGGTGGCGGGTAATTAAGCTAGATTACCGGTGGCGGGTAATTAAGCTAGATTTCCGGTGGCGGGTAATTAAGCTAGATTACCGATGGCGGGTAATTAAGCTAGATTATCGTTGGCGGGTAATTAAGCTAGATTACCGGTGGCGGGTAATTAAGCTAGATTACCGGTGGCGGGTAATTAAGTTAGATTACCGTTGGCGGGTAATTAAGCTAGATTACCGTTGGCGGGTAATTAAGCTAGATTTCCGATGGCGGATAATTAAGCTAGATTTCCGTTGGCGGGTAATTAAGGTAGATTACCGATGACGGGTAATTAAGCTAGACTACCGATGGCGGGTAATTAAGCTAGATTACCGATGGCGGGTAATTAAGATAGATTACCGATGGCGGGTAATTAAGCTAGATTACCGGTGGCGGGTAATTAAGCTAGATTACCGGTGGCGGGTAATTAAGTTAGATTACCGTTGGCGGGTAATTAAGCTAGATTACCGTTGGCGGGTAATTAAGCTAGATTACCGATAACGGGTAATTAAGCTAGACTACCGATGGCGGGTAATTAAGCTAGACTACCGTTGGCGGGTAATTAAGCTAGATTACCGATGGCGGGTAATTAAGGTAGGTTACAGGTGGCGGGTAATTAAGCTAGATTACCGGTGGCGGGTAATTAAGCTAGATTTCCGGTGGCGGGTAATTAAGCTAGATTACCGATGGCAGGTAATTAAGCTAGATTACCGATGGCGGGTAATTAAGCTAGATTAAAGATGGCGGGTAATTAAGCTAGATTACCGGTGGTGGGTAATATAAGCTAGATTACCGATGGCGGGTAATTAAACTAGATTACCGATGGCGGGTAATTAAGCTAGATTACTGATGGCGGGTAATTAAGCTAGATTACCGTTGGCGGGTAATTAAGCTAGATTACCGTTGGCGGGTAATTAAGCTAGATTGCCGATGGCGGGTAATTAAGCTAGATTACCGGTGGCGGGTAATTAAGCTAGATTACCGGTGGCGGGTAATTAAGGTAGATTACCGTTGGCGGGTAATTAAGCCAGATTACCGTTGGCGGGTAATTAAGGTAGATTACCGTTGGCGGGTAATTAAGCCAGATTACCGTTGGCGGGTAATTAAGCTAGATTACCGATGACGGGTAGTTAAGCTAGACTACCGATGGCGGGTAATTAAGCTAGACTACCGTTGACGGGTAATTAAGCTAGATTACCGTTGGCGGGTAATTAAGGTAGGTTACAGGTGGCGGGTAATTAAGCTAGATTACCGGTGGCGGGTAATTAAGCTAGATTTCCGGTGGCGGGTAATTAAGCTAGATTACCGATGGCGGGTAATTAAGCTAGATTACCGATGGCGGGTAATTAAGCTAGATTACCGGTGGTGGGTAATATAAGCTAGATTACCGATGGCGGGTAATTAAACTAGATTACCGATGGCGGGTAATTAAGCTAGATTACCGATGGCGGGTAATTAAGCTAGATTACCGATGGCGGGTAATTAAGTTAGATTACCGTTGGCGGGTAATTAAGCTAGATTACCGTTGGCGGGTAATTAAGCTAGATTACCGTTGGCGGGTAATTAAGCTAGATTACCGATGGCGGATAATTAAGCTAGATTACCGATGGCGGGTAATTAAGCTAGATTACCGGTGGCGGGTAATTAAGCTAGATTACCGGTGGCGGGAAATTAAGCTAGATTACCGGTGGCGGGTAATTAAGGTAGATTACCGTTGGCGGGTAATTAAGCTAGATTTCCGTTGGCGGGTAATTAAGCTAGATTACCGATGACGGGTAATTAAGCTAGACTACCGATGGCGGGTAATTAAGCTAGATTACCGATGGCGGGTAATTAAGATAGATTACCGATGGCTAGTATTTAAGCTAGATTACCGGTGGCGGGTAATTAAGCTAGATTACCGGTGGCGGGTTATTAAGGTAGATTACCGTTGGCGGGTAATTAAGCCAGATTACCGTTGGCGGGTAATTAAGCTAGATTACCGATGACGGGTAATTAAGCTAGACTACCGATGGCGGGTAATTAAGCTAGACTACCGTTGGCGGGTAATTAAGCTAGATTACCGATGGCGGGTAATTAAGGTAGGTTACAGGTGGCGGGTAATTAAGCTAGATTACCGGTGGCGGGTAATTAAGCTAGATTTCCGGTGGCGGGTAATTAAGCTAGATTACCGATGGCGGGTAATTAAGCTAGGTTACCGATGGCGGGTAATTAAGCTAGATTACCGGTGGTGGGTAATTAAGCTAGATTACCGTTGGCGGGTAATTAAGCTAGATTACCGTTGGCGGGTAATTAAGCTAGATTACCGATGGCGGATAATTAAGCTAGATTACCGATGGCGGGTAATTAAGCTAGATTACCGGTGGCGGGTAATTAAGCTAGATTACCGGTGGCGGGTAATTAAGCTAGATTACCGGTGGCGGGGAATTAAGGTAGATTACCGTTGGCGGGTAATTAAGCTAGATTTCCGTTGGCGGGTAATTAAGCTAGATTACCGATGACGGGTAATTAAGCTAGACTACCGATGGCGGGTAATTAAGCTAGATTACCGATGGCGGGTAATTAAGATAGATTACCGATGGCGGGTAATTAAGCTAGATTACCGGTGGCGGGTAATTAAGCTAGATTACCGGTGGCGGGTAATTAAGGTAGATTACCGATGGCGGGTAATTAAGCTAGATTACTGATGGCGGGTAATTAAGCTAGATTACCGTTGGCGGGTAATTAAGCTAGATTACCGTTGGCGGGTAATTAAGCTAGATTGCCGATGGCGGGTAATTAAGCTAGATTACCGGTGGCGGGTAATTAAGCTAGATTACCGGTGGCGGGTAATTAAGGTAGATTACCGTTGGCGGGTAATTAAGCCAGATTACCGTTGGCGGGTAATTAAGGTAGATTACCGTTGGCGGGTAATTAAGCCAGATTACCGTTGGCGGGTAATTAAGCTAGATTACCGATGACGGGTAGTTAAGCTAGACTACCGATGGCGGGTAATTAAGCTAGACTACCGTTGACGGGTAATTAAGCTAGATTACCGTTGGCGGGTAATTAAGGTAGGTTACAGGTGGCGGGTAATTAAGCTAGATTACCGGTGGCGGGTAATTAAGCTAGATTTCCGGTGGCGGGTAATTAAGCTAGATTACCGATGGCGGGTAATTAAGCTAGATTACCGATGGCGGGTAATTAAGCTAGATTACCGGTGGTGGGTAATATAAGCTAGATTACCGATGGCGGGTAATTAAACTAGATTACCGATGGCGGGTAATTAAGCTAGATTACCGATGGCGGGTAATTAAGCTAGATTACCGATGGCGGGTAATTAAGTTAGATTACCGTTGGCGGGTAATTAAGCTAGATTACCGTTGGCGGGTAATTAAGCTAGATTACCGATGGCGGATAATTAAGCTAGATTACCGATGGCGGGTAATTAAGCTAGATTTCCGTTGGCGGGTAATTAAGCTAGATTACCGATGACGGGTAATTAAGCTAGACTACCGATGGCAGGTAATTAAGCTAGATTACCGATGGCGGGTAATTAAGATAGATTACCGATGGCTAGTAATTAAGCTAGATTACCGGTGGCGGGTAATTAAGCTAGATTACCGGTGGCGGGTTATTAAGGTAGATTACCGTTGGCGGGTAATTAAGCCAGATTACCGTTGGCGGGTAATTAAGCTAGATTACCGATGACGGGTAATTAAGCTAGACTACCGATGGCGGGTAATTAAGCTAGACTACCGTTGAGGGTAATTAAGCTAGATTACCGATGGCGGGTAATTAAGGTAGGTTACAGGTGGCGGGTAATTAAGCTAGATTACCGGTGGCGGGTAATTAAGCTAGATTTCCGGTGGCGGGTAATTAAGCTAGATTACCGATGGCGGGTAATTAAGCTAGGTTACCGATGGCGGGTAATTAAGCTAGATTACCGGTGGTGGGTAATTAAGCTAGATTACCGTTGGCGGGTAATTAAGCTAGATTACCGTTGGCGGGTAATTAAGCTAGATTACCGATGGCGGATAATTAAGCTAGATTACCGATGGCGGGTAATTAAGCTAGATTACCGGTGGCGGGTAATTAAGCTAGATTACCGGTGGCGGGTAATTAAGCTAGATTACCGGTGGCGGGGAATTAAGGTAGATTACCGTTGGCGGGTAATTAAGCTAGATTTCCGTTGGCGGGTAATTAAGCTAGATTACCGATGACGGGTAATTAAGCTAGACTACCGATGGCGGGTAATTAAGCTAGATTACCGATGGCGGGTAATTAAGATAGATTACCGATGGCGGGTAATTAAGCTAGATTACCGGTGGCGGGTAATTAAGCTAGATTACCGGTGGCGGGTAATTAAGGTAGATTACCGTTGGCGGGTAATTAAGGTAGATTACTGTTGGCGGGTAATTAAGCCAGATTACCGTTGGCGGGTAATTAAGCTAGATTACCGATGACGGGTAATTAAGCTAGACTACCGATGGCGGGTAATTAAGCTAGACTACCGTTGGCGGGTAATTAAGCTAGATTACCGATGGCGGGTAATTAAGGTAGGTTACAGGTGGCGGGTAATTAAGCTAGATTACCGGTGGCGGGTAATTAAGCTAGATTTCCGGTGGCGGGTAATTAAGCTAGATTACCGATGGCGGGTAATTAAGCTAGATTACCGATGGCGGGTAAATAAGCTAGATTACCGGTGGTGGGTAATATAAGCTAGATTACCGATGGCGGGTAATTAAACTAGATTACCGATGGCGGGTAATTAAGCTAGATTACCGATGGCGGGTAGTTAAGCTAGATTACCGATGGCGGGTAATTAAGTTAGATTACCGTTGGCGGGTAATTAAGCTAGATTACCGTTGGCGGTTAATTAACCTAGATTACCGTTGGCGGGTAATTAAGCTAGATTACCGTTGGCGGGTAATTAAGCTAGATTACCGATGACGGGTAATTAAGCTAGATTACCGGTGGCGGGTAATTAAGCTAGATTACCGGTGGCGGGTAATTAAGTTAGATTACCGTTGGCGGGTAATTAAGCTAGATTTCCGTTGGCGGGTAATTAAGCTAGATTACCGATGACGGGTAATTAAGCTAGACTACCGATGGCGGGTAATTAAGCTAGATTACCGATGGCGGGTAATTAAGATAGATTACCGATGGCGGGTAATTAAGCTAGATTACCGGTGGCGGGTAATTAAGCTAGATTACCGGTGGCGGGTAATTAAGGTAGATTACCGTTGGCGGGTAATTAAGCCAGATTACCGTTGGCGGGTAATTAAGCTACATTACCGATGACGGGTAATTAAGCTAGACTACCGATGGCGGGTAATTAAGCTAGACTACCGTTGGCGGGTAATTAAGCTAGATTACCGATGGCGGGTAATTAAGGTAGGTTACAGGTGGCGGGTAATTAAGCTAGATTACCGGTGGCGGGTAATTAAGCTAGATTTCCGGTGGCGGGTAATTAAGCTAGATTACCGATGGCGGGTAATTAAGCTAGATTACCGATGGCGGGTAATTAAGCTAGATTACCGGTGGTGGGTAATATAAGCTAGATTACCGATGGCGGGTAATTAAACTAGATTACCGATGGCGGGTAATTAAGCTAGATTACCGATGGCGGGTAATTAAGCTAGATTACCGATGGCGGGTAATTAAGTTAGATTACCGTTGGCGGGTAATTAAGCTAGATTACCGTTGGCGGGTAATTAAGCTAGATTACCGTTGGCGGGTAATTAAGCTAGATTACCGATGGCGGATAATTAAGCTAGATTACCGATGGCGGGTAATTAAGCTAGATTACCGGTGGCGGGTAATTAAGCTAGATTACCGGTGGCGGGAAATTAAGCTAGATTACCGGTGGCGGGTAATTAAGGTAGATTACCGTTGGCGGGTAATTAAGCTAGATTTCCGTTGGCGGGTAATTAAGCTAGATTACCGATGACGGGTAATTAAGCTAGACTACCGATGGCGGGTAATTAAGCTAGATTACCGATGGCGGGTAATTAAGCTAGACTACCGTTGGCGGGTAATTAAGCTAGATTACCGATGGCGGGTAATTAAGGTAGGTTACAGGTGGCGGGTAATTAAGCTAGATTACCGGTGGCGGGTAATTAAGCTAGATTTCCGGTGGCGGGTAATTAAGCTAGATTACCGATGGCGGGTAATTAAGCTAGGTTACCGATGGCGGGTAATTAAGCTAGATTACCGGTGGTGGGTAATTAAGCTAGATTACCGTTGGCGGGTAATTAAGCTAGATTACCGTTGGCGGGTAATTAAGCTAGATTACCGATGGCGGATAATTAAGCTAGATTACCGATGGCGGGTAATTAAGCTAGATTACCGGTGGCGGGTAATTAAGCTAGATTACCGGTGGCGGGTAATTAAGCTAGATTACCGGTGGCGGGGAATTAAGGTAGATTACCGTTGGCGGGTAATTAAGCTAGATTTCCGTTGGCGGGTAATTAAGCTAGATTACCGATGGCGGGTAATTAAGTTAGATTACCGTTGGCGGGTAATTAAGCTAGATTACTGTTGGCGGGTAATTAAGCTAGATTACCGATGGCGGATAATTAAGCTAGATTACCGATGGCGGGTAATTAAGCTAGATTACCGGTGGCGGGTAATTAAGCTAGATTACCGGTGGCGGGAAATTAAGCTAGATTACCGGTGGCGGGTAATTAAGGTAGATTACCGTTGGCGGGTAATTAAGCTAGATTTCCGTTGGCGGGTAATTAAGCTAGATTACCGATGACGGGTAATTAAGCTAGACTACCGATGGCGGGTAATTAAGCTAGATTACCGATGGCGGGTAATTAAGATAGATTACCGATGGCTAGTAATTAAGCTAGATTACCGGTGGCGGGTAATTAAGCTAGATTACCGGTGGCGGGTTATTAAGGTAGATTACCGTTGGCGGGTAATTAAGCCAGATTACCGTTGGCGGGTAATTAAGCTAGATTACCGATGACGGGTAATTAAGCTAGACTACCGATGGCGGGTAATTAAGCTAGACTACCGTTGGCGGGTAATTAAGCTAGATTACCGATGGCGGGTAATTAAGGTAGGTTACAGGTGGCGGGTAATTAAGCTAGATTACCGGTGGCGGGTAATTAAGCTAGATTTCCGGTGGCGGGTAATTAAGCTAGATTACCGATGGCGGGTAATTAAGCTAGGTTACCGATGGCGGGTAATTAAGCTAGATTACCGGTGGTGGGTAATTAAGCTAGATTACCGTTGGCGGGTAATTAAGCTAGATTACCGTTGGCGGGTAATTAAGCTAGATTACCGATGGCGGATAATTAAGCTAGATTACCGATGGCGGGTAATTAAGCTAGATTACCGGTGGCGGGTAATTAAGCTAGATTACCGGTGGCGGGTAATTAAGATAGATTACCGATGGCGGGTAATTAAGCTAGATTACCGGTGGCGGGTAATTAAGCTAGATTACCGGTGGCGGGTAATTAAGGTAGATTACCGTTGGCGGGTAATTAAGGTAGATTACTGTTGGCGGGTAATTAAGCCAGATTACCGTTGGCGGGTAATTAAGCTAGATTACCGATGACGGGTAATTAAGCTAGACTACCGATGGCGGGTAATTAAGCTAGACTACCGTTGGCGGGTAATTAAGCTAGATTACCGATGGCGGGTAATTAAGGTAGGTTACAGGTGGCGGGTAATTAAGCTAGATTACCGGTGGCGGGTAATTAAGCTAGATTTCCGGTGGCGGGTAATTAAGCTAGATTACCGATGGCGGGTAATTAAGCTAGATTACCGATGGCGGGTAAATAAGCTAGATTACCGGTGGTGGGTAATATAAGCTAGATTACCGATGGCGGGTAATTAAACTAGATTACCGATGGCGGGTAATTAAGCTAGATTACCGATGGCGGGTAGTTAAGCTAGATTACCGATGGCGGGTAATTAAGTTAGATTACCGTTGGCGGGTAATTAAGCTAGATTACCGTTGGCGGTTAATTAACCTAGATTACCGTTGGCGGGTAATTAAGCTAGATTACCGTTGGCGGGTAATTAAGCTAGATTACCGATGACGGGTAATTAAGCTAGATTACCGGTGGCGGGTAATTAAGCTAGATTACCGGTGGCGGGTAATTAAGTTAGATTACCGTTGGCGGGTAATTAAGCTAGATTTCCGTTGGCGGGTAATTAAGCTAGATTACCGATGACGGGTAATTAAGCTAGACTACCGATGGCGGGTAATTAAGCTAGATTACCGATGGCGGGTAATTAAGATAGATTACCGATGGCGGGTAATTAAGCTAGATTACCGGTGGCGGGTAATTAAGCTAGATTACCGGTGGCGGGTAATTAAGGTAGATTACCGTTGGCGGGTAATTAAGCCAGATTACCGTTGGCGGGTAATTAAGCTACATTACCGATGACGGGTAATTAAGCTAGACTACCGATGGCGGGTAATTAAGCTAGACTACCGTTGGCGGGTAATTAAGCTAGATTACCGATGGCGGGTAATTAAGGTAGGTTACAGGTGGCGGGTAATTAAGCTAGATTACCGGTGGCGGGTAATTAAGCTAGATTTCCGGTGGCGGGTAATTAAGCTAGATTACCGATGGCGGGTAATTAAGCTAGATTACCGATGGCGGGTAATTAAGCTAGATTACCGGTGGTGGGTAATATAAGCTAGATTACCGATGGCGGGTAATTAAACTAGATTACCGATGGCGGGTAATTAAGCTAGATTACCGATGGCGGGTAATTAAGCTAGATTACCGATGGCGGGTAATTAAGTTAGATTACCGTTGGCGGGTAATTAAGCTAGATTACCGTTGGCGGGTAATTAAGCTAGATTACCGTTGGCGGGTAATTAAGCTAGATTACCGATGGCGGATAATTAAGCTAGATTACCGATGGCGGGTAATTAAGCTAGATTACCGGTGGCGGGTAATTAAGCTAGATTACCGGTGGCGGGAAATTAAGCTAGATTACCGTTGGCGGGTAATTAAGCTAGATTTCCGTTGGCGGGTAATTAAGCTAGATTACCGATGACGGGTAATTAAGCTAGACTACCGATGGCGGGTAATTAAGCTAGATTACCGATGGCGGGTAATTAAGATAGATTACCGATGGCGGGTAATTAAGCTAGATTACCGGTGGCGGGTAATTAAGCTAGATTACCGGTGGCGGGTAATTAAGGTAGATTACCGTTGGCGGGTAATTAAGCCAGATTACCGTTGGCGGGTAATTAAGCTACATTACCGATGACGGGTAATTAAGCTAGACTACCGATGGCGGGTAATTAAGCTAGACTACCGTTGGCGGGTAATTAAGCTAGATTACCGATGGCGGGTAATTAAGGTAGGTTACAGGTGGCGGGTAATTAAGCTAGATTACCGGTGGCGGGTAATTAAGCTAGATTTCCGGTGGCGGGTAATTAAGCTAGATTACCGATGGCGGGTAATTAAGCTAGATTACCGATGGCGGGTAATTAAGCTAGATTACCGGTGGTGGGTAATATAAGCTAGATTACCGATGGCGGGTAATTAAACTAGATTACCGATGGCGGGTAATTAAGCTAGATTACCGATGGCGGGTAATTAAGCTAGATTACCGATGGCGGGTAATTAAGTTAGATTACCGTTGGCGGGTAATTAAGCTAGATTACCGTTGGCGGGTAATTAAGCTAGATTACCGTTGGCGGGTAATTAAGCTAGATTACCGATGGCGGATAATTAAGCTAGATTACCGATGGCGGGTAATTAAGCTAGATTACCGGTGGCGGGTAATTAAGCTAGATTACCGGTGGCGGGAAATTAAGCTAGATTACCGGTGGCGGGTAATTAAGGTAGATTACCGTTGGCGGGTAATTAAGCTAGATTTCCGTTGGCGGGTAATTAAGCTAGATTACCGATGACGGGTAATTAAGCTAGACTACCGATGGCGGGTAATTAAGCTAGATTACCGATGGCGGGTAATTAAGCTAGACTACCGTTGGCGGGTAATTAAGCTAGATTACCGATGGCGGGTAATTAAGGTAGGTTACAGGTGGCGGGTAATTAAGCTAGATTACCGGTGGCGGGTAATTAAGCTAGATTTCCGGTGGCGGGTAATTAAGCTAGATTACCGATGGCGGGTAATTAAGCTAGGTTACCGATGGCGGGTAATTAAGCTAGATTACCGGTGGTGGGTAATTAAGCTAGATTACCGTTGGCGGGTAATTAAGCTAGATTACCGTTGGCGGGTAATTAAGCTAGATTACCGATGGCGGATAATTAAGCTAGATTACCGATGGCGGGTAATTAAGCTAGATTACCGGTGGCGGGTAATTAAGCTAGATTACCGGTGGCGGGTAATTAAGCTAGATTACCGGTGGCGGGGAATTAAGGTAGATTACCGTTGGCGGGTAATTAAGCTAGATTTCCGTTGGCGGGTAATTAAGCTAGATTACCGATGACGGGTAATTAAGCTAGACTACCGATGGCGGGTAATTAAGCTAGATTACCGATGGCGGGTAATTAAGATAGATTACCGATGGCGGGTAATTAAGCTAGATTACCGGTGGCGGGTAATTAAGCTAGATTACCGGTGGCGGGTAATTAAGGTAGATTACCGTTGGCGGGTAATTAAGGTAGATTACTGTTGGCGGGTAATTAAGCCAGATTACCGTTGGCGGGTAATTAAGCTAGATTACCGATGACGGGTAATTAAGCTAGACTACCGATGGCGGGTAATTAAGCTAGACTACCGTTGGCGGGTAATTAAGCTAGATTACCGATGGCGGGTAATTAAGGTAGGTTACAGGTGGCGGGTAATTAAGCTAGATTACCGGTGGCGGGTAATTAAGCTAGATTTCCGGTGGCGGGTAATTAAGCTAGATTACCGATGGCGGGTAATTAAGCTAGATTACCGATGGCGGGTAAATAAGCTAGATTACCGGTGGTGGGTAATATAAGCTAGATTACCGATGGCGGGTAATTAAACTAGATTACCGATGGCGGGTAATTAAGCTAGATTACCGATGGCGGGTAGTTAAGCTAGATTACCGATGGCGGGTAATTAAGTTAGATTACCGTTGGCGGGTAATTAAGCTAGATTACCGTTGGCGGTTAATTAACCTAGATTACCGTTGGCGGGTAATTAAGCTAGATTACCGTTGGCGGGTAATTAAGCTAGATTACCGATGACGGGTAATTAAGCTAGATTACCGGTGGCGGGTAATTAAGCTAGATTACCGGTGGCGGGTAATTAAGTTAGATTACCGTTGGCGGGTAATTAAGCTAGATTTCCGTTGGCGGGTAATTAAGCTAGATTACCGATGACGGGTAATTAAGCTAGACTACCGATGGCGGGTAATTAAGCTAGATTACCGATGGCGGGTAATTAAGATAGATTACCGATGGCGGGTAATTAAGCTAGATTACCGGTGGCGGGTAATTAAGCTAGATTACCGGTGGCGGGTAATTAAGGTAGATTACCGTTGGCGGGTAATTAAGCCAGATTACCGTTGGCGGGTAATTAAGCTACATTACCGATGACGGGTAATTAAGCTAGACTACCGATGGCGGGTAATTAAGCTAGACTACCGTTGGCGGGTAATTAAGCTAGATTACCGATGGCGGGTAATTAAGGTAGGTTACAGGTGGCGGGTAATTAAGCTAGATTACCGGTGGCGGGTAATTAAGCTAGATTTCCGGTGGCGGGTAATTAAGCTAGATTACCGATGGCGGGTAATTAAGCTAGATTACCGATGGCGGGTAATTAAGCTAGATTACCGGTGGTGGGTAATATAAGCTAGATTACCGATGGCGGGTAATTAAACTAGATTACCGATGGCGGGTAATTAAGCTAGATTACCGATGGCGGGTAATTAAGCTAGATTACCGATGGCGGGTAATTAAGTTAGATTACCGTTGGCGGGTAATTAAGCTAGATTACCGTTGGCGGGTAATTAAGCTAGATTACCGTTGGCGGGTAATTAAGCTAGATTACCGATGGCGGATAATTAAGCTAGATTACCGATGGCGGGTAATTAAGCTAGATTACCGGTGGCGGGTAATTAAGCTAGATTACCGGTGGCGGGAAATTAAGCTAGATTACCGGTGGCGGGTAATTAAGGTAGATTACCGTTGGCGGGTAATTAAGCTAGATTTCCGTTGGCGGGTAATTAAGCTAGATTACCGATGACGGGTAATTAAGCTAGACTACCGATGGCGGGTAATTAAGCTAGATTACCGATGGCGGGTAATTAAGATAGATTACCGATGGCTAGTAATTAAGCTAGATTACCGTTGGCGGGTAATTAAGCTAGATTACCGTTGGCGGGTAATTAAGCTAGATTACCGATGGCGGATAATTAAGCTAGATTACCGATGGCGGGTAATTAAGCTAGATTACCGGTGGCGGGTAATTAAGCTAGATTACCGGTGGCGGGAAATTAAGCTAGATTACCGGTGGCGGGTAATTAAGGTAGATTACCGTTGGCGGGTAATTAAGCTAGATTTCCGTTGGCGGGTAATTAAGCTAGATTACCGATGACGGGTAATTAAGCTAGACTACCGATGGCGGGTAATTAAGCTAGATTACCGATGGCGGGTAATTAAGATAGATTACCGATGGCTAGTAATTAAGCTAGATCACCGGTGGCGGGTAATTAAGCTAGATTACCGGTGGCGGGTTATTAAGGTAGATTACCGTTGGCGGGTAATTAAGCCAGATTACCGTTGGCGGGTAATTAAGCTAGATTACCGATGACGGGTAATTAAGCTAGACTACCGATGGCGGGTAATTAAGCTAGACTACCGTTGGCGGGTAATTAAGCTAGATTACCGATGGCGGGTAATTAAGGTAGGTTACAGGTGGCGGGTAATTAAGCTAGATTACCGGTGGCGGGTAATTAAGCTAGATTACCGGTGGCGGGTAATTAAGCTAGATTACCGATGGCGGGTAATTAAGCTAGGTTACCGATGGCGGGTAATTAAGCTAGATTACCGGTGGTGGGTAATATAAGCTAGATTACCGATGGCGGGTAATTAAACTAGATTACCGATGGCGCGTAATTAAGCTAGATTACCGATGGCGGGTAATTAAGCTAGATTACCGATGGCGGGTAATTAAGCTAGATTACCGATGGCGGGTAATTAAGCTAGACTGCCGATAAGCACATGACTTTTGTTGGTGCACAATTCTTTGACATCTGTTGGTGCTCAGATCTATGGAATGCTCAGGTCTACTTAACCTTTTTGTGGTATAACTACCGCTTGCTCTGTGATTTGCATGTGAAGATGGCGGGAAAGCAATTTTAGTTTGACTGGACGTTGATTGTCAAGTCAAGCAGTGAGGTTTGAAGTTATGTAATAGATGCTTGGTCAGTTCTAAAGCTTTAACTAATGTAAGTGCAACGCCCTAAAACGTTTTCTCTCCTAAGGTTTCTAAACTATTTTAATTAATATTAAGACTGAAGTAACAGATATTAATAAAAACTGTCTTTGTAGACAAAGACGGGAAAAAGTAAGAGATAAGTGTAGAAAATTAAATGCCTGAAGTAACAGATATTAAATTTTCACATTTGAACACATGATTATAAAACATCAATTATTTGAAAAAATTCTTATCTTAGTTTTTTTCACCAAAATTTCATATGCGGAAAATGTTTTAACATTATTTATTTTTTTTTGCTCCCAATATTAGCTCTAGAAAAGGCTTCTTCAAGAATTTTTTAAAGGATACTAGCTTGATACTACGTTTTACCAGGGGGGAGAGACTGACATGGTCTTTAAGAAGGCTCAAATACTTGCATATCTGAAAAAATTGAGATTTACGAGTTTAATTTTTATATTTTTAAATGAGAAATATTGCGAAGCGGAAAGTAACATAGGCAGTTTTAGTGTGTTGTTGATATTAGTGTCGAAATGATCTGTAGATTGATCGTGATCATTAGAGAGCTATACATTACGTCAATTTTTGAAACTTCGAAAACTTTGAAATTAACGAACACTTCTTGTTTTGATACGGTTTTTACTTTATCAGCTATTAACGTTTTTCTGTCCATTTTATTCTTCTTATAGGGCTCAACCCGATTGGAATATTTGAGAGAAAAAATGGAAAACGCGTATTATTTTTAAAATGATAAAAAAGTGTCATATTAAAATATTTTTACTAAAGTAATTTTGGTGAAAAAAAACTAAGATAAGAATTTTTTTAAATAATTGATGTTTTATAATCATGTGTTCAAAAGTGAAAATTTAATATCTGTTACTTCAGGCATTTAATTTTCTACACTTATCTCTTACTTTTTCCCGTCTTTGTCTACAAAGACAGTTTTTATTAATTAAAATATGATATTAGTTTCTAAGAGATAATAAGATTACAATTAATGAATTTTTCTTATATTTTTGTCTAAAATCTCAACTTAACGGGTTCACCCGTCGGTTCGATTGCAATCGAGTTTTCCACTTTTCACAGACCAATTTTGTCAAACGAGTGAACGAGGATTATTTCATCGCGTTAAGGCGATTCTTTCTCGCTCGCCCCAATTAATAGTCGTCTAATAGAGTTTGAAATATGAAATTTACTTCATGTTCAGGGATCGTTTAAAATAATCACGCATCATTTCGTTCTGGGCCATTTTTATTATTCTATGGGAGCCTCCGGGATGAACTAGGCCCATGCATGTCAAATTTTATGTGGGGAAATATCCAGTTTGTTAGGAAAAATATTTTCACCATAGATGGCGCTTATTTTTCCGTTGTGACAGGGGTCTTCCTTAAATTATCGTTGATATTTTAGGGGTCAGTCATAAAATTTTTATGATAGAGAAAAGTTTCATCCTAAAATTAACGTAAATGTTTTTGGGGCTATTCACTTTTTACTGAATCTTTCGGTTAGATGGTATTGATGGCAACAAAATAAATTATTTCAATTAAAATAATTCAGTAAGAGTTATAAAAACGTATACTTACAATCCGCGCCCTTGGCCCAAATATATAAGCAATCGACAGGGTCACGGGGTTGAACTTTGTTTTGTTTTTCGGTCGTATCAGCGCCCCCAAACGGGAAAACACGGCGAACTAAATTAGTTAAAAAAATATTCTCGCTTCGCCACACGCATGGGCCTAGTTCATCCCGGAGGCTCCGATTCTATAATGCCATTCCTGACAAGAAATAAAAGTGCAAATGTTCGAGAAAATCGATTTTAATTTCCACACATTGTTCAATCTCGCTTCAACAATGCGAATAAACTCACTGCAAGTGTCGCGTATTCAATTTCAGTCTCATTGGCGAACCTATAATAAATTAGGCGTTTATGAATATCATGGATAAATAACAATTACGATTTGAAAATTCAAATTCTGTACCTGTATTTAAAATATCGATTATTTCCCCGAAATTTCATTTTGTTCAGCGCCATTTGGGGTCCACTTAAATCATAACGTATTAAATCTGAAAGGCGAAGACACAAAGTACAACAATCCAACAATTTAATATAATTTTAAGACAATTTAGTAATCTCCTTTGAGTACCGATGTGGCTTGTAAGATATGCCTATTGTCTCGTAAAGGACAGAGTTTGCGTATAATGAAACTGAAGTATAATTTTAACTGCTAGGTCTATTTTGTTTGCTAATGTTTCAGTTGCCACGGTAACTGAAATGAAAATGTTGAATAATTAATTTATATAAAACAATAATTTTGTTATATATAAAGACCAGACTGGAAACGTTACATACCGTTTAAATACCATTACTCTGCCTAACAAGGTCAATTCAACTCGAGGCAATTGCTTCTCGCAATACAGTTCGTGGAAAATAAAGAAGTTATGGGTTTAATTATATCCTGATTTAAAGGGATGGTGAAATGGAAAATGAATCGATTTTTATCGATTCTTCTACTAATTATAAGGTAAATCTGCGCAGTGAAATGTCGAGGAAATACCAGCTACGAATGATTTTAATATTCAAATTAGTTTGAAATCTCATCGACAATTTTAAATTAGCACCTCCGAACAATCGCGTAACGCCCTGCCTTCTCGCTAACAAAATTCACTTGGAGATCTAAATGTCAAATGAGATTTAAAGCGATATTTTTTAAAAATTGGTCGTGGCGCTAGTTAAATTTTGTTTACAAGAAAGTCAGGGAGGGGGAGTTACGCGATTGGTTGAAGGTGTTTAATTCAAATTATCTATAATGAAGTCTCAAACTAATTTGAATTTTAAAATCATTCTTAGGTATTATTTCCTTAATGTTTCACAACGTAGATTGGTCTTATAGAATCAATAAAAACAAGATGGTCTAGCCCATAATTAAGCCACATCGTTTACGTACTCTCGCTATCCCTACTACAATAAATATACTTCTAGTGAAATATCCCCTAATATACCGGTCAGAGGGAATAATTTTTCAATGGCTGCTTGGCAAAGAGAATCAAATATCGCCAACGCCCGTTACTAAATTACTAATACTACTACGACTACTACCGCCACTATTCAGGTAAAACTATTAGTCCCATCGATACCTTGTAGCTAAGAAGAAACTAAAATATTCCCAAAGCGCGCTTCCAGAATTCTCGCCCGCTCGGACTTTCTTTTAAAATTCTTCTCGATTTGAGGAGAAATACACGTAAATTCTAATAATAAACTCCATTCTATATATAACGTCGGTATTTACTTGCTTTTGATTCTTATAAATCCCCCTCCATTTCTTTGAATTTTGAAATCGGGGATCGGGATGATTGATGGCGTGATACCCTTATTGTCCACGGGTGACCGGAATTTTAAAGGGCGTATTAAACCTTCCATTTAAATTAAGGCAATACTAAAATCCTCTCTCTCTCTAGCTTTAAATATATCGAGGAAACGTAAACCACAATTCACTAAGCTTAACCTTACCTGTACAATTAAATGCAATGCTTAAACATACTATTATAATCCCCATCCTTTTAAAATACACGAACGAAAAATATCACCTCACCACAATTTTCTCACGTTCACTCTCCCTCCCTTCAATAACGAACGAAAAATTTTATACTGCCAAAGGCATAAAATAACCATTTCTTCGGTTAGCTCTGACATCATTCCAAATCGCGGAAAACTTATACCACGACCACGACCACCACCACTCCCACAGGCTCGCGGGACAAACCAATAGCCTCATCGTATATATACGATATGGCTAAAAAAACCACTTTATTTTACCTTTCACCTTTAAGTGTTTCGTACAAAACTTTGAGAAGAAAATTCGTTAACGCCAAGGTTTTCAAAATGCGAACGATCGCGTAATAAGTTTTGAACTGACGCCTTGCCATACATTGTATAATAAATAATTATTGGCTTCAAATTAATTTTTGATTTTACCCACAAGATGATTTCAGATGGAAATTGAAATTTAACAGAAATCGCGTAAGCGACCATTTTGAAGCGTGGGGCGAAATATAGCACTTCATGTTGAGGGATCGGTTTAAATATGCCTCCATGACAAGGAGGATTGATACCATTTACGCAAGGAAGCATTTTGAAGCGCATGGGGCAAAAAATTATCATTATCGTTTAAAGGCCTATCCAGACTGACACATTTTGCGAATTCGCATCTTCGCTTTGCTTGTTTGCAAGATCGCGCTACTGTCCACATTGGGTTTTCGCTACTTTGCGTCCTCGCCTCGCGAAGATACAAATTTCTCGCGACTAGGCCAAGAATTTCGCGCCTTCGCGAGAAAAGCACCAATCACTGACGAGAGGAAGGCTGGCCGATTTTTTTCGTTTTTCTCTTTGGACAACGTCGATGGAGAGGGGCAGATGGCGCAATGATTTCTCAAACATTATTGGCTCTCAGAACTTGAAAAGCAAAACTTTTGCGTGTATCAGAACAGAAGTGCAAATGTTTTTCGTGATCTGTTGCGAAGATGCGAATGGACGAGGGCGCGAACACGCGAGCGCGACTTCAATGTGGACAAAGCTTAAGTTTATTACTATAAAACAAATTTGATTTGTGTTCTACATCTAAATATTTGGTAGTTAATTGTTTTGAAGCTTAGGTTAGGTTAGGTTCTATAACTCGGGAATATTGACACTAATTTCCCATGAATTTAGCGATCAATTGTTTCAAGGACGATTAGAAATGTGGTTGGAATAAATGTGTTTGATTAAGTTTAATTGAAGTCAAGTTTTGTACAATATGCTTTGGTAATATAAAATCTTTATATTAAAGTAAATTTCACTGGTGTGAACTCCTATCTTGGTTTTATTTTAACGATATTCGTTTTTCGAAAAGTTTTCGCTTGTAATTAACTGCAGTCTCTTGTTTGCATTTAGACTTGAAAAGCTCAAGCCGACATATTTGCCAGCTTTAATTAATGCCAGACAATTTAGTGTCAATTAGAAAGGTACTTGCATTCACACTAAAGTGAAAAACATATTCAAATCACAAGTGCGTAATTACTACTCCAAGTTGAAACAAAAGGTTTGAAGTGACGTAACGTGCAGTCATTTTGAAGAATAGAGGAAGGAAGAAGAGAAATTCCATTTCCTTTCGTGACGTATTTAATTTTACGAGTTAAATAATAGAAGATAATTTTGGTTATGACGACGGCTACTGTTCCCGACAACAACATGAGAAGAAAGTAGAAAGAAATGCGGACGCTACTCAGGTCCAAACCAGCCACGCTTTTCAACGGCTTCTCCCACTTGAGCTGTTCAATCGTGTAATCGAGCTCAAAGTCCATATATGTGAAAACTTTCGTTTCGAAAAAGGGCGCCATGCTGCAATTGAACATTCGTCAAAAGCCGTTCATAATTTTACCATAAAATTCGTACCGACCTCAGTTGGACGGACTCGTGCAGTTGGGGACTGCTTATCACCCAAGAGGTGTTGAACATGGTGTGTACGTAGTCGAAGGCGACGTTTTCTTGCGAAAAGTAAAGTCCTCCTTTGTTCTTGATGACCTCTACGAAATTTTGACGTACTTTTCGAAATTGTTTATGCCCTTGCTCATCCTTAAATATGGTACCATGGAAAACAGCATTTCGACCGTAGTTATGATCGTTTTTTTCCCAGAAAAGCCCCGTTTTCATCAAAGCTAGAAAATCACTTCTCGCTAAGCGAGAAGCTTGGAGCGAGTTGTTTCCGCGAGTTTCAAATCCCGCGCCAGAAATGCTAGAAGCTTTCTCGCTTGTGGTATCCCCCTGGGGTGTTTTCATCGAAGCGAGAAAGTGGCGTCATCTGGCGCAATTCCGCGAATGTCCAAATAATTATTATTGCATTAAAATGGTGGTCAGTAGAAGAAAGCTGCTTTTAAGGAAAAAATTCATTTTAAATTGGCTCTATTTAAAAAAACTTGGCTATTTAATCAACTCGATATTCGAATAAACGGTGGTGGGTTCATCCCATATGGCAACGCAGGAAGCTAGAAGGATACTAGAAACTGTTCAACTTGGCATGTTGTTTTCTGTGGCTACTTCTTCCCATTATGTTTCATTAATTTCCCTATTTCTATATTCTTTTAATTTGCGGTTCCACAACCCATCCCTAATTCTAATACTGTTAATAATTTGCTCCCATTTAGCAAATTCATTCTTTTTATTTCTTTCCCTTTCCTGTTTTAACTTTTCTTTCTTCGAGGTTTTGCCATCCATTTTTAAAAACCGAAATGTTGACCCGTTGAAACTGCCGCCGTTCTCTCAAAAGGAATTTAACCCCAATGCTTTCTGATTCGTGGTTCCATATCACGTGACCGCTACATCTCGCTTCTCGCTAAGCGGGACGCTAGAAAATATCTGTCTCTGACAGATCGGAGCTAGCGTCATTTTCTCGCTCTAGTTTTGCGTTTTCTCGCGTCTAGCCAGGGGTTCCCGCGGCTATGAAAACACCTTTGCTAGAAGCCAGACAAAGTTCTAGCAAACTCTACTCGCTCTAGCGCGAATTTTTCTCGCTTCTAGATTTGATGAAAACGGGGCTAAATGACGGGTTCGAAATCTTCATACAAAGTATCTTCAATTAGTTTCATGTTATCGAATGCGCTTAGCCATTTCTTAACAGCCGTGTCGTGGGCTGCCTGTAAATACGCAACCATAACGTCAGAAGAATTGAGAGACTTAACGTACAGATGGATATTCCCCAAAGCTTGCAGGTGGTCGTATGTTTCCGGCAACATTAATGGTGGAATTCCCGGTTTGATAAAGTCCACGAGTGTGTCGATGTAATTGTAGCTTTCCGTCGTGAACTCCGTCCGCAAGTAGCAACACAAGTAGAACAGAATGAAAGTCACTCCGATCAGCCACGACGAAGCGAGCAGACGACAAGTAATTGTTAGCGCCCAAACCCTCTTACGAATAGATGGCGCCAGAGTCGTGCCAAAACTCGATCATAACCCTATCCCCCTCGCCTCACACACGCTTAGGTAGGAACGAGGAGGGATATGGTCTCTTAAAGCGTGGCTCTCGTGGAGAAAGACGGTAGTATTAACGCTATGTAACGTACCTGATTTACTCTGTTTTATTTCATTGATTAAACTCTTTTATTATACTAATGATTCTGACTAATCAAGGCCGAGTCTTAAGCCTCGTCACGCGCACTAACGGGGAACATTATGTTTTTATCGCGCTAACATCGGTATTTCTATTTCTACGGTAAATGAAACAGTCGGTTTTATTATGTTTACGTAAATGTAACGTAACGACGCGGATCTGGGAGCACTGCCGTGCTTCCAGCCAAGTCGAGCACTGACATCCTTTTCTCGAAGCAACTCGTGGCACTTTTAAGCCCACTGTAACTTCGTGATGGGTAAAGGTAAAAGTCTGAAATTTTGCTTGCCGTGAGGACTGTCAATCCTAGCTATAGTTTCCAAATTTCAAGTTCCTACCCTATATACTTTTCGAAATATCGCAGGTGAAATTTACCTCATTTTGTCACTCACTCACTCACTCACCGATCATCAAGATTCTAAGGTACTTCTAGGGGAGAGAGAAACTTAAAATTCATAATTTAGTTTTCATTTATTTTATGAAGCACAGAAAAATTAAAACATCCCGAAATTTTTATAAAATTGTTCTTTAATTCTTTATTTTAAAACTAGATGGCGCTGCCGTCTTTTCAACAGAAATAGTGTGTGTTCTTGATGAAAGGACGTAATGGTCCAAAGTTAACCGAAAGTTAAATATATATTAAATCTAATAGGAGTAGTAGTTTAAAAGAAATGTGTCGTAACTGATGCTACATTCTTATATTAGGATATCGCGTACAATCGTTATTGCATATTCTCTGCGAGTCGAAAGGGGTAATTCAGCGTAAATATGGACAAACGTTAGCGATTATATTGACAAACGAAGTACCACGAGAGGGTCTTGTTTTAATATAACTACCGAAGTGTAACGAGAAGGTCTACAAAAAGAAGTGAGATCCTATGAAAAACATTAACATGTACAAAAATGGGCCAAGCCTCGCTCGTGCCCTCTCCGCCGTAAAACGTTCTGAGATCCCATGTAGAGCCAAGTCTGCCTTTTGTTCTCATTCAATCGCCAATTGAACAAATATGTTATAAATTAAGTCCTTTTCCTAATTAATAACCAATATTCTTTGACTTTATCATTATTATCAGAAGTCCATTAAATTAGCCTAGGAAGTAACCAAAAGCGGGGTTTGGGACTCCCCTCTCTTGTGTAGCAATACTGAAGCAGGACGACACATTCGCCACCTAGCGGTAATTTTTCTCAGATCTCCGGTTTAAGTGCGACTCGTACGCCAAAATTTGCCCTATCGAGAGAGAAAAAAAACTATTGGCCGAAAACGCCCCCTTCCACTGTAAAACCGAGCCCTCTTTAGCATATGAGAAAGGATGGGGGTATGAATTTTGGAACAGTCAAGGTCATTCAGTTTTTTTATGACTCTTCATAAACCTATTGAAAAAAAATTATTTAAAGGGAGGGTGAAATAGAAAATCAAGTGATTTTTTATCGATTCTTCTACTAATTACAAGACCAGTCTGCATAGCCAAACATTCAGGAAATACTTCCGAATGATTTTAAAAATCAAATTAGGTTCAGATTTAAAGGATAATTTTAAATAAGGACGTCCGACCAATCGCGTAACCCCCTGCCTTTTTATAATTAGTAGAAGAATAGATAAAAAAAACCACTTGATTTTCTACTTCACCCTCCCTTTAACAACCGTGGCCGTTCCTTTTTTAAATTTTTATGAAGCAAACAATCTACCCTTTAGAGATCCAGCGTTCATGGGCTGAAGAAGTCACACGCCCCGCTCACATCAAGAAAGACTTCCTAGAGAGGAGCTCGGGATTTCTAACTGTGTTAGGAAAGGGGGAAAAATTTAACCCCTATCCATGGAGCTAGAAGTAGTTTTTATCCCAGCAGAGACGTACGCTATACCAGCCATTGTAATTGTTCACTTCCTAGGCTAATTTAATAGACTTCTGTTATTATACATCTTTGTTCGTATCAAAAATATCGTGACTTGGCAAGCGCAGGTAATTACCTTATAAACGTGTACATAAGGTTATGCATAACTCGCCTTATAAACTTGTACATATCCCCTCGACCATAAACGATTTAGTGAATATCCCTTCGATTATTTTAAAATAGGCAACGATTTAGTGAATATCCCCTCGACTTCCTTTTAATATTACTTGCGATTGCCAAGTCACGATATTTTTGATACGAACAAAGATGTATAATAATGATAGAGTCAAAGAATATTGGTTATTAATTAGGAAAAGGACTTAATTTATAATAAAATTGTTCAATTGGCTATTGAATGAGAACAAAAGGCAGACTTGGCTCTACATGGGATCTCAGAACGTTTTACGGCGGAGAGGGCACGAGCGAGGCTTGGCCCATTTTTGTACATGTTAATGTTTTTCATAGGGTTATGTTTACATATAAACAGAAGTAATATAAGAAACCTCCCTACATGTTTACATATAACCAGAAGTAATATAAGAAACCTCCCTACGTTATATCACTTTTGATATAACGAACCTTCGGTTAACGACGCGGATGATCTGAACGACTAAATTACGAATTTTGGCCTTATTTTAACTCGTGAGCTTTTGTGAGACAAAGGGAGCTACACCTTGCCAACGATTCATGCAAGAAACGGAAAGCTGCCTCCACGTACGAAGAAGCCAACGAGTGAAAAATACTAAGCCCACGAGATGCATTTTATGCCGCGAAACGAAACCGCCAAATGGTAGCACGAAACGAAGAGAAAACCCCATTGAAATTACATCGCAAACAGATTCCAACGTTCTTGAATCTGTAGGCCACGAAACGCCAAACGTAAGCGAAGAACTTTCATACGCAAATCTCAACACTAATCTCTCTAACAGCGCGATTAACGAAATTACTGACGACTTTTCTTCACGAACGGGTTCCAACGTCCTAGAACCCGGAGGCAACGAAGCGCCTACGGTAAGCAAAGATAATTTCGCCGAGAATAACGATTTCAACGTAATCAACGACACGGCGGGTTCCGAAGTCTCTGAACCCGAGGGCAACGATCAGCCTACTATAAACGAGGAACTTTCCTACGACTATTTTGAGGAGAATGACCAAACTCCGACACCCATCGCGTTCTCTCCGAAAGAGTTTACGCCTTGAACGAAGGTTCTCGATTAATCCACGTCAACAACGAACAGATCAGCGATAACGAAGATTCTTTTCACGAAGTATCAGAATCTCCTCGAGCTGTTGGTCCAATGAGTGTCAACTTGGACTCTGAAGACGAGGATAACGAACGAGAACGTGGATCCGTCTCAAGTGAGAATTCCTGCAACGAACGAATTATTCCACCCGGAATGGAAGGGCTTAGGCTACAAGACGAAGCTGGCAGGCAAGTACCTCAAGGAATGCTTTCTCTTACGGCCTTTGAACAAGCGATAAAATTAGCGGTTGGTGATGCTGTAGAGCAAAGGTTAGCGGCGGCTGGGAATGGCGCTAACCGGAATCACGATACTAATTCCGGGGATGCCAGTAGAATTATCCCGGATTTTGATCCTGCAACGGCACCTCATCAAACGATAAATCAAGGGATAAGGAAGATTGGCGATGCTGCAAGGGCCTTCGGTTGGTCTGAGCGTCTCATCATCAACACAGCAATGCCGAAACTCAAAGGAACTGCTCAAGTATGGTATGAAAGCCTTGATACTGTGGTACACACTTGGGGCGAATGGAAGGAACTTCTCTTAGAATGGTTCCCGCCAGTCAAGAACTCTCAAAGGCTATACCGCGATATGGAACAGAGGACCCGCCGTTCAGGGGAATCTGTAGAAGTATATTATCATGACAAGGTAGCCAAGGCGAGGCTCTGCGGCCTCTCAAACGATACCATGATGGAATCCATAATCACGGGTCTGCACGACGAACAGCTGATTGCGTCTTTGAGCGTCCGTGACTACGATACACTACCGGAGCTACTTAAGGCGATGCGACAGTTGGAAAACCGATTACAATCTTCAAAACGAAACAAAGCCAATATTACCAACGAATCAGGCAAGGATAACAATGGACGTCACGGAAGGGCTCCCGATATTAAGCCCCAACCCCAAGAACCAAACTCTGAGGAGCGTAGCAATGGATCGTCTAATTCTCGAAGAAAACCGAAGTTTAAACATGGTGAACCTCTCTGTTTTAACTGTTCTTCATATGGACACATGTCGCGAGACTGCAAGAAACCCCAAAAGGTAATGCATTGTGTTGTGTTAGATAACAGAGCACTTGAGTAAATATACAACTAGCTTTATTGAGAACGATAACGCTTCTCTTATTTTAATGTGATGTTTCCTTCCATTACAAGTCGGATTGATATTATCGCCCTCTACCGAGTGACGTCACTCTAATCATACGTAACATGATCTTTTTTTTTACGGAAAAATTAATTGTAAGGTAATGAAGTGGAAACGAGATAATAACACATTAATCAAATTTTTAGGTAACACTTATTAAAGTTAAGACAAGTTAAAGAACGTTATTTTAGTATGTAGTACGTCAGTCGGTCCGGTATTCTAGTCGTCCGTTGTAGTCTGGCCTTTGTCCTCTGAACTTGTGTCACGCCTGAAGGTCCTGGTGGACTGCTAGACCAGAGCTCTGGAGTCTGGGGTCTCAAGTTGTGTACACGTGTGACTGGCCATTGTTGTCGATGGATTTTGATGCTGATTCGTTCGTGCCGTGTTGGGTGTGTTGTTTCGGTACTGGTAACCTTTGAAGCGCGGCGTATTTGGCTTGGGTGCAATTTTAGGCTTCGTACTTATTCTAGATGCCGTGTTCTCTGATCTGTCCGGTGTTGCAAAGTTTATAGGTATGTGAACCTCGCAGGTTGAGGATCGTCTTTGCACCGCTCGCGTGTTAGTCAGATGTTTTGAACTGATGGGCCGTTGCGTAGACTGTACTTGCATCCCTGATAATGGTTGAGTTATTCTTGGTTTTAGATGTATTCGATTCCGTCTATAGCAGGCACCGTTGTCGGTTTGGATCATATAAGAATCAGGTTCTTTGGCTTCAGCAATGACTGTTGCTAGTAGCCATTTCCGTGTGGCAGCGAAATGGCGAACGGGAGATCCCACTCGATACTTCTTTGCCATGAACTTGGGGTACTTTGACTGATTCTTTTCCACAATCTTGATTCTTCGAGCCTCAAGTGATTCGCCCATAGATTTGATTGGATATTTAGGCATCAAGGTCGACGCTGACGTTGAAGTAGGAGTTCTAATGAGGCGACCCATAAGCATTTCAGAGGGAGATGGAAGGTCTTGCCGGGGAGTTGCCCGGTATTCCAGGATAACCCTCTGTGGATCTTCACCGGCTTGGCTGGCCTTTATTAGTAGATCCTTAATGGTCTGGATGTGCCTTTTGGCCATTCCGTTAGATTGTGGGAGGTGAGGACTTGAAGTAGCATGTTCGACTCCCCAATCGGTCAGAAATTTAGCCAACTCCGCCGAATTGAACGGAGGTCCGTTGTCTGTGATGAGTTTCTGAGGGATCCCGTGCCTTGCGAAGTGAGGTTTAACGGCTTTTATCAGTGCCTTGGTATCAATGGAGGTCATTTCGTCAACCTCGACATATTTGGAGTAGTAATCAACGGTCAGTAAGCAGATTTTTTGTTCCAGGTGAAAAAGATCCATCCCAATAGTTTCCCAAGGTCTTGTAGGCACTGGGTGTGGCGTCATTGTGATGTGAGTGTTCGCCCTGTCTCTTGTATGGCATATGTTGCAACCTTCTATTGTTCGTGATATTTCAGCCGTCATGCCCGGCCAGTAGACATGTAGCCTAGCTTTCCTTAGACATGCGTTTATCCCTTGGTGGGCTTGATGTAGTTGACGTATCACTTCGGGTCTCAGAGTTGTGGGTATTATCAGGCGTTCTCCTCTATATAGCAAGCCATCGGCATGGTGAATTTCTTCCTTTAATGGATAATACAGCTTCACCCTTTGTGGAATGGATGCTTGATTCTTTGGCCAAGCATTCTTGGTGTATGTGCACAGGAGCTGCATCTCTTCGTCCATCGCGGTTTCTTGATGAAATTGATTCAATTTGTTTCCGGATAACAGAGTCATTGAAAGTAGACAGGCTGTTGCGCCCTCTAAGTCGTCCATATGTATATCAGTAGCACTTCTCGGTGATCTCGACAGTGCGTCCGCAATGTACATCTGTGAGCCCGGTACATATTTCAAAGTGATATCATATCGTGATAGGCGTAGTACTAGGCGTTGTAGGCGTGGTGAAAGAATATTAAGTGGCTTCTGTACTCTGGCCAATAGGGGTTTGTGATCGGTTTCTATGGTTGCTTTTCTTCCGACCAGATAATAAGGGAAGTGTTCTACGGCGTAGACAACGGCTAAGAGCTCCTTCTCAATCTGGGCATAACGTTGTTGAGTCTCTGTCAGGGTTGACGACGCATATTGTATTGGGTGACCATCTTAAAGTAATACCGCTCCTATGCCGTATTGGCTCGCGTCTACAGAAACGACGTTGTGTTTATTTGGATGTTAGAACTTCAGTACTGGAGCTTTCATGATATCGTCTATAAGAAGGTCGAAATGCTTTTGAGGATTCGCGTCCCATACGAACTCTACAGAATCCTTGAGAAGTTGCCGCAGTGGGGCCGTTTTTTCTGAATGGTGTGGTATGAATTTACTTAAGTAGTTTATTATTCCTAGGAATCTCTGTAGCTCTTTCTTGCTTGAAGGTGGTTTCAAAGATTGGATCGCTTTGATCTTGTTATCATCGATCTGAATCTCATGTTGAGATATCTTGTGGCCCAGATACGTTATGGTAGTAACGGCCAATTGGAGTTTCTTCATGTTGAAAGTGATGCCCGCTCTTCTTGCTCGTTTCAGGACCTCAGTTAGCCTTGAATTATGCTCTTCCATGTTGGGAGCTCCTATCACGAGATCGTCTGTGGATATATCAACCCCTGGAATGTCTCCAAATAGTTCCGTCATTATTCGCTGGCATATTTTGGAGGCACTCGAAATCCCATAGGGCATTCGTAAAAAGCGGAAGCGTCCATACGGTGTGGAGAAGGTGCAGAGGCGAGAGCTGGCGTCGTCAAGTTTTATTTGCCAAAATGCAGATGTAGCGTCTAGTACGGTAAAAACTTTACAGCCTTGAAAGTTGCTAAAGATCTCCTGTGACGTGGGAACTCTGTAATGTTCCCGCTTGATTGATTTGTTAAGTGATCGTGGGTCCAAGCAAACAGGAATTTCTGGCGCTTTGGTTTGTTCAGTGTTGCTCGACGAAGAGAACTTTCCGGGTTTTATCTGCCTTTCAGGTTTAGGGACCACCACAAGCGGATGCACCCAGTCTGTAGATTCGGTGACCGGTGTTATTACTTTCAACTCTTGCATTCGTTTTAACTCTCTTCTTAAGGGTTCACGAAATGCGTAGGGAACAGTCCGCGCTGGGACAATAATAGGTTGAGCGTCTTCTCTGAGGGTAATATGATGTGATCCAGGGAGGCAGCCCATAGGTCGAAAGACATCCTTAAAGTCCTCTTCTATCGTCTGGGATGTAGTTTCTTGGATTGTTCCTAGGCGGCGGGTTTTCTCCTGTACAGAGTCAAGACGTTGAATGAGGCCAAGTTGTTGTAACGCAGTGGCTCCCAAAATTGGAATTGTATCTTGTTCTGTGACATAGTACACGCAATTCCGTCGAGAATTTTCAGAAATAGTCGTCAGGTTGGTTGATCCTAGCATTGGTACTCTATGGCCTGTGTAGGACATCACTATCTTGGATGTCGGAGTGATGGGTGGTGGGTTGAGGAACTTCTTATAGAGGGAGTGTGGTAGGACATTGACCTGGGAGCCTGTATCCATTTTAAAATATACAGCTTCCTGGTGGACAGTTATCCTTGTCATCCATTATTGACTTGTGTTCTTGACAGAAGTAGCGTTTATGGTTATGAGTTCAATAAAGAATGGTTCAGTGTCTTGGAGTTCTTCGACCGGTCCCCGTCTGTGCAAGTGATAGATTCCCGATTCAGTTTGCTGGTCTGTCGGATAATCTCGATAGCTATGTTCCACGGGTTCGTATTGATAGGATTCTTGGTTATATAGTGCCTCTGCTTCTTGAAGTGAAAAGGAGGCAACGCAGACTCTAGCCCAATGGTTTATTCCGCCGCATTTAGTACATATTGAGCCGTGGGCAGGACAAGCTCGATGTTGATGAGTTAAACCACATCTTTGGCACGGGGTGTTGGCTCGAAACGATTGATTGTATCTAGACGACCCCTGTCGTGGTGTATTGGTTGAAGAGGACCTTGGATTGTTGCGATATGACGAACTAGATCGTCTTGGGGCAGGTGTCAGAGATTTTCGACGCCAATGGGAGCCAGAATTTATACCCGTACGAAATGGTCGGCGCGCCGCACGACCATAAACGGTGTCGACGGCGACGGGCAGGTTTGGCATGGTCATGGTCGGAGCTGGTGAGTTGGTGATTCTTCTGGCATGTGTTCCGGCCAACTCGTTGGTCCTGCCAATGTTGATAGCGTCTTTTAATGTTAATGTCCGTTCTTCTAATAGTCTTGTTTGAACGTCGAGGGTGCGAACCCCTTCAACAATTTGTGTGCAGATTAGAGAGTCTTTGAGTTCATTGAACTGGCAATGTCTGGCTAAGGTCTTAAGCTCTGCGACGTAGTCATCAAAAGATTGCGACGGGCCTTAGCGCGCGGTGAAGAACTTGTGTCGGGGAAGTGTTAAGTGTTAAGTGCTTATACGGTTCGTAGTAATCGGTAAATGCCGCGTACACTTCCTCCAAGGATCGTTGAGGAGTGTCATTAGTCTCTAACTGCGCTGGTGTGGGAGGATGAAATTCCAAAATCTTATATATCTTACGTCCTTTAGGTCCGATGATGTGCAAAAATTTGTTAATCTGAGTGTCCGCCGATTTCTTCGCTAGTTTCGTGGCCCTGGCGAAAATGTCGAATTCTTCCCTCCAATCGTCCCATGAGTCCGCGGTATTATCAGCCGATACAAAGGGGGGCGGTGCGCGAAACGTGGCCATGTCTATTCAGTGATAAAAAACGCGACTTCGACTAGGGTTTAAGCGGTGGGAAATATGACCCGTAGCGTGAATTAACTCAATTGTTTAAGATAAAGACCCTGTTTTTTTAAATAGCGCGATATCCCACTTCTGACACCATGTTGTGTTAGATAACAGAGCATATGAGTAAATATACAACTAGCTTTATTGAGAACGATAACGCTTCTCTTATTTTAATGTGATGTTTGCTTACACTACAAGTCGGATTGATATTATCGCCCTCTACAGAGTGACGTCACTCTAATCATACGTAACACGTTGCTTCACCAGGGCACGAATCTAAGGATTGCCCCACGAAATCGCTTCCAAGTCAAACTCGAGAAATCGCTCACGTTGAGAGTAAACACGCTGATGTTGATGCCAATCAGAAGTGTTTCATGGATGCGGAAGTTAATGGAATACAGATAAGGTCGTACGTTGATTTGGGTAGCAAATGCGTCGCTATACGAAAAAGCGAAGCTGAGCAATTGAAAATAGAAACCGATGAAGTCGACGGAGACTCGTTCATAGGTGGTTACGTCTCAGGGAAAACGAAGCTTTTAGGAGTGGGCAAGGCTAGTCTCAGGGTTGACCAGGCGACGGCCGAGGTCAAGATCCACGTAGTACCAGACACAGCTCAAGATATACCCCTCTTAATCGGACAGCCCTTTACCGAACAACAACACATTGTAGTTGTCAAGCGAAAGAAAAACTTACGTATTTTTGAAGAACGTCCCAACGAGCAAGACGGCGACGAATGCCTCCTCAATCTGGATATCCCGTCGTTGCCAGAACCGGCGATAAACCTTTGGGCTAAAGGAGCCACTGTTATCCCGTCTAACTACATAGGAGTAGTAGACCTAGTAACGAAAGGACGTAGTCACGACCCACTAGACTTGTACATAGAAACCAGCATGAGGATAAAGCCGGGAAACGAATATTGCATCCCCCGTACTGTTTGCTTTGGTCAAGATGGGGAAACGTCACTGCCAATTTTCAATGTATCGGATCAAGATTTAACTATTAAAGCTGGGCAGATAGTAGCACGAGGCGAACCGTGCTTCAGGGAAACAGCATCCGTCACCGAAGTTTTTCACGCGGAAATCGTCCAAAGACCTCCGCTTCCTGTGGAAGATATCATTACGGGACCGGACGTTTCCAAAGAAACTCGGTTGCAGCTACACGAGCTGTTAAACTCATATCGAGACTGCTTCGCCAGCGATCTGATGGAACTCGGCAGAACGGACAGGGCCGAAATGAAAATTCAGCTTGTAACGAATGAGCCGGTCTCCTATCGACCTTAGCGCTTGTCCTTTGCTGAAAGGGGCCGGGTACGAACGAAGATCTCAGAGCTTTTGGAAGCCGGGATTATAGAAGAGTCCAACTCGCCGTATGCCAGTCCCATAATAATCGTTAAGAAGAGAAACGGAGAAGAACACTTGTGCGTAGATTATCGCGCTCTAAACAAGATAACGAAGAAAAACGCGTACCCTTTGCCGTTGATAGAAAGCCAGTTGGAACGGCTTAGCGGTAATAAGCTCTTTACAAGCTTGGATATGATGTCGGGCTACTACCAAATTCCTGTGGACAAGGATTCGATAGAAAAGACGGCTTTCGTGACCCCCGATGGTCATTACCAGTTCATTACGATGCCGTTTGGGCTCTCTAACGCCTGTGGAGGTTTCCAAAAGATGATCAATTCGGTATTAGGAACGCTACGGTACGCTATAGCGCTCACCTACATGGACGATGTTTTGATTCCGTCAGTCAATGAAAGCGAAGGCCTCAACCACTTATGTCAAGAGCTAGAACTCGTACGGAACGCGCACCTGTCATTAAACCTGAAGAAATGCCGATTTTTGCTCAGTGACATAGAGTAACTGGAATTCCAGATAAGTCGGTATGGGATCCGTCCCGGTTCAAGAAAGGTCGACTGTGTAAAAGAATTCCCGCCACCGAAAAACGTCTACGAGCTCCGGCGATTCTTAGGACTCGCCAGCTATTTCCGGCGTTTTGTTAAGGGTTTCGCTATGGAAGGCTTTGAGACCTGAAGTGAAGTAAACTTTGGGTTTTAATTTTCGTGTCTGTAATGAAGGGAAATTAACGGTTCAGAGTGAGCCGAAAGTTAATTACACGTTAAAATAATCAGGTTTAGATTTTATAATAGTAAAAAGCATCATGGTGGCAATTAGATCATCGCAAGGGCTAATCAATATCGGGTTATAGCTCAGAAGTTTTTATTCTTGAATTTCAGTGCGTCTAACCACAAGTCAGCTTTGGTGATATTTAACGTTAACACTCATGTTGGCAAACTATGAATATCGTTGAAGTGAAACAGGACAGTTGTGTTTATACTGATGACTAGTTGTGAATGTAGCTATAAGAATATAGGGTTAACAGTTGAGGCGTAGACAATTGGGCCTTTTTAAACACATAAAGGTTATATCTCTCCATAATTTATACACTTCATTTCCTGTTTTTTCCCATTTACTGATTTAAATGTGTCCAAGACATATCTTTATTGGATGTAAATGTCGTCGGCTTTACTGTATATTCGCTATGCTTGGAATACTGCTTTAATAATTCGTAATTTTTTACTTCAAAAACGAGAAATAATTCTATATCTAGGTTAATAAGTTGTAGTAAGTAGTCCTCCTCTTGACTCGGAGAGGTAATATTTTGGTTTTTCCAACTTGTTTTTTGACTCCGTTCTTGCCGGCGTTTAATAATAATAATAACAATACTATATCGGTGAAAATTCACGGAATTGTATCGTCATTTGCGCCATAACAATTCTTCGAATATCTTTTCAAGGTAACGTTACAACTAATATTTGTGATTTCTGGAATTTCACGTTCTGTTTCTATCTGTGCGGATCTTGTCTTAGAATCAGAGGGAAGAAATTTGACGACGATTAATGCTGGTGAAGATTGGAATTAAAGGTGAATTATTAATGTAATGAATTTAAAGCGCAACGTCTTGGCACTAACCTGTAAGTGAGAAGACTAACTGGACAAAGAACATCCAATCCCAGCCTAAGACATTTTGCAATGGGTCGCTTATGGCGCTTGAGAGAAGGCTGCCAGCAACCTAAATATTAAAACTATTATTAACATTCAAACTAAAAATTTTCATACATGTAAAGGCCTGTCCAGACTGACACATTTTGCGAGTTCGCATCTTCGCTTTGCTTGTTTGCAAGATCGCGCTACTGTCCACATTGGGTTTACTTTGCGTCCTCACCTCGCGCAGATACAAATTTCTCGCGACTAGGCCAAGAATTTCGCGCCTTCGCGAGACAAGCACCAATCAGAGACGAGAGGAAGGCTGGGGCGATTAGTTTCGTTTTTCTCTTTGGACAACGTCGATGGAGAAGGGCAGATGGAGCAATGATTGCTCAAACTTTATTGGCTCTCAGAATGGGAAAAGCAAAAATTTTTGCGTGTATCAGAACAGAAGTGCAAATGTTTTTCGTGATCTGTTGCGAAGATGTGAATAGACGAAGGCGCGAATACGCGAGCGCGAGTTCAGTGTGGAAAAAGCTTTACGGTCTTCAAGCCCGCGTGTTTTCTGTGTGTTAGTGGAAATGACATTGATTAAAATTAGGTTTCATCAAATGTTTTGCAATGGCGACTTATGGGAGAATTGTATTGTACTTTTTCTGGTCATTTTGATGGTTCTGAAAACGAATGTTGAAACTAAAATAGTTTCATCACCTGAGATGTTAAAAGAAGACCCGAGACTGTTCCCGAATGAGTTTGACCAAAGATTTTAACAGCAGAAATTGGAACGATTGTTAAAGTGCCACTTGCTGCGCAAAAGACTATGAAACCGCAGATTGAATATGTCACGAGGAATGGTATCGGCGGAAGGTAAGCGCAAAATGTTAGCAACTGAATGAAAGGTCCCAAACTCAAACAAATCACCACAAGAGCTACCTGTAAGTAGGGAAAAGTGAATATTATAACCTCATGGTCAAATCGAATAATGACTTCTTTCTAAGACGTTTTGCCTATAACCAAATAATTATTATCAGACCCTAATATCTCATCTCCTTCGCCTAAACTTACTTTATAATTTTCACACGCTTCCACCGGTCGGGATCGAACCTAATACCCTCTTGCTGAGAGGCGAAAGCGATACACCACCCCTCTAAAGTGTTATTACGTTTTTGTCAAGATAGTCTTAAGGCGAGTTAGTTACGAATCAATACAAAATAAGCGATTAAAGTAAAAATGAAAAGGTGTTTATTGTAGCATAACTTTACATGTCCATTTCTCGGTGTAACTTCATGACGCTTTTCGTCTCGGGAAACCATTTCATCAGTAAGTCTTTCCATTCAATCCACGTTGATACCATACAGTCTAGAGATTCAAACCAAATTTGTGAGCTACCTTTAAGTCGTGGGAGAGCATTGGCTATTATCATGCGTTCTGGCCAATTATACGTTCTGGCCATATCGTCTATCTTCTTAATCCACATCTTAATGGTTTGGTGGGGAGCGCTTTCTGGGTCGAATTCTGGAATATCCTTACTAGTTTCACCCCAACGATGGTGTTCTACGTTCTGATTGGAGGTTCCGTTAGCAGCAGGTGGTTGGTTACTCGTGTTTACCCCTTGATTCGTATTGTTTGCTAGTGCTGCTTGTACGCTAGCCTGTATCGTAGCTTGCATGTTAGCCTGATTTCCAATCTTAGCCGCAAGTGTTTGCTGTACCGTCGCTGCAATCGCACCTTGGATTGATTTTTGAAAAACAGCCATAGAAACAAACCCTGGAGGAGTACTTGCCGTTGCATTACCACCGCCTGTTTAGTTAGTATTGCCCCCTGCCATGACGTTGAGTTGTTCTTGAGTCGTGTTTAATTTATCAGCCTTCGCTCTTCTCGTTGCAAATAATCGTTTGATACCGTTTCAAAATTGTCGTTCGTTACCGTTTCAAAGTTCTCGTTCGTTACCGTTGCAAAATAATCGTTCGTTACCGTTGCAAAATAATCGTTCGTTACCGTTTCAAAATAATCGTTCGTTACCGTTTCAAAGTTATCGTTCGTTGTTTCGCGTTCGTAGGATAGTTCAAATTCGTCGTTTTCAAAGTTGTCGTTCGTTACCGTTTCGAAGTTATCGTTCGTTGTTTCGCGTTCGTAGGATAGTTCAAATTCGTCGTTCGTTTCTGGGGCTAAGTCGAACTCGTCCGGCGATTCATAAGATACCGTTTCGTTTCGTTGTGTGTTCGCTATGTCGTTTGCTGTACCACACGTGTTGTCTTTTGTTCCGTCCGTGCACGAATTATCGTCGACTCTCCGTTTCCCAGTATTATGTAAGGATTTATAATCTATTCTCGTTCCACACCTACTACTTTTTCGTATTTGCGTTCGTTCGTTTGATTCTCCGGACATTAATCTTCTAAGCCTTGGCGTTAAAAATCGTCGTCAATGTGTTTCGTACGTTTTCGTCTACGCGGTTTTCATCGTCGTTCGTGTAGGGGTTTTCCGTGGTGATTCTTAATCGAATTTAATCTAACTCATTTGTACAAATATTCCATAACTATTGGCTTATCCCACTTCTGAGATGTTATTACGTTTTTGTCAAGATAGTCTTAAGGCGAGTTAGTTACGAATCAATACAAAATAAGCGATTAAAGTAACAGGCGGCTCCATTATCACCCCTAGCATGCTGGCTAATCTTCTGGACACGAATTTTACCTTGCCAAAGGCAGGAACCAATCAGACCTAATGCACTAGGTCCCATTGGTTCCTGCCTTTGGTTTAACTAGCCTTTGCCAAGCTTAGCCAACGTGTAGCAGAAAAGGCATCTTTCAGGGGTATCAACGGAGCCGCCCTTTGCTTTAAAGTAAAAATGAAAAGGTGTTTATTGTAGCATAACTTTACATGGCGACCGCGTACCAGAGAATGCCCGTAACCCGCGTAGGCGCCCTTTCCCTCTCGCACGAGGCGACTCCTTCTCTACATACATGGCTGTGCTGCCACCTGTTAGCGTTCGTAGTTAACTAAGAAGGGCGCGAAATATGAACAGCGCTAACAAATGGCAACTTTGAAACTTTGGGAAACACTGGCTTAATATTTTAGCAATGTTTCCTAACCATAATCGTTCGCAAAGGGCAAACCGAGGCAAATTTAGGTTTATACTAAGTCACTGTCATTTTCTTTACCTTGTAAGACGCTCTATCAGCAATTACGCCCGTAACAAATTTCCCCAACGTGAATCCAATTTCGAAAAAAGACAGAAGGTACGTCATCTTATGATCATCATTGAAAATGTATAGACCGAACGACTTGGAAATATGAAACATTACTTATAAAAATATTAAATAGCTCAGATTCAAAAACAGTGCAAATATTCGATTCGTATTAACAAAAGTTACCAACTTTCAAATAGGCCATAATATACATAGTTGGCAGCATCAGGAGCAAACTTATAACCCATAGTAGGTAAAGCTCTGCGCGCCTGAAGTACGATGAAAATGACACTTTCTTGCCTTCAATTTTAGTGTCCGAGTTGATCTATAAATAATAGAAAAATTGGTGTCTGGTATAATAATAACACGCGAATAAACATGTAGACATACTGACCTCTGAAGATTTCTTATCAAATAATAGCAACATTCCGCATAGATTTACAACTAGAAAAATAAGCGGAATCTCCCATAGCATATTAGGAACACGACTCAACAGTGTCTCGTCCGTAAAATACCTAAGAAGTTCTTTATAATTATATTATAATTCCATTAAAAGATAATTGCATAGTAGTATTTCTTTTAAATTCGGAAGAATATGTAAGATAAGTCATTTTTCAAATTGGAATCATGTCTAAATACACAATATTAAATCAGATAAAAGAAGTGAAGTTTTCATATAATGTTCTACCTAACGTGTTAGACTTCTTTGAGACAATGACGTAAGAGGGCTAAGTTATCCTATTGGACGAATTTGTCAGTACCTCTCGTGACTCGTCTAATAGAAATTGTAGCCCTCACTCGTTATAAAAGGTAATTGGGTGTATCTTTTAAAAATATTCTACAGTGCCGGTAGGCACTTGTGGGTATGACCTTACACCCTTCTGTGTTGTTAAAGGAAAAAAATCATATTTTTACACTAAATTCCCCATTGAAATAACACGTGGTTTTTCGTGGTGGTTTCCTTTCAATAACCTAAAAACTGCAGCGAAGTTACTTTTCGGAATGCTCTTAAATTTACAATTCATGGTGTGCCTTTCCAAATTTCATCAGAAACAATTAAGTCTAAGTATGTTGTTCTAATTAATTTCTATTATTATATGGCAAAAACATTTTTCGCTTTACGAAGTCGGTTTAAAATGCTAGCACCGTCAAAGCTATTTTGTCCAATTTTCGAACTGGTTGATAAAGAAAGGAACCTAGCCTATATTAATTTTAGGATAAAATGAATTTGTTCTTGAAAAAGCGTAAATATGTAAATTTTTGAACTAATTTAGAGGGTATTAAGGTGGAATTCATAAACGTCGGACGCAACGCAATTTAGTACAGGCAAAGGCAGGGCGTCGTGCGCAAAAGGCGGAAGTTTGCGCACGACGCCATGCCTTTGCCTGTACTAAATTGCGATGCGTCCGACGTTTATGAATTCCACCTTAAATCGATTAGCAGCAAAAACCGTTGATTGAATTAAATTCTAATTAAGGATTAAATTAGTAAAAATAATTAAAGAAAAAATTCAATATCTGAACTTCATTCAATTGAAAAACCCAACTCGTATCGTTTGTTTTTCGGCCTACGCCCATGCCAAGACTTTTTTTATAATTATTGAGGAATTCGAGAAAGCAATTTAAAATATTCAATATTTTAAATGCCCTTTTGTTTAACGCAAGAAACAGTTCTAGATCGAGTTGGACTTCTGTTTAACATTTTGAATATCTTACCTATAACTTGACGAAGTGTTGTTTAGTTCTAAATTTTCTGGGTTTAGCAAGGCCGTTTGAGTTTGTAGCCATATTACGCCTCCGAGGCCAAGCCCTGTACCGACTAACCCGTAAGCCATGCCATAATTGTTGGGAAACCACTGCAAAACATTTAGCCTTGCAAGTTTTGTGAACCTCTGCCTTACCGGTTTGAAGCGATTCTAACACTTTTTTAAGGTTTTCGTTTGGGATGTTTGCCATAGTATTTGAACATATTTTCTCTCAACGTTACTGGAGTCACATTTTACACTACCCAACGGTAAATATTACGCAGTTAAACCTTGACAAGTCCCAAAGTCGCTTCAAGTTGATTCGCGAAGCAACTTATCGAGAAAAAAGTGATTGTAACCAGGCTCTCGATTATTAGTTCCAAATTCATATTTTAATATATGAATTTGGAAGTCTTCCGAATCGCTTCGAATCCGTTTGAATATTTAATTTTTTTTTTCGAATTTTATTTATTAGGTGCGACTGCGAACAATGATTACTTTGGAACAGGCAACAATTACTGAAACATAGAGAAATCCTCCTCCAATCCAAGCGCAAAACGAGTATGTCACTAAAAATAAAATGTAACTTTTTTGGATGGTGAAGTACGAGAGACATTGAAATCCACTGCAAATACAACATGACAATTAAACCGGTTAGCAAACAGGACGATTATGTAATTTACCTGTATATTAGAATCCCAGAAAAAGCCACCGTCCTTAGGCTAAATTTTTGAATTAAAAATCCCCCAGCAAACGTAAATAAGTTCAAAAAAGCCTCGGAAATAGTTTGAGTCCAAATCATGTTATTTAATCCTATTTCAGGGTTGACGTAGTGTCGAACATAAGACGCCAAATACGGTATTAGATTTCCCATAGAGTTCACGTTTCCCGTTGTTAAATTGAAAAGGAATGCCGCGATACCCGTCAAGATCCCTTTCTTATTCATTTCACTCTGCAATTGGAAATACAATAGCAACGTACTGGGAGTTGACGCCACTTGGCTGGGTTAAATATTTCTGCGAGACGTTCTTTCGCCAGATACAGCGTGTAAACTATTCATATTTCTATAGCGATATTAATACGCGGGAAAATTTGTTGGGCATTTACATGCGCTGTTAGAGTAATTATGAGTTGCAAATACGTGTAATTGATTTGGGTTCAATTCAATTCAGTTTTCTTCTAAAAAAAATTGGCAACATATAGCTAGTTAAACAGTGAAAAACGACAGGTTGAATTTGCTAGTTCTCATCTGACGTGTTACCATCTAGCCAAGGAAATAGAGAAGTAAAATTAATTAATAACGGTGGACGGTATTTCCGACATTTCAGCTAGGAAGTAAGTTCAATGACCATAGACATTGGTAAATTTAGTTTCGTCAAATAAAGCTATTTTTACCACTGATTCAATTACTTTACAAGGCCAAGTAAATCAAAACGTGTAAGGGGAAGTATCGAAACTTGTACCAGGGAAGGGTTCTACCCTCTAGTTAAAAGTGATCATAATAGAGTCAAATAGATAATCATAAAATCTGTAGCATCAGGAATTAATACCTCTACTACCAAGTGATACAGGTAATAATTCCTGGTAAAATATTTCGTGAGAAAAGCGTTCACTCAAGTTATCTCTAAAGTATTTTTTTGTGTAGTTTTTAATCTATAAACATTAAATAGCTGGCGTCGAAGAGAAATAATGCATATCATATAGTTTAGGTTTTCGGCGTAGAGGTTCAAGGCAGAGTCTGGGTTGTTTTGATCGAGTTAAATTTGTCGTCAACGGTTGTAAATGTAAGAACTTTCTATAGACTATTGTCGTTAGAGAGGGGTGTAGACTGTGTAGCCCTCCTTCTAGGCGCGCTCTTGTACACAGAAAAAACGATGTTTAGATTCTAAACGTTTTCCTAAACGGGAAAATGCAACGCCTTTTTAAACAAGAGCCCAGCCTATACGCGTTTAGTTCTGAAATTTTTATTTTTCAAACGCGTATAGTTTGAAAATGTTTCCGTTTCAAACGCGCATAGATTGAAAAAGTATCTGTTTCAAACGCGTTTAGATTGAAAAAGTATCTGTTTCAAACGCGTTTAGATTGAAAACGTTTATGTTTCAAACGCGTTTAGATTGAAAACGATTATGCAAGGATGATAGGGGTGGATACGAATTCTGAGAGAAATACGCGCCGTAACTTCGGACGCGATTGGGTCTGGTGGGACGCTAAAACGGGGGGAGGAATACGCGGGACGAAAGGCAGGTGGGCTACCTCAGAACTAGACCCTATTTAGCGCCATCGTGTTGGCAAATTTTGCATGCATATTGCCAAAATTATTTTAACTTTTTTCTCATAAATAAAATTTGCAATTGAAACATTAAATTTTATATAGAGTTAATATTTAATAATTACTGCATTGAAATTGTTGCTAAAATAATAGTGCACGTAGATGACGCTGCAATAGGGCAACGCCGGTAGGGATTTATTTGAACGCGCTAGAGTTGTTACTTCCTATTTCAAGGACGATTGAAAAGATTAGTCATTTGATGAAAAAAATGGAATTTAACTACTAACGCATAGTAATGAAACCAAACATGATTTTATTATGTTTGAAAAACATTGATTATTAATTCTTTTCTTCTTTCGTGCATAAAAATGATCATTTTACACCATAGTTAGAAGTTAAAAACATTATTTAATGAAATATTTGATCTTATAATCCTTTCAATCCCCCTTGAAAGCGGAAGAAAGAATTCTAGCAGACGCGTAGCGCGTTCAAATAAATCCCTACAGGCGTTTCCTTATTGCAGAGTCATCTACGTGCACTATTATTTTAGAAAAGTTTCGAAACAATAATTATTAAATATTAACTCTATATAAAATTTAATGTTTCAATTGCAAATTTTATTTATGAGAAAAAAGTTTAAAATAACTTTGGCAATATGCATGCAAAATTTGGCCAACACGATGGCGCTAAATAGGGTCTAGTTCTGAGGTAGCCCACCAGCCTTTCGTCCCGCGTATTCCTCCCCCATTTTTAGCGTCCCACCAGACCCAATCGCGTCCGAAGTTACGGCGCGTATTTCTCTCAGAATTCGTATCCACCCCCTATCATCCTTGGATTATGTTTCAAACGCGTTTAGATTGAAAACTTTTATATTTGTTCCGCGTTTAGGGGCCGTATTCTGCACAAAAAGTATGCTCCTCCTCCGGACTTAAGCTCGCTGATTGGTCGGTCAGGATCGAACTTAGGGCTTTTCATTGGCGGTGGCGGTTTTGGGGCAAAACTCACTTAGGACTTGTGATAGGTTGAAATTTTCGAGCAGACGACATTGACACGTGTCAAAATATACACCAAATTCAAAGTAGTAATTTTAGAACTCGGAAAACCGTTCAGCATCATGAATCGGTTAATTGACCGGTTTTTTTGCTTTCTTTTTCCACCGGAACTTAGCAGACTACACTTCGTCGTTGCTAATGGCGGTAATGGCAGGTAATGGACTATATTGTTCTTGGTGTTGTTGACTTTAGAAAGAAAGACAACTAAATTATTGTTTTAAATACCGTTAGTTTACAAAATATAAGGGTTTGCGTTGTTATAATTTAAAAAATATGCCTTTGTTTTGTGGGAAAATGAAGTCGAACTCTGCCCGAAGTCGAAAAGGATTTACACCGAGGCTTATGACGAAGAAAGTCCTCTGCAGACTGTAGTAAGTAGTAAAGAAAGATTTTATTGTTTCTGTTATTTACTTATTGTTTGGTTCTGTAAGATAAGTTTCAAGCAACAGAGGCACGCTAGTAAATGATTGGAACATGAAATGAGGCACCATCCCATAGCGAAGGTATGTCGTCAAGAAAATTGTGTTTTGATACAAATATGATTACCTAATCCTTATGGGTCATGAAAGCCTGATTCGTTATACTTATAATATATATTCCATGACTGTCATAGCCATCTTCCCTGACACTTGGCGCAAATGAACTGTACCTATTTTATAATCAAAGCACCAACAGCGAAAGAAATACTTCTACCTTTTATTAAGCAACTATTGCATTAATATTCAACTGGTAAATAATGTTACACACATGTCTAACATATAGAAATATTCATATTTATATATTATAGGTTTGTGGTAATGACATTTCTATCATTGACACTGGCAATGGCAATGGAGAATTTTCTAGGGTGGGCAATTCCTTGAAGGATATCTGCCAACATTGAAGTGTTGTAATCAACGTGCATATTAAGGTATTAACACTTTTATTAGTTGAGCATGCGTTACTCTAAGGTATCCCTTTAAAGAAAAGGCTGGCATAGTTGTTGCAAGTATAAACTACCAACGAGTATGTGATTTGCGCCTATACAAATATGAGGTGAGCTCTTTAAAGGTTTGTATAAGATAAACAAATCAAACTTAACTAATTATTATTATTATGGTAATAAAGAATTAAATATAGGAAAATAAGTAACGGAGAGGAACCAATGTCGAGACTGAATGATGAGCTGTTACTAAAAAGTTTAGCAACATTATTTAAATAAAACTGAGTTTATTTTGACTTTATCACATAGGATTCTCGATGTAAATTAGTTTCTTATTTTCAATATCTATAAGACCATTTTATTAGACGGCCACTAAATGCACATCAATGGTATTATTATCTGATTTAGGCAAATATATGCGTCTGTTGGAATGGTGTTAGGATGAAGGAGGACTGGAATTCATGTGCACATGTTCTAGAGCATTTTTGTTTATCAATTATCATTATAAGATTGTATTAATATAGAAGTAATTGAAATTATGTATCGAACCTAAAATCCTACATATGGAAAAAAGGCTTTTATTGATCATCTTTGTTGCAGTTTTAAAAGAAGATTCCCCATAATTATATTTCCAATTGCACATTTCAACCAGTCACGAAGCATTGCTGAAACAGCGAAATATTTAAAATATTCTATTCTAAAAACCTACGTGTTTCAATTTAAACTTTAATTATTTATTTATTCGCTACTACCCCTTTATTGTTAAATCACAATTAAATGTAGTAAAATGTGTTATGTCCTCTGCATCATTTAACGAAGAGTCAATTAAAAAATGTGCCACTATAGGAACTAGTAAGCCTATTGGTGATTCTATGGTTATATTTTTATCTCACATAGACTATAATTTTTATCTAAGTGATCCGTCTCTAATGTTTCGAGCACCCCTATGTATTTAAGGGAAGATGCCATGCAAAAATGAATTTAGACAATAAAACTGTAACATTTGAATGGGTAGGAAATAGGGAGTCAACATATTCTTGTGTTTCATTATTATTTCTCCAACAGTTCCATAAAAGTTGGACATTTACCAACTAAATATTTACATACATTGCTGGACAATATCCGAATTCGAGTATAAGATAGCTAACAATTTACGGCATACTGACAAATGTCAAGTTCAAAACTGGGAATAAAGGTACATTTTAGGAGTTCATGGACGTAACTGGTTCGGCCTCCAGTTTTACCGCTCTCCATTGTCGAAGCAGTCTTCTGTCATATATCGCCTTTCAAGATGCTCAATATCTTCTTGATCTCTTCCAACCAACAATCTTCTTCATTGACATCATTTAACCTATCTGTGTTCCCCGATGTTTAATCCAGTTATCCTTCCTCTGATGTGTGGTGTTTTGACAGTGAATGAAGTTATTAAAGTACATTGTCCCTGTATTGCTATCTATAATTTGCTAAAATAAACCTGTTAGTAACAGAAGAAAATGAAGAGAAATTCCTACTATAGAGGCCAAACATAGTTCCCATTCGGGTTCATGTCAAACACGTCATTACCACAAATCTATAATAAAAAAAAGCATATGAATATTTCTATTTGTTAGACATGTGTGCAACATTATTTACCAGTTGAACATTAATGCAATACTTGCTTAATAAAAGGTAGAAGTATTTCTTTCGCTGTTGGTGCTTTGATTATAAAATAGGTACAGTTCATGGTGCCAAGTGCCAGGGAAGATGGCTGTGACAGTCATGGAATATATATTATAAGCACATTGAATCAGGCTTTCATGACCCATAAGGATTAGGCAATCATATTTGTATCAAACACAATTATCTTGGTCATGGCCAATGAATGACGAAATACCTTCGCTATGGGATGGTGCCTCATTTCATGTTCCAATGTTCCGTTGTAAACTAACGGTATTTAAAACAATAATTTAGTTGTCTTTCTTTCTAAAGTCAACAACACCAAGAACAATATAGTCCATTACCTGCCATTACCGCCATTAGCAACGACGAAGTGGAGTCTGCTAAGTTCCGGTGGAAAAAGAAAGAAAAAAAAACCGGTCAATTAACCGATTCATGATGCTGAACGGTTTGCCGAGTTCTAAAATTACTACTTTGAATTTGGTGTATATTTTGACACGTGTCAATGTCGTCTGCTCGAAAATTTCAACCTCTCACAATTCCTAAGTGAGTTTTGCCTCAAAACCGCCACCGCCAATGAAAAGCCCTAAGTTCGATCCTGACTGACCAATCAGCGAGCTTAAGTCTGGGGGAGGAGCATACTTTTTCTGCAGAATACGGCCCTAGATCAAAAACGTTTATGTTTGAAACACGTTAGATCGAAAACGTTTATGTTTGAAACGCGTTTAGATCGAAAACGTTTATGTTTGAAACGCGTTTAGATCGAAAACGTTTATGTTTCAAACGCGTTTAGATTGAAAACGTTTATGTTACAAACGCGTTTAGATTGAAAACGTATAGGTTTCAAACGCGTTTAGATTGAAAACGTTCATGTTTGAAACGCGTTCAGATTGAAAACGTTTACGTCTAACCCGAGGTAGTTTTCCAACGTTAATATACAGATGTTGTACAGCTTAAGTAATATATAAACAACTATTTCAAATGTTAATATAAAACATATCCTTGATATATCAAAATAAAACGGATCTTTATAGCTACAAAACTACCAAAGGCATCGTAATTACGAAAAATATATCTATATATTACCTTTAAATTATGAAAAAAGAAAATATTAAGTTTTTGTAGGATTTCTTTACACGAGGCGAATTGCTAACGCGTTGCACTAGTTTAACAAGTTGGAAAAACCAAAATATTACCTCTCCGAGTCAAGAGGAGGACTACTACTACAATTTTATAAACCTAGATATAGAATAATTTCTCTTTTTTGAAGTAAAAATTTACGAATTATTAAAGCAGTATTCCAAGCAAAGCGAATCTACAGTAAAGCAGACGGCATTTACATCCAATAAAGATATGTCTTGGACACATTTAAATAAGTAAATGGGAAAAAACAGAAAATGAAGTGTATAGATTTTGGAGAGATATAACCTTTATGTGCTTGAAAAGGCCCAACTGTCTACGCCTCAACTGTTAACCCTATATTCTTATAGCTACATTCACAACTGGTTAGCAGTATAAACACTACTGTCTCGTTTAACCTCAACGATTTTCTTAGTTTGCCAACATGAGTGTTAACGTTTAATATCACCAAATATGACTTGTGGTTAGACGCACTGAAAGTCAATACGCACCATAATAAGAATGAAAACTTCTAAGCTATAACCCGATAACGATTAGCCCCTTCACTGATCTAATTGCCACCATGATGCATTCTTCTATTATTAAATCTAAACCTGATTATTTAAACGTGTAATTAACTTTCGGCTCACTCTGAACCGTTAATGTCCCTTCATTACACACACGAAAATAAAATCCCACAATTTAGTTCACCTCAGGTCTCAATTATTTACTCTTTGGTTTACTAAGCCAATTGCGGATAATACTTGATTTACCCGATTGAGTCCAGGCCTAAGCTTCCTTCTTGAAATCTTTATAGCAAGGATTATTCTATATACAGATGTAGTATAGCTTAAGTAATATATAAGCAGCAATTTCAAATAATAATATTAAAAAATTTCCTTGGAATATCAAAATGAAACAGAGCTTTAAAGCTAGAAAAGTACTAAATGCATCGTAGTTACGAAAAATATTTCCACATATTCACTTTATATTATGGAAAAAGTGAAGGTTCTGAAGGATTTCTTTACACATCAAAGCAAAGCGAGCTGCTAACGCAGCGCGCTAGTGTAACAACAGACACACACAGTCCAAACTCTTTTTAACTCTTTCCGTATTAATTTTGAATTGAGAAACAACATTATCTTAAATATTAAATAAATATAATTAATATTTAATATTTTTTTCGATAGTTGTTCGCCTAATTGAGCTTTACATCGTTTTAAAAAGAACAATTAAACCTTCTTGAAAGACTTGACTAATATTGACGTTTGAAATGAAGCATACGCCTGTTGCTTCGCCTTACTCAAATAGGTAGTAAATAAAGGATTCGAATCGCAGCTGTAGATAAGAACATCGCAATTCCGTGAACCTTTGAAGGAAGACTCCGCCATTGGAAGGCTAGACGTTTCTCGTAGCCCTAGCCGATCGCCGCGTACAAATATTACTACCCTCGTCAACAGTCAACGTGGGCGTCCTTTAGCAAAAACGTTGAACTGACCGGTCCCAGGTGCCTAGAAAGGCTTGAAAAAGTGTAAACATATTCTATACACTCATTTGCAAGTTTAGAATCATCTTGATTTTTAATAGTAAACCCCATTTTGATGTTTCTACGTTGGTACGCCAAGATAACAAATAATATATTTTGATCGGTTATAATTACTAAACCTCTGATCTAAACTTACAGTTCACAATAACAATTGCACTGAAACATTTGTGAAGGCAATTTTAGCGTGAGTCAAACCGCTTAATGAGCAACACATTTCTAAAATTAGAATTCATAACTCAAATTTAAACCCAGTTATATTATAAACCTAACTAAAAAAATAAAATTTTATTTACTTAAATATGGGCGAAGTTCTAATATGGCTTTTTTGTGAGTAAATTCTGACTTTTGACGCGTCAAGCACCAGCGAATGAATGTACCCCATCCCAAATTTCTGAACCTTGGCCTCTCGGCATGAGAAGGGGTTAAAACCCATTCACCAAATAAAATTTTAATTATTCTTCCTCAGATGCTCGAGTTAACTACATGACGTCAATATGTTTATATCCTTTACACCTAAAGTAGGTTTTGAACACGTTTAAACTCTGGCGATTCGGTTTATGCCCACTTTACGATAAGTTTAGATTTTAAACGTGTTTGTAAAGGCTTTCAATGCGCTGTTGTGTTTAGTTTTTATATGTTTAGCTATTACACCCATTGGTTCTAGTTGGTGTTTAGTTTTCGCACGTCAAATCTAGGAGTTTAGATTTTCAACATGTTTAAATCAAATGGATGTGCTCAAAACCTATACGTTGTTTTTTCTGTGTAAGAGGGGATACTGTACGCCCTTAATAGGGGAAACTGTACGCTCTTAATAGGGGGGATGACACGGAGCTAAGAGAAAGAAGGGAATTACTTTTTCATACGTAGTTCTGACATCACTCTATGATTCATAATGTACTGTACCTACATGTAACTTTTTATTTTCAAATATCAAACAGTAACTTGGTTGTAATAAATATTCAACGATGTAATAATACTCTATTTAATTTGCTTTCAATATCCAGAATTGACATATAAAACAGACCAATTGATAAAATTAAATATAAATTTAGTTTTTAATTATAGGTCTAAGGCGAGAATAAAAAAACAGAAATTGAATCAAAATTATGTCCCTCTTAATTCACAAACGTGTTAAAAATAGTTGGCTGAAACCATGGATTTTATAAACACGTACGATGTGTTGTTAGTCCCAACCCGGGATTTTCTGATCGACTTTTAAATTTCTAGTAACAAAAAATTAGTAAATTGGACTCAAATAAAATTGACAAAATATTTTATAAAAAAACTGCATGGCCCACAATTAACCTCAACTACTAAGCAACTAGTGATTGACTTCTCGTTCAACGCAAACTATAAAATATAGTTTCAACAAACCTTTTGGGCGCATACGACAAGCCAAATATAGTTCTCTAAAATCCAAAAGAAAACCCCGAATGAAATAAAGGCTGTTCATTTATTTAAAAAAGTCGATTAAAATTTCACATAACTGTTAATTTACTCTCAGTTTCTTTATGGTCCTAGATGATATCATTTTTATGTACGAGGTTTTTACAGAATTAATAAATTAACACTTACTACAGAAAAACACAAACGGTTTACTCACCGACGGTATTAATTACTTGACCCTACTCTATCAATTTTTAAATCAGGAGGAATAATTTTAAAATGAAAAACAAGACATAGGGCCTAATGATATCAATAAGTTTTTATTCCAGTACACTAATTTAGCACAACAGGCTTTTCTACAAGTTGGATTATGGCATTCGACGCTTTAGCTTCGACGTGTAGTGGTACTGGTACTAAGCCAAGCGGAAAAAATGCATCGTGTGATAAATACAGATGTCGATACATACAGCAACAGCGTTTTACTTTAATCGAGGTCAAAGCAGTCGTTGTTTTCTGTCGATTGCGCCAGATTTTATGTAAATCGCTTTTATTTGTATCAATCATTAAGGGATTAACATATTTAATATTTCCACAATTTTTATCTTCCTCAGTGACGATGACGTCACGTAGGTATTACGTGCACAGTTATCAGAAATTCGGCAAATCGTCCTTCATTACATTATCATCGTTAGGGTTAAGATCTTTATTGATAAAAAATTACAGAAGTTAAAATTAATAAACTATTCAAAGCATAGAGAATTTACAGTAAAGTAGACGACATTTTCATTCAAGAAGGGTATGTCTTGTACCAAAGGCAATCAAAGAAATAAGAGTATAAATTTTGGCACGGAGCTGTATTAGAAGGAGTAGAGAGAGACTCGTAGCTTTCCCTATGCTAAAAAAACTAGACCTTATTTGTCATTAAAAAGGGGGCATGAATTTTGATCCTCCAAACCTAGACGAGCCCATGCATGTAATGAAGAAAGATGGTCGCGAGCTACGGACGTTGTGGAAGATTATGCCTCGGTCTTTTGTGCATCGAGTCCGAGTGACAGGAGTTTCTCAAACGATTGGAAATCTTATTTAAATATATATCTATACTAAAGTGAAGTTCTTGGCTTTAAACCTAATGAAATGTTCAAAACCAAAGAGGAAAAAAACCGTTTGTAGGGGTTAACCGTAATTATTTCCCCATTTAATTTTTTTTTACGAAAGTATATTTGTTTTTTGGAATTATTAGAACATGTGTAAAAAACATGGATACGACTTATTCTCTTTACGTTCAAATGATTACCAACATATCGTAAGATAATAAATAGATATATAAAGTAGGAGGAGCTTATTGAAAAATAAAAATTGTCACGAGTGACGTTTCCAGTCTGCACAAATGACTTTCGTGCTCAGAATCTTAAAATCATGGATACAGAATGCGCTTGCCCTGAACACATTTGTTTTCATGTTATGTTAAATCTGAGTACTGAAGATGTAAAGGTTTCTATTGTTTGTCTCAAGGTGCTTTAAATGTAGTAATAAGGTAGGGTAAAGAATTCATCATTGAAACGTTGATTAGATTTTACTGTTTTTAATAATTGAACATCAAAATAAATGCGAGTTCTGAGGTATAGCCTATACATAGTTATAGCTATAAGATGCTTCGCGTTGCGCGACTATTCGAGAACTGAATTTCCTTTTCAAAAAAAAGTGTACAAAATATGTTCAACACAATACAAAAAAATGAGAGGGGAAACGGCTCGGCTTGGAAAAACCAGTGAGTCACCTATCTGGGCTCTAAGAATCTAGGTAGCTGAGTAAAGATTTCACAATAACATTCCAAGCCAACTCGTTTCTCTCCACAAGTTAAGGTACATAGATATAGAAAATATAGATGTAACATGGATATTAGAAATATACGTAAAGTCCCATTTTTAACCCGAAATCCCATTTTTAAATCCAAAATCCCATTTTTAAAGTAATCTGTAATGAGTGTTTTGACACACTCCCCCCGGATTGAACCTTCCGATTCAATCATCTGGTGTGATCTCTAAATCGTAGAGTAATTGGATTGGTCTCCTTACTCTTGTGCCATTCGGTAGGCGGATCATGCAACTACGGATGAAACCGTCTCGTCCCAGAAATGTTTCATCAACGATTCCAATCTTCCATGTGGATCTTGGCATCCTCTCCTCTCCTATCAGGACTACGTCACCGACTTTGAGTGGCTTAGTTGTCTGGTTTCTTGTTCGATGATGTGCTGAGCGAAGTGCAAGCATGTACTCTTGTTTCCATCTCTTCCATACCCCTTCAATTATGGTCTGGCAATATTTGAGTCTACGGACAAGATCTCGTCTTGACGCTCCAGGGTCTTTAGGAAACTTGCTGGATGGAAGACTTGTGTGCCGGTCCCCAACTAAGAAGTGTGCCGGAGTCAGTGGCGCGGGTTCGCTGGCATCTTCTGAAACAAATGTGAGTGGACGAGAATTGATGCGTATTTTACGGATGCCACCAACCTCTCCCAAAACTCGCCCCACCATGCGGCACGATCGGCGATGTAATTCCATGAAATGCGGGCATTGGCGAAATATCGGGCCACTTCTGGACTGTCAATTGTTGTCCAAAGGTCTTTTAGATCCACATCAGCTCGTTTGTAAGTTTTCGCGTTGTCCGAAAAAACTCTTTTGACCAAACCCCTCCGTGATACAAATCGCCGGAACGCTAGGAGAAAATTGTCCACTGATAGATTGGACACGAGTTCAAGGTGAACTGCCCGTGTTAGGGCACACGTAAAGAGGGCGACATAACATTTGCTTCCATCGCGTGCGTGGAGTGGCCCTGCGAAATCGACGCCGCAAGATTCAAAAGGGGGTGTACGACTGGTCCGATATTCCGGAAGGGGCGCCATGACTGCATCTGATTTTGTGACTCGAAAGTATTTGCAGACCACGCAGTTCTTCAAGACTGATTTTATGTAATTGCGTGACTTTATTAGCCAAATTTTACTTCGTAGAGCCGTTGTTGTCATGGTGACTCCTGCGTGAAGTAGTTTTTCATGGGCGTCCACTATAATGAGCGCGACCAGAGGATGGTTTGGAGCTAATATCCATGGGTGTCTTTCTTGATACGAGAGTTCGTGTCCTCGTAGGCGACTGCCAACGCAGATCACACCTTCATTATCTAAGGTTGGGTGAAGAGTTAGTATTCTAGAATTGCTTGGAATACTCCTTTTCTCTTCGAGTCGTCTTGCTTCCTCTGGAAACTGTTCGTGATGCGTGGTTCGAATCCAATACCTTTCGGCGTTGTCGATTTCTTCAGCAGTCAGTTCTTCCTGTTTTAGATTAGTGTTCTTTTTTGCGTTGTTGCAAAAGCGGAAGACACATGCGGTGATTCGAAGTAGTTTTTTCAGGCTACTATACAGGTTGACGTTAATGACAGGTTCTTCCTGAGCAGTAGTAACGTTTAGCATCGTGGCTTTATATCGGAGTTCATGATTAACTACTTGCAGATACTCGTCTTCGCTTGGGTTTGGAGCTGAATTGTCATCATTTTCATCTTTATACTGTGAGAGCCAGTCGGGTCCACGCCACCAAAGGGAATTCTTCATTAATTTGTCTACCGTACAGCCTCGAGTGGGAAGATCCGCTGGATTTTCGGTAGTGTCGCAATGGTGCCAATCAGATGGATCAGATAAGGCGTGAATAGCTCTCACTCGATTTGCGATGAAAGGTTTCCATCTTGATGATGACCGCCTTATCCAACCCAAGACTATGCGTGAATCGGTCCATAGGCAAACCTTCACTGGCTTTGTTTCAAATTGTGCCATAAGGTGATTATAAAAAAACGGCTTGGTTTGGACCAAGGCCGAAAAAACAAACGATATGTGTGAGGTTTATCATTTGACTGAAGTTCAGATATTGCAATTGTTTTAGTTATTTTTAACCATTTAATCCTTGATCAATATTAAATTCAATCGAATGATTTTACTGTTAATCGATCCATTCCCTCTAAATTAATTGAAAAAATTACATATCTACGCTTTTTCAAGAACAATTACATTTTCCGAAAACATTTTATCATGAAATTAATTATTTTGAAGGGAGTACGTGTTGAGATATCAACATAGAATATTTGAAATATTCTATTGACTTTCTAAAAAGAGCAAGCGAACTTTGACATAATTCGAAAGGAAAATGTAAAAATTTAAACGAAATGCTACATTTCTATTGTCGCCTCTATGAAGAAAGGATTGCACTGCAATTTCCCTCTCCGTGCTTTAGAATTTCTTGGTCATAACTCAGTCTTCATTTGAAACGTCACCACCCCTTTCTACATTGTTGGCGCTACTTGTACACCGGTTAAGTATTACGCGTAATCATGTTAGCACGCTAAAAGACCATTTCGGAAAACACACAGGGGCGAGGCCACCATTGGGGTATTCTCCCTCGCACCAAGGGTCACCGCCAGACGGTGCCAAAGTTCACAAGAGGCAGGAGGCTAGTCAACTCGCTCTGCCTATAGCGGTGCTTCTAGGCGAGAGAGAGAAGGCCAAAATGGCGGCATCACCCTTGTGTTTTAGTTTCTCTGTATGTAATTTTTAAAATGGTCTACTCACTTACAAATGTTCACAAATTACACTGAGTGATCGGTCCTTCAGGCGCTAGCGAGTGACAAGCCACAACCATAATCATTCATGTACACGAATGTTTTATAGTTTTAGGTTATTAAGGTTGGCGGGCAAGTCCGGAGAGTCACTAATGTTAAAAGGTTTCGAACTATATGGTATTATTGGCTGAGTGTGTTGCGACGGCTCAGATGACCCATATACACTTGAACCACTGGTGCTTTTAAAATTTTTTATATTGGGAAAATAGAGGAAGGGGGGTCGGAGTAAAGTGTGACCTTCGCATAACTGGTAATGAATAATGTGTATACCCATATTATTTCCGCATGAAATGAATATAACAAGTCATTGGTACTGAGAAGTATTACTTTTCATGTAATCTTTACCCTTTGGTTATATCAGAAGTAAGATAAGGGACTAGAATTAACGAGGTAACCAAACTCTTCACTTGGCGATGGAAGCGGCATAAAATCGTCAAATTTGTTCACTAGTGCTAGGCTCTATTACTAATGCTAGGGCACTTTAATTCTAGTCCCTTATCTTACTGCTGGTTATATTTATACCGATATCATATTTTTCCTGTGCTACAGAGAGCCACCTAGTAAACGAAACCACACAGGATAAACATTGTTGCTTTGTCACAAGAAGACGACATTAGATTATAAATTAGTTTGAGAAAAAAGTTCTTTGTCATATTTTCTCTAACATCAGTCTTCTCAGAAACTTACTACAGATTTAAACTAAATTGGTGCAAACTTGAAAATTTGTTAAGCCAGCAACAATTAAAACTGTGTCCGTCAAGGTGCTTACAAGTTAGTGAGCAACGACACGAAATCCCTTCAAAATAATTAATTTCATGATAAAATGTTTTCGGAAAATGTAATTGTTCTTGAAAAAGCGTAGATATGTAACTTTTTCAATTAATTTAGAGGGAATAGATCGATTAACAGTAAAATCATTTGATTGAATTTAATATTGATTAAGGATTAAATGGTTAAAAATAACTAAAACAATTGCAATATCTGAACTTCAGTCAAATGATAAACCTCACACATATCGTTTGTTTTTTCGGCCTTGGTCCAAACCAAGCCGTTTTTTTATAATATCTGTCACTTCAGTCTTATTGTAATTAAAATTTGAATAATTTTATTTTCGCTTTACCGTCATACATTTGGGGTTGATCTATTTCTAATTGCTTAAAGAAGTACTTAAGTATCGTTAATTACATTTAACTTATATTCAAAAACATTGATTTCGATAAGCAAATAATGTTGTACTTTATTTATGAAAGAAGTTTAAAAACGACGGTATTTGAAATATGGAAGAAAAATATTTGTTTGTACACTGTATATATATACAGTGTTGTCGAGATCAGACCAACAGCTTCCTTTATGTAAAACCTCCAATACTGCCAACGGGAGATGTCATACTAAATTATACAGGGTGTAAATTAATGTTTAGAATTCATGTTTTACTGTATGCCTGAATGCAGCAAAATATATTAAAGCACAGTCTTACGATTAGTCTTAGTCTCTTAGAACCTGGGTCTCAAATTGCAACCTCTAAACTGTTTGGTAAACAACTCAACCTTCATAACGTGCATTTTCGGGAGGGCATTCATGGAAACCAAATTATCGGACCCTTTTTCTTGATAAGAAAATCTCCGAAGGCATTTAATTGGACTTTTAATTGAAGAGTGCCTGCACCACAATGGTAATCACATTGAACATTTACGTTGAAGTTGATGTGTACCAAACAGATTAGAGGTTGTAATTTGAGGCCCAAATTCCAAGACTAATCGCAAGACTGTGCTTTAAAATTTTCTGTTGCTCCCCCCCCCCACTTGACTGGTATGCTAGGTGATATTTCAGTAGAAGAAAACTTATTGAATTAGGGATGGCGAGAGATGGCTAGCGATGTGGCTTAGTTATGGGCTAGACGCCCTTGTTTTATTGGCAACATTATTACATTGAATCAAAAGTAATATAAGAAACCTCCCTTACCTCCCGTAGGGAGGTTTCTTATATTACTTCTGATTGAATGTTGCCAGATTAAATTGTTGCTGGTGATTTTGCGAACTATGTTAATGATATATTAAAATTTAAATGGAAAAGTTTCATTTTGACACATTCCTTACCCTAAAGTTTTGTATTTGGAGCCTATTAATGAATAATAGTGATAATGTAATTAATTTTAGTGTTTAATAGGAAAACATTTAGGCTGAAAGAACAACTCGCGTAGTTTGATCTTATTTTATTATTTCAGTTCAGGGTTATCTATAGTTACCCAAAAACCCAATTGTTTTCGATTAATTTCACGTTAAATATGGTTATTAAGTTGAAATTAACGGCTTATCTTCTTTTACTAGTGTTATTTCAGTTTATTATACGAGTTTGAACAAGAAATTCTCCCTAACTGCAAACTTTAGAGGCGTGACTGTTTGACTCTTGCGGAACAATCACTATTTTGCCCCAAAACTTTTAAATATCGCTCCTTTTCAATGGCTCACTTTTCAAAATGGGGAAAATGCTTTTAAATGGCAATTTAATTAATCGTAAGAATTAAACAGGAAAGTGGAGGCTGGGTGAAAGATAAGTGTAGTTTTAATTTTAATTTGTTAGTTTAATTATAAGGTATCCATGAATTTACCCAAAACACGAATCTTTCACATTAATTATACTTGATTGAGTTTAATTTAACGGCTTATCTTGTTTATCTAGTGTGGATTTAGTTTATAATACAAGTTTCAATAAAATATTAACTTAAATTGTAATTACCCTAAAATTTTAATGTATGCACTTTTGATATATTTTAATGATCATTTAAATTAATTTGAAAGTGAAATAGGAAACTACTGTTGCTGTACGAAAAACTTGTGAGGTTTTAATCTTAATTTGAGCGTGGTTCGTGAGAGTGGATTAAGCTTAAAAATTATTTTTTTTACCCTAATTGCAATGTTTAGTGCAGTTTAATATTTTTGCCATATATTCATCATTATGTTACCCTAAACTTTTGAATTTCGCGGCAATTAATGTACTTTAAAGATAGTTTAAATTAACTTAAGTGTGAAATAGAAAATATTGGGCTTTACCAATGGCTTGGGTAGTTTTAATCATAATTAAACAGTTTATTTAAAAGTTATTTGAGATTTTATCCAATAATGTATATTTTGGTTTAATTTCACGTTAATTATATTAAATTGAGTTAAAATTAACGTAGGATTGTGTTTTGGCAGAGTACATTTAGGTTATAAAATGAGTTTAAATGTATGCATCACCTTAATTACAATTTTCAGTGGAGTTTTCGATTCTCATTTTACGCTAAACTTTTGAATTTCGCGCCTATTAAGGTACTTTGGAGATAATTTAAATTAGTTTAAGTGTGAAAGAGAAAACATGGGGCTTTACTAACGGCTTGGGTAGATACAATCTTAATCAAGAACATCATTTAAGAGTTATCTGAGTTTTCATCCAAAAAATGAATATTTGGGGTTTAATTTCACATTAATTATACTTAATTACGTAAAAATTGACTCGTCGTCTGTGCTCATTAAGCTTATAAAATGACTTTCAACAATTAATTCACCTTAATTCTAATGTATAGAGGAGTTTTTGATTATTTCCAACAAATTGCGTTCAATTTTTATCATATCCTGTGCTAGGAGATTATCTATACAATATGTTAATGAATGATGTTATTCTATAGTTTAGCTTGAATACTAGTAATTAAATCAAATACCTATACAATTCATAGCAATTTAAACCAATAAACAAACGGCAATGTGGACTGTGGAGATAGCAAACAACTTAACCCTCCGTTTCTAACGTGGTTACGTTGAGAGAATCTGTGATGTAAACCTGAAAATTGTTTCAGTAATTAAATTATATAACGACACTGTCCTACTGCATTAACCAGTACCACTGTTACTTATGAATAAAACAATCCACTGTTGGTAACAAATGATAACGTAACATCACAGTATGACTGATTCAATATGATCAAAATTGTTTCAACGAATAATCTGGTCCTCTACATTGGTTTAGTTTCAGGAATTATATCACACACCTTCACAATTAGTAGCATTTTAGTGAGATTAACAAATAATGAAACCGTGTATGAGAATGTTGAATTAAATGCGCTAACGTAAACAACACTCTTTTAACTGCCGTAGGGAAAACACATTGAGCATTTTGTCATCTTTCCTGTAATAGTTTGAAATTGAATTCTTCACAGGGTGAAAACACTACCGTTTATTTCTAAACCATAATAACTTGGATAGATATGCCATTTTTTACTTAAAACTAGAGGCGTCAACAAACAGTCATGATGAATACAGTATTAAGTTCCGTAGCGTAAAACCTAGGCCCTAGGGTTAGGATTTGTAGCATGAATCGAAGCAGACTGCGTATTTTTGTAATTCCAAACCAAAACAGTGCTGGAAATAAGCTTTCTTATAATCTTTAAAAGGAAAGACACTATAAACACTATATTATATAGACAAACTAAAACTTAAGCCTTGGCCGTAAAGAACGTCGAAAAGCTTACTTTAAATGATATGAAAACCTCTATTAACTGTAATTATTTACCTGAATTACTTTTCTAGACGAAAATTCGACCTGATAACGACGTATTTCTTATTAAGGGTGCTACAGTTAATTAGAAAATACATATAAAGGTGCTCAAGCTCGGATGAAATACCAGCGTCTACTGCTAAGAAATTAGGAAAATCAGCAAGAAACCCAACATTTGAAATTTGTCAACGTATCTTGTTAGCACCCACAAACCTAGGCCCTTCTAGTTGTCAACGAGAACGAAATGAAGAAATAGGTTTAAGCGCGCTATAAGGTTAGGCTGACATCTGACCCAAAAGTAATTTTTTGACGTACTATCTTAATTAGTTAAATTACAAAAATTAGAATTCATTAATTAAAAATCGAAACAGGTAAGTTTCTCATTTAAGAAATGCTTGTTAATTTAGAAGTATTCCGAAAACTAACTTCGCTATAGTTTTTCCGTATGGCCTGTCTCAATTGCCTTAAAAACCCGAAAATTTTTTAATGCTTTTTCTATGGGACGCTAACCCTAAAAACTGTGAATTTTCTTTTAACATTACGGAAGGGTGTCATGTCATATCTACAAGGGCCTACCGGCCCTGTAGAATTAGCTAATTTCGCGGCTAGCACGGCTCCCATTAATTCCAGCCGTGGAATCGTGACTTTCTTGATGGGGGCAATTCGTGTTTTTGAGGTGACTAAGATCGATCCAACGGTCCCATATTGATCTTGAAATTTAAGGTACGCAACGGCAGCATACGCCTGCAGGCTAGCATCACAAAACATGAAAGTTCCAGCTTTTGATTGTTTTGTTCTTCAACGTCCTTGAAATAATAACGTGATACGCGAAGCGACTTGAGGTCTGCGAGTTCGCAGCACCATGTTTCGAAGGTGGCTCTCATGTCTTCAGGGAGTTCGTCGTCCCAGTCCAGTGAATGGTGATTTGTCTGTTTCCAGATTAATTGAAACAACATCTTCGCTCTGACCGTGAAAGGAGATATGAACCCCAAAGGGTCAAATACTTTGGCCACGGCTTTTAAGACCCATCTTTTTGTGTAGCCTCGGTTTTGTATGAATCGGAAAAGATCTGTTAAATCGAAGGGTAAGGTGTCGCTAGCGGTATCCCAACGCAAGCCCAGGACATTTGCGGGGCCTAGGCGTACTTGGCTGTTCATAGGCATCGATGGTTGATTCATGGCGTTTCTTAAGTCAAGAGCATTACTAGTCCATTTTGCCAAATGCATTCCAGCCTCCTTTAGTATTTCATCGGCGACCTTTGCTAACTTTAGTGCGTCGTGGACAGATTGTTCGCCACAAATTAAGTCATCTACGTACATTGATTTCCGAAGAACTTTAATGACTTCAGGGTGACTAAGTTCATATTTCTTCATGTGAAGATGAAGAGTAGCGGCCAAAAGGTAAGGACTGCTAGTAGCTCCAAATGGTATCCTTGTCATTCGATAAATTTTAAAGCGGCAACTGTCATGAGGGTTATCTATGTCTGCCCACAAGAACCTCAAGGCATCTCGATCCTCTTCGTGAATGAGTATTTGCAGGAAAGCTTTCGAGATGTCTGCAGAAAAGGCTATTTCCGTTTCGCGGAAACGAAGTAACACGTCAAAAAGTTCAGGGTTGAGCTTTGGACCCGTTTCTAGGCAGTCGTTAAGAGATGGGACATTTGCAGCATGAGAAGACGCATCATGAACGACTCTGATCGGTGTCGTCGAGCTACTTTCGCGAATGACGCAACGGTGAGGCATGTAGTATACGCGAGCCCCTTGTGCGTTTTCCGGATCGACCTTTTCAATTACTCCATTGTCCAGCTGGCTCTTGAAAATGGAATTATACTCCAGGAAGCGTTGTGGGTCTTATTTGAGCTTGTTTACCAAACTTGACGTACGTTTGACAGCAACGGCGTAATTATCCTCCAAATCGAAGTCAATAGTTTTCCATGGCAAGCGGACCTTATAACGACCATTTTCATGAATTGTGGTATCTTCAAATCGCTGTAATTGCTCTTTTGCAGATAGGGAGTCGTCGTCGTCTATCGCGTATGACTCAGTTTCCCAGAATTTGCGAAGCTCCGTTAGAAGGACGTCTTCTTGGGGTTCATGCGTTGAGACGCACATAATTGCGACCGTGTTGATTCCCAAAGAGTGAGAAGAAACCGCTGCAGGACCGAGAAGTGTCCAGCCAAAGATTGTTTCGAATGCCGTCAATTTATGACCGATTTGCTCGCTTTTACCGCTGCTTACTGCCCAAAGAAAGTCTGCTCCGATTAATACATCAACCATTTGTGGAGGGCGATTTCCTGACGTGACTGGGGTAGTAGAGTCGGCCATAGGATAACCTCTGCTTGGCATTTCATGAACGACTTCTTCGCTTGGAATTGAGAAACATGAACCACATATTTCCGGTGTTTCATAAGCGTCTATGATTACGTGCTTCTTCGGGTCGTGGCGACTTCCTAGACGCAATTTTACTTTCTTTCTTCACAGAAAAAAAAGTGTTTAGAAACTAAACACTTGCCTAAACACGACAATGCAACAGATATTTTATCATGTTTAAAAACACTCATATTTAAGTAAGAATGGTGTTTAGGTTCAAAATGTGTTGATCGCTTGTCATATCTAGTATTTAAACATGTTTAAGGTGGTATATGTCATGTTATTATATTATAATGCTTAGTAACAAGACGTGTTTACACGATTATATGCCTAGTTGTATAACATGTTTTCAGGATTACATGTTTAGGTTTTAAACATGACTAAAGGTTTATAAGCTTAGCTTCCTATCGTGTTTAAGGGTTTAAAAGCTTAGATTTAAAGATATTTGCAGGTTTTTGAATGGTGTTACGACGTGCGTCGGTTTAAATACATAGGTTGAAATAATTCCTGCGAAATAAGATACATTGTTTTCACAAAAACCCGTGCCGCTTCTAGTGGGTAAACAGAAAATTTCCATTGAACTTCAAATTAGCTTTATTTAAGCACGTCAGTAGCATTGCGCCGAATCCCATTCGACCGTAAAACCCTCACTTTGGCAGATTTACGATGCTGTCCAATGGGACAATACCATTACACCGAAAAATCCGCACTTTGGGTTTTTCCCGATGGAATGTAAATTAAATTAACTTAAAACAATTTCCGTCCTACGTAAAATGATCACTAGATCCAAACATTTTCTAAATTATTATTTTAGAACTAAGGATTATAAGAACGAAATACTAATAAATCAGCAAAATATGACATAATAAAACCAATAGCTAATATTAATTTATTTTTTATGCTATATTCTTTATGAAAATACTTTAAGCCAGCCGTTTTACTTTACTTGAAGTGTATACCAACGTATTAAAAACATGTTACATTAAATAACACCTGGCAAACGTTGATGTTTAGCTTAGTGTTAAGATTATTCTGTGTTTACCTCTTAAACGTGATAAAATAAGAAGTGTTTCTATTTGCAACACATTTTAAGGATCCTTATAGAGAAACAGATATGTAATTAGACATCAACATTGAAGCAATAAACATTACCTCACACCAATGTTTAACTTTATAACATGTTCAGATGTTGCAAACCTAAACACTTTTTTTCTGTGTTGTTGCTCTTACGGGCTTAGTACTTCCGAAACTAGATGTTTCAAGAATTTCTTCGCCTATGATTTCTAGGCCCAATTCCATGGCAAGACCTTCTTTCACATACGTTACTTGGCTTCCGCTATCTAGGAGGAAACGTACGTGTTTAGTGCGAGTTCCGACTGGATTTCTGGCTTCAACTAAAGCGGTTTGAAGAAGGATAGCTCCCTTGTTTTTATGGATTCCTGTCGTCATCTGTGTAGCTTGGTTTACATCGTCAGCGCTTGACTGAGTATCAGAGCTCATAGGAGCCTTGAGATCTACATCCCCCATAGGTGCTTGATCACAAAGTGTCACATGATGGGCTCTGTGACATCTTTTACAGTTGCGAAACCTCGTCCTACAATCTTTCGCCTGGTGACGTTCTCGTAAGCAGCGAAAACAACGTTTCTACCTGATTAGGACTGCCTTTTTCTCGTCCAGTGACAATTTGTTACATTTCGTAGTGCTATGATCGTTGACATCACAGAATAGACAAGGTCTGGCTTCAGTCGCTACAGTCAAGGAGGAACCACTTGTCGGTTTTTCTAATTGTCTACTCCCTGATTTTGATTGGCGGTGAGAGACTGTTTGTTCAGGATGAGACAGTTTCTTCTCTTGCTCGGCAGGTTTGGATAAAATCGAAGCGCGCTCTCTACTTGCTATTTCTAGGTGTAGAAATGACATTAATGCTTCAATCTTTAACTGTTCTTCCGCATGAGCTCGACTGAAGGCGAGGGTAATTTCTTCAGGCAGTCGCTGAGTAATTATAGGACATAATAAACTGCCGTACGAGCTATCGACTACTCCGAGTGATTGCAAACTTCTAACTTGAACTGTACACGAATCGTACAACTTTCTGGGGCTTTGAACATCATTCGCCTTTTTGACTGCCGGCAGGTTTAGAAGATTGTTCATATGTTCGCTTATGATTAAAGTGGTTCGTCCGAACCTGTCTTTTAACGTGTTAATTGCGGCCTCATAGTTCTCTGAGGTTAAGGCTAAACCTTGTACAGCTCTGTAAGCCGGTCCTTCCAGATAAGATAGTAAATAATTGAACTTATCTGTTTGGCTGATCCTCTCATTTTGATGAATAGCGCCTTTAAAGTGTGACCTAAAGCCTTGCGAGTCGCTGATCGCTCCACTGAATTTTCTAATCTCTAGTTTAGGAAGTTTGACCGTAGTAGTAGTTCTGTCGGACCTTCCGCGCGCAGCTCCATGATCCGAGTTTGTATCGTCGTCCGCTTCAATGTAGGGCTGGTTAACTTGATTTTGGTGGAAAAGACGGGCAGCTTGAACCATGGCGGCTTTTCCTCTTGTTATCATGACTGTGAGGTCATCAAGGTACTTTTGCGATACTTGATAGTCTCTCTCTAGTTCCGTAGTATCTTCGTATAGCGTCTCGAGTTCTTCGTCGATCTCAGTTAAGAGTGCATTTTTCGCTTCCAAAACGTTCACTTGTTGTAGCGCAAGTTCGAGTTGGTTTCTTGCACGCATAGTTGCCGATTTCACACTTGACCGTTTGGATTTCAATTTAGCTACGGCATCCATATTGATGTCGTAATGATGTCGTAAAAGACACGTTCACGTTCACGTTCAGCAAAGTTCAGTTCCGTTCACGCAATGAGAGTTTGTTAGTCCACCACTATTACTAATACATGTCCCGGGTTTCGCGAACCAAAATGTTAAATCTGAGTACTGAAGATCTAAAGGTTTCTATTGTTTGTCTCAAGGTGCTTTAAATGTAGTAATAAGGTAGGGTAAAGAATTCATCATTGAAACGTTGATTAGATTAAACTGATTTTAGTAATTGAACATCAAAATAAATGCGAGTTCTGAGGTATAGCCTATACATAGTTATAGCTATAAGATGCTTCGCGTTGCGCGACTATTCGAGAACTGAATTTCCTTTTCAAATAAAAAAAGTACAAAATATTCAACACAATACAAAAAATGAGAGGGGAAACGGCTCGGCTTGGAAAAACCAGTGAGTCACCTATCTGGGCTCTAAGAATCTAGGTAGCTGAGTAAAGATTTCACAATAACATTCCAAGCCAACTCGTTTCTCTCCACAAATTAAGGTACATAGATATAGAAAATATAGATGTAACATGGATATAAGAAATATACGTAAAGTCCCATTTTTAACCCGAAATCCCATTTTTAAATCCAAAATCCCATTTTTAAAGTAATCTGTAATGAGTGTTTTGACATAGGATAGCTTGAAAACAAATTTCCTCACGAGCAGTCTTTATTCATGCTTAACAATAAATCACGAGCATCATGTCAATTTAAAAATCGCGACGCGCATGCCTGAAAATCCGGAAGTAGCGTCATAACGTGATGACTATTTCTTATTTTTCCACATTCTCGGCAAGACCAAATTTTTTATATAATCACTTATTGGTTTGCAGCTGGTTTGATTCAATTTCAAGAATATCGCACTAAATATCACCTCTTTCTACCCTCTTTGGTTACACTAGTCAGTGGTGCTAACTGCACTAGTGCACCAAAGAGGGTAGAAAGAGGTGAGAAGAAATACGCCGATAGTTTATTCGCTCGTGTGGGATTCTAGTTCTACTAAATGTATGATCAATAACCATTTAACATAATAACACGAAATTTGGAAACAATTATCTCAAATTAAACAAACAATACGGGAAATGTGACATTTTGCTAATAGACGTCAGCATATTCTACAAAAAAAATTTATAATCGTTGCGTGGGGCGATTTGTATCTGTTTTATGGCTCTAATTTCTCCCTTCCGCAGTGACTGTGAAAACCTATTAGGCTATTCTTCACTTCAGTAGTGATTATGATAATGGAGTTGTACGTAATGGAAATACCAACGGTAAAGTTAGTTATTAACACGGACAAATTTTGAAAAACAAAGCGAAATAAGTAACGACGTCACGTATATCACAGTGTCTTTTTTCTCTTAAAAAGGATACTCCGAGCTAAGTTTTTCTTATTTAACCAAAATATAATGAATATTTCAAATGAAACTATATTTCTATGTTTAAAACAACGAGATAAAGTTTAGTGTCAATAAATTATCGTTATAAGTAGAGAAAAGTAATCCTCGACCTAAGACCATTGAACCCATGAACTGGAGTGATAAGCTAAAATCCCCGTTCTTCTAATGGCATCGCCAGAGAGTCCCGAAAATGTTCGACTCATGGATCATGTTATGGCTGTGGCTTGAGTCGAGAAGGTTTTAATATTGATCGCTGCGTGGCGCTAGAGAGGCGCTGCCCTAAAAGATCCACGCGCCGTATCTTCATTCCAGTCCACCTGTGTTTGATGGTCTTGCCGGAGCCTCCGGGATGAACTAGGCCCATGCATGTCAAATTTTATGTGGGGAAATATCCAGTTTGTTAGGAAAAATATTTTCACCATAGATGGCGCTTATTTTTCCGTTGTGACAGGGGTCTTCCTTAAATTATCGTTGATATTTTAGGGGTCAGTCATAAAATTTTTATGATAGAGAAAAGTTTCATCCTAAAATTAACGTAAATGTTTTGGGGCTATTCACTTTTTACTGAATCTTTCGGTTAGATGGTATTGATGACAACAAAATAAATTATTTCAATTAAAATAATTCAGTAAGAGTTATAAAAACGTATACTTACAATCCGCGACCTTGATCCAAATACTTAAGCAGTCGACAGGGTCACGGGGTTGAACTTTGTTTATTTTTCGGTCGTATCAGCGCCCCCAAACGGGAAAACACGGCGAACTAAATTAGTTAAAAAAATATTCTCGCTTCGCCACACGCATGGGCCTAGTTCATCCCGGAGGCTCCGGTCTTGCGGTTTGAAAATCGATACATCGACCTAGTTTTTAGAACTGCTTGGATTCAATGGTTATGAGTACTACACATTGAAAACTTTGAGGGTCCATTTTCACTTCATTCCAGAGTACGTATTTCTATATAAAACAACTTTAAACTCTAGCATTTAAGTGTTGTTTGCATAGAGGGCATACTTTCGGTTAAACGCATAAATAATAACAAAAGTCTTATAAAAATAAGCAGATTTTTTAGAGAGTCATAGTCACTGAGCTTAGATGCCATTTCGCATTATTGCGGTTGCCAAATTTTACTTAAAGGGGCTATTTGAACCATGGGACAGACGACGATCTTCCTCATAGAGCTTAGCAAGTAGAGGGGCTCGGCCAGCCCCTTTAACCATGATGTGCCTTTTTGTAAACTCGACTAAAGCGTCATCCCAATTGACGTCGGACGTTTATAGCCACATCGTATGATGTACATCAACGATGAGGCTCTTAGTTAGCCTTGCTCTGGTGTACTTGTAGTAGGCGTGGCAGTATAAAATTTTTCGTTCGTCATTGAAGGGAAAGTGAAAGGGAGAGAATTGTGAAGTTGATATTTTTCGTTCGTCTACTTAAAAGGAAGGGAATTATGATAGTTAGGTTACGCCATATACTCTCCCTTAAAAATTCCTCTCACCCGTCGACAATAAGAGTTTCACGCTCCCCTATTTCAAAATTCAAAGAAATCGAGGGAAATTTTGAAAGCAAAAGCAAGTATTTACTGACTTTATTTTTAGAATGGTCTTAAGGCACCGGGATATTACAATTATTGAGTGTTTTACCGAATTCTTTCTCTTTCAAACGCTTCTGGCCATAAGTTCATGTTAGAAATTTATAAGTTGCGAAAATTATGCGTCGGCATAAGTCTATGTTGTAAACTAAAACTTTATGTACGTGTATTAATCGCGGGTTAAATACGAGTAATTTTAGCACTGTTAAAGGTAACTCGATCATCGAAGGGTAATCACTAAAACGTTCTCTTCTTCTATTAAGGTTACTTGTGTGTAATCATTTTAGCACTGTTGTTTTTAGAGTGGTCTTACTGATTATTTAAAAGTAGCGCACGGAGTTAAGTACGGTACGGTGTGGCTACTATTACGAGCCCTTGCGTCGTCTTGTTTATTATTATTTATGTAGAGTTTCTACAACTTGTATATATATCCTGCCACAAATAAGATTTCGCTTTGCCCCTAAATGGCCCCTCAAAATTTTCCAATCCCCATTTATCAAATTAAATTTGCCCCTGTAATGAATATTATCATTTTGGTACACAAATATTAAAACTATTAAGAATATATATTAACATATTTACACTTGGTTTTTTTACTTGATATATCCTTAAGATATATCTCTGATGCATTTGAATGTTCTAACTTCACTTTTTATATGTATCCCTGATACACTGGAATTTTCAGCTTTATGTCATTATTCTTGATATATATCGCTGGTTTTGTCAATCATGACCAAAATATTATAATGTCGGGGTACAGACTAACATTTGGAGTCTCAACAGCGACTTGCAAAGTGGCGAGCTTTTCCTGCCTTACTCGCGTATTTTCACTTTAATGACGAGCTATGTCACATGAAAGAAAGTGAAACTTAACTTTGCTAGCGTACGAAAAAGACCTGACTAGAAATTCAGATTTAGAATTGTTTATTAACAATTTATTTTTTATAAACTTTTAAAAAAAAAGTTTGATTTTCAAATGTTAAATGAGTGTCAATAATGAAATACCTGCGGAAATATTTATTGTTTGACAACTTTGATATTTATGTTATTCTATAAAAAAATTCCATTTGCCATGCCCTCTCACAGAACGATACAGCCCCCTCTACGGGCCTGACCTTAAAACTATTTATTGCTTCGCAGTGATGATCTGGGTAATTTCTCAACACAACCATACCCCAAAAAAATGGTTTAGCAATACCACTGGTGATAACATTATTGATTGCCATTTTCAAATGGTTTGGCGTGTTTTAGCTTTGTTTTTACTTTACAGTTACGTTGAACTACCAATCGAGAATTAGTTCTTTTCATTATTGTGATAAGTTCTAAAAGGACTATAAGTGTGACTTTCTACAGCTAACTTATCATATTTATGCAAACACATTGTATAATAATACTTATTGTTGCATTATAGAGAGTGAAAAATGTTATTCAAGATGGTCTTTGACAAAATGAAGTTTACTACCTTTCAGGTGCATTAAAAAGTTTAAATGAAAATCAATTTAACAAGAACTACCTTTTCTATTACCATCAACCACCACTTATTTTCCAACTAGTGTTCGCCAGTTAAAACTATAGCTCGGCATTTTCTGTCCATTTTCCACAAATTAGTGGATAACCGATTATTTATAAACAAAGTTGTGGATATAATACGATTTAACATGCAAGTTCTGTGGATAATTTTCGAGTATGGATAAAGATAAAATGACGTGGATAATGGATAGATAAAGCCGAGCTCAAGTTAAAACCTTTATCTACATTGGAGCTAAGACCATTAACAACCCCCGGGACTCGCAACACAATAAGATCCTCGTATAGAAATTTCCGTCTCTAGGAGTTACGGCTGTTTTCGCGACAAGAGTGCACCCAAGCAGCAACGGATAGAAACTTATAGGGTGTACAGAACTTCCGGTTCCGGATATCGCTTAAAAAATAAATAAGATCGTCTTCTTCAAAAATTCGGAGGCCGAGGCCGCAACGGTTTAATAATAATAATAATAATAATAATCTAAGCTTTGCCTACGAAGGGATTTCCACACTAAGCCTGTGGCTTGTTTACAGGTGGGTCCCTTTACAATCCATAGAGGGGTGGTGGCTAGCCCCTATGCCACAGCTAACCGACAGCGCCCTATACTAACTATTACCGTTAACCTCTGCAAGTTTTGATGGAAAGGAGAAACCGGGTTAGACCGCGGAGGAAAACTCCTTTAACAAGCGGGGAGAGAACTTGCAAACTCTACGCAGAAGGATTTGTTCCCAGATTTTCACCCGGTGCCACAGTCCGGGATCGAACCCGGGATCCTCTTGCTGCGAGGCGAAAGCGCTAACCGCTACGCCACCCCACTTCAATGTACAATTATGATAAAATAGCAAAATAATATATCGTTAAATTAGCCTGATATCTGCAATATGGTAGTTAAAAAAATATGTACACGTTAACATTTTCATTCTCGTCTTCTTCATCGCGATCCGCCATTTTTAAATAGCAAAGAGGAACCTGTAAACCGGAAATTCGGTGGACCCTAAAAGTTTCCTCAATATACCGCAAGGATCGCGCGTAACAGAAAACCACAAAAAGTAGAAAGCTTGCGTTGCGAGTCCCGGGGGTTGTTAATGGTCTTAGATTGGAGGTTGTTAATGTTAGAACTGATGCCCTTGTTAGGAAGGCTGATTTTTGGTACACTTATATTATAAAAGACAACGCCAAAAGTTGTTTAATCTAATAAAGCCTGTTTACACCGCAAAGTTAGAATATGAACCATTTAGGCCTATGGCTTAACGATATAGTTCAGCTTTTCCTCCGAAATATTCTGTCATTAAAATGGTTGAAACAAGCAATTTATTGTTAAATTTTTTTGTTATGTAAAAATCGATGTTCTGATTAATCGATTCGAATCATTGAAGAGTCTCTGTTTTGAAAACTGCTCAATAACACTCAAACCATACAGTCTGCACCTTATTTTTAAGGCATTGTACTTGTATACTTGCATTTACAGTTAACTATGAGAGCTGTAAAGTATAGAAAATAATATTTTTACCTTTCCGAGTGACGATGACGTCACGGAGAGGTATTAGACTGGACGTGTGTGTTTGTGTGTCTGTCACCGCGTTCGCAATTGGCAAATCGGAGCAAACGTGTGCGCAGAAAGCAATTTAGGCTTCTACTCCATCGTTAGGATTAAAAGAAGTACGCGGCGATCGGCTAGGGTTACGAGAAACGTCTAGCCTCCCAATGGCAGGGCTTCCACCAAAGGTTCACGCAATTGCGGCTTTTCTTATCATTTATTGTGAATCAATCGCCTTATGCAGTATACAATAAATTTCGAAAAATTGTGAAAGAGGCATACGCTTGAATCAAACTTCAACAATAGCTATGTTTACAACGATTTTTTTAGTAACGTTCTTAAACGATTTTATGAATAACGTTTCTTAAAACGATTTTATGAATAACGTTTCTTAAAAAGATTTTATGAATAACGTTTCTTAAAACGATTTAACTAGAATTAAGGTAAATTAATGACGATTAAAACCAATAATATCAATTATGTTTATTTAATTAATTTAAGATAAACCTCTTAATTGCATCTCGACTCGGAGAGGTTTATTTTGATTTCCCAACATGTTATAAATAATAAATTACAAATCCCTGGTCTTTATCGTATATAATCTTGCTACAATAAACCCAAAAATTATTAGTATCGTGAAAAACAGTTAAATTATGGGGGATAAAAATATAAGTATTAAAAAATAATAGAAATACCGGGTTTGTAGGCTCTACTAGCTTCCAATATTAAATTTTAAAGGCAAGTATATGATACTCGTGCTCCTGGGAATCTTCTCCCAACCTAGCACGTGGATATCAGCGTTTTCGCGTACGCCGACACGGGATCCAGATTCAATATATCGTTTATTACCTTTGTTATATAATTTAGCGAGGGTCTTTCCTAATGACAATAAAAAGCTTTACCATTCATTGGTCGCTGTAAATGTCATCTTACGATCAAAAAATCAAAGGCGGGGACAACGAACATCACCAAATAATATACCATAGTACGTTGTTCTCGGAAATAGTTTTTTTGTACGTTACCGCTCGTGCTTCTTCGTGTTTAGAGAAACTCTTCTTTACGTTAAGAGGAGTTTTGAAACATTTGTTTCCGCTTGTTGGGTATTGTCTAGAATGGTTTCACGTAAAAGTAGTAACATCGTTCTATTCATTGTTATCGCTTTCCCTTCACTCTTTCGCACTGTCTTCCAATGCAACAACTTCGACAAGATTTATAATTCAAGCGTACGAGTTTTCATTTGTGACGATGTGTCCCGTGTTGCTTCTGGAAGCGCGGCTAATCACTACGCGTCTAAATTAGGAGACAATAATACCGACTTCCTGAAAATTTATAATATTTGCGGTAATGCGCAGTATCAAATGATATCCAATTTTTTGTTGTCTACTTACGCATCGAACGAAGCCGTCACATCTATAGGTATAATTTCTAGCCATGAACCACATTTATTCCACGGATTTGCCTCGTCTTTTTTAAATGTAACGTTTCTAGGAATGGGTTCTAACGAAATTTTATTTTATTCGCTTCCAAGATCAAATGTTTTGTCGTCAGACGTTAACTTTAATTCCCTTAAGGAAGTTTTCTACTTATTCTTGAAAGAGTTTACATTACACGTGGAAAACATTTCATTTAAAATTGTGATTAGAAACCCATTTTTACAAAGCGGATATACATACTCAGTGAAAAAATACCTTGATGAAAGATTTCAATTTGAACAAGAAGATTGGTCAAATTCACTATCTGAGTTATTTATAGAATCAACAGAACGAAGCTGTATTGCAAATTGCACTACTGAGATTAATGAAGGTAAGCTAGAAAATGCATGGTTCGTAATTTTGAATTTGTTAAATTTGTTTGACTCAATGCTGTTATTATATAAATTAAGTAAAAAAGGAAAGTTCAGGTAATATAACATTATACCTTAAAAGAACGGCCTTTTTTTAGATATAAAATGAAAAATATAAAAAAAATTGTCTCTTATTAGAAAATAATTAGCATTTAATTTGTCTTAAAAACTAGGACTACTGCACCGCCATTGGTGTAGTGACGATTGCTAAACTGAATTTAAGGTATAATGTTAAGTTACCTGAACTTTTCCTATAAAACGTATATTTAGAGTCTATTTTTCTGCTCAAATGTTAAAGCATGAAGCTTCATCGCATAGCAGTTTTTGCTCTGAACACAAAAGAATAGACTTTTATTTCTCTAATCCGTTAGGATGTTTGCGAAACATGAAATATATAATAAAAACAAGAAATATTCGTTGATAAAACATTTATACGTTGACGAGGTGTTTGAACATTGCTACTTTCTGATAAATTTCGCAATGTTTTATCGGCAAAAATTTGGAATCACCTTTAAGCAAACATCTCATAAGTTTATCGAACTTTCAAGTGTGCCGTCGTGATTGGATAGATTTTACCATTCGTCAACATTATCGTTTTTCAAACCTTCGTAATATTAACTAATAGTATTGAAAATAGGAAACATAACCCCTATATTGTTCTTTTTAATATAAAACATAACCCTAATCCTAGAGAATTAAAATCGTAGCTCGCTTTGTCCTGTAACTCTTTTTTTTTGTAACTAAACTGTACCAATAATTCAAAAATATAAGCGCTTCACAAAATATTTCGCGTATGTAGAAACTACGAAATTATTTTTGAATGGATTATTTCTTTCAGTTATCTTAATTTGTATAGAAGAAAGTGATGACAACATTGAACGGATTCTAGAGCTACTCCTTCTCTTCCGAAAAAATGTTACTCGAGCATACGTTATTTTAATACCATGGACTGTATCGGAACATCTACTCTTCGCTTCGGAAGAGTTCTTAGCCTTAGTAAAATCTTCAACAAATGTTTACGTAATTCTTGCCACAGATTACGTTAACGAAAATCAGTCGAAATTTCGATCCACAACGTCTACACAAACTTTCCTCGAAAATTCCATTTTTCAGTCGAAAGGACCAAAAATAAATCTTTCCAACAAATTCAAGTTTCAACGTTATTTCGACGCAGTTTCAATGTTAATCTCCCATTTATCTACAACCAAGTCTTTTTACTTTAAGACAACTTTCGGAAGTGGATTTTTCGAAAAATCTACAAGAAGAACCAAAATTCAGGTTTTACACGCATATACTTGGACGCTAGGGAAATCCAGCAATACTTCTGACTCTAACAGAAACGAGACTACTATTTTAACTTATAATTTAATTGCGGAACCAATTCTGATGACTAAATCTAAAGTTGAATTAATAACATTAACACCGTGGTCTAATTTATTGAAAAATTTCTGCTGTTTTAAATTGAAGAAACTTCAGCTGATTGACCGGGAACCAAATTGTACACTGGTCCAAGAAAGTATGTTCTTGTTCATTTTCTTATTCTTATTGATGAAAATATGCTTATTTTACCTTTTTTCGCTGTGAAATTTGGTGGAAAAATGCGAAGAAAAAGAAGCGGGTTTTCCCAGTCTTAGTGGTAACTGGTACCCTAGTCCTCGAAAACAAATATTTTTTAGGGGGGTCAAACGCACGTTAGAGAGGAGACGTAATAGCATTCTTGCCTAGAGAGCTGCACGGAACGGAATTTTTTCCGTTTTCCGCGGAGTCCGTTCCGTTCCGCCGGCTTAAAACGGAATCGGAAGAAAGAAAGATCTATATAACGGAAACGGATCGGAAACGGAAGAGCTAATGAAGGAGTTGTGGAAACGGAACGGAAGCGGAAAAGCTAATGAACGATTTTGTGGAAACGGACCGGAAACAGAAGAGCTAATGAAGGATTTGTGGAAACGGAACGGAAACGGATGAGCTAATGAACGATTTTATGGAAACGGAACGGAAACAGGAAAAAAATGTATTATGGTTAAGGCAGGGATAAAGAATACCCGTGAGGAGTTTTCACTCTACAGGATAGGCAACTCCCTATCTCGAACGACAGCTTATTCTGTATATACTCTATTACAGCATCGGTTTTCAGCAAGCGCAAAGCTAGGTCTCTATGTAACCTAACTCTGTATGTGATGTCACGAGACGAAAAACTTCAGGATTTAATGTATCCGCGAGTTTTTTAGCGCGAGTGTAAGGACCTCAAGGCCTTAGTTTCCGATGCGTGTGAAATTGCCTACAGCCTACTGCACGTATTTGAATCTAAGGCCTGAGGTTTTTCGCCTCTTGTCAGCGCGCACAAAGCTAGGTTACATAGAGACCTAGCAATGCGCGTGCTGATAACCGATCTTGTAACAGCGTATGTACAGAATAAGCTGTCCTTCGAGATAGGGAGTTGCCTATCCTATAGCGTGAAAAGAAATTTCCTCACGCACATTTTTTATACACGGTTAAGGAATTGAATAGGATCGGACACAGATCTTTTGTTCTCTGCAGCTCTCTAGCGAGCTGCACCGAAAGGAATTTTTTCCGTTTTCCGCGGAGTCCGTTCCGTTCCGCCGGATTAAAACGGAAACAGAACGGAAACGGAAGAGCTAATGAAGGAGTTGTGGAAACGGAACGGAAACGGAAAAGCTAATGAACGATTTTATGGAAACGGAACGGAAACGGAAAAGCTAATGAACGATTTTATGGAAACGGAACGGAAACGGAATACCTAATGAACGATTTTATGGAAACGGAACGGAAACGGAATACCTAATGAAGGAGTTTCGGAAACGGAACGGAAAAAGGAAAAAAAAAATCTTATGGCTACGGAATTGAAACGGATCGGACACAGATATTTTGTTCTCTGCAGCTCTCTATTCTTGCCACGTCACCGTTAAAAAACTGTCAGGAACTTTAATGTACATTTAGGATTTCTCAAGCTCAGAATAATAATTTATATTTGAAAGAAATTCACCTTTCTGTTTCACCTTTTATGCCTTGTTTTAAGTGATATGATAGAAGAATATTAATGACAACATCATTACTATAAAAGCACAGAATAACAAGATGGCCCAAGGGCTGGGCCTTAATACTAATTTTACACGGCTCACGTGACCCCTCTTATAGTTGATATCCCTAAGGTATTATTAAAATGCCCCCCAAATAGTTGATCTCCCTAAGGTATTATCAAAATAAATCGTACAACTAAATACATTTCTGAAACACAATCGTGTATCCCCTTAATTTCCGAGGGGCGAGACACTCATGTATTCCGGTGTACACTTTACTCTGTATTACGATGTAATATGGAAATTTTTGCGAGTAAATAGCATTGTAATACCAAGTGTAATATCACGTATAACGTATTACGGGGACACTTTCCGAACGAGTGATTCACCCCTCGTTAATTTCTAATAACGTCACATTTAAATAATATTTATGAAACTAAATTGTGCACCCCACTAAAGTATAATTTTTAAAAAACCATACGAATCAAATAATGTATCTAAAACCAAATCCTGGACCCCCTAAACCAGAAAACACTACGACCGCGAACCGTCCCCTCTATTTTACGAAACCTAACCACACCATCTAGCATAATCTGATGCATCACGAGCACAAAGTGCACGAAAATTATCATCTTGTTTCCTTCACTTAAAAAATCCCGCTTCCTCTCTCTCTCTCCTAGGACCGAGGGAATAACGCACACACGGAATAACGCATACAAACCGGAATAAGGCATAATGGGAATAAGGCATAAACGGAATAGCGCATAACCGGAATAACGTATAGCCGGATTAACGCATAACCGGAATAACGTATAACCGGATTAACGCATAAACGGAATAACGCATAGCCGGAATAACGTATAACCGGATTAACGCATAGCCGGAATAACGTATAACCGGATTAACGCCTAACCGGAATAACGCATAACCGGAATAGCGCATAACCAGAATTACGCACAAACGGAATAACGCATAAACGGAATAGCGCATAAACGGATTAACGCACAAATGGAATAACGCATAGCCGGAATAACGTATAACCGAATTAACGCCTAACCGGAATAACGCATAACCGGAATAGCGCATAACCAGAATTACGCACAAACGGAATAACGCATAACCGGATTAACGCATAAACGGAATAACGTATAACCGGATTAACGTACAACCGGATTAACGCCCAACCGGAATAACGTATAACAGGATTAAAGCATACACGGAATGGCGCATAAACATTTAGAGACGGTCCCCTATCATGGCTTTAGGAAGGTTCTGTTCGGATCTCGCCTGAGCTACGCTTTCAACGCTTCTAGCAGAAAAGGAAGAGTTTCTTGACGTCATAGACTTATAGAAAGTAGTACGAGATCGCTGGCGATCCAAACGTTATTTTTGGAACTAAAGCTACTTTATGAGCCAATCCACGGCTTGTTTCAACGAAGTGTACAATTGTTTTTATATCTATATACTTTTGATGATATTTACAGAGGCGTAGCCAGGGATTTTGATGCCCAGGGCGGTTGCGGCTGTTAAAGGGGTTAACCCCCAATTCACCCAATTTAAAACACCAATTCGCATTTACCCAAGCCTCAATCAACCCAATTCCCAGTTCTCCTATTCCAATTAACCCAATATTGCATACCCAAAAAGACTCAAATAGAGTAGAATTTGATGGTTTTATTTATTTATTTTTTCATTCCATAAGGGATACACTTACTTGAAGTGTATAACCGCTCCAAAGAGGAAGAGACGTCCTCCTTACCAAACCAAACCTAACCTTACATAACATAACAGTAACGTTTTGGAAAAGGCATATTATTTGAGAAGTCAATGAAGCTAAACATCAATATTTTGGAAAAAGCGTAACATTGTTAAATGATTAATAAAATGTTATTAACCTAACTTAACCAAACCAAACCTAACCTAACCTAACCTACCCTAACATAACATAACATAAAATAACAGTAATGTTTTGGAAAAGGCGAGATCCGAACAGAACCTTCCTAAAGCCATGATAGGGGACCGTCCCTAAATGTTTATGCGCCATTCCGTGTATGCTTTAATCCTGTTATACGTTATTCCGGTTGGGCGTTAATCCGGTTATACGTTATTCCGGTTATGCGTTAATCCGGTTATACGTTATTCCGGCTATGCGTTATTCCGTTTATGCGTTATTCCGTTTATGCGTTATTCCGTTTATGCGTTAATCCGGTTATACGTTTTTCCGGCTATGCGTTATTCCGTTTATGCGTTAATCCGGTTATACGTTATTCCGGTTATGCGTTAATCCGGTTATACGTTGTTCCGCCTATGCGTTAGTCCGTTTATGCGTTAATCATGTTATAAGTTATTCTGGTTATGCGTTAATCCGGTTATACGTTATTCCGTTTATGCGTTAATCCGTTTATGCGCTATTCCGTTTATGCCTTATTCCCATTATGCCTTATTCCGGTTTTTATGCGTTATTCCGATTATACGTTATTCCGTGTGTGCGTTATTCCCCCTTCCCCTCTCCTCTCCGGGCGGGACGCCCCCGCTCTTCCCCCTCTCACTTATATACCAGACGGGAAGTTCTCTCTCTCTACGCAGTGCTCTACGTCGCGCATTCATTCGTTTCTCTCGGAGCTTCTCTCTCCGTATCGTGTTCGCGTCTGGCACAGGGACAGGTACAGGGATAGGGACAGGCGCTTGGGCCCTTTCTTAAATTTTACCGGAATTAAATTCCGTGTAAAGGAAACGCTTGTAACTGGCTGGTTTGTTCAAACTCAGATTTTTTTACCAGGTCTGAACTAAAGAATTGCAAACATGTATCAACTTTTAGTAGTAATGATATTAGAAGCGTTAATTTTTACTATATTACAGAAAATAAAACCAAGGCATAAAAAATTATTCTCAGAAACTTTTAGATTTTGTGTACCATTATCATCATAACACATGCAATCTGCAAAGGGATTGTGCTTCATTGAAGCGAGTCTAATTGAATTGCTCAAATGTTTTAATTTTGGCTGTTGTTTAAATTCAATTAGCAAACATAAATTTATATTCTTATTAAGGTAAACTTTGATAAGCAATATTTTAAAGGGTCAATATTGACGACTAACTTTCTTGAAAAGAGAATATTCTGTAAACCCATTTCCTTCAATTGGTCTCGCTTCATAGGACTGACCATGAGCTCGATGCGGATTCACTCTTTCGGTGATACCGCACGCTTTATTGCATTATGCTACTTTAGGTCGGGAAATCTTTTATTGAACGTCTTCTGATTCAGTAGAAAACGAAAACTACGTTTTTCCATTCATATCAAAATTAGGTCACAATTGGTTATGATTATTTTATTGTTTCAATAAGATTCTATGAAGTTCAAATACTTCCAATGGTGTTCGAAGTTAACCCGCATGCGCGCGTTATTAGATACCTGATATGTATAGACCGTCGATTAAACACTATTTGAGCTATGTTTGTATATTTATAAACTAATTCACATTTTAACTATAATTTATTTACCAGGATCGGTTTTATCCCCGTACTCAAGTAAAACAACCGTTATAATTTGCCTCTTCGTCGGAATATTTGCTACGTTGACTTTGATTGGTTGCATAAGGTTTGTTTCCATAGTGTAAGCAAGTGTACCTCTAATTTCTGCCTTGGGATATGTTGTCAAAGTAATTTATGGTCCTATAGCAAATAGGCGTACGTTTACTTAAATATCGGTAACACTATGAACTATGTTCCTAAAAACTACATTATAGCCACATCCTTTCGATTAGTTTGATTCAGGGTTGTGAACATTTTGATTTTTTTATTTTCATTGAACTTCTAGTTAGTAAATTACCACCCTGAAATCGTTTGAGTCAAAATTAACCAAAAGCAAAATAATCATTAAATTTAAGTAGCTATTAGATATTTTCTACAGAGTTATTCTTATTGTTACATTCAAATACTTGTGCAAAAAAGACTAGCATTTTTGTAGCAGTTGTTGCTGTTGAAGCAGTATAGTTAGTAGTTGTTGTAACAGTAGAACAAGTAATTGTCGTCTATGTAGCAGAAGGGATGGTAGTTGCTGTAGCGATGATAGCATTAAGGTAATTGTAGTATTAATTTTAAGGGTGAAGGCCCGAACCGCGCAACTATTTTACAGTTTATGCCGAAAGCACACCTGAGTTCAGGAGAGTGTGGCTAATCTAAAGCTTGGTGAGATTTATACACCAAGCTAAGATTAAACCGACCAGGATTTCTCGTTATGATACAATGTCACGAAATCTTACAAACGACACCAATTGTTTTAAGTACCAAGGGTTTCATGTAACCACCGATGGGAACCTAAGCTCTCATAATTCTACAGTGGTGAATTAACTTTCAGAGACGAAGTAAAATTATTACGACTGCCCTTAGCTAGGGTCAGAAAAAATGCATTTTTAAGAGAGGTCCGCGGACTACCTGACTTGGTCCTTCCAGCAATTGCATTGCAATCAATAGTAGCAGAAATAAACATTGAAATTGAACCACTGATATAATGTATATTAAACATGGCTTATTTAAATCTAGCAGGAAAATTTATTTGTCTAAGAAGCAGTTGAAAGCAAAACAGATATTTATTTCTCCAGTCGATGTTATTCCAGCATTAGTAATTAAGGTAGGACGAATTTACAACAAAATCACTAATACAAAATTTCTTTATTCTAATTATTTCTTTCACAATAGAGCCATCGAGATAGTGAAATAACAAGCAGATCTAGCTTGTCTGACATCGGAGAAAAGCCTAGTCGTCCAGGATCTGCTATATCGTCATGCATTTCAATACCCAACTGGTTTTCCGACGGTGAACTAGGAAAGTATAAGGTGCGGGGCAATCCTAACAGTTAATTTTAACCAAGAACAAATAGAAGATAGTATAATACTTGGGTCAAAATTTAATTTTAGCCAAATTAGCCCTCGTTTGAGAGTTACCCCGTTTTTAACCTCCGCTCCCCGCTTAAAACTTTAAGTAGCCAAACAGGATATAGTGTTTTTCGAATGGAGCGCTGCTCAAGTGATTCTTTGAGAGAGAGAGATGAACAACTTTTATTTTAGAAGTAGAGCTGCCAATGTGGACAATTACATGGGTTGCTTTCGAACAGTGTACCGATCAGTTAATTAATAACAATAGTTGTCATAATCTTTTTAAAATCGTTAAGCTATAATTTAAAATACGTGTAAAATTTAGAAATTTAAAATATATATATAGAGAGAAAGAGCGCTACTCTTCGTCTGCCGCCTCTCAGCCCGTAGTCTGTTTTGTGGAAATTGTGGCAATTTTTTTCTCTATCTAAAAGCTGTGAGGAAGCTACCCTGGGAGGGGGGTTAGCGAATAGGAGAGAGAGGCAGCTTAAAACGCGCATTATAAAATCCGCTGAAAAATGGGGAAATAGGTGGTAGTTAAAACAATTTTCGGTAAGTTTAGTTTCAGAAACGCATATCCTTTGCGCATGGGGGGAAACCTACTGGTCTTGTCTCTGCCATCTCCTACGTATCTGGTGACGTCGTAGCGTCAAAAGGAAAGCCTATAACATCAACTATGCGCGAGAAAGCTGCGCACAGGCACCGCGGCACACCGTTTTTCCCACGCATGGATCACGGCTGCCTATTCTCTTTCTCTCTCCTCTTTGCAGACATGGGCGAACCCTCAGCCTGTCCCACTCCCACTCCTCAAAGAGTTTTTTCGGGGAACGAGTAGCTCACTACAAGTGCTTTTCCATAGTAGGCCTTTCCAGTAAACCTCGCTCCTTTCCCAAATGTATACCCATAAAACTGGGAAGCTCCACTCCTTTCCCAAGCAAAACTTCATTGTAATTTTCACGTCTCTCACATGTATTTAATTCAAGACTAAAGGTTTTTCACTCCTCTCACTGCTCATTTTATCTCGTAGTTTTAATAAACCTCTTCTCATCTCAATTAAGATAAAATTGAAAATTTTTCACTCCTCTCACCGCTCATTTTCTCTCGTAGTTTTATTAAACCTCTCATCTCAATTAAAATAAAATTAAAAGTTTTCCACTCCTCTCACTACTCGTTTTCTTCATTCTCAATTAAGATAAATTACCGTTAAGATAAATTCGATTCAAACCTAGGCAAAGCACAACTTCCGTGTCACTGCAATAATTATGGCAACACTCATGGCAACATAAAATATATATACTTTTGATAAATTCTGCTTTTGAGCGCCTTCATTATTTGTGGGATCAGAATCAGAACTACTAGTGTAAAGCACCGACTACTTATTGCGTCCAGAAAGTTCCGGAAAGCAGTGATTCTCGAAAGATAAGCCTGAACACGATTCCGCTAGAGTTCTACCTTGGTTTCGATAAAGAGAACTTTGTTTCTTGATTTATATTCTAATTTTGGCATTTTAAACTAAGTTTGTTTACGGGCGTTGCACTCATTTTCTTGACTATTGTTTTGCCAAAGGCCTGCCACTCCCACTCACCCTCCACTCACAATAGTATAATTTCTGATTATCTCCTCTCAAAACGCTCATTTCGCTCAAAAAGGAGAGGAGAGCGCCCACATCTGCCTCTTTAATGTAACCCCTAAAACGAGGCGTCGTAAGCATAGGCAGACGTAATATACTCTCTTCTAGTTATTTCTCTTGTTTGAACCTTAGAAACAGGACTTAAAATTATAATAATTATTTCAGGGAGAAATTGTATTTTTAAGATGTTTGACTACAACTCTTAAGAACAATTACGACAAAAAACGACTGAAAGTCATTTTAAGATCGGTAAAGCGGTGGATAAAGCATTATGCCTCTTACCAGAAGTAGAATAAGGGACTAGAAGTATTGAGGTAACCAAATCCTTCCCTTGGCGAAAGTGAATATTCTTGATAACACACCAACGGTTGGACCTCTGGTAGCGGTTTCTGAGTGTTCCCTCCAAAACGTGAGACGCTTGCGGTGGTAGACGGCCTAACTAGATTCAAGCACCAGCGTCCGTGTTCCGCGGCTTTAGGTTGAGGGGAAGGGGGTAAGAAATTTTTTGGAACTCGACCAATTTTTTCTCTCCAGTGTAGGCGCGATGGAAGCGGCATAAAATCCTTAAATTTGTTCACTAGTGCCAGGATCTATTACCAATGCTAGAGCTCTTTACTTCTAGTCTCATCCTATTTCAGCTTGTACATATTATTAAGCATTCATTCTCGTAGATGGTTATGGTGGATTCCTACAACTTGAACAGCTTCCAAGGTATCATGTTACTTCCACCGCTTTTCCTCGATCCAGCTCCTGGTGTAGTTTTGGTGTGGTCATTTGGAAGTAGAGGCTCTTTGCAAAGAGTGTTGCAAACATCCAAGGAAATAACAATGGAATGGGTTTTAAAGCTGTCTTTAATGTGCGATATAGCAAAGGTAATCTTCTTTTTTGAAATTTACAGCATCAGCAATCAAACTAGCCGCGTTTTCCTATACCATTATTTACTATAAAGATAGGTTCCCACTTCACCGAACATAACGACCGAAAACTTTAGCACTGCGTCAAAAAATTTACTTTTACGCAGGCCTTCGACGGGTTGATTTTAGTTCGGTTCACACATACGACGGAATTCCGACCGAAAAGGGTCGACTTGTAGCCAGTACAACTTAAGCCTTCGCCTTTGATTTTTCTTGCTGTTATTTTAGTTAGGGAGTTTACTAATACCAAATAACCAAATTCATGTCAAATAGATTAAAACTCAAATGTATACAACATACAAACACGGTAATAGAGACTCGCGATCAAATCTGCTTAGAGAATTCAGACTCAAGAGTTCCGAAAATGCAAATGTGGCAATGGCGACTGGCGAGCTAAAAAAAAACCAAAACACAGATAAGAAATTTCCTCTATTATGACGACAAAAGAAGCTTCATCCCGAAAAGAGTTTTAATTGGTTGTTAAAAACTTAAAATAATTTTACGTCGTCCTCTGCGTAAAAAATAAAACACCAATTCTGTCCGATCGAAAGCTATTTCGGTCGCGTTGCGGAAGATATTACCGCAGAGGTACTTACGCTAGGTTTCGGTAGTGTTTTCGGTCAAGTGGGAACTAAGCTTAAAGTGTGACTAGTTTATCATCTACATTATTCATGTGGTCGTTTTTCTCAGGGAATGCGATACTTGCATTCCAGTGACGTAAAATTCCATGGTAGACTGAGCTCACGCAACTGCATTATAGACGAACGGTGGGTCTTAAAACTGACTGATTTTGGACTGGACCCAATACTCGAGTTTATGAGATCGCCAGATTCATCATCGAACGACGGACAAAAAGAAAATATACCTGCAGACAATATAAGAGCTCCAGGTATGCCAGACTCTTCAGTGATTTATAAAGCGGTGAATGAGGGGACCAACATTCCCAAAAAGCCTACCGGATTTCGTGATTTGACGATTTCGTAATTTTGAAATTTGCCAAAATTTCGTCATTTCATCTTTGATTTCGCAAAAGATTTGGGTATTTCTTCTTTGATTTTGTGATTTCACCAAAGATTTCAAGATTTTTTCTTTCATTTCGAGATTTCTCCAAAAATTTCTTCTTAACTTCACGATTTGTCAAAGATTTCGTAATTTCCTCTTTTGATTTCGTGATTCCTTCAAAGATTTCGTGATTTTGTGTGGAAGATTTCCCAAGAAGCGTAAGGGATTTCGCGTAAATGTCGGACCCCTCGGGGATGAACTTCTAAATGTCGGTGAAAATCTTGTTTTAGCGAATTCCATTGTGTTGCTCAGCATGCAAATAATTTTATCCCTTTTTGTTTTAAGTTTGAACCTGAGATGCAGTGAAATCCGAAATTATGCACCGATAATTTGATTCCATTTATTAGATTACCTCTATTTCATACCAGCAAAAAGTTACCTTAATTTGTTGTATTAATACTAAAAGATTGTCCACTGTACAAATAGAAAATTTGTTTCCATATGGTCTTTTGCGTTACATTACAATTCACAGTGCAATTTGCTATTTACCCAGTGCTTTAAAAGTCGCTTTATAAAGACATGGGCTTTCGTAAAACCTAAAATTGCACGATGTTATATTAACATTTGATTGAGCAAATGATTATTTTGAAGAATGCAGAATGATTCAGTGTTGTTATCAGACTGCTCAATCGCGAAAAGGAATATTACGTCCATGTATGATTGTCAAATCGATGTAAATTTTGAGCAACAGTGGCCAATTCCCACAATTTCGGAAAAAATTTAGAAAAATATTTCCTTTTATTTTGAAAAATAAATAACCAAAAGCGACGAATTTGTAACGTGAAATAACTAGTTAGAATAATGGAATATTACTAAAAGCAAGAAGGAATTTACTATAAGAAGACAGAAATAGCGAGATTGTACGCTTCTACTCTTACGTCGGTGTTAGTGGACAAATAAGCCCCACCCCTTTCATGTTTGCCATTGCTCTGCACTTTCCCATTGGATCCCGTGGGGATTGATCATACAGACGCGAATGACGTATTCTGACTAGAGAAAAAAACCTCGAGCAAAAGTAAACAAAAAATGAAGGCTACCAGCGGTGTTGAAACGGTTCGCGAATGGTTTTTAATTGCCATTAACAAGTTAGTTAAAGGTTTTGAATCTAACTTGACGGATTTTGAATATGTGTCTCTACGTGAAAATCGTTCGATCTATAATTGTTTCTAAATCTAATCAAGTGTACTATACTTATGATTTCTTGAATTTCAAAACCTATAGTATACTTATGATTTCTTGAATTTCAAAACCAAACCAAGGCTCAAGAGATAGTTGGTGGAAAAATATATAAGATAAAATATTAAGTCCCGCCCCTTTCCACAATGAGGGGAGATTGTCGACTATGACGCGAGCACCGGACGTTTTTTTAGGTCTTCTTATAATAAATTTCTTCCTGCTAAAAGTTATTATTTTAATCTTTGGTTTCGTTTCGGCTAGGACAATTCAAATTAAATGTTTGTTTGAATCTATTAATGTACTAAAAGTCTATCATTCCTAATAGAGGAGCTTCTTTGGACAGCCCCTGAAATCTTACGCAGTCATAGATTCAGGGATTCTGGAACTGTGTCCTCTCTGTTTCGACACAAAGGAATGGTAAAAACTCTTCCAGTCACCCTCACTCTCGTATGGAACAAATTGAAGTCCGCTGATGTTTACAGCTTTGGAATTGTAGTTCAAGAAATACTCATGCGTGGCCCGCCCTTTGTGGATATTGATCTTAGCCCCGAAGGTCAGTGACAAATAATATATTTTTTCTTTGATATGCAAAACGCAAAAAAAGCTTAGCCTTATCAAAAACTGTTTCGGAAACGTTGAGTGCCATTAATGTTTAGTCACCTTATGAAGATGCAGAAAATATCTCCATTATACTTATAAAAAAGTGTTTTTTATCCTATGCTGAAAAATGTTTGCTCTGAATAGTATCATCAGAAGGGAATAACAGTCTTACTAACCTCAAATCAAATACCCTTCTCTGATTGGCTATCTAACTTCTGTCTTAGCTGTGACGTCAGATAAGAAGGTTGACGTATAAAAAGTAGTTTTGTTTACAACTTTACATTGAAGGAGATAAAAATGGCCGAATTTCATGTTGATAAACGAAATCAAGCTGTGCAATTAATTTAGATGCACGGGAATTGAGAACATACCAAAATAAGATAATTTGAAGGTAATAAGTAGATGAAAACTAATTATTCTGAATTAATATTAAACAATAAAAATTAGTTTTAATAAAATACATACTTGAGGTTATAATTACACAAGAACGAAACATCGACAGCCCTAAGCCTTTGGAGAATGAAAATCTAGCAGACAAATAGGCCGCCTGATACCGCGGAGAACTTAAAGAACTATATTTGCAGTAAATTGGTTAAAAACTGTGTACTTGAGGAAAGTTTTCGCGGTTTTCTCGAGGTTGGTCGGACTCTCGTTACCATAGCAGGCTCTAATGTCTCCCTTCTCTCTTATTCCCTTCTGGTATCATTTATAACTCAAAATAATTGAGAAAAGTTCAGTAAAAGATGAAACACCTCTACACACTACAAGGGATATAGAATAAAATTATTGGTAAATATTTGGCCAATTTATGTGGTTTTCCATAATCACTGTGCAGCGATAAATGACTGTTCAGGGGCAATACTTATTTATAAAAAAACGTCTTGGTTTGGACCAAGGCCGAAAAAACAAATGATATGTGTGAGGTTTATCAATTGGCTGAAGTTCAGATATTGCAATTTTTTTTAGTTATTTTTATCCATTTAATCCTTAAAAAATATTAAATTCAATCAACTGATTTTACTGTTAATCGATCTATTCCCTCTAAATTAATTGAAAAAATTACATATCTACGCTTTTTCAAGAACAATTACATTTTCCGAAAACATTTTATCATGAAATTAATTATTTTGAAGGGAGTACGTGCTGAGGGATCAATATTGAATATTTGAAATACTCTGTCTAAAAAGACCAAGCGAACTTTGACATAATTCGAAAGGAAAATGTAAATTTTTAAAAGTGGATTCCAAAGCAGGGTGTTGCACGAATTCATACATTTAATTTCGTACTACGAAATGCTACATTTCCAATGTCGCGACTATGAAGTATAGGTTGCACTGCAATTTCCCTCTTCGTACTTTAAAATTTGAAACGTCACCACCCCTTTCTACATTGTTGGCGTTACTTGTACACCGGTAACGTATTACGCATAATCATTTTAGCACGCGTAAATACCATTTCGGAAAACACACAGTGGCGAGGCCACCATTGGGTATTCTCCCTCGCACCAAGGGTCACCGCCAGACGGTAACAAAGTTGACTACAGGCAGGAGGCTAGTCAACTTTCACTGCCTATAGCGGTGCTTCTAGGCGAGAGAGAGTACCTTAATGGCGGCATCACACCTGTGTTTCAATTCTCTGTATGTAATTTCTAAAATGGTCTACTCTCTTACAAATGTACACCGATTGGACTGAGTGATCGGTCCTTCAGGCGCTAGCGAGTGTCAAGCCACAACAATAATCATTCTTGTACACGAACGTTTTATAGTTTTAGGTTATTAAGGTTGGCGGGCAAGTCCGGAGAGTCATGTACCGTTCACTAATGTCACGTGAAAAGGTTTCGACCTATATGGTAATATTTGCTGGGTGTATTGCGTCGGTTCAGATAACCCAAAACACTGGAACCACTGGTGATTGTGAAATTTTATATATTGGGGAAATGGGGGAAGGGGGGGTTAAGTTAAGTGTGACCTTCTTCGTTTAACTGGTAATGAATGGAGATGAATATAACAAGCCATTGGAACTGAAACGTATTTCTTTTTATGCAATCTTTACCCTTACCTTTGTTTATATACCGATATCATATTTGTCCAGTGTTACAGATAGCTACCTACTAAATGAAACCACACAGGATTAACGATGTTGCTTTGTCTTAAATAGACGACATTAGTTATTTAGTTTATTAACTAGTCTGAACAAAATAAATTTAAATTATCATGTTTTTTTGAACATCAGTCTTCTTAGCAACTTACAGATTTAAACTTTTTTGGGTGCAAATTTGAAAATTTGTCAAGCCAGCAACAATTAAATCTATGTCCGTCAAGGTGCTTACACGAAATCCCTTCAAAATAATTAATTTCATGATAAAATGTTTTCGGAAAATGTAATTGTTCTTGAAAAAGCGTAGATATGTAATTTTTTCAATTAATTTAGAGGGAATAGATCGATTAACAGTAAAATCAGTTGATTGAATTTAATATTTTTTAAGGATTAAATGGATAAAAATAACTAAAAAAAATTGCAATATCTGAAACTTCAGCCAATTGATAAACCTCACACATATCGTTTGTTTTTTCGGCCTTGGTCCAAACCAAGACGTTTTTTTATAATATCTGTCACCTCAGTCTTAATGTAATTAAATTTTGAATAATTATGTTAGCTCTACCGTCATACATTTTGGGTTGAAAGAAGAACTTATGTATCGTTAATTACATTTAACTTATATAAAAAACATAGATTTCGATAAGCATATAATTTGTACTTTATTTAAGATAAAGTTTAAAAATTACAATATTTAAAATATAGAATAAAAATGTTTATTTGTTTCGTACACTCTATACATATACAGTGTGGTCGAGATCAGACCAACACCTTCCTTTATGTACAACCCCCAATACTGCCAACGGCTGATGTCATTCTAAATTATACAGCGTGTAAATAAATGTCTGGAATTCATGATTATTATATGCTAGTGACAAGTTACAAAAATAATACTGGAGAATATGCCTGAACACAACAAAATATTTTAAAGCACAGTCCTACGATTGGTCTTAGAACGTGGGCCTCAAATTAAAACTTCTTAACTGTTTGGTAAACACATCAACGAAAATATTCGACGTTTCTACCATTGTGGTTGAGGCAGACGACTGTCCATGTCTTGCAATACATTTGCAAGCAGTAAACTCATGACGCCTGGTAAGACTAATGGTATTGCCGTCTTAGGTAATCCTCGTCCGTTAAGGCATGATGTTAGGGGTATGATAATGCCGGTAGTGATGCCCTTGTAAACTGGCACAAACAGTAGAATGGCTTAGTGCAACTTCTGTTCCACCGCTCTACTATTAGCATGAATTGGCTTCAAAACGTGCTACGATGTCAAAATCTCTATCCTCATTACAGACTATACAGTCTCTTCTACATTCACGATCTTGCACTACCGAAATCACGAAGGTGCTCGCCAATGTTTGCAAAGTTGCTTCGCACCGGATGTTGTCGGTGTGGAAACAGTTCGGCATAAAGCACTGCCTTTAGTTGAACGTTACTGCTACCTTCACCCAAAATAAACATCATGTCCAATTTGTCCTGGTTTGAATAGGTTGGCATTTTGCTAGGAAACGAGACTAACTACTATAATTCTACTACTTAGCTGCTACACTGAAGACCCTGTATATCAAAAGGGACCGGAAGTACCTCAAAGTTTTCAAAGATTGCCAGATTGAGCGGGTCATGGGGTTTATAGTGGTGAAGGTAGCTTTGACTTTCGACACGTGACACCGCGGTATGTTTTTGGTGCTTCAATGTCCTCTCCCGATAGGCCCAACCAATTACCATCCTGGTTTTTCGGCTCAGTGTTGCGGTATTGCCGGTCCCATTAGAAATACAAGGTCTGTATTGTTAAGGCTTAGAAATACGTGGTCTTATAAACTGGTCCTCAGGATTAGTGACCCCTAACGTCTATAAAAAATAAACTGGTCCTTAGGACCAGTGACTCTTACCATAATATTCTTTCTACTGGTCCCATTGTAAAGTTTTTTGTTGATATATATAGGCGCTAGCCCACTTGCGAGAAGGTTCAAGGTAGTTTGACCATAAATGATAGGTTTGACTAAATTGACTCTGCGAGACTTCAAAATTCCAATCGTGCCTAGACTGCCGACTGCCGCGTAGTTTTAAATCTAACTTAATACCACTACCAAAACCTGGTACCACTTGGCAAGCCCTTCATTTGGGTTTAAACTCTAGAGTGATGCGGTTTATTGTGTTTGAAAGAGAAAAGTTAAGAGTAGAAATTGGAAGAAAGCTTGAATTTTTAAACTGGTCCCGCCTCAATTCCCATCAAAAAACTTAATTATTAATTTTTTCAATTAAAAAACTGGTCCAAGCAATTAATAAACTGGTTTTGGACCAGTGGACGTGTGCTATTTCTAAGTCTGGTAGTGTTAAAATTGTAACAATACTCCTGTTAAAAAGGCACAAATACTGTAACATCCCGCCCAAACTTTTAAGTTTCGCTCCTTTTCAATGGCTCTCTTTTCAATATGGGAAAAATGCTTTTAAATGACAATTTATTTACGTGTAAGAATTAAACAGGAAAATGGAGGCTAAGTGTAAGATAAGTGTAGTTTTAATTATAATTTGTTAGTTTAATTATAAGGTATCCATGAATTTCCCAAAAACATTCGTGTTTTGGGTTGATTTCACATTAATTATACTTGATTAAGTTTAATTTAACGGTTTATCTAGTGTGGATACAAGTTTCGATAAAATATTAACTTTAATTGCAATTACCCTAAAATATGTAAGAGCTTTCGATGTATTTTAATGATGAATTAAATTAATTTGAAAGTGAAATAGGAAACATCTGTGGTTGTGCGAAAAACTTGTGATGTTTTAATATTAATTTGAGCGCGGTTCGGGATAGTGGATTAAGCTTAAAAGTATAATTTATTGGAATTTTTTACCCTAATTGCAACGTTTAGTGAAGTTTAACATTTTTGCCAGTCATTATTTTACCCAAAACGTTTGAATTTCGCGCCAATTAATAAACTTTAAAGATAGTTTAAATTAACTTAAGTGTGAAATAGAAAACATTGGGATTTATACCAATGGCTTGGGTAGTTTTAAATAAGATTAAAAGTTATTTGAGTTTTTATCCAAAAAATGAATATATTTGGTTTAATTTCACGTTAATTATATTTTATTGAGTGACAATTAACGTAGGATTGTGTTTCGGCAGTGTACATTTAGGTTATAAAATGACTTTCAATATATACTTCACGTTAATTGCAATTTTTAGTGGAGCTTTTGAATCTTATTTTACCCTACACTTTCGAATTTCGCGCCTATTAATGTACTTTAAAGATAATTTAAATTAACTTAAGTGTGAAATAGAAAACATGGGGCTATACCAACAGCTTGTCCAGTTTAAATCTTAAGTTACTCGAGTTCTCATCCAAAATATGTACATTTCATCTTTAAATTCACGCTAATTATACTTAATTAAGTTTAAATTTATGAAGGATTGAGGTTTGGCAGTGTTGATTTAGCTTATAAAATGAGTTTCAAATTACCTTTATAGTAAAGTTCAGAAGAGTTTTTTCATTCTTGCCAACACATTGCGTTCAATTTTTATCACACACCGTGCTAAATTTTCGGTAACATAAAGATCATCTATAAATATGTTAATAATGATGTCATTCTATAGTTTGGCAACTTTGACTTGAATACCAGTAATTAAATTAAATACCTAAACAATTCATAGCAATTTAGTCAAATAAACACACGGCAATGTGAACTGTGGAGATAACGAACAACGTAATCCTCCGTTGCTGACGTGGTTACGTTTGAAAAATCTGCGCAGATGTAAACATGGAAATTATTTGACTAATTAAATTACATAACGACACTGTCCTCCTGGATTAACCAGCACCACTGTTACTTATATTTATAAATTAACAAAATCCACTGTTGGTAACAAATGGTTTTTAAAATGATTAACGTAACATAACATACTGACTGGTTCAATAGTATAGAAATTGTTTTAATGAATGTTCTGGTCCTCTACGTTGGTTGAGTTTCAGGAATTATATCACACACCTTCAAAATTAGTAGCATTTTAGTGAGATTAACAAATAATGAAACCTTGTATACCTCAAATGAGAATGTTGAATTAACTGCGCTAACGTAAACACGACGACCCTTAAAACTGCCGTAAGGAAAACACATTGAACTTTTTGTCATCTTTCCAGTAGTATTTTGAAGTTCTCGATCTTTTCAAAGGGTGAAAAGCACTATCTTTATTTCAACACCTTAATAATTTGAATAAATATGCCATTTTTTACTTCAAATTGGAAGCGCACATGGTAAATACAGTAAAAAAAACCTGCGGTTAGCCTGGTTAGGACAGGGCCGGAAATAAGCACAGGACACTGGACATTGTCCAATAAAATTTTAAAATGTCCCATATTTTTTTAAAAACTAAGGGGGTCACAGGACGGTTGACCAGTAAATTTTTTCGGAGCTTTTTGGCTTGACTATGAAGGCGCCACACAATTTTTTCGCACTGCAGTGGCAATGTCCTATAATTTTTCCTGTCAAAGGGGGCATCACTGGACACATGTCCTATTAGAAATTTTTCTTATTTCCGGCCCTGGGTTAGGAAATGTTTCTAGCATAAAACGGAGCAGACTATATAAAGAATTCCAAAACAAATGAGAGCTGGAAATTAGCCTTTTTAATAATCTTTGAAGAGGACAGACACTATAAAGACTATAATTTCATAGACTAACTAAAATACAACCTAAGCCTTGGCCGTAAAGAACGTCGAAAAACTTACTTCAAAAGATATAAAAACCTCTATTAACTGTAATTTTTTACCTGAATTAATTTTTTAGATGAAAATTCGACCTGATAACAAAGTATTTGTTCTTAAGGGTGTTATAGATAATTAGCAAATCCAAATAAAGGTGTTCAAGCTCGGATGAAATACCAAAGTAATTAATTTTAGTTGCCTTACTGTCGTCTGCTATGAAATTAGGAATTTTCCACATAAAAGCAAACGTTTGAAATTTATCAACGTAACTTGTTAGCACGCAAAAACCTAGGCCGTTCTAGTTATCAATGAGAACGAAAATGGGGAAATATGTTTAAACGCGCTAGGAGGTTAGGCTGACTTCTGACCCAAAAGTAATTTTTTGACGTACTATCTTAATTTGTTAAATTACAAAAATTAGAATTCATTAATTAAAAATCGAAACAGGTAAGTTTCTCATTTAAGAAATGCTTGTTAATTTAGAAGCATTCCTAAAACTAACTTCGCTATAGTTTTCCGTATGGCCTGTCTCAATTTCCTTAAAAAACCGAAATTTTTTTAATGCTTTTTCTATGGGACGCTAACCCTAAAAGGTGTGACTTTTTCTTTAACATTACGGAAGGGTGTCTTAACATTACGGAAGGGTGTCATGTCATATCTACAAGGGCCTACCGGCCCTGTAGAATTGTACTTGAATTCAAATTCTTTTTTATCTAAGTTAAATTGCTTTTATCAGCTTAATTCCTTTTTAACCAAATTTTCCACAAGCTTTCTGAGTTACATGTGTTACAGTCGTGTTAAGAGCAAAGGTTTTATTAGACCGTGAAAATTTCAAAACCCTCCCATGTAATATCATTCGTCTTTCATTTTCCAGAGAATGTAGGACTCGTATGGAGTGTAGAAAAACCACACTGCTTTAGTTACATTACAGTTTTTACTTTCAAATGAGTGCAAATTAAAAGGAATACGGACGGATTATCATATTTATTCAATCAAAAACCATAATGTTAATCTCTATGGCAGATAGCATTAACGACGTCAGTTTTCTATGTAAATGGCAATTGAATTCGTCAGATGCCACCGCAGTTTATCCCATGGACTAGATTTATAGGGTGTTTTTGAAAAGTCCATTAATAATGAAGGAGCGTGCATTTGAAATTTTTGCTGAAATATTGTTGATTTCTCAATTTTGTTTTTATTTAAAAGAAAAACAGATTTATAGTTGTCAGTTTATTCTCATACTATGTGAAACGTAATATTATGAATTATATTTGACCATAAATTTTTAGTTTTGGTTCATTTCAAGTTTTGGGAGATGATTTGCTATTGCAAAGCTAAGTAGGTTTTAGCAGAAGCCGATTAGTGAAGCATAATGCGCTTTTGGTTTTAGTATAATTTTTAAATAGTGACGACTTTTGAAGTCGTGCCGTTATGCAGAGATATATAGAAAAATCGATTACGCGTTGAAGAGAGAGCACTAGACTGTATGATTATAGTAAACATAAACTGCTATTCATTTATGAGAAGTGAACTTCAAAAGCTTGCTAGTATAAAAGGAAAAATTTACCAAATCACAATTAGCAACTTAAGCTATACCTAGTTCGTGTGTTTAAAAGTCTATCCATTTTAGCTATTTTAAATCTAGTCCAACAAACAACAGAACCACCATTTCGACCGCAAGTCAACGAAGAATCAGCTCCCTCGGAAATTATTCAACTTATGAAAAGATGCTGGTCCGAAGATTCCAAAATTAGGCCCGAGTTCAAGTACATCGACGATTATCTTCGAAGGATTCGGGGCGGAAAGTGAGTTTAAATTCACATTTAAATAGATTTTAAGGAAAGAAAACTAAATGAAGAAGATTTTGAAATATAACTATCACCAAAAGAGAAAGCTTTCGCCTTTAAGCCACGGTTCGATTCGTGAAAGTGCCACCAGGTGAAAAACCTGGTAACAAACCCTTCTGCCTAGTGTTTGCAAGTTCTCTTCTCTCTTCTTAAATTGTTGCTGCGGTATAACCGGTTTCTGCATTTCATCAAAACTTGCATTGTCGCTTTGCTGTGACAAGGGGGCTAGCCACCACCCATCTATGCATTTTAAATTGACCGACATGTTAATAAGTCACAGCAGAGAGTTAGGGTTTTTTTATTTTTTAATTCATTATACCATAGAGAATAATGGCAAGGAATAGCAGAAGTCTATAATAATCTCCCTTCAAGAGGATGTTCCCAACAAGCTTGAAAACATGAAACGTTGTGGTTTCGTTGTAGAGAATTTCGGTGCAGTGACAGTTTTTACGACTAAGAAATAGGCCCACTCTAATCATACGAGGGCGACGTACTTCATATACGGTCGGTCCTGTCGCCAAACCCATGCCAAGGGTTTTGTAACGCGGAATTGTAATTTAACTAATACCATAGAAGCAGCCTTTGTATGAAGAATCAACGTGATTCCAAATAAATAACAGCAGAAATTAGGCGCAAGAAATCTTCACAGATTTTATGTTGAGATAGAAAACTGGCAAAATAGAGTTAGTTGCGAGGTTAAGCTAATTTTGCTTTAATTTGGAAACCAACCAATACATCGGAATATTAAGTAAAAAAGAAATGTAACAAACTAAAAACTAACAGTGAATAAAATAAGTGTATCATATTTGATTGGTATATTGCAATTTCTGAGGATTATCGGTGTTTAGCCGAGTAATTTGATTTTTTTTGGTCGTGGGTTTACATGAACTAGTCCAATACGTCTGTTGATACAGCCTAAGATTAATTTAACGGTGGTTTGAACATATTTGCTTTTAGCCGCAATGGCGATATAGCTACCATGACCATTGTTTCACTCTAGTCTTCTCTTTATTATATGCCGAAAACACGTGGTTTCAAGACTTAAACATAATGATATAGCTTGTTGGAAACTTCCTTCCGAAGGTAGTTTATAACAGAATTCTGCGCTATAATGGATTTTGATTAAAAATAATAGGTGATAAAGCATTTGTTTATGAATAATATTTTTTTTCACTTATACAGAAAAGTAACACTGATGGACAGCATGTTTCAGCTTATGGAAAAACGTGCCGCAGATTTAGAAGACGAAATTAATCAACGAACGCAAGAACTGCATGACGAGAAAAAGAAGACAGACATTCTTCTGAACCGAATGTTGCCAGAGTAAGAACTATCAATTGTGGAAGCATCCGCCATATATATTTAAGGTTTTCCCAATACATATGAGCGTTTGCAGGCTGAAGGCAATTTTCAGGCACGAGGATTTAATTCCCAAAGAGTTTAAGTTTAGAGAAATAGCATTATTTGTTGCTGAAGCTCTTCTTCAAACTGCGAAAAAACCATGTATGGGAGAAGCATCGAGATTTGAACTAAAGCGGAGGTTTCCACTGCCGCTGTATATAAAAATTTAACGAAAGGGCCTATACAATTACACCAAATTACGTACTTTTCAAGAGAAATTGCGAAATCTTAGACACAAAATGCAAAATAAATGTATATCACGAAATATTAAGCAAAATTTCGATGTCCTAAAAGAAATATGGAAGCTTCTGTTGAAATATTACTATATTAATATATTTCTTTAAATTCTTCTCTTTCTTAATTAAATAGACAGATCGAAATTGAATCAGAATCGGACCCAATAAAATCTTATTTTGTGCATATTACTTATCTTCAAAAGTGAAACGTTTAATTGCAATTTAGTTCATGTGCACATTACTTATCTACGAAAGGGGTTAATTTGAATTTAGTTTACATTTTATTAAAAGTTTTCATTGCTTCGATTTCAAAAAAGATCCACTACCAACTTTGAGCTTGTATTTACAATTATAATGTATACTTGGGTTTTTCTATCTTCGTCCAATTATTGGCTAACATTGGCTTCACGAAAAACAAGATTGGTAAACAATGGTTACAAAAACATCCGCTAAATGCAGAGCGCGTATTGATAAAAAGTGTCTAATTGAAAAATATTAGAGTTCAAGCCATCTTTTGTGGCGTTGTAGAATTATTGGATAATGAAAATACCGTATCCCCTCCTCCACTGCCAACTCGAAAAAGAGAAAGAAGGGTCACACTAATACCTGTTTAACCCGTTAATATGTCAATGAAGGAGGCTCATTGGGGCCTATTTACCAAACACCTCTTATTTATGTAGACAAAATACTGTTTCTAATTTACCATGATGACGATGTTCTATTTTTATTCAATCCAAAATTTCTTTTAGGGCAGTTTCTAGGAGTCTGAAAACTGGCAAAGCGGTTGAACCCGAGAAATTTGATGATGTTACGATATACTTCAGTGATATCGTGGGTTTCACCACTATCTCGTCTTTCAGCGAACCACTAGAAGTGGTAGGCCTTTTGAATGACCTCTATACCGCATTTGACAATACACTACTTCAGTACGAAGTTTACAAAGTAAATTAAGTTTTATATCGTATAGTTTTTAAAACAAAAATAAAGAAGTTCGCGTATTATAAAGGTTGAAACAATTGGGGACGCTTACATGGTTGTAGGCGGTCTACCAACTCGCAATGCTCGTCATGCTGAACACGTAGCGGATATGGCACTTCATTTGCTTGATGTATGTGGCAAATTCAAAATAAAGCACCTTCCCGGGGTTCCACTACTACTAAGGATAGGACTTCATTCAGGTATACTTATTTTGTATGTCCTTGATTTTGATTAGTTTTCAAAATTTAAAGTGTAGGCCTATATACTTAGAGAATTTTCCCTAATCAAAAGTTTACAGTGAGTGTCTACGGAATTAAGATTTAAGCATCTATTTAAAAATCTTTTTAGGTCCCGTCGTAGCTGGAGTTGTTGGTGCGACTATGCCAAGGTACTGTTTATTCGGAGACACAGTGAATACAGCGAGTCGAATGGAATCGACGGGAGAGGGTAATAATAGTGCTAAAACTAATTATACAGCTTGTAAAATTGCTAGGATTCTTTAAAGGGAAAATGAAATGGTCTGATAACCATTTTTCAATCGATAGAAATTAATAAAATAACATAAAAATTATTAATAAAACTTACAAAAGCATTTCCGGCAAGTTTTATAATTTTTTTAAGTTGACTTCTAAGCTGAAGACTGCTTTTATAACAAAAACCGAGGTATTGCGATTGATCAGGTGGCGACCGACACCTCACTTGCTTTATTGCGCGATTAAAAGCGCCCGTCCTTTGCTTTAAGTTTCTCTTCTTTAGTCTCTTTTTGCAATAAGTCGAAGATTCAATACAATGTCGCAAATTTTGCGAAAATAATCTACGGTTGAGATAGAAATTGATGCCAGTTAATAATTTTGTTATTAAAATAACTTAAATTTGACGGAAACTTTTATTTGGCCAGTGTTGGCGGCGACCTTAAAAAAAAACTGGACTAACGAAACTTGAAACAAAGGTCGCACGTTTTTAATCGGGAATAAGGCACGTGAGGTGTCGGTGGCTAATTGGTCATTTATAATTGAAAACAGGCTTAAGCCTAGAAGTCAACATTTGAAATTTTGAAAAGTTACATAAAATCAGAAGTGAGATGAGACCAGAAGTACTGAGCTAACCAAATTCTTCACTCGGCGAAAGTGAATATTCTTGATAACACAAGAACGGTTGGCCCTCTAGTAGCGGTTTCTGAACTTTCCCTCCAAAAAGTGAGACGCTCGCGGTGGTAGACGGCCGAACTAGATTCAAGGAGCCGCGTCCGTGTTCGGCCGCTTTAGCTTGAGGGGAAGGGGATAGGAACTTTTTTTGGAACTCGACCAATTTTTTTCTCTCTAGTTTTAGCGCGTGGGAAGCGGCATAAAATCCTCAAATTTGTTCACTAGTGCCAGGATCTACTATCAATGCTAGAGCCCTTCACTTCTAGTCTCATCTCACTTCTGATAAAATTAACGGAGTTGTTTCCGTAAGTTTAATTAATGATTTTGATGTTATTTTATCAATAAAAATCGATTGAATAATCGTTTTCAGACCATTTTTTACTCCTTTTAATTTGCTCACAACTTTCAGCTTATAGAATACACATAAGCGAAACTACTGAGAAAAAACTGAGACACACTGGACGATACAAAATAGAAGCTCGTGGACTTGTCCTTTTAAAAGTATAAAAGTTCACAATCTAGAGATTTTATGTAGATTTTCACTGCCTTTATGATATCTAATTTCTTATTACCAATATCACGTTTTAATTTATATTTGCACAATTTTCACGTATTTTTCACGAACAAAGTATTCTACGCAGGGCCGTGGGTCTCATCCCACATTTTGGCTTCGAAACAAATTTGGGTCGAACTACGAAATTCCCGAACCTCCAACACATTCGTTAGTATTTGTCTTTTAGCTTTTTGTGATTTTCGTATCTTGTAAAAAGCTCAAATATATCAAACTTAAAAATGTTTTGAAAATACTTCAGTTAAGTGATTACGCATAGTTATTTTTCCATTTCAAAACACAGTTTGGTGTAATACGTTTATATCGATACAACTAAACCGTGATCAAATATAACTATAGCCGTGTTTTCACGAGACACTCTGAAACCGTTTTGGGAAGTTCAAAAAGGAATATTACGCTGTTAAAAGCACAGATCTTTTACGAGAAAATGCAACTAATACTTTTCAAAAGGGGTTTCCAAAATGGTTGAATACGGTTCCAAAGTTTTCTCGTGTAAACGCGGCTTAAAAGTTATCAGTATCAAAATGATCATGAAACTAATTAGCATAGTGAATGAAAAGTACCAAATAAATCGCCATGGTACTTGTGAAAATTGGTAGATTTGAAGGCCGACTTCCATCGAAAAGAGTTCTAGCGAACTGAAAACCGAGCATCGAGTCTAACAATGGAGCGACCGTGCCAATTTTCGAATCCCCGCTTGGGTAAAAGATGGAAGGGTTCTAGCAAACTGAAAGCCGTGCAATGAGATTCTAGCGAACTGAAGATACACAATAGAGAATTTCCTTCAGGGGAAAGTAAAAATTCGAGAGGAAATAAATTTAAAAGGATTTCTATTGTTCATCTTCAGTTCGCTAGAACCACGTTGCACGGCTTTCAGCTAGCGAGAACCCTTCCAACTTTTGACCCAGCGAGGCTTCGAAAATCGCCACGGTCGCTTCATTGTTAGTCTCGATGCTCGGTTTTCAGATCGCTAGAACCCTTTTCGCTGGAAGTCGGCCTTTAAAAATAATGAAACCACGTGATAATTAACAGGTTCATGGTCTTATGTTTTTTAAAAGAATATTTGACCTGACAGAAGAAGAAATATCAAAGGTTTTACGGAGAAAGAGACAATACGAAACAGGCGTGTTTTCACCTCGACTAACAAAAGACAATGACGAAATTCTGATTGTGGCAACGCCAGAGACTCCCGGTGTTTCTCTGTCACCTTCAGAAATTAACGATGTTCCTGACCCAGATGGCTGCAATTCCGCCAATAATAATAAGAGCTGCAGGAAACAACCTTGGGTATGAGGTTGATCTGTGTACGAATCTAAACCGAACCACAAGTTGCTGCTGGCGAGCTCACACGAACTGTCTCAGCGTCAGTTTTCACCATACAGGATTTGTTGAATTTTTGAGCGTATGTAATGACACATTAAAATAGCTCTTAAAAGGATGGAGCAGAAGTTATTCATAAAATATTAGCACGCGAAGATATCGACCAAAATAATTATTATTTTTTATTTAATTCCCACTAAAGTAAGATAAAGAAGACTAAATTTAATGAGTGTAGAAATCATGAATTAAGGTTCAGTAGTCGTTTATAAGTCGATGCTTTCCTATAGCTAATAGAAATGGAAAAATTAAAAAAAAAAATATTTCAAAACATTATCTTTTCGACCATTGTTATGGCAAAGTATGTATAAAGATTGAATCCGAAGATAATTGAAGCTTTTTAAATAGATATTACACAACCAACTTTAAAGGAAGTTTTTCAAATTTCGGGAAAAATCACACTATTGTCTTACATTTATTTGCCTATAGCTTTTTACGATCTATTTGGTTTTTTCAATTGTTTTGAGAAGGTAATAGTCGATTTTCAACAAAAGATCCTATCGATATCTTTAGAAAGGGTCAACTTCAAAAAGATGAACATAAATCTCCTTTCACGTTAAACTATCCTTTACGTATTCTTAATTTCTATAGAAGCAGGAGCCACTAAGAGCCTCCCAGCGAGGCCAAGTTTATCGGGAAGACCTCACATGAGCAGTTCCTGTATGAACGGATTTCATAATAGCAGGGCCTCATAACAGCAGTTCCCTAAATAGCGGTTCCCGAAATTGCAGTTTACCCGTTACAGCAATTACGGATACAGCGGTTCTCGTAAACGCGGCGTACCGTTTTACAGCAGTTCTCTAAAGAGCGGAAAAACAGATATGCGAAAAACGATAGTTTTAATTATGGTGTAAGCTGGCCCAGCTGGGTTTTATGAACTCAAAAGACGTAGGTCAGATATGAATAATTTGGTTAAATTAAAGTTGATTATTTCAACTAAATAGTATTAGGTCAGGTCAGGTTAGGTTTTGATTCGTTTGTTTAGACTTAGGTTAGTAATATTTTGTAAATAGTGTAACAATGTTACGCCTTTTCCAAAAAATTACTGTTTACAATTATCTACTTCCGAAATAAAATAACCTTTCTCGAATTATTTTTCTATCCTGGTATGAGAATTGTAAACTGATACAGCCAGAAGAATAGTACAATATTTAAGTGTACTTTAAAAAAAAATTCATAAACACGATCCGTTAGGTCACATTACTGGTTAAATTATCACAGAAAAAGGTAGTTTTTGAAACTAAGGAATACAAGTGTATTGTCAAGAAATGCGCAAAACTCAACACAAACAATGCTATTTCCCAAAATAGCAGCCGCTATTTCTAAAACCGCAGTTTTGAAGAACACCGCTGTTTTTGGAATCGCGGTTGATATTTCGAGAACTGCTCTACAGGGAACTGCTCATACGAGGTACAGCCAAGTTTATCATTCAGCTATGCGCGCAATATTAAACATTTGATTTTAAGTCCTTACATAAGAGACTTATGCGTTGACGCATAAAAGAGTTGTCGCTTAATAACGAATTTACGTTATTAGGGAGATATGATTAGTATTGTAATAGTTGAAATAAAATCCAATTTCCCATAGCTTGTTTCCACTTCCTTTTGCCTATAAATGTGACGTCCTAAATATTGCTAGTGGCGAGGTGATGACACTCATCACAATAGTTTCGAGTAATATTATAAATCTAAAAGTATTCCAAAAACTGTAAACCTTAGAAATATTAAGTAACAAACCAGTAGACAAACAAGACGAAAAAACTAAACGTAGACACTGTACTCCATTGTTTCACTGTTCACCTTTCAAGATAAGCAGTTGATCAATAATGTACATGCCAGTAACAGGATAGTCTAGGAATACAGAAGACTTTTCATGAATTCCATTTGGTAGTAAATTAAATTTCATCGGTGTTGCTTTTGAATTTCTTATTGTCCTCCAAAAAGGTCCTTCGTGATAACAAAAATTTTATATACATTATACATGCGAGGTATATTAAAGAATATTGATCTACAGTTTACTAAATCATTAGCTAAAGATATAAAGGAATAAATATCATCTTAATATAATGTTAACGTTGACGATATAATAATAAGAAATACTATGTATGTTCAATTGTGAGTGAGGTGAATTTGGTTTAATTTAAATTTATTAACCATATTTGAACACATCACCGATAATGGAAACAGTACGTTCTTTTTGGTGTTTTGGACAACTATGAGACAAAACTAATTTTCATGTGTAACCAAGCTTAGTTGATTTTTAAAATTACGTACTGTTAAATAAACATTCCGTTATCGTTTGGAAGTTTTCCAGATAACCAGGAACGAAATACCATGTTTTTTAAAGCCTAAAAATACTATTTACATAGTTTAATTTTAGTATTTACCCCATGTGGTTTCCAGTTATTTAGTTAGTGGCTTCGTTGGAATAACGAGCGAGGCTTGAAACGTATTAAAGTGAAGGTGAAGTGGAATATTAAGTGATTTTTTATCGATACTTCTAACCCTTCAGTCGATAACACCCTTAAAAAGTTAGAGAATAGCCCCCTATATCACCTAGTTGTGAAAGTTTATCGTACATGGTAAATACATGTTTTATAAAACATTATCATAGACTAGTATTTCTTGCTTAAGTCCCCGTTCCTAACCTCCTCGTTGTTTGACGTTGAGTTAATCAACTAAATAATCAGTTTAGAAGCTAAAATATTGTTTCAACATTCCTAGGTTAAATAATTTTTGGCATTTTACATTTAGATTCCTTTGACCTAGGTTTATCACTACGCCATCTCTTTATCTATTATAATCTATAAATCATAATATAGGAAACGTTTTGAACGTTCTAAAATATTGAACTTTAGTAGGTAATCCGATTTCACCACGGTCTTCAACTTCCGTCTCAAATTGCTATAACTCCCTTGACACATCGTCTGCATACAAAAAGTTTCGGAACTTGACTAACGTCGTAAGCCCCTCCAATTCCTGAATATGAATAGTTAGTCAAACGAGTCAATATAAATTAATAGATTCATGCAGACATGGATTGGTTAAATTTACAACACACATTCTTACTTACAACTTTAGTAGACGTATAATTTTACAGTCTAGGAATTAAATACAAAATTGTAAGAAACTGACAGAAAAGGGTAGCGCTTTTGAGGCTCTGTACGTTTTTTCAATAAGTATAAATATAATGAGAACTTTTACATGTTAAGCCTAATTAGCAATGAAAATTGAAAATCACAGGTTCTCGCTCATGTTTATCGGTCAATGTGACGATTATCTAACTATTTTAGCGAGTTATCGCAAGTGATAAATTTCGTCCAAAGGGTTGGTGTCAACCTCGAGCGTTCTATGAGTGCGCGATATCTAGTTAATTGATTAGTCTTAGGTGTCATCAAACTTTAAACGAAAAGCAGCGGATGTCTCGCGAATTCCCCTGTTGCTAATAAAAAACAGGGTGGGCAAGTTGAAAAACTTAAAATTTTACCGACCTTTAGTTATAAAGCAAGCGATAACTTATCGTAAAGTTGTCACTCTCGTGAAAATTAAAAAGGGTTAAATTTATTTAAGTTGACCACTTTGGCTTTATTAGCACGAGGGGAACTCGCGAGACACGCCACTTTTCGTTCAAGGTTTGATGACACATATAAGTCATAAACTATTTATATATCGCGCCCTCATAGAACGCACGAGGTTGACAACAACCCTTTAGACGATAGTTATCACTTGCGATAACTCGCTTAAAAAGTTAGAGAATTGCCCCCCTTGAGTGATAGCTTACAAAGAAGAGACTTTTTGGTTAATTTTCACGTCAATGTCTGTAAATGTGAACTAATGTAGTCTCAAACTCTAAAATCACCTTGTATTTTTACTAGTGCTGACGTTACATATATGAAATAAAGTTCTGAAAATTAGTCTTGCCCGTATTTATTTAAGAAATCTTTTTGTTCGATGTTTTCTAAATGAAAAGCTTTATTTAAAAATGGAAATTGAATTATTGTTTCATATTGACTGAAAAAATATTTTATTGCAGCTGTATACTGTTTAGTCTAAGATACAACGGCCCGTCAGATGGTGGTTTCTGATTTTCAGATACGTAAATTTTGGGGAAAATATTATTCCAAAACAGACATCGCTGGTTGTCGAAATATCCGGTTCGTGTTGAGTTAGTGTCCAAGATGATGAAATTTTCGTCAGTTTTGGACCTTGGGGCCCAAATTTGCAGATCCAAGTCGTCTTTGGGTGATATATTTGGATTGCTAATTTCGAATTATGAATGAAAAGTGATTAATAAGATTTCGAATTCGCGTACCTACAGAGTGGTCTCGGTATTTGTTGTCTACATTTTCTATAAAATAGTACTAAAATTCTTACTATTGGGGTTATAAGAATGATAATCGGTCTAGCTAACAACGATTAACGTTTCCTAAGTTTTATTTATGATTTAAACATTCTTTTAGCAGTTCATATTATAATGAAAAAATGTTTTCTGCGGTCATTCCATTATAATTAATTAAAATTAATTTACAGACTATACAGGATTTTTAAAATAAGTCAACTTTATTTACGCGATAAAAAATTTATGAAAACTCGGAATAATTTCGCGAGCTCCGACGACTAGTTTCGCGTCTTACACATGCGTCATCAGGTCTCAATCTGATTATCAATTTTTCCAAGTTTATATAAATTTTTATCGCGTAAGTAAAGTTGACTTATTTTAAAAATCCTGTAGTCTTTACATTACCCCTTTGATGACTCGCATAAGTGCGCGCCAAGCTCGTTCTCGCGTTTGGACAAGTCTTTTTGAATATCTTGAACTACGTGCGAGGTTTACTAAAGATATTTCAAAAATTGCTAAGCCTATTTTCTACTTTCCGTAACTAAAGTTTAGTTTTAAAAAATAAATATTCCACAATCGTGAAAACAGCATGTTAAATAGATTATGGCTCATTACTTTTTTGCTAGGGTTTATAACACGCTTCTTTTCTGAACACATTTTAATTTCAAGTTGGGAAACCAAGATAAACCTCTTCGATTGGATGACATGACAAAATTAAATAATTTGAAGAGGAACTAACAGGCAACTTTTTTGAAAATATTGTGAATTCAAGTTGACCTCTAAAAAGCTTATAAACAAGATTGCAAACTGTCATTTTTTCAAGATTGCATTTGTTCAAAGTGAAACTAGCACAAGTAACATTGCCCACATTTAAACCTTGTTGGGCAGCATTTATCCCAGGATGCCTAATTCCGCACAATTTTAGAGAATCATAACCCAGTTCCGCACAGTTTTTATAGTTTATTTGCGCACAGTTTTTACATCGAGATTTTAGTTGACCATTTTTTACCATAACCCATTTCCGCTTAGTTTGCAAATAAAACATTTTTATTTTCTTGTTGATTAGATTAGGTTAGAGTTAGGTTTGGTTCGGTTAGGGTTAAGATTAGGTTAGGTAAAGCTATGTTACAATAGCGGTTTGCTATTAAACTTGTGATTTAACCCTTGAAATATCACTATCGATATAGAAAAGTGCACTGATAGACGAAAGCAATAAAACAAGTGTGTTTTTGTTAAAAAAAAGTAAAAGATGCATTTTTTAATTCCGTTTGTAAAAACTGCATTAAAAATAAATCTATCGTTAAAAAGCATCGAAAATTTGGTCCAATGGGCCAGAAGCATAAGTTTCACGGTTCAAAAATGTAGGGTAATTATCAAGAAAATAAAAAGGTTTCATTTGCAAATCGTGCGTACGTTTTTAAGGTGTGAAATGTAAAACTGTGCAGAAACGGGCGACCACCCATTTATCTGTACCCGTGTAAGGCAAATGAAGATAAACATACCCGGTTCGGGCAAAGTTTGCCCAATATCTCATAATTGTTCTGCTTAACTTTGTGACGCTGTTATTCGCATTGCCTTCCATCCGGACAGGATCTCCAAAAACGAATCTAACATCGCTACCATGAAACGCACCAGCCCAGTTGGGAATAGGAAAGCCATCGATAGTCGTTTTGTGTGTGAAGCGATACTTGTAAACAATATTGTTGGCGTTTAACATGGCATTTTCGAGATCCAACGACGTACAAAGAAACACGCACTCGGTTGCCAAGCGTATGGCGAGCTGACGATACCGTTTGCCTTTGTCTCGTTCGTGAATATCATCGTATAAAGCCATTACGAATTCCGTTATCAAACTATTTGGTTTCAATCCGTAAACATGTTCAATAATCTCACGTATATCCGTTTCCGACGGTTTAATATCATCTTTGAACGCAAATATGTAAGGGAACAAGGCCAACAGAAATAACGTTGCCTCGTCTTGAACGTTTCCAACAATTATTTCTAGTTTTTTCAAATTTGGAGTGTCGTTTAAAGATTGTAGAGGGTGACGTTTTATGTAATTTCCGTCCACAACCGGTTTGAAAAACAAATTATACGCGTATTCAAAAGTGGGTTCGTTATCGCGGAGCTCATCTGTGTCTTTAGTCATGAGGCAATCGAGTGTCATTGATGTATTAGATGTGTTGAATGGACAACCAATATTAACGGCCAAAACTGCTGCGTATTTAAGCAAAGTTTCTTTCGTTTCGAAACCGTTCGCCATGTGGGCGTTACCGCTTTGTAAAATTGCCCTTTTAAATAGATTTCTACTTGGCTCTATATGAAGGTGATGAGCTTGAAATGAAAAGTAATTAAATTTCAATTAATAATCGAGTTTCCACTATGATTTAAGTATTTAGGTCTTTCGTACGTGGAACAATCAAATATATTTGAAAGTTCATGAAGTAACAATATGACATAATGATTTTCCAAATTATTGGCCATAAAAGATCAGGGCCAACGTTCTAGTAGTAGTAATTATTTTGTATTTCAATACATAATAATTTAAGAGTAATGCAATTCTCTTTCATTTAAAAGAGCATATAACACAATGGATATTTTAAATCCAGGTTCGAATTAAACAAGTTGGGAAAACCAAAATTTTACCTCTCCGAGTATAGAAGACTACTAACAAACTTATTTACCTAGATATGGAATTATCCCTTTTGATGAGCAATTGTAGAAGTAAAAATTTATGAATTATTAAAGCAGTATTCAAAGCTTTGCGAATATACATTAAAGCAGACAACATCTCACACCCAATAAGGATATGTCTTGTACACATGGATATAAGTCATTGGGAAAAAACAGGAAATGAAGAGTATACATTTTGGAGAGATATTATCTATATGTGTTTGTAAAGGCCCAAATATCTATGCCTTCACCAGCTTTATGATCAAAGCTATATTTACATCAGAATTTCCGTGTTTTTTATATCCTTTTTGGATGAAAAAGAAAACAATTTAGCCCAGAATTTTCTTTAAAAGGGGTAAGATCGAACAATTTCAAAGTTAACAATTGTTTAGGCCTATACTTATTCTTTACTGATTTAATGATTCACACTAACCTACGCTTTGAGAACCAGCACTTTCACCAAAGAACGTGACCAATTCCGGATCTCCGCCAAAACTTTCAATGTGTTGGTTTACAAATTTGAGCACTAATCCTTGGTCCATAAGTCCCATATTTCCGGGAGCGCCATCTATCCCCAAGTAAAGGAAACCAAAGGTAGACAGTCTATAGTTGAAAGTTAAAACAATAACATTTTCTTCGGCTGCCAGCGTGGTTCCGTCGTAAATTCCAGAATTGGCGGCACCCATCACAAAAGCGCCACCATAAACCCATACCATAACGGGCAGTTTCTTTGTAACAATCTGTAATAAAAGTAATATTGACAAATTACTTTATTATCGCAGAATATAGATATTTTTTTTTGAGAATTGCTTAGCCTTGTGGTCAGCGTTTGGGCAAGATAATCCACAGAATTTTGGTTAATCAGTTATTCATGAATAATAATCAGATAATTATTCGTGATTACATTGCATTAACCATAGACTTCCCGTGGATAATTTCAAATTATGAATAAAGATAAAACAAACAGATATTATCCTATCCAAATGCCGACCACTAGCTTAGCCAGTTATAAGTTTGATTTATAATATTTAGTCGGAAACATTAACAATAAAGCAATTCCTTTTAAAGCGGATTTGTGAGGAATAGATTTTTTTGCGTCGCGCAATCCTCTACTATTGTTCAGAATCACAGCTTTCCTTATTATTCTAGCCTGTATATAGAGACGTATTATTCGCATGGATTTTAGGTACGGCCAAATTTTCTGTATTAATACCAGGGGTTTACTGTATAGGGAGTTACTATGAGCATATCTTTTCACTTAGACCGGTGTTCAAAGTTTCCGAAAGCTCCCTTTTTTTAGAACAAGCAAGGATGATGGGGGTGGATACGAAATCTGAGAGAAATACGCGCCGTAACTGCGGAAACCATTGGGTCTGGTGGGACGCTAAAAATGGGGAGGAATACTTGGGACGAAAGGCAGGTGGGCTACTTCAGAACTAAACAATTTTTAGCGCCATCGTGTCGGCCTAATTTTGCATACATATGCCAAAGTTATTATATACTGTTTTGCTCATAAATAAAATTTGCAATTGAAACAAAAGAATTTATATAGAATTAATGTTTAATAATTATTACTTCGAAATTGTTTAAAAAATAATAGTTTACGTAGATGACGCTGCAGTAGGGATAGGCCGGTAGGGATTTGTTTGAACGCGCAAGACGCATCTGCTAGAGTTCTTACTTCCGATTTCAAGGGGGATTGAAAAGATTATAAGATTAAAAATTTTATTAAATGATGTATTTAACTTCTAACTATGGAGTAAAATAATCATTCTTGCGCGCAAAAGAAGAAAATATTTTCATGTTTGGTTTCATCACTATGCGTTTCAACTTGTTAAATTCATTTTTTAAAATCAAATGCTTAATCTTATAATCTTTTCAATCTACCTTGAAAGCGGAAGTAAGAACTCTAGCAGACGCGTCTATCACGTTCGAATAAGCTATTACCGGCTTTCCCTATTGCAGCGTCACCTACGTACACTAATATTTTAGCAACAATTTTGAAGCAATAATTCTTAAATATTTGCTCTATATACATTTTTTTGTTTCAATTGTAAATTTTATTTATAGCCAAAGCAGTTTAAAATAGCTTTGGCGTATGTAAACAAAATTAGGCCAACACGATGGCGCTAAATAGTGTCTAGTTCTGAGGTAACCCACCTGACTTTCGTTCCGAGTAATCCTCCCCATTTTTAGCGTCCCACCAGACCCAATCGTTTCCGCAGTTAAGTCGCGTACTTCTCTCAGATTTCGTATCCACCCCGCATCATCCTTGGAACAAGAGGGAGGAGGGTTGAAAGTTGTTTCCCTGTCCAAAAGTAGAGTTGTAAGGCGATAAAGGATTATTGACGTCACCATATAACACTATCCGATCAAACCTCCATTTTAAGAAAAACTTTTACTAGCCTCTGTCTATATCTGTTTTTAGGACACGAATTTTTCATCATTAGCCTAACTCTCTCAAGGCCTCTCAAAAAATGTAACGACGCGCCTTTATACTAAATGTACTTACCTTTGGAACAAAAATATTGAGATATAAGCAATCTTCGGAGGGCTCCTCTTTTCCTAGTCCGACAAAATAGTTCAAAACGGGATGCAACTTTATAAAAGTAGCCTGTTTTTGAACGCATGAAGGACCGAACGTTGAGCCATCGATAACTCCTTTCCATGGTTTGACCGGCTGAGGAGGTTTAAATCTGAGCTTTCCAATAGGTGGTTCGGCATAGGGTATTTTGTAAAACACTCTGACTGACTTTCCAGTGGAAGATTTTCTTTCAATTCCACGTACCTTCCCAAGGCTCGTTTCAATCACTAATGACGTGTCTTCAAACGAGGAAACAGACAATAACGCCAAGCCAAAAAAGGTAAACCACGTCGAAAACATTAAGGTATAGGGCATGATCTAAAAAAATAAGTAAATGTAAATCATGTAGCCTAAAACTGGTATTTATTACATCATATTTTAATATTTGCGCAATTTTTTACAGTAATATTTTCGATAACGTCCTTTCATTTAACTATGTGATAATTAATTTATAAAAATTCGTGCAAATACTTCATGTTATATGGTGTTGAGAAGTGGTGAAACATGAGGGTTTTCTAAATTTTTTGGCACATTTCCTAAAGATCAAATACACGGTGATCCAACAAATGTGTCATTTGGCCGAAGAATATTTTTGACCATGTCTCTTGTTTCGAACCGTAATTAAAATGGGAAGCCCTCACATGAGCAGTTCCAGTATGAGCGAAAAACGATAGTTGTTTATTATGGTGTAAGCTGGCCCAGCTGGGTTATATAAACTCAAATAGAACTTGGTCAGATATGGATAATTTGGTTAGGTTAAAGTTGATTATTTCAAATAAATAGTATTTGGTCAGGTCAGGTTGGGTTTTGTTTCGTTTGGTTAGACTTAGGTAAGTAATATCTTGGAAATAGAGTAACAACGTTACGCCTTTTCCAAAAAAAAATACTTTTTAGAGTTATCTACTTCCAAAATAAAATAACCATTCTCGAATTATAATATGCCTTTTCCAAAACCTTACTTTTTACAATTATCTGCTTCCGAAATAAAATAACCATTCTCGAATTATAATATGCCTTTTCCAAAACCTTACTGGTTACAATTATCTACTTCCGAAATAAAATAACCATTCTCGAATTATAATATGCCTTTTCCAAAACCTTACTGGTTACAATTATCTACTTCCGAAATAAAATAACCATTCTCGAATTATAATATGCCTTTTCCAAAAAAATACTGTTTACAATTATCTACTTCCGAAATAAAATAACCTTTCTCGAATTATATTATGCCTTTTCCAAAACGTTACAGTTTACAATTCTAAAACAGCAGTTTTGAAAAACACTGCAGTTTTTTTGGAATCGCGGTTGCTATTTCGAGAACTGCTCATACGAGGTACATCCGTTAAAATACCCTCTTTTATTCACTAAGCTATTCCCGCGAACACTTTTGTCGCCAAAACATTAAACTTTCCGACTGAAACGTGCTACCGTTGGAAAATATATTCTAATGTTAATCCAAGTTATAGTCTATCTGCGTACCAAATTTTATTTCGTTCAGCCATTAGAAAGGGATCAAGTAACAAAAATTCAAACTATCATATTAAGAACTAGTACAATTGACATTTCGAGCGAAAAAAAACAGTCAACCTGATCAAACTATTAATCTTTTGAAGAATAATTATCTTGAGTAAAGGTTCTTGTACAATGTCATTATGTAATATGTGAAGAGTAATTATATTTTTAGCCTTTGGCGGACTATGTATCAACGAGAAGTATCTTCTAAGCATCCGAGAGAAATCAATTACTAATCCGCAGGCTTTTTTCTCTCTGTTTTGCAAGCTGCATTTTCAAGAACACTATTGGCGTGAAAACGTCGAAGAGAATAATTGCACAAGAACTTTTATTACATATTTTCACGCCAACGATAATTTCGAGTCAAATGCGAGAATGAGCCATCGATTTTGATGTTAGCATCGCTGGTGTCTACTTTATTTTGACTTGTTTTTCTCGATTCTTTAATTTTATATTTATTCCTCTACGTCATGCTATGCTTGAAATTTTTACATCAAATACCCACAAGAAAATATTTCGCCGCAATGAGCTTATGTTTCTAAACGGTATTTAAAAGCTGTTGAAAAAAAATGACTTCAAAGTAGGCCTACTAACCCAAAGCACCAGGTATAAAACCAGTCGAATAAAACACTGAAGCAACATCTGCGGGTTAAAGTTCGCAACGTTGTCATATTTCATCTTATCGTGCCTATTTGTATACACGTGATCATAAAAACTTGCTCTTCTCAATCAAATTGCTTCGAATTTCGCTTTCATGGTAACGGCGCTTCATGATAGAGCGTGAGATAAATTTCGCGCGGTTGATTATGAAAACCTTCCTGAGGGTACAGTGAATTCATAATGGGAAAAATTTCACTTTCGGTTGCCTTACTTATGATATTATGCGAAAAGATTTCTCTGATGTAATAATTCTCGAGTTTAAAAGTTTTGTTTTTTACTTCCCCGAGTGACGACGGCGTCACGGAGAGGTATTACACTGGACGTTTCTGTGTGTCTGTCACCGCGTTCGCAGTTGGAAAATCGGAGCAAACGTGTTTGCAATTTCCGAACCGCGTTCGCAGTACCCAGATAATCGTAACATTTTTCTTCTTTGCTTTATCTATCTTACTTAACACCAATCATTAGCTAGCCGTTACACTTTCATCTGCTTACTAACCGCCAATTCTTTTACCCAATACCAATCGGTACTTATAGGCTTCTATCAACAACACCATGCACTAGTCTCTTTCAAGTATTCCACATACACACCAATCTGTACTTATTTTCTTCTAACACCTCCATCTACTAGTAATTCTAGGAGAGCGGTCGCTCTCTTAGATAAGACTTGATACTGCCTCTAATGCTAAAGGAGGGTTCTTTGATTGGCCGTAACTTTTTTCGTGTTGTGTTTGCAGCTTTGAAATTTTGCCAGTGAACTAAAATTTGGGCCCTAATTATGTGGATAAAATTTCATAGAGATCCAACTAATAGTTAATTCTATATAAAGAAAAAAGTTGTTAAGGGTGGTTTTAGAATCCATAAAATTAATCCGACATTTGGTGCAAGATACAATATTCTTCCATAGAGATAACATGGGATTTTTTTGAAATATGACCTTAATTGGGATCGTGTATAAAGAAAACTATTCATTCGTTACGTTTGGGAACCATCTTAAATGAAAGATAAAAATACATAGATGTGCCTTTTCTTAGTTTCATTAAGATCAATTAAATTTAAGTATTGATTTTTATCATTATTAACACATACTTTGACTTACGTTGTTTTGGGTATTGGAATTACGGCGTTTTACCACTGTTAGAGACACGCATTTTAGCCTTAATTTTATATTGGACTTACGGCGTTTTTGTCGTGATTCACGCCGTTAGAGGGATATTAAGCAAGAAAAACATGGCGTTTGAGCTCTTGTAGGTGCTTTGCCTGGGTGCTTGTAGGTGCTTTGCCAGGGTTCTTGTGGGTACTTGTGGGTGCTTGTAGGTACTTGTGGGTGCTTGTAGGTACTTGTGGGTGCTTGTAGGTACTTGTGGGTGCTTGTGGGTACTTGTGGGTGCTTGTGGGTGCTTGTGGGTACTTGTGGGTGCTAGTGGGTTCTTGTGGGTTCTTGTGGGTACTTGTGGGTACTTGTAGGTACTTGTGGGTACTTGTAGGTACTTGTGGGTTCTTGTGGGTGCTTGTAGGTACTTGTGGGTGCTTGTAGGTACTTGTGCGTTCTTGTGGGTACTCGTGGGTTCTTGTGGGTACTTGTAGGTACTTGTGGGTACTTTTAGGTACTTGTGGGTTCTTGTGGGTACTTGTGGGTTCTTGTGGGTACTTGTAGGTGCTTGTGGGTACTTTTAGGTACTTGTGGGTTCTTGTGGGAACTTGTGGGTTCTTGTGGGTACTTGTGGGTTCTTGTGGGTACTTGTGGGAGCTTGTAGGTACTTGTGGGTTCTTGTGGGTACTTGTGGGTGCTTGTAGGTGCTTGTGGATACTTGTAGGTGCTTGTGGGTGCCTGTGGGTGCTTGTAGGTATTTGTGGGTGCTTGTGGGTGCTTGTAGGTACTTGTGGGTGCTTGTAGGTACTTGTGGGTGCTTGTAGGTACTTGTGGGTGCTTATAGGTATTTGTGGGTGCTTGTAGGTACTTGTGGGTGCTTGTAGGTACTTGTGGGTGCTTGTAGGTACTTGTGGGTGCTTGTGGGTACTTGTGGGTGCTAGTGGGTTCTTGTGGGTGCTTGTAGGTATTTGTGCGTTCTTGTGGGAACTTGTGGGTACTTGTAGGTACTTGTGGGTACTTTTAGGTACTTGTGGGTTCTTGTGGGTACTTGTAGGTACTTGTGGGTTCTTGTGGGTACTTGTAGGTACTTGTGGGTACTTTTAGGTAATTGTGGGTTCTTGTGGGTACTTGTGGGTTCTTGTGGGTACTTGTGGGTTCTTGTGGGTACTTGTGGGTTCTTGTGGGTACTTGTGGGAGCTTGTAGGTACTTGTGGGTTCTTGTGGGTACTTGTGGGTGCTTGTGGATACTTGTAGGTGCTTGTGGGTGCTTGTAGGTATTTGTGGGTGCTTGTGGGTGCTTGTAGGTACTTGTGGGTACTTGTGGGTGTTAGTGGGTTCTTGTGGGTTCTTGTGGGTACTTGTGGGTACTTGTAGGTACTTGTGGGTACTGGTAGGTACTTGTGGGTTCTTGTGGGTACTTGTGGGTGCTTGTAGGTACTTGTGGGTGCTTGTGGGTACTTGTGGGTGCTTGTGGGTGCTTGTGGGTACTTGTGGGTGCTAGTGGGTTCTTGTGGGTTCTTGTGGGTACTTGTGGGTACTTGTAGGTACTTGTGGGTACTTGTAGGTACTTGTGGGTTCTTGTGGGTACTTGTGGGTGCTTGTAGGTACTTGTGGGTGCTTGTAGGTACTTGTGCGTTCTTGTGGGTACTTGTGGGTTCTTGTGGGTACTTGTAGGTACTTGTGGGTACTTTTAGGTACTTGTGGGTTCTTGTGGGTTCTTGTGGGTACTTGTGGGTTCTTGTGGGTACTTGTAGGTGCTTGTGGGTACTTTTAGGTACTTGTGGGTTCTTGTGGGAACTTGTGGGTTCTTGTGGGTACTTGTGGGTTCTTGTGGGTACTTGAGGGAGCTTGTAGGTACTTGTGGGTTCTTGTGGGTACTTGTGGGTGCTTGTAGGTGCTTGTGGATACTTGTAGGTGCTTGTGGGTGCTTGTAGGTATTTGTGGGTGCTTGTGGGTGCTTGTAGGTACTTGTGGGTGCTTGTAGGTACTTGTGGGTGCTTATAGGTACTTGTGGGTGCTTGTAGGTACTTGTGGGTGCTTGTAGGTACTTTTGGGTGCTTGTAGGTACTTGTGGGTGCTTGTGGGTACTTGTGGGTGCTTGTGGGTACTGGTAGGTACTTGTGGGTTCTTGTGGGTACTTGTGGGTGCTTGTAGGTACTTGTGGGTGCTTGTAGGTATTTGTGCGTTCTTGTGGGAACTTGTAGGTACTTGTGGGTACTTTTAGGTACTTGTGGGTTCTTGTGGGTACTTGTGGGTTCTTGTGGGTACTTGTAGGTACTTGTGGGTTCTTGTGGGTACTTGTAGGTACTTGTGGGTACTTTTAGGTACTTGTGGGTTCTTGTGGGTACTTGTGGGTACTTGTGGGTTCTTGTGGGTACTTGTGGGTTCTTGTGGGTACTTGTGGGTTCTTGTGGGTACTTGTGGGAGCTTGTAGGTACTTGTGGGTTCTTGTGGGTACTTGTGGGTGCTTGTGGGTGCTTGTGGATACTTGTAGGTGCTTGTGGGTGCTTGTAGGTATTTGTGGGTGCTTGTGGGTGCTTGTGGGTGCTTGTAGGTACTTGTGGGTGCTTGTGGGTGCTAGTGGGTTCTTGTGGGTTCTTGTGGGTACTTGTGGGTACTTGTAGGTACTTGTGGGTACTGGTAGGTACTTGTGGGTTCTTGTGGGTACTTGTGGGTGCTTGTAGGTACTTGTGGGTGCTTGTGGGAACTTGTGGGTACTTGTAGGTACTTGTGGGTACTTTTAGGTACTTGTGGGTTCTTGTGGGTACTTGTGGGTTCTTGTGGGTACTTGTAGGTACTTGTGGGTACTTTTAGGTACTTGTGGGTTCTTGTGGGTACTTGTGGGTTCTTGTGGGTTCTTGTGGGTACTTGTGGGTACTTGTAGGTACTTGTGGGTACTGGTAGGTACTTGTGGGTTCTTGTGGGTACTTGTGGGTGCTTGTGGGAACTTGTGGGTACTTGTAGGTACTTGTGGGTACTTTTAGGTACTTGTGGGTTCTTGTGGGTACTTGTGGGTTCTTGTGGGTACTTGTAGGTACTTGTGGGTACTTTTAGGTACTTGTGGGTTCTTGTGGGTTCTTGCGGGTTCTTGTGGGTACTTGTGGGTGCTTGTAGGTACTTGTGGGTGCTTGTAGGTACTTGTGCGTTCTTGTGGGAACTTGTGGGTACTTGTAGGTACTTGTGGGTACTTTTAGGTACTTGTGGGTTCTTGTGGGTACTTGTGGGTTCTTGTGGGTACTTGTGGGTTCTTGTGGGTACTTGTAGGTACTTGTGGGTACTTTTAGGTACTTGTGGGTTCTTGTGGGTACTTGTGGGTTCTTGTGGGTACTTGTGGGTTCTTGTGGGTACTTGTGGGAGCTTGTAGGTACTTGTGGGTTCTTGTGGGTACTTGTGGGTGCTTGTGGGTGCTTGTAGGTATTTGTGGGTGCTTGTGGGTGCTTGTAGGTATTTGTGGGTGCTTGTGGGTGCTTGTAGGTACTTGTAGGTACTTGTGGGTGCTTGTAGGTACTTGTGGGTTCTTGTGGGTACTTGTGGGTTCTTGTGGGTGCTTGTGGGTACTTGTGGGTTCTTGTGGGTGCTTGAAGGTGCTTGTGGGTGCTTGTAGGTGCTTGTAGGTGCTTGTGGGTGCTTGTAGGTGCTTGTAGGTACTTTTAGGTACTTGTGGGTACTTGTAGGTACTTGTGGGTGCTTGTAGGTACTTATGGGTACTTTTAGGTACTTGTGGGTGCTTATGGGTGCTTGTAGGTATTTGTAGGTACTTGTGGGTGCTTGTAGGTACTTGTGGGTGCTTGTAGGTATTTGTAGGTACTTGTGGGTGCTTGTAGGTACTTGTGGGTGCTTGTAGGTGCTTGTAGGTACTTGTGCGTTCTTGTGGGAACTTGTGGGTTCTTGTGGGTACTTGTAGGTACTTGTGGGTACTTTTAGGTACTTGTGGGTTCTTGTGGGTTCTTGTGGGTACTTGTGGGTTCTTGTGGGTACTTGTAGGTACTTGTGGGTACTTTTAGGTACTTGTGGGTTCTTGTGGGCTCTTGTGGGTTCTTGTGGGTACTTGTGGGTTCTTGTAGGTTCTTGTGGGTACTTGTGGGAGCTTGTAGGTACTTGTGGGTTCTTGTGGGTGCTTGTAAGTGCTTGTGGATACTTGTAGGTGCTTGTGGGTGCTTGTAGGTACTTGTGGGTGCTTGTTGGTGCTTGTAGGTACTTGTGGGTGCTTGTAGGTACTTGTGGGTGCTTGTAGGTGCTTGTAGGTACTTTTAGGTACTTAAGGGTACTTGTGGGTACTTGTAGGTACTTGTGGGTACTTGTAGGTACTTGTGGGGGCTTGTAGGTACTTATGGGTACTTTTAGGTACTTGTGGGTGCTTATGGGTGCTTGTAGGTACTTGTAAGTTCTTGTGGGTGCTTATGGGTGCTTGTAGGTACTTGTAGGTACTTGTGGGTGCTTGTAGGTTCTTGTGGGTACTTGTGGGTTCTTGTAGGTTCTTGTGGGTACTTGTGGGAGCTTGTAGGTACTTGTGGGTTCTTGTGGGTGCTTGTAGGTGCTTGTGGATACTTGTAGGTGCTTGTGGGTGCTTGTAGGTACTTGTGGGTGCTTGTAGGTACTTGTGGGTGCTTGTAGGTACTTGTGGGTGCTTGTAGGTGCTTGTAGGTGCTTGTAGGTACTTTTAGGTACTTAAGGGTACTTGTGGGTACTTGTGGGTTCTTGTGGGTACTTGTAGGTACTTGTGGGTACTTTTAGGTACTTGTGGGTTCTTGTGGGTTCTTGTGGGTACTTGTGGGTTCTTGTGGGTACTTGTAGGTACTTGTGGGTACTTTTAGGTACTTGTGGGTTCTTGTGGGCTCTTGTGGGTTCTTGTGGGTACTTGTGGGTTCTTGTAGGTTCTTGTGGGTACTTGTGGGAGCTTGTAGGTACTTGTGGGTTCTTGTGGGTGCTTGTAAGTGCTTGTGGATACTTGTAGGTGCTTGTGGGTGCTTGTAGGTACTTGTGGGTGCTTGTTGGTGCTTGTAGGTACTTGTGGGTGCTTGTAGGTACTTGTGGGTGCTTGTAGGTGCTTGTAGGTACTTTTAGGTACTTAAGGGTACTTGTGGGTACTTGTAGGTACTTGTGGGTACTTGTAGGTACTTGTGGGGGCTTGTAGGTACTTATGGGTACTTTTAGGTACTTGTGGGTGCTTATGGGTGCTTGTAGGTACTTGTAAGTTCTTGTGGGTGCTTATGGGTGCTTGTAGGTACTTGTAGGTACTTGTGGGTGCTTGTAGGTTCTTGTGGGTACTTGTGGGTTCTTGTAGGTTCTTGTGGGTACTTGTGGGAGCTTGTAGGTACTTGTGGGTTCTTGTGGGTGCTTGTAGGTGCTTGTGGATACTTGTAGGTGCTTGTGGGTGCTTGTAGGTACTTGTGGGTGCTTTTTGGTGCTTGTAGGTACTTGTGGGTGCTTGTAGGTACTTGTGGGTGCTTGTAGGTGCTTGTAGGTGCTTGTAGGTACTTTTAGGTACTTAAGGGTACTTGTGGGTACTTGTAGGTACTTGTGGGTACTTGTAGGTACTTGTGGGTGCTTGTAGGTACTTATGGGTACTTTTAGGTACTTGTGGGTGCTTATGGGTGCTTGTAGGTACTTGTAGGTACTTGTGGGTGCTTATGGGTGCTTGTAGGTACTTGTAGGTACTTGTGGGTGCTTGTAGGTACTTGTAGGTACTTGTGGGTGCTTGTAGGTACTTATGGGTACTTGTAGGTACTTGTGGGTGCTTGTAGGTACTTGTGGGTACTTTTAGGTACTTGTGGGTACTTGTGGGTACTTGTAGGTACTTGTGGGTGCTTTTAGGTACTTGTGGGTACTTTTAGGTACTTGTGGGTACTTTTAGATACTTGTGGGGGCTTGTAGGTACTTGTGAGTACTTTAAGGTACTTGTGGGTGCTTGTAGGTACTTGTGGGTGCTTGTAGGTACTTGTGGGTACTTTAAGGTACTTGTGGGTGCTTTTAGGTACTTGTCGGTGCTTGTCGGTACTTGTGGGTACTTGTAGGTACTTGTGGGTACTTGTAGGTACTTGTGGGTACTTGTGGGTGCTTGTGGGTGCTTGTGGGTACTTGTGGGTACTTGTAGGTACTTGTGGGTGCTTGTAGGTACTTGTGGGTGCTTGTAGGTACTTGTGGGTAATTTTAGGTACTTGTGGGTGCTTGTAGGTACTTGTGGGTGCTTGTAGGTACTTATGGGTACTTGTAGGTACTTGTGGGTACTTGTAGGTACTTGTTGGTGCTTGTAGGTACTTGTGGGTACTTTTAGGTACTTGTGGATGCTTGTAGGTACTTGTGGGTGCTTTTAGGTACTTGTGGGTGCTCTTAGGTACTTGTGGGTACTTTTAGGTACTTGTGGGTAATTTTAGGTACTTGTGGGTGCTTGTAGGTACTTGTGGGTGCTTGTAGGTACTTGTGGATGCTTGTAGGTACTTGTGGGTACTTTTAGGTACTTGTGGGTACTTTTAGGTGCTTGTAGGTACTTGTGGGTACTTTTAGGTACTTGTGCGTACTTTTAGGTACTTCCCCAGTAACACGAGTGTTCCGCGTTCGAGTCGGTTCGAGGTAGATTCGTCGGTTTATGGTCTAGTCGGTAGTTACGACTAAATTCCGACTCTTACCCAACTTCAGTTGCCAACTCCGCTTTGCAGTCGGCCGTGAGAACAATAAAAAGTGTTGGCTGATAGTTGTATCAAAGAGGAGGGAAATAGGGAGAGATAATCGCTAGGGCAGCCGTGATCCATCTAGAGGGGAAAATTTGTGATACGCGGCGGCTCTTAACGCGCAACTTATTCGCGCACAGTTGATGTTATTGGTTCTCCTCTCTCTGGCTACTACGTCACCAAAATTGCTCGGAAAGGTTTAAAGGTTGTTAAAACGTACGCTTTAAAAATAAAAAGCCGAGGCTTAAGTGAAATGTTCAGTCAAGTTTATTTATCAGAGGTAATTTAAAATGGTTTACCACAAAAAATGCTGCTACTTGAATTGTAGTAGCAATACGCGATATTCAAGTAATCCAAAAATGAACGGGATAACTTTTAAACCATTTCCAAAACCTATAACCAAACCAACAATGTGTGAAATGGATAAATAACTGTGGCAGGTCAGACCTTACTCCGGATTTAATTAAAAAACATCATTTCGTATGCTCAAGCCATTTTTCTAATGGTGATAATGATCCATTAGCAGGATTTGGTGTTATATGTTTACAAGTAAGATATTTTGAATATTTTCCTAAAACATTACACGGCTCTAATCTTATACTATCTATCGTTAGGATTATACTGAAAAATTAAAAGTGAAAACTCCTCTGATAAATAAATAACTCTTTGCTTAAAAAAGCCCACTTGGCTCTAAGTTGGCTGATCATTTCACTTAAGCCTCGGCTTTTTATTTTTAAAGCGTACGTTTTAACAACCTTTAAACCTTTCCGAGCAATTTTGGTGACGTAGTAGCCAGAGAGAGGAGAACCAATAATATCAACTGTGCGCGAATAAGTTGCGCGTTAAGAGCCGCCGCGTATCACAAATTTTCCCCTCTCCTCAATACGGATGGATCACGGCTGCCCTAACGATTATCTCTCCCTATTTCCCTCCTCTTTGGTTGTATTTTAAGTCGGTTAATGTCATGAAGGATTAGGTCGGCTGCTCGACTCCTTACCAACTAACATGCGTTTCTATCAAATAAAAGATAACAATAAGGGTCTAAAGGTCGACATATCCGACGGCCTACTGATCACACTGAACATTTCAGATTTCGTTGTAATGAAGCTTCTTCCGCGTTTGAGTCGGTTCGAGGTAGATTCTTCGCTTTATGGCCTAGTCAGCACTTACGACTAAAGTCCGACTCTTATCCAACTTCAGATACCAGCTCCGCTTTGAAGTCGGACGTGAGAACAAACAAATAGAGTTGGCTGATAGTTACATTTTATGTCGGTTGGTGTAAGAAAGGATTAGGTCGGCTGCTCAACTCCTTACCAACTAACATTGGTTTTTATCAAAATAACAACAAGGGACGAGAGGTCGGCATATCCGACTACCTACCGATCATACTAAAGATTTCAGATTTAGTTATAATGAAGCTTCTTCCGCGTTTGAGTCGGTTCGAGGTAGATTCGTCGGTTTGTGGTCTAATCGGCACTTACAACTAAAGTCCGACTCTTAACCAATTTCAGTTACTAGCTCCGCTTTGAAATCGGACTTGAAAACAAACAAATAGAGTTGGCTGATAGTTACATTTTAAGTCGGTTGGTGTATGGAAGGATTAGGTCGGCTGCTCAACGCCTTACCAACTAATATGGGTTTTTATCAAATTTACAACAAGGGTCGAGAGGTCGACATATCCGACTACCTACCGATCAATACTAAAAATTTCAAATTTCGTTATTTTAAGCATAAGAAAATAATATATAGCTCCCTATAAGTATGAAACTCTCCATTTAAGCCACGTAAACAGCATTTTCTTCCATTGCAATTTGTAAAAAGTTTCTAATGCCACCTATTAAGAGCTTTTGGCTTTAAAAATTTGAAATATTTGTTTAGAAAATTTTCAAATTTTATATCGTAATTAAAAAGTTAAAAGTCTTGAAATTATGATTATGATAATTATAACTGATTAAGTACATTGCAAAATTATCATAATAAATTAATAGATGGCGCGAGATTTTGACGAGCGAGGCTAGCGCCTACACTGGTACGAGGTAAGGAGTATCTTGTGTCTCTACTTGCGCGGCGATATTTCCCCGGCCCATCGTGCCTTTCGCGGGCACTTTAGGTGCCGGCGATGGTTTCGCCCCCCTTTTACTCGTAGTACCGAAACTTCTCCCACGGGGCGTAAAAGCGTAAGCGCGCCAAATTTGGGAGCAAATGCTGTAGTATGAAAATGTACTACGTTTCAAACTTATAGGGAGCTATATATTATTTTCTTATGTTTTAAGACAAATCAAAGATACTTGGATTTGTATTACAAACAAAACATAAAATATAATTTTAGAATCAACAATATAGTGTAATATGTTTATTCACCTTGATATAAATACAAATCCCTCGTTTTAAGTATCATTTTAAAGTAACATTAAAGAAAATTTTACGGTTTACGGCCTATTTTAGTTTTCCCTTAAATTTACATAAGCCTTTAAAACCGTTTCCACGGTTAACTCATTGCTACTTCGTTGTTATCGGAGATAACTGCAGTGTACACTAACGTTAAATGCAGTCATTCATGGCTATCTCCACTTTTCGTAAACCGCCCAAGGTGCGGAATTCGGTCCAATGGGACCTACCTTCTTTGGTTACGGTAGAATGGGATTTCGGTCCAATGGGAGGGAATCATCAGAGACACTTCGCATTACCTACAGTAAAAGATCTCTAAACCGACCTTTAAAAAATTCTACAGCCGACCATTAACAATCCATCAAGCCGACCATAAACAATCCATAAAGCCGACCATAAACAATCCATAAAGCCGACCATAAACAAGTCGTAAAGCCGACCATAAACAAGCCATAAAGCCGACAAATAACAGTCGATAAAGCCGACCGCAATTAGATTAATAATCCGACCATAACCAGATAACAAAACCGACTTCTTGTTTGATCATGTAAGAGCTGGCCACGCTTACTTTTTAGAGTTGGTTAAAGTGCTGGCAAAATTTCTATCCCGACCTCATTTTGGAAATCCCGAGAATTTTCCGTGCACGTTTGAAAAGGTTGGAAAACCGCCGGACCGACCCATTTTCGGGTAGGACATTTCGACTGTCAAAAGGAAAGTCTACCGACCATTTTGCGGCAGTATAGGGCAGTGTCGGTTGAATCTCGAGCCGACTCCGTTGGCCCAACGTCGATTTTGCTACTGGGGCTTGTGGGTGCTTTTTCTAGTTTATTAGGGAGAAGGTATAAGATGCCTAAGTATTCGCGCGCCATAGTCCCAGTCCTACTTTCAAAATACAAGGGGGGACGTAAAAGGAGGCCGGGTTATTTCGCCTCTGCTCAGTCGGAAGATACGTAGTTTTCGTCATTCGCGTCGCGTTTACGTGAGTTTTCTGGTCCGTGACCAAATAAGCATTTTTCAAACTGGACATTAGGCCAGCGAATTTCCTGACTTGGAATAAATAAACTGGCCCGTGACCACTGACCAGAGCACGTCGTCTGCTAAACTAAAGAAGTGGATAATTAAAATATTAGAATTTTAATGTGTGGAGTCTGATTCCCTTGAACTTTCTTAGTATTCTCGTGGACCACTGAACCCCCCCCCCTCCGATTTAATTTTTGAACTGGACCAGGCAATTATTAAACTGGTCATTTGCCCTGTGTCACCGCCTTATTTCATACGCTGGCGCGAGTTGCTTTGCGTTGTCGAGTGCGTGATGGAGTTGGCTATGCCTGGAGTCCCAACCTTGAAGGAGAGAGGAATGGAGTGGAAACCCCCATATCTATAGCGTTGCCTGTGTACCCCCACCTACGGCAACCTAGTCCTCCCAGCATTCTTCAAAATAGAAGCTAGTTCTCACACATATAAAATGGCGGTACGCGGCAGCACTTAGCAATCGCCTACCGAAGGGTAGGGGCGTGCGCGAGGTAAATTGGAAGAGATACGGTGCCGCAGGTCGCCCATCATCATTTCCAATCCATTTCAACTCCCTTATCCCTGTCCCAAACCCCGCGACTTCCAACCACTAGCATAGCCCACTCGATCGCGCTCTCTTTTCCCCGGCTACATATTTTGAAGATGGCACTTTTTTGGGCGTATTAACAATCTTGGATCATCATTGTGAACTTTTAGGGTAGCCCTGACCATTTTTTGTTTAAGGTTTTAAGCTTAATATCAAACAGACGTTAGTTTATGCTACAAAAAGTTGAAATTGACAATTTCGGATCGTCTTTGTGAAGTTTTAAGGATATCCGAAATTGAATTAGGTTAATTACAATAAGAATACAAACTTTTATTGATTTACGTTTTTTTTGAAGTATCATTATAAATAAACGTCTGTTTGAGCTAAAGTTATGGTCCCCTTTATATATATTTCTGCTTAGCGCAGATTTTGAAAATGTAAAACAGTTTCTTAACATTCTCAATTAAAATGAAGACTGAAGGAACAGATATTAATCAAAAATGTCTTGATTAGAATCAAGACCTAAAAAGTATCGATAAGACTGAGGTTATCACTTGTCTGAAGGATCAGATATTGTTTTTTCTTTTTAATTGAAACTTAAATGCATGCTTAAGAAAAAACAACGTTCTATTACCGTTTTCCGTTGAAATAAATTATTTTACTGGTAATCAATTTCAAAAATTTACTTATCTCGGCTTTTCGACCACAATTCCATTCCCCGAAAACATTTTATCATTACATTCATTACTTTTGGGAGATAACGTGTCAAAATAACCCATAAAACAATAAAACTCTAATAGCGGTCTGTTTAGCACTGACAACAACCTTTTAAAAGTTACAAGGACTATATAACCCTTTCGAGACTAACAGGACCTGAGCAAACTATAGCTTAACCAGCTACTAGTACGACCAGGGAGAATTGATGTAAACTGTAGTTGAAATTTCATCATGTGCGACCTGCGGCCCAGAAACTCTGCCATAGTCCCAGTGTGTGTAGAACATAATTTTTTCGCTGTTATCTGCCAAAATCAATCTTTCTAGGTATTGCCGCCTCCTCACTTGAATTTTTCATGATATATTAAGGTTTGAACGAACAAAATTCTAGATTACTTTTTTCACTACCATGTCCCTCTGCTACCTTGAAGCAAACTTTCCTCTCCTTTTGCTGCTCATTACCGGTGCCATTCCCTTGACTTTCTGTTCGTTATAACTACTATCATGAGTTTATTTATTTGAAACCAAAATATAAAAAAATGGATTCTTTTTACTTTTGTGCTACTTAGAATTTACAAATGTATATAACGTTGTGCCGTGCCCTATCAAATAGGCTCTAACCATTGTTAGAAACTAGATAGAGAAATTGGTCAGTAACACTGATCATGCCCTGAACTATGAGAAAGAACAATACGACGGTTCACTAAAGTACACTTGATATTACATCATTTTGCAAAACCGCGAGTAAAAATGTTACTGTCCCTTTTGAATTTGGCGCCATTGATTTTAGGATAATTAAAATGTTCCACTGCGAAGCGTGCCGGTCACGAATGGGGATGAAACGTCTTTAGGAACCTTTTAAAACGAAAACCATACACGTACTCTCCCAAAAGTAATTAATGTAATGATAAAATGTTTTCGGGGAATGGAATTGTGGTCGAAAAGCCGAGATAAGTAAATTTTTGAAATTGATTACCAGTAAAATAATTTATTTCAACGGAAAACGGTAATAGAACGTTGTTTTTTCTTAAGCATGCATTTAAGTTTCAATTTAAAAAAAAAATAATATCTGGTCCTTCAGACAAGTGATAACCTCAGTCTTATCGATACTTTTTAGGTCTTGATTCAAATCAAGACATTTTTGATTAATTTTGGTTTGAAATAAATAAACTCATGATAGTAGTTATACCGAACAGAAAGTCAAGGGAATGGCACCGGTAATGAGCAGCAAAAAGAGAGGAAAGTTTCCTTCAAGTTAGAAGAGGGACATGGTAATGAAAATAGTAATCTAGAATTTTGTTCGTTCAAACCTTAATATATCATGAAAAATTCAAATTAGGAGGCGACACTACCTAGAAAGATTGATTTTGACAGATAACAGTGAAAAAATTATGTTCTACACACACTGGCACTATGGGAGAGTTTCAGGGCCGCAGGTCGCACATGATGAAATTTCAACTCCAGTTTACATCAATTCTCCCTGGTCGTACTAGTAGCAGGTTAAGCTATAGTTTGCTCAGGTCCTGTTAGTTTCGAAAGGGTTATATAGTGCTTGTAACTTTTAAAAGGTTGTTGTCATGGCTAAACAGACCGCTATTACAGTTTTTTATGTTTTATAGGTTTTTTTGACTCGTTATCTCCCAAAAGTAATTAATGTAATGATAAAATGTTTTCGGGGAATGGAATTGAGGTCGAAAAGCCGAGATAAGTAAATTTTTGAAATTGATTACCAGTAAAATAATTTATTTCAACGGAAAACGGTGATGGAATGTTGTTTTTTCTTAAGCATGCAATTAAGTTTCAATTAAGAAGAAAAATTAATATCTGATCCTTCAGACATGTGATAACCTCAGTCTTATCGATACTTTTTAGGTCTTGATTCTAATCAAGTCATTTTTGATTAATATCACATAGACACCAATCTGCAACATTGGCTCTTAACACCACTATCTACTGCTTTCTCGTCTATACCGCATAGACACCAATCTGCAACATTGGCTTCTACTCCATCATCGTCGTTAGGTTTAAAGGGATAGAATCGATGTTTTCCGACTAGTACAAGATGAGGGCAGTTTTAGGTAAAAAAATGTGCCTAAAATTATGTGTGCCAAAAAAAAATCGAATTAAAACGTTTAAAATTAAGAAAAGTACGTTAGATATTTTGAAATTCAAACTAACCGCGAAATACCGCCCAACTTGTTTTTCACACTATGACGTTGCAAATGCCTCTTGATTCATTGGTTGTTTGAAAATAGGAGAATGAATGGAGCTCTAGACCACTGTGTATAGTAGCTTTTCACCGTCACTATCACTGGGGAAGCAGCACATATTTGAGAAGACCTTTGTAAACATAATTCTGATTTTTCATGTTTATTATCCTTTGTTCTCTTAACTCTCGGTTACGTTGTATAGTAAGGATGATAGAGATTTGTCAAAATTGTTACAGGTAATGTCCAAAACACCACATTTTTGCGCTATTTTGGCAAAGGCTTAGCTTCCATGTATAATAATGGTATGGTCATATTTTAGCCTAATGGCCCTAATCTAAGCTTTAACATATTTTTAATTGTAATTAAACATAGTAAAACTATTACTATTTTTAATTGTAATTAAACATAGTAAAACTATTACTATTTTTAATTGTAATTAAACATAGTAAAACTATTACTATTTTTAATTGTAATTAAACATAGTAAAACTATTACTATTTTTAATTGTAATTAAACATAGTAAAACTATTACTTTGAACACCAAAATTACAGTGAAACTATTTACCTTCCTTTATAACTTTCAAAGCATCCCCGTATCGAAATGAGTTTTATTAATTTGGCGAAAATCCAGAATAGTATGAAAACTGCTTTTAGGAGTAAATCTACTGTACCTCCCAGCGAGAGGAAAGTCGCGGGAGTAATTTAGTTTTATCGCTCGTGTTTTTGTAAACGCCTGTAGAGGGGGCAGTGATCGGAGCGGCCCCGAAAACTAATACTTTTTAAAATTAATTAGAAATAGTTAAGTTATTAAAACTATCAATATCTATATATTTTTGAAAACGTAATTTTAGGTTCTATCTGATTAAAAAAAATTAAAGCTTTTCATTAGTAGTCAAAAGAATGATTCTATCCCTTTAAGATGTACGCGGCGAGCGGCTAGGGTTACGAGAAACGTCTAGCTTGTAGCTTCCACCAAAGTTTCACGCATATGCGCATTTTCTTATCCCTTACTGTGAATCGATCGCCTTATATACCCTAAATTTACAAAAAGTTGTGAAATAGGTGTTCGCTAGTAGTCAAAACTTAACAATAGCTATTATTGAAATTATTTTAGGAATGAAGTTTCTTAAATAGACTTAACTATAATTAATGTAAAATACTGACGATTAAAACAACTAATATCAATTATATTAATTTAATTATTTAAGATAAACTTCTTTCTTTGGAATGACACAAGTGAGAGTTTATATAGAACGAGTAATGAAGATTTCATCTGAATCGAAACACTAAGCATATCAAAGTTAATATAGAACGAGTAAAGAAGATTGCATCTGAATTTAAACACTATATACCCATATCAAACTTATTATAAAGCGAGGAGGATGAAAATATCTCTTACAAAACGATAACATTTTCATTTTTCAGAATATTAAATGAAGCTATTTTAAATATGTTTCGGCATTACGATTCTTCTAGTAGTTGTGCAACTATAAATCTCTGTTTCATCTATTATAATCACATTATATTGAAAAGACTAGAAAAATTTAGGGTTTAAAGAAGAGATTTAAAAATATATACAGTACTTACGTTAAACCAAAATCGTAGAATAGACGTTTAGCTCAAAAACGCTTTAAATCAAACGCTTTTCAGACGCTTCTTCGTTTATACTGTACGCGTCTCAATTCTTCTGGCACTAAATTTTTAAAGCAGGGATATCAAGGACTGGTTCTTAGAGCCGCGAGGCTTATCGAAAGACCTAGAGAAAAGAATTAAAAGAAAAAACAAGACGGTCCAAGGGCTGGGCCTTAATAATAGCCCCATCGTTATCTATTTAATTATCACAAAAGTAAAAAGAAAATAAACTGAAAGACCCCAAAGATACAAATTCAGAAGAATCAGACCCTACTGATAAAAATTCGAATGTATCCGACCCTACAGATAGAGAGCTTTTTAAGCTAAAATCTGACGATAACGAAGCGAAAACTCCGGCCACTACTACTACGGCTCGGGTTAAACTAACAGCCTCATCGTATACTACGATGTGGAAATAAAACCAAGATCGTTCGTTTAGCTCTAGTTAAAAGTATATTTTACTACTAAACTATTCATTCGATATATGTACAACCTACTTGTAAAGAAAAATCTTAACCTAACTACCAAATTCAAACTAACTATGCCCAAGGACTTCTATTAGACTCATAGCGTAGACTCCTACCCGGACAATATATGTAATATATTTTATTATTTTAACACAGATTGAACCCATTCACAATGAATTGAACTTATTATCACAATATAATTAAAAACAGTTAAAACTCAACTCCTGTACACGTCCAAATCATCCAATTCATAAAGCTGAGACTTACTATCATAATCCTAGTCACAATTTTAAAACATAATTCTTGCAGATGTTCAAATCACCCAATTCAAAATTCTTAATATCACAATGCAGTTCACATTACCAAAACTACCTCAATTTTGCCTTACTACCGCAATCTAACTCATCCAACTTACAATGCTAAATATTATTACCACAATGCTCTCCCTTTTCTAACTCCATTTAAAAAAACAAATATTGTTTTATTGCTGCATGGAACTCGCCAATCCCGTTTTGAACTATACATATATTAATAACATTTCAGCATTACGATGATTGTAATTTTCAAATATGATATTTGTAATTATAAAATTCCAAGAAACTCGAAAGAGTTAAAGATTGTTTTTGCTGGCTTCGCATCTTATAGCTGTCACTAAAATATTAATAAGTGGATTGGTTCGTGGTTTGAAAAGAGTAAAGAAGGTTTAGGCGTGGCCAAAGGAGGAAAATGTGTCCTGAAATTTCGCCTTTACATTACTCTGGTTTTAAAATGGTAGAGAATGATTTATAAAGTATTGAAGAAAAGGGTTTCAGCGTGCAAAATTGACATATTATAGAATTGTTTACGTTTTATCGCGCACAAATTAACTCGGACTTAGATACAAAATAAATATTAGGCTATATATTCCGCTTAAAGTAAATGGTAGCCTGCTTCGCTTTAGCATTGGTGAAACTTCTCCTATATCCCCCATACCTTTGAAATGAAAAACCAGCATTCTAAAATAAAAGAAGATTAGCTACCCGGTGTTGCACAGGTGTTTTAAAGGATTGGAAAACGAAAAGAGATTTCAGCCTATGTAGACAATAAAAACACTGACTATTCCTTGAACGTACCCGTTTAAAATACTTACATGAAGTTTTCATGAAAGTAACTTTTATTTACGACTTTCATTTTCAAAATTAAAATTCTTCTTTACAATGCTACAATGTAATAGTATTTTCTTAAAAAGATTTAATGGCTGGAGGTTCGCGTATCGAGCCATGAGAATGGCAACTAATCCACATCTAAATTCTAAACCTTACTCTATTATTACAGATATCAACGAAACAGTTTGGTCAAATTCGATAACAAACTGAGATAGTGCATACCAAACAAACAATAACAATACGACCCAACGGGGCTCGTAATAGTAGCCACATAGTACCGTTATTAACATGCGTACAGAAAAAAAATTGAGTGAATAGCCCCTCGATGCGCTACCTTTTTTTTTTTTTGGTCCGTTTATTTGTTGTCGAGCTAGGGCCATGAAAGGCCATTCAGCTCCAAAAAAATAAATAAATGTACAAGTAAATGAGATACAAAAATTACATTATGGACATTAAAAACTATGAATAAATGACTAGGGGAGATATTTTTGTGTTCCTTAAGGGATTAAAGGCGAAGATGGGATTTTAATTTAAATTTAAATTGACTAACTGAGGGGGCTGATACTATCTAGGATGAGAATTCCACAGAGGGACAGTGCGTCGGAAAAAGGAGTCGCGCAATAAGTTAGTGCGAGAAGGACGGGGGAAAAGCATTCGACTCTACTATGAGTGTGAAAAGTAAAATAGGGTTGGGTGGGCAGGCTTAAAATTTTGAAAAGGCTAATCAGATCTAAGTAAGAACGACGAAGGGAAAGGGGGGACCAACCTAATGCTGACAGTCTTAGTTCCCGTTCGCAAAGAATGGGGAATACGGGAAGCCCTTCCCAGGACCTTATCGAGCGCAGATACATCCCGATTAGCATGATGATTCCAAATCTGGCTGCCAAATTCAACGACAGGACGGACATAACATTGAAATAGTCGTGTTAACGTGGCAGGGGAAATACCAGGGAAGTTTGCCTTTATAACAGATAAAAGACCATTTGCGTGCCCACAGGTTCTCAAAATATGAGAGCGAAAGGAAAGATTATGGGAAATGATTAGATCTAGATCTCGACATTCATGGACTCTTGTAATGTTGATACCGTTAAGGTAATAAGGTGAGGGAGAATTAGTGTCAACGGGGTGACGCTGCAGAACTAGGACCCGAGATTTATCGCTATTGAAATTAAGCCCGTTAAGAGCTGACCAAACTTCAAGAGACCGAAGGTCTTGTTTGACAGTTTGAAGAAGGGCCACATCATCGTACGAGTTAATCACTCGGTCATGTTTAAGATCATCCGCATAAAGCCAAGGGGAGGAGGACAAGGAATTAGGTAAGTCATTGATATATAGAACAAAAAGTAAAGGGCCTAAAACACTGCCTTGCGGAACCCCACTAAGGACCGGGAGATAGTCGCTCAAGGTCTGGCCAACCCTAACAACCTGAGTCCTACCAAGTAGATAACTTTCTACCCAACTGATAATATTATGATGGAGGCCATAGGACTTAAGTTTGGATAGGAGACGGGAGTGTGGGACGGAGTCGAATGCTTTCGTAATGTCCAAGTAAACAATGTCAACCCGTTTTCCAGCGTCAAGGGCGTGTAGCCACGCGTGCATAGCTGATAAGAGATTTGTTTCAACTGATCTATTATTAAGAAAGCCGTGTTGTTAGTCGCTAAGATAGGGGTTGACGTGGCGCAATATAGCCAGTCTAATACACTTCTCGAGTACTTTACAAATCGAGGAGGTTAAACTAATTGGACGATAACTAACTGGATCAGATTTATCGCCTTTGCACTTATAAATTAGGGGTGACATGAGCGACACGCCATTCAGCAGGAACAGAGTTCCCCGTGAGTGACAGTTAAAGGAGTTTTAATAAAGGGAGAGTTAATGCCGAACTACAGTTCTTAAGGAGTCTGTTAGGTATACCGTCTGGGCCAGAGGCACTTTTGACATCTAAGAGTTTGAGGGTTTGACGGAGTTCAAGAAAAGTGTGTAAGTACTCCTCCATCACTGGGGCCTGGGGAAGACTTGACGGGCATGGAGACCGACTTGGACGGAGTTAAAGTTCTTCACTAGGGAGTTATTTAAGCATTGCGCCATTTCAAAGTCTGAATCAATTTTTGAACCGTTAGGGAGCCGGATTCCGAGTCGAGAGGGAAGAGACCTAATTCGAGTGCGCACGAATCGGTAGAGTGCACGAGGATTATGTTTAATGTTAGAGAGTTGCCGGTGCTGCATCCGTAACCGAAAATATGAAATGGAGCTACGAACTCGTCTAACTTGCGCTTTGTATTGATCCTTGAGCAGGGAGTACTTGGGCATATCGCCGATACGCAAGTCTTTCTTGAGTTTTCTCCAGAGCCGCTCCTTGTTTCGAAGGGCCCTTTTGGTCGCTTGTGAAACCCAAGGCCGGGATTTGTGAGGCTGCGTAGTGTAGAGAGGAACACTGAGGGCAATGCAACGAAAAAGCTGTGCTTTGAAATATTGCCAAGCTTGCTCAATGGGTATCCAGAGGTGCCCAATTAATTGCCATTAGCTGGCTGGTTAAGGCTCGGAAGTCGGCACGGGAATAATCAAAATCATGACGAAAGAGACGAGCGACGTTAGTGCGAGGTAGGGGATACGAGACGGAGAGAATTAAGTGGTCACTACCTCCAAGCGGTGGAAGGTCAGTAATTTGTGGAATAACAGTGGCATGTGTAAGCACGAGATCAAGAATGTTTGAGCTTGTAACGTGTAATTTCAGGATTATTCAAAACTTAAACTATTCACATCCATTTATTAACTTCTACCAAGCAATACCTAAAAATTCCTCGTTACACTAAATTTTAAATTCTTAAACCTCACCCTTGACCTCCTTTGTGGAGACACGAAAACATTCACTCTATAGTATTGTCCGTAGGACCTAAAGTACATAGAGCTGTGCAGGTGTTGACCGTGGGTACCGCTAAGCTTACATTGTTAACCAGTTTAAAAATGAAAAGTAACCGTCCATTCCCCTCACGAACTTTAACAACCCTATCGGGGGAAAACCAAAAAGGCGAGGATTTGAACGTTGCCATGTTTTTGAAAAATAAGTCTTTTGTTATATGTTTTTGTAAATATCCATGAACTTTTATAAACCTTGTAAACTAAAAAGCTATATACGAGTGCAACGCGTCAATATGATTGGTGCGCGAGATGAGATTTGGGTGATTTTGATTGGCAGTGACCAATTGTGGTTTCAAGTACCTTAAAATCTATAAATAGGACCGAACAGGTCCTAGAAAGACAGAGACGTGTCAGATTCGAAGAACGGGACAACTCTTTTTCCGAGAAATAGCGCGAGAAGGTGAATTACGGACGAGAAACGAGAAGGCGAATTATGGACAAAGGATGCCCGTCTTCCCTTAACCAGCAGCCGCGCTAATTGGGAACACGTCTATGGACAAATCGGCCACGTTTACGAGGCCCAAGTCGCCTATCCAACGTACGAGCTTGTCTTTCCGGACCTAGAAGGGTCCCGCGTACGCGTTAACGCTTCACGATATAAAAGTTACTTATCACGAATTCGCGTGTACGCCATAAACAAAGGTCCGCAAGCGGATCCGGAACGATTCCCTCCGCCGTACGCATCTCGATGTTCCCGCCCACAGCAGAGTGAACCGTACCCCATTGTGCCGCGTCACCGGAACGAACTTATACACAGTGCTCTAACAACGGACCTCGATGAAACCCAACCACTTAAGTACCATTCAAAACTCTATTTTAATAACGACGGCCTAAAATGGTCCATTGTTCTGTTTACCTTATTACCACATCTGTTAGTCATAAGTTTAATTGTTAGTTGATTAGTTTTTAGTATTTCCGTACGTACGTAGTGTTAGCTAGTGTTTATCAATATTTACTTGCTTAATTGATAGAATAAATATGTTAAATTCTGATATGGCAATATTCAATTTCCCACCCTTTATCGTTAATTATACTTAAATCTAAATAAGCCCCTAGACAACGATCTCTATATTTACCGCAAGCCCAAATAGTGCCAGCTTAGCGGACGCCCGGACCACCATTATACTCTAAATGAATCATTTGTAGCGTAGCAGGAAAATAGCGTTACAAACTAGCAAGACGCGATTGGCTAAATCGTGTGGGAAACCGAACATGTTAGGTCAGTGCCGAATTCGTTAGACATTGTAAAAATTTATTATGTTCAGTGGATGATTTTTGATGGATGGTAAGGGTACACTGTAAAACATTACTGTTGAAATTACGGCAATTTTACTGGCAGAAAATTACCAGGAAAGTTACCGTTAAATTACAGGTTTTTTTTACCGTTAACATCAACATTAATTTTATCGTGAAACTTGCAATTAAAAACCTGATATATGTTCAATTATAGTTTAGTTAGTTTAACAGAAACGTTACTGTGGTGTTAACAGTAAATTGTACCGGATTTCTACTTTTATTTTAAAATAAAATGACGGTAAAAAAACACAACGCTATTTTTCACGTAAATCTTGCAATTAAGAACTTGCTCCATGCAGAAGTGAAGTAAGGTTAGTTTTACTGGAACGTTACTGGTGTGCCAACGTGAAATTCTGCCTCCCTTCCTACTATTTTTTAACAGGAAATAAAAAGCACAAATCTGGCGAGATCTTGCCTAGTTCATTTGTAAAGGTTAAAGTGGCTAATCCTTTACTATATATCCTCATTATTTCTATTAAAGGCCTAATATATATCATTTAAATGTGTATTTAACTTTCAGCTCACTCTGAACCGTAAAGACCTCCTCAAGGAGAAGATGAATCAAGGCTAATTTTGCTTTAGCCCAAGGAATTCTTAATTCATGGATCCACTTCGAACAACAGTTACTACAATAATAAGCGCTAACATCCATTGAAACTATGAAAATTAAATTTTACGTTTACCCTATATATAAATGCATTAAAGCTGAATTAAAAAGTAAACACAAAATTTGAAATATTAATATCAAGAGATGTTCTTGGAATATTGAAATGAAACAGAGCTTTATAGCTTCACAACTACTAAAAGAATCTAAATGTCGAAACATATTTAATAGAGTTTCATTTAATATTCTGCAAAAAGAAAATGTTTATGGTTTTGTAAGAGATCTTTTCATCCTACTCGCTTTATATTAACTTTGATACAAGTATAGTGTTTCGATTCAGATGCAATCGCCATTACTCGTTCTATATAAACAATCGTGTCGTTCCCAAGAAAGAAGTTTATCTTAAATAATTTAATAAATATATCTTATTTTAATTATTTTAATGGTCTGTATTTTAGTTTAATTATAGTTAAGTCGATGCAAGAAACATCATTCCTAAAACTATTTTAAACATAGCTATTGTTTACGTTTGACTTCTAGGGAACACCTTTTTCAGAATTTTCGTGAATTTAGGGTATATAAGGTGATCGATTCACAATGAGGTATAAGAAAATGAGCATATGCGTGAACCTATAGTGGAAGCACTGCCATTGGGAGGCTAGACTTTTCTCGTAACCCTAGCCGCTCGCCGCGTACATCTTAAACCTAAGGACGTAGAAGCTAATGTTGCAGATTGGTGTCTATGTGGTATAGACGAAAGACTAGAGCATGGTGTTGTTGTTAGAATCCAATGAATATTTATTGGTATTGGGTGAAAGAGTTCGCCAGCAGTTGAAGTTATAACGGCTAGTTAACGATTGACGTTAAGTAAGATAAATATAGCGATGAAGTAAAGTTTTCCGAATTTCTGTGTACTGCGAATGCGGTCCGGAAATTGGGAACACGTTTGCTCCGATTTGCCAACTGCTAACGCGGTGACAGACTGACGGACGCAGAGACACGTCCAGTATAATACCTCTCCGTGACGTCATCGTCACTCGGAGAGGTAAAAATAAATTTCTAGAAAAAGTTTTAGGAAAATGAAATTCTTGTTGAAAAATCTGAGATAAGTAATTTTTTATTTCAATGAATTTATAGGAAATAAATCCAATACCAGTAAAATAAATTTCCCTAGATATGGGAAATTTCCCTCAATCTGGCATCACTGAATTACGCGGAAGAATGCTGGTTAATCGGATTTGTTACGCTTAGTTGTTGTCCAATGTCGTAAATTGTAATAATAAATAAATAATAGTAAATAATATCCTAACAGAGAAAAAAGGTGAACTTATTTGAATTTATTTCATTTGGGGTAGTACGAAACCCAATGCAAAGAATACCGTTGTCGATATACTATTATTCCTAACCTAACAGCATCCTCACAGTTGATCACTGATAATTTTTTGTTGATGTTACGATATTTCTAAACGACAATGTTTCTACTATTACTTAGTGTTGATTATACAGTATTTTTAATCGACAGAATTTTTACTATTACTTTATTGTTGATGGTGCGGTATATTAAGATAACAGTAACTTTCTTGTTATTTATTGAACATTTACTGCTAAATGTACAGTTACTAAAATTATTACATTTTTACTGATGCTTATAGTAAATATCCTGTTAATCCAACGGTAATATCTGGTATTGGATGTTACTTGTTGAAATTTTACGGTAATTCAACAGGAAGAAACGGTTATTTTTAACAGTGTATCCCAGTTAATGAGCGGAAGGTTGAAGTCACTCGTGTTAATTAATTCTGGTTTGGTTAAGGAGATTTCTTGAATATTGATAAATAATTTAGCGGTCTGTTCCCGAGGGGTATTTGGTGCGCGGTAGATACAGCCCAGTGTAATCCATTGTTTGCTTGTAGGTGGTTTAATTTCAAGCCAAAAAGATTCAGCAAACTGATCAGGTAGTGTTAGTCTATGAACTGTAAATTATTTTTTGATATATATTATCAGGGGTAAATAACGAAAGGAGTTAGAGACGCTAGCTTCCGTAGTGTAGAATACAGTGGGACCTTGAAACGTCATAGAATTTGTAACTAACGTAGTGCCCTCTTTGGAACTGTATTGTAAATAAGACCAGAATCTTAAAAGTTTTGCCTTAAAATCTCGCGCCGCAAGGTATTCTGGGTAAAGTAAAATGGCGGGTGTCGATGTTGTGAAGTCGTCTCATAAATCAACCCAATATAATTATTATATTCAATCGCGAGTAAACAGCGATTTAAAAAAGAAAGATAAGTCAACAATTTGCAATTTGAAGCCGGGGAAATCCTCAAAATGTGTTCAAACTTGTTCTGCCGTAAGTGCGCGGTTACAGAGTCAGCCCAGTGAGCCAAGGCTTAGTGATTTTTCTGAGTCAGTGCCAGTGGGAACTGTGGGATCAGGATCATCGACTGTATCTGTGACTAAAGAAATTAAAACAACTAAAACTGTATTGAAGGATGCAAAAACGACATTTAATTCCATTTCAATATCGAATAAGGAATTTACCAACTTTAAAGTTGCATGTTTCTAATTCAAGTGCACCTTAATGAATAAACTTTACTCTAAGCCTAATTGTCACTTAGTCGTAAGCAGACGAACACTAGCAGACGAAAACTAGCAGACAGGAGAAAATCGATATCCCAGCAAGACTTTCGAAACTTTGCTACCACGCTATTGGTTGGAAAATATCATACTTATTTTGAATTAAAGACGGCGCGACCGAGGCGTTTTCTCTTTTCTGTGTCTACGTTTGAAAGTCCCACTGTATTCTACACTACGGAAGCTAGCGTCTCTAACTCCTTTCGTTATTTACCCCTGATATTATAATACCACCTCCTTGGCTGAGGTCCAGGTTTCACAAATACAAAGGCAGTGCGCATCACAGGCGGAGGCAATGGTTAAGAGTTCATCACGTTTCCCATAAAGTCTTTGGGCATTGGGCGAGAGGCCCTTTCTCAACACAAACCGGGCATAGAAACAAACAATTACTGCAATCACAAGTGGTGTGAAAAGTAAAGAGCTCGTCAGAAACATTGACGCAGGCAATGTGACACCACGCGAGACACAAGGTACATTGAAAAGCCTTATGAGATGCATCGACGTTAAGTTGACAGGAGGGACAGGGACTCTTTGATAACTTTTTGGCACAGTTGTGGTGGTTTTGCGAATGCGGGTTTTTAATTTAGTTCGAAGTCCAGTGCGCTTGGAGCGGGGTCTTGAAGCTTTAGTTTTGCATGGATTGTCAGGAGCTCCATCAATACCGAGCGTTGATGAAGACAGGTTTAAGGATTGGCAGTTAATCTGAGTTTGGCGTACAGTGTCTGACTTGAGTATAGAAAATGAAGGCAGCCGTTTCAATCATTTAGTCGTACCAGGAGAAGAATACGGCTCAGAAGCGACCCCGTCAGAGTTTAACAGTTGTATATGAGTGGGGGAATGAGTTGCCTCATCAATTAAGTTTGAAGGTAAATCATTAATGTGAACTAAAGATGAAGTTGAGAACGTGCCTGGTGAACGCGTGACAACCAACTACTAAAAGGCGCTTAAGAAAGTTCACAACACAACATATTTACGAACCATACGCGAAAAAAAACCATAAGATCGCGAAAAGGCCCCAACAGGCTTATTATTTAGTCACATAATGCAAGCGAACTAGAAAAATAGCCATTGAAATTAAATTAAAAAGAATCAGGAACTATCGCAACTGTTGTAACATTATTACTTTAATTTTTTTACTTCTGTTATAATTATAATAGTGTGACACGAACGGAAAACGTGAGTGATGCGTATCCTTTAACATTGGTAAAACGATGTACCCGAAAACACCCATTAAAATAAGTACTGAAGATCAGAGTGAATGGCCCCTTGATGTCCTAACAGAAAATTATAACCCTTAATCCTTACTTCAATAAATTTACTTACGTTATAATTGAAATAACTAGTAGGCCCAAGCTAGTACTTTCTTTTAAAACTCTTCTCGATTTATGGAGAAATAGACGAAACTTCTAATTCTAAACACCACCCTAAAACCATTCTAAATATAACGTCGGTATATACACTCTAAGAAAAAAAGATTCTACTTTGCCGAGAAAAGGGTTCTTAACGCTTGTCCCCTATTTTAAACCCTTTTTTGATCAACATAGAACCCTTTGAGATGAGTTCTCTATAAATCCCTAAGGAGTTCATCTACGATCCGAGCTGGGATTTTTCTTTGAACCAAGCTAGTTTCTTTTGGAACCGTATTAGGCTCCTCCCTGAATCATGTGGCGTGTGCTTCAAAACCTTGTTCAGTTGTAATCGGAACCATGTGTAGTTTGACGGAGAACCGTGTTGAGTTTGACGGAGAACCGTGTTGAGTTCGACTCTGAACCTGGTTTAGTTCGACTCTGAACCCCACTTCGTACGGCTAAGAACCGTATTGCGTTAAACCCAGAACCCTGTTTAGTTATAATCCGAACGCTGTGTAGTTTGACTCTGAACCCTGTGGAGTTAGCCTAAGAACCCTGTTTCGTACGGCTAAGAACCGTATTGAGTTAGACCCAGAACTCCATGTAGTTTGACTCTGAACCGTGTTGAGATCGCCTAAGAACCGTGTTGCAATCAACCCAGAACCCGTGTTGCAATCAACCCAGAACCCGTGTTGCAATCAACCCAGAACCCGTGTAGCTCGACTCTGAACCCGGTTTAGTTCAAATCGAGCCTGATTTATTTTGACTCAGAGCCCTCGTTTGTTTCAACTCCGTTGGAATTATATTATATCATATCATATGACCTCCTTATAGAGGTTCTTATTTTAACAGTGTTAGGTCGCAATCATAACAATGATATTAAATTTTTCTCTCTTGGTGACGTTTTTAAAACACTTCACCATGAAGTATAAGTTTACACTATATAAATGTAGTAAAGCTGAATTAAAGAGTAAACACCAAATTTGAAATTTTAATATAAAAACCATTTCTTGGAATATTGAAATGAAACAGAGCTTTGCAGCTACAAAACTTAAAAGGAATCGTAATGCCGAAACATATTTAACATATTTTCATTTAATATTCAGCAATAAAAAATGTTATGATTTTGTAAGAGATCATTTCATCCTACTCGCTTTATATTAACTATGTGTTTCTATTCATATGCAAACTTCATTACTCGTTCTATACAAACTTGCACTTGTGTCGTTCCGTAGAAACGAAGACTATCTTGAATAATTAAACAAATATAACTAATATTATTTTTTTTATCGTCAGTATTTTTCCTTAATTCTAGTTAAGCCGTTTTAAGAAATTATTCTTAAAATGAATTTAAACATAGCTATTTTTGACGTTTGACTTCTAGCCTACACCGTTTTCACAATTTTTGAAAATTTAGGGTATATAAGGCGATTCATTCACAAATGATAAGAATAAGCGCAGTTGCGTGAGCATTTGGTGGAACCCCTGTCATTGGGAGGCTAAACGTTTCTCGTAACCATAGCCGATCGCGCGTGCATCTTAACCCCAACGATGATAATAGGGTAGAAGCCAATGTTGCAGATTGGCGTGTATGTGGTATATAACATATGAAATACAAGTGTGGAGATAGCGTAATGAAGTAGAATTTTCCTAATTTCTGTTAACTGCGAACGCGGTCCGGGAATTGTGAACACGGTTGCTCCGATTTGCCAACTGCGAACGTGGTGACAAACAGACACACACACAGACACGTCCAGTGTTATAGCTCTTCGTGACGTCATCGTCACTCGGAGAATTAAGGGAAAATTCAAGTGATTTTTATGAATTCCCCTAATTCCAAGACATTCCAGCATATTGAACTCTCCGATTATTATTTCCCAATGATTGAAAAATCAAAATAAGTATGAATCCCCGTAGAATTATAAATTGTTTTTTGATTTTTAAAAGCTTGGGATTTTTTTAGGATATGTTTCACTATGCAGGGAGAATTAGTAGATGATTTCTCTCTTCACCCTTCACGCTCTAGCTCATATCAAAAAAACCTTTAACTTAAAAATACACCATATGAGGTAAAAAAGTGTTAAGTAAAGCCCAAAGGTGTTTATCCGCACCATTCAAACAGTTTTATATTAAACAACAATGCGATTCGCAATTGGTTCGATTATAAACGGTTGTGTTTACACGTGGTTTCAAATCATTTCCAATGCGTTTGGCAACGGTTCGTGCAAGCTCGTGCAAACGCGGCTTGTATTTCCGTTCAAAAACATTTCAATAAGGGTCAATTAACAACCAGCCGTTTTCCTAACCACCCATTGATAGAACACCTTCAACTGAAACAAAAACACCCTTTAGATTAAAGCACACCTGGAAGAGTTGATAAAACCTAAAGGTGTTTCTACGTACCAGTGAATCACCATTTCCTTTAAAAATACCTAAAAAGAGTCAACTAGCACCTTTTACGAAAAAAACACCATTTCTGTTACAAAACACTCTAAAAAGAAAATATAAACACCTCAAGGTATTTCCAAACACCCACAAAACATCTTTTTTTCCAACAGTGTTCTTTCACGAACCTTTAAGGATCTTTCAAGAACCCGTATTTTTTTCATGAAGCCTCAAGGATCTATCGAGAACTTGAATGTTCTTTCACGAACCGTGAAGGCTCTCGCAAGAACCCAAATGTTCTTTCAAGAACGTTCAAAGATCTTTCAAAAACCCGAATGTTTTTTCAAGAACCTTCAAGGATCTATTAAAACCCCACACGTTGTTACAAGAACCCTTTAATTAGATACGATCTGCTAAGAACCTTCCTGTTCTACTGTGAACCTTCATCCACATCTGGGAATCTTTAGCGTTCCAACAAGAACGTAAGAGTTCTATTGAAAACCCTCGAAGAACCCTTTTTTTACCGTGTACTTCCTTTTGCTTTTTAAATATTCCCCTCGATTTCTTTGAATTTTGAATTAGGGGAGCGGGATAAAAGCGTGCTACCCATATTGCCGACGCGTGACAGGAATTTTAAAGGGAGTATTAAACCTCCAATTTAATTTAAGGCAATACCACAATACCTTCTCTCGCTTTAAATATATCGAGCAAACGTAAAACACAATTTACAATGCTTAACTTTACTAGTACAATTAAATCATAAGTGAATTAAATGCAATGCTTAACTTTTTCCTTTTAAAATACACAAACGAAAAATATCACCTCAACACAATTTTCTGCCATTCACTCTCTCCTTTCAATGACGAGCGAAAAATTTTGTATTTCCTAATGCGGTTCTCTTTCACGACGCCATCACCACCACAACCACCACCACAACCACCATCATAACCACCACCACCAACAACAGGCCAGGTCAAACTAAGACCTACATTGTAGATGTTCATCATACGATGTGGCTAAAAAAGGTTAAAAAATAGTAGATATGATCTCTAAGTCATTCTTCGTCTAAGAGATTTGATATTTAAGATAAGAATGAAGTTCAAAATTATCCAGCATTTCTGCCTCCTAACCCTTTAATCTCGTATTAGACCAAAACATCAAATGCTATTACGGATACATCACAAACTGGATAAGGATTAACCGCTCTCGCCAAATAATGCTCCGCATGTACAGTATAATACCGTATTTGTATATAGGTTACCCTTGGAAATGTGAAGCCCACTTCCAATAAATGAAAAAGTTTGACAAAATAAGCTTGTATGATTTATTAACTCAGGCACGACAAGTAAGTAAACTTTAATTGCATATCTATCATATGACAGCCGCTGTAATGCGAAACCTGCCAACGATTAAAACTTGTCCTTGAAGATCGTCCAGCCTTTTTAGCCCGCAGGGAAAGTCGAAACTGTTAAAATTTTGTAACATATATAGTTCTAGTATTTTATTGCTATATGGCTGAATGAAAACGTAAGCCTATTAGCTAAAAGTAAAGCATTTTCAGTATCTAGCATACAATAAACCCCAAATCCCCAATGTTGGTTTAATCATCGGTTTAATCGTAAATTTGGAAGTGATCTCATACGCTCGTGATTTTTTAAATAGGTTGAGGCAAGATGAAGACTACCTACCAACTTAATTGCTCGAAAACGCTACTGTTGCTATTTAATGATAAACAAGTAGAGGCTTCAATCTTTTAAGTAATGAATTGTTCTATTGACAACTCGACTGGTCAAAAATATTCTTAGCTATCCTACATGATTTTCAACACAAAATATAAATTATCTCAAGCCGCACAAAAAGAGAAAATACACCAAAGAATGGAAGCTATTGCCCGATCAGACCTATAACCACCGCGATCTAATTGCGGTCATGACTATTGGTTCTATCAAAGGACCTAATATTATTAATTTCAAGGCCATTTCAGGTAACATAACATATACCTTCAAAGAAGGCGTTTTTCTAAATATGAAACAAAAGATAATAAAAAAAATTATCTCTTATTAGAAAATAATCAGCATTTAATTTGTCTTTAAAACAAAGAATACTGTGCCGCCAATGGTTTAGTAGCGTCTGCTAAACCAAACCTCTTACCCTTATCTCCCTCAGTCTGTGAGAAATTGAGAAACCAATCCCTTAGGGTTAAGAGGCTCGGTTTAGTAGACGCCACTAAACCAATGGCGGCAATGTAGTCCTCGATTTTAAGACCAGTTAAGTGCTAATTATTTCGTTAAAAGAAATAATAATTTTTTTTAATACATTTCCATTTATATTTAGAAAAATGCCTTTATTTTAAGGTATAATCATTTACAAGGCCCTTCGCCTAGCGCGTTTGAAGTGGAAGAGTCTTTAAAGCTTAGGAATCGCAATCCTAAAACCGTAGAGAGAATATGTCTACGGTTTTAGGGTTGCCATCTGTCGAGAAAAATCAGAAGTACTTTTTACGTCATGATTCTTATGGGCAATTATGTTTTAACTCAAATGCTTTTGGGCGTATACTTTACAAGACTAGGCCCCGTTTCTCAAACTTTTTTGGTCGCAAATTCACGTGAAATGATGTTAGTTTTTTAATTCCGCCAAAAGTGCGGCTAATACACTCTAAGAAAGGGAAGTATTAAAAACGTTTACAACGTAAAAACACCCAAAAGAGAGTTTTATTACCTTGAGTTTTTCCGGCCAATTTAAGGTGTAGATTCTGTGTAAAATAACACTTTTAAAACACCGTTTGAAATTAAACATGGAAAATCATAATACTTCGGGTTTCTTAAATAAGGTCTTTCATTTTCATTAATGTTTTAATATTAAAGTCAATCCAAACAGTTAAAAAATATTGAAAAACGTAATTGTTAAACATTTTTTATAGATGATATTCATGAAAGAAAATATTTTTTTCCTTTAAATAAAATTAACAAAGAAATTGGTATTCAGGCAGTATTGTACCTTCATAAAACACTGCTAAACGTGTTATGCGACACTCTAGCCTTGTTCACACTTACATGAGAAATCGATTCGAAGCGATTCATGGAGAACTAAACCCCTTAAAGCGTGGGTAGCTCTCGCATGCTATTTGAAACTGCATATAAAGTTGACCACTTGATCGACGTGTTAGGCGACACTCTTAAAAGTGTAATGCGACACTCTTAAAAAACGAGAATATGTTAACTAATGGCATCTCAGTAGGGCGACTATAGAAGCCTGCATGAGAGTCCAACATGTGGGTCACTTGCTTTTGTGACATGTTTTATCATTATTTTGAGAAAAATTAGAGTACAGAATGCTTTTTTTTGTAAGCATTGTAGAGTAAATTAGGTTTAAAGCGCTTCTGATGCTCGAAAAACTCTTAGTGAATAGATACTATTAAATTTAACAAGAACGTTAATATCTTCTGCTTGAATATTATGAATGTAGGACATAATCCCCCCTGGACATAAACCCCCGGACATAATCCCCCATTAGAGAAGAAAAGGACATAATCCCCTCAGGTAGGAGACAAAATCCGCCGGACAATTTCCCCCCCGAATGGATGCCGAAGACAAAATACAGCCTGCCCTAGGACAAATTCCCCCCCCCCCCAATAAATGTAAAAAATAATATTTTGGAAAAGGCGTACCTTTGTTGGTCGCTATAATTTCCATGGTTTAGTTAGCAAATGCTAAAATATGCATTGTCTTTTATAGAAATCTTAAAAATATTAAGCCTATAACTATAACTATAAGCGCTATAGGCCAGTCTCTAAAGGGAAGGAAATCTCAATATTTTAAAAAGTAATGTTGCTTCGGAAGAAAATAAATGTAAAAAATAATATTTTGGAAAAGGCGTACCATTGTTACAATATTTCCAAAATATTACTAACCGAACCCAATCCTACCTAACCGAACCTAACCCAACCCAACCCAACCAAACCTAACCTAACCTAACCTAACCCAACCCAACCTAACCCCACTGAACCCGAATAAAATCAAAAGGCGTACCTTTGTTGGTCGCTATAATTTCCATGGTTTAGTTAGCAAATGCTAAAATATGCATTGTCTTTTATAGAAATCTTAAAAATATTAAGCCTATAACTATAACTATAAGCGCTATAGGCCAGTCTCTAAAGGGAAGGAAATCTCAATATTTTAAAAAGTAATGTTGCTTCGGAAGAAAATAAATGTAAAAAATAATATTTTGGAAAAGGCGTACCATTGTTACAATATTTCCAAAATATTACTAACCGAACCCAATCCTACCTAACCGAACCTAACCCAACCCAACCCAACCAAACCTAACCTAACCTAACCTAACCCAACCCAACCTAACACCACTGAACCCGAATAAAATCAAAAGGCGTACCTTTGTTGGTCGCTATAATTTCCATGGTTTAGTTAGCAAATGCTAAAATATGCATTGTCTTTTATAGAAATCTTAAAAATATTAAGCCTATAACTATAACTATAAGCGCTATAGGCCAGTCTCTAAAGGGAAGGAAATCTCAATATTTTAAAAAGTAATGTTGCTTCGGAAGAAAATAAATGTAAAAAATAATATTTTGGAAAAGGCGTACCATTGTTACAATATTTCCAAAATATTTCTAACCGAACCCAACCCTACCTAACCGAACCTAACCCAACCCAACCCAACCAAACCTAACCTAACCTAACCTAACCCAACCCAACCTAACCCAACTGAACCCGAATAAAATCAAAAAATTTTCAAACTGAATGTCAATATTGAATGTCAGTGACACAACCAATTAACAATTCGAAAGCAAAAATTGTTTCGTATTTCCAATTTTTCTCCATTATTCACGCTAATAACTAATTAATAATACGTAAACCTATTTCTACCCTAGAAAAGAATGAAACTGAACGAAATAATTAGAAATAATTAAAATTATATCTTGATAATACTCACGTACCTTCGAGGAATCGAACCCACCATTCTTCTCTCCGCTGGTCAACGCCTTATCTACTATGCCACCAGATCGCTGAGGCTTCCAGTGTTTTAGATAATATTGATATTGTATTTTTTATTGTCGGGGAATTTTGTCTAGAGCGTGGGGGGATTTTGTCTAGAGGGTGGGGGGATTTTGACTACAGAGTGGGGAGATTTTGTACTCTTAACTAGGATGGGGGAAAATGACCGGGGGATTTTGTCTTGAGAGAAGGGGGATTTTGTACATTTTTAAAAATGGGGGATTATCACCGGGGGTCTGTTGTCTTGGGGGTATTTAGTCCGTATACCGAATAGAATGGCCTCAAAAGCAATTTAATATCCCATGCATTTGTAGAAATTGAAAATTTTCTGCCTTTTCTGAAGATTTTAAGTCGATCAAGTGGTCAACTTTATATGCAGTTTCAAATAGCATGCGAGAGCTACCCACGCTTTAAGGGGTTTAGTTCTCCATGAATCGCTTCGAATCGATTTCTCATGTAAGTGTGAACAAGGCTAGAGTGTCGCATAACACGTTTAGCAGTGCTTTATGAAGGTACAATACCGCCTGATTACCAATTTCTTTGTTATTTTTATTTAAAGGAAAAAAATGTTATCTTTCATGAATATCATCTAAAAAAAATGTTTAACAATTAAGCTTTTCAATAATTTTTTACTGTTTGGATTGACTTAAAACATTAATGAAAATGAAAGACCATATTTAAGATACCCGAAGTATTATAATTTTCCATGTTTCATTTCAAAAGGTGTTTTTACCTCTCCGTGTGACGTAGTCCAGGAGAGGTTCTGTAACGGCCGTGTCTGTGTGTGTGTGTGCCTGTCTGTGTGTCTGTATGTCTGTCTGTCCGTTGTTACACCCACGTGACCGCGTTCGCAGTTTGCGTATCGGAGCAAACGTGTTCCCAATTTCCGGACCGCATTGACAGTTCACAGAAATTTGGAAAAATGGCGAGCCAAAGCGGACAAAATTCGAAATTCGCTCTCCCTCCTTAGATATTTCGTGCTCTCCCTCTTTTTAATACCCTCGCTCCCTCTCTTTAAACCTCGCTCCCTCTCTTCAAAACCTTCCCTCTCTTTCAAAACCTCGCTCTCCCTCCTTATAATACCCTCGCTCCCTCTTTTAAACCTCTCTCTCTCCCTGCAAAACCTTCCCTCTCTTTCTAAACCTCGCTCTCCCTCCTTATAATACCCTCGCTCCCTCTCTTTAAACCTCTCTCCCTCTCTTTAAACCTCGCTCCCTCTCTTTAAACCTCGCTCCCTCTCCTTATAAAAACCTCGCTCCCTCTCCTTATAAAAACCTCGCTCTCCTTCCTTATAATACCCTCGCTCCCTCTTCATATAAAAGCCTCGCTCCCTCTCCTTATAAAAGCCTCGCTCTCCCTCCTTACAATACCCTTGCTCTCTCCCCTCAGGAAAAGGTCGCTCTCTCCCCTCAAGATAGCGTCCGGGCTTGCTTGTTTTTTATCGTTGCCTTCCACAGTACATTTTTGTTGGATGCGCTATTTTGCAAAGCCATACAGTTGCGGTGAAGATATTCAAACAGCTCGTGCTACTTTGCAGACCGTAGTTCAGGAGACTCATACTGCAGACTCTGTATAGGTTGGAATTATATACAAATTATTACGGATAATTACAGATAATTATAAAATAAAGTGCAAAATAAACTAAAATCTTATTATCCATATTTTTTTCATGTAATACCATGCCAATTTTCTGGGTAATTTTAAAATAAAGTGACGTAGCTTATGGTTAAAAAGACAAAGCTCTGGTGCTTAACTATGCAAACGTTAGCTCACACGATTGTCAGATATTGAAGAGGTAATTTCGGAATTTACTCGGGTACAAGCATGCTTGTTGTAGTGTTTTTCGACAGTCATTTAGGCGGTCCAAAACAGTCCGAAAATTAGTGAGTGCACTTTTCGGCAAATTGCAAAATGAATTTATTAATCTTCATTAACAAATTAATTCTAATATCAATTTTGTCTGTAAGTTGTACTCAAGCATTTATTGTGCAACTTTAGAAATAATTGCTTTTGTGTTATGAATTTAATTCACTTTAAGGTATGTTTCCATTTCTCCCCATCTCAGATTGGTGGTTGCCCATTTCCGCACAGTTTTATTTTTCACACCTTAAAAACCCATAGCCCGTTTCCGCACAGTTTTTCATAACCTATTTCCGCACAGTTTAATAAAAAAAAATAAAACCATTTTTACTTTCTTTTAGAAACCTTAAGCTTGGGCTGCTGACTCATTGGAACGAAAATAGGAAAAATATGAGGTTTTATGATTATAAAATTTTCGATACTATTTAACGATAGATTTAATTTTGATACAGATTTTACAAACGGGATTTAAAAAATGCTCCTTTTACTTCTATTTTTTTAACAAAAACACACTTAATTTAATGCTAACGTCTATCAATACACTTTTCTTTATAGATATTGATATTGCAAGGTCAAATCACTTTCAATAAATTTATGTAAATTCTAATTCCAATTTTTACGGGAGTTCACCTCGCTTGAGCCCGGAAAGCTCAGTCGGTAGAGCGTTAGGCTTTTAACCTAACGGTTAAGGGTTCGAGTCCTTGTTTGGGCGACTCTGTTTTTAAAGAATCATCAATAATTTAAAATTCAGATCATTTAATTTCCAGTAAAATTATTGAAATTCTAATCCCAATTATTACGGGAGTTCACCTCGCTTGAGCCCGGATCGCTCAGTCGGTAGAGCGTTAGGGCTTTAACCTAACGGTCCAGAGTTCGAGTCCCTGTTCGGGCCATTCACTTTTTGAACATTCATAAAAATTTAAACTTCATATCATTTCTCTTGGAGTAAAATTATGAAAATTCTAACCCCAATTATTACGGGAGTTCACCTCGATTGAGCCCGGATAGCTCAGTCGGTAGAGCGTTAGGCTTTTAACCTAACGGCCCAGGGTTCGAGTCCCTGTTCGGACGATTATGTTTTTAAAGAATCATCACTAATTTGAACTTCAGATCACTTAATTTCCAGTAAAATTATTTAAATTCTAATCCCAATTATTACGGGAGTTCACCTCGCTTGAGCCCGGATAGCTCAGTCGGTAGAGCGTTAGGCTTTTAACCTAACGGTCCAGGGTTCGAGTCCCTGTTCGGGCGATTCGTTTTTTGAACATTCATAAACATTTGAACTTCAGATCATTTCACTTTCAATAAATTTATGTAAATTCTAATTCCAATTTTTACGGGAGTTCACCTCGCTTGAGCCCGGATAGCTCAGTCGGTAGAGCGTTAGGCTTTTAACCTAACGGTTGAGGGTTCGAGTCCCTGTTTGGGCGACTCTGTTTTTAAAGAATCATCAATAATTTAAAATTCAGATCATTTAATTTCCAGTAAAATTATTGAAATTCTAATCCCAATTAATACGGGAGTTCACCTCGCTTGAGCCCGGATAGCTCAGTCGGTAGAGCGTTAGGCTTTAAACCTAACGGTCCAGGGTTCGAGTCCCTGTTCGGGCTACTCTGTTTTGAAGAATCATCAGTAATTTAAACTTCACATCATTTTACTTTCAATAAATTTATGTAAATTCTAATTCCAATTATTACGGGAGTTCACCTCGCTTGAGCCCGGATAGCTCAGTCGGTAGAGCGTTAGGCTTTCAACCTAACGGTCCAGGGTTCGAGTCCCTGTTCGGGCGACTTTGTTTTTAAAGAATCATCAATAATTTAAAATTCAGATCATTTAATTTGCAGTAAAATTATTGAAATTCTAATCCCAATTATTACGGTAGTTCATTTCGTTTCAGGCCGGATAGCTCAGTCGGTAGAGTGTTAGGCTTTTAACCTAACGGTTCAGGGTTCGAGTACCTGTTCGGGCGATTCAATTTTTGAACATTCATAAAAATTTGAACTTCATATCATTTCTCTTAGAGTAAAATTATGAAAATTCTAATCCCAATTATTAAGGGAGTTCACCTCGCTTGAGCCCGGATAGCTCAGTTGGTAGAGCGTTAGGCTTTTAACCTAACGGCCCAGGGTTCGAGTCCCTGATCGGACGATTCTGTTTTTAAAGAATCATCAATAATTTAAACTTCAGATCGTTTCACTTTCAATAAATTTATGTAAATTCTAATTCCAATTTTTACAGGAGTTCACCTCGCTTGAGCCCGGATAGCTCAGTCGGTAGAGCGTTAGGCTTTTAACCTAACGGTTAAGGGTTCGAGTCCCTGTATGGGCGACTCTGTTTTTAAAGAATCATCAATAATTTAAACTTCAGATCACTTAATTTCCAGTAAAATTATTTAAATTCTAATCCCAATTATTACGGGAGTTCATGTCGTTTCAGCCCGGATCGCTCAGTCGGTAGAGCGTTAAGCCTTCAACCTAACGGTCCAGGGTTCGCGTCCCTGTTCGGGCGACTCTGTTTTTGAAGAATCATCAATAATTTAAACTTCAGATCATTTAATTTCCAGTAAAATAATTTAAATTCTAATCCTAATTATTACGGGAGTTCATTTCGTTTCAGCCCGGATAGCTCAGTCGGTAGAGCGTTAAGCCTTCAACCTAACGGTCCAGGGTTCGAGTCCCTGTTCTGGCGACTCTGTTTTTGAAGAATCATCAATAATTTAAACTTCAGATCATTTCACTTTCAATAAATTTATGTAAATTCTAATTCCAATTATTACGGGAGTTCACCTCGCTTGAGCCCGGATAGCTCAGTCGGTAGAGCGTTAGGCTTTTAACCTAACGGTCCAGGGTTCGAGTCCCTGTTCGGGCGATTCGTTTTTTGAACATTCATAAACATTTGAACTTCAGATCATTTCACTTTCAATAAATTTATGTAAATTCTAATTCCAATTTTTACGGGAGTTCACCTCGCTTGAGCCCGGATAGCTCAGTCGGTAGAGCGTTAGGCTTTTAACCTAACGGTTAAGGGTTCGAGTCCCTGTTTGGGCGACTCTGTTTTTAAAGAATCATCAATAATTTAAAATTCAGATCATATAATTTCCAGTAAAATTATTGAAATTCTAATCCCAATTAATACGGGAGTTCACCTCGCTTGAGCCCGGATCGCTCAGTCGGTAGAGCGTTAGGCTTTTAACCTAACGGTTAAGGGTTCGAGTCCCTGTATGGGCGACTCTGTTTTTAAAGAATCATCAATAATTTAAACTTCAGATCACTTAATTTCCAGTAAAATTATTTAAATTCTAATCCCAATTATTACGGGAGTTCATGTCGTTTCAGCCCGGATCGCTCAGTCGGTAGAGCGTTAAGCCTTCAACCTAACGGTCCAGGGTTCGCGTCCCTGTTCGGGCGACTCTGTTTTTAAAGAATCATCAATAATTTAAAATTCAGATCATTTAATTTCCAGTAAAATTATTGAAATTCTAATCCCAATTAATACGGGAGTTCACCTCCCTTGAGCCCGGATAGCTCAGTCGGTAGAGCGTTAGGCTTTTAACCTAACGGTCCAGGGTTCGAGTCCCTGTTCGGGCGACTTTGTTTTTAAAGAATCATCAATAATTTAAAATTCAGATCATTTAATTTGCAATAAAATTATTGAAATTCTAATCCCAATTATTACGGTAGTTCATTTCGTTTCAGGCCGGATAGCTCAGTCGGTAGAGTGTTAGGCTTTTAACCTAACGGTCCAGGGTTCGAGTACCTGTTCGGGCGATTCAATTTTTGAACATTCATAAAAATTTGAACTTCATATCATTTCTCTTAGAGTAAAATTATGAAAATTCTAATCCCAATTATTAAGGGAGTTCACCTCGCTTGAGCACGGATAGCTCAGTCGGTAGAGCGTTAGGCTTTTAACCTAACGGCCCAGGGTTCGAGTCCCTGATCGGACGATTCTGTTTTTAAAGAATCATCAATAATTTAAACTTCAGATCGTTTCACTTTCAATAAATTTATGTAAATTCTAATTCCAATTTTTACGGTAGTTCACCTGGCTTGAGCCCGGATAGCTCAGTCGGTAGAGTGTTAGGCTTTTAACCTAACGGTTAAGGGTTCGAGTCCCTGTTTGGGCGACTCTGTTTTTAAAGAATCATCAATAATTTAAACTTCAGATCATTTAATTTCCAGTAAAATAATTTAAATTCTAATCCTAATTATTACGGGAGTTCATTTCGTTTCAGCCCGGATAGCTCAGTCGGTAGAGCGTTAAGCCTTCAACCTAACGGTCCAGGGTTCGCGTCCCTGTTCGGGCGACTCTGTTTTTGAAGAATCATCAATAATTTAAACTTCAGATCATTTAATTTCCAGTAAAATAATTTAAATTCTAATCCTAATTATTACGGGAGTTCATTTCGTTTCAGCCCGGATAGCTCAGTCGGTAGAGCGTTAAGCCTTCAACCTAACGGTCCAGGGTTCGAGTCCCTGTTCTGGCGACTCTGTTTTTGAAGAATCATCAATAATTTAAACTTCAGATCATTTCACTTTCAATAAATTTATGTAAATTCTAATTCCAATTATTACGGGAGTTCACCTCGCTTGAGCCCGGATAGCTCAGTCGGTAGAGCGTTAGGCTTTTAACCTAACGGTCCAGGGTTCGAGTCCCTGTTCGGGCGACTCTGTTTTGAAGAATCATCAGTAATTTAAACTTCAGATCATTTCACTTTCAATAAATTTATGTAAATTCTAATTCCAATTATTACGGGAGTTCACCTCGCTTGAGCCCGGATAGCTCAGTCGGTAGAGCGTTAGGCTTTTAACCTAACGGTCCAGGGTTCGAGTCCCTGTTCGGGCGACTTTGTTTTTAAAGAATCATCAATAATTTAAAATTCAGATCATTTAATTTGCAGTAAAATTATTGAAATTCTAATCCCAATTATTACCGTAGTTCATTTCGTTTCAGGCCGGATAGCTCAGTCGGTAGAGTGTTAGGCTTTTAACCTAACGGTCCAGGGTTCGAGTACCTGTTCGGGCGATTCAATTTTTGAACATTCATAAAAATTTGAACTTCATATCATTTCTCTTAGAGTAAAATTATGAAAATTCTACTCCCAATTATTAAGGGAGTTCACCTCGCTTGAGCCCGGATAGCTCAGTCGGTAGAGCGTTAGGCTTTTAACCTAACGGCCCAGGGTTCGAGTCCCTGATCGGACGAGTCTGTTTTTAAAGAATCACTCGAATCAATAATTTAAACTTCAGATCGTTTCACTTTCAATAAATTTATGTAAATTCTAATTCCAATTTTTACGGGAGTTCACCTGGCTTGAGCCCGGATAGCTCAGTCGGTAGAGTGTTAGGCTTTTAACCTAACGGTTAAGGGTTCGAGTCCCTGTTTGGGCGACTCTGTTTTTAAAGAATCATCAATAATTTAAACTTCAGATCATTTAATTTCCAGTAAAATAATTTAAATTCTAATCCTAATTATTACGGGAGTTCATTTCGTTTCAGCCCGGATAGCTCAGTCGGTAGAGCGTTAAGCCTTCAACCTAACGGTCCAGGGTTCGCGTCCCTGTTCGGGCGACTCTGTTTTTGAAGAATCATCAATAATTTAAACTTCAGATCATTTAATTTCCAGTAAAATAATTTAAATTCTAATCCTAATTATTACGGGAGTTCATTTCGTTTCAGCCCGGATAGCTCAGTCGGTAGAGCGTTAAGCCTTCAACCTAACGGTCCAGGGTTCGAGTCCCTGTTCTGGCGACTCTGTTTTTGAAGAATCATCAATAATTTAAACTTCAGATCATTTCACTTTCAATAAATTTATGTAAATTCTAATTCCTATTATTACGGGAGTTCACCTCGCTTGAGCCCGGATAGCTCAGTCGGTAGAGCGTTAGGCTTTTAACCTAACGGTCCAGGGTTCGAGTCCCTGTTCGGGCGACTTTGTTTTTAAAGAATCATCAATAATTTAAAATTCAGATCATTTAATTTGCAGTAAAATTATTGAAATTCTAATCCCAATTATTACGGTAGTTCATTTCGTTTCAGGCCGGATAGCTCAGTCGGTAGAGTGTTAGGCTTTTAACCTAACGGTCCAGGGTTCGAGTCCCTGTTCGGGCGACTTTGTTTTTAAAGAATCATCAATAATTTAAAATTCAGATCATTTAATTTGCAGTAAAATTATTGAAATTCTAATCCCAATTATTACGGTAGTTCATTTCGTTTCAGGCCGGATAGCTCAGTCGGTAGAGTGTTAGGCTTTTAACCTAACGGTCCAGGGTTCGAGTACCTGTTCGGGCGATTCAACTTTTGAACATTCATAAAAATTTGAACTTCATATCATTTCTCTTAGAGTAAAATTATGAAAATTCTAATCCCAATTATTAAGGGAGTTCACCTCGCTTGAGCCCGGATAGCTCAGTCGGTAGAGCGTTAGGCTTTTAACCTAACGGCCCAGGGTTCGAGTCCCTGATCGGACGAGTCTGTTTTTAAAGAATCATCAATAATTTAAACTTCAGATTGTTTCACTTTCAATAAATTTATGTAAATTCTAATTCCAATTTTTACGGGAGTTCACCTGGCTTGAGCCCGGATAGCTCAGTCGGTAGAGTGTTAGGCTTTTAACCTAACGGTTAAGGGTTCGAGTCCCTGTTTGGGCGACTCTGTTTTTAAAGAATCATCAATAATTTAAACTTCAGATCATTTAATTTCCAGTAAAATAATTTAAATTCTAATCCTAATTATTACGGGAGTTCATTTCGTTTCAGCCCGGATAGCTCAGTCGGTAGAGCGTTAAGCCTTCAACCTAACGGTCCAGGGTTCGCGTCCCTGTTCGGGCGACTCTGTTTTTGAAGAATCATCAATAATTTAAACTTCAGATCATTTAATTTCCAGTAAAATAATTTAAATTCTAATCCTAATTATTACGGGAGTTCATTTCGTTTCAGCCCGGATAGCTCAGTCGGTAGAGCGTTAAGCCTTCAACCTAACGGTCCAGGGTTCGAGTCCCTGTTCTGGCGACTCTGTTTTTGAAGAATCATCAATAATTTAAACTTCAGATCATTTCACTTTCAATAAATTTATGTAAATTCTAATTCCTATTATTACGGGAGTTCACCTCGCTTGAGCCCGGATAGCTCAGTCGGTAGAGCGTTAGGCTTTTAATCTAACGGTCCAGGGTTCGAGTCCCTGTTCGGGCGACTTTGTTTTTAAAGAATCATCAATAATTTAAAATTCAGATCATTTAATTTGCAGTAAAATTATTGAAATTCTAATCCCAATTATTACGGTAGTTCATTTCGTTTCAGGCCGGATAGCTCAGTCGGTAGAGTGTTAGGCTTTTAACCTAACGGTCCAGGGTTCGAGTCCCTGTTCGGGCGACTTTGTTTTTAAAGAATCATCAATAATTTAAAATTCAGATCATTTAATTTGCAGTAAAATTATTGAAATTCTAATCCCAATTATTACGGTAGTTCATTTCGTTTCAGGCCGGATAGCTCAGTCGGTAGAGTGTTAGGCTTTTAACCTAACGGTCCAGGGTTCGAGTACCTGTTCGGGCGATTCAACTTTTGAACATTCATAAAAATTTGAACTTCATATCATTTCTCTTAGAGTAAAATTATGAAAATTCTAATCCCAATTATTAAGGGAGTTCACCTCGCTTGAGCCCGGATAGCTCAGTCGGTAGAGCGTTAGGCTTTTAACCTAACGGCCCAGGGTTCGAGTCCCTGATCGGACGAGTCTGTTTTTAAAGAATCATCAATAATTTAAACTTCAGATCGTTTCACTTTCAATAAATTTATGTAAATTCTAATTCCAATTTTTACGGGAGTTCACCTGGCTTGAGCCCGGATAGCTCAGTCGGTAGAGTGTTAGGCTTTTAACCTAACGGTTAAGGGTTCGAGTCCCTGTTTGGGCGACTCTGTTTTTAAAGAATCATCAATAATTTAAACTTCAGATCATTTAATTTCCAGTAAAATAATTTAAATTCTAATCCTAATTATTACGGGAGTTCATTTCGTTTCAGCCCGGATAGCTCAGTCGGTAGAGCGTTAAGCCTTCAACCTAACGGTCCAGGGTTCGCGTCCCTGTTCGGGCGACTCTGTTTTTGAAGAATCATCAATAATTTAAACTTCAGATCATTTAATTTCCAGTAAAATAATTTAAATTCTAATCCTAATTATTACGGGAGTTCATTTCGTTTCAGCCCGGATAGCTCAGTCGGTAGAGCGTTAAGCCTTCAACCTAACGGTCCAGGGTTCGAGTCCCTGTTCTGGCGACTCTGTTTTTGAAGAATCATCAATAATTTAAACTTCAGATCATTTCACTTTCAATAAATTTATGTAAATTCTAATTCCAATTATTACGGGAGTTCACCTCGCTTGAGCCCGGATAGCTCAGTCGGTAGAGCGTTAGGCTTTTAACCTAACGGTCCAGGGTTCGAGTCCCTGTTCGGGCGACTTTGTTTTTAAAGAATCATCAATAATTTAAAATTCAGATCATTTAATTTGCAGTAAAATTATTGAAATTCTAATCCCAATTATTACGGTAGTTCATTTCGTTTCAGGCCGGATAGCTCAGTCGGTAGAGTGTTAGGCTTTTAACCTAACGGTCCAGGGTTCGAGTCCCTGTTCGGGCGACTTTGTTTTTAAAGAATCATCAATAATTTAAAATTCAGATCATTTAATTTGCAGTAAAATTATTGAAATTCTAATCCCAATTATTACGGTAGTTCATTTCGTTTCAGGCCGGATAGCTCAGTCGGTAGAGTGTTAGGCTTTTAACCTAACGGTCCAGGGTTCGAGTACCTGTTCGGGCGATTCAACTTTTGAACATTCATAAAAATTTGAACTTCATATCATTTCTCTTAGAGTAAAATTATGAAAATTCTAATCCCAATTATTAAGGGAGTTCACCTCGCTTGAGCCCGGATAGCTCAGTCGGTAGAGCGTTAGGCTTTTAACCTAACGGCCCAGGGTTCGAGTCCCTGATCGGACGAGTCTGTTTTTAAAGAATCATCAATAATTTAAACTTCAGATCGTTTCACTTTCAATAAATTTATGTAAATTCTAATTCCAATTTTTACGGGAGTTCACCTGGCTTGAGCCCGGATAGCTCAGTCGGTAGAGTGTTAGGCTTTTAACCTAACGGTTAAGGGTTCGAGTCCCTGTTTGGGCGACTCTGTTTTTAAAGAATCATCAATAATTTAAACTTCAGATCATTTAATTTCCAGTAAAATAATTTAAATTCTAATCCTAATTATTACGGGAGTTCATTTCGTTTCAGCCCGGATAGCTCAGTCGGTAGAGCGTTAAGCCTTCAACCTAACGGTCCAGGGTTCGCGTCCCTGTTCGGGCGACTCTGTTTTTGAAGAATCATCAATAATTTAAACTTCAGATCATTTAATTTCCAGTAAAATAATTTAAATTCTAATCCTAATTATTACGGGAGTTCATTTCGTTTCAGCCCGGATAGCTCAGTCGGTAGAGCGTTAAGCCTTCAACCTAACGGTCCAGGGTTCGAGTCCCTGTTCTGGCGACTCTGTTTTTGAAGAATCATCAATAATTTAAACTTCAGATCATTTCACTTTCAATAAATTTATGTAAATTCTAATTCCAATTATTACGGGAGTTCACCTCGCTTGAGCCCGGATAGCTCAGTCGGTAGAGCGTTAGGCTTTTAACCTAACGGTCCAGGGTTCGAGTCCCTGTTCGGGCGACTTTGTTTTTAAAGAATCATCAATAATTTAAAATTCAGATCATTTAATTTGCAGTAAAATTATTGAAATTCTAATCCCAATTATTACGGTAGTTCATTTCGTTTCAGGCCGGATAGCTCAGTCGGTAGAGTGTTAGGCTTTTAACCTAACGGTCCAGGGTTCGAGTCCCTGTTCGGGCGACTTTGTTTTTAAAGAATCATCAATAATTTAAAATTCAGATCATTTAATTTGCAGTAAAATTATTGAAATTCTAATCCCAATTATTACGGTAGTTCATTTCGTTTCAGGCCGGATAGCTCAGTCGGTAGAGTGTTAGGCTTTTAACCTAACGGTCCAGGGTTCGAGTACCTGTTCGGGCGATTCAACTTTTGAACATTCATAAAAATTTGAACTTCATATCATTTCTCTTAGAGTAAAATTATGAAAATTCTAATCCCAATTATTAAGGGAGTTCACCTCGCTTGAGCCCGGATAGCTCAGTCGGTAGAGCGTTAGGCTTTTAACCTAACGGCCCAGGGTTCGAGTCCCTGATCGGACGAGTCTGTTTTTAAAGAATCATCAATAATTTAAACTTCAGATCGTTTCACTTTCAATAAATTTATGTAAATTCTAATTCCAATTTTTACGGGAGTTCACCTGGCTTGAGCCCGGATAGCTCAGTCGGTAGAGTGTTAGGCTTTTAACCTAACGGTTAAGGGTTCGAGTCCCTGTTTGGGCGACTCTGTTTTTAAAGAATCATCAATAATTTAAACTTCAGATCATTTAATTTCCAGTAAAATAATTTAAATTCTAATCCTAATTATTACGGGAGTTCATTTCGTTTCAGCCCGGATAGCTCAGTCGGTAGAGCGTTAAGCCTTCAACCTAACGGTCCAGGGTTCGCGTCCCTGTTCGGGCGACTCTGTTTTTGAAGAATCATCAATAATTTAAACTTCAGATCATTTAATTTCCAGTAAAATAATTTAAATTCTAATCCTAATTATTACGGGAGTTCATTTCGTTTCAGCCCGGATAGCTCAGTCGGTAGAGCGTTAAGCCTTCAACCTAACGGTCCAGGGTTCGAGTCCCTGTTCTGGCGACTCTGTTTTTGAAGAATCATCAATAATTTAAACTTCAGATCATTTCACTTTCAATAAATTTATGTAAATTCTAATTCCTATTATTACGGGAGTTCACCTCGCTTGAGCCCGGATAGCTCAGTCGGTAGAGCGTTAGGCTTTTAACCTAACGGTCCAGGGTTCGAGTCCCTGTTCGGGCGACTTTGTTTTTAAAGAATCATCAATAATTTAAAATTCAGATCATTTAATTTGCAGTAAAATTATTGAAATTCAAATCCCAATTATTACGGTAGTTCATTTCGTTTCAGGCCGGATAGCTCAGTCGGTAGAGTGTTAGGCTTTTAACCTAACGGTCCAGGGTTCGAGTCCCTGTTCGGGCGACTTTGTTTTTAAAGAATCATCAATAATTTAAAATTCAGATCATTTAATTTGCAGTAAAATTATTGAAATTCTAATCCCAATTATTACGGTAGTTCATTTCGTTTCAGGCCGGATAGCTCAGTCGGTAGAGTGTTAGGCTTTTAACCTAACGGTCCAGGGTTCGAGTACCTGTTCGGGCGATTCAACTTTTGAACATTCATAAAAATTTGAACTTCATATCATTTCTCTTAGAGTAAAATTATGAAAATTCTAATCCCAATTATTAAGGGAGTTCACCTCGCTTGAGCCCGGATAGCTCAGTCGGTAGAGCGTTAGGCTTTTAACCTAACGGCCCAGGGTTCGAGTCCCTGATCGGACGAGTCTGTTTTTAAAGAATCATCAATAATTTAAACTTCAGATCGTTTCACTTTCAATAAATTTATGTAAATTCTAATTCCAATTTTTACGGGAGTTCACCTGGCTTGAGCCCGGATAGCTCAGTCGGTAGAGTGTTAGGCTTTTAACCTAACGGTTAAGGGTTCGAGTCCCTGTTTGGGCGACTCTGTTTTTAAAGAATCATCAATAATTTAAACTTCAGATCATTTAATTTCCAGTAAAATAATTTAAATTCTAATCCTAATTATTACGGGAGTTCATTTCGTTTCAGCCCGGATAGCTCAGTCGGTAGAGCGTTAAGCCTTCAACCTAACGGTCCAGGGTTCGCGTCCCTGTTCGGGCGACTCTGTTTTTGAAGAATCATCAATAATTTAAACTTCAGATCATTTAATTTCCAGTAAAATAATTTAAATTCTAATCCTAATTATTACGGGAGTTCATTTCGTTTCAGCCCGGATAGCTCAGTCGGTAGAGCGTTAAGCCTTCAACCTAACGGTCCAGGGTTCGAGTCCCTGTTCTGGCGACTCTGTTTTTGAAGAATCATCAATAATTTAAACTTCAGATCATTTCACTTTCAATAAATTTATGTAAATTCTAATTCCTATTATTACGGGAGTTCACCTCGCTAGAGCCCGGATAGCTCAGTCGGTAGAGCGTTAGGCTTTTAACCTAACGGTCCAGGGTTCGAGTCCCTGTTCGGGCGACTTTGTTTTTAAAGAATCATCAATAATTTAAAATTCAGATCATTTAATTTGCAGTAAAATTATTGAAATTCTAATCCCAATTATTACGGTAGTTCATTTCGTTTCAGGCCGGATAGCTCAGTCGGTAGAGTGTTAGGCTTTTAACCTAACGGTCCAGGGTTCGAGTCCCTGTTCGGGCGACTTTGTTTTTAAAGAATCATCAATAATTTAAAATTCAGATCATTTAATTTGCAGTAAAATTATTGAAATTCTAATCCCAATTATTACGGTAGTTCATTTCGTTTCAGGCCGGATAGCTCAGTCGGTAGAGTGTTAGGCTTTTAACCTAACGGTCCAGGGTTCGAGTACCTGTTCGGGCGATTCAACTTTTGAACATTCATAAAAATTTGAACTTCATATCATTTCTCTTAGAGTAAAATTATGAAAATTCTAATCCCAATTATTAAGGGAGTTCTCCTCGCTTGAGCCCGGATAGCTCAGTCGGTAGAGCGTTAGGCTTTTAACCTAACGGCCCAGGGTTCGAGTCCCTGATCGGACGAGTCTGTTTTTAAAGAATCATCAATAATTTAAACTTCAGATCGTTTCACTTTCAATAAATTTATGTAAATTCTAATTCCAATTTTTACGGGAGTTCACCTGGCTTGAGCCCGGATAGCTCAGTCGGTAGAGTGTTAGGCTTTTAACCTAACGGTTAAGGGTTCGAGTCCCTGTTTGGGCGACTCTGTTTTTAAAGAATCATCAATAATTTAAACTTCAGATCATTTAATTTCCAGTAAAATAATTTAAATTCTAATCCTAATTATTACGGGAGTTCATTTCGTTTCAGCCCGGATAGCTCAGTCGGTAGAGCGTTAAGCCTTCAACCTAACGGTCCAGGGTTCGCGTCCCTGTTCGGGCGACTCTGTTTTTGAAGAATCATCAATAATTTAAACTTCAGATCATTTAATTTCCAGTAAAATAATTTAAATTCTAATCCTAATTATTACGGGAGTTCATTTCGTTTCAGCCCGGATAGCTCAGTCGGTAGAGCGTTAAGCCTTCAACCTAACGGTCCAGGGTTCGAGTCCCTGTTCTGGCGACTCTGTTTTTGAAGAATCATCAATAATTTAAACTTCAGATCATTTCACTTTCAATAAATTTATGTAAATTCTAATTCCAATTATTACGGGAGTTCACCTCGCTTGAGCCCGGATAGCTCAGTCGGTAGAGCGTTAGGCTTTTAACCTAACGGTCCAGGGTTCGAGTCCCTGTTCGGGCGACTCTGTTTTGAAGAATCATCAGTAATTTAAACTTCAGATCATTTCACTTTCAATAAATTTATGTAAATTCTAATTCCAATTATTACGGGAGTTCACCGCGCTTGAGCCCGGATAGCTCAGTCGGTAGAGCGTTAGGCTTTTAACCTAACGGTCCAGGGTTCGGGTCCCTGTTCGGGCGACTTTGTTTTTAAAGAATCATCAATAATTTAAAATTCAGATCATTTAATTTGCAGTAAAATTATTGAAATTCTAATCCCAATTATTACGGTAGTTCATTTCGTTTCAGGCCGGATAGCTCAGTCGGTAGAGTGTTAGGCTTTTAACCTAACGGTCCAGGGTTCGAGTACCTGTTCGGGCGATTCAACTTTTGAACATTCATAAAAATTTGAACTTCATATCATTTCTCTTAGAGTAAAATTATGAAAATTCTAATCCCAATTATTAAGGGAGTTCACCTCGCTTGAGCCCGGATAGCTCAGTCGGTAGAGCGTTAGGCTTTTAACCTAAAGGCCCAGGGTTCGAGTCCCTGATCGGACGATTCTGTTTTTAAAGAATCATCAATAATTTAAACTTCAGATCGTTTCACTTTCAATAAATTTATGTAAATTCTAATTCCAATTTTTACGGGAGTTCACCTCGCTTGAGCCCGGATAGCTCAGTCGGTAGAGTGTTAGGCTTTTAACCTAACGGTTGAGGGTTCAGGTCACTGTTTGGGCGACTCTGTTTTTAAAGAATCATCAATAATTTAAACTTCAGATCATTTCATTTCCAGTAAAATAATTTAAATTCTAATCCTAATTATTACGGGAGTTCATTTCGTTTCAGCCCGGATAGCTCAGTCGGTAGAGCGTTAAGCCTTCAACCTAACGGTCCAGGGTTCGCGTCCCTGTTCGGGCGACTCTGTTTTTGAAGAATCATCAATAATTTAAACTTCAGATCATTTAATTTCCAGTAAAATAATTTAAATTCTAATCCTAATTATTACGGGAGTTCATTTCGTTTCAGCCTGGTTAGCTCAGTCGGTAGAGCGTTAAGCCTTCAACCTAACGGTCCAGGGTTCGAGTCCCTGTTCTGGCGACTCTGTTTTTGAAGAATCATCAATAATTTAAACTTCAGATCATTTCACTTTCAATAAATTTATGTAAATTCTAATTCCAATTATTACGGGAGTTCACCTCGCTTGAGCCCGGATAGCGTTAGGCTTTTAACCTAACGGTCTTGGGTTCGAGTCCCTGTTCGGGCGACTCTGTTTTGAAGAATCATCAGTAATTTAAACTTCAGATCATTTCACTTTCAATAAATTTATGTAAATTCTAATTCCAATTATTACGGGAGTTCACCTCGCTTGAGCCCGGATAGCTCAGTCGGTAAAGCGTTAGGCTTTTAACCTAACGGTCCAGGGTTCGAGTCCCTGTTCGGGCGACTTTGTTTTTAAAGCATCATCAATAATTTAAAATTCAGATCATTTAATTTGCAGTAAAATTATTGAAATTCTAATCCCAATTATTACGGTAGTTCATTTCGTTTCAGGCCGGATAGCTCAGTCGGTAGAGTGTTAGGCTTTTAACCTAACGGTCCAGGGTTCGAGTACCTGTTCGGGCGATTCAATTTTTGAACATTCATAAAAATTTGAACTTCATATCATTTCTCTTAGAGTAAAATTATGAAAATTCTAATCCCAATTATTAAGGGAGCTCACCTCGCTTGAGCCCGGATAGCTCAGTCGGTAGAGCGTTAGGCTTTCAACCTAACGGCCCAGGGTTCGAGTCCCTGATCGGACGATTCTGTTTTTAAAGAATCATCAATAATTTAAACTTCAGATCGTTTCACTTTCAATAAATTTATGTAAATTCTAATTCCAATTTTTACGGGAGTTCACCTCGCTTGAGCCCGGATAGCTCAGTCGGTAGAGTGTTAGGCTTTTAACCTAACGGTTAAGGGTTCGAGTCCCTGTTTGGGCGACTCTGTTTTTAAAGAATCATCAATAATTTAAACTTCAGATCACTTAATTTCCAGTAAAATTATTTAAATTCTAATCCCAATTATTACGGGAGTTCATGTCGTTTCAGCCCGGATCGCTCAGTCGGTAGAGCGTTAAGCCTTCAACCTAACGGTCCAGGGTTCGCGTCCCTGTTCGGGCGACTCTGTTTTTGAAGAATCATCAATAATTTAAACTTCAGATCATTTAATTTCCAGTAAAATAATTTAAATTCTAATCCTAATTATTACGGGAGTTAATTTCGTTTCAGCCCGGATAGCTCAGTAGGTAGAGCGTTAAGCCTTCAACCTAACGGTCCAGGGTTCGAGTCCCTGTTCTGGCGACTCTGTTTTTGAAGAATCATCAATAATTTAAACTTCAGATCATTTCACTTTCAATAAATTTATGTAAATTCTAATTCCAATTATTACGGGAGTTCACCTCGCTTGAGCCCGGATAGCTCAGTCGGTAGAGCGTTAGGCTTTTAACCTAACGGTCCAGGGTTCGAGTCCCTGTTCGGGCGACTTTGTTTTTAAAGAATCATCAATAATTTAAAATTCAGATCATTTAATTTGCAGTAAAATTATTGAAATTCTAATCCCAATTATTACGGTAGTTCATTTCGTTTCAGGCCGGATAGCTCAGTCGGTAGAGTGTTAGGCTTTTAACCTAACGGTCCAGGGTTCGAGTACCTGTTCGGGCGATTCAATTTTTGAAAATTCATAAAAATTTGAACTTCATATCATTTCTCTTAGAGTAAAATTATGAAAATTCTAATCCCAATTATTAAGGGAGTTCACCTCGCTTGAGCCCGGATAGCTCAGTCGGTAGAGCGTTAGGCTTTAAACCTAACGGCCCAGGGTTCGAGTCCCTGATCGGACGATTCTGTTTTTAAAGAATCATCAATAATTTAAACTTCAGATCGTTTCACTTTCAATAAATTTATGTAAATTCTAAATCCAATTTTTACGGGAGTTCACCTCGCTTGAGCCCGGATAGCTCAGTCGGTAGAGCGTTAGGCTTTTAACCTAAAGGTTAAGGGTTCGAGTCCCTGTTTGGGCGACTCTGTTTTTAAAGAATCATCAATAATTTAAAATTCAGATCATTTAATTTCCAGTAAAATTATTGAAATTCTAATCCCAATTAATACGGGAGTTCACGTCGCTTGAGCCCGGATAGCTCAGTCGGTAGAGCGTTAGGCTTTAAACCTAACGGTCCAGGGTTCGAGTCCCTGTTCGGGCGACTCTGTTTTGAAGAATCATCAGTAATTTAAACTTCAGATCATTTCACTTTCAATAAATTTATGTAAATTCTAATTCCAATTATTACGGGAGTTCACCTCGCTTGAGCCCTGATAGCTCAGTCGGTAGAGCGTTAGGCTTTTAACCTAACGGTCCAGGGTTCGAGTTCCTGTTCGGGCGACTTTGTTTTTAAAGAATCATCAATAATTTAAACTTCAGATCATTTAATTTCCAGTAAAATAATTTAAATTCTAATCCTAATTATTACGGGAGTTCATTTCGTTTCAGCCCGGATAGCTCAGTCGGTAGAGCGTTAAGCCTTCAACCTAACGGTCCAGGGTTCGAGTCCCTGTTCTGGCGACTCTGTTTTTGAAGAATCATCAATAATTTGAACTTCAGATCATTTCACTTTCAATAAATTTATGTAAATTCTAATTCCAATTATTACGGGAGTTCACCTCGCTTGAGCCCGGATAGCTCAGTCGGTAGAGTGTTAGGCTTTTAACCTAACGGTTAAGGGTTCGAGTCCCTGTTTGGGCGACTCTGTTTTTAAAGAATCATCAATAATTTAAACTTCAGATCACTTAATTTCCAGTAAAATTATTTAAATTCTAATCCCAATTATTACGGGAGTTCATGTCGTTTCAGCCCGGATCGCTCAGTCGGTAGAGCGTTAAGCCTTCAACCTAACGGTCCAGGGTTCGCGTCCCTGTTCGGGCGACTCTGTTTTTGAAGAATCATCAATAATTTAAACTTCAGATCATTTAATTTCCAGTAAAATAATTTAAATTCTAATCCTAATTATTACGGGAGTTAATTTCGTTTCAGCCCGGATAGCTCAGTAGGTAGAGCGTTAAGCCTTCAACCTAACGGTCCAGGGTTCGAGTCCCTGTTCTGGCGACTCTGTTTTTGAAGAATCATCAATAATTTAAACTTCAGATCATTTCACTTTCAATAAATTTATGTAAATTCTAATTCCAATTATTACGGGAGTTCACCTCGCTTGAGCCCGGATAGCTCAGTCGGTAGAGCGTTAGGCTTTTAACCTAACGGTCCAGGGTTCGAGTCCCTGTTCGGGCGACTTTGTTTTTAAAGAATCATCAATAATTTAAAATTCAGATCATTTAATTTGCAGTAAAATTATTGAAATTCTAATCCCAATTATTACGGTAGTTCATTTCGTTTCAGGCCGGATAGCTAAGTCGGTAGAGTGTTAGGCTTTTAACCTAACGGTCCAGGGTTCGAGTACCTGTTCGGGCGATTCAATTTTTGAAAATTCATAAAAATTTGAACTTCATATCATTTCTCTTAGAGTAAAATTATGAAAATTCTAATCCCAATTATTAAGGGAGTTCACCTCGCTTGAGCCCGGATAGCTCAGTCGGTAGAGCGTTAGGCTTTAAACCTAACGGCCCAGGGTTCGAGTCCCTGATCGGACGATTCTGTTTTTAAAGAATCATCAATAATTTAAACTTCAGATCGTTTCACTTTCAATAAATTTATGTAAATTCTAAATCCAATTTTTACGGGAGTTCACCTCGCTTGAGCCCGGATAGCTCAGTCGGTAGAGCGTTAGGCTTTTAACCTAAAGGTTAAGGGTTCGAGTCCCTGTTTGGGCGACTCTGTTTTTAAAGAATCATCAATAATTTAAAATTCAGATCATTTAATTTCCAGTAAAATTATTGAAATTCTAATCCCAATTAATACGGGAGTTCACGTCGCTTGAGCCCGGATAGCTCAGTCGGTAGAGCGTTAGGCTTTAAACCTAACGGTCCAGGGTTCGAGTCCCTGTTCGGGCGACTCTGTTTTGAAGAATCATCAGTAATTTAAACTTCAGATCATTTCACTTTCAATAAATTTATGTAAATTCTAATTCCAATTATTACGGGAGTTCACCTCGCTTGAGCCCTGATAGCTCAGTCGGTAGAGCGTTAGGCTTTTAACCTAACGGTCCAGGGTTCGAGTTCCTGTTCGGGCGACTTTGTTTTTAAAGAATCATCAATAATTTAAAATTCAGATCATTTAATTTGCAGTAAAATTATTGAAATTCTAATCCCAATTATTACGGTAGTTCATTTCGTTTCAGGCCGGATAGCTCAGTCGGTAGAGTGTTAAGCCTTCAACCTAACGGTCCAGGGTTCGCGTCCCTGTTCGGGCGACTCTGTTTTTGAAGAATCATCAATAATTTAAACTTCAGATCATTTAATTTCCAGTAAAATAATTTAAATTCTAATCCTAATTATTACGGGAGTTCATTGCGTTTCAGCCCGGATAGCTCAGTCGGTAGAGCGTTAAGCCTTCAACCTAACGGTCCAGTGTTCAAGTCCCTGTTCTGGCGACTCTGTTTTTGAAGAATCATCAATAATTTAAACTTCAGATCACTTAATTTCCAGTAAAATTATTTAAATTCTATTCCCAATTATTACGGGAGTTCATATCGTTTCAGCCCGGATAGCTCAGTCGGTAGAGCGTTAGGCTTTTAAGCTAACGGTCCAGGGTTCGAGTCCCTGTTCGGGCGATTCGTTTTTTGAACATTCATAAACATTTGAACTTCAGATCATTTCACTTTCAATAAATTTATGTAAATTCTAATTCCAATTTTTACGGGAGTTCACCGCGCTTGAGCCCGGAAAGCTCAGTCGGTAGAGCGTTAGGCTTTTAACCTAACGGTTAAGGGTTCGAGTCCCTGTTTGGGCGACTCTGTTTTTAAAGAATCATCAATAATTTAAAATTCAGATCATTTAATTTCCAGTAAAATTATTGAAATTCTAATCCCAATTATTACGGGAGTTCACCTCGCTTGAGCCCGGATAGCTCAGTCGGTAGAGCGTTAGGGCTTTAACCTAACGGTCCAGGGTTCGAGTCCCTGTTCGGACGATTCTGTTTTTAAAGAATCATCACTAATTTGAACTTCAGATCACTTAATTTCCAGTAAAATTATTTAAATTCTAATCCCAATTATTACGGGAGTTCACCTCGCTTGAGCCCGGATAGCTCAGTCGGTAGAGCGTTAGGCTTTTAACCTAACGGTCCAGGGTTTGAGTCCCTGTTCGGGCGATTCGTTTTTTGAACATTCATAAACATTTGAACTTCAGATCATTTCACTTTCAATAAATTTATGTAAATTTTAATTCCTATTTTTACGGGAGTTCACCTCGCTTGGGCCCGGATAGCTCAGTCGGTAGAGCGTTAGGCTTTTAACCTAACGGCCCAGGGTTCGAGTCCCTGTTCGGACGATTCTGTTTTTAAAGAATCATCACTAATTTGAACTTCAGATCACTTAATTTCCAGTAAAATTATTTAAATTCTAATCCCAATTATTACGGGAGTTCACCTCGCTTGAGCCCGGATAGCTCAGTCGGTAGAGCGTTAGGCTTTTAACCTAACGGTCCAGGGTTTGAGTCCCTGTTCGGGCGATTCGTTTTTTGAACATTCATAAACATTTGAACTTCAGATCATTTCACTTTCAATAAATTTATGTAAATTTTAATTCCAATTTTTACGGGAGTTCACCTCGCTTGGGCCCGAATAGCTCAGTCGGTAGAGTGTTAGGCTTTTAACCTAACGGTTAAGGGTTCGAGTCCCTGTTTGGGCGACTCTGTTTTTAAAGAATCATCAATAATTTAAAATTCAGATCATTTAATTTCCAGTAAAATTATTGAAATTCTAATCCCAATTAATACGGGAGTTCACCTCGCTTGAGCCCGGATAGCTCAGTCGGTAGAGCGTTAGGCTTTAAACCTAACGGTCCAGGGTTCGAGTCCCTGTTCGGGCGACTCTGTTTTGAAGAATCATCAGTAATTTAAACTTCAGATCATTTCACTTTCAATAAATTTATGTAAATTCTAATTCCAATTATTACGGGAGTTCACCTCGCTTGAGCCCGGATAGCTCAGTCGGTAGAGCGTTAGGCTTTTAAGCTAACGGTCCAGGGTTCGAGTCCCTGTTTGGGCGACTTTGTTTTTAAAGAATCATCAATAATTTAAAATTCAGATCATTTAATTTGCAGTAAAATTATTGAAATTCTAATCCCAATTATTACGGTAGTTCATTTCGTTTCAGGCCGGATAGCTCAGTCGGTAGAGTGTTAGGCTTTTAACCTAACGGTCCAGGGTTCGAGTACCTGTTCGGGCGATTCAATTTTTGAACATTCATAAAAATTTGAACTTCATATCATTTCTCTTAGAGTAAAATTATGAAAATTCTAATCCCAATTATTAAGGGAGTTCACCTCGTTTGAGCCCGGATAGCTCAGTCGGTAGAGCGTTAGGCTTTTAACCTAACGGCCCAGGGTTTGAGTCCCTGATCGGACGATTCTGTTTTTAAAGAATCATCAATAATTTAAACTTCAGATCGTTTCACTTTCAATAAATTTATGTAAATTCTAATTCCAATTTTTACGGGAGTTCACCTCGCTTGAGCCCGGATAGCTCAGTCGGTAGAGCGTTAGGCTTTTAACCTAACGGTTAAGGGTTCGAGTCCCTGTTTGGGCGACTCTGTTTTTAAAGAATCATCAATAATTTAAACTTCAGATCACTTAATTTCCAGTAAAATTATTTAAATTCTAATCCCAATTATTACGGGAGTTCATTTCGTTTCAGGCCGGATAGCTCAGTCGGTAGAGTGTTAGGCTTTTAACCTAACGGTCCAGGGTTCGAGTACCTGTTCGGGGGATTCACTTTTTGAACATTCATAAAAATTTGAACTTCATATCATTTCTCTTGGAGTAAAATTATGAAAATTCTAATCCCAATTATTACGGGAGTTCACCTCGCTTGAGCCCGGATAGCTCAGTCGGTAGAGCGTTAGGCTTTTAACCTAATGGCCCAGGGTTCGAGTCCCTGATCGGACGATTCTGTTTTTAAAGAATCATCAATAATTTAAACTTCAGATCGTTTCACTTTCAATAAATTTATGTAAATTCTAATTCCAATTTTTACAGGAGTTCACCTCGCTTGAGCCCGGATAGCTCAGTCGGTAGAGCGTTAGGCTTTTAACCTAACGGTTAAGGGTTCGAGTCCCTGTTTGGGCGACTCTGTTTTTAAAGAATCATCAATAATTTAAACTTCAGATCACTTAATTTCCAGTAAAATTATTTAAATTCTAATCCCAATTATAACGGGAGTTCATGTCGTTTCAGCCCGGATCGCTCAGTCGGTAGAGCGTTAAGCCTTCAACCTAACGGTCCAGGGTTCGCGTCCCTGTTCGGGCGACTCTGTTTTTGAAGAATCATCAATAATTTAAACTTCAGATCATTTAATTTCCAGTAATATAATTTAAATTCTAATCCTAATTATTACGGGAGTTCATTTCGTTTCAGCCCGGATAGCTCAGTCGGTAGAGCGTTAAGCCTTCAACCTAACGGTCCAGGGTTCGAGTCCCTATTCGGGCGACTCTGTTTTTGAAGAATCATCAATAATTTAAACTTCAGATCACTTAATTTCCAGTAAAATTATTTAAATTCTAATCCCAATTATTACGGGAGTTCATGTCGTTTCAGCCCGGATCGCTAAGTCGGTAGAGCGTTAAGCCTTCAACCTAACGGTCCAGGGTTCGCGTCCCTGTTCGGGCGACTCTGTTTTTGAAGAATCATCAATAATTTAAACTTCAGATCATTTAATTTCCAGTAAAATAATTTAAATTCTAATCCTAATTATTACGGGAGTTCATTTCGTTTCAGCCCGGATAGCTCAGTCGGTAGAGCGTTAAGCCTTCAACCTAACGGTCCAGGGTTCGAGTCCTTGTTCGGGCGACTCTGTTTTTGAAGAATCATCAATAATTTAAACTTCAGATCACTTAATTTCCAGTAAAATGATTTAAATTCTAATCCCAATTATTACGGGAGTTCATATCGTTTCAGCCCGGATAGCTCAGTCGGTAGAGCGTTAGGCTTTTAAGCTAACGGTCCAGGGTTCGAGTCCCTGTTTGGGCGATTCGTTTTTTGAACATTCATAAACATTTGAACTTCAGATCATTTCACTTTCAATAAATTTATGTAAATTCTAATTCCAATTATTACGGGAGTTCACATCGCTTGAGCCCGGATAGCTCAGTCGGTAGAGCGTTAGGCTTTTAACCTAACGGTCCAGGGTTCGAGTCCCTGTTCGGGCGACTTTGTTTTTAAAGAATCATCAATAATTTAAAATTCAGATCATTTAATTTGCAGTAAAATTATTGAAATTCTAATCCCAATTATTACGGGAGTTCACCTCGCTTGAGCCCGGATAGCTCAGTCGGTAGAGCGTTAGGCTTTTAACCTAACGGTTAAGGGTTCGAGTCCCTGTTTGGGCGACTCTGTTTTTAAAGAATCATCAATAATTTAAACTTCAGATCACTTAATTTCCAGTAAAATTATTTAAATTCTAATCCCAATTATTACGGGAGTTCATTTCGTTTAAGGCCGGATAGCTCAGTCGGTAGAGTGTTAGGCTTTTAACCTAACGGTCCAGGGTTCGAGTACCTGTTCGGGCGATTCACTTTTTGAACATTCATAAAAATTTGAACTTCATATCATTTCTCTTGGAGTAAAATTATGAAAATTCTAATCCCAATTATTACGGGAGTTCACCTCGCTTGAGCCCGGATAGCTCAGTCGGTAGAGCGTTAGGCTTTTAACCTAACGGTTAAGGGTTCGAGTCCCTGTTTGGGCGACTCTGTTTTTAAAGAATCATCAATAATTTAAACTTCAGATCACTTAATTTCCAGTAAAATTATTTAAATTCTAATCCCAATTATTACGGGAGTTCATGTCGTTTCAGCCCGGATCGCTCAGTCGGTAGAGCGTTAAGCCTTCAACCTAACGGTCCAGGGTTCGCGCCCCTGTTCGAGCGACTCTGTTTTTGAAGAATCATCAATAATTTAAACTTCAGATCATTTAATTTCTAGTAAAATAATTTAAATTCTAATCCTAATTATTACGGGAGTTCATTTCGTTTCAGCCCGGATAGCTCAGTCGGTAGAGCGTTAAGCCTTCAACCTAACGGTCCAGGGTTCGAGTCCCTGTTCGGGCGACTCTGTTTTTGAAGAATCATCAATAATTTAAACTTCAGATCACTTAATTTCCAGTAAAATTATTTAAATTTAATCCCAATTATTACGGGAGTTCATATCGTTTCAGCCCGGATAGCTCAGTCGGTAGAGCGTTAGGCTTTTAAGCTAACGGTCCAGGGTTCGAGTCCCTGTTCGGGCGATTCGTTTTTTGAACATTCATAAACATTTGAACTTCAGATCATTTCACTTTCAATAAATTTATGTAAATTCTAATTCCAATTTTTACGGGAGTTCACCTCGCTTGAGCCCGGATAGCCCAGTCGGTAGAGCGTTAGGCTTTTAACCTAACGGTTAAGGGTTCGAGTCCCTGTTTGGGCGACTCGGTTTTTAAAGAATCATCAATAATTTAAACTTCAGATCACTTAATTTCCAGTAAAATTATTTAAATTCTAATCCCAATTATTACGGGAGTTCATTTCGTTTAAGGCCGGATAGCTCAGTCGGTAGAGTGTTAGGCTTTTAACCTAACGGTCCAGGGTTCGAGTACCTGTTCGGGCGATTCACTTTTTGAACATTCATAAAAATTTGAACTTCATATCATTTCTCTTGGAGTAAAATTATGAAAATTCTAATCCCAATTATTACGGGAGTTCACCTCGCTTGAGCCCGGATAGCTCAGTCGGTGGAGCGTTAGGCTTTTAACCTAACGGTTAAGGGTTCGAGTCCCTGTTTGGGCGACTCTGTTTTTAAAGAATCATCAATAATTTAAACTTCAGATCACTTAATTTCCAGTAAAATTATTTAAATTCTAATCCCAATTATTACGGGAGTTCATTTCGTTTAAGGCCGGATAGCTCAGTCCGTAGAGTGTTAGGCTTTTAACCTAACGGTCCAGGGTTCGAGTACCTGTTCGGGCGATTCACTTTTTGAACATTCATAAAAATTTGAACTTCATATCATTTCTCTTGGAGTAAAATTATGAAAATTCTAATCCCAATTATTACGGGAGTTCACCTCGCTTGAGCCCGGATAGCTCAGTCGGTAGAGCGTTAGGCTTTTAACCTAACGGCCCAGGGTTCGAGTCCCTGATCGGACGATTCTGTTTTTAAAGAATCATCAATAATTTAAACTTCAGATCGTTTACCTTTCAATAAATTTATGTAAATTCTAATTCCAATTTTTACGGGAGTTCACCTCGCTTGAGCCCGGATAGCTCAGTCGGTAGAGCGTTAGGCTTTTAACCTAACGGTTAAGGGTTCGAGTCCCTGTTTGGGCAACTCTGTTTTTAAAGAATCATCAATAATTTAAACTTCAGATCACTTAATTTCCAGTAAAATTATTTAAATTCTAAACCCAATTATTACGGGAGTTCATGTCGTTTCAGCCCGGATCGCTCAGTCGGTAGAGCGTTAAGCCTTCAACCTAACGGTCCAGGGTTCGCGCCCCTGTTCGAGCGACTCTGTTTTTGAAGAATCATCAATAATTTAAACTTCAGATCATTTAATTTCCAGTAAAATAATTTAAATTCTAATCCTAATTATTACGGGAGTTCATTTCGTTTCAGCCCGGATAGCTCAGTCGGTAGAGCGTTAAGCCTTCAACCTAACGGTCCAGGGTTCGAGTCCCTGTTCGGGCGACTCTGTTTTTGAAGAATCATCAATAATTTAAACTTCAGATCACTTAATTTCCAGTAAAATTATTTAAATTCTAATCCCAATTATTACGGGAGTTCATATCGTTTCAGCCCGGATAGCTCAGTCGGTAGAGCGTTAGGCTTTTAAGTAAACGGTCCAGGGTTCGAGTCCCTGTTCGGGCGATTCGTTTTTTGAACATTCATAAACATTTGAACTTCAGATCATTTCACTTTCAATAAATTTATGTAAATTCTAATTATAATTTTTACGGGAGTTCACCTCGCTTGAGCCCGGATAGCTCAGTCGGTAGAGCGTTAGGCTTTTAAATTAACGGTTAAGGGTTCGAGTCCCTGTTTGGGCGACTCTATTTTTAAAGAATCATCAATAATTTAAACTTCAGATCACTTAATTTCCAGTAAAATTATTTAAATTCTAATCCCAATTATTACGGGAGTTCATGTCGTTTCAGCCCGGATCGCTCAGTCGGTAGAGCGTTAAGCCTTCAACCTAACGGTCCAGGGTTCGCGGCCCTGTTCGGGCGACTCTGTTTTTGAAGAATCATCAATAATTTAAACTTCAGATCATTTAATTTCCAGTAAAATAATTTAAATTCTAATCCTAATTATTGAGGGAGTTCATTTCGTTTCAGCCCGGATAGCTCAGTCGGTAGAGCGTTAAGCCTTCAACCTAACGGTCCAGGGTTCGAGTCCTTGTTCGGGCGACTCTGTTTTTGAAGAATCATCAATAATTTAAACTTCAGATCACTTAATTTCCAGTAAAATTATTTAAATTCTAATCCCAATTATTACGGGAGTTCATGTCGTTTCAGCCCGGATCGCTCAGTCGGTAGAGCGTTAGGCTTTTAACCTAACGGTTAAGGGTTCGAGTCCCTGTTTGGGCGACTCTCTTTTTAAAGAATTATCAATAATTTAAACTTCAGATCACTTAATTTCCAGTAAAATTATTTAAATTCTAATCCCAATTATTACGGGAGTTCACCTCGCTTGAGCCCGGATAGCTCAGTCGGTAGAGCGTTAGGCTTTTAACCTAACGGTTAAGGGTTCGAGTCCCTGTTTGGGCGACTCTGTTTTTAAAGAATCATCAGTAATTTAAACTTCAGATCACTTAATTTCCAGTAAAATTATTTAAATTCTAATCCCAATTATTACGGGAGTTCATGTCGTTTCAGCCCGGATCGCTCAGTCGGTAGAGCGTTAAGCCTTCAACCTAACGGTCCAGGGTTCGCGTCCCTTTTCGGGCGACTCTGTTTTCTAAGAATCATCAATAATTTAAACCTCAGATCATTTAATTTCCAGTAAAATAATTTAAATTCTAATCCTAATTATTACGGGAGTTCATTTCGTTTCAGCCCGGATAGCGCAGTCGGTAGAGCGTTAAGCCTTCAACCTAACGGTCCAGGGTTCGAGTCCCTGTTCGGGCGACTCTGTTTTTGAAGAATCATCAATAATTTAAACTTCAGATCGTTTCACTTTCAATAAATTTATGTAAATTCTAATTCCAATTATTACGGGAGTTCACCTCGCTTGAGCGCGGATAGCTCACTCGGTAGAGCGTTAGGCTTTTAACCTAACGGTTAAGGGTTCGAGTCGCTGTTTGGGCGACTCTGTTTTTAAAGAATCATCAATATTTTAAACTTTAGATCACTTAATTTCCAGTAAAATTATTTAAATTCTAATCCCAATTATTACGGGAGTTCATATCGTTTCAGCCCGGTTGGCTCAATCGGTAGAGCGTTAGGCTTTTAAGCTAACGGTCCAGGGTTCGAGTCCCTGTTCGGGCGATTCGTTTTTTGAACATTCATAAACATTTGAACTTCAGATCATTTCACTTTCAATAAATTTATGTAAATTCTAATTCCAATTTTTACGGGAGTTCACCTCGCTTGAGCCCGGATAGCTCAGTCGGTAGAGCGTTAGGCTTTTAACCTAACGGTTAAGGGTTCGAGTCCCTGTTTGGGCGACTCTGTTTTTAAAGAATCATCAGTAATTTAAACTTCAGATCACTTAATTTCCAGTAAAATTATTTAAATTCTAATCCCAATTATTACGGGAGTTCATGTCGTTTCAGCCCGGATCGCTCAGTCGGTAGAGCGTTAAGCCTTCAACCTAACGGTCCAGGGTTCGCGTCCCTGTTCGGGCGACTCTGTTTTTGAAGAATCATCAATAATTTAAACTTCAGATCATTTAATTTCCAGTAAAATAATTTAAATTCTAATCCTAATTATTACGGGAGTTCATTTCGTTTCAGCCCGGATAGCTCAGTCGGTAGAGCGTTAAGCCTTCAACCTAACGGTCCAGGGTTCGAGTCCCTGTTCGGGCGACTCTGTTTTTGAAGAATCATCAATAATTTAAACTTCAGATCACTTAATTTCCAGTAAAATTATTTAAATTCTAATCCCAATTATTACGGGAGTTCATGTCGTTTCAGCCCGGATCGCTCAGTCGGTAGAGCGTTAGGCTTTTAACCTAACGGTTAAGGGTTCGAGTCCCTGTTTGGGCGACTCTCTTTTTAAAGAATTATCAATAATTTAAACTTCAGATCACTTAATTTCCAGTAAAATTATTTAAATTCTAATCCCAATTATTACGGGAGTTCACCTCGCTTGAGCCCGGATAGCTCAGTCGGTAGAGCGTTAGGCTTTTAACCTAACGGTTAAGGGTTCGAGTCCCTGTTTGGGCGACTCTGTTTTTAAAGAATCATCAGTAATTTAAACTTCAGATCACTTAATTTCCAGTAAAATTATTTAAATTCTAATCCCAATTATTACGGGAGTTCATGTCGTTTCAGCCCGGATCGCTCAGTCGGTAGAGCGTTAAGCCTTCAACCTAACGGTCCAGGGTTCGCGTCCCTTTTCGGGCGACTCTGTTTTCTAAGAATCATCAATAATTTAAACCTCAGATCATTTAATTTCCAGTAAAATAATTTAAATTCTAATCCTAATTATTACGGGAGTTCATTTCGTTTCAGCCCGGATAGCGCAGTCGGTAGAGCGTTAAGCCTTCAACCTAACGGTCCAGGGTTCGAGTCCCTGTTCGGGCGACTCTGTTTTTGAAGAATCATCAATAATTTAAACTTCAGATCGTTTCACTTTCAATAAATTTATGTAAATTCTAATTCCAATTATTACGGGAGTTCACCTCGCTTGAGCGCGGATAGCTCACTCGGTAGAGCGTTAGGCTTTTAACCTAACGGTTAAGGGTTCGAGTCGCTGTTTGGGCGACTCTGTTTTTAAAGAATCATCAATATTTTAAACTTTAGATCACTTAATTTCCAGTAAAATTATTTAAATTCTAATCCCAATTATTACGGGAGTTCATATCGTTTCAGCCCGGTTGGCTCAATTGGTAGAGCGTTAGGCTTTTAAGCTAACGGTCCAGGGTTCGAGTCCCTGTTAGGGCGATTCGTTTTTTGAACATTCATAAACATTTGAACTTCAGATCATTTCACTTTCAATAAATTTATGTAAATTCTAATTCCAATTTTTACGGGAGTTCACCTCGCTTGAGCCCGGATAGCTCAGTCGGTAGAGCGTTAGGCTTTTAACCTAACGGTTAAGGGTTCGAGTCCCTGTTTGGGCGACTCTGTTTTTAAAGAATCATCAGTAATTTAAACTTCAGATCACTTAATTTCCAGTAAAATTATTTAAATTCTAATCCCAATTATTACGGGTGTTCATGTCGTTTCAGCCCGGATCGCTCAGTCGATAGAGCGTTAAGCCTTCAACCTAACGGTCCAGGGTTCGCGTCCCTGTTCGGGCGACTCTGTTTTTGAAGAATCATCAATAATTTAAACTTCAGATCATTTAATTTCCAGTAAAATAATTTAAATTCTAATCCTAATTATTACGGGAGTTCATTTCGTTTCAGCCCGGATAGCTCAGTCGGTAGAGCGTTAAGCCTTCAACCTAACGGTCCAGGGTTCGAGTCCCTGTTCGGGCGACTCTGTTTTTGAAGAATCATCAATAATTTAAACTTCAGATCACTTAATTTCCAGTAAAATTATTTAAATTCTAATCCCAATTATTACGGGAGTTCATGTCGTTTCAGCCCGGATCGCTCAGTCGGTAGAGCGTTAAGCCTTCAACCTAACGGTCCAGGGTTCGCGCCCCTGTTCGGGCGACTCTGTTTTTGAAGAATCATCAATAATTTAAACTTCAGATCATTTAATTTCCAGTAAAATAATTTAAATTCTAATCCTAATTATTACGGGAGTTCATTTCGTTTCAGCCCCGATAGCTCAGTCGGTAGAGCGTTAAGCCTTCAACCTAACGGTCCAGGGTTCCAGTCCCTGTTCGGGCGACTCTGTTTTTGAGGAATCGTCAATAATTTAAACTTCAGATCACTTAATTTCCAGTAAAATTATTTAAATTCTAATCCTAATTATTACGGGAGTTCATTTTGTTTCAGGCCGGATAGCTCAGTCGGTAGAGTGTTAGGCTTTTAACCTAACGGTCCAGGGTTCGAGTACCTGTTCGGGCGATTCACTTTTTGAACATTCATAAAAATTTGAACTTCATATCATTTCTCTTGGAGTAAAATTATGTAAATTCTAATTCCAATTATTACGGGAGTTCACCTCGCTTGAGCCCGGATAGCTCAGTCGGTAGAGCGTTAGGCTTGTAACCTAACGGTCCAGGCCTCGAGTCCCTGATCGGACGATTCTGTTTTTAAAGAATCATCAATAATTTAAACTTCAGATCGTTTACCTTTCAATAAATTTATGTAAATTCTAATTCCAATTTTTACGGGAGTTCACCTCGCTTGAGCCCGGATAGCTCAGTCGGTAGAGCGTTAGGCTTTTAACCTAACGGTTAAGGGTTCGAGTCCCTGTTTGGGCGACTCTGTTTTTAAAGAATCATCAATAATTTAAACTTCAGATCACTTAATTTCCAGTAAAATTATTTAAATTCTAATCCCAATTATTACGGGAGTTCATTTCGTTTCAGGCCGGATAGCTCAGTCGGTAGATTGTTAGGCTTTTAACCTAACGGTCCAGGGTTCGAGTACCTGTTCGGGCGATTCACTTTTTGAACATTCATAAAAATTTGAACTTCATATCATTTCTCTTGGAGTAAAATTATGAAAATTCTAATCCCAATTATTACGGGAGTTCACCTCGCTTGAGCCCGGATAGCTCAGTCGGTAGAGCGTTAGGCTTTTAACCTAACGGCCCAGGGTTCGAGTCCCTGATCGGACGATTCTGTTTTTAAAGAATCATCAATAATTTAAACTTCAGATCGTTTACCTTTCAATAAATTTATGTAAATTCTAATTCCAATTTTTACGGGAGTTCACCTCGCTTGAGCCCGGATAGCTCAGTCGGTAGAGCGTTAGGCTTTTAACCTACCGGTTAAGGGTTCGAGTCCCTGTTTGGGCGACTGTTTTTAAAGAATCATCAATAATTTAAACTTCAGATCACTTAATTTCCAGTAAAATTATTTAAATTCTAATCCCAATTATTACGGGAGTTCATGTCGTTTCAGCCCGGATCGCTCAGTCGGTAGAGCGTTAAGCCTTCAACCTAACGGTCCAGGGTTCGCGCCCCTGTTCGGGCGACTCTGTTTTTGAAGAATCATCAATAATTTAAACTTCAGATCATTTAATTTCCAGTAAAATAATTTAAATTCTAATCCTAATTATTACGGGAGTTCATTTCGTTTCAGCCCGATAGCTCAGTCGGTAGAGCGTTAAGCCTTCAACCTAACGGTCCAGGGTTCCAGTCCCTGTTCGGGCGACTCTGTTTTTGAAGAATCGTCAATAATTTAAACTTCAGATCACTTAATTTCCAGTAAAATTATTTAAATTCTAATCCCAATTATTACGGGAGTTCATTTCGTTTCAGGCCGGATAGCTCAGTCGGTAGAGTGTTAGGCTTTTAACCTAACGGTCCAGGGTTCGAGTACCTGTTCGGGCGATTCACTTTTTGAACATTCATAAAAATTTGAACTTCATATCATTTCTCTTGGAGTAAAATTATGTAAATTCTAATTCCAATTATTACGGGAGTTCACCTCGCTTGAGCCCGGATAGCTCAGTCGGTAGAGCGTTAGGCTTGTAACCTAACGGTCCAGAGTTCTAGTCCCTTTTCGGGCGATCGTTTTTTGAACATTCATAAACATTTGAACTTCAGATCATTTCACTTTCAATAAATTTATGTAAATTCTAATTCCAATTTTTACGGGAGTTCACCTCGCTTGAGCCCGGATAGCTCAGTCGGTAGAGCGTTAGGCTTTTAACCTAACGGTTAAGGGTTCGAGTCCCTGTTTGGGCGACTCTGTTTTTAAAGAATCATCAATAATTTAAACTTCAGATCACTTAATTTCCAGTAAAATTATTTAAATTCTAATCCCAATTATTACGGGAGTTCATGTCGTTTCAGCCCGGATCGCTCAGTCGGTAGAGCGTTAAGCCTTCAACCTAACGGTCCAGGGTTCGCGTCCCTGTTCGGGCGACTCTGTTTTTGAAGAATCATCAATAATTTAAACCTCACATCATTTAATTTCCAGTAAAATAATTTAAATTCTAATCCTAATTATTACGGGAGTTCATTTCGTTTCAGCCCAGATCGCTCAGTCGGTAGAGCGTTAAGCCTTCAACCTAACGGTCCAGGGTTCGAGTCCCTGTTCGGGCGACTCTGTTTTTGAAGAATCATCAATAATTTAAACTTCAGATCGTTTCACTTTCAATAAATTTATGTAAATTCTAATTCCAATTATTACGGGAGTTCACCTCGCTTGAGCGCGGATAGCTCAGTCGGTAGAGCGTTAGGCTTTTAACCTAACGGTTAAGGGTTCGAGTCCCTGTTTGGGCGACTCTGTTTTTAAAGAATCATCAATATTTTAAACTTTAGATCACTTAATTTCCAGTAAAATTATTTAAATTCTAATCCCAATTATTACGGGAGTTCATATCGTTTCAGACCGAATAGCTCAGTCGGTAGAGCGTTAGGCTTTTAAGCTAACGGTCCAGGGTTCGAGTCCCTGTTCGGGCGATTCGTTTTTTGAACATTCATAAACATTTGAACTTCAGATCATTTCACTTTCAATAAATTTATGTAAATTCTAATTCCAATTTTTACGGGAGTTCACCTCGCTTGAGCCCGGATAGCTCAGTCTGTAGAGCGTTAGGCTTTTAACCTAACGGTTAAGGGTTCGAGTCCCTGTTTGGGCGACTCTGTTTTTAAAGAATCATCAGTAATTTAAACTTCAGATCACTTAATTTCCAGTAAAATTATTTAAATTCTAATCCCAATTATTACGGGAGTTCATGTCGTTTCAGCCCGGATCGCTCAGTCGGTAGAGCGTTAGGCTTTTAACCTAACGGTTAAAGGTTCGAGTCCCTGTTTGGGCGACTCTGTTTTTAAAGAATCATCAATAATTTAAACTTCAGATCACTTAATTTCCAGTAAAATTATTTAAATTCTAATCCCAATTATTACGGGAGTTCATGTCGTTTCAGCCCGGATCGCTCAGTCGGTAGAGCGTTAAGCCTTCAACCTAACGGTCCAGGGTTCGCGCCCCTGTTCGGGCGACTCTGTTTTTAAAGAATCATCAATAATTTAAACTTCAGATCGTTTACCTTTCAATAAATTTATGTAAATTCTAATTCCAATTTTTACGGGAGTTCACCTCGCTTGAGCCCGGATAGCTCAGTCGGTAGAGCGTTAGGCTTGTAACCTAACGGTCCAGGGTTCGAGTCCCTGATCGGACGATTCTGTTTTTAAAGAATCATCAATAATTTAAACTTCAGATCGTTTACCTTTCAATAAATTTATGTAAATTCTAATTCCAATTTTTACGGGAGTTCACCTCGCTTGAGCCCGGATAGCTCAGTCGGTAGAGCGTTAGGCTTTTAACCTAACGGTTAAGGGTTCGAGTCCCTGTTTGGGCGACTCTGTTTTTAAAGAATTATCAATAATTTAAACTTCAGATCACTTAATTTCCAGTAAAATTATTTAAATTCTAATCCCAATTATTACGGGAGTTCATGTCGTTTCAGCCCGGATCGCTCAGTCGGTAGAGCGTTAAGCCTTCAACCTAACTGTCCAGGGTTCGCGTCCCTGTTCGGGCGACTCTGTTTTTGAAGAATCATCAATAATTTAAACCTCAGATCATTTAATTTCCAGTAAAATAATTTAAATTCTAATCCTAATTATTACGGGAGTTCATTTCGTTTCAGCCCGGATAGCGCAGTCGGTAGAGCGTTAAGCCTTCAACCTAACGGTCCAGGGTTCGAGTCCCTGTTCGGGCGACTCTGTTTTTGAAGAATCATCAATAATTTAAACTTCAGATCGTTTCACTTTCAAAAAATTTATGTAAATTCTAATTCCAATTTTTACGGGAGTTCACCTCGCTTGAGCCCGGATAGCTCAGTCGGTAGAGCGTTAGGCTTTTAACCTAACGGTTAAGGGTTCGAGTCCCTGTTTGGGCGACTCTGTTTTTAAAGAATCATCAATAATTTAAACTTCAGATCACTTAATTTCCAGTAAAATTATTTAAATTCTAATCCCAATTATTACGGGAGTTCATGTCGTTTCAGCCCGGATCGCTCAGTCGGTAGAGCGTTAAGCCTTCAACCTAACGGTCCAGGGTTCGCGCCCCTGTTCGGGCGACTCTGTTTTTAAAGAATCATCAATAATTTAAACTTCAGATCGTTTACCTTTCAATAAATTTATGTAAATTCTAATTCCAATTTTTACGGGAGTTCACCTCGCTTGAGCCCGGATAGCTCAGTCGGTAGAGCGTTAGGCTTGTAACCTAACGGTCCAGGGTTCGAGTCCCTGATCGGACGATTCTGTTTTTAAAGAATCATCAATAATTTAAACTTCAGATCGTTTACCTTTCAATAAATTTATGTAAATTCTAATTCCAATTTTTACGGGAGTTCACCTCGTTTGAGCCCGGATAGCTCAGTCGGTAGAGCGTTAGGCTTTTAACCTAACGGTTAAGGGTTCGAGTCCCTGTTTGGGCGACTCTGTTTTTAAAGAATTATCAATAATTTAAACTTCAGATCACTTAATTTCCAGTAAAATTATTTAAATTCTAATCCCAATTATTACGGGAGTTCATGTCGTTTCAGCCCGGATCGCTCAGTCGGTAGAGCGTTAAGCCTTCAACCTAACTGTCCAGGGTTCGCGTCCCTGTTCGGGCGACTCTGTTTTTGAAGAATCATCAATAATTTAAACCTCAGATCATTTAATTTCCAGTAAAATAATTTAAATTCTAATCCTAATTATTTCGGGAGTTCATTTCGTTTCAGCCCGGATAGCGCAGTCGGTAGAGCGTTAAGCCTTCAACCTAACGGTCCAGGGTTCGAGTCCCTGTTCGGGCGACTCTGTTTTTGAAGAATCATCAATAATTTAAACTTCAGATCGTTTCACTTTCAAAAAATTTATGTAAATTCTAATTCTAATTTTTACGGGAGTTCACCTCGCTTGAGCCCGGATAGCTCAGTCGGTAGAGCGTTAGGCTTTTAACCTAACGGTTAAGGGTTCGAGTCCCTGTTTGGGCGACTCTGTTTTTAAAGAATCATCAATAATTTAAACTTCAGATCACTTAATTTCCAGTAAAATTATTTAAATTCTAATCCCAATTATTACGGGAGTTCATGTCGTTTCAGCCCGGATCGCTCAGTCGGTAGAGCGTTAAGCCTTCAACCTAACGGTCCAGGGTTCGCGCCCCTGTTCGGGCGACTCTGTTTTTAAAGAATCATCAATAATTTAAACTTCAGATCGTTTACCTTTCAATAAATTTATGTAAATTCTAATTCCAATTTTTACGGGAGTTCACCTCGCTTGAGCCCGGATAGCTCAGTCGGTAGAGCGTTAGGCTTGTAACCTAACGGTCCAGGGTTCGAGTCCCTGATCGGACGATTCTGTTTTTAAAGAATCATCAATAATTTAAACTTCAGATCGTTTACCTTTCAATAAATTTATGTAAATTCTAATTCCAATTTTTACGTTAGTTCACCTCGCTTGAGCCCGGATAGCTCAGTCGGTAGAGCGTTAGGCTTTTAACCTAACGGTTAAGGGTTCGAGTCCCTGTTTGGGCGACTCTGTTTTTAAAGAATTATCAATAATTTAAACTTCAGATCACTTAATTTCCAGAAAAATTATTTAAATTCTAATCCCAATTATTACGGGAGTTCATGTCGTTTCAGCCCGGATCGCTCAGTCGGTAGAGCGTTAAGCCTTCAACCTAACGGTCCAGGGTTCGCGTCCCTGTTCGGGCGACTCTGTTTTTGAAGAATCATCAATAATTTAAACCTCAGATCATTTAATTTCCAGTAAAATAATTTAAATTCTAATCCTAATTATTACGGGAGTTCATTTCGTTTCAGCCCGGATAGCGCAGTCGGTAGAGCGTTAAGCCTTCAACCTAACGGTCCAGGGTTCGAGTCCCTGTTCGGGCGACTCTGTTTTTGAAGAATCATCAATAATTTAAACTTCAGATCGTTTCACTTTCAATAAATTTATGTAAATTCTCATTCCAATTATTACGGGAGTTCACCTCGCTTGAGCGCGGATAGTTCAGTCGGTAGAGCGTTAGGCTTTTAACCTAACGGTTAAGGGTTCAAGTCCCTGTTTGGGCGACTCTGTTTTTAAAGAATCATCAATATTTTAAACTTTAGATCACTTAATTTCCAGTAAAATTATTTAAATTCTAATCCCAATTATTACGGGAGTTCATATCGTTTCAGACCGGATAGCTCAGTCGGTAGAGCGTTAGGCTTTTAAGCTAGGGGTCCAGGGTTCGAGTCCCTGTTCGGGCGATTCGTTTTTTGAACATTCATAAACATTTGAACTTCAGATCATTTCACTTTCAATAAATTTATGTAAATTCTATTTCCAATTTTTACGGGAGTTCACCTCGCTTGAGCCCGGATAGCTCAGTCTGTAGAGCGTTAGGCTTTTAACCTAACGGTTAAGGGTTCGAGTCCCTGTTTGGGCGACTCTGTTTTTAAAGAATCATCAGTAATTTAAACTTCAGATCACTTAATTTCCAGTAAAATTATTTAAATTCTAATCCCAATTATTACGGGAGTTCATGTCGTTTCAGCCCGGATCGCTCAGTCGGTAGAGCGTTAGGCTTTTAACCTAACGGTTAAAGGTTCGAGTCCCTGTTTGGGCGACTCTGTTTTTAAAGAATCATCAATAATTTAAACTTCAGATCACTTAATTTCCAGTAAAATTATTTAAATTCTAATCCCAATTATTACGGGAGTTCATGTCGTTTCAGCCCGGATCGCTCAGTCGGTAGAGCGTTAAGCCTTCAACCTAACGGTCCAGGGTTCGAGTCCCTGTTCGGGCGACTCTGTTTTTGAAGAATCATCAATAATTTAAACTTCAGATCGTTTCACTTTCAAAAAATTTATGTAAATTCTAATTCCAATTTTTACGGGAGTTCACCTCGCTTGAGCCCGGATAGCTCAGTCGGTTGAGCGTTAGGCTTTTAACCTATCGGTTAAGGGTTCGAGTCCCTGTTTGGGCGACTCTCTTTTTAAAGAATTATCAATAATTTAAACTTCAGATCACTTAATTTCCAGTAAAATTATTTAAATTCTAATCCCAATTATTACGGGAGTTCATGTCGTTTCAGCCCGGATCGCTCTGTCGGTAGAGCGTTAAGCCTTCAACCTAACGGTCCAGGGTTCGCGTCCCTGTTCGGGCGACTCTGTTTTTGAAGAATCATCAATAATTTAAACCTCAGATCATTTAATTTCCAGTAAAATAATTTAAATTCTAATCCTAAATATTACGGGAGTTCACCTCGCTTGAGCCCGGATAGCTCAGTCGGTAGAGCGTTAGGCTTTTAACCTAACGGTTAAGGGTTCGAGTCCCTGTTTGGGCGACTCTGCTTTTAAAGAATCATCAATAACTTAAACTTCAGATCACTTAATTTCCAGTAAAATTATTTAAATTCTAATCCCAATTATTACGGGAGTTCATGTCGTTTCAGCCCAGATCGCTCAGTCGGTAGAGCGTTAAGCCTTCAACGTAACGGTCCAGGGTTAGCTTCCCTGTTCGGGCGACTCTGTTTTTGAAGAATCATCAATAATTTAAACTTCAGATCATTTAATTTCCAGTAAAATAATTTAAATTCTAATCCTAATTATTACGGGAGTTCATTTCGTTTCAGCCCGGATAGCTCAGTCGGTAGAGCGTTAAGCCTTCAACCTAACGGTCCAGGATTCGAGTCCCTGTTCGGGCGACTCTGTTTTTGAAGAATCATCAATAATTTAAACTTCAGATCACTTAATTTCCAGTAAAATTATTTAAATTCTAATCCCAATTATTACGGGAGTTCATATCGTTTCATCCCGGATAGCTCAGTCGGTAGAGCGTTAGGCTTTTAAGTAAACGGTCCAGGGTTCGAGTCCCTGTTCGGGCGATTCGTTTTTTGAACATTCATAAACATTTGAACTTCAGATAATTTCACTTTCAATAAATTTATGTAAATTCTAATTCCAATTTTTACGGGAGTTCACCTCGCTTGAGCCCGGATAGCTCAGTCGGTAGAGCGTTAGGCTTTTAACCTAACGGTTAAGGGTTCGAGTCCCTGTTTGGGCGACTCTCTTTTTAAAGAATTATCAATAATTTAAACTTCAGATCACTTAATTTCCAGTAAAATTATTTAAATTCTAATCCCAATTATTACGGGAGTTCATGTCGTTTCAGCCCGGATCGCTCTGTCGGTAGAGCGTTAAGCCTTCAACCTAACGGTCCAGGGTTCGCGTCCCTGTTCGGGCGACTCTGTTTTTGAAGAATCATCAATAATTTAAACTTCAGATCGTTTCACTTTCAATAAATTTATGTAAATTCTCATTCCAATTATTACGGGAGTTCACCTCGCTTGAGCGCGGATAGTTCAGTCGGTAGAGCGTTAGGCTTTTAACCTAACGGTTAAGGGTTCGAGTCCCTGTTTGGGCGACTCTGTTTTTAAAGAATCATCAATATTTTAAACTTTAGATCACTTAATTTCCAGTAAAATTATTTAAATTCTAATCCCAATTATTACGGGAGTTCATATCGTTTCAGACCGGATAGCTCAGTCGGTAGAGCGTTAGGCTTTTAAGCTAGGGGTCCAGGGTTCGAGTCCCTGTTCGGGCGATTCGTTTTTTGAACATTCATAAACATTTGAACTTCAGATCATTTCACTTTCAATAAATTTATGTAAATTCTATTTCCAATTTTTACGGGAGTTCACCTCGCTTGAGCCCGGATAGCTCAGTCTGTAGAGCGTTAGGCTTTTAACCAAACGGTTAAGGGTTCGAGTCCCTGTGTGGGCGACTCTGTTTTTAAAGAATCATCAGTAATTTAAACTTCAGATCACTTAATTTCCAGTAAAATTATTTAAATTCTAATCCCAATTATTACGGGAGTTCATGTCGTTTCAGCCCGGATCGCTCAGTCGGTAGAGCGTTAGGCTTTTAACCTAACGGTTAAAGGTTCGAGTCCCTGTTTGGGCGACTCTGTTTTTAAAGAATCATCAATAATTTAAACTTCAGATCACTTAATTTCCAGTAAAATTATTTAAATTCTAATCCCAATTATTACGGGAGTTCATGTCGTTTCAGCCCGGATCGCTCAGTCGGTAGAGCGTTAAGCCTTCAACCTAACGGTCCAGGGTTCGAGTCCCTGTTCGGGCGACTCTGTTTTTGAAGAATCATCAATAATTTAAACTTCAGATCGTTTCACTTTCAAAAAATTTATGTAAATTCTAATTCCAATTTTTACGGGAGTTCACCTCGCTTGAGCCCGGATAGCTCAGTCGGTTGAGCGTTAGGCTTTTAACCTATCGGTTAAGGGTTCGAGTCCCTGTTTGGGCGACTCTCTTTTTAAAGAATTATCAATAATTTAAACTTCAGATCACTTAATTTCCAGTAAAATTATTTAAATTCTAATCCCAATTATTACGGGAGTTCATGTCGTTTCAGCCCGGATCGCTCTGTCGGTAGAGCGTTAAGCCTTCAACCTAACGGTCCAGGGTTCGCGTCCCTGTTCGGGCGACTCTGTTTTTGAAGAATCATCAATAATTTAAACCTCAGATCATTTAATTTCCAGTAAAATAATTTAAATTCTAATCCTAATTATTACGGGAGTTCACCTCGCTTGAGCCCGGATAGCTCAGTCGGTAGAGCGTTAGGCTTTTAACCTAACGGTTAAGGGTTCGAGTCCCTGTTTGGGCGACTCTGCTTTTAAAGAATCATCAATAACTTAAACTTCAGATCACTTAATTTCCAGTAAAATTATTTAAATTCTAATCCCAATTATTACGGGAGTTCATGTCGTTTCAGCCCAGATCGCTCAGTCGGTAGAGCGTTAAGCCTTCAACGTAACGGTCCAGGGTTAGCTTCCCTGTTCGGGCGACTCTGTTTTTGAAGAATCATCAATAATTTAAACTTCAGATCATTTAATTTCCAGTAAAATAATTTAAATTCTAATCCTAATTATTACGGGAGTTCATTTCGTTTCAGCCCGGATAGCTCAGTCGGTAGAGCGTTAAGCCTTCAACCTAACGGTCCAGGATTCGAGTCCCTGTTCGGGCGACTCTGTTTTTGAAGAATCATCAATAATTTAAACTTCAGATCACTTAATTTCCAGTAAAATTATTTAAATTCTAATCCCAATTATTACGGGAGTTCATATCGTTTCATCCCGGATAGCTCAGTCGGTAGAGCGTTAGGCTTTTAAGTAAACGGTCCAGGGTTCGAGTCCCTGTTCGGGCGATTCGTTTTTTGAACATTCATAAACATTTGAACTTCAGATAATTTCACTTTCAATAAATTTATGTATATTCTAATTCCAATTTTTACGGGAGTTCACCTCGCTTGAGCCCGGATAGCTCAGTCGGTAGAGCGTTAGGCTTTTAACCTAACGGTTAAGGGTTCGAGTCCCTGTTTGGGCGACTCTCTTTTTAAAGAATTATCAATAATTTAAACTTCAGATCACTTAATTTCCAGTAAAATTATTTAAATTCTAATCCCAATTATTACGGGAGTTCATGTCGTTTCAGCCCGGATCGCTCTGTCGGTAGAGCGTTAAGCCTTCAACCTAACGGTCCAGGGTTCGCGTCCCTGTTCGGGCGACTCTGTTTTTGAAGAATCATCAATAATTTAAACCTCAGATCATTTAATTTCCAGTAAAATAATTTAAATTCTAATCCTAATTATTACGGGAGTTCACCTAGCTTGAGAACGGATAGCTCAGTCGGTAGAGCGTTAGGCTTTTAACCTAACGGTTAAGGGTTCGAGTCCCTGTTTGGGCGACTCTGTTTTTAAAGAATTATCAATAATTTAAACTTCAGATCACTTAATTTCCAGTAAAATTATTTAAATTCTAATCCCAATTATTACGGGAGTTCATGTCGTTTCAGCCCGGATCGCTCAGTCGGTAGAGCGTTAAGCCTTCAACCTAACGGTCCAGGGTTCGCGTCCCTGTTCGGGCGACTCTGTTTTTGAAGAATCATCAATAATTTAAACCTCAGATCATTTAATTTCCAGTAAAATTATTTAAATTCTAATCCTAATTATTACGGGAGTTCATTTCGTTTCAGCCCGGATAGCGCAGTCGGTAGAGCGTTAAGCCTTCAACCTAACGGTCCAGGGTTCGAGTCCCTGTTCGGGCGACTCTGTTTTTGAAGAATCATCAATAATTTAAACTTCAGATCGTTTCACTTTCAATAAATTTATGTAAATTCTCATTCCAATTATTACGGGAGTTCACCTCGCTTGAGCGCGGATAGTTCAGTCGGTAGAGCGTTAGGCTTTTAACCTAACGGTTAAGGGTTCGAGTCCCTGTTTGGGCGACTCTGTTTTTAAAGAATCAACAATATTTTAAACTTTAGATCACTTAATTTCCAGTAAAATTATTTAAATTCTAATCCCAATTATTACGGGAGTTCATATCGTTTCAGACCGGATAGCTCAGTCGGTAGAGCGTTAGGCTTTTAAGCTAGGGGTCCAGGGTTCGAGTCCCTGTTCGGGCGATTCGTTTTTTGAACATTCATAAACATTTGAACTTCAGATCATTTCACTTTCAATAAATTTATGTAAATTCTATTTCCAATTTTTACGGGAGTTCACCTCGCTTGAGCCCGGATAGCTCAGTCTGTAGAGCGTTAGGCTTTTAACCTAACGGTTAAGGGTTCGAGTCCCTGTTTGGGCGACTCTGTTTTTAAAGAATCATCAGTAATTTAAACTTCAGATCACTTAATTTCCAGTAAAATTATTTAAATTCTAATCCCAATTATTACGGGAGTTCATGTCGTTTCAGCCCGGATCGCTCAGTCGGTAGAGCGTTAGGCTTTTAACCTAACGGTTAAAGGTTCGAGTCCCTGTTTGGGCTACTCTGTTTTTAAAGAATCATCAATAATTTAAACTTCAGATCACTTAATTTCCAGTAAAATTATTTAAATTCTAATCCCAATTATTACGGGAATTCATGTCGTTTCAGCCCGGATCGCTCAGTCGGTAGAGCGTTAAGCCTTCAACCTAACGGTCCAGGGTTCGAGTCCCTGTTCGGGCGACTCTGTTTTTGAAGAATCATCAATAATTTAAACTTCAGATCGTTTCACTTTCAAAAAATTTATGTAAATTCTAATTCCAATTTTTACGGGAGTTCACCTCGCTTGAGCCCGGATAGCTCAGTCGGTTGAGCGTTAGGCTTTTAACCTATCGGTTAAGGGTTCGAGTCCCTGTTTGGGCGACTCTCTTTTTAAAGAATTATCAATAATTTAAACTTCAGATCACTTAATTTCCAGTAAAATTATTTAAATTCTAATCCCAATTATTACGGGAGTTCGTGTCGTTTCAGCCCGGATCGCTCTGTCGGTAGAGCGTTAAGCCTTCAACCTAACGGTCCAGGGTTCGCGTCCCTGTTCGGGCGACTCTGTTTTTGAAGAATCATCAATAATTTAAACCTCAGATCATTTAATTTCCAGTAAAATAATTTAAATTCTAATCCTAATTATTACGGGAGTTCACCTCGCTTGAGCCCGGATAGCTCAGTCGGTAGAGCGTTAGGCTTTTAACCTAACGGTTAAGGGTTCGAGTCCCTGTTTGGGCGACTCTGCTTTTAAAGAATCATCAATAACTTAAACTTCAGATCACTTAATTTCCAGTAAAATTATTTAAATTCTAATCCCAATTATTACGGGAGTTCATGTCGTTTCAGCCCAGATCGCTCAGTCGGTAGAGCGTTAAGCCTTCAACGTAACGGTCCAGGGTTAGCTTCCCTGTTCGGGCGACTCTGTTTTTGAAGAATCATCAATAATTTAAACTTCAGATCATTTAATTTCCAGTAAAATAATTTAAATTCTAATCCTAATTATTACGGGAGTTCATTTCGTTTCAGCCTGGATAGCTCAGTCGGTAGAGCGTTAAGCCTTCAACCTAACGGTCCAGGATTCGAGTCCCTGTTCGGGCGACTCTGTTTTTGAAGAATCATCAATAATTTAAACTTCAGATCACTTAATTTCCAGTAAAATTATTTAAATTCTAATCCCAATTATTACGGGAGTTCATATCGTTTCATCCCGGATAGCTCAGTCGGTAGAGCGTTAGGCTTTTAAGTAAACGGTCCAGGGTTCGAGTCCCTGTTCGGGCGATTCGTTTTTTGAACATTCATAAACATTTGAACTTCAGATAATTTCACTTTCAATAAATTTATGTAAATTCTAATTCCAATTTTTACGGGAGTTCACCTCGCTTGAGCCCGGATAGCTCAGTCGGTAGAGCGTTAGGCTTTTAACCTAACGGTTAAGGGTTCGAGTCCCTGTTTGGGCGACTCTCTTTTTAAAGAATTATCAATAATTTAAACTTCAGATCACTTAATTTCCAGTAAAATTATTTAAATTCTAATCCCAATTATTACGGGAGTTCATGTCGTTTCAGCCCGGATCGCTCTGTCGGTAGAGCGTTAAGCCTTCAACCTAACGGTCCAGGGTTCGCGTCAATGTTCGGGCGACTCTGTTTTTGAAGAATCATCAATAATTTAAACCTCAGATCATTTAATTTCCAGTAAAATAATTTAAATTCTAATCCTAATTATTACGGGAGTTCACCTAGCTTGAGCCCGGATAGCTCAGTCGGTAGAGCGTTAGGCTTTTAACCTAACGGTTAAGGGTTCGAGTCCCTGTTTGGGCGACTCTGTTTTTAAAGAATTATCAATAATTTAAACTTCAGATCACTTAATTTCCAGTAAAATTATTTAAATTCTAATCCCAATTATTACGGGAGTTCATGTCGTTTCAGCCCGGATCGCTCAGTCGGTAGAGCGTTAAGCCTTCAACCTAACGGTCCAGGGTTCGCGTCCCTGTTCGGGCGACTCTGTTTTTGAAGAATCATCAATAATTTAAACCTCAGATCATTTAATTTCCAGTAAAATAATTTAAATTCTAATCCTAATTATTACGGGAGTTCATTTCGTTTCAGCCCGGATAGCGCAGTCGGTAGAGCGTTAAGCCTTCAACCTAACGGTCCAGGGTTCGAGTCCCTGTTCGGGCGACTCTGTTTTTGAAGAATCATCAATAATTTAAACTTCAGATCGTTTCACTTTCAATAAATTTATGTAAATTCTCATTCCAATTATTACGGGAGTTCACCTCGCTTGAGCGCGGATAGTTCAGTCGGTAGAGCGTTAGGCTTTTAACCTAACGGTTAAGGGTTCGAGTCCCTGTTTGGGCGACTCTGTTTTTAAAGAATCATCAATATTTTAAACTTTAGATCACTTAATTTCCAGTAAAATTATTTAAATTCTAATCCCAATTATTACGGGAGTTCATATCGTTTCAGACCGGATAGCTCAGTCGGTAGAGCGTTAGGCTTTTAAGCTAGGGGTCCAGGGTTCGAGTCCCTGTTCGGGCGATTCGTTTTTTGAACATTCATAAACATTTGAACTTCAGATCATTTCACTTTCAATAAATTTATGTAAATTCTATTTCCAATTTTTACGGGAGTTCACCTCGCTTGAGCCCGGATAGCTCAGTCTGTAGAGCGTTAGGCTTTTAACCTAACGGTTAAGGGTTCGAGTCCCTGTTTGGGCGACTCTGTTTTTAAAGAATCATCAGTAATTTAAACTTCAGATCACTTAATTTCCAGTAAAATTATTTAAATTCTAATCCCAATTATTACGGGAGTTCATGTCGTTTCAGCCCGGATCGCTCAGTCGGTAGAGCGTTAGGCTTTTAACCTAACGGTTAAAGGTTCGAGTCCCTGTTTGGGCTACTCTGTTTTTAAAGAATCATCAATAATTTAAACTTCAGATCACTTAATTTCCAGTAAAATTATTTAAATTCTAATCCCAATTATTACGGGAGTTCATGTCGTTTCAGCCCGGATCGCTCAGTCGGTAGAGCGTTAAGCCTTCAACCTAACGGTCCAGGGTTCGAGTCCCTGTTCGGGCGACTCTGTTTTTGAAGAATCATCAATAATTTAAACTTCAGATCGTTTCACTTTCAAAAAATTTATGTAAATTCTAATTCCAATTTTTACGGGAGTTCACCTCGCTTGAGCCCGGATAGCTCAGTCGGTAGAGCGTTAGGCTTTTAACCTATCGGTTAAGGGTTCGAGTCCCTGTTTGGGCGACTCTCTTTTTAAAGAATTATCAATAATTTAAACTTCAGATCACTTAATTTCCAGTAAAATTATTTAAATTCTAATCCCAATTATTACGGGAGTTCATGTCGTTTCAGCCCGGATCGCTCTGTCGGTAGAGCGTTAAGCCTTCAACCTAACGGTCCAGGGTTCGCGTCCCTGTTCGGGCGACTCTGTTTTTGAAGAATCATCAATAATTTAAACCTCAGATCATTTAATTTCCAGTAAAATAATTTAAATTCTAATCCTAATTATTACGGGAGTTCACCTAGCTTGAGCCCGGATAGCTCAGTCGGTAGAGCGTTAGGCTTTTAACCTAACGGTTAAGGGTTCGAGTCCCTGTTTGGGCGACTCTGTTTTTAAAGAATTATCAATAATTTAAACTTCAGATCACTTAATTTCCAGTAAAATTATTTAAATTCTAATCCCAATTATTACGGGAGTTCATGTCGTTTCAGCCCGGATCGCTCAGTCGGTAGAGCGTTAAGCCTTCAACCTAACGGTCCAGGGTTCGCGTCCCTGTTCGGGCGACTCTGTTTTTGAAGAATCATCAATAATTTAAACCTCAGATCATTTAATTTCCAGTAAAATAATTTAAATTCTAATCCTAATTATTACGGGAGTTCATTTCGTTTCAGCCCGGATAGCGCAGTCGGTAGAGCGTTAAGCCTTCAACCTAACGGTCCAGGGTTCGAGTCCCTGTTCGGGCGACTCTGTTTTTGAAGAATCATCAATAATTTAAACTTCAGATCGTTTCACTTTCAATAAATTTATGTAAATTCTCATTCCAATTATTACGGGAGTTCACCTCGCTTGAGCGCGGATAGTTCAGTCGGTAGAGCGTTAGGCTTTTAACCTAACGGTTAAGGGTTCGAGTCCCTGTTTGGGCGACTCTGTTTTTAAAGAATCATCAATATTTTAAACTTTAGATCACTTAATTTCCAGTAAAATTATTTAAATTCTAATCCCAATTATTACGGGAGTTCATGTCGTTTCAGCCCAGATCGCTCAGTCGGTAGAGCGTTAAGCCTTCAACGTAACGGTCCAGGGTTAGCTTCCCTGTTCGGGCGACTCTGTTTTTGAAGAATCATCAATAATTTAAACCTCAGATCATTTAATTTCCAGTAAAATAATTTAAATTCTAATCCTAATTATTACGGGAGTTCACCTAGCTTGAGCCCGGATAGCTCAGTCGGTAGAGCGTTAGGCTTTTAACCTAACGGTTAAGGGTTCGAGTCCCTGTTTGGGCGACTCTGTTTTTAAAGAATTATCAATAATTTAAACTTCAGATCACTTAATTTCCAGTAAAATTATTTAAATTCTAATCCCAATTATTACGGGAGTTCATGTCGTTTCAGCCCAGATCGCTCAGTCGGTAGAGCGTTAAGCCTTCAACGTAACGGTCCAGGGTTAGCTTCCCTGTTCGGGCGACTCTGTTTTTGAAGAATCATCAATAATTTAAACTTCAGATCATTTAATTTCCAGTAAAATAATTTAAATTCTAATCCTAATTATTACGGGAGTTCATTTCGTTTCAGCCCGGATAGCTCAGTCGGTAGAGCGTTAAGCCTTCAACCTAACGGTCCAGGATTCGAGTCCCTGTTCGGGCGACTCTGTTTTTGAAGAATCATCAATAATTTAAACTTCAGATCACTTAATTTCCAGTAAAATTATTTAAATTCTAATCCCAATTATTACGGGAGTTCATATCGTTTCATCGCGGATAGCTCAGTCGGTAGAGCGTTAGGCTTTTAAGTAAACGGTCCAGGGTTCGAGTCCCTGTTCGGGCGATTCGTTTTTTGAACATTCATAAACATTTGAACTTCAGATAATTTCACTTTCAATAAATTTATGTAAATTCTAATTCCAATTTTTACGGGAGTTCACCTCGCTTGAGCCCGGATAGCTCAGTCGGTAGAGCGTTATTCTTTTAACCTAACGGTTAAGGGTTCGAGTCCCTGTTTGGGCGACTCTCTTTTTAAAGAATTATCAATAATTTAAACTTCAGATCACTTAATTTCCAGTAAAATTATTTAAATTCTAATCCCAATTATTACGGGAGTTCATGTCGTTTCAGCCCGGATCGCTCTGTCGGTAGAGCGTTAAGCCTTCAACCTAACGGTCCAGGGTTCGCGTCCCTGTTCGGGCGACTCTGTTTTTGAAGAATCATCAATAATTTAAACCTCAGATCATTTAATTTCCAGTAAAATAATTTAAATTCTAATCCTAATTATTACGGGAGTTCACCTAGCTTGAGCCCGGATAGCTCAGTCGGTAGAGCGTTAGGCTTTTAACCTAACGGTTAAGGGTTCGAGTCCCAGTTTGGGCGACTCTCTTTTTAAAGAATTATCAATAATTTAAACTTCAGATCACTTAATTTCCAGTAAAATTATTTAAATTCTAATCCCAATTATTACGGGAGTTCATGTCGTTTCAGCCCGGATCGCTCAGTCGGTAGAGCGTTAAGCCTTCAACCTAACGGTCCAGGGTTCGCGTCCCTGTTCGTGCGACTCTGTTTTTGAAGAATCATCAATAATTTAAACCTCAGATCATTTAATTTCCAGTAAAATAATTTAAATTCTAATCCTAATTATTACGGGAGTTCATTTCGTTTCAGCCCGGATAGCGCAGTCGGTAGAGTGTTAAGCCTTCAACCTAACGGTCCAGGGTTCGAGTCCCTGTTCGGGCGACTCTGTTTTTGAAGAATCATCAATAATTTAAACTTCAGATCGTTTCACTTTCAATAAATTTATGAAAATTCTAATCCCAATAATTACGGGAGTTCACCTCGCTTGAGCCCGGATAGGTCAGTCGGTAGAGCGTTAGGCTTGTAACCTAACGGTCCAGGGTTCGAGTCCCTGATCGGACAATTCTGTTTTTAAAGAATCATCAATAATTTAAACTTCAGATCGTTTACCTTTCAATAAATTTATGAAAATTCTAATTCCAATTTTTACGGGAGTTCACCTCGCTTGAGCCCGGATAGCTCAGTCGGTAGAGCGTTAGGCTTTTAACGTAACGGTTAAGGGTTCGAATCCCTGTTTGGGCGACTCTGTTTTTAAAGAATCATCAATAATTTAAACTTCAGATCACTTAATTTGCAGTAAAATTATTTAAATTCTAATCCCAATTATTACGGGAGTTCATTTCGTTTAAGGCCGGATAGCTCAGTCGGTAGAGTGTTAGGCTTTTAACCTAACGGTCCAGGGTTCGAGTACCTGTTCGGGCGATTCACTTTTTGAACATTCATAAAAATTTGAACTTCATATCATTTCTCTTGGAGTAAAATTATGTAAATTCTAATTCCAATTATTACGGGAGTTCACCTCGCTTTAGCCCGGATAGCTCAGTCGGTAGAGCGTTAGGCTTTTAACCTAACGGCCCAGGGTTCGAGTCCCTGATCGGACGATTCTGTTTTTAAAGAATCATCAATAATTTAAACTTCAGATCGTTTACCTTTCAATAAATTTATGTAAATTCTAATTCCAATTTTTACGGGAGTTCACCTCGCTTGAGCCCGGATAGCTCAGTCGGTAGAGCGTTAGGCTTTTAACCTAACGGTTAAGGGTTCGAGTCCCTGTTTGGGCGACTCTGTTTTTAAAGAATCATCAATAATTTAAACTTCAGATCACTTAATTTCCAGTTAAATTATTTAAATTCTAATCCCAATTATTACGGGAGTTCATGTCGTTTCAGCCCGGATCGCTCAGTCGGTAGAGCGTTAAGCCTTCAACCTAACGGTCCAGGGTTCGCGCCCCTGTTCGGGCGACTCTGTTTTTGAAGAATCATCAATAATTTAAACTTCAGATCATTTAATTTCCAGTAAAAATAATTAAAATTCTAATCCTAATTATTACGGGAGTTCATTTCGTTTCAGCCCGGATAGCTCAGTCGGTAGAGCGTTAAGCCTTCAACCTAACGGTCCAGGGTTCCAGTCCCTGTTCGGGCGACTCTGTTTTTGAAGAATCGTCAATAATTTAAACTTCAGATCACTTAATTTCCAGTAAAATTATTTAAATTCTAATCCCAATTATTACGGGAGTTCATTTCGTTTCAGGCCGGATAGCTCAGTCGGTAGAGTGTTAGGCTTTTAACCTAACGGTCCAGGGTTCGAGTACCTGTTCGGGCGATTCACTTTTTGAACATTCATAAAAATTTGAACTTCATATCATTTCTCTTGGAGTAAAATTATGTAAATTCTAATTCCAATTATTACGGGAGTTCACCTCGCTTGAGCCCGGATAGCTCAGTCGGTAGAGCGTTAGGCTTGTAACCTAACGGTCCAGAGTTCTAGTCCCTGTTCGGGCGATTCGTTTTTTGAACATTCATAAACATTTAAACTTCAGATCATTTCACTTTCAATAAATTTATGTAAATTCTAATTCCAATTTTTACGGGAGTTCACCTCGCTTGAGCCCGGATAGCTCAGTCGGTAGAGCGTTAGGCTTTTAACCTAACGGTTAAGGGTTCGAGTCCCTGTTTGGGCGACTCTGTTTTTAAAGAATCATCAATAACTTAAACTTCAGATCACTTAATTTCCAGTAAAACTATTTAAATTCTAATCCCAATTATTACGGGAGTTCATGTCGTTTCAGCCCAGATCGCTCAGTCGGTAGAGCGTTAAGCCTTCAACGTAACGGTCCAGGGTTCGCTTCCCTGTTCGGGCGACTCTGTTTTTGAAGAATCATCAATAATTTAAACTTCAGATCATTTAATTTCCAGTAAAATAATTTAAATTCTAATCCTAATTATTACGGGAGTTCATTTCGTTTCAGCCCGGATAGCTCAGTCGGTAGAGCGTTAAGCCTTCAACCTAACGGTCCAGGGTTCGAGTCCCTGTTCGGGCGACTCTGTTTTTGAAGAATCATCAATAATTTAAACTTCAGATCACTTAATTTCCAGTAAAATTATTTAAATTCTAATCCCAATTATTACGGGAGTTCATATCGTTTCAGCCCGGATAGCTCAGTCGGTAGAGCGTTAGGCTTTTAAGTAAACGGTCCAGGGTTCGAGTCCCTGTTCGGGCGATTCGTTTTTTGAACATTCATAAACATTTGAACTTCAGATCATTTCACTTTCAATAAATTTATGTAAATTCTAATTCCAATTTTTACGGGAGTTCAACTCGCTTGAGCCCGGATAGCTCAGTCGGTAGAGCGTTAGGCTTTTAACCTAACGGTTAAGGGTTCGAGTCCCTGTTTGGGCGACTCTCTCTTTAAAGAATTATCAATAATTTAAACTTCAGATCACTTAATTTCCAGTAAATTTATTTTAATTCTAATCCCAATTATTACGGGAGTTCATGTCGTTTCAGCCCGGATCGCTCAGTCGGTAGAGCGTTAAGCCTTCAACGTAACGGTCCAGGGTTCGCGTCCCTGTTCGGGCGACTCTGTTTTTGAAGAATCATCAATAATTTAAACCTCAGATCATTTAATTTCCAGTAAAATAATTTAAATTCTAATCCTAATTATTACGGGAGTTCATTTCGTTCCAGCCCGGATAGCGCAGTCGGTAGAGCGTTAAGCCTTCAACCTAACGGTCCAGGGTTCGAGTCCCTGTTCGGGCGACTCTGTTTTTGAAGAATCATCAATAATTTAAACTTCAGATCGTTTCACTTTCAATAAATTTATGTAAATTCTAATTCCAATTATTACGGGAGTTCACCTCGCTTGAGCGCGGATAGCTCAGTCGGTAGAGCGTTAGGCTTTTAACCTAAGGGTTAAGGGTTCGAGTCCCTGTTTGGGCGACTCTGTTTTTAAAGAATCATCAATAATTTAAACTTCAGATCACTTAATTTGCAGTAAAATTATTTAAATTCTAATCCCAATTATTACGGGAGTTCATTTCGTTTAAGGCCGGATAGCTCAGTCGGTAGAGTGTTAGGCTTTTAACCTAACGGTCCAGGGTTCGAGTACCTGTTCGGGCGATTCACTTTTTGAACATTCATAAAAATTTGAACTTCATATCATTTCTCTTGGAGTAAAATTATGTAAATTCTAATTCCAATTATTACGGGAGTTCACCTCGCTTTAGCCCGGATAGCTCAGTCGGTAGAGCGTTAGGCTTTTAACCTAACGGCCCAGGGTTCGAGTCCCTGATCGGACGATTCTGTTTTTAAAGAATCATCAATAATTTAAACTTCAGATCGTTTCACTTTCAATAAATTTATGTAAATTTAATTCCAATTATTACGGGAGTTCACCTCGCTTGAGCGCGGATAGCTCAGTCGGTAGAGCGTTAGGCTTTTAACCTAACGGTTAAGGGTTCGCGTCCCTGTTCGTGCGACTCTGTTTTTGAAGAATCATCAATAATTTAAACCTCAGATCATTTAATTTCCAGTAAAATAATTTAAATTCTAATCCTAATTATTACGGGAGTTCATTTCGTTTCAGCCCGGATAGCGCAGTCGGTAGAGTGTTAAGCCTTCAACCTAACGGTCCAGGGTTCGAGTCCCTGTTCGGGCGACTCTGTTTTTGAAGAATCATCAATAATTTAAACTTCAGATCGTTTCACTTTCAATAAATTTATGAAAATTCTAATCCCAATAATTACGGGAGTTCACCTCGCTTGAGCCCGGATAGGTCAGTCGGTAGAGCGTTAGGCTTGTAACCTAACGGTCCAGGGTTCGAGTCCCTGATCGGACAATTCTGTTTTTAAAGAATCATCAATAATTTAAACTTCAGATCGTTTACCTTTCAATAAATTTATGAAAATTCTAATTCCAATTTTTACGGGAGTTCACCTCGCTTGAGCCCGGATAGCTCAGTCGGTAGAGCGTTAGGCTTTTAACGTAACGGTTAAGGGTTCGAATCCCTGTTTGGGCGACTCTGTTTTTAAAGAATCATCAATAATTTAAACTTCAGATCACTTAATTTGCAGTAAAATTATTTAAATTCTAATCCCAATTATTACGGGAGTTCATTTCGTTTAAGGCCGGATAGCTCAGTCGGTAGAGTGTTAGGCTTTTAACCTAACGGTCCAGGGTTCGAGTACCTGTTCGGGCGATTCACTTTTTGAACATTCATAAAAATTTGAACTTCATATCATTTCTCTTGGAGTAAAATTATGTAAATTCTAATTCCAATTATTACGGGAGTTCACCTCGCTTTAGCCCGGATAGCTCAGTCGGTAGAGCGTTAGGCTTTTAACCTAACGGCCCAGGGTTCGAGTCCCTGATCGGACGATTCTGTTTTTAAAGAATCATCAATAATTTAAACTTCAGATCGTTTCACTTTCAATAAATTTATGTAAATTTAATTCCAATTATTACGGGAGTTCACCTCGCTTGAGCGCGGATAGCTCAGTCGGTAGAGCGTTAGGCTTTTAACCTAACGGTTAAGGGTTCGAGTCCCTGTTCGGGCGACTCTGTTTTTGAAGAATCGTCAATAATTTAAACTTCAGATCGTTTCACTTTCAATAAATTTATGTAAATTCTAATTCCAATTATTACGGGAGTTCACCTCGCTTGAGCGCGGATAGCTCAGTCGGTAGAGCGTTAGGCTTTTAACCTAACGGTTAAGAGTTCGAGTCCCTGTTTGGGCGACTCTGTTTTTAAAGAATCATCAATATTTTAAACTTTAGATCACTTAATTTCCAGTAAAATTATTTAAATTCTAATCCCAATTATTACGGGAGTTCATATCGTTTCAGCCCGGATATCTCAGTCGGTAGAGCGTTAGGCTTTTAAGCTAACGGTCCAGGGTTCGAGTCCCTGTTCGGGCGATTCGTTTTTTGAACATTCATAAACATTTGAACTTCAGATCATTTCACTTTCAATAAATTTATGTAAATTCTAATTCCAATTTTTACGGGAATTCACCTCGCTTGAGCCCGGATAGCTCAGTCGGTAGAGCGTTAGGCTTTTAACCTAACGGTTAAGGGTTCCAGTCCCTGTTTGGGCGACTCTGTTTTTAAAGAATCATCAGTAATTTAAACTTCAGATCACTTAATTTCCAGTAAAATTATTTAAATTCTAATCCCAATTATTACGGGAGTTCATATCGTTTCAGCCCGGATCGCTCAGTCGGTAGAGCGTTAAGCCTTCAACCTAACGGTCCAGGGTTCGCGTCCCTGTTCGGGCGACTCTGTTTTTGAAGAATCATCAATAATTTAAACTTCAGATCATTTAATTTCCAGTAAAATAATTTAAATTCTAATCCTAATTATTACGGGAGTTCATTTCGTTTCAGCCCGGATAGCTCAGTCGGTAGAGCGTTAAGCCTTCAACCTAACGGTCCAGGGTTCGAGTCCCTGTTCGGGCGACTCTGTTTTTGAAGAATCGTCAATAATTTAAACTTCAGATCGTTTCACTTTCAATAAATTTATGTAAATTCTAATTCCAATTATTACGGGAGTTCACATCGCTTGAGCGCGGATAGCTCAGTCGGTAGAGCGTTAGGCTTTTAACCTAACGGTTAAGGGTTCGAGTCCCTGTTTGGGCGACTCTGTTTTTAAAGAATCATCAATATTTTAAACTTTAGATCACTTAATTTCCACTAAAATTATTTAAATTCTAATCCCAATTATTACGGGAGTTCACCACGCTTGAGCCCGGATAGCTCAGTCGGTAGAGCGTTAGGCTTTTAACCTAACGGTTAAGGGTTCGAGTCCCTGTTTGGGCGACTCTGTTTTTAAAGAATCATCAATAATTTAAACTTCAGATCACTTAATTTCCAGTAAAATTATTTAAATTCTAATCCCAATTATTACGGGAGTTCATGTCGTTTCAGCCCGGATCGCTCAGTCGGTAGAGCGTTAAGCCTTCAACCTAACGGTCCAGGGTTCGAGTCCCTGATCGGGCGACTCTGTTTTTGAAGAATCATCAATAATTTAAACTTCAGATCGTTTCACTTTCAATAAATTTATGTAAATTCTAATTCCAATTATTACGGGAGTTCACCTCGCTTGAGCGCGGATAGCTCAGTCGGTAGAGAGTTAGGCTTTTAACCTAACGGTTAAGGGTTCGAGTCCCTGTTTGGGCGACTCTGTTTTTAAAGAATCATCAATATTTTAAACTTTAGATCACTTAATTTCCACTAAAATTATTTAAATTCTAATCCCAATTATTACGGGAGTTCACCTCGCTTGAGCCCGGATAGCTCAGTCGGTAGAGCGTTAGGCTTTTAACCTAACGGTTAAGGGTTCGAGTCCCTGTTTGGGCGACTCTGTTTTTAAATAATCATCAATATTTTAAACTTTAGATCACTTAATTTCCAGGAAAATTATTTAAATTCTAATCCCAATTATTACGGGAGTTCACCTCGCTTGAGCCCGGATAGCTCAGTCGGTAGAGCGTTAGGCTTTTAACCTAACGGTTAAGGGTTCGAGTCCCTGTTTGGGCGACTCTGTTTTTAAAGAATCATCAATAATTTAAACTTCAGATCACTTTATTTCCAGTAAAATTATTTAAATTCTAATCCCAATTATTACGGGAGTTCATGTCGTTCCAGCCCGGATCGCTCAGTCGGTAGAGCGTTAGGCTTTTAACCTAACGGCCCAATGTTCGAGTCCCTGTTCGGGCGACTCTGTTTTTGAAGAATCGTCAATAATTTAAACTTCAGATCGTTTCACTTTCAATAAATTTATGTAAATTCTAATTCCAATTATTACGGGAGTTCACCTCGCTTGAGCGCGGATAGCTCAGTCGGTAGAGCGTTAGGCTTTTAAGTAAACGGTCCAGGGTTCGAGTCCCTGTTCGGGCGATTCGTTTTTTGAACATTCATAAACATTTGAACTTCAGATCATTTCACTTTCAATAAATTTATGTAAATTCTAATTCCAATTTTTACGGGAGTTCACCTCGCTTGAGCCCGGATAGCTCAGTCGGTAGAGCGTTAGGCTTTTAACCTAACGGTTAAGGGTTCGAGTCCCTGTTCGGGCGACTCTGTTTTTGAAGAATCATCAATAATTTAAACTTCAGATCGTTTCACTTTCAATAAATTTATGTAAATTCTAATTCCAATTATTACGGGAGTTCACCTCGCTTGAGCGCGGATAGCTCAGTCGGTAGAGCGTTAGGCTTTTAACCTAAGGGTTAAGGGTTCGAGTCCCTGTTTGGGCGACTCTGTTTTTAAAGAATCATCAATATTTTAAACTTTAGATCACTTAATTTCCAGTAAAATTATTTAAATTCTAATCCCAATTATTACGGGAGTTCATATCGTTTCAGCCCGGATAGCTCAGTCGGTAGAGCGTTAGGCTTTTAAGCTAACGGTCCAGGGTTCGAGTCCCTGTTCGGGCGATTCGTTTTTTGAACATTCTTAAACATTTGAACTTCAGATCATTTCACTTTCAATAAATTTATGTAAATTCTAATTCCAATTTTTACGGGAATTCACCTCGCTTGAGCCCGGATAGCTCAGTCGGTAGAGCGTTAGGCTTTTAACCTAACGGTTAAGGGTTCGAGTCCCTGTTTGGGCGACTCTGTTTTTAAAGAATCATCAGTAATTTAAACTTCAGATCACTTAATTTCCAGTAAAATTATTTAAATTCTAATCCCAATTATTACGGGAGTTCATGCCGTTTCAGCCCGGATCGCTCAGTAGGTAGAGCGTTAAGCCTTCAACCTAACGGTCCAGGGTTCGCGTCCCTGTTCGGGCGACTCTGTTTTTGAAGAATCATCAATAATTTAAACTTCAGATCATTTAATTTCCAGTAAAATAATTTAAATTCTAATCCTAATTATTACGGGAGTTCATTTCGTTTCAGCCCGGATAGCTCAGTCGGTAGAGCGTTAAGCCTTCAACCTAACGGTCCAGGGTTCGAGTCCCTGTTCGGGCGACTCTGTTTTTGAAGAATCGTCAATAATTTAAACTTCAGATCGTTTCACTTTCAATAAATTTATGTAAATTCTAATTCCAATTATTACGGGAGTTCACCTCGCTTGAGCGCGGATAGCTCAGTCGGTAGAGCGTTAGGCTTTTAACCTAACGGTTAAGGGTTCGAGTCCCTGTTTGGGCGACTCTGTTTTTAAAGAATCATCAATATTTTAAACTTTAGATCACTTAATTTCCACTAAAATTATTTAAATTCTAATCCCAATTATTACGGGAGTTCACCACGCTTGAGCCCGGATAGCTCAGTCGGTAGAGCGTTAGGCTTTTAACCTAACGGTTAAGGGTTCGAGTCCCTGTTTGGGCGACTCTGTTTTTAAAGAATCATCAATAATTTAAACTTCAGATCACTTAATTTCCAGTAAAATTATTTAAATTCTAATCCCAATTATTACGGGAGTTCATGTCGTTTCAGCCCGGATCGCTCAGTCGGTAGAGCGTTAGGCTTTTAACCTAACGGCCCAATGTTCGAGTCCCTGTTCGGGCGACTCTGTTTTTGAAGAATCGTCAATAATTTAAACTTCAGATCGTTTCACTTTCAATAAATTTATGTAAATTCTAATTCCAATTATTACGGGAGTTCACCTCGCTTGAGCGCGGATAGCTCAGTCGGTAGAGCGTTAGGCTTTTAAGTAAACGGTCCAGGGTTCGAGTCCCTGTTCGGGCGATTCGTTTTTTGAACATTCATAAACATTTGAACTTCAGATCATTTCACTTTCAATAAATTTATGTAAATTCTAATTCCAATTTTTACGGGAGTTCACCTCGCTTGAGCCCGGATAGCTCAGTCGGTAGAGCGTTAGGCTTTTAACCTAACGGTTAAGGGTTCGAGTCCCTGTTCGGGCGACTCTGTTTTTGAAGAATCATCAATAATTTAAACTTCAGATCGTTTCACTTTCAATAAATTTATGTAAATTCTAATTCCAATTATTACGGGAGTTCACCTCGCTTGAGCGCGGATAGCTCAGTCGGTAGAGCGTTAGGCTTTTAACCTAAGGGTTAAGGGTTCGAGTCCCTGTTTGGGCGACTCTGTTTTTAAAGAATCATCAATATTTTAAACTTTAGATCACTTAATTTCCAGTAAAATTATTTAAATTCTAATCCCAATTATTACGGGAGTTCATATCGTTTCAGCCCGGATAGCTCAGTCGGTAGAGCGTTAGGCTTTTAAGCTAACGGTCCAGGGTTCGAGTCCCTGTTCGGGCGATTCGTTTTTTGAACATTCATAAACATTTGAACTTCAGATCATTTCACTTTCAATAAATTTATGTAAATTCTAATTCCAATTTTTACGGGAATTCACCTCGCTTGAGCCCGGATAGCTCAGTCGGTAGAGCGTTAGGCTTTTAACCTAACGGTTAAGGGTTCGAGTCCCTGTTTGGGCGACTCTGTTTTTAAAGAATCATCAGTAATTTAAACTTCAGATCACTTAATTTCCAGTAAAATTATTTAAATTCTAATCCCAATTATTACGGGAGTTCATGCCGTTTCAGCCCGGATCGCTCAGTAGGTAGAGCGTTAAGCCTTCAACCTAACGGTCCAGGGTTCGCGTCCCTGTTCGGGCGACTCTGTTTTTGAAGAATCATCAATAATTTAAACTTCAGATCATTTAATTTCCAGTAAAATAATTTAAATTCTAATCCTAATTATTACGGGAGTTCATTTCGTTTCAGCCCGGATAGCTCAGTCGGTAGAGCGTTAAGCCTGCAACCTAACGGTCCAGGGTTCGAGTCCCTGTTCGGGCGACTCTGTTTTTGAAGAATCGTCAATAATTTAAACTTCAGATCGTTTCACTTTCAATAAATTTATGTAAATTCTAATTCCAATTATTACGGGAGTTCACCTCGCTTGAGCCCGGATAGCTCAGTCGGTAGAGCGTTAGGCTTTTAACCTAACGGTTAAGGATTCGAGTCCCTGTTTGGGCGACTCTGTTTTTAAAGAATCATCAATAATTTAAACTTCAGATCACTTAATTTCCAGTAAAATTATTTAAATTCTAATCCCAATTATTACGGGAGTTCATGTCGTTTCAGCCCGGATCGCTCAGTCGGTAGAGCGTTAAGCCTTCAACCTAACGGTCCAGGGTTCGAGTCCCTGTTCGGGCGACTCTGTTTTTGAAGAATCATCAATAATTTAAACTTCAGATCGTTTCACTTTCAATAAATTTATGTAAATTCTAATTCCAATTATTACGGGAGTTCACCTCGCTTTAGCGCGGATAGCTCAGTCGGTAGAGCGTTAGGCTTTTAACCTAACGGTTAAGGGTTCGAGTCCCTGTTTGGGCGACTCTGTTTTTAAAGAATCATCAATATTTTAAACTTTAGATCACTTAATTTCCAGTAAAATTATTTAAATTCTAATCCCAATTATTACGGGAGTTCATATCGTTTCAGCCCGGATAGCTCAGTCGGTAGAGCGTTAGGCTTTTAAGCTAACGGTCCAGGGTTCGAGTCCCTGTTCGGGCGATTCGTTTTTTGAACATTCTTAAACATTTGAACTTCAGATCATTTCACTTTCAATAAATTTATGTAAATTCTAATTCCAATTTTTACGGGAATTCACCTCGCTTGAGCCCGGATAGCTCAGTCGGTAGAGCGTTAGGCTTTTAACCTAACGGTTAAGGGTTCGAGTCCCTGTTTGGGCGACTCTGTTTTTAAAGAATCATCAGTAATTTAAACTTCAGATCACTTAATTTCCAGTAAAATTATTTAAATTCTAATCCCAATTATTACGGGAGTTCATGCCGTTTCAGCCCGGATCGCTCAGTAGGTAGAGCGTTAAGCCTTCAACCTAACGGTCCAGGGTTCGCGTCCCTGTTCGGGCGACTCTGTTTTTGAAGAATCATCAATAATTTAAACTTCAGATCATTTAATTTCCAGTAAAATAATTTAAATTCTAATCCTAATTATTACGGGAGTTCATTTCGTTTCAGCCCGGATAGCTCAGTCGGTAGAGCGTTAAGCCTTCAACCTAACGGTCCAGGGTTCGAGTCCCTGTTCGGGCGACTCTGTTTTTGAAGAATCGTCAATAATTTAAACTTCAGATCGTTTCACTTTCAATAAATTTATGTAAATTCTAATTCCAATTATTACGGGAGTTCACCTCGCTTGAGCGCGGATAGCTCAGTCGGTAGAGCGTTAGGCTTTTAACCTAACGGTTAAGGGTTCGAGTCCCTGTTTGGGCGACTCTGTTTTTAAAGAATCATCAATATTTTAAACTTTAGATCACTTAATTTCCACTAAAATTATTTAAATTCTAATCCCAATTATTACGGGAGTTCACCACGCTTGAGCCCGGATAGCTCAGTCGGTAGAGCGTTAGGCTTTTAACCTAACGGTTAAGGGTTCGAGTCCCTGTTTGGGCGACTCTGTTTTTAAAGAATCATCAATAATTTAAACTTCAGATCACTTAATTTCCAGTAAAATTATTTAAATTCTAATCCCAATTATTACGGGAGTTCATGTCGTTTCAGCCCGGATCGCTCAGTCGGTAGAGCGTTAGGCTTTTAACCTAACGGCCCAATGTTCGAGTCCCTGTTCGGGCGACTCTGTTTTTGAAGAATCGTCAATAATTTAAACTTCAGATCGTTTCACTTTCAATAAATTTATGTAAATTCTAATTCCAATTATTACGGGAGTTCACCTCGCTTGAGCGCGGATAGCTCAGTCGGTAGAGCGTTAGGCTTTTAAGTAAACGGTCCAGGGTTCGAGTCCCTGTTCGGGCGATTCGTTTTTTGAACATTCATAAACATTTGAACTTCAGATCATTTCACTTTCAATAAATTTATGTAAATTCTAATTCCAATTTTTACGGGAGTTCACCTCGCTTGAGCCCGGATAGCTCAGTCGGTAGAGCGTTAGGCTTTTAACCTAACGGTTAAGGGTTCGAGTCCCTGTTCGGGCGACTCTGTTTTTGAAGAATCATCAATAATTTAAACTTCAGATCGTTTCACTTTCAATAAATTTATGTAAATTCTAATTCCAATTATTACGGGAGTTCACCTCGCTTGAGCGCGGATAGCTCAGTCGGTAGAGCGTTAGGCTTTTAACCTAAGGGTTAAGGGTTCGAGTCCCTGTTTGGGCGACTCTGTTTTTAAAGAATCATCAATATTTTAAACTTTAGATCACTTAATTTCCAGTAAAATTATTTAAATTCTAATCCCAATTATTACGGGAGTTCATATCGTTTCAGCCCGGATAGCTCAGTCGGTAGAGCGTTAGGCTTTTAAGCTAACGGTCCAGGGTTCGAGTCCCTGTTCGGGCGATTCGTTTTTTGAACATTCATAAACATTTGAACTTCAGATCATTTCACTTTCAATAAATTTATGTAAATTCTAATTCCAATTTTTACGGGAATTCACCTCGCTTGAGCCCGGATAGCTCAGTCGGTAGAGCGTTAGGCTTTTAACCTAACGGTTAAGGGTTCGAGTCCCTGTTTGGGCGACTCTGTTTTTAAAGAATCATCAGTAATTTAAACTTCAGATCACTTAATTTCCAGTAAAATTATTTAAATTCTAATCCCAATTATTACGGGAGTTCATGCCGTTTCAGCCCGGATCGCTCAGTAGGTAGAGCGTTAAGCCTTCAACCTAACGGTCCAGGGTTCGCGTCCCTGTTCGGGCGACTCTGTTTTTGAAGAATCATCAATAATTTAAACTTCAGATCATTTAATTTCCAGTAAAATAATTTAAATTCTAATCCTAATTATTACGGGAGTTCATTTCGTTTCAGCCCGGATAGCTCAGTCGGTAGAGCGTTAAGCCTGCAACCTAACGGTCCAGGGTTCGAGTCCCTGTTCGGGCGACTCTGTTTTTGAAGAATCGTCAATAATTTAAACTTCAGATCGTTTCACTTTCAATAAATTTATGTAAATTCTAATTCCAATTATTACGGGAGTTCACCTCGCTTGAGCCCGGATAGCTCAGTCGGTAGAGCGTTAGGCTTTTAACCTAACGGTTAAGGATTCGAGTCCTTGTTTGGGCGACTCTGTTTTTAAAGAATCATCAATAATTTAAACTTCAGATCACTTAATTTCCAGTAAAATTATTTAAATTCTAATCCCAATTATTACGGGAGTTCATGTCGTTTCAGCCCGGATCGCTCAGTCGGTAGAGCGTTAAGCCTTCAACCTAACGGTCCAGGGTTCGAGTCCCTGTTCGGGCGACTCTGTTTTTGAAGAATCATCAATAATTTAAACTTCAGATCGTTTCACTTTCAATAAATTTATGTAAATTCTAATTCCAATTATTACGGGAGTTCACCTCGCTTTAGCGCGGATAGCTCAGTCGGTAGAGCGTTAGGCTTTTAACCTAACGGTTAAGGGTTCGAGTCCCTGTTTGGGCGACTCTGTTTTTAAATAATCGTCAATATTTTAAACTTTAGATCACTTAATTTCCAGGAAAATTATTTAAATTCTAATCCCAATTATTACGGGAGTTCACCTCGCTTGAGCCCGGATAGCTCAGTCGGTAGAGCGTTAGGCTTTTAACCTAACGGTTAAGGGTTCGAGTCACTGTTTGGGCGACTCTGTTTTTAAAGAATCATCAATAATTTAAACTTCAGATCACTTTATTTCCAGTAAAATTATTTAAATTCTAATCCCAATTATTACGGGAGTTCATGTCGTTTCAGCCCGGATCGCTCAGTCGGTAGAGCGTTAAGCCTTCAACGTAACGGTCCAGGGTTCGCGTCCCTGTTCGGGCGACTCTGTTTTTGAAGAATCATCAATAATTTAAACTTCAGATCATTTAATTTCCAGTAAAATAATTTAAATTCTAATCCTAATTATTACGGGAGTTCATTTCGTTTCAGCCCGGATAGCTCAGTCGGTAGAGCGTAAAGCCTTCAACCTAACGGTCCAGGGTTCGAGTCCTTGTTCGGGCGACTCTCGTTTTGAAGAATCATCAATAATTTAAACTTCAGATCACTTAATTTCCAGTAAAATTATTTAAATTCTAATCCCAATTATTACGGGAGTTCATATCGTTTCAGCCCGGATAGCTCAGTCGGTAGAGCGTTAGGCTTTTAAGTAAACGGTCCAGGGTTCGAGTCCCTGTTCGGGCGATTCGTTTTTTGAACATTCATAAACATTTGAACTTCAGATCATTTCACTTTCAATAAATTTATGTAAATTCTAATTCCAATTTTTACGGGAGTTCACCTCGCTTGAGCCCGGATAGCGCAGTCGGTAGAGCGTTAGGCTTTTAACCTAACGGTTAAGGGTTCGAGTCCCTGTTTGGGCGACTCTGTTTTTAAATAATCATCAATATTTTAAACTTTAGATCACTTAATTTCCAGGAAAATTATTTAAATTCTAATCCCAATTATTACGGGAGTTCACCTCGCTTGAGCCCGGATAGCTCAGTCGGTAGAGCGTTAGGCTTTTAACCTAACGGTTAAGGGTTCGAGTCCCTGTTTGGGCGACTCTGTTTTTAAAGAATCATCAGTAATTTAAACTTCAGATCACTTAATTTCCAGTAAAATTATTTAAATTCTAATCCCAATTATTACGGGAGTTCATGCCGTTTCAGCCCGGATCGCTCAGTCGGTAGAGCGTTAAGCCTTCAACCTAACGGTCCAGGGTTCGCGTCCCTGTTCGGGCGACTCTGTTTTTGAAGAATCATCAATAATTTAAACTTCAGATCATTTAATTTCCAGTAAAATAATTTAAATTCTAATCCTAATTATTACGGGAGTTCATTTCGTTTCAGCCCGGATAGCTCAGTCGGTAGAGCGTTAAGCCTTCAACCTAACGGTCCAGGGTTCGAGTCCCTGTTCGGGCGACTCTGTTTTTGAAGAATCATCAATAATTTAAACTTCAGATCATTTAATTTCCAGTAAAATAATTTAAATTCTAATCCTAATTATTACGGGAGTTCATTTCGTTTCAGCCCGGATAGCTCAGTCGGTAGAGCGTAAAGCCTTCAACCTAACGGTCCAGGGTTCGAGTCCTTGTTCGGGCGACTCTCGTTTTGAAGAATCATCAATAATTTAAACTTCAGATCACTTAATTTCCAGTAAAATTATTTAAATTCTAATCCCAATTATTACGGGAGTTCATATCGTTTCAGCCCGGATAGCTCAGTCGGTAGAGCGTTAGGCTTTTAAGTAAACGGTCCAGGGTTCGAGTCCCTGTTCGGGCGATTCGTTTTTTGAACATTCATAAACATTTGAACTTCAGATCATTTCACTTTCAATAAATTTATGTAAATTCTAATTCCAATTTTTACGGGAGTTCACCTCGCTTGAGCCCGGATAGCGCAGTCGGTAGAGCGTTAGGCTTTTAACCTAACGGTTAAGGGTTCGAGTCCCTGTTTGGGCGACTCTGTTTTTAAATAATCATCAATATTTTAAACTTTAGATCACTTAATTTCCAGGAAAATTATTTAAATTCTAATCCCAATTATTACGGGAGTTCACCTCGCTTGAGCCCGGATAGCTCAGTCGGTAGAGCGTTAGGCTTTTAACCTAACGGTTAAGGGTTCGAGTCCCTGTTTGGGCGACTCTGTTTTTAAAGAATCATCAGTAATTTAAACTTCAGATCACTTAATTTCCAGTAAAATTATTTAAATTCTAATCCCAATTATTACGGGAGTTCATGCCGTTTCAGCCCGGATCGCTCAGTCGGTAGAGCGTTAAGCCTTCAACCTAACGGTCCAGGGTTCGCGTCCCTGTTCGGGCGACTCTGTTTTTGAAGAATCATCAATAATTTAAACTTCAGATCATTTAATTTCCAGTAAAATAATTTAAATTCTAATCCTAATTATTACGGGAGTTCATTTCGTTTCAGCCCGGATAGCTCAGTCGGTAGAGCGTTAAGCCTTCAACCTAACGGTCCAGGGTTCGAGTCCCTGTTCGGGCGACTCTGTTTTTGAAGAATAATCAATAATTTAAACTTCAGATCGTTTCACTTTCAATAAATTTATGTAAATTCTAATTCCAATTATTACGGGAGTTCACCTCGCTTTAGCGCGGATAGCTCAGTCGGTAGAGCGTTAGGCTTTTAACCTAACGATAAGGGTTCGAGTCCCTGTTTGGGCGACTCTGTTTTTAAATAATCATCAATATTTTAAACTTTAGATCACTTAATTTCCAGGAAAATTATTTAAATTCTAATCCCAATTATTACGGGAGTTCACCTCGCTTGAGCCCGGATAGCTCAGTCGGTAGAGCGTTAGGCTTTTAACCTAACGGTTAAGGGTTCGAGTCACTGTTTGGGCGACTCTGTTTTTAAAGAATCATCAATAATTTAAACTTCAGATCACTTTATTTCCAGTAAAATTATTTAAATTCTAATCCCAATTATTACGGGAGTTCATGTCGTTTCAGCCCGGATCGCTCAGTCGGTAGAGCGTTAAGCCTTCAACGTAACGGTCCAGGGTTCGCGTCCCTGTTCGGGCGACTCTGTTTTTGAAGAATCATCAATAATTTAAACTTCAGATCATTTAATTTCCAGTAAAATAATTTAAATTCTAATCCTAATTATTACGGGAGTTCATTTCGTTTCAGCCCGGATAGCTCAGTCGGTAGAGCGTAAAGCCTTCAACCTAACGGTCCAGGGTTCGAGTCCTTGTTCGGGCGACTCTCGTTTTGAAGAATCATCAATAATTTAAACTTCAGATCACTTAATTTCCAGTAAAATTATTTAAATTCTAATCCCAATTATTACGGGAGTTCATATCGTTTCAGCCCGGATAGCTCAGTCGGTAGAGCGTTAGGCTTTTAAGTAAACGGTCCAGGGTTCGAGTCCCTGTTCGGGCGATTCGTTTTTTGAACATTCATAAACATTTGAACTTCAGATCATTTCACTTTCAATAAATTTATGTAAATTCTAATTCCAATTTTTACGGGAGTTCACCTCGCTTGAGCCCGGATAGCGCAGTCGGTAGAGCGTTAGGCTTTTAACCTAACGGTTAAGGGTTCGAGTCCCTGTTTGGGCGACTCTGTTTTTAAATAATCATCAATATTTTAAACTTTAGATCACTTAATTTCCAGGAAAATTATTTAAATTCTAATCCCAATTATTACGGGAGTTCACCTCGCTTGAGCCCGGATAGCTCAGTCGGTAGAGCGTTAGGCTTTTAACCTAACGGTTAAGGGTTCGAGTCCCTGTTTGGGCGACTCTGTTTTTAAAGAATCATCAGTAATTTAAACTTCAGATCACTTAATTTCCAGTAAAATTATTTAAATTCTAATCCCAATTATTACGGGAGTTCATGCCGTTTCAGCCCGGATCGCTCAGTCGGTAGAGCGTTAAGCCTTCAACCTAACGGTCCAGGGTTCGCGTCCCTGTTCGGGCGACTCTGTTTTTGAAGAATCATCAATAATTTAAACTTCAGATCATTTAATTTCCAGTAAAATAATTTAAATTCTAATCCTAATTATTACGGGAGTTCATTTCGTTTCAGCCCGGATAGCTCAGTCGGTAGAGCGTTAAGCCTTCAACCTAACGGTCCAGGGTTCGAGTCCCTGTTCGGGCGACTCTGTTTTTGAAGAATCGTCAATAATTTAAACTTCAGATCGTTTCACTTTCAATAAATTTATGTAAATTCTAATTCCAATTATTACGGGAGTTCACCTCGCTTGAGCGCGGATAGCTCAGTCGGTAGAGCGTTAGGCTTTTAACCTAACGGTTAAGGGTTCGAGTCCCTGTTTGGGCGACTCTGTTTTTAAAGAATCATCAATATTTTAAACTTTAGATCACTTAATTTCCACTAAAATTATTTAAATTCTAATCCCAATTATTACGGGAGTTCACCTCGCTTGAGCCCGGATAGCTCAGTCGGTAGAGCGTTAGGCTTTTAACCTAACGGTTAAGGGTTCGAGTCCCTGTTTGGGCGACTCTGTTTTTAAAGAATCATCAATAATTTAAACTTCAGATCACTTAATTTCCAGTAAAATTATTTAAATTCTAATCCCAATTATTACGGGAGTTCATGTCGTTTCAGCCCGGATCGCTCAGTCGGTAGAGCGTTAAGCCTTCAACGTAACGGTCCAGGGTTCGCGTCCCTGTTCGGGCGACTCTGTTTTTGAAGAATCATCAATAATTTAAACTTCAGATCACTTAATTTCCAGTAAAATTATTTAAATTCTAATCCCAATTATTACGGGAGTTCATATCGTTTCAGCCCGGATAGCTCAGTCGGTAGAGCGTTAGGCTTTTAAGTAAACGGTCCAGGGTTCGAGTCCCTGTTCGGGCGATTCGTTTTTTGAACATTCATAAACATTTGAACTTCAGATCATTTCACTTTCAATAAATTTATGTAAATTCTAATTCCAATTTTTACGGGAGTTCACCTCGCTTGAGCCCGGATAGCTCAGTCGGTAGAGCGTTAGGCTTTTAACCTAACGGTTAAGGGTTCGAGTCCCTGTTTGGGCGACTCTGTTTTTAAAGGGTCATCAATAATTTAAACTTCAGATCACTTAATTTCCAGTAAAATTATTTAAATTCTAATCCCAATTATTACGGGAGTTCATATCGTTTCAGCCCGGATAGCTCAGTCGGTAGAGCGTTAGGCTTTTAAGCTAACGGTCCAGGGTTCGAGTACCTGTTCGGGCGATTCACTTTTTGAACATTCATAAAAATTTGAACTTCATATCATTTCTCTTGGAGTAAAATTATGAAAATTCTAATCCCAATTATTACGGGAGTTCACCTCGCTTGAGCCCGGATAGCTTAGTCGGTAGAGCGTTAGGCTTTTAACCTAACGGCCCAATGTTCGAGTCCCTGATCGGACGATTCTGTTTTTAAAGAATCATCAATAATTTAAACTTCAGATCGTTTACCTTTCAATAAATTTATGTAAATTCTAATTCCAATTATTACGGGAGTTCATGTCGTTTCAGCTCGGATCGCTCAGTCGGTAGAGCGTTAAGCCTTCAACCTAACGGTCCAGGGTTCGCGCCCCTGTTCGGGCGACTCTGTTTTTGAAGAATAATCAATAATTTAAACTTCAGATCATTTAATTTCCAAAAAAATAATTTAAATTCTAATCCTAATTATTACGGGAGTTCATTTCGTTTAAGCCCGGATAGCTCAGTCTGTAGAGCGTTAAGCCTTCAACCTAACGGTCCAGGGTTCCAGTCCCTGTTCGGGCGACTCTGTTTTTGAAGAATCGTCAATAATTTAAACTTCAGATCGTTTCACTTTCAATAAATTTATGTAAATTCTAATTCCAATTATTACGGGAGTTCACCTCGCTTGAGCGCGGATAGCTCAGTCGGTAGAGCGTTAGGCTTTTAAGTAAACGGTCCAGGGTTCGAGTCCCTGTTCGGGCGATTCGTTTTTTGAACATTCATAAACATTTGAACTTCAGATCATTTCACTTTCAATAAATTTATGTAAATTCTAATTCCAATTTTTACGGGAGTTCACCTCGCTTGAGCCCGGATAGCTCAGTCGGTAGAGCGTTAGGCTTTTAACCTAACGGTTAAGGGTTCGAGTCCCTGTTTGGGCGACTCTGTTTTTAAAGAATCATCAGTAATTTAAACTTCAGATCACTTAATTTCCAGTAAAATTATTTAAATTCTAATCCCAATTATTACGGGAGTTCATGCCGTTTCAGCCCGGATCGCTCAGTCGGTAGAGCGTTAAGCCTTCAACCTAACGGTCCAGGGTTCGCGTCCCTGTTCGGGCGACTCTGTTTTTGAAGAATCATCAATAATTTAAACTTCAGATCATTTAATTTCCAGTAAAATAATTTAAATTCTAATCCTAATTATTACGGGAGTTCATTTCGTTTCAGCCCGGATAGCTCAGTCGGTAGAGCGTAAAGCCTTCAACCTAACGGTCCAGGGTTCGAGTCCTTGTTCGGGCGACTCTGTTTTTGAAGAATCATCAATAATTTAAACTTCAGATCACTTAATTTCCAGTAAAATTATTTAAATTCTAATCCCAATTAATACGGGAGTTCATATCGTTTCAGCCCGGATAGCTCAGTCGGTAGAGCGTTAGGCTTTTAAGTAAACGGTCCAGGGTTCGAGTCCCTGTTCGGGCGATTCGTTTTTTGAACATTCATAAACATTTGAACTTCAGATCATTTCACTTTCAATAAATTTATGTAAATTCTAATCCCAATTATTACGGGAGTTCATTTCGTTTCAGGCCGGATAGCTCAGTCGGTAGAGTGTTAGGCTTTTAACCTAACGGTCCAGGGTTCGAGTACCTGTTCGGGCGATTCACTTTTTGAACATTCATAAAAATTTGAACTTCATATCATTTCTCTTGGAGTAAAATTATGAAAATTCTAATCCCAATTATTACTGGGTTCACCTCGCTTGAGCCCGGATAGCTCAGTCGGTAGAGTGTTAGGCTTTTAACCTAACGGTCCAGGGTTCGAGTACCTGTTCGGGCGATTCACTTTTTGAACATTCATAAAAATATGAACTTCATATCATTTCTCTTGGAGTAAAATTATGAAAATTCTAATCCCAATTATTACGGGAGTTCACCTCGCTTGAACCCGGATAGCTCAGTCGGAAGAGCGTTAGGCTTAAACCTAACGGTCCAGGGTTCGAGTCCCTGTTCGGGCGACTCTGTTTTGAAGAATCATCAATAATTTAAACTTCAGATCATTTCACTTTCAATAAATTTATGTAAATTCTAATTCCAATTATTACGGGAGTTCACCTCGATAGAGCCCGGATAGCTCAGTCGGTAGAGCGTTAGACTTTTAACCTAACGGTCCAAGGTTCGAGTCCCTGTTCGGTCCACTTTGTTTTTAAAGAATCATCAATAATTTAAAATTCAGATCATTTAATTTGCAGTAAAATTATTGAAATTCTAATCCCAATTATTACGGTAGTTCATTTCGTTTCAGGCCGGATATCTCAGTCGGTAGAGTGTTAGGCTTTTAACCTAACGGTCCAGGGTTCGAGTACCTGTTCGGGCGATTCAATTTTTGAACATTCATAAAAATTTGAACTGCATATCATTTCTCTTAGAGTAAAATTATGAAAATTCTAATCCCAATTATTAAGGGAGTTCACCTCGCTTGAGCCCGGATAGCTCAGTCGGTAGAGCGTTAGGCTTTTAACCTAACGGCCCAGGGTTCGAGTCCCTGATCGGACTATTCTGTTTTTAAAGAATCATCAATAATTTAAACTTCAGATCGTTTCACTTTCAATAAATTTATGTTAATTCTAATTCCAATTTTTACGGGAGTTCACCTCGCTTGAGCCCGGATAGCTCAGTCGGTAGAGCGTTAGGTTTTTAACCTAACGGTTAAGGGTTCGAGTCCCTGTTTGGGCGACTCTGTTTTTAAAGAATCATCAATAATTTAAACTTCAGATCACTTAATTTCCAGTAAAATTATTTAAATTCTAATCCCAATTATTACGGGAGTTCATTTCGTTTCAGGCCGGATAGCTCAGTCGGTAGAGTGTTAGGCTTATAACCTAACGGTCCAGGGTTCGAGTACCTGTTCGGGCGATTCACTTTTTGAACATTCATAATAATTTGAACTGCATATCATTTCTCTTAGAGTAAAATTATGAAAATTCTAATCCCAATTATTAAGGGAGTTCACCTCGCTTGAGCCCGGATAGCTCAGTCGGTAGAGCGTTAGGCTTTTAACCTAACGGCCCAGGGTTCGAGTCCCTGATCGGACGATTCTGTTTTTAAAGAATCATCAATAATTTAAACTTCAGATCGTTTCACTTTCAATAAATTTATGTTAATTCTAATTCCAATTTTTACGGGAGTTCACCTCGCTTGAGCCCGGATAGCTCAGTCGGTAGAGCGTTAGGTTTTTAACCTAACGGTTAAGGGTTCGAGTCCCTGTTTGGGCGACTCTGTTTTTAAACAGTCATCAATAATTTAAACTTCAGATCACTTAATTTCCAGTAAAATTATTTAAATTCTAATCCCAATTATTACGGGAGTTCATTTTGTTTCAGGCCGGATAGCTCAGTCGGTAGAGTGTTAGGCTTTTAACCTAACGGTCCAGGGTTCGAGTACCTGTTCGGGCGATTCACTTTTTGAACATTCATAAAAATTTGAACTTCATATCATTTCTCTTGGAGTAAAATTATGAAAATTCTAATCCCAATTATTACTGGGTTCACCTCGCTTGAGCCCGGATAGCTCAGTCGGTAGAGTGTTAGGCTTTTAACCTAACGGTCCAGGGTTCGAGTACCTGTTCGGGCGATTCACTTTTTGAACATTCATAAAAATTTGAACTTCATATCATTTCTCTTGGAGTAAAATTATGAAAATTCTAATCCCAATTATTACAGGAGTTCACCTCGCTTGAACCCGGATAGCTCAGTCGGAAGAGCGTTAGGCTTAAACCTAACGGTCCAGGGTTCGAGTCCCTGTTCGGGCGACTCTGTTTTGAAGAATCATCAATAATTTAAACTTCAGATCATTTAACTTTCAATAAATTTATGTAAATTCTAATTCCAATTATTACGGGAGTTCACCTCGATTGAGCCCGGATAGCTCAGTCGGTAGAGCGTTAGACTTTTAACCTAACATTCCAAGGTTCGAGTCCCTGTTCGGTCGACTTTGTTTTTAAAGAATCATCAATAATTTAAAATTCAGATCATTTAATTTGCAGTAAAATTATTGAAATTCTAATCCCAATTATTACGGTAGTTCATTTCGTTTCAGGCCGGATATCTCAGTCGGTAGAGTGTTAGGCTTTTAACCTAACGGTCCAGGGTTCGAGTACCTGTTCGGGCGATTCAATTTTTGAACATTCATAAAAATTTGAACTGCATATCATTTCTCTTAGAGTAAAATTATGAAAATTCTAATCCCAATTATTAAGGGAGTTCACCTCGCTTGAGCCCGGATAGCTCAGTCGGTAGAGCGTTAGGCTTTTAACCTAACGGCCCAGGGTTCGAGTCCCTGATCGGACTATTCTGTTTTTAAAGAATCATCAATAATTTAAACTTCAGATCGTTTCACTTTCAATAAATTTATGTTAATTCTAATTCCAATTTTTACGGGAGTTCACCTCGCTTGAGCCCGGATAGCTCAGTCGGTAGAGCGTTAGGTTTTTAACCTAACGGTTAAGGGTTCGAGTCCCTGTTTGGGCGACTCTGTTTTTAAAGAATCATCAATAATTTAAACTTCAGATCACTTAATTTCCAGTAAAATTATTTAAATTCTAATCCCAATTATTACGGGAGTTCATTTCGTTTCAGGCCGGATAGCTCAGTCGGTAGAGTGTTAGGCTTTTAACCTAACGGTCCAGGGTTCGGGTACCTGTTTGGGCGATTCACTTTTTGAACATTCATAAAAATTTGAACTGCATATCATTTCTCTTAGAGTAAAATTATGAAAATTCTAATCCCAATTATTAAGGGAGTTCACCTCGCTTGAGCCCGGATAGCTCAGTCGGTAGAGCGTTAGGCTTTTAACCTAACGGCCCAGGGTTCGAGTCCCTGATCGGACGATTCTGTTTTTAAAGAATCATCAATAATTTAAACTTCAGATCGTTTCACTTTCAATAAATTTATGTTAATTCTAATTCCAATTTTTACGGGAGTTCACCTCGCTTGAGCCCGGATAGCTCAGTCGGTAGAGCGTTAGGTTTTTAACCTAACGGTTAAGGGTTCGAGTCCCTGTTTGGGCGACTCTGTTTTTAAACAGTCATCAATAATTTAAACTTCAGATCACTTAATTTCCAGTAAAATTATTTAAATTCTAATCCCAATTATTACGGGAGTTCATTTCGTTTCAGGCCGGATAGCTCAGTCGGTAGAGTGTTAGGCTTTTAACCTAACGGTCCAGGGTTCGAGTACCTGTTCGGGCGATTCACTTTTTGAACATTCATAAAAATTTGAACTTCATATCATTTCTCTTGGAGTAAAATTATGAAAATTCTAATCCCAATTATTACTGGGTTCACCTCGCTTGAGCCCGGATAGCTCAGTCGGTAGAGTGTTAGGCTTTTAACCTAACGGTCCAGGGTTCGAGTACCTGTTCGGGCGATTCACTTTTTGAACATTCATAAAAATTTGAACTTCATATCATTTCTCTTGGAGTAAAATTATGAAAATTCTAATCCCAATTATTACAGGAGTTCACCTCGCTTGAACCCGGATAGCTCAGTCGGAAGAGCGTTAGGCTTAAACCTAACGGTCCAGGGTTCGAGTCCCTGTTCGGGCGACTCTGTTTTGAAGAATCATCAATAATTTAAACTTCAGATCATTTAACTTTCAATAAATTTATGTAAATTCTAATTCCAATTATTACGGGAGTTCACCTCGATTGAGCCCGGATAGCTCAGTCGGTAGAGCGTTAGACTTTTAACCTAACATTCCAAGGTTCGAGTCCCTGTTCGGTCGACTTTGTTTTTAAAGAATCATCAATAATTTAAAATTCAGATCATTTAATTTGCAGTAAAATTATTGAAATTCTAATCCCAATTATTACGGGAGTTCATTTCGTTTCAGGCCGGATATCTCAGTCGGTAGAGTGTTAGGCTTTTAACCTAACGGTCCAGGGTTCGAGTACCTGTTCGGGCGATTCACTTTTTGAACATTCATAAAAATTTGAACTGCATATCATTTCTCTTAGAGTAAAATTATGAAAATTCTAATCCCAATTATTAAGGGAGTTCACCTCGCTTGAGCCCGGATAGCTCAGTCGGTAGAGCGTTAGGCTTTTAACCTAACGGCCCAGGGTTCGAGTCCCTGATCGGACGATTCTGTTTTTAAAGAATCATCAATAATTTAAACTTCAGATCGTTTCACTTTCAATAAATTTATGTTAATTCTAATTCCAATTTTTACGGGAGTTCACCTCGCTTGAGCCCGGATAGCTCAGTCGGTAGAGCGTTAGGTTTTTAACCTAACGGTTAAGGGTTCGAGTCCCTGTTTGGGCGACTCTGTTTTTAAAGAATCATCAATAATTTAAACTTCAGATCACTTAATTTCCATTAAAATTATTTAAATTCTAATCCCAATTATTACGGGAGTTCATTTCGTTTCAGGCCGGATAGCTCAGTCGGTAGAGTGTTAGGCTTTTAACCTAACGGTCCAGGGTTCGAGTACCTGTTCGGGCGATTCACTTTTTGAACATTCATAAAAATTTGAACTTCATATCATTTCTCTTGGAGTAAAATTATGAAAATTCTAATCCCAATAATTACGGGAGTTCACTTCGCTTGAGCCCGGATAGCTCAGTCGGTAGAGCGTTAGGCTTTTAACCTAATGGCCCAGGGTTCGAGTCCCTGATCGGACGATTCCGTTTTTAAAGAATCATCAATAATTTAAACTTCAGATCATTTAATTTGCAGTAAAATTATTGAAATTCTAATCCCAATTATTACGGTAGTTCATTTCGTTTCAGGCCGGATATCTCAGTCGGTAGAGTGTTAGGCTTTTAACCTAACGGTCCAGGGTTCGAGTACCTGTTCGGGCGATTCAATTTTTGAACATTCATAAAAATTTGAACTGCATATCATTTCTCTTAGAGTAAAATTATGAAAATTCTAATCCCAATTATTAAGGGAGTTCACCTCGCTTGAGCCCGGATAGCTCAGTCGGTAGAGCGTTAGGCTTTTAACCTAACGGCCCAGCGTTCGAGTCCCTGATCGGACGATTCTGTTTTTAAAGAATCATCAATAATTTAAACTTCAGATCGTTTCACTTTCAATAAATTTATGTTAATTCTAATTCCAATTTTTACGGGAGTTCACCTCGCTTGAGCCCGGATAGCTCAGTCGGTAGAGCGTTAGGTTTTTAACCTAACGGTTAAGGGTTCGAGTCCCTGTTTGGGCGACTCTGTTTTTAAAGAATCATCAATAATTTAAACTTCAGATCACTTAATTTCCAGTAAAATTATTTAAATTCTAATCCCAATTATTACGGGAGTTCATTTCGTTTCAGGCCGGATAGCTCAGTCGGTAGAGTGTTAGGCTTTTAACCTAACGGTCCAGGGTTCGAGTACCTGTTCGGGCGATTCACTTTTTGAACATTCATAAAAATTTGAACTTCATATCATTTCTCTTCGAGTAAAATTATGAAAATTCTAATCCCAATAATTACGGGAGTTCACTTCGCTTGAGCCCGGATAGCTCAGTCGGTAGAGCGTTAGGCTTTTAACCTAATGGCCCAGGGTTCGAGTCCCTGATCGGACGATTCTGTTTTTAAAGAATCATCAATAATTTAAACTTCAGATCGTTTCACTTTCAATAAATGTATGTAAATTCTAATTCCAATTTTTACGGGAGTTCACCTCGCTTGAGCCCGGATAGCTCAGTCGGTAGAGCGTTAGGCTTTTAACCTAACGGTTAAGGGTTCGAGTCCCTGTTTGGGGGACTCTGTTTTTAAAGAATCATCAGTAATTTAAACTTCAGATCACTTAATTTCCAGTAAAATTATTTAAATTCTAATCCCAATTATTACGGGAGTTCATGCCGTTTCAGCCCGGATCGCTCAGTCGGTAGAGCGTTAAGCCTTCAACCTAACGGTCCAGGGTTCGCGTCCCTGTTCGGGCGACTCTGTTTTTGAAGAATCATCAATAATTTAAACTTCAGATCATTTAATTTCCAGTAAAATAATTTAAATTCTAATCCTAATTATTACGGGAGTTCATTTCGTTTCAGCCCGGATAGCTCAGTCGGTAGAGCGTAAAGCCTTCAACCTAACGGTCCAGGGTTCGAGTCCTTGTTCGGGCGACTCTCGTTTTGAAGAATCATCAATAATTTAAACTTCAGATCACTTAATTTCCAGTAAAATTATATAATTCTAATCCCAATTATTACGGGAGTTCATATCGTTTCAGCCCGGATAGCTCAGTCGGTAGAGCGTTAGGCTTTTAAGTAAACGGTCCAGGGTTCGAGTCCCTGTTCGGGCCATTCGTTTTTTGAACATTCATAAACATTTGAACTTCAGATCATTTCACTTTCAATAAATTTATGTAAATTCTAATTCCAATTTTTACGGGAGTTCACCTCGCTTGAGCCCGGATAGCGCAGTCGGTAGAGCGTTAGGCTTTTAACCTAACGGTTAAGGGTTCGAGTCCCTGTTTGGGCGACTCTGTTTTTAAATAATCATCAATATTTTAAACTTTAGATCACTTAATTTCCAGGAAAATTATTTAAATTCTAATCCCAATTATTACGGGAGTTCACCTCGCTTGAGCCCGGATAGCTCAGTCGGTAGAGCGTTAGGCTTTTAACCTAACGGTTAAGGGTTCGAGTCCCTGTTTGGGCGACTCTGTTTTTAAAGAATCATCAGTAATTTAAACTTCAGATCACTTAATTTCCAGTAAAATTATTTAAATTCTAATCCCAATTATTACGGGAGTTCATGCCGTTTCAGCCCGGATCGCTCAGTCGGTAGAGCGTTAAGCCTTCAACCTAACGGTCCAGGGTTCGCGTCCCTGTTCGGGCGACTCTGTTTTTGAAGAATCATCAATAATTTAAACTTCAGATCATTTAATTTCCAGTAAAATAATTTAAATTCTAATCCTAATTATTACGGGAGTTCATTTCGTTTCAGCCCGGATAGCTCAGTCGGTAGAGCGTTAAGCCTTCAACCTAACGGTCCAGGGTTCGAGTCCCTGTTCGGGCGACTCTGTTTTTGAAGAATCGTCAATAATTTAAACTTCAGATCGTTTCACTTTCAATAAATTTATGTAAATTCTAATTCCAATTATTACGGGAGTTCACCTCGCTTGAGCGCGGATAGCTCAGTCGGTAGAGCGTTAGGCTTTTAACCTAACGGTTAAGGGTTCGAGTCCCTGTTTGGGCGACTCTGTTTTTAAAGAATCATCAATATTTTAAACTTTAGATCACTTAATTTCCACTAAAATTATTTAAATTCTAATCCCAATTATTACGGGAGTTCACCTCGCTTGAGCCCGGATAGCTCAGTCGGTAGAGCGTTAGGCTTTTAACCTAACGGTTAAGGGTTCGAGTCCCTGTTTGGGCGACTCTGTTTTTAAAGGGTCATCAATAATTTAAACTTCAGATCACTTAATTTCCAGTAAAATTATTTAAATTCTAATCCCAATTATTACGGGAGTTCATATCGTTTCAGCCCGGATAGCTCAGTCGGTAGAGCGTTAAGCCTTCAACGTAACGGTCCAGGGTTCGCGTCCCTGTTCGGGCGACTCTGTTTTTGAAGAATCATCAATAATTTAAACTTCAGATCACTTAATTTCCAGTAAAATTATTTAAATTCTAATCCCAATTATTACGGGAGTTCATATCGTTTCAGCCCGGATAGCTCAGTCGGTAGAGCGTTAGGCTTTTAAGTAAACGGTCCAGGGTTCGAGTCCCTGTTCGGGCGATTCGTTTTTTGAACATTCATAAACATTTGAACTTCAGATCATTTCACTTTCAATAAATTTATGTAAATTCTAATTCCAATTTTTACGGGAGTTCACCTCGCTTGAGCCCGGATAGCTCAGTCGGTAGAGCGTTAGGCTTTTAACCTAACGGTTAAGGGTTCGAGTCCCTGTTTGGGCGACTCTGTTTTTAAAGGGTCATCAATAATTTAAACTTCAGATCACTTAATTTCCAGTAAAATTATTTAAATTCTAATCCCAATTATTACGGGAGTTCATATCGTTTCAGCCCGGATAGCTCAGTCGGTAGAGCGTTAGGCTTTTAAGCTAACGGTCCAGGGTTCGAGTACCTGTTCGGGCGATTCACTTTTTGAACATTCATAAAAATTTGAACTTCATATCATTTCTCTTGGAGTAAAATTATGAAAATTCTAATCCCAATTATTACGGGAGTTCACCTCGCTTGAGCCCGGATAGCTTAGTCGGTAGAGCGTTAGGCTTTTAACCTAACGGCCCAATGTTCGAGTCCCTGATCGGACGATTCTGTTTTTAAAGAATCATCAATAATTTAAACTTCAGATCGTTTACCTTTCAATAAATTTATGTAAATTCTAATTCCAATTATTACGGGAGTTCATGTCGTTTCAGCTCGGATCGCTCAGTCGGTAGAGCGTTAAGCCTTCAACCTAACGGTCCAGGGTTCGCGCCCCTGTTCGGGCGACTCTGTTTTTGAAGAATAATCAATAATTTAAACTTCAGATCATTTAATTTCCAAAAAAATAATTTAAATTCTAATCCTAATTATTACGGGAGTTCATTTCGTTTAAGCCCGGATAGCTCAGTCTGTAGAGCGTTAAGCCTTCAACCTAACGGTCCAGGGTTCCAGTCCCTGTTCGGGCGACTCTGTTTTTGAAGAATCGTCAATAATTTAAACTTCAGATCGTTTCACTTTCAATAAATTTATGTAAATTCTAATTCCAATTATTACGGGAGTTCACCTCGCTTGAGCGCGGATAGCTCAGTCGGTAGAGCGTTAGGCTTTTAAGTAAACGGTCCAGGGTTCGAGTCCCTGTTCGGGCGATTCGTTTTTTGAACATTCATAAACATTTGAACTTCAGATCATTTCACTTTCAATAAATTTATGTAAATTCTAATTCCAATTTTTACGGGAGTTCACCTCGCTTGAGCCCGGATAGCTCAGTCGGTAGAGCGTTAGGCTTTTAACCTAACGGTTAAGGGTTCGAGTCCCTGTTTGGGCGACTCTGTTTTTAAAGAATCATCAGTAATTTAAACTTCAGATCACTTAATTTCCAGTAAAATTATTTAAATTCTAATCCCAATTATTACGGGAGTTCATGCCGTTTCAGCCCGGATCGCTCAGTCGGTAGAGCGTTAAGCCTTCAACCTAACGGTCCAGGGTTCGCGTCCCTGTTCGGGCGACTCTGTTTTTGAAGAATCATCAATAATTTAAACTTCAGATCATTTAATTTCCAGTAAAATAATTTAAATTCTAATCCTAATTATTACGGGAGTTCATTTCGTTTCAGCCCGGATAGCTCAGTCGGTAGAGCGTAAAGCCTTCAACCTAACGGTCCAGGGTTCGAGTCCTTGTTCGGGCGACTCTGTTTTTGAAGAATCATCAATAATTTAAACTTCAGATCACTTAATTTCCAGTAAAATTATTTAAATTCTAATCCCAATTAATACGGGAGTTCATATCGTTTCAGCCCGGATAGCTCAGTCGGTAGAGCGTTAGGCTTTTAAGTAAACGGTCCAGGGTTCGAGTCCCTGTTCGGGCGATTCGTTTTTTGAACATTCATAAACATTTGAACTTCAGATCATTTCACTTTCAATAAATTTATGTAAATTCTAATCCCAATTATTACGGGAGTTCATTTCGTTTCAGGCCGGATAGCTCAGTCGGTAGAGTGTTAGGCTTTTAACCTAACGGTCCAGGGTTCGAGTACCTGTTCGGGCGATTCACTTTTTGAACATTCATAAAAATTTGAACTTCATATCATTTCTCTTGGAGTAAAATTATGAAAATTCTAATCCCAATTATTACTGGGTTCACCTCGCTTGAGCCCGGATAGCTCAGTCGGTAGAGTGTTAGGCTTTTAACCTAACGGTCCAGGGTTCGAGTACCTGTTCGGGCGATTCACTTTTTGAACATTCATAAAAATATGAACTTCATATCATTTCTCTTGGAGTAAAATTATGAAAATTCTAATCCCAATTATTACGGGAGTTCACCTCGCTTGAACCCGGATAGCTCAGTCGGAAGAGCGTTAGGCTTAAACCTAACGGTCCAGGGTTCGAGTCCCTGTTCGGGCGACTCTGTTTTGAAGAATCATCAATAATTTAAACTTCAGATCATTTCACTTTCAATAAATTTATGTAAATTCTAATTCCAATTATTACGGGAGTTCACCTCGATAGAGCCCGGATAGCTCAGTCGGTAGAGCGTTAGACTTTTAACCTAACGGTCCAAGGTTCGAGTCCCTGTTCGGTCCACTTTGTTTTTAAAGAATCATCAATAATTTAAAATTCAGATCATTTAATTTGCAGTAAAATTATTGAAATTCTAATCCCAATTATTACGGTAGTTCATTTCGTTTCAGGCCGGATATCTCAGTCGGTAGAGTGTTAGGCTTTTAACCTAACGGTCCAGGGTTCGAGTACCTGTTCGGGCGATTCAATTTTTGAACATTCATAAAAATTTGAACTGCATATCATTTCTCTTAGAGTAAAATTATGAAAATTCTAATCCCAATTATTAAGGGAGTTCACCTCGCTTGAGCCCGGATAGCTCAGTCGGTAGAGCGTTAGGCTTTTAACCTAACGGCCCAGGGTTCGAGTCCCTGATCGGACTATTCTGTTTTTAAAGAATCATCAATAATTTAAACTTCAGATCGTTTCACTTTCAATAAATTTATGTTAATTCTAATTCCAATTTTTACGGGAGTTCACCTCGCTTGAGCCCGGATAGCTCAGTCGGTAGAGCGTTAGGTTTTTAACCTAACGGTTAAGGGTTCGAGTCCCTGTTTGGGCGACTCTGTTTTTAAAGAATCATCAATAATTTAAACTTCAGATCACTTAATTTCCAGTAAAATTATTTAAATTCTAATCCCAATTATTACGGGAGTTCATTTCGTTTCAGGCCGGATAGCTCAGTCGGTAGAGTGTTAGGCTTATAACCTAACGGTCCAGGGTTCGAGTACCTGTTCGGGCGATTCACTTTTTGAACATTCATAAAAATTTGAACTGCATATCATTTCTCTTAGAGTAAAATTATGAAAATTCTAATCCCAATTATTAAGGGAGTTCACCTCGCTTGAGCCCGGATAGCTCAGTCGGTAGAGCGTTAGGCTTTTAACCTAACGGCCCAGGGTTCGAGTCCCTGATCGGACGATTCTGTTTTTAAAGAATCATCAATAATTTAAACTTCAGATCGTTTCACTTTCAATAAATTTATGTTAATTCTAATTCCAATTTTTACGGGAGTTCACCTCGCTTGAGCCCGGATAGCTCAGTCGGTAGAGCGTTAGGTTTTTAACCTAACGGTTAAGGGTTCGAGTCCCTGTTTGGGCGACTCTGTTTTTAAACAGTCATCAATAATTTAAACTTCAGATCACTTAATTTCCAGTAAAATTATTTAAATTCTAATCCCAATTATTACGGGAGTTCATTTCGTTTCAGGCCGGATAGCTCAGTCGGTAGAGTGTTAGGCTTTTAACCTAACGGTCCAGGGTTCGAGTACCTGTTCGGGCGATTCACTTTTTGAACATTCATAAAAATTTGAACTTCATATCATTTCTCTTGGAGTAAAATTATGAAAATTCTAATCCCAATTATTACTGGGTTCACCTCGCTTGAGCCCGGATAGCTCAGTCGGTAGAGTGTTAGGCTTTTAACCTAACGGTCCAGGGTTCGAGTACCTGTTCGGGCGATTCACTTTTTGAACATTCATAAAAATTTGAACTTCATATCATTTCTCTTGGAGTAAAATTATGAAAATTCTAATCCCAATTATTACAGGAGTTCACCTCGCTTGAACCCGGATAGCTCAGTCGGAAGAGCGTTAGGCTTAAACCTAACGGTCCAGGGTTCGAGTCCCTGTTCGGGCGACTCTGTTTTGAAGAATCATCAATAATTTAAACTTCAGATCATTTAACTTTCAATAAATTTATGTAAATTCTAATTCCAATTATTACGGGAGTTCACCTCGATTGAGCCCGGATAGCTCAGTCGGTAGAGCGTTAGACTTTTAACCTAACATTCCAAGGTTCGAGTCCCTGTTCGGTCGACTTTGTTTTTAAAGAATCATCAATAATTTAAAATTCAGATCATTTAATTTGCAGTAAAATTATTGAAATTCTAATCCCAATTATTACGGTAGTTCATTTCGTTTCAGGCCGGATATCTCAGTCGGTAGAGTGTTAGGCTTTTAACCTAACGGTCCAGGGTTCGAGTACCTGTTCGGGCGATTCACTTTTTGAACATTCATAAAAATTTGAACTGCATATCATTTCTCTTAGAGTAAAATTATGAAAATTCTATTCCCAATTATTAAGGGAGTTCACCTCGCTTGAGCCCGGATAGCTCAGTCGGTAGAGCGTTAGGCTTTTAACCTAACGGCCCAGGGTTCGAGTCCCTGATCGGACGATTCTGTTTTTAAAGAATCATCAATAATTTAAACTTCAGATCGTTTCACTTTCAATAAATTTATGTTAATTCTAATTCCAATTTTTACGGGAGTTCACCTCGCTTGAGCCCGGATAGCTCAGTCGGTAGAGCGTTAGGTTTTTAACCTAACGGTTAAGGGTTCGAGTCCCTGTTTGGGCGACTCTGTTTTTAAAGAATCATCAATAATTTAAACTTCAGATCACTTAATTTCCATTAAAATTATTTAAATTCTAATCCCAATTATTACGGGAGTTCATTTCGTTTCAGGCCGGATAGCTCAGTCGGTAGAGTGTTAGGCTTTTAACCTAACGGTCCAGGGTTCGAGTACCTGTTCGGGCGATTCACTTTTTGAACATTCATAAAAATTTGAACTTCATATCATTTCTCTTGGAGTAAAATTATGAAAATTCTAATCCCAATAATTACGGGAGTTCACTTCGCTTGAGCCCGGATAGCTCAGTCGGTAGAGCGTTAGGCTTTTAACCTAATGGCCCAGGGTTCGAGTCCCTGATCGGACGATTCCGTTTTTAAAGAATCATCAATAATTTAAACTTCAGATCATTTAATTTGCAGTAAAATTATTGAAATTCTAATCCCAATTATTACGGTAGTTCATTTCGTTTCAGGCCGGATATCTCAGTCGGTAGAGTGTTAGGCTTTTAACCTAACGGTCCAGGGTTCGAGTACCTGTTCGGGCGATTCAATTTTTGAACATTCATAAAAATTTGAACTGCATATCATTTCTCTTAGAGTAAAATTATGAAAATTCTAATCCCAATTATTAAGGGAGTTCACCTCGCTTGAGCCCGGATAGCTCAGTCGGTAGAGCGTTAGGCTTTTAACCTAACGGCCCAGGGTTCGAGTCCCTGATCGGACGATTCTGTTTTTAAAGAATCATCAATAATTTAAACTTCAGATCGTTTCACTTTCAATAAATTTATGTTAATTCTAATTCCAATTTTTACGGGAGTTCACCTCGCTTGAGCCCGGATAGCTCAGTCGGTAGAGCGTTAGGTTTTTAACCTAACGGTTAAGGGTTCGAGTCCCTGTTTGGGCGACTCTGTTTTTAAAGAATCATCAATAATTTAAACTTCAGATCACTTAATTTCCAGTAAAATTATTTAAATTCTAATCCCAATTATTACGGGAGTTCATTTCGTTTCAGGCCGGATAGCTCAGTCGGTAGAGTGTTAGGCTTTTAACCTAACGGTCCAGGGTTCGAGTACCTGTTCGGGCGATTCACTTTTTGAACATTCATAAAAATTTGAACTTCATATCATTTCTCTTCGAGTAAAATTATGAAAATTCTAATCCCAATAATTACGGGAGTTCACTTCGCTTGAGCCCGGATAGCTCAGTCGGTAGAGCGTTAGGCTTTTAACCTAATGGCCCAGGGTTCGAGTCCCTGATCGGACGATTCTGTTTTTAAAGAATCATCAATAATTTAAACTTCAGATCGTTTCACTTTCAATAAATGTATGTAAATTCTAATTCCAATTTTTACGGGAGTTCACCTCGCTTGAGCCCGGATAGCTCAGTCGGTAGAGCGTTAGGCTTTTAACCTAACGGTTAAGGGTTCGAGTCCCTGTTTGGGGGACTCTGTTTTTAAAGAATCATCAGTAATTTAAACTTCAGATCACTTAATTTCCAGTAAAATTATTTAAATTCTAATCCCAATTATTACGGGAGTTCATGCCGTTTCAGCCCGGATCGCTCAGTCGGTAGAGCGTTAAGCCTTCAACCTAACGGTCCAGGGTTCGCGTCCCTGTTCGGGCGACTCTGTTTTTGAAGAATCATCAATAATTTAAACTTCAGATCATTTAATTTCCAGTAAAATAATTTAAATTCTAATCCTAATTATTACGGGAGTTCATTTCGTTTCAGCCCGGATAGCTCAGTCGGTAGAGCGTAAAGCCTTCAACCTAACGGTCCAGGGTTCGAGTCCTTGTTCGGGCGACTCTCGTTTTGAAGAATCATCAATAATTTAAACTTCAGATCACTTAATTTCCAGTAAAATTATTTAAATTCTAATCCCAATTATTACGGGAGTTCATATCGTTTCAGCCCGGATAGCTCAGTCGGTAGAGCGTTAGGCTTTTAAGTAAACGGTCCAGGGTTCGAGTCCCTGTTCGGGCCATTCGTTTTTTGAACATTCATAAACATTTGAACTTCAGATCATTTCACTTTCAATAAATTTATGTAAATTCTTATTCCAATTTTTACGGGAGTTCACCTCGCTTGAGCCCGGATAGCGCAGTCGGTAGAGCGTTAGGCTTTTAACCTAACGGTTAAGGGTTCGAGTCCCTGTTTGGGCGACTCTGTTTTTAAATAATCATCAATATTTTAAACTTTAGATCACTTAATTTCCAGGAAAATTATTTAAATTCTAATCCCAATTATTACGGGAGTTCACCTCGCTTGAGCCCGGATAGCTCAGTCGGTAGAGCGTTAGGCTTTTAACCTAACGGTTAAGGGTTCGAGTCCCTGTTTGGGCGACTCTGTTTTTAAAGAATCATCAGTAATTTAAACTTCAGATCACTTAATTTCCAGTAAAATTATTTAAATTCTAATCCCAATTATTACGGGAGTTCATGCCGTTTCAGCCCGGATCGCTCAGTCGGTAGAGCGTTAAGCCTTCAACCTAACGGTCCAGGGTTCGCGTCCCTGTTCGGGCGACTCTGTTTTTGAAGAATCATCAATAATTTAAACTTCAGATCATTTAATTTCCAGTAAAATAATTTAAATTCTAATCCTAATTATTACGGGAGTTCATTTCGTTTCAGCCCGGATAGCTCAGTCGGTAGAGCGTTAAGCCTTCAACCTAACGGTCCAGGGTTCGAGTCCCTGTTCGGGCGACTCTGTTTTTGAAGAATCGTCAATAATTTAAACTTCAGATCGTTTCACTTTCAATAAATTTATGTAAATTCTAATTCCAATTATTACGGGAGTTCACCTCGCTTGAGCGCGGATAGCTCAGTCGGTAGAGCGTTAGGCTTTTAACCTAACGGTTAAGGGTTCGAGTCCCTGTTTGGGCGACTCTGTTTTTAAAGAATCATCAATATTTTAAACTTTAGATCACTTAATTTCCACTAAAATTATTTAAATTCTAATCCCAATTATTACGGGAGTTCACCTCGCTTGAACCCGGATAGCTCAGTCGGTAGAGCGTTAGGCTTTTAACCTAACGGTTAAGGGTTCGAGTCCCTGTTTGGGCGACTCTGTTTTTAAAGAATCATCAATAATTTAAACTTCAGATCACTTAATTTCCAGTAAAATTATTTAAATTCTAATCCCAATTATTACGGGAGTTCATGTCGTTTCAGCCCGGATCGCTCAGTCGGTAGAGCGTTAAGCCTTCAACGTAACGGTCCAGGGTTCGCGTCCCTGTTCGGGCGACTCTGTTTTTGAAGAATCATCAATAATTTAAACTTCAGATCACTTAATTTCCAGTAAAATTATTTAAATTCTAATCCCAATTATTACGGGAGTTCATATCGTTTCAGCCCGGATAGCTCAGTCGGTAGAGCGTTAGGCTTTTAAGTAAACGGTCCAGGGTTCGAGTCCCTGTTCGGGCGATTCGTTTTTTGAACATTCATAAACATTTGAACTTCAGATCATTTCACTTTCAATAAATTTATGTAAATTCTAATTCCAATTTTTACGGGAGTTCACCTCGCTTGAGCCCGGATAGCTCAGTCGGTAGAGCGTTAGGCTTTTAACCTAACGGTTAAGGGTTCGAGTCCCTGTTTGGGCGACTCTGTTTTTAAAGGGTCATCAATAATTTAAACTTCAGATCACTTAATTTCCAGTAAAATTATTTAAATTCTAATCCCAATTATTACGGGAGTTCATATCGTTTCAGCCCGGATAGCTCAGTCGGTAGAGCGTTAGGCTTTTAAGCTAACGGTCCAGGGTTCGAGTACCTGTTCGGGCGATTCACTTTTTGAACATTCATAAAAATTTGAACTTCATATCATTTCTCTTGGAGTAAAATTATGAAAATTCTAATCCCAATTATTACGGGAGTTCACCTCGCTTGAGCCCGGATAGCTTAGTCGGTAGAGCGTTAGGCTTTTAACCTAACGGCCCAATGTTCGAGTCCCTGATCGGACGATTCTGTTTTTAAAGAATCATCAATAATTTAAACTTCAGATCGTTTACCTTTCAATAAATTTATGTAAATTCTAATTCCAATTATTACGGGAGTTCATGTCGTTTCAGCTCGGATCGCTCAGTCGGTAGAGCGTTAAGCCTTCAACCTAACGGTCCAGGGTTCGCGCCCCTGTTCGGGCGACTCTGTTTTTGAAGAATAATCAATAATTTAAACTTCAGATCATTTAATTTCCAAAAAAATAATTTAAATTCTAATCCTAATTATTACGGGAGTTCATTTCGTTTAAGCCCGGATAGCTCAGTCTGTAGAGCGTTAAGCCTTCAACCTAACGGTCCAGGGTTCCAGTCCCTGTTCGGGCGACTCTGTTTTTGAAGAATCGTCAATAATTTAAACTTCAGATCGTTTCACTTTCAATAAATTTATGTAAATTCTAATTCCAATTATTACGGGAGTTCACCTCGCTTGAGCGCGGATAGCTCAGTCGGTAGAGCGTTAGGCTTTTAAGTAAACGGTCCAGGGTTCGAGTCCCTGTTCGGGCGATTCGTTTTTTGAACATTCATAAACATTTGAACTTCAGATCATTTCACTTTCAATAAATTTATGTAAATTCTAATTCCAATTTTTACGGGAGTTCACCTCGCTTGAGCCCGGATAGCTCAGTCGGTAGAGCGTTAGGCTTTTAACCTAACGGTTAAGGGTTCGAGTCCCTGTTTGGGCGACTCTGTTTTTAAAGAATCATCAGTAATTTAAACTTCAGATCACTTAATTTCCAGTAAAATTATTTAAATTCTAATCCCAATTATTACGGGAGTTCATGCCGTTTCAGCCCGGATCGCTCAGTCGGTAGAGCGTTAAGCCTTCAACCTAACGGTCCAGGGTTCGCGTCCCTGTTCGGGCGACTCTGTTTTTGAAGAATCATCAATAATTTAAACTTCAGATCATTTAATTTCCAGTAAAATAATTTAAATTCTAATCCTAATTATTACGGGAGTTCATTTCGTTTCAGCCCGGATAGCTCAGTCGGTAGAGCGTAAAGCCTTCAACCTAACGGTCCAGGGTTCGAGTCCTTGTTCGGGCGACTCTGTTTTTGAAGAATCATCAATAATTTAAACTTCAGATCACTTAATTTCCAGTAAAATTATTTAAATTCTAATCCCAATTAATACGGGAGTTCATATCGTTTCAGCCCGGATAGCTCAGTCGGTAGAGCGTTAGGCTTTTAAGTAAACGGTCCAGGGTTCGAGTCCCTGTTCGGGCGATTCGTTTTTTGAACATTCATAAACATTTGAACTTCAGATCATTTCACTTTCAATAAATTTATGTAAATTCTAATCCCAATTATTACGGGAGTTCATTTCGTTTCATTCCGGATAGCTCAGTCGGTAGAGTGTTAGGCTTTTAACCTAACGGTCCAGGGTTCGAGTACCTGTTCGGGCGATTCACTTTTTGAACATTCATAAAAATTTGAACTTCATATCATTTCTCTTGGAGTAAAATTATGAAAATTCTAATCCCAATTATTACTGGGTTCACCTCGCTTGAGCCCGGATAGCTCAGTCGGTAGAGTGTTAGGCTTTTAACCTAACGGTCCAGGGTTCGAGTACCTGTTCGGGCGATTCACTTTTTGAACATTCATAAAAATATGAACTTCATATCATTTCTCTTGGAGTAAAATTATGAAAATTCTAATCCCAATTATTACGGGAGTTCACCTCGCTTGAACCCGGATAGCTCAGTCGGAAGAGCGTTAGGCTTAAACCTAACGGTCCAGGGTTCGAGTCCCTGTTCGGGCGACTCTGTTTTGAAGAATCATCAATAATTTAAACTTCAGATCATTTCACTTTCAATAAATTTATGTAAATTCTAATTCCAATTATTACGGGAGTTCACCTCGATAGAGCCCGGATAGCTCAGTCGGTAGAGCGTTAGACTTTTAACCTAACGGTCCAAGGTTCGAGTCCCTGTTCGGTCCACTTTGTTTTTAAAGAATCATCAATAATTTAAAATTCAGATCATTTAATTTGCAGTAAAATTATTGAAATTCTAATCCCAATTATTACGGTAGTTCATTTCGTTTCAGGCCGGATATCTCAGTCGGTAGAGTGTTAGGCTTTTAACCTAACGGTCCAGGGTTCGAGTACCTGTTCGGGCGATTCAATTTTTGAACATTCATAAAAATTTGAACTGCATATCATTTCTCTTAGAGTAAAATTATGAAAATTCTAATCCCAATTATTAAGGGAGTTCACCTCGCTTGAGCCCGGATAGCTCAGTCGGTAGAGCGTTAGGCTTTTAACCTAACGGCCCAGGGTTCGAGTCCCTGATCGGACTATTCTGTTTTTAAAGAATCATCAATAATTTAAACTTCAGATCGTTTCACTTTCAATAAATTTATGTTAATTCTAATTCCAATTTTTACGGGAGTTCACCTCGCTTGAGCCCGGATAGCTCAGTCGGTAGAGCGTTAGGTTTTTAACCTAACGGTTAAGGGTTCGAGTCCCTGTTTGGGCGACTCTGTTTTTAAAGAATCATCAATAATTTAAACTTCAGATCACTTAATTTCCAGTAAAATTATTTAAATTCTAATCCCAATTATTACGGGAGTTCATTTCGTTTCAGGCCGGATAGCTCAGTCGGTAGAGTGTTAGGCTTATAACCTAACGGTCCAGGGTTCGAGTACCTGTTCGGGCGATTCACTTTTTGAACATTCATAAAAATTTGAACTGCATATCATTTCTCTTAGAGTAAAATTATGAAAATTCTAATCCCAATTATTAAGGGAGTTCACCTCGCTTGAGCCCGGATAGCTCAGTCGGTAGAGCGTTAGGCTTTTAACCTAACGGCCCAGGGTTCGAGTCCCTGATCGGACGATTCTGTTTTTAAAGAATCATCAATAATTTAAACTTCAGATCGTTTCACTTTCAATAAATTTATGTTAATTCTAATTCCAATTTTTACGGGAGTTCACCTCGCTTGAGCCCGGATAGCTCAGGCGGTAGAGCGTTAGGTTTTTAACCTAACGGTTAAGGGTTCGAGTCCCTGTTTGGGCGACTCTGTTTTTAAACAGTCATCAATAATTTAAACTTCAGATCACTTAATTTCCAGTAAAATTATTTAAATTCTAATCCCAATTATTACGGGAGTTCATTTCGTTTCAGGCCGGATAGCTCAGTCGGTAGAGTGTTAGGCTTTTAACCTAACGGTCCAGGGTTCGAGTACCTGTTCGGGCGATTCACTTTTTGAACATTCATAAAAATTTGAACTTCATATCATTTCTCTTGGAGTAAAATTATGAAAATTCTAATCCCAATTATTACTGGGTTCACCTCGCTTGAGCCCGGATAGCTCAGTCGGTAGAGTGTTAGGCTTTTAACCTAACGGTCCAGGGTTCGAGTACCTGTTCGGGCGATTCACTTTTTGAACATTCATAAAAATTTGAACTTCATATCATTTCTCTTGGAGTAAAATTATGAAAATTCTAATCCCAATTATTACAGGAGTTCACCTCGCTTGAACCCGGATAGCTCAGTCGGAAGAGCGTTAGGCTTAAACCTAACGGTCCAGGGTTCGAGTCCCTGTTCGGGCGACTCTGTTTTGAAGAATCATCAATAATTTAAACTTCAGATCATTTAACTTTCAATAAATTTATGTAAATTCTAATTCCAATTATTACGGGAGTTCACCTCGATTGAGCCCGGATAGCTCAGTCGGTAGAGCGTTAGACTTTTAACCTAACATTCCAAGGTTCGAGTCCCTGTTCGGTCGACTTTGTTTTTAAAGAATCATCAATAATTTAAAATTCAGATCATTTAATTTGCAGTAAAATTATTGAAATTCTAATCCCAATTATTACGGTAGTTCATTTCGTTTCAGGCCGGATATCTCAGTCGGTAGAGTGTTAGGCTTTTAACCTAACGGTCCAGGGTTCGAGTACCTGTTCGGGCGATTCAATTTTTGAACATTCATAAAAATTTGAACTGCATATCATTTCTCTTAGAGTAAAATTATGAAAATTCTAATCCCAATTATTAAGGGAGTTCACCTCGCTTGAGCCCGGATAGCTCAGTCGGTAGAGCGTTAGGCTTTTAACCTAACGGCCCAGGGTTCGAGTCCCTGATCGGACTATTCTGTTTTTAAAGAATCATCAATAATTTAAACTTCAGATCGTTTCACTTTCAATAAATTTATGTTAATTCTAATTCCAATTTTTACGGGAGTTCACCTCGCTTGAGCCCGGATAGCTCAGTCGGTAGAGCGTTAGGTTTTTAACCTAACGGTTAAGGGTTCGAGTCCCTGTTTGGGCGACTCTGTTTTTAAAGAATCATCAATAATTTAAACTTCAGATCACTTAATTTCCAGTAAAATTATTTAAATTCTAATCCCAATTATTACGGGAGTTCATTTCGTTTCAGGCCGGATAGCTCAGTCGGTAGAGTGTTAGGCTTTTAACCTAACGGTCCAGGGTTCGAGTACCTGTTCGGGCGATTCACTTTTTGAACATTCATAAAAATTTGAACTGCATATCATTTCTCTTAGAGTAAAATTATGAAAATTCTAATCCCAATTATTAAGGGAGTTCACCTCGCTTGAGCCCGGATAGCTCAGTCGGTAGAGCGTTAGGCTTTTAACCTAACGGCCCAGGGTTCGAGTCCCTGATCGGACGATTCTGTTTTTAAAGAATCATCAATAATTTAAACTTCAGATCGTTTCACTTTCAATAAATTTATGTTAATTCTAATTCCAATTTTTACGGGAGTTCACCTCGCTTGAGCCCGGATAGCTCAGTCGGTAGAGCGTTAGGTTTTTAACCTAACGGTTAAGGGTTCGAGTCCCTGTTTGGGCGACTCTGTTTTTAAACAGTCATCAATAATTTAAACTTCAGATCACTTAATTTCCAGTAAAATTATTTAAATTCTAATCCCAATTATTACGGGAGTTCATTTCGTTTCAGGCCGGATAGCTCAGTCGGTAGAGTGTTAGGCTTTTAACCTAACGGTCCAGGGTTCGAGTACCTGTTCGGGCGATTCACTTTTTGAACATTCATAAAAATTTGAACTTCATATCATTTCTCTTGGAGTAAAATTATGAAAATTCTAATCCCAATTATTACTGGGTTCACCTCGCTTGAGCCCGGATAGCTCAGTCGGTAGAGTGTTAGGCTTTTAACCTAACGGTCCAGGGTTCGAGTACCTGTTCGGGCGATTCACTTTTTGAACATTCATAAAAATTTGAACTTCATATCATTTCTCTTGGAGTAAAATTATGAAAATTCTAATCCCAATTATTACAGGAGTTCACCTCGCTTGAACCCGGATAGCTCAGTCGGAAGAGCGTTAGGCTTAAACCTAACGGTCCAGGGTTCGAGTCCCTGTTCGGGCGACTCTGTTTTGAAGAATCATCAATAATTTAAACTTCAGATCATTTAACTTTCAATAAATTTATGTAAATTCTAATTCCAATTATTACGGGAGTTCACCTCGATTGAGCCCGGATAGCTCAGTCGGTAGAGCGTTAGACTTTTAACCTAACATTCCAAGGTTCGAGTCCCTGTTCGGTCGACTTTGTTTTTAAAGAATCATCAATAATTTAAACTTCAGATCACTTAATTTCCAGTAAAATTATTTAAATTCTAATCCCAATTATTACGGGAGTTCATTTCGTTTCAGGCCGGATAGCTCAGTCGGTAGAGTGTTAGGCTTTTAACCTAACGGTCCAGGGTTCGAGTACCTGTTCGGGCGATTCACTTTTTGAACATTCATAAAAATTTGAACTTCATATCATTTCTCTTGGAGTAAAATTATGAAAATTCTAATCCCAATTATTACTGGGTTCACCTCGCTTGAGCCCGGATAGCTCAGTCGGTAGAGTGTTAGGCTTTTAACCTAACGGTCCAGGGTTCGAGTACCTGTTCGGGCGATTCACTTTTTGAACATTCATAAAAATTTGAACTTCATATCATTTCTCTTGGAGTAAAATTATGAAAATTCTAATCCCAATTATTACAGGAGTTCACCTCGCTTGAACCCGGATAGCTCAGTCGGAAGAGCGTTAGGCTTAAACCTAACGGTCCAGGGTTCGAGTCCCTGTTCGGGCGACTCTGTTTTGAAGAATCATCAATAATTTAAACTTCAGATCATTTAACTTTCAATAAATTTATGTAAATTCTAATTCCAATTATTACGGGAGTTCACCTCGATTGAGCCCGGATAGCTCAGTCGGTAGAGCGTTAGACTTTTAACCTAACATTCCAAGGTTCGAGTCCCTGTTCGGTCGACTTTGTTTTTAAAGAATCATCAATAATTTAAAATTCAGATCATTTAATTTGCAGTAAAATTATTGAAATTCTAATCCCAATTATTACGGTAGTTCATTTCGTTTCAGGCCGGATATCTCAGTCGGTAGAGTGTTAGGCTTTTAACCTAACGGTCCAGGGTTCGAGTACCTGTTCGGGCGATTCACTTTTTGAACATTCATAAAAATTTGAACTGCATATCATTTCTCTTAGAGTAAAATTATGAAAATTCTAATCCCAATTATTAAGGGAGTTCACCTCGCTTGAGCCCGGATAGCTCAGTCGGTAGAGCGTTAGGCTTTTAACCTAACGGCCCAGGGTTCGAGTCCCTGATCGGACGATTCTGTTTTTAAAGAATCATCAATAATTTAAACTTCAGATCGTTTCACTTTCAATAAATTTATGTTAATTCTAATTCCAATTTTTACGGGAGTTCACCTCGCTTGAGCCCGGATAGCTCAGTCGGTAGAGCGTTAGGTTTTTAACCTAACGGTTAAGGGTTCGAGTCCCTGTTTGGGCGACTCTGTTTTTAAAGAATCATCAATAATTTAAACTTCAGATCACTTAATTTCCATTAAAATTATTTAAATTCTAATCCCAATTATTACGGGAGTTCATTTCGTTTCAGGCCGGATAGCTCAGTCGGTAGAGTGTTAGGCTTTTAACCTAACGGTCCAGGGTTCGAGTACCTGTTCGGGCGATTCACTTTTTGAACATTCATAAAAATTTGAACTTCATATCATTTCTCTTGGAGTAAAATTATGAAAATTCTAATCCCAATAATTACGGGAGTTCACTTCGCTTGAGCCCGGATAGCTCAGTCGGTAGAGCGTTAGGCTTTTAACCTAATGGCCCAGGGTTCGAGTCCCTGATCGGACGATTCCGTTTTTAAAGAATCATCAATAATTTAAACTTCAGATCATTTAATTTGCAGTAAAATTATTGAAATTCTAATCCCAATTATTACGGTAGTTCATTTCGTTTCAGGCCGGATATCTCAGTCGGTAGAGTGTTAGGCTTTTAACCTAACGGTCCAGGGTTCGAGTACCTGTTCGGGCGATTCAATTTTTGAACATTCATAAAAATTTGAACTGCATATCATTTCTCTTAGAGTAAAATTATGAAAATTCTAATCCCAATTATTAAGGGAGTTCACCTCGCTTGAGCCCGGATAGCTCAGTCGGTAGAGCGTTAGGCTTTTAACCTAACGGCCCAGGGTTCGAGTCCCTGATCGGACGATTCTGTTTTTAAAGAATCATCAATAATTTAAACTTCAGATCGTTTCACTTTCAATAAATTTATGTTAATTCTAATTCCAATTTTTACGGGAGTTCACCTCGCTTGAGCCCGGATAGCTCAGTCGGTAGAGCGTTAGGTTTTTAACCTAACGGTTAAGGGTTCGAGTCCCTGTTTGGGCGACTCTGTTTTTAAAGAATCATCAATAATTTAAACTTCAGATCACTTAATTTCCAGTAAAATTATTTAAATTCTAATCCCAATTATTACGGGAGTTCATTTCGTTTCAGGCCGGATAGCTCAGTCGGTAGAGCGTTAGGCTTTTAACCTAATGGCCCAGGGTTCGAGTCCCTGATCGGACGATTCTGTTTTTAAAGAATCATCAATAATTTAAACTTCAGATCGTTTCACTTTCAATAAATGTATGTAAATTCTAATTCCAATTTTTACGGGAGTTCACCTCGCTTGAGCCCGGATAGCTCAGTCGGTAGAGCGTTAGGCTTTTAACCTAACGGTTAAGGGTTCGAGTCCCTGTTTGGGGGACTCTGTTTTTAAAGAATCATCAGTAATTTAAACTTCAGATCACTTAATTTCCAGTAAAATTATTTAAATTCTAATCCCAATTATTACGGGAGTTCATGCCGTTTCAGCCCGGATCGCTCAGTCGGTAGAGCGTTAAGCCTTCAACCTAACGGTCCAGGGTTCGCGTCCCTGTTCGGGCGACTCTGTTTTTGAAGAATCATCAATAATTTAAACTTCAGATCATTTAATTTCCAGTAAAATAATTTAAATTCTAATCCTAATTATTACGGGAGTTCATTTCGTTTCAGCCCGGATAGCTCAGTCGGTAGAGCGTAAAGCCTTCAACCTAACGGTCCAGGGTTCGAGTCCTTGTTCGGGCGACTCTGTTTTTGAAGAATCATCAATAATTTAAACTTCAGATCACTTAATTTCCAGTAAAATTATTTAAATTCTAATCCCAATTATTACGGGAGTTCATATCGTTTCAGCCCGGATAGCTCAGTCGGTAGAGCGTTAGGCTTTTAAGTAAACGGTCCAGGGTTCGAGTCCCTGTTCGGGCGATTCGTTTTTTGAACATTCATAAACATTTGAACTTCAGATCATTTCACTTTCAATAAATTTATGTAAATTCTAATTCCAATTTTTACGGGAGTTCACCTCGCTTGAGCCCGGATAGCTCAGTCGGTAGAGCGTTAGGCTTTTAACCTAACGGTTAAGGGTTCGAGTCCCTGTTTGGGCGACTCTGTTTTTAAAGAGTCATCAATAATTTAAACTTCAGATCACTTAATTTCCAGTAAAATTATTTAAATTCTAATCCCAATTATTACGGGAGTTCATTTCGTTTCAGGCCGGATAGCTCAGTCCGTAGAGTGTTAGGCTTTTAACCTAACGGTCCAGGGTTCGAGTACCTGTTCGGGCGATTCACTTTCTGAACATTCATAAAAATTTGAACTTCATATCATTTCTCTTGGAGTAAAATTATGAAAATTCTAATCCCAATTATTACGGGAGTTCACCTCGCTTGAACCCGGATAGCTCAGTCGGAAGAGCGTTAGGCTTAAACCTAACGGTCCAGGGTTCGAGTCCCTGTTCGGGCGACTCTGTTTTGAAGAATCATCAATAATTTAAACTTCAGATCATTTCACTTTCAATAAATTTATGTAAATTCTAATTCCAATTATTACGGGAGTTCACCTCGATTGAGCCCGGATAGCTCAGTCGGTAGAGCGTTAGACTTTTAACCTAACGGTCCAAGGTTCGAGTCCCTGTTCGGTCGACTTTGTTTTTAAAGAATCATCAATAATTTAAAATTCAGATCATTTAATTTGCAGTAAAATTATTGAAATTCTAATCCCAATTATTACGGTAGTTCATTTCGTTTCAGGCCGGATATCTCAGTCGGTAGAGTGTTAGGCTTTTAACCTAGGGTTCGAGTACCTGTTCGGGCGATTCAATTTTTGAACATTCATAAAAATTTGAACTGCATATCATTTCTCTTAGAGTAAAATTATGAAAATTCTAATCCCAATTATTAAGGGAGTTCACCTCGCTTGAGCCCGGATAGCTCAGTCGGTAGAGCGTTAGGCTTTTAACCTAACGGCCCAGGGTTCGAGTCCCTGATCGGACGATTCTGTTTTTAAAGAATCATCAATAATTTAAACTTCAGATCGTTTCACTTTCAATAAATTTATGTTAGTTCTAATTCCAATTTTTACGGGAGTTCACCTCGCTTGAGCCCGGATAGCTCAGTTGGTAGAGCGTTAAGCCTTCAACCTAACGGTCCAGGGTTCGCGCCCCTGTTCGGGCGACTCTGTTTTTGAAGAATCATCAATAATTTAAACTTCAGATCATTTAATTTCCAGTAAAAATAATTTAAATTCTAATCCTAATTATTACGGGAGTTCATTTCGTTTCAGCCCGGATAGCTCAGTCGGTAGAGCGTTAAGCCTTCAACCTAACGGTCCAGGGTTCCAGTCCCTGTTCGGGCGACTCTGTTTTTGAAGAATCGTCAATAATTTAAACTTCAGATCACTTAATTTCCAGTAAAATTATTTAAATTCTAATCCCAATTATTACGGGAGTTCATTTCGTTTCAGGCCGGATAGCTCAGTCGGTAGAGTGTTAGGCTTTTAACCTAACGGTCCAGGGTTCGAGTACCTGTTCGGGCGATTCACTTTTTGAACATTCATAAAAATTTGAACTTCATATCATTTCTCTTGGAGTAAAATTATGTAAATTCTAATTCCAATTATTACGGGAGTTCACCTCGCTTGAGCCCGGATAGCTCAGTCGGTAGAGCGTTAGGCTTGTAACCTAACGGTCCAGAGTTCTAGTCCCTGTTCGGGCGATTCGTTTTTTGAACATTCATAAACATTTAAACTTCAGATCATTTCACTTTCAATAAATTTATGTAAATTCTAATTCCAATTTTTACGGGAGTTCACTTCGCTTGAGCCCGGATAGCTCAGTCGGTAGAGCGTTAGGCTTTTAACCTAACGGTTAAGGGTTCGAGTCCCTGTTTGGGCGACTCTGTTTTTAAAGAATCATCAATAACTTAAACTTCAGATCACTTAATTTCCAGTAAAACTGTTTTAATTCTCATCCCAATTATTACGGGAGTTCATGTCGTTTCAGCCCAGATCGCTCAGTCGGTAGAGCGTTAAGCCTTCAACGTAACGGTCCAGGGTTCGCTTCCCTGTTCGGGCGACTCTGTTTTTGAAGAATCATCAATAATTTAAACTTCAGATCATTTAATTTCCAGTAAAATAATTTAAATTCTAATCCTAATTATTACGGGAGTTCATTTCGTTTCAGCCCGGATAGCTCAGTCGGTAGAGCGTTAAGCCTTCAACCTAACGGTCCAGGGTTCGAGTCCCTGTTCGGGCGACTCTGTTTTTGAAGAATCATCAATAATTTAAACTTCAGATCACTTAATTTCCAGTAAAATTATTTAAATTCTAATCCCAATTATTACGGGAGTTCATATAGTTTCAGCCCGGATAGCTCAGTCGGTAGAGCGTTAGGCTTTTAAGTAAACGGTCCAGGGTTCTAGTCCCTGTTCGGGCGATTCGTTTTTTGAACATTCATAAACATTTGAACTTCAGATCATTTCACTTTCAATAAATTTATGTAAATTCTAATTCCAATTTTTACGGGAGTTCAACTCGCTTGAGCCCGGATAGCTCAGTCGGTAGAGCGTTAGGCTTTTAACCTAACGGTTAAGGGTTCGAGTCCCTGTTTGGGCGACTCTCTTTTTAAAGAATTATCAATAATTTAAACTTCAGATCACTTAATTTCCAGTAAATTTATTTAAATTCTAATCCCAATTATTACGGGAGTTCATGTCGTTTCAGCCCGGATCGCTCAGTCGGTAGAGCGTTAAGCCTTCAACGTAACGGTCCAGGGTTCGCGTCCCTGTTCGGGCGACTCTGTTTTTGAAGAATCATCAATAATTTAAACCTCAGATCATTTAATTTCCAGTAAAATAATTTAAATTCTAATCCTAATTATTACGGGAGTTCATTTCGTTTCAGCCCGGATAGCGCAGTCGGTAGAGCGTTAAGCCTTCAACCTAACGGTCCAGGGTTCGAGTCCCTGTTCGGGCGACTCTGTTTTTGAAGAATCATCAATAATTTAAACTTCAGATCGTTTCACTTTCAATAAATTTATGTAAATTCTAATTCCAATTATTACGGGAGTTCACCTCGCTTGAGCGCGGATAGCTCAGTCGGTAGAGCGTTAGGCTTTTAACCTAAGGGTTAAGGGTTCGAGTCCCTGTTTGGGCGACTCTGTTTTTAAAGAATCATCAATATTTTAAACTTTAGATCACTTAATTTCCAGTAAAATTATTTAAATTCTAATCCCAATTATTACGGGAGTTCATATCGTTTCAGCCCGGATAGCTCAGTCGGTAGAGCGTTAGGCTTTTAAGCTAACGGTCCAGGGTTCGAGTCCCTGTTCGGGCGATTCGTTTTTTGAACATTCATAAACATTTGAACTTCAGATCATTTCACTTTCAATAAATTTATGTAAATTCTAATTCCAATTTTTACGGGAATTCACCTCGCTTGAGCCCGGATAGCTCAGTAAGTAGAGCGTTAGGCTTTTAACCTAACGGTTAAGGGTTCCAGTCCCTGTTTGGGCGACTCTGTTTTTAAAGAATCATCAGTAATTTAAACTTCAGATCACTTAATTTCCAGTAAAATTATTTAAATTCTAATCCCAATTATTACGGGAGTTCATGTCGTTTCAGCCCGGATCGCTCAGTCGGTAGAGCGTTAAGCCTTCAACCTAACGGTCCAGGGTTCGCGTCCCTGTTCGGGCGACTCTGTTTTTGAAGAATCATCAATAATTTAAACTTCAGATCATTTAATTTCCAGTAAAATAATTTAAATTCTAATCCTAATTATTACGGGAGTTCATTTCGTTTCAGCCCGGATAGCTCAGTCGGTAGAGCGTTAAGCCTTCAACCTAACGGTCCAGGGTTCGAGTCCCTGTTCGGGCGACTCTGTTTTTGAAGAATCATCAATAATTTAAACTTCAGATCACTTAATTTCCAGTAAAATTATTTAAATTCTAATCCCAATTATTACGGGAGTTCATATCGTTTCAGCCCGGATAGCTCAGTCGGTAGAGCGTTAGGCTTTTAAGTAAACGGTCCAGGGTTCTAGTCCCTGTTCGGGCGATTCGTTTTTTGAACATTCATAAACATTTGAACTTCAGATCATTTCACTTTCAATAAATTTATGTAAATTCTAATTCCAATTTTTACGGGAGTTCAACTCGCTTGAGCCCGGATAGCTCAGTCGGTAGAGCGTTAGGCTTTTAACCTAACGGTTAAGGGTTCGAGTCCCTGTTTGGGCGACTCTCTTTTTAAAGAATTATCAATAATTTAAACTTCAGATCACTTAATTTCCAGTAAATTTATTTAAATTCTAATCCCAATTATTACGGGAGTTCTTGTCGTTTCAGCCCGGATCGCTCAGTCGGTAGAGCGTTAAGCCTTCAACGTAACGGTCCAGGGTTCGCGTCCCTGTTCGGGCGACTCTGTTTTTGAAGAATCATCAATAATTTAAACCTCAGATCATTTAATTTCCAGTAAAATAATTTAAATTCTAATCCTAATTATTACGGGAGTTCATTTCGTTTCAGCCCGGATAGCGCAGTCGGTAGAGCGTTAAGCCTTCAACCTAACGGTCCAGGGTTCGAGTCCCTGTTCGGGCGACTCTGTTTTTGAAGAATCATCAATAATTTAAACTTCAGATCGTTTCACTTTCAATAAATTTATGTAAATTCTAATTCCAATTATTACGGGAGTTCACCTCGCTTGAGCGCGGATAGCTCAGTCGGTAGAGCGTTAGGCTTTTAACCTAAGGGTTAAGGGTTCGAGTCCCTGTTTGGGCGACTCTGTTTTTAAAGAATCATCAATATTTTAAACTTTAGATCACTTAATTTCCAGTAAAATTATTTAAATTCTAATCCCAATTATTACGGGAGTTCATATCGTTTCAGCCCGGATAGCTCAGTCGGTAGAGCGTTAGGCTTTTAAGCTAACGGTCCAGGGTTCGAGTCCCTGTTCGGGCGATTCGTTTTTTGAACATTCATAAACATTTGAACTTCAGATCATTTCACTTTCAATAAATTTATGTAAATTCTAATTAAAATTTTTACGGGAATTCACCTCGCTTGAGCCCGGATAGCTCAGTCGGTAGAGCGTTAGGCTTTTAACCTAACGGTTAAGGGTTCCAGTCCCTGTTTGGGCGACTCTGTTTTTAAAGAATCATCAGTAATTTAAACTTCAGATCACTTAATTTCCAGTAAAATTATTTAAATTCTAATCCCAATTATTACGGGAGTTCATGTCGTTTCAGCCCGGATCGCTCAGTCGGTAGAGCGTTAAGCCTTCAACCTAACGGTCCAGGGTTCGCGTCCCTGTTCGGGCGACTCTGTTTTTGAAGAATCATCAATAATTTAAACTTCAGATCATTTAATTTCCAGTAAAATAATTTAAATTCTAATCCTAATTATTACGGGAGTTCATTTCGTTTCAGCCCGGATAGCTCAGTCGGTAGAGCGTTAAGCCTTCAACCTAACGGTCCAGGGTTCGAGTCCCTGTTCGGGCGACTCTGTTTTTGAAGAATCATCAATAATTTAAACTTCAGATCACTTAATTTCCAGTAAAATTATTTAAATTCTAATCCCAATTATTACGGGAGTTCATATCGTTTCAGCCCGGATAGCTCAGTCGGTAGAGCGTTAGGCTTTTAAGTAAACGGTCCAGGGTTCTAGTCCCTGTTCGGGCGATTCGTTTTTTGAACATTCATAAACATTTGAACTTCAGATCATTTCACTTTCAATAAATTTATGTAAATTCTAATTCCAATTTTTACGGGAGTTCAACTCGCTTGAGCCCGGATAGCTCAGTCGGTAGAGCGTTAGGCTTTTAACCTAACGGTTAAGGGTTCGAGTCCCTGTTTGGGCGACTCTCTTTTTAAAGAATTATCAATAATTTAAACTTCAGATCACTTAATTTCCAGTAAATTTATTTAAATTCTAATCCCAATTATTACGGGAGTTCTTGTCGTTTCAGCCCGGATCGCTCAGTCGGTAGAGCGTTAAGCCTTCAACGTAACGGTCCAGGGTTCGCGTCCCTGTTCGGGCGACTCTGTTTTTGAAGAATCATCAATAATTTAAACCTCAGATCATTTAATTTCCAGTAAAATAATTTAAATTCTAATCCTAATTATTACGGGAGTTCATTTCGTTTCAGCCCGGATAGCGCAGTCGGTAGAGCGTTAAGCCTTCAACCTAACGGTCCAGGGTTCGAGTCCCTGTTCGGGCGACTCTGTTTTTGAAGAATCATCAATAATTTAAACTTCAGATCGTTTCACTTTCAATAAATTTATGTAAATTCTAATTCCAATTATTACGGGAGTTCACCTCGCTTGAGCGCGGATAGCTCAGTCGGTAGAGCGTTAGGCTTTTAACCTAAGGGTTAAGGGTTCGAGTCCCTGTTTGGGCGACTCTGTTTTTAAAGAATCATCAATATTTTAAACTTTAGATCACTTAATTTCCAGTAAAATTATTTAAATTCTAATCCCAATTATTACGGGAGTTCATATCGTTTCAGCCCGGATAGCTCAGTCGGTAGAGCGTTAGGCTTTTAAGCTAACGGTCCAGGGTTCGAGTCCCTGTTCGGGCGATTCGTTTTTTGAACATTCATAAACATTTGAACTTCAGATCATTTCACTTTCAATAAATTTATGTAAATTCTAATTCCAATTTTTACGGGAATTCACCTCGCTTGAGCCCGGATAGCTCAGTCGGTAGAGCGTTAGGCTTTTAACCTAACGGTTAAGGGTTCCAGTCCCTGTTTGGGCGACTCTGTTTTTAAAGAATCATCAGTAATTTAAACTTCAGATCACTTAATTTCCAGTAAAATTATTTAAATTCTAATCCCAATTATTACGGGAGTTCATGTCGTTTCAGCCCGGATCGCTCAGTCGGTAGAGCGTTAAGCCTTCAACCTAACGGTCCAGGGTTCGCGTCCCTGTTCGGGCGACTCTGTTTTTGAAGAATCATCAATAATTTAAACTTCAGATCATTTAATTTCCAGTAAAATAATTTAAATTCTAATCCTAATTATTACGGGAGTTCATTTCGTTTCAGCCCGGATAGCTCAGTCGGTAGAGCGTTAAGCCTTCAACCTAACGGTCCAGGGTTCGAGTCCCTGTTCGGGCGACTCTGTTTTTGAAGAATCGTCAATAATTTAAACTTCAGATCACTTAATTTCCACTAAAATTATTTAAATTCTAATCCCAATTATTACGGGAGTTCACCACGCTTGAGCCCGGATAGCTCAGTCGGTAGAGCGTTAGGCTTTTAACCTAACGGTTAAGGGTTCGAGTCCCTGTTTGGGCGACTCTGTTTTTAAAGAATCATCAATATTTTAAACTTTAGATCACTTAATTTCCAGTAAAATTATTTAAATTCTAATCCCAATTATTACGGGAGTTCATGTCGTTTCAGCCCGGATCGCTCAGTTGGTAGAGCGTTAAGCCTTCAACCTAACGGTCCAGGGTTCGAGTCCCTGATCGGGCGACTCTGTTTTTGAAGAATCATCAATAATTTAAACTTCAGATCGTTTCACTTTCAAGAAATTTATGTAAATTCTAATTCCAATTATTACGGGAGTTCACCTCGCTTGAGCGCGGATAGCTCAGTCGGTAGAGCGTTAGGCTTTTAACCTAACGGTTAAGGGTTCGAGTCCCTGTTTGGGCGACTCTGTTTTTAAATAATCATCAATATTTTAAACTTTAGATCACTTAATTTCCAGGAAAATTATTTAAATTCTAATCCCAATTATTACGGGAGTTCACCTCGCTTGAGCCCGGATAGCTCAGTCGGTAGAGCGTTAGGCTTTTAACCTAACGGTTAAGGGTTCGAGTCCCTGTTTGGGCGACTCTGTTTTTAAAGAATCATCAATAATTTAAACTTCAGATCACTTTATTTCCAGTAAAATTATTTAAATTCTAATCCCAATTATTACGGGAGTTCATGTCGTTTCAGCCCGGATCGCTCAGTCGGTAGAGCGTTAGGCTTTTAACCTAACGGCCCAATGTTCGAGTCCCTGTTCGGGCGACTCTGTTTTTGAAGAATCGTCAATAATTTAAACTTCAGATCGTTTCACTTTCAATAAATTTATGTAAATTCTAATTCCAATTATTACGGGAGTTCACCTCGCTTGAGCGCGGATAGCTCAGTCGGTAGAGCGTTAGGCTTTTAAGTAAACGGTCCAGGGTTCGAGTCCCTGTTCGGGCGATTCGTTTTTTGAACATTCATAAACATTTGAACTTCAGATCATTTCACTTTCAATAAATTTATGTAAATTCTAATTCCAATTTTTACGGGAATTCACCTCGCTTGAGCCCGGATAGCTCAGTCGGTAGAGCGTTAGGCTTTTAACCTAACAGTTAAGGGTTCCAGTCCCTGTTTGGGCGACTCTGTTTTTAAAGAATCATCAGTAATTTAAACTTCAGATCACTTAATTTCCAGTAAAATTATTTAAATTCTAATCCCAATTATTACGGGAGTTCATGTCGTTTCAGCCCGGATCGCTCAGTCGGTAGAGCGTTAAGCCTTCAACCTAACGGTCCAGGGTTCGCGTCCCTGTTCGGGCGACTCTGTTTTTGAAGAATCATCAATAATTTAAACTTCAGATCATTTAATTTCCAGTAAAATAATTTAAATTCTAATCCTAATTATTACGGGAGTTCATTTCGTTTCAGCCCGGATAGCTCAGTCGGTAGAGCGTTAAGCCTTCAACCTAACGGTCCAGGGTTCGAGTCCCTGTTCGGGCGACTCTGTTTTTGAAGAATCGTCAATAATTTAAACTTCAGATCGTTTCACTTTCAATAAATTTATGTAAATTCTAATTCCAATTATTACGGGAGTTCACCTCGCTTGAGCGCGGATAGCTCAGTCGGTAGAGCGTTAGGCTTTTAACCTAACGGTTAAGGGTTCGAGTCCCTGTTTGGGCGACTCTGTTTTTAAAGAATCATCAATATTTTAAACTTTAGATCACTTAATTTCCACTAAAATTATTTAAATTCTAATCCCAATTATTACGGGAGTTCACCACGCTTGAGCCCGGATAGCTCAGTCGGTAGAGCGTTAGGCTTTTAACCTAACGGTTAAGGGTTCGAGTCCCTGTTTGGGCGACTCTGTTTTTAAAGAATCATCAATAATTTAAACTTCAGATCACTTAATTTCCAGTAAAATTATTTAAATTCTAATCCCAATTATTACGGGAGTTCATGTCGTTTCAGCCCGGATCGCTCAGTCGGTAGAGCGTTAAGCCTTCAACCTAACGGTCCAGGGTTCGAGTCTTTGATCGGGCGACTCTGTTTTTGAAGAATCATCAATAATTTAAACTTCAGATCGTTTCACTTTCAATAAATTTATGTAAATTCTAATTCCAATTATTACGGGAGTTCACCTCGCTTGAGCGCGGATAGCTCAGTCGGTAGAGCGTTAGGCTTTTAACCTAACGGTTAAGGGTTCGAGTCCCTGTTCGGGCGACTCTGTTTTTGAAGAATCGTCAATAATTTAAACTTCAGATCGTTTCACTTTCAATAAATTTATGTAAATTCTAATTCCAATTATTACGGGAGTTCACCTCGCTTGAGCGCGGATAGCTCAGTCGGTAGAGCGTTAGGCTTTTAACCTAACGGTTAAGAGTTCGAGTCCCTGTTTGGGCGACTCTGTTTTTAAAGAATCATCAATATTTTAAACTTTAGATCACTTAATTTCCAGTAAAATTATTTAAATTCTAATCCCAATTATTACGGGAGTTCATATCGTTTCAGCCCGGATATCTCAGTCGGTAGAGCGTTAGGCTTTTAAGCTAACGGTCCAGGGTTCGAGTCCCTGTTCGGGCGATTCGTTTTTTGAACATTCATAAACATTTGAACTTCAGATCATTTCACTTTCAATAAATTTATGTAAATTCTAATTCCAATTTTTACGGGAATTCACCTCGCTTGCGCCCGGATAGCTCAGTCGGTAGAGCGTTAGGCTTTTAACCTAACGGTTAAGGGTTCCAGTCCCTGTTTGGGCGACTCTGTTTTTAAAGAATCATCAGTAATTTAAACTTCAGATCACTTAATTTCCAGTAAAATTATTTAAATTCTAATCCCAATTATTACGGGAGTTCATGTCGTTTCAGCCCGGATCGCTCAGTCGGTAGAGCGTTAGGCTTTTAACCTAACGGCCCAATGTTCGAGTCCCTGTTCGGGCGACTCTGTTTTTGAAGAATCGTCAATAATTTAAACTTCAGATCGTTTCACTTTCAATAAATTTATGTAAATTCTAATTCCAATTATTACGGGAGTTCACCTCGCTTGAGCGCGGATAGCTCAGTCGGTAGAGCGTTAGGCTTTTAAGTAAACGGTCCAGGGTTCGAGTCCCTGTTCGGGCGATTCGTTTTTTGAACATTCATAAACATTTGAACTTCAGATCATTTCACTTTCAATAAATTTATGTAAATTCTAATTCCAATTTTTACGGGAATTCACCTCGCTTGAGCCCGGATAGCTCAGTCGGTAGAGCGTTAGGCTTTTAACCTAACGGTTAAGGGTTCCAGTCCCTGTTTGGGCGACTCTGTTTTTAAAGAATCATCAGTAATTTAAACTTCAGATCACTTAATTTCCAGTAAAATTATTTAAATTCTAATCCCAATTATTACGGGAGTTCATGTCGTTTCAGCCCGGATCGCTCAGTCGGTAGAGCGTTAAGCCTTCAACCTAACGGTCCAGGGTTCGCGTCCCTGTTCGGGCGACTCTGTTTTTGAAGAATCATCAATAATTTAAACTTCAGATCATTTAATTTCCAGTAAAATAATTTAAATTCTAATCCTAATTATTACGGGAGTTCATTTCGTTTCAGCCCGGATAGCTCAGTCGGTAGAGCGTTAAGCCTTCAACCTAACGGTCCAGGGTTCGAGTCCCTGTTCGGGCGACTCTGTTTTTGAAGAATCGTCAATAATTTAAACTTCAGATCGTTTCACTTTCAATAAATTTATGTAAATTCTAATTCCAATTATTACGGGAGTTCACCTCGCTTGAGCGCGGATAGCTCAGTCGGTAGAGCGTTAGGCTTTTAACCTAACGGTTAAGGGTTCGAGTCCCTGTTCGGGCGACTCTGTTTTTGAAGAATCGTCAATAATTTAAACTTCAGATCGTTTCACTTTCAATAAATTTATGTAAATTCTAATTCCAATTATTACGGGAGTTCACCTCGCTTGAGCGCGGATAGCTCAGTCGGTAGAGCGTTAGGCTTTTAACCTAACGGTTCAGAGTTCGAGTCCCTGTTTGGGCGACTCTGTTTTTAAAGAATCATCAATATTTTAAACTTTAGATCACTTAATTTCCAGTAAAATTATTTAAATTCTAATCCCAATTATTACGGGAGTTCATATCGTTTCAGCCCGGATATCTCAGTCGGTAGAGCGTTAGGCTTTTAAGCTAACGGTCCAGGGTTCGAGTCCCTGTTCGGGCGATTCGTTTTTTGAACATTCATAAACATTTGAACTTCAGATCATTTCACTTTCAATAAATTTATGTAAATTCTAATTCCAATTTTTACGGGAATTCACCTCGCTTGAGCCCGGATAGCTCAGTCGGTAGAGCGTTAGGCTTTTAACCTAACGGTTAAGGGTTCCAGTCCATGTTTGGGCGACTCTGTTTTTAAAGAATCATCAGTAATTTAAACTTCAGATCACTTAATTTCCAGTAAAATTATTTAAATTCTAATCCCAATTATTACGGGAGTTCATATCGTTTCAGCCCGGATCGCTCAGTCGGTAGAGCGTTAAGCCTTCAACCTAACGGTCCAGGGTTCGCGTCCCTGTTCGGGCGACTCTGTTTTTGAAGAATCATCAATAATTTAAACTTCAGATCATTTAATTTCCAGTAAAATAATTTAAATTCTAATCCTAATTATTACGGGAGTTCATTTCGTTTCAGCCCGGATAGCTCAGTCGGTAGAGCGTTAAGCCTTCAACCTAACGGTCCAGGGTTCGAGTCCCTGTTCTTGCGACTCTGTTTTTGAAGAATCGTCAATAATTTAAACTTCAGATCGTTTCACTTTCAATAAATTTATGTAAATTCTAATTCCAATTATTACGGGAGTTCACCTCGCTTGAGCGCGGATAGCTCAGTCGGTAGAGCGTTAGGCTTTTAACCTAACGGTTAAGGGTTCGAGTCCCTGTTTGGGCGACTCTGTTTTTAAATAATCATCAATATTTTAAACTTTAGATCACTTAATTTCCAGGAAAATTATTTAAATTCTAATCCCAATTATTACGGGAGTTCACCTCGCTTGAGCCCGGATAGCTCAGTCGGTAGAGCGTTAGGCTTTTAACCTAACGGTTAAGGGTTCGAGTCCCTGTTTGGGCGACTCTGTTTTTAAAGAATCATCAATAATTTAAACTTCAGATCACTTTATTTCCAGTAAAATTATTTAAATTCTAATCCCAATTATTACGGGAGTTCATGTCGTTTCAGCCCGGATCGCTCAGTCGGTAGAGCGTTAGGCTTTTAACCTAACGGCCCAATGTTCGAGTCCCTGTTCGGGCGACTCTGTTTTTGAAGAATCGTCAATAATTTAAACTTCAGATCGTTTCACTTTCAATAAATTTATGTAAATTCTAATTCCAATTATTACGGGAGTTCACCTCGCTTGAGCGCGGATAGCTCAGTCGGTAGAGCGTTAGGCTTTTAAGTAAACGGTCCAGGGTTCGAGTCCCTGTTCGGGCGATTCGTTTTTTGAACATTCATAAACATTTGAACTTCAGATCATTTCACTTTCAATAAATTTATGTAAATTCTAATTCCAATTTTTACGGGAGTTCACCTCGCTTGAGCCCGGATAGCTCAGTCGGTAGAGCGTTAGGCTTTTAACCTAACGGTTAAGGGTTCGAGTCCCTGTTCGGGCGACTCTGTTTTTGAAGAATCATCAATAATTTAAACTTCAGATCGTTTCACTTTCAATAAATTTATGTAAATTCTAATTCCAATTATTACGGGAGTTCACCTCGCTTGAGCGCGGATAGCTCAGTCGGTAGAGCGTTAGGCTTTTAACCTAAGGGTTAAGGGTTCGAGTCCCTGTTTGGGCGACTCTGTTTTTAAAGAATCATCAATATTTTAAACTTTAGATCACTTAATTTCCAGTAAAATTATTTAAATTCTAATCCCAATTATTACGAGAGTTCATATCGTTTCAGCCCGGATAGCTCAGTCGGTAGAGCGTTAGGCTTTTAAGCTAACGGTCCAGGGTTCGAGTCCCTGTTCGGGCGATTCGTTTTTTGAACATTCATAAACATTTGAACTTCAGATCATTTCACTTTCAATAAATTTATGTAAATTCTAATTCCAATTTTTACGGGAATTCACCTCGCTTGAGCCCGGATAGCTCAGTCGGTAGAGCGTTAGGCTTTTAACCTAACGGTTAAGGGTTCGAGTCCCTGTTTGGGCGACTCTGTTTTTAAAGAATCATCAGTAATTTAAACTTCAGATCACTTAATTTCCAGTAAAATTATTTAAATTCTAATCCCAATTATTACGGGAGTTCATGCCGTTTCAGCCCGGATCGCTCAGTAGGTAGAGCGTTAAGCCTTCAACCTAACGGTCCAGGGTTCGCGTCCCTGTTCGGGCGACTCTGTTTTTGAAGAATCATCAATAATTTAAACTTCAGATCATTTAATTTCCAGTAAAATAATTTAAATTCTAATCCTAATTATTACGGGAGTTCATTTCGTTTCAGCCCGGATAGCTCAGTCGGTAGAGCGTTAAGCCTTCAACCTAACGGTCCAGGGTTCGAGTCCCTGTTCGGGCGACTCTGTTTTTGAAGAATCGTCAATAATTTAAACTTCAGATCGTTTCACTTTCAATAAATTTATGTAAATTCTAATTCCAATTATTACGGGAGTTCACCTCGCTTGAGCCCGGATAGCTCAGTCGGTAGAGCGTTAGGCTTTTAACCTAACGGTTAAGGATTCGAGTCCCTGTTTGGGCGACTCTGTTTTTAAAGAATCATCAATAATTTAAACTTCAGATCACTTAATTTCCAGTAAAATTATTTAAATTCTAATCCCAATTATTACGGGAGTTCATGTCGTTTCAGCCCGGATCGCTCAGTCGGTAGAGCGTTAAGCCTTCAACCTAACGGTCCAGGGTTCGAGTCCCTGTTCGGGCGACTCTGTTTTTGAAGAATCATCAATAATTTAAACTTCAGATCGTTTCACTTTCAATAAATTTATGTAAATTCTAATTCCAATTATTACGGGAGTTCACCTCGCTTTAGCGCGGATAGCTCAGTCGGTAGAGCGTTAGGCTTTTAACCTAACGGTTAAGGGTTCGAGTCCCTGTTTGGGCGACTCTGTTTTTAAATAATCATCAATATTTTAAACTTTAGATCACTTAATTTCCAGGAAAATTATTTAAATTCTAATCCCAATTATTACGGGAGTTCACCTCGCTTGAGCCCGGATAGCTCAGTCGGTAGAGCGTTAGGCTTTTAACCTAACGGTTAAGGGTTCGAGTCACTGTTTGGGCGACTCTGTTTTTAAAGAATCATCAATAATTTAAACTTCAGATCACTTTATTTCCAGTAAAATTATTTAAATTCTAATCCCAATTATTACGGGAGTTCATGTCGTTTCAGCCCGGATCGCTCAGTCGGTAGAGCGTTAAGCCTTCAACGTAACGGTCCAGGGTTCGCGTCCCTGTTCGGGCGACTCTGTTTTTGAAGAATCATCAATAATTTAAACTTCAGATCATTTAATTTCCAGTAAAATAATTTAAATTCTAATCCTAATTATTACGGGAGTTCATTTCGTTTCAGCCCGGATAGCTCAGTCGGTAGAGCGTAAAGCCTTCAACCTAACGGTCCAGGGTTCGAGTCCTTGTTCGGGCGACTCTCTTTTTGAAGAATCATCAATAATTTAAACTTCAGATCACTTAATTTCCAGTAAAATTATTTAAATTCAAATCCCAATTATTACGGGAGTTCATATCGTTTCAGCCCGGATAGCTCAGTCGGTAGAGCGTTAGGCTTTTAAGTAAACGGTCCAGGGTTCGAGTCCCTGTTCGGGCGATTCGTTTTTTGAACATTCATAAACATTTGAACTTCAGATCATTTCACTTTCAATAAATTTATGTAAATTCTAATTCCAATTTTTACGGGAGTTCACCTTGCTTGAGCCCGGATAGCTCAGTCGGTAGAGCGTTAGGCTTTTAACCTAACGGTTAAGGGTTCGAGTCCCTGTTTGGGCGACTCTGTTTTTAAAGGGTCATCAATAATTTAAACTTCAGATCACTTAATTTCCAGTAAAATTATTTAAATTCTAATCCCAATTATTACGGGAGTTCATATCGTTTCAGCCCGGATAGCTCAGTCGGTAGAGCGTTAGGCTTTTAAGCTAACGGTCCAGGGTTCGAGTACCTGTTCGGGCGATTCACTTTTTGAACATTCATAAAAATTTGAACTTCATATCATTTCTCTTGGAGTAAAATTATGAAAATTCTAATCCCAATTATTACGGGAGTTCACCTCGCTTGAGCCCGGATAGCTTAGTCGGTAGAGCGTTAGGCTTTTAACCTAACGGCCCAATGTTCGAGTCCCTGATCGGACGATTCTGTTTTTAAAGAATCATCAATAATTTAAACTTCAGATCGTTTACCTTTCAATAAATTTATGTAAATTCTAATTCCAATTTTTACGGGAGTTCACCTCGCTTGAGCCCGGATAGCTCAGTCGGTAGAGCGTTAGGCTTTTAACCTAACGGTTAAGGGTTCGAGTCCCTGTTTGGGCGACTCTGTTTTTAAAGAATCATCAATAATTTAAACTTCAGATCACTTAATTTCCAGTAAAATTATTTAAATTCTAATCCCAATTATTACGGGAGTTCATGTCGTTTCAGCTCGGATCACTCAGTCGGTAGAGCGTTAAGCCTTCAACCTAACGGTCCAGGGTTCGCGCCCCTGTTCGGGCGACTCTGTTTTTGAAGAATCATCAATAATTTAAACTTCAGATCATTTAATTTCCAAAAAAATAATTTAAATTCTAATCCTAATTATTACGGGAGTTCATTTCGTTTAAGCCCGAATAGCTCAGTCTGTAGAGCGTTAAGCCTTCAACCTAACGGTCCAGGGTTCCAGTCCCTGTTCGGGCGACTCTGTTTTTGAAGAATAGTCAATAATTTAAACTTCAGATCGTTTCACTTTCAATAAATTTATGTAAATTCTAATTCCAATTATTACGGGAGTTCACCTCGCTTGAGCGCGGATAGCTCAGTCGGTAGAGCGTTAGGCTTTTAAGTAAACGGTCCAGGGTTCGAGTCGCTGTTCGGGCGATTCGTTTTTTGAACATTCATAAACATTTGAACTTCAGATCATTTCATTTTCAATAAATTTATGTAAATTCTAATTCCAATTTTTACGGGAGTTCACCTCGCTTGAGCCCGGATAGCTCAGTCGGTAGAGCGTTAGGCTTTTAACCTAACGGTTAAGGGTTCGAGTCCCTGTTCGGGCGACTCTGTTTTTGAAGAATCATCAATAATTTAAACTTCAGATCGTTTCACTTTCAATAAATTTATGTAAATTCTAATTCCAATTATTACGGGAGTTCACCTCGCTTGAGCGCGGATAGCTCAGTCGGTAGAGCGTTAGGCTTTTAACCTAAGGGTTAAGGGTTCGAGTCCCTGTTTGGGCGACTCTGTTTTTAAAGAATCATCAATATTTTAAACTTTAGATCACTTAATTTCCAGTAAAATTATTTAAATTCTAATCCCAATTATTACGGGAGTTCATATCGTTTCAGCCCGGATAGCTCAGTCGGTAGAGCGTTAGGCTTTTAAGCTAACGGTCCAGGGTTCGAGTCCCTGTTCGGGCGATTCGTTTTTTGAACATTCATAAACATTTGAACTTCAGATCATTTCACTTTCAATAAATTTATGTAAATTCTAATTCCAATTTTTACGGGAATTCACCTCGCTTGAGCACGGATAGCTCAGTCGGTAGAGCGTTAGGCTTTTAACCTAACGGTTAAGGGTTCGAGTCCCTGTTTGGGCGACTCTTTTTTTAAAGAATCATCAGTAATTTAAACTTCAGATCACTTAATTTCCAGTAAAATTATTTAAATTCTAATCCCAATTATTACGGGAGTTCATGCCGTTTCAGCCCGGATCGCTCAGTCGGTAGAGCGTTAAGCCTTCAACCTAACGGTCCAGGGTTCGCGTCCCTGTTCGGGCGACTCTGTTTTTGAAGAATCATCAATAATTTAAACTTCAGATCATTTAATTTCCAGTAAAATAATTTAAATTCTAATCCTAATTATTACGGGAGTTCATTTCGTTTCAGCCCGGATAGCTCAGTCGGTAGAGCGTAAAGCCTTCAACCTAACGGTCCAGGGTTCGAGTTCTTGTTCGGGCGACTCTGTTTTTGAAGAATCATCAATAATTTAAACTTCAGATAACTTAATTTCCAGTAAAATTATTTAAATTCTAATCCCAATTAATACGGGAGTTCATATCGTTTCAGCCCGGATAGCTCAGTCGGTAGAGCGTTAGGCTTTTAAGTAAACGGTCCAGGGTTCGAGTCCCTGTTCGGGCGATTCGTTTTTTGAACATTCATAAACATTTGAACTTCAGATCATTTCACTTTCAATAAATTTATGTAAATTCTAATCCCAATTATTACGGGAGTTCATTTCGTTTCAGGCCGGATAGCTCAGTCGGTAGAGTGTTAGGCTTTTAACCTAACGGTCCAGGGTTCGAGTACCTGTTCGGGCGATTCACTTTTTGAACATTCATAAAAATTTGAACTTCATATCATTTCTCTTGGAGTAAAATTATGAAAATTCTAATCCCAATTATTACTGGGTTCAACTCGCTTGAGCCCGGATAGCTCAGTCGGTAGAGTGTTAGGCTTTTAACCTAACGGTCCAGGGTTCGAGTACCTGTTCGGGCGATTCACTTTTTGAACATTCATAAAAATATGAACTTCATATCATTTCTCTTGGAGTAAAATTATGAAAATTCTAATCCCAATTATTACGGGAGTTCACCTCGCTTGAACCCGGATAGCTCAGTCGGAAGAGCGTTAGGCTTAAACCTAACGGTCCAGGGTTCGAGTCCCTGTTCGGGCGACTCTGTTTTGAAGAATCATCAATAATTTAAACTTCAGATCATTTCACTTTCAATAAATTTATGTAAATTCTAATTCCAATTATTACGGGAGTTCACCTCGATTGAGCCCGGATAGCTCAGTCGGTAGAGCGTTAGACTTTTAACCTAACGGTCCAAGGTTCGAGTCCCTGTTCGGTCCACTTTGTTTTTAAAGAATCATCAATAATTTAAAATTCAGATCATTTAATTTGCAGTAAAATTATTGAAATTCTAATCCCAATTATTACGGTAGTTCATTTCGTTTCAGGCCGGATATCTCAGTCGGTAGAGTGTTAGGCTTTTAACCTAACGGTCCAGGGTTCGAGTACCTGTTCGGGCGATTCAATTTTTGAACATTCATAAAAATTTGAACTGCATATCATTTCTCTTAGAGTAAAATTATGAAAATTCTAATCCCAATTATTAAGGGAGTTCACCTCGCTTGAGCCCGGATAGCTCAGTCGGTAGAGCGTTAGGCTTTTAACCTAACGGCCCAGGGTTCGAGTCCCTGATCGGACTATTCTGTTTTTAAAGAATCATCAATAATTTAAACTTCAGATCGTTTCACTTTCAATAAATTTATGTTAATTCTAATTCCAATTTTTACGGGAGTTCACCTCGCTTGAGCCCGGATAGCTCAGTCGGTAGAGCGTTAGGTTTTTAACCTAACGGTTAAGGGTTCGAGTCCCTGTTTGGGCGACTCTGTTTTTAAAGAATCATCAATAATTTAAACTTCAGATCACTTAATTTCCAGTAAAATTATTTAAATTCTAATCCCAATTATTACGGGAGTTCATTTCGTTTCAGGCCGGATAGCTCAGTCGGTAGAGTGTTAGGCTTTTAACCTAACGGTCCAGGGTTCGAGTACCTGTTCGGGCGATTCACTTTTTGAACATTCATAAAAATTTGAACTGCATATCATTTCTCTTAGAGTAAAATTATGAAAATTCTAATCCCAATTATTAAGGGAGTTCACCTCGCTTGAGCCCGGATAGCTCAGTCGGTAGAGCGTTAGGCTTTTAACCTAACGGCCCAGGGTTCGAGTCCCTGATCGGACGATTCTGTTTTTAAAGAATCATCAATAATTTAAACTTCAGATCGTTTCACTTTCAATAAATTTATGTTAATTCTAATTCCAATTTTTACGGGAGTTCACCTCGCTTGAGCCCGGATAGCTCAGTCGGTAGAGCGTTAGGTTTTTAACCTAACGGTTAAGGGTTCGAGTCCCTGTTTGGGCGACTCTGTTTTTAAAGAGTCATCAATAATTTAAACTTCAGATCACTTAATTTCCAGTAAAATTATTTAAATTCTAATCCCAATTATTACGGGAGTTCATTTCGTTTCAGGCCGGATAGCTCAGTCGGTAGAGTGTTAGGCTTTTAACCTAACGGTCCAGGGTTCGAGTACCTGTTCGGGCGATTCACTTTTTGAACATTCATAAAAATTTGAACTTCATATCATTTCTCTTGGAGTAAAATTATGAAAATTCTAATCCCAATAATTACGGGAGTTCACTTCGCTTGAGCCCGGATAGCTCAGTCGGTAGAGCGTTAGGCTTTTAACCTAATGGCCCAGGGTTCGAGTCCCTGATCGGACGATTCCGTTTTTAAAGAATCATCAATAATTTAAACTTCAGATCATTTAATTTGCAGTAAAATTATTGAAATTCTAATCCCAATTATTACGGTAGTTCATTTCGTTTCAGGCCGGATATCTCAGTCGGTAGAGTGTTAGGCTTTTAACCTAACGGTCCAGGGTTCGAGTACCTGTTCGGGCGATTCAATTTTTGAACATTCATAAAAATTTGAACTGCATATCATTTCTCTTAGAGTAAAATTATGAAAATTCTAATCCCAATTATTAAGGGAGTTCACCTCGCTTGAGCCCGGATAGCTCAGTCGGTAGAGCGTTAGGCTTTTAACCTAACGGCCCAGGGTTCGAGTCCCTGATCGGACGATTCTGTTTTTAAAGAATCATCAATAATTTAAACTTCAGATCGTTTCACTTTCAATAAATTTATGTTAATTCTAATTCCAATTTTTACGGGAGTTCACCTCGCTTGAGCCCGGATAGCTCAGTCGGTAGAGCGTTAGGTTTTTAACCTAACGGTTAAGGGTTCGAGTCCCTGTTTGGGCGACTCTGTTTTTAAAGAATCATCAATAATTTAAACTTCAGATCACTTAATTTCCAGTAAAAGTATTTAAATTCTAATCCCAATTATTACGGGAGTTCATTTCGTTTCAGGCCGGATAGCTCAGTCGGTAGAGTGTTAGGCTTTTAACCTAACGGTCCAGGGTTCGAGTACCTGTTCGGGCGATTCACTTTTTGAACATTCATAAAAATTTGAACTGCATATCATTTCTCTTAGAGTAAAATTATGAAAATTCTAATCCCAATTATTAAGGGAGTTCACCTCGCTTGAGCCCGGATAGCTCAGTCGGTAGAGCGTTAGGCTTTTAACCTAACGGCCCAGGGTTCGAGTCCCTGATCGGACGATTCTGTTTTTAAAGAATCATCAATAATTTAAACTTCAGATCGTTTCACTTTCAATAAATTTATGTTAATTCTAATTCCAATTTTTACGGGAGTTCACCTCGCTTGAGCCCGGATAGCTCAGTCGGTAGAGCGTTAGGTTTTTAACCTAACGGTTAAGGGTTCGAGTCCCTGTTTGGGCGACTCTGTTTTTAAAGAATCATCAATAATTTAAACTTCAGATCACTTAATTTCCATTAAAATTATTTAAATTCTAATCCCAATTATTACGGGAGTTCATTTCGTTTCAGGCCGGATAGCTCAGTCGGTAGAGTGTTAGGCTTTTAACCTAACGGTCCAGGGTTCGAGTACCTGTTCGGGCGATTCACTTTTTGAACATTCATAAAAATTTGAACTTCATATCATTTCTCTTGGAGTAAAATTATGAAAATTCTAATCCCAATAATTACGGGAGTTCACTTCGCTTGAGCCCGGATAGCTCAGTCGGTAGAGCGTTAGGCTTTTAACCTAATGGCCCAGGGTTCGAGTCCCTGATCGGACGATTCCGTTTTTAAAGAATCATCAATAATTTAAACTTCAGATCATTTAATTTGCAGTAAAATTATTGAAATTCTAATCCCAATTATTACGGTAGTTCATTTCGTTTCAGGCCGGATATCTCAGTCGGTAGAGTGTTAGGCTTTTAACCTAACGGTCCAGGGTTCGAGTACCTGTTCGGGCGATTCAATTTTTGAACATTCATAAAAATTTGAACTGCATATCATTTCTCTTAGAGTAAAATTATGAAAATTCTAATCCCAATTATTAAGGGAGTTCACCTCGCTTGAGCCCGGATAGCTCAGTCGGTAGAGCGTTAGGCTTTTAACCTAACGGCCCAGGGTTCGAGTCCCTGATCGGACGATTCTGTTTTTAAAGAATCATCAATAATTTAAACTTCAGATCGTTTCACTTTCAATAAATTTATGTTAATTCTAATTCCAATTTTTACGGGAGTTCACCTCGCTTGAGCCCGGATAGCTCAGTCGGTAGAGCGTTAGGTTTTTAACCTAACGGTTAAGGGTTCGAGTCCCTGTTTGGGCGACTCTGTTTTTAAAGAATCATCAATAATTTAAACTTCAGATCACTTAATTTCCAGTAAAAGTATTTAAATTCTAATCCCAATTATTACGGGAGTTCATTTCGTTTCAGGCCGGATAGCTCAGTCGGTAGAGTGTTAGGCTTTTAACCTAACGGTCCAGGGTTCGAGTACCTGTTCGGGCGATTCACTTTTTGAACATTCATAAAAATTTGAACTGCATATCATTTCTCTTAGAGTAAAATTATGAAAATTCTAATCCCAATTATTAAGGGAGTTCACCTCGCTTGAGCCCGGATAGCTCAGTCGGTAGAGCGTTAGGCTTTTAACCTAACGGCCCAGGGTTCGAGTCCCTGATCGGACGATTCTGTTTTTAAAGAATCATCAATAATTTAAACTTCAGATCGTTTCACTTTCAATAAATTTATGTTAATTCTAATTCCAATTTTTACGGGAGTTCACCTCGCTTGAGCCCGGATAGCTCAGTCGGTAGAGCGTTAGGTTTTTAACCTAACGGTTAAGGGTTCGAGTCCCTGTTTGGGCGACTCTGTTTTTAAAGAATCATCAATAATTTAAACTTCAGATCACTTAATTTCCATTAAAATTATTTAAATTCTAATCCCAATTATTACGGGAGTTCATTTCGTTTCAGGCCGGATAGCTCAGTCGGTAGAGTGTTAGGCTTTTAACCTAACGGTCCAGGGTTCGAGTACCTGTTCGGGCGATTCACTTTTTGAACATTCATAAAAATTTGAACTTCATATCATTTCTCTTGGAGTAAAATTATGAAAATTCTAATCCCAATAATTACGGGAGTTCACTTCGCTTGAGCCCGGATAGCTCAGTCGGTAGAGCGTTAGGCTTTTAACCTAATGGCCCAGGGTTCGAGTCCCTGATCGGACGATTCCGTTTTTAAAGAATCATCAATAATTTAAACTTCAGATCATTTAATTTGCAGTAAAATTATTGAAATTCTAATCCCAATTATTACGGTAGTTCATTTCGTTTCAGGCCGGATATCTCAGTCGGTAGAGTGTTAGGCTTTTAACCTAACGGTCCAGGGTTCGAGTACCTGTTCGGGCGATTCAATTTTTGAACATTCATAAAAATTTGAACTGCATATCATTTCTCTTAGAGTAAAATTATGAAAATTCTAATCCCAATTATTAAGGGAGTTCACCTCGCTTGAGCCCGGATAGCTCAGTCGGTAGAGCGTTAGGCTTTTAACCTAACGGCCCAGGGTTCGAGTCCCTGATCGGACGATTCTGTTTTTAAAGAATCATCAATAATTTAAACTTCAGATCGTTTCACTTTCAATAAATTTATGTTAATTCTAATTCCAATTTTTACGGGAGTTCACCTCGCTTGAGCCCGGATAGCTCAGTCGGTAGAGCGTTAGGTTTTTAACCTAACGGTTAAGGGTTCGAGTCCCTGTTTGGGCGACTCTGTTTTTAAAGAATCATCAATAATTTAAACTTCAGATCACTTAATTTCCAGTAAAAGTATTTAAATTCTAATCCCAATTATTACGGGAGTTCATTTCGTTTCAGGCCGGATAGCTCAGTCGGTAGAGTGTTAGGCTTTTAACCTAACGGTCCAGGGTTCGAGTACCTGTTCGGGCGATTCACTTTTTGAACATTCATAAAAATTTGAACTGCATATCATTTCTCTTAGAGTAAAATTATGAAAATTCTAATCCCAATTATTAAGGGAGTTCACCTCGCTTGAGCCCGGATAGCTCAGTCGGTAGAGCGTTAGGCTTTTAACCTAACGGCCCAGGGTTCGAGTCCCTGATCGGACGATTCTGTTTTTAAAGAATCATCAATAATTTAAACTTCAGATCGTTTCACTTTCAATAAATTTATGTTAATTCTAATTCCAATTTTTACGGGAGTTCACCTCGCTTGAGCCCGGATAGCTCAGTCGGTAGAGCGTTAGGTTTTTAACCTAACGGTTAAGGGTTCGAGTCCCTGTTTGGGCGACTCTGTTTTTAAAGAATCATCAATAATTTAAACTTCAGATCACTTAATTTCCATTAAAATTATTTAAATTCTAATCCCAATTATTACGGGAGTTCATTTCGTTTCAGGCCGGATAGCTCAGTCGGTAGAGTGTTAGGCTTTTAACCTAACGGTCCAGGGTTCGAGTACCTGTTCGGGCGATTCACTTTTTGAACATTCATAAAAATTTGAACTTCATATCATTTCTCTTGGAGTAAAATTATGAAAATTCTAATCCCAATAATTACGGGAGTTCACTTCGCTTGAGCCCGGATAGCTCAGTCGGTAGAGCGTTAGGCTTTTAACCTAATGGCCCAGGGTTCGAGTCCCTGATCGGACGATTCCGTTTTTAAAGAATCATCAATAATTTAAACTTCAGATCATTTAATTTGCAGTAAAATTATTGAAATTCTAATCCCAATTATTACGGTAGTTCATTTCGTTTCAGGCCGGATATCTCAGTCGGTAGAGTGTTAGGCTTTTAACCTAACGGTCCAGGGTTCGAGTACCTGTTCGGGCGATTCAATTTTTGAACATTCATAAAAATTTGAACTGCATATCATTTCTCTTAGAGTAAAATTATGAAAATTCTAATCCCAATTATTAAGGGAGTTCACCTCGCTTGAGCCCGGATAGCTCAGTCGGTAGAGCGTTAGGCTTTTAACCTAACGGCCCAGGGTTCGAGTCCCTGATCGGACGATTCTGTTTTTAAAGAATCATCAATAATTTAAACTTCAGATCGTTTCACTTTCAATAAATTTATGTTAATTCTAATTCCAATTTTTACGGGAGTTCACCTCGCTTGAGCCCGGATAGCTCAGTCGGTAGAGCGTTAGGTTTTTAACCTAACGGTTAAGGGTTCGAGTCCCTGTTTGGGCGACTCTGTTTTTAAAGAATCATCAATAATTTAAACTTCAGATCACTTAATTTCCAGTAAAAGTATTTAAATTCTAATCCCAATTATTACGGGAGTTCATTTCGTTTCAGGCCGGATAGCTCAGTCGGTAGAGTGTTAGGCTTTTAACCTAACGGTCCAGGGTTCGAGTACCTGTTCGGGCGATTCACTTTTTGAACATTCATAAAAATTTGAACTGCATATCATTTCTCTTAGAGTAAAATTATGAAAATTCTAATCCCAATTATTAAGGGAGTTCACCTCGCTTGAGCCCGGATAGCTCAGTCGGTAGAGCGTTAGGCTTTTAACCTAACGGCCCAGGGTTCGAGTCCCTGATCGGACGATTCTGTTTTTAAAGAATCATCAATAATTTAAACTTCAGATCGTTTCACTTTCAATAAATTTATGTTAATTCTAATTCCAATTTTTACGGGAGTTCACCTCGCTTGAGCCCGGATAGCTCAGTCGGTAGAGCGTTAGGTTTTTAACCTAACGGTTAAGGGTTCGATTCCCTGTTTGGGCGACTCTGTTTTTAAAGAATCATCAATAATTTAAACTTCAGATCACTTAATTTCCATTAAAATTATTTAAATTCTAATCCCAATTATTACGGGAGTTCATTTCGTTTCAGGCCGGATAGCTCAGTCGGTAGAGTGTTAGGCTTTTAACCTAACGGTCCAGGGTTCGAGTACCTGTTCGGGCGATTCACTTTTTGAACATTCATAAAAATTTGAACTTCATATCATTTCTCTTGGAGTAAAATTATGAAAATTCTAATCCCAATAATTACGGGAGTTCACTTCGCTTGAGCCCGGATAGCTCAGTCGGTAGAGCGTTAGGCTTTTAACCTAATGGCCCAGGGTTCGAGTCCCTGATCGGACGATTCCGTTTTTAAAGAATCATCAATAATTTAAACTTCAGATCATTTAATTTGCAGTAAAATTATTGAAATTCTAATCCCAATTATTACGGTAGTTCATTTCGTTTCAGGCCGGATATCTCAGTCGGTAGAGTGTTAGGCTTTTAACCTAACGGTCCAGGGTTCGAGTACCTGTTCGGGCGATTCAATTTTTGAACATTCATAAAAATTTGAACTGCATATCATTTCTCTTAGAGTAAAATTATGAAAATTCTATTCCCAATTATTAAGGGAGTTCACCTCGCTTGAGCCCGGATAGCTCAGTCGGTAGAGCGTTAGGCTTTTAACCTAACGGCCCAGGGTTCGAGTCCCTGATCGGACGATTCTGTTTTTAAAGAATCATCAATAATTTAAACTTCAGATCGTTTCACTTTCAATAAATTTATGTTAATTCTAATTCCAATTTTTACGGGAGTTCACCTCGCTTGAGCCCGGATAGCTCAGTCGGTAGAGCGTTAGGTTTTTAACCTAACGGTTAAGGGTTCGAGTCCCTGTTTGGGCGACTCTGTTTTTAAAGAATCATCAATAATTTAAACTTCAGATCACTTAATTTCCAGTAAAATTATTTAAATTCTAATCCCAATTATTACGGGAGTTCATTTCGTTTCAGGCCGGATAGCTCAGTCGGTAGAGTGTTAGGCTTTTAACCTAACGGTCCAGGGTTCGAGTACCTGTTCGGGCGATTCACTTTTTGAACATTCATAAAAATTTGAACTTCATATCATTTCTCTTGGAGTAAAATTATGAAAATTCTAATCCCAATAATTACGGGAGTTCACTTCGCTTGAGCCCGGATAGCTCAGTCGGTAGAGCGTTAGGCTTTTAACCTAATGGCCCAGGTTTCGAGTCCCTGATCGGACGATTCTGTTTTTAAAGAATCATCAATAATTTAAACTTCAGATCGTTTCACTTTCAATAAATTTATGTAAATTCTAATTCCAATTTTTACGGGAGTTCACCTCGCTTGAGCCCGGATAGCTCAGTCGGTAGAGCGTTAGGCTTTTAACCTAACGGTTAAGGGTTCGAGTCCCTGTTTGGGCGACTCTGTTTTTAAAGAATCATCAGTAATTTAAACTTCAGATCACTTAATTTCCAGTAAAATTATTTAAATTCTAATCCCAATTATTACGGGAGTTCATGCCGTTTCAGCCCGGATCGCTCAGTCGGTAGAGCGTTAAGCATTCAACCTAACGGTCCAGGGTTCGCGTCCCTGTTCGGGCGACTCTGTTTTTGAAGAATCATCAATAATTTAAACTTCAGATCATTTAATTTCCAGTAAAATAATTTAAATTCTAATCCTAATTATTACGGGAGTTCATTTCGTTTCAGCCCGGATAGCTCAGTCGGTAGAGCGTAAAGCCTTCAACCTAACGGTCCAGGGTTCGAGTCCTTGTTCGGGCGACTCTGTTTTTGAAGAATCATCAATAATTTAAACTTCAGATCACTTAATTTCCAGTAAAATTATTTAAATTCTAATCCCAATTATTACGGGAGTTCATATCGTTTCAGCCCGGATAGCTCAGTCGGTAGAGCGTTAGGCTTTTAAGTAAACGGTCCAGGGTTCGAGTCCCTGTTCGGGCGATTCGTTTTTTGAACATTCATAAACATTTGAACTTCAAATCATTTCACTTTCAATAAATTTATGTAAATTCTAATTCCAATTTTTACGGGAGTTCACCTCGCTTGAGCCCGGATAGCTCAGTCGGTAGAGCGTTAGGCTTTTAACCTAACGGTTAAGGGTTCGAGTCCCTGTTTGGGCGACTCTGTTTTTAAAGAGTCATCAATAATTTAAACTTCAGATCACTTAATTTCCAGTAAAATTATTTAAATTCTAATCCCAATTATTACGGGAGTTCATTTCGTTTCAGGCCGGATAGCTCAGTCGGTAGAGTGTTAGGCTTTTAACCTAACGGTCCAGGGTTCGAGTACCTGTTCGGGCGATTCACTTTTTGAACATTCATAAAAATTTGAACTTCATATCATTTCTCTTGGAGTAAAATTATGAAAATTCTAATCCCAATTATTACTGGGTTCACCTCGCTTGAGCCCGGATAGCTCAGTCGGTAGAGTGTTAGGCTTTTAACCTAACGGTCCAGGGTTCGAGTACCTGTTCGGGCGATTCACTTTTTGAACATTCATAAAAATTTGAACTTCATATCATTTCTCTTGGAGTAAAATTATGAAAATTCTAATCCCAATTATTACGGGAGTTCACCTCGCTTGAACCCGGATAGCTCAGTCGGAAGAGCGTTAGGCTTAAACCTAACGGTCCAGGGTTCGAGTCCCTGTTCGGGCGACTCTGTTTTGAAGAATCATCAATAATTTAAACTTCAGATCATTTCACTTTCAATAAATTTATGTAAATTCTAATTCCAATTATTACGGGAGTTCACCTCGATTGAGCCCGGATAGCTCAGTCGGTAGAGCGTTAGACTTTTAACCTAACGGTCCAAGGTTCGAGTCCCTGTTCCGTCGACTTTGTTTTTAAAGAATCATCAATAATTTAAAATTCAGATCATTTAATTTGCAGTAAAATTATTGAAATTCTAATCCCAATTATTACGGTAGTTCATTTCGTTTCAGGCCGGATAGCTCAGTCGGTAGAGTGTTAGGCTTTTAACCTAACGGTCCAGGGTTCGAGTACCTGTTCGGGCGATTCACTTTTTGAACATTCATAAAAATTTGAACTGCATATCATTTCTCTTAGAGTAAAATTATGAAAATTCTAATCCCAATTATTAAGGGAGTTCACCTCGCTTGAGCCCGGATAGCTCAGTCGGTAGAGCGTTAGGCTTTTAACCTAACGGCCCAGGGTTCGAGTCCCTGATCGGACGATTCTGTTTTTAAAGAATCATCAATAATTTAAACTTCAGATCGTTTCACTTTCAATAAATTTATGTTAATTCTAATTCCAATTTTTACGGGAGTTCACCTCGCTTGAGCCCGGATAGCTCAGTCGGTAGAGCGTTAGGTTTTTAACCTAACGGTTAAGGGTTCGAGTCCCTGTTTGGGCGACTCTGTTTTTAAAGAATCATCAATAATTTAAACTTCAGATCACTTAATTTCCATTAAAATTATTTAAATTCTAATCCCAATTATTACGGGAGTTCATTTCGTTTCAGGCCGGATAGCTCAGTCGGTAGAGTGTTAGGCTTTTAACCTAACGGTCCAGGGTTCGAGTACCTGTTCGGGCGATTCACTTTTTGAACATTCATAAAAATTTGAACTTCATATCATTTCTCTTGGAGTAAAATTATGAAAATTCTAATCCCAATAATTACGGGAGTTCACTTCGCTTGAGCCCGGATAGCTCAGTCGGTAGAGCGTTAGGCTTTTAACCTAATGGCCCAGGGTTCGAGTCCCTGATCGGACGATTCCGTTTTTAAAGAATCATCAATAATTTAAACTTCAGATCATTTAATTTGCAGTAAAATTATTGAAATTCTAATCCCAATTATTACGGGAGTTCATTTCGTTTCAGGCCGGATAGCTCAGTCGGTAGAGTGTTAGGCTTTTAACCTAACGGTCCAGGGTTCGAGTACCTGTTCGGGCGATTCAATTTTTGAACATTCATAAAAATTTGAACTGCATATCATTTCTCTTAGAGTAAAATTATGAAAATTCTAATCCCAATTATTAAGGGAGTTCACCTCGCTTGAGCCCGGATAGCTCAGTCGGTAGAGCGTTAGGCTTTTAACCTAACGGCCCAGGGTTCGAGTCCCTGATCGGACGATTCTGTTTTTAAAGAATCATCAATAATTTAAACTTCAGATCGTTTCACTTTCAATAAATTTATGTTAATTCTAATTCCAATTTTTACGGGAGTTCACCTCGCTTGAGCCCGGATAGCTCAGTCGGTAGAGCGTTAGGTTTTTAACCTAACGGTTAAGGGTTCGAGTCCCTGTTTGGGCGACTCTGTTTTTAAAGAATCATCAATAATTTAAACTTCAGATCACTTAATTTCCATTAAAATTATTTAAATTCTAATCCCAATTATTACGGGAGTTCATTTCGTTTCAGGCCGGATAGCTCAGTCGGTAGAGTGTTAGGCTTTTAACCTAACGGTCCAGGGTTCGAGTACCTGTTCGGGCGATTCACTTTTTGAACATTCATAAAAATTTGAACTTCATATCATTTCTCTTGGAGTAAAATTATGAAAATTCTAATCCCAATAATTACGGGAGTTCACTTCGCTTGAGCCCGGATAGCTCAGTCGGTAGAGCGTTAGGCTTTTAACCTAATGGCCCAGGGTTCGAGTCCCTGATCGGACGATTCCGTTTTTAAAGAATCATCAATAATTTAAACTTCAGATCATTTAATTTGCAGTAAAATTATTGAAATTCTAATCCCAATTATTACGGGAGTTCATTTCGTTTCAGGCCGGATAGCTCAGTCGGTAGAGTGTTAGGCTTTTAACCTAACGGTCCAGGGTTCGAGTACCTGTTCGGGCGATTCAATTTTTGAACATTCATAAAAATTTGAACTGCATATCATTTCTCTTAGAGTAAAATTATGAAAATTCTAATCCCAATTATTAAGGGAGTTCACCTCGCTTGAGCCCGGATAGCTCAGTCGGTAGAGCGTTAGGCTTTTAACCTAACGGCCCAGGGTTCGAGTCCCTGATCGGACGATTCTGTTTTTAAAGAATCATCAATAATTTAAACTTCAGATCGTTTCACTTTCAATAAATTTATGTTAATTCTAATTCCAATTTTTACGGGAGTTCACCTCGCTTGAGCCCGGATAGCTCAGTCGGTAGAGCGTTAGGTTTTTAACCTAACGGTTAAGGGTTCGAGTCCCTGTTTGGGCGACTCTGTTTTTAAAGAATCATCAATAATTTAAACTTCAGATCACTTAATTTCCATTAAAATTATTTAAATTCTAATCCCAATTATTACGGGAGTTCATTTCGTTTCAGGCCGGATAGCTCAGTCGGTAGAGTGTTAGGCTTTTAACCTAACGGTCCAGGGTTCGAGTACCTGTTCGGGCGATTCACTTTTTGAACATTCATAAAAATTTGAACTTCATATCATTTCTCTTGGAGTAAAATTATGAAAATTCTAATCCCAATAATTACGGGAGTTCACTTCGCTTGAGCCCGGATAGCTCAGTCGGTAGAGCGTTAGGCTTTTAACCTAATGGCCCAGGGTTCGAGTCCCTGATCGGACGATTCCGTTTTTAAAGAATCATCAATAATTTAAACTTCAGATCATTTAATTTGCAGTAAAATTATTGAAATTCTAATCCCAATTATTACGGTAGTTCATTTCGTTTCAGGCCGGATATCTCAGTCGGTAGAGTGTTAGGCTTTTAACCTAACGGTCCAGGGTTCGAGTACCTGTTCGGGCGATTCAATTTTTGAACATTCATAAAAATTTGAACTGCATATCATTTCTCTTAGAGTAAAATTATGAAAATTCTAATCCCAATTATTAAGGGAGTTCACCTCGCTTGAGCCCGGATAGCTCAGTCGGTAGAGCGTTAGGCTTTTAACCTAACGGCCCAGGGTTCGAGTCCCTGATCGGACGATTCTGTTTTTAAAGAATCATCAATAATTTAAACTTCAGATCGTTTCACTTTCAATAAATTTATGTTAATTCTAATTCCAATTTTTACGGGAGTTCACCTCGCTTGAGCCCGGATAGCTCAGTCGGTAGAGCTTTAGGTTTTTAACCTAACGGTTAAGGGTTCGAGTCCCTGTTTGGGCGACTCTGTTTTTAAAGAGTCATCAATAATTTAAACTTCAGATCACTTAATTTCCAGTAAAATTATTTAAATTCTAATCCCAATTATTACGGGAGTTCATTTCGTTTCAGGCCGGATAGCTCAGTCGGTAGAGTGTTAGGCTTTTAACCTAACGGTCCAGGGTTCGAGTACCTGTTCGGGCGATTCACTTTTTGAACATTCATAAAAATTTGAACTTCATATCATTTCTCTTGGAGTAAAATTATGAAAATTCTAATCCCAATTATTACTGGGTTCACCTCGCTTGAGCCCGGATAGCTCAGTCGGTAGAGTGTTAGGCTTTTAACCTAACGGTCCAGGGTTCGAGTACCTGTTCGGGCGATTCACTTTTTGAACATTCATAAAAATTTGAACTTCATATCATTTCTCTTGGAGTAAAATTATGAAAATTCTAATCCCAATTATTACGGGAGTTCACCTCGCTTGAACCCGGATAGCTCAGTCGGAAGAGCGTTAGGCTTAAACCTAACGGTCCAGGGTTCGAGTCCCTGTTCGGGCGACTCTGTTTTGAAGAATCATCAATAATTTAAACTTCAGATCATTTCACTTTCAATAAATTTATGTAAATTCTAATTCCAATTATTACGGGAGTTCACCTCGATTGAGCCCGGATAGCTCAGTCGGTAGAGCGTTAGACTTTTAACCTAACGGTCCAAGGTTCGAGTCCCTGTTCGGTCGACTTTGTTTTTAAAGAATCATCAATAATTTAAAATTCAGATCATTTAATTTGCAGTAAAATTATTGAAATTCTAATCCCAATTATTACGGTAGTTCATTTCGTTTCAGGCCGGATAGCTCAGTCGGTAGAGTGTTAGGCTTTTAACCTAACGGTCCAGGGTTCGAGTACCTGTTCGGGCGATTCACTTTTTGAACATTCATAAAAATTTGAACTGCATATCATTTCTCTTAGAGTAAAATTATGAAAATTCTAATCCCAATTATTAAGGGAGTTCACCTCGCTTGAGCCCGGATAGCTCAGTCGGTAGAGCGTTAGGCTTTTAACCTAACGGCCCAGGGTTCGAGTCCCTGATCGGACGATTCTGTTTTTAAAGAATCATCAATAATTTAAACTTCAGATCGTTTCACTTTCAATAAATTTATGTTAATTCTAATTCCAATTTTTACGGGAGTTCACCTCGCTTGAGCCCGGATAGCTCAGTCGGTAGAGCGTTAAGGCGCGTTTATAAGCGAGCGAGAAAAGGTGCTTTCGCTTGTGTATGATGCCGAAACTTCATCGTCGTGATCGGAAAAAGCTTGCGACGTCAGCGTACTCTAGGTAGTTCATGTTTATAAAGGCGCTGGCACCCGCGACTCGAGAACTGATATTTTTAGAACGAGAGAGTAATTAAAATGGCGACGATGATTGAGCAACGCATAATCGTTTTAACAGCAATGAAAGGTATATTACTAACCAAAAAGAAAGTATTGCTGTTAAAAAAGAAAAAACAGTTGGAAAAGAAAAAGGAACGAAAAGCACGTAGGTGGGGAACTCATCCCATTTTGTTGAAGAGGAGGGATATTTTCATACGTTCATTGATTAACATTTCTTTAACTTCATGGTCTTTTTTCCTTTCTATTTCTTTTCTCGCTTTATTGCTTAAGCGACATTTAAAAAAAAAAAACACAACCACCTCGATCGCAGCAATCTCGCAATGTCTGAAACTGTAGCAGAATACCAGACGACATATCTATTTGGCGTTTTAGTGGATAAAATTAAACACGTGACCCCAACCGAGAGCTGAAACCTAAAATACACGGGCGAGAAGATCAAAGTTTCTTTGAAGCGCTCAGCTTGCGCCATAAGTTAGCGCCGTTTGCGTCTGCTTATGGAAAATCAGCTCTGGCATGTTTATAAACGGTCGCGCGGAAGCCGACGCCGAGTAAAAATTTGAAGCTTCAACTATCAGCTTCAGGTTTTTGCTCGCTTATAAACGCGCCTTTAGGTTTTTAACCTAACGGTTAAGGGTTCGAGTCCCTGTTTGGGCGACTCTGTTTTTAAAGAATCATCAATAATTTAAACTTCAGATCACTTAATTTCCATTAAAATTATTTAAATTCTAATCCCAATTATTACGGGAGTTCATTTCGTTTCAGGCCGGATAGCTCAGTCGGTAGAGTGTTAGGCTTTTAACCTAACGGTCCAGGGTTCGAGTACCTGTTCGGGCGATTCACTTTTTGAACATTCATAAAAATTTGAACTTCATATCATTTCTCTTGGAGTAAAATTATGAAAATTCTAATCCCAATAATTACGGGAGTTCACTTCGCTTGAGCCCGGATAGCTCAGTCGGTAGAGCGTTAGGCTTTTAACCTAATGGCCCAGGGTTCGAGTCCCTGATCGGACGATTCCGTTTTTAAAGAATCATCAATAATTTAAACTTCAGATCATTTAATTTGCAGTAAAATTATTGAAATTCTAATCCCAATTATTACGGTAGTTCATTTCGTTTCAGGCCGGATATCTCAGTCGGTAGAGTGTTAGGCTTTTAACCTAACGGTCCAGGGTTCGAGTACCTGTTCGGGCGATTCAATTTTTGAACATTCATAAAAATTTGAACTGCATATCATTTCTCTTAGAGTAAAATTATGAAAATTCTAATCCCAATTATTAAGGGAGTTCACCTCGCTTGAGCCCGGATAGCTCAGTCGGTAGAGCGTTAGGCTTTTAACCTAACGGCCCAGGGTTCGAGTCCCTGATCGGACGATTCTGTTTTTAAAGAATCATCAATAATTTAAACTTCAGATCGTTTCACTTTCAATAAATTTATGTTAATTCTAATTCCAATTTTTACGGGAGTTCACCTCGCTTGAGCCCGGATAGCTCAGTCGGTAGAGCGTTAGGTTTTTAACCTAACGGTTAAGGGTACGAGTCCCTGTTTGGGCGACTCTGTTTTTAAAGAATCATCAATAATTTAAACTTCAGATCACTTAATTTCCAGTAAAAGTATTTAAATTCTAATCCCAATTATTACGGGAGTTCATTTCGTTTCAGGCCGGATAGCTCAGTCGGTAGAGTGTTAGGCTTTTAACCTAACGGTCCAGGGTTCGAGTACCTGTTCGGGCGATTCACTTTTTGAACATTCATAAAAATTTGAACTGCATATCATTTCTCTTAGAGTAAAATTATGAAAATTCTAATCCCAATTATTAAGGGAGTTCACCTCGCTTGAGCCCGGATAGCTCAGTCGGTAGAGCGTTAGGCTTTTAACCTAACGGCCCAGGGTTCGAGTCCCTGATCGGACGATTCTGTTTTTAAAGAATCATCAATAATTTAAACTTCAGATCGTTTCACTTTCAATAAATTTATGTTAATTCTAATTCCAATTTTTACGGGAGTTCACCTCGCTTGAGCCCGGATAGCTCAGTCGGTAGAGCGTTAGGTTTTTAACCTAACGGTTAAGGGTTCGAGTCCCTGTTTGGGCGACTCTGTTTTTAAAGAATCATCAATAATTTAAACTTCAGATCACTTAATTTCCATTAAAATTATTTAAATTCTAATCCCAATTATTACGGGAGTTCATTTCGTTTCAGGCCGGATAGCTCAGTCGGTAGAGTGTTAGGCTTTTAACCTAACGGTCCAGGGTTCGAGTACCTGTTCGGGCGATTCACTTTTTGAACATTCATAAAAATTTGAACTTCATATCATTTCTCTTGGAGTAAAATTATGAAAATTCTAATCCCAATTATTACTGGGTTCACCTCGCTTGAGCCCGGATAGCTCAGTCGGTAGAGTGTTAGGCTTTTAACCTAACGGTCCAGGGTTCGAGTACCTGTTCGGGCGATTCACTTTTTGAACATTCATAAAAATTTGAACTTCATATCATTTCTCTTGGAGTAAAATTATGAAAATTCTAATCCCAATTATTACGGGAGTTCACCTCGCTTGAACCCGGATAGCTCAGTCGGAAGAGCGTTAGGCTTAAACCTAACGGTCCAGGGTTCGAGTCCCTGTTCGGGCGACTCTGTTTTGAAGAATCATCAATAATTTAAACTTCAGATCATTTCACTTTCAATAAATTTATGTAAATTCTAATTCCAATTATTACGGGAGTTCACCTCGATTGAGCCCGGATAGCTCAGTCGGTAGAGCGTTAGACTTTTAACCTAACGGTCCAAGGTTCGAGTCCCTGTTCGGTCGACTTTGTTTTTAAAGAATCATCAATAATTTAAAATTCAGATCATTTAATTTGCAGTAAAATTATTGAAATTCTAATCCCAATTATTACGGTAGTTCATTTCGTTTCAGGCCGGATAGCTCAGTCGGTAGAGTGTTAGGCTTTTAACCTAACGGTCCAGGGTTCGAGTACCTGTTCGGGCGATTCACTTTTTGAACATTCATAAAAATTTGAACTGCATATCATTTCTCTTAGAGTAAAATTATGAAAATTCTAATCCCAATTATTAAGGGAGTTCACCTCGCTTGAGCCCGGATAGCTCAGTCGGTAGAGCGTTAGGCTTTTAACCTAACGGCCCAGGGTTCGAGTCCCTGATCGGACGATTCTGTTTTTAAAGAATCATCAATAATTTAAACTTCAGATCGTTTCACTTTCAATAAATTTATGTTAATTCTAATTCCAATTTTTACGGGAGTTCACCTCGCTTGAGCCCGGATAGCTCAGTCGGTAGAGCGTTAGGTTTTTAACCTAACGGTTAAGGGTTCGAGTCCCTGTTTGGGCGACTCTGTTTTTAAAGAATCATCAATAATTTAAACTTCAGATCACTTAATTTCCATTAAAATTATTTAAATTCTAATCCCAATTATTACGGGAGTTCATTTCGTTTCAGGCCGGATAGCTCAGTCGGTAGAGTGTTAGGCTTTTAACCTAACGGTCCAGGGTTCGAGTACCTGTTCGGGCGATTCACTTTTTGAACATTCATAAAAATTTGAACTTCATATCATTTCTCTTGGAGTAAAATTATGAAAATTCTAATCCCAATAATTACGGGAGTTCACTTCGCTTGAGCCCGGATAGCTCAGTCGGTAGAGCGTTAGGCTTTTAACCTAATGGCCCAGGGTTCGAGTCCCTGATCGGACGATTCCGTTTTTAAAGAATCATCAATAATTTAAACTTCAGATCATTTAATTTGCAGTAAAATTATTGAAATTCTAATCCCAATTATTACGGTAGTTCATTTCGTTTCAGGCCGGATATCTCAGTCGGTAGAGTGTTAGGCTTTTAACCTAACGGTCCAGGGTTCGAGTACCTGTTCGGGCGATTCAATTTTTGAACATTCATAAAAATTTGAACTGCATATCATTTCTCTTAGAGTAAAATTATGAAAATTCTAATCCCAATTATTAAGGGAGTTCACCTCGCTTGAGCCCGGATAGCTCAGTCGGTAGAGCGTTAGGCTTTTAACCTAACGGCCCAGGGTTCGAGTCCCTGATCGGACGATTCTGTTTTTAAAGAATCATCAATAATTTAAACTTCAGATCGTTTCACTTTCAATAAATTTATGTTAATTCTAATTCCAATTTTTACGGGAGTTCACCTCGCTTGAGCCCGGATAGCTCAGTCGGTAGAGCGTTAGGTTTTTAACCTAACGGTTAAGGGTACGAGTCCCTGTTTGGGCGACTCTGTTTTTAAAGAATCATCAATAATTTAAACTTCAGATCACTTAATTTCCAGTAAAAGTATTTAAATTCTAATCCCAATTATTACGGGAGTTCATTTCGTTTCAGGCCGGATAGCTCAGTCGGTAGAGTGTTAGGCTTTTAACCTAACGGTCCAGGGTTCGAGTACCTGTTCGGGCGATTCACTTTTTGAACATTCATAAAAATTTGAACTGCATATCATTTCTCTTAGAGTAAAATTATGAAAATTCTAATCCCAATTATTAAGGGAGTTCACCTCGCTTGAGCCCGGATAGCTCAGTCGGTAGAGCGTTAGGCTTTTAACCTAACGGCCCAGGGTTCGAGTCCCTGATCGGACGATTCTGTTTTTAAAGAATCATCAATAATTTAAACTTCAGATCACTTAATTTCCATTAAAATTATTTAAATTCTAATCCCAATTATTACGGGAGTTCATTTCGTTTCAGGCCGGATAGCTCAGTCGGTAGAGTGTTAGGCTTTTAACCTAACGGTCCAGGGTTCGAGTACCTGTTCGGGCGATTCACTTTTTGAACATTCATAAAAATTTGAACTTCATATCATTTCTCTTGGAGTAAAATTATGAAAATTCTAATCCCAATAATTACGGGAGTTCACTTCGCTTGAGCCCGGATAGCTCAGTCGGTAGAGCGTTAGGCTTTTAACCTAATGGCCCAGGGTTCGAGTCCCTGATCGGACGATTCCGTTTTTAAAGAATCATCAATAATTTAAACTTCAGATCATTTAATTTGCAGTAAAATTATTGAAATTCTAATCCCAATTATTACGGTAGTTCATTTCGTTTCAGGCCGGATATCTCAGTCGGTAGAGTGTTAGGCTTTTAACCTAACGGTCCAGGGTTCGAGTACCTGTTCGGGCGATTCAATTTTTGAACATTCATAAAAATTTGAACTGCATATCATTTCTCTTAGAGTAAAATTATGAAAATTCTAATCCCAATTATTAAGGGAGTTCACCTCGCTTGAGCCCGGATAGCTCAGTCGGTAGAGCGTTAGGCTTTTAACCTAACGGCCCAGGGTTCGAGTCCCTGATCGGACGATTCTGTTTTTAAAGAATCATCAATAATTTAAACTTCAGATCGTTTCACTTTCAATAAATTTATGTTAATTCTAATTCCAATTTTTACGGGAGTTCACCTCGCTTGAGCCCGGATAGCTCAGTCGGTAGAGCGTTAGGTTTTTAACCTAACGGTTAAGGGTACGAGTCCCTGTTTGGGCGACTCTGTTTTTAAAGAATCATCAATAATTTAAACTTCAGATCACTTAATTTCCAGTAAAAGTATTTAAATTCTAATCCCAATTATTACGGGAGTTCATTTCGTTTCAGGCCGGATAGCTCAGTCGGTAGAGTGTTAGGCTTTTAACCTAACGGTCCAGGGTTCGAGTACCTGTTCGGGCGATTCACTTTTTGAACATTCATAAAAATTTGAACTGCATATCATTTCTCTTAGAGTAAAATTATGAAAATTCTAATCCCAATTATTAAGGGAGTTCACCTCGCTTGAGCCCGGATAGCTCAGTCGGTAGAGCGTTAGGCTTTTAACCTAACGGCCCAGGGTTCGAGTCCCTGATCGGACGATTCTGTTTTTAAAGAATCATCAATAATTTAAACTTCAGATCGTTTCACTTTCAATAAATTTATGTTAATTCTAATTCCAATTTTTACGGGAGTTCACCTCGCTTGAGCCCGGATAGCTCAGTCGGTAGAGCGTTAGGTTTTTAACCTAACGGTTAAGGGTTCGAGTCCCTGTTTGGGCGACTCTGTTTTTAAAGAATCATCAATAATTTAAACTTCAGATCACTTAATTTCCATTAAAATTATTTAAATTCTAATCCCAATTATTACGGGAGTTCATTTCGTTTCAGGCCGGATAGCTCAGTCGGTAGAGTGTTAGGCTTTTAACCTAACGGTCCAGGGTTCGAGTACCTGTTCGGGCGATTCACTTTTTGAACATTCATAAAAATTTGAACTTCATATCATTTCTCTTGGAGTAAAATTATGAAAATTCTAATCCCAATAATTACGGGAGTTCACTTCGCTTGAGCCCGGATAGCTCAGTCGGTAGAGCGTTAGGCTTTTAACCTAATGGCCCAGGGTTCGAGTCCCTGATCGGACGATTCCGTTTTTAAAGAATCATCAATAATTTAAACTTCAGATCATTTAATTTGCAGTAAAATTATTGAAATTCTAATCCCAATTATTACGGTAGTTCATTTCGTTTCAGGCCGGATATCTCAGTCGGTAGAGTGTTAGGCTTTTAACCTAACGGTCCAGGGTTCGAGTACCTGTTCGGGCGATTCAATTTTTGAACATTCATAAAAATTTGAACTGCATATCATTTCTCTTAGAGTAAAATTATGAAAATTCTAATCCCAATTATTACGGGAGTTCATTTCGTTTCAGGCCGGATAGCTCAGTCGGTAGAGTGTTAGGCTTTTAACCTAACGGTCCAGGGTTCGAGTACCTGTTCGGGCGATTCACTTTTTGAACATTCATAAAAATTTGAACTTCATATCATTTCTCTTGGAGTAAAATTATGAAAATTCTAATCCCAATAATTACGGGAGTTCACTTCGCTTGAGCCCGGATAGCTCAGTCGGTAGAGCGTTAGGCTTTTAACCTAATGGCCCAGGGTTCGAGTCCCTGATCGGACGATTCCGTTTTTAAAGAATCATCAATAATTTAAACTTCAGATCATTTAATTTGCAGTAAAATTATTGAAATTCTAATCCCAATTATTACGGTAGTTCATTTCGTTTCAGGCCGGATATCTCAGTCGGTAGAGTGTTAGGCTTTTAACCTAACGGTCCAGGGTTCGAGTACCTGTTCGGGCGATTCAATTTTTGAACATTCATAAAAATTTGAACTGCATATCATTTCTCTTAGAGTAAAATTATGAAAATTCTAATCCCAATTATTAAGGGAGTTCACCTCGCTTGAGCCCGGATAGCTCAGTCGGTAGAGCGTTAGGCTTTTAACCTAACGGCCCAGGGTTCGAGTCCCTGATCGGACGATTCTGTTTTTAAAGAATCATCAATAATTTAAACTTCAGATCGTTTCACTTTCAATAAATTTATGTTAATTCTAATTCCAATTTTTACGGGAGTTCACCTCGCTTGAGCCCGGATAGCTCAGTCGGTAGAGCGTTAGGTTTTTAACCTAACGGTTAAGGGTTCGAGTCCCTGTTTGGGCGACTCTGTTTTTAAAGAATCATCAATAATTTAAACTTCAGATCACTTAATTTCCAGTAAAATTATTTAAATTCTAATCCCAATTATTACGGGAGTTCATTTCGTTTCAGGCCGGATAGCTCAGTCGGTAGAGTGTTAGGCTTTTAACCTAACGGTCCAGGGTTCGAGTACCTGTTCGGGCGATTCACTTTTTGAACATTCATAAAAATTTGAACTTCATATCATTTCTCTTGGAGTAAAATTATGAAAATTCTAATCCCAATAATTACGGGAGTTCACTTCGCTTGAGCCCGGATAGCTCAGTCGGTAGAGCGTTAGGCTTTTAACCTAATGGCCCAGGTTTCGAGTCCCTGATCGGACGATTCTGTTTTTAAAGAATCATCAATAATTTAAACTTCAGATCGTTTCACTTTCAATAAATTTATGTAAATTCTAATTCCAATTTTTACGGGAGTTCACCTCGCTTGAGCCCGGATAGCTCAGTCGGTAGAGCGTTAGGCTTTTAACCTAACGGTTAAGGGTTCGAGTCCCTGTTTGGGCGACTCTGTTTTTAAAGAATCATCAGTAATTTAAACTTCAGATCACTTAATTTCCAGTAAAATTATTTAAATTCTAATCCCAATTATTACGGGAGTTCATGCCGTTTCAGCCCGGATCGCTCAGTCGGTAGAGCGTTAAGCATTCAACCTAACGGTCCAGGGTTCGCGTCCCTGTTCGGGCGACTCTGTTTTTGAAGAATCATCAATAATTTAAACTTCAGATCATTTAATTTCCAGTAAAATAATTTAAATTCTAATCCTAATTATTACGGGAGTTCATTTCGTTTCAGCCCGGATAGCTCAGTCGGTAGAGCGTAAAGCCTTCAACCTAACGGTCCAGGGTTCGAGTCCTTGTTCGGGCGACTCTGTTTTTGAAGAATCATCAATAATTTAAACTTCAGATCACTTAATTTCCAGTAAAATTATTTAAATTCTAATCCCAATTATTACGGGAGTTCATATCGTTTCAGCCCGGATAGCTCAGTCGGTAGAGCGTTAGGCTTTTAAGTAAACGGTCCAGGGTTCGAGTCCCTGTTCGGGCGATTCGTTTTTTGAACATTCATAAACATTTGAACTTCAAATCATTTCACTTTCAATAAATTTATGTAAATTCTAATTCCAATTTTTACGGGAGTTCACCTCGCTTGAGCCCGGATAGCTCAGTCGGTAGAGCGTTAGGCTTTTAACCTAACGGTTAAGGGTTCGAGTCCCTGTTTGGGCGACTCTGTTTTTAAAGAGTCATCAATAATTTAAACTTCAGATCACTTAATTTCCAGTAAAATTATTTAAATTCTAATCCCAATTATTACGGGAGTTCATTTCGTTTCAGGCCGGATAGCTCAGTCGGTAGAGTGTTAGGCTTTTAACCTAACGGTCCAGGGTTCGAGTACCTGTTCGGGCGATTCACTTTTTGAACATTCATAAAAATTTGAACTTCATATCATTTCTCTTGGAGTAAAATTATGAAAATTCTAATCCCAATTATTACTGGGTTCACCTCGCTTGAGCCCGGATAGCTCAGTCGGTAGAGTGTTAGGCTTTTAACCTAACGGTCCAGGGTTCGAGTACCTGTTCGGGCGATTCACTTTTTGAACATTCATAAAAATTTGAACTTCATATCATTTCTCTTGGAGTAAAATTATGAAAATTCTAATCCCAATTATTACGGGAGTTCACCTCGCTTGAACCCGGATAGCTCAGTCGGAAGAGCGTTAGGCTTAAACCTAACGGTCCAGGGTTCGAGTCCCTGTTCGGGCGACTCTGTTTTGAAGAATCATCAATAATTTAAACTTCAGATCATTTCACTTTCAATAAATTTATGTAAATTCTAATTCCAATTATTACGGGAGTTCACCTCGATTGAGCCCGGATAGCTCAGTCGGTAGAGCGTTAGACTTTTAACCTAACGGTCCAAGGTTCGAGTCCCTGTTCGGTCGACTTTGTTTTTAAAGAATCATCAATAATTTAAAATTCAGATCATTTAATTTGCAGTAAAATTATTGAAATTCTAATCCCAATTATTACGGTAGTTCATTTCGTTTCAGGCCGGATATCTCAGTCGGTAGAGTGTTAGGCTTTTAACCTAACGGTCCAGGGTTCGAGTACCTGTTCGGGCGATTCAATTTTTGAACATTCATAAAAATTTGAACTGCATATCATTTCTCTTAGAGTAAAATTATGAAAATTCTAATCCCAATTATTAAGGGAGTTCACCTCGCTTGAGCCCGGATAGCTCAGTCGGTGGAGCGTTAGGCTTTTAACCTAACGGCCCAGGGTTCGAGTCCCTGATCGGACGATTCTGTTTTTAAAGAATCATCAATAATTTAAACTTCAGATCGTTTCACTTTCAATAAATTTATGTTAGTTCTAATTCCAATTTTTACGGGAGTTCACCTCGCTTGAGCCCGGATAGCTCAGTTGGTAGAGCGTTAGGTTTTTAACCTAACGGTTAAGGGTTCGAGTCCCTGTTTGGGCGACTCTGTTTTTAAAGAATCATCAATAATTTAAACTTCAGATCACTTAATTTCCAGTAAAATTATTTAAATTCTAATCCCAATTATTACGGGAGTTCATTTCGTTTCAGGCCGGATAGCTCAGTCGGTAGAGTGTTAGGCTTTTAACCTAACGGTCCAGGGTTCGAGTACCTGTTCGGGCGATTCACTTTTTGAACATTCATAAAAATTTGAACTGCATATCATTTCTCTTAGAGTAAAATTATGAAAATTCTAATCCCAATTATTAAGGGAGTTCACCTCGCTTGAGCCCGGATAGCTCAGTCGGTAGAGCGTTAGGCTTTTAACCTAACGGCCCAGGGTTCAAGTCCCTGATCGGACGATTATGTTTTTAAAGAATCATCAATAATTTAAACTTCAGATCGTTTCACTTTCAATAAATTTATGTTAATTCTAATTCCAATTTTTACGGGAGTTCACCTCGCTTGAGCCCGGATAGCTCAGTCGGTAGAGCGTTAGGTTTTTAACCTAACGGTTAAGGGTTCGAGTCCCTGTTTGGGCGACTCTGTTTTTAAAGAATCATCAATAATTTAAACTTCAGATCACTTAATTTCCAGTAAAATTATTTAAATTCTAATCCCAATTATTACGGGAGTTCATTTCGTTTCAGGCCGGATAGCTCAGTCGGTAGAGTGTTAGGCTTTTGACCTAACGGTCCAGGGTTCGAGTACCTGTTCGGGCGATTCACTTTTTGAACATTAATAAAAATTTGAACTTCATATCATTTCTCTTGGAGTAAAATTATGAAAATTCTAATCCCAATAATTACGGGAGTTCACTTCGCTTGAGCCCGGATAGCTCAGTCGGTAGAGCGTTAGGCTTTTAACCTAATGGCCCAGGGTTCGAGTCCCTGATCGGACGATTCTGTTTTTAAAGAATCATCAATAATTTAAACTTCAGATCGTTTCACTTTCAATAAATTTATGTAAATTCTAATTCCAATTTTTACGGGAGTTCACCTCGCTTGAGCCCGGATAGCTCAGTCGGTAGAGCGTTAGGCTTTTAACCTAACGGTTAAGGGGTCGAGTCCCTGTTTGGGCGACTCTGTTTTTAAAGAATCATCAATAATTTAAACTTCAGATCACTTAATTTCCAGTAAAATTATTTAAATTCTAATCCCAATTATTACGGGAGTTCATGTCGTTTCAGCCCCGATCGCTCAGTCGGTAGAGCGTTAAGCCTTCAACCTAACGGTCCAGGGTTCGCGTCCCTGTTCGGGCGACTCTGTTTTTGAAGAATCATCAATAATTTAAACTTCAGATCATTTAATTTCCAGTAAAATAATTTAAATTCTAATCCTAATTATTACGGGAGTTCATTTCGTTTCAGCCCGGATAGCTCAGTCGGTAGAGCGATAAGCCTTCAACCTAACGGTCCAGGGTTCGAGTCCCTGTTCGGGCGACTCTGTTTTTGAAGAATCATCAATAATTTAAACTTCAGATCACTTAATTTCCAGTAAAATTATTTAAATTCTAATCCCAATTATTACGGGAGTTCATATCGTTTCAGCCCGGATAGCTCAGTCGGTAGAGCGTTAGGCTTTTAAGCTAACGGTCCAGGGTTCGAGTACCTGTTCGGGCGATTCACTTTTTGAACATTCATAAAAATTTGAACTTCATATCATTTCTCTTGGAGTAAAATTATGAAAATTCTAATCCCAATTATTACGGGAGTTCACCTCGCTTGAGCCCGGATAGCTCAGTCGGTAGAGCGTTAGGCTTTTAACCTAACGGCCCAATGTTCGAGTCCCTGATCGAACGATTCTGTTTTTAAAGAATCATCAATAATTTAAACTTCAGATCGTTTACCTTTCAATAAATTTATGTAAATTCTAATTCCAATTTTTACGGGAGTTCACCTCGCTTGAGCCCGGATAGCTCAGTCGGTAGAGCGTTAGGCTTTTAACCTAACGGTTAAGGGTTCGAGTCCCTGTTTGGGCGACTCTGTTTTTAAAGAATCATCAATAATTTAAACTTCAGATTGTTAGAAAAGACAGACATATATAGAAAACACAGAATGCCGAATAGATTGAAGTTATTAACTTTATTAAATATAGTATAGATGGCACCTATGTCGCGTACTTTATAACTTTCAACTGTATGTATGCGTCATAAATAAAAGCCAGTTCTCTTTTTGTTCTTATATGAAAGACTGCGTAGTTTTTTGCCTCCCGTTAATAAACAACAGGTTATGGGCCCAGAACACGCAAATTTCACAGTTTGGAGGCTGAAGTAAATCCAACGACGCGCAAAAACGTGCTATCCTTTGAAGCGAAGAAAATTAACTAAATAAAGACGTACGTAGTTAATTTGAAGACAAAGGACCGCAACGGTTTAGCAACATGGCAGTAGCCTCGGACGAATTCAGAATCCCGAAACTTTCGGACGCTAATTATCACGCGTGGTCCATCAGAGCGAAGTCAGCACTCATTCAAAAGAATGTTTGGGATGCAGTAGATCCTGGTTATGGACCAGCTATGAGCGACGCGGAGAGAAGAAGTAATGATAAAGCTATAAGTTTAATATTTCTGATCGTCGAAGACAGCTACCTAGACGACATCGGTGAGTGTATAAGAGCTTCAACAGCATGGGTAACATTACGTGACCTACATACTAAGCATGGCCTGTTGCACATACTACATATCATGCGAGAATTTCTAAACGTGAGACTGAAGAATGGGGAACTCATGAAAGACTACTTAGGACGTATCATGGACTTTCATAGAAAATTAGAAGCATGTGGCTATGGTTTTAACGATAAAGAGTTGGCGATGATAATGCTCTTGGGCTTACCTGAGTCGTACGAAGCCTTAATTCAAAGTATCGAGCATGATCCAGCTGCTCTAACAACGACGCTGTTAAAATCCAAGCTATTAGTCGAAGAGAAGCGAAAGAACCACCAAGCTAAATGCAAAGACGAAGAATCGACAAGAGAAAATCAACAAGCCTTATTTATCAAAAATCAGAAGATGACGTCAAAATCAAAACAATATCAGCATACTCAAGCAGATCACAGAAGATCGGGATATACCCATAGACGACCACAACGAGACGTAATTTGCTATTCATGCGGCAAATTGGGACACATCGCTAAAGAATGTGAAACTGTTGAAGAACTGAAGAGAGAAGAGAAAAATCGAAAAGAAAGCGAAAGTCGATCCAAAGCTAAAGTTGCTCAAGAAAGTCAACCAGTAACAGTAAATCGAGCTCTATTAGCCAAGAAAAATGATAAAGAAGAATCTATAACATGGATTCTAGACAGTGGGGCGACAGATCATATGACTCCATATAAAGAAAAATTGCGAGATTTAACGACTATTTCATCATTAGTAGAAACGGCAAATAAGGCGCAGATGAAGGCTATCGGAAAGGGGAAAGTAGAGTTCAAAGTCCGCCAAGAAAACAAAGAAACGAATATCACCCTAGGGCAAGTTTTACTAGTACCCGAGCTAGACTGTAATCTGTTGTCAGTAAGCCGAATGCTAGAGAAGGGCCTTATCGTCACCTTTGATGAGGACGAGGCGAAAGTGTTCGACAAAAACGCCTCCCACCCGTTTTTAAAAGCTAAACGACGAGACGGACTTTTTATGATAGAGGAGGGTCAATTTATTAACAACGGAACCGATTCAAACCCGAAGGCTATGAAAACGAAACAAGACGAAACATCACTATGGCACAAAAGACTAGGTCACCTTCATTTAACAGCTGTAAAAGATTTAACAAATGAGAAGAAACTTTTTGTGAAGTCCGAAGAAGATAAAAATGAAATAGCAATCGAAGAAGCATGCTCCACCTGTATACGTGGCAAAATGAAACGTAAACCTTTTCCAACTATAAGCTTTAAGAAAACGGAAAAAGCTCTTGAATTAATTCATTCTGACGTAGTGGGTCCCATAAATCCTATGTCAAAAGGAGGGTCAAGGTATTTCGTGACATTTGTGGACGATTGGTCGAGATATATTCGAATCTATCCTATGAGACGCAAAAGCGAAACCTTCGAAAAATTCAGAGAATATAAGGAAGAAGTAGAGCGATTTCACGAAGGAAAAATAAAAACATTAAGAAGCGACAATGGCGGAGAATATTGCAGCACCGAGTTTGACCAATATTTAGTGGAAAACGGAATTAAACATCAGCTAACCGTACCAAGAACCCCGCAACAAAACGGTATAGCTGAGCGATTCAATCAAACATTGCTCGATATGACAAGGTGTCTATTAATAGAGTCAGGAATTCCGAATACCTTATGGGCTGACGCGGCTGCAACTGCGGCATACTTACGAAACAAATGTCCATCAAAGGGAGCTAATGGGTCAATTCCGGAAGAACTGTGGACCGGGCAACCTCTTAACGTTGAACACTTAAGAATTTTTGGTTGCCGAGCTTGGGCTAGAGTAAACGACGCCTTAAGAACAAAACTAGAGCCCAAAGCTATCGAATGCATCTTTATTGGCTATCCTCCTGGCGTAAAGGGGTACAAACTTTGGAATAAAGAGGAAAATAAATTCTTCGTAAGTCGAGATGTTGAATTTGAAGAGACTGCATTCCCTTTCAAGAAGAAAGCGAAAAACGACGAGAGCAAACAGTCACCTGATGATTCCAAAGATGTTCCCTTTATTACAACTGAAGATGAAGATCAAATCGATAATCAGTCGATAATTGATGAAGAAATAGAAGAAGGTGAACAGCATGATGAACCTGAAGAAATTATGAACATAGAATTGTTTGACGAAGATAATACACGATATGACGAAGATCGTACATTAATTTCACTCCCGGAACTAGCGCAAAATGAAACTTCCAGAAGATCCGAGAGACAAGCCAAGAAGCGAGAATATAGATTACCTAATTGTAAAGTCGCTTATTCTCACGGTGACGCTGAACCGCAAACCGTAACTGAAGCTCTCTCTATGCCTGACGCCAACCTATGGAAGAGCGCGATGATAGAAGAAATCGACAATCTCAAACGCAACGACACGTGGGATCTCGTCAAAAAACCAGTTGATACGAATATTGTTGGAAATAGATGGATCTTTAAAAGAAAGTTTGATGAAAATGGGGATTTAAAAAGATACCGCGCTCGCCTAGTTGCACGGGGCTATACGCAAACACCAGGAATAGATTATGAAGATACTTTCAGCCCTGTACTCAAGGTCAAATCTGTACGAATCCTTCTTGCACTGAAAGTAATTCTAGGATGGAAGGACAGACACTACGATCTAGTAGCCGCTTACTTGAATGGATCCCTACAACACGATGTATATATGGATCAACCTTATCCCTTTATAGAAGAAAACAAAGCTGAGTACGTGTGCAAACTGAAGAAGGGCCTATATGGCTTACACCAATCAGGCCGAGAATGGAATTTTACTTTGGATAAGTTCTTGAAAGAAATAGGATTTAAACGCTCGACAGCCGATCCGTGCATTTATTTCAACAGCGTAAAGAACATCATTGTCGGAGTGTACGTGGATGATTTACCAGTAGTTGCAAAATCGGATGCAGTGCTAAACGAATTTGGAGATCAATTGAAAGCACATTTCGACGTTCGTGAGTTGGGAAAGATCGTTCATATTCTCTCACTCGGAGTATCGCATCACGAAGATGGGTCAATTAGTCTTAATCAGCACAATTACATTACAACCATTCTTAAAACTTACAACATGAGCGAAGCGAAGTCAAACGTAACAGTTTTGGACATTGGTATGAAATATAAGAAAACCTCGGACGAAGAATGGCAAAATAGCGAAAATAGGACTAATTTCCCATACAGACAAGCGATTGGTCATCTTCTATATTTGGCAGGAGGAACGAGACCAGACCTTTCATTCGCCACTTCATTCATGAGCCAATTCAATGAAAGACCAACTAACGAACATGTAAATGGCATAAAGCACATATTGAAGTATCTGATAGGTACCAGAGAATACAAATTAATCTACAAACAAACGGAAGAGCAAAGCGTGCTTGGGTTCGCAGATTCTGACTGGGGCTCGGATTCTACAGACAGAAAATCTTTCAACGGATACATCTTCACTCTGGGTCAATCAGCCATCAGTTGGAGTACAAAGAAGCAAAGCATGGTAGCCTTATCAACCGTCGAGGCTGAATACATTTCGATGTGTTACGCCTCAAAAGAAGCCATTTGGATGAAGAACTTTATGACGGAAATCGGACAAGAACAATTTGTCGAAGACCCTATTAAAATTTCCGTGGATAACCAAGGAGCGATTTGCATCGCCAAAAATCACATCACGTCGGAAAGGAATAAACATATAGACTTGAAGAAATTCTTTTTGCGGGATCTAGTCGAAGCAGGGAGAGTTAAGTTTCAATATTTGGAAACAGCGAAAAATCCAGCCGATTTGTTGACGAAAACATTGAATGGAAGGAAGACTAAACAGCACTGTGCTTCGATTGGAATCGAGTGAACTATTTTCAATTTGGTTACGAAGTGTATTAATCTATTCGACAAGGGAGAGTGTTAGAAAAGACAGACATATATAGAAAACACAGAATGCCGAATAGATTGAAGTTATTAACTTTATTAAATATAGTATAGATGGCACCTATGTCGCGTACTTTATAACTTTCAACTGTATGTATGCGTCATAAATAAAAGCCAGTTCTCTTTTTGTTCTTATATGAAAGACTGCGTAGTTTTTTGCCTCCCGTTAATAAACAACACAGATCACTTAATTTCCAGTAAAATTATTTAAATTCTAATCCCAATTATTACGGGAGTTCATGTCGTTTCAGCTCGGATCGCTCAGTCGGTAGAGCGTTAAGCCTTCAACCTAACGGTCCAGGGTTCGCGCCCCTGTTCGGGCGACTCTGTTTTTGAAGAATCATCAATAATTTAAACTTCAGATCATTTAATTTCCAAAAAAATAATTTAAATTCTAATCCTAATTATTACGGGAGTTCATTTCGTTTAAGCCCGGATAGCTCAGTCGGTAGAGCGTTAAGCCTTCAACCTAACGGTCCAGGGTTCCAGTCCCTGTTCGGGCGACTCTGTTTTTGAAGAATCGTCAATAATTTAAACTTCAGATCGTTTCACTTTCAATAAATTTATGTAAATTCTAATTCCAATTATTACGGGAGTTCACCTCGCTTGAGCCCGGATAGCTCAGTCGGTAGAGCGTTAGGCTTGTAACCTAACGGTCCAGGGTTCTAGTCCCTGTTCGGGCGATTCGTTTTTTGAACATTCATAAATATTTAAACTTCAGATCATTTCACTTTCAATAAATTTATGTAAATTCTAATTCCAATTTTTACGGGAGTTCACCTCGCTTGAGCCCGGATAGCTCAGTCGGTAGAGCGTTAGGCTTTTAACCTAACGGTTAAGGGTTCGAGTCCCCGTTTTGGCGACTCTGTTTTTAAAGAATCATCAATAATTTAAACTTCAGATCACTTAATTTCCAGTAAAATTATTTAAATTCTAATCCCAATTATTACGGGAGTTCATTTCGTTTAAGGCCGGATAGCTCAGTCGGTAGAGTGTTAGGTTTTTAACCTAACGGTCCAGGGTTCGAGTACCTGTTCGGGCGATTCACTTTTTGAACATTCATAAAAATTTGAACTTCATATCATTTCTCTTGGAGTAAAATTATGAAAATTCTAATCCCAATTATTACGGGAGTTCACTTCGCTTGAGCCCGGATAGCTCAGTCGGTAGAGCGTTAGGCTTTTAACCTAATGGCCCAGGGTTCGAGTCCCTGATCGGACGATTCTGTTTTTAAAGAATCATCAATAATTGAAACTTCAGATCACTTAATTTCCAGTAAAATTATTTAAATTCTAATCCCAATTATTACGGGAGTTCATGTCGTTTCAGCCCCGATCGCTCAGTCGGTAGAGCGTTAAGCCTTCAACCTAACGGTCCAGGGTTCGCGTCCCTGTTCGGGCGACTCTGTTTTTGAAGAATCATCAATAATTTAAACTTCAGATCATTTAATTTCCAGTAAAATAATTTAAATTCTAATCCTAATTATTACGGGAGTTCATTTCGTTTCAGCCCGGATAGCTCAGTCGGTAGAGCGATAAGCCTTCAACCTAACGGTCCAGGGTTCGAGTCCCTGTTCGGGCGACTCTGTTTTTGAAGAATCATCAATAATTTAAACTTCAGATCACTTAATTTCCAGTAAAATTATTTAAATTCTAATCCCAATTATTACGGGAGTTCATATCGTTTCAGCCCGGATAGCTCAGTCGGTAGAGCGTTAGGCTTTTAAGCTAACGGTCCAGGGTTCGAGTACCTGTTCGGGCGATTCACTTTTTGAACATTCATAAAAATTTGAACTTCATATCATTTCTCTTGGAGTAAAATTATGAAAATTCTAATCCCAATTATTACGGGAGTTCACCTCGCTTGAGCCCGGATAGCTCAGTCGGTAGAGCGTTAGGCTTTTAACCTAACGGCCCAATGTTCGAGTCCCTGATCGAACGATTCTGTTTTTAAAGAATCATCAATAATTTAAACTTCAGATCGTTTACCTTTCAATAAATTTATGTAAATTCTAATTCCAATTTTTACGGGAGTTCACCTCGCTTGAGCCCGGATAGCTCAGTCGGTAGAGCGTTAGGCTTTTAACCTAACGGTTAAGGGTTCGAGTCCCTGTTTGGGCGACTCTGTTTTTAAAGAATCATCAATAATTTAAACTTCAGATCACTTAATTTCCAGTAAAATTATTTAAATTCTAATCCCAATTATTACGGGAGTTCATGTCGTTTCAGCTCGGATCGCTCAGTCGGTAGAGCGTTAAGCCTTCAACCTAACGGTCCAGGGTTCGCGCCCCTGTTCGGGCGACTCTGTTTTTGAAGAATCATCAATAATTTAAACTTCAGATCATTTAATTTCCAAAAAAATAATTTAAATTCTAATCCTAATTATTACGGGAGTTCATTTCGTTTAAGCCCGGATAGCTCAGTCGGTAGAGCGTTAAGCCTTCAACCTAACGGTCCAGGGTTCCAGTCCCTGTTCGGGCGACTCTGTTTTTGAAGAATCGTCAATAATTTAAACTTCAGATCGTTTCACTTTCAATAAATTTATGTAAATTCTAATTCCAATTATTACGGGAGTTCACCTCGCTTGAGCCCGGATAGCTCAGTCGGTAGAGCGTTAGGCTTGTAACCTAACGGTCCAGGGTTCTAGTCCCTGTTCGGGCGATTCGTTTTTTGAACATTCATAAATATTTAAACTTCAGATCATTTCACTTTCAATAAATTTATGTAAATTCTAATTCCAATTTTTACGGGAGTTCACCTCGCTTGAGCCCGGATAGCTCAGTCGGTAGAGCGTTAGGCTTTTAACCTAACGGTTAAGGGTTCGAGTCCCCGTTTTGGCGACTCTGTTTTTAAAGAATCATCAATAATTTAAACTTCAGATCACTTAATTTCCAGTAAAATTATTTAAATTCTAATCCCAATTATTACGGGAGTTCATTTCGTTTAAGGCCGGATAGCTCAGTCGGTAGAGTGTTAGGTTTTTAACCTAACGGTCCAGGGTTCGAGTACCTGTTCGGGCGATTCACTTTTTGAACATTCATAAAAATTTGAACTTCATATCATTTCTCTTGGAGTAAAATTATGAAAATTCTAATCCCAATTATTACGGGAGTTCACTTCGCTTGAGCCCGGATAGCTCAGTCGGTAGAGCGTTAGGCTTTTAACCTAATGGCCCAGGGTTCGAGTCCCTGATCGGACGATTCTGTTTTTAAAGAATCATCAATAATTTAAACTTCAGATCACTTAATTTCCAGTAAAATTATTTAAATTCTAATCCCAATTATTACGGGAGTTCATATCGTCTCAGCCCGGATAGCTCAGTCGGTAGAGCGTTAGGCTTTTAAGCTAACGGTCCAGGGTTCGAGTACCTGTTCGGGCGATTCACTTTTTGAACATTCATAAAAATTTGAACTTCATATCATTTCTCTTGGAGTAAAATTATGAAAATTCTAATCCCAATTATTACGGGAGTTCACCTCGCTTGAGCCCGGATAGCTCAGTCGGTAGAGCGTTAGGCTTTTAACCTAACGGCCCAATGTTCGAGTCCCTGATCGGACGATTCTGTTTTTAAAAAATCATCAATAATTTAAACTTCAGATCGTTTACCTTTCAATAAATTTATGTAAATTCTAATTCCAATTTTTACGGGAGTTCACCTCGCTTGAGCCCGGATAGCTCAGTCGGTAGAGCGTTAGGCTTTTAACCTAACGGTTAAGGGTTCGAGTCCCTGTTTGGGCGACTCTGTTTTTAAAGAATCATCAATAATTTAAACTTCAGATCACTTAATTTCCAGTAAAATTATTTAAATTCTAATCCCAATTATTACGGGAGTTCATGTCGTTTCAGCTCGGATCGCTCAGTCGGTAGAGCGTTAAGCCTTCAACCTAACGGTCCAGGGTTCGCGCCCCTGTTCGGGCGACTCTGTTTTTGAAGAATCATCAATAATTTAAACTTCAGATCATTTAATTTCCAAAAAAATAATTTAAATTCTAATCCTAATTATTACGGGAGTTCATTTCGTTTAAGCCCGGATAGCTCAGTCGCTAGAGCGTTAAGCCTTCAACCTAACGGTCCAGGGTTCCAGTCCCTGTTTGGGCGACTCTGTTTTTAAAGAATCATCAATAATTTAAACTTCAGATCACTTTATTTCCAGTAAAATTATTTAAATTCTAATCCCAATTATTACGGGAGTTCATGTCGTTTCAGCTCGGATCGCTCAGTCGGTAGAGCGTTAAGCCTTCAACGTAACGGTCCAGGGTTCGCGTCCCTGTTCGGGCGACTCTGTTTTTGAAGAATCATCAATAATTTAAACTTCAGATCATTTAATTTCCAGTAAAATAATTTAAATTCTAATCCTACTTATTACGGGAGTTCATTTCGTTTCAGCCCGGATAGCTCAGTCGGTAGAGCGTAAAGCCTTCAACCTAACGGTCCAGGGTTCGAGTCCTTGTTCGGGCGACTCTGTTTTTGAAGAATCATCAATAATTTAAACTTCAGATCACTTAATTTCCAGTAAAATTATTTAAATTCTAATCCCAATTTTTACGGGAGTTCATATCGTTTCAGCCCGGATAGCTCAGTCGGTAGAGCGTTAGGCTTTTAAGTAAACGGTCCAGGGTTCGAGTCCCTGTTCGGGCGATTCGTTTTTTAACATTCATAAACATTTGAACTTCAGATCATTTCACTTTCAATAAATTTATGTAAATTCTAATTCCAATTTTTACGGGAGTTCACCTCGCTTGAGCCCGGATAGCTCAGTCGGTAGAGCGTTAGGCTTTTAACCTAACGGTTAAGGGTTCGAGTCCCTGTTTGGGCGACTCTGTTTTTAAAGAGTCATCAATAATTTAAACTTCAGATCACTTAATTTCCAGTAAAATTATTTAAATTCTAATACCAATTATTACGGGAGTTCATTTCGTTTCAGGCCGGATAGCTCAGTCGGTAGAGTGTTAGGCTTTTAACCTAACGGTCCAGGGTTCGAGTACCTGTTCGGGCGATTCACTTTTTGAACATTCATAAAAATTTGAACTTCATATCATTTCTCTTGGAGTAAAATTATGAAAATTCTAATCCCAATAATTACGGGAGTTCACTTCGCTTGAGCCCGGATAGCTCAGTCGGTAGAGCGTTAGGCTTTTAACCTAATGGCCCAGGGTTCGAGTCCCTGATCGGACGATTCTGTTTTTAAAGAATCATCAATAATTTAAACTTCAGATCGTTTCACTTTCAATAAATTTATGTAAATTCTAATTCCAATTTTTACGGGAGTTCACCTCGCTTGAGCCCGGATAGCTCCGTCGGTAGAGCGTTAGGCTTTTAACCTAACGGTTAAGGGGTCGAGTCCCTGTTTGGGCGACTCTGTTTTTAAAGAATCATCAATAATTTAAACTTCAGATCACTTAATTTCCAGTAAAATTATTTAAATTCTAATCCCAATTATTACGGGAGTTCATGTCGTTTCAGCCCCGATCGCTCAGTCGGTAGAGCGTTAAGCCTTCAACCTAACGGTCCAGGGTTCGCGTCCCTGTTCGGGCGACTCTGTTTTTGAAGAATCATCAATAATTTAAACTTCAGATCATTTAATTTCCAGTAAAATAATTTAAATTCTAATCCTAATTATTACGGGAGTTCATTTCGTTTCAGCCCGGATAGCTCAGTCGGTAGAGCGATAAGCCTTCAACCTAACGGTCCAGGGTTCGAGTCCCTGTTCGGGCGACTCTGTTTTTGAAGAATCATCAATAATTTAAACTTCAGATCACTTAATTTCCAGTAAAATTATTTAAATTCTAATCCCAATTATTACGGGAGTTCATATCGTTTCAGCCCGGATAGCTCAGTCGGTAGAGCGTTAGGCTTTTAAGCTAACGGTCCAGGGTTCGAGTACCTGTTCGGGCGATTCACTTTTTGAACATTCATAAAAATTTGAACTTCATATCATTTCTCTTGGAGTAAAATTATGAAAATTCTAATCCCAATTATTACGGGAGTTCACCTCGCTTGAGCCCGGATAGCTCAGTCGGTAGAGCGTTAGGCTTTTAACCTAACGGCCCAATGTTCGAGTCCCTGATCGAACGATTCTGTTTTTAAAGAATCATCAATAATTTAAACTTCAGATCGTTTACCTTTCAATAAATTTATGTAAATTCTAATTCCAATTTTTACGGGAGTTCACCTCGCTTGAGCCCGGATAGCTCAGTCGGTAGAGCGTTAGGCTTTTAACCTAACGGTTAAGGGTTCGAGTCCCTGTTTGGGCGACTCTGTTTTTAAAGAATCATCAATAATTTAAACTTCAGATCACTTAATTTCCAGTAAAATTATTTAAATTCTAATCCCAATTATTACGGGAGTTCATGTCGTTTCAGCTCGGATCGCTCAGTCGGTAGAGCGTTAAGCCTTCAACCTAACGGTCCAGGGTTCGCGCCCCTGTTCGGGCGACTCTGTTTTTGAAGAATCATCAATAATTTAAACTTCAGATCATTTAATTTCCAAAAAAATAATTTAAATTCTAATCCTAATTATTACGGGAGTTCATTTCGTTTAAGCCCGGATAGCTCAGTCGGTAGAGCGTTAAGCCTTCAACCTAACGGTCCAGGGTTCCAGTCCCTCTTCGGGCGACTCTGTTTTTGAAGAATCGTCAATAATTTAAACTTCAGATCGTTTCACTTTCAATAAATTTATGTAAATTCTAATTCCAATTATTACGGGAGTTCACCTCGCTTGAGCCCGGATAGCTCAGTCGGTAGAGCGTTAGGCTTGTAACCTAACGGTCCAGGGTTCTAGTCCCTGTTCGGGCGATTCGTTTTTTGAACATTCATAAATATTTAAACTTCAGATCATTTCACTTTCAATAAATTTATGTAAATTCTAATTCCAATTTTTACGGGAGTTCACCTCGCTTGAGCCCGGATAGCTCAGTCGGTAGAGCGTTAGGCTTTTAACCTAACGGTTAAGGGTTCGAGTCCCTGTTTTGGCGACTCTGTTTTTAAAGAATCATCAATAATTTAAACTTCAGATCACTTAATTTCCAGTAAAATTATTTAAATTCTAATCCCAATTATTACGGGAGTTCATTTCGTTTAAGGCCGGATAGCTCAGTCGGTAGAGTGTTAGGTTTTTAACCTAACGGTCCAGGGTTCGAGTACCTGTTCGGGCGATTCACTTTTTGAACATTCATAAAAATTTGAACTTCATATCATTTCTCTTGGAGTAAAATTATGAAAATTCTAATCCCAATTATTACGGGAGTTCACTTCGCTTGAACCCGGATAGCTCAGTCGGTAGAGCGTTAGGCTTTTAACCTAATGGCCCAGGGTTCGAGTCCCTGATCGGACGATTCTGTTTTTAAAGAATCATCAATAATTTAAACTTCAGATCACTTAATTTCCAGTAAAATTATTTAAATTCTAATCCCAATTATTACGGGAGTTCATATCGTCTCAGCCCGGATAGCTCAGTCGGTAGAGCGTTAGGCTTTTAAGCTAACGGTCCAGGGTTCGAGTACCTGTTCGGGCGATTCACTTTTTGAACATTCATAAAAATTTGAACTTCATATCATTTCTCTTGGAGTAAAATTATGAAAATTCTAATCCCAATTTTTACGGGAGTTCACCTCGCTTGAGCCCGGATAGCTCAGTCGGTAGAGCGTTAGGCTTTTAACCTAACGGCCCAATGTTCGAGTCCCTGATCGGACGATTCTGTTTTTAAAGAATCATCAATAATTTAAACTTCAGATCGTTTACCTTTCAATAAATTTATGTAAATTCTAATTCCAATTTTTACGGGAGTTCACCTCGCTTGAGCCCGGATAGCTCAGTCGGTAGAGCGTTAGGCTTTTAACCTAACGGTTAAGGGTTCGAGTCCCTTTTTGGGCGACTCTGTTTTTAAAGAATCATCAATAATTTAAACTTCAGATCACTTAATTTCCAGTAAAATTATTTAAATTCTAATCCCAATTATTACGGGAGTTCATGTCGTTTCAGCTCGGATCGCTCAGTCGGTAGAGCGTTAAGCCTTCAACCTAACGGTCCAGGGTTCGCGCCCCTGTTCGGGCGACTCTGTTTTTGAAGAATCATCAATAATTTAAACTTCAGATCATTTAATTTCCAAAAAAATAATTTAAATTCTAATCCTAATTATTACGGGAGTTCATTTCGTTTAAGCCCGGATAGCTCAGTCGGTAGAGCGTTAAGCCTTCAACCTAACGGTCCAGGGTTCCAGTCCCTGTTCGGGCGACTCTGTTTTTGAAGAATCGTCAATAATTTAAACTTCAGATCGTTTCACTTTCAATAAATTTATGTAAATTCTAATTCCAATTATTACGGGAGTTCACCTCGCTTGAGCCCGGATAGCTCAGTCGGTAGAGCGTTAGGCTTGTAACCTAACGGTCCAGGGTTCTAGTCCCTGTTCGGGCGATTCGTTTTTTGAACATTCATAAACATTTAAACTTCAGATCATTTCACTTTCAATAAATTTATGTAAATTCTAATTCCAATTTTTACGGGAGTTCACCTCGCTTGAGCCCGGATAGCTCAGTCGGTAGAGCGTTAGGCTTTTAACCTAACGGTTAAGGGTTCGAGTCCCTGTTTGGGCGACTCTGTTTTTAAAGAATCATCAATAATTTAAACTTCAGATCACTTAATTTCCAGTAAAATTATTTAAATTCTAATCCCAATTATTACGGGAGTTCATGTCGTTTCAGCTCGGATCGCTCAGTCGGTAGAGCGTTAAGCCTTCAACCTAACGGTCCAGGGTTCGCGCCCCTGTTCGGGCGACTCTGTTTTTGAAGAATCATCAATAATTTAAACTTCAGATCATTTAATTTCCAAAAAAATAATTTAAATTCTAATCCTAATTATTACGGGAGTTCACCTCGCTTGAGCCCGGATAGCTCAGTCGGTAGAGCGTTAGGCTTGTAACCTAACGGTCCAGGGTTCTAGTCCCTGTTCGGGCGATTCGTTTTTTGAACATTCATAAATATTTAAACTTCAGATCATTTCACTTTCAATAAATTTATGTAAATTCTAATTCCAATTTTTACGGGAGTTCACCTCGCTTGAGCCCGGATAGCTCAGTCGGTAGAGCGTTAGGCTTTTAACCTAACGGTTAAGGGTTCGAGTCCCTGTTTTGGCGACTCTGTTTTTAAAGAATCATCAATAATTTAAACTTCAGATCACTTAATTTCCAGTAAAATTATTTAAATTCTAATCCCAATTATTACGGGAGTTCATTTCGTTTAAGGCCGGATAGCTCAGTCGGTAGAGTGTTAGGTTTTTAACCTAACGGTCCAGGGTTCGAGTACCTGTTCGGGCGATTCACTTTTTGAACATTCATAAAAATTTGAACTTCATATCATTTCTCTTGGAGTAAAATTATGAAAATTCTAATCCCAATTTTTACGGGAGTTCACCTCGCTTGAGCCCGGATAGCTCAGTCGGTAGAGCGTTAGGCTTTTAACCTAACGGCCCAATGTTCGAGTCCCTGATCGGACGATTCTGTTTTTAAAGAATCATCAATAATTTAAACTTCAGATCGTTTACCTTTCAATAAATTTATGTAAATTCTAATTCCAATTTTTACGGGAGTTCACCTCGCTTGAGCCCGGATAGCTCAGTCGGTAGAGCGTTAGGCTTTTAACCTAACGGTTAAGGGTTCGAGTCCCTTTTTGGGCGACTCTGTTTTTAAAGAATCATCAATAATTTAAACTTCAGATCACTTAATTTCCAGTAAAATTATTTAAATTCTAATCCCAATTATTACGGGAGTTCATTTCGTTTAAGGCCGGATAGCTCAGTCGGTAGAGTGTTAGGTTTTTAACCTAACGGTCCAGGGTTCGAGTACCTGTTCGGGCGATTCACTTTTTGAACATTCATAAAAATTTGAACTTCATATCATTTCTCTTGGAGTAAAATTATGAAAATTCTAATCCCAATTATTACGGGAGTTCACTTCGCTTGAACCCGGATAGCTCAGTCGGTAGAGCGTTAGGCTTTTAACCTAATGGCCCAGGGTTCGAGTCCCTGATCGGACGATTCTGTTTTTAAAGAATCATCAATAATTTAAACTTCAGATCACTTAATTTCCAGTAAAATTATTTAAATTCTAATCCCAATTATTACGGGAGTTCATATCGTCTCAGCCCGGATAGCTCAGTCGGTAGAGCGTTAGGCTTTTAAGCTAACGGTCCAGGGTTCGAGTACCTGTTCGGGCGATTCACTTTTTGAACATTCATAAAAATTTGAACTTCATATCATTTCTCTTGGAGTAAAATTATGAAAATTCTAATCCCAATTTTTACGGGAGTTCACCTCGCTTGAGCCCGGATAGCTCAGTCGGTAGAGCGTTAGGCTTTTAACCTAACGGCCCAATGTTCGAGTCCCTGATCGGACGATTCTGTTTTTAAAGAATCATCAATAATTTAAACTTCAGATCGTTTACCTTTCAATAAATTTATGTAAATTCTAATTCCAATTTTTACGGGAGTTCACCTCGCTTGAGCCCGGATAGCTCAGTCGGTAGAGCGTTAGGCTTTTAACCTAACGGTTAAGGGTTCGAGTCCCTTTTTGGGCGACTCTGTTTTTAAAGAATCATCAATAATTTAAACTTCAGATCACTTAATTTCCAGTAAAATTATTTAAATTCTAATCCCAATTATTACGGGAGTTCATGTCGTTTCAGCTCGGATCGCTCAGTCGGTAGAGCGTTAAGCCTTCAACCTAACGGTCCAGGGTTCCAGTCCCTGTTCGGGCGACTCTGTTTTTGAAGAATCGTCAATAATTTAAACTTCAGATCGTTTCACTTTCAATAAATTTATGTAAATTCTAATTCCAATTATTACGGGAGTTCACCTCGCTTGAGCCCGGATAGCTCAGTCGGTAGAGCGTTAGGCTTGTAACCTAACGGTCCAGGGTTCTAGTCCCTGTTCGGGCGATTCGTTTTTTGAACATTCATAAACATTTAAACTTCAGATCATTTCACTTTCAATAAATTTATGTAAATTCTAATTCCAATTTTTACGGGAGTTCACCTCGCTTGAGCCCGGATAGCTCAGTCGGTAGAGCGTTAGGCTTTTAACCTAACGGTTAAGGGTTCGAGTCCCTGTTTTGGCGACTCTGTTTTTAAAGAATCATCAATAATTTAAACTTCAGATCACTTAATTTCCAGTAAAATTATTTAAATTCTAATCCCAATTATTACGGGAGTTCATTTCGTTTAAGGCCGGATAGCTCAGTCGGTAGAGTGTTAGGCTTTTAACCTAACGGTCCAGGGTTCGAGTACCTGTTCGGGCGATTTACTTTTTGAACATTCATAAAAATTTGAACTTCATATCATTTCTCTTGGAGTAAAATTATGAAAATTCTAATCCCAATTATTACGGGAGTTCACCTCGCTTGAGCCCGGATAGCTCAGTCGGTAGAGCGTTAGGCTTTTAACCTAACGGCCCAGGGTTCGAGTCCCTGATCGGACGATTCTGTTTTTAAAGAATCATCAATAATTTAAACTTCAGATCGTTTACCTTTCAATAAATTTATGTAAATTCTAATTCCAATTTTTTACGGGAGTTCACCTCGCTTGAGCCCGGATAGCTCAGTCGGTAGAGCGTTAGGCTTTTAACCTAACGGTTAAGGGTTCGAGTCCCTGTTTGGGCGACTCTGTTTTTAAAGAATCATCAATAATTTAAACTTCAGATCACTTAATTTCCAGTAAAATTATTTAAATTCTAATCCCAATTATTACGGGAGTTCATGTCGTTTCAGCTCGGATCGCTCAGTCGGTAGAGCGTTAAGCCTTCAACCTAACGGTCCAGGGTTCGCGCCCCTGTTCGGGCGACTCTGTTTTTGAAGAATCATCAATAATTTAAACTTCAGATCATTTAATTTCCAAAAAAATAATTTAAATTCTAATCCTAATTATTACGGGAGTTCATTTCGTTTAAGCCCGGATAGCTCAGTCGCTAGAGCGTTAAGCCTTCAACCTAACGGTCCAGGGTTCCAGTCCCTGTTTGGGCGACTCTGTTTTTAAAGAATCATCAATAATTTAAACTTCAGATCACTTTATTTCCAGTAAAATTATTTAAATTCTAATCCCAATTATTACGGGAGTTCATGTCGTTTCAGCTCGGATCGCTCAGTCGGTAGAGCGTTAAGCCTTCAACGTAACGGTCCAGGGTTCGCGTCCCTGTTCGGGCGACTCTGTTTTTGAAGAATCATCAATAATTTAAACTTCAGATCATTTAATTTCCAGTAAAATAATTTAAATTCTAATCCTAATTATTACGGGAGTTCATTTCGTTTCAGCCCGGATAGCTCAGTCGGTAGAGCGTAAAGTCTTCAACCTAACGGTCCAGGGTTCGAGTCCTTGTTCGGGCGACTCTGTTTTTGAAGAATCATCAATAATTTAAACTTCAGATCACTTAATTTCCAGTAAAATTATTTAAATTCTAATCCCAATTATTACGGGAGTTCATATCGTTTCAGCCCGGATAGCTCAGTCGGTAGAGCGTTAGGCTTTTAAGTAAACGGTCCAGGGTTCGAGTCCCTGTTCGGGCGATTCGTTTTTTAACATTCATAAACATTTGAACTTCAGATCATTTCACTTTCAATAAATTTATGTAAATTCTAATTCCAATTTTTACGGGAGTTCACCTCGCTTGAGCCCGGATAGCTCAGTCGGTAGAGCGTTAGGCTTTTAACCTAACGGTTAAGGGTTCGAGTCCCTGTTTGGGCGACTCTGTTTTTAAAGAGTCATCAATAATTTAAACTTCAGATCACTTAATTTCCAGTAAAATTATTTAAATTCTAATACCAATTATTACGGGAGTTCATTTCGTTTCAGGCCGGATAGCTCAGTCGGTAGAGTGTTAGGCTTTTAACCTAACGGTCCAGGGTTCGAGTACCTGTTCGGGCGATTCACTTTTTGAACATTCATAAAAATTTGAACTTCATATCATTTCTCTTGGAGTAAAATTATGAAAATTCTAATCCCAATAATTACGGGAGTTCACTTCGCTTGAGCCCGGATAGCTCAGTCGGTAGAGCGTTAGGCTTTTAACCTAATGGCCCAGGGTTCGAGTCCCTGATCGGACGATTCTGTTTTTAAAGAATCATCAATAATTTAAACTTCAGATCGTTTCACTTTCAATAAATTTATGTAAATTCTAATTCCAATTTTTACGGGAGTTCACCTCGCTTGAGCCCGGATAGCTCAGTCGGTAGAGCGTTAGGCTTTTAACCTAACGGTTAAGGGGTCGAGTCCCTGTTTGGGCGACTCTGTTTTTAAAGAATCATCAATAATTTAAACTTCAGATCACTTAATTTCCAGTAAAATTATTTAAATTCTAATCCCAATTATTACGGGAGTTCATGTCGTTTCAGCCCCGATCGCTCAGTCGGTAGAGCGTTAAGCCTTCAACCTAACGGTCCAGGGTTCGCGTCCCTGTTCGGGCGACTCTGTTTTTGAAGAATCATCAATAATTTAAACTTCAGATCATTTAATTTCCAGTAAAATAATTTAAATTCTAATCCTAATTATTACGGGAGTTCATTTCGTTTCAGCCCGGATAGCTCAGTCGGTAGAGCGATAAGCCTTCAACCTAACGGTCCAGGGTTCGAGTCCCTGTTCGGGCGACTCTGTTTTTGAAGAATCATCAATAATTTAAACTTCAGATCACTTAATTTCCAGTAAAATTATTTAAATTCTAATCCCAATTATTACGGGAGTTCATATCGTTTCAGCCCGGATAGCTCAGTCGGTAGAGCGTTAGGCTTTTAAGCTAACGGTCCAGGGTTCGAGTACCTGTTCGGGCGATTCACTTTTTGAACATTCATAAAAATTTGAACTTCATATCATTTCTCTTGGAGTAAAATTATGAAAATTCTAATCCCAATTATTACGGGAGTTCACCTCGCTTGAGCCCGGATAGCTCAGTCGGTAGAGCGTTAGGCTTTTAACCTAACGGCCCAATGTTCGAGTCCCTGATCGAACGATTCTGTTTTTAAAGAATCATCAATAATTTAAACTTCAGATCGTTTACCTTTCAATAAATTTATGTAAATTCTAATTCCAATTTTTACGGGAGTTCACCTCGCTTGAGCCCGGATAGCTCAGTCGGTAGAGCGTTAGGCTTTTAACCTAACGGTTAAGGGTTCGAGTCCCTGTTTGGGCGACTCTGTTTTTAAAGAATCATCAATAATTTAAACTTCAGATCACTTAATTTCCAGTAAAATTATTTAAATTCTAATCCCAATTATTACGGGAGTTCATGTCGTTTCAGCTCGGATCGCTCAGTCGGTAGAGCGTTAAGCCTTCAACCTAACGGTCCAGGGTTCGCGCCCCTGTTCGGGCGACTCTGTTTTTGAAGAATCATCAATAATTTAAACTTCAGATCATTTAATTTCCAAAAAAATAATTTAAATTCTAATCCTAATTATTACGGGAGTTCATTTCGTTTAAGCCCGGATAGCTCAGTCGGTAGAGCGTTAAGCCTTCAACCTAACGGTCCAGGGTTCCAGTCCCTGTTCGGGCGACTCTGTTTTTGAAGAATCGTCAATAATTTAAACTTCAGATCGTTTCACTTTCAATAAATTTATGTAAATTCTAATTCCAATTATTACGGGAGTTCACCTCGCTTGAGCCCGGATAGCTCAGTCGGTAGAGCGTTAGGCTTGTAACCTAACGGTCCAGGGTTCTAGTCCCTGTTCGGGCGATTCGTTTTTTGAACATTCATAAATATTTAAACTTCAGATCATTTCACTTTCAATAAATTTATGTAAATTCTAATTCCAATTTTTACGGGAGTTCACCTCGCTTGAGCCCGGATAGCTCAGTCGGTAGAGCGTTAGGCTTTTAACCTAACGGTTAAGGGTTCGAGTCCCTGTTTTGGCGACTCTGTTTTTAAAGAATCATCAATAATTTAAACTTCAGATCACTTAATTTCCAGTAAAATTATTTAAATTCTAATCCCAATTATTACGGGAGTTAATTTCGTTTAAGGCCGGATAGCTCAGTCGGTAGAGTGTTAGGTTTTTAACCTAACGGTCCAGGGTTCGAGTACCTGTTCGGGCGATTCACTTTTTGAACATTCATAAAAATTTGAACTTCATATCATTTCTCTTGGAGTAAAATTATGAAAATTCTAATCCCAATTATTACGGGAGTTCACTTCGCTTGAGCCCGGATAGCTCAGTCGGTAGAGCGTTAGGCTTTTAACCTAATGGCCCAGGGTTCGAGTCCCTGATCGGACGATTCTGTTTTTAAAGAATCATCAATAATTTAAACTTCAGATCACTTAATTTCCAGTAAAATTATTTAAATTCTAATCCCAATTATTACGGGAGTTCATATCGTCTCAGCCCGGATAGCTCAGTCGGTAGAGCGTTAGGCTTTTAAGCTAACGGTCCAGGGTTCGAGTACCTGTTCGGGCGATTCACTTTTTGAACATTCATAAAAATTTGAACTTCATATCATTTCTCTTGGAGTAAAATTATGAAAATTCTAATCCCAATTTTTACGGGAGTTCACCTCGCTTGAGCCCGGATAGCTCAGTCGGTAGAGCGTTAGGCTTTTAACCTAACGGCCCAATGTTCGAGTCCCTGATCGGACGATTCTGTTTTTAAAGAATCATCAATAATTTAAACTTCAGATCGTTTACCTTTCAATAAATTTATGTAAATTCTAATTCCAATTTTTACGGGAGTTCACCTCGCTTGAGCCCGGATAGCTCAGTCGGTAGAGCGTTAGGCTTTTAACCTAACGGTTAAGGGTTCGAGTCCCTTTTTGGGCGACTCTGTTTTTAAAGAATCATCAATAATTTAAACTTCAGATCACTTAATTTCCAGTAAAATTATTTAAATTCTAATCCCAATTATTACGGGAGTTCATTTCGTTTAAGGCCGGATAGCTCAGTCGGTAGAGTGTTAGGTTTTTAACCTAACGGTCCAGGGTTCAAGTACCTGTTCGGGCGATTCACTTTTTGAACATTCATAAAAATTTGAACTTCATATCATTTCTCTTGGAGTAAAATTATGAAAATTCTAATCCCAATTATTACGGGAGTTCACTTCGCTTGAGCCCGGATAGCTCAGTCGGTAGAGCGTTAGGCTTTTAACCTAATGGCCCAGGGTTCGAGTCCCTGATCGGACGATTCTGTTTTTAAAGAATCATCAATAATTTAAACTTCAGATCACTTAATTTCCAGTAAAATTATTTAAATTCTAATCCCAATTATTACGGGAGTTCATATCGTCTCAGCCCGGATAGCTCAGTCGGTAGAGCGTTAGGCTTTTAAGCTAACGGTCCAGGGTTCGAGTACCTGTTCGGGCGATTCACTTTTTGAACATTGATAAAAATTTGAACTTCATATCATTTCTCTTGGAGTAAAATTATGAAAATTCTAATCCCAATTTTTACGGGAGTTCACCTCGCTTGAGCCCGGATAGCTCAGTCGGTAGAGCGTTAGGCTTTTAACCTAACGGCCCAATGTTCGAGTCCCTGATCGGACGATTCTGTTTTTAAAGAATCATCAATAATTTAAACTTCAGATCGTTTACCTTTCAATAAATTTATGTAAATTCTAATTCCAATTTTTACGGGAGTTCACCTCGCTTGAGCCCGGATAGCTCAGTCGGTAGAGCGTTAGGCTTTTAACCTAACGGTTAAGGGTTCGAGTCCCTGTTTGGGCGACTCTGTTTTTAAAGAATCATCAATAATTTAAACTTCAGATCACTTAATTTCCAGTAAAATTATTTAAATTCTAATCCCAATTATTACGGGAGTTCATGTCGTTTCAGCTCGGATCGCTCAGTCGGTAGAGCGTTAAGCCTTCAACCTAACGGTCCAGGGTTCGCGCCCCTGTTCGGGCGACTCTGTTTTTGAAGAATCATCAATAATTTAAACTTCAGATCATTTAATTTCCAAAAAAATAATTTAAATTCTAATCCTAATTATTACGGGAGTTCATTTCGTTTAAGCCCGGATAGCTCAGTCGGTAGAGCGTTAAGCCTTCAACCTAACGGTCCAGGGTTCCAGTCCCTGTTCGGGCGACTCTGTTTTTGAAGAATCGTCAATAATTTAAACTTCAGATCGTTTCACTTTCAATAAATTTATGTAAATTCTAATTCCAATTATTACGGGAGTTCACCTCGCTTGAGCCCGGATAGCTCAGTCGGTAGAGCGTTAGGCTTGTAACCTAACGGTCCAGGGTTCTAGTCCCTGTTCGGGCGATTCGTTTTTTGAACATTCATAAACATTTAAACTTCAGATCATTTCACTTTCAATAAATTTATGTAAATTCTAATTCCAATTTTTACGGGAGTTCACCTCGCTTGAGCCCGGATAGCTCAGTCGGTAGAGCGTTAGGCTTTTAACCTAACGGTTAAGGGTTCGAGTCCCTGTTTTGGCGACTCTGTTTTTAAAGAATCATCAATAATTTAAACTTCAGATCACTTAATTTCCAGTAAAATTATTTAAATTCTAATCCCAATTATTACGGGAGTTCATTTCGTTTAAGGCCGGATAGCTCAGTCAGTAGAGTGTTAGGCTTTTAACCTAACGGTCCAGGGTTCGAGTACCTGTTCGGGCGATTTACTTTTTGAACATTCATAAAAATTTGAACTTCATATCATTTCTCTTGGAGTAAAATTATGAAAATTCTAATCCCAATTATTACGGGAGTTCACCTCGCTTGAGCCCGGATAGCTCAGTCTTTAGAGCGTTAGGCTTTTAACCTAACGGCCCAGGGTTCGTGTCCCTGATCGGACGATTCTGTTTTTAAAGAATCATCAATAATTTAAACTTCAGATCGTTTACCTTTCAATAAATTTATGTAAATTCTAATTCCAATTTTTTACGGGAGTTCACCTCGCTTGAGCCCGGATAGCTCAGTCGGTAGAGCGTTAGGCTTTTAACCTAACGGTTAAGGGTTCGAGTCCCTGTTTGGGCGACTCTGTTTTTAAAGAATCATCAATAATTTAAACTTCAGATCACTTAATTTCCTGTAAAATTATTTAAATTCTAATCCCAATTATTACGGGAGTTCATGTCGTTTCAGCCCGGATCGCTCAGTCGGTAGAGCGTTAAGCCTTCAACGTAACGGTCCAGGGTTCGAGTCCCTGTTCGGGCGACTCTGTTTTTGAAGAATCATCAATAATTTAAACTTCAGATCACTTAATTTCCAGTAAAATTATTTAAATTCTAATCCCAATTATTACGGGAGTTCATATCGTTTCAGCCCGGATAGCTCAGTCGGTAGAGCGTTAGGCTTTTAAGTAAACGGTCCAGGGTTCGAGTCCCTGTTCGGGCGATTCGTTTTTTGAACATTCATAAACATTTGAACTTCAGATCATTTCACTTTCAATAAATTTATGTAAATTCTAATTCCAATTTTTTACGGGAGTTCACCTCGCTTGAGCCCGGATAGCTCAGTCGGTAGAGCGTTAGGCTGTTAACCTAACGGTTAAGGGTTCGAGTCCCTGTTTGGGCGACTCTCTTTTTAAAGAATCATCAATAATTTAAACTTCAGATCACTTAATTTCCAGTAAAATTATTTAAATTCTAATCCCAATTATTACGGGAGTTCATGTCGTTTCAGCCCGGATCGCTCAGTCGGTAGAGCGTTAAGCCTTCAACCTAACGGTCCAGGGTTCGCGCCCCTGTTCGGGCGACTCTGTTTTTGAAGAATCATCAATAATTTAAACTTCAGATCATTTAATTTCCAGTAAAATAATTTAAATTCTAATCCTAATTATTACGGGAGTTCATTTCGTTTCAGCCCGGATAGCTCAGTCGGTAGAGCGTTAAGCCTTCAACCTAACGGTCCAGGGTTCCAGTCCCTGTTCGGGCGACTCTGTCTTTGAAGAATCGTCAATAATTTAAACTTCAGATCGTTTCACTTTCAATAAATTTATGTAAATTCTAATTCCAATTATTACGGGAGTTCACCTCGCTTGAGCCCGGATAGCTCAGTCGGTAGAGCGTTAGGCTTGTAACCTAACGGTCCAGGGTTCGAATCCCTGTTCGGGCGATTCGTTTTTTGAACATTCATAAACATTTAAACTTCAGATCATTTCACTTTCAATAAATTTATGTAAATTCTAATTCCAATTTTTACGGGAGTTCACCTCGCTTGAGCCCGGATAGCTCAGTCGGTAGAGCGTTAGGCTTTTAACCTAACGGTTAAGGGTTCGAGTCCCTGTTTGAACGACTCTGTTTTTAAAGAATCATCAGTAATTTAAACTTCAGATCACTTAATTTCCAGTAAAATTATTTAAATTCTAATCCCAATTATTACGGGAGTTCATGTCGTTTCAGCCCGGATCGCTCAGTCGGTAGAGCGTTAAGCCTTCAACCTAACGGTCCAGGGTTCGCGTCCCTGTTCGGGCGACTCTGTTTTTGAAGAATCGTCAATAATTTAAACTTCAGATCGTTTCACTTTCAATAAATTTATGTAAATTCTAATTCCAATTATTACGGGAGTTCACCTCGCTTGAGCGCGGATAGCTCAGTCGGAAGAGCGTTAGGCTTTTAACCTAACGGTTAAGGGTTCGAGTCCCTGTTTGGGCGACTCTGTTTTTAAAGAATCATCAATATTTTAAACTTTAGATCACTTAATTTCCAGTAAAATTATTTAAATTCTAATCCCAATTATTACGGGAGTTCACCTCGCTTGAGCCCGGATAGCTCAGTCGGTAGAGCGTTAGGCTTTTAACCTAACGGTTAAGGGTTCGAGTCCCTGTTTGGGCGACTCTGTTTTTAAAGAATCATCAATAATTTAAACTTCAGATCACTTTATTTCCAGTAAAATTATTTAAATTCTAATCCCAATTAATACGGGAGTTCATGTCGTTTCAGCCCGGATCGCTCAGTCGGTAGAGCGTTAAGCCTTCAACGTAACGGTCCAGGGTTCGCGCCCCTGTTCGGGCGACTCTGTTTTTGAAGAATCATCAATAATTTAAACTTCAGATCATTTAATTTCCAGTAAAATAATTTAAATTCTAATCCTAATTATTACGGGAGTTCATTTCGTTTCAGCCCGGATAGCTCAGTCGGTAGAGCGTTAAGCCTTCAACCTAACGGTCCAGGGTTCCAGTCCCTGTTCGGGCGACTCTGTTTTTAAAGAATCATCAATATTTTAAACTTTAGATCACTTAATTTCCAGTAAAATTATTTAAATTCTAATCCCAATTATTACGGGAGTTCACCTCGCTTGAGCCCGGATAGCTCAGTCGGTAGAGTGTTAGGCTTTTAACCTAACGGTCCAGCGTTCGAGTACCTGTTCGGGCGATTTACTTTTTGAACATTCATAAAAATTTGAACTTCATATAATTTCTCTTGGAGTAAAATTATGAAAATTCTAATCCCAATTATTACGGGAGTTCACCTCGCTTGAGCCCGGATAGCTCAGTCGGTAGAGCGTTAGGCTTTTAACCTAACGGCCCAGGGTTCGAGTCCCTGATCGGACGATTCTGTTTTTAAAGAATCATCAATAATTTAAACTTCAGATCGTTTACCTTTCAATAAATTTATGTAAATTCTAATTCCAATTTTTACGGGAGTTCACCTCGCTTGAGCCCGAATAGCTCAGTCGGTAGAGCGTTAGGCTTTTAACCTAACGGTTAAGGGTTCGAGTCCCTGTTTGGGCGACTCTGTTTTTGAAGAATCATCAATAATTTAAACTTCAGATCATTTAATTTCCAGTAAAATAATTTAAATTCTAATCCTAATTATTACGGGAGTTCATTTCGTTTCAGCCCGGATAGCTCAGTCGGTAGAGCGTTAAGCCTTCAACCTAACGGTCCAGGGTTCGAGTCCCTGTTCGGGCGACTCTGTTTTTGAAGAATCATCAATAATTTAAACTTCAGATCACTTAATTTCCAGTAAATTTATTTAAATTCTAATCCCAATTATTACGGGAGTTCATATCGTTTCAGCCCGGATAGCTCAGTCGGTAGAGCGTTAGGCTTTTAAGTAAACGGTCCAGGGTTCGAGTCCCTGTTCGGGCGATTCGTTTTTTCAACATTCATAAACATTTGAACTTCAGATCATTTCACTTTCAATAAATTTATGTAAATTATAATTCCAATTTTTACGGGAGTTCACCTCGCTTGAGCCCGGATAGCTCAGTCGGTAGAGCGTTAGGCTTTTAACCTAACGGTTAAGGGTTCGAGTCCCTGTTTTGGCGACTCTGTTTTTAAAGAATCATCAATAATTTAAACTTCAGATCACTTAATTTCCAGTAAAATTATTTAAATTCTAATCCCAATTATTACGGGAGTTCATTTCGTTTAAGGCCGGATAGCTCAGTCGGTAGAGTGTTAGGCTTTTAACCTAACGGTTCAGGGTTCGAGTACCTGTTCGGGCGATTTACTTTTTGAACATTCATAAAAATTTGAACTTCATATCATTTCTCTTGGAGTAAAATTATGAAAATTCTAATCCCAATTATTACTGGAGTTCACCTCGCTTGAGCCCGGATAGCTCATTCGGTAGAGCGTTAGGCTTTTAACCTAACGGCCCAGGGTTCGAGTCCCTGATCGGACGATTCTGTTTTTAAAGAATCATCAATAATTTAAACTTCAGATCGTTTACCTTTCAATAAATTTATGTAAATTCTAATTCCAATTTTTACGGGAGTTCACCTCGCTTGAGCCCGAATAGCTCAGTCGGTAGAGCGTTAGGCTTTTAACCTAACGGTTAAGGGTTCGAGTCCCTGTTTGGGCGACTCAGTTTTTGAAGAATCATCAATAATTTAAACTTCAGATCATTTAATTTCCAGTAAAATAATTTAAATTCTAATCCTAATTATTACGGGAGTTCATTTCGTTTCAGCCCGGATAGCTCAGTCGGTAGAGCGTTAAGCCTTCAACCTAACGGTCCAGGGTTCGAGTCCCTGTTCGGGCGACTCTGTTTTTGAAGAATCATCAATAATTTAAACTTCAGATCACTTAATTTCCAGTAAAATTATTTAAATTCTAATCCCAATTATTACGGGAGTTCATATCGTTTCAGCCCGGATAGCTCAGTCGGTAGAGCGTTAGGCTTTTAAGTAAACGGTCCAGGGTTCGAGTCCCTGTTCGGGCGATTCGTTTTTTCAACATTCATAAACATTTGAACTTCAGATCATTTCACTTTCAATAAATTTATGTAAATTATAATTCCAATTTTTACGGGAGTTCACCTCGCTTGAGCCCGGATAGCTCAGTCGGTAGAGCGTTAGGCTTTTAACCTAACGGTTAAGGGTTCGAGTCCCTGTTTGGGCGACTCTGTTTTTAAAGAATCATCAATAATTTAAACTTCAGATCACTTAATTTCCTGTAAAATTATTTAAATTCTAATCCCAATTATTACGGGAGTTGTCATAGACATGACTTAAGTTTATTAAAGCTACTTATAAGTTTTCTTTAATTGTTTTCTTTCGTTGGCTGTTCTTAATTGTAGAAGATACTCATTTCTCCAACGGTTCCATATTTGATCAAGTAAAGACTGACGATACTTTAATCTCTTATTAAGCTCTTGGTTTGTTGCGGATGTGGGTTCTGTTGTTTCAAATTTTCGAGAGGGTAGTGAAGTTGTTCTTGTTCCCAATAGGAAATTGTTCGGAGTTAATGGGGAGGGTTCATCAGCGTCATTGTAAACAAAGGTTATCGGTCTTGAGTTTAAAATAGACTCCGTTTCAATGAGTAGCGTTTCTAATTCTTCATATTTCAATGAAGCTCGACCCAGTACTTTTTTGAGCGCTAACTTGGTTGACTGTATGAGACGCTCGTAAAAGCCACCATGCCATGGTGCCTTTTCTACTATTGGTTTCCACGTAACTCCGCGATTACCGAAATAATCTAAGACTTCTGGGTGTTTTAAATTTTTGTAAATTTCTTTTAAATCTGATTCTGCTCTTTTGAACGTTTTAGCGTTATCGGAGTAGATTACACGTGGCATGCCACGACGCGCTATGAAACGCCTAAACGCCAATAAAAATTTCTCTGTAGTTAAATCACTAACTAGTTCTAAATGTACTGACCGAGTAACCGCGCACGTTAGAAGCGCGATATAGCACTTTATTGTAGTTCTTTTGCCCGTTTGTAGGTAAAGTGGTCCTCCAAAATCTACTCCTGTTATTTCGAAACTTTGTGCTTGGGTTATTCGGTCTTCTGGCAAAGGTGCTACAGTCATCTGTGCTGGTTTTGATGAAAACCGCTTACAAGTTCCGCAACGCTGAATTATTCTTTTGGCCATTTGACGACCTCGCGTTATCCAATACTTTTCGCGTATGGACGTTAATATGTCGCTTACGCCAGCATGCATCTTTGACTTATGGTGGTACCACGCTATTAGTTCAGAGAGACGACTTTTTTCGGGTAAGATCCAAGGGTGTTTTTGGCGATACGCAAATTGACTTTTGTCAAGACGACCTCTCAATTGCAAAAGTCCGTCCTTGTCTAATTGAGGTCCTAAGTTCAGAATTTTTGAATTATTTGCCAACGGTTGATTACTTGTCAATCTGCTAATTTCATCAGCGAAGTATTCACTCTGTTCTTGTTTAATAAGCGTTTTCTCGCCTTTTGCAATTTCCTCCGCATTCAGTGGACCTTTTATTTTGTCTTTTGGTTTTCGACAATTTTCAATAAATCTCCAAATCCAAGCAACCGTCCTAAGAACCCTAAGAAAGTTACTAAATCTTGATAAATCAATTAACAAGTCCTTTGGTTTGCAGATTAGAGGAGCTTGAAAACTTGACAACATTTCTTCTTTGACGTCTTCTGAACTTGGTTCTTCAAAGCTTGACATAGGCCATTGTTCTTCTTCTAATTTTAGCCAGTTAGGTCCTTCGAACCACAATTGGTTTTCTATTAATTCCATAGCCCTTTTTCCTCTGGTAGGCATGTCCGCAGGGTTCTCTGATCCTTTTACGTGATTCCATTGGCTAATTTCTGTCAAACTGTGAATCTCTGCCACTCTTTTTGCACGAAAGGCCTATAAATTCTAGAAGAGCCCCTGATCCAATATAAGGCGATTGACGAGTCCAACCAAAAGCATACTTTATCTATCTTCATATTTAGATTTGTTTGCAAATAATTCGCCAGCCGAGCTCCTATTAAAGCTCCCATTAGTTCAAGTCTTGGAATTTTCATCTCCTTTATTGGGGCAACGTATGATTTGGAAGATATAAATGCTATATTTATTTCTTCGTTTGTTGTTACGAATCGCAGATAAGCCGCTGCCGCGTATGCCCTTTCACTCGCATCGCAAAACACGTGAAGCGATATTTCTTTAATTAAGCATTCTTCAGTTCCATTAAAATAATGCCTGCCAATTGATATCGAGGATATATCTAGTAGCTCTCGGCACCACTTGTCAAACGTGTGTGCAAATCTTGGATTCAGTTCTTCGTCCCATTTTTTATCTTCCTTCCACAAGTCCTGAATAAGCAACTTTAGCCTTATTACATAAGGAGACAAAAATCCAATTGGATCAAAAATCCTGGCTACACTGTTAAAAAATGTTGTCCAAAATTGGATGTAAATGGATCCAAACGGCTGACTCTGAGACAGCACAGTTTTTCGTCTATTTTTGGATAACATAATTTGTGTCCAAAAAGGGACGATCAAATGATAAGCCAGATTTGGAGTCTCATCCAAAATTGGATCCAGAATCATCTATTAAGGGATCAATTATTACCCAGAAATGGTCAGGATGTTATCCAATTTTTACGCAAGTGGGCAAAAATGTACTAGTATCCTCCCAATATTGGACTAACATCAAGCCAATATTGGACTAATATCAAGCCGATATTGGACTATTATCTAGCCAATATTGGACTAATATCAAGCCAATATTGGACTAATATCAAGCCAATATTGGACTAATATCGAGCTCATATTGGACTAATATCGAGCCCATATTGGACTAATATCGAGCCCATATTGGACTAGTATCGAGCCCATATTTGACTAATATCGAGCCCATATTGGACTAATATCGAGCCCATATTGGACTAATATCGAGCCCATATTGGACTAATATCGAGCCCATGTTGGACTAATATCGAGCCCATGTTGGACTAATATCGAGCCCATGTTGGACTAATATCGAGCCCATATTGGTGTAATACCTAACCAACATTGGACAAATGTCGAAAAATATTGGGCTCATATGAAGCCAATATGGATGCTAGATTCTTTACTTCACCGAGTGATGTATGCTATGGAGAGGTTCAGTTCTCGACGTATCCATCTGTCTTTGTGTGTGTCTGTCTGTTGTTACACCCCAAGAGATAGCTTTCGCAGATTCCTAATCTGAACAAAAGTGTTCTCAATTTCACTGTTCAAGTGATCAAAATTCACAGTTAACGGAATTGTAGAATATTGGAAAACTGTACAACCGCAGGTATGTACATTGACCACTATTCTCTTTTCTGTTAACCCCAATCTAACTACACCATTTTATGGTGATTTAGACACTCGCGAAAGAGGCATATTCTAGGAGTCAAACGTCAATAATAGCTAGGTTCAAATGATAATAGGGAAAACCTCTCTTAAAACGTTACAACTAAAAGTATGATAAGTAACTCTCGAATAAAATAAATAATATCAAATAATTTTAATAAAATATTTGAGAAAAACCTATCTTAACCAAAAAATCTGTAGTCAAAGTTTATACAGGACGAGTAATGAAGATTAGGTCACTAAATACATTTCATAGTTTATATAAAGCGAGTAATTAAGACATGAAGCTCTTTCCAAAGTTAATGTATGACGAGTATTGATATCGTTAGTTAATAAAAACGGAATAAAGAAGTCTTTGAGGTAAATGACCAAAAGATTTTTCAAGCGTGACTCTCTGAAATATTGTAGGGGAATGGATTTTTACCTCTCTGGGGAAAGGCTTTCGTGTCTGTGTTTTGATTTAACTTCTGCAATTGCTTATCAATAAAGAGAAATGATTGATGAGAAATAGGTAAATATTTATGTAGGCGATCCTCAAATATCATTTCGCTCCCCTTTTTACATCAACCCTTTTATATACCTTAACCCCTCTTTGTTCGAGTTTTGGGTGTATATGTTGAGATATGGATCCGTTTCGCACCAAGAATCGAAGGCATGCATTTTTGGATTAAAGCTACCATTTTTGGACCTTTACACCACTTCCCATCCAAATTTGGACTATTCGTGCAAATTTGGATAGTTTTAGCACCAAGAATCGAAAGCATCCATTTTTGGATTAAAGCTTCCATTTTTGGACCCTTAGATCACTTGCCATCCAAATTTGGATTACTTTGTGCAAAATTGGACAGTCATTGGACTCACTTTTCTAACAGTGTACGGTTTGCAATACACCTCGCTTGGTTCTGGGTACATTGCTTATAAATTCCTTTACCGACGAAAGATCAAAAATAAATTCATCGTTTCTCGAGTCCCATTTGAGTCCCAAAACCTTCTGTACTTTTTCCGTTGACTGATTAAAATCGATGGTTGAATTTTCCACGTAGTCCTGTCCTTCTTCACGCCATTTATCTTCTAATTCCTTTGAATTTGTGGTCCATTTTCTAATATTCATTCTTGCTTCTCTTAAGATTAGCTTCACCTCTCTTGCAATTATTGCAGCTTGTTCCACATCTGCAGCGCCAGAGACCAAATCATCCACATAAAGTCCATCTTTTAATTTCTTGCATATCTCTGGTTTACTTTCTTCATACTTTGCAATGTGATGTCGGAGAGTTGCCGCAAGAAGAAACGGACTCGATTTTGCTCCAAAGGGAACGCGTGCTATTCTCATCGTTTGAAATTCAATTGATTGCAGGTCATTCATCCAAAGAAAAAGTACAGCATTACGATCTTTCGGGTTCAGCGAGATTTGGAGAAAAGCTTTCTCAATGTCTGCTGTAAAGGCTATCTTGTTTTCGCGAAACTGTAACAATACCTTCAATAAATCTGGGTTGAGATTTGGGCCTGAAGAGAGGCAGTCGTTTAAACTGGGCGCTCCCTGTGCGCATGACGATCCATCGTGTACGATACGTAACTTTGTGGTATCATGATCGGGCCTTATTACGGGTTGGTGAGGTAAGTAAAACCTAGGTCCATCTAGATTTGTTTCTTCATTAACTACCTCTATAATTCCTTGATTCAATTGTTCCTGAATTACTGCCCGGTAATTTTCATATAATCCAGGGTCCGATCGAAAGCGTTTACGTAATTTTTCTGTGCGCCGTACCGCAATGTCGTAGTTGTCCTTTAAATACTCCAAATTTTCGTTCCATGGCAAACATACTTCGTAGCGTCCTTCGTCATCTTGTTTAATGGTATTGTTGAAATTGTGCAATACTTCGTCATCCAAAATTTTCTTAGGCTCAATTTCTCGTATGCCTAACGAGTCCAGCTCCCAAAAGGCTTTAATTTGACAGGATGCCTTTTGTGCTTCCGTTATGATTAAGGCCGTTGTTACAACGTTTTCTGCGATACAAAGAGAGGGTGCGGGACCCCTCCCTTGAATTGTCCACCCAAAAATAGTTTCAACCGCTGCTAATCCCTTTTGCAATGACTGAACGTTTCCAGTGTTTATTTCCCAAAGAAAATCCGACGCGAGAAGTAAATCTAACTCTCCTGGTTCCTTTCCTACATCCTTGGGTTCTTCAGCTAGCTGATATCCTAGTTCTGTTAACTTGTTAACTTGTCCCTCATCTGGTAACGTAATTACACCACTACAAATGTAGGGTATTTCGCAAGCTTGTACTGTTATTTGTAAGGATGGGTCTTTTGTATTTTGAAGGTTCACTTCTACTATACGCGTTACTTTTGTAGTCGGGTTAGGATCTCCAAATCGATAAGAAGTCAAATTTTCTTCACCCACCTTTTTCAAATTCAATCGTTTAGAAACGTCTTCTTTAATGAAGGTTCTCTGAGCCCCGCCATCAATTAGAATTCTAGCTCTTAAAGAAGGGCCTCTTGTTCCATTGCTAAGGTTCACTTGCGCTGTTTGTAAATATATTTTTCTTCCGGAAATACTTGGGACTAAGTTAGTCAGTGCAGCTGACTTTTCAGATGTAGCGTGCGTTTTTAATTCAGTTGAAGACGCGGTACTTTCTCGTTCGATTTCTCTGTTAGACGCATGAACCTCTTTCTCCCTCATTTCTTCCCTTTTTTCACAAAGAGTAAAATGATGCCTGCGACCGCAGTATTTACAAGTTCTACGCCAATTTTTGCATCTTCTTGAAAAGTGATTATTTCCGAGACAAATAAAACACCGTTTCTTTTAATATATTTTACTCGCTCGTTCTTTCGGGGTGAGTTCTTCGCAGGTATTTTCCCCGTGTTCTTTACTCTCACAGTATAGACAGGCGCGTTTTTCTGTTATCACGTTCAAATTTGCCGCGGTTGGAATTTTATTTTTGATGCCGCTAAACACTTTTGCCTTTACTCCCGTCGTTTTCATCCCAGTTTGATCGTGGCTGCCCGCCGTTTCTAGTGACTTTCCTAGTGCATAAGCCATTTCTCTGCTCTCTACTTCTCGTTCTATAAATTTTAGCAGTTCCTCGCCGTCCATTGTTAGCTTTGCTGCCTTTCTTTGACGGGTGTAATCTAAAGCTATATCGCTAGGAATCCGTTCTAATAAGATATTCCATAAAAATCCGCTGAACTATTTTATATCTTCTCCTAGTGCTTTAAGGCTTCTTACTTCAATCTCGCATATATCATACAATTTTCTTAATGCCACGACATCCGATGAGCGTTTTACCGATGGTAAATTAAGAAGATTGCGCCTATGGTTCTGGATTATAGTATCTGTTTGACCAAAGCGATTTTTCAAAGTGATAATGGCTTCATCGTAATTAGCGTCCGTTAAATCATACCCCTTATAGCGTTTAAAGGTGGTCCCTCGAGATAAGATTTTAAATACGTCAATTTAATTGACTTAGCAATATCTGTCCTATCATGCACTGCAGTACTATACTGATTCCAAAACTTTGGCCAAAGGGATATGTCCCCATTAAATTTCGTCATATATATTTTTGGTAACTTAACTGTGGTATTGCTGCTGACTTGCTGTTGCGCACTACCGCTGGCTCCAGGGTTTGAAGGAGCCTTGCTACACAGTTCTAGTGCGTGTTTCACTTCCGTAGCTATGTCCGCTATTTTTTCACTATACTTGTAAGCCGTTTCTAGTTCCGATTCAGCTTCTTCAGCGTCCGTTATTTGGTCGTAAATTGCATTGTCCAAATCAGATATCATCTCTTCTTTTTTCTTTACCACACTAAACTGAGATTCAACAAACTTTAAGTCCGCGTTTTCACCGCTATCAAGTTCTTCCTTGATATGATTTATTGTACGAGTGACTAATGCTTTAATCGTCCCGCGCTTTCTTCGCAACGATTCTAAAGTAGCCATATTAATTCAGTTCCGATTAAGTCCACTTAAGTTGCAGAGCAATTTCACGTATCTAAAGTCCACTAATTGTCCCGGGTTTCGGCACCATAAATTGTCATAGATATGACTTAAGTTTATTAAAGCTACTTATAATAATTGAAGATCCAACTTAGAAAAAATCAACAAGTTTTATTTCAAGAAAAAAACGTTCATCCTTATCCATGTAAAGCAAGAAGTCAACTGCTCCTTTAAAATATTTCTTACTTTTTCAATACACAAGTACAATAAAAAAAAGGGGGGAGGGAAACCCCCAGCTAGGGGGTTCCAAAATGTTTCCATCTTCTATTCATACGGCCCGGTGTTTGCCGATATACCCTTGCACCTGAGCAGTCCAACAATACAAAAACTCTTGAAAGCGAAGAAACATTTCTCCCGAAATAGATTAAGCAAAAGTTATTTTTCCAATTTCCCAAAAGCATATTAACTGCTACGCTAAGTTGCGACAGGAGTTCATTTCGTTTCAGCCCGGATAGCTCAGTCGGTAGAGCGTTAAGCCTTCAACCTAACGGTCCAGGGTTCGAGTCCCTGTTCGGGCGACTCTGTTTTTGAAGAATCATCAATAATTTAAACTTCAGATCACTTAATTTCCAGTAAAATTATTTAAATTCTAATCCCAATTATTACGGGAGTTCATATCGTTTCAGCCCGGATAGCTCAGTCGGTAGAGCGTTAGGCTTTTAAGTAAACGGTCCAGGGTTCGAGTCCCTGTTCGGGCGACTCTGTTTTTGAAGAATCATCAATAATTTAAACTTCAGATCATTTAATTTCCAGTAAAATAATTTAAATTCTAATCCTAATTATTACAGGAGTTCACCTCGCTTGAGCCCGGATAGCTCAGTCGGTAGAGCGTAAAGGCTCGTTTACATGTGCGCGAGAAATGGAAAAAGTCGAAGCGTAAAGCTGAGAGATGAAACGTATTGGGGTTTGAGTTCCCTAGGCGTACCGTTTACAAACATGCGAGAACTTTTCAAGTCGCGCTTGTTGCTCATAGATGAAGCGGGTGTTCCGAATAAGCTCCGATCTGCCGCAGTAGAATCTTCAGCTCGTGTTTGCTTCTCGCAAAGAGTCACGTGATTTTCCAAGCCAATAATATCCAAGGACCGAATATCGTTTGATATTTTTGCGTTTGTTTATCTCGCGAAATAGGCCTAGGCACCACCATTGAGAATGTCTTTAAAAGAACAAGAAAACTTTTTTGAAATACGTGTAAATCAAAATTATTCTCAAGCTCAAGTAGAGAAAATATACGCACCTTGACAAATTATATCAAGTAACGTTCCAAAAGGCGAAAATAGCCATCTTTGTTTCAATTTCTCCATATAGGATGTACCCAACAACGACGTTCCGTTCTAATTTTCTGTTGTTTATTTGTTATAAATGTCGAATGTTTTTCAAAAGCAATAGTTTCTTTTTAAGCAGAAGTAAACTAACGACAGTCGACGCCATTTTAGTTGTTTACTTTCGACTGAAAGACAACTCTGCAATCTAGGCTCATGCAACCGCCCAGCTCGTATGTAAACGAAGGAGCGGGTGGAGCAGCGGGAACAAACGCTTTTGGCAGACGCGAATGTTTTTAGGCGCGAGAAAAAGATTCGACTTTCAACTTCTACTCTCCGCTTTAAGCTTTTTCTCGCTCACATGTAAACGAGCCTTTAGGCTTGTAACCTAACGGTCCAGGGTTCGAGTCCCTGTTCGGGCGATTCGTTTTTTGAACATTCATAAACATTTAAACTTCAGATCATTTCACTTTCAATAAATTTATGTAAATTCTAATTCCAATTTTTACGGGAGTTCACCTCGCTTGAGCCCGGATAGCTCAGTCGGTAGAGCGTTAGGCTTTTAACCTAACGGTTAAGGGTTCGAGTCCCTGTTTGAACGACTCTGTTTTTAAAGAATCATCAGTAATTTAAACTTCAGATCACTTAATTTCCAGTAAAATTATTTAAATTCTAATCCCAATTATTACGGGAGTTCATGTCGTTTCAGCCCGGATCGCTCAGTCGGTAGAGCGTTAAGCCTTCAACCTAACCGTCCAGGGTTCGCGTCCCTGTTCGGGCGACTCTGTTTTTGAAGAATCGTCAATAATTTAAACTTCAGATCGTTTCACTTTCAATAAATTTATGTAAATTCTAATTCCAATTATTACGGGAGTTCACCTCGCTTGAGCGCGGATAGCTCAGTCGGTAGAGCGTTAGGCTTCAAACCACGGTCCAGGGTTCGACTCCTTGTTCGGGCGACTGTGTTTTTGAAGAATCATCAATAATTTAAACTTCAGATCATTTAATTTCCAGTAAAATTATTGAAATTCTTATTCCAATAATTACGGGAGTTCACCTCGCTTGAGCCCGGATAGCTCAGTCGGTAGAGCGTTAGGCTTTTAACCTAACGGTCCAGGGTTCGAGTCCCTGTTCGGGCGACTGTTTTTGAAGAATCATCAATAATTTAAACTTCAAATCATTTAATTTCCAGTAAAATTATTGAAATTCTAATCCCAATTATTACGGGAGTTCATTTCGTTTCAGCCCGGATAGCTCAGTCGGTAGAGCGTTAGGCTTTTAACCTAACGGTCCAGGGTTCGAGTCCCTGTTCGGGCGACTCTGTTTTTAAAGAATCGTCAATAATTTAAACTTCAGATCATTTCACTTTCAATAAATTTATGTAAATTCTAATTCCAATTATTACGTGAGTTCACCTCGCTTGAGCCCGGATAGCTCAGTCGGTAGAGCGTTAGGCTTTTAACCTAACGGTCCAGGGTTCGAGTCCCTGTTCGGGCGACTCTGTTTTTGAAGAATCATCAATAATTTAAACTTCAGATCATTTCACTTTCAATAAATTTATGTAAATTCTAATTCCAATTATTACGGGATTTAACTTCGTTTGAGACAGGATAGCTCAGTCGGTAGAGCGTTAGGCTTTTAACCTAACGGTCCAGGGTTCGAGTCCCTGTTCGGGCGACTGTGTTTTTAGGGAGTTCACCTCGCTCGAGCCCGGATAGCTCAGTTGGTATAGCGTTAGGCTTCTAACCTAACGGTCCAGGGTTCGAGTACCTGTTCGGGCCATTCTGTTTTTGAAGAATCATCAATAATTTAAACTTCAGATCATTTAATTTCCAGTAAAATTATTGAAATTCTTATTCCAATTATTACGGGAGTTCACATCGCTTGAGCCATTATAGCTCAGTCGGTAGAGCGTTAGGCTATTAACCTAACGGTCCAGGGTTCGAGTCCCTGTTCGGGCGACTGTGTTTTTGAAGAATCATCAATAATTTAAACTTCAGATCATTTCACTTTCAATAAATTTATGTAAATTCTAATTCCAATTATTACGTGAGTTCACCTCGCTTGAGCCCGGATAGCTCAGTCGGTAGAGCGTTAGGCTTTTAACCTAACGGTCCAGGGTTCGAGTACCTGTTCGGGCCATTCTGTTTTTGAAGAATCATCAATAATTTAAACTTCAGATCATTTAATTTCCAGTAAAATTATTGAAATTCCAATTATTACGGGAGTTCATTTCGTTTCAGCTCGGATAGCTCAGTCGGTAGAGCGTTAGGCTTCAAACCACGGTCCAGGGTTCGACTCCTTGTTCGGGCGACTGTGTTTTTGAAGAATCATCAATAATTTAAACTTCAGATCATTTAATTTCCAGTAAAATTATTGAAATTCTTATTCCAATAATTACGGGAGTTCACCTCGCTTGAGCCCGGATAGCTCAGTCGGTAGAGCGTTAGGCTTTTAACCTAACGGTCCAGGGTTCGAGTCCCTGTTCGGGCGACTGTGTTTTTGAAGAATCATCAATAATTTAAACTTCAAATCATTTAATTTCCAGTAAAATTATTGAAATTCTAATCCCAATTATTACGGGAGTTCATTTCGTTTCAGCCCGGATAGCTCAGTCGGTAGAGCGTTAGGCTTTAAACCTAACGGTCCAGGGTTCGAGTCCCTGTTCGGGCGACTCTGTTTTTAAAGAATCGTCAATAATTTAAACTTCAGATCATTTCACTTTCAATAAATTTATGTAAATTCTAATTCCAATTATTACGTGAGTTCATCTCGCTTGAGCCCGGATAGCTCAGTCGGTAGAGCGTTAGGCTTTTAACCTAACGGTCCAGGGTTCGAGTCCCTGTTCGGGCGACTGTGTTTTTGAAGAATCATCAATAATTTAAACTTCAGATCATTTAATTTCCAGTAAAATTATTGAAATTCTAATCCCAATTATTACGGGAGTTCATTTCGTTTCAGCCCGGATAGCTCAGTCGGTAGAGCGTTAGGCTTTTAACCTAACGGTCCAGGGTTCGAGTCCCTGTTCGGGCGACTCTGTTTTTGAAGAATCATCAATAATTTAAACTTCAGATCATTTCACTTTCAATAAATTTATGTAAATTCTAATTCCAATTATTACGGGATTTAACTTCGTTTGAGACAGGATAGCTCAGTCGGTAGAGCGTTAGGCTTTTAACCTAACGGTCCAGGGTTCGAGTCCCTGTTCGGGCGACTGTGTTTTTAGGGAGTTCACCTCGCTTGAGCCCGGATAGCTCAGTTGGTATAGCGTTAGGCTTCTAACCTAACGGTCCAGGGTTCGAGTACCTGTTCGGGCCATTCTGTTTTTGAAGAATCATCAATAATTTAAACTTCAGATCATTTAATTTCCAGTAAAATTATTGAAATTCTTATTCCAATTATTACGGGAGTTCACATCGCTTGAGCCATTATAGCTCAGTCGGTAGAGCGTTAGGCTATTAACCTAACGGTCCAGGGTTCGAGTCCCTGTTCGGGCGACTGTGTTTTTGAAGAATCATCAATAATTTAAACTTCAGATCATTTCACTTTCAATAAATTTATGTAAATTCTAATTCCAATTATTACGTGAGTTCACCTCGCTTGAGCCCGGATAGCTCAGTCGGTAGAGCGTTAGGCTTTTAACCTAACGGTCCAGGGTTCGAGTACCTGTTCGGGCCATTCTGTTTTTGAAGAATCATCAATAATTTAAACTTCAGATCATTTAATTTCCAGTAAAATTATTGAAATTCCAATTATTACGGGAGTTCATTTCGTTTCAGCTCGGATAGCTCAGTCGGTAGAGCGTTAGGCTTCAAACCACGGTCCAGGGTTCGACTCCTTGTTCGGGCGACTGTGTTTTTGAAGAATCATCAATAATTTAAACTTCAGATCATTTAATTTCCAGTAAAATTATTGAAATTCTTATTCCAATAATTACGGGAGTTCACCTCGCTTGAGCCCGGATAGCTCAGTCGGTAGAGCGTTAGGCTTTTAACCTAACGGTCCAGGGTTCGAGTCCCTGTTCGGGCGACTGTGTTTTTGAAGAATCATCAATAATTTAAACTTCAAATCATTTAATTTCCAGTAAAATTATTGAAATTCTAATCCCAATTATTACGGGAGTTCATTTCGTTTCAGCCCGGATAGCTCAGTCGGTAGAGCGTTAGGCTTTAAACCTAACGGTCCAGGGTTCGAGTCCCTGTTCGGGCGACTCTGTTTTTAAAGAATCGTCAATAATTTAAACTTCAGATCATTTCACTTTCAATAAATTTATGTAAATTCTAATTCCAATTATTACGTGAGTTCATCTCGCTTGAGCCCGGATAGCTCAGTCGGTAGAGCGTTAGGCTTTTAACCTAACGGTCCAGGGTTCGAGTCCCTGTTCGGGCGACTGTGTTTTTGAAGAATCATCAATAATTTAAACTTCAGATCATTTAATTTCCAGTAAAATTATTGAAATTCTAATCCCAATTATTACGGGAGTTCATTTCGTTTCAGCCCGGATAGCTCAGTCGGTAGAGCGTTAGGCTTTTAACCTAACGGTCCAGGGTTCGAGTCCCTGTTCGGGCGACTCTGTTTTTGAAGAATCATCAATAATTTAAACTTCAGATCATTTCACTTTCAATAAATTTATGTAAATTCTAATTCCAATTATTACGGGATTTAACTTCGTTTGAGACAGGATAGCTCAGTCGGTAGAGCGTTAGGCTTTTAACCTAACGGTCCAGGGTTCGAGTCCCTGTTCGGGCGACTGTGTTTTTAGGGAGTTCACCTCGCTTGAGCCCGGATAGCTCAGTTGGTATAGCGTTAGGCTTCTAACCTAACGGTCCAGGGTTCGAGTACCTGTTCGGGCCATTCTGTTTTTGAAGAATCATCAATAATTTAAACTTCAGATCATTTAATTTCCAGTAAAATGATTGAAATTCTTATTCCAATTATTACGGGAGTTCACATCGCTTGAGCCCGGATAGCTCAGTCGGTAGAGCGTTAGGCTATTAACCTAACGGTCCAGGGTTCGAGTCCCTGTTCGGGCGACTGTGTTTTTGAAGAATCATCAATAATTTAAACTTCAGATCATTTCACTTTCAATAAATTTATGTAAATTTTAATTCCAATTATTACGTGAGTTCACCTCGCTTGAGCCCGGATAGCTCAGTCGGTAGAGCGTTAGGCTTTTAACCTAACGGTCCAGGGTTCGAGTACCTGTTCGGGCCATTCTGTTTTTGAAGAATCATCAATAATTTAAACTTCAGATCATTTAATTTCCAGTAAAATTATTGAAATTCTAATTCCAATTATTACGGGAGTTCATTTCGTTTCAGCTCGGATAGCTCAGTCGGTAGAGCGTTAGGCTTCAAACCACGGTCCAGGGTTCGACTCCTTGTTCGGGCGACTGTGTTTTTGAAGAATCATCAATAATTTAAACTTCAGATCATTTAATTTCCAGTAAAATTATTGAAATTCTAATCCCAATTATTACGGGAGTTCATTTCGTTTCAGCCCTCATAGCTCAGTCGGTAGAGCGTTAGGCTTTTAACCTAACGGTCCAGGGTTCGAGTCCCTGTTCGGGCGACTCTGTTTTTAAAGAATCGTCAATAATTTAAACTTCAGATCATTTAATTTCCAGTAAAATTATTGAAATTCTAATCCCAAGAATTACTGGAGTTCATTTCGTTTCAGCTCGGATAGCTCAGTCGGTAGAGCGTTAGGCTTCAAACCACGGTCCAGGGTTCGACTCATTGTTCGGGCGACTCTTTTTTTAAAGAATCATCAATAATTTAAACTTCAGGTCATTTAATTTCCAGTAAAATTATTGAAATTCTTATCCCAATTATTACGGGAGTTCACTTCGCTTGAGCCCGGATAGCTCAGTCGGTAGAGCGTTAGGCTTTTAACCTAACGGTCCAGGGTTCGAGTCCCTGTTCGGGCGACTGTGTTTTTGAAGAATCATCAATAATTTAAACTTCAAATCATTTAATTTCCAGTAAAATTATTGAAATTCTAATCCCAATTATTACGGGAGTTCATTTCGTTTCAGCCCGGATAGCTCAGTCGGTAGAGCGTTAGGCTTTTAACCTAACGGTCCAGGGTTCGAGTCCCTGTTCGGGCGACTCTGTTTTTAAAGAATCGTCAATAATTTAAACTTCAGATCATTTCACTTTCAATAAATTTATGTAAATTCTAATTCCAATTATTACGTGAGTTCACCTCGCTTGAGCCCGGATAGCTCAGTCGGTAGAGCGTTAGGCTTTTAACCTAACGGTCCAGGGTTCGAGTCCCTGTTTGGGCGACTGTGTTTTTGAAGAATCATCAATAATTTAAACTTCAGATCATTCAATTTCCAGTAAAATTATTGAAATTCTAATCCCAATTATTACGGGAGTTCATTTTGTTTCAGCCCGGATAGCTCAGTCGGTAGAGCGTTAGGCTTTTAACCTAACGGTCCAGGGTTCGAGTACCTGTTCGGGCCATTCTGTTTTGAAGAATCATCAATAATTTAAACTTCAGATCATTTCACTTTCAATAAATTTATGTAAATTCTAATTCCAATTATTGCGGGATTTAACTTCGTTTGAGACAGGATAGCTCAATCTGTAGAGCGTTAGGCTTTTAACCTAATGGTCCTGGATTCGAGTCCCTGTTCGGGAGACTCTGTTTTTGAAGAATCATCAATAATTTAAACTTCAGATCATAACACTTTCAATAAATTTATGTAAATTCTAATCCCAATTATTACGGGAGTTCATTTCGTTTCAGCCCAGATAGCTCAGTCGGTAGAGCGCTAGGCTTTTAACCTAACGGTCCAGGGTTCGAGTCCCTGTTCGGGCGACTCTGTTTTTAAAGAATCATCAATAATTTAAACTTCAGATCATTTCACTTTCAATAAATTTATGTAAATTGTAATTCCAATTATTACGGGATTTAACTTCGTTTGAGACAGGATAGCTCAGTCGGTAGAGCGTTAGGCTTTTAACCTAACGGTCCAGGGTTCGAGTCCCTGTTCGGGCGACTGTGTTTTTGAAGAATCATCAATAATTTAAACTTCAGATCATTTAATTTCCAGTAAAATTATTGAAATTCTAATCCCAATTATTACGGGAGTTCATTTCGTTTCAGCCCGGATAGCTCAGTCGGTAGAGCGTTAGGCTTTTAACCTAACGGTCCAGGGTTCGAGTTCCTGTTCGGGCGACTCTGTTTTTAAAGAATCGTCAATAATTTAAACTTCAGATCATTTAATTTCCAGTAAAATTATTGAAATTCTAATCCCAATTATTACGGGAGTTCATTTCGTTTCAGCCCGGATAGCTCAGTCGGTAGAGCGTTAAGCTTTTAACCTAACGGTCCAGGGTTCGAGTCCCTGTTCGGGCGACTCTGTTTTTAAAGAATCGTCAATAATTTAAACTTCAGATCATTTCACTTTCAATAAATTTATGTAAATTCTAATTCCAATTATTACGTGAGTTCACCTCGCTTGAGCCCGGATAGCTTAGTCGGTAGAGCGTTAGGCTTTTAACCTAACGGTCAAGGGTTTGAGTACCTGTTCGGGCCATTCTGTTTTTGAAGAATCATCAATAATTTAAACTTCAGAACATTAAATTTACGTAAATTCTAATTCCAATTATTACGTGAGTTCACCTCGCTTGAGCCCGGATAGCTCACTCGGTAGAGCGTTATGCTTTTAACCTAACGGTCCAGGGTTCGAGTCCCCGTTCGGGCGACTGTGTTTTTGAAGAATCATCAATAATTTAAACTTCAGATCATTTAATTTCCAGTAAAATTATTGAAATTCTAATCCCAATTATTACGGGAGTTCATTTCGTTTCAGCCCGGATAGCTCAGTCGGTAGAGCGTTAGGCTTTTAACCTAACGGTCCAGGGTTCGAGTCCCTGTTCGGGCGACTCTGTTTTTAAAGAATCGTCAATAATTTAAACTTCAGATCATTTAATTTCCAGTAAAATTATTGAAATTCTAATCCCAATTATTACGGGAGTTCATTTCGTTTCAGCCCGGATAGCTCAGTCGGTAGAGCGTTAAGCTTTTAACCTAACGGTCCAGGGTTCGAGTCCCTGTTCGGGCGACTCTGTTTTTAAAGAATCGTCAATAATTTAAACTTCAGATCATTTAATTTCCAGTAAAATTATTGAAATTCTAATCCCAATTATTACGGGAGTTCATTTCGTTTCAGCCCGGATAGCTCAGTCGGTAGAGCGTTAAGCTTTTAACCTAACGGTCCAGGGTTCGAGTCCCTGTTCGGGCGACTCTGTTTTTAAAGAATCGTCAATAATTTAAACTTCAGATCATTTCACTTTCAATAAATTTATGTAAATTCTAATTCCAATTATTACGTGAGTTCACCTCGCTTGAGCCCGGATAGCTCAGTCGGTAGAGCGTTAGGCTTTTAACCTAACGGTCAAGGGTTTGAGTACCTGTTCGGGCCATTCTGTTTTTGAAGAATCATCAATAATTTAAACTTCAGATCATTAAATTTACGTAAATTCTAATTCCAATTATTACGTGAGTTCACCTCGCTTGAGCCCGGATAGCTCAGTCGGTAGAGCGTTAGGCTTTTAACCTAACGGTCCAGGGTTCGAGTCCCTGTTCGGGCGACTGTGTTTTTGAAGAATCATCAATAATTTAAACTTCAGATCATTTAATTTCCAGTAAAATTTTTGAAATTCTAATCCCAATTATTACGGGAGTTCATTTCGTTTCGGCTCGGATAGCGCAGTCGGTTGAGCGTTAGGCTTCAAACCACGGTCCAGGGTTCGACTCCTTGTTCGGGCGACTGTGTTTTTGAAGAATCATCAATAATTTAAACTTCAGATCATTTAATTTCCAGTAAAATTATTGAAATTCTAATCCCAATTATTACTTGAGTTCACCTCGCTTGAGCCCGGATAGCTCAGTCGGTAGAGCGTTAGGCTTTTAACCTAACGGTCCAGGGTTCGAGTCCCTGTTTGGGGAATTCTGTTTTTGAAGAATCATCAATAATTAAAACTTCAGATCATTTCACTTTCAATAAATTTATGTAAATTCTAATTCCAATTATTACGGGATTTAACTTCGTTTGAGACAGGATAGCTCAGTCGGTAGAGCGTTAGGCTTTTAACCTAACGGTCCAGGGTTCGAGTCTCTGTTCGGGCGACTCTGTTTTTGAAGAATCATCAATAATTTAAACTTCAGATCATTACACTTTCAATAAATTTATGTAAATTCTAATTCCAATTATTACGGGATTTAACTTCGTTTGAGACAGGATAGCTCAGTCGGTAGAGCGTTAGGCTATTAACCTAACGGTCCAGGGTTCGAGTCCCTGTTCGGGCGAGTGTGTTTTTGAAGAATCATCAATAATTTAAACTTCAGATCATTTCACTTTCAATAAATTTATGTAAATTCTAATTCCAATTATTACGTGAGTTCACCTCGCTTGAGTACGGATAGCTCAGTCGGTAGAGCGTTAGGCTTTTAACCTAACGGTCCAGGGTTCGAGTACCTGTTCGGGGCATTCTGTTTTTGAAGAATCATCAATAATTTAAACTTCAGATCATTTAATTTCCAGTAAAATTATTGAAATTCTAATTCCAATTATTACGGGAGTTCATTTCGTTTCAGCTCGGATAGCTCAGTCGGTAGAGCGTTAGGCTTTTAACCTAACGGTCCAGGGTTCGAGTCCCTGTTCAGGCGACTCTGTTTTTAAAGAATCGTCAATAATTTAAACTTCAGATCATTCAATTTCCAGTAAAATTATTGAAATTCTAATCCCAATTATTACGGGAGTTCATTTTGTTTCAGCCCGGATAGCTCACTCGGTAGAGCGTTAGGCTTCAAACCTAACGGTCCAGGGTTCGACTCCTTGTTCGGGCGACTCTGTTTTTAGGGAGTTCAAATCGCTTGAGCCCGGATAGCTCAGTCGGTAGAGCGTTATGCTTTTAACCTAACGGTCCAGGGTTCGAGTCCCTCTTCGGGCGACTGTGTTTTTGAAGAATCATCAATAATTTAAACTTCAGATCATTTAATTTCCAGTAAAATTATTGAAATTCTAATCCCAATTATTACGGGAGTTCATTTCGTTTCAGCCCGGATAGCTCAGTCGGTAGAGCGTTAGGCTTTTAACCTAACGGTCCAGGGTTCGAGTCCCTGTTCGGGAGACTCTGTTTTTGAAGAATCATCAATAATTTAAACTTCAGATCATTTCACTTTCAATAAATTTATGTAAATTCTAATTCCAATTATTACGGGATTTAACTTCGTTTGAGACAGGATAGCTCAGTCGGTAGAGCGTTAGGATTTTAACCTAACGGTCCAGGGTTCGAGTCCCTGTTCGGGCCATTCTGTTTTTGAAGAATCATCAATAATTTAAACTTCAGATCATTTAATTTCCAGTAAAATTATTGAAATTCTTATTCCAATTATTACGGGAGTTCACATCGCTTGAGCCCGGATAGCTCAGTCGGTAGAGCGTTAGGCTATTAACCTAACGGTCCAGGGTTCGAGTCCCTGTTCGGGCGACTGTGTTTTTGAAGAATCATCAATAATTTAAACTTCAGATCATTTCACTTTCAATAAATTTATGTAAATTCTAATTCCAATTATTACGTGAGTTCACCTCGCTTGAGCCCGGATAGCTCAGTCGGTAGAGCGTTAGGCTTTTAACCTAACGGTCCAGGGTTCGAGTACCTGTTCGGGGCATTCTGTTTTTGAAGAATCATCAATAATTTAAACTTCAGATCATTTAATTTCCAGTAAAATTATTGAAATTCTAATTCCAATTATTACGGGAGTTCATTTCGTTTCAGCTCGGATAGCTCAGTCGGTAGAGCGTTAGGCTATTAACCTAACGGTCCAGGGTTCGAGTCCCTGTTCGGGCGACTGTGTTTTTGAAGAATCATCAATAATTTAAACTTCAGATCATTTCACTTTCAATAAATTTATGTAAATTCTAATTCCAATTATTACGTGAGTTCACCTCGCTTGAGCCCGGATAGCTCAGTCGGTAGAGCGTTAGGCTTTTAACCTAACGGTCCAGGGTTCGAGTACCTGTTCGGGGCATTCTGTTTTTGAAGAATCATCAATAATTTAAACTTCAGATCATTTAATTTCCAGTAAAATTATTGAAATTCTAATTCCAATTATTACGGGAGTTCATTTCGTTTCAGCTCGGATAGCTCAGTCGGTAGAGCGTTAGGCTTCAAACCACGGTCCAGGGTTCGACTCCTTGTTCGGGCGACTGTGTTTTTGAAGAATCATCAATAATTTAAACTTCAGATCATTTAATTTCCAGTAAAATTATTGAAATTCTAATCCCAATTATTACGGGAGTTCATTTCGTTTCAGCCCGGATAGCTCAGTCGGTAGAGCGTTAGGCTTTTAACCTAACGGTCCAGGGTTCGAGTCCCTGTTCGGGCGACTCTGTTTTTAAAGAATCGTCAATAATTTAAACTTCAGATCATTTAATTTCCAGTAAAATTATTGAAATTCTAATCCCAAGAATTACGGGAGTTCATTTCGTTTCAGCTCGGATAGCTCAGTCGGTAGAGCGTTAGGCTTCAAACCACGGTCCAGGGTTCGACTCCTTGTTCGGGCGACTCTTTTTTTAAAGAATCATCAATAATTTAAACTTCAGGTCATTTAATTTCCAGTAAAATTATTGAAATTCTTATCCCAAATATTACGGGAGTTCACCTCGCTTGAGCCCGGATAGCTCAGTCGGTAGAGCGTTAGGCTTTTAACCTAACGGTCCAGGGTTCGAGTCCCTGTTCGGGCGACTGTGTTTTTGAAGAATCATCAATAATTTAAACTTCAAATCATTTAATTTCCAGTAAAATTATTGAAATTCTAATCCCAATTATTACGGGAGTTCATTTCGTTTCAGCCCGGATAGCTCAGTCGGTAGAGCGTTAGGCTTTTAACCTAACGGTCCAGGGTTCGAGTCCCTGTTCGGGCGACTCTGTTTTTAAAGAATCGTCAATAATTTAAACTTCAGATCATTTCACTTTCAATAAATTTATGTAAATTCTAATTCCAATTATTACGTGAGTTCACCTCGCTTGAGCCCGGATAGCTCAGTCGGTAGAGCGTTAGGCTTTTAACCTAACGGTCCAGGGTTCGAGTCCCTGTTTGGGCGACTGTGTTTTTGAAGAATCATCAATAATTTAAACTTCAGATCATTCAATTTCCAGTAAAATTATTGAAATTCTAATCCCAATTATTACGGGAGTTCATTTTGTTTCAGCCCGGATAGCTCAGTCGGTAGAGCGTTAGGCTTTTAACCTAACGGTCCAGGGTTCGAGTACCTGTTCGGGCCATTCTGTTTTGAAGAATCATCAATAAATTAAACTTCAGATCATTTCACTTTCAATAAATTTATGTAAATTCTAATTCCAATTATTGCGGGATTTAACTTCGTTTGAGACAGGATAGCTCAATCTGTAGAGCGTTAGGCTTTTAACCTAATGGTCCTGGATTCGAGTCCCTGTTCGGGAGACTCTGTTTTTGAAGAATCATCAATAATTTAAACTTCAGATCATAACACTTTCAATAAATTTATGTAAATTCTAATCCCAATTATTACGGGAGTTCATTTCGTTTCAGCCCAGATAGCTCAGTCGGTAGAGCGCTAGGCTTTTAACCTAACGGTCCAGGGTTCGAGTCCCTGTTCGGGCGACTCTGTTTTTAAAGAATCATCAACAATTTAAACTTCAGATCATTTCACTTTCAATAAATTTATGTAAATTCTAATTCCAATTATTACGGGATTTAACTTCGTTTGAGACAGGATAGCTCAGTCGGTAGAGCGTTAGGCTTTTAACCTAACGGTCCAGGGTTCGAGTCCCTGTTCGGGCGACTGTGTTTTTGAAGAATCATCAATAATTTAAACTTCAGATCATTTAATTTCCAGTAAAATTATTGAAATTCTAATCCCAATTATTACGGGAGTTCATTTCGTTTCAGCCCGGATAGCTCAGTCGGTAGAGCGTTAGGCTTTTAACCTAACGGTCCAGGGTTCGAGTTCCTGTTCGGGCGACTCTGTTTTTAAAGAATCGTCAATAATTTAAACTTCAGATCATTTAATTTCCAGTAAAATTATTGAAATTCTAATCCCAATTATTACGGGAGTTCATTTCGTTTCAGCCCGGATAGCTCAGTCGGTAGAGCGTTAAGCTTTTAACCTAACGGTCCAGGGTTCGAGTCCCTGTTCGGGCGACTCTGTTTTTAAAGAATCGTCAATAATTTAAACTTCAGATCATTTCACTTTCAATAAATTTATGTAAATTCTAATTCCAATTATTACGTGAGTTCACCTCGCTTGAGCCCGGATAGCTCAGTCGGTAGAGCGTTAGGCTTTTAACCTAACGGTCAAGGGTTTGAGTACCTGTTCGGGCCATTCTGTTTTTGAAGAATCATCAATAATTTAAACTTCAGAACATTAAATTTACGTAAATTCTAATTCCAATTATTACGTGAGTTCACCTCGCTTGAGCCCGGATAGCTCAGTCGGTAGAGCGTTATGCTTTTAACCTAACGGTCCAGGGTTCGAGTCCCTGTTCGGGCGACTGTGTTTTTGAAGAATCATCAATAATTTAAACTTCAGATCATTTAATTTCCAGTAAAATTATTGAAATTCTAATCCCAATTATTACGGGAGTTCATTTCGTTTCAGCCCGGATAGCTCAGTCGGTAGAGCGTTAGGCTTTTAACCTAACGGTCCAGGGTTCGAGTCCCTGTTCGGGCGACTCTGTTTTTAAAGAATCGTCAATAATTTAAACTTCAGATCATTTAATTTCCAGTAAAATTATTGAAATTCTAATCCCAATTATTACGGGAGTTCATTTCGTTTCAGCCCGGATAGCTCAGTCGGTAGAGCGTTAAGCTTTTAACCTAACGGTCCAGGGTTCGAGTCCCTGTTCGGGCGACTCTGTTTTTAAAGAATCGTCAATAATTTAAACTTCAGATCATTTCACTTTCAATAAATTTATGTAAATTCTAATTCCAATTATTACGTGAGTTCACCTCGCTTGAGCCCGGATAGCTCAGTCGGTAGAGCGTTAGGCTTTTAACCTAACGGTCAAGGGTTTGAGTACCTGTTCGGGCCATTCTGTTTTTGAAGAATCATCAATAATTTAAACTTCAGATCATTAAATTTACGTAAATTCTAATTCCAATTATTACGTGAGTTCACCTCGCTTGAGCCCGGATAGCTCAGTCGGTAGAGCGTTAGGGTTTTAACCTAACGGTCCAGGGTTCGAGTCCCTGTTCGGGCGACTGTGTTTTTGAAGAATCATCAATAATTTAAACTTCAGATCATTTAATTTCCAGTAAAATTTGTGAAATTCTAATCCCTATTATTACGGGAGTTCATTTCGTTTCGGCTCGGATAGCGCAGTCGGTTGAGCGTTAGGCTTCAAACCACGGTCCAGGGTTCGACTCCTTGTTCGGGCGACTGTGTTTTTGAAGAATCATCAATAATTTAAACTTCAGATCATTTAATTTCCAGTAAAATTATTGAAATTCTAATCCCAATTATTACTTGAGTTCACCTCGCTTGAGCCCGGATAGCTCAGTCGGTAGAGCATTAGGCTTTTAACCTAACGGTCCAGGGTTCGAGTCCCTGTTTGGGGAATTCTGTTTTTGAAGAATCATCAATAATTAAAACTTCAGATCATTTCACTTTCAATAAATTTATGTAAATTCTAATTCCAATTATTACGGGATTTAACTTCGTTTGAGACAGGATAGCTCAGTCGGTAGAGCGTTAGGCTTTTAACCTAACGGTCCAGGGTTCGAGTCTCTGTTCGGGCGACTCTGTTTTTGAAGAATCATCAATAATTTAAACTTCAGATCATTACACTTTCAATAAATTTATGTAAATTCTAATTCCAATTATTACGGGATTTAACTTCGTTTGAGACAGGATAGCTCAGTCGGTAGAGCGTTAGGCTTTTAACCTAACGGTCCAGGGTTCGAGTCTCTGTTCGGGCGACTCTGTTTTTGAAGAATCATCAATAATTTAAACTTCAGATCATTTAATTTCCAGTAAAATTATTGAAATTCTTATTCCAATTATTACGGGAGTTCACCTCGCTTGAGCCCAGACAGCTCAGTCGGTAGAGCGTTAGGCTTTTAACCTAACGGTCCAGGGTCGAGTCCCTGTTCAGGCGACTGTGTTTTTGAAGAATCATCAATAATTTAAACTTCAGATCATTTAATTTCCAGTAAAATTATTGAAATTCTAATCCCAATTATTACGGGAGTTCATTTCGTTTCAGCTCGGATAGCTCAGTCGGTAGAGCGTTAGGCTTCAAAACACGGTCCATGGTTCGACTCCTTGTTCGGGCCATTCTGTTTTTGAAGAATCATCAATAGTTTAAACTTCAGATCATTTAATTTCCAGTAAAATTATTGAAATTCTTATCCCAATTATTACGGGAGTTTACCTCGCTTGAGCCCGGATAGCTCAGTCGGTAGAGCGTTAGGCTTTTAACCTAACGGTCCAGGGTTCGAGTCCCTGTTCGGGCGACTCTGTTTTTAAAGAATCGTCAATAATTTAAACTTCAGATCATTTAATTTCCAGTAAAATTATTGAAATTCTAATCCCAATTATTACGGGAGTTCATTTCGTTCCAGCCCGGATAGCTCAGTCGGTAGAGCGTTAAACTTTTAACCTAACGGTCCAGGGTTCGAGTCCCTGTTCGGGCGACTCTGTTTTTAAAGAATCGTCAATAATTTAAACTTCAGATCATTTCACTTTCAATAAATTTATGTAAATTCTAATTCCAATTATTACGTGAGTTCACCTCGCTTGAGCCCGGATAGCTCAGTCGGTAGAGCGTTAGGCTTTTAACCTAACGGTCAAGGGTTTGAGTACCTGTTCGGGCCATTCTGTTTTTGAAGAATCATCAATAATTTAAACTTCAGATCATTAAATTTACGTAAATTCTAATTCCAATTATTACGTGAGTTCACCTCGCTTGAGCCCGGATAGCTCAGTCGGTAGAGCGTTAGGCTTTTAACCTAACGGTCCAGGGTTCGAGTCCCTGTTCGGGCGACTGTGTTTTTGAAGAATCATCAATAATTTAAACTTCAGATCATTTAATTTCCAGTAAAATTTTTGAAATTCTAATCCCAATTATTACGGGAGTTCATTTCGTTTCGGCTCGGATAGCGCAGTCGGTTGAGCGTTAGGCTTCAAACCACGGTCCAGGGTTCGACTCCTTGTTCGGGCGACTGTGTTTTTGAAGAATCATCAATAATTTAAACTTCAGATCATTTAATTTCCAGTAAAATTATTGAAATTCTAATCCCAATTATTACTTGAGTTCACCTCGCTTGAGCCCGGATAGCTCAGTCGGTAGAGCGTTAGGCTTTTAACCTAACGGTCCAGGGTTCGAGTCCCTGTTAGGGGAATTCTGTTTTTGAAGAATCATCAATAATTAAAACTTCAGATCATTTCACTTTCAATAAATTTATGTAAATTCTAATTCCAATTATTACGGGATTTAACTTCGTTCGAGACAGGATAGCTCAGTCGGTAAAGCGTTAGGCTTTTAACCTAACGGTCCTGGATTCGAGTCCCTGTTCGGGTGACTCTGTTTTTGAAGAATCATCAATAAATTAAACTTCAGATCATTACACTTTCAATAAATTTATGTAAATTCTAATTCCAATTATTACGGGATTTAACTTCGTTTGAGACAGGATAGCTCAGTCGGTAGAGCGTTAGGCTTTTAACCTAACGGTCCAGGGTTCGAGTCTCTGTTCGGGCGACTCTGTTTTTGAAGAATCATCAATAATTTAAACTTCAGATCATTTAATTTCCAGAAAAATTATTGAAATTCTTATCCCAATTATTACGGGAGTTCATTTCGTTTCAGCCCGGATAGCTCAGTCGGTAGAGCGTTAGGCTTTTAACCTAACGGTCCAGGGTTCGAGTCCCTGTTCGGGCGACTCTGTTTTTAAAGAATCGTCAATAATTTAAACTTCAGATCATTTCACTTTCAATAAATTTATGTAAATTCTAATTCCAATTATTACGGGATTTAACTTCGTTCGAGACAGGATAGCTCAGTCGGTAAAGCGTTAGGCTTTTAACCTAACGGTCCTGGATTCGAGTCCCTGTTCGGGTGACTCTGTTTTTGAAGAATCATCAATAAATTAAACTTCAGATCATTACACTTTCAATAAATTTATGTAAATTCTAATTCCAATTATTACGGGATTTAACTTCGTTTGAGACAGGATAGCTCAGTCGGTAGAGCGTTAGGCTTTTAACCTAACGGTCCAGGGTTCGAGTCTCTGTTCGGGCGACTCTGTTTTTGAAGAATCATCAATAATTTAAACTTCAGATCATTTAATTTCCAGAAAAATTATTGAAATTCTTATCCCAATTATTACGGGAGTTCATTTCGTTTCAGCCCGGATAGCTCAGTCGGTAGAGCGTTAGGCTTTTAACCTAACGGTCCAGGGTTCGAGTCCCTGTTCGGGCGACTCTGTTTTTAAAGAATCGTCAATAATTTAAACTTCAGATCATTTCACTTTCAATAAATTTATGTAAATTCTAATTCCAATTATTACGTGAGTTCATCTCGCTTGAGCCCGGATAGCTCAGTCGGTAGAGCGTTAGGCTTCAAACCACGGTCCAGGGTTCGACTCCTTGTTCGGGCGACTGTGTTTTTGAAGAATCATCAATAATTTAAACTTCAGATCATTTAATTTCCAGTAAAATTATTGAAATTCTAATCCCAATTATTACGGGAGTTCATTTCGTTTCAGCCCGGATAGCTCAGTCGGTAGAGCGTTAGGCTTTTAACCTAACGGTCCAGGGTTCGAGTCCCTGTTCGGGCGACTCTGTTTTTAAAGAATCGTCAATAATTTAAACTTCAGATCATTTCACTTTCAATAAATTTATGTAAATTCTAATTCCAATTATTACGTGAGTTCATCTCGCTTGAGCCCGGATAGCTCAGTCGGTAGAGCGTTAGGCTTTTAACCTAACGGTCCAGGGTTCGAGTCCCTGTTCGGGCGACTGTGTTTTTGAAGAATCATCAATAATTTAAACTTCAGATCATTTAATTTCCAGTAAAATTATTGAAATTCTAATCCCAATTATTACGGGAGTTCATTTCGTTTCAGCCCGGATAGCTCAGTCGGTAGAGCGTTAGGCTTTTAACCTAACGGTCCAGGGTTCGAGTCCCTGTTCGGGCGACTCTGTTTTTGAAGAATCATCAATAATTTAAACTTCAGATCATTTCACTTTCAATAAATTTATGTAAATTCTAATTCCAATTATTACGGGATTTAACTTCGTTTGAGACAGGATAGCTCAGTCGGTAGAGCGTTAGGCTTTTAACCTAACGGTCCAGGGTTCGAGTCCCTGTTCGGGCGACTGTGTTTTTAGGGAGTTCACCTCGCTTGAGCCCGGATAGCTCAGTTGGTATAGCGTTAGGCTTCTAACCTAACGGTCCAGGGTTCGAGTACCTGTTCGGGCCATTCTGTTTTTGAAGAATCATCAATAATTTAAACTTCAGATCATTTAATTTCCAGTAAAATGATTGAAATTCTTATTCCAATTATTACGGGAGTTCACATCGCTTGAGCCCGGATAGCTCAGTCGGTAGAGCGTTAGGCTATTAACCTAACGGTCCAGGGTTCGAGTCCCTGTTCGGGCGACTGTGTTTTTGAAGAATCATCAATAATTTAAACTTCAGATCATTTCACTTTCAATAAATTTATGTAAATTCTAATTCCAATTATTACGTGAGTTCACCTCGCTTGAGCCCGGATAGCTCAGTCGGTAGAGCGTTAGGCTTTTAACCTAACGGTCCAGGGTTCGAGTACCTGTTCGGGCCATTCTGTTTTTGAAGAATCATCAATAATTTAAACTTCAGATCATTTAATTTCCAGTAAAATTATTGAAATTCTAATTCCAATTATTACGGGAGTTCATTTCGTTTCAGCTCGGATAGCTCAGTCGGTAGAGCGTTAGGCTTCAAACCACGGTCCAGGGTTCGACTCCTTGTTCGGGCGACTGTGTTTTTGAAGAATCATCAATAATTTAAACTTCAGATCATTTAATTTCCAGTAAAATTATTGAAATTCTAATCCCAATTATTACGGGAGTTCATTTCGTTTCAGCCCTCATAGCTCAGTCGGTAGAGCGTTAGGCTTTTAACCTAACGGTCCAGGGTTCGAGTCCCTGTTCGGGCGACTCTGTTTTTAAAGAATCGTCAATAATTTAAACTTCAGATCATTTAATTTCCAGTAAAATTATTGAAATTCTAATCCCAAGAATTACGGGAGTTCATTTCGTTTCAGCTCGGATAGCTCAGTCGGTAGAGCGTTAGGCTTCAAACCACGGTCCAGGGTTCGACTCCTTGTTCGGGCGACTCTTTTTTTAAAGAATCATCAATAATTTAAACTTCAGGTCATTTAATTTCCAGTAAAATTATTGAAATTCTTATCCCAATTATTACGGGAGTTCACTTCGCTTGAGCCCGGATAGCTCAGTCGGTAGAGCGTTAGGCTTTTAACCTAACGGTCCAGGGTTCGAGTCCCTGTTCGGGCGACTGTGTTTTTGAAGAATCATCAATAATTTAAACTTCAAATCATTTAATTTCCAGTAAAATTATTGAAATTCTAATCCCAATTATTACGGGAGTTCATTTCGTTTCAGCCCGGATAGCTCAGTCGGTAGAGCGTTAGGCTTTTAACCTAACGGTCCAGGGTTCGAGTCCCTGTTCGGGCGACTCTGTTTTTAAAGAATCGTCAATAATTTAAACTTCAGATCATTTCACTTTCAATAAATTTATGTAAATTCTAATTCCAATTATTACGTGAGTTCACCTCGCTTGAGCCCGGATAGCTCAGTCGGTAGAGCGTTAGGCTTTTAACCTAACGGTCCAGGGTTCGAGTCCCTGTTTGGGCGACTGTGTTTTTGAAGAATCATCAATAATTTAAACTTCAGATCATTCAATTTCCAGTAAAATTATTGAAATTCTAATCCCAATTATTACGAGAGTTCATTTTGTTTCAGCCCGGATAGCTCAGTCGGTAGAGCGTTAGGCTTTTAACCTAACGGTCCAGGGTTCGAGTACCTGTTCGGGCCATTCTGTTTTGAAGAATCATCAATAATTTAAACTTCAGATCATTTCACTTTCAATAAATTTATGTAAATTCTAATTCCAATTATTGCGGGATTTAACTTCGTTTGAGACAGGATAGCTCAATCTGTAGAGCGTTAGGCTTTTAACCTAATGGTCCTGGATTCGAGTCCCTGTTCGGGAGACTCTGTTTTTGAAGAATCATCAATAATTTAAACTTCAGATCATAACACTTTCAATAAATTTATGTAAATTCTAATCCCAATTATTACGGGAGTTCATTTCGTTTCAGCCCAGATAGCTCAGTCGGTAGAGCGCTAGGCTTTTAACCTAACGGTCCAGGGTTCGAGTCCCTGTTCGGGCGACTCTGTTTTTAAAGAATCATCAATAATTTAAACTTCAGATCATTTCACTTTCAATAAATTTATGTAAATTGTAATTCCAATTATTACGGGATTTAACTTCGTTTGAGACAGGATAGCTCAGTCGGTAGAGCGTTAGGCTTTTAACCTAACGGTCCAGGGTTCGAGTCCCTGTTCGGGCGACTGTGTTTTTGAAGAATCATCAATAATTTAAACTTCAGATCATTTAATTTCCAGTAAAATTATTGAAATTCTAATCCCAATTATTACGGGAGTTCATTTCGTTTCAGCCCGGATAGCTCAGTCGGTAGAGCGTTAGGCTTTTAACCTAACGGTCCAGGGTTCGAGTTCCTGTTCGGGCGACTCTGTTTTTAAAGAATCGTCAATAATTTAAACTTCAGATCATTTAATTTCCAGTAAAATTATTGAAATTCTAATCCCAATTATTACGGGAGTTCATTTCGTTTCAGCCCGGATAGCTCAGTCGGTAGAGCGTTAAGCTTTTAACCTAACGGTCCAGGGTTCGAGTCCCTGTTCGGGCGACTCTGTTTTTAAAGAATCGTCAATAATTTAAACTTCAGATCATTTCACTTTCAATAAATTTATGTAAATTCTAATTCCAATTATTACGTGAGTTCACCTCGCTTGAGCCCGGATAGCTTAGTCGGTAGAGCGTTAGGCTTTTAACCTAACGGTCAAGGGTTTGAGTACCTGTTCGGGCCATTCTGTTTTTGAAGAATCATCAATAATTTAAACTTCAGAACATTAAATTTACGTAAATTCTAATTCCAATTATTACGTGAGTTCACCTCGCTTGAGCCCGGATAGCTCACTCGGTAGAGCGTTATGCTTTTAACCTAACGGTCCAGGGTTCGAGTCCCCGTTCGGGCGACTGTGTTTTTGAAAAATCATCAATAATTTAAACTTCAGATCATTTAATTTCCAGTAAAATTATTGAAATTCTAATCCCAATTATTACGGGAGTTCATTTCGTTTCAGCCCGGATAGCTCAGTCGGTAGAGCGTTAGGCTTTTAACCTAACGGTCCAGGGTTCGAGTCCCTGTTCGGGCGACTCTGTTTTTAAAGAATCGTCAATAATTTAAACTTCAGATCATTTAATTTCCAGTAAAATTATTGAAATTCTAATCCCAATTATTACGGGAGTTCATTTCGTTTCAGCCCGGATAGCTCAGTCGGTAGAGCGTTAAGCTTTTAACCTAACGGTCCAGGGTTCGAGTCCCTGTTCGGGCGACTCTGTTTTTAAAGAATCGTCAATAATTTAAACTTCAGATCATTTAATTTCCAGTAAAATTATTGAAATTCTAATCCCAATTATTACGGGAGTTCATTTCGTTTCAGCCCGGATAGCTCAGTCGGTAGAGCGTTAAGCTTTTAACCTAACGGTCCAGGGTTCGAGTCCCTGTTCGGGCGACTCTGTTTTTAAAGAATCGTCAATAATTTAAACTTCAGATCATTTCACTTTCAATAAATTTATGTAAATTCTAATTCCAATTATTACGTGAGTTCACCTCGCTTGAGCCCGGATAGCTCAGTCGGTAGAGCGTTAGGCTTTTAACCTAACGGTCAAGGGTTTGAGTACCTGTTCGGGCCATTCTGTTTTTGAAGAATCATCAATAATTTAAACTTCAGATCATTAAATTTACGTAAATTCTAATTCCAATTATTACGTGAGTTCACCTCGCTTGAGCCCGGATAGCTCAGTCGGTAGAGCGTTAGGCTTTTAACCTTACGGTCCAGGGTTCGAGTCCCTGTTCGGGCGACTGTGTTTTTGAAGAATCATCAATAATTTAAACTTCAGATCATTTAATTTCCAGTAAAATTTTTGAAATTCTAATCCCAATTATTACGGGAGTTCATTTCGTTTCGGCTCGGATAGCGCAGTCGGTTGAGCGTTAGGCTTCAAACCACGGTCCAGGGTTCGACTCCTTGTTCGGGCGACTGTGTTTTTGAAGAATCATCAATAATTTAAACTTCAGATCATTTAATTTCCAGTAAAATTATTGAAATTCTAATCCCAATTATTACTTGAGTTCACCTCGCTTGAGCCCGGATAGCTCAGTCGGTAGAGCGTTAGGCTTTTAACCTAACGGTCCAGGGTTCGAGTCCCTGTTTGGGGAATTCTGTTTTTGAAGAATCATCAATAATTAAAACTTCAGATCATTTCACTTTCAATAAATTTATGTAAATTCTAATTCCAATTATTACGGGATTTAACTTCGTTTGAGACAGGATAGCTCAGTCGGTAGAGCGTTAGGCTTTTAACCTAACGGTCCAGGGTTCGAGTCTCTGTTCGGGCGACTCTGTTTTTGAAGAATCATCAATAATTTAAACTTCAGATCATTACACTTTCAATAAATTTATGTAAATTCTAATTCCAATTATTACGGGATTTAACTTCGTTTGAGACAGGATAGCTCACTCGGTAGAGCGTTAGGCTTCAAACCTAACGGTCCAGGGTTCGACTCCTTGTTCGGGCGACTCTGTTTTTAGGGAGTTCACCTCGCTTGAGCCCGGATAGCTCAGTCGGTAGAGCGTTATGCTTTTAACCTAACGGTCCAGGGTTCGAGTCCCTCTTCGGGCGACTGTGTTTTTGAAGAATCATCAATAATTTAAACTTCAGATCATTTAATTTCCAGTAAAATTATTGAAATTCTAATCCCAATTATTACGGGAGTTCATTTCGTTTCAGCCCGGATAGCTCAGTCGGTAGAGCGTTAGGCTTTTAACCTAACGGTCCAGGGTTCGAGTCCCTGTTCGGGAGACTCTGTTTTTGAAGAATCATCAATAATTTAAACTTCAGATCATTTCACTTTCAATAAATTTATGTAAATTCTAATTCCAATTATTACGGGATTTAACTTCGTTTGAGACAGGATAGCTCAGTCGGTAGAGCGTTAGGATTTTAACCTAACGGTCCAGGGTTCGAGTCCCTGTTCGGGCCATTCTGTTTTTGAAGAATCATCAATAATTTAAACTTCAGATCATTTAATTTCCAGTAAAATTATTGAAATTCTTATTCCAATTATTACGGGAGTTCACATCGCTTGAGCCCGGATAGCTCAGTCGGTAGAGCGTTAGGCTATTAACCTAACGGTCCAGGGTTCGAGTCCCTGTTCGGGCGACTGTGTTTTTGAAGAATCATCAATAATTTAAACTTCAGATCATTTCACTTTCAATAAATTTATGTAAATTCTAATTCCAATTATTACGTGAGTTCACCTCGCTTGAGCCCGGATAGCTCAGTCGGTAGAGCGTTAGGCTTTTAACCTAACGGTCCAGGGTTCGAGTACCTGTTCGGGGCATTCTGTTTTTGAAGAATCATCAATAATTTAAACTTCAGATCATTTAATTTCCAGTAAACTTATTGAAATTCTAATCATAATTATTACGGGAGTTCATTTCGTTTCAGCCCGGATAGCTCAGTCGGTAGAGCGTTAGGCTTTTAACCTAACGGTCCAGGGTTCGAGTCCCTGTTCGGGCGACTCTTTTTTTAAAGAATCATCAATAATTTAAACTTCAGGTCATTTAATTTCCAGTAAAATTATTGAAATTCTTATCCCAAATATTACGGGAGTTCACCTCGCTTGAGCCCGGATAGCTCAGTCGGTAGAGCGTTAGGCTTTTAACCTAACGGTCCAGGGTTCGAGTCCCTGTTCGGGCGACTGTGTTTTTGAAGAATCATCAATAATTTAAACTTCAAATCATTTAATTTCCAGTAAAATTATTGAAATTCTAATCCCAATTATTACGGGAGTTCATTTCGTTTCAGCCCGGATAGCTCAGTCGGTAGAGCGTTAGGCTTTTAACCTAACGGTCCAGGGTTCGAGTCCCTGTTCGGGCGACTCTTTTTTTAAAGAATCATCAATAATTTAAACTTCAGGTCATTTAATTTCCAGTAAAATTATTGAAATTCTTATCCCAAATATTACGGGAGTTCACCTCGCTTGAGCCCGGATAGCTCAGTCGGTAGAGCGTTAGGCTTTTAACCTAACGGTCCAGGGTTCGAGTCCCTGTTCGGGCGACTGTGTTTTTGAAGAATCATCAATAATTTAAACTTCAAATCATTTAATTTCCAGTAAAATTATTGAAATTCTAATCCCAATTATTACGGGAGTTCATTTCGTTTCAGCCCGGATAGCTCAGTCGGTAGAGCGTTAGGCTTTTAACCTAACGGTCCAGGGTTCGAGTCCCTGTTCGGGCGACTCTGTTTTTAAAGAATCGTCAATAATTTAAACTTCAGATCATTTCACTTTCAATAAATTTATGTAAATTCTAATTCCAATTATTACGTGAGTTCACCTCGCTTGAGCCCGGATAGCTCAGTCGGTAGAGCGTTAGGCTTTTAACCTAACGGTCCAGGGTTCGAGTCCCTGTTTGGGTGACTGTGTTTTTGAAGAATCATCAATAATTTAAACTTCAGATCATTCAATTTCCAGTAAAATTATTGAAATTCTAATCCCAATTATTACGGGAGTTCATTTTGTTTCAGCCCGGATAGCTCAGTCGGTAGAGCGTTAGGCTTTTAACCTAACGGTCCAGGGTTCGAGTACCTGTTCGGGCCATTCTGTTTTGAAGAATCATCAATAAATTAAACTTCAGATCATTTCACTTTCAATAAATTTATGTAAATTCTAATTCCAATTATTACGGGATTTAACTTCGTTTGAGACAGGATAGCTCAATCTGTAGAGCGTTAGGCTTTTAACCTAATGGTCCTGGATTCGAGTCCCTGTTCGGGAGACTCTGTTTTTGAAGAATCATCAATAATTTAAACTTCAGATCATAACACTTTCAATAAATTTATGTAAATTCTAATCCCAATTATTACGGGAGTTCATTTCGTTTCAGCCCAGATAGCTCAGTCGGTAGAGCGCTAGGCTTTTAACCTAACGGTCCAGGGTTCGAGTCCCTGTTCGGGCGACTCTGTTTTTAAAGAATCATCAACAATTTAAACTTCAGATCATTTCACTTTCAATAAATTTATGTAAATTCTAATTCCAATTATTACGGGATTTAACTTCGTTTGAGACAGGATAGCTCAGTCGGTAGAGCGTTAGGCTTTTAACCTAACGGTCCAGGGTTCGAGTCCCTGTTCGGGCGACTGTGTTTTTGAAGAATCATCAATAATTTAAACTTCAGATCATTTAATTTACGTAAATTCTAATTCCAATTATTACGTGAGTTCACCTCGCTTGAGCCCGGATAGCTCAGTCGGTAGAGCGTTATGCTTTTAACCTAACGGTCCAGGGTTCGAGTCCCTGTTCGGGCGACTGTGTTTTTGAAGAATCATCAATAATTTAAACTTCAGATCATTTAATTTCCAGTAAAATTATTGAAATTCTAATCCCAATTATTACGGGAGTTCATTTCGTTTCAGCCCGGATAGCTCAGTCGGTAGAGCGTTAGGCTTTTAACCTAACGGTCCAGGGTTCGAGTCCCTGTTCGGGCGACTCTGTTTTTAAAGAATCGTCAATAATTTAAACTTCAGATCATTTAATTTCCAGTAAAATTATTGAAATTCTAATCCCAATTATTACGGGAGTTCATTTCGTTTCAGCCCGGATAGCTCAGTCGGTAGAGCGTTAAGCTTTTAACCTAACGGTCCAGGGTTCGAGTCCCTGTTCGGGCGACTCTGTTTTTAAAGAATCGTCAATAATTTAAACTTCAGATCATTTCACTTTCAATAAATTTATGTAAATTCTAATTCCAATTATTACGTGAGTTCACCTCGCTTGAGCCCGGATAGCTCAGTCGGTAGAGCGTTAGGCTTTTAACCTAACGGTCCAGGGTTCGAGTCCCTGTTCGGGCGACTGTGTTTTTGAAGAATCATCAATAATTTAAACTTCAGATCATTTAATTTCCAGTAAAATTTTTGAAATTCTAATCCCAATTATTACGGGAGTTCATTTCGTTTCGGCTCGGATAGCGCAGTCGGTTGAGCGTTAGGCTTCAAACCACGGTCCAGGGTTCGACTCCTTGTTCGGGCGACTGTGTTTTTGAAGAATCATCAATAATTTAAACTTCAGATCATTTAATTTCCAGTAAAATTATTGAAATTCTAATCCCAATTATTACTTGAGTTCACCTCGCTTGAGCCCGGATAGCTCAGTCGGTAGAGCGTTAGGCTTTTAACCTAACGGTCCAGGGTTCGAGTCCCTGTTTGGGGAATTCTGTTTTTGAAGAATCATCAATAATTAAAACTTCAGATCATTTCACTTTCAATAAATTTATGTAAATTCTAATTCCAATTATTACGGGATTTAACTTCGTTTGAGACAGGATAGCTCAGTCGGTAGAGCGTTAGGCTTTTAACCTAACGGTCCAGGGTTCGAGTCTCTGTTCGGGCGACTCTGTTTTTGAAGAATCATCAATAATTTAAACTTCAGATCATTACACTTTCAATAAATTTATGTAAATTCTAATTCCAATTATTACGGGATTTAACTTCGTTTGAGACAGGATAGCTCAGTCGGTAGAGCGTTAGGCTTTTAACCTAACGGTCCAGGGTTCGAGTCTCTGTTCGGGCGACTCTGTTTTTGAAGAATCATCAATAATTTAAACTTCAGATCATTTAATTTCCAGTAAAATTATTGAAATTCTTATTCCAATTATTACGGGAGTTCACCTCGCTTGAGCCCAGATAGCTCAGTCGGTAGAGCGTTAGGCTTTTAACCTAACGGTCCAGGGTCGAGTCCCTGTTCGGGCGACTGTGTTTTTGAAGAATCATCAATAATTTAAACTTCAGATCATTTAATTTCCAGTAAAATTATTGAAATTCTAATCCCAATTATTACGGGAGTTCATTTCGTTTCAGCTCGGATAGCTCAGTCGGTAGAGCGTTAGGCTTCAAAACACGGTCCAGGGTTCGACTCCTTGTTCGGGCCATTCTGTTTTTGAAGAATCATCAATAGTTTAAACTTCAGATCATTTAATTTCCAGTAAAATTATTGAAATTCTTATCCCAATTATTACGGGAGTTTACCTCGCTTGAGCCCGGATAGCTCAGTCGGTAGAGCGTTAGGCTTTTAACCTAACGGTCCAGGGTTCGAGTCCCTGTTCGGGCGACTCTGTTTTTAAAGAATCGTCAATAATTTAAACTTCAGATCATTTAATTTCCAGTAAAATTATTGAAATTCTAATCCCAATTATTACGGGAGTTCATTTCGTTCCAGCCCGGATAGCTCAGTCGGTAGAGCGTTAAACTTTTAACCTAACGGTCCAGGGTTCGAGTCCCTGTTCGGGCGACTCTGTTTTTAAAGAATCGTCAATAATTTAAACTTCAGATCATTTCACTTTCAATAAATTTATGTAAATTCTAATTCCAATTATTACGTGAGTTCACCTCGCTTGAGCCCGGATAGCTCAGTCGGTAGAGCGTTAGGCTTTTAACCTAACGGTCAAGGGTTTGAGTACCTGTTCGGGCCATTCTGTTTTTGAAGAATCATCAATAATTTAAACTTCAGATCATTAAATTTACGTAAATTCTAATTCCAATTATTACGTGAGTTCACCTCGCTTGAGCCCGGATAGCTCAGTCGGTAGAGCGTTAGGCTTTTAACCTAACGGTCCAGGGTTCGAGTCCCTGTTCGGGCGACTGTGTTTTTGAAGAATCATCAATAATTTAAACTTCAGATCATTTAATTTCCAGTAAAATTTTTGAAATTCTAATCCCAATTATTACGGGAGTTCATTTCGTTTCGGCTCGGATAGCGCAGTCGGTTGAGCGTTAGGCTTCAAACCACGGTCCAGGGTTCGACTCCTTGTTCGGGCGACTGTGTTTTTGAAGAATCATCAATAATTTAAACTTCAGATCATTTAATTTCCAGTAAAATTATTGAAATTCTAATCCCAATTATTACTTGAGTTCACCTCGCTTGAGCCCGGATAGCTCAGTCGGTAGAGCGTTAGGCTTTTAACCTAACGGTCCAGGGTTCGAGTCCCTGTTTGGGGAATTCTGTTTTTGAAGAATCATCAATAATTAAAACTTCAGATCATTTCACTTTCAATAAATTTATGTAAATTCTAATTCCAATTATTACGGGATTTAACTTCGTTTGAGACAGGATAGCTCAGTCGGTAGAGCGTTAGGCTTTTAACCTAACGGTCCAGGGTTCGAGTCTCTGTTCGGGCGACTCTGTTTTTGAAGAATCATCAATAATTTAAACTTCAGATCATTACACTTTCAATAAATTTATGTAAATTCTAATTCCAATTATTACGGGATTTAACTTCGTTTGAGACAGGATAGCTCAGTCGGTAGAGCGTTAGGCTTTTAACCTAACGGTCCAGGGTTCGAGTCTCTGTTCGGGCGACTCTGTTTTTGAAGAATCATCAATAATTTAAACTTCAGATCATTTAATTTCCAGTAAAATTATTGAAATTCTTATTCCAATTATTACGGGAGTTCACCTCGCTTGAGCCCAGATAGCTCAGTCGGTAGAGCGTTAGGCTTTTAACCTAACGGTCCAGGGTCGAGTCCCTGTTCGGGCGACTGTGTTTTTGAAGAATCATCAATAATTTAAACTTCAGATCATTTAATTTCCAGTAAAATTATTGAAATTCTAATCCCAATTATTACGGGAGTTCATTTCGTTTCAGCTCGGATAGCTCAGTCGGTAGAGCGTTAGGCTTCAAAACACGGTCCAGGGTTCGACTCCTTGTTCGGGCCATTCTGTTTTTGAAGAATCATCAATAGTTTAAACTTCAGATCATTTAATTTCCAGTAAAATTATTGAAATTCTTATCCCAATTATTACGGGAGTTTACCTCGCTTGAGCCCGGATAGCTCAGTCGGTAGAGCGTTAGGCTTTTAACCTAACGGTCCAGGGTTCGAGTCCCTGTTCGGGCGACTCTGTTTTTAAAGAATCGTCAATAATTTAAACTTCAGATCATTTAATTTCCAGTAAAATTATTGAAATTCTAATCCCAATTATTACGGGAGTTCATTTCGTTCCAGCCCGGATAGCTCAGTCGGTAGAGCGTTAAACTTTTAACCTAACGGTCCAGGGTTCGAGTCCCTGTTCGGGCGACTCTGTTTTTAAAGAATCGTCAATAATTTAAACTTCAGATCATTTCACTTTCAATAAATTTATGTAAATTCTAATTCCAATTATTACGTGAGTTCACCTCGCTTGAGCCCGGATAGCTCAGTCGGTAGAGCGTTAGGCTTTTAACCTAACGGTCAAGGGTTTGAGTACCTGTTCGGGCCATTCTGTTTTTGAAGAATCATCAATAATTTAAACTTCAGATCATTAAATTTACGTAAATTCTAATTCCAATTATTACGTGAGTTCACCTCGCTTGAGCCCGGATAGCTCAGTCGGTAGAGCGTTAGGCTTTTAACCTAACGGTCCAGGGTTCGAGTCCCTGTTCGGGCGACTGTGTTTTTGAAGAATCATCAATAATTTAAACATCAGATCATTTAATTTCCAGTAAAATTTTTGAAATTCTAATCCCAATTATTACGGGAGTTCATTTCGTTTCGGCTCGGATAGCGCAGTCGGTTGAGCGTTAGGCTTCAAACCACGGTCCAGGGTTCGACTCCTTGTTCGGGCGACTGTGTTTTTGAAGAATCATCAATAATTTAAACTTCAGATCATTTAATTTCCAGTAAAATTATTGAAATTCTAATCCCAATTATTACTTGAGTTCACCTCGCTTGAGCCCGGATAGCTCAGTCGGTAGAGCGTTAGGCTTTTAACCTAACGGTCCAGGGTTCGAGTCCCTGTTTGGGGAATTCTGTTTTTGAAGAATCATCAATAATTAAAACTTCAGATCATTTCACTTTCAATAAATTTATGTAAATTCTAATTCCAATTATTACGGGATTTAACTTCGTTCGAGACAGGATAGCTCAGTCGGTAAAGCGTTAGGCTTTTAACCTAACGGTCCTGGATTCGAGTCCCTGTTCGGGTGACTCTGTTTTTGAAGAATCATCAATAATTTAAACTTCAGATCATTACACTTTCAATAAATTTATGTAAATTCTAATTCCAATTATTACGGGATTTAACTTCGTTTGAGACAGGATAGCTCAGTCGGTAGAGCGTTAGGCTTTTAACCTAACGGTCCAGGGTTCGAGTCTCTGTTCGGGCGACTCTGTTTTTGAAGAATCATCAATAATTTAAACTTCAGATCATTTAATTTCCAGAAAAATTATTGAAATTCTTATCCCAATTATTACGGGAGTTCACCTCGCTTGATCCCGGATAGCTCAGTCGGTAGAGCGTTAGGCTTTTAACCTAACGGTCCAGGGTTCGAGTCCCTGTTCGGGCGACTGTGTTTTTGAAGAATCATCAATAATTTAAACTTCAGATCATTTAATTTCCAGTAAAAGTATTGAAATTCTAATCCCAATTATTACGGGACTTCATTTCGTTTCAGCCCGGATAGCTCAGTCGGTAGAGCGTTAGGCTTTTAACCTAACGGTCCAGGGTTCGAGTCCCTGTTCGCGCGACTCTGTTTTTAAAGAATCGTCAATAATTTAAACTTCAGATCATTTCACTTTCAATAAATTTATGTAAATTCTAATTCCAATTATTACGGGATTTAACTTCGTTTGAGACAGGATAGCTCAGTCGGTAGAGCGTTAGGCTTTTAACCTAACGGTCCAGGGTACGAGTCCCTGTTCGGGCGACTCTGTTTTTGAAGAATCATCAATAATTTAAACTTCAGATCATTCAATTTCCAGTAAAATTATGGAAATTCTAATCCCAATTATTACGGGAGTTCATTTTGTTTCAGCCCGGATAGCTCAGTCGGTAGAGCGTTAGGCTTTTAACCTAACGGTCCAGGGTTCGAGTACCTGTTCGGGCCATTCTGTTTTGAAGAATCATCAATAAATTAAACTTCAGATCATTTCACTTTCAATAAATTTATGTAAATTCTAATTCCAATTATTGCGGGATTTAACTTCGTTTGAGACAGGATAGCTCAATCTGTAGAGCGTTAGGCTTTTAACCTAATGGTCCTGGATTCGAGTCCCTGTTCGGGAGACTCTGTTTTTGAAGAATCATCAATAATTTAAACTTCAGATCATAACACTTTCAATAAATTTATGTAAATTCTAATCCCAATTATTACGGGAGTTCATTTCGTTTCAGCCCAGATAGCTCAGTCGGTAGAGCGCTAGGCTTTTAACCTAACGGTCCAGGGTTCGAGTCCCTGTTCGGGCGACTCTGTTTTTAAAGAATCATCAATAATTTAAACTTCAGATCATTTCACTTTCAATAAATTTATGTAAATTCTAATTCCAATTATTACGGGATTTAACTTCGTTTGAGACAGGATAGCTCAGTCGGTAGAGCGTTAGGCTTTTAACCTAACGGTCCAGGGTTCGAGTCCCTGTTCGGGCGACTGTGTTTTTGAAGAATCATCAATAATTTAAACTTCAGATCATTTAATTTCCAGTAAAATTTTTGAAATTCTAATCCCAATTATTACGGGAGTTCATTTCGTTTCAGCCCGGATAGCTCAGTCGGTAGAGCGTTAGGCTTTTAACCTAACGGTCCAGGGTTCGAGTTCCTGTTCGGGCGACTCTGTTTTTAAAGAATCGTCAATAATTTAAACTTCAGATCATTTTATTTCCAGTAAAATTATTGAAATTCTAATCCCAATTATTACGGGAGTTCATTTCGTTTCAGCCCGGATAGCTCAGTCGGTAGAGCGTTAAGCTTTTAACCTAACGGTCCAGGGTTCGAGTCCCTGTTCGGGCGACTCTGTTTTTAAAGAATCGTCAATAATTTAAACTTCAGATCATTTCACTTTCAATAAATTTATGTAAATTCTAATTCCAATTATTACGTGAGTTCACCTCGCTTGAGCCCGGATAGCTCAGTCGGTAGAGCGTTAGGCTTTTAACCTAACGGTCAAGGGTTTGAGTACCTGTTCGGGCCATTCTGTTTTTGAAGAATCATCAATAATTTAAACTTCAGAACATTAAATTTACGTAAATTCTAATTCCAATTATTACGTGAGTTCACCTCGCTTGAGCCCGGATAGCTCAGTCGGTAGAGCGTTATGCTTTTAACCTAACGGTCCAGGGTTCGAGTCCCTGTTCGGGCGACTGTGTTTTTGAAGAATCATCAATAATTTAAACTTCAGATCATTTAATTTCCAGTAAAATTATTGAAATTCTAATCCCAATTATTACGGGAGTTCATTTCGTTTCAGCCCGGATAGCTCAGTCGGTAGAGCGTTAGGCTTTTAACCTAACGGTCCAGGGTTCGAGTCCCTGTTCGGGCGACTCTGTTTTTAAAGAATCGTCAATAATTTAAACTTCAGATCATTTAATTTCCAGTAAAATTATTGAAATTCTAATCCCAATTATTACGGGAGTTCATTTCGTTTCAGCCCGGATAGCTCAGTCGGTAGAGCGTTAAGCTTTTAACCTAACGGTAAAGGGTTCGAGTCCCTGTTCGGGCGACTCTGTTTTTAAAGAATCGTCAATAATTTAAACTTCAGATCATTTAATTTCCAGTAAAATTATTGAAATTCTAATCCCAATTATTACGGGAGTTCATTTCGTTTCAGCCCGGATAGCTCAGTCGGTAGAGCGTTAAGCTTTTAACCTAACGGTCCAGGGTTCGAGTCCCTGTTCGGGCGACTCTGTTTTTAAAGAATCGTCAATAATTTAAACTTCAGATCATTTCACTTTCAATAAATTTATGTAAATTCTAATTCCAATTATTACGTGAGTTCACCTCGCTTGAGCCCGGATAGCTCAGTCGGTAGAGCGTTAGGCTTTTAACCTAACGGTCAAGGGTTTGAGTACCTGTTCGGGCCATTCTGTTTTTGAAGAATCATCAATAATTTAAACTTCAGATCATTAAATTTACGTAAATTCTAATTCCAATTATTACGTGAGTTCACCTCGCTTGAGCCCGGATAGCTCAGTCGGTAGAGCGTTAGGCTTTTAACCTAACGGTCCAGGGTTCGAGTCCCTGTTCGGGCGACTGTGTTTTTGAAGAATCATCAATAATTTAAACTTCAGATCATTTAATTTCCAGTAAAATTTTTGAAATTCTAATCCCAATTATTACGGGAGTTCATTTCGTTTCGGCTCGGATAGCGCAGTCGGTTGAGCGTTAGGCTTCAAACCACGGTCCAGGGTTCGACTCCTTGTTCGGGCGACTGTGTTTTTGAAGAATCATCAATAATTTAAACTTCAGATCATTTAATTTCCAGTAAAATTATTGAAATTCTAATCCCAATTATTACTTGAGTTCACCTCGCTTGAGCCCGGATAGCTCAGTCGGTAGAGCGTTAGGCTTTTAACCTAACGGTCCAGGGTTCGAGTCCCTGTTTGTGGAATTCTGTTTTTGAAGAATCATCAATAATTAAAACTTCAGATCATTTCACTTTCAATAAATTTATGTAAATTCTAATTCCAATTATTACGGGATTTAACTTCGTTTGAGACAGGATAGCTCAGTCGGTAGAGCGTTAGGCTTTTAACCTAACGGTCCAGGGTTCGAGTCTCTGTTCGGGCGACTCTGTTTTTGAAGAATCATCAATAATTTAAACTTCAGATCATTACACTTTCAATAAATTTATGTAAATTCTAATTCCAATTATTACGGGATTTAACTTCGTTTGAGACAGGATAGCTCAGTCGGTAGAGCGTTAGGCTTTTAACCTAACGGTCCAGGGTTCGAGTCTCTGTTCGGGCGACTCTGTTTTTGAAGAATCATCAATAATTTAAACTTCAGATCATTTAATTTCCAGTAAAATTATTGAAATTCTTATTCCAATTATTACGGGAGTTCACCTCGCTTGAGCCCAGATAGCTCAGTCGGTACAGCGTTAGGCTTTTAACCTAACGGTCCAGGGTCGAGTCCCTGTTCGGGCGACTGTGTTTTTGAAGAATCATCAATAATTTAAACTTCAGATCATTTAATTTCCAGTAAAATTATTGAAATTCTAATCCCAATTATTACGGGAGTTCATTTCGTTTCAGCTCGGATAGCTCAGTCGGTAGAGCGTTAGGCTTCAAAACACGGTCCAGGATTCGACTCCTTGTTCGGGCCATTCTGTTTTTGAAGAATCATCAATAGTTTAAACTTCAGATCATTTAATTTCCAGTAAAATTATTGAAATTCTTATCCCAATTATTACGGGAGTTCACCTCGCTTGAGCCCGGATAGCTCAGTCGGTAGAGCGTTAAGCTTTTAACCTAACGGTCCAGGGTTCGAGTCCCTGTTCGGGCGACTCTGTTTTTAAAGAATCGTCAATAATTTAAACTTCAGATCATTTAATTTCCAGTAAATTTATTGAAATTCTAATCCCAATTATTACGGGAGTTCATTTCGTTCCAGCCCGGATAGCTCAGTCGGTAGAGCGTTAAACTTTTAACCTAACGGTCCAGGGTTCGAGTCCCTGTTCGGGCGACTCTGTTTTTAAAGAATCGTCAATAATTTAAACTTCAGATCATTTCACTTTCAATAAATTTATGTAAATTCTAATTCCAATTATTACGTGAGTTCACCTCGCTTGAGCCCGGATAGCTCAGTCGGTAGAGCGTTAGGCTTTTAACCTAACGGTCAAGGGTTTGAGTACCTGTTCGGGCCATTCTGTTTTTGAAGAATCATCAATAATTTAAACTTCAGATCATTAAATTTACGTAAATTCTAATTCCAATTATTACGTGAGTTCACCTCGCTTGAGCCCGGATAGCTCAGTCGGTAGAGCGTTAGGCTTTTAACCTAACGGTCCAGGGTTCGAGTCCCTGTTCGGGCGACTGTGTTTTTGAAGAATCATCAATAATTTAAACTTCAGATCATTTAATTTCCAGTAAAATTTTTGAAATTCTAATCCCAATTATTACGGGAGTTCATTTCGTTTCGGCTCGGATAGCGCAGTCGGTTGAGCGTTAGGCTTCAAACCACGGTCCAGGGTTCGACTCCTTGTTCGGGCGACTGTGTTTTTGAAGAATCATCAATAATTTAAACTTCAGATCATTACACTTTCAATAAATTTATGTAAATTCTAATTCCAATTATTACGGGATTTAACTTCGTTTGAGACAGGATAGCTCAGTCGGTAGAGCGTTAGGCTTTTAACCTAACGGTCCAGGGTTCGAGTCTCTGTTCGGGCGACTCTGTTTTTGAAGAATCATCAATAATTTAAACTTCAGATCATTTAATTTCCAGTAAAATTATTGAAATTCTTATTCCAATTATTACGGGAGTTCACCTCGCTTGAGCCCAGATAGCTCAGTCGGTAGAGCGTTAGGCTTTTAACCTAACGGTCCAGGGTCGAGTCCCTGTTCGGGCGACTGTGTTTTTGAAGAATCATCAATAATTTAAACTTCAGATCATTTCACTTTCAATAAATTTATGTAAATTCTAATTCCAATTATTACGGGATTTAACTTCGTTCGAGACAGGATAGCTCAGTCGGTAAAGCGTTAGGCTTTTAACCTAACGGTCCTGGATTCGAGTCCCTGTTCGGGTGACTCTGTTTTTGAAGAATCATCAATAATTTAAACTTCAGATCATTACACTTTCAATAAATTTATGTAAATTCTAATTCCAATTATTACGGGATTTAACTTCGTTTGAGACAGGATAGCTCAGTCGGTAGAGCGTTAGGCTTTTAACCTAACGGTCCAGGGTTCGAGTCTCTGTTCGGGCGACTCTGTTTTTGAAGAATCATCAATAATTTAAACTTCAGATCATTTAATTTCCAGTAAAATTATTGAAATTCTTATTCCAATTATTACGGGAGTTCACCTCGCTTGAGCCCAGATAGCTCAGTCGGTAGAGCGTTAGGCTTTTAACCTAACGGTCCAGGGTCGAGTCCCTGTTCGGGCGACTGTGTTTTTGAAGAATCATCAATAATTTAAACTTCAGATCATTTAATTTCCAGTAAAATTATTGAAATTCTAATCCCAATTATTACGGGAGTTCATTTCGTTTCAGCTCGGATAGCTCAGTCGGTAGAGCGTAAGGCTTCAAAACACGGTCCAGGATTCGACTCCTTGTTCGGGCCATTCTGTTTTTGAAGAATCATCAATAGTTTAAACTTCAGATCATTTAATTTCCAGTAAAATTATTGAAATTCTTATCCCAATTATTACGGGAGTTCACCTCGCTTGAGCCCGGATAGCTCAGTCGGTAGAGCGTTAGGCTTTTAACCTAACGGTCCAGGGTTCGAGTCCCTGTTCGGGCGACTCTGTTTTTAAAGAATCGTCAATAATTTAAACTTCAGATCATTTCACTTTCAATAAATTTATGTAAATTCTAATTCCAATTATTACGTGAGTTCACCTCGCTTGAGCCCGGATAGCTCAGTCGGTAGAGCGTTAGGCTTTTAACCTAACGGTCAAGGGTTTGAGTACCTGTTCGGGCGACTGTGTTTTTGAAGAATCATCAATAATTTAAACTTCAGATCATTTAATTTCCAGTAAAATTTTTGAAATTCTAATCCCAATTATTACGGGAGTTCATTTCGTTTCGGCTCGGATAGCGCAGTCGGTTGAGCGTTAGGCTTCAAACCACGGTCCAGGGTTCGACTCCTTGTTCGGGCGACTGTGTTTTTGAAGAATCATCAATAATTTAAACTTCAGATCATTTAATTTCCAGTAAAATTATTGAAATTCTAATCCCAATTATTACTTGAGTTCACCTCGCTTGAGCCCGGATAGCTCAGTCGGTAGAGCGTTAGGCTTTTAACCTAACGGTCCAGGGTTCGAGTCCCTGTTTGGGGAATTCTGTTTTTGAAGAATCATCAATAATTAAAACTTCAGATCATTTCACTTTCAATAAATTTATGTAAATTCTAATTCCAATTATTACGGGATTTAACTTCGTTCGAGACAGGATAGCTCAGTCGGTAAAGCGTTAGGCTTTTAACCTAACGGTCCTGGATTCGAGTCCCTGTTCGGGTGACTCTGTTTTTGAAGAATCATCAATAATTTAAACTTCAGATCATTACACTTTCAATAAATTTATGTAAATTCTAATTCCAATTATTACGGGATTTAACTTCGTTTGAGACAGGATAGCTCAGTCGGTAGAGCGTTAGGCTTTTAACCTAACGGTCCAGGGTTCGAGTCTCTGTTCGGGCGACTCTGTTTTTGAAGAATCATCAATAATTTAAACTTCAGATCATTTAATTTCCAGAAAAATTATTGAAATTCTTATCCCAATTATTACGGGAGTTCACCTCGCTTGATCCCGGATAGCTCAGTCGGTAGAGCGTTAGGCTTTTAACCTAACGGTCCAGGGTTCGAGTCCCTGTTCGGGCGACTGTGTTTTTGAAGAATCATCAATAATTTAAACTTCAGATCATTTAATTTCCAGTAAAAGTATTGAAATTCCAATCCCAATTATTACGGGACTTCATTTCGTTTCAGCCCGGATAGCTCAGTCGGTAGAGCGTTAGGCTTTTAACCTAACGGTCCAGGGTTCGAGTCCCTGTTCGCGCGACTCTGTTTTTAAAGAATCGTCAATAATTTAAACTTCAGATCATTTCACTTTCAATAAATTTATGTAAATTCTAATTCCAATTATTACGGGATTTAACTTCGTTTGAGACAGGATAGCTCAGTCGGTAGAGCGTTAGGCTTTTAACCTAACGGTCCAGGGTACGAGTCCCTGTTCGGGCGACTCTGTTTTTGAAGAATCATCAATAATTTAAACTTCAGATCATTTAATTTCCAGTAAAATTATTGAAATTCTTATTCCAATTATTACGGGAGTTCACCTCGCTTGAGCCCGGATAGCTCAGTCGGTAGAGCGTTAGGCTTTTAACCTAACGGTCCAGGGTTCGAGTCCCTGTTCGGGCGACTGTGTTTTTGAAGAATCATCAATAATTTAAACTTCAGATCATTTAATTTCCAGTAAAATTATTGAAATTCTAATCCCAATTATTACGGGAGTTCATTTCGCTTCAGCTCGGATAGCTCAGTCGGTAGAGCGTTAGGCTTCAAGACACGGTCCAGGGTTCGACTCATTGTTCGGGCGACTCTTTTTTTAAAGAATCATCAATAATTTAAACTTCAGATCATTTAATTTCCAGTAAAATTATTAAAATTCTTATCCCAATTATTACGGGAATTCATCTCGCTTGAGCCCGGATAGCTCAGTCGGTAGAGCGTTAGGCTTTTAACCTAACGGTCCAGGGTTAGAGTCCCTGTTCGGGCGACTGTGTTTTTGAAGAATCATCAATAATTTAAACTTCAGATCATTTAATTTCCAGTAAAATTATTGAAATTCTAATCCCAATTATTACGGGACTTCATTTCGTTTCAGCCCGGATAGCTCAGTCGGTAGAGCGTTAGGCTTTTAACCTAACGGTCCAGGGTTCGAGTCCCTGTTCGGGCGACTCTGTTTTTAAAGAATCGTCAATAATTTAAACTTCAGATCATTTCACTTTCAATAACTTTATGTAAATTCTAATTCCAATTATTACGGGATTTAACTTCGTTTGAGACAGGATAGCTCAGTCGGTAGAGCGTTAGGCTTTTAACCTAACGGTCCAGGGTACGAGTCCCTGTTCGGGCGACTCTGTTTTTGAAGAATCATCAATAATTTAAACTTCAGATCATTTAATTTCCAGTAAAATTATTGAAATTCTTATTCCAATTATTACGGGAGTTCACCTCGCTTGAGCCCGGATAGCTCAGTCGGTAGAGCGTTAGGCTTTTAACCTAACGGTCCAGGGTTCGAGTCCCTGTTCGGGCGACTGTGTTTTTGAAGAATCATCAATAATTTAAACTTCAGATCATTTAATTTCCAGTAAAATTATTGAAATTCTAATCCCAATTATTACGGGAGTTCATTTCGCTTCAGCTCGGATAGCTCAGTCGGTAGAGCGTTAGGCTTCAAGACACGGTCCAGGGTTCGACTCATTGTTCGGGCGACTCTTTTTTTAAAGAATCATCAATAATTTAAACTTCAGATCATTTAATTTCCAGTAAAATTATTGAAATTCTTATCCCAATTATTACGGGAATTCATCTCGCTTGAGCCCGGATAGCTCAGTCGGTAGAGCGTTAGGCTTTTAACCTAACGGTCCAGGGTTAGAGTCCCTGTTCGGGCGACTGTGTTTTTGAAGAATCATCAATAATTTAAACTTCAGATCATTTAATTTCCAGTAAAATTATTGAAATTCTAATCCCAATTATTACGGGAGTTCATTTCGTTTCAGCCCGGATAGCTCAGTCGGTAGAGCGTTAGGCTTTTAACCTAACGGTCCAGGGTTCGAGTCCCTGTTCGGGCGACTCTGTTTTTAAAGAATCTTCAATAATTTAAACTTCAGATCATTTCACTTTCAATAACTTTATGTAAATTCTAATTCCAATTATTACGGGATTTAACTTCGTTTGAGACAGGATAGCTCAGTCGGTAGAGCGTTAGGCTTTTGACCTAACGGTCCAGGGTTCGAGTCCCTGTTCGGGCGACTCTGTTTTTGAAGAATCATCAATAATTTAAACTTCAGATCATTTAATTTCCAGTAAAATTATTGAAATTCTTATTCCAATTATTACGGGAGTTCACCTCGCTGGAGCCCGGATAGCTCAGTCGGTAGAGCGTTAGGCTTTTAACCTAACGGTCCAGGGTTCGAGTCCCTGTTCGGGCGACTGTGTTTTTGAAGAATCATCAATAATTTAAACTTCAGATCATTTTATTTCCAGTAAAATTATTGAAATTCTAATCCCAATTATTACGGGAGTTCATTTCGCTTCAGCTCGGATAGCTCAGTCGGTAGAGCGTTAGGCTTCAAACCACGGTCCAGGGTTCGACTCCTTGTTCGGGCGACTCTTTTTTTAAAGAATGATCAATAATTTAAACTTCAGATCATTTAATTTCCAGTAAAATTATTGAAATTCTTATCCCAATTATTACGGGAGTTCACCTCGCTTGAGCCCGGATAGCTCAGTCGGTAGAGCGTTAGGCTTTTAACCTAACGGTCCAGGGTTCGAGTCCCTGTTCGGGCGACTGTGTTTTTGAAGAATCATCAATAATTTAAACTTCAGATCATTTAATTTCCAGTAAAAGTATTGAAATTCTAATCCCAATTATTACGGGACTTCATTTCGTTTCAGCCCGTATAGCTCAGTCGGTAGAGCGTTAGGCTTTTAACCTAACGGTCCAGGGTTCGAGTCCCTGTTCGCGCGACTCTGTTTTTAAAGAATCGTCAATAATTTAAACTTCAGATCATTTCACTTTCAATAAATTTATGTAAATTCTAATTCCAATTATTACGGGATTTAACTTCGTTTGAGACAGGATAGCTCAGTCGGTAGAGCGTTAGGCTTTTAACCTAACGGTCCAGGGTACGAGTCCCTGTTCGGGCGACTCTGTTTTTGAAGAATCATCAATAATTTAAACTTCAGATCATTTAATTTCCAGTAAAATTATTGAAATTCTTATTCCAATTATTACGGGAGTTCACCTCGCTTGAGCCCGGATAGCTCAGTCGGTAGAGCGTTAGGCTTTTAACCTAACGGTCCAGGGTTCGAGTCCCTGTTCGGGCGACTGTGTTTTTGAAGAATCATCAATAATTTAAACTTCAGATCATTTAATTTCCAGTAAAATTATTGAAATTCTAATCCCAATTATTACGGGAGTTCATTTCGCTTCAGCTCGGATAGCTCAGTCGGTAGAGCGTTAGGCTTCAAGACACGGTCCAGGGTTCGACTCATTGTTCGGGCGACTCTTTTTTTAAAGAATCATCAATAATTTAAACTTCAGATCATTTAATTTCCAGTAAAATTATTGAAATTCTTATCCCAATTATTACGGGAATTCATCTCGCTTGAGCCCGGATAGCTCAGTCGGTAGAGCGTTAGGCTTTTAACCTAACGGTCCAGGGTTAGAGTCCCTGTTCGGGCGACTGTGTTTTTGAAGAATCATCAATAATTTAAACTTCAGATCATTTAATTTCCAGTAAAATTATTGAAATTCTAATCCCAATTATTACGGGAGTTCATTTCGTTTCAGCCCGGATAGCTCAGTCGGTAGAGCGTTAGGCTTTTAACCTAACGGTCCAGGGTTCGAGTCCCTGTTCGGGCGACTCTGTTTTTAAAGAATCTTCAATAATTTAAACTTCAGATCATTTCACTTTCAATAACTTTATGTAAATTCTAATTCCAATTATTACGGGATTTAACTTCGTTTGAGACAGGATAGCTCAGTCGGTAGAGCGTTAGGCTTTTGACCTAACGGTCCAGGGTTCGAGTCCCTGTTCGGGCGACTCTGTTTTTGAAGAATCATCAATAATTTAAACTTCAGATCATTTAATTTCCAGTAAAATTATTGAAATTCTTATTCCAATTATTACGGGAGTTCACCTCGCTGGAGCCCGGATAGCTCAGTCGGTAGAGCGTTAGGCTTTTAACCTAACGGTCCAGGGTTCGAGTCCCTGTTCGGGCGACTGTGTTTTTGAAGAATCATCAATAATTTAAACTTCAGATCATTTTATTTCCAGTAAAATTATTGAAATTCTAATCCCAATTATTACGGGAGTTCATTTCGCTTCAGCTCGGATAGCTCAGTCGGTAGAGCGTTAGGCTTCAAACCACGGTCCAGGGTTCGACTCCTTGTTCGGGCGACTCTTTTTTTAAAGAATGATCAATAATTTAAACTTCAGATCATTTAATTTCCAGTAAAATTATTGAAATTCTTATCCCAATTATTACGGGAGTTCACCTCGCTTGAGCCCGGATAGCTCAGTCGGTAGAGCGTTAGGCTTTTAACCTAACGGTCCAGGGTTCGAGTCCCTGTTCGGGCGACTGTGTTTTTGAAGAATCATCAATAATTTAAACTTCAGATCATTTAATTTCCAGTAAAAGTATTGAAATTCTAATCCCAATTATTACGGGACTTCATTTCGTTTCAGCCCGTATAGCTCAGTCGGTAGAGCGTTAGGCTTTTAACCTAACGGTCCAGGGTTCGAGTCCCTGTTCGCGCGACTCTGTTTTTAAAGAATCGTCAATAATTTAAACTTCAGATCATTTCACTTTCAATAAATTTATGTAAATTCTAATTCCAATTATTACGGGATTTAACTTCGTTTGAGACAGGATAGCTCAGTCGGTAGAGCGTTAGGCTTTTAACCTAACGGTCCAGGGTACGAGTCCCTGTTCGGGCGACTCTGTTTTTGAAGAATCATCAATAATTTAAACTTCAGATCATTTAATTTCCAGTAAAATTATTGAAATTCTTATTCCAATTATTACGGGAGTTCACCTCGCTTGAGCCCGGATAGCTCAGTCGGTAGAGCGTTAGGCTTTTAACCTAACGGTCCAGGGTTCGAGTCCCTGTTCGGGCGACTGTGTTTTTGAAGAATCATCAATAATTTAAACTTCAGATCATTTAATTTCCAGTAAAATTATTGAAATTCTAATCCCAATTATTACGGGAGTTCATTTCGCTTCAGCTCGGATAGCTCAGTCGGTAGAGCGTTAGGCTTCAAGACACGGTCCAGGGTTCGACTCATTGTTCGGGCGACTCTTTTTTTAAAGAATCATCAATAATTTAAACTTCAGATCATTTAATTTCCAGTAAAATTATTGAAATTCTTATCCCAATTATTACGGGAATTCATCTCGCTTGAGCCCGGATAGCTCAGTCGGTAGAGCGTTAGGCTTTTAACCTAACGGTCCAGGGTTAGAGTCCCTGTTCGGGCGACTGTGTTTTTGAAGAATCATCAATAATTTAAACTTCAGATCATTTAATTTCCAGTAAAATTATTGAAATTCTAATCCCAATTATTACGGGAGTTCATTTCGTTTCAGCCCGGATAGCTCAGTCGGTAGAGCGTTAGGCTTTTAACCTAACGGTCCAGGGTTCGAGTCCCTGTTCGGGCGACTCTGTTTTTAAAGAATCGTCAATAATTTAAACTTCAGATCATTTCACTTTCAATAACTTTATGTAAATTCTAATTCCAATTATTACGGGATTTAACTTCGTTTGAGACAGGATAGCTCAGTCGGTAGAGCGTTAGGCTTTTGACCTAACGGTCCAGGGTTCGAGTCCCTGTTCGGGCGACTCTGTTTTTGAAGAATCATCAATAATTTAAACTTCAGATCATTTAATTTCCAGTAAAATTATTGAAATTCTTATTCCAATTATTACGGGAGTTCACCTCGCTTGAGCCCGGATAGCTCAGTCGGTAGAGCGTTAGGCTTTTAACCTAACGGTCCAGGGTTCGAGTCCCTGTTCGGGCGACTGTGTTTTTGAAGAATCATCAATAATTTAAACTTCAGATCATTTTATTTCCAGTAAAATTATTGAAATTCTAATCCCAATTATTACGGGAGTTCATTTCGCTTCAGCTCGGATAGCTCAGTCGGTAGAGCGTTAGGCTTCAAACCACGGTCCAGGGTTCGACTCCTTGTTCGGGCGACTCTTTTTTTAAAGAATGATCAATAATTTAAACTTCAGATCATTTAATTTCCAGTAAAATTATTGAAATTCTTATCCCAATTATTACGGGAGTTCACCTCGCTTGAGCCCGGATAGCTCAGTCGGTAGAGCGTTAGGCTTTTAACCTAACGGTCCAGGGTTCGAGTCCCTGTTCGGGCGACTGTGTTTTTGAAGAATCATCAATAATTTAAACTTCAGATCATTTTATTTCCAGTAAAATTATTGAAATTCTAATCCCAATTATTACGGGAGTTCATTTCGTTTCAGCCCGGATAGCTCAGTCGGTAGAGCGTTAAGCTTTTAACCTAACGGTCCAGGGTTCGAGTCCCTGTTCGGGCGACTCTGTTTTCAAAGAATCGTCAATAATTTAAACTTCAGATCATTTCACTTTCAATAAATTTATGTAAATTCTAATTCCAATTATTACGTGAGTTCACCTCGCTTGAGCCCGGATAGCTCAGTCGGTAGAGCGTTAGGCTTTTAACCTAACGGTCCAGGGTTCGAGTCCCTGTTTGGGGAATTCTGTTTTTGAAGAATCATCAATAATTAAAACTTCAGATCATTTCACTTTCAATAAATTTATGTAAATTCTAATTCCAATTATTACGGGATTTAACTTCGTTCGAGACAGGATAGCTCAGTCGGTAGAGCGTTAGGCTTTTAACCTAACGGTCCTAGATTCGAGTCCCTGTTCGGGTGACTCTGTTTTTGAAGAATCATCAATAATTTAAACTTCAGATCATTACACTTTCAATAAATTTATGTAAATTCTAATTCCAATTATTACGGGATTTAACTTCGTTTGAGACAGGATAGCTCAGTCGGTAGAGCGTTAGGCTTTTAACCTAACGGTCAAGGGTTTGAGTACCTGTTCGGGCCATTCTGTTTTTGAAGAATCATCAATAATTTAAACTTCAGATCATTAAATTTACGTAAATTCTAATTCCAATTATTACGTGAGTTCACCTCGCTTGAGCCCGGATAGCTCAGTCGGTAGAGCGTTAGGCTTTTAACCTAACGGTCCAGGGTTCGAGTCCCTGTTCGGGCGACTGTGTTTTTGAAGAATCATCAATAATTTAAACTTCAGATTATTTAATTTCCAGTAAAATTTTTGAAATTCTAATCCCAATTATTACGGGAGTTCATTTCGTTTCGGCTCGGATAGCGCAGTCGATTGAGCGTTAGGCTTCAAACCACGGTCCAGGGTTCGACTCCTTGTTCGGGCGACTGTGTTTTTGAAGAATCATCAATAATTTAAACTTCAGATCATTTAATTTCCAGTAAAATTATTGAAATTCTAATCCCAATTATTACTTGAGTTCACCTCGCTTGAGCCCGGATAGCTCAGTCGGTAGAGCGTTAGGCTTTTAACCTAACGGTCCAGGGTTCGAGTCCCTGTTTGGGGAATTCTGTTTTTGAAGAATCATCAATAATTAAAACTTCAGATCATTTCACTTTCAATAAATTTATGTAAATTCTAATTCCAATTATTACGGGATTTAACTTCGTTCGAGACAGGATAGCTCAGTCGGTAGAGCGTTAGGCTTTTAACCTAACGGTCCTGGATTCGAGTCCCTGTTCGGGTGACTCTGTTTTTGAAGAATCATCAATAATTTAAACTTCAGATCATTACACTTTCAATAAATTTATGTAAATTGTAATTCCAATTATTACGGGATTTAACTTCGTTTGAGACAGGATAGCTCAGTCGGTAGAGCGTTAGGCTTTTAACCTAACGGTCCAGGGTTCGATTCTCTGTTCGGGCGACTCTGTTTTTGAAGAATCATCAATAATTTAAACTTCAGATCATTTAATTTCCAGTAAAATTATTGAAATTCTTAATCCAATTATTACGGGAGTTCTCCTCGCTTGAGCCCAGATAGCTCAGTCGGTAGAGCGTTAGGCTTTTAACCTAACGGTCCAGGGTTCGAGTCCCTGTTCGGGCGACTCTGTTTTCAAAGAATCGTCAATAATTTAAACTTCAGATCATTTCACTTTCAATAAATTTATGTAAATTCTAATTCCAATTATTACGTGAGTTCACCTCGCTTGAGCCCGGATAGCTCAGTCGGTAGAGCGTTAGGCTTTTAACCTAACGGTCCAGGGTTCAAGTCCCTGTTTGGGGAATTCTGTTTTTGAAGAATCATCAATAATTAAAACTTCAGATCATTTCACTTTCAATAAATTTATGTAAATTCTAATTCCAATTATTACGGGATTTAACTTCGTTCGAGACAGGATAGCTCAGTCGGTAGAGCGTTAGGCTTTTAACCTAACGGTCCTGGATTCGAGTCCCTGTTCGGGTGACTCTGTTTTTGAAGAATCATCAATAATTTAAACTTCAGATCATTACACTTTCAATAAATTTATGTAAATTCTAATTCCAATTATTACGGGATTTAACTTCGTTTGAGACAGGATAGCTCAGTCGGTAGAGCGTTAGGCTTTTAACCTAACGGTCCAGGGTTCGAGTCTCTGTTCGGGCGACTCTGTTTTTGAAGAATCATCAATAATTTAAACTTCAGATCATTTAATTTCCAGTAAAATTATTGAAATTCTTAATCCAATTATTACGGGAGTTCTCCTCGCTTGAGCCCAGATAGCTCAGTCGGTAGAGCGTTAGGCTTTTAACCTAACGGTCCAGGGTTCGAGTCCCTGTTCGGGCGACTCTGTTTTCAAAGAATCGTCAATAATTTAAACTTCAGATCATTTCACTTTCAATAAATTTATGTAAATTCTAATTCCAATTATTACGTGAGTTCACCTCGCTTGAGCCCGGATAGCTCAGTCGGTAGAGCGTTAGGCTTTTAACCTAACGGTCCAGGGTTCGAGTACCTGTTCGGGCCATTCTGTTTTTGAAGAATCATCAATAATTTAAACTTCAGATCATTTAATTTCCAGTAAAATTATTGAAATTCTTATTCCAATTATTACGGGAGTTCACCTCTCTTGAGCCCGAATAGCTCAGTCGGTATAGCGTTAGGCTTTTAACCTAACGGTCCAGGGTTCGAGTCCCTGTTCAGGCGACTGTGTTTTTGAAGAATCATCAATAATTTAAACTTCAGATCATTTAATTTCCAGTAAAATTATTGAAATTCTAATCCCAATTATTACGGGAGTTTCTTTCGTTTCAGCTCGGATAGCTCAGTCGGTAGAGCGTTAGGCTTCAAACCACGGTCCAGGGTTCGACTCCTTGTTCGGGCGACTGTGTTTTTAAAGAATCGTCAATAATTTAAACTTCAGATCATTTCACTTTCAATAAATTTATGTAAATACTAATTCCAATTATTACGCGAGTTCACCTCGCTTGAGCCCGGATAGCTCAGTCGGTAGAGCGTTAGGCTTTTAACCTAACAGTCCAGGGTTCGAGTCCCTGTTCGGGCGACTGTGTTTTTGAAGAATCATCAATAATTTAAACTTCAGATCATTTTATTTCCAGTAAAATTATTGAAATTCTAATCCCAATTATTACGGGAGTTCATTTCGCTTCAGCTCGGATAGCTCAGTCGGTAGAGCGTTAGGCTTCAAACCACGGTCCAGGGTTCGACTCCTTGTTCGGGCGACTCTTTTTTTAAAGAATGATCAATAATTTAAACTTCAGATCATTTAATTTCCAGTAAAATTATTGAAATTCTTATCCCAATTATTACGGGAGTTCACCTCGCTTGAGCCCGGATAGCTCAGTCGGTAGAGCGTTAGGCTTTTAACCTAACGGTCCAGGGTTCGAGTACCTGTTCGGGCGACTGTGTTTTTGAAGAATCATCAATAATTTAAACTTCAGATCATTTAATTTCCAGTAAAATTATTGAAATTCTAATCCCAATTATTACGGGAGTTCATTTCGTTTCAGCCCGGATAGCTCAGTCGGTAGAGCGTTAAGCTTTTAACCTAACGGTCCAGGGTTCGAGTCCCTGTTCGGGTGACTCTGTTTTTGAAGAATCATCAATAATTTAAACTTCAGATCATTACACTTTCAATAAATTTATGTAAATTCTAATTCCAATTATTACGGGATTTAACTTCGTTTGAGACAGGATAGCTCAGTCGGTAGAGCGTTAGGCTTTTAACCTAACGGTCAAGGGTTTGAGTACCTGTTCGGGAAATTCTGTTTTTGAAGAATCATCAATAATTTAAACTTCAGATCATTAAATTTACGTAAATTCTAATTCCAATTATTACGTGAGTTCACCTCGCTTGAGCCCGGATAGCTCAGTCGGTAGAGCGTTAGGCTTTTAACCTAACGGTCCAGGGTTCGAGTCCCTGTTCGGGCGACTGTGTTTTTGAAGAATCATCAATAATTTAAACTTCAGATCATTTAATTTCCAGTAAAATTTTTGAAATTCTAATCCCAATTATTACGGGAGTTCATTTCGTTTCGGCTCGGATAGCGCAGTCGATTGAGCGTTAGGCTTCAAAAACGGTCCAGGGTTCGACTCCTTGTTCGGGCGACTGTGTTTTTGAAGAATCATCAATAATTTAAACTTCAGATCATTTAATTTCCAGTAAAATTATTGAAATTCTAATCCCAATTATTACTTGAGTTCACCTCGCTTGAGCCCGGATAGCTCAGTCGGTAGAGCGTTAGGCTTTTAACCTAACGGTCCAGGGTTCGAGTCCCTGTTTGGGGAATTCTGTTTTTGAAGAATCATCAATAATTAAAACTTCAGATCATTTCACTTTCAATAAACTTATGTAAATTCTAATTCCAATTATTACGGGATTTAACTTCGTTCGAGACAGGATAGCTCAGTCGGTAGAGCGTTAGGCTTTTAACCTAACGGTCCTGGATTCGAGTCCCTGTTCGGGTGACTCTGTTTTTGAAGAATCATCAATAATTTAAACTTCAGATCATTACACTTTCAATAAATTTATGTAAATTGTAATTCCAATTATTACGGGATTTAACTTCGTTTGAGACAGGATAGCTCAGTCGGTAGAGCGTTAGGCTTTTAACCTAACGGTCCAGGGTTCGAGTCTCTGTTCGGGCGACTCTGTTTTTGAAGAATCATCAATAATTTAAACTTCAGATCATTTAATTTCCAGTAAAATTATTGAAATTCTTAATCCAATTATTACGGGAGTTCTCCTCGCTTGAGCCCAGATAGCTCAGTCGGTAGAGCGTTAGGCTTTTAACATAACGGTCCAGGGTTCGAGTCCCTGTTCGGGCGACTCTGTTTTCAAAGAATCGTCAATAATTTAAACTTCAGATCATTTCACTTTCAATAAATTTATGTAAATTCTAATTCCAATTATTACGTGAGTTCACCTCGCTTGAGCCCGGATAGCTCAGTCGGTAGAGCGTTAGGCTTTTAACCTAACGGTCCAGGGTTCGAGTCCCTGTTTGGGGAATTCTGTTTTTGAAGAATCATCAATAATTAAAACTTCAGATCATTTCACTTTCAATAAATTTATGTAAATTCTAATTCCAATTATTACGGGATTTAACTTCGTTCGAGACAGGATAGCTCAGTCGGTAGAGCGTTAGGCTTTTAACCTAACGGTCCTGGATTCGAGTCCCTGTTCGGGTGACTCTGTTTTTGAAGAATCATCAATAATTTAAACTTCAGATCATTACACTTTCAATAAATTTATGTAAATTCTAATTCCAATTATTACGGGATTTAACTTCGTTTGAGACAGGATAGCTCAGTCGGTAGAGCGTTAGGCTTTTAACCTAACGGTCCAGGGTTCGAGTCTCTGTTCGGGCGACTCTGTTTTTGAAGAATCATCAATAATTTAAACTTCAGATCATTTAATTTCCAGTAAAATTATTTAAATTCTTAATCCAATTATTACGGGAGTTCTCCTCGCTTGAGCCCAGATAGCTCAGTCGGTAGAGCGTTAGGCTTTTAACCTAACGGTCCAGGGTTCGAGTCCCTGTTCGGGCGACTCTGTTTTCAAAGAATCGTCAATAATTTAAACTTCAGATCATTTCACTTTCAATAAATTTATGTAAATTCTAATTCCAATTATTACGTGAGTTCACCTCGCTTGAGCCCGGATAGCTCAGTCGGTAGAGCGTTAGGCTTTTAACCTAACGGTCCAGGGTTCGAGTACCTGTTCGGGCGACTGTGTTTTTGAAGAATCATCAATAATTTAAACTTCAGATCATTTAATTTCCAGTAAAATTATTGAAATTCTAATCCCAATTATTACGGGAGTTTCTTTCGTTTCAGCTCGGATAGCTCAGTCGGTAGAGCGTTAGGCTTCAAACCACGGTCCAGGGTTCGACTCCTTGTTCGGGCGACTGTGTTTTTGAAGAATCATCAATAATTTAAACGTCAGATCATTTAATTTCCAGTAAAATTATTGAAATTCTAATCCCAATTATTACGGGAGTTCATTTCGTTTCAGCCCGGATAGCTCAGTCGGTAGAGCGTTAAGCTTTTAACCTAACGGTCCAGGGTTCGAGTCCCTGTTCGGGCGACTCTGTTTTTAAAGAATCGTCAATAATTTAAACTTCAGATCATTTCACTTTCAATAAATTTATGTAAATACTAATTCCAATTATTACGCGAGTTCACCTCGCTTGAGCCCGGATAGCTCAGTCGGTAGAGCGTTAGGCTTTTAACCTAACGGTCCAGGGTTCGAGTACCTGTTCGGGCCATTCTGTTTTTGAAGAATCATCAATAATTTAAACTTCAGATCATTAAATTTACGTAAATTCTAATTCCAATTATTACGTGAGTTCACCTCGCTTGAGCCCGGATAGCTCAGTCGGTAGAGCGTTAGGCTTTTAACCTAACGGTCCAGGGTTCGAGTCCCTGTTCGGGCGACTGTGTTTTTGAAGAATCATCAATAATTTAAACTTCAGATCATTTAATTTCCAGTAAAATTTTTGAAATTCTAATCCCAATTATTACGGGAGTTCATTTCGTTTCGGCTCGGATAGCGCAGTCGATTGAGCGTTAGGCTTCAAACCACGGTCCAGGGTTCGACTCCTTGTTCGGGCGACTGTGTTTTTGAAGAATCATCAATAATTTAAACTTCAGATCATTTAATTTCCAGTAAAATTATTGAAATTCTAATCCCAATTATTACTTGAGTTCACCTCGCTTGAGCCCGGATAGCTCAGTCGGTAGAGCGTTAGGCTTTTAACCTAACGGTCCAGGGTTCAAGTCCCTGTTTGGGGAATTCTGTTTTTGAAGAATCATCAATAATTAAAACTTCAGATCATTTCACTTTCAATAAATTTATGTAAATTCTAATTCCAATTATTACGGGATTTAACTTCGTTCGAGACAGGATAGCTCAGTCGGTAGAGCGTTAGGCTTTTAACCTAACGGTCCTGGATTCGAGTCCCTGTTCGGGTGACTCTGTTTTTGAAGAATCATCAATAATTTAAACTTCAGATCATTACACTTTCAATAAATTTATGTAAATTGTAATTCCAATTATTACGGGATTTAACTTCGTTTGAGACAGGATAGCTCAGTCGGTAGAGCGTTAGGCTTTTAACCTAACGGTCCAGGGTTCGAGTCTCTGTTCGGGCGACTCTGTTTTTGAAGAATCATCAATAATTTAAACTTCAGATCATTTAATTTCCAGTAAAATTATTGAAATTCTTAATCCAATTATTACGGGAGTTCTCCTCGCTTGAGCCCAGATAGCTCAGTCGGTAGAGCGTTAGGCTTTTAACCTAACGGTCCAGGGTTCGAGTCCCTGTTCGGGCGACTCTGTTTTCAAAGAATCGTCAATAATTTAAACTTCAGATCATTTCACTTTCAATAAATTTATGTAAATTCTAATTCCAATTATTACGTGAGTTCACCTCGCTTGAGCCCGGATAGCTCAGTCGGTAGAGCGTTAGGCTTTTAACCTAACGGTCCAGGGTTCGAGTCCCTGTTTGGGGAATTCTGTTTTTGAAGAATCATCAATAATTAAAACTTCAGATCATTTCACTTTCAATAAATTTATGTAAATTCTAATTCCAATTATTACGGGATTTAACTTCGTTCGAGACAGGATAGCTCAGTCGGTAGAGCGTTAGGCTTTTAACCTAACGGTCCTGGATTCGAGTCCCTGTTCGGGTGACTCTGTTTTTGAAGAATCATCAATAATTTAAACTTCAGATCATTACACTTTCAATAAATTTATGTAAATTCTAATTCCAATTATTACGGGATTTAACTTCGTTTGAGACAGGATAGCTCAGTCGGTAGAGCGTTAGGCTTTTAACCTAACGGTCCAGGGTTCGAGTCTCTGTTCGGGCGACTCTGTTTTTGAAGAATCATCAATAATTTAAACTTCAGATCATTTAATTTCCAGTAAAATTATTGAAATTCTAATCCCAATTATTACGGGAGTTTATTTCGTTTCAGCTCGGATAGCTCAGTCGGTAAAGCGTTAGGCTTCAAACCACGGTCCAGGGTTCGACTCCTTGTTCGGGCAACTGTGTTTTTGAAGAATCATCAATAATTTAAACTTCAGATCATTTAATTTCCAGTAAATTTATTGAAATTCTAATCCCAATTATTACGGGAGTTCATTTCGTTTCAGCCCGGATAGCTCAGTCGGTAGAGCGTTAAGCTTTTAACCTAACGGTCCAGGGTTCGAGTCCCTGTTCGGGCCATTCTGTTTTTGAAGAATCATCAATAATTTAAACTTCAGATCATTTCACTTTCAATAAATTTATGTAAATTCTAATTCCAGTTATTGCGTGAGTTCACCTCGCTTGAGCCCGGATAGCTCAGTCGGTAGAGCGTTAGGCTTTTAACCTAACGGTCCAGGGTTCGAGTCCCTGTTCGGGCGACTGTGTTTTTGAAGAATCATCAATAATTTAAAGTTCAGATCATTTAATTTCCAGTAAAATTATTGAAATTCTAATCCCAACTATTACGGGAGTTCATTTCGTTTCAGCTTGGATAGCTCAGTCGGTAGAGCGTTAGGCTTCAAACCACGGTCCAGGGTTCGACTCCTTGTTTGGGCGACTGTGTTTTTGAAGAATCATCAATAATTTAAACTTCAGATCATTTAATTTCCAGAAAATTATTGAAATTCTAATCCCAATTATTACGGGAGTTCATTTCGTTTCAGCCCGGATAGCTCAGTCGGTAGAGCGTTAGGCTTTTAACCTAACGGTCCAGGGTTCGAGTGCCTGTTCGGGCGACTCTGTTTTTAAAGAATCGTCAATAATTTAAACTTCAGATCATTTCACTTTCAATAAATTTATGTAAATTCTAATTCCAATTATTACGTGAGTTCACCTCGCTTGAGCCCGGATAGCTCAGTCGGTAGAGCGTTAGGCTTTTAACCTAACGGTCCAGGGTTCGAGTACCTGTTCGGGCCATTCTTTTTTGAAGAATCATCAATAATTTAAACTTCAGATCATTTCACTTTCAATAAATTTATGTAAATTCTAATTCCAATTATTACGGGATTTAACTTCGTTTGAGACAGGATAGCTCAGTCGGTAGAGCGTTAGGCTTTAACCTAACGGTCCAGGGTTCGAGTCCCTGTTCGGGCGACTCTGTTTTCAAAGAATCGTCAATAATTTAAACTTCAGATCATTTCAATTTCAATAAATTTATGTAAATTCTAATTCCAATTATTACGTGAGTTCACCTCGCTTGAGCCCGGATAGCTCAGTCGGTAGAGCGTTAGGCTTTTAACCTAACGGTCCAGGGTTCGAGTCCCTGTTCGGGCGACTGTGTTTTTGAAGAATCATCAATAATTTAAACTTCAGATCATTTAATTTCCAGTAAAATTATTGAAATTCTAATCCCAATTATTACGGGAGTTCATTTCGTTTCAGCCCGGATAGCTCAGTCGGTAGAGCGTTAAGCTTTTAACCTAACGGTCCAGGGTTCGAGTCCCTGTTCGGGCGACTCTGTTTTTAAAGAATCGTCAATAATTTAAACTTCAGATCATTTCACTTTCAATAAATTTATGTAAATTCTAATTCCAATTATTACGTGAGTTCACCTCGCTTGAGCCCGGATAGCTCAATCGGTAGAGCGTTAGGCTTTTAACCTAACGGTCCAGGGTTCGAGTACCTGTTCGGGCCATTCTTTTTTTGAAGAATCATCAATAATTTAAACTTCAGATCATTTCACTTTCAATAAATTTATGTAAATTCTAATTCCAATTATTACGGGATTTAACTTCGTTTGAGACAGGATAGCTCAGTCGGTAGAGCGTTAGGCTTTTAACCTAACGGTCCAGGGTTCGAGTCCCTGTTCGGGCGACTCTGTTTTTGAAGAATCATCAAAAATTTAAACTTTAGATCATTTAATTTCCAGTAAAATTATTGAAATTCTTATTCCAATTATTACGGGAGTTCACCTCGCTTGAGCCCGGATAGCTCAGTCGGTAGAGCGTTAGGCTTTTAACCTAACGGTCCAGGGTTCGAGTCCCTGTTCGGGCGACTGTGTTTTTGAAGAATCATCAATAATTTAAACTTCAGATCATTTAATTTCCAGTAACATTATTGAAATTCTAATCCCAATTATTACGGGAGTTCATTTCGCTTCAGCCCGGATAGCTCAGTCGGTAGAGCGTTAAGCTTTTAACCTAACGGTCCAGGGTTCGAGTCCCTGTTCGGGCGACTCTGTTTTTAAAGAATCGTCAATAATTTAAACTTCAGATCATTTCACTTTCAATAAATTTATGTAAATTCTAATTCCAATTATTACGTGAGTTCACCTCGCTTGAGCCCGGATAGCTCAATCGGTAGAGCGTTAGGCTTTTAACCTAACGGTCCAGGGTTCGAGTACCTGTTCGGGCCATTCTTTTTTTGAAGAATCTTCAATAATTTAAACTTCAGATCATTTCACTTTCAATAAATTTATGTAAATTCTAATTCCAATTATTACGGGATTTAACTTCGTTTGAGACAGGATAGCTCAGTCGGTAGAGCGTTAGGCTTTTAACCTAACGGTCCAGGGTTCGAGTCCCTGTTCGGGCGACTCTGTTTTTGAAGAATCATCAAAAATTTAAACTTTAGATCATTTAATTTCCAGTAAAATTATTGAAATTCTTATTCCAATTATTACGGGAGTTCACCTCGCTTGAGCCCGGATAGCTCAGTCGGTAGAGCGTTAGGCTTTTAACCTAACGGTCCAGGGTTCGAGTCCCTGTTCGGGCGACTGTGTTTTTGAAGAATCATCAATAATTTAAACTTCAGATCATTTAATTTCCAGTAAAATTATTGAAATTCTAATCCCAATTATTACGGGAGTTCACCTCGCTTGAGCCCGGATAGCTCAGTCGGTAGAGCGTTAGGCTTTTAACCTAACGGTCCAGGGTTCGAGTCCCTGTTCGGGCGACTGTGTTTTTGAAGAATCATCAATAATTTAAACTTCAGATCATTTAATTTCCAGTAAAATTATTGAAATTCTAATCCCAATTATTACGGGAGTTCTTTTCGTTTCAGCCCGGATAGCTCAGTCGGTAGAGCGTTAAGCTTTTAACCTAACGGTCCAGGGTTCGAGTCCCTGTTCGGGCGACTCTGTTTTCAAAGAATCGTCAATAATTTAAACTTCAGATCATTTCACTTTCAATAAATTTATGTAAATTCTAATTCCAATTATTACGTGAGTTCACCTCGCTTAAGCCCGGATAGCTCAGTCGGTAGAGCGTTAGGCTTTTAACCTAACGGTCCAGGGTTCGAGTACCTGTTCGGGCCATTCTGTTTTTGAAGAATCATCAATAATTTAAACTTCAGATCATTTAATTTCCAGTAAAATTATTGAAATTCTTATTCCAATTATTACGGGAGTTCACCTCTCTTGAGCCCGAATAGCTCAGTCGGTAGAGCGTTAGGCTTTTAACCTAACGGTCCAGGGTTCGAGTCCCTGTTCGGGCGACTGTGTTTTTGAAGAATCATCAATAATTTAAACTTCAGATCATTTAATTTCCAGTAAAATTATTGAAATCCTAATCCCAATTATTACGGGAGTTTCTTTCGTTTCAGCTCGGATAGCCCAGTCGGTAGAGCGTTAGGCTTCAAACCACGGTCCAGGGTTCGACTCCTTGTTCGGGCGACTGTGTTTTTGAAGAATCATCAATAATTTAAACTTCAGATCATTTAATTTCCAGTAAAATTATTGAAATTCTAATCCCAATTATTACGGGAGTTCATTTCGTTTCAGCCCGGATAGCTCAGTCGGTAGAGCGTTAAGCTTTTAACCTAACGGTCCAGGGTTCGAGTCCCTGTTCGGGCGACTCTGTTTTTAAAGAATCGTCAATAATTTAAACTTCAGATCATTTCACTTTCAATAAATTTATGTAAATACTAATTCCAATTATTACGCGAGTTCACCTCGCTTGAGCCCGGATAGCTCAGTCGGTAGAGCGTTAGGCTTTTAACCTAACGGTCCAGGGTTCGAGTACCTGTTCGGGCCATTCTGTTTTTGAAGAATCATCAATAATTTAAACTTCAGATCATTTAATTTCCAGTAAAATTATTGAAATTCTTATTCCAATTATTACGGGAGTTCACCTCTCTTGAGCCCGAATAGCTCAGTCGGTAGAGCGTTAGGCTTTTAACCTAACGGTCCAGGGTTCGAGTCCCTGTTCGGGCGACTGTGTTTTTGAAGAATCATCAATAATTTAAACTTCAGATCATTTAATTTCCAGTAAAATTATTGAAATCCTAATCCCAATTATTACGGGAGTTTCTTTCGTTTCAGCTCGGATAGCTCAGTCGGTAGAGCGTTAGGCTTCAAACCACGGTCCAGGGTTCGACTCCTTGTTCGGGCGACTGTGTTTTTGAAGAATCATCAATAATTTAAACTTCAGATCATTTAATTTCCAGTAAAATTATTGAAATTCTAATCCCAATTATTACGGGAGTTCATTTCGTTTCAGCCCGGATAGCTCAGTCGGTAGAGCGTTAAGCTTTTAACCTAACGGTCCAGGGTTCGAGTCCCTGTTCGGGCGACTCTGTTTTTAAAGAATCGTCAATTTAAACTTCAGATCATTTCACTTTCAATAAATTTATGTAAATACTAATTCCAATTATTACGCGAGTTCACCTCGCTTGAGCCCGGATAGCTCAGTCGGTAGAGCGTTAGGCTTTTAACCTAACGGTCCAGGGTTCGAGTACCTGTTCGGGCCATTCTGTTTTTGAAGAATCATCAATAATTTAAACTTCAGATCATTTAATTTCCAGTAAAATTATTGAAATTCTTATTCCAATTATTACGGGAGTTCACCTCTCTTGAGCCCGAATAGCTCAGTCGGTAGAGCGTTAGGCTTTTAACCTAACGGTCCAGGGTTCGAGTCCCTGTTCGGGCGATTGTGTTTTTGAAGAATCATCAATAATTTAAACTTCAGATCATTTAATTTCCAGTAAAATTATTGAAATTCTAATCCCAATTATTACGGGAGTTTATTTCGTTTAAGCTCGGATAGCTCAGTCGGTAAAGCGTTAGGCTTCAAACCAAGGTCCAGGGTTCGACTCCTCTTTCGGGCGACTGTGTTTTTGAAGAATCATCAATAATTTAAATTTCAGATCATTTCACTTTCAATAAATTTATGTAAATACTAATTCCAATTATTACGCGAGTTCACCTCGCTTGAGCCCGGATAGCTCAGTCGGTAGAGCGTTAGGCTTTTAACCTAACGGTCCAGGGTTCGAGTACCTGTTCGGGCCATTCTGTTTTTGAAGAATCATCAATAATTTAAACTTCAGATCATTTAATTTCCAGTAAAATTATTGAAATTCTTATTCCAATTATTACGGGAGTTTACCTCTCTTGAGCCCGAATAGCTCAGTCGGTAGAGCGTTAGGCTTTTAACCTAACGGTCCAGGGTTCGAGTCCCTGTTCGGGCGACTGTGTTTTTGAAGAATCATCAATAATTTAAACTTCAGATCATTTAATTTCCAGTAAAATTATTGAAATCCTAATCCCAATTATTACGGGAGTTTCTTTCGTTTCAGCTCGGATAGCCCAGTCGGTAGAGCGTTAGGCTTCAAACCACGGTCCAGGGTTCGACTCCTTGTTCGGGCGACTGTGTTTTTGAAGAATCATCAATAATTTAAACTTCAGATCATTTGATTTCCAGTAAAATTATTGAAATTCTAATCCCAATTATTACGGGAGTTCATTTCGTTTCAGCCCGGATAGCTCAGTCGGTAGAGCGTTAAGCTTTTAACCTAACGGTCCAGGGTTCGAGTCCCTGTTCGGGCGACTCTGTTTTCAAAGAATCGTCAATAATTTAAACTTCAGATCATTTCACTTTCAATAAATTTATGTAAATTCTAATTCCAATTATTACGTGAGTTCACCTCGCTTGAGCCCGGATAGCTCAGTCGGTAGAGCGTTAGGCTTTTAACCTAACGGTCCAGGGTTCGAGTACCTGTTCGGGCCATTCTGTTTTTGAAGAATCATCAATAATTTAAACTTCAGATCATTTAATTTCCAGTAAAATTATTGAAATTCTTATTCCAATTATTACGGGAGTTCACCTCTCTTGAGCCCGAATAGCTCAGTCGGTAGAGCGTTAGGCTTTTAACCTAACGGTCCAGGGTTCGAGTCCCTGTTCGGGCGACTGTGTTTTTGAAGAATCATCAATAATTTAAACTTCAGATCATTTAATTTCCAGTAAAATTATTGAAATCCTAATCCCAATTATTACGGGAGTTTCTTTCGTTTCAGCTCGGATAGCCCAGTCGGTAGAGCGTTAGGCTTCAAACCACGGTCCAGGGTTCGACTCCTTGTTCGGGCGACTGTGTTTTTGAAGAATCATCAATAATTTAAACTTCAGATCATTTAATTTCCAGTAAAATTATTGAAATTCTAATCCCAATTATTACGGGAGTTCATTTCGTTTCAGCCCGGATAGCTCAGTCGGTAGAGCGTTAAGCTTTTAACCTAACGGTCCAGGGTTCGAGTCCCTGTTCGGGCGACTCTGTTTTTAAAGAATCGTCAATAATTTAAACTTCAGATCATTTCACTTTCAATAAATTTATGTAAATACTAATTCCAATTATTACGCGAGTTCACCTCGCTTGAGCCCGGATAGCTCAGTCGGTAGAGCGTTAGGCTTTTAACCTAACGGTCCAGGGTTCGAGTACCTGTTCGGGCCATTCTGTTTTTGAAGAATCATCAATAATTTAAACTTCAGATCATTTAATTTCCAGTAAAATTATTGAAATTCTTATTCCAATTATTACGGGAGTTCACCTCTCTTGAGCCCGAATAGCTCAGTCGGTAGAGCGTTAGGCTTTTAACCTAACGGTCCAGGGTTCGAGTCCCTGTTCGGGCGATTGTGTTTTTGAAGAATCATCAATAATTTAAACTTCAGATCATTTAATTTCCAGTAAAATTATTGAAATTCTAATCCCAATTATTACGGGAGTTTATTTCGTTTAAGCTCGGATAGCTCAGTCGGTAAAGCGTTAGGCTTCAAACCAAGGTCCAGGGTTCGACTCCTCTTTCGGGCGACTGTGTTTTTGAAGAATCATCAATAATTTAAATTTCAGATCATTTCACTTTCAATAAATTTATGTAAATACTAATTCCAATTATTACGCGAGTTCACCTCGCTTGAGCCCGGATAGCTCAGTCGGTAGAGCGTTAGGCTTTTAACCTAACGGTCCAGGGTTCGAGTACCTGTTCGGGCCATTCTGTTTTTGAAGAATCATCAATAATTTAAACTTCAGATCATTTAATTTCCAGTAAAATTATTGAAATTCTTATTCCAATTATTACGGGAGTTTACCTCTCTTGAGCCCGAATAGCTCAGTCGGTAGAGCGTTAGGCTTTTAACCTAACGGTCCAGGGTTCGAGTCCCTGTTCGGGCGACTGTGTTTTTGAAGAATCATCAATAATTTAAACTTCAGATCATTTAATTTCCAGTAAAATTATTGAAATCCTAATCCCAATTATTACGGGAGTTTCTTTCGTTTCAGCTCGGATAGCCCAGTCGGTAGAGCGTTAGGCTTCAAACCACGGTCCAGGGTTCGACTCCTTGTTCGGGCGACTGTGTTTTTGAAGAATCATCAATAATTTAAACTTCAGATCATTTGATTTCCAGTAAAATTATTGAAATTCTAATCCCAATTATTACGGGAGTTCATTTCGTTTCAGCCCGGATAGCTCAGTCGGTAGAGCGTTAAGCTTTTAACCTAACGGTCCAGGGTTCGAGCCCCTGTTCGGGCGACTCTGTTTTCAAAGAATCGTCAATAATTTAAACTTCAGATCATTTCACTTTCAATAAATTTATGTAAATTCTAATTCCAATTATTACGTGAGTTCACCTCGCTTGAGCCCGGATAGCTCAGTCGGTAGAGCGTTAGGCTTTTAACCTAACGGTCCAGGGTTCGAGTACCTGTTCGGGCCATTCTGTTTTTGAAGAATCATCAATAATTTAAACTTCAGATCATTTAATTTCCAGTAAAATTATTGAAATTCTTATTCCAATTATTACGGGAGTTCACCTCTCTTGAGCCCGAATAGCTCAGTCGGTAGAGCGTTAGGCTTTTAACCTAACGGTCCAGGGTTCGAGTCCTTGTTCGGGCGACTGTGTTTTTGAAGAATCATCAATAATTTAAACTTCAGATCATTTAATTTCCAGTAAAATTATTGAAATCCTAATCCCAATTATTACGGGAGTTTCTTTCGTTTCAGCTCGGATAGCTCAGTCGGTAGAGCGTTAGGCTTCAAACCACGGTCCAGGGTTCGACTCCTTGTTCGGGCGACTGTGTTTTTGAAGAATCATCAATAATTTAAACTTCAGATCATTTAATTTCCAGTAAAATTATTGAAATTCTAATCCCAATTATTACGGGAGTTCATTTCGTTTCAGCCCGGATAGCTCAGTCGGTAGAGCGTTAAGCTTTTAACCTAACGGTCCAGGGTTCGAGTCCCTGTTCGGGCGACTCTGTTTTTAAAGAATCGTCAATAATTTAAACTTCAGATCATTTCACTTTCAATAAATTTATGTAAATACTAATTCCAATTATTACGCGAGTTCACCTCGCTTGAGCCCGGATAGCTCAGTCGGTAGAGCGTTAGGCTTTTAACCTAACGGTCCAGGGTTCGAGTACCTGTTCGGGCCATTCTGTTTTTGAAGAATCATCAATAATTTAAACTTCAGATCATTTAATTTCCAGTAAAATTATTGAAATTCTTATTCCAATTATTACGGGAGTTCACCTCTCTTGAGCCCGAATAGCTCAGTCGGTAGAGCGTTAGGCTTTTAACCTAACGGTCCAGGGTTCGAGTCCCTGTTCGGGCGACTGTGTTTTTGAAGAATCATCAATAATTTAAACTTCAGATCATTTAATTTCCAGTAAAATTATTGAAATTCTAATCCCAATTATTACGGGAGTTTATTTCGTTTAAGCTCGGATAGCTCAGTCGGTAAAGCGTTAGGCTTCAAACCACGGTCCAGGGTTCGACTCCTCTTTCGGGCGACTGTGTTTTTGAAGAATCATCAATAATTTAAATTTCAGATCATTTCACTTTCAATAAATTTATGTAAATACTAATTCCAATTATTACGCGAGTTCACCTCGCTTGAGCCCGGATAGCTCAGTCGGTAGAGCGTTAGGCTTTTAACCTAACGGTCCAGGGTTCGAGTACCTGTTCGGGCCATTCTGTTTTTGAAGAATCATCAATAATTTAAACTTCAGATCAATTCACTTTCAATAAATTTATGTAAATTCTAATTCCAATTATTACGGGATTTAACTTCGTTTGAGACAGGATAGCTCAGTCGGTAGAGCGTTAGGCTTTAACCTAACGATCCAGGGTTCGAGTCCCTGTTCGGGCGACTCTGTTTTTAAAGAATCGTCAATAATTTAAACTTCAGATCATTTCACTTTCAATAAATTTATGTAAATTCTAATTCCAATTATTACGTGAGTTCACCTCGCTTGAGCCCTGATAGCTCAGTCGGTAGAGCGTTAGGCTTTTAACCTAACGGTCCAGGGTTCGAGTACCTGTTCGGGAAATTCTGTTTTTGAAGAATCATCAATAATTTAAACTTCAGATCATTTCACTTTCAATAAATTTATGTAAATTCTAATTCCAATTATTACGGGATTTAACTTCGTTTGAGACAGGATAGCTCATTCGGTAGAACGTTAGGCTTTAACCTAACGGTCCAGGGTTCGAGTCCCTGTTCGGGCGACTCTGTTTTTCAAAGAATCGTCAATAATTTAAACTTCAGATCATTTCACTTTCAATAAATTTATGTAAATTCTAATTCCAATTATTACGTGAGTTCACCTCGCTTTAGCCTGGATAGCTCAGTCGGTAGAGCGTTAGGCTTTTAACCTAACGGTCCAGGGTTCGAGTACCTGTTCGGGCCATTCTGTTTTTGAAGAATCATCAATAATTTAAACTTCAGATCATTTAATTTCCAGTAAAATTATTGAAATTCTTATTCCAATTATTACGGGAGTTCACCTCGCTTGAGCCCGGATAGCTCAGTCGGTAGAGCGTTAGGCTTTTAACCTAACGGTCCAGGGTTCGAGTCCCTGTTCGGGCGACTGTGTTTTTGAAGAATCATCAATAATTTACACTTCAGATCATTTAATTTCCAGTAATATTATTGAAATTCTAATCCCAATTATTACGGGAGTTCATTTCGTTTCAGCTCGGATAGCTCAGTCGGTAGAGCGTTAGGCTTCAAACCACGGTCCAGGGTTCGAACTCTTGTTCGGGCGACTGTGTTTTTGAAGAATCATCAATAATTTAAACTTCAGATCATTTAATTTCCAGTAAAATTATTGAAATTCTAATCCCAATTATTACGGGAGTTCATTTCGTTTCAGCCCGGATAGCTCAGTCGGTAGAGCGTTAAGCTTTTAACGTAACGGTCCAGGGTTCGAGTCCCTGTTCGGGCGACTCTGTTTTTAAAGAATCGTCAATAATTTAAACTTCAGATCATTTCACTTTCAATAAATTTATGTAAATTCTAATTCCAATTATTACGGGATTTAACTTCGTTTGAGACAGGATAGCTCAGTCGGTAGAGCGTTAGGCTTCTAACCTAACGGTCCAGGGTTCGAGTCCCTGTTCGGGCGACTCTGTTTTTGAAGAATCATCAAAAATTTAAACTTTAGATCATTTAATTTCCAGTAAAATTATTGAAATTCTTATTCCAATTATTACGGGAGTTTCTTTCGTTTCAGCTCGGATAGCTCAGTCGGTAGAGCGTTAGGCTTCAAACCACGGTCCAGGGTTCGACTCCTTGTTCGGGCGACTGTGTTTTTGAAGAATCATCAATAATTTAAACTTCAGATCATTTAATTTCCAGTAAAATTATTGAAATTCTAATCCCAATTATTACGGGAGTTCATTTCGTTTCAGCCCGGATAGCTCAGTCGGTAGAGCGTTAAGCTTTTAACCTAACGGTCCAGGGTTCGAGTCCCTGTTCGGGCGACTCTGTTTTTAAAGAATCGTCAATAATTTAAACTTCAGATCATTTCACTTTCAATAAATTTATGTAAATACTAATTCCAATTATTACGCGAGTTCACCTCGCTTGAGCCCGGATAGCTCAGTCGGTAGAGCGTTAGGCTTTTAACCTAACGGTCCAGGGTTCGAGTACCTGTTCGGGCCATTCTGTTTTTGAAGAATCATCAATAATTTAAACTTCAGATCATTTAATTTCCAGTAAAATTATTGAAATTCTTATTCCAATTATTACGGGAGTTCACCTCTCTTGAGCCCGAATAGCTCAGTCGGTAGAGCGTTAGGCTTTTAACCTAACGGTCCAGGGTTCGAGTCCTTGTTCGGGCGACTGTGTTTTTGAAGAATCATCAATAATTTAAACTTCAGATCATTTAATTTCCAGTAAAATTATTGAAATTCTAATCCCAATTATTACGGGAGTTTATTTCGTTTAAGCTCGGATAGCTCAGTCGGTAAAGCGTTAGGCTTCAAACCACGGTCCAGGGTTCGACTCCTCTTTCGGGCGACTGTGTTTTTGAAGAATCATCAATAATTTAAATTTCAGATCATTTCACTTTCAATAAATTTATGTAAATACTAATTCCAATTATTACGCGAGTTCACCTCGCTTGAGCCCGGATAGCTCAGTCGGTAGAGCGTTAGGCTTTTAACCTAACGGTCCAGGGTTCGAGTACCTGTTCGGGCCATTCTGTTTTTGAAGAATCATCAATAATTTAAACTTCAGATCATTTCACTTTCAATAAATTTATGTAAATTCTAATTCCAATTATTACGGGATTTAACTTCGTTTGAGACAGGATAGCTCAGTCGGTAGAGCGTTAGGCTTTAACCTAACGATCCAGGGTTCGAGTCCCTGTTCGGGCGACTCTGTTTTTAAAGAATCGTCAATAATTTAAACTTCAGATCATTTCACTTTCAATAAATTTATGTAAATTCTAATTCCAATTATTACGTGAGTTCACCTCGCTTGAGCCCGGATAGCTCAGTCGGTAGAGCGTTAGGCTTTTAACCTAACGGTCCAGGGTTCGAGTACCTGTTCGGGAAATTCTGTTTTTGAAGAATCATCAATAATTTAAACTTCAGATCATTTCACTTTCAATAAATTTATGTAAATTCTAATTCCAATTATTACGGGATTTAACTTCGTTTGAGACAGGATAGCTCATTCGGTAGAACGTTAGGCTTTAACCTAACGGTCCAGGGTTCGAGTCCCTGTTCGGGCGACTCTGTTTTCAAAGAATCGTCAATAATTTAAACTTCAGATCATTTCACTTTCAATAAATTTATGTAAATTCTAATTCCAATTATTACGTGAGTTCACCTCGCTTTAGCCCGGATAGCTCAGTCGGTAGAGCGTTAGGCTTTTAACCTAACGGTCCAGGGTTCGAGTACCTGTTCGGGCCATTCTGTTTTTGAAGAATCATCAATAATTTAAACTTCAGATCATTTAATTTCCAGTAAAATTATTGAAATTCTTATTCCAATTATTACGGGAGTTCACCTCGCTTGAGCCCGGATAGCTCAGTCGGTAGAGCGTTAGGCTTTTAACCTAACGGTCCAGGGTTCGAGTCCCTGTTCGGGCGACTGTGTTTTTGAAGAATCATCAATAATTTAAACTTCAGATCATTTAATTTCCAGTAATATTATTGAAATTCTAATCCCAATTATTACGGGAGTTCATTTCGTTTCAGCTCGGATAGCTCAGTCGGTAGAGCGTTAGGCTTCAAACCACGGTCCAGGGTTCGAACTCTTGTTCGGGCGACTGTGTTTTTGAAGAATCATCAATAATTTAAACTTCAGATCATTTAATTTCCAGTAAAATTATTGAAATTCTAATCCCAATTATTACGGGAGTTCATTTCGTTTCAGCCCGGATAGCTCAGTCGGTAGAGCGTTAAGCTTTTAACGTAACGGTCCAGGGTTCGAGTCCCTGTTCGGGCGACTCTGTTTTTAAAGAATCGTCAATAATTTAAACTTCAGATCATTTCACTTTCAATAAATTTATGTAAATTCTAATTCCAATTATTACGGGATTTAACTTCGTTTGAGACAGGATAGCTCAGTCGGTAGAGCGTTAGGCTTCTAACCTAACGGTCCAGGGTTCGAGTCCCTGTTCGGGCGACTCTGTTTTTGAAGAATCATCAAAAATTTAAACTTTAGATCATTTAATTTCCAGTAAAATTATTGAAATTCTTATTCCAATTATTACGGGAGTTCACCTCGCTTGAGCCCGGATAGCTCAGTCGGTAGAGCGTTAGGCTTTTAACCTAACGGTCCAGGGTTCGAGTCCCTGTTCGGGCGACTGTGTTTTTGAAGAATCATCAATAATTTAAACTTCAGATCATTTAATTTCCAGTAAAATTATTGAAATTCTAATCCCAATTATTACGGGAGTTCATTTCGCTTCAGCTCGGATAGCTCAGTCGGTAGAGCGTTAGGCTTCAAACCACGGTCCAGGGTTCGACTCCTTGTTCGGGCGACTGTGTTTTTGAAGAATCATCAATAATTTAAACTTCAGATCATTTAATTTCCAGTAAAATTATTGAAATTCTAATCCCAATTATTACGGGAGTTCATTTCGTTTCATCCCGGATAGCTCAGTCGGTAGAGCGTTAGGCTTTTAACCTAACGGTCCAGGGTTCGAGTACCTGTTCGGGCCATTCTGTTTTTGAAGAATCATCAATAATTTAAACTTCAGATCATTTCACTTTCAATAAATTTATGTAAATTCTAATTCCAATTATTACGGGATTTAACTTCGTTTGAGACAGGATAGCTCAGTCGGTAGAGCGTTAGGCTTTTAACCTAAGGGTCCAGGGTTCGAGTCCCTGTTCGGGCGACTCTGTTTTTGAAGAATCATCAAAAATTTAAACTTTAGATCATTTAATTTCCAGTAAAATTATTGAAATTCTTATTCCAATTATTACGGGAGTTCACCTCGCTTGATCCCGGATAGCTCAGTCGGTAGAGCGTTAGGCTTTTAACCTAAAGGTCCAGGGTTCGAGTCCCTGTTCGGGCGACTGTGTTTTTGAAGAATCATCAATAATTTAAACTTCAAATCATTTAATTTCCAGTAAAATTATTGAAATTCTTATCCCAATTATTACGGGAGTTCACCTGGCTTGAGCCCGGATAGCTCAGTCGGTAGAGCGTTAGGCTTTTAACCTAACGGTCCAGGGTTCTAGTCCCTGTTCGGGCGACTGTGTTTTTGAAGAATCATCAATAATTTAAACTTCAGATCATTTCACTTTCAATAAATTTATGTAAATTCTAATTCCAATTATTACGGGATTTAACTTCGTTTGAGACAGGATAGCTCAGTCGGTAGAGCGTTAGGCTTTTAACCTAACGGTCCAGGGTTCGAGTCCCTGTTCGGGCGACTCTGTTTTTGAAGAATCATCAAAAATTTAAACTTTAGATCATTTAATTTCCAGTAAAATTATTGAAATTCTTATTCCAATTATTACGGGAGTTCACCTCGCTTGAGCCCGGATAGCTCAGTCGGTAGAGCGTTAGGCTTTTAACCTAACGGTCCAGGGTTCGAGTCCCTGTTCGGGCGACTGTGTTTTTGAAGAATCATCAATAATTTAAACTTCAGATCATTTAATTTCCAGTAAAATTATTGAAATTCTAATTACAATTATTACGGGAGTTCATTTCGCTTCAGCTCTGATTGCTCAGTCGGTAGAGCGTTAGGCTTCAAACCACGGTCCAGGGTTCGACTCCTTGTTCGGGCGACTGTGTTTTTGAAGAATCATCAATAATTTAAACTTCAGATCATTTAATTTCCAGTAAAATTATTGAAATTCTAATCCCAATTATTACGGGAGTTCATTTCGTTTCAGCCCGGATAGCTCAGTCGGTAGAGCGTTAGGCTTTTAACATAACGGTCCAGGGTTCGAGTCCCTGTTCGGGCGACTCTGTTTTTAAAGAATCGTCAATAATTTAAACTTCAGATCATTTCACTTTCAATAAATTTATGTAAATTCTAATTCCAATTATTACGTGAGTTCACCTCGCTTGAGCCCGGATAGCTCAGTCGGTAGAGCGTTAGGCTTTTAACCTAACGGTCCAGGGTTCGAGTACCTGTTCGGGCCATTCTGTTTTTGAAGAATCATCAATAATTTAAACTTCAGATCATTTCACTTTCAATAAATGTATGTAAATTCTAATTCCAATTATTACGGGATTTAACTTCGTTTGAGACAGGATAGCTCAGTCGGTAGAGCGTTAGGCTTTTAACCTAACGGTCCAGGGTTCGAGTACCTGTTCGGGACATTCTGTTTTTGAAGAATCATCAATAATTTAAACTTCAGATCATTTCACTTTCAATAAATTTATGTAAATTCTAATTCCAATTATTACGGGATTTAACTTCGTTTGAGACAGGATAGCTCAGTCGGTAGAGCGTTAGGCTTTTAACCTAAGGGTCCAGGGTTCGAGTCCCTGTTCGGGCGACTCTGTTTTTGAAGAATCATCAAAAATTTAAACTTCAGATCATTTAATTTCCAGTAAAATTATAGAAATTCTTATTCCAATTATTACGGGAGTTCACCTCGCTTGATCCCGGATAGCTCAGTCGGTAGAGCGTTAGGCTTTTAACCTAACGGTCCAGGGTTCTAGTCCCTGTTCGGGCGACTGTGTTTTTGAAGAATCATCAATAATTTAAACTTCAGATCATTTCACTTTCAATAAATTTATGTAAATTCTAATTCCAATTATTACGGGATTTAACTTCGTTTGAGACAGGATAGCTCAGTCGGTAGAGCGTTAGGCTTTTAACCTAACGGTCCAGGGTTCGAGTCCCTGTTCGGGCGACTCTGTTTTTGAAGAATCATCAAAAATTTAAACTTTAGATCATTTAATTTCCAGTAAAATTATTGAAATTCTTATTCCAATTATTACGGGAGTTCACCTCGCTTGAGCCCGGATAGCTCAGTCGGTAGAGCGTTAGGCTTTTAACCTAACGGTCCAGGGTTCGAGTCCCTGTTCGGGCGACTGTGTTTTTGAAGAATCATCAATAATTTAAACTTAAGATCATTTAATTTCCAGTAAAATTATTGAAATTCTAATCCCAATTATTACGGGAGTTCATTTCGCTTCAGCTCGGATAGCTCAGTCGGTAGAGCGTTAGGCTTCAAACCACGGTCCAGGGTTCGACTCCTTGTTCGGGCGACTGTGTTTTTGAAGAATCATCAATAATTTAAACTTCAGATCATTTAATTTCCAGTAAAATTATTGAAATTCTAATCCCAATTATTACGGGAGTTCATTTCGTTTCAGCCCGGATAGCTCAGTCGGTAGAGCGTTAGGCTTTTAACATAACGGTCCAGGGTTCGAGTCCCTGTTCGGGCGACTCTGTTTTTAAAGAATCGTCAATAATTTAAACTTCAGATCATTTCACTTTCAATAAATTTATGTAAATTCTAATTCCAATTATTACGTGAGTTCACCTCGCTTGAGCCCGGATAGCTCAGTCGGTAGAGCGTTAGGCTTTTAACCTAACGGTCCAGGGTTCGAGTACCTGTTCGGGCCATTCTGTTTTTGAAGAATCATCAATAATTTAAACTTCAGATCATTTCACTTTCAATAAATGTATGTAAATTCTAATTCCAATTATTACGGGATTTAACTTCGTTTGAGACAGGATAGCTCAGTCGGTAGAGCGTTAGGCTTTTAACCTAACGGTCCAGGGTTCGAGTACCTGTTCGGGACATTCTGTTTTTGAAGAATCATCAATAATTTAAACTTCAGATCATTTCACTTTCAATAAATTTATGTAAATTCTAATTCCAATTATTACGGGATTTAACTTCGTTTGAGACAGGATAGCTCAGTCGGTAGAGCGTTAGGCTTTTAACCTAAGGGTCCAGGGTTCGAGTCCCTGTTCGGGCGACTCTGTTTTCGAAGAATCATCAAAAATTTAAACTTCAGATCATTTCACTTTCAATAAATTTATGTAAATTCTAATTCCAATTATTACGGGATTTAACTTCGTTTGAGACAGGATAGCTCAGTCGGTAGAGCGTTAGGCTTTTAACCTAAGGGTCCAGGGTTCGAGTCCCTGTTCGGGCGACTCTGTTTTTGAAGAATCATCAAAAATTTAAACTTCAGATCATTTAATTTCCAGTAAAATTATAGAAATTCTTATTCCAATTATTACGGGAGTTCACCTCGCTTGATCCCGGATAGCTCAGTCGGTAGAGCGTTAGGCTTTTAACCTAACGGTCCAGGGTTCGAGTCCCTGTTCGGGCGACTGTGTTTTTGAAGAATCATCAATAATTTAAACTTCAAATCATTTAATTTCCAGTAAAATTATTGAAATTCTTATCCCAATTATTACGGGAGTTCACCTGGCTTGAGCCCGGATAGCTCAGTCGGTAGAGCGTTAGGCTTTTAACCTAACGGTCCAGGGTTCTAGTCCCTGTTCGGGCGACTGTGTTTTTGAAGAATCATCAATAATTTAAACTTCAGATCATTTCACTTTCAATAAATTTATGTAAATTCTAATTCCAATTATTACGGGATTTAACTTCGTTTGAGACAGGATAGCTCAGTCGGTAGAGCGTTAGGCTTTTAACCTAACGGTCCAGGGTTCGAGTCCCTGTTCGGGCGACTCTGTTTTTGAAGAATCATCAAAATTTAAACTTTAGATCATTTAATTTCCAGTAAAATTATTGAAATTCTTATTCCAGTAATTACGGGAGTTCACCTCGCTTGAGCCCGGATAGCTCAGTCGGTAGAGCGTTAGGCTTTTAACCTAACGGTCCAGGGTTCGAGTCCCTGTTCGGGCGACTGTGTTTTTGTAGAATCATCAATAATTTAAACTTCAGATCATTTAATTTCCAGTAAAATTATTGAAATTCTAATCCCAATTATTACGGGAGTTCATTTCGTTTCAGCCCGGATAGCTCAGTCGGTAGAGCGTTAGGCTTTTAACATAACGGTCCAGGGTTCGAGTCCCTGTTCGGGCGACTCTGTTTTTAAAGAATCGTCAATAATTTAAACTTCAGATCATTTCACTTTCAATAAATTTATGTAAATTCTAATTCCAATTATTACGTGAGTTCACCTCGCTTGAGCCCGGATAGCTCAGTCGGTAGAGCGTTAGGCTTTTAACCTAACGGTCCAGGGTTCGAGTACCTGTTCGGGCCATTCTGTTTTTGAAGAATCATCAATAATTTAAACTTCAGATCATTTCACTTTCAATAAATGTATGTAAATTCTAATTCCAATTATTACGGGATTTAACTTCGTTTGAGACAGGATAGCTCAGTCGGTAGAGCGTTAGGCTTTTAACCTAAGGGTCCAGGGTTCGAGTCCCTGTTCGGGCGACTCTGTTTTTGAAGAATCATCAAAAATTTAAACTTCAGATCATTTAATTTCCAGTAAAATTATAGAAATTCTTATTCCAATTATTACGGGAGTTCACCTCGCTTGATCCCGGATAGCTCAGTCGGTAGAGCGTTAGGCTTTTAACCTAACGGTCCAGGGTTCGAGTCCCTGTTCGGGCGACTGTGTTTTTGAAGAATCATCAATAATTTACACTTCAGATCATTTAATTTCCAGTAAAATTATTGAAATTCTAATCCCAATTATTACGGGAGTTCATTTCGTTTCAGCTCGGATAGCTCAGTCGGTAGAGCGTTAGGCTTCAAACCACGGTCCAGGGTTCGACTCCTTGTTCGGGCGACTCTGTTTTTAAAGAATCATCAATAATTTAAACTTCAAATCATTTAATTTCCAGTAAAATTATTGAAATTCTTATACCAATTATTAAGGGAGTTCACCTGGCTTGAGCCCGGATAGCTCAGTCGGTAGAGCGTTAGGCTTTTAACCTAACGGTGCAGGGTTCTAGTCCCTGTTCGGGCGACTGTGTTTTTGAAGAATCATCAATAATTTAAACTTCAGATCATTTAATTTCCAGTAAAATTATTGAAATTCTAATCCCAATTATTACGGGAGTTCATATCGTTTCAGCCCGGATAGCTCAGTCGGTAGAGCGTTAGGCTTTTAACCTAACGGTCCAGGGTTCGAGTCCCTGTTCGGGCGACTCGGTTTTTAAAGAATCGTCAATAATTTAAACTTCAGATCATTTCACTTTCAATAAATTTATGTAAATTCTAATTCCAATTATTACGTGAGTTCACCTCGCTTGAGCCCGGATAGCTCAGGCGGTAGAGCGTTAGGCTTTTAACCTAACGGTCCAGGGTTCGAGTACCTGTTCGGGCCATTCTGTTTTTGAAGAATCATCAATAATTTAAACTTCAGATCATTTCACTTTCAATAAATTTATGTAAATTCTAATTCCAATTATTACGGGATTTAACTTCGTTTGAGACAGGATAGCTCAGTCGGTAGAGCGTTCGGCTTTTAACCTAACGGTCCAGGGTTCGAGTACCTGGTCGGGCCATTCTGTTTTTGAAGAATCATCAATAATTTAAACTTCAGATCATTTAATTTCCAGTAAAATTATTGAAATTCTTATTCCAATTATTACGGGAGTTCACCTCGCTTGAGCCCGGATAGCTACGTCGGTAGAGCGTTAGGCTTCAAACCACGTTCCAGGGTTCGACTCCTTGTTCGGGCGACTCTGTTTTTAAAGAATCGTCAATAATTTAAACTTCAGATCATTTCACTTTCAATAAATTTATGTAAATTCTAATTCCAATTATTACGTGAGTTCACCTCGCTTGAGCCCGGATAGCTCAGTCGGTAGAGCGTTAGGCTTTTAACCTAACGGTCCAGGGTTCGAGTACCTGTTCGGGCCATTCTGTTTTTGAAGAATCATCAATAATTTAAACTTCAGATCATTTAATTTCCAGTAAAATTATTGAAATTCTTATTCCAATTATTACGGGAGTTCACCTCGCTTGAGCCCGGAAATCTCAGTCGGTAGAGCGTTGGGCTTTTAACCTAACGGTCCAGGGTTCGAGTCCCTGTTCGGGCGACTGTGTTTTTTTAGAATCATCAATAATTTAAACTTCAGATCATTTAATTTCCAGTAAAATCAGGAGCAGATGACAAAGGAGTCTCGGACGCTAGCTTCAACAATATAGAGGGCAATGGGACCCGCGTACGTCAAAGCTGTAGCGGTATCGTTTTCCATAGAGGCGCTATCAGACATTATAGCAGACGATGCTTTTGGTGGATTATATCTGGCACCAAAGTCTGCTGGGAATTTTCTTTGTAATAACGGACTAACGCGTACGGTGGCTACTGAGGTTCGTCTTACCCGATCGCGACATAAATATACACAATATAATTACTTTATTCAAACAGCTGTAAACGTTGGTATTAAGATAAAAGATAAGACTACATTTTGTGACCTTAAAGGTAGGAATTAATTGACTGCTACAAGCGGTTGGAAACGAAATCACTGTCTCTTACTTTTTGGGTTTTAAAAGATCGTGAGGGATTTCTTTTCCCAACCTCTTGTAGCTATCATTTAATTCAAGATGAAATTTAGAAAAATTTGGCACTGAAACACATTTTAGTTTTTTAATAGTGTACATACGTTACTCGCTGAGCTTTTCATTATCAATTTTAGTCTAAAAAAAAGATTAATAAGCCGTTGAAATCCATTTTTTTAACTCGTTACGCCTAGGCTAATTATAAGCAGACGACACGTTATAAGCAGACGATTTTTAAAGAGAGGCTCCAGACGCGATTTCCCAGATCTCCTTTCGAGACTTTGCAGCCACGCTATTGGTTGGAAAATAAAGCTCAAATTTCCTAGGAGAGGTGGCACTGGCGTAATGATTTTGGTTAATAACCGTGACGTTCGCGGATCCCATTGCCCTCTACGTTATGGAAGCTAGCGTCCGAGACTCCTTTGTCATCTGCTCCTGGTAAAATTATTGAAATTCTAATCCCAATTATTACGGGAGTTCATTTCGTTTCAGCCCGGATAGCTCAGTCGGTAGAGCGTTAGGCTTTTAACCTAACGGTCCAGGGTTCGAGTCCCTGTTCGGGCGACTCTGTTTTTAAAGAATCGTCAATAATTTAAACTTCAGATCATTTCACTTTCAATAACTTTATGTAAATTCTAATTCCAATTATTACGGGATTTAACTTCGTTTGAGACAGGATAGCTCAGTCGGTAGAGCGTTAGGCTTTCGACCTAACGGTCCAGGGTTCGAGTCCCTGTTCGGGCGACTCTGTTTTTGAAGAATCATCAATAATTTAAACTTCAGATCATTTAATTTCCAGTAAAATTATTGAAATTCTTATTCCAATTATTACGGGAGTTCACCTCGCTTGAGCCCGGATAGCTCAGTCGGTAGAGCGTTAGGCTTTTAACCTAACGGTCCAGGGTTCGAGTCCCTGTTCGGGCGACTGTGTTTTTGAAGAATCATCAATAATTTAAACTTCAGATCATTTAATTTCCAGTAAAATTATTGAAATTCTAATCCCAATTATTACGGGAGTTCATTTCGCTTCAGCTCGGATAGCTCAGTCGGTAGAGCGTTAGGCTTCAAACCACGGTCCAGGGTTCGACTCCTTGTTCGGGCGACTCTGTTTTTAAAGAATCGTCAATAATTTAAACTTCAGATCATTTCACTTTCAATAAATTTATGTAAATTCTAATTCCAATTATTACGTGAGTTCACCTCGTTTGAGCCCGGATAGCTCAGTCGGTAGAGCGTTAGGCTTTTAACCTAACGGTCCAGGGTTCGAGTACCTGTTCGGGCCATTCTGTTTTTGAAGAATCATCAATAATTTAAACTTCAGATCATTTAATTTCCAGTAAAATTATTGAAATTCTTATTCCAATTATTACGGGAGTTCACCTCGCTTGAGCCCGGAAATCTCAGTCGGTAGAGCGTTGGGCTTTTAACCTAACGGTCCAGGGTTCGAGTCCCTGTTCGGGCGACTGTGTTTTTTTAGAATCATCAATAATTTAAACTTCAGATCATTTAATTTCCAGTAAAATCAGGAGCAGATGACAAAGGAGTCTCGGACGCTAGCTTCAACAATATAGAGGGCAATGGGACCCGCGTACGTCAAAGCTGTAGCGGTATCGTTTTCCATAGAGGCGCTATCAGACATTATAGCAGACGATGCTTTTGGTGGATTATATCTGGCACCAAAGTCTGCTGGGAATTTTCTTTGTAATAACGGACTAACGCGTACGGTGGCTACTGAGGTTCGTCTTACCCGATCGCGACATAAATATACACAATATAATTACTTTATTCAAACAGCTGTAAACGTTGGTATTAAGATAAAAGATAAGACTACATTTTGTGACCTTAAAGGTAGGAATTAATTGACTGCTACAAGCGGTTGGAAACGAAATCACTGTCTCTTACTTTTTGGGTTTTAAAAGATCGTGAGGGATTTCTTTTCCCAACCTCTTGTAGCTATCATTTAATTCAAGATGAAATTTAGAAAAATTTGGCACTGAAACACATTTTAGTTTTTTAATAGTGTACATACGTTACTCGCTGAGCTTTTCATTATCAATTTTAGTCTAAAAAAAAGATTAATAAGCCGTTGAAATCCATTTTTTTAACTCGTTACGCCTAGGCTAATTATAAGCAGACGACACGTTATAAGCAGACGATTTTTAAAGAGAGGCTCCAGACGCGATTTCCCAGATCTCCTTTCGAGACTTTGCAGCCACGCTATTGGTTGGAAAATAAAGCTCAAATTTCCTAGGAGAGGTGGCACTGGCGTAATGATTTTGGTTAATAACCGTGACGTTCGCGGATCCCATTGCCCTCTACGTTATGGAAGCTAGCGTCCGAGACTCCTTTGTCATCTGCTCCTGGTAAAATTATTGAAATTCTAATCCCAATTATTACGGGAGTTCATTTCGTTTCAGCCCGGATAGCTCAGTCGGTAGAGCGTTAGGCTTTTAACCTAACGGTCCAGGGTTCGAGTCCCTGTTCGGGCGACTCTGTTTTTAAAGAATCGTCAATAATTTAAACTTCAGATCATTTCACTTTCAATAACTTTATGTAAATTCTAATTCCAATTATTACGGGATTTAACTTCGTTTGAGACAGGATAGCTCAGTCGGTAGAGCGTTAGGCTTTCGACCTAACGGTCCAGGGTTCGAGTCCCTGTTCGGGCGACTCTGTTTTTGAAGAATCATCAATAATTTAAACTTCAGATCATTTAATTTCCAGTAAAATTATTGAAATTCTTATTCCAATTATTACGGGAGTTCACCTCGCTTGAGCCCGGATAGCTCAGTCGGTAGAGCGTTAGGCTTTTAACCTAACGGTCCAGGGTTCGAGTCCCTGTTCGGGCGACTGTGTTTTTGAAGAATCATCAATAATTTAAACTTCAGATCATTTAATTTCCAGTAAAATTATTGAAATTCTAATCCCAATTATTACGGGAGTTCATTTCGCTTCAGCTCGGATAGCTCAGTCGGTAGAGCGTTAGGCTTCAAACCACGGTCCAGGGTTCGACTCCTTGTTCGGGCGACTCTTTTTTTAAAGAATCATCAATAATTTAAACTTCAGATCATTTAATTTCCAGTAAAATTATTGAAATTCTTATCCCAATTATTACGGGAGTTCACCTCGCTTGAGCCCGGATAGCTCAGTCGGTAGAGCGTTAGGCTTTTAACCTAACGGTCCAGGGTTCGAGTCCCTGTTCGGGCGACTGTGTTTTTGAAGAATCATCAATAATTTAAACTTCAGATCATTTAATTTCCAGTAAAATTATTGAAATTCTAATCCCAATTATTACGGGAGTTCTTTTCGTTTCAGCCCGGATAGCTCAGTCGGTAGAGCGTTAAGCTTTTAACCTAACGGTCCAGGGTTCGAGTCCCTGTTCGGGCGACTCTGTTTTCAAAGAATCGTCAATAATTTAAACTTCAGATCATTTCACTTTCAATAAATTTATGTTAATTCTAATTCCAATTATTACGTGAGTTCACCTCGCTTGAGCCCGGATAGCTCAGTCGGTAGAGCGTTAGGCTTTTAACCTAACGGTCCAGGGTTCGAGTACCTGTTCGGGCCATTCTGTTTTTGAAGAATCATCAATAATTTAAACTTCAGATCATTTAATTTCCAGTAAAATTATTGAAATCCTAATCCCAATTATTACGGGAGTTTCTTTCGTTTCAGCTCGGATAGCTCAGTCGGTAGAGCGTTAGGCTTCAAACCACGGTCCAGGGTTCGACTCCTTGTTCGGGCGACTGTGTTTTTGAAGAATCATCAATAATTTAAACTTCAGATCATTTAATTTCCAGTAAAATTATTGAAATTCTAATCCCAATTATTACGGGAGTTCATTTCGTTTCAGCCCGGATAGCTCAGTCGGTAGAGCGTTAAGCTTTTAACCTAACGGTCCAGGGTTCGAGTCCCTGTTCGGGCGACTCTGTTTTTAAAGAATCGTCAATAATTTAAACTTCAGATCATTTCACTTTCAATAAATTTATGTAAATACTAATTCCAATTATTACGCGAGTTCACCTCGCTTGAGCTCGGATAGCTCAGTCGGTAGAGCGTTAGGCTTTTAACCTAACGGTCCAGGGTTCGAGTACCTGTTCGGGCCATTCTGTTTTTGAAGAATCATCAATAATTTAAACTTCAGATCATTTAATTTCCAGTAAAATTATTGAAATTCTTATTCCAATTATTACGGGAGTTCACCTCTCTTGAGCCCGAATAGCTCAGTCGGTAGAGCGTTAGGCTTTTAACCTAACGGTCCAGGGTTCGAGTCCCTGTTCGGGCGACTGTGTTTTTGAAGAATCATCAATAATTTAAACTTCAGATCATTTAATATCCAGTAAAATTATTGAAATTCTAATCCCAATTATTACGGGAGTTTATTTCGTTTCAGCTCGGATAGCTCAGTCGGTAAAGCGTTAGGCTTCAAACCACGGTCCAGGGTTCGACTCCTTGTTCGGGCGACTGTGTTTTTGAAGAATCATCAATAATTTAAATTTCAGATCATTTCACTTTCAATAAATTTATGTAAATACTAATTCCAATTATTACGCGAGTTCACCTCGCTTGAGCCCGGATAGCTCAGTCGGTAGAGCGTTAGGCTTTTAACCTAACGGTCCAGGGTTCGAGTACCTGTTCGGGCCATTCTGTTTTTGAAGAATCATCAATAATTTAAACTTCAGATCATTTCACTTTCAATAAATTTATGTAAATTCTAATTCCAATTATTACGGGATTTAACTTCGTTTGAGACAGGATAGCTCAGTCGGTAGAGTGTTAGGCTTTAACCTAACGATCCAGGGTTCGAGTCCCTGTTCGGGCGACTCTGTTTTTAAAGAATCGTCAATAATTTAAACTTCAGATCATTTCACTTTCAATAAATTTATGTAAATTCTAATTCCAATTATTACGTGAGTTCACCTCGCTTGAGCCCGGATAGCTCAGTCGGTAGAGCGTTAGGCTTTTAACCTAACGGTCCAGGGTTCGAGTACCTGTTCGGGAAATTCTGTTTTTGAAGAATCATCAATAATTTAAACTTCAGATCATTTCACTTTCAATAAATTTATGTAAATTCTAATTCCAATTATTACGGGATTTAACTTCGTTTGAGACAGGATAGCTCATTCGGTAGAGCGTTAGGCTTTAACCTAACGGTCCAGGGTTCGAGTCCCTGTTCGGGCGACTCTGTTTTCAAAGAATCGTCAATAATTTAAACTTCAGATCATTTCACTTTCAATAAATTTATGTAAATTCTAATTCCAATTATTACGTGAGTTCACCTCGCTTTAGCCCGGATAGCTCAGTCGGTAGAGCGTTAGGCTTTTAACCTAACGGTCCAGGGTTCGAGTACCTGTTCGGGCCATTCTGTTTTTGAAGAATCATCAATAATTTAAACTTCAGATCATTTAATTTCCAGTAAAATTATTGAAATTCTAATCCCAATTATTACGGGAGTTCATTTCGTTTCAGCCCGGATAGCTCAGTCGGTAGAGCGTTAGGCTTTTAACCTAACGGTCCAGGGTTCGAGTCCCTGTTCGGGCGACTCTGTTTTTAAAGAATCGTCAATAATTTAAACTTCAGATCATTTCACTTTCAATAACTTTATGTAAATTCTAATTCCAATTATTACGGGATTTAACTTCGTTTGAGACAGGATAGCTCAGTCGGTAGAGCGTTAGGCTTTCGACCTAACGGTCCAGGGTTCGAGTCCCTGTTCGGGCGACTCTGTTTTTGAAGAATCATCAATAATTTAAACTTCAGATCATTTAATTTCCAGTAAAATTATTGAAATTCTAATCCCAATTATTACGGGAGTTCATTTCGTTTCAGCCCGGATAGCTCAGTCGGTAGAGCGTTAAGCTTTTAACGTAACGGTCCAGGGTTCGAGTCCCTGTTCGGGCGACTCTGTTTTTAAAGAATCGTCAATAATTTAAACTTCAGATCATTTCACTTTCAATAAATTTATGTAAATTCTAATTCCAATTATTACGTGAGTTCACCTCGCTTGAGCCCGGATAGCTCAGTCGGTAGAGCGTTAGGCTTTTAACCTAACGGTCCAGGGTTCGAGTACCTGTTCGGGCCATTCTTTTTTTGAAGAATCATCAATAATTTAAACTTCAGATCATTTCACTTTCAATAAATTTATGTAAATTCTAATTCCAATTATTACGTGAGTTCACCTCGCTTGAGCCCGGATAGCTCAGTCGGTAGAGCGTTAGGCTTTTAACCTAACGGTCCAGGGTTCGAGTACCTGTTCGGGAAATTCTGTTTTTGAAGAATCATCAATAATTTAAACTTCAGATCATTTCACTTTCAATAAATTTATGTAAATTCTAATTCCAATTATTACGGGATTTAACTTCGTTTGAGACAGGATAGCTCATTCGGTAGAGCGTTAGGCTTTAACCTAACGGTCCAGGGTTCGAGTCCCTGTTCGGGCTACTCTGTTTTCAAAGAATCGTCAATAATTTAAACTTCAGATCATTTCACTTTCAATAAATTTATGTAAATTCTAATTCCAATTATTACGTGAGTTCATTTCGCTTTAGCCCGGATAGCTCAGTCGGTAGAGCGTTAGGCTTTTAACCTAACGGTCCAGGGTTCGAGTACCTGTTCGGGCCATTCTGTTTTTGAAGAATCATCAATAATCTAAACTTCAGATCATTTAATTTCCAGTAAAATTATTGAAATTCTTATTCCAATTATTACGGGATTTCACCTCGCTTGAGCCCGGATAGCTCAGTCGGTAGAGCGTTAGGCTTTTAACCTAACGGTCCAGGGTTCGAATCCCTTTTCGGGCGACTGTGTTTTTGAAGAATCATCAATAATTTACACTTCATATCATTTAATTTCCAGTAAAATTATTGAAATTCTAATCCCAATTATTACGGGAGTTCATTTCGTTTCAGCTCGGATAGCTCAGTCGGTAGAGCGTTAGGCTTCAAACCACGGTCCAGGGTTCGAACTCTTGTTCGGGCGACTGTGTTTTTGAAGAATCATCAATAATTTAAACTTCAGATCATTTAATTTCCAGTAAAATTATTGAAATTCTAATCCCAATTATTACGGGAGTTCATTTCGTTTCAGCCCGGATAGCTCAGTCGGTAGAGCGTTAAGCTTTTAACCTAACGGTCCAGGGTTCGAGTCCCTGTTCGGGCGACTCTGTTTTTAAAGAATCGTCAATAATTTAAACTTCAGATCATTTCACTTTCAATAAATTTATGTAAATTCTAATTCCAATTATTACGGGATTTAACTTCGTTTGAGACAGGATAGCTCAGTCGGTAGAGCGTTAGGCTTTTAACCTAACGGTCCAGGGTTCGAGTCCCTGTTCGGGCGACTCTGTTTTTGAAGAATCATCAATAATTTAAACTTCAGATCATTTAATTTCCAGTAAAATTATTGAAATTCTTATTCCAATTATTACGGGAGTTCACCTCGCTTGAGCCCGGAAAGCTCAGTCGGTAGAGCGTTAGGCTTTTAACCTAACGGTCCAGGGTTCGAGTCCCTGTTCGGGCGACTGTGTTTTTTTAGAATCATCAATAATTTAAACTTCAGATCATTTAATTTCCAGTAAAATCAGGAGCAGATGACAAAGGAGTCTCGGACGCTAGCTTCAACAATATAGAGGGCAATGGGACCCGCGTACGTCAAAGCTGTAGCGGTATCGTTTTCCATAGAGGCGCTATCAGACATTATAGCAGACGATGCTTTTGGTGGATTATATCTGGCACCAAAGTCTGCTGGGAATTTTCTTTGTAATAACGGACTAACGCGTACGGTGGCTACTGAGGTTCGTCTTACCCGATCGCGACATAAATATACACAATATAATTACTTTATTCAAACAGCTGTAAACGTTGGTATTAAGATAAAAGATAAGACTACATTTTGTGACCTTAAAGGTAGGAATTAATTGACTGCTACAAGCGGTTGGAAACGAAATCACTGTCTCTTACTTTTTGGGTTTTAAAAGATCGTGAGGGATTTCTTTTCCCAACCTCTTGTAGCTATCATTTAATTCAAGATGAAATTTAGAAAAATTTGGCACTGAAACACATTTTAGTTTTTTAATAGTGTACATACGTTACTCGCTGAGCTTTTCATTATCAATTTTAGTCTAAAAAAAAGATTAATAAGCCGTTGAAATCCATTTTTTTAACTCGTTACGCCTAGGCTAATTATAAGCAGACGACACGTTATAAGCAGACGATTTTTAAAGAGAGGCTCCAGACGCGATTTCCCAGATCTCCTTTCGAGACTTTGCAGCCACGCTATTGGTTGGAAAATAAAGCTCAAATTTCCTAGGAGAGGTGGCACTGGCGTAATGATTTTGGTTAATAACCGTGACGTTCGCGGATCCCATTGCCCTCTACGTTATGGAAGCTAGCGTCCGAGACTCCTTTGTCATCTGCTCCTGGTAAAATTATTGAAATTCTAATCCCAATTATTACGGGAGTTCATTTCGTTTCAGCTCGGATAGCTCAGTCGGTAGAGCGTTAGGCTTCAAACCACGGTCCAGGGTTCGACTCCTTGTTCGGGCGACTGTGTTTTTGAAGAATCATCAATAATTTAAACTTCAGATCATTTAATTTCCAGTAAAATTATTGAAATTCTAATCCCAATTATTACGGGAGTTCATTTCGTTTCAGCTCGGATAGCTCAGTCGGTAGAGCGTTAGGCTTCAAACCACGGTCCAGGGTTCGAGTCCCTGTTCGGGCGACTCTGTTTTTTAAGAATCGTCAATAATTTAAACTTCAGATCATTTCACTTTCAATAACTTTATGTAAATTCTAATTCCAATTATTACGGGATTTAACTTCGTTTGAGACAGGATAGCTCAGTCGGTAGAGCGTTAGGCTTTCGACCTAACGGTCCAGGGTTCGAGTCCCTGTTCGGGCGACTCTGTTTTTGAAGAATCATCAATAATTTAAACTTCAGATCATTTAATTTCCAGTAAAATTATTGAAATTCTTATTCCAATTATTACGGGAGTTCACCTCGCTTGAGCCCGGATAGCTCAGTCGGTAGAGCGTTAGGCTTTTAACCTAACGGTCCAGGGTTCGAATCCCTTTTCGGGCGACTGTGTTTTTGAAGAATCATCAATAATTTACACTTCATATCATTTAATTTCCAGTAAAATTATTGAAATTCTAATCCCAATTATTACGGGAGTTCATTTCGCTTCAGCTCGGATAGCTCAGTCGGTAGAGCGTTAGGCTTCAAACCACGGTCCAGGGTTCGACTCCTTGTTCGGGCGACTCTTTTTTTAAAGAATCATCAATAATTTAAACTTCAGATCATTTAATTTCCAGTAAAATTATTGAAATTCTTATCCCAATTATTACGGGAGTTTACCTCGCTTGAGCCCGGATAGCTCAGTCGGTAGAGCGTTAGGCTTTTAACCTAACGGTCCAGGGTTCGAGTCCCTGTTCGGGCGACTGTGTTTTTGAAGAATCATCAATAATTTAAACTTCAGATCATTTAATTTCCAGTAAAATTATTGAAATTCTAATCCCAATTATTACGGGAGTTCTTTTCGTTTCAGCCCGGATAGCTCAGTCGGTAGAGCGTTAAGCTTTTAACCTAACGGTCCAGGGTTCGAGTCCCTGTTCGGGCGACTCTGTTTTTAAAGAATCGTCAATAATTTAAACTTCAGATCATTTCACTTTCAATAAATTTATGTAAATTCTAATTCCAATTATTACGTGAGTTCACCTCGCTTGAGCCCGGATAGCTCAGTCGGTAGAGCGTTAGGCTTTTAACCTAACGGTCCAGGGTTCGAGTACCTGTTCGGGCCATTCTGTTTTTGAAGAATCATCAATAATTTAAACTTCAGATCATTTCACTTTCAATAAATTTATGTAAATTCTAATTCGAATTATTACGGGATTTAACTTCGTTTGAGACAGGATAGCTCAGTCGGTAGAGCGTTAGGCTTTTAACCTAAGGGTCCAGGGTTCGAGTCCCTGTTCGGGCGACTCTGTTTTTGAAGAATCATCAAAAATTTAAACTTCAGATCATTTAATTTCCAGTAAAATTATAGAAATTCTTATTCCAATTATTACGGGAGTTCACCTCGCTTGATCCCGGATAGCTCAGTCGGTAGAGCGTTAGGCTTTTAACCTAACGGTCCAGGGTTCGAGTCCCTGTTCGGGCGACTGTGTTTTTGAAGAATCATCAATAATTTACACTTCAGATCATTTAATTTCCAGTAAAATTATTGAAATTCTAATCCCAATTATTACGGGAGTTTATTTCGTTTCAGCTCGGATAGCTCAGTCGGTAGAGCGTTAGGCTTCAAACCACGGTCCAGGGTTCGAACTCTTGTTCGGGCGACTGTGTTTTTGAAGAATCATCAATAATTTAAACTTCAGATCATTTAATTTCCAGTAAAATTATTGAAATTCTAATCCCAATTATTACGGGAGTTCATTTCGTTTCAGCCCGGATAGCTCAGTCGGTAGAGCGTTAAGCTTTTAACGTAACGGTCCAGGGTTCGAGTCCCTGTTCGGGCGACTCTGTTTTTAAAGAATCGTCAATAATTTAAACTTCAGATCATTTCACTTTCAATAAATTTATGTAAATTCTAATTCCAATTATTACGTGAGTTCACCTCGCTTGAGCCCGGAGAGCTCAGTCGGTAGAGCGTTAGGCTTTTAACCTAACGGTCCAGGGTTCGAGTACCTGTTCGGGCCATTCTTTTTTTGAAGAATCATCAATAATTTAAACTTCAGATCATTTCACTTTCAATAAATTTATGTAAATTCTAATTCCAATTATTACGGGATTTAACTTCGTTTGAGACAGGATAGCTCAGTCGGTAGAGCGTTAGGCTTTTAACCTAACGGTCCAGGGTTCGAGTCCCTGTTCGGGCGACTCTGTTTTTGAAGAATCATCAAAAATTTAAACTTTAGATCATTTAATTTCCAGTAAAATTATTGAAATTCTTATTCCAATTATTACGGGAGTTCACCTCGCTTGAGCCCGGATAGCTCAGTCGGTAGAGCGTTAGGCTTTTAACCTAACGGTCCAGGGTTCGAGTCCCTGTTCGGGCGACTGTGTTTTTGAAGAATCATCAATAATTTAAACTTCAGATCATTTCACTTTCAATAAATTTATGTAAATTCTAATTCCAATTATTACGGGATTTAACTTCGTTTGAGACAGGATAGCTCAGTCGGTAGAGCGTTAGGCTTTTAACCTAAGGGTCCAGGGTTCGAGTCCCTGTTCGGGCGACTCTGTTTTTGAAGAATCATCAAAAATTTAAACTTCAGATCATTTAATTTCCAGTAAAATTATAGAAATTCTTATTCCAATTATTACGGGAGTTCACCTCGCTTGATCCCGGATAGCTCAGTCGGTAGAGCGTTAGGCTTTTAACCTAACGGTCCAGGGTTCGAGTCCCTGTTCGGGCGACTGTGTTTTTGAAGAATCATCAATAATTTACACTTCAGATCATTTAATTTCCAGTAAAATTATTGAAATTCTAATCCCAATTATTACGAGAGTTAATTTCGTTTCAGCTCGGATAGCTCAGTCGGTAGAGCGTTAGGCTTCAAACCACGGTCCAGGGTTCGACTCCTTGTTCGGGCGACTCTGTTTTTAAAGAATCATCAATAATTTAAACTTCAAATCATTTAATTTCCAGTAAAATTATTGAAATTCTTATCCCAATTATTAAGGGAGTTCACCTGGCTTGAGCCCGGATAGCTCAGTCGGTAGAGCGATAGGCTTTTAACCTAACGGTCCAGGGTTCGAGTCCCTGTTCGGGCGACTCTGTTTTTAAAGAATCGTCAATAATTTAAACTTCAGATCATTTCACTTTCAATAACTTTATGTAAATTCTAATTCCAATTATTACGGGATTTAACTTCGTTTGAGACAGGATAGCTCAGTCGGTAGAGCGTTAGGCTTTCGACCTAACGGTCCAGGGTTCGAGTCCCTGTTCGGGCGACTCTGTTTTTGAAGAATCATCAATAATTTAAACTTCAGATCATTTAATTTCCAGTAAAATTATTGAAATTCTTATTCCAATTATTACGGGAGTTCACCTCGCTTGAGCCCGGATAGCTCAGTCGGTAGAGCGTTAGGCTTTTAACCTAACGGTCCAGGGTTCGAATCCCTTTTCGGGCGACTGTGTTTTTGAAGAATCATCAATAATTTACACTTCATATCATTTAATTTCCAGTAAAATTATTGAAATTCTAATCCCAATTATTACGGGAGTTCATTTCGCTTCAGCTCGGATAGCTCAGTCGGTAGAGCGTTAGGCTTCAAACCACGGTCCAGGGTTCGACTCCTTGTTCGGGCGACTCTTTTTTTAAAGAATCATCAATAATTTAAACTTCAGATCATTTAATTTCCAGTAAAATTATTGAAATTCTTATCCCAATTATTACGGGAGTTTACCTCGCTTGAGCCCGGATAGCTCAGTCGGTAGAGCGTTAGGCTTTTAACCTAACGGTCCAGGGTTCGAGTCCCTGTTCGGGCGACTGTGTTTTTGAAGAATCATCAATAATTTAAACTTCAGATCATTTAATTTCCAGTAAAATTATTGAAATTCTAATCCCAATTATTACGGGAGTTCTTTTCGTTTCAGCCCGGATAGCTCAGTCGGTAGAGCGTTAAGCTTTTAACCTAACGGTCCAGGGTTCGAGTCCCTGTTCGGGCGACTCTGTTTTTAAAGAATCGTCAATAATTTAAACTTCAGATCATTTCACTTTCAATAAATTTATGTAAATTCTAATTCCAATTATTACGTGAGTTCACCTCGCTTGAGCCCGGATAGCTCAGTCGGTAGAGCGTTAGGCTTTTAACCTAACGGTCCAGGGTTCGAGTACCTGTTCGGGCCATTCTGTTTTTGAAGAATCATCAATAATTTAAACTTCAGATCATTTCACTTTCAATAAATTTATGTAAATTCTAATTCGAATTATTACGGGATTTAACTTCGTTTGAGACAGGATAGCTCAGTCGGTAGAGCGTTAGGCTTTTAACCTAAGGGTCCAGGGTTCGAGTCCCTGTTCGGGCGACTCTGTTTTTGAAGAATCATCAAAAATTTAAACTTCAGATCATTTAATTTCCAGTAAAATTATAGAAATTCTTATTCCAATTATTACGGGAGTTCACCTCGCTTGATCCCGGATAGCTCAGTCGGTAGAGCGTTAGGCTTTTAACCTAACGGTCCAGGGTTCGAGTCCCTGTTCGGGCGACTGTGTTTTTGAAGAATCATCAATAATTTACACTTCAGATCATTTAATTTCCAGTAAAATTATTGAAATTCTAATCCCAATTATTACGGGAGTTTATTTCGTTTCAGCTCGGATAGCTCAGTCGGTAGAGCGTTAGGCTTCAAACCACGGTCCAGGGTTCGAACTCTTGTTCGGGCGACTGTGTTTTTGAAGAATCATCAATAATTTAAACTTCAGATCATTTAATTTCCAGTAAAATTATTGAAATTCTAATCCCAATTATTACGGGAGTTCATTTCGTTTCAGCCCGGATAGCTCAGTCGGTAGAGCGTTAAGCTTTTAACGTAACGGTCCAGGGTTCGAGTCCCTGTTCGGGCGACTCTGTTTTTAAAGAATCGTCAATAATTTAAACTTCAGATCATTTCACTTTCAATAAATTTATGTAAATTCTAATTCCAATTATTACGTGAGTTCACCTCGCTTGAGCCCGGAGAGCTCAGTCGGTAGAGCGTTAGGCTTTTAACCTAACGGTCCAGGGTTCGAGTACCTGTTCGGGCCATTCTTTTTTTGAAGAATCATCAATAATTTAAACTTCAGATCATTTCACTTTCAATAAATTTATGTAAATTCTAATTCCAATTATTACGGGATTTAACTTCGTTTGAGACAGGATAGCTCAGTCGGTAGAGCGTTAGGCTTTTAACCTAACGGTCCAGGGTTCGAGTCCCTGTTCGGGCGACTCTGTTTTTGAAGAATCATCAAAAATTTAAACTTTAGATCATTTAATTTCCAGTAAAATTATTGAAATTCTTATTCCAATTATTACGGGAGTTCACCTCGCTTGAGCCCGGATAGCTCAGTCGGTAGAGCGTTAGGCTTTTAACCTAACGGTCCAGGGTTCGAGTCCCTGTTCGGGCGACTGTGTTTTTGAAGAATCATCAATAATTTAAACTTCAGATCATTTCACTTTCAATAAATTTATGTAAATTCTAATTCCAATTATTACGGGATTTAACTTCGTTTGAGACAGGATAGCTCAGTCGGTAGAGCGTTAGGCTTTTAACCTAACGGTCCAGGGTTCGAGTCCCTGTTCGGGCGACTCTGTTTTTGAAGAATCATCAAAAATTTAAACTTCAGATCATTTAATTTCCAGTAAAATTATAGAAATTCTTATTCCAATTATTACGGGAGTTCACCTCGCTTGATCCCGGATAGCTCAGTCGGTAGAGCGTTAGGCTTTTAACCTAACGGTCCAGGGTTCGAGTCCCTGTTCGGGCGACTGTGTTTTTGAAGAATCATCAATAATTTACACTTCAGATCATTTAATTTCCAGTAAAATTATTGAAATTCTAATCCCAATTATTACGAGAGTTAATTTCGTTTCAGCTCGGATAGCTCAGTCGGTAGAGCGTTAGGCTTCAAACCACGGTCCAGGGTTCGACTCCTTGTTCGGGCGACTCTGTTTTTAAAGAATCATCAATAATTTAAACTTCAAATCATTTAATTTCCAGTAAAATTATTGAAATTCTTATCCCAATTATTAAGGGAGTTCACCTGGCTTGAGCCCGGATAGCTCAGTCGGTAGAGCGATAGGCTTTTAACCTAACGGTCCAGGGTTCGAGTCCCTGTTCGGGCGACTCTGTTTTTAAAGAATCGTCAATAATTTAAACTTCAGATCATTTCACTTTCAATAAATTTATGTAAATTCTAATTCCAATTATTACGTGAGTTCACCTCGCTTGAGCCCGGATAGCTCAGGCGGTAGAGCGTTAGGCTTTTAACCTAACGGTCCAGGGTTCGAGTACCTGTTCGGGCCATTCTGTTTTTGAAGAATCATCAATAATTTAAACTTCAGATCATTTCACTTTCAATAAATTTATGTAAATTCTAATTCCAATTATTACGGGATTTAACTTCGTTTGAGACAGGATAGCTCAGTCGGTAGAGCGTTAGGCTTTTAACCTAACGGTCCAGGGTTCGTGTCCCTGTTCGGGCGACTCTGTTTTTGAAGAATCATCAATAATTTAAACTTCAGATCATTTAATTTCCAGTAAAATTATTGAAATTCTTATCCCAATTATTACGGGAGTTCACCTCGCTTGAGCCCGGATAGCTCAGTCGGTAGAGCGTTAGGCTTTTAACCTAACGGTCCAGGGTTCGAGTCCCTGTTCGATCGACTGTGTTTTTGAAGAATCATCAATAATTTAAACTTCAGATCATTTAATTTCCAGTAAAATTATTGAAATTCTAATCCCAATTATTACGGGAGTTCTTTTCGTTTCAGCCCGGATAGCTCAGTCGGTAGAGCGTTAAGCTTTTAACCTAACGGTCCAGGGTTCGAGTCCCTGTTCGGGCGACTCTGTTTTCAAAGAATCGTCAATAATTTAAACTTCAGATCATTTCACTTTCAATAAATTTATGTAAATTCTAATTCCAATTATTACGTGAGTTCACCTCGCTTGAGCCCGGATAGCTCAGTCGGTAGAGCGTTAGGCTTTTAACCTAACGGTCCAGGGTTCGAGTACCTGTTCGGGCCATTCTGTTTTTGAAGAATCATCAATAATTTAAACTTCAGATCATTTAATTTCCAGTAAAATTATTGAAATTCTTATTCCAATTATTACGGGAGTTCACCTCGCTTGAGCCCGGATAGCTCAGTCGGTAGAGCGTTAGGCTTTTAACCTAACGGTCCAGGGTTTGAGTCCCTGTTCGGGCGACTGTGTTTTTGAAGAATCATCAATAATTTAAACTTCAGATCATTTAATTTCCAGTAAAATTATTGAAATTCTAATCCCAATTATTACGGGAGTTCATTTCGTTTCAGCCCGGATAGCTCAGTCGGTAGAGCGTTAGGCTTCAAACCACGGTCCAGGGTTCGACTCCTTGTTCGGGCGACTGTGTTTTTGAAGAATCATCAATAATTTAAACTTCAGATCATTTAATTTCCAGTAAAATTATTGAAATTCTAATCCCAATTATTACGGGAGTTCATTTCGTTTCAGCCCGGATAGCTCAGTCGGTAGAGCGTTAGGCTTCAAACCACGGTCCAGGGTTCGACTCCTTGTTCGGGCGACTGTGTTTTTGAAGAATCATCAATAATTTAAACTTCAGATCATTTAATTTCCAGTAAAATTATTGAAATTCTAATCCCAATTATTACGTGAGTTAACCTCGCTTGAGCCCGGATAGCTCAGTCGGTAGAGCGTTAGGCTTTTAACCTAACGGTCCAGGGTTCGAACACCTGTTCGGGCCATTCTGTTTTTGAAGAATCATCAATAATTTAAACTTCAGATCATTTCACTTTCAATAAATTTATGTAAATTCTAATTCCAATTATTACGGGATTTAACTTCGTTTGAGACAGGATAGCTCAGTCGGTAGAGCGTTAGGCTTTTAACCTAAGGGTCCAGGGTTCGAGTCCCTGTTCGGGCGACTCTGTTTTTGAAGAATCATCAAAAATTTAAACTTCAGATCATTTACTTTCCAGTAAAATTATAGAAATTCTTATTCCAATTATTACGGGAGTTCACCTCGCTTGATCCCGGATAGCTCAGTCGGTAGAGCGTTAGGCTTTCAACCTAACGGTCCAGGGTTCGAGTCCCTGTTCGGGCGACTGTGTTTTTGAAGAATCATCAATAATTTACACTTCAGATCATTTAATTTCCAGTAAAATTATTGAAATTCTAATCCCAATTATTACGGGAGTTCATTTCGTTTCAGCTCGGATAGCTCAGTCGGTAGAGCGTTAGGCTTCAAACCACGGTCCAGGGTTCTAGGCCCTGTTCGGGCGACTGTGTTTTTGAAGAATCATCAATAATTTAAACTTCAGATCATTTAATTTCCAGTAAAATTATTGAAATTCTAATCACAATTATTACGGGAGTTCATATCGTTTCAGCCCGGATAGCTCAGTCGGTAGAGCGTTAGGCTTTTAACCTAACGGTCCAGGGTTCGAGTCCCTGTTCGGGCGACTCTGTTTTTAAAGAATCGTCAATAATTTAAACTTCAGATCATTTCACTTTTAATAAATTTATGTAAATTCTAATTCCAATTATTACGTGAGTTCACCTCGCTTGAGCCCGGATAGCTCAGGCGGTAGAGCGTTAGGCTTTTAACCTAACGGTCCAGGGTTCGAGTACCTGTTCGGGCGACTCTGTTTTTGAAGAATCATCAATAATTTAAACTTCAGATCATTTAATTTCCAGTAAAATTATTGAAATTCTTATCCCAATTATTACGGGAGTTCACCTCGCTTGAGCCCGGATAGCTCAGTCGGTAGAGCGTTAGGCTTTTAACCTAACGGTCCAGGGTTCGAGTCCCTGTTCGATCGACTGTGTTTTTGAAGAATCATCAATAATTTCAACTTCAGATCATTTAATTTCCAGTAAAATTATTGAAATTCTAATCCCAATTATTACGGGAGTTCTTTTCGTTTCAGCCCGGATAGCTCAGTCGGTAGAGCGTTAAGCTTTTAACCTAACGGTCCAGGGTTCGAGTCCCTGTTCGGGCGACTCTGTCTTCAAAGAATCGTCAATAATTTAAACTTCAGATCATTTCACTTTCAATAAATTTATGTAAATTCTAATTCCAATTATTACGTGAGTTCACCTCGCTAGAGCCCGGATAGCTCAGTCGGTAGAGCGTTAGGCTTTTAACCTAACGGTCCAGGGTTCGAGTACCTGTTCGGGCCATTCTGTTTTTGAAGAATCATCAATAATTTAAACTTCAGATCATTTAATTTCCAGTAAAATTTTTGAAATTCTTATTCCAATTATTACGGGAGTTCACCTCTCTTGAGCCCAAATAGCTCAGTCGGTAGAGCGTTAGGCTTTTAACCTAACGGTCCAGGGTTCGAGTCCCTGTTCGGGCGACTGTGTTTTTGAAGAATCATCAATAATTTAAACTTCAGATCATTTAATTTCCAGTAAAATTATTGAAATTCTAATCCCAATTATTACGGGAGTTCATTTCGTTTCAGCCCGGATAGCTCAGTCGGTAGAGCGTTAAGCTTTTAACCTAACGGTCCAGGGTTCGAGTCCCTGTTCGGGCGACTCTGTTTTCAAAGAATCGTCAATAATTTAAACTTCAGATCATTTCACTTTCAATAAATTTATGTAAATTCTAATTCCAATTATTACGTGAGTTCACCTCGCTTGAGCCCGGATAGCTCAGTCGGTAGAGCGTTAGGCTTTTAACCTAACGGTCCAGGGTTCGAGTACCTGTTCGGGCCATAATGTTTTTGAAGAATCATCAATAATTTAAACTTCAGATCATTTAATTTCCAGTATAATTATAGAAATTCTTATTCCAATTATTACGGGAGTTCACCTCGATTGATCCCGGATAGCTCAGTCGGTAGAGCGTTAGGCTTTTAACCTAACGGTCCAGGGTTCGAGTCCCTGTTCGAACGACTGTGTTTTTTAAAGAATCATCAATAATTTACACTTCAGATCATTTAATTTCCAGTAAAATTATTGAAATTCTAATCCCAATTATTACGGGAGTTCATTTCGTTTCAGCTCGGATAGCTCAGTCGGTAGAGCGTTAGGCTTCAAACCACGGTCCAGGGTTCGACTCCTTGTTCGGGCGACTCTGTTTTTAAAGAATCATCAATAATTTAAACTTCAAATCATTTAATTTCCAGTAAAATTATTGAAATTCTTATCCCAATTATTATGGGAGTTCACCTGGCTTGAGCCCGGATAGCTCAGTCGGTAAGGCGTTAGGCTTTTAACCTAACGGTCCAGGGTTCGAGTACCTGTTCGGGCCATAATGTTTTTGAAGAATCATCAATAATTTAAACTTCAGATCATTTAATTTCCAGTATAATTATAGAAATTCTTATTCCAATTATTACGGGAGTTCACCTCGATTGATCCCGGATAGCTCAGTCGGTAGAGCGTTAGGCTTTTAACCTAACGGTCCAGGGTTCGAGTCCCTGTTCGGGCGACTGTGTTTTTTAAAGAATCATCAATAATTTACACTTCAGATCATTTAATTTCCAGTAAAATTATTGAAATTCTAATCCCAATTATTACGGGAGTTCATTTCGTTTCAGCTCGGATAGCTCAGTCGGTAGAGCGTTAGGCTTCAAACCACGGTCCAGGGTTCGACTCCTTGTTCGGGCGACTCTGTTTTTAAAGAATCATCAATAATTTAAACTTCAAATCATTTAATTTCCAGTAAAATTATTGAAATTCTTATCCCAATTATTATGGGAGTTCACCTGGCTTGAGCCCGGATAGCTCAGTCGGTAGAGCGTTAGGCTTTTAACCTAACGGTCCAGGGTTCTAGTCCCTGTTCGGGCGACTGTGTTTTTGAAGAATCATCAATAATTTAAACCTCAGATCATTTAATTTCCAGTAAAATTATTGAAATTCTAATCCCAATTATTACGGGAGTTCATATCGTTTCAGCCCGGATAGCTCAGTCGGTAGAGCGTTAGGCTTTTAACCTAACGGTCCAGGGTTCGAGTCCCTGTTCGGGCGACTCTGTTTTTAAAGAATCTTCAATAATTTAAACTTCAGATCATTTCACTTTCAATAAATTTATGTAAATTCTAATTCCAATTATTACGTGAGTTCACCTCGCTTGAGCCCGGATAGCTCAGGCGGTAGAGCGTTAGGCTTTTAACCTAACGGTCCAGGGTTCGAGTACCTGTTCGGGCCATTCTGTTTTTGAAGAATCATCAATAATTTAAACTTCAGATCATTTAATTTCCAGTAAAATTATTGAAATTCTTATTACAATTATTACGGGAGTTCACCTCTCTTGAGCCCGAATAGCTCAGTCGGTAGAGCGTTAGGCTTTTAACCTAACGGTCCAGGGTTCGAGTCCCTGTTCGGGCGACTGTGTTTTTGAAGAATCATCAATAATTTAAACTTCAGATCATTTAATTTCCAGTAAAATTATTGAAATTCTAATCCCAATTATTACGGGAGTTTCTTTCGTTTCAGCTCGGATAGCTCAGTCGGTAGAGCGTTAGGCTTCAAACCACGGTCCAGGGTTCGACTCCTTGTTTGGGCGACTGTGTTTTTGAAGAATCATCAATAATTTAAACTTCAGATCATTTAATTTCCAGTAAAATTATTGAAATTCTAATCCCAATTATTACGGGAGTTCATTTCGTTTCAGCCCGGATAGCTCAGTCGGTAGAGCGTTAAGCTTTTAACCTAACGGTCCAGGGTTCGAGTACCTGTTCGGGCCATTCTGTTTTTGAAGAATCATCAATAATTTAAACTTCAGATCATTTAATTTCCAGTAAAATTATTGAAATTCTTATTCTAATTATTACGGGAGTTCACCTCTCTTGAGCCCGAATAGCTCAGTCGGTAGAGCGTTAGGCTTTTAACCTAATGGTCCAGGGTTCGAGTCCCTGTTCGGGTGACTGTGTTTTTGAAGAATCATCAATAATTTAAACTTCAGATCATTTAATTTCCAGTAAAATTATTGAAATTCTAATCCCAATTATTACGGGAGTTTCTTTCGTTTCAGCTCGGATAGCTCAGTCGGTAGAGCGTTAGGCTTCAAACCACGGTCCAGGGTTCGACTCCTTGTTCGGGCGACTGTGTTTTTGAAGAATCATCAATAATTTAATCTTCAGATCATTTAATTTCCAGTAAAATTATTGAAATTCTAATCCCAATTATTACGGGAGTTCATTTCGTTTCAGCCCGGATAGCTCAGTCGGTAGAGCGTTAAGCTTTTAACCTAACGGTCCAGGGTTCTAGTCCCTGTTCGGGCGACTCTGTTTTTAAAGAATCGTCAATAATTTAAACTTCAGATCATTTCACTTTCAATAAATTTATGTAAATACTAATTCCAATTATTACGCGAGTTCACCTCGCTTGAGCCCGGATAGCTCAGTCGGTAGAGCGTTAGGCTTTTAACCTAACGGTCCAGGGTTCGAGTACCTGTTCGGGCCATTATGTTTTTGAAGAATCATCAATAATTTAAACTTCAGATCATTTAATTTCCAGTAAAATTATTGAAATTCTTATTCCAATTATTACGGGAGTTCACCTCTCTTGAGCCCGAATAGCTCAGTCGGTAGAGCGTTAGGCTTTTAACCTAACGGTCCAGGGTTCGAGTCCCTGTTCGGGCGACTGTGTTTTTGAAGAATCATCAATAATTTAAACTTCAGATCATTTAATTTCCAGTAAAATATTTGAAATTCTAATCCCAATTATTACGGGAGTTTTTTTCGTTTCAGCTCGGATAGCTCAGTCGGTAAAGCGTTAGGCTTCAAACCACGGTCCAGGGTTCGACTCCTTGTTCGGGCGACTGTGTTTTTGAAGAATCATCAATAATTTAAACTTCAGATCATTTAATTTCCAGTAAAATTATTGAAATTCTAATTCCAATTATTACGTGAGTTCACCTCGCTTTAGCCCGGATAGCTCAGTCGGTAGAGCGTTAGGCTTTTAACCTAACGGTCCAGGGTTCGAGTACCTGTTCGGGCCATTCTGTTTTTGAAGAATCATCAATAATTTAAACTTCAGATCATTTAATTTCCAGTAAAATTATTGAAATTCTTATTCCAATTATTACGAGAGTTCACTTCGCTTGAGAACGGATAGCTCAGTCGGTAGAGCGTTAGGCTTTTAACCTAACGGTCCAGGGTTCGAGTACCTGTTCGGGCCATTCTGTTTTTGAAGAATCATCAATAATTTAAACTTCAGATCGTTTCACTTTCAATAAATTTATGTAAATTCTAATTCCAATTATTACGGGATTTAACTTCGTTTGAGACAGGATAGCTCAGTCGGTAGAGCGTTAGGCTTTTAACCTAAGGGTCCAGGGTTCGAGTCCCTGTTCGGGCGACTCTGTTTTTAAAGAATCGTCAATAATTTAAACTTCAGATCATTTCACTTTCAATAAATTTATGTAAATTCTAATTCCAATTATTACGTGAGTTCCCCTCGCTTGAGCCCGGATAGCTCAGTCGGTAGAGCGTTAGGCTTTTAACATAACGGTCCAGGGTTCGAGTCCCTGTTCGGGCGACTCTGTTTTTAAAGAATCGTCAATAATTTAAACTTCAGATCATTTCACTTTCAATAAATTTATGTAAATTCTAATTCCAATTATTACGTGAGTTCACCTCGCTTGAGCCCGGATAGCTCAGTCGGTAGAGCGTTAGGCTTTTAACCTAACGGTCCAGGGTTCGAGTACCTGTTCGGGCCATTCTGTTTTTGAAGAATCATCAATAATTTAAACTTCAGATCATTTCACTTTCAATAAATTTATGTAAATTCTAATTCCAATTATTACGGGATTTAACTTCGTTTGAGACAGGATAGCTCAGTCGGTAGAGCGTTAGGCTTTTAACCTAAGGGTCCAGGGTTCGAGTCCCTGTTCGGGCGACTCTGTTTTTGAAGAATCATCAAAAATTTAAACTTCAGATCATTTCACTTTCAATAAATTTATGTAAATTCTAATTCCAATTATTACGGGATTTAACTTCGTTTGAGACAGGATAGCTCAGTCGGTAGAGCGTTAGGCTTTTAACCTAACGGTCCAGGGTTCGTGTCCCTGTTCGGGCGACTCTGTTTTTGAAGAGTCATCAATAATTTAAACTTCAGATCATTTAATTTCCAGTAAAATTATTGAAATTCTAATCCCAATTATTACGGGAGTTCATTTCGTTTCAGCTCGGATAGCTCAGTCGGTAGAGCGTTAGGCTTTTAACCTAACGGTCCAGGGTTCGAGTCCCTGTTCGGGCGACTCTGTTTTTAAAGAATCGTCAATAATTTAAACTTCAGATCATTTCACTTTCAATAAATTTATGTAAATTCTAATTCCAATTATTACGTGAGTTCACCTCGCTTGAGCCCGGATAGCTCAGTCGGTAGAGCGTTAGGCTTTTAACCTAACGGTCCAGGGTTCGAGTACCTGTTCGGGCCATTCTGTTTTTGAAGAATCATCAATAATTTAAACTTCAGATCATTTCACTTTCAATAAATTTATGTAAATTCTAATTCCAATTATTACGGGAGTTCATTTCGTTTCAGCCCGGATAGCTCAGTCGGTAGAGCGTTAGGCTTTTAACCTAACGGTCCAGGGTTCGAGTCCCTGTTCGGGCGACTCTGTTTTTAAAGAATCGTCAATAATTTAAACTTCAGATCATTTCACTTTCAATAAATTTATGTAAATTCTAATTCCAATTATTACGTGAGTTCACCTCGCTTGAGCCCGGATAGCTCAGTCGGTAGAGCGTTAGGCTTTTAACCTAACGGTCCAGGGTTCGAGTACCTGTTCGGGCCATTCTGTTTTTGAAGAATCATCAATAATTTAAACTTCAGATCATTTAATTTCCAGTAAAATTATTGAAATTCTAATCCCAATTATTACGGGAGTTCATTTCGTTTCAGCTCGGATAGCTCAGTCGGTAGAGCGTTAGGTTTCAAACCGCGGTCCAGGGTTCGACTCCTTGTTTGGGCCATTCTGTTTTTGAAGAATCATCAATAATTTAAACTTCAGATCATTTAATTTCCAGTAAAATTATTGAAATTCTTATTCCAATTATTACGGGAGTTCACCTCGCTTGAGCCCGGATAGCTCAGTCGGTAGAGCGTTAGGCTTTTAACCTAACGGTCCAGGGTTCGAGTCCCTGTTCGGGCGACTGTGTTTTTGAAGAATCATCAATAATTTAAACTTCAGATCATTTAATTTCCAGTAAAATTATTGAAATTCTAATCCCAATTATTACGGGAGTTCATTTCGTTTCAGCCCGGATAGCTCAGTCAGTAGAGCGTTAGGCTTTTAACCTAACGGTCCAGGGTTCGAGTCCCTGTTCGGGCGACTCTGTTTTTAAAGAATCGTCAATAATTTAAACTTCAGATCATTTCACTTTCAATAAATTTATGTAAATTCTAATTCCAATTATTACGTGAGTTCACCTCGCTTGAGCCCGGATAGCTCAGTCGGTAGAGCGTTAGGCTTTTAACCTAACGGTCCAGGGTTCGAGTACCTGTTCGGGCCATTCTGTTTTTGAAGAATCATCAATAATTTAAACTTCAGATCATTTCACTTTCAATAAATTTATGTAAATTCTAATTCCAATTATTACGGGAGTTCATTTCGTTTCAGCCCGGATAGCTCAGTCGGTAGAGCGTTAGGCTTTTAACCTAACGGTCCAGGGTTCGAGTCCCTGTTCGGGCGACTCTGTTTTTAAAGAATCGTCAATAATTTAAACTTCAGATCATTTCACTTTCAATAAATTTATGTAAATTCTAATTCCAATTATTACGTGAGTTCACCTCGCTTGAGCCCGGATAGCTCAGTCGGTAGAGCGTTAGGCTTTTAACCTAACGGTCCAGGGTTCGAGTACCTGTTCGGGCCATTCTGTTTTTGAAGAATCATCAATAATTTAAACTTCAGATCATTTAATTTCCAGTAAAATTATTGAAATTCTAATCCCAATTATTACGGGAGTTCATTTCGTTTCAGCTCGGATAGCTCAGTCGGTAGAGCGTTAGGTTTCAAACCGCGGTCCAGGGTTCGACTCCTTGTTTGGGCCATTCTGTTTTTGAAGAATCATCAATAATTTAAACTTCAGATCATTTAATTTCCAGTAAAATTATTGAAATTCTTATTCCAATTATTACGGGAGTTCACCTCGCTTGAGCCCGGATAGCTCAGTCGGTAGAGCGTTAGGCTTTTAACCTAACGGTCCAGGGTTCGAGTCCCTGTTCGGGCGACTGTGTTTTTGAAGAATCATCAATAATTTAAACTTCAGATCATTTAATTTCCAGTAAAATTATTGAAATTCTAATCCCAATTATTACGGGAGTTCATTTCTTTTCAGGTCGGATAGCTCAGTCGGTAGAGCGTTAGGCTTCAAACCACTGTCCAGGGTTCGACTCCTTGTTCGGGCGACTGTGTTTTTGAAGAATCATCAATAATTTAAACTTCAGATCATTTAATTTCCAGTAAAATTATTGAAATTCTAATCCCAATTATTACGGGAGTTCATTTCGTTTCAGCCCGGATAGCTCAGTCGGTAAAGCGTTAGGCTTTTAACCTAACGGTCCAGGGTTCGAGTCCCTGTTCGGGCGACTCTGTTTTTAAAGAATCGTCAATAATTTAAACTTCAGATCATTTCACTTTCAATAAATTTATGTAAATTCTAATTCCAATTATTACGTGAGTTCACCTCGCTTGAGCCCGGATAGCTCAGTCGGTAGAGCGTTAGGCTTTTAACCTAACGGTCCAGGGTTCGAGTCCCTGTTCGGGCGACTCTGTTCTTGAAGAATCATCAATAATTTAAACTTCAGATCATTTAATTTCCAGTAAAATTATTGAAATTCTTATTCCAATTATTACGGGAGTTCACCTCGCTTGAGCCCGGATAGCTCAGTCGGTAGAGCGTTAGGCTTTTAACCTAACAGTCCAGGGTTCGAGTCCCTGTTCGGGCGACTGTGTTTTTGAAGAATCATCAATAATTTAAACTTCAGATCATTTATTTTCCAGTAAAATTATTGAAATTCTAATCCCAATTATTACGGGAGTTCATTTCGTTTCAGCTCGGATAGCTCAGTCGGTAGAGCGGTAGGCTGCAAACCACGGTCCAGGGTTCGACTCCTTGTTCGGGCGACTCTTTTTTTAAAAAAACATCAATAATTTAAACTTCAGATCATTTAATTTCCAGTAAAATTATTGAAATTCTTATCCCAATTATTACGGGAGTTCACCTCGCTTGAGCCCGGATAGCTCAGTCGGTAGAGCGTTAGGCTTTTAACCTAACGGTCCAGGGTTCGAGTCCCTGTTCGGGCGACTGTGTTTTTGAAGAATCATCAATAATTTAAACTTCAGATCATTTAATTTCCAGTAAAATTATTGAAATTCTAATCCCAATTATTACGGGAGTTCATTTCGTTTCAGCCCGGATAGCTCAGTCGGTAGAGCGTTAGGCTTTTAACCTAACGGTCCAGGGTTCGAGTCCCTGTTCGGGCGACTCTGTTTTTAAAGAATCGTCAATAATTTAAACTTCAGATCATTTCACTTTCAATAAATTTATGTAAATTCTAATTCCAATTATTACGTGAGTTCACCTCGCTTGAGCCCGGATAGCTCAGTCGGTAGAGCGTTAGGCTTTTAACCTAACGGTCCAGGGTTCGAGTACCTGTTTGGGCCATTCTGTTTTTGAAGAATCATCAATAATTTAAACTTCAGATCATTTAATTTCCAGTAAAATTATTGAAATTCTTATCCCAATTATTACGGGAGTTCACCTCGCTTGAGCCCGGATAGCTCAGTCGGTAGAGCGTTAGGCTTTTAACCTAACGGTCCAGGGTTCGAGTACCTGTTCGGGCCATTCTGTTTTTGAAGAATCATCAATAATTTAAACTTCAGATCATTTCACTTTCAATAAATTTATGTAAATTCTAATTCCAATTATTACGGGATTTAACTTCGTTTGAGACGGGATAGCTCAGTCGGTAGAGCGTTAGGCGTTTAACCTAACGGTCCAGGGTTCGAGTCCCTGTTCGGGCGACTCTGTTCTTGAAGAATCATCAATAATTTAAACTTCAGATCATTTAATTTCCAGTAAAATTATTGAAATTCTAATCCCAATTATTACGGGAGTTCATTTCGTTTCAGCCCGGATAGCTCAGTCGGTAGAGCGTTAGGCTTTTAACCTAACGGTCCAGGGTTCGAGTCCCTGTTCGGGCGACTCTGTTTTTAAAGAATCGTCAATAATTTAAACTTCAGATCATTTCACTTTCAATAAATTTATGTACATTCTAATTCCAATTATTACGTGAGTTCACCTCGCTTGAGCCCGGATAGCTCAGTCGGTAGAGCGTTAGGCTTTTAACCTAACGGTCCAGGGTTCGAGTACCTGTTTGGGCCATTCTGTTTTTGAAGAATCATCAATAATTTAAACTTCAGATCATTTAATTTCCAGTAAAATTATTGAAATTCTTATCCCAATTATTACGGGAGTTCACCTCGCTTGAGCCCGGATAGCTCAGTCGGTAGAGCGTTAGGCTTTTAACCTAACGGTCCAGGGTTCGAGTACCTGTTCGGGCCATTCTGTTTTTGAAGAATCATCAATAATTTAAACTTCAGATCATTTCACTTTCAATAAATTTATGTAAATTCTAATTCCAATTATTACGGGATTTAACTTCGTTTGAGACAGGATAGCTCAGTCGGTAGAGCGTTAGGCGTTTAACCTAACGGTCCAGGGTTCGAGTCCCTGTTCGGGCGACTCTGTTTTTGAAGAATCATCAATAATTTAAACTTCAGATCATTTAATTTCCAGTAAAATTATTGAAATTCTTATTCCAATTATTACGGGAGTTCACCTCGCTTGAGCCCGGATAGCTCAGTCGGTAGAGCGTTAGGCTTTTAACCTAACGGTCCAGGGTTCGAGTCCCTGTTCGGGCGAATGTGTTTTTGAAGAATCATCAATAATTTAAACTTCAGATCATTTAATTTCCAGTAAAATTATTGAAATTCTAATCCCAATTATTACGGGAGTTCATTTCGTTTCAGCTCGGAAAGCTCAGTCGGTAGAGCGTTAGGCTTCAAACCACGGTCCAGGGTTCGACTCCTTGTTCGGGCGACTCTTTTTTAAAGAATCATCAATAATTTAAACTTCAGATCATTTAATTTCCAGTAAAATTATTGAAATTCTTATCCCAATTATTACGGGAGTTCACCTCGCTTGAGCCCGGATAGCTCAGTCGGTAGAGCGTTAGGCTTTTAACCTAACGGTCCAGGGTTCGAGTCCCTGTTCGGGCGACTGTGTTTTTGAAGAATCATCAATAATTTAAACTTCAGATTATTTAATTTCCAGTAAAATTATTGAAATTCTAATCCCAATTATTACGGGAGTTCATTTCGTTTCAGCCCGGATAGCTCAGTCGGTAGAGCGTTAGGCTTTTAACCTAACAGTCCAGGGTTCGAGTCCATGTTCGGGCGACTCTGTTTTTAAAGAATCGTCAATAATTTAAACTTCAGATCATTTCACTTTCAATAAATTTATGTAAATTCTAATTCCAATTATTACGTGAGTTCACCTCGCTTGAGCCCGGATAGCTCAGTCGGTAGAGCGTTAGGCTTTTAACCTAACGGTCCAGGGTTCGAGTACCTGTTCGGGCCATTCTGTTTTTGAAGAATCAACAATAATTTAAACTTCAGATCATTTCACTTTCAATAAATTTATGTAAATTCTAATTCCAATTATTACGGGATTTAACTTCGTTTGAGACAGGATAGCTCAGTCGGTAGAGCGTTAGGCTTTTAACCTAACGGTCCAGGGTTCGAGTCCCTGTTCGGGCGACTCTGTTTTTGAAGAATCATCAATAATTTAAACTTCAGATCATTTAATTTCCAGTAAAATTATTGAAATTCTTATTCCAATTATTACGGGAGTTCACCTCGCTTGAGCCCGGATAGCTCAGTCGGTAGAGCGTTAGGCTTTTAACCTAACGGTCCAGGGTTCGAGTCCCTGTTCGGGCGACTGTGTTTTTGAAGAATCATCAATAATTTAAACTTCAGATCATTTAATTTCCAGTAAAATTATTGAAATTCTAATCCCAATTATTACGGGAGTTTATTTCGTTTCAGCTCGGATAGCTCAGTCGGTAGAGCGTTAGGCTTCAAACCACGGTCCAGGGTTCGACTCCTTGTTCGGGCGACTCTTTTTTTAAAGAATCATCAATAATTTAAACTTCAGATCATTTAATTTCCAGTAAAATTATTGAAATTCTTATCCCAATTATTACGGGAGTTCACCTCGCTTGAGCCCGGATAGCTCAGTCGGTAGAGCGTTAGGCTTTTAACCTAACGGTCCAGGGTTCGAGTCCCTGTTCGGGCGACTGTGTTTTTGAAGAATCATCAATAATTTAAACTTCAGATTATTTAATTTCCAGTAAAATTATTGAAATTCTAATCCCAATTATTACGGGAGTTCATTTCGTTTCAGCCCGGATAGCTCAGTCGGTAGAGCGTTAGGCTTTTAACCTAACAGTCCAGGGTTCGAGTCCCTGTTCGGGCGACTCTGTTTTTAAAGAATCGTCAATAATTTAAACTTCAGATCATTTCACTTTCAATAAATTTATGTAAATTCTAATTCCAATTATTACGTGAGTTCACCTCGCTTGAGCCCGGATAGCTCAGTCGGTAGAGCGTTAGGCTTTTAACCTAACGGTCCAGGGTTCGAGTACCTGTTCGGACCATTCTGTTTTTGAAGAATCAACAATAATTTAAACTTCAGATCATTTCACTTTCAATAAATTTATGTAAATTCTAATTCCAATTTTTACGGGATTTAACTTCGTTTGAGACAGGATAGCTCAGTCGGTAGAGCGTTAGGCTTTTAACCTAACGGTCCAGGGTTCGAGTCCCTGTTCGGGCGACTCTGTTTTTGAAGAATCATCAATAATTTAAACTTCAGATCATTTAATTTCCAGTAAAATTATTGAAATTCTTATTCCAATTATTACGGGAGTTCACCTCGCTTGAGCCCGGATAGCTCAGTCGGTAGAGCGTTAGGCTTTTAACCTAACGGTTCAGGGTTCGAGTCCCTGTTCGGGCGACTGTGTTTTTGAAGAATCATCAATAATTTAAACTTCAGATCATTTAATTTCCAGTAAAATTATTGAAATTCTAATCCCAATTATTACGGGAGTTCATTTCGTTTCAGCTCGGATAGCTCAGTCGGTAGAGCGTTAGGCTTCAAACCACGGTCCAGGGTTCGACTCCTTGTTCGGGCGACTCTTTTTTTTAAAGAATCATCAATAATTTAAACTTCAGATCATTTAATTTCCAGTAAAATTATTGAAATTCTTATCCCAATTATTACGGGAGTTCACCTCGCTTGAGCCCGGATAGCTCAGTCGGTAGAGCGTTAGGCTTTTAACCTAACGGTCCAGGGTTCGAGTCCCTGTTCGGGCGACTGTGTTTTTGAAGAATCATCAATAATTTAAACTTCAGATTATTTAATTTCCAGTAAAATTATTGAAATTCTAATCCCAATTATTACGGGAGTTCATTTCGTTTCAACCCGGATAGCTCAGTCGGTAGAGCGTTAGGCTTTTAACCTAACAGTCCAGGGTTCGAGTCCCTGTTCGGGCGACTCTGTTTTTAAAGAATCGTCAATAATTCAAACTTCAGATCATTTCACTTTCAATAAATTTATGTAAATTCTAATTCCAATTATTACGTGAGTTCACCTCGCTTGAGCCCGGATAGCTCAGTCGGTAGAGCGTTAGGCTTTTAACCTAACGGTCCAGGGTTCGAGTACCTGTTCGGGCCATTCTGTTTTTGAAGAATCATCAATAATTTAAACTTCAGATCATTTCACTTTCAATAAATTTATGTAAATTCTAATTCCAATTATTACGGGATTTAACTTCGTTTGAGACAGGATAGCTCAGTCGGTAGAGCGTTAGGCTTTTAACCTAACGGTCCAGGGTTCGAGTACCTGTTCGGGCCATTCTGTTTTTGAAGAATCATCAATAATTTAAACTTCAGATCATTTAATTTCCAGTAAAATTATTGAAATTCTAATCCCAATTATTACGGGAGTTCATTTCGTTTCAGCTCGGATAGCTCAGTTGGTAGAGCGTTAGGCTTCAAACCACGGTCCAGGGTTCGACTCCTTGTTCGGGCCATTCTGTTTTTGAAGAATCATCAATAATTTAAACTTCAGATTATTTAATTTCCAGTAAAATTATTGAAATTCTTATTCCAATTATTACGGGAGTTCACCTAGCTTGAGCCCGGATAGCTCAGTCGGTAGAGCGTTAGGCTTTTAACCTAACGGTCAAGGGTTCGAGTCCCTGTTCGGGCGACTGTGTTTTTGAAGAATCATCAATAATTTAAACTTCAGATCATTTAATTTCCAGTAAAATTATTGAAATTCTAATCCCAATTATTACGGGAGTTCATTTCTTTTCAGCTCGGATAGCTCAGTCGGTAGAGCGTTAGGCTTCAAACCACGGTCCAGGGTTCGACTCCTTGTTCGGGCGACTGTGTTTTTGAAGAATCATCAATAATTTAAACTTCAGATCATTTAATTTCCAGTAAAATTATTGAAATTCTAATCCCAATTATTACGGGAGTTCATTTCGTTTCAGCCCGGATAGCTCAGTCGGTAGAGCGTTAGGCTTTTAACCTAACAGTCCAGGGTTCGAGTCCCTGTTCGGGCGACTCTGTTTTTAAAGAATCGTCAATAATTTAAACTTCAGATCATTTCACTTTCAATAAATTTATGTAAATTCTAATTCCAATTATTACGTGAGTTCACCTCGCTTGAGCCCGGATAGCTCAGTCGGTAGAGCGTTAGGCTTTTAACCTAACGGTCCAGGGTTCGAGTACCTGTTCGGGCCATTCCGTTTTTGAAGAATCATCAATAATTTAAACTTCAGATCATTTCACTTTCAATAAATTTATGTAAATTCTAATTCCAATTATTACGTGAGTTCACCTCGCTTGAGCCCGGATAGCTCAGTCGGTAGAGCGTTAGGCTTTTAACCTAACGGTCCAGGGTTCGAGTACCTGTTCGGGCCATTCTGTTTTTGAAGAATCATCAATAATTTAAACTTCAGATCATTTAATTTCCAGTAAAATTATTGAAATTCTAATCCCAATTATTACGGGAGTTCATTTCTTTTCAGCTCGGATAGCTCAGTCGGTAGAGCGTTAGGCTTCAAACCACGGTCCAGGGTTCGACTCCTTGTTCGGGCGACTGTGTTTTTGAAGAATCATCAATAATTTAAACTTCAGATCATTTAATTTCCAGTAAAATTATTGAAATTCTAATCCCAATTATTACGGGAGTTCATTTCGTTTCAGCCCGGATAGCTCAGTCGGTAGAGCGTTAGGCTTTTAACCTAACAGTCCAGGGTTCGAGTCCCTGTTCGGGCGACTATGTTTTTAAAGAATCGTCAATAATTTAAACTTCAGATCATTTCACTTTCAATAAATTTATGTAAATTCTAATTCCAATTATTACGTGAGTTCACCTCGCTTGAGCCCGGATAGCTCAGTCGGTAGAGCGTTAGGCTTTTAACCTAACGGTCCAGGGTTCGAGTACCTGTTCGGGCCATTCCGTTTTTGAAGAATCATCAATAATTTAAACTTCAGATCATTTCACTTTCAATAAATTTATGTAAATTCTAATTCCAATTATTACGTGAGTTCACCTCGCTTGAGCCCGGATAGCTCAGTCGGTAGAGCGTTAGGCTTTTAACCTAACGGTCCAGGGTTCGAGTACCTGTTCGGGCCATTCTGTTTTTGAAGAATCATCAATAATTTAAACTTCAGATCATTTAATTTCCAGTAAAATTATTGAAATTCTAATCCCAATTATTACGGGAGTTCATTTCGTTTCAGCTCGGATAGCTCAGTCGGTAGAGCGTTAGGCTTCAAACCACGGTCCAGGGTTCGACTCCTTGTTCGGGCCATTCTGTTTTTGAAGAATCATCAATAATTTAAACTTCAGATTATTTAATTTCCAGTAAAATTATTGAAATTCTTATTCCAATTATTACGGGAGTTCACCTAGCTTGAGCCCGGATAGCTCAGTCGGTAGAGCGTTAGGCTTTTAACCTAACGGTCCAGGGTTCGAGTCCCTGTTCGGGCGACTGTGTTTTTGAAGAATCATCAATAATTTAAACTTCAGATCATTTAATTTCCAGTAAAATTATTGAAATTCTAATCCCAATTATTACGGGAGTTCATTTCTTTTCAGCTCGGATAGCTCAGTCGGTAGAGCGTTAGGCTTCAAACCACGGTCCAGGGTTCGACTCCTTGTTCGGGCGACTGTGTTTTTGAAGAATCATCAATAATTTAAACTTCAGATCATTTAATTTCCAGTAAAATTATTGAAATTCTAATCCCAATTATTACGGGAGTTCATTTCGTTTCAGCTCGGATAGCTCAGTCGGTAGAGCGTTAGGCTTCAAACCACGGTCCAGGGTTCGACTCCTTGTTCGGGCGACTCTTTTTTTGAAGAATCATCAATAATTTAAACTTCAGATCATTTAATTTCCAGTAAAATTATTGAAATTCTTATTCCAATTATTACGGGAGTTCACCTCGCTTGAGCCCGGATAGCTCAGTCGGTAGAGCGTTAGGCTTTTAACCTAACGGTCCAGGGTTCGAGTCCCTGTTCGGGCGACTGTGTTTTTGAAGAATCATCAATAATTTAAACTTCAGATCATTTAATTTCCAGTAAAATTATTGAAATTCTAATCCCAATTATTACGGGAGTTCTTTTCGTTTCAGCTCGGATAGCTCAGTCGGTAGAGCGTTAGGCTTCAAACCACGGTCCAGGGTTCGACTCCTTGTTCGGGCGACTCTTTTTTTAAAGAATCATCAATAATTTAAACTTCAGATCATTTAATTTCCAGTAAAATTATTGAAATTCTTATCCCAATTATTACGGGAGTTCACCTCGCTTGAGCCCGGATAGCTCAGTCGGTAGAGCGTTAGGCTTTTAATCTAACGGTCCAGGGTTCGAGTCCCTGTTCGGGCGACTGTGTTTTTGAAGAATCATCAATAATTTAAACTTCAGATCATTTAATTTCCAGTAAAATTATTGAAATTCTTATTCCAATTATTACGGGAGTTCACCTAGCTAGAGCCCGGATAGCTTAGTCGGTAGAGCGTTAGGCTTTTAACCTAACGGTCCAGGGTTCGAGTCCCTGTTCGGGCGACTGTGTTTTTGAAGAATCATCAATAATTTAAACTTCAGATCATTTAATTTCCAGTAAAATTATTGAAATTCTAATCCCAATTATTACGGGAGTTCATTTCTTTTCAGCTCGGATAGCTCAGTCGGTAGAGCGTTAGGCTTCAAACCACGGTCCAGGGTTCGACTCTTTGTTCGGGCGACTGTGTTTTTGAAGAATCATCAATAATTTAAACTTCAGATCATTTAATTTCCAGTAAAATTATTGAAATTCTAATCCCAATTATTACGGGAGTTCATTTCGTTTCAGCCCGGATAGCTCAGCCGGTAGAGCGTTAGGCTTTTAACCTAACGGTCCAGGGTTCGAGTCCCTGTTCGGGCGACTCTGTTTTTGAAGAATCATCAATAATTTAAACTTCAGATCATTTAATTTCCAGTAAAATTATTGAAATTCTTATTCCAATTATTACGGGAGTTCACCTCGCTTGAGCCCGGATAGCTCAGTCGGTAGAGCGTTAGGCTTTTAACCTAACAGTCCAGGGTTCGAGTCCCTGTTCGGGCGACTGTGTTTTTGAAGAATCATCAATAATTTAAACTTCAGATCATTTAATTTCCAGTAAAATTATTGAAATTCTAATCCCAATTATTACGGGAGTTCATTTCGTTTCAGCCCGGATAGCTCAGTCGGTAGAGCGTTAGGCTTTTAACCTAACGGTCCAAGGTTCGAGTCCCTGTTCGGGCGACTCTGTTTTTAAAGAATCGTCAATAATTTAAACTTCAGATCATTTCACTTTCAATAAATTTATGTAAATTCTAATTCCAATTATTACGTGAGTTCACCTCGCTTGAGCCCGGATAGCTCAGTCGGTAGAGCGTTAGGCTTTTAACCTAACGGTCCAGGGTTCGAGTACCTGTTCGGGCCATTCTGTTTTTGAAGAATCATCAATAATTTAAACTTCAGATCATTTAATTTCCAGTAAAATTATTGAAATTCTTATCCCAATTATTACGGGAGTTCACCTCGCTTGAGCCCGGATAGCTCAGTCGGTAGAGCGTTAGGCTTTTAACCTAACGGTCCAGGGTTCGAGTCCCTGTTCGGGCGACTCTGTTTTTAAAGAATCGTCAATAATTTAAACTTCAGATCATTTCAGTTTCAATAAATTTATGTAAATTCTAATTCCAATTATTACGTGAGTTCACCTCGCTTGAGCCCGGATAGCTCAGTCGGTAGAGCCTTAGGCTTTTAACCTAACGGTCCAGGGTTCGAGTACCTGTTCGGGTCATTCTGTTTTTGAAGAATCATCAATAATTTAAACTTCAGATCATTTCACTTTCAATAAATTTATGTAAATTCTAATTCCAAGTATTACGGGATTTAACTTCGTTTGAGACAGGATAGCTCAGTCGGTAGAGCGTTGGGCTTTTAACCTAACGGTCCAGGGTTCGAGTCCCTGTTCGGGCGACTCTGTTTTTGAAGAATCATCAATAATTTAAACTTCAGATCATTTAATTTCCAGTAAAATTATTGAAATTCTAATCCCAATTATTACGGGAGTTCATTTCGATTCAGCTCGGATAGCTCAGTCGGTAGAGCGTTAGGCTTCAAACCACGGTCCAGGGTTCGATTCCTTGTTCGGGCTACTCTTCTTTTAAAGAATCATCAATAATTTAAACTTCAGATCATTTAATTTCCAGTAAAATTATTGAAATTCTTATCCCAATTATTACGGGAGTTCACCTCGCTTGAGCCCGGATAGCTCAGTCGGTAGAGCGTAAGGCTTTTAACCTAACGGTCCAGGGTTCGAGTCCCTGTTCGGGCGACTGTGTTTTTGAAGAATCATCAATAATTTAAACTTCAGATCATTTAATTTCCAGTAAAATTATTGAAATTCTAATCCCAATTATTACGGGAGTTCATTTCGTTTCAGCCCGGATAGCTCAGTCGGTAGAGCGTTAGGCTTTTAACCTAACGGTCCAGGGTTCGAGTCTCTGTTCGGGCGACTCTGTTTTTAAAGAATCGTCAATAATTTAAACTTCAGATCATTTCACTTTCAATAAATTTATGTAAATTCTAATTCCAATTATTACGTGAGTTCACCTCGCTTGAGCCCGGATAGCTCAGTCGGTAGAGCGTTAGGCTTTTAACCTAACGGTCCAGGGTTCGAGTACCTGTTCGGGCCATTCTGTTTTTGAAGAATCATCAATAATTTAAACTTCAGATCATTTAATTTCCAGTAAAATGATTGAAATTCTAATCCCAATTATTACGGGAGTTCATTTCGTTTCAGCTCGGATAGCTCAGTCGGTAGAGCGTTAGGCTTCAAACCACGGTCCAGGGTTCGACTCCTTGTTCGGGCTACTCTTTTTTAAAGAATCATCAATAATTTAAACTTCAGATCATTTAATTTCCAGTAAAATTATTGAAATTCTTATCCCAATTATTACGGGAGTTCACCTCGCTTGAGCCCGGATAGCTCAGTCGGTAGAGCGTTAGGCTTTTAACCTAACGGTCCAGGGTTCGAGTACCTGTTCGGGCCATTCTGTTTTTGAAGAATCATCAATAATTTAAACTTCAGATCATTTAATTTCCAGTAAAATTATTGAAATTCTAATCCCAATTATTACGGGAGTTCATTTCGTTTCAGCTCGGATAGCTCAGTCGGTAGAGCGTTAGGCTTCAAACCACGGTCCAGGGTTCGACTCCTTGTTCGGGCGACTGTGTTTTTGAAGAATCATCAATAATTTAAACTTCAGATCATTTAATTTCCAGTAAAATTATTGGAATTCTTATTCCAATTATTACGGGAGTTCATTTCGTTTCAGCCCGGATAGCTCAGTCGGTAGAGCGTTAGGCTTTTAACCTAACGGTCCAGGGTTCGAGTCCCTGTTCGGGCGACTCTGTTTTTAAAGAATCGTCAATAATTTAAACTTCAGATCATTTCACTTTCAATAAATTTATGTAAATTCTAATTCCAATTATTACGTGAGTTCACCTCGCTTGAGCCCGGATAGCTCAGTCGGTAGAGCGTTAGGCTTTTAACCTAACGGTCCAGGGTTCGAGTACCTGTTCGGGCCATTCTGTTTTTGAAGAATCATCAATAATTTAAACTTCAGATCATTTAATTTCCAGTAAAATGATTGAAATTCTAATCCCAATTATTACGGGAGTTCATTTCGTTTCAGCTCGGATAGCTCAGTCGGTAGAGCGTTAGGCTTCAAACCACGGTCCAGGGTTCGACTCCTTGTTCGGGCTACTCTTTTTTAAAGAATCATCAATAATTTAAACTTCAGATCATTTAATTTCCAGTAAAATTATTGAAATTCTTATCCCAATTATTACGGGAGTTCACCTCGCTTGAGCCCGGATAGCTCAGTCGGTAGAGCGTTAGGCTTTTAACCTAACGGTCCAGGGTTCGAGTACCTGTTCGGGCCATTCTGTTTTTGAAGAATCATCAATAATTTAAACTTCAGATCATTTAATTTCCAGTAAAATTATTGAAATTCTAATCCCAATTATTACGGGAGTTCATTTCGTTTCAGCTCGGATAGCTCAGTCGGTAGAGCGTTAGGCTTCAAACCACGGTCCAGGGTTCGACTCCTTGTTCGGGCGACTGTGTTTTTGAAGAATCATCAATAATTTAAACTTCAGATCATTTAATTTCCAGTAAAATTATTGGAATTCTTATTCCAATTATTACGGGAGTTCATTTCGTTTCAGCCCGGATAGCTCAGTCGGTAGAGCGTTAGGCTTTTAACCTAACGGTCCAGGGTTCGAGTCCCTGTTCGGGCGACTCTGTTTTTAAAGAATCGTCAATAATTTAAACTTCAGATCATTTCACTTTCAATAAATTTATGTAAATTCTAATTCCAATTATTACGTGAGTTCACCTCGCTTGAGCCCGGATAGCTCAGTCGGTAGAGCGTTAGGCTTTTAACCTAACGGTCCAGGGTTAGAGTACCTGTTCGGGCCATTCTGTTTTTGAAGAATCATCAATAATTTAAACTTCAGATCATTTCACTTTCAATAAATTTATGTAAATTCTAATTCCAATTATTACGGGATTTAACTTCGTTTGAGACAGGATAGCTCAGTCGGTAGAGCGTTAGGCTTTTAACCTAACGGTCCAGGGTTCGAGTCCCTGTTCGGGCGACTGTGTTTTTGAAGAATCATCAATAATTTAAACTTCAGATCATTTAATTTCCAGTAAAATTATTGAAATTCTAATCCCAATTATTACGGGAGTTCATTTCGTTTCAGCTCGGATAGCTCAGTCGGTAGAGCGTTAGGCTTCAAACCACGGTCCAGGGTTCGACTCCTTGTTCGGGCGACTCTTTTTTTAAAGAATCATCAATAATTTAAACTTCAGATCATTTAATTTCCAGTAAAATTATTGAAATTCTTATCCCAATTATTACGGGAGTTCACCACGCTTGAGCCCGGATAGCTCAGTCGGTAGAGCGTTAGGCTTTTAACCTAACGGTCCAGGGTTCGAGTCCCTGTTCGGGCGACTGTGTTTTTGAAGAATCATCAATAATTTAAACTTCAGATTATTTAATTTCCAGTAAAATTATTGAAATTCTAATCCCAATTATTACGGTAGTTCATTTCGTTTCAGCCCGGATAGCTCAGTCGGTAGATTGTTAGGCTTTTAACCTAACAGTCCAGGGTTCGAGTCCCTGTTCGGGCGACTCTGTTTTTAAAGAATCGTCAATAATTTAAACTTCAGATCATTTCACTTTCAATAAATTTATGTAAATTCTAATTCCAATTATTACGTGAGTTCACCTCGCTTGAGCCCGGATAGCTCAGTCGGTAGAGCGTTAGGCTTTTAACCTAACGGTCCAGGGTTCGAGTACCTGTTCGGGCCATTCTGTTTTTGAAGAATCATCAATAATTTAAACTTCAGATCATTTAATTTCCAGTAAAATTATTGAAATTCTAATCCCAATTATTACGGGTGTTCATTTCGTTTCAGCTCGGATAGCTCAGTCGGTAGAGCGTTAGGCTTCAAACCACGTTCCAGGGTTCGACTCCTTGTTCGGGCCATTCTGTTTTTGAAGAATCATCAATAATTTAAACTTCAGATCATTTAATTTCCAGTAAAATTATTGAAATTCTTATTCCAATTATTACGGGAGTTCACCTCGCTTGAGCCCGGATAGCTCAGTCGGTAGAGCGTTAGGCTTTTAACCTAACGGTTCAGGGTTCGAGTCCCTGTTCGGGCGACTGTGTTTTTGAAGAATCATCAATAATTTAAACTTCAGATCATTTAATTTCCAGTAAAATTATTGAAATTCTAATCCCAATTATTACGGGAGTTCATTTCTTTTCAGCTCGGATAGCTCAGTCGGTAGAGCGTTAGGCTTCAAACCACGGTCCAGGGTTCGACTCCTTGTTCGGGCCATTCTGTTTTTGAAGAATCATCAATAATTTAAACTTCAGATCATTTAATTTCCAGTAAAATTATTGAAATTCTTATTCCAATTATTACGGGAGTTCACCTCGCTTGAGCCCGGATAGCTCAGTCGGTAGAGCGTTACGCTTTTAACCTAACGGTCCAGGGTTCGAGTCCCTGTTCGGGCGACTGTGTTTTTGAAGAATCATCAATAATTTAAACTTCAGATTATTTAATTTCCAGTAAAATTATTGAAATTCTAATCCCAATTATTACGGTAGTTCATTTCGTTTCAGCCCGGATAGCTCAGTCGGTAGATTGTTAGGCTTTTAACCTAACAGTCCAGGGTTCGAGTCCCTGTTTGGGCGACTCTGTTTTTAAAGAATCGTCAATAATTTAAACTTCAGATCATTTCACTTTCAATAAATTTATGTAAATTCTAATTCCAATTATTACGTGAGTTCACCTCGCTTGAGCCCGGATAGCTCAGTCGGTAGAGCGTTAGGCTTTTAACCTAACGGTCCAGGGTTCGAGTACCTGTTCGGGCCATTCTGTTTTTGAAGAATCATCAATAATTTAAACTTCAGATCATTTAATTTCCAGTAAAATTATTGAAATTCTAATCCCAATTATTACGGGTGTTCATTTCGTTTCAGCTCGGATAGCTCAGTCGGTAGAGCGCTAGGCTTCAAACCACGGTCCAGGGTTCGACTCCTTGTTCGGGCCATTCTGTTTTTGAAGAATCATCAATAATTTAAACTTCAGATCATTTAATTTCCAGTAAAATTATTGAAATTCTTATTCCAATTATTACGGGAGTTCACCTCGCTTGAGCCCGGATAGCTCAGTCGGTAGAGCGTTAGGCTTTTAACCTAACGGTCCAGGGTTCGAGTCCCTGTTCGGGCGACTGTGTTTTTGAAGAATCATCAATAATTTAAACTTCAGATCATTTAATTTCCAGTAAAATTATTGAAATTCTAATCCCAAATATTACGGGAGTTCATTTCGTTTCAGCCCGGATAGCTCAGCCGGTAGAGCGTTAGGCTTTTAACCTAACGGTCCCGGGTTCGACTCCTTGTTCGGGCGACTGTGTTTTTGAAGAATCATCAATAATTTAAACTTCAGATCATTTAATTTCCAGTAAAATTATTGAAATTCTAATCCCAATTATTACGGGAGTTCATTTCGTTTCAGCCCGGATAGCTCAGCCGGTAGAGCGTTAGGCTTTTAACCTAACGGTCCCGGGTTCGACTCCTTGTTCGGGCGACTGTGTTTTTGAAGAATCATCAATAATTTAAACTTCAGATCATTTAATTTCCAGTAAAATTATTGAAATTCTAATCCCAATTATTACGGGAGTTCATTTCGTTTCAGCCCGGATAGCTCAGCCGGTAGAGCGTTAGGCTTTTAACCTAACGGTCCCGGGTTCGAGTACCTGTTCGGGCGACTCTGTTTTTGAACAATCATCAATAATTTAAACTTCAGATCATTTAATTTCCAGTAAAATTTTTGAAATTCTTATTCCAATTATTACGGGAGTTCACCTCGCTTGAGCCCGGATAGCTCAGTCGGTAGAGCGTTAGGCTTTTAACCTAACGGTCCAGGGTTCGAGTACCTGTTCGGGCCATTCTGTTTTTGAAGAATCATCAATAATTTAAACTTCAGATCATTTAATTTCCAGTAAAATTATTGAAATTCTAATCCCAATTATTACGGGTGTTCATTTCGTTTCAGCTCGGATAGCTCAGTCGGTAGAGCGCTAGGCTTCAAACCACGGTCCAGGGTTCGACTCCTTGTTCGGGCCATTCTGTTTTTGAAGAATCATCAATAATTTAAACTTCAGATCATTTAATTTCCAGTAAAATTATTGAAATTCTTATTCCAATTATTACGGGAGTTCACCTCGCTTGAGCCCGGATAGCTCAGTCGGTAGAGCGTTAGGCTTTTAACCTAACGGTCCAGGGTTCGAGTCCCTGTTCGGGCGACTGTGTTTTTGAAGAATCATCAATAATTTAAACTTCAGATCATTTAATTTCCAGTAAAATTATTGAAATTCTAATCCCAAATATTACGGGAGTTCATTTCTTTTCAGCTCGGATAGCTCAGTCGGTAGAGCGTTAGGCATCAAACCACGGTCCAGGGTTCGACTCCTTGTTCGGGCGACTGTGTTTTTGAAGAATCATCAATAATTTAAACTTCAGATCATTTAATTTCCAGTAAAATTATTGAAATTCTAATCCCAATTATTACGGGAGTTCATTTCGTTTCAGCCCGGATAGCTCAGCCGGTAGAGCGTTAGGCTTTTAACCTAACGGTCCCGGGTTCGAGTCCCTGTTCGGGCGACTCTGTTTTTGAACAATCATCAATAATTTAAACTTCAGATCATTTAATTTCCAGTAAAATTTTTGAAATTCTTATTCCAATTATTACGGGAGTTCACCTCGCTTGAGCCCGGATAGCTCAGTCGGTAGAGCGTTAGGCTTTTAACCTAACGGTCCAGGGTTCGAGTCCCTGTTCGGGCGACTGTGTTTTTGAAGAATCATCAATAATTTAAACTTCAGATCATTTAATTTCCAGTAAAATTATTGAAATTCTAATCCCAATTATTACGGGAGTTCATTTCGTTTCAGCCCGGATAGCTCAGCCGGTAGAGCGTTAGGCTTTTAACCTAACGGTCCAGGGTTCGACTCCTTGTTCGGGCGACTCTTTTTTTAAAGAATCATCAATAATTTAAACTTCAGATCATTTAATTTCCAGTAAAATTATTGAAATTCTTATCCCAATTATTACGGGAGTTCACCTCGCTTGAGCCCGGATAGCTCAGTCGGTAGAGCGTTAGGCTTTTAACCTAACGGTCCAGGGTTCGAGTCCCTGTTCGGGCGACTGTGTTTTTGAAGAATCATCAATAATTTAAACTTCAGATTATTTAATTTCCAGTAAAATTATTGAAATTCTAATCCCAATTATTACGGTAGTTCATTTCGTTTCAGCCCGGATAGCTCAGTCGGTAGATTGTTAGGCTTTTAACCTAACAGTCCAGGGTTCGAGTCCCTGTTCGGGCGACTTTGTTTTTAAAGAATCGTCAATAATTTAAACTTCAGATCATTTCACTTTCAATAAATTTATGTAAATTCTAATTCCAATTATTACGTGAGTTCACCTCGCTTGAGCCCGGATAGCTCAGTCGGTAGAGCGTTAGGCTTTTAACCTAACGGTCCAGGGTTCGAGTACCTGTTCGGGCCATTCTGTTTTTGAAGAATCATCAATAATTTAAACTTCAGATCATTTAATTTCCAGTAAAATTATTGAAATTCTAATCCCAATTATTACGGGTGTTCATTTCGTTTCAGCTCGGATAGCTCAGTCGGTAGAGCGTTAGGCTTCAAACCACGTTCCAGGGTTCGACTCCTTGTTCGGGCCATTCTGTTTTTGAAGAATCATCAATAATTTAAACTTCAGATCATTTAATTTCCAGTAAAATTATTGAAATTCTTATTCCAATTATTACGGGAGTTCACCTCGCTTGAGCCCGGATAGCTCAGTCGGTAGAGCGTTAGGCTTTTAACCTAACGGTTCAGGGTTCGAGTCCCTGTTCGGGCGACTGTGTTTTTGAAGAATCATCAATAATTTAAACTTCAGATCATTTAATTTCCAGTAAAATTATTGAAATTCTAATCCCAATTATTACGGGAGTTCATTTCTTTTCAGCTCGGATAGCTCAGTCGGTAGAGCGTTAGGCTTCAAACCACGGTCCAGGGTTCGACTCCTTGTTCGGGCCATTCAGTTTTTGAAGAATCATCAATAATTTAAACTTCAGATCATTTAATTTCCAGTAAAATTATTGAAATTCTTATTCCAATTATTACGGGAGTTCACCTCGCTTGAGCCCGGATAGCTCAGTCGGTAGAGCGTTACGCTTTTAACCTAACGGTCCAGGGTTCGAGTCCCTGTTCGGGCGACTGTGTTTTTGAAGAATCATCAATAATTTAAACTTCAGATTATTTAATTTCCAGTAAAATTATTGAAATTCTAATCCCAATTATTACGGTAGTTCATTTCGTTTCAGCCCGGATAGCTCAGTCGGTAGATTGTTAGGCTTTTAACCTAACAGTCCAGGGTTCGAGTCCCTGTTTGGGCGACTCTGTTTTTAAAGAATCGTCAATAATTTAAACTTCAGATCATTTCACTTTCAATAAATTTATGTAAATTCTAATTCCAATTATTACGTGAGTTCACCTCGCTTGAGCCCGGATAGCTCAGTCGGTAGAGCGTTAGGCTTTTAACCTAACGGTCCAGGGTTCGAGTACCTGTTCGGGCCATTCTGTTTTTGAAGAATCATCAATAATTTAAACTTCAGATCATTTAATTTCCAGTAAAATTATTGAAATTCTAATCCCAATTATTACGGGTGTTCATTTCGTTTCAGCTCGGATAGCTCAGTCGGTAGAGCGCTAGGCTTCAAACCACGGTCCAGGGTTCGACTCCTTGTTCGGGCCATTCTGTTTTTGAAGAATCATCAATAATTTAAACTTCAGATCATTTAATTTCCAGTAAAATTATTGAAATTCTTATTCCAATTATTACGGGAGTTCACCTCGCTTGAGCCCGGATAGCTCAGTCGGTAGAGCGTTAGGCTTTTAACCTAACGGTCCAGGGTTCGAGTCCCTGTTCGGGCGACTGTGTTTTTGAAGAATCATCAATAATTTAAACTTCAGATCATTTAATTTCCAGTAAAATTATTGAAATTCTAATCCCAAATATTACGGGAGTTCATTTCTTTTCAGCTCGGATAGCTCAGTCGGTAGAGCGTTAGGCATCAAACCACGGTCCAGGGTTCGACTCCTTGTTCGGGCGACTGTGTTTTTGAAGAATCATCAATAATTTAAACTTCAGATCATTTAATTTCCAGTAAAATTATTGAAATTCTAATCCCAATTATTACGGGAGTTCATTTCGTTTCAGCCCGGATAGCTCAGCCGGTAGAGCGTTAGGCTTTTAACCTAACGGTCCCGGGTTCGAGTCCCTGTTCGGGCGACTCTGTTTTTGAACAATCATCAATAATTTAAACTTCAGATCTTTTAATTTCCAGTAAAATTATTGAAATTCTTATTCCAATTATTACGGGAGTTCACCTCGCTTGAGCCCGGATAGCTCAGTCGGTAGAGCGTTAGGCTTTTAACCTAACGGTCCAGGGTTCGAGTCCCTGTTCGGGCGACTGTGTTTTTGAAGAATCATCAATAATTTAAACTTCAGATCATTTAATTTCCAGTAAAATTATTGAAATTCTAATCCCAATTATTACGGGAGTTCATTTCGTTTCAGCCCGGATAGCTCAGCCGGTAGAGCGTTAGGCTTTTAACCTAACGGTCCAGGGTTCGACTCCTTGTTCGGGCGACTCTTTTTTTAAAGAATCATCAATAATTTAAACTTCAGATCATTTAATTTCCAGTAAAATTATTGAAATTCTTATCCCAATTATTACGGGAGTTCACCTCGCTTGAGCCCGGATAGCTCAGTCGGTAGAGCGTTAGGCTTTTAACCTAACGGTCCAGGGTTCGAGTCCCTGTTCGGGCGACTGTGTTTTTGAAGAATCATCAATAATTTAAACTTCAGATTATTTAATTTCCAGTAAAATTATTGAAATTCTAATCCCAATTATTACGGGAGTTCATTTCGTTTCAGCCCGGATAGCTCAGTCGGTAGAGCGTTAGGCATTTAACCTAACAGTCCAGGGTTCGAGTCCCTGTTCGGGCGACTCTGTTTTTAAAGAATCGTCAATAATTTAAACTTCAGATCATTTCACTTTCAATAAATTTATGTAAATTCTAATTCCAATTATTACGTGAGTTCACCTCGCTTGAGCCCGGATAGCTCAGTCGGTAGAGCGTTAGGCTTTTAACCTAACGGTCCAGGGTTCGAGTACCTGTTCGGGCCATTCTGTTTTTGAAGAATCATCAATAATTTAAACTTCAGATCATTTAATTTCCAGTAAAATTATTGAAATTCTAATCCCAATTATTACGGGAGTTCATTTCGTTTCAGCCCGGATAGCTCAGCCGGTAGAGCGTTAGGCTTTTAACCTAACGGTCCAGGGTTCGACTCCTTGTTCGGGCGACTCTTTTTTTAAAGAATCATCAATAATTTAAACTTCAGATCATTTAATTTCCAGTAAAATTATTGAAATTCTTATCCCAATTATTACGGGAGTTCACCTCGCTTGAGCCCGGATAGCTCAGTCGGTAGAGCGTTAGGCTTTTAACCTAACGGTCCAGGGTTCGAGTCCCTGTTCGGGCGACTGTGTTTTTGAAGAATCATCAATAATTTAAACTTCAGATCATTTAATTTCCAGTAAAATTATTGAAATTCTAATCCCAAATATTACGGGAGTTCATTTCTTTTCAGCTCGGATAGCTCAGTCGGTAGAGCGTTAGGCATCAAACCACGGTCCAGGGTTCGACTCCTTGTTCGGGCGACTGTGTTTTTGAAGAATCATCAATAATTTAAACTTCAGATCATTTAATTTCCAGTAAAATTATTGAAATTCTAATCCCAATTATTACGGGAGTTCATTTCGTTTCAGCCCGGATAGCTCAGCCGGTAGAGCGTTAGGCTTTTAACCTAACGGTCCCGGGTTCGAGTCCCTGTTCGGGCGACTCTGTTTTTGAACAATCATCAATAATTTAAACTTCAGATCTTTTAATTTCCAGTAAAATTATTGAAATTCTTATTCCAATTATTACGGGAGTTCACCTCGCTTGAGCCCGGATAGCTCAGTCGGTAGAGCGTTAGGCTTTTAACCTAACGGTCCAGGGTTCGAGTCCCTGTTCGGGCGACTGTGTTTTTGAAGAATCATCAATAATTTAAACTTCAGATCATTTAATTTCCAGTAAAATTATTGAAATTCTAATCCCAATTATTACGGGAGTTCATTTCGTTTCAGCCCGGATAGCTCAGCCGGTAGAGCGTTAGGCTTTTAACCTAACGGTCCAGGGTTCGACTCCTTGTTCGGGCGACTCTTTTTTTAAAGAATCATCAATAATTTAAACTTCAGATCATTTAATTTCCAGTAAAATTATTGAAATTCTTATCCCAATTATTACGGGAGTTCACCTCGCTTGAGCCCGGATAGCTCAGTCGGTAGAGCGTTAGGCTTTTAACCTAACGGTCCAGGGTTCGAGTCCCTGTTCGGGCGACTGTGTTTTTGAAGAATCATCAATAATTTAAACTTCAGATTATTTAATTTCCAGTAAAATTATTGAAATTCTAATCCAAATTATTACGGGAGTTCATTTCGTTTCAGCCCGGATAGCTCAGTCGGTAGAGCGTTAGGCATTTAACCTAACAGTCCAGGGTTCGAGTCCCTGTTCGGGCGACTCTGTTTTTAAAGAATCGTCAATAATTTAAACTTCAGATCATTTCACTTTCAATAAATTTATGTAAATTCTAATTCCAATTATTACGTGAGTTCACCTCGCTTGAGCCCGGATAGCTCAGTCGGTAGAGCGTTAGGCTTTTAACCTAACGGTCCAGGGTTCGAGTACCTGTTCGGGCCATTCTGTTTTTGAAGAATCATCAATAATTTAAACTTCAGATCATTTAATTTCCAGTAAAATTATTGAAATTCTAATCCCAATTATTACGGGTGTTCATTTCGTTTCAGCTCGGATAGCTCAGTCGGTAGAGCGTTAGGCTTCAAACCACGGTCCAGGGTTCGACTCCTTATTCGGGCCATTCTGTTTATGAAGAATCATCAATAATTTAAACTTCAGATCATTTACTTTCCAGTAAAATTATTGAAATTCTTATTCCAATTATTACGGGAGTTCACCTCGCTTGAGCCCGGATAGCTCAGTCGGTAGAGCGTTAGGCTTTTAACCTAACGGTCCAGGGTTCGAGTCCCTGTTCGGGCGACTGTGTTTTTGAAGAATCATCAATAATTTAAACTTCAGATCATTTAATTTCCAGTAAAATTATTGAAATTCTAATCCCAATTATTACGGGAGTTCATTTCGTTTCAGCCCGGATAGCTCAGCCGGTAGAGCGTTAGGCTTTTAACCTAACGGTCCAGGGTTCGACTCCTTGTTCGGGCGACTCTTTTTTTAAAGAATCATCAATAATTTAAACTTCAGATCATTTAATTTCCAGTAAAATTATTGAAATTCTTATCCCAATTATTACGGGAGTTCACCTCGCTTGAGCCCGGATAGCTCAGTCGGTAGAGCGTTAGGCTTTTAACCTAACGGTCCAGGGTTCGAGTCCCTGTTCGGGCGACTGTGTTTTTGAAGAATCATCAATAATTTAAACTTCAGATTATTTAATTTCCAGTAAAATTATTGAAATTCTAATCCCAATTATTACGGGAGTTCATTTCGTTTCAGCCCGGATAGCTCAGTCGGTAGAGCGTTAGGCATTTAACCTAACAGTCCAGGGTTCGAGTCCCTGTTCGGGCGACTCTGTTTTTAAAGAATCGTCAATAATTTAAACTTCAGATCATTTCACTTTCAATAAATTTATGTAAATTCTAATTCCAATTATTACGTGAGTTCACCTCGCTTGAGCCCGGATAGCTCAGTCGGTAGAGCGTTAGGCTTTTAACCTAACGGTCCAGGGTTCGAGTACCTGTTCGGGCCATTCTGTTTTTGAAGAATCATCAATAATTTAAACTTCAGATCATTTAATTTCCAGTAAAATTTTTGAAATTCTAATCCCAATTATTACGGGTGTTCATTTCGTTTCAGCTCGGATAGCTCAGTCGGTAGAGCGTTAGGCTTCAAACCACGGTCCAGGGTTCGACTCCTTATTCGGGCCATTCTGTTTATGAAGAATCATCAATAATTTAAACTTCAGATCATTTACTTTCCAGTAAAGTTATTGAAATTCTTATTCCAATTATTACGGGAGTTCACCTCGCTTGAGCCCGGATAGCTCAGTCGGTAGAGCGTTAGGCTTTTAACCTAACGGTCCAGGGTTCGAGTCCCTGTTCGGGCGACTGTGTTTTTGAAGAATCATCAATAATTTAAACTTCAGATCATTTAATTTCCAGTAAAATTATTGAAATTCTAATCCCAATTATTACGGGAGTTCATTTCTTTTCAGCTCGGATAGCTCAGTCGGTAGAGCGTTAGGCTTCAAACCACGGTCCAGGGTTCGACTCCTTGTTCGGGCGACTCTTTTTTTAAAGAATCATCAATAATTTAAACTTCAGATCATTTAATTTCCAGTAAAATTATTGAAATTCTTATCCCAATTATTACGGGAGTTCACCTCGCTTGAGCCCGGATAGCTCAGTCGGTAGAGCGTTAGGCTTTTAACCTAACGGTCCAGGGTTCGAGTCCCTGTTCGGGCGACTGTGTTTTTGAAGAATCATCAATAATTTAAAGTTCAGATCATTTAATTTCCAGTAAAATTATTGAAATTCTAATCCAAATTATTACGGGAGTTCATTTCGTTTCAGCCCGGATAGCTCAGTCGGTAGAGCGTTAGGCTTTTAACCTAACAGTCCAGGGTTCGAGTCCCTGTTCGGGCGACTCTGTTTTTAAAGAATCGTCAATAATTTAAACTTCAGATCATTCCACTTTCAATAAATTTATGTAAATTCTAATTCCAATTATTACGTGAGTTCTCCTCGCTTGAGCCCGGATAGCTCAGTCGGTAGAGAGTTAGGCTTTTAACCTAACGGGCCATGGTTCGAGTACCTGTTCGGGCCATTCTGTTTTTGAAGAATCATCAATAATTTAAACTTCAGATCATTTAATTTCCAGTAAAATTATTGAAATTCTTATCCCAATTATTACGGGAGTTCACCTCGCTTGAGCCCGGATAGCTCAGTCGGTAGAGCGTTAGGCTTTTAACCTAACGGTCCAGGGTTCGAGTCCCTGTTCGGGCGACTGTGTTTTTGAAGAATCATCAATAATTTAAACTTCAGATTATTTAATTTCCAGTAAAATTATTGAAATTCTAATCCCAATTATTACGGGAGTTCATTTCGTTTCAGCCCGGATAGCTCAGTCGGTAGAGCGTTAGGCTTTTAACCTAACAGTCCAGGGTTCGAGTCCCTGTTCGGGCGACTCTGTTTTTAAAGAATCGTCAATAATTTAAACTTCAGATCATTTCACTTTCAATAAATTTATGTAAATTCTAATTCCAATTATTACGTGAGTTCACCTCGCTTGAGCCCGGATAGCTCAGTCGGTAGAGCGTTAGGCTTTTAACCTAACGGTCCAGGGTTCGAGTACCTGTTCGGGCCATTCTGTTTTTGAAGAATCATCAATAATTTAAACTTCAGATCATTTAATTTCCAGTAAAATTATTGAAATTCTAATCCCAATTATTACGGGTGTTCATTTCGTTTCAGCTCGGATAGCTCAGTCGGTAGAGCGTTAGGCTTCAAACCACGGTCCAGGGTTCGACTCCTTATTCGGGCCATTCTGTTTATGAAGAATCATCAATAATTTAAACTTCAGATCATTTACTTTCCAGTAAAATTATTGAAATTCTTATTCCAATTATTACGGGAGTTCACCTCGCTTGAGCCCGGATAGCTCAGTCGGTAGAGCGTTAGGCTTTTAACCTAACGGTCCAGGGTTCGAGTCCCTGTTCGGGCGACTGTGTTTTTGAAGAATCATCAATAATTTAAACTTCAGATCATTTAATTTCCAGTAAAATTATTGAAATTCTAATCCCAATTATTACGGGAGTTCATTTCTTTTCAGCTCGGATAGCTCAGTCGGTAGAGCGTTAGGCTTCAAACCACGGTCCAGGGTTCGACTCCTTGTTCGGGCGACTCTTTTTTTAAAGAATCATCAATAATTTAAACTTCAGATCATTTAATTTCCAGTAAAATTATTGAAATTCTTATCCCAATTATTACGGGAGTTCACCTCGCTTGAGCCCGGATAGCTCAGTCGGTAGAGCGTTAGGCTTTTAACCTAACGGTCCAGGGTTCGAGTCCCTGTTCGGGCGACTGTTTTTTTGAAGAATCATCAATAATTTAAAGTTCAGATCATTTAATTTCCAGTAAAATTATTGAAATTCTAATCCAAATTATTACGGGAGTTCATTTCGTTTCAGCCCGGATAGCTCAGTCGGTAGAGCGTTAGGCTTTTAACCTAACAGTCCAGGGTTCGAGTCCCTGTTCGGGCGACTCTGTTTTTAAAGAATCGTCAATAATTTAAACTTCAGATCATTCCACTTTCAATAAATTTATGTAAATTCTAATTCCAATTATTACGTGAGTTCTCCTCGCTTGAGCCCGGATAGCTCAGTCGGTAGAGCGTTAGGCTTTTAACCTAACGGGCCATGGTTCGAGTACCTGTTCGGGCCATTCTGTTTTTGAAGAATCATCAATAATTTAAACTTCAGATCATTTAATTTCCAGTAAAATTATTGAAATTCTTATCCCAATTATTACGGGAGTTCACCTCGCTTGAGCCCGGATAGCTCAGTCGGTAGAGCGTTAGGCTTTTAACCTAACGGTCCAGGGTTCGAGTCCCTGTTCGGGCGACTGTGTTTTTGAAGAATCATCAATAATTTAAAGTTCAGATCATTTAATTTCCAGTAAAATTATTGAAATTCTAATCCAAATTATTACGGGAGTTCATTTCGTTTCAGCCCGGATAGCTCAGTCGGTAGAGCGTTAGGCTTTTAACCTAACAGTCCAGGGTTCGAGTCCCTGTTCGGGCGACTCTGTTTTTAAAGAATCGTCAATAATTTAAACTTCAGATCATTTCACTTTCAATAAATTTATGTAAATTCTAATTCCAATTATTACGTGAGTTCACCTCGCTTGAGCCCGGATAGCTCAGTCGGTAGAGCGTTAGGCTTTTAACCTAACGGTCCAGGGTTCGAGTACCTGTTCGGGCCATTCTGTTTTTGAAGAATCATCAATAATTTAAACTTCAGATCATTTAATTTCCAGTAAAATTATTGAAATTCTAATCCCAATTATTACGGGTGTTCATTTCGTTTCAGCTCGGATAGCTCAGTCGGTAGAGCGTTAGGCTTCAAACCACGATCCAGGGTTCGACTCCTTATTCGGGCCATTCTGTTTATGAAGAATCATCAATAATTTAAACTTCAGATCATTTACTTTCCAGTAAAATTATTGAAATTCTTATTCCAATTATTACGGGAGTTCACCTCGCTTGAGCCCGGATAGCTCAGTCGGTAGAGCGTTAGGCTTTTAACCTAACGGTCCAGGGTTCGAGTCCCTGTTCGGGCGACTGTGTTTTTGAAGAATCATCAATAATTTAAACTTCAGATCATTTAATTTCCAGTAAAATTATTGAAATTCTAATCCCAATTATTACGGGAGTTCATTTCTTTTCAGCTCGGATAGCTCAGTCGGTAGAGCGTTAGGCTTCAAACCACGGTCCAGGGTTCGACTCCTTGTTCGGGCGACTCTTTTTTTAAAGAATCATCAATAATTTAAACTTCAGATCATTTAATTTCCAGTAAAATTATTGAAATTCTTATCCCAATTATTACGGGAGTTCACCTCGCTTGAGCCCGGATAGCTCAGTCGGTAGAGCGTTAGGCTTTTAACCTAACGGTCCAGGGTTCGAGTCCCTGTTCGGGCGACTGTGTTTTTGAAGAATCATCAATAATTTAAAGTTCAGATCATTTAATTTCCAGTAAAATTATTGAAATTCTAATCCAAATTATTACGGGAGTTCATTTCGTTTCAGCCCGGATAGCTCAGTCGGTAGAGCGTTAGGCTTTTAACCTAACAGTCCAGGGTTCGAGTCCCTGTTCGGGCGACTCTGTTTTTAAAGAATCGTCAATAATTTAAACTTCAGATCATTCCACTTTCAATAAATTTATGTAAATTCTAATTCCAATTATTACGTGAGTTCTCCTCGCTTGAGCCCGGATAGCTCAGTCGGTAGAGCGTTAGGCTTTTAACCTAACGGGCCATGGTTCGAGTACCTGTTCGGGCCATTCTGTTTTTGAAGAATCATCAATAATTTAAACTTCAGATCATTTAATTTCCAGTAAAATTATTGAAATTCTTATCCCAATTATTACGGGAGTTCACCTCGCTTGAGCCCGGATAGCTCAGTCGGTAGAGCGTTAGGCTTCAAACCACGGTCCAGGGTTCGACTCCTTGTTCGGGCGACTCTTTTTTTAAAGAATCATCAATAATTTAAACTTCAGATCATTTAATTTCCAGTAAAATTATTGAAATTCTTATCCCAATTATTACGGGAGTTCACCTCGCTTGAGCCCGGATAGCTCAGTCGGTAGAGCGTTAGGCTTTTAACCTAACGGTCCAGGGTTCGAGTCCCTGTTCGGGCGACTGTGTTTTTGAAGAATCATCAATAATTTAAAGTTCAGATCATTTAATTTCCAGTAAAATTATTGAAATTCTAATCCAAATTATTACGGGAGTTCATTTCGTTTCAGCCCGGATAGCTCAGTCGGTAGAGCGTTAGGCTTTTAACCTAACAGTCCAGGGTTCGAGTCCCTGTTCGGGCGACTCTGCTTTTAAAGAATCGTCAATAATTTAAACTTCAGATCATTCCACTTTCAATAAATTTATGTAAATTCTAATTCCAATTATTACGTGAGTTCTCCTCGCTTGAGCCCGGATAGCTCAGTCGGTAGAGCGTTAGGCTTTTAACCTAACGGTCCATGGTTCGAGTACCTGTTCGGGCCATTCTGTTTTTGAAGAATCATCAATAATTTAAACTTCAGATCATTTAATTTCCAGTAAAATTATTGAAATTCTTATCCCAATTATTACGGGAGTTCACCTCGCTTGAGCCCGGATAGCTCAGTCGGTAGAGCGTTAGGCTTTTAACCTAACGGTCCAGGGTTCGAGTCCCTGTTCGGGCGACTGTGTTTTTGAAGAATCATCAATAATTTAAACTTCAGATCATTTAATTTCCAGTAAAATTATTGAAATTCTTATCCCAATTATTACGGGAGTTCACCTCGCTTGAGCCCGGATAGCTCAGTCGGTAGAGCGTTAGGCTTTTAACCTAACGGTCCAGGGTTCGAGTCCCTGTTCGGGCGACTGTGTTTTTGAAGAATCATCAATAATTTAAAGTTCAGATCATTTAATTTCCAGTAAAATTATTGAAATTCTAATCCAAATTATTACGGGAGTTCATTTCGTTTCAGCCCGGATAGCTCAGTCGGTAGAGCGTTAGGCTTTTAACCTAACAGTCCAGGGTTCGAGTCCCTGTTCGGGCGACTCTGTTTTTAAAGAATTGTCAATAATTTAAACTTCAGATCATTCCACTTTCAATAAATTTATGTAAATTCTAATTCCAATTATTACGTGAGTTCTCCTCGCTTGAGCCCGGATAGCTCAGTCGGTAGAGCGTTAGGCTTTTAACCTAACGGTCCATGGTTCGAGTACCTGTTCGGGCCGTTCTGTTTTTGAAGAATCATCAATAATTTAAACTTCAGATCATTTAATTTCCAGTAAAATTATTGAAATTCTTATCCCAATTATTACGGGAGTTCACCTCGCTTGAGCCCGGATAGCTCAGTCGGTAGAGCGTTAGGCTTTTAACTTAACGGTCCATGGTTCGAGTACCTGTTCGGGCCATTCTGTTTTTGAAGAATCATCAATAATTTAAACTTCAGATCATTTAATTTCCAGTAAAATTATTGAAATTCTTATCCCAATTATTACGGGAGTTCACCTCGCTTGAGCCCGGATAGCTCAGTCGGTAAAGCGTTAGGCTTTTAACCTAACGGTCCAGGGTTCGAGTCCCTGTTCGGGCGACTGTGTTTTTGAAGAATCATCAATAATTTAAACTTCAGATCATTTAATTTCCAGTAAAATTATTGAAATTCTAATCCCAATTATTACGGGAGTTCATTTCTTTTCAGCTCGGATAGCTCAGTCGGTAGAGCGTTAGGCTTCAAACCACGGTCCAGGGTTCGACTCCTTGTTCGGGCGACTCTTTTTTTAAAGAATCATCAATAATTTAAACTTCAGATCATTTAATTTCCAGTAAAATTATTGAAATTCTTATCCCAATTATTACGGGAGTTCACCTCGCTTGAGCCCGGATAGCTCAGTCGGTAGAGCGTTAGGCTTCTAACCTAACGGTCCAGGGTTCGAGTCCCTGTTCGAGCGACTGTGTTTTTGAAGAATCATCAATAATTTAAAGTTCAGATCATTTAATTTCCAGTAAAATTATTGAAATTCTAATCCAAATTATTACGGGAGTTCATTTCGTTTTAGCCCGGATAGCTCAGCCGGTAGAGCGTTAGGCTTTTAACCTAACGGTCCAGGGTTCGAGTCCCTGTTCGGGCGACTCTGTTTTTAAAGAATCATCAATAACTTAAACTTCAGATCATTTAATTTCCAGTAAAATTATTGAAATTCTAATTCCAATTATTACGTGAGTTCACCTCGCTTTAGCCCGGATAGCTCAGTCGGTAGAGCGTTAGGCTTTTAACCTAACGGTCCAGGGTTCGAGTACCTGTGCGGGCCATTCTGTTTTTGAAGAATCATCAATAATTTAAACTTCAGATCATTTAATTTCCAGTAAAATTATTGAAATTCTTATTCTAATTATTACGGGAGTTCATTTCGTTTTAGCCCGGATAGCTCAGTCGGTGGAGCGTTAGGCTTTTAACCTAACGGTCCAGGGTTCGAGTCCCTGTTCGGGCGACTCTGTTTTTAAAGAATCGTCAATAATTTAAACTTCAGATCATTTCACTTTCAATAAATTTATGTAAATTCTAATTCCAATTATTACGTGAGTTCACCTCACTTGAGCCCGGATAGCTCAGTCGGTAGAGCGTTAGGCTTTTAACCTAACAGTCCAGGGTTCGAGTCCCTGTTCGGGCGACTCTGTTTTTAAAGAATCGTCAATAATTTAAACTTCAGATCATTCCACTTTCAATAAATTTATGTAAATTCTAATTCCAATTATTACGTGAGTTCTCCTCGCTTGAGCCCGGATAGCTCAGTCGGTAGAGCGTTAGGCTTTTAACCTAACGGTCCATGGTTCGAGTACCTGTTCGGGCCATTCTGTTTTTGAAGAATCATCAATAATTTAAACTTCAGATCATTTAATTTCCAGTAAAATTATTGAAATTCTTATCCCAATTATTACGGGAGTTCACCTCGCTTGAGCCCGGATAGCTCAGTCGGTAGAGCGTTAGGCTTTTAACCTAACGGTCCAGGGTTCGAGTCCCTGTTCGGGCGACTGTGTTTTTGAAGAATCATCAATAATTTAAACTTCAGATCATTTAATTTCCAGTAAAATTATTGAAATTCTAATCCCAAATATTACGGGAGTTCATTTCTTTTCAGCTCGGATAGCTCAGTCGGTAGAGCGTTAGGCTTCAAACCACGGTCCAGGGTTCGACTCCTTGTTCGGGCGACTGTGTTTTTGAAGAATCATCAATAATTTAAACTTCAGATCATTTAATTTCCAGTAAAATTATTGAAATTCTAATCCCAATTATTACGGGAGTTCATTTCGTTTCAGCCCGGATAGCTCAGCCGGTAGAGCGTTAGGCTTTTAACCTAACGGTCCCGGGTTCGAGTCCCTGTTCGGGCGACTCTGTTTTTGAACAATCATCAATAATTTAAACTTCAGATCATTTAATTTCCAGTAAAATTATTGAAATTCTTATTCCAATTATTACGGGAGTTCACCTCGCTTGAGCCCGGATAGCTCAGTCGGTAGAGCGTTAGGCTTTTAACCTAACGGTCCAGGGTTCGAGTCCCTGTTCGGGCGACTGTGTTTTTGAAGAATCATCAATAATTTAAACTTCAGATCATTTAATTTCCAGTAAAATTATTGAAATTCTAATCCCAATTATTACGGGAGTTCATTTCGTTTCAGCCCGGATAGCTCAGCCGGTAGAGCGTTAGGCTTTTAACCTAACGGTCCAGGGTTCGACTCCTTGTTCGGGCGACTCTTTTTTTAAAGAATCATCAATAATTTAAACTTCAGATCATTTAATTTCCAGTAAAATTATTGAAATTCTTATCCCAATTATTACGGGAGTTCACCTCGCTTGAGCCCGGATAGCTCAGTCGGTAGAGCGTTAGGCTTTTAACCTAACGGTCCAGGGTTCGAGTCCCTGTTCGGGCGACTGTGTTTTTGAAGAATCATCAATAATTTAAACTTCAGATTATTTAATTTCCAGTAAAATTATTGAAATTCTAATCCCAATTATTACGGGAGTTCATTTCGTTTCAGCCCGGATAGCTCAGTCGGTAGAGCGTTAGGCTTTTAACCTAACAGTCCAGGGTTCGAGTCCCTGTTCGGGCGACTCTGTTTTTAAAGAATCGTCAATAATTTAAACTTCAGATCATTTCACTTTCAATAAATTTATGTAAATTCTAATTCCAATTATTACGTGAGTTCACCTCGCTTGAGCCCGGATAGCTCAGTCGGTAGAGCGTTAGGCTTTTAACCTAACGGTCCAGGGTTCGAGTACCTGTTCGGGCCATTCTGTTTTTGAAGAATCATCAATAATTTAAACTTCAGATCATTTAATTTCCAGTAAAATTATTGAAATTCTAATCCCAATTATTACGGGTGTTCATTTCGTTTCAGCTCGGATAGCTCAGTCGGTAGAGCGTTAGGCTTCAAACCACGGTCCAGGGTTCGACTCCTTATTCGGGCCATTCTGTTTATGAAGAATCATCAATAATTTAAACTTCAGATCATTTACTTTCCAGTAAAATTATTGAAATTCTTATTCCAATTATTACGGGAGTTCACCTCGCTTGAGCCCGGATAGCTCAGTCGGTAGAGCGTTAGGCTTTTAACCTAACGGTCCAGGGTTCGAGTCCCTGTTCGGGCGACTGTGTTTTTGAAGAATCATCAATAATTTAAACTTCAGATCATTTAATTTCCAGTAAAATTATTGAAATTCTAATCCCAATTATTACGGGAGTTCATTTCTTTTCAGCTCGGATAGCTCAGTCGGTAGAGCGTTAGGCTTCAAACCACGGTCCAGGGTTCGACTCCTTGTTCGGGCGACTCTTTTTTTAAAGAATCATCAATAATTTAAACTTCAGATCATTTAATTTCCAGTAAAATTATTGAAATTCTTATCCCAATTATTACGGGAGTTCACCTCGCTTGAGCCCGGATAGCTCAGTCGGTAGAGCGTTAGGCTTTTAACCTAACGGTCCAGGGTTCGAGTCCCTGTTCGGGCGACTGTGTTTTTGAAGAATCATCAATAATTTAAAGTTCAGATCATTTAATTTCCAGTAAAATTATTGAAATTCTAATCCAAATTATTACGGGAGTTCATTTCGTTTCAGCCCGGATAGCTCAGTCGGTAGAGCGTTAGGCTTTTAACCTAACAGTCCAGGGTTCGAGTCCCTGTTCGGGCGACTCTGTTTTTAAAGAATCGTCAATAATTTAAACTTCAGATCATCCACTTTCAATAAATTTATGTAAATTCTAATTCCAATTATTACGTGAGTTCTCCTCGCTTGAGCCCGGATAGCTCAGTCGGTAGAGCGTTAGGCTTTTAACCTAACGGGCCATGGTTCGAGTACCTGTTCGGGCCATTCTGTTTTTGAAGAATCATCAATAATTTAAACTTCAGATCATTTAATTTCCAGTAAAATTATTGAAATTCTAATCCCAATTATTACGGGAGTTCATTTCTTTTCAGCTCGGATAGCTCAGTCGGTAGAGCGTTAGGCTTCAAACCACGGTCCAGGGTTCGACTCCTTGTTCGGGCGACTCTTTTTTTAAAGAATCATCAATAATTTAAACTTCAGATCATTTAATTTCCAGTAAAATTATTGAAATTCTTATCCCAATTATTACGGGAGTTCACCTCGCTTGAGCCCGGATAGCTCAGTCGGTAGAGCGTTAGGCTTTTAACCTAACGGTACAGGGTTCGAGTCCCTGTTCGGGCGACTGTGTTTTTGAAGAATCATCAATAATTTAAAGTTCAGATCATTTAATTTCCAGTAAAATTATTGAAATTCTAATCCAAATTATTACGGGAGTTCATTTCGTTTCAGCCCGGATAGCTCAGTCGGTAGAGCGTTAGGCTTTTAACCTAACAGTCCAGGGTTCGAGTCCCTGTTCGGGCAACTCTGTTTTTAAAGAATCGTCAATAATTTAAACTTCAGATCATTCCACTTTCAATAAATTTATGTAAATTCTAATTCCAATTATTACGTGAGTTCTCCTCGCTTGAGCCCGGATAGCTCAGTCGGTAGAGCGTTAGGCTTTTAACCTAACGGTCCATGGTTCGAGTACCTGTTCGGGCCATTCTGTTTTTGAAGAATCATCAATAATTTAAACTTCAGATCATTTAATTTCCAGTAAAATTATTGAAATTCTTATCCCAATTATTACGGGAGTTCACCTCGCTTGAGCCCGGATAGCTCAGTCGGTAGAGCGTTAGGCTTTTAACCTAACGGTCCAGGGTTCGAGTCCCTGTTCGGGCGACTGTGTTTTTGAAGAATCATCAATAATTTAAACTTCAGATCATTTAATTTCCAGTAAAATTATTGAAATTCTTATCCCAATTATTACGGGAGTTCACCTCGCTTGAGCCCGGATAGCTCAGTCGGTAGAGCGTTAGGCTTTTAACCTAACGGTCCAGGGTTCGAGTCCCTGTTCGGGCGACTGTGTTTTTGAAGAATCATCAATAATTTAAAGTTCAGATCATTTAATTTCCAGTAATATTATTGAAATTCTAATCCAAATTATTACGGGAGTTCATTTCGTTTCAGCCCGGATAGCTCAGTCGGTAGAGCGTTAGGCTTTTAACCTAACAGTCCAGGGTTCGAGTCCCTGTTCGGGCAACTCTGTTTTTAAAGAATCGTCAATAATTTAAACTTCAGATCATTCCACTTTCAATAAATTTATGTAAATTCTAATTCCAATTATTACGTGAGTTCTCCTCGCTTGAGCCCGGATAGCTCAGTCGGTAGAGCGTTAGGCTTTTAACCTAACGGTCCATGGTTCGAGTACCTGTTCGGGCCATTCTGTTTTTGAAGAATCATCAATAATTTAAACTTCAGATCATTTAATTTCCAGTAAAATTATTGAAATTCTTATCCCAATTATTACGGGAGTTCACCTCGCTTGAGCCCGGATAGCTCAGTCGGTAGAGCGTTAGGCTTTTAACCTAACGGTCCAGGGTTCGAGTCCCTGTTCGGGCGACTGTGTTTTTGAAGAATCATCAATAATTTAAAGTTCAGATCATTTAATTTCCAGTAAAATTATTGAAATTCTAATCCAAATTATTACGGGAGTTCATTTCGTTTCAGCCCGGATAGCTCAGTCGGTAGAGCGTTAGGCTTTTAACCTAACAGTCCAGGGTTCGAGTCCCTGTTCGGGCGACTCTGTTTTTAAAGAATTGTCAATAATTTAAACTTCAGATCATTCCACTTTCAATAAATTTATGTAAATTCTAATTCCAATTATTACGGGAGTTCACCTCGCTTGAGCCCGGATAGCTCAGTCGGTAGAGCGTTAGGCTTTTAACCTAACGGTCCAGGGTTCGAGTCCCTGTTCGGGCGACTGTGTTTTTGAAGAATCATCAATAATTTAAACTTCAGATCATTTAATTTCCAGTAAAATTATTGAAATTCTTATCCCAATTATTACGGGAGTTCACCTCGCTTGAGCCCGGATAGCTCAGTCGGTAGAGCGTTAGGCTTTTAACCTAACGGTCCAGGGTTCGAGTCCCTGTTCGGGCGACTGTGTTTTTGAAGAATCATCAATAATTTAAACTTCAGATCATTTAATTTCCAGTAAAATTATTGAAATTCTAATCCCAATTATTACGGGAGTTCATTTCTTTTCAGCTCGGATAGCTCAGTCGGTAGAGCGTTAGGCTTCAAACCACGGTCCAGGGTTCGACTCCTTGTTCGGGCGACTCTTTTTTTAAAGAATCATCAATAATTTAAACTTCAGATCATTTAATTTCCAGTAAAATTATTGAAATTCTTATCCCAATTATTACGGGAGTTCACCTCGCTTGAGCCCGGATAGCTCAGTCGGTAGAGCGTTAGGCTTTTAACCTAACGGTCCAGGGTTCGAGTCCCTGTTCGGGCGACTGTGTTTTTGAAGAATCATCAATAATTTAAAGTTCAGATCATTTAATTTCCAGTAAAATTATTGAAATTCTAATCCAAATTATTACGGGAGTTCATTTCGTTTCAGCCCGGATAGCTCAGTCGGTAGAGCGTTAGGCTTTTAACCTAACAGTCCAGGGTTCGAGTCCCTGTTCGGGCAACTCTGTTTTTAAAGAATCGTCAATAATTTAAACTTCAGATCATTCCACTTTCAATAAATTTATGTAAATTCTAATTCCAATTATTACGTGAGTTCTCCTCGCTTGAGCCCGGATAGCTCAGTCGGTAGAGCGTTAGGCTTTTAACCTAACGGTCCATGGTTCGAGTACCTGTTCGGGCCATTCTGTTTTTGAAGAATCATCAATAATTTAAACTTCAGATCATTTAATTTCCAGTAAAATTATTGAAATTCTTATCCCAATTATTACGGGAGTTCACCTCGCTTGAGCCCGGATAGCTCAGTCGGTAGAGCGTTAGGCTTTTAACCTAACGGTCCAGGGTTCGAGTCAATGTTCGGGCGACTGTGTTTTTGAAGAATCATCAATAATTTAAACTTCAGATCATTTAATTTCCAGTAAAATTATTGAAATTCTTATCCCAATTATTACGGGAGTTCACCTCGCTTGAGCCCGGATAGCTCAGTCGGTAGAGCGTTAGGCTTTTAACCTAACGGTCCAGGGTTCGAGTCCCTGTTCGGGCGACTGTGTTTTTGAAGAATCATCAATAATTTAAAGTTCAGATCATTTAATTTCCAGTAAAATTATTGAAATTCTAATCCAAATTATTACGGGAGTTCATTTCGTTTCAGCACGGATAGCTCAGTCGGTAGAGCGTTAGGCTTTTAACCTAACAGTCCAGGGTTCGAGTCCCTGTTCGGGCGACTCTGTTTTTAAAGAATTGTCAATAATTTAAACTTCAGATCATTCCACTTTCAATAAATTTATGTAAATTCTAATTCCAATTATTACGTGAGTTCTCCTCGCTTGAGCCCGGATAGCTCAGTCGGTAGAGCGTTAGGCTTTTAACCTAACGGTCCATGGTTCGAGTACCTGTTCGGGCCATTCTGTTTTTGAAGAATCATCAATAATTTAAACTTCAGATCATTTAATTTCCAGTAAAATTATTGAAATTCTTATCCCAATTATTACGGGAGTTCACCTCGCTTGAGCCCGGATAGCTCAGTCGGTAGAGCGTTAGGCTTTTAACCTAACGGTCCATGGTTCGAGTACCTGTTCGGGCCATTCTGTTTTTGAAGAATCATCAATAATTTAAACTTCAGATCATTTAATTTCCAGTAAAATTATTGAAATTCTTATCCCAATTATTACGGGAGTTCACCTCGCTTGAGCCCGGATAGCTCAGTCGGTAGAGCGTTAGGCTTTTAACCTAACGGTCCAGGGTTCGAGTCCCTGTTCGGGCGACTGTGTTTTTGAAGAATCATCAATAATTTAAACTTCAGATCATTTAATTTCCAGTAAAATTATTGAAATTCTAATCCCAATTATTACGGGAGTTCATTTCTTTTCAGCTCGGATAGCTCAGTCGGTAGAGCGTTAGGCTTCAAACCACGGTCCAGGGTTCGACTCCTTGTTCGGGCGACTCTTTTTTTAAAGAATCATCAATAATTTAAACTTCAGATCATTTAATTTCCAGTAAAATTATTGAAATTCTTATCCTAATTATTACGGGAGTTCACCTCGCTTGAGCCCGGATAGCTCAGTCGGTAGAGCGTTAGGCTTCTAACCTAACGGTCCAGGGTTCGAGTCCCTGTTCGGGCGACTGTGTTTTTGAAGAATCATCAATAATTTAAAGTTCAGATCATTTAATTTCCAGTAAAATTATTGAAATTCTAATCCAAATTATTACGGGAGTTCATTTCGTTTTAGCCCGGATAGCTCAGTCGGTAGAGCGTTAGGCTTTTAACCTAACGGTCCAGGGTTCGAGTCCCTGTTCGGGCGACTCTGTTTTTAAAGAATCATCAATAATTTAAACTTCAGATCATTTAATTTCCAGTAAAATTATTGAAATTCTAATTCCAATTATTACGTGAGTTCACCTCGCTTTAGCCCGGATAGCTCAGTCGGTAGAGCGTTAGGCTTTTAACCTAACGGTCCAGGGTTCGAGTACCTGTGCGGGCCATTCTGTTTTTGAAGAATCATCAATAATTTAAACTTCAGATCATTTAATTTCCAGTAAAATTATTGAAATTCTTATTCTAATTATTACGGGAGTTCATTTCGTTTTAGCCCGGATAGCTCAGTCGGTGGAGCGTTAGGCTTTTAACCTAACGGTCCAGGGTTCGAGTCCCTGTTCGGGCGACTCTGTTTTTAAAGAATCGTCAATAATTTAAACTTCAGATCATTTCACTTTCAATAAATTTATGTAAATTCTAATTCCAATTATTACGTGAGTTCACCTCACTTGAGCCCGGATAGCTCAGTCGGTAGAGCGTTAGGCTTTTAACCTAACAGTCCAGGGTTCGAGTCCCTGTTCGGGCGACTCTGTTTTTAAAGAATCGTCAATAATTTAAACTTCAGATCATTCCACTTTCAATAAATTTATGTAAATTCTAATTCCAATTATTACGTGAGTTCTCCTCGCTTGAGCCCGGATAGCTCAGTCGGTAGAGCGTTAGGCTTTTAACCTAACGGTCCATGGTTCGAGTACCTGTTCGGGCCATTCTGTTTTTGAAGAATCATCAATAATTTAAACTTCAGATCATTTAATTTCCAGTAAAATTATTGAAATTCTTATCCCAATTATTACGGGAGTTCACCTCGCTTGAGCCCGGATAGCTCAGTCGGTAGAGCGTTAGGCTTTTAACCTAACGGTCCAGGGTTCGAGTCCCTGTTCGGGCGACTGTGTTTTTGAAGAATCATCAATAATTTAAACTTCAGATAATTTAATTTCCAGTAAAATTATTGAAATTCTTATCCCAATTATTACGGGAGTTCACCTCGCTTGAGCCCGGATAGCTCAGTCGGTAGAGCGTTAGGCTTTTAACCTAACGGTCCAGGGTTCGAGTCCCTGTTCGGGCGACTGTGTTTTTGAAGAATCATCAATAATTTAAACTTCAGATCATTTAATTTCCAGTAAAATTATTGAAATTCTAATCCCAATTATTACGGGAGTTCATTTCTTTTCAGCTCGGATAGCTCAGTCGGTAGAGCGTTAGGCTTCAAACCACGGTCCAGGGTTCGACTCCTTGTTCGGGCGACTCTTTTTTTAAAGAATCATCAATAATTTAAACTTCAGATCATTTAATTTCCAGTAAAATTATTGAAATTCTTATCCCAATTATTACGGGAGTTCACCTCGCTTGAGCCCGGATAGCTCAGTCGGTAGAGCGTTAGGCTTTTAACCTAACGGTCCAGGGTTCGAGTCCCTGTTCGGGCGACTGTGTTTTTGAAGAATCATCAATAATTTAAAGTTCAGATCATTTAATTTCCAGTAAAATTATTGAAATTCTAATCCAAATTATTAAGGGAGTTCATTTCGTTTCAGCCCGGATAGCTCAGTCGGTAGAGCGTTAGGCTTTTAACCTAACAGTCCAGGGTTCGAGTCCCTGTTCGGGCGACTCTGTTTTTAAAGAATCGTCAATAATTTAAACTTCAGATCATTCCACTTTCAATAAATTTATGTAAATTCTAATTCCAATTATTACGTGAGTTCTCCTCGCTTGAGCCCGGATAGCTCAGTCGGTAGAGCGTTAGGCTTTTAACCTAACGGTCCATGGTTCGAGTACCTGTTCGGGCCATTCTGTTTTTGAAGAATCATCAATAATTTAAACTTCAGATCATTTAATTTCCAGTAAAATTATTGAAATTCTTATCCCAATTATTACGGGAGTTCACCTCGCTTGAGCCCGGATAGCTCAGTCGGTAGAGCGTTAGGCTTTTAACCTAACGGTCCAGGGTTCGAGTCCCTGTTCGGGCGACTGTGTTTTTGAAGAATCATCAATAATTTAAACTTCAGATCATTTAATTTCCAGTAAAATTATTGAAATTCTTATCCCAATTATTACGGGAGTTCACCTCGCTTGAGCCCGGATAGCTCAGTCGGTAGAGCGTTAGGCTTTTAACCTAACGGTCCAGGGTTCGAGTCCCTGTTCGGGCGACTGTGTTTTTGAAGAATCATCAATAATTTAAACTTCAGATCATTTAATTTCCAGTAAAATTATTGAAATTCTAATCCCAATTATTACGGGAGTTCATTTCTTTTCAGCTCGGATAGCTCAGTCGGTAGAGCGTTAGGCTTCAAACCACGGTCCAGGGTTCGACTCCTTGTTCGGGCGACTCTTTTTTTAAAGAATCATCAATAATTTAAACTTCAGATCATTTAATTTCCAGTAAAATTATTGAAATTCTTATCCCAATTATTACGGGAGTTCACCTCGCTTGAGCCCGGATAGCTCAGTCGGTAGAGCGTTAGGCTTTTAACCTAACGGTCCAGGGTTCGAGTCCCTGTTCGGGCGACTGTGTTTTTGAAGAATCATCAATAATTTAAAGTTCAGATCATTTAATTTCCAGTAAAATTATTGAAATTCTAATCCAAATTATTACGGGAGTTCATTTCGTTTCAGCCCGGATAGCTCAGTCGGTAGAGCGTTAGGCTTTTAACCTAACAGTCCAGGGTTCGAGTCCCTGTTCGGGCGACTCTGTTTTTAAAGAATCGTCAATAATTTAAACTTCAGATCATTCCACTTTCAATAAATTTATGTAAATTCTAATTCCAATTATTACGTGAGTTCTCCTCGCTTGAGCCCGGATAGCTCAGTCGGTAGAGCGTTAGGCTTTTAACCTAACGGTCCATGGTTCGAGTACCTGTTCGGGCCATTCTGTTTTTGAAGAATCATCAATAATTTAAACTTCAGATCATTTAATTTCCAGTAAAATTATTGAAATTCTTATCCCAATTATTACGGGAGTTCACCTCGCTTGAGCCCGGATAGCTCAGTCGGTAGAGCGTTAGGCTTTTAACCTAACGGTCCAGGGTTCGAGTCCCTGTTCGGGCGACTGTGTTTTTGAAGAATCATCAATAATTTAAACTTCAGATCATTTAATTTCCAGTAAAATTATTGAAATTCTTATCCCAATTATTACGGGAGTTCACCTCGCTTGAGCCCGGATAGCTCAGTCGGTAGAGCGTTAGGCTTTTAACCTAACGGTCCAGGGTTCGAGTCCCTGTTCGGGCGACTGTGTTTTTGAAGAATCATCAATAATTTAATGTTCAGATCATTTAATTTCCAGTAAAATTATTGAAATTCTAATCCAAATTATTACGGGAGTTCATTTCGTTTCAGCCCCGATAGCTCAGTCGGTAGAGCGTTAGGCTTTTAACCTAACAGTCCAGGGTTCGAGTCCCTGTTCGGGCGACTCTGTTTTTAAAGAATCGTCAATAATTTAAACTTCAGATCATTCCACTTTCAATAAATTTATGTAAATTCTAATTCCAATTATTACGTGAGTTCTCCTCGCTTGAGCCCGGGTAGCTCAGTCGGTAGAGCGTTAGGCTTTTAACCTAACGGTCCAGGGTTCGAGTCCCTGTTCGGGCGACTGTGTTTTTGAAGAATCATCAATAATTTAAACTTCAGATCATTTAATTTCCAGTAAAATTATTGAAATTCTAATCCCAATTATTACGGGAGTTCATTTCGTTTCAGCTCGGATAGCTCAGTCGGTAGAGCGTTAGGCTTCAAACCACGGTCTAGGGTTCGACTCCTTGTTCGGGCGACTGTGTTTTTAAAGAATCATCAATAATTTAAACTTCAGATCATTTAATTTCCAGTAAAATTATTGAAATTCTAGTCCCAATTATTACGGGAGTTCATTTCGTTTTAGCCCGGATAGCTCAGTCGGTAGAGCGTTAGGCTTTTAACCTAACGGTCCAGGGTTCGAGTCCCTGTTCGGGCGACTGTGTTTTTGAAGAATCATCAATAATTTAAACTTCAGATCATTTAATTTCCAGTAAAATTATTGAAATTCTTATCCCAATTATTACGGGAGTTCACCTCGCTTGAGCCCGGATAGCTCAGTCGGTAGAGCGTTAGGCTTTTAACCTAACGGTCCAGGGTTCGAGTCCCTGTTCGGGCGACTGTGTTTTTGAAGAATCATCAATAATTTAAACTTCAGATCATTTAATTTCCAGTAAAATTATTGAAATTCTAATCCCAATTATTACGGGAGTTCATTTCTTTTCAGCTCGGATAGCTCAGTCGGTAGAGCGTTAGGCTTCAAACCACGGTCCAGGGTTCGACTCCTTGTTCGGGCGACTCTTTTTTTAAAGAATCATCAATAATTTAAACTTCAGATCATTTAATTTCCAGTAAAATTATTGAAATTCTTATCCCAATTATTACGGGAGTTCACCTCGCTTGAGCCCGGATAGCTCAGTCGGTAGAGCGTTAGGCTTTTAACCTAACGGTCCAGGGTTCGAGTCCCTGTTCGGGCGACTGTGTTTTTGAAGAATCATCAATAATTTAAAGTTCAGATCATTTAATTTCCAGTAAAATTATTGAAATTCTAATCCAAATTATTAAGGGAGTTCATTTCGTTTCAGCCCGGATAGCTCAGTCGGTAGAGCGTTAGGCTTTTAACCTAACAGTCCAGGGTTCGAGTCCCTGTTCGGGCGACTCTGTTTTTAAAGAATCGTCAATAATTTAAACTTCAGATCATTCCACTTTCAATAAATTTATGTAAATTCTAATTCCAATTATTACGTGAGTTCTCCTCGCTTGAGCCCGGATAGCTCAGTCGGTAGAGCGTTAGGCTTTTAACCTAACGGTCCATGGTTCGAGTACCTGTTCGGGCCATTCTGTTTTTGAAGAATCATCAATAATTTAAACTTCAGATCATTTAATTTCCAGTAAAATTATTGAAATTCTTATCCCAATTATTACGGGAGTTCACCTCGCTTGAGCCCGGATAGCTCAGTCGGTAGAGCGTTAGGCTTTTAACCTAACGGTCCAGGGTTCGAGTCCCTGTTCGGGGACTGTGTTTTTGAAGAATCATCAATAATTTAAACTTCAGATCATTTAATTTCCAGTAAAATTATTGAAATTCTTATCCCAATTATTACGGGAGTTCACCTCGCTTGAGCCCGGATAGCTCAGTCGGTAGAGCGTTAGGCTTTTAACCTAACGGTCCAGGGTTCGAGTCCCTGTTCGGGCGACTGTGTTTTTGAAGAATCATCAATAATTTAAACTTCAGATCATTTAATTTCCAGTAAAATTATTGAAATTCTAATCCCAATTATTACGGGAGTTCATTTCTTTTCAGCTCGGATAGCTCAGTCGGTAGAGCGTTAGGCTTCAAACCACGGTCCAGGGTTCGACTCCTTGTTCGGGCGACTCTTTTTTTAAAGAATCATCAATAATTTAAACTTCAGATCATTTAATTTCCAGTAAAATTATTGAAATTCTTATCCCAATTATTACGGGAGTTCACCTCGCTTGAGCCCGGATAGCTCAGTCGGTAGAGCGTTAGGCTTTTAACCTAACGGTCCAGGGTTCGAGTCCCTGTTCGGGCGACTGTGTTTTTGAAGAATCATCAATAATTTAAAGTTCAGATCATTTAATTTCCAGTAAAATTATTGAAATTCTAATCCAAATTATTACGGGAGTTCATTTCGTTTCAGCCCGGATAGCTCAGTCGGTAGAGCGTTAGGCTTTTAACCTAACAGTCCAGGGTTCGAGTCCCTGTTCGGGCGACTCTGTTTTTAAAGAATCGTCAATAATTTAAACTTCAGATCATTCCACTTTCAATAAATTTATGTAAATTCTAATTCCAATTATTACGTGAGTTCTCCTCGCTTGAGCCCGGATAGCTCAGTCGGTAGAGCGTTAGGCTTTTAACCTAACGGTCCATGGTTCGAGTACCTGTTCGGGCCATTCTGTTTTTGAAGAATCATCAATAATTTAAACTTCAGATCATTTAATTTCCAGTAAAATTATTGAAATTCTTATCCCAATTATTACGGGAGTTCACCTCGCTTGAGCCCGGATAGCTCAGTCGGTAGAGCGTTAGGCTTTTAACCTAACGGTCCAGGGTTCAATCCCTGTTCGGGCGACTGTGTTTTTGAAGAATCATCAATAATTTAAACTTCAGATCATTTAATTTCCAGTAAAATTATTGAAATTCTTATCCCAATTATTACGGGAGTTCACCTCGCTTGAGCCCGGATAGCTCAGTCGGTAGAGCGTTAGGCTTTTAACCTAACGGTCCAGGGTTCGAGTCCCTGTTCGGGCGACTGTGTTTTTGAAGAATCATCAATAATTTAAAGTTCAGATCATTTAATTTCCAGTAAAATTATTGAAATTCTAATCCAAATTATTACGGGAGTTCATTTCGTTTCAGCCCGGATAGCTCAGTCGGTAGAGCGTTAGGCTTTTAACCTAACAGTCCAGGGTTCGAGTCCCTGTTCGGGCGACTCTGTTTTTAAAGAATCGTCAATAATTTAAACTTCAGATCATTCCACTTTCAATAAATTTATGTAAATTCTAATTCCAATTATTACGTGAGTTCTCCTCGCTTGAGCCCGGATAGCTCAGTCGGTAGAGCGTTAGGCTTTTAACCTAACGGTCCATGGTTCGAGTACCTGTTCGGGCCATTCTGTTTTTGAAGAATCATCAATAATTTAAACTTCAGATCATTTAATTTCCAGTAAAATTATTGAAATTCTTATCCCAATTATTACGGGAGTTCACCTCGCTTGAGCCCGGATAGCTCAGTCGGTAGAGCGTTAGGCTTTTAACCTAACGGTCCAGGGTTCAATCCCTGTTCGGGCGACTGTGTTTTTGAAGAATCATCAATAATTTAAACTTCAGATCATTTAATTTCCAGTAAAATTATTGAAATTCTTATCCCAATTATTACGGGAGTTCACCTCGCTTGAGCCCGGATAGCTCAGTCGGTAGAGCGTTAGGCTTTTAACCTAACGGTCCAGGGTTCGAGTCCCTGTTCGGGCGACTGTGTTTTTGAAGAATCATCAATAATTTAAAGTTCAGATCATTTAATTTCCAGTAAAATTATTGAAATTCTAATCCAAATTATTACGGGAGTTCATTTCGTTTCAGCCCCGATAGCTCAGTCGGTAGAGCGTTAGGCTTTTAACCTAACAGTCCAGGGTTCGAGTCCCTGTTCGGGCGACTCTGTTTTTAAAGAATCGTCAATAATTTAAACTTCAGATCATTCCACTTTCAATAAATTTATGTAAATTCTAATTCCAATTATTACGTGAGTTCTCCTCGCTTGAGCCCGGGTAGCTCAGTCGTAGAGCGTTAGGCTTTTAACCTAACGGTCCAGGGTTCGAGTCCCTGTTCGGGCGACTGTGTTTTTGAAGAATCATCAATAATTTAAACTTCAGATCATTTAATTTCCAGTAAAATTATTGAAATTCTAATCCCAATTATTACGGGAGTTCATTTCGTTTCAGCTCGGATAGCTCAGTCGGTAGAGCGTTAGGCTTCAAACCACGGTCTAGGGTTCGACTCTTTGTTCGGGCGACTGGGTTTTTAAAGAATCATCAATAATTTAAACTTCAGATCATTTAATTTCCAGTAAAATTATTGAAATTCTAGTCCCAATTATTACGGGAGTTCATTTCGTTTTAGCCCGGATAGCTCAGTCGGTAGAGCGTTAGGCTTTTAACCTAACGGTCCAGGGTTCGAGTCCCTGTTCGGGCGACTCTGTTTTTAAAGAATCGTCAATAATTTAAACTTCAGATCATTTCACTTTCAATAAATTTATGTAAATTCTAATTCCAATTATTACGTGAGTTCACCTCGCTTGAGCCCGGATAGCTCAGTCGGTAGAGCGTTAGGCTTTTAACTTAACGGTCCAGGGTTAGAGTACCTGTTCGGGCCATAATGTTTTTGAAGAATCATCAATAATTTAAACTTCAGATCATTTCACTTTCAATAAATTTATGTAAATTCTAATTCCAATTATTACGGGATTTAACTTCGTTTGAGACAGGATAGCTCAGTCGGTAGAGCGTTGGGCTTTTAACCTAACGGTCCAGGGTTCGAGTCCCTGTTCGGGCGACTCTGTTTTTGAAGAATCATCAAAAATTTAAACATGGGATCATTTAATTTCCAGTAAAATTATTGAAATTCTTATTCCAATTATTACGGGAGTTCACCTCGCTTGAGCCCGGATAGCTCAGTCGGTAGAGCGTTAGGCTTTTAACCTAACGGTCCAGGGTTCGAGTCCCTGTTCGGGCGACTGTGTTTTTGAAGAATCATCACTAATTTAAACTTCAGATCATTTAATTTCCAGTAAAATTATTGAAATTCTAATCCCAATTATTACGGGAGTTCATTTCGTTTCAGCTCGGATAGCTTAGTCGGTAGAGCGTTAGGCTTCAAACCACGGTCCAGGGTTCGACTCCTTGTTCAGGCGACTGTGTTTTTGAAGAATCATCAATAATTTAAACTTCAGATCATTTAATTTCCAGTAAAATTATTGAAATTCTAATCCCAATTATTACGGGAGTTCATTTCGTTTCAACCCGGATAGCTCAGTCGGTAGAGCGTTAGGCTTTAAACCTAACGGCCCAGGGTTCGAGTCCCTGTTCGGGCGACTCTGTTTTTAAAGAATTGTCAATAATTTAAACTTCAGATCATTTCACTTTCAATAAATTATGTAAATTCTAATTCCAATTATTACGTGAGTTCACCTCGCTTGAGCCCGGATAGCTCAGTCGGTAGGTAGAGCGTTAGGCTTTTAACCTAACGGTCCAGGGTTCGAGTACCTGTTCGGGCCATTCTGTTTTTGAAGAATCATCAATAATTTAAACTTCAGATCATTTCACTTTCAATAAATTTATGTAAACTCTAATTCCAATTATTACGGGATTTAACTTCGTTTGAGACAGGATAGCTCAGTCGGTAGAGCGTTAGGCTTTTAACCTAACGGTCCAGGGTTCGAGTACCTGTTCGGGCCATTCTGTTTTTGAAGAATCATCAATAATTTAAACTTCAGATCATTTAATTTCCAGTAAAATTATTGAAATTCTTATTCCAATTATTACGGGAGTTCACTTCGCTTGAGCCCGGGTAGCTCAGTCGGTAAAGCGTTAGGCTTTTAACCTAACGGTCCAGGGTTCGAGTCCCTGTTCGGGCGACTGTGTTTTTAAAGAATCATCAATAATTTAAACTTCAGATCATTTAATTTCCAGTAAAATTATTGAAATTCTAGTCCCAATTATTACGGGAGTTCATTTCGTTTTAGCCCGGATAGCTCAGTCGGTAGAGCGTTAGGCTTTTAACCTAACGGTCCAGGGTTCGAGTCCCTGTTCGGGCGACTCTGTTTTTAAAGAATCGTCAATAATTTAAACTTCAGATCATTTCACTTTCAATAAATTTATGTAAATTCTATTTCCAATTTTTACGGGATTTAACTTCGTTTGAGACAGGATAGCTCAGTCGGTAGAGCGTTAGGCTTTTAACCTAACGGTCCAGGGTTCGAGTCCCTATTCGGGCGACTCTGTTTTTGAATAATCATCAAAAATTTAAACTTAAGATCATTTAATTTCCAGTAAAATTATTGAAATTCTTATCCCAATTATTACGGGAGTTCACCTGGCTTGAGCCCGGATAGCTCAGTCGGTAGAGCGTTAGGCTTTTACCTTAACGGTCCAGGGTTCGAGTCCCAGTTCGGGCGACTGTGTTTTTGAAGAGTCATCAATAATTTAAACTTCAGATCATTTAATTTCCAGTAAAATTATTGAAATTCTAATCCCAATTATTACGGGAGTTCATTTCGTTTCAGCTCGGATAGCTCAGTCGGTAGAGCGTTAGGCTTCAAACCACGGTCTAGGGTTCGACTCCTTGTTCGGGCGACTGTGTTTTTAAAGAATCATCAATAATTTAAACTTCAGATCATTTAATTTCCAGTAAAATTATTGAAATTCTAGTCCCAATTATTACGGGAGTTCATTTCGTTTTAGCCCGGATAGCTCAGTCGGTAGAGCGTTAGGCTTTTAACCTAACGGTCCAGGGTTCGAGTCCCTGTTCGGGCGACTCTGTTTTTAAAGAATCGTCAATAATTTAAACTTCAGATCATTTCACTTTCAATAAATTTATGTAAATTCTAATTCCAATTATTTCGTGAGTTCACCTCGCTTGAGCCCGGATAGCTCAGTCGGTAGAGCGTTAGGCTTTTAACTTAACGGTCCAGGGTTAGAGTACCTGTTCGGGCCATAATGTTTTTGAAGAATCATCAATAATTTAAACTTCAGATCATTTCACTTTCAATAAATTTATGTAAATTCTAATTCCAATTATTACGGGATTTAACTTCGTTTGAGACAGGATAGCTCAGTCGGTAGAGCGTTGGGCTTTTAACCTAACGGTCCAGGGTTCGAGTCCCTGTTCGGGCGACTCTGTTTTTGAAGAATCATCAAAAATTTAAACTTGGGATCATTTAATTTCCAGTAAAATTATTGAAATTCTTATTCCAATTATTACGGGAGTTCACCTCGCTTGAGCCCGGATAGCTCAGTCGGTAGAGCGTTAGGCTTTTAACCTAACGGTCCAGGGTTCGAGTCCCTGTTCGGGCGACTGTGTTTTTGAAGAATCATCAATAATTTAAACTTCAGATCATTTAATTTCCAGTAAAATTATTGAAATTCTAATCCCAATTATTACGGGAGTTCATTTCGTTTCAGCTCGGATAGCTTAGTCGGTAGAGCGTTAGGCTTCAAACCACGGTCCAGGGTTCGACTCCTTGTTCAGGCGACTGTGTTTTTGAAGAATCATCAATAATTTAAACTTCAGATCATTTAATTTCCAGTAAAATTATTGAAATTCTAATCCCAATTATTACGGGAGTTCATTTCGTTTCAACCCGGATAGCTCAGTCGGTAGAGCGTTAGGCTTTTAACCTAACGGCCCAGGGTTCGAGTCCCTGTTCGGGCGACTCTGTTTTTAAAGAATTGTCAATAATTTAAACTTCAGATCATTTCACTTTCAATAAATTATGTAAATTCTAATTCCAATTATTACGTGAGTTCACCTCGCTTGAGCCCGGATAGCTCAGTCGGTAGGTAGAGCGTTAGGCTTTTAACCTAACGGTCCAGGGTTCGAGTACCTGTTCGGGCCATTCTGTTTTTGAAGAATCATCAATAATTTAAACTTCAGATCATTTCACTTTCAATAAATTTATGTAAACTCTAATTCCAATTATTACGGGATTTAACTTCGTTTGAGACAGGATAGCTCAGTCGGTAGAGCGTTAGGCTTTTAACCTAACGGTCCAGGGTTCGAGTACCTGTTCGGGCCATTCTGTTTTTGAAGAATCATCAATAATTTAAACTTCAGATCATTTAATTTCCAGTAAAATTATTGAAATTCTTATTCCAATTATTACGGGAGTTCACTTCGATTGAGCCCGGGTAGCTCAGTCGGTAAAGCGTTAGGCTTTTAACCTAACGGTCCAGGGTTCGAGTCCCTGTTCGGGCGACTGTGTTTTTAAAGAATCATCAATAATTTAAACTTCAGATCATTTAATTTCCAGTAAAATTATTGAAATTCTAGTCCCAATTATTACGGGAGTTCATTTCGTTTTAGCCCGGATAGCTCAGTCGGTAGAGCGTTAGGCTTTTAACCTAACGGTCCAGGGTTCGAGTCCCTGTTCGGGCGACTCTGTTTTTAAAGAATCGTCAATAATTTAAACTTCAGATCATTTCACTTTCAATAAATTTATGTAAATTCTATTTCCAATTTTTACGGGATTTAACTTCGTTTGAGACAGGATAGCTCAGTCGGTAGAGCGTTAGGCTTTTAACCTAACGGTCCAGGGTTCGAGTCCCTATTCGGGCGACTCTGTTTTTGAAAAATCATCAAAAATTTAAACTTAAGATCATTTAATTTCCAGTAAAATTATTGAAATTCTTATCCCAATTATTACGGGAGTTCACCTGGCTTGAGCCCGGATAGCTCAGTCGGTAGAGCGTTAGGCTTTTACCTTAACGGTCCAGGGTTCGAGTCCCTGTTCGGGCGACTGTGTTTTTGAAGAGTCATCAATAATTTAAACTTCAGATCATTTAATTTCCAGTAAAATTATTGAAATTCTAATCCCAATTATTACGGGAGTTCATTTCGTTTCAGCTCGGATAGCTCAGTCGGTAGAGCGTTAGGCTTCAAACCACGGTCCAGGGTTCGACTCCTTCTTCGGGCGACTGTGTTTTTAAAGAATCATCAATAATTTAAACTTCAGATCATTTAATTTCCAGTAAAATTATTGAAATTCTAGTTCCAATTATTACGGGAGTTCATTTCGTTTTAGCCCGGATAGCTCAATCGGTAGAGCGTTAGGCTTTTAACCTAACGGTCCAGGGTTCGAGTCCCTGTTCGGGCGACTCTGTTTTTAAAGAATCGTCAATAATTTAAACTTCAGATCATTTCACTTTCAATAAATTTATGTAAATTCTAATTCCAATTATTACGTGAGTTCACCTCGCTTGAGCCCGGATAGCTCAGTCGGTAGAGCGTTAGGCTTTTAACGTAACGGTCCAGGGTTCGAGTCCCTGTTCGGGCGACTGTGTTTTTGAAGAATCATCAATAATTTAAACTTCAGATCATTTAATTTCCAGTAAAATTATTGAAATTCTTATTCCAATTATTACGGGAGTTCACCTCGCTTGAGCCCGGGTAGCTCAGTCAGTAAAGCGTTAGGCTTTTAACCTAACGGTCCAGGGTTCGAGTCCCTGTTCGGGCGACTGTGTTTTTAAAGAATCATCAATAATTTAAACTTCAGATCATTTAATTTCCAGTAAAATTATTGAAATTCTAGTCCCAATTATTACGGGAGTTCATTTCGTTTTAGCCCGGATAGCTCAGTCGGTAGAGCGTTAGGCTTTTAACCTAACGGTCCAGGGTTCGAGTCCCTGTTCGGGCGACTCTGTTTTTAAAGAATCGTCAATAATTTAAACTTCAGATCATTTCACTTTCAATAAATTTATGTAAATTCTAATTCCAATTATTACGTGAGTTCACCTCGCTTGAGCCCGGATAACTCAGTCGGTAGAGCGTTAGGCTTTTAACTTAACGGTCCAGGGTTAGAGTACCTGTTCGGGCCATAATGTTTTTGAAGAAGCATCAATAATTTAAACTTCAGATCATTTCACTTTCAATAAATTTATGTAAATTCTAATTCCAATTTTTACGGGATTTAACATCGTTTGAGACAGGATAGCTCAGTCGGTAGAGCGTTAGGCTTTTAACCTAACGGTCCAGGGTTCGAGTACCTGTTCGGGCCATTCTGTTTTTGAAGAATCATCAATAATTTAAACTTCAGATCATTTAATTTCCAGTAAAATTATTGAAATTCTTATTCCAATTATTACGGGAGTTCACTTCGATTGAGCCCGGGTAGCTCAGTCGGTAAAGCGTTAGGCTTTTAACCTAACGGTCCAGGGTTCGAGTCCCTGTTCGGGCGACTGTGTTTTTAAAGAATCATCAATAATTTAAACTTCAGATCATTTAATTTCCAGTAAAATTATTGAAATTCTAGTCCCAATTATTACGGGAGTTCATTTCGTTTTAGCCCGGATAGCTCAGTCGGTAGAGCGTTAGGCTTTTAACCTAACGGTCCAGGGTTCGAGTCCCTGTTCGGGCGACTCTGTTTTTAAAGAATCGTCAATAATTTAAACTTCAGATCATTTCACTTTCAATAAATTTATGTAAATTCTATTTCCAATTTTTACGGGATTTAACTTCGTTTGAGACAGGATAGCTCAGTCGGTAGAGCGTTAGGCTTTTAACCTAACGGTCCAGGGTTCGAGTCCCTATTCGGGCGACTCTGTTTTTGAAAAATCATCAAAAATTTAAACTTAAGATCATTTAATTTCCAGTAAAATTATTGAAATTCTTATCCCAATTATTACGGGAGTTCACCTGGCTTGAGCCCGGATAGCTCAGTCGGTAGAGCGTTAGGCTTTTACCTTAACGGTCCAGGGTTCGAGTCCCTGTTCGGGCGACTGTGTTTTTGAAGAGTCATCAATAATTTAAACTTCAGATCATTTAATTTCCAGTAAAATTATTGAAATTCTAATCCCAATTATTACGGGAGTTCATTTCGTTTCAGCTCGGATAGCTCAGTCGGTAGAGCGTTAGGCTTCAAACCACGGTCCAGGGTTCGACTCCTTCTTCGGGCGACTGTGTTTTTAAAGAATCATCAATAATTTAAACTTCAGATCATTTAATTTCCAGTAAAATTATTGAAATTCTAGTTCCAATTATTACGGGAGTTCATTTCGTTTTAGCCCGGATAGCTCAATCGGTAGAGCGTTAGGCTTTTAACCTAACGGTCCAGGGTTCGAGTCCCTGTTCGGGCGACTCTGTTTTTAAAGAATCGTCAATAATTTAAACTTCAGATCATTTCACTTTCAATAAATTTATGTAAATTCTAATTCCAATTATTACGTGAGTTCACCTCGCTTGAGCCCGGATAGCTCAGTCGGTAGAGCGTTAGGCTTTTAACGTAACGGTCCAGGGTTCGAGTCCCTGTTCGGGCGACTGTGTTTTTGAAGAATCATCAATAATTTAAATTTCAGATCATTTAATTTCCAGTAAAATTATTGAAATTCTTATTCCAATTATTACGGGAGTTCACCTCGCTTGAGCCCGGGTAGCTCAGTCAGTAAAGCGTTAGGCTTTTAACCTAACGGTCCAGGGTTCGAGTCCCTGTTCGGGCGACTGTGTTTTTAAAGAATCATCAATAATTTAAACTTCAGATCATTTAATTTCCAGTAAAATTATTGAAATTCTAGTCCCAATTATTACGGGAGTTCATTTCGTTTTAGCCCGGATAGCTCAGTCGGTAGAGCGTTAGGCTTTTAACCTAACGGTCCAGGGTTCGAGTCCCTGTTCGGGCGACTCTGTTTTTAAAGAATCGTCAATAATTTAAACTTCAGATCATTTCACTTTCAATAAATTTATGTAAATTCTAATTCCAATTATTACGTGAGTTCACCTCGCTTGAGCCCGGATAACTCAGTCGGTAGAGCGTTAGGCTTTTAACTTAACGGTCCAGGGTTAGAGTACCTGTTCGGGCCATAATGTTTTTGAAGAAGCATCAATAATTTAAACTTCAGATCATTTCACTTTCAATAAATTTATGTAAATTCTAATTCCAATTTTTACGGGATTTAACATCGTTTGAGACAGGATAGCTCAGTCGGTAGAGCGTTAGGCTTTTAACCTAACGGTCCAGGGTTCGAGTCCCTGTTCGGGCGACTCTGTTTTTGAAGAATCATCAAAAATTTAAACTTAAGATCATTTAATTTCCAGTAAAATTATTGAAATTCTTATCCCAATTATTACGGGAGTTCACCTGGCTTGAGCCCGGATAGCTCAGTCGGTAGAGCGTTAGGCTTTTAACCTAACGGTCCAGGGTTCGAGTCCCTGTTCGGGCGACTGTGTTTTTGAAGTGTCATCAATAATTTAAACTTCAGATCATTTAATTTCCAGTAAAATTATTGAAATTCTAATCCCAATTATTAAGGGAGTTCATTTCGTTTCAGCTCGGATAGCTCAGTCGGTAGAGCGTTAGGCTTCAAACCACGGTCCAGGGTTCGACTCCTTGTTCGGGCGACTGTGTTTTTGAAGAATCATCAATAATTTAAACTTCAGATCATTTAATTTCCAGTAAAATTATTGAAATTCTAATCCCAATTTTTACGGGAGTTCATTTCTTTTCAGCTCGGATAGCTCAGTCGGTAGAGCGTTAGGCTTCAAACCACGGTCCAGGGTTCGACTCCTTGTTCGGGCGACTCTTTTTTTAAAGAATCATCAATAATTTAAACTTCAGATCATTTAATTTCCAGTAAAATTATTGAAATTCTTATCCCAATTATTACGGGAGTTCACCTCGCTTGAGCCCGGATAGCTCAGTCGGTAGAGCGTTAGGCTTTTAACCTAACGGTCCAGGGTCCGAGTCCCTGTTCGGGCGACTGTGTTTTTGAAGAATCATCAATAATTTAAAGTTCAGATCATTTAATTTCCAGTAAAATTATTGAAATTCTAATCCAAATTATTACGGGAGTTCATTTCGTTTCAGCCCGGATAGCTCAGTCGGTAGAGCGTTAGGCTTTTAACCTAACAGTCCAGGGTTCGAGTCTCTGTTCGGGCGACTCTGTTTTTAAAGAATCGTCAATAATTTAAACTTCAGATCATTCCACTTTCAATAAATTTATGTAAATTCTAATTCCAATTATTACGTGAGTTCTCCTCGCTTGAGCCCGGATAGCTCAGTCGGTAGAGCGTTAGGCTTTTAACCTAACGGTCCATGGTTCGAGTACCTGTTCGGGCCATTCTGTTTTTGAAGAATCATCAATAATTGAAACTTCAGATCATTTAATTTCCAGTAAAATTATTGAAATTCTTATCCCAATTATTACGGGAGTTCACCTCGCTTGAGCCCGGATAGCTCAGTCGGTAGAGCGTTAGGCTTTTAACCTAACGGTCCAGTGTTCGAGTCCCTGTTCGGGCGACTGTGTTTTTGAAGAATCATCAATAATTTAAACTTCAGATCATTTAATTTCCAGTAAAATTATTGAAATTCTTATCCCAATTATTACGGTAGTTCACCTCGCTTGAGCCCGGATAGCTCAGTCGGTAGAGCGTTAGGCTTTTAACCTAACGGTCCAGGGTTCGAGTCCCTGTTCGGGCGACTGTGTTTTTGAAGAATCATCAATAATTTAAAGTTCAGATCATTTAATTTCCAGTAAAATTATTGAAATTCTAATCCAAATTATTACGGGAGTTCATTTCGTTTCAGCCCGGATAGCTCAGTCGGTAGAGCGTTAGGCTTTTAACCTAACAGTCCAGGGTTCGAGTCCCTGTTCGGGCGACTCTGTTTTTAAAGAATCGTCAATAATTTAAACTTCAGATCATTCCACTTTCAATAAATTTATGTAAATTCTAATTCCAATTATTACGTGAGTTCTCCTCGCTTGAGCCCGGATAGCTCAGTCGGTAGAGCGTTAGGCTTTTAACCTAACGGTCCATGGTTCGAGTACCTGTTCGGGCCACTCTGTTTTTGAAGAATCATCAATAATTTAAACTTCAGATCATTTAATTTCCAGTAAAATTATTGAAATTCTAATCCCAATTATTACGGGAGTTCATTTCGTTTCAGCTCGGATAGCTCATTCGATAGAGCGTTAGGCTTCAAACCACGGTCCAGGGTTCGACTCCTTGTTCGGGCCATTCTGTTTTTGAAAAATCATCAATAATTTAAACTTCAGATCATTTAATTTCCAGTAAAATTATTGAAATTCTTATCCCAATTATTACGGGAGTTCACCTCGCTTGCGCCCGGATAGCTCAGTCGGTAGAGCGTTAGGCTTTTAACCTAACGGTCCAGGGTTCGAGTCCCTGTTCGGGCGACTGTGTTTTTGAAGAATCATCAATAATTTAAACTTCAGATCATTTAATTTCCAGTAAAATTATTGAAATTCTAATTCCAATTATTACGTGAGTTCACCTCGCTTGAGCCCGGATAACTCAGTCGGTAGAGCGTTAGGCTTTTAACTTAACGGTCCAGGGTTAGAGTACCTGTTCGGGCCATAATGTTTTTGAAGAAGCATCAATAATTTAAACTTCAGATCATTTCACTTTCAATAAATTTATGTAAATTCTAATTCCAATTTTTACGGGATTTAACATCGTTTGAGACAGGATAGCTCAGTCGGTAGAGCGTTAGGCTTTTAACCTAACGGTCCAGGGTTCGAGTCCCTGTTCGGGCGACTCTGTTTTTGAAGAATCATCAAAAATTTAAACTTAAGATCATTTAATTTCCAGTAAAATTATTGAAATTCTTATCCCAATTATTACGGGAGTTCACCTGGCTTGAGCCCGGATAGCTCAGTCGGTAGAGCGTTAGGCTTTTAACCTAACGGTCCAGGGTTCGAGTCCCTGTTCGGGCGACTGTGTTTTTGAAGTGTCATCAATAATTTAAACTTCAGATCATTTAATTTCCAGTAAAATTATTGAAATTCTAATCCCAATTATTAAGGGAGTTCATTTCGTTTCAGCTCGGATAGCTCAGTCGGTAGAGCGTTAGGCTTCAAACCACGGTCCAGGGTTCGACTCCTTGTTCGGGCGACTGTGTTTTTGAAGAATCATCAATAATTTAAACTTCAGATCATTTAATTTCCAGTAAAATTATTGAAATTCTAATCCCAATTTTTACGGGAGTTCATTTCTTTTCAGCTCGGATAGCTCAGTCGGTAGAGCGTTAGGCTTCAAACCACGGTCCAGGGTTCGACTCCTTGTTCGGGCGACTCTTTTTTTAAAGAATCATCAATAATTTAAACTTCAGATCATTTAATTTCCAGTAAAATTATTGAAATTCTTATCCCAATTATTACGGGAGTTCACCTCGCTTGAGCCCGGATAGCTCAGTCGGTAGAGCGTTAGGCTTTTAACCTAACGGTCCAGGGTCCGAGTCCCTGTTCGGGCGACTGTGTTTTTGAAGAATCATCAATAATTTAAAGTTCAGATCATTTAATTTCCAGTAAAATTATTGAAATTCTAATCCAAATTATTACGGGAGTTCATTTCGTTTCAGCCCGGATAGCTCAGTCGGTAGAGCGTTAGGCTTTTAACCTAACAGTCCAGGGTTCGAGTCTCTGTTCGGGCGACTCTGTTTTTAAAGAATCGTCAATAATTTAAACTTCAGATCATTCCACTTTCAATAAATTTATGTAAATTCTAATTCCAATTATTACGTGAGTTCTCCTCGCTTGAGCCCGGATAGCTCAGTCGGTAGAGCGTTAGGCTTTTAACCTAACGGTCCATGGTTCGAGTACCTGTTCGGGCCATTCTGTTTTTGAAGAATCATCAATAATTGAAACTTCAGATCATTTAATTTCCAGTAAAATTATTGAAATTCTTATCCCAATTATTACGGGAGTTCACCTCGCTTGAGCCCGGATAGCTCAGTCGGTAGAGCGTTAGGCTTTTAACCTAACGGTCCAGTGTTCGAGTCCCTGTTCGGGCGACTGTGTTTTTGAAGAATCATCAATAATTTAAACTTCAGATCATTTAATTTCCAGTAAAATTATTGAAATTCTTATCCCAATTATTACGGTAGTTCACCTCGCTTGAGCCCGGATAGCTCAGTCGGTAGAGCGTTAGGCTTTTAACCTAACGGTCCAGGGTTCGAGTCCCTGTTCGGGCGACTGTGTTTTTGAAGAATCATCAATAATTTAAAGTTCAGATCATTTAATTTCCAGTAAAATTATTGAAATTCTAATCCAAATTATTACGGGAGTTCATTTCGTTTCAGCCCGGATAGCTCAGTCGGTAGAGCGTTAGGCTTTTAACCTAACAGTCCAGGGTTCGAGTCCCTGTTCGGGCGACTCTGTTTTTAAAGAATCGTCAATAATTTAAACTTCAGATCATTCCACTTTCAATAAATTTATGTAAATTCTAATTCCAATTATTACGTGAGTTCTCCTCGCTTGAGCCCGGATAGCTCAGTCGGTAGAGCGTTAGGCTTTTAACCTAACGGTCCATGGTTCGAGTACCTGTTCGGGCCACTCTGTTTTTGAAGAATCATCAATAATTTAAACTTCAGATCATTTAATTTCCAGTAAAATTATTGAAATTCTAATCCCAATTATTACGGGAGTTCATTTCGTTTCAGCTCGGATAGCTCATTCGATAGAGCGTTAGGCTTCAAACCACGGTCCAGGGTTCGACTCCTTGTTCGGGCCATTCTGTTTTTGAAAAATCATCAATAATTTAAACTTCAGATCATTTAATTTCCAGTAAAATTATTGAAATTCTTATCCCAATTATTACGGGAGTTCACCTCGCTTGCGCCCGGATAGCTCAGTCGGTAGAGCGTTAGGCTTTTAACCTAACGGTCCAGGGTTCGAGTCCCTGTTCGGGCGACTGTGTTTTTGAAGAATCATCAATAATTTAAACTTCAGATCATTTAATTTCCAGTAAAATTATTGAAATTCTAATCCCAATTATTACGGGAGTTCATTTCGTTTCAGCTCGGATAGCTCAGTCGGTAGAGCGTTAGGCTTCAAACCACGGTCCAGGGTTCGACTCCTTGTTCGGGCGACTCTGTTTTTAAAGAATCGTCAATAATTTAAACTTCAGATCATTTCACTTTCAATAAATTTATGTAAATTCTAATTCCAATTATTACGTGAATTCTCCTCGCTTGAGCCCGGATAGCTCAGTCGGTAGAGCGTTAGGCTTTTAACCTAACGGTCCAGGGTTCGAGTACCTGTTCGGGCCATTCTGTTTTTGAAGAATCATCAATAATTTAAACTTCAGATCATTTAATTTCCAGTAAAATTATTGAAATTCTAATCCCAATTATTACGGGAGTTCATTTCGTTTCAGCTCGGACAGCTCAGTCGGTAGAGCGTTAGGCTTCAAACCACGGTCCAGGGTTCGACTTCTCTTTCGGGCCATTCTGTTTTTGAAAAATCATCAATAATTTAAGCTTCAGATCATTTAATTTCCAGTAAAATTATTGAAATTCTTATTCCAATTATTACGGGAGTTCACCTCGCTTGAGCCCGGATAGCTCAGTCAGTAGAGCGTTAGGCTTTTAACCTAACGGTCCAGGGTTCGAGTTCCTGTTCGGGCGACTGTGTTTTTGAAGAATCATCAATAATTTAAACTTCAGATCATTTAATTTCCAGTAAAATTATTGAAATTCTAATCCCAATTATTACGGGAGTTCATTTCGTTTCAGCTCGGATAGCTCAGTCGGTAGAGCGTTAGGCTTCAAACCACGGTCCAGGGTTCGACTCCTTGTTCGGGCTATTTTGTTTTTGAAGAATCATCAATAATTTAAACTTCAGATCATTTAATTTCCAGTAAAATTATTGAAATTCTTATCCCAATTATTACGGGAGTTCACCTCGCTTGAGCCCGGATAGCTCAGTCGGTAGAGCGTTAGGCTTTTAACCTAACGGTCCAGGGTTCGAGTCCCTGTTCGGGCGACTGTGTTTTTGAAGAATCATCAATAATTTAAACTTCAGATCATTTAATTTCCAGTAAAATTATTGAAATTCTAATCCCAATTATTACGGGAGTTCATTTCGTTTCAGCCCGGATAGCTCAGTCGGTAGAGCGTTAGGCTTTTAACCTAACGGTCCAGGGTTCGAGTCCCTGTTCGGGCGACTCTGTTTTTAAAGAATCGTCAATAATTTAAACTTCAGATCATTTCACTTTCAATAAATTTATGGAAATTCTAATTCCAATTATTACGTGAGTTCACCTCGCTTGAGCCCGGATAGCTCAGTCGGTAGAGCGTTAGGCTTTTAACCTAACGGTCCAGGGTTCGAGTCCCTGTTCGGGCGACTGTGTTTTTGAAGAATCATCAATAATTTAAAGTTCAGATCATTTAATTTCCAGTAAAATTATTGAAATTCTAATCCAAATTATTACGGGAGTTCATTTCGTTTCAGCCCGGATAGCTCAGTCGGTAGAGCGTTAGGCTTTTAACCTAACAGTCCAGGGTTCGAGTCCCTGTTCGGGCGACTCTGTTTTTAAAGAATCGTCAATAATTTAAACTTCAGATCATTCCACTTTCAATAAATTTATGTAAATTCTAATTCCAATTATTACGTGAGTTCTCCTCGCTTGAGCCCGGATAGCTCAGTCGGTAGAGCGTTAGGCTTTTAACCTAACGGTCCATGGTTCGAGTACCTGTTCGGGCCACTCTGTTTTTGAAGAATCATCAATAATTTAAACTTCAGATCATTTAATTTCCAGTAAAATTATTGAAATTCTAATCCCAATTATTACGGGAGTTCATTTCGTTTCAGCTCGGATAGCTCATTCGGTAGAGCGTTAGGCTTCAAACCACGGTCCAGGGTTCGACTCCTTGTTCGGGCCATTCTGTTTTTGAAAAATCATCAATAATTTAAACTTCAGATCATTTAATTTCCAGTAAAATTATTGAAATTCTTATCCCAATTATTACGGGAGTTCACCTCGCTTGCGCCCGGATAGCTCATTCGGTAGAGCGTTAGGCTTTTAACCTAACGGTCCAGGGTTCGAGTCCCTGTTCGGGCGACTGTGTTTTTGAAGAATCATCAATAATTTAAACTTCAGATCATTTAATTTCCAGTAAAATTATTGAAATTCTAATCCCAATTATTACGGGAGTTCATTTCGTTTCAGCTCGGATAGCTCAGTCGGTAGAGCGTTAGGCTTCAAACCACGGTCCAGGGTTCGACTCCTTGTTCGGGCGACTCTGTTTTTAAAGAATCGTCAATAATTTAAACTTCAGATCATTTCACTTTCAATAAATTTATGTAAATTCTAATTCCAATTATTACGTGAATTCTCCTCGCTTGAGCCCGGATAGCTCAGTCGGTAGAGCGTTAGGCTTTTAACCTAACGGTCCAGGGTTCGAGTACCTGTTCGGGCCATTCTGTTTTTGAAGAATCATCAATAATTTAAACTTCAGATCATTTAATTTCCAGTAAAATTATTGAAATTCTAATCCCAATTATTACGGGAGTTCATTTCGTTTCAGCTCGGATAGCTCAGTCGGTAGAGCGTTAGGCTTCAAACCACGGTCCAGGGTTCGACTTCTCTTTCGGGCCATTCTGTTTTTGAAAAATCATCAATAATTTAAGCTTCAGATCATTTAATTTCCAGTAAAATTATTGAAATTCTTATTCCAATTATTACGGGAGTTCACCTCGCTTGAGCCCGGATAGCTCAGTCAGTAGAGCGTTAGGCTTTTAACCTAACGGTCCAGGGTTCGAGTTCCTGTTCGGGCGACTGTGTTTTTGAAGAATCATCAATAATTTAAACTTCAGATCATTTAATTTCCAGTAAAATTATTGAAATTCTAATCCCAATTATTACGGGAGTTCATTTCGTTTCAGCTCGGATAGCTCAGTCGGTAGAGCGTTAGGCTTCAAACCACGGTCCAGGGTTCGACTCCTTGTTCGGGCTATTCTGTTTTTGAAGAATCATCAATAATTTAAACTTCAGATCATTTAATTTCCAGTAAAATTATTGAAATTCTTATCCCAATTATTACGGGAGTTCACCTCGCTTGAGCCCGGATAGCTCAGTCGGTAGAGCGTTAGGCTTTTAACCTAACGGTCCAGGGTTCGAGTCCCTGTTCGGGCGACTGTGTTTTTGAAGAATCATCAATAATTTAAACTTCAGATCATTTAATTTCCAGTAAAATTATTGAAATTCTAATCCCAATTATTACGGGAGTTCATTTCGTTTCAGCCCGGATAGCTCAGTCGGTAGAGCGTTAGGCTTTTAACCTAACGGTCCAGGGTTCGAGTCCCTGTTCGGGCGACTCTGTTTTTAAAGAATCGTCAATAATTTAAACTTCAGATCATTTCACTTTCAATAAATTTATGGAAATTCTAATTCCAATTATTACGTGAGTTCACCTCGCTTGAGCCCGGATAGCTCAGTCGGTAGAGCGTTAGGCTTTTAACCTAACGGTCCAGGGTTCGAGTGCCTGTTCGGGCGAATGTGTTTTTGAAGAATCATCAATAATCTAAACTTCAGATCATTTAATTTCCAGTAAAATTATTGAAATTCTAATCCCAATTATTACGGGAGTTCATTTCGTTTCAGCCCGGATAGCTCAGTCGGTAGAGCGTTAGGCTTCAAACCACGGTCCAGGGTTCGACTTCTCTTTCGGGCCATTCTGTTTTTGAAAAATCATCAATAATTTAAGCTTCAGATCATTTAATTTCCAGTAAAATTATTGAAATTCTTATTCCAATTATTACGGGAGTTCACCTCGCTTGAGCCCGGATAGCTCAGTCAGTAGAGCGTTAGGCTTTTAACCTAACGGTCCAGGGTTCGAGTTCCTGTTCGGGCGACTGTGTTTTTGAAGAATCATCAATAATTTAAACTTCAGATCATTTAATTTCCAGTAAAATTATTGAAATTCTAATCCCAATTATTACGGGAGTTCATTTCGTTTCAGCTCGGATAGCTCAGTCGGTAGAGCGTTAGGCTTCAAACCACGGTCCAGGGTTCGACTCCTTGTTCGGGCTATTCTGTTTTTGAAGAATCATCAATAATTTAAACTTCAGATCATTTAATTTCCAGTAAAATTATTGAAATTCTTATCCCAATTATTACGGGAGTTCACCTCGCTTGAGCCCGGATAGCTCAGTCGGTAGAGCGTTAGGCTTTTAACCTAACGGTCCAGGGTTCGAGTCCCTGTTCGGGCGACTGTGTTTTTGAAGAATCATCAATAATTTAAACTTCAGATCATTTAATTTCCAGTAAAATTATTGAAATTCTAATCCCAATTATTACGGGAGTTCATTTCGTTTCAGCCCGGATAGCTCAGTCGGTAGAGCGTTAGGCTTTTAACCTAACGGTCCAGGGTTCGAGTCCCTGTTCGGGCGACTCTGTTTTTAAAGAATCGTCAATAATTTAAACTTCAGATCATTTCACTTTCAATAAATTTATGTAAATTCTAATTCCAATTATTACGTGAATTCTCCTCGCTTGAGCCCGGATAGCTCAGTCGGTAGAGCGTTAGGCTTTTAACCTAACGGTCCAGGGTTCGAGTACCTGTTCGGGCCATTCTGTTTTTGAAGAATCATCAATAATTTAAACTTCAGATCATTTAATTTCCAGTAAAATTATTGAAATTCTAATCCCAATTATTACGGGAGTTCATTTCGTTTCAGCTCGGATAGCTCAGTCGGTAGAGCGTTAGGCTTCAAACCACGGTCCAGGGTTCGACTTCTCTTTCGGGCCATTCTGTTTTTGAAAAATCATCAATAATTTAAGCTTCAGATCATTTAATTTCCAGTAAAATTATTGAAATTCTTATTCCAATTATTACGGGAGTTCACCTCGCTTGAGCCCGGATAGCTCAGTCAGTAGAGCGTTAGGCTTTTAACCTAACGGTCCAGGGTTCGAGTTCCTGTTCGGGCGACTGTGTTTTTGAAGAATCATCAATAATTTAAACTTCAGATCATTTAATTTCCAGTAAAATTATTGAAATTCTAATCCCAATTATTACGGGAGTTCATTTCGTTTCAGCTCGGATAGCTCAGTCGGTAGAGCGTTAGGCTTCAAACCACGGTCCAGGGTTCGACTCCTTGTTCGGGCTATTCTGTTTTTGAAGAATCATCAATAATTTAAACTTCAGATCATTTAATTTCCAGTAAAATTATTGAAATTCTTATCCCAATTATTACGGGAGTTCACCTCGCTTGAGCCCGGATAGCTCAGTCGGTAGAGCGTTAGGCTTTTAACCTAACGGTCCAGGGTTCGAGTCCCTGTTCGGGCGACTGTGTTTTTGAAGAATCATCAATAATTTAAACTTCAGATCATTTAATTTCCAGTAAAATTATTGAAATTCTAATCCCAATTATTACGGGAGTTCATTTCGTTTCAGCCCGGATAGCTCAGTCGGTAGAGCGTTAGGCTTTTAACCTAACGGTCCAGGGTTCGAGTCCCTGTTCGGGCGACTCTGTTTTTAAAGAATCGTCAATAATTTAAACTTCAGATCATTTCACTTTCAATAAATTTATGGAAATTCTAATTCCAATTATTACGTGAGTTCACCTCGCTTGAGCCCGGATAGCTCAGTCGGTAGAGCGTTAGGCTTTTAACCTAACGGTCCAGGGTTCGAGTCCCTGTTCGGGCGAATGTGTTTTTGAAGAATCATCAATAATCTAAACTTCAGATCATTTAATTTCCAGTAAAATTATTGAAATTCTAATCCCAATTATTACGGGAGTTCATTTCGTTTCAGCCCGGATAGCTCAGTCGGTAGAGCGTTAGGCTTTTAACCTAACGGTCCAGGGTTCGAGTCCCTGTTCGGGCGACTGTGTTATTGAAGAATCATCAATAATTTAAACTTCAGATCATTTAATTTCCAGTAAAATTATTGAAATTCTAATCCCAATTATTACGGGAGTTCATTTCGTTTCAGCCCGGATAGCTCAGTCGGTAGAGCGTTAGGCTTTTAACCTAACGGTCCAGGGTTCGAGTCCCTGTTCGGGCGACTCTGTTTTTAAAGAATCGTCAATAATTTAAACTTCAGATCATTTCACTTTCAATAAATTTATGTAAATTCTAATTCCAATTATTACGTGAGTTCACCTCGCTTGAGCCCGGATAGCTCAGTCGGTAGAGCGTTAGGCTTTTAACCTAACGGTCCAGGGTTCGAGTACCTGTTCGGGCCATTCTGTTTTTGAAGAATCATCAATAATTTAAACTTCAGATCATTTAATTTCCAGTAAAATTATTGAAATTCTAATCCCAATTATTACGGGAGTTCATTTCGTTTCAGCTCGGATAGCTCAGTCGGTAGAGCGTTAGGCTTCAAACCACGGTCCAGGGTTCGACTCCTTGTTCGGGCTATTCTGTTTTTGAAGAATCATCAATAATTTAAACTTCAGATCATTTAATTTCCAGTAAAATTATTGAAATTCTTATCCCAATTATTACGGGAGTTCACCTCGCTTGAGCCCGGATAGCTCAGTCGGTAGAGCGTTAGGCTTTTAACCTAACGGTCCAGGGTTCGAGTCCCTGTTCGGGCGACTGTGTTTTTGAAGAATCATCAATAATTGAAATTTCAGATCATTTAATTTCCAGTAAAATTATTGAAATTCTAATCCCAATTATTACGGGAGTTCATTTCGTTTCAGCCCGGATAGCTCAGTCGGTAGAGCGTTAGGCTTTTAACCTAACGGTCCAGGGTTCGAGTCCCTGTTCGGGCGACTCTGTTTTTAAAGAATCGTCAATAATTTAAACTTCAGATCATTTCACTTTCAATAAATTTATGGAAATTCTAATTCCAATTATTACGTGAGTTCACCTCGCTTGAGCCCGGATAGCTCAGTCGGTAGAGCGTTAGGCTTTTAACCTAAGGGTCCAGGGTTCGAGTCCCTGTTCGGGCGACTCTGTTTTTGAAGAATCATCAAAAATTTAAACTTCAGATCATTTCACTTTCAATAAATTTATGTAAATTCTAATTCCAATTATTACGGGATTTAACTTCGTTTGAGACAGGATAGCTCAGTCGGTAGAGCGTTAGGCTTTTAACCTAACGGTCCAGGGTTCTTGTCCCTGTTCGGGCGACTCTGTTTTTGAAGAGTCATCAATAATTTAAACTTCAGATCATTTAATTTCAAGTAAAATTATTGAAATTCTTATCCCAATTATTACCGGAGTTCACCTCGCTTGAGCCCGGATAGCTCAGTCGGTAGAGCGTTAGGCTTTTAACCTAACGGTCCAGGGTTCGAGTCCCTGTTCGGGCGACTGTGTTTTTGAAGAATCATCAATAATTGAAACTTCAGATCATTTAATTTCCAGTAAAATTATTGAAATTCTAATCCCAATTATTACGGGAGTTCATTTCGTTTCAGCTTGGATAGCTCAGTCGGTAGAGCGTTAGGCTTTTAACCTAACGGTCCAGGGTTCGAGTCCCTGTTCGGGCGACTCTGTTTTTAAAGAATCGTCAATAATTTAAACTTCAATAAATTTATGTAAATTCTAATTCCAATTATATAAAAAAGGACTTGGTTTGCCCAAGCCTAAAAATCAAAACGATAAGAGTTTTTTCCAGTTGACTGAAGCGCGGATATTTTATTTTTCTATATAATTTTAAAGACAATCTCTATTTTACTACTCTTTAATTCAATCTCCTGATTTTACTGGTAATGGATTTATTTCCTATAAATTAATTGAAATAAAAAATCTTATCTCAGATTTTTCAACAACAATTTCCATTTTCGTAAAAATTTTATCATGAAAAATCTGAAATAAGTAATATTTTATTTCAATTAATTTATAGGAAATAAATCCATTACCAGTAAAATCAGGAGATTGAATTAAAGAGTAGTAAAATACAGATTGTCTTTAAAATTATATAGAAAAATAAAATATCCGCGCTTCAGTCAACTGGAAAAAACTCTTATCGTTTTGATTTTTAGGCTTGGGCAAACCAAGTCCTTTTTTATATAATATCTGTTCCTTCAGTCTGCATTTGTATTAATCTATTATAAAACCATTTTTTGCCTGAAATGCGAAATTTTTCGCTTCTAGGACGAGGTTAAAAATGGTTCTACACTTCTACTAATTCTTAAAAGATACGGCTCACAATTCGTTTTAGAACCCGAGCTTTATAGTCAACTTCAAAACCAACATCCTGCCACGATTTTTAAACTATCAAATCCGTATCTTTTACAGTCCACTCTACGATTACAATTATCCATGACATTGCGTTCACTGCCCTTGTACGTTTACAGTGAGTGGCAACGTGGCCAGTTATTTTAATTAAAATACCTAGGCCACAGGTCCAGTTTAAAAAAATCCTTATTTCCAACACTGATCCATCTATCCTTCCAGCTTTTACAATCACCCATTGCATAGACTCACTCAATAGTCTGCCTAAGCATGGATTTATAATAGAAGCTTACGCTTCCTGGATATTTCACTCACCTTAAAACGCGCGCAACATTTATTCCTCGTCTGAAATAGTACCAGCCTGGCACGCGCGTTTGTGACGTAGAATTTGAGGCAAATTCAGAGGGGGGTTGAAGTTTTTCACGTGATCGAGTTCTAATTTTGAATAGCGCGCGCGCACGCGCGCCAAAAGTAAAAAGTTTGCCTCAATTTCTACGTCATCAGCCCCCCAGTCCCCACCCGCGCGAATTTTTGTGCCATAAATGTGTTTAAAATCAAAATGCCTTACTGAAGGCTACAGGGAAATATCCATGATGCGTAAGCTTCTATTATAAATCCATGGCCCAAGTAAGGCAACTTAAGCCTTGGTCGAAACTAACATCTAAAATATAAATTAAAAAGGTATCTTAAGTATAGAATTTCAACCGAGACACATAATTAAATGAAAATTAGACCCGCCAGAGAAGTTTTTAATAAATATAGTGTTATATTTATTGAAAAATATTAAGTTAAAGTTTCAAGGCGGTGAAATGGCAAATAAGCGTCGTCTACTGTAGAGTAACGAACAATTAGCGTCGTCTGCTGTAGAATAATCTTTTGAGGTACTTACATTTTTAAATTAAATTAACATACTTAGACTTAATTAAATTTGATGAAACTTGAAAAAGGCACACCTTGAATAGTTACTTGTTAATTTAAAAGTATTCCGAAAGCTAACGGCTATGTAGTTTTTAAATGATTCGATGTACAGGAGCACCAAAAACCCCATGTCATTCCTATGGGAAAATCGGCGAAAATCTGTGAATTTTCATTTAACATAACGGGAGGGTGTGGAATCTTATCTAGAAGGGCCTACCGGCCCTCTAGAATTATTACGTGAGTTCACCTCGTTTGAGCCCGGATAGCTCAGTCGGTAGAGCGTTAGGCTTTTAACCTAACGGTCCAGGGTTCGAGTCCCTGTTCGGGCGACTGTGTTTTTGAAGAATCATCAATAATTGAAACTTCAGATCATTTAATTTCCAGTAAAATTATTGAAATTCTAATCCCAATTATTACGGGAGTTCATTTCGTTTCAGCTTGGATAGCTCAGTCGGTAGAGCGTTAGGCTTTTAACCTAACGGTCCAGGGTTCGAGTCCCTGTTCGGGCGACTCTGTTTTTAAAGAATCGTCAATAATTTAAACTTCAGATCATTTCACTTTCAATAAATTTATGTAAATTCTAATTCCAATTATTACGTGAGTTCACCTCGTTTGAGCCCGGATAGCTCAGTCGGTAGAGCGTTAGGCTTTTAACCTAACGGTCCAGGGTTCGAGTACCTGTTCGGGCCATAATGTTTTTGAAGAATCATCAATAATTTAAACTTCAGATCATTTAATTTCCAGTAAAATTATTGAAATTCTAATCCCAATTATTACGGGAGTTCATTTCGTTTCAGCTCGGATAGCTCAGTCGGTAGAGCGTTAGGCTTCAAACCACGGTCCAGGGTTCGACTCCTTGTTCGGGCCATTCTGTTTTTGAAGAATCATCAATAATTTAAACTTCAGATCATTTAATTTCCAGTAAAATTATTGAAATTCTTATTCCAATTATTACGGGAGTTCACCTCGCTTGAGCCCGGGAAGCTCAGTCGGTAGAGCGTTAGGCTTTTAACCTAACGGTCCAGGGTTCGAGTACCTGTTCGGGCCATTCTGTTTTTGAAGAATCATCAATAATTTAAACTTCAGATCATTTCACTTTCAATAAATTTATGTAAACTCTAATTCCAATTATTACGGGATTTAACTTCGTTTGAGACAGTATAGCTCAGTCGGTAGAGCGTTAGGCTTTTAACCTAACGGTCCAGGGTTCGAGTACCTGTTCGGGCCATTCTGTTTTTGAAGAATCATCAATAATTTAAACTTCAGATCATTTAATTTCCAGTAAAATTATTGAAATTCTTATTCCAATTATTACGGGAGTTCACCTCGCTTGAGCCCGGGTAGCTCAGTCGGTAGAGCGTTAGGCTTTTAACCTAACGGTCCAGGGTTCGAGTCCCTGTTCGGGCGACTATGTTTTTGAAGAATCATCAATAATTTAAACTTCAGATCATTTAATTTCCAGTAAAATTATTGAAATTCTAATCCCAATTATTACGGGAGTTCATTTCGTTTCAGCTCGGATAGCTCAGTCGGTAGAGCGTTAGGCTTCAAACCACGGTCTAGGGTTCGACTCCTTGTTCGGGCGACTGTGTTTTTAAAGAATCATCAATAATTTAAACTTCAGATCATTTAATTTCCAGTAAAATTATTGAAATTCTAGTCCCAATTATTACGGGAGTTCATTTCGTTTTAGCCCGGATAGCTCAGTCGGTAGAGCGTTAGGCTTTTAACCTAACGGTCCAGGGTTCGAGTCCCTGTTCGGGCGACTCTGTTTTTAAAGAATCGTCAATAATTTAAACTTCAGATCATTTCATTTTCAATAAATTTATGTAAATTCTAATTCCAATTATTACGTGAGTTCACCTCGCTTGAGCCCGGATAGCTCAGTCGGTAGAGCGTTAGGCTTTTAACTTAACGGTCCAGGGTTAGAGTACCTGTTCGGGCCATAATGTTTTTGAAGAATCATCAATAATTTAAACTTCAGATCATTTCACTTTCAATAAATTTATGTAAATTCTAATTCCAATTATTACGGGATTTAACTTCGTTTGAGACAGGATAGCTCAGTCGGTAGAGCGTTAGGCTTTTAACCTAACGGTCCAGGGTTCGAGTCCCTTTTCGGGCGACTCTGTTTTTGAAGAATCATCAAAAATTTAAACTTGAGATCATTTAATTTCCAGTAAAATTATTGAAAATCTTATTCCAATTATTACGGGAGTTCACCTCGCTTGAGCCCGGATAGCTCAGTCGGTAGAGCGTTAGGCTTTTAACCTAACGGTCCAGGGTTCGAGTCCCTGTTCGGGCGACTGTGTTTTTGAAGAATCATCAATAATTTAAACTTCAGATCATTTAATTTCCAGTAAAATTATTGAAATTCTAATCCCAATTATTACGGGAGTTCATTTCGTTTCAGCTCGGATAGCTTAGTCGGTAGAGCGTTAGGCTTCAAACCACGGTCCAGGGTTCGACTCCTTGTTCAGGCGACTGTGTTTTTGAAGAATCATCAATAATTTAAACTTCAGATCATTTAATTTCCAGTAAAATTATTGAAATTCTAATCCCAATTATTACGGGAGTTCATTTCGTTTCAGCCCGGATAGCTCAGTCGGTAGAGCGTTAGGCTTTTAACCTAACGGCCCAGGGTTCGAGTCCCTGTTCGGGCGACTCTGTTTTTAAAGAATTGTCAATAATTTAAACTTCAGATCATTTCACTTTCAATAAATTATGTAAATTCTAATTCCAATTATTACGTGAGTTCACCTCGCTTGAGCCCGGATAGCTCATTCGGTAGAGCGTTAGTCTTTTAACCTAACGGTCCAGGGTTCGAGTACCTGTTCGGGCCATTCTGTTTTTGAAGAATCATCAATAATTTAAACTTCAGATCATTTCACTTTCAATAAATTTATGTAAACTCTAATTCCAATTATTACGGGATTTAACTTCGTTTGAGACAGGATAGCTCAGTCGGTAGAGCGTTAGGCTTTTAACCTAACGGTCCAGGGTTCGAGTACCTGTTCGGGCCATTCTGTTTTTGAAGAATCATCAATAATTTAAACTTCAGATCATTTAATTTCCAGTTAAATTATTGAAATTCTTATTCCAATTATTACGGGAGTTCACCTCGCTTGAGCCCGGGTAGCTCAGTCGGTAAAGCGTTAGGCTTTTAACCTAACGGTCCAGGGTTCGAGTCCCTGTTCGGGCGACTGTGTTTTTAAAGAATCATCAATAATTTAAACTTCAGATCATTTAATTTCCAGTAAAATTATTGAAATTCTAGTCCCAATTATTACGGGAGTTCATTTCTTTTTAGCCCGGATAGCTCAGTCGGTAGAGCGTTAGGCTTTTAACCTAACGGTCCAGGGTTCGAGTCCCTGTTCGGGCGACTCTGTTTTTAAAGAATCGTCAATAATTTAAACTTCAGATCATTTCACTTTCAATAAATTTATGTAAATTCTAATTCCAATTATTACGTGAGTTCACCTCGCTTGAGCCCGGATAGCTCAGTCGGTAGAGCGTTAGGCTTTTAACTTAACGGTCCAGGGTTAGAGTACCTGTTCGGGCCATAATGTTTTTGAAGAATCATCAATAATTTAAACTTCAGATCATTTAATTTCCAGTAAAATTATTGAAATTCTAATCCCAATTATTACGGGAGTTCATTTCGTTTCAGCCCGGATAGCTCAGTCGGTAGAGCGTTAGGCTTTTAACCTAACGGCCCAGGGTTCGAGTCCCTGTTCGGGCGACTCTGTTTTTAAAGAATTGTCAATAATTTAAACTTCAGATCATTTCACTTTCAATAAATTATGTAAATTCTAATTCCAATTATTACGTGAGTTCACCTCGCTTGAGCCCGGATAGCTCAGTCGGTAGAGCGTTAGTCTTTTAACCTAACGGTCCAGGGTTCGAGTACCTGTTCGGGCCATTCTGTTTTTGAAGAATCATCAATAATTTAAACTTCAGATCATTTCACTTTCAATAAATTTATGTAAACTCTAATTCCAATTATTACGGGATTTAACTTCGTTTGAGACAGGATAGCTCAGTCGGTAGAGCGTTAGGCTTTTAACCTAACGGTCCAGGGTTCGAGTACCTGTTCGGGCCATTCTGTTTTTGAAGAATCATCAATAATTTAAACTTCAGATCATTTAATTTCCAGTTAAATTATTGAAATTCTTATTCCAATTATTACGGGAGTTCACCTCGCTTGAGCCCGGGTAGCTCAGTCGGTAAAGCGTTAGGCTTTTAACCTAACGGTCCAGGGTTCGAGTCCCTGTTCGGGCGACTGTGTTTTTAAAGAATCATCAATAATTTAAACTTCAGATCATTTAATTTCCAGTAAAATTATTGAAATTCTAGTCCCAATTATTACGGGAGTTCATTTCTTTTTAGCCCGGATAGCTCAGTCGGTAGAGCGTTAGGCTTTTAACCTAACGGTCCAGGGTTCGAGTCCCTGTTCGGGCGACTCTGTTTTTAAAGAATCGTCAATAATTTAAACTTCAGATCATTTCACTTTCAATAAATTTATGTAAATTCTAATTCCAATTATTACGTGAGTTCACCTCGCTTGAGCCCGGATAGCTCAGTCGGTAGAGCGTTAGGCTTTTAACTTAACGGTCCAGGGTTAGAGTACCTGTTCGGGCCATAATGTTTTTGAAGAATCATCAATAATTTAAACTTCAGATCATTTCACTTTCAATAAATTTATGTAAATTCTATTTCCAATTTTTACGGGATTTAACTTCGTTTGAGACAGGATAGCTCAGTCGGTAGAGCGTTAGGCTTTTAACCTAACGGTCCAGGGTTCGAGTCCCTATTCGGGCGACTCTGTTTTTGAAGAATCATCAAAAATTTAAACTTAAGATCATTTAATTTCCAGTAAAATTATTGAAATTCTTATCCCAATTATTACGGGAGTTCACCTGGCTTGAGCCCGGATAGCTCAGTCGGTAGAGCGTTAGGCTTTTACCCTAACGGTCCAGGAATCGAGTCCCTGTTCGGGCGACTGTGTTTCTGAAGAGTCATCAATAATTTAAACTTCAGATCATTTAATTTCCAGTAAAATTATTGAAATTCTAATCCCAATTATTACGGGAGTTCATTTCGTTTCAGCTCGGATAGCTCAGTCGGTAGAGCGTTAGGCTTCAAACCACGGTCCAGGGTTCGACTCCTTCTTCGGGCGACTGTGTTTTTAAAGAATCATCAATAATTTAAACTTCAGATCATTTAATTTCCAGTAAAATTATTGAAATTCTAGTTCCAATTATTACGGGAGTTCATTTCGTTTTAGCCCGGATAGCTCAGTCGGTAGAGCGTTAGGCTTTTAACCTAACGGTCCAGGGTTCGAGTCCCTGTTCGGGCGACTCTGTTTTTAAAGAATCGTCAATAATTTAAACTTCTGATCATTTCACTTTCAATAAATTTATGTAAATTCTAATTCCAATTATTACGTGAGTTCACCTCGCTTGAGCCCGGATAGCTCAGTCGGTAGAGCGTTAGGCTTTTAACGTAACGGTCCAGGGTTCGAGTCCCTGTTCGGGCGACTGTGTTTTTGAAGAATCATCAATAATTTAAACTTCAGATCATTTAATTTCCAGTAAAATTATTGAAATTCTTATTCCAATTATTACGGGAGTTCACCTCGCTTGAGCCCGGGTAGCTCAGTCAGTAAAGCGTTAGGCTTTTAACCTAACGGTCCAGGGTTCGAGTCCCTGTTCGGGCGACTGTGTTTTTAAAGAATCATCAATAATTTAAACTTCAGATCATTTAATTTCCAGTAAAATTATTGAAATTCTAGTCCCAATTATTACGGGAGTTCATTTCGTTTTAGCCCGGATAGCTCAGTCGGTAGAGCGTTAGGCTTTTAACCTAACGGTCCAGGGTTCGAGTCCCTGTTCGGGCGACTCTGTTTTTAAAGAATCGTCAATAATTTAAACTTCAGATCATTTCACTTTCAATAAATTTATGTAAATTCTAATTCCAATTATTACGTGAGTTCACCTCGCTTGAGCCCGGATAACTCAGTCGGTAGAGCGTTAGGCTTTTAACTTAACGGTCCAGGGTTAGAGTACCTGTTCGGGCCATAATGTTTTTGAAGAATCATCAATAATTTAAACTTCAGATCATTTCACTTTCAATAAATTTATGTAAATTCTAATTCCAATTTTTACGGGATTTAACTTCGTTTGAGACAGGATAGCTCAGTCGGTAGAGCGTTAGGCTTTTAACCTAACGGTCCAGGGTTCGAGTCCCTGTTCGGGCGACTCTGTTTTTGAAGAATCATCAAAAATTTAAACTTAAGATCATTTAATTTCCAGTAAAATTATTGAAATTCTTATCCCAATTATTACGGGAGTTCACCTGGCTTGAGCCCGGATAGCTCAGTCGGTAGAGCGTTAGGCTTTTAACCTAACGGTCCAGGGTTCGAGTCCCTGTTCGGGCGACTGTGTTTTTGAAGTGTCATCAATAATTTAAACTTCAGATCATTTAATTTCCAGTAAAATTATTGAAATTCTAATCCCAATTATTAAGGGAGTTCATTTCGTTTCAGCTCGGATAGCTCAGTCGGTAGAGCGTTAGGCTTCAAACCACGGTCCAGGGTTCGGCTCCTTGTTCGGGCGACTGTGTTTTTGAAGAATCATCAATAATTTAAACTTCAGATCATTTAATTTCCAGTAAAATTTTTGAAATTCTAATCCCAATTATTACGGGAGTTCATTTCGTTTTAGCCCGGATAGCTCAGTCGGTAGAGCGTTAGGCTTTTAACCTAACGGTCCAGGGTTCGAGTCCCTGTTCGGGCGACTCTGTTTTTAAAGAATCGTCAATAATTTAAACTTCAGATCATTTCACTTTCAATAAATTTATGTAAATTCTAATTCCAATTATTACGTGAGTTCACCTCGCTTGAGCCCGGATAACTCAGTCGGTAGAGCGTTAGGCTTTTAACTTAACGGTCCAGGGTTAGAGTACCTGTTCGGGCCATAATGTTTTTGAAGAATCATCAATAATTTAAACTTCAGATCATTTCACTTTCAATAAATTTATGTAAATTCTAATTCCAATTATTACGGGATTTAACTTCGTTTCGGACAGGATAGCTCAGTCGGTAGAGCGTTAGGCTTTTAACCTAACGGTCCAGGGTTGGAGTACCTGTTCGGACCATTCTGTTTTTGAAGAATCATTAATAATTTAAACTTCAGATCATTTAATTTCCAGTAAAATTATTGAAATTCTTATTCCAATTATTACGGGAGTTCACCTCGCTTGAGCCCGGGTAGCTCAGTCGGTAAAGCGTTAGGCTTTTAACCTAACGGTCCAGGGTTCGAGTCCCTGTTCGGGCGACTGTGTTTTTAAAGATTTATCAATAATTTAAACTTCAGATCATTTAATTTCCAGTAAAATTATTGAAATTCTAGTCCCAATTATTACGGGAGTTCATTTCGTTTTAGCCCGGATAGCTCAGTCGGTAGAGCGTTAGGCTTTTAACCTAACGGTCCAGGGTTCGAGTCCCTGTTCGGGCGACTCTGTTTTTAAAGAATCGTCAATAATTTAAACTTCAGATCATTTCACTTTCAATAAATTTATGTAAATTCTAATTCCAATTATTACGTGAGTTCACCTCGCTTGAGCCCGGATAGCTCAGTCGGTAGAGCGTTAGGCTTTTAACTTAATGGTCCAGGGTTAGAGTACCTGTTCGGGCCATAATGTTTTTGAAGAATCATCAATAATTTAAACTTCAGATCATTTCACTTTCAATAAATTTATGTAAATTCTAATTCCAATTTTTACGGGATTTAACTTCGTTTGAGACAGGATAGCTCAGTCGGTAGAGCGTTAGGCTTTTAACCTAACGGTCCAGGGTTCGAGTCCCTGTTCGGGCGACTCTGTTTTTGAAGAATCATCAAAAATTTAAACTTAAGATCATTTAATTTCCAGTAAAATTATTGAAATTCTTATCCCAATTTTTGCGGGAGTTCACCTGGCTTGGGCCCGGATAGCTCAGTCGGTAGAGCGTTAGGCTTTTAACCTAACGGTCCAGGGTTCGAGTCCCTGTTCGGGCGACTGTGTTTTTGAAGAGTCATCAATAAATTAAACTTCAGATCATTTAATTTCCAGTAAAATTATTGAAATTCTAATCCCAATTATTAAGGGAGTTCATTTCGTTTCAGCTCGGATAGCTCAGTCGGTAGAGCGTTAGGCTTCAAACCACGGTTCAGGGTTCGACTCCTTGTTCGGGCGACTCTGTTTTTGAAGAATCATCAATAATTTAAACTTCAGATCATTTAATTTCCAGTAAAATTATTGAAATTCTAATCCCAATTATTACGGGAGTTCATTTCGTTTTAGCCCGGATAGCTCAGTCGGTAGAGCGTTAGGCTTTTAACCAAACGGTCCAGGGTTCGAGTCCCTGTTCGGGCGACTCTGTTTTTAAAGAATCGTCAATAATTTAAACTTCAGATCATTTCACTTTCAATAAATTTATGTAAATTCTAATTCCAATTATTACGTGAGTTCACCTCGCTTGAGCCCGGATAACTCAGTCGGTAGAGCGTTAGGCTTTTAACTTAACGGTCCAGGGTTAGAGTACCTGTTCGGGCCATAATGTTTTTGAAGAATCATCAATAATTTAAACTTCAGATCATTTCACTTTCAATAAATTTATGTAAATTCTAATTCCAATTATTACGGGATTTAGCTTCGTTTGAGACAGGATAGCTCAGTCGGTAGAGCGTTAGGCTTTTAACCTAACGGTCCAGGGTTCGAGTCCCTGTTCGGGCGACTCTGTTTTTGAAGAATCATCAAAAATTTAAACTTAAGATCATTTAATTTCCAGTAAAATTATTGAAATTCTTATCCCAATTATTGCGGGAGTTCACCTGGCTTGAGCCCGGATAGCTCAGTCGGTAGAGCGTTAGGCTTTTAACCTAACGGTCCAGGGTTCGAGTCCCTGTTCGGGCGACTCTGTTTTTGAAGAATCATCAAAAATTTAAACTTAAGATCATTTAATTTCCAGTAAAATTATTGAAATTCTTATCCCAATTATTGCGGGAGTTCACCTGGCTTGAGCCCGGATAGCTCAGTCGGTAGAGCGTTATGCTTTTAACCTAACGGTCCAGGGTTCGAGTCCCTGTTCGGGCGACTGTGTTTTTGAAGAGTCATCAATAATTTATACTTCAGATCATTTAATTTCCAGTAAAATTATTGAAATTCTAATCCCAATTATTAAGGGAGTTCATTTCGTTTCAGCTCGGATAGCTCAGTCGGTAGAGAGTTAGGCTTCAAACCACGGTCCAGGGTTCGACTCCTTGTTCGGGCGACTGTGTTTTTGAAGAATCATCAATAATTTAAACTTCAGATCATTTAATTTCCAGTAAAATTATTGAAATTCTAATCCCAATTATTACGGGAGTTCATTTCGTTTTAGCCCGGATAGCTCAGTCGGTAGAGCGTTAGGCTTTTAACCAAACGGTCCAGGGTTCGAGTCCCTGTTCGGGCGACTCTGTTTTTAAAGAATCGTCAATAATTTAAACTTCAGATCATTTCACTTTCAATAAATTTATGTAAATTCTAATTCCAATTATTACGTGAGTTCACCTCGCTTGAGCCCGGATAACTCAGTCGGTAGAGCGTTAGGCTTTTAACTTAACGGTCCAGGGTTAGAGTACCTGTTCGGGCCATAATGTTTTTGAAGAATCATCAATAATTTAAACTTCAGATCATTTCACTTTCAATAAATTTATGTAAATTCTAATTCCAATTATTACGGGATTTAACTTCGTTTGAGACAGGATAGCTCAGTCGGTAGAGCGTTAGGCTTTTAACCTAACGGTCCAGGGTTCGAGTCCCTGTTCGGGCGGCTCTGTTTTTGAAGAATCATCAAAAATTTAAACTTAAGATCATTTAATTTCCAGTAAAATTATTGAAATTCTTATCCCAATTATTACGGGAGTTCACCTGGCTTGAGCCCGGATAGCTCAGTCGGTAGAGCGTTAGGCTTTTAACATAACGGTCCAGGGTTCGAGTCCCTGTTCGGGCGACTGTGTTTTTGAAGAGTCATCAATAATTTAAACTTCAGATCATTTAATTTCCAGTAAAATTATTGAAATTCTAATCCCAATTATTAAGGGAGTTCATTTCGTTTCAGCTCGGATAGCTCAGTCGGTAGAGCGTTAGGCTTCAAACCACGGTCCAGGGTTCGACTCCTTGTTCGGGCGACTGTGTTTTTGAAGAATCATCAATAATTTAAACTTCAGATCATTTAATTTCCAGTAAAATTATTGAAATTCTAATCCCAATTATTACGGGAGTTCATTTCGTTTCAGCCCGGATAGCTCAGTCGGTAGAGCGTTAGGCTTTTAACCTAACGGCCCAGGGTTCGAGTCCCTGTTCGGGCGACTCTGTTTTTAAAGAATCGTCAATAATTTAAACTTCAGATCATTTCACTTTCAATAAATTTATGTAAACTCTAATTCCAATTATTACGGGATTTAACTTCGTTTGAGACAGGATAGCTCAGTCGGTAGAGCGTTAGGCTTTTAACCTAACGGTCCAGGGTTGGAGTACCTGTTCGGGCCATTCTGTTTTTGAAGAATCATCAATAATTTAAACTTCAGATCATTTAATTTCCAGTAAAATTATTGAAATTCTTATTCCAATTATTACGGGAGTTCACCTCGCTTGAGCCCGGGTAGCTCAGTCGGTAAAGCGTTACGCTTTTAACCTAACGGTCCAGGGTTCGAGTCCCTGTTCGGGCGACTGTGTTTTTAAAGAATCATCAATAATTTAAACTTCAGATCATTTAATTTCCAGTAAAATTATTGAAATTCTAATCCCAATTATTACGGGAGTTCATTTCGTTTAAGCCCGGATAGCTCAGTCGGTAGAGCGTTAGGCTTTTAACCTAACGGTCCAGGGTTCGAGTCCCTGTTCGGGCGACTCTGTTTTTAAAGAATCGTCAATAATTTAAACTTCAGATCATTTCACTTTCAATAAATTTATGTAAATTCTAATTCCAATTATTACGTGAGTTCACCTCGCTTGAGCCCGGATAGCTCAGTCGGTAGAGAGTTAGGCTTTTAACCTAACGGTCCAGGGTTCGAGTACCTGTTCGGGCCATTCTGTTTTTGAAGAATCATCAATAATTTAAACTTCAGATCATTTCACTTTCAATAAATTTATGTAAATTCTAATTCCAATTATTACGGGATTTAACTTCGTTTGAGACAGGATAGCTCAGTCGGTAGAGCGTTAGGCTTTTAACCTAACGGTCCAGGGTTGGAGTACCTGTTCGGGCCATTCTGTTTTTGAAGAATCATCAATAATTTAAACTTCAGATCATTTAATTTCCAGTAAAATTATTGAAATTCTTATCCCAATTATTACGGGAGTTCACCTGGCTTGAGCCCGGATAGCTCAGTCGGTAGAGCGTTAGGCTTTTAACATAACGGTCCAGGGTTCGAGTCCCTGTTCGGGCGACTGTGTTTTTGAAGAGTCATCAATAATTTAAACTTCAGATCATTTAATTTCCAGTAAAATTATTGAAATTCTAATCCCAATTATTACGGGAGTTCATTTCGTTTCAACCCGGATAGCTCAGTCGGTAGAGCGTTAAGCTTTTAACCTAACGGTCCAGGGTTCGAGTCCCTGTTCGGGCCATTCTGTTTTTGAAGAATCATCAATAATTTAAACATCAGATCATTTAATTTCCAGTAAAATTATTGAAATTCTTATTCCAATTATTACGGGAGTTCACCTCGCTTGAGCCCGGATAGCTCAGTCGGTAGAGCGTTAGGCTTTTAACCTAACGGGCCAGGGTTCGAGTCCCTGTTCGGGCGAATGTGTTTTTGAAGAATCATCAATAATTTAAACTTCAGATCATTTAATTTCCAGTAAAATTATTGAAATTCTAATCCCAATTATTAAGGGAGTTCATTTCGTTTCAGCCCGGATAGCTCAGTCGGTAGAGCGTTAGGCTTCAAACCACGGTCCAGGGTTCGACTCCTTGTTCGGGCGACTGTGTTTTTGAAGAATCATAAATAATTTAAACTTCAGATCATTTAATTTCCAGTAAAATTATTGAAATTCTAATCCCAATTATTACGGGAGTTCATTTCGTTTCAACCCGGATAGCTCAGTCGGTAGAGCGTTAAGCTTTTAACCTAACGGTCCAGGGTTCGAGTCCCTGTTCGGGCGACTCTGTTTTTAAAGAATCGTCAATAATTTAAACTTCAGATCATTTCACTTTCAATAAATTTATGTAAATTCTAATTCCAATTATTACGTGAGTTCACCTCGCTTGAGCCCGGATAACTCAGTCGGTAGAGCGTTAGGCTTTTAACTTAACGGTCCAGGGTTAGAGTACCTGTTCGGGCCATAATGTTTTTGAAGAATCATCAATAATTTAAACTTCAGATCATTTCACTTTCAATAAATTTATGTAAATTCTAATTCCAATTTTTACGGGATTTAACTTCGTTTGAGACAGGATAGCTCAGTCGGTAGAGCGTTAGGCTTTTAACCTAACGGTCCAGGGTTCGGGTCCCTGTTCGGGCGACTCTGTTTTTGAAGAATCATCAAAAATTTAAACTTAAGATCATTTAATTTCCAGTAAAATTATTGAAATTCTTATCCCAATTATTACGGGAGTTCACCTGGCTTGAGCCCGGATAGCTCAGTTGGTAGAGCGTTAGGCTTTTAACATAACGGTCCAGGGTTCGAGTCCCTGTTCGGGCGACTGTGTTTTTGAAGAGTCATCAATAATTTAAACTTCAGATCATTTAATTTCCAGTAAAATTATTGAAATTCTAATCCCAATTATTACGGGAGTTCATTTCGTTTCAACCCGGATAGCTCAGTCGGTAGAGCGTTAAGCTTTTAACCTAACGGTCCAGGGGTCGAGTCCCTGTTCGGGCGACTCTGTTTTTAAAGAATCGTCAATAATTTAAACTTCAGATCATTTCACTTTCAATAAATTTATGTAAATTCTAATTCCAATTATTACGTGAGTTCACCTCGCTTGAGCCCGGATAGCTCAGTCGGTAGAGAGTTAGGCTTTTAACCTAACGGTCCAGGGTTCGAGTACCTGTTCGGGCCATTCTGTTTTTGAAGAATCATCAATAATTTAAACTTCAGATCATTTCACTTTCAATAAATTTATGTAAATTCTAATTCCAATTATTACGGGATTTAACTTCGTTTGAGACAGGATAGCTCAGTCGGTAGAGCGTTAGGCTTTTAACCTAACGGTCCAGGGTTGGAGTACCTGTTCGGGCCATTCTGTTTTTGAAGAATCATCAATAATTTAAACTTCAGATCATTTAATTTCCAGTAAAATTATTGAAATTCTTATCCCAATTATTACGGGAGTTCACCTGGCTTGAGCCCGGATAGCTCAGTCGGTAGAGCGTTAGGCTTTTAACATAACGGTCCAGGGTTCGAGTCCCTGTTCGGGCGACTGTGTTTTTGAAGAGTCATCAATAATTTAAACTTCAGATCATTTAATTTCCAGTAAAATTATTGAAATTCTAATCCCAATTATTACGGGAGTTCATTTCGTTTCAACCCGGATAGCTCAGTCGGTAGAGCGTTAAGCTTTTAACCTAACGGTCCAGGGTTCGAGTCCCTGTTCGGGCCATTCTGTTTTTGAAGAATCATCAATAATTTAAACATCAGATCATTTAATTTCCAGTAAAATTATTGAAATTCTTATTCCAATTATTACGGGAGTTCACCTCGCTTGAGCCCGGATAGCTCAGTCGGTAGAGCGTTAGGCTTTTAACCTAACGGGCCAGGGTTCGAGTCCCTGTTCGGGCGAATGTGTTTTTGAAGAATCATCAATAATTTAAACTTCAGATCATTTAATTTCCAGTAAAATTATTGAAATTCTAATCCCAATTATTAAGGGAGTTCATTTCGTTTCAGCCCGGATAGCTCAGTCGGTAGAGCGTTAGGCTTCAAACCACGGTCCAGGGTTCGACTCCTTGTTCGGGCGACTGTGTTTTTGAAGAATCATAAATAATTTAAACTTCAGATCATTTAATTTCCAGTAAAATTATTGAAATTCTAATCCCAATTATTACGGGAGTTCATTTCGTTTCAACCCGGATAGCTCAGTCGGTAGAGCGTTAAGCTTTTAACCTAACGGTCCAGGGTTCGAGTCCCTGTTCGGGCGACTCTGTTTTTAAAGAATCGTCAATAATTTAAACTTCAGATCATTTCACTTTCAATAAATTTATGTAAATTCTAATTCCAATTATTACGTGAGTTCACCTCGCTTGAGCCCGGATAGCTCAGTCGGTAGAGCGTTAGGCTTTTAACCTAACGGTCCAGGGTTCGAGTCCCTGTTCGGGCGACTCTGTTTTTGAAAAATCATCAAAAATTTAAACTTAAGATCATTTAATTTCCAGTAAAATTATTGAAATTCTTATCCCAATTATTACGGGAGTTCACCTGGCTTGAGCCCGGATAGCTCAGTCGGTAGAGCGTTAGGCTTTTAACCTAACGGTCCAGGGTTCGAGTCCCTGTTCGGGCGACTGTGTTTTTGAAGAGTCATCAATAATTTAAACTTCAGATCATTTAATTTCCAGTAAAATTATTGAAATTCTAATCCCAAATATTAATCGAGTTCATTTCGTTTCAGCTCGGATAGCTCAGTCGGTAGAGCGTTAGGCTTTTAACCTAACGGTCCAAGGTTCGAGTCCCTGTTCGGGCGACTGTGTTTTTGAAGAATCATCAATAATTTAAACTTCAGATCATTTAATTTCCAGTAAAATTATTGAAATTCTAATCCCAATTATTAAGGGAGTTCATTTCGTTTCAGCTCGGATAGCTCAGTCGGTAGAGCGTTAGGCTTCAAACCACGGTCCAGGGTTCGACTCCTTGTTCGGGCGACTGTGTTTTTGAAGAATCATCAATAATTTAAACTTCAGATCATTTAATTTCCAGTAAAATTATTGAAATTCTAATCCCAATTATTACGGGAGTTCATTTCGTTTCGACCCGGATAGCTCAGTCGGTAGAGCGTTAAGCTTTTAACCTAACGGTCCAGGGTTCGAGTCCCTGTTCGGGCGACTCTGTTTTTAAAGAATCGTCAATAATTTAAACTTCAGATCATTACACTTTCAATAAATTTATGTAAATTCTAATTCCAATTATTACGTGAGTTCACCTCGCTTGAGCCCGGATAGCTCAGTCGGTAGAGCGTTAGGCTTTTAACCTAACGGTCCAGGGTTCGAGTACCTGTTCGGGCCATTCTGTTTTTGAAGAATCATCAATAATTTAAACTTCAGATCATTTAATTTCCAGTAAAATTATTGAAATTCTTATCCCAATTATTACGGGAGTTCACCTGGCTTGAGCCCGGATAGCTCAGTCGGTAGAGCGTTAGGCTTTTAACATAACGGTCCAGGGTTCGAGTCCCTGTTCGGGCGACTGTGTTTTTGAAGAGTCATCAATAATTTAAACTTCAGATCATTTAATATCCAGTAAAATTATTGAAATTCTAATCCCAATTATTACGGGAGTTCATTTCGTTTCAACCCGGATAGCTCAGTCGGTAGAGCGTTAAGCTTTTAACCTAACGGTCCAGGGTTCGAGTCCCTGTTCGGGCGACTCTGTTTTTAAAGAATCGTCAATAATTTAAACTTCAGATCATTTCACTTTCAATAAATTTATGTAAATTCTAATTCCAATTATTACGTGAGTTCACCTCGCTTGAGCCCGGATAGCTCAGTCGGTAGAGCGTTAGGCTTTTAACCTAACGGTCCAGGGTTCGAGTACCTGTTCGGGCCATTCTGTTTTTGAAGAATCATCAATAATTTAAACTTCAGATCATTTAATTTCCAGTAAAATTATTGAAATTCTTATCCCAATTATTACGGGAGTTCACCTGGCTTGAGCCCGGATAGCTCAGTCGGTAGAGCGTTAGGCTTTTAACATAACGGTCCAGGGTTCGAGTCCCTGTTCGGGCGACTGTGTTTTTGAAGAGTCATCAATAATTTAAACTTCAGATCATTTAATTTAAAGTAAAATTATTGAAATTCTAATCCCAATTATTACGGGAGTTCATTTCGTTTCAACCCGGATAGCTCAGTCGGTAGAGCGTTAAGCTTTTAACCTAACGGTCCAGGGTTCGAGTCCCTGTTCGGGCGACTCTGTTTTTAAAGAATGGTCAATAATTTAAACTTCAGATCATTTCACTTTCAATAAATTTATGTAAATTCTAATTCCAATTATTACGTGAGTTCACCTCGCTTGAGCCCGGATAGCTCAGTCGGTAGAGCGTTAGGCTTTTAACCTAACGGTCCAGGGTTCGAGTACCTGTTCGGGTCATTCTGTTTTTGAAGAATCATCAATAATTTAAACTTCAGATCATTTAATTTCCAGTAAAATTATTGAAATTCTTATCCCAATTATTACGGGAGTTCACCTGGCTTGAGCCCGGATAGCTCAGTCGGTAGAGCGTTAGGCTTTTAACATAACGGTCCAGGGTTCGAGTCCCTGTTCGGGCGACTGTGTTTTTGAAGAGTCATCAATAATTTAAACTTCAGATCATTTAATTTCCAGTAAAATTATTGAAATTCTAATCCCAATTATTACGGGAGTTCATTTCGTTTCAACCCGGATAGCTCAGTCGGTAGAGCGTTAAGCTTTTAACCTAACGGTCCAGGGTTCGAGTCCCTGTTCGGGCGACTCTGTTTTTAAAGAATGGTCAATAATTTAAACTTCAGATCATTTCACTTTCAATAAATTTATGTAAATTCTAATTCCAATTATTACGTGAGTTCACCTCGCTTGAGCCCGGATAGCTCAGTCGGTAGAGCGTTAGGCTTTTAACCTAACGGTCCAGGGTTCGAGTACCTGTTCGGGCCATTCTGTTTTTGAAGAATCATCAATAATTTAAACTTCAGATCATTTAATTTCCAGTAAAATTATTGAAATTCTTATTCCAATTATTACGGGAGTTCACCTCGCTTGAGCCCGGATAGCTCAGTCGGTAGAGCGTTAGGCTTTTAACCTAACGGTCCAGGGTTCGAGTCCCTGTTCGGGCGAATGTGTTTTTGAAGAATCATCAATAATTTAAACTTCAGATCATTTAATTTCCAGTAAAATTATTGAAATTCTAATCCCAATTATTAAGGGAGTTCATTTCGTTTCAGCCCGGATAGCTCAGTCGGTAGAGCGTTAGGCTTCAAACCACGGTCCAGGGTTCGACTCCTTGTTCGGGCGACTGTGTTTTTGAAGAATCATAAATAATTTAAACTTCAGATCATTTAATTTCCAGTAAAATTATTGAAATTCTAATCCCAATTATTACGGGAGTTCATTTCGTTTCAACCCGGATAGCTCAGTCGGTAGAGCGTTAAGCTTTTAACCTAACGGTCCAGGGTTCGAGTCCCTGTTCGGGCGACTCTGTTTTTAAAGAATCGTCAATAATTTAAACTTCAGATCATTACACTTTCAATAAATTTATGTAAATTCTAATTCCAATTATTACGTGAGTTCACCTCGCTTGAGCCCGGATAGCTCAGTCGGTAGAGCGTTAGGCTTTTAACCTAACGGTCCAGGGTTCGAGTACCTGTTCGGGCCATTCTGTTTTTGAAGAATCATCAATAATTTAAACTTCAGATCATTTAATTTCCAGTAAAATTATTGAAATTCTTATTCCAATTATTACGGGATTTAACTTCGTTTGAGACAGGATAGCTCAGTCGGTAGAGCGTTAGGCTTTTAACCTAACGGTCCAGGGTTCGAGTCCCTGTTCGGGCGACTCTGTTTTTGAAAAATCATCAAAAATTTAAACTTAAGATCATTTAATTTCCAGTAAAATTATTGAAATTCTTATCCCAATTATTACGGGAGTTCACCTTGCTTGAGGCCGGATAGCTCAGTCGGTAGAGCGTTAGGCTTTTAACCTAACGGTCCAGGGTTCGAGTCCCTGTTCGGGCGACTGTGTTTTTGAAGAGTCATCAATAATTTAAACTTCAGATCATTTAATTTCCAGTAAAATTATTGAAATTCTAATCCCAATTATTAAGGGAGTTCATTTCGTTTCAGCTCGGATAGCTCAGTCGGTAGAGCGTTAGGCTTTTAACCTAACGGTCCAAGGTTCGAGTCCCTGTTCGGGCGACTATGTTTTTGAAGAATCATCAATAATTTAAACTTCAGATCATTTAATTTCCAGTAAAATTATTGAAATTCTAATCCCAATTATTACGGGAGTTCATTTCGTTTTAGCCCGGATAGCTCAGTCGGTAGAGCGTTAGGCTTTTAACCTAACGGTCCAGGGTTCGAGTCCCTGTTCGGGCGAATGTGTTTTTGAAGAATCATCAATAATTTAAACTTCAGATCATTTAATTTCCAGTAAAATTATTGAAATTCTAATCCCAATTATTAAGGGAGTTCATTTCGTTTCAGCCCGGATAGCTCAGTCGGTAGAGCGTTAGGCTTCAAACCACGGTCCAGGGTTCGACTCCTTGTTCGGGCGACTGTGTTTTTGAAGAATCATCAATAATTTAAACATCAGATCATTTAATTTCCAGTAAAATTATTGAAATTCTAATCCCAATTATTACGGGAGTTCATTTCGTTTCAACCCGGATAGCTCAGTCGGTAGAGCGTTAAGCTTTTAACCTAACGGTCCAGGGTTCGAGTCCCTGTTCGGGCGACTCTGTTTTTAAAGAATCGTCAATAATTTAAAATTCAGATCATTACACTTTCAATAAATTTATGTAAATTCTAATTCCAATTATTACGTGAGTTCACCTCGCTTGAGCCCGGATAGCTCAGTCGGTAGAGCGTTAGGCTTTTAACCTAACGGTCCAGGGTTCGAGTACCTGTTCGGGCCATTCTGTTTTTGAAGAATCATCAATAATTTAAACTTCAGATCATTTAATTTCCAGTAAAATTATTGAAATTCTTATTCCAATTATTACGGGATTTAACTTCGTTTGAGACAGGATAGCTCAGTCGGTAGAGCGTTAGGCTTTTAACCTAACGGTCCAGGGTTCGAGTCCCTGTTCGGGCGACTATGTTTTTGAAGAATCATCAATAATTTAAACTTCAGATCATTTAATTTCCAGTAAAATTATTGAAATTCTAATCCCAATTATTACGGGAGTTCATTTCGTTTTAGCCCGGATAGCTCAGTCGGTAGAGCGTTAGGCTTTTAACCTAACGGTCCAGGGTTCGAGTCCCTGTTCGGGCGAATGTGTTTTTGAAGAATCATCAATAATTTAAACTTCAGATCATTTAATTTCCAGTAAAATTATTGAAATTCTAATCCCAATTATTAAGGGAGTTCATTTCGTTTCAGCCCGGATAGCTCAGTCGGTAGAGCGTTAGGCTTCAAACCACGGTCCAGGGTTCGACTCCTTGTTCGGGCGACTGTGTTTTTGAAGAATCATCAATAATTTAAACTTCAGATCATTTAATTTCCAGTAAAATTATTGAAATTCTAATCCCAATTATTACGGGAGTTCATTTCGTTTCAACCCGGATAGCTCAGTCGGTAGAGCGTTAAGCTTTTAACCTAACGGTCCAGGGTTCGAGTCCCTGTTCGGGCGACTCTGTTTTTAAAGAATCGTCAATAATTTAAAATTCAGATCATTACACTTTCAATAAATTTATGTAAATTCTAATTCCAATTATTACGTGAGTTCACCTCGCTTGAGCCCGGATAGCTCAGTCGGTAGAGCGTTAGGCTTTTAACCTAACGGTCCAGGGTTCGAGTACCTGTTCGGGCCATTCTGTTTTTGAAGAATCATCAATAATTTAAACTTCAGATCATTTAATTTCCAGTAAAATTATTGAAATTCTTATTCCAATTATTACGGGATTTAACTTCGTTTGAGACAGGATAGCTCAGTCGGTAGAGCGTTAGGCTTTTAACCTAACGGTCCAGGGTTCAAGTCCCTGTTCGGGCGACTCTGTTTTTGAAAAATCATCAAAAATTTAAACTTAAGATCATTTAATTTCCAGTAAAATTATTGAAATTCTTATCCCAATTATTACGGGAGTTCACCTGGCTTGAGGCCGGATAGCTCAGTCGGTAGAGCGTTAGGCTTTTAACCTAACGGTCCAGGGTTCGAGTCCCTGTTCGGGCGACTGTGTTTTTGAAGAGTCAACAATAATTTAAACTTCAGATCATTTAATTTCCAGTAAAATTATTGAAATTCTAATCCCAATTATTAAGGGAGTTCATTTCGTTTCAGCTCGGATAGCTCAGTCGGTAGAGCGTACAGGCTTTTAACCTAACGGTCCAAGGTTCGAGTCCCTGTTCGGGCGACTATGTTTTTGAAGAATCATCAATAATTTAAACTTCAGATCATTTAATTTCCAGTAAAATTATTGAAATTCTAATCCCAATTATTACGGGAGTTCATTTCGTTTTAGCCCGGATAGCTCAGTCGGTAGAGCGTTAGGCTTTTAACCTAACGGTCCAGGGTTCGAGTCCCTGTTCGGGCGACTCTGTTTTTAAAGAATCGTCAATAATTTAAACTTCAGATCATTACACTTTCAATAAATTTATGTAAATTCTAATTCCAATTATTACGTGAGTTCACCTCGCTTGAGCCCGGATAGCTCAGTCGGTAGAGCGTTAGGCTTTTAACCTAACGGTCCAGGGTTCGAGTCCCTGTTCGGGCGACTCTGTTTTTGAAGAATCATCAAAAATTTTAACTTAAGATCATTTAATTTCCAGTAAAATTATTGAAATTCTTATCCCATTTATTACGGGAGTTCACCTGGCTTGAGCCCGGATAGCTCAGTCGGTAGAGCGTTAGGCTTTTAACCTAACGGTCCAGGGTTCGAGTCCCTGTTCGGGCGACTGTGTTTTTGAAGAGTCATCAATAATTTAAACTTCAGATCATTTAATTTCCAGTAAAATTATTGAAATTCTAATCCCAATTATTACGGGAGTTCATTTCGTTTTAGCCCGGATAGCTCAGTCGGTAGAGCGTTAGGCTTTTAACCTAACGGTCCAGGTTTCGAGTCCCTGTTCGGGCGACTCTGTTTTTAAAGAATCGTCAATAATTTAAACTTCAGATCATTTCACTTTGAATAAATTTATGTAAATTCTAATTCCAATTATTACGTGAGTTCACCTCGCTTGAGCCCGGATAACTCAGTCGGTAGAGCGTTAGGCTTTTAACTTAACGGTCCAGGGTTAGAGTACCTGTTCGGGCCATAATGTTTTTGAAGAATCATCAATAATTTAAACTTCAGATCATTTCACTTTCAATAAATTTATGTAAATTCTAATTCCAATTATTACGGGATTTAACTTCGTTTGAGACAGGATAGCTCAGTCGGTAGAGCGTTAGGCTTTTAACCTAACGGTCCAGGGTTCGACTCCTTGTTCGGGCGACTGTGTTTTTGAAGAATCATCAATAATTTAAACTTCAGATCATTCAATTTCCAGTAAAATTATTGAAATTCTAATCCCAATTATTACGGGAGTTCATTTCGTTTTAGCCCGGATAGCTCAGTCGGTAGAGCGTTAGGCTTTTAACCTAACGGTCCAGGGTTCGAGTCCCTGTTCGGGCGACTCTGTTTTTAAAGAATCGTCAATAATTTAAACTTCAGATCATTTCACTTTGAATAAATTTATGTAAATTCTAATTCCAATTATTACGTGAGTTCACCTCGCTTGAGCCCGGATAACTCAGTCGGTAGAGCGTTAGGCTTTTAACTTAACGGTCCAGGGTTAGAGTACCTGTTCGGGCCATAATGTTTTTGAAGAATCATCAATAATTTAAACTTCAGATCATTTCACTTTCAATAAATTTATGTAAATTCTAATTCCAATTATTACGGGGTTTAACTTCGTTTGAGACAGGATAGCTCAGTCGGTAGAGCGTTAGGCTTTTAAACTAACGGTCCAGGGTTCGAGTCCCTGTTCGGGCGACTCTGTTTTTGAAGAATCATCAAAAATTTAAACTTAAGATCATTTAATTTCCAGTAAAATTATTGAAATTCTTATCCCAATTATTACGGGAGTTCAACTGGCTTGAGCCCGGATAGCTCAGTCGGTAGAGCGTTAGGCTTTTAACATAACGGTCCAGGGTTCGAGTCCCTGTTCGGGCGACTGTGTTTTTGAAGAGTCATCAATAATTTAAACTTCAGATCATTTAATTTCCAGTAAAATTATTGAAATTCTAATCCCAATTATTAAGGGAGTTCATTTCGTTTCAGCTCGGATAGCTCAGTCGGTAGAGCGTTAGGCATTTAACCAAACGGTCCAGGGTTCGAGTCCCTGTTCGGGAGACTCTGTTTTTAAAGAATCGTCAATAATTTAAACTTCAGATCATTTCACTTTCAATAAATTTATGTAAATTCTAATTCCAATTATTACGTGAGTTCACCTCGCTTGAGCCCGGATAGCTCAGTCGGTAGAGCGTTAGGCTTTTAACCTAACGGTCTAGGGTTCGAGTACCTGTTCGGGCCATTCTGTTTTTGAAGAATCATCAATAATTTAAACTTCAGATCATTTAATTTCCAGTAAAATTATTGAAATTCTTATTCCAATTATTACGGGAGTTCACCTCGCTTGAGCCCGGATAGCTCAGTCGGTAGAGCGTTAGGCTTTTAACCTAACGGTCCAGGGTTCGAGTCCCTGTTCGGGCGAATGTGTTTTTGAAGAATCATCAATAATTTAAACTTCAGATCATTTAATTTCCAGTAAAATTATTGAAATTCTAATCCCAATTATTACGGGAGTTCATTTCGTTTTAGCCCGGATAGCTCAGTCGGTAGAGCGTTAGGCTTTTAACCTAACGGTCCAGGGTTCGAGTCCCTGTTCGGGCGACTCTGTTTTTAAAGAATCGTCAATAATTTGAACTTCAGATCATTTCACTTTCAATAAATTTATGTAAATTCTAATTCCAATTATTACGTGAGTTCACCTCGCTTGAGCCCGGATAGCTCAGTCGGTAGAGCGTTAGGCTTTTAACTTAACGGTCCAGGGTTAGAGTACCTGTTCGGGCCATAATGTTTTTGAAGAATCATCAATAATTTAAACTTCAGATCATTTCACTTTCAATAAATTTATGTAAATTCTAATTCCAATTATTACGGGATTTAACTTCGTTTGAGACAGGATAGCTCAGTCGGTGGAGCGTTAGGCTTTTAACCTAACGGTCCAGGGTTCGAGTCCCTGTTCGGGCGACTCTGTTTTTGAAAAATCATCAAAAATTTAAACTTAAGATCATTTAATTTCCAGTAAAATTATTGAAATTCTTATCCCTATTATTACGGGAGTTCACCTGGCTTGAGCCCGGATAGCTCCGTCGGTAGAGCGTTAGGCTTTTAACCTAACGGTCCAGGGTTCGAGTCCCTGTTCGGGCGACTGTGTTTTTGAAGAGTCATCAATAATTTAAACTTCAGATCATTTAATTTCCAGTAAAATTATTGAAATTCTAATCCCAATTATTAAGGGAGTTCATTTCGTTTCGGCTCGGATAGCTCAGTCGGTAGAGCGTTAGGCTTTTAACCTAACGGTCCAAGGTTCGAGTCCCTGTTCGGGCGACTGTGTTTTTAAAGAATCATCAATAATTTAAACTTCAGATCATTTAATTTCCAGTAAAATTATTGAAATTCTAATCCCAATTATTACGGGAGTTCATTTCGTTTTAGCCCGGATAGCTCAGTCGGTAGAGCGTTAGGCTTTTAACCTAACGGTCCAGGGTTCGAGTCCCTGTTCGGGCGACTCTGTTTTTAAAGAATCGTCCATAATTTAAACTTCAGATCATTTCACTTTCAATAAATTTATGTAAATTCTAATTCCAATTATTACGTGAGTTCACCTCGCTTGAGCCCGGATAGCTCAGTCGGTAGAGCGTTAGGCTTTTAACCTAACGGTCCAGGGTTCGAGTACCTGTTCGGGCCATTCTGTTTTTGAAGAATCATCAATAATTTAAACTTCAGATCATTTCACTTTCAATAAATTTATGTAAATTCTAATTCCAATTATTACGGGATTTAACTTCGTTTGAGACAGGATAGCTCAGTCGGTAGAGCGTTAGGCTTTTAACCTAACGGTCCAGGGTTCGAGTCCCTGTTCGGGCGACTGTGTTTTTGAAGAATCATCAATAATTTAAACTTCAGATCATTTAATTTCCAGTAAAATTATTGAAATTCTAATCCCAATTATTACGGGAGTTCATTTCGTTTCAGCTCGGATAGCTCAGTCGGCAGAGCGTTAGGCTTCAAACCACGGTCCAGGGTTCGACTCCTTGTTCGGGCGACTGTGTTTTTGAAGAATCATCAATAATTTAAACTTCAGATCATTTAATTTCCAGTAAAATTATTGAAATTCTAATCCCAATTATTACGGGAGTTCAATTCGTTTCAGCCCGGATAGCTCAGTCGGTAGAGCGTTAGGCTTTTAACCTAACGGTCCAGGGTTCGAGTCCCTGTTCGGGCGACTCTGTTTTTAAAGAATCGTCAATAATTTAAACTTCAGATCATTTCACTTTCAATAAATTTATGTAAATTCTAATTCCAATTATTACGTGAGTTCACCACGCTTGAGCCCGGATAGCTCAGTCGGTAGAGCGTTAGGCTTTTAACCTAACGGTCCAGGGTTCGACTCCTTGTTCAGGCGACTGGGTTTTTGAAGAATCATCAATAATTTAAACTTCAGATCATTTAATTTCCAGTAAAATTATTGAAATTCTAATCCCATTTATTACGGGAGTTCATTTCGTTTCAGCCCGGATAGCTCAGTCGGTAGAGCGTTAGGCTTTTAACCTAACGGTCCAGGGTTCGAGTCCCTGTTCGGGCGACTCTGTTTTTAAAGAATCGTCCATAATTTAAACTTCAGATCATTTCACTTTCAATAAATTTATGTAAATTCTAATTCCAATTATTACGTGAGTTCACCTCGCTCGAGCCCGGATAGCTCAGTCGGTAGAGCGTTAGGCTTTTAACCTAACGGTCCAGGGTTCGAGTACCTGTTCGGGCCATTCTGTTTTTGAAGAATCATCAATAATTTAAACTTCAGATTTTTTCACTTTCAATAAATTTATGTAAATTCTAATTCCAATTATTACGGGATTTAACTTCGTTTGAGACAGGATAGCTCAGTCGGTAGAGCGTTAGGCTTTTAACCTAACGGTCCAGGGTTCGAGTCCCTGTTCGGGCGACTGTGTTTTTGAAGAATCATCAATAATTTAAACTTCAGATCATTTAATTTCCAGTAAAATTATTGAAATTCTAATCCCAATTATTACGGGAGTTCATTTAGTTTCAGCTCGGATAGCTCAGTCGGCAGAGCGTTAGGCTTCAAACCACGGTCCAGGGTTCGACTCCTTGTTCGGGCGACTGTGTTTTTGAAGAATCATCAATAATTTAAACTTCAGATCATTTAATTTCCAGTAAAATTATTGAAATTCTAATCCCAATTATTACGGGAGTTCATTTCGTTTCAGCCCGGATAGCTCAGTCGGTAGAGCGTTAGGCTTTTAACCTAACGGTCCAGGGTTAGAGTACCTGTTCGGGCCATTCTGTTTTTGAAGAATCATCAATAATTTAAACTTCAGATCATTTCACTTTCAATAAATTTATGTAAACTCTAATTCCAATTATTACGGGATTTAACTTCGTTTGAGACAGGATAGCTCAGTCGGTAGAGCGTTAGGCTTTTAACCTAACGGTCCAGGTTTCGAGTACCTGTTCGGGCCATTCTGTTTTTGAAGAATCATCAATAATTTAAACTTCAGATCATTTAATTTTCAGTAAAATTATTGAAATTCTTATTCCAATTATTACGGGAGTTCACCTCGCTTGAGCCCGGATAGCTCAGTCGGTAGAGCGTTAGGCTTTTAACCTAACGGTCCAGGGTTCTAGTCCCTGTTCGGGCGACTGTGTTTTTGAAGAATCATCAATAATTTAAACTTCAGATCATTTAATTTAAAGTAAAATTATTGAAATTCTAATCCCAATTATTACGGGAGTTCATTTCGTTTCAGCTCGGATAGCTCAGTCGGTAGAGCGTTAAGGCCCGTTCGCAAAGGCGCTTTTAGCGCATGCTGATTGCTGAGAGAGTAGGCGGAGTTCGCTCTCGGCGTCTTCCATGACTGTTCTCAAAAGAGCTTAGGCGGGCTTCATACGGGCGTACGCTGGTAGCAGCGGCTGATTGTCGGAGTCAGCCTCGATCTATCGCTGCTAGATATATAGCTGATCAGCGTTATTTTTTGTCGTCTGCTAAAATTTACAGAAGCGAACTTTTCGTGCTTATGCGAGTGACATGTCTCTAAAATAAAAAATAAGCCGAAAAGGCTTTAAAAGCTGTACAGATAGCGAAATATATTGATAATTTTGGTTTAGCTCTTTTTCCTTTTCAACAATAAAAGCAAAACTTAAAATCGATTTCTATCTTCTCACAATTCTGATTTAAATCTTATATTTTTGGTCATGCCCTATATTATCCTATAATTTCATGAAAGAATCTAAAATATCCGATATTTTTGACTATGTCGAAGTTTTCCTATGATGTAGCATCAAATTTATCAATATTTAACTCTTTTACGCGATCACATTTGACTAGACACCGAAATTGCGGAGCTTTCTTTGCTTGCTCAGATTTAAATTATATTTTATTTAGGTTCCTCTTATCAAAGTATAGTATTTTTTCTTATGAGATTTTTCTACATGATTTAGGCCTAAATAAAGCTATATAAAATCATTTTTATTCCAATATTTGCCTATAAAAACACAGTTTTTCTCCTATAAAATTCTATTTGTCATGAAAGGAATTTGAAGTTTTAACTGGGCTCCCTGTGTCCGTCCTCTATATTTTTGACGCCAGTGATTAGATTCAGAAATCAGTGCGACCAAACCAGCGTTTCTGTGAACGAATTCGCTGAAACTGAAGCTGATGGCGTAAAGCAGACGCTTATCGAGTAAATTGCAAGCTGGAACTGCACTCTGTTCTATCAGCAATCAGCTTGCGCTAAAAGCGCCTTTGCGAACGGGCCTTTGGGATTCAAACCACGGTCCATGGTTCGACTCCTTGTTCAGGCGACTGTGTTTTTGAAGAATCATCAATAATTTAAACTTCAGATCGTTTAATTTCCAGTAAAATTTTTGAAATTCTAATCCCATTTATTACGGGAGTTCATTTCGTTTCAGCCCGGATAGCTCAGTCGGTAGAGCGTTAAGCTTTTAACCTAACGGTCCAGGGTTCGAGTCCCTGTTCGGGCGACTCTGTTTTTAAAGAATCGTCAATAATTTAAACTTCAGATCATTTCACTTTCAATAAATTTATGTAAATTCTAATTCCAATTATTACGTGAGTTCACCTCGCTTGAGCCCGGATAGCTCAGTCGGTAGAGCGTTAGGCTTTTAACCTAACGGTCCAGGGTTCGAGTACCTGTTCGGGCCATTCTGTTTTTGAAGAATCATCAATAATTTAAACTTCAGATCATTTAATTTCGAGAAAAATTATTGAAATTCTTATTCCAATTATTACGGGAGTTCACCTCGCTTGAGCCCGGATAGCTCAGTCGGTAGAGCGTTAGACTTTTAACCTAACGGTCCAGGGTTCGAGTCCCTGTTCGGGCGACTGTGTTTTTGAAGAATCATCAATAATTTAAACTTCAGATCATTTAATTTCCAGTAAAATTATTGAAATTCTAATCCCAATTATTACGGGAGTTCATTTCGTATCAGCTCGGATCGCTCAGTCGGTAGAGCGTTAGGCTTCAAACCACGGTCCAGGGTTCGACTCCTTGTTCGGGCGACTGTGTTTTTGAAGAATCATCAATAATTTAAACTTCAGATCATTTGATTTCCAGTAAAATTATTGAAATTCTAATCCCAATTATTACTGGAGTTCATTTCGTTTCAGCCCGGATAGCTCAGTCGGTAGAGCGTTAGGCTTTTAACCTAACGGTCCAGGGTTCGAGTCCCTGTTCGGGCGACACTGTTTTTAAAGAATCGTCAATAATTTAAACTTCAGATCATTTCACTTTCAATAAATTTATGTAAATTCTAATTCCAATTATTACGTGAGTTCACCACGCTTGAGCCCGGATAGCTCAGTCGGTAGAGCGTTAGGCTTTTAAACTAACGGTCCAGGGTTCGAGTACCTGTTCGGGCCATTCTGTTTTTGAAGAATCATCAATAATTTAAACTTCAGATCATTTAATTTCCAGTAAAATTATTGAAATTCTTATTCCAATTATTACGGGAGTTCACCTCGCTTGAGCTCGGGTAGCTCAGTCGGTAGAGCGTTAGGCTTTTAACCTAACGGTCCAGGGTTCGAGTCCCTGTTCGGGCGACTGTGTTTTTGAAGAATCATCAATAATTTAAACTTCAGATCATTTAATTTCCAGTAAAATTATTGAAATTCTAATCCCAATTATTACGGGAGTTCATTTCGTTTCAGCTCGGATAGCTCAGTCGGTAGAGCGTTAAGGCCCGTTCGCAAAGGCGCTTTTAGCGCATGCTGATTGCTGAGAGAGTAGGCGGAGTTCGCTCTCGGCGTCTTCCATGACTGTTCTCAAAAGAGCTTAGGCGGGCTTCATACGGGCGTACGCTGGTAGCAGCGGCTGATTGTCGGAGTCAGCCTCGATCTATCGCTGCTAGATATATAGCTGATCAGCGTTATTTTTTGTCGTCTGCTAAAATTTACAGAAGCGAACTTTTCGTGCTTATGCGAGTGACATGTCTCTAAAATAAAAAATAAGCCGAAAAGGCTTTAAAAGCTGTACAGATAGCGAAATATATTGATAATTTTGGTTTAGCTCTTTTTCCTTTTCAACAATAAAAGCAAAACTTAAAATCGATTTCTATCTTCTCACAATTCTGATTTAAATCTTATATTTTTGATCATGCCCTATATTATCCTATAATTTCATGAAAGAATCTAAAATATCCGATATTTTTGACTATGTCGAAGTTTTCCTATGATGTAGCATCAAATTTATCAATATTTAACTCTTTTACGCGATCACATTTGACTAGACACCGAAATTGCGGAGCTTTCTTTGCTTGCTCAGATTTAAATTATATTTTATTTAGGTTCCTCTTATCAAAGTATAGTATTTTTTCTTATGAGATTTTTCTACATGATTTAGGCCTAAATAAAGCTATATAAAATCATTTTTATTCCAATATTTGCCTATAAAAACACAGTTTTTCTCCTATAAAATTCTATTTGTCATGAAAGGAATTTGAAGTTTTAACTGGGCTCCCTGTGTCCGTCCTCTATATTTTTGACGCCAGTGATTAGATTCAGAAATCAGTGCGACCAAACCAGCGTTTCTGTGAACGAATTCGCTGAAACTGAAGCTGATGGCGTAAAGCAGACGCTTATCGAGTAAATTGCAAGCTGGAACTGCACTCTGTTCTATCAGCAATCAGCTTGCGCTAAAAGCGCCTTTGCGAACGGGCCTTTAGGATTCAAACCACGGTCCATGGTTCGACTCCTTGTTCAGGCGACTGTGTTTTTGAAGAATCATCAATAATTTAAACTTCAGATCGTTTAATTTCCAGTAAAATTTTTGAAATTCTAATCCCATTTATTACGGGAGTTCATTTCGTTTCAGCCCGGATAGCTCAGTCGGTAGAGCGTTAAGCTTTTAACCTAACGGTCCAGGGTTCGAGTCCCTGTTCGGGCGACTCTGTTTTTAAAGAATCGTCAATAATTTAAACTTCAGATCATTTCACTTTCAATAAATTTATGTAAATTCTAATTCCAATTATTACGTGAGTTCACCTCGCTTGAGCCCGGATAGCTCAGTCGGTAGAGCGTTAGGCTTTTAACCTAACGGTCCAGGGTTCGAGTACCTGTTCGGGCCATTCTGTTTTTGAAGAATCATCAATAATTTAAACTTCAGATCATTTAATTTCGAGAAAAATTATTGAAATTCTTATTCCAATTATTACGGGAGTTCACCTCGCTTGAGCCCGGATAGCTCAGTCGGTAGAGCGTTAGACTTTTAACCTAACGGTCCAGGGTTCGAGTCCCTGTTCGGGCGACTGTGTTTTTGAAGAATCATCAATAATTTAAACTTCAGATCATTTAATTTCCAGTAAAATTATTGAAATTCTAATCCCAATTATTACGGGAGTTCATTTCGTATCAGCTCGGATCGCTCAGTCGGTAGAGCGTTAGGCTTCAAACCACGGTCCAGGGTTCGACTCCTTGTTCGGGCGACTGTGTTTTTGAAGAATCATCAATAATTTAAACTTCAGATCATTTGATTTCCAGTAAAATTATTGAAATTCTAATCCCAATTATTACTGGAGTTCATTTCGTTTCAGCCCGGATAGCTCAGTCGGTAGAGCGTTAGGCTTTTAACCTAACGGTCCAGGGTTCGAGTGTCTGTTCGGGCGACTCTGTTTTTAAAGAATCGTCAATAATTTAAACTTCAGATCATTTCACTTTCAATAAATTTATGTAAATTCTAATTCCAATTATTACGTGAGTTCACCACGCTTGAGCCCGGATAGCTCAGTCGGTAGAGCGTTAGGCTTTTAAACTAACGGTCCAGGGTTCGAGTACCTGTTCGGGCCATTCTGTTTTTGAAGAATCATCAATAATTTAAACTTCAGATCATTTCACTATCAATAAATTTATGTAAACTCTAATTCCAATTATTACGGGATTTAACTTCGTTTGAGACAGGATAGCTCAGTCGGTAGAGCGTTAGGCTTTTAACCTAACGGTCCAGGGTTCGAGTACCTGTTCGGGCCATTCTGTTTTTGAAGAATCATCAATAATTTAAACTTCAGATCATTTAATTTCCAGTAAAATTATTGAAATTCTTATTCCAATTATTACGGGAGTTCACCTCGCTTGAGCTCGGGTAGCTCAGTCGGTAGAGCGTTAGGCTTTTAACCTAACGGTCCAGGGTTCGAGTCCCTGTTCGGGCGACTGTGTTTTTGAAGAATCATCAATAATTTAAACTTCAGATTATTTAATTTCCAGTAAAATTATTGAAATTCTAATCCCAATTATTACGGGAGTTCAATTCGTTTCAGCTCGGATAGCTCAGTCGGTAGAGCGTTAGGCTTCAAACCACGGTCCAGGGTTCGACTCCTTGTTCGGGCGACTGTGTTTTTGAAGAATCATCAATAATTTAAACTTCAGATCATTTAATTTCCAGTAAAATTATTGAAATTCTAATCCCAATTATTACGGGAGTTCATTTCGTTTCAGCTCGGATAGCTCAGTCGGTAGAGCGTTAGGCTTCAAACCACGGTCCAGGGTTCGACTCCTTGTTCGGGCGACTGTGTTTTTGAAGAATCATCAATAATTTAAACTTCAGATCATTTAATTTCCAGTAAAATTATTGAAATTCTAATCACAATTATTACGGGAGTTCATTTCGTTTCAGCCCGGATAGCTCAGTCGGTAGAGCGTTAAGCTTTTAACCTAACGGTCCAGGGTTCGAGTCCCTGTTCGGGCGACTCTGTTTTTAAAGAATCGTCAATAATTTAAACTTCAGATCATTTCACTTTCAATAAATTTATGTAAATTCTAATTCCAATTATTACGTGAGTTCACCTCGCTTGAGCCCGGATAGCTCAGTCGGTAGAGCGTTAGGTTTTTAACCTAACGGTCCAGGGTTCGAGTACCTGTTCGGGCCATTCTGTTTTTGAAGAATCATCAATAATTTAAACTTCAGATCATTTAATTTCCAGTAAAATTATTGAAATTCTTATTCCAATTATTACGGGAGTTCACCTCGCTTGAGCCCGGATAGCTCAGTCGGTAGAGCGTTAGGCTTTTAACCTAACGGTCCAGGGTTCGAGTCCCTGTTCGGGCGACTGTGTTTTTGAAGAATCATCAATAATTTAAACTTCAGATCATTTAATTTCCAGTAAAATTATTGAAATTCTAATCCCAATTATTACGGGAGTTCATTTCGTTTCAGCCCGGATAGCTCAGTCGGTAAAGCGTTAGGCCTTTAACCTAACGGTCCAGGGTTCGAGTCCCTGTTCGGGCGACTCTGTTTTTAAAGAATCGTCAATAATTTAAACTTCAGATCATTTCACTTTCAATAAATTTATGTAAATTCTAATTCCAATTATTACGTGAGTTCACCTCGCTTGAGCCCGGATAGCTCAGTCGGTAGAGCGTTAGGCTTTTAACCTAACGGTCCAGGGTTCGAGTACCTGTTCGGGCCATTCTGTTTTTGAAGAATCATCAATAATTTAAACTTCAGATCATTTCACTTTCAATAAATTTATGTAAACTCTAATTCCAATTATTACGGGATTTAACTTCGTTTGAGACAGGATAGCACAGTCGGTAGAGCGTTAGGCTTTTAACCTAACGGTCCAGGGTTCGAGTACCTGTTCGGGCCATTCTGTTTTTGAAGAATCATCAATAATTTAAACTTCAGATCATTTAATTTCCAGTAAAATTATTGAAATTCTTATTCCAATTATTACGGGAGTTCACGTCGCTTGAGCCCGAATAGCTCAGTCGGTAGAGCGTTAGGCTTTTAACCTAACGGTCCAGGGTTCGAGTCCTTGTTCGGGCGACTGTGTTTTTGAAGAACCATCAATAATTTAAACTTCAGATCATTTAATTTCCAGTAAAATTATTGAAATTCCAATCCCAATTATTACGGGAGTTCATTTCGTTTCAGCTCGGATAGCTCAGTCGGTAGAGCGTTAGGCTTCAAACCACGGTCCAGGGTTCGACTCCTTGTTCGGGCGACTGTGTTTTTAAAGAATCATCAATAATTTAAACTTCAGATCATTTAATTTCCAGTAAAATTATTGAAATTCTAATCCCAATTATTACGGGAGTTCATTTCGTTTCAGCCCGGATAGCTCAGTCGGTAGAGCGTTAAGCTCTTAACCTAACGGTCCAGGGTTCGAGTCCCTGTTCGGGCGACTCTGTTTTTAAAGAATCGTCAATAATTTAAACTTCAGATCATTTCACTTTCAATAAATTTATGTAAATTCTAATTCCAATTATTACGTGAGTTCACCTCGCTTGAGCCCGGATAGCTCAGTCGGTAGAGCGTTAGGCTTTTAACCTAACGGTCCAGGGTTCGAGTACCTGTTCGGGCCATTCTGTTTTTGAAGAATCATCAATAATTTAAACTTCAGATCATTTCACTTTCAATAAATTTATGTAAACTCTAATTCCAATTATTACGGGATTTAACTTCGTTTGAGACAGGATAGCACAGTCGGTAGAGCGTTAGGCTTTTAACCTAACGGTCCAGGGTTCGAGTACCTGTTCGGGCCATTCTGTTTTTGAAGAATCATCAATAATTTAAACTTCAGATCATTTAATTTCCAGTAAAATTATTGAAATTCTTATTCCAATTATTACGGGAGTTCACGTCGCTTGAGCCCGAATAGCTCAGTCGGTAGAGCGTTAGGCTTTTAACCTAACGGTCCAGGGTTCGAGTCCCTGTTCGGGCGACTGTGTTTTTGAAGAATCATCAATAATTTAAACTTCAGATCATTTAATTTCCAGTAAAATTATTGAAATTCTAATCCCAATTATTACGGGAGTTCATTTCGTTTCAGCCCGGATAGCTCAGTCGGTAAAGCGTTAGGCCTTTAACCTAACGGTCCAGGGTTCGAGTCCCTGTTCGGGCGACTCTGTTTTTAAAGAATCGTCAATAATTTAAACTTCAGATCATTTCACTTTCAATAAATTTATGTAAATTCTAATTCCAATTATTACGTGAGTTCACCTCGCTTGAGCCCGGATAGCTCAGTCGGTAGAGCGTTAGGCTTTTAACCTAACGGTCCAGGGTTCGAGTACCTGTTCGGGCCATTCTGTTTTTGAAGAATCATCAATAATTTAAACTTCAGATCATTTCACTTTCAATAAATTTATGTAAACTCTAATTCCAATTATTACGGGATTTAACTTCGTTTGAGACAGGATAGCACAGTCGGTAGAGCGTTAGGCTTTTAACCTAACGGTCCAGGGTTCGAGTACCTGTTCGGGCCATTCTGTTTTTGAAGAATCATCAATAATTTAAACTTCAGATCATTTAATTTCCAGTAAAATTATTGAAATTCTTATTCCAATTATTACGGGAGTTCACGTCGCTTGAGCCCGAATAGCTCAGTCGGTAGAGCGTTAGGCTTTTAACCTAACGGTCCAGGGTTCGAGTCCTTGTTCGGGCGACTGTGTTTTTGAAGAACCATCAATAATTTAAACTTCAGATCATTTAATTTCCAGTAAAATTATTGAAATTCCAATCCCAATTATTACGGGAGTTCATTTCGTTTCAGCTCGGATAGCTCAGTCGGTAGAGCGTTAGGCTTCAAACCACGGTCCAGGGTTCGACTCCTTGTTCGGGCGACTGTGTTTTTAAAGAATCATCAATAATTTAAACTTCAGATCATTTAATTTCCAGTAAAATTATTGAAATTCTAATCCCAATTATTACGGGAGTTCATTTCGTTTCAGCCCGGATAGCTCAGTCGGTAGAGCGTTAAGCTTTTAACCTAACGGTCCAGGGTTCGAGTCCCTGTTCGGGCGACTCTGTTTTTAAAGAATCGTCAATAATTTAAACTTCAGATCATTTCACTTTCAATAAATTTATGTAAATTCTAATTCCAATTATTACGTGAGTTCACCTCGCTTGAGCCCGGAAAGCTCAGTCGGTAGAGCGTTAGGCTTTTAACCTAACGGTCCAGGGTTCGAGTACCTGTTCGGGCCATTCTGTTTTTGAAGAATAATAAATAATTTAAACTTCAGATCATTTCACTTTCAATAAATTATGTAAACTCTAATTCCAATTATTACGGGATTTAACTTCGTTTGAGACAGGATAGCACAGTCGGTAGAGCGTTAGGCTTTTAACCTAACGGTCCAGGGTTCGAGTACCTGTTCGGGACATTCTGTTTTTGAAGAATCATCAATAATTTAAACTTCAGATCATTTGATTTCCAGTAAAATTATTGAAATTCTTATTCCAATTATTACGGGAGTTCACCTCGCTTGAGCCCGGATAGCTCAGTCGGTAGAGCGTTAGGCTTTTAACCTAACGGTCCAGGGTTCGAGTCCCTGTTCGGGCGACTGTGTTTTTGAAGAATCATCAATAATTTAAAATTCAGATCATTTAATTTCCAGTAAAATTATTGAAATTCTAATCCCAATTATTACGGGAGTTCATTTCGTTTCAGCTCGGATAGCTCAGTCGGTAGAGCGTTAGGCTTCAAACCACGGTCCAGGGTTCGACTCCTTGTTCGGGCGACTGTGTTTTTAAAGAATCATCAATAAATTAAACTTCAGATCATTTAATTTCCAGTAAAATTATTGAAATTCTAATCCCAATTATTACGGGAGTTCATTTCGTTTTAGCCCGGATAGCTCAGTCGGTAGAGCGTTAGGCTTTTAACCTAACGGTCCAGGGTTCGAGTCCCTGTTCGGGCGACTCTCTTTTTAAAGAATCGTCAATAATTTAAACTTCAGATCATTTCACTTTCAATAAATTTATGTAAATTCTAATTCCAATTATTACGTGAGTTCACCTCGCTTGAGCCCGGATAGCTCAGTCGGTAGAGCGTTAGGCTTTTAACCTAACGGTCCAGGGTTATAGTACCTGTTCGGGCCATTCTTTTTTGAAGAATCATCAATAATTTAAACTTCAGATCATTTCACTTTCAATAAATTTATGTAAATTCTAATTCCAATTATTACGGGATTTAACTTCGTTTGAGACAGGATAGCTCAGTCGGTAGAGCGTTAGGCTTTTAACCTAACGGTCCAGGGTTCGAGTCCCTGTTTGGGCGACTCTGTTTTTGAAGAATCATCAAAAATTTAAACTTCAGATCATTTAATTTCCAGTAAAATTATTGAAATTCTTATCCCAATTATTACGGGAGTTCACCTGGCTTGAGCCCGTATAGCTCAGTCGGTAGAGCGTTAGGCTTTTAACCTAACGGTCCAGGGTTCTAGTCCCTGTTCGGGCGACTGTGTTTTTGAAGAATCATCAATAATTTAAACTTCAGATCATTTAATTTCCAGTAAAATTATTGAAATTCTAATCCCAATTATTACGGGAGTTCATTTCGTTTCAGCCCGGATAGCTCAGTCGGTAGAGCGTTAGGCTTTTAACCTAACGGTCCAGGGTTCGAGTCCCTGTTCGGGCGACTCTGTTTTTAAAGAATCGTCAATAATTTAAACTTCTGATCATTTCACTTTCAATAAATTTATGTAAATTCTAATTCCAATTATTACGTGAGTTCACCGCGCTTGAGCCCGGATAGCTCAGTCGGTAGAGCGTTAGGCTTTTAACCTAACGGTCCAGGGTTAGAGTACCTGTTCGGGCTATTCTGTTTTTGAAGAATCATCAATAATTTAAACTTCAGATCATTTCACTTTCAATAAATTTATGTAAATTCTAATTCCAATTATTACGGGATTTAACTTCGTTTGAGACAGGATAGCTCAGTCGGTAGAGCGTTAGGCTTTTAACCTAACGGTCCAGGGTTCGAGTCCCTGTTCGGGCGACTCTGTTTTTGAAGAATCATCAAAAATTTAAACTTCAGATCATTTAATTTCCAGTAAAATTATTGAAATTCTTATCCCAATTATTACGGGAGTTCACCTGGCTTGAGCCCGGATAGCTCAGTCGGTAGAGCGTTAGGCTTTTAACCTAACGGTCCAGGGTTCTAGTCCCTGTTCGGGCGACTGTGTTTTTGAAGAATCATCAATAATTTAAACTTCAGATCATTTAATTTCCAGTAAAATTATTGAAATTCTAATCCCAATTATTACGGGAGTTCATTTCGTTTCAGCCCGGATAGCTCAGTCGGTAGAGCGTTAGGCGTTTAACCTAACGGTCCAGGGTTCGAGTCCCTGTTCGGGCGACTCTGTTTTTAAAGAATCGTCAATAATTTAAACTTCTGATCGTTTCACTTTCAATAAATTTATGTAAATTCTAATTCCAATTATTACGTGAGTTCACCTCGCTTGAGCCCGAATAGCTCAGTCGGTGGAGCGTTAGGCTTTTAACCTAACGGTCCAGGGTTAGAGTACCTGTTCGGGCCATTCTGTTTTTGAAGAATCATCAATAATTTAAACTTCAGATCATTTCACTTTCAATAAATTTATGTAAATTCTAATTCCAATTATTACGGGATTTAACTACGTTTGAGACAGGATAGCTCAGTCGGTAGAGCGTTAGGGTTTTAACCTAACGGTCCAGGGTTCGAGTCCCTGTTCGGGCGACTCTGTTTTTGAAGAATCATCAATAATTTAAACTTCAGATCATTTAATTTCCAGTAAAATTATTGAAATTCTAATCCCAATTATTATGGGAGTTCATTTCGTTTCAGCTCGGATAGCTCAGTCGGTAGAGCATTAGGATTCAAACCACGGTCCAGGGTTCGACTCCTTGTTCGGGCGACTGTGTTTTTGAAGAATCATCAATAATTTAAACTTCAGATCATTTAATTTCCAGTAAAATTATTGAAATTCTAATCCCAATTATTACGGGAGTTCATTTCGTTTCAGCCCGGATAGCTCAATCGGTAGAGCGTTAAGCTTTTAACCTAACGGTCCAGGGTTCGAGTCCCTGTTCGGGCGACTCTGTTTTTAAAGAATCGTCAATAATTTAAACTTCAGATCATTTCACTTTCAATAAATTTATGTAAATTCTAATTCCAATTATTACGTGAGTTCACCTCGCATGAGCCCGGATAGCTCAGTCGGTAGAGCGTTAGGCTTTTAACCTAACGGTCCAGGGTTCTAGTCCCTGTTCGGGCGACTGTGTTTTTGAAGAATCATCAATAATTTAAACTTCAGATCATTTAATTTTCAGTAAAATTATTGAAATTCTAATCCCAATTATTACGGGAGTTCATTTCGTTTCAGCCCGGATAGCTCAGTCGGTAGAGCGTTAGGCTTTTAACCTAACGGTCCAGGGTTCGAGTCCCTGTTCGGGCGACTGTGTTTTTGAAGAATCATCAATAATTTAAACTTCAGATCATTTAATTTCCAGTAAAATTATTGAAATTCTAATCCCAATTATTACGGGAGTTCATTTCGTTTCAGCTCGGATAGCTCAGTCGGTAGAGCGTTAGGCTTCAAACCACGGTCCAGGGTTCGACTCCTTGTTCGGGCGACTGTGTTTTTAAAGAATCATCAATAATTTAAACTTCAGATCATTTAATTTCCAGTAAAATTATTGAAATTCTAATCCCAATTATTACGGGAGTTCATTTCGTTTTAGCCCGGATAGCTCAGTCGGTAGAGCGTTAGGCTTTTAACCTAACGGTCCAGGGTTCGAGTCCCTGTTCGGGCGACTCTCCTTTTAAAGAATCGTCAATAATTTAAACTTCAGATCATTTCACTTTCAATAAATTTATGTAAATTCTAATTCCAATTATTACGCGAGTTCACCTCGCTTGAGCCCGGATAGCTCAGTCGGTAGAGCGTTAGGCTTTTAACCTAACGGTCCAGGGTTAGAGTACCTGTTCGGGCCATTCTGTTTTTGTTGAATCATCAATAATTTAAACTTCAGATCATTTCACTTTCAATAAATTTATGTAAATTCTAATTCCAATTATTACGGGATTTAACTTCGTTTGAGACAGGATAGCTCAGTCGGTAGAGCGTTAGGCTTTTAACCTAACGGTCCAGGGTTCGAGTACCTGTTCGGGCCATTCTGTTTTTGAAGAATCATCAATAATTTAAACTTCAGATCATTTCACTTTCAATAAATTTATGTAAATTCTAATTCCAATTATTACGTGAGTTCACCTCGCTTGAGCCCGGATAGCTCAGTCGGTAGAGCGTTAGGCTTTTAACCTAACGGTCCAGGGTTAGAGTACCTGTTCGGGCCATTCTGTTTTTGAAGAATCATCAATAATTTAAACTTCAGATCATTTCACTTTCAATAAATTTATGTAAATTCTAATTCCAATTATTTCGTGAGTTCACCTCGCTTGAGCCCGGATAGCTCAGTCGGTAGAGCGTTAGGCTTTTAACCTAACGGTCCAGGGTTCGAGTACCTGTTCGGGCCATTCTGTTTTTGAAGAATCATCAATAATTTAAACTTCAGATCTTTTAATTTCCAGTAAAATTATTGAAATTCTTATTCCAATTATTACGGGAGTTCATCTCGCTTGAGCCCGGATAGCTCAGTCGGTAGAGCGTTAGGCTTTTAACCTAACGGTCCAGGATTCTAGTCCCTGTTCGGGCGACTGTGTTTTTGAAGAATCATCAATAATTTAAACTTCAGATCATTTAATTTCCAGTAAAATTATTGAAATTCTAATCCCAATTATTACGGGAGTTCATTTCGTTTCAGCCCGGATAGCTCAGTCGGTAGAGCGTTAGGCTTTTAACCTAACGGTCCAGGGTTCGAGTCCCTGTTCGGGCAACTCTGTTTTTAAAGAATCGTCAATAATTTAAACTTCTGATCATTTCACTTTCAATAAATTTATGTAAATTCTAATTCCAATTATTACGTGAGTTCACCTCGCTTGAGCCCGGATAGCTCAGTCGGTAGAGCGTTAGGCTTTTAACCTAACGGTCCAGGGTTAGAGTACCTGTTCGGGCCATTCTGTTTTTGAAGAATCATCAATAATTTAAACTTCAGATCATTTCACTTTCAATAAATTTATGTAAATTCTAAATCCAATTATTTCGTGAGTTCACCTCGCTTGAGCCCGGATAGCTCAGTCGGTAGAGCGTTAGGCTTTTAACCTAACGGTCCAGGGTTCTAGTCCCTGTTCGGGCGACTGTGTTTTTGAAGAATCATCAATAATTTAAACTTCACATCTTTTAATTTCCAGTAAAATTATTGAAATTCTTATTCCAATTATTACGGGAGTTCATCTCGCTCGAGCCCGGATAGCTCAGTCGGTAGAGCGTTAGGCTTTTAACCTAACGGTCCAGGGTTCTAGTCCCTGTTCGGGCGACTGTGTTTTTGAAGAATCATCAATAATTTAAACTTCAGATCATTTAATTTTCAGTAAAATTATTGAAATTCTAATCCCAATTATTACGGGAGTTCATTTCGTTTCAGCCCGGATAGCTCAGTCGGTAGAGCGTTAGGCTTTTAACCTAACGGTCCAGGGTTCGAGTACCTGTTCGGGCCATTCTGTTTTTGAAGAATCATCAATAATTTAAACTTCAGATCATTTAATTTCCAGTAAAATTATTGAAATTCTTATTCCAATTATTACGGGAGTTCACCTCGCTTGAGCCCGGATAGCTCAGTCGGTAGAGCGTTAGGCTTTTAACCTAACGGTCCAGGGTTAGAGTACCTGTTCGGGCCATTCTGTTTTTGAAGAATCATCAATAATTTAAACTTCAGATCATTTCACTTTCAATAAATTTATGTAAATTCTAATTCCAATTATTTCGTGAGTTCACCTCGCTTGAGCCCGGATAGCTCAGTCGGTAGAGCGTTAGGCTTTTAACCTAACGGTCCAGGGTTCGAGTACCTGTTCGGGCCATTCTGTTTTTGAAGAATCATCAATAATTTAAACTTCAGATCTTTTAATTTCCAGTAAAATTATTGAAATTCTTATTCCAATTATTACGGGAGTTCATCTCGCTTGAGCCCGGATAGCTCAGTCGGTAGAGCGTTAGGCTTTTAACCTAACGGTCCAGGGTTCTAGTCCCTGTTCGGGCGACTGTGTTTTTGAAGAATCATCAATAATTTAAACTTCAGATCATTTAATTTCCAGTAAAATTATTGAAATTCTAATCCCAATTATTACGGGAGTTCATTTCGTTTCAGCCCGGCTAGCTCAGTCGGTAGAGCGTTAGGCTTTTAACCTAACGGTCCAGGGTTCGAGTCCCTGTTCGGGCAACTCTGTTTTTAAAGAATCGTCAATAATTTAAACTTCTGATCATTTCACTTTCAATAAATTTATGTAAATTCTAATTCCAATTATTACGTGAGTTCACCTCGCTTGAGCCCGGATAGCTCAGTCGGTAGAGCGTTAGGCTTTTAACCTAACGGTCCAGGGTTAGAGTACCTGTTCGGGCCATTCTGTTTTTGAAGAATCATCAATAATTTAAACTTCAGATCATTTCACTTTCAATAAATTTATGTAAATTCTAAATCCAATTATTTCGTGAGTTCACCTCGCTTGAGCCCGGATAGCTCAGTCGGTAGAGCGTTAGGCTTTTAACCTAACGGTCCAGGGTTCTAGTCCCTGTTCGGGCGACTGTGTTTTTGAAGAATCATCAATAATTTAAACTTCACATCTTTTAATTTCCAGTAAAATTATTGAAATTCTTATTCCAATTATTACGGGAGTTCATCTCGCTTGAGCCCGGATAGCTCAGTCGGTAGAGCGTTAGGCTTTTAACCTAACGGTCCAGGGTTCTAGTCCCTGTTCGGGCGACTGTGTTTTTGAAGAATCATCAATAATTTAAACTTCAGATCATTTAATTTTCAGTAAAATTATTGAAATTCTAATCCCAATTATTACGGGAGTTCATTTCGTTTCAGCCCGGATAGCTCAGTCGGTAGAGCGTTAGGCTTTTAACCTAACGGTCCAGGGTTCGAGTACCTGTTCGGGCCATTCTGTTTTTGAAGAATCATCAATAATTTAAACTTCAGATCATTTAATTTCCAGTAAAATTATTGAAATTCTTATTCCAATTATTACGGGAGTTCACCTCGCTTGAGCCCGGGTAGCTCAGTCGGTAGAGCGTTAGGCTTTTAACCTAACGGTCCAGGGTTCGAGTCCCTGTTCGGGCGACTGTGTTTTTGAAGAATCATCAATAATTTAAACTTCAGATCATTTAATTTCCAGTAAAATTATTGAAATTCTAATCCCAATTATTACGGGAGTTCATTTCGTTTTAGCCCGGATAGCTCAGTCGGTAGAGCGTTAGGCTTTTAACCTAACGGTCCAGGGTTCGAGTACTTGTTCGGGCGACTCTCTTTTTAAAGAATCGTCAATAATTTAAACTTCAGATCATTTCACTTTCAATAAATTTATGTAAATTCTAATTCCAATTATTACGTGAGTTCACCTCGCTTGAGCCCGGATAGCTCAGTCGGTACAGCGTTAGGCTTTTAACCTAACGGTCCAGGGTTAGAGTACCTGTTCGGGCCATTCTGTTTTTGAAGAATCATCAATAATTTAAACTTCAGATCATTTCACTTTCAATAAATTTATGTAAATTCTAATTCCAATTATTACGGGATTTAACTTCGTTTGAGACAGGATAGCTCAGTCGGTAGAGCGTTAGGCTTTTAACCTAACGGTCCAGGGTTCGAGTCCCTGTTCGGGCGACTCTGTTTTTGAAGAATCATCAAAAATTTAAACTTCAGATCATTTAATTTCCAGTAAAATTATTGAAATTCTTATCCCAATTATTACGGGAGTTCACCTGGCTTGAGCCCGGATAGCTCAGTCGGTAGAGCGTTAGGCTTTTAACCTAACGGTCCAGGGTTCTAGTCCCTGTTCGGGCGACTGTGTTTTTGAAGAATCATCAATAATTTAAACTTCAGATCATTTAATTTCCAGTAAAATTATTGAAATTCTAATCCCAATTATTACGGGAGTTCATTTCGTTTCAGCCCGGATAGCTCAGTCGGTAGAGCGTTAGGCTTTTAACCTAACGGTCCAGGGTTCGAGTCCCTGTTCGGGCGACTCTGTTTTTAAAGAATCGTCAATAATTTAAACTTCTGATCATTTCACTTTCAATAAATTTATGTAAATTCTAATTCCAATTATTACGTGAGTTCACCTCGCTTGAGCCCGGATAGCTCAGTCGGTAGAGCGTTAGGCTTTTAACCTAACGGTCCAGGGTTAGAGTACCTGTTCGGGCCATTCTGTTTTTGAAGAATCATCAATAATTTAAACTTCAGATCATTTCACTTTCAATAAATTTATGTAAATTCTAATTCCAATTATTACGGGATTTATCTTCGTTTGAGACAGGATAGCTCAGTCGGTAGAGCGTTAGGCTTTTAACCTAACGGTCCAGGGTTCGAGTACCTGTTCGGGCCATTCTGTTTTTGAAGAATCATCAATAATTTAAACTTCAGATCATTTAATTTCCAGTAAAATTATTGAAATTCTAATCCCAATTATTACGGGAGTTCATTTCATTTCAGCCCGGATAGCTCAGTCGGTAGAGCGTTAGGCTTTTAACCTAACGGTCCAGGATTCGAGTCCCTGTTCGGGCGACTCTGTTTTTAAAGAATCGTCAATAATTTAAACTTCTGATCATTTCACTTTCAATAAATTTATGTAAATTCTAATTCCAATTATTACGTGAGTTCACCTCGCTTGAGCCCGGATAGCTCAGTCGGTAGAGTGTTAGGCTTTTAACCTAACGGTCCAGGGTTCGAGTACCTGTTCGGGCCATTCTGTTTTTGAAGAATCATCAATAATTTAAACTTCAGATCATTTCACTTTCAATAAATTTATGTAAATTCTAATTCCAATTATTACGGGATTTAACTTCGTTTGAGACAGGATAGCTCAGTCGGTAGAGCGTTAGGCTTTTAACCTAACGGTCCAGGGTTCGAGTACCTGTTCGGGCCATTCTGTTTTTGAAGAATCATCAATAATTTAAACTTCAGATCATTTAATTTCCAGTAAAATTATTGAAATTCTTATTCCAATTATTACCGGAGTTCACCTCGCTTGAGCCCGGGTAGCTCAGTCGGTAGAGCGTTAGGCTTTTAACCTAACGGTCCAGGGTTCGAGTCCCTGTTCGGGCGACTGTGTTTTTGAAGAATCATCAATAATTTAAACTTCAGATCATTTAATTTCCAGTAAAATTATTGAAATTCTAATCCCAATAATTACGGGAGTTCATTTCGATTCAGCCCGGATAGCTCAGTCGGTAGAGCGTTAGGCTTTTAACCTAACGGTCCAGGGTTCGAGTCCCTGTTCGGGCGACTCTGTTTTTAAAGAATCGTCAATAATTTAAACTTCAGATCATTTCACTTTCAATAAATTTATGTAAATTCTAATTCCAATTATTACGTGAGTTCACCTCGCTTGAGCCCGGATAGCTCAGTCGGTAGAGCGTTAGGCTTTTAACCTAACGGTCCAGGGTTAGAGTACCTGTTCGGGCCATTCTGTTTTTGAAGAATCGTCAATAATTTAAACTTCAGATCATTTCACTTTCAATAAATTTATGTAAATTCTAATTCCAATTATTACGGGATTTAACTTCGCTTGAGACAGGATAGCTCAGTCGGTAGAGCGTTAGGCTTTTAACCTAACGGTCCAGGGTTCGAGTACCTGTTCGGGCCATTCTGTTTTTGAAGAATCATCAATAATTTAAACTTCAGATCATTTAATTTCCAGTAAAATTATTGAAATTCTTATTCCAATTATTACCGGAGTTCACCTCGCTTGAGCCCGGGTAGCTCAGTCGGTAGAGCGTTAGGCTTTTAACCTAACGGTCCAGGGTTCGAGTCCCTGTTCGGGCGACTGTGTTTTTGAAGAATCATCAATAATTTAAACTTCAGATCATTTAATTTCCAGTAAAATTATTGAAATTCTAATCCCAATAATTACGGGAGTTCATTTCGATTCAGCCCGGATAGCTCAGTCGGTAGAGCGTTAGGCTTTTAACCTAACGGTCCAGGGTTCGAGTCCCTGTTCGGGCGACTCTGTTTTTAAAGAATCGTCAATAATTTAAACTTCAGATCATTTCACTTTCAATAAATTTATGTAAATTCTAATTCCAATTATTACGTGAGTTCACCTCGCTTGAGCCCGGATAGCTCAGTCGGTAGAGCGTTAGGCTTTTAACCTAACGGTCCAGGGTTAGAGTACCTGTTCGGGCCATTCTGTTTTTGAAGAATCGTCAATAATTTAAACTTCAGATCATTTCACTTTCAATAAATTTATGTAAATTCTAATTCCAATTATTACGGGATTTAACTTCGCTTGAGACAGGATAGCTCAGTCGGTAGAGCGTTAGGCTTTTAACCTAACGGTCCAGGGTTCGAGTACCTGTTCGGGCCATTCTGTTTTTGAAGAATCATCAATAATTTAAACTTCAGATCATTTAATTTCCAGTAAAATTATTGAAATTCTTATTCCAATTATTACGGGAGTTCACCTCGCTTGAGCCCGGGTAGCTCAGTCGGTAGAGCGTTAGGCTTTTAACCTAACGGTCCAGGGTTCGAGTCCCTGTTCGGGCGACTGTGTTTTTGAAGAATCATCAATAATTTAAACTTCAGATCATTTAATTTCCAGTAAAATTATTGAAATTCTAATCCCAATTATTACGGGAGTTCATTTCGTTTCAGCTCGGATAGCTCAGTCGGTAGAGCATTAGGATTCAAACCACGGTCCAGGGTTCGACTCCTTGTTCGGGCGACTGTGTTTTTGAAGAATCATCAATAATTTAAACTTCAGATCATTTAATTTCCAGTAAAATTATTGAAATTCTAATCCCAATAATTACGGGAGTTCATTTCGTTTCAGCCCTGATAGCTCAGTCGGTAGAGCGTTAGGCTTTTAACCTAACGGTCCAGGGTTCGAGTTCCTGTTCGGGCGACTCTGTTTTTAAAAAATCGTCAATAATTTAAACTTCAGATCATTTCACTTTCAATAAATTTATGTAAATTCTAATTCCAATTATTACGTGAGTTCACCTCGCTTGAGCCCGGATAGCTCAGTCGGTAGAGCGTTAGGCTTTTAACCTAACGGTCCAGGGTTCGAGTACCTGTTCGGGCCATTCTGTTTTTGAAGAATCATCAATAATTTAAACTTCAGATCTTTTAATTTCCAGTAAAATTATTGAAATTCTTATTCCAATTATTACGGGAGTTCATCTCGCTTGAGCCCGGATAGCTCAGTCGGTAGAGCGTTAGGCTTTTAACCTAACGGTCCAGGGTTCGAGTACCTGTTTGGGCGACTCTGTTTTTAAAGAATCGTCAATAATTTAAACTTCAGATCATTTCACTTTCAATAAATTTATGTAAATTCTAATTCCAATTATTACGTGAGTTCACCTCGCTTGAGCCCGGATAGCTCAGTCGGTAGAGCGTTAGGCTTTTAACCTAACGGTCCAGGGTTAGAGAACCTGTTCGGGCCATTCTGTTTTTGAAGAATAATCAATAATTTAAACTTCAGATCATTTCACTTTCAATAAATTTATGTAAATTCTAATTCCAATTATTACGGGATTTAACTTCGTTTGAGACAGGATAGCTCAGTCGGTAGAGCGTTAGGCTTTTAACCTAACGGTCCAGGGTTCGAGTCCCTGTTCGGGCGACTCGGTTTTTGAAGAATCATCAAAAATTTAAACTTCAGATCATTTAATTTCCAGTAAAATTATTGAAATTCTTATCCCAATTATTACGGGAGTTCACCTGGCTTGAGCCCGGATAGCTCAGTCGGTAGAGCGTTAGGCTTTTAACCTAACGGTCCAGGGTTCTAGTCCCTGTTCGGGCGACTATGTTTTTAAAGAATCGTCAATAATTTAAACTTCAGATCATTTCACTTTCAATAAATTTATGTAAATTCTAATTCCAATTATTACGTGAGTTCACCTCGCTTGAGCCCGGATAGCTCAGTCGGTAGAGCGTTAGGCTTTTAACCTAACGCTCCAGGGTTAGAGTAACTGTTCGGGCCATTCTGTTTTTGAAGAATCATCAATAATTTAAACTTCAGATCAATTCACTTTCAATAAATTTATGTAAATTCTAATTCCAATTATTACGTTATTTAACTTCGTTTGAGACAGGAAAGCTCAGTCGGTAGAGGGTTAGGCTTTTAACCTAACGGTCCAGGGTTCGAGTACCTGTTCGGGCCATTCTGTTTTTGAAGAATCATCAATAATTTAAACTTCAGATCATTTAATTTCCAGTAAAATTATTGAAATTCTTATTCCAATTATTACGGGAGTTCACCTCGCTTGAGCCCTTATAGCTCAGTCGGTAGAGCGTTAGGCTTTTAACCTAACGGTCCAGGGTTCGAGTCCCTGTTCGGGCGACTCTGTTTTTGAAGAATCATCAATAATTTAAACTTCAGATCATTTAATTTCCAGTAAAATTATTGAAATTCTAATTCCAATTATTACGGGAGTTCATTTCGTTTCAGCTCGGATAGCTCAGTCGGTAGAGCGTTAAGCTTTTAACCTAACGGTCCAGGGTTCGAGTCCCTGTTCGGGCGACTGTGTTTTTAAAGAATCATCAATAATTTAAACTTCAGATCATTTAATTTCCAGTAAAATTATTGAAATTCTAATCCCAATTATTACGGGAGTTCATTTCGTTTTAGCCCGGATAGCTCAGTCGGTAGAGCGTTAGGCTTCAAACCACGGTCCAGGGTTCGACTCCTTGTTCGGGCGACTGTGTTTTTAAAGAATCATCAATAATTTAAACTTCAGATCATTTAATTTCCAGTAAAATTATTGAAATTCTTATCCCAATTATTACGGGAGTTCACCTGGCTTGAGCGCGGATAGCTCAGTCGGTAGAGCGTTAGGCTTTTAACCTAACGGTCCAGGGTTCAAGTCCCTGTTCGGGCGACTGTGTTTTTGAAGAATCATCAATAATTTAAACTTCAGATCATTTAATTTCCAGTAAAATTATTGAAATTCTAATCCCAATTATTACGGGAGTTCATTTCGTTTCAGCCCGGATAGCTCAGTCGGTAGAGCGTTAGGCTTTTAACCTAACGGTCCAGGGTTCGAGTCCCAGTTCGGGCGACTCTGTTTTTAAAGAATCGTCAATAATTTAAACTTCAGATCATTTCACTTTCAATAAATTTATGTAAATTCTAATTCCAATTATTACGTGAGTTCACCTCGCTTGAGCCCGGATAGCTCAGTCGGTAGAGCGTTAGGCTTTTAACCTAACGGTCCAGGGTTCGAGTACCTGTTCGGGCCATTCTGTTTTTGAAGAATCATCAATAATTTAAACTTCAGATCATTTAATTTCCAGTAAAATTATTGAAATTCTTATTCCAATTATTACGGGAGTTCACCTAGCTTGAGCCCGGATAGCTCAGTCGGTAGAGCGTTAGGCTTTTAACCTAACGGTCCAGGGTTCGAGTCCCTGTTCGGGCGACTGTGTTTTTGAAGAATCATCAATAATTTAAACTTCAGATCATTTAATTTCCAGTAAAATTATTGAAATTCTAATCCCAATTATTACGGGAGTTCATTTCGTTTCAGCTCGGATAGCTCAGTCGGTAGAGCGTTAGGCTTCAAACCACGGTCCAGGGTTCGAGTCCCTGTTCGGGCGACTGTGTTTTTAAAGAATCATCAATAATTTAAACTTCAGATCATTTAATTTCCAGTAAAATTATTTAAATTCTAATCCCAATTATTACGGGAGTTCATTTCGTTTTAGCCCGGATAGCTCAGTCGGTAGAGCGTTAGGCTTTTAACCTAACGGTCCAGGGTTAGAGTACCTGTTCGGGCCATTCTGTTTTTGAAGAATCATCAATAATTTAAACTTCAGATCATTTCACTTTCAATAAATTTATGTAAATTCTAATTCCAATTATTACGGGATTTAACTTCGTTTGAGACAGGATAGCTCAGTCGGTAGAGCGTTAGGCTTTTAACCTAACGGTCCAGGGTTTGAGTCCCTGTTCGGGCGACTCTGTTTTTGAAGAATCATCAAAAATTTAAACTTCAGATCATTTAATTTCCAGTAAAATTATTGAAATTCTTATCCCAATTATTACGGGAGTTCACCTTGTTTGAGCGCGGATAGCTCAGTCGGTAGAGCGTTAGGCTTTTAACCTAACGGTCCAGGGTTCTAGTCCCTGTTCGGGCGACTCTGTTTTTGAAGAATCATCAATAATTTAAACTTCAGATCATTTAATTTCCAGTAAAATTATTGAAATTCTAATCCCAATTATTACGGGAGTTCATTTCGTTTCAGCCCGGATAGCTCAGTCGGTAGAGCGTTAGGCTTTTAACCTAACGGTCCAGGGTTCGAGTCCCTGTTCGGGCGACTCTGTTTTTAAAGAATCGTCAATAATTTAAACTTCAGATCATTTCACTTTCAATAAATTTATGTAAATTCTAATTCCAATTATTACGTGAGTTCACCTCGCTTGAGCCCGGATAGCTCAGTCGGTAGAGCGTTAGGCTTTTAACCTAACGGTTCAGGGTTCGAGTCCCTGTTCGGGCGACTATGTTTTTAAAGAATCGTCAATAATTTAAACTTCAGATCATTTCACTTTCAATAAATTTATGTAAATTCTAATTCCAATTATTACGTGAGTTCACCTCGCTTGAGCCCGGATAGCTCAGTCGGTAGAGCGTTAGGCTTTTAACCTAACGCTCCAGGGTTAGAGTACCTGTTCGGGCCATTCTGTTTTTGAAGAATCATCAATAATTTAAACTTCAGATCAATTCACTTTCAATAAATTTATGTAAATTCTAATTCCAATTATTACGGGATTTAACTTCGTTTGAGACAGGATAGCTCAGTCGGTAGAGCGTTAGGCTTTTAACCTAACGGTCCAGGGTTCGAGTTCCTGTTCGGGCGACTCTGTTTTTGAAGAATCATCAAAAATTTAAACTTCAGATCATTTAATTTCCAGTAAAATTATTGAAATTCTTATCCCAATTATTACGGGAGTTCACCTGGCTTGAGCGCGGATAGCTCAGTCGGTAGAGCGTTAGGCTTTTAACCTAACGGTCCAGGGTTCAAGTCCCTGTTCGGGCGACTGTGTTTTTGAAGAATCATCAATAATTTAAACTTCAGATCATTTAATTTCCAGTAAAATTATTGAAATTCTAATCCCAATTATTACGGGAGTTCATTTCGTTTCAGCCCGGATAGCTCAGTCGGTAGAGCGTTAGGCTTTTAACCTAACGGTCCAGGGTTCGAGTCCCTGTTCGGGCGACTCTGTTTTTAAAGAATCGTCAATAATTTAAACTTCAGATCATTTCACTTTCAATAAATATATGTAAATTCTAATTCCAATTATTACGTGAGTTCACCTCGCTTGAGCCCGGATAGCTCAGTCGGTAGAGCGTTAGGCTTTTAACCTAACGGTCCAGGGTTCGAGTCCCTGTTCGGGCGACTATGTTTTTAAAGAATCGTCAATAATTTAAACTTCAGATCATTTCACTTTCAATAAATTTATGTAAATTCTAATTCCAATTATTACGTGAGTTCACCTCGCTTGAGCCCGGATAGCTCAGTCGGTAGAGCGTTAGGCTTTTAACCTAACGCTCCAGGGTTAGAGTACCTGTTCGGGCCATTCTGTTTTTGAAGAATCATCAATAATTTAAACTTCAGATCAATTCACTTTCAATAAATTTATGTAAATTCTAATTCCAATTATTACGGGATTTAACTTCGTTTGAGACAGGAAAGCTCAGTCGGTAGAGGGTTAGGCTTTTAACCTAACGGTCCAGGGTTCGAGTACCTGTTCGGGCCATTCTGTTTTTGAAGAATCATCAATAATTTAAACTTCAGATCATTTAATTTCCAGTAAAATTATTGAAATTCTTATTCCAATTATTACGGGAGTTCACCTCGCTTGAGCCCGGGTAGCTCAGTCGGTAGAGCGTTAGGGTTTTAACCTAACGGTCCAGGGTTCGAGTCCCTGTTCGGGCGACTGTGTTTTTGAAGAATCATCAATAATTTAAACTTCAGATCATTTAATTTCCAGTAAAATTATTGAAATTCTAATCCCAATTATTACGGGAGTTCATTTCGTTTCAGCTCGGATAGCTCAGTCGGTAGAGCGTTAGGCTTCAAACCACGGTCCAGGGTTCGACTCCTTGTTCGGGCGACTGTGTTTTTGAAGAATCAACAATAATTTAAACTTCAGATCATTTAATTTCCAGTAAAATTATTGAAATTCTAATCCCAATTATTACGGGAGTTCATTTCGTTTCAGCCCGGATAGCTCAGTCGGTAGAGCGTTAAGCTTTTAACCTAACGGTCCAGGGTTCGAGTCCCTGTTCGGGCGACTCTGTTTTTAAAGAATCGTCAATAATTTAAACTTCAGATCATTTCACTTTCAATAAATTTATGTAAATTCTAATTCCAATTATTACGTGAGTTCACCTCGCTTGAGCCCGGATAGCTCAGTCGGTAGAGCGTTAGGCTTTTAACCTAACGGTCCAGGGTTCGAGTCCCTGTTCGGGCGACTATGTTTTTAAAGAATCGTCAATAATTTAAACTTCAGATCATTTCACTTTCAATAAATTTATGTAAATTCTAATTCCAATTATTACGTGAGTTCACCTCGCTTGAGCCCGGATAGCTCAGTCGGTAGAGCGTTAGGCTTTTAACCTAACGCTCCAGGGTTAGAGTACCTGTTCGGGCCATTCTGTTTTTGAAGAATCATCAATAATTTAAACTTCAGATCAATTCACTTTCAATAAATTTATGTAAATTCTAATTCCAATTATTACGGGATTTAACTTCGTTTGAGACAGGAAAGCTCAGTCGGTAGAGGGTTAGGCTTTTAACCTAACGGTCCAGGGTTCGAGTAGCTGTTCTGGCCATTCTGTTTTTGAAGAATCATCAATAATTTAAACTTCAGATCATTTAATTTCCAGTAAAATTATTGAAATTCTTATTCCAATTATTACGGGAGTTCACCTCGCTTGAGCCCGGGTAGCTCAGTCGGTAGAGCGTTAGGGTTTTAACCTAACGGTCCAGGGTTCGAGTCCCTGTTCGGGCGACTGTGTTTTTGAAGAATCATCAATAATTTAAACTTCAGATCATTTAATTTCCAGTAAAATTATTGAAATTCTAATCCCAATTATTACGGGAGTTCATTTCGTTTCAGCTCGGATAGCTCAGTCGGTAGAGCGTTAGGCTTCAAACCACGGTCCAGGGTTCGACTCCTTGTTCGGGCGACTGTGTTTTTGAAGAATCAACAATAATTTAAACTTCAGATCATTTAATTTCCAGTAAAATTATTGAAATTCTAATCCCAATTATTACGGGAGTTCATTTCGTTTCAGCCCGGATAGCTCTGTCGGTAGAGCGTTAGGCTGTTAACCTAACGGTCCAGGGTTCGAGTCCCTGTTCGGGCGACTCTGTTTTTAAAGAATCGTCAATAATTTATACTTCAGATCATTTCACTTTCAATAAATTTATGTAAATTCTAATTCCAATTATTACGTGGGTTCACCTCGCTTGAGCCCGGATAGCTCAGTCGGTAGAGCGTTAGGCTTTTAACCTAACGGTCCAGGGTTCGAGTACCTGTTCGGGCCATTCTGTTTTAGAAGAATCATCAATAATTTAAACTGCAGATCATTTCACTTTCAATAAATTTATGTAAATTCTAATTCCAATTATTTCGGGATTTAACTTCATTTGAGACAGGATAGCTCAGTCGGTAGAGCGTTAGGCTTTTAACCTAACGGTCCAGGGTTCGAGTCCCTGTTCGGGCGACTCTGTTTTTGATGAATCATCAAAAATTTAAACTTCAGATCATTTAATTTCCAGTAAAATTATTGAAATTCTTATCCCAATTATTACGGGAGTTCACCTGGCTTGAGCGCGGATAGCTCAGTCGGTAGAGCGTTAGGCTTTTAACCTAACGGTCCAGGGTTCAAGTCCCTGTTCGGGCGACTGTGTTTTTGAAGAATCATCAATAATTTAAACTTCAGATCATTTAATTTCCAGTAAAATTATTGAAATTCTAATCCCAATTATTACGGGAGTTCATTTCGTTTCAGCCCGGATAGCTCAGTCGGTAGAGCGTTAGGCTTTTAACCTAACGGTCCAGGGTTCGAGTCCCTGTTCGGGCGACTCTGTTTTTAAAGAATCGTCAATAATTTAAACTTCAGATCATTTCACTTTCAATAAATTTATGTAAATTCTAATTCCAATTATTACGTGAGTTCACCTCGCTTGAGCCCGGATAGCTCAGTCGGTAGAGCGTTAGGCTTTTAACCTAACGGTCCAGGGTTCGAGTCCCTGTTCGGGCGACTATGTTTTTAAAGAATCGTCAATAATTTAAACTTCAGATCATTTCACTTTCAATAAATTTATGTAAATTCTAATTCCAATTAATCAAAAATGTCTTGATTAGAATCAAGTCCTAAAAAGTATCGATAAGACTGAGGTTATCACTTGACTGAAGGATCAGATATTAATTTTTCTTTTTAATTGAAACTTAAAGGCATGCTTAAGAAAAAACAACGTTCCATTACCGTTTTCCGTTGAAATAACTTATTTTACAGGTAATCAATTTCAAAAATTTACTTATCTCGGGTTTTCGGGCACAATTCCATTCCCCCAAAACATTTTATCATTACATTAATTACTTTTGAGAGAGTACGTGTATGACATTGAGTTTTAAAAGGTTCCTCATTTGTGCCCGGCATGCTTCGCATTGGATACGTTTTAAAACAATGGCGGAAAATTAAGTAGGGACAGTTAGATTTTTACTCGTGGTTATGCAAAATGATGTAATGTCTAGTGTACTTCAGTCAACAGTCATACTGTTCATTCTCATAGCTCAGGACATGATTAATGCTGCTCACTATTTCTCTCTCTAGTTTCCAACAATGGTTAGAGACCATTCAGTGCCGCAGGTCGCACATGAATATATTTCAACTACAGTTTACATCAATTCTCCGTGGTCGTACTATTAGCGGGTTAAGCACTAATTTGTTCAGAACATGTCTCGAAAGTGTGCTTGTTGTAAGTTTTTAAAGCAGTGTTGCCAATGTGTGGGTAATTTCCCACATCGTGGGAGATTTAGGTTTGGTTTTAGGCTCTGTGGGGAAAAAGCAATATTTTTCCGAAATTAATCAAATGTCGGAATTTTCCTGTTCAAGGGTTAATAGTGCAAAATTTTCAAAAATGCATTTTCTAAAATTTTATCCGGTTTAATAATTTCAAGCGACATTTTGAAATAAATTCGGTGATTTTAAGTTTGGCACTGAAAAAATAAAGAAAGCATATTTTGAGAATTTTAAAGCTTTATAGCATTTGTACATATTGTCAAAGCCATGCGGAGTGATATTCCATATTAAACTTAGTATGATAAAATAGTCCAGATAAATATGACTGTAAAAAAGGGGCTGTGGGAAATGCGGCAAATTTTTAAAATGGAAGTGGGAACATCCACTTTCTAACATTAGCAACACTGATTTGAAGGTTTTGGTCATGGCTAAACAGACCGCTCATTCAGTTTTTTATTGTTTTAAAGCTTATTTTGACACGTTATCTCTCAAAAGTAATTAATGTAATGATAAAATGTTTTGGGGGAATGGAATTGTGCCCGAAAACCCGAGATAAGTAAATTTTTGAAATTGATTACCTGTAAAATAAGTTATTTCAACGGAAAACGGTAATGGAACGTTGTTTTTTCTTAAGCATGCCTTTAAGTTTCAATTAAAAAGAAAAATTAATATCTGATCCTTCAGTCAAGTGATAACCTCAGTCTTATCGATACTTTTTAGGACTTGATTCTAATCAAGACATTTTTGATTAATATCTGTTCCTTCAGTCTTCATTTTAATTAAGATTGTTAAGAAACTGTTTTACATTTTCAAAATCTACACTAAGCAGAAACATATAAAAAGGGGACCGTAACTTTAGCTCAATCAGTCATTTATTTATAATGATACTCCAAAAAATAAAAACGTAACTCATTGTATTCTTATTGTAATTAACATAATACAATTTTTACAACCCTTTATTGAAACGCGAGGCGCTCCCCTAAAAATTCCACAAATAGGACCAAATTGACAGTTTTACACAATTTTTTAAAACGCTGATTTATGTCTGTTTAACCTTTAGCTCAAACTTTTCATAAGCCCAATATGAAATTAGGATATTCTTAAAACTTCTCAAAGACCATCCGAGATTATCAATTTCGAACTTTTTTGTAGCATTAACTAACGTCTGTTTGATATTAAGCTTATAAACCTTAAACACAATATAGTCAGGGCAATGCCGACTCAATTTATAAGGGCTACCCTAAAAGTCCACAAAGGTGATCCAAGATTGTTAATACGCCTAAAAAGTGCCCTCTTCTGAGGCTCTTCAAAATATGTAGCCGGGGAAAAGAGAGCGTGATCGAGTGGGCTATGCTAGTCGGTATTTAGGTAGTAAGTAACGGGGGTTGGGACTCCAGGCATAGCCCGCTCCATCACGCACTCGACAAAGCAAAGCAACTCGCGCCAGCGTGGGAAATAAGGCGGTAACACAGGGCAAATGACGAGTTTAAAAATTAAACCGGAGGGGGGTCAGTGGTCCACGAGACTTCTAATAAAATTCAAGGGTAACCAGAGTCCACACATTAAAATTCTAATATTTTAATTATCCACTTCTTTAGCTTAGCAGACGACGTGCTCTGGCCAATGGTCACTGACCAGTTTATTTATTCCAAGTCAGGAGGGTCTCTGGCCTAATGTCCAGTTTAAAAAAATCCTTATTTCCCACCCTGACTCGCGCTATAGCGCAAGCAGCTTGCGACGTGTTGCGCGTGATCGAGTAGGCTATGGTCCGGTCAAAAGAAATCTTCAGTTCAGCGTTGTAAATAAGGCGGTGGCACAGGGAAAATAACCAGTTTAAAAATTAAATCGGAGGGGGAGCAGTGGTCCACAGGACCACTAAGGAAATTCTAGGGTAACCAGGGTCCAGACATTATCTCAACTATTTTAATTACCCACTTCTTTAGTTTAGTAGACGCCGCGCCCTGGTCAATGGTCATGGACCAGTTCATTTATTCCAGGGCAGGGGGGTCGCTGGCCCAATGTCTAGTTTTAAAAAAATCCCTATTTCCCACCCTGCTTCAGTTGGGAGTCTGGAGCTCCTAAAGTCCAGAGATGCATATGACAAGGATTCATTTCTCATAAGCGAGAATGACCAACTCTGTTGTGTTAGAGACAGCCTGGCAGCCTGGTATTTTTTTACTTAAATTACTTCTAAGTCAGCTGGGTTTTCACCTTTGAAAGTTAATACAGCCCTTTGAATTTAAATAATTAGAAATGAGAAATGTTATTAAATGAATAAATCTATACAGTTGCAGTTGTGTTGAAATGAGAGCAATTAAATATGTGTCTTTGATATTTAGCTCTGATAATTTCAGAAACTTAATAAAAAGTAGTGTTATGTATTTAACCAGAATTTATTTTATTGAAATTTATTAATAATTATTTAATTAAAAAAATTTTAATACCATTTTATGTTTTAAATTTTACAAATAAAATTCAAAACAGTAAACATAGGGCAAAGGTTATATTGTATTATAAATAGCCAGTGGGATTGATTTTAGCTACATCGCAATTAGAGCTCGACATTTTCTATCCATTATCCACAAATTAGTAATTAATTTGAATGAAAATAGGTGGATATCTTTTATTAATTGGGAAATAATGCACACACTTTACATTTAAATTTTAGAAGTTAATTTATTATTTACTTTTTGTATGTAATATTCAGCATTAATTTCACTAAGACAATAAACTAATTACCTACGAGGAATTAACTAGTATATATGTTTAAAATTATAATTTAATCGTTTCAAAACTAATATGGTTTTGAACCGGTTTTTGTAATTTAGTTATTAAAATTTGTGATTATCAATTGGTCAATATTGAAAATTAACCAATGGTGAACTAATTTTTTTTAAACTCAATGAAACTGAAATATCAATGAATCATCTACTGAAATAGGTATCAACCCATTATTTTTTTTTTTTCAAAAGAAGGTAAATAAGGATTAGATGGCTTGCTGCTTCAAACAAGATTCTTAACCATGAATAGAATATTTTGTTAATTTTGGTCAAATTTAGATATTCGGCAATCGAGTTGATATTTATAAAGCCCTTTTTGCTCATGTCTATTTTAAACTTTAATCACAGATTTCGCTTACCATTTCACAAGCATAATAAACACTACTGAAGGGCGCAAATCTATCTGTGATCGGTAATGGTGACCAATATAGCAATTTGCCCAATTAATCGGTTTGAACTTCATTTGCACATTTCTATTCGTTAATTTGAAATGTTGCGAGAAATTTGAATGGAATATAAGTAGATATCTCTTTCAGAAGATAATTTTTGATGTTGATATTGAAGATTCATTGAGTTAAAAAAATTGGTATTGGTATTTCAAGTAAGCTTTGATATCAACATCGTTTAATTTACGATATGGGCTTATGATGTTAGTCTGTTTATAAGATTAAATCGTTACTTTAAGTGTCACTACACAGTATCTACCTCCAAAATCGAGGGTTAGTAACTTTGTAAGCATCTCCTAGTCACTCAGAGGATATCCGAGGGTCAATTTCTTATATCATTGACATGCGATAATCCAAGATCTGACTTTTGGCAAGGCCTGGCGCCCAAATTCCTTTTAAAGCATAGATCATATAGTATCCACCCTTGATTTTCATTTCGCAACACACATTGGATTCGTAAACCTCGACACGCATCACGATTAGAAGCATTAAAAGGCAAAAACAACACACTGACCGCATACATTTTTAGTAAATAACATGTCTCACTACAGCTGTTTTCGCCTTTCGGCGCTGAAGCGACCAAGGCTTAGCGCAATTTCACGGGTTTCACCGCCTTAAAAAAAGTGGCAAGTTTAGGAATAGATTGTGGGACAATAAAAAGGTGGAAAATTAAGAAATTAGGCTTATATTAAAGCTTGAAACCTACTTTATATTATATTTAAAATCCATCCATCAGCAAATCCTCAAAAAATATGAAAATGACAACGAAAAAGGACCCACTCTCAAATTTTTTCCCCTTAAAAAAATGGCGGCCGCCACAAACTGGGTAATATTGTCACGGCGGCAATATTAAAGCAGTTTTATCTCACTACCGATAGGCCATTTCAACCAAAAGGCATTAAGAAAAAACAATCGGATTAATATGACGCAACTAAACGCAAAAAAAGGCCAATTTTGGTCGCGCTGATATTTTCTAGTAAATCAGTCTATCCATGCTTAAATAACGCAGATTGGGGTAATTTTGAAAATTTAAAATTAAACATACTTAAACTTAAAATTAATCAATGAAAGCTGGAAAGCACAAATACTAAATATGAGGCTTTCGTTTAAAACCGTTTTCAAATCAAACAAACCTATAGTTATATCATGACGGCTACAACAAGATGGTTATCTGTAAAATATTTTCCCATGTTATTTCTATGGGAAAATTTCGAGGTTTTCGTCAAAATCTATGATTATTTTTATGGAAATGAAAACCACCCTTAGCAACTTTATTTTTTATAAGAAAAACTAATGGATGGATCTTTTTGAAATTTTAACCACATATTTAGGGCCCGAATTGTAGTTCTGTGGAATTTTTTCAAAGCAGTTAATACGATACAAAAAAAGTTATAACCAATCAAAAAACCATCCTTATACATTAAAGTCGGTATGAGGTCTTATCTAAGAGAGCTATCGCTCTCCTAGAATTATTACGTGAGTTCACCTCGCTTGAGCCCGGATAGCTCAGTCGGTAGAGCGTTAGGCTTTTAACCTAACGCTCCAGGGTTAGAGTACCTGTTCGGGCCATTCTGTTTTTGAAGAATCATCAATAATTTAAACTTCAGATCAATTCACTTTCAATAAATTTATGTAAATTCTAATTCCAATTATTACGGGATTTAACTTCGTTTGAGACAGGAAAGCTCAGTCGGTAGAGGGTTAGGCTTTTAACCTAACGGTCCAGGGTTCGAGTACCTGTTCGGGCCATTCTGTTTTTGAAGAATCATCAATAATTTAAACTTCAGATCATTTAATTTCCAGTAAAATTATTGAAATTCTTATTCCAATTATTACGGGAGTTCACCTCGCTTGAGCCCGGGTAGCTCAGTCGGTAGAGCGTTAGGGTTTTAACCTAACGGTCCAGGGTTCGAGTCCCTGTTCGGGCGACTGTGTTTTTGAAGAATCATCAATAATTTAAACTTCAGATCATTTAATTTCCAGTAAAATTATTGAAATTCTAATCCCAATTATTACGGGAGTTCATTTCGTTTCAGCTCGGATAGCTCAGTCGGTAGAGCGTTAGGCTTCAAACCACGGTCCAGGGTTCGACTCCTTGTTCGGGCGACTGTGTTTTTGAAGAATCAACAATAATTTAAACTTCAGATCATTTAATTTCCAGTAAAATTATTGAAATTCTAATCCCAATTATTACGGGAGTTCATTTCGTTTCAGCCCGGATAGCTCAGTCGGTAGAGCGTTAAGCTTTTAACCTAACGGTCCAGGGTTCGAGTCCCTGTTCGGGCGACTCTGTTTTTAAAGAATCGTCAATAATTTAAACTTCAGATCATTTCACTTTCAATAAATTTATGTAAATTCTAATTCCAATTATTACGTGAGTTCACCTCGCTTGAGCCCGGATAGCTCAGTCGGTAGAGCGTTAGGCTTTTAACCTAACGGTCCAGGGTTCGAGTACCTGTTCGGGCCATTCTGTTTTTGAAGAATCATCAATAATTTAAACTTCAGATCATTTAATTTCCAGTAAAATTATTGAAATTCTTATTCCAATTATTACGGGAGTTCACCTCGCTTGAGCCCGGATAGCTCAGTCGGTAGAGCGTTAGGCTTTTAACCTAACGGTCCAGGGTTCGAGTCCCTGTTCGGGCGACTCTGTTTTTGAAGAATCATCAATAATTTAAACTTCAGATCATTTAATTTCCAGTAAAATTATTGAAATTCTAATTCCAATTATTACGGGAGTTCATTTCGTTTCAGCTCGGATAGCTCAGTCGGTAGAGCGTTAGGCTTCAAACCACGGTCCAGGGTTCGACTCCTTGTTCGGGCGACTGTGTTTTTAAAGAATCATCAATAATTTAAACTTCAGATCATTTAATTTCCAGTAAAATTATTGAAATTCTAATCCCAATTATTACGGGAGTTCATTTCGTTTTAGCCCGGATAGCTCAGTCGGTAGAGCGTTAGGCTTCAAACCACGGTCCAGGGTTCGTCTCCTTGTTCGGGCGACTGTGTTTTTGAAGAATCATCAATAATTTAAACTTCAGATCATTTAATTTCCAGTAAAATTATTGAAATTCTAATCCCAATTATTACGGAAGTTCATTTCGTTTCAGCCCGGATAGCTCAGTCGGTAGAGCGTTAAGCTTTTAACCTAACGGTCCAAGGTTAGAGTACCTGTTCGGGCCATTCTGTTTTTGAAGAATCATCAATAATTTAAACTTCAGATCATTTCACTTTCAATAAATTTATGTAAATTCTAATTCCAATTATTACGGGATTTAACTTCGTTTGAGACAGGATAGCTCAGTCGGTAGAGCGTTAGGCTTTTAACCTAACGGTCCAGGGTTCGAGTTCCTGTTCGGGCGACTCTGTTTTTGAAGAATCATCAAAAATTTAAACTTCAGATCATTTAATTTCCAGTAAAATTATTGAAATTCTTATCCCAATTATTACGGGAGTTCACCTGGCTTGATCGCGGATAGCTCAGTCGGTAGAGCGTTAGGCTTTTAACCTAACGGTCCAGGGTTCAAGTCCCTGTTCGGGCGACTGTGTTTTTGAAGAATCATCAATAATTTAAACTTCAGATCATTTCACTTTCAATAAATTTATGTAAATTCTAATTCCAATTATTACGGGATTTAACTTCGTTTGAGACAGGATAGCTCAGTCGGTAGAGCGTTAGGCTTTTAACCTAACGGTCCAGGGTTCGAGTCCCTGTTCGGGCGACTCTGTTTTTGAAGAATCATCAAAAATTTAAACTTCAGATCATTTAATTTCCAGTAAAATTATTGAAATTCTTATCCCAATTATTACGGGAGTTCACCTGGTTTGAGCGCGGATAGCTCAGTCGGTAGAGCGTTAGGCTTTTAACCTAACGGTCCAGGGTTCTAGTCCCTGTTCGGGCGACTGTGTTTTTGAAGAATCATCAATAATTTAAACTTCAGATCATTTAATTTCCAGTAAAATTATTGAAATTCTAATCCCAATTATTACGGGAGTTCATTTCGTTTCAGCCCGGATAGCTCAGTCGGTAGAGCGTTAGGCTTTTAACCTAACGGTCCAGGGTTCGAGTCCCTGTTCGGGCGACTCTGTTTTTAAAGAATCGTCAATAATTTAAACTTCAGATCATTTCACTTTCAATAAATTTATGTAAATTCTAATTCCAATTATTACGTGAGTTCACCTCGCTTGAGCCCGGATAGCTCAGTCGGTAGAGCGTTAGGCTTTTAACCTAACGGTCCAGGGCTAGAGTACCTGTTCGGGCCATTCTGTTTTTGAAGAATCATCAATAATTTAAACTTCAGATCATTTAATTTCCAGTAAAATTATTGAAATTCTTATTCCAATTATTACGGGAGTTCACCTCGCTTGAGCCCGGATAGCTCAGTCGGTAGAGCGTTAGGCTTTTAACCTAACGGTCCAGGGTTCGAGTCCCTGTTCGAGCGACTGTGTTTTTGAAGAATCATCAATAATTTAAACTTCAGATCATTTAATTTCCAGTAAAATTATTGAAATTCTAATCCCAAATATTACGGAAGTTCATTTCGTTTCAGCCCGGATAGCTCAGTCGGTAGAGCGTTAAGCTTTTAACCTAACGGTCCAGGGTTCGAGTCCCTGTTCGGGCGACTCTGTTTTTAAAGAATCGTCAATAATTTAAACTTCAGATCATTTCACTTTCAATAAATTTATGTAAATTCTAATTCCAATTATTACGTGAGTTCACCTCGCTTGAGCCCGGATAGCTCAGTCGGTAGAGCGTTAGGCTTTTAACCTAACGGTCCAGAGTTCGAGTACCTGTTCGGGCCATTCTGTTTTTGAAGAATCATCAATAATTTAAACTTCAGATCATTTAATTTCCAATAAAATTATTGAAATTCTTATTCCAATTATTACGGGAGTTCACATCGCTTGAGCCCGGATAGCTCAGTCGGTAGAGCGTTAGGCTTTTAACCTAACGGTCCAGGGTTCGAGTCCCTGTTCGGGCGACTGTGTTTTTGAAGAATCATCAATAATTTAAACTTCAGATCATTTAATTTCCAGTAAAATTATTGAAATTCTAATCCCAATTATTACGGGAGTTCATTTCGTTTCAGCTCGGATAGCTCAGTCGGTAGAGCGTTAGGCTTCAAACCACGGTCCAGGGTTCGACTCCTTGTTCGGGCGACTGTGTTTTTGAAGAATCATCAATAATTTAAACTTCAGATCATTTCACTTTCAATAAATTTATGTAAATTCTAATTCCAATTATTACGTGAGTTCACCTCGCTTGAGCCCGGATAGCTCAGTCGGTAGAGCGTTAGGCTTTTAACCTAACGGTCCAGGGTTCGAGTCCCTGTTCGGGCGACTCTGTTTTTAAAGAATCGTCAATAATTTAAATTTCAGATCATTTCACTTTCAATAAATTTATGTAAATTCTAATTCCAATTATTACGTGAGTTCACCTCGCTTGAGCCCGGATAGCTCAGTCGGTAGAGCGTTAGGCTTTTAACCTAACGGTCCAGGGTTCGAGTACCTGTTCGGGCCATTCTGTTTTTGAAGAATCATCAATAATTTAAACTTCAGATCATTTAATTTCCAGTAAAATTATTGAAATTCTAATCCCAATTATTACGGGAGTTCATTTCGTTTCAGCTCGGATAGCTCAGTCGGTAGAGCGTTAGGCTTCAAACCACGGTCCAGGGTTCGACTCCTTGTTCGGGCGACTGTGTTTTTGAAGAATCATCAATAATTTAAACTTCAGATCATTTAATTTCCAGTAAAATTATTGAAATTCTCATCCCAATTATTACGGGAGTTCATTTCGTTTCAGCCCGGATAGCTCAGTCGGTAGAGCGTTAGGCTTTTAACCTAACGGTCCAGGGTTCGAGTCCCTGTTCGGGCGACTCTGTTTTTAAAGAATCGTCAATAATTTAAACTTCAGATCATTTCACTTTCAATAAATTTATGTAAATTCTAATTCCAATTATTACGTGAGTTTACCTCGCTTGAGCCCGGATAGCTCAGTCGGTAGAGCGTTAGGCTTTTAACCTAACGGTCCAGGGTTCGAGTACCTGTTCGGGCCATTCTGTTTTTGAAGAATCATCAATAATTTAAACTTCAGATCATTTAATTTCCAGTAAAATTATTGAAATTCTTATTCCAATTATTACGGGAGTTCACGTAGCTTGAGCCCGGATAGCTCAGTCGGTAGAGCGTTAGGCTTTTAACCTAACGGTCCAGGGTTCGAGTCCCTGTTCGGGCGACTGTGTTTTTGAAGAATCATCAATAATTTAAACTTCAGATCATTTAATTTCCAGTAAAATTATTGAAATTCTAACCCCAATTATTACGGGAGTTCATTTGTTTCAGCTCGGATAGCTCAGTCGGTAGAGCGTTAGGCTTCAAACCACGGTCCAGGGTTCGACTCCTTGTTCGGGCGACTGTGTTTTTAAAGAATCATCAATAATTTAAACTTCAGATCATTTAATTTCCAGTAAAATTATTTAAATTCTAATCCCAATTATTACGGGAGTTCATTTCGTTTTAGCCCGGATAGCTCAGTCGGTAGAGCGTTAGGCTTTTAACCTAACGGTCCAGGGTTAGAGTACCTGTTCGGGCCATTCTGTTTTTGAAGAATCATCAATAATTTAAACTTCAGATCATTTCACTTTCAATAAATTTATGTAAATTCTAATTCCAATTATTACGGGATTTAACTTCGTTTGAGACAGGATAGCTCAGTCGGTAGAGCGTTAGGCTTTTAACCTAACGGTCCAGGGTTCGAGTCCCTGTTCGGGCGACTCTGTTTTTGAAGAATCATCAAAAATTTAAACTTCAGATCATTTAATTTCCAGTAAAATTATTGAAATTCTTATCCCAATTATTACGGGAGTTCACCTGGTTTGAGCGCGGATAGCTCAGTCGGTAGAGCGTTAGGCTTTTAACCTAACGGTCCAGGGTTCTAGTCCCTGTTCGGGCGACTGTGTTTTTGAAGAATCATCAATAATTTAAACTTCAGATCATTTAATTTCCAGTAAAATTATTGAAATTCTAATCCCAATTATTACGGGAGTTCATTTCGTTTCAGCCCGGATAGCTCAGTCGGTAGAGCGTTAGGCTTTTAACCTAACGGTCCAGGGTTCGAGTCCCTGTTCGGGCGACTCTGTTTTTAAAGAATCGTCAATAATTTAAACTTCAGATCATTTCACTTTCAATAAATTTATGTAAATTCTAATTCCAATTATTACGTGAGTTCACCTCGCTTGAGCCCGGATAGCTCAGTCGGTAGAGCGTTAGGCTTTTAACCTAACGGTCCAGGGCTAGAGTACCTGTTCGGGCCATTCTGTTTTTGAAGAATCATCAATAATTTAAACTTCAGATCATTTAATTTCCAGTAAAATTATTGAAATTCTTATTCCAATTATTACGGGAGTTCACCTCGCTTGAGCCCGGATAGCTCAGTCGGTAGAGCGTTAGGCTTTTAACCTAACGGTCCAGGGTTCGAGTCCCTGTTCGAGCGACTGTGTTTTTGAAGAATCATCAATAATTTAAACTTCAGATCATTTAATTTCCAGTAAAATTATTGAAATTCTAATCCCAAATATTACGGAAGTTCATTTCGTTTCAGCCCGGATAGCTCAGTCGGTAGAGCGTTAAGCTTTTAACCTAACGGTCCAGGGTTCGAGTCCCTGTTCGGGCGACTCTGTTTTTAAAGAATCGTCAATAATTTAAACTTCAGATCATTTCACTTTCAATAAATTTATGTAAATTCTAATTCCAATTATTACGTGAGTTCACCTCGCTTGAGCCCGGATAGCTCAGTCGGTAGAGCGTTAGGCTTTTAACCTAACGGTCCAGAGTTCAAGTACCTGTTCGGGCCATTCTGTTTTTGAAGAATCATCAATAATTTAAACTTCAGATCATTTAATTTCCAGTAAAATTATTGAAATTCTAATCCCAATTATTACGGGAGTTCATTTCGTTTCAGCTCGGATAGCTCAGTCGGTAGAGCATTAGGATTCAAACCACGGTCCAGGGTTCGACTCCTTGTTCGGGCGACTGTGTTTTTGAAGAATCATCAATAATTTAAACTTCAGATCATTTAATTTCCAGTAAAATTATTGAAATTCTAATCCCAATAATTACGGGAGTTCATTTCGTTTCAGCCCGGATAGCTCAGTCGGTAGAGCGTTAGGCTTTTAACATAACGGTCCAGGGTTCGAGTCCCTGTTCGGGCGACTCTGTTTTTAAAGAATCGTCAATAATTTAAACTTCAGATCATTTCACTTTCAATAAATTTATGTAAATTCTTATTCCAATTGTTACGTGAGTTCACCTCGCTTGAGCCCGGATAGCTCAGTCGGTAGAGCGTTAGGCTTTTAAGCTAACGGTCCAGGGTTCGAGTACCTGTTCGGGCTATTCTGTTTTTGAAGAATCATCAATAATTTGAACTTCAGATCATTTAATTTCCAGTAAAATTATTGAAATTCTTATTCCAATTATTACGGGAGTTCACCTCGCTTGAGCCCGGATAGCTCAGTCGGTAGAGCGTTAGGCTTTTAACCTAACGGTCCAGGGTTCGAGTCCCTGTTCGGGCGACTGTGTTTTTGAAGAATCATCAATAATTTAAACTTCACATCATTTAATTTCCAGTAAAATTATTGAAATTCTAATCCCAATTATTACGGGAGTTCATTTCGTTTCAGCCCGGATAGCTCAGTCGGTAAAGCGTTAGGCCTTTAATCTAACGGTCCAGGGTTCGAGTCCCTGTTCGGGCGACTCTGTTTTTAAAGAATCGTCAATAATTTAAACTTCAGATCATTTCACTTTCAATAAATTTATGTAAATTCTAATTCCAATTATTACGTGAGTTCACCTCGCTTGAGCCCGGATAGCTCAGTCGGTAGAGCGTTAGGCTTTTAACCTAACGGTCCAGGGTTCGAGTACCTGTTCGGGCCATTCTGTTTTTGAAGAATCATCAATAATTTAAACTTCAGATCATTTCACTTTCAATAAATTTATGTAAACTCTAATTCCAATTATTACGGGATTTAGCTTCGTTTGAGACAGGATAGCACAGTCGGTAGAGCGTTAGGCTTTTAACCTAACGGTCCAGGTTTCGAGTACCTGTTCGGGCCATTCTGTTTTTGAAGAATCATCAATAATTTAAACTTCAGATCATTTAATTTCCAGTAAAATTATTGAAATTCTTATTCCAATTATTACGGGAGTTCATCTCGCTTGAGCCCGGATAGCTCAGTCGGTAGAGCGTTAGGCTTTTAACCTAACGGTCCAGGGTTCTAGTCCCTGTTCGGGCGTCTGTGTTTTTGAAGAATCATCAATAATTTAAACTTCAGATCATTTAATTTTCAGTAAAATTATTGAAATTCTAATCCCAATTATTACGGGAGTTCATTTCGTTTCAGCCCGGATAGCTCAGTCGGTAGAGCGTTAGGCTTTTAACCTAACGGTCCAGGGTTCGAGTACCTGTTTGGGCGACTCTGTTTTTAAAGAATCGTCAATAATTTAAACTTCAGATCATTTCACTTTCAATAAATTTATGTAAATTCTAATTCCAATTATTACGTGAGTTCACCTCGCTTGAGCCCGGATAGCTCAGTCGGTAGAGCGTTAGGCTTTTAACCTAACGGTCCAGGGTTAGAGAACCTGTTCGGGCCATTCTGTTTTTGAAGAATCATCAATAATTAAAACTTCAGATCATTTCACTTTCAATAAATTTATGTAAATTCTAATTCCAATTATTACGGGATTTAACTTCGTTTGAGACAGGATAGCTCAGTCGGTAGAGCGTTAGGCTTTTAACCTAACGGTCCAGGGTTCGAGTCCCTGTTCGGGCGACTCGGTTTTTGAAGAATCATCAAAAATTTAAACTTCAGATCATTTAATTTCCAGTAAAATTATTGAAATTCTTATCCCAATTATTACGGGAGTTCACCTGGCTTGAGCTCGGATAGCTCAGTCGGTAGAGCGTTAGGCTTTTAACCTAACGGTCCAGGGTTCTAGTCCCTGTTCGGGCGACTGTGTTTTTGAAGAATCATCAATAATTTAAACTTCAGATCATTTAATTTCTAGTAAAATTATTGAAATTCTAATCCCAATTATTACGGGAGTTCATTTCGTTTCAGCCCGGATAGCTCAGTCGGTAGTGCGTTAGGCTTTTAACCTAACGGTCCAGGGTTCGAGTCCCTGTTCGGGCGACTATGTTTTTAAAGAATCGTCAATAATTTAAACTTCAGATCATTTCACTTTCAATAAATTTATGTAAATTCTAATTCCAATTATTACGTGAGTTCACCTCGCTTGAGCCCGGATAGCTCAGACGGTAGAGCGTTAGGCTTTTAACCTAACGCTCCAGGGTTAGAGTAACTGTTCGGGCCATTCTGTTTTTGAAGAATCATCAATAATTTAAACTTCAGATCAATTCACTTTCAATAAATTTATGTAAATTCTAATTCCAATTATTACGGGATTTAACTTCGTTTGAGACAGGAAAGCTCAGTCGGTAGAGGGTTAGGCTTTTAACCTAACGGTCCAGGGTTCGAGTACCTATTCGGGCCATTCTGTTTTTGAAGAATCATCAATAATTTAAACTTCAGATCATTTAATTTCCAGTAAAATTATTGAAATTCTTATTCCAATTATTACGGGAGTTCACCTCGCTTGAGCCCGGATAGCTCAGTCGGTAGAGCGTTAGGCTTTTAACCTAACGGTCCAGGGTTCGAGTCCCTGTTCGGGCGACTCTGTTTTTGAAGAATCATCAATAATTTAAACTTCAGATCATTTAATTTCCAGTAAAATTATTGAAATTCTAATTCCAATTATTACGGGAGTTCATTTCGTTTCAGCTCGGATAGCTCAGTCGGTAGAGCGTTAGGCTTCAAACCACGGTCCAGGGTTCGACTCCTTGTTCGGGCGACTGTGTTTTTAAAGAATCATCAATAATTTAAACTTCAGATCATTTAATTTCCAGTAAAATTATTGAAATTCTAATCCCAATTATTACGGGAGTTCATTTCGTTTTAGCCCGGATAGCTCAGTCGGTAGAGCGTTAGGCTTCAAACCACGGTCCAGGGTTCGTCTCCTTGTTCGGGCGACTGTGTTTTTGAAGAATCATCAATACTTTAAACTTCAGATCATTTAATTTCCAGTAAAATTATTGAAATTCTAATCCCAATTATTACGGAAGTTCATTTCGTTTCAGCCCGGATAGCTCAGTCGGTAGAGCGTTAAGCTTTTAACCTAACGGTCCAGGGTTCGAGTCCCTGTTCGGGCGACTCTGTTTTTAAAGAATCGTCAATAATTTAAACTTCAGATCATTTCACTTTCAATAAATTTATGTAAATTCTAATTCCAATTATTACGTGAGTTCACCTCGCTTGAGCCCGGATAGCTCAGTCGGTAGAGCGTTAGGCTTTTAACCTAACGGTCCAGGGTTAGAGTACCTGTTCGGGCCATTCTGTTTTTGAAGAATCATCAATAATTTAAACTTCAGATCATTTCACTTTCAATAAATTTATGTAAATTCTAATTCCAATTATTACGGGATTTAACTTCGTTTGAGACAGGATAGCTCAGTCGGTAGAGCGTTAGGCTTTTAACCTAACGGTCCAGGGTTCGAGTTCCTGTTCGGGCGACTCTGTTTTTGAAGAATCATCAAAAATTTAAACTTCAGATCATTTAATTTCCAGTAAAATTATTGAAATTCTTATCCCAATTATTACGGGAGTTCACCTGGCTTGAGCGCGGATAGCTCAGTCGGTAGAGCGTTAGGCTTTTAACCTAACGGTCCAGGGTTCAAGTCCCTGTTCGGGCGACTGTGTTTTTGAAGAATCATCAATAATTTAAACTTCAGATCATTTAATTTCCAGTAAAATTATTGAAATTCTAATCCCAATTATTACGGGAGTTCATTTCGTTTCAGCCCGGATAGCTCAGTCGGTAGAGCGTTAGGCTTTTAACCTAACGGTCCAGGGTTCGAGTCCCTGTTCGGGCGACTCTGTTTTTAAAGAATCGTCAATAATTTAAACTTCAGATCATTTCACTTTCAATAAATTTATGTAAATTCTAATTCCAATTATTACGTGAGTTCACCTCGCTTGAGCCCGGATAGCTCAGTCGGTAGAGCGTTAGGCTTTTAACCTAACGGTCCAGGGTTCGAGTACCTGTTCGGGCCATTCTGTTTTTGAAGAATCATCAATAATTTAAACTTCAGATCATTTAATTTCCAGTAAAATTATTGAAATTCTTATTCCAATTATTTCGGGAGTTCACCTAGCTTGAGCCCGGATAGCTCAGTCGGTAGAGCGTTAGGCTTTTAACCTAACGGTCCAGGGTTCGAGTCCCTGTTCGGGCGACTGTGTTTTTGAAGAATCATCAATAATTTAAACTTCAGATCATTTAATTTCCAGTAAAATTATTGAAATTCTAATCCCAATTATTACGGGAGTTCATTTCGTTTCAGCTCGGATAGCTCAGTCGGTAGAGCGTTAGGCTTCAAACCACGGTCCAGGGTTCGACTCCTTGTTCGGGCGACTGTGTTTTTAAAGAATCATCAATAATTTAAACTTCAGATCATTTAATTTCCAGTAAAATTATTTAAATTCTAATCCCAATTATTACGGGAGTTCATTTCGTTTTAGCCCGGATAGCTCAGTCGGTAGAGCGTTAGGCTTTTAACCTAACGGTCCAGGGTTAGAGTACCTGTTCGGGCCATTCTGTTTTTGAAGAATCATCAATAATTTAAACTTCAGATCATTTCACTTTCAATAAATTTATGTAAATTCTAATTCCAATTATTACGGGATTTAACTTCGTTTGAGACAGGATAGCTCAGTCGGTAGAGCGTTAGGCTTTTAACCTAACGGTCCAGGGTTTGAGTCCCTGTTCGGGCGACTCTGTTTTTGAAGAATCATCAAAAATTTAAACTTCAGATCATTTAATTTCCAGTAAAATTATTGAAATTCTTATCCCAATTATTACGGGAGTTCACCTTGTTTGAGCGCGGATAGCTCAGTCGGTAGAGCGTTAGGCTTTTAACCTAACGGTCCAGGGTTCTAGTCCCTGTTCGGGCGACTGTGTTTTTGAAGAATCATCAATAATTTAAACTTCAGATCATTTAATTTCCAGTAAAATTATTGAAATTCTAATCCCAATTATTACGGGAGTTCATTTCGTTTCAGCCCGGATAGCTCAGTCGGTAGAGCGTTAGGCTTTTAACCTAACGGTCCAGGGTTCGAGTCCCTGTTCGGGCGACTCTGTTTTTAAAGAATCGTCAATAATTTAAACTTCAGATCATTTCACTTTCAATAAATTTATGTAAATTCTAATTCCAATTATTACGTGAGTTCACCTCGCTTGAGCCCGGATAGCTCAGTCGGTAGAGCGTTAGGCTTTTAACCTAACGGTTCAGGGTTCGAGTCCCTGTTCGGGCGACTATGTTTTTAAAGAATCGTCAATAATTTAAACTTCAGATCATTTCACTTTCAATAAATTTATGTAAATTCTAATTCCAATTATTACGTGAGTTCACCTCGCTTGAGCCCGGATAGCTCAGTCGGTAGAGCGTTAGGCTTTTAACCTAACGCTCCAGGGTTAGAGTACCTGTTCGGGCCATTCTGTTTTTGAAGAATCATCAATAATTTAAACTTCAGATCAATTCACTTTCAATAAATTTATGTAAATTCTAATTCCAATTATTACGGGATTTAACTTCGTTTGAGACAGGATAGCTCAGTCGGTAGAGCGTTAGGCTTTTAACCTAACGGTCCAGGGTTCGAGTTCCTGTTCGGGCGACTCTGTTTTTGAAGAATCATCAATAATTTAAACTTCAGATCATTTAATTTCCAGTAAAATTATTGAAATTCTAATCCCAATTATTACGGGAGTTCATTTCGTTTCAGCCCGGATAGCTCAGTCGGTAGAGCGTTAGGCTTTTAACCTAACGGTCCAGGGTTCGAGTCCCTGTTCGGGCGACTCTGTTTTTAAAGAATCGTCAATAATTTAAACTTCAGATCATTTCACTTTCAATAAATTTATGTAAATTCTAATTCCAATTATTACGTGAGTTCACCTCGCTTGAGCCCGGATAGCTCAGTCGGTAGAGCGTTAGGCTTTTAACCTAACGGTCCAGGGTTCGAGTCCCTGTTCGGGCGACTATGTTTTTAAAGAATCGTCAATAATTTAAACTTCAGATCATTTCACTTTCAATAAATTTATGTAAATTCTAATTCCAATTATTACGTGAGTTCACCTCGCTTGAGCCCGGATAGCTCAGTCGGTAGAGCGTTAGGCTTTTAACCTAACGCTCCAGGGTTAGAGTACCTGTTCGGGCCATTCTGTTTTTGAAGAATCATCAATAATTTAAACTTCAGATCAATATACTTTCAATAAATTTATGTAAATTCTAATTCCAATTATTACGGGATTTAACTTCGTTTGAGACAGGAAAGCTCAGTCGGTAGAGGGTTAGGCTTTTAACCTAACGGTCCAGGGTTCGAGTACCTGTTCGGGCCATTCTGTTTTTGAAGAATCATCAATAATTTAAACTTCAGATCATTTAATTTCCAGTAAAATTATTGAAATTCTTATTCCAATTATTACGGGAGTTCACCTCGCTTGAGCCCGGGTAGCTCAGTCGGTAGAGCGTTAGGGTTTTAACCTAACGGTCCAGGGTTCGAGTCCCTGTTCGGGCGACTGTGTTTTTGAAGAATCATCAATAATTTAAACTTCAGATCATTTAATTTCCAGTAAAATTATTGAAATTCTAATCCCAATTATTACGGGAGTTCATTTCGTTTCAGCTCGGATAGCTCAGTCGGTAGAGCGTTAGGCTTCAAACCACGGTCCAGGGTTCGACTCCTTGTTCGGGCGACTGTGTTTTTGAAGAATCAACAATAATTTAAACTTCAGATCATTTAATTTCCAGTAAAATTATTGAAATTCTAATCCCAATTATTACGGGAGTTCATTTCGTTTCAGCCCGGATAGCTCAGTCGGTAGAGCGTTAAGCTTTTAACCTAACGGTCCAGGGTTCGAGTCCCTGTTCGGGCGACTCTGTTTTTAAAGAATCGTCAATAATTTAAACTTCAGATCATTTCACTTTCAATAAATTTATGTAAATTCTAATTCCAATTATTACGTGAGTTCACCTCGCTTGAGCCCGGATAGCTCAGTCGGTAGAGCGTTAGGCTTTTAACCTAACGGTCCAGGGTTCGAGTACCTGTTCGGGCCATTCTGTTTTTGAAGAATCATCAATAATTTAAACTTCAGATCATTTAATTTCCAGTAAAATTATTGAAATTCTTATTCCAATTATTACGGGAGTTCACCTCGCTTGAGCCCGGATAGCTCAGTCGGTAGAGCGTTAGGCTTTTAACCTAACGGTCCAGGGTTCGAGTCCCTGTTCGGGCGACTCTGTTTTTGAAGAATCATCAATAATTTAAACTTCAGATCATTTAATTTCCAGTAAAATTATTGAAATTCTAATTCCAATTATTACGGGAGTTCATTTCGTTTCAGCTCGGATAGCTCAGTCGGTAGAGCGTTAGGCTTCAAACCACGGTCCAGGGTTCGACTCCTTGTTCGGGCGACTGTGTTTTTAAAGAATCATCAATAATTTAAACTTCAGATCATTTAATTTCCAGTAAAATTATTGAAATTCTAATCCCAATTATTACGGGAGTTCATTTCGTTTTAGCCCGGATAGCTCAGTCGGTAGAGCGTTAGGCTTCAAACCACGGTCCAGGGTTCGTCTCCTTGTTCGGGCGACTGTGTTTTTGAAGAATCATCAATAATTTAAACTTCAGATCATTTAATTTCCAGTAAAATTATTGAAATTCTAATCCCAATTATTACGGAAGTTCATTTCGTTTCAGCCCGGATAGCTCAGTCGGTAGAGCGTTAAGCTTTTAACCTAACGGTCCAAGGTTAGAGTACCTGTTCGGGCCATTCTGTTTTTGAAGAATCATCAATAATTTAAACTTCAGATCATTTCACTTTCAATAAATTTATGTAAATTCTAATTCCAATTATTACGGGATTTAACTTCGTTTGAGACAGGATAGCTCAGTCGGTAGAGCGTTAGGCTTTTAACCTAACGGTCCAGGGTTCGAGTTCCTGTTCGGGCGACTCTGTTTTTGAAGAATCATCAAAAATTTAAACTTCAGATCATTTAATTTCCAGTAAAATTATTGAAATTCTTATCCCAATTATTACGGGAGTTCACCTGGCTTGATCGCGGATAGCTCAGTCGGTAGAGCGTTAGGCTTTTAACCTAACGGTCCAGGGTTCAAGTCCCTGTTCGGGCGACTGTGTTTTTGAAGAATCATCAATAATTTAAACTTCAGATCATTTAATTTCCAGTAAAATTATTGAAATTCTCATCCCAATTATTACGGGAGTTCATTTCGTTTCAGCCCGGATAGCTCAGTCGGTAGAGCGTTAGGCTTTTAACCTAACGGTCCAGGGTTCGAGTCCCTGTTCGGGCGACTCTGTTTTTAAAGAATCGTCAATAATTTAAACTTCAGATCATTTCACTTTCAATAAATTTATGTAAATTCTAATTCCAATTATTACGTGAGTTCACCTCGCTTGAGCCCGGATAGCTCAGTCGGTAGAGCGTTAGGCTTTTAACCTAACGGTCCAGGGCTAGAGTACCTGTTCGGGCCATTCTGTTTTTGAAGAATCATCAATAATTTAAACTTCAGATCATTTAATTTCCAGTAAAATTATTGAAATTCTTATTCCAATTATTACGGGAGTTCACCTCGCTTGAGCCCGGATAGCTCAGTCGGTAGAGCGTTAGGCTTTTAACCTAACGGTCCAGGGTTCGAGTCCCTGTTCGAGCGACTGTGTTTTTGAAGAATCATCAATAATTTAAACTTCAGATCATTTAATTTCCAGTAAAATTATTGAAATTCTAATCCCAAATATTACGGAAGTTCATTTCGTTTCAGCCCGGATAGCTCAGTCGGTAGAGCGTTAAGCTTTTAACCTAACGGTCCAGGGTTCGAGTCCCTGTTCGGGCGACTCTGTTTTTAAAGAATCGTCAATAATTTAAACTTCAGATCATTTCACTTTCAATAAATTTATGTAAATTCTAATTCCAATTATTACGTGAGTTCACCTCGCTTGAGCCCGGATAGCTCAGTCGGTAGAGCGTTAGGCTTTTAACCTAACGGTCCAGAGTTCGAGTACCTGTTCGGGCCATTCTGTTTTTGAAGAATCATCAATAATTTAAACTTCAGATCATTTAATTTCCAATAAAATTATTGAAATTCTTATTCCAATTATTACGGGAGTTCACATCGCTTGAACCCGGATAGCTCAGTCGGTAGAGCGTTAGGCTTTTAACCTAACGGTCCAGGGTTCGAGTCCCTGTTCGGGCGACTGTGTTTTTGAAGAATCATCAATAATTTAAACTTCAGATCATTTAATTTCCAGTAAAATTATTGAAATTCTAATCCCAATTATTACGGGAGTTCATTTCGTTTCAGCTCGGATAGCTCAGTCGGTAGAGCGTTAGGCTTCAAACCACGGTCCAGGGTTCGACTCCTTGTTCGGGCGACTGTGTTTTTGAAGAATCATCAATAATTTAAACTTCAGATCATTTCACTTTCAATAAATTTATGTAAATTCTAATTCCAATTATTACGTGAGTTCACCTCGCTTGAGCCCGGATAGCTCAGTCGGTAGAGCGTTAGGCTTTTAACCTAACGGTCCAGGGTTCGAGTCCCTGTTCGGGCGACTCTGTTTTTAAAGAATCGTCAATAATTTAAACTTCAGATCATTTCACTTTCAATAAATTTATGTAAATTCTAATTCCAATTATTACGTGAGTTCACCTCGCTTGAGCCCGGATAGCTCAGTCGGTAGAGCGTTAGGCTTTTAACCTAACGGTCCAGGGTTCGAGTACCTGTTCGGGCCATTCTGTTTTTGAAGAATCATCAATAATTTAAACTTCAGATCATTTAATTTCCAGTAAAATTATTGAAATTCTAATCCCAATTATTACGGGAGTTCATTTCGTTTCAGCTCGGATAGCTCGTTCGTGTTAGCGTTATTCTTCAAACCACGGTCCAGGGTTCGACTCCTTGTTCGGGCGACTGTGTTTTTGAAGAATCATCAATAATTTAAACTTCAGATCATTTAATTTCCAGTAAAATTATTGAAATTCTCATCCCAATTATTACGGGAGTTCATTTCGTTTCAGCCCGGATAGCTCAGTCGGTAGAGCGTTAGGCTTTTAACCTAACGGTCCAGGGTTCGAGTCCCTGTTCGGGCGACTCTGTTTTTAAAGAATCGTCAATAATTTAAACTTCAGATCATTTCACTTTCAATAAATTTATGTAAATTCTAATTCCAATTATTACGTGAGTTTACCTCGCTTGAGCCCGGATAGCTCAGTCGGTAGAGCGTTAGGCTTTTAACCTAACGGTCCAGGGTTCGAGTACCTGTTCGGGCCATTCTGTTTTTGAAGAATCATCAATAATTTAAACTTCAGATCATTTAATTTCCAGTAAAATTATTGAAATTCTTATTCCAATTATTACGGGAGTTCACCTAGCTTGAGCCCGGATAGCTCAGTCGGTAGAGCGTTAGGCTTTTAACCTAACGGTCCAGGGTTCGAGTCCCTGTTCGGGCGACTGTGTTTTTGAAGAATCATCAATAATTTAAACTTCAGATCATTTAATTTCCAGTAAAATTATTGAAATTCTAACCCCAATTATTACGGGAGTTCATTTGTTTCAGCTCGGATAGCTCAGTCGGTAGAGCGTTAGGCTTCAAACCACGGTCCAGGGTTCGACTCCTTGTTCGGGCGACTGTGTTTTTAAAGAATCATCAATAATTTAAACTTCAGATCATTTAATTTCCAGTAAAATTATTTAAATTCTAATCCCAATTATTACGGGAGTTCATTTCGTTTTAGCCCGGATAGCTCAGTCGGTAGAGCGTTAGGCTTTTAACCTAACGGTCCAGGGTTAGAGTACCTGTTCGGGCCATTCTGTTTTTGAAGAATCATCAATAATTTAAACTTCAGATCATTTCACTTTCAATAAATTTATGTAAATTCTAATTCCAATTATTACGGGATTTAACTTCGTTTGAGACAGGATAGCTCAGTCGGTAGAGCGTTAGGCTTTTAACCTAACGGTCCAGGGTTCGAGTCCCTGTTCGGGCGACTCTGTTTTTGAAGAATCATCAAAAATTTAAACTTCAGATCATTTAATTTCCAGTAAAATTATTGAAATTCTTATCCCAATTATTACGGGAGTTCACCTGGTTTGAGCGCGGATAGCTCAGTCGGTAGAGCGTTAGGCTTTTAACCTAACGGTCCAGGGTTCTAGTCCCTGTTCGGGCGACTGTGTTTTTGAAGAATCATCAATAATTTAAACTTCAGATCATTTAATTTCCAGTAAAATTATTGAAATTCTAATCCCAATTATTACGGGAGTTCATTTCGTTTCAGCCCGGATAGCTCAGTCGGTAGAGCGTTAGGCTTTTAACCTAACGGTCCAGGGTTCGAGTCCCTGTTCGGGCGACTCTGTTTTTAAAGAATCGTCAATAATTTAAACTTCAGATCATTTCACTTTCAATAAATTTATGTAAATTCTAATTCCAATTATTACGTGAGTTCACCTCGCTTGAGCCCGGATAGCTCAGTCGGTAGAGCGTTAGGCTTTTAACCTAACGGTCCAGGGCTAGAGTACCTGTTCGGGCCATTCTGTTTTTGAAGAATCATCAATAATTTAAACTTCAGATCATTTAATTTCCAGTAAAATTATTGAAATTCTTATTCCAATTATTACGGGAGTTCACCTCGCTTGAGCCCGGATAGCTCAGTCGGTAGAGCGTTAGGCTTTTAACCTAACGGTCCAGGGTTCGAGTCCCTGTTCGAGCGACTGTGTTTTTGAAGAATCATCAATAATTTAAACTTCAGATCATTTAATTTCCAGTAAAATTATTGAAATTCTAATCCCAAATATTACGGAAGTTCATTTCGTTTCAGCCCGGATAGCTCAGTCGGTAGAGCGTTAAGCTTTTAACCTAACGGTCCAGGGTTCGAGTCCCTGTTCGGGCGACTCTGTTTTTAAAGAATCGTCAATAATTTAAACTTCAGATCATTTCACTTTCAATAAATTTATGTAAATTCTAATTCCAATTATTACGTGAGTTCACCTCGCTTGAGCCCGGATAGCTCAGTCGGTAGAGCGTTAGGCTTTTAACCTAACGGTCCAGAGTTCGAGTACCTGTTCGGGCCATTCTGTTTTTGAAGAATCATCAATAATTTAAACTTCAGATCATTTAATTTCCAATAAAATTATTGAAATTCTTATTCCAATTATTACGGGAGTTCACATCGCTTGAGCCCGGATAGCTCAGTCGGTAGAGCGTTAGGCTTTTAACCTAACGGTCCAGGGTTCGAGTCCCTGTTCGGGCGACTGTGTTTTTGAAGAATCATCAATAATTTAAACTTCAGATCATTTAATTTCCAGTAAAATTATTGAAATTCTAATCCCAATTATTACGGGAGTTCATTTCGTTTCAGCTCGGATAGCTCAGTCGGTAGAGCGTTAGGCTTCAAACCACGGTCCAGGGTTCGACTCCTTGTTCGGGCGACTGTGTTTTTGAAGAATCATCAATAATTTAAACTTCAGATCATTTAATTTCCAGTAAAATTATTGAAATTCTAATCCCAAATATTACGGAAGTTCATTTCGTTTCAGCCCGGATAGCTCAGTCGGTAGAGCGTTAAGCTTTTAACCTAACGGTCCAGGGTTCGAGTCCCTGTTCGGGCGACTCTGTTTTTAAAGAATCGTCAATAATTTAAACTTCAGATCATTTCACTTTCAATAAATTTATGTAAATTCTAGTTTCAATTATTACGTGAGTTCACCTCGCTTGAGCCCGGATAGCTCAGTCGGTAGAGCGTTAGGCTTTTAACCTAACGGTCCAGGGTTCGAGTACCTCTTCGGGCCATTCTGTTTTTGAAGAATCATCAATAATTTAAACTTCAGATCATTTAATTTCCAGTAAAATTATTGAAATTCTAATCCCAATTATTACGGGAGTTCATTTCGTTTCAGCTCGGATAGCTCAGTCGGTAGAGCGTTAGGCTTCAAACCACGGTCCAGGGTTCGACTCCTTGTTCGGGCGACTGTGTTTTTGAAGAATCATCAATAATTTAAACTTCAGATCATTTAATTTCCAGTAAAATTATTTAAATTCTAATCCCAAATATTACGGAAGTTCATTTCGTTTCAGCCCGGATAGCTCAGTCGGTAGAGCGTTAAGCTTTTAACCTAACGGTCCAGGGTTCGAGTCCCTGTTCGGGCGACTCTGTTTTTAAAGAATCGTCAATAATTTAAACTTCAGATCATTTCACTTTCAATAAATTTATGTAAATTCTAATTCCAATTATTACGTGAGTTCACCTCGCTTGAGCCCGGATAGCTCAGTCGGTAGAGCGTTAGGCTTTTAACCTAACGGTCCAGGGTTCGAGTCCCTGTTCGGGCGACTGTGTTTTTGAAGAATCATCAATAATTTAAACTTCAGATCATTTAATTTCCAGTAAAATTATTGAAATTCTAATCCCAATTACTACGGGAGTTCATTTCGTTTCAGCTCGGATAGCTCAGTCGGTAGAGCGTTAGGCTTCAAACCACGGTCCAGGGTTCGACTCCTTGTTCGGGCGACTGTGTTTTTGAAGAATCATCAATAATTTAAACTTCAGATCATTTAATTTCCAGTAAAATTATTGAAATTCTAATCCCAAATATTACGGAAGTTCATTTCGTTTCAGCCCGGATAGCTCAGTCGGTAGAGCGTTAAGCTTTTAACCTAACGGTCCAGGGTTCGAGTCCCTGTTCGGGCGACTCTGTTTTTAAAGAATCGTCAATAATTTAAACTTCAGATCATTTCACTTTCAATAAATTTATGTAAATTCTAATTCCAATTATTACGTGAGTTCACCTCGCTTGAGCCCGGATAGCTCAGTCGGTAGAGCGTTTGGCTTTAACCTAACGGTCCAGGGTTCGAGTACCTGTTCGGGCCATTCTGTTTTTGAAGAATCATCAATAATTTAAACTTCAGATCATTTAATTTCCAGTAAAATTATTGAAATTCTTATTCCAATTATTACGGGAGTTCACCTCGCTTGAGCCCGGATAGCTCAGTCGGTAGAGCGTTAGGCTTTTAACCTAACGGTCCAGGGTTCGAGTCCCTGTTCGGGCGACTGTGTTTTTGAAGAATCATCAATAATTTAAACTTCAGATCATTTAATTTCCAGTAAAATTATTGAAATTCTAATCCCAATTATTACGGGAGTTCATTTCGTTTCAGCTCGGATAGCTCAGTCGGTAGAGCGTTAGGCTTCAAACCACGGTCCAGGGTTCGACTCCTTGTTCGGGCGACTGTGTTTTTAAAGAATCATCAATAATTTAAACTTCAGATCATTTAATTTCCAGTAAAATTATTTAAATTCTAATCCCAATTATTACGGGAATTCATTTCGTTTTAGCCCGGATAGCTCAGTCGGTAGAGCGTTAGGCTTTTAACCTAACGGTCCAGGGTTCGAGTCCCTGTTCGGGCGACTCTGTTTTTAAAGAATCGTCAATAATTTAAACTTCAGATCATTTCACTTTCAATAAATTTATGTAAATTCTAATTCCAATTATTACGTGAGTTCACCTCGCTTGAGCCCGGATAGCTCAGTCGGTAGAGCGTTAGGCTTTTAACCTAACGGTCCAGGGTTAGAGTACCTGTTCGGGCCATTCTGTTTTTGAAGAATCATCAATAATTTAAACTTCAGATCATTTCACTTTCAATAAATTTATGTAAATTCTAATTCCAATTATTACGGGATTTAACTTCGTTTGAGACAGGATAGCTCAGTCGGTAGAGCGTTTGGCTTTTAACCTAACGGTCCAGGGTTCGAGTACCTGTTCGGGCCATTCTGTTTTTGAAGAATCATCAATAATTTAAACTTCAGATCATTTAATTTCCAGTAAAATTATTGAAATTCTTATTCCAATTATTACGGGAGTTCACCTCGCTTGAGCCCGGATAGCTCAGTCGGTAGAGCGTTAGGCTTTTAACCTAACGGTCCAGGGTTCAAGTCCCTGTTCGGGCGACTGTGTTTTTGAAGAATCATCAATAATTTAAACTTCAGATCATTTAATTTCCAGTAAAATTATTGAAATTCTAATCCCAATTATTACGGGAGTTCATTTCGTTTCAGCTCGGATAGCTCAGTCGGTAGAGCGTTAGGCTTCAAACCACGGTCCAGGGTTCGACTCCTTGTTCGGGCGACTGTGTTTTTAAAGAATCATCAATAATTTAAACTTCAGATCATTTAATTTCCAGTAAAATTATTTAAATTCTAATCCCAATTATTACGGGAATTCATTTCGTTTTAGCCCGGATAGCTCAGTCGGTAGAGCGTTAGGCTTTTAACCTAACGGTCCAGGGTTCGAGTCCCTGTTCGGGCGACTCTGTTTTTAAAGAATCGTCAATAATTTAAACTTCAGATCATTTCACTTTCAATAAATTTATGTAAATTCTAATTCCAATTATTACGTGAGTTCACCTCGCTTGAGCCCGGATAGCTCAGTCGGTAGAGCGTTAGGCTTTTAACCTAACGGTCCAGGGTTAGAGTACCTGTTCGGGCCATTCTGTTTTTGAAGAATCATCAATAATTTAAACTTCAGATCATTTCACTTTCAATAAATTTATGTAAATTCTAATTCCAATTATTACGGGATTTAACTTCGTTTGAGACAGGATAGCTCAGTCGGTAGAGCGTTAGGCTTTTAACCTAACGGTCCAGGGTTCGAGTCCCTGTTCGGGCGACTCTGTTTTTGAAGAATCATCAAAAATTTAAACTTCAGATCATTTAATTTCCAGTAAAATTATTGAAATTCTAATCCCAATTATTACGGGAGTTCATTTCGTTTCAGCTCGGATAGCTCAGTCGGTAGAGCATTAGGATTCAAAAAACGGTCCAGGGTTCGACTCCTTGTTCGGGCGACTGTGTTTTTGAAGAATCATCAATAATTTTAACTTCAGATCATTTAATTTCCAGTAAAATTATTTAAATTCTAATCCCAATTATTACGGGAGTTCATTTCGTTTCAGCCCGGATAGCTCAGTCGGTAGAGCGTTAAGCTTTTAAATTAACGGTCCAGGGTTCGAGTCCCTGTTCGGGCGACTCTGTTTTTAAAGAATCGTCAATAATTTAAACTTCAGATCATTTCACTTTCAATAAATTTATGTAAATTCTAATTCCAATTATTACGTGAGTTCACCTCGCTTGAGCCCGGATAGCTCAGTCGGTAGAGCGTTAGGCTTTTAACCTAACGGTCCAGGGTTAGAGTTCATGTTCGGGCCATTCTGTTTTTGAAGAATCATCAATAATTTAAACTTCAGATCATTTCACTTTCAATAAATTTATGTAAATTCTAATTCCAATTATTACGGGATTTAACTTCGTTTGAGACAGGATAGCTCAGTCGGTAGAGCGTTAGGCTTTTAACCTAACGGTCCAGGGTTCGAGTCCCTGTTCGGGCGACTCTGTTTTTAAAGAATCGTCAATAATTTAAACTTCAGATCATTTCACTTTCAATAAATTTATGTAAATTCTAATTCCAATTATTACGTGAGTTCACCTCGCTTGAGCCCGGATAGCTCAGTCGGTAGAGCGTTTGGCTTTTAACCTAACGGTCCAGGGTTCGAGTACCTGTTCGGGCCATTCTGTTTTTGAAGAATCATCAATAATTTAAACTTCAGATCATTTAATTTCCAGTAAAATTATTGAAATTCTTATTCCAATTATTACGGGAGTTCACCTCGCTTGAGCCCGGATAGCTCAGTCGGTAGAGCGTTAGGCTTTTAACCTAACGGTCCAGGGTTCGAGTCCCTGTTCGGGCGACTCTGTTTTTGAAGAATCATCAAAAATTTAAACTTCAGATCATTTAATTTCCAGTAAAATTATTGAAATTCTAATCCCAATTATTACGGGAGTTCATTTCGTTTCAGCTCGGATAGCTCAGTCGGTAGAGCATTAGGATTCAAAAAACGGTCCAGGGTTCGACTCCTTGTTCGGGCGACTGTGTTTTTGAAGAATCATCAATAATTTTAACTTCAGATCATTTAATTTCCAGTAAAATTATTTAAATTCTAATCCCAATTATTACGGGAGTTCATTTCGTTTCAGCCCGGATAGCTCAGTCGGTAGAGCGTTAAGCTTTTAAATTAACGGTCCAGGGTTCGAGTCCCTGTTCGGGCGACTCTGTTTTTAAAGAATCGTCAATAATTTAAACTTCAGATCATTTCACTTTCAATAAATTTATGTAAATTCTAATTCCAATTATTACGTGAGTTCACCTCGCTTGAGCCCGGATAGCTCAGTCGGTAGAGCGTTAGGCTTTTAACCTAACGGTCCAGGGTTAGAGTACCTGTTCGGGCCATTCTGTTTTTGAAGAATCATCAATAATTTAAACTTCAGATCATTTCACTTTCAATAAATTTATGTAAATTCTAATTCCAATTATTACGGGATTTAACTTCGTTTGAGACAGGATAGCTCAGTCGGTAGAGCGTTTGGCTTTTAACCTAACGGTCCAGGGTTCGAGTACCTGTTCGGGCCATTCTGTTTTTGAAGAATCATCAATAATTTAAACTTCAGATCATTTAATTTCCAGTAAAGTTATTGAAATTCTTATTCCAATTATTACGGGAGTTCACCTCGCTTGAGCCCGGATAGCTCAGTCGGTAGAGCGTTACGCTTTTAACCTAACGGTCCAGGGTTCGAGTCCCTGTTCGGGCGACTGTGTTTTTGAAGAATCATCAATAATTTAAACTTCAGATCATTTAATTTCCAGTAAAATTATTGAAATTCTAATCCCAATTATTACGGGAGTTCATTTCGTTTCAGCTCGGATAGCTCAGTCGGTAGAGCGTTAGGCTTCAAACCACGGTCCAGGGTTCGACTCCTTGTTCGGGCGACTGTGTTTTTAAAGAATCATCAATAATTTAAACTTCAGATCATTTAATTTCCAGTAAAATTATTTAAATTCTAATCCCAATTATTACGGGAATTCATTTCGTTTTAGCCCGGATAGCTCAGTCGGTAGAGCGTTAGGCTTTCAACCTAACGGTCCAGGGTTCGAGTCCCTGTTCGGGCGACTCTGTTTTTAAAGAATCGTCAATAATTTAAACTTCAGATCATTTCACTTTCAATAAATTTATGTAAATTCTAATTCCAATTATTACGTGAGTTCACCTCGCTTGAGCCCGGATAGCTCAGTCGGTAGAGCGTTAGGCTTTTAACCTAACGGTCCAGGGTTAGAGTACCTGTTCGGGCCATTCTGTTTTTGAAGAATCATCAATAATTTAAACTTCAGATCATTTCACTTTCAATAAATTTATGTAAATTCTAATTCCAATTATTACGGGATTTAACTTCGTTTGAGACAGGATAGCTCAGTCGGTAGAGCGTTAGGCTTTTAACCTAACGGTCCAGGGTTCGAGTCCCTGTTCGGGCGACTCTGTTTTTGAAGAATCATCAAAAATTTAAACTTCAGATCATTTAATTTCCAGTAAAATTATTGAAATTCTAATCCCAATTATTACGGGAGTTCATTTCGTTTCAGCTCGGATAGCTCAGTCGGTAGAGCATTAGGATTCAAAAAACGGTCCAGGGTTCGACTCCTTGTTCGGGCGACTGTGTTTTTGAAGAATCATCAATAATTTTAACTTCAGATCATTTAATTTCCAGTAAAATTATTTAAATTCTAATCCCAATTATTACGGGAGTTCATTTCGTTTCAGCCCGGATAGCTCAGTCGGTAGAGCGTTAAGCTTTTAAATTAACGGTCCAGGGTTCGAGTCCCTGTTCGGGCGACTCTGTTTTTAAAGAATCGTCAATAATTTAAACTTCAGATCATTTCACTTTCAATAAATTTATGTAAATTCTAATTCCAATTATTACGTGAGTTCACCTCGCTTGAGCCCGGATAGCTCAGTCGGTAGAGCGTTAGGCTTTTAACCTAACGGTCCAGGGTTAGAGTACCTGTTCGGGCCATTCTGTTTTTGAAGAATCATCAATAATTTAAACTTCAGATCATTTCACTTTCAATAAATTTATGTAAATTCTAATTCCAATTATTACGGGATTTAACTTCGTTTGAGACAGGATAGCTCAGTCGGTAGAGCGTTAGGCTTTTAACCTAACGGTCCAGGGTTCGAGTCCGTGTTCGGGCGACTCTGTTTTTGAAGAAACATCAAAAATTTAAACTTCAGATCATTTAATTTCCAGTAAAATTATTGAAATTCTTATCCCAATTATTACGGGAGTTCACCTGGCTTGAGCCCGGATAGCTCAGTCGGTAGAGCGTTAGGCTTTTAACCTAACGGTCCAGGGTTCTAGTCCCTGTTCGTGCGACTGTGTTTTTGAAGAATCATCAATAATTTAAACTTCAGATCATTTAATTTCCAGTAAAATTATTGAAATTCTAATCCGAATTATTACCGGAGTTCATTTCGTTTCAGCCCGGATAGCTCAGTCGGTAGAGCGTTAGGCTTTTAACCTAACGGTCCAGGGTTCGAGTCCCTGTTCGGGCGACTCTGTTTTTAAAGAATCGTCAATAATTTAAACTTCAGATCATTTCACTTTCAATAAATTTATGTAAATTCTAATTCCAATTATTACGTGAGTTCACCTCGCTTGAGCCCGGATAGCTCAGTCGGTAGAGCGTTAGGCTTTTAACCTTACGGTCCAGGGTTCGAGTCCCTGTTCGGGCGACTCTGTTTTTAAAGAATCGTCAATAATTTAAACTTCAGATCATTTCACTTTCAATAAATTTATGTAAATTCTAATTCCAATTATTACGTGAGTTCACCTCGCTTGAGCCCGGATAGCTCAGTCGGTAGAGCGTTAGGCTTTTAACCTAACGGTCCAGGGTTAGAGTACCTGTTCGGGCCATTCTGTTTTTGAAGAATCATCAATAATTTAAACTTCAGATCATTTCACTTTCAATAAATTTATGTAAATTCTAATTCCAATTATTACGGGATTTAACTTCGTTTGAGACAGGATAGCTCAGTCGGTAGAGCGTTAGGCTTTTAACCTAACGGTCCAGGGTTCGAGTCCCTGTTCGGGCGACTCTGTTTTTGAAGAATCATCAAAAATTTAAACTTCAGATCATTTAATTTCCAGTAAAATTATTGAAATTCTAATCCCAATTATTACGGGAGTTCATTTCGTTTCAGCTCGGATAGCTCAGTCGGTAGAGCATTAGGATTCAAAAAACGGTCCAGGGTTCGACTCCTTGTTCGGGCGACTGTGTTTTTGAAGAATCATCAATAATTTTAACTTCAGATCATTTAATTTCCAGTAAAATTATTTAAATTCTAATCCCAATTATTACGGGAGTTCATTTCGTTTCAGCCCGGATAGCTCAGTCGGTAGAGCGTTAAGCTTTTAAATTAACGTTCCAGGGTTCGAGTCCCTGTTCGGGCGACTCTGTTTTTAAAGAATCGTCAATAATTTAAACTTCAGATCATTTCACTTTCAATAAATTTATGTAAATTCTAATTCCAATTATTACGTGAGTTCACCTCGCTTGAGCCCGGATAGCTCAGTCGGTAGAGCGTTAGGCTTTTAACCTAACGGTCCAGGGTTAGAGTACCTGTTCGGGCCATTCTGTTTTTGAAGAATCATCAATAATTTAAACTTCAGATCATTTCACTTTCAATAAATTTATGTAAATTCTAATTCCAATTATTACGGGATTTAACTTCGTTTGAGACAGGATAGCTCAGTCGGTAGAGCGTTTGGCTTTTAACCTAACGGTCCAGGGTTCGAGTACCTGTTCGGGCCATTCTGTTTTTGAAGAATCATCAATAATTTAAACTTCAGATCATTTAATTTCCAGTAAAATTATTGAAATTCTTATTCCAATTATTACGGGAGTTCACCTCGCTTGAGCCCGGATAGCTCAGTCGGTAGAGCGTTACGCTTTTAACCTAACGGTCCAGGGTTCGAGTCCCTGTTCGGGCGACTGTGTTTTTGAAGAATCATCAATAATTTAAACTTCAGATCATTTAATTTCCAGTAAAATTATTGAAATTCTAATCCCAATTATTACGGGAGTTCATTTCGTTTCAGCTCGGATAGCTCAGTCGGTAGAGCGTTAGGCTTCAAACCACGGTCCAGGGTTCGACTCCTTGTTCGGGCGACTGTGTTTTTAAAGAATCATCAATAATTTAAACTTCAGATCATTTAATTTCCAGTAAAATTATTTAAATTCTAATCCCAATTATTACGGGAATTCATTTCGTTTTAGCCCGGATAGCTCAGTCGGTAGAGCGTTAGGCTTTCAACCTAACGGTCCAGGGTTCGAGTCCCTGTTCGGGCGACTCTGTTTTTAAAGAATCGTCAATAATTTAAACTTCAGATCATTTCACTTTCAATAAATTTATGTAAATTCTAATTCCAATTATTACGTGAGTTCACCTCGCTTGAGCACGGATAGCTCAGTCGGTAGAGCGTTAGGCTTTTAACCTAACGGTCCAGGGTTAGAGTACCTGTTCGGGCCATTCTGTTTTTGAAGAATCATCAATAATTTAAACTTCAGATCATTTCACTTTCAATAAATTTATGTAAATTCTAATTCCAATTATTACGGGATTTAACTTCGTTTGAGACAGGATAGCTCAGTCTGTAGAGCGTTAGGCTTTTAACCTAACGGTCCAGGGTTCGAGTCCCTGTTCGGGCGACTCTGTTTTTGAAGAATCATCAAAAATTTAAACTTCAGATCATTTAATTTCCAGTAAAATTATTGAAATTCTATTCCCAATTATTACGGGAGTTCATTTCGTTTCAGCTCGGATAGCTCAGTCGGTAGAGCGTTACGCTTTTAACCTAACGGTCCAGGGTTCGAGTCCCTGTTCGGGCGACTGTGTTTTTGAAGAATCATCAATAATTTAAACTTCAGATCATTTAATTTCCAGTAAAATTATTTAAATTCTAATCCCAATTATTACGGGAGTTCATTTCGTTTCAGCCCGGATAGCTCAGTCGGTAGAGCGTTAAGCTTTTAAATTAACGGTCCAGGGTTCGAGTCCCTGTTCGGGCGACTCTGTTTTTAAAGAATCGTCAATAATTTAAACTTCAGATCATTTCACTTTCAATAAATTTATGTAAATTCTAATTCCAATTATTACGTGAGTTCACCTCGCTTGAGCCCGGATAGCTCAGTCGGTAGAGCGTTAGGCTTTTAACCTAACGGTCCAGGGTTAGAGTACCTGTTCGGGCCATTCTGTTTTTGAAGAATCATCAATAATTTAAACTTCAGATCATTTCACTTTCAATAAATTTATGTAAATTCTAATTCCAATTATTACGGGATTTAACTTCGTTTGAGACAGGATAGCTCAGTCGGTAGAGCGTTAGGCTTTTAACCTAACGGTCCAGGGTTCGAGTCCGTGTTCGGGCGACTCTGTTTTTGAAGAAACATCAAAAATTTAAACTTCAGATCATTTAATTTCCAGTAAAATTATTGAAATTCTTATCCCAATTATTACGGGAGTTCACCTGGCTTGAGCCCGGATAGCTCAGTCGGTAGAGCGTTAGGCTTTTAACCTAACGGTCCAGGGTTCTAGTCCCTGTTCGTGCGACTGTGTTTTTGAAGAATCATCAATAATTTAAACTTCAGATCATCTAATTTCCAGTAAAATTATTGAAATTCTAATCCGAATTATTACCGGAGTTCATTTCGTTTCAGCCCGGATAGCTCAGTCGGTAGAGCGTTAGGCTTTTAACCTAACGGTCCAGGGTTCGAGTCCCTGTTCGGGCGACTCTGTTTTTAAAGAATCGTCAATAATTTAAACTTCAGATCATTTCACTTTCAATAAATTTATGTAAATTCTAATTCCAATTATTACGTGAGTTCACCTCGCTTGAGCCCGGATAGCTCAGTCGGTAGAGCGTTAGGCTTTTAACCTAACGGTCCAGGGTTAGAGTACCTGTTCGGGCCATTCTGTTTTTGAAGAATCATCAATAATTTAAACTTCAGATCATTTCACTTTCAATAAATTTATGTAAATTCTAATTCCAATTATTACGGGATTTAACTTCGTTTGAGACAGGATAGCTCAGTCGGTAGAGCGTTAGGCTTTTAACCTAACGGTCCAGGGTTCGAGTCCCTGTTCGGGCGACTCGGTTTTTGAAGAATCATCAAAAATTTAAACTTCAGATCATTTAATTTCCAGTAAAATTATTGAAATTCTTATCCCAATTATTACGGGAGTTCACCTGGCTTGAGCCCGGATAGCTCAGTCGGTAGAGCGTTAGGCTTTTAACCTAACGGTCCAGGGTTCTAGTCCCTGTTCGGGCGACTGTGTTTTTGAAGAATCATCAATAATTTAAACTTCAGATCATTTAATTTCCAGTAAAATTATTGAAATTCTAATCCCAATTATTACGGGAGTTCATTTCGTATCAGCTCGGATAGCTCAGTCGGTAGAGCGTTAGGCTTCAAACCACGGTCCAGGGTTCGACTCCTTGTTCGGGCGACTGTGTTTTTAAAGAATCATCAATAATTTAAACTTCAGATCATTTAATTTCCAGTAAAATTATTTAAATTCTAATCCCAATTATTACGGGAGATCATTTCGTTTTAGCCCGGATAGCTCAGTCGGTAGAGCGTTAGGCTTTTAACCTAACGGTCCAGGGTTCGAGTCCCTGTTCGGGCGACTCTGTTTTTAAAGAATCGTCAATAATTTAAACTTCAGATCATTTCACTTTCAATAAATTTATGTAAATTCTAATTCCAATTATTACGTGAGTTCACCTCGCTTGAGCCCGGATAGCTCAGTCGGTAGAGCGTTAGGCTTTTAACCTAACGGTCCAGGGTTAGAGTACCTGTTCGGGCCATTCTGTTTTTGAAGAATCATCAATAATTTAAACTTCAGATCATTTCACTTTCAATAAATTTATGTAAATTCTAATTCCAATTATTACGGGATTTAACTTCGTTTGAGACAGGATAGCTCAGTCGGTAGAGCGTTAGGCTTTTAACCTAACGGTCCAGGGTTCGAGTCCCTGTTCGGGCGACTCTGTTTTTGAAGAGTCATCAAAAATTTAAACTTCAGATCATTTAATTTCCAGTAAAATTATGGAAATTCTTATCCCAATTATTACGGGAGTTCACCTGGCTTGAGCCCGGATAGCTCAGTCGGTAGAGCGTTAGGCTTTTAACCTAACGGTCCAGGGTTCTAGTCCCTGTTCGGGCGACTGTGTTTTTGAAGAATCATCAATAATTTAAACTTCAGATCATTTAATTTCCAGTAAAATTATTGAAATTCTAATCCGAATTATTACGGGAGTTCATTTCGTTTCAGCCCGGATAGCTCAGTCGGTAGAGCGTTAGGCTTTTAACCTAACGGTCCAGGGTTCGAGTCCCTGTTCGGGCGACTCTGTTTTTAAAGAATCGTCAATAATTTAAACTTCAGATCATTTCACTTTCAATAAATTTATGTAAATTCTAATTCCAATTATTACGTGAGTTCACCTCGCTTGAGCCCGGATAGCTCAGTCGGTAGAGCGTTAGGCTTTTAAAATAACGGTCCAGGGTTAGAGTACCTGTTCGGGCCATTCTGTTTTTGAAGAATCATCAATAATTTAAACTTCAGATCATTTCACTTTCAATAAATTTATGTAAATTCTAATTCCAATTATTACGGGATTTAACTTCGTTTGAGACAGGATAGCTCAGTCGGTAGAGCGTTAGGCTTTTAACCTAACGGTCCAGGGTTCGAGAACCTGTTCGGGCCATTCTGTTTTTGAAGAATCATCAATAATTTAAACTTCAGATCATTTAATTTCCAGTAAAATTATTGAAATTCTAATCCCAATTATTACGGGAGTTCATTTCGTTTCAGCTCGGATAGCTCAGTCGGTAGAGCATTAGGATTCAAACCACGGTCCAGGGTTCGACTCCTTGTTCGGGCGACTGTGTTTTTGAAGAATCATCAATAATTTTAACTTCAGATCATTTAATTTCCAGTGAAATTATTGAAATTCTAATCCCAATTATTACGGGAGTTCATTTCGTTTCAGCCCGGATAGCTCAGTCGGTAGAGCGTAAAGCTTTTAACCTAACGGTCCAGGGTTCGAGTCCCTGTTCGGGCGACTCTGTTTTTAAAGAATCGTCAATAATTTAAACTTCAGATCATTTCACTTTCAATAAATTTATGTAAATTCTAATTCCAATTATTACGTGAGTTCACCTCGCTTGAGCCCGGATAGCTCAGTCGGTAGAGCGTTAGGCTTTTAACCTAACGGTCCAGGGTTCGAGTACCTGTTCGGACCATTCTGTTTTTGAAGAATCATCAATAATTTAAACTTCAGATCATTTAATTTCCAGTAAAATTATTGAAATTCTTATTCCAATTTTTACGGGAGTTCATCTCGCTTGAGCCCGGATAGCTCAGTCGGTAGAGCGTTAGGCTTTTAACCTAACGGTCCAGGGTTCTAGTCCCTGTTCGGGCGACTGTGTTTTTGAAGAATCATCAATAATTTAAACTTCAGATCATTTAATTTCCAGTAAAATAATTGAAATTCTAATCCCAATTATTACGGGAGTTCATTTCGTTTCAGCTCGGATAGCTCAGTCGGTAGAGCGTTAGGCTTTTAACCTAACGGTCCAGGGTTCGAGTCCCTGTTCGGGCGACTCTGTTTTTAAAGAATCGTCAATAATTTAAACTTCAGACCATTTCACTTTCAATAAATTTATGTAAATTCTAATTCCAATTATTACGTGAGTTCACCTCGCTTGAGCCCGGATAGCTCAGTCGGTAGAGCGTTAAGCTTTTAACCTAACGGTCCAGGGTTAGAGTACCTGTTCGTGCCATTATGTTTTTGAAGAATCATCAATAATTTAAACTTCAGATCATTTCACTTTCAATAAATTTATGTAAATTCTAATTCCAATTATTACGGGATTTAACTTCGTTTGAGACAGGATAGCTCAGTCGGTAGAGCGTTAGGCTTTGAACCTAACGGTCCAGGGTTCGAGTCCCTGTTCGGGCGACTCGGTTTTTGAAGAATCATCAAAAATTTAAACTTCAGATCATTTAATTTCCAGTAAAATTATTGAAATTCTTATCCCAATTATTACGGGAGTTCACCTGGCTTGAGCCCGGATAGCTCAGTCGGTAGAGCGTTAGGCTTTTAACCTAACGGTCCAGGGTTCTAGTCCCTGTTCGGGCGACTGTGTTTTTGAAGAATCATCAATAATTTAAACTTCAGATCATTTAATTTCCAGTAAAATTATTGAAATTCTAATCCCAATTATTACGGGAGTTCATTTCGTTTCAGCCCGGATAGCTCAGTCGGTAGAGCGTTAGGCTTTTAACCTAACGGTCCAGGGTTCGAGTCCCTGTTCGGGCGACTCTGTTTTTAAAGAATCGTCAATAATTTAAACTTCAGATCATTTCACTTTCAATAAATTTATGTAAATTCTAATTCCAATTATTACGTGAGTTCACCTCCCTTGAGCACGGATAGCTCAGTCGGTAGAGCGTTAGGCTTTTAACCTAACGGTCCAGGGTTAGAGTACCTGTTCGGGCCATTCTGTTTTTGAAGAATCATCAATAATTTAAACTTCAGATCATTTCACTTTCAATAAATTTATGTAAATTCTAATTCCAATTATTACGGGATTTAACTTCGTTTGAGACAGGATAGCTCAGTCGGTAGAGCGTTAGGCTTTTAACCTAACGGTCCAGGGTTCGAGTCCCTGTTCGGGCGACTCGGTTTTTGAAGAATCATCAAAAATTTAAACTTCAGATCATTTAATTTCCAGTAAAATTATTGAAATTCTTATCCCAATTATTACGGGAGTTCACCTGGCTTGAGCCCGGATAGCTCAGTCGGTAGAGCGTTAGGCTTTTAACCTAACGGTCCAGGGTTCTAGTCCCTGTTCGGGCGACTGTGTTTTTGAAGAATCATCAATAATTTAAACTTCAGATCATTTAATTTCCAGTAAAATTATTGAAATTCTAATCCCAATTATTACTGGAGTTCATTTCGTTTCAGCCCGGATAGCTCAGTCGGTAGAGCGTTAGGCTTTTTACCCAACGGTCCAGGGTTCGAGTCCCTGTTCGGGCGACTCTGTTTTTAAAGAATCGTCAATAATTTAAACTTCAGATCATTTCACTTTCAATAAATTTATGTAAATTCTAATTCCAACTATTACGTGAGTTCACTTCGCTTGAGCCCGGATAGCTCAGTCGGTAGAGCGTTAGGCTTTTAACCTAACGGTCCAGGGTTCGAGAACCTGTTCGGGCCATTCTGTTTTTGAAGAATCATCAATAATTTAAACTTCAGATCATTTAATTTCCAGTAAAATTATTGAAATTCTAATCCCAATTATTACGGGAGTTCATTTCGTTTCAGCTCGGATAGCTCAGTCGGTAGAGCATTAGGATTCAAACCACGGTCCAGGGTTCGACTCCTTGTTCGGGCGACTGTGTTTTTGAAGAATCATCAATAATTTTAACTTCAGATCATTTAATTTCCAGTGAAATTATTGAAATTCTAATCCCAATTATTACGGGAGTTCATTTCGTTTCAGCCCGGATAGCTCAGTCGGTAGAGCGTAAAGCTTTTAACCTAACGGTCCAGGGTTCGAGTCCCTGTTCGGGCGACTCTGTTTTTAAAGAATCGTCAATAATTTAAACTTCAGATCATTTCACTTTCAATAAATTTATGTAAATTCTAATTCCAATTATTACGTGAGTTCACCTCGCTTGAGCCCGGATAGCTCAGTCGGTAGAGCGTTAGGCTTTTAACCTAACGGTCCGGGGTTCGAGTACCTGTTCGGGCCATTCTGTTTTTGAAGAATCATCAATAATTTAAACTTCAGATCATTTAATTTCCAGTAAAATTATTGAAATTCTTATTCCAATTTTTACGGGAGTTCATCTCGCTTGAGCCCGGATAGCTCAGTCGGTAGAGCGTTAGGCTTTTAACCTAACGGTCCAGGGTTCTAGTCCCTGTTCGGGCGACTGTGTTTTTGAAGAATCATCAATAATTTAAACTTCAGATCATTTAATTTCCAGTAAAATAATTGAAATTCTAATCCCAATTATTACGGGAGTTCATTTCGTTTCAGCTCGGATAGCTCAGTCGGTAGAGCGTTAGGCTTTTAACCTAACGGTCCAGGGTTCGAGTCCCTGTTCGGGCGACTCTGTTTTTAAAGAATCGTCAATAATTTAAACTTCAGACCATTTCACTTTCAATAAATTTATGTAAATTCTAATTCCAATTATTACGTGAGTTCACCTCGCTTGAGCCCGGATAGCTCAGTCGGTAGAGCGTTAAGCTTTTAACCTAACGGTCCAGGGTTAGAGTACCTGTTCGGGCCATTATGTTTTTGAAGAATCATCAATAATTTAAACTTCAGATCATTTCACTTTCAATAAATTTATGTAAATTCTAATTCCAATTATTACGGGATTTAACTTCGTTTGAGACAGGATAGCTCAGTCGGTAGAGCGTTAGGCTTTGAACCTAACGGTCCAGGGTTCGAGTCCCTGTTCGGGCGACTCGGTTTTTGAAGAATCATCAAAAATTTAAACTTCAGATCATTTAATTTCCAGTAAAATTATTGAAATTCTAATCCCAATTATTACTGGAGTTCATTTCGTTTCAGCCCGGATAGCTCAGTCGGTAGAGCGTTAGGCTTTTAACTTAACGGTCCAGGGTTCGAGTCCCTGTTCGGGCGACTGTGTTTTTGAAGAATCATAAATAATTTAAACTTCACATCATTTAATTTCCAGTAAAATTATTGAAATTCTAATCCCAATTATTACGGGAGTTCATTTCGCTTCAGCTCGGATAGCTCAGTCGGTAGAGCGTTAGGCTTCAAACCACGGTCCAGGGTTCGACTCCTTGTTCGGGCGACTGTGTTTTTGAAGAATCATCAATAATTTAAACTTCAGATCATTTAATTTCCAGTAAAATTATTGAAATTCTAATCCCAATTATTACGGGAGTTCTTCTCGTTTCAGCTCGGATAGCTCAGTCGGTAGAGCATTAGGATTCAAACCACGGTCCAGGGTTCGACTCCTTGTTCGGGCGACTGTGTTTTTGAAGAATCATCAATAATTTAAACTTCAGATCATTTAATTTCCAGTAAAATTATTGAAATTCTAATCCCAATTATTACGGGAGTTCATTTCGTTTCAGCCCGGATAGCTCAGTCGGTAGAGCGTTAGGCTTTTAACCTAACGGTCCAGGGTTCGAGTCCCTGTTCGGGCGACTCTGTTTTTAAAGAATCGTCAATAATTTAAACTTCAGATCATTTCACTTTCAATAAATTTATGTAAATTCTAATTCCAATTATTACGTGAGTTCACCTCCCTTGAGCACGGATAGCTCAGTCGGTAGAGCGTTAGGCTTTTAACCTAACGGTCCAGGGTTAGAGTACCTGTTCGGGCCATTCTGTTTTTGAAGAATCATCAATAATTTAAACTTCAGATCATTTCACTTTCAATAAATTTATGTAAATTCTAATTCCAATTATTACGGGATTTAACTTCGTTTGAGACAGGATAGCTCAGTCGGTAGAGCGTTAGGCTTTTAACCTAACGGTCCAGGGTTCGAGTCCCTGTTCGGGCGACTCGGTTTTTGAAGAATCATCAAAAATTTAAACTTCAGATCATTTAATTTCCAGTAAAATTATTGAAATTCTTATCCCAATTATTACGGGAGTTCACCTGGCTTGAGCCCGGATAGCTCAGTCGGTAGAGCGTTAGGCTTTTAACCTAACGGTCCAGGGTTCTAGTCCCTGTTCGGGCGACTGTGTTTTTGAAGAATCATCAATAATTTAAACTTCAGATCATTTAATTTCCAGTAAAATTATTGAAATTCTAATCCCAATTATTACTGGAGTTCATTTCGTTTCAGCCCGGATAGCTCAGTCGGTAGAGCGTTAGGCTTTTAACCCAACGGTCCAGGGTTCGAGTCCCTGTTCGGGCGACTCTGTTTTTAAAGAATCGTCAATAATTTAAACTTCAGATCATTTCACTTTCAATAAATTTATGTAAATTCTAATTCCAACTATTACGTGAGTTCACCTCGCTTGAGCCCGGATAGCTCAGTCGGTAGAGCGTTAGGCTTTTAACCTAACGGTCCAGGGTTAGAGTACCTGTTCGGGCCATTCTGTTTTTGAAGAATCATCAATAATTTAAACTTCAGATCATTTCACTTTCAATAAATTTATGTAAATTCTAATTCCAATTATTACGGGATTTAACTTCGTTTGAGACAGGATAGCTCAGTCGGTAGAGCGTTAGGCTTTTAACCTAACGGTCCAGGGTTCGAGTACCTGTTCGGGCGATTCTGTTTTTGAAGAATCATCAATAATTTAAACTTCAGATCATTTAATTTCCAGTAAAATTATTGAAATTCTTATTCCAATTATTACGGGAGTTCACCTCGCTTGAGCCCGGGTAGCTCAGTCGGTTGAGCGTTAGGCTTTTAACCTAACGGTCCAGGGTTCCACTCCTTGTTCGGGCGACTCTGTTTTTGAAGAATCATCAATAATTTAAACTTCAGATCATTTAATTTCCAGAAAAATTATTGAAATTCTAATCCCAATTATTACGGGAGTTCATTTCGTTTCAGCCCGGATAGCTCAGTCGGTAGAGCGTTAAGCTTTTAACCTAACGGTCCAGGGTTCGAGTCCCTGTTCGGGCGACTCTGTTTTTAAAGAATCGTCAATAATTTAAACTTCAGATCATTTCACTTTCAATAAATTTATGTAAATTCTAATTCCAATTATTACGTGAGTTCACCTCGCTTGAGCCCGGATAGCTCAGTCGGTAGACCGTTAGGCTTTTAACCTAACGGTCCAGGGTTCGAGTACCTGTTCGGGCCATTCTGTTTTTGAAGAATCATCAATAATTTAAACTTCAGATCATTTTATTTCCAGTAAAATTATTGAAATTCTTATTCCAATTATTACGGGAGTTCACCTCGCTTGAGCCCGGATAGCTCAGTCGGTAGAGCGTTAGGCTTTTAACCTAACGGTCCAGGGTTCTAGTCCCTGTTCGGGCGACTGTGTTTTTGAAGAATCATCAATAATTTAAACTTCAGATCATTTCACTTTCAATAAATTTATGTAAATTCTAATTCCAATTATTACGTGAGTTCACCTCGCTTGAGCCCGGATAGCTCAGTCGGTAGAGCGTTAGGCTTTTAACCTAACGGTCCAGGGTTAGAGTACCTGTTCGGGCCATTCTGTTTTTGAAGAATCATCAATAATTTAAACTTCAGATCATTTCACTTTCAATAAATTTATGTAAATTCTAATTCCAATTATTACGGGATTTAACTTCGTTTGAGACAGGATAGCTCAGTCGGTAGAGCGTTAGGCTTTTATTCTAACGGTCCAGGGTTCGAGTCCCTGTTCGGGCGACTCGGTTTTTGAAGAATCATCAAAAATTTAAACTTCAGATCATTTAATTTCCAGTAAAATTATTGAAATTCTTATCCCAATTATTACGGGAGTTCACCTGGCTTGAGCCCGGATAGCTCAGTCGGTAGAGCGTTAGGCTTTTAACCTAACGGTCCAGGGTTCTAGTCCCTGTTCGGGCGACTGTGTTTTTGAAGAATCATCAATAATTTAAACTTCAGATCATTTAATTTCCAGTAAAATTATTGAAATTCTAATCCCAATTATTACTGGAGTTCATTTCGTTTCAGCCCGGATAGCTCAGTCGGTAGAGCGTTAGGCTTTTAACCCAACGGTCCAGGGTTCGAGTCCCTGTTCGGGCGACTCTGTTTTTAAAGAATCGTCAATAATTTAAACTTCAGATCATTTCACTTTCAATAAATTTATGTAAATTCTAATTCCAACTATTACGTGAGTTCACCTCGCTTGAGCCCGGATAGCTCAGTCGGTAGAGCGTTAGGCTTTTAACCTAACGGTCCAGGGTTAGAGTACCTGTTCGGGCCATTCTGTTTTTGAAGAATCATCAATAATTTAAACTTCAGATCATTTCACTTTCAATAAATTTATGTAAATTCTAATTCCAATTATTACGGGATTTAACTTCGTTTGAGACAGGATAGCTCAGTCGGTAGAGCGTTAGGCTTTTAACCTAACGGTCCAGGGTTCGAGTACCTGTTCGGGCGATTCTGTTTTTGAAGAATCATCAATAATTTAAACTTCAGATCATTTAATTTCCAGTAAAATTATTGAAATTCTTATTCCAATTATTACGGGAGTTCACCTCGCTTGAGCCCGGGTAGCTCAGTCGGTTGAGCGTTAGGCTTTTAACCTAACGGTCCAGGGTTCCACTCCTTGTTCGGGCGACTGTGTTTTTGAAGAATCATCAATAATTTAAACTTCAGATCATTTAATTTCCAGAAAAATTATTGAAATTCTAATCCCAATTATTACGGGAGTTCATTTCGTTTCAGCCCGGATAGCTCAGTCGGTAGAGCGTTAAGCTTTTAACCTAACGGTCCAGGGTTCGAGTCCCTGTTCGGGCGACTCTGTTTTTAAAGAATCGTCAATAATTTAAACTTCAGATCATTTCACTTTCAATAAATTTATGTAAATTCTAATTCCAATTATTACGTGAGTTCACCTCGCTTGAGCCCGGATAGCTCAGTCGGTAGACCGTTAGGCTTTTAACCTAACGGTCCAGGGTTCGAGTACCTGTTCGGGCCATTCTGTTTTTGAAGAATCATCAATAATTTAAACTTCAGATCATTTTATTTCCAGTAAAATTATTGAAATTCTTATTCCAATTATTACGGGAGTTCACCTCGCTTGAGCCCGGATAGCTCAGTCGGTAGAGCGTTAGGCTTTTAACCTAACGGTCCAGGGTTCTAGTCCCTGTTCGGGCGACTGTGTTTTTGAAGAATCATCAATAATTTAAACTTCAGATCATTTCACTTTCAATAAATTTATGTAAATTCTAATTCCAATTATTACGTGAGTTCACCTCGCTTGAGCCCGGATAGCTCAGTCGGTAGAGCGTTAGGCTTTTAACCTAACGGTCCAGGGTTAGAGTACCTGTTCGGGCCATTCTGTTTTTGAAGAATCATCAATAATTTAAACTTCAGATCATTTCACTTTCAATAAATTTATGTAAATTCTAATTCCAATTATTACGGGATTTAACTTCGTTTGAGACAGGATAGCTCAGACGGTAGAGCGTTAGGCTTTTAACCTAACGGTCCAGGGTTCGAGTCCCTGTTCGGGCGACTCGGTTTTTGAAGAATCATCAAAAATTTAAACTTCAGATCATTTAATTTCCAGTAAAATTATTGAAATTCTTATCCCAATTATTTCGGGAGTTCACCTGGCTTGAGCCCGGATAGCTCAGTCGGTAGAGCGTTAGGCTTTTAACCTAACGGTCCAGGGTTCTAGTCCCTGTTCGGGCGACTGTGTTTTTGAAGAATCATCAATAATTTAAACTTCAGATCATTTAATTTCCAGTAAAATTATTGAAATTCTAATCCCAATTATTACTGGAGTTCATTTCGTTTCAGCCCGGATAGCTCAGTCGGTAGAGCGTTAGGCTTTTAACCTAACGGTCCAGGGTTAGAGTACCTGTTCGGGCCATTATGTTTTTGAAGAATCATCAATAATTTAAACTTCAGATCATTTCACTTTCAATAAATTTATGTAAATTCTAATTCCAATTATTACGTGAGTTCACCTCGCTTGAGCCCGGATAGCTCAGTCGGTAGAGCGTTAGGCTTTTAACCTAACGGTCCAGGGTTAGAGTACCTGTTCGGGCCATTCTGTTTTTGAAGAATCATCAATAATTTAAACTTCAGATCATTTCACTTTCAATAAATTTATGTAAATTCTAATTCCAATTATTACGGGATTTAACTTCGTTTGAGACAGGATAGCTCAGTCGGTAGAGCGTTAGGCTTTTAACCTAACGGTCCAGGGTTCGAGTCCCTGTTCGGGCGACTCGGTTTTTGAAGAATCATCAAAAATTTAAACTTCAGATCATTTAATTTCCAGTAAAATTATTGAAATTCTTATCCCAATTATTACGGGAGTTCACCTGGCTTGAGCCCGGATAGCTCAGTCGGTAGAGCGTTAGGCTTTTAACCTAACGGTCCAGGTTTCTAGTCCCTGTTCGGGCGACTGTGTTTGTGAAGAATCATCAATAATTTAAACTTCAGATCATTTAATTTCCAGTAAAATTATTGAAATTCTAATCCCAATTATTACGGGAGTTCATTTCGTTTCAGCCCGGATAGCTCAGTCGGTAGAGCGTTAGGCTTTTAACCTAACGGTCCAGGGTTCGAGTCCCTGTTCGGGCGACTCTGTTTTTAAAGAATCGTCAATAATTTAAACTTCAGATCATTTCACTTTCAATAAATTTATGTAAATTCTAATTCCAATTATTACGTGAGTTCACCTCGCTTGAGCCCGGATAGCTCAGTCGGTAGAGCGTTAGGCTTTTAACCTAACGGTCCAGGGTTCGAGTACCTGTTCGGGCCATTCTGTTTTTGAAGAATCATCAATAATTTAAACTTCAGATCATTTTATTTCCAGTAAAATTATTGAAATTCTTATTCCAATTATTACGGGAGTTCACCTCGCTTGAGCCCGGATAGCTCAGTCGGTAGAGCGTTAGGCTTTTAACCTAACGGTCCAGGGTTCTAGTCCCTGTTCGGGCGACTGTGTTTTTGAAGAATCATCAATAATTTAAACTTCAGATCATTTCACTTTCAATAAATTTGTGTAAATTCTAATTCCAATTATTACGTGAGTTCACCTCGCTTGAGCCCGGATAGCTCAGTCGGTAGAGCGTTAGGCTTTTAACCTAACGGTCCAGGGTTAGAGTACCTGTTCGGGCCATTCTGTTTTTAAAGAATCGTCAATAATTTAAACTTCAGATCATTTCACTTTCAATAAATTTATGTAAATTCTAATTCCAACTATTACGTGAGATCACCTCGCTTGAGCCCGGATAGCTCAGTCGGTAGAGCGTTAGGCTTTTAACCTAACGGTCCAGGGTTAGAGTACCTGTTCAGGCCATTCTGTTTTTGAAGAATCATCAATAATTTAAACTTCAGATCATTTCACTTTCAATAAATTTATGTAAATTCTAATTCCAATTATTACGGGATTTAACTTCGTTTGAGACAGGATAGCTCAGTCGGTAGAGCGTTAGGCTTTTAACCTAACGGTCCAGGGTTCGAGTACCTGTTCGGGCGATTCTGTTTTTGAAGAATCATCAATAATTTAAACTTCGGATCATTTAATTTCCAGTAAAATTATTGAAATTCTTATTCCAATTATTACGGGAGTTCACCTCGCTTGAGCCCGGGTAGCTCAGTCGGTAGAGCGTTAGGCTTTTAACCTAACGGTCCAGGGTTCGAGTCCCTGTTCGGGCGACTGTGTTTTTGAAGAATCATCAATAATTTAAACTTCAGATCATTTAATTTCCAGTAAAATTATTGAAATTCTAATCCCAATTATTACGGGAGTTCATTTCGTTTCAGCTCGGATAGCTCAGTCGGTAGAGCATTAGGATTCAAACCACGGTCCAGGGTTCGACTCCTTGTTCGGGCGACTGTGTTTTTGAAGAATCATCAATAATTTAAACTTCAGATCATTTAATTTCCAGTAAAATTATTGAAATTCTAATCCCAATTATTACGGGAGTTCATTTCGTTTCAGCCCGGATAGCTCAGTCGGTAGAGCTTTAAGCTTTTAACCTAACAGTCCAGGGTTCGAGTCCCTGTTCGGGCGATTCTGTTTTTGAAGAATCATCAATAATTTAAACTTCAGATCATTTAATTTCCAGTAAAATTATTGAAATTCTTATTCCAATTATTACGGGAGTTCACCTCGCTTGAGCCCGGGTAGCTCAGTCGGTAGAGCGTTAGGCTTTTAACCTAACGGTCCAGGGTTCGAGTCCCTGTTCGGGCGACTCTGTTTTTAAAGAATCGTCAATAATTTAAACTTCAGATCATTTCACTTTCAATAAATTTATGTAAATTCTAATTCCATTTATTACGTGAGTTCACCTCGCTTGAGCCCGGATAGCTCAGTCGGTAGAGCGTTAGGCTTTTAACCTAACGGTTCAGGGTTCGAGTACCTGTTCGGGCCATTCTGTTTTTGAAGAATCATCAATAATTTAAACTTCAGATCATTTCACTTTCAATAAATTTATGTAAATTCTAATTCCAATTATTACGGGATTTAACTTCGTTTGAGACAGGATAGCTCAGTCGGTAGAGCGTTAGGCTTTTAACCTAACGGTCCAGGGTTCGAGTACCTGTTCGGGCGATTCTGTTTTTGAAGAATCATCAATAATTTAAACTTCGGATCATTTAATTTCCAGTAAAATTATTGAAATTCTTATTCCAATTATTACGGGAGTTCACCTCGCTTGAGCCCGGGTAGCTCAGTCGGTAGAGCGTTAGGCTTTTAACCTAACGGTCCAGGGTTCGAGTCCCTGTTCGGGCGACTGTGTTTTTGAAGAATCATCAATAATTTAAACTTCAGATCATTTAATTTCCAGTAAAATTATTGAAATTCTAATCCCAATTATTACGGGAGTTCATTTCGTTTCAGCTCGGATAGCTCAGTCGGTAGAGCATTAGGATTCAAACCACGGTCCAGGGTTCGACTCCTTGTTCGGGCGACTGTGTTTTTGAAGAATCATCAATAATTTAAACTTCAGATCATTTAATTTCCAGTAAAATTATTGAAATTCTAATCCCAATTATTACGGGAGTTCATTTCGTTTCAGCCCGGATAGCTCAGTCGGTAGAGCTTTAAGCTTTTAACCTAACAGTCCAGGGTTCGAGTCCCTGTTCGGGCGATTCTGTTTTTGAAGAATCATCAATAATTTAAACTTCAGATCATTTAATTTCCAGTAAAATTATTGAAATTCTTATTCCAATTATTACGGGAGTTCACCTCGCTTGAGCCCGGGTAGCTCAGTCGGTAGAGCGTTAGGCTTTTAACCTAACGGTCCAGGGTTCGAGTCCCTGTTCGGGCGACTCTGTTTTTAAAGAATCGTCAATAATTTAAACTTCAGATCATTTCACTTTCAATAAATTTATGTAAATTCTAATTCCATTTATTACGTGAGTTCACCTCGCTTGAGCCCGGATAGCTCAGTCGGTAGAGCGTTAGGCTTTTAACCTAACGGTTCAGGGTTCGAGTACCTGTTCGGGCCATTCTGTTTTTGAAGAATCATCAATAATTTAAACTTCAGATCATTTCACTTTCAATAAATTTATGTAAATTCTAATTCCAATTATTACGGGATTTAACTTCGTTTGAGACAGGATAGCTCAGTCGGTAGAGCGTTAGGCTTTTAACCTAACGGTCCAGGGTTCGAGTACCTGTTCGGGCGATTCTGTTTTTGAAGAATCATCAATAATTTAAACTTCGGATCATTTAATTTCCAGTAAAATTATTGAAATTCTTATTCCAATTATTACGGGAGTTCACCTCGCTTGAGCCCGGGTAGCTCAGTCGGTAGAGCGTTAGGCTTTTAACCTAACGGTCCAGGGTTCGAGTCCCTGTTCGGGCGACTGTGTTTTTGAAGAATCATCAATAATTTAAACTTCAGATCATTTAATTTCCAGTAAAATTATTGAAATTCTAATCCCAATTATTACGGGAGTTCATTTCGTTTCAGCTCGGATAGCTCAGTCGGTAGAGCATTATTATTCAAACCACGGTCCAGGGTTCGACTCCTTGTTCGGGCGACTGTGTTTTTGAAGAATCATCAATAATTTAAACTTCAGATCATTTAATTTCCAGTAAAATTATTGAAATTCTAATCCCAATTATTACGGGAGTTCATTACGTTTCAGCCCGGATAGCTCAGTCGGTAGAGCTTTAAGCTTTTAACCTAACGGTCCAGGGTTCGAGTCCCTGTTCGGGCGATTCTGTTTTTGAAGAATCATCAATAATTTAAACTTCAGATCATTTAATTTCCAGTAAAATTATTGAAATTCTTATTCCAATTATTACGGGAGTTCACCTCGCTTGAGCCCGGGTAGCTCAGTCGGTAGAGCGTTAGGCTTTTAACCTAACGGTCCAGGGTTCGAGTCCCTGTTCGGGCGACTCTGTTTTTAAAGAATCGTCAATAATTTAAACTTCAGATCATTTCACTTTCAATAAATTTATGTAAATTCTAATTCCAATTATTACGTGAGTTCACCTCGCTTGAGCCCGGATAGCTCAGTCGGTAGAGCGTTAGGCTTTTAACCTAACGGTTCAGGGTTCGAGTACCTGTTCGGGCCATTCTGTTTTTGAAGAATCATCAATAATTTAAACTTCAGATCATTTCACTTTCAATAAATTTATGTAAATTCTAATTCCAATTATTACGGGATTTAACTTCGTTTGAGACAGGATAGCTCAGTCGGTAGAGCGTTACGGTTTTAACCTAACGGTCCAGGGTTCGAGTACCTGTTCGGGCGACTGTGTTTTTGAAGAATCATCAATAATTTAAACTTCAGATCATTTAATTTCCAGTAAAATTATTGAAATTCTTATTCCAATTATTACGGGAGTTCACCTCGCTTGAGCCCGGGTAGCTCAGTCGGTAGAGCGTTAGGCTTTTAACCTAACGGTCCAGGGTTCGAGTCCCTGTTCGGGCGACTGTGTTTTTGAAGAATCATCAATAATTTAAACTTCAGATCATTTAATTTCCAGTAAAATTATTGAAATTCTAATCCCAATTATTACGGGAGTTCATTTCGTTTCAGCTCGGATAGCTCAGTCGGTAGAGCATTAGGATTCAAACCACGGTCCAGGGTTCGACTCCTTGTTCGGGCGACTGTGTTTTTGAAGAATCATCAATAATTTAAACTTCAGATCATTTAATTTCCAGTAAAATTATTGAAATTCTAATCCCAATTATTACGGGAGTTCATTTCGTTTCAGCCCGGATAGCTCAGTCGGTAGAGCTTTAAGCTTTTAACCTAACGGTCCAGGGTTCGAGTCCCTGTTCGGGCGATTCTGTTTTTGAAGAATCATCAATAATTTAAACTTCAGATCATTTAATTTCCAGTAAAATTATTGAAATTCTTATTCCAATTATTACGGGAGTTCACCTCGCTTGAGCCCGGGTAGCTCAGTCGGTAGAGCGTTAGGCTTTTAACCTAACGGTCCAGGGTTCGAGTCCCTGTTCGGGCGACTCTGTTTTTAAAGAATCGTCAATAATTTAAACTTCAGATCATTTCACTTTCAATAAATTTATGTAAATTCTAATTCCAATTATTACGTGAGTTCACCTCGCTTGAGCCCGGATAGCTCAGTCGGTAGAGCGTTAGGCTTTTAACCTAACGGTTCAGGGTTCGAGTACCTGTTCGGGCCATTCTGTTTTTGAAGAATCATCAATAATTTAAACTTCAGATCATTTCACTTTCAATAAATTTATGTAAATTCTAATTCCAATTATTACGGGATTTAACTTCGTTTGAGACAGGATAGCTCAGTCGGTAGAGCGTTACGGTTTTAACCTAACGGTCCAGGGTTCGAGTACCTGTTCGGGCGACTGTGTTTTTGAAGAATCATCAATAATTTAAACTTCAGATCATTTAATTTCCAGTAAAATTATTGAAATTCTAATCCCAATTATTACGGGAGTTCATTTCGTTTCAGCTCGGATAGCTCAGTCGGTAGAGCGTTAGGCTTCAAACCACGGTCCAGGGTTCGACTCCTTGTTCGGGCGACTGTGTTTTTGAAGAATCATCAATAATTTAAACTTCAGATCATTTAATTTCCAGTAAAATTATTGAAATTCTAATCCCAATTATTACGGGAGTTCATTTCGTTTCAGCCCGGATAGCTCATTCGGTAGAGCGTTAAGCTTTTAACCTAACGGTCCAGGGTTCGAGTCCCTGTTCGGGCGACTCTGTTTTTAAAGAATCGTCAATAATTTAAACTTCAGATCATTTCACTTTCAATAAATTTATGTAAATTCTAATTCCAGTTATTACGTGAGTTCACCTCGCTTGAGCCCGGATAGCTCAGTCGGTAGAGCGTTAGGCTTTTAACCTAACGGTCCAGGGTTCGAGTACCTGTTCGGGCCATTCTGTTTTTGAAGAATCATCAATAATTTAAACTTCAGATCATTTCACTTTCAATAAATTTATGTAAATTCTAATTCCAATTATTACGGGATTTAACTTCGTTTGAGACAGGATAGCTCAGTCGGTAGAGCGTTAGGCTTTTAACCTAACGGTCCAGGGTTCGAGTCCCTGTTCGGGCGACTCTGTTTTTGAAGAATCATCAAAAATTTAAACTTCAGATCATTTAATTTCCAGTAAAATTATTGAAATTCTTATCCCAATTATTACGGGAGTTCACCTGGCTTGAGCCCGGATAGCTCAGTCGGTAGAGCGTTAGGCTTTTAACCTAACGGTCCAGGTTTCTAAATCCTGTTCGGGCGACTGTGTTTTTGAAGAATCATCAATAATTTAAACTTCAGATAATTTAATTTCAAGTAATATTATTGAAATTCTAATCCCAATTATTACGGGAGTTCATTTCGTTTCAGCCCGGATAGCTCAGTCGGTAGAGCATTAGGCTTTTAACCTAACGGTCCAGGGTTCGAGTCCCTGTTCGGGCGACTCTGTTTTTAAAGAATCGTCAATAATTTAAACTTCAGATCATTTCACTTTCAATAAATTTATGTAAATTCTAATTCCAATTATTACGGGATTTAACTTCGTTTGAGACAGGATAGCTCAGTCGGTAGAGCGTTAGGCTGTTTAACCTAACGGTCCAGGGTTCGAGTCCCTGTTCGGGCGACTCTGTTTTTGAAGAATCATCAATAATTTAAACTTCAGATCATTTAATTTCCAGTAAATTATTGAAATTCTTATTCCAATTATTTCGGGAGTTCACCTCGCTTGAGCCCAGATAGCTCAGTCGGTAGAGCGTTAGGCTTTTAACCTTACGGTAAAGGGTTCGAGTCCCTGTTCGGGCGACTGTGTTTTTGAAGAATCATCAATAATTTAAACTTCAGATCATTTAATTTCCAGTAAAATTATCGAAATTCTAATCCCAATTATTACGGGAGTTCATTTCGTTTCAGCTCGGATAGCTCAGTCGGTAGAGCGTTAGGCTTCAAACCACGGTCCAGGGTTCGATTCCTTGTTCGGGCGACTCTTTTTTTAAAGAATCATCAATAATTTAAATTTCAGATCATTTAATTTCCAGTAAAATTATTGAAATTCTTATCCCAATTATTACGGGAGTTCACCTCGCTTGAGCCCGGATAGCTCAGTCGGTAGAGCGTTAGGCTTTTAACCTAACGGTCCAGGGTTCGAGTCCCTGTTCGGGCGACTGTGTTTTTGAAGAATCATCAATAATTTAAACTTCAGATCATTTAATTTCCAGTAAAATTATTGAAATTCTTATCCCAATTATTACGGGAGTTCACCTCGCTTGAGCCCGGATAGCTCAGTCGGTAGAGCGTTAGGCTTTTAACCTAACGGTCCAGAGTTCGAGTCCCTGTTCGGGCGACTGTGTTTTTGAAGAATCATCAATAATTTAAACTTCAGATCATTTAATTTCCAGTAAAATTATTGAAATTCTAATCCCAATTATTACGGGAGTTCATTTCGCTTCAGCTCGGATAGCTCAGTCGGTAGAGCGTTAGGCTTCAAACCACGGTCCAGGGTTCGACTCCTTGTTCGGGCGACTGTGTTTTTGAAGAATCATCAATAATTTAAACTTCAGATCATTTAATTTCCAGTAAAATTATTGAAATTCTAATCCCAATTATTACGGGAGTTCATTTCGTTTCAGCCCGGATAGCTCAGTCGGTAGAGCGTTAAGCTTTTAACCTAACGGTCCAGGGTTCGAGTCCCTGTTCGGGCGACTCTGTTTTTGAAGAATCATCAATAATTTAAACTTCAGATCATTTAATTTCCAGTAAAATTATTGAAATTCTTATTCCAATTATTACGGGAGTTCACTTCGCTTGAGCCCAGATAGCTCAGTCGGTAGAGCGTTAGGCTTTTAACCTAACGGTAAAGGGTTCGAGTCCCTGTTCGGGCGACTGTGTTTTTGAAGAATCATCAATAATTTAAACTTCAGATCATTTAATTTCCAGTAAAATTATTGAAATTCTAATCCCAATTATTACGGGAGTTCATTTCGTTTCAGCTCGGATAGCTCAGTCGGTAGAGCGTTAGGCTTCAAACCACGGTCCAGGGTTCGACTCCTTTTTCGGGCGACTCTTTTTTTAAAGAATCATCAATAATTTAAACTTCAGATCATTTAATTTCCAGTAAAATTATTGAAATTCTTATCCCAATTATTACGGGAGTTCACCTCGCTTGAGCCAGGATAGCTCAGTCGGTAGAGCGTTAGGCTTTTAACCTAACGGTCCAGGGTTCGAGTCCCTGTTCGGGCGACTGTGTTTTTGAAGAATCATCAATAATTTAAACTTCAGATCATTTAATTTCCAGTAAAATTATTGAAATTCTAATCCCAATTATTACGGGAGTTCATTTCGTTTCAGCTCGGATAGCTCAGTCGGTAGAGCGTTAGGCTTCAAACCACGGTCCAGGGTTCGACTCCTTGTTCGGGCGACTGTGTTTTTGAAGAATCATCAATAATTTAAACTTCAGATCATTTAATTTCCAGTAAAATTATTGAAATTCTAATCCCAATTATTACGGGAGTTCATTTCGTTTCAGCTCGGATAGCTCAGTCGGTAGAACATTAGGATTCAAACCACGGTCCAGGGTTCGACTCCTTGTTCGGGCGACTGTGTTTTTGAAGAATCATCAATAATTTAAACTTCAGATCATTTAATTTCCAGTAAAATTATTGAAATTCTAATCCCAATTATTACGGGAGTTCATTTCGTTTCAGCCCGGATAGCTCAGTCGGTAGAGCGTTAAGCTTTTAACTTAACGGTCCAGGGTTCGATTCCCTGTTCGGGCGACTCTGTTTTTAAAGAATCGTCAATAATTTAAACTTCAGATCATTTCACTTTCAATAAATTTATGTAAATTCTAATTCCAATTATTACGTGAGTTCACCTCGCTTGAGCCCGGATAGCTCAGTCGGTAGAGCGTTAGGCTTTTAACCTAACGGTCCAGGGTTCGACTCCTTGTTCGGGCGACTGTGTTTTTGAAGAATCATCAATAATTTAAACTTCAGATCATTTAATTTCCAGTAAAATTATTGAAATTCTAATCCCAATTATTACGGGAGTTCATTTCGTTTCAGCTCGGATAGCTCAGTCGGTAGAGCATTAGGATTCAAACCACGATCCAGGGTTCGACTCCTTGTTCGGGCGACTGTGTTTTTGAAGAATCATCAATAATTTAAACTTCAGATCATTTAATTTCCAGTAAAATTATTGAAATTCTAATCCCAATTATTACGGGAGTTCATTTCGTTTCAGCCCGGATAGCTCAGTCGGTAGAGCGTTAAGCTTTTAACCTAACGGTCCAGGGTTCGAGTCCCTGTTCGGGCGACTCTGTTTTTAAAGAATCGTCAATAATTTAAACTTCAGATCATTTCACTTTCAATAAATTTATGTAAATTCTAATTCCAATTATTACGTGAGTTCACCTCGCTTGAGCCCGGATAGCTCAGTCGGTAGAGCGTTAGGCTTTTAACCTAACGGTCCAGGGTTCGACTCCTTGTTCAGGCGACTGTGTTTTTGAAGAATCATCAATAATTTAAACTTCAGATCATTTAATTTCCAGTACAATTATTGAAATTCTAATCCCAATTATTACGGGAGTTCATTTCGTTTCAGCTCGGATAGCTCAGTCGGTAGAGCATTAGGATTCAAACCACGGTCCAGGGTTCGACTCCTTGTTCGGGCGACTGTGTTTTTGAAGAATCATCAATAATTTAAACTTCAGATCATTTAATTTCCAGTAAAATTATTGAAATTCTAATCCCAATTATTACGGGAGTTCATTTCGTTTCAGCCCGGATAGCTCAGTCGGTAGAGCGTTAAGCTTTTAACCTAACGGTCCAGGGTTCGAGTCCCTGTTCGGGCGACTGTGTTTTTGAAGAATCATCAATAATTTAAACTTCAGATCATTTAATTTCCAGTAAAATTATTGAAATTCTAATCCCAATTATTACGGGAGTTCATTTCGTTTCAGCTCGGATAGCTCAGTCGGTAGAGCATTAGGATTCAAACCACGGTCCAGGGTTCGACTCCTTGTTCGGGCGACTGTGTTTTTGAAGAATCATCAATAATTTAAACTTCAGATCATTTAATTTCCAGTAAAATTATTGAAATTCTAATCCCAATTATTACGGGAGTTCATTTCGTTTCAGCCCGGATAGCTCAGTCGGTAGAGCGTTAAGCTTTTAACTTAACGGTCCAGGGTTCGAGTCCCTGTTCGGGCGACTCTGTTTTTAAAGAATCGTCAATAATTTAAACTTCAGATCATTTCACTTTCAATAAATTTATGTAAATTCTAATTCCAATTATTACGTGAGTTCACCTCGCTTGAGCCCGGATAGCTCAGTCGGTAGAGCGTTAGGCTTTTAACCTAACGGTCCAGGGTTCGAGTCCCTGTTCGGGCGACTGTGTTTTTGAAGAATCATCAATAATTTAAACTTCAGATCATTTAATTTCCAGTAAAATTATTGAAATTCTTATCCCAATTATTACGGGAGTTCACCTCGCTTGAGCCCGGATAGCTCAGTCGGTAGAGCGTTAAGCTTTTAACCTAACGGTCCAGGGTTCGAGTCCCTGTTCGGGCGACTCTGTTTTTAAAGAATCGTCAATAATTTAAACTTCAGATCATTTCACTTTCAATAAATTTATGTAAATTCTAATTCCAATTATTACGTGAGTTCACCTCGCTTGAGCCCGGATAGCTCAGTCGGTAGAGCGTTAGGCTTTTAACCTAACGGTCCAGGGTTCGACTCCTTGTTCGGGCGACTGTGTTTTTGAAGAATCATCAATAATTTAAACTTCAGATCATTTAATTTCCAGTAAAATTATTGAAATTCTAATCCCAATTATTACGGGAGTTCATTTCGTTTCAGCTCGGATAGCTCAGTCGGTAGAGCATTAGGATTCAAACCACGGTCCAGGGTTCGACTCCTTGTTCGGGCGACTGTGTTTTTGAAGAATCATCAATAATTTAAACTTCAGATCATTTAATTTCCAGTAAAATTATTGAAATTCTAATCCCAATTATTACGGGAGTTCACTTCGTTTCAGCCCGGATAGCTCAGTCGGTAGAGCGTTAAGCTTTTAACCTAACGGTCCAGGGTTCGAGTCCCTGTTCGGGCGACTCTGTTTTTAAAGAATCGTCAATAATTTAAACTTCAGATCATTTCACTTTCAATAAATTTATGTAAATTCTAATTCCAATTATTACGTGAGTTCACCTCGCTTGAGCCCGGATAGCTCAGTCGGTAGAGCGTTAGGCTTTTAACCTAACGGTCCAGGGTTCGACTCCTTGTTCAGGCGACTGTGTTTTTGAAGAATCATCAATAATTTAAACTTCAGATCATTTAATTTCCAGTACAATTATTGAAATTCTAATCCCAATTATTACGGGAGTTCATTTCGTTTCAGCTCGGATAGCTCAGTCGGTAGAGCATTAGGATTCAAACCACGGTCCAGGGTTCGACTCCTTGTTCGGGCGACTGTGTTTTTGAAGAATCATCAGTAATTTAAACTTCAGATCATTTAATTTCCAGTAAAATTATTGAAATTCTAATCCCAATTATTACGGGAGTTCATTTCGTTTCAGCCCGGATAGCTCAGTCGGTAGAGCGTTAAGCTTTTAACCTAACGGTCCAGGGTTCGAGTCCCTGTTCGGGCGACTGTGTTTTTGAAGAATCATCAATAATTTAAACTTCAGATCATTTAATTTCCAGTAAAATTATTGAAATTCTAATCCCAATTATTACGGGAGTTCATTTCGTTTCAGCTCGGATAGCTCAGTCGGTAGAGCATTAGGATTCAAACCACGGTCCAGGGTTCGACTCCTTGTTCGGGCGACTGTGTTTTTGAAGAATCATCAATAATTTAAACTTCAGATCATTTAATTTCCAGTAAAATTATTGAAATTCTAATCCCAATTATTACGGGAGTTCATTTCGTTTCAGCCCGGATAGCTCAGTCGGTAGAGCGTTAAGCTTTTAACTTAACGGTCCAGGGTTCGAGTCCCTGTTCGGGCGACTCTGTTTTTAAAGAATCGTCAATAATTTAAACTTCAGATCATTTCACTTTCAATAAATTTATGTAAATTCTAATTCCAATTATTACGTGAGTTCACCTCGCTTGAGCCCGGATAGCTCAGTCGGTAGAGCGTTAGGCTTTTAACCTAACGGTCCAGGGTTCGAGTCCCTGTTCGGGCGACTGTGTTTTTGAAGAATCATCAATAATTTAATCTTCAGATCATTTAATTTCCAGTAAAATTATTGAAATTCTTATCCCAATTATTACGGGAGTTCACCTCGCTTGAGCCCGGATAGCTCAGTCGGTAGAGCGTTAAGCTTTTAACCTAACGGTCCAGGGTTCGAGTCCCTGTTCGGGCGACTCTGTTTTTAAAGAATCGTCAATAATTTAAACTTCAGATCATTTCACTTTCAATAAATTTATGTAAATTCTAATTCCAATTATTACGTGAGTTCACCTCGCTTGAGCCCGGATAGCTCAGTCGGTAGAGCGTTAGGCTTTTAACCTAACGGTCCAGGGTTCGACTCCTTGTTCGGGCGACTGTGTTTTTGAAGAATCATCAATAATTTAAACTTCAGATCATTTAATTTCCAGTAAAATTATTGAAATTCTAATCCCAATTATTACGGGAGTTCACTTCGTTTCAGCCCGGATAGCTCAGTCGGTAGAGCGTTAAGCTTTTAACCTAACGGTCCAGGGTTCGAGTCCCTGTTCGGGCGACTCTGTTTTTAAAGAATCGTCAATAATTTAAACTTCAGATCATTTCACTTTCAATAAATTTATGTAAATTCTAATTCCAATTATTACGTGAGTTCACCTCGCTTGAGCCCGGATAGCTCAGTCGGTAGAGCGTTAGGCTTTTAACCTAACGGTCCAGGGTTCGAGTCCCTGTTCGGGCGACTGTGTTTTTGAAGAATCATCAATAATTTAAACTTCAGATCATTTAATTTCCAGTAAAATTATTGAAATTCTAATCCCAATTATTACGGGAGTTCATTTCGTTTCAGCTCGGATAGCTCAGTCGGTAGAGCATTAGGATTCAAACCACGGTCCAGGGTTCGACTCCTTGTTCGGGCGACTGTGTTTTTGAAGAATCATCAATAATTTAAACTTCAGATCATTTAATTTCCAGTAAAATTATTGAAATTCTAATCCCAATTATTACGGGAGTTCATTTCGTTTCAGCCCGGATAGCTCAGTCGGTAGAGCGTTAAGCTTTTAACTTAACGGTCCAGGGTTCGAGTCCCTGTTCGGGCGACTCTGTTTTTAAAGAATCGTCAATAATTTAAACTTCAGATCATTTCACTTTCAATAAATTTATGTAAATTCTAATTCCAATTATTACGTGAGTTCACCTCGCTTGAGCCCGGATAGCTCAGTCGGTAGAGCGTTAGGCTTTTAACCTAACGGTCCAGGGTTCGAGTCCCTGTTCGGGCGACTGTGTTTTTGAAGAATCATCAATAATTTAAACTTCAGATCATTTAATTTCCAGTAAAATTATTGAAATTCTTATCCCAATTATTACGGGAGTTCACCTCGCTTGAGCCCGGATAGCTCAGTCGGTAGAGCGTTAAGCTTTTAACCTAACGGTCCAGGGTTCGAGTCCCTGTTCGGGCGACTCTGTTTTTAAAGAATCGTCAATAATTTAAACTTCAGATCATTTCACTTTCAATAAATTTATGTAAATTCTAATTCCAATTATTACGTGAGTTCACCTCGCTTGAGCCCGGATAGCTCAGTCGGTAGAGCGTTAGGCTTTTAACCTAACGGTCCAGGGTTCGACTCCTTGTTCGGGCGACTGTGTTTTTGAAGAATCATCAATAATTTAAACTTCAGATCATTTAATTTCCAGTAAAATTATTGAAATTCTAATCCCAATTATTACGGGAGTTCACTTCGTTTCAGCCCGGATAGCTCAGTCGGTAGAGCGTTAAGCTTTTAACCTAACGGTCCAGGGTTCGAGTCCCTGTTCGGGCGACTCTGTTTTTAAAGAATCGTCAATAATTTAAACTTCAGATCATTTCACTTTCAATAAATTTATGTAAATTCTAATTCCAATTATTACGTGAGTTCACCTCGCTTGAGCCCGGATAGCTCAGTCGGTAGAGCGTTAGGCTTTTAACCTAACGGTCCAGGGTTCGAGTCCCTGTTCGGGCGACTGTGTTTTTGAAGAATCATCAATAATTTAAACTTCAGATCATTTAATTTCCAGTAAAATTATTGAAATTCTTATCCCAATTATTACGGGAGTTCACCTCGCTTGAGCCCGGATAGCTCAGTCGGTAGAGCGTTAAGCTTTTAACCTAACGGTCCAGGGTTCGAGTCCCTGTTCGGGCGACTCTGTTTTTAAAGAATCGTCAGTAATTTAAACTTTAGATCATTTCACTTTCAATAAATTTATGTAAATTCTAATTCCAATTATTACGTGAGTTCACCTCGCTTGAGCCCGGATAGCTCAGTCGGTAGAGCGTTAGGCTTTTAACCTAACGGTCCAGGGTTCGAGTCCCTGTTCGGGCGACTGTGTTTTTGAAGAATCATCAATAATTTAAACTTCAGATCATTTAATTTCCAGTAAAATTATTGAAATTCTTATCCCAATTATTACGGGAGTTCACCTCGCTTGAGCCCGGATAGCTCAGTCGGTAGAGCGTTAGGCTTTTAACCTAACGGTCCAGGGTTCGAGTCCCTGTTCGGGCGACTGTGTTTTTGAAGAATCATCAATAATTTAAACTTCAGATCATTTAATTTCCAGTAAAATTATTGAAATTCTTATCCCAATTATTACGTGAGTTCACCTCGCTTGAGCCCGGATAGCTCAGTCGGTAGAGCGTTAGGCTTTTAACCTAACGGTCCAGGGTTCGACTCCTTGTTCAGGCGACTGTGTTTTTGAAGAATCATCAATAATTTAAACTTCAGATCATTTAATTTCCAGTACAATTATTGAAATTCTAATCCCAATTATTACGGGAGTTCATTTCGTTTCAGCTCGGATAGCTCAGTCGGTAGAGCATTAGGATTCAAACCACGGTCCAGGGTTCGACTCCTTGTTCGGGCGACTGTGTTTTTGAAGAATCATCAGTAATTTAAACTTCAGATCATTTAATTTCCAGTAAAATTATTGAAATTCTAATCCCAATTATTACGGGAGTTCATTTCGTTTCAGCCCGGATAGCTCAGTCGGTAGAGCGTTAAGCTTTTAACCTAACGGTCCAGGGTTCGAGTCCCTGTTCGGGCGACTGTGTTTTTGAAGAATCATCAATAATTTAAACTTCAGATCATTTAATTTCCAGTAAAATTATTGAAATTCTAATCCCAATTATTACGGGAGTTCATTTCGTTTCAGCTCGGATAGCTCAGTCGGTAGAGCATTAGGATTCAAACCACGGTCCAGGGTTCGACTCCTTGTTCGGGCGACTGTGTTTTTGAAGAATCATCAATAATTTAAACTTCAGATCATTTAATTTCCAGTAAAATTATTGAAATTCTAATCCCAATTATTACGGGAGTTCATTTCGTTTCAGCCCGGATAGCTCAGTCGGTAGAGCGTTAAGCTTTTAACTTAACGGTCCAGGGTTCGAGTCCCTGTTCGGGCGACTCTGTTTTTAAAGAATCGTCAATAATTTAAACTTCAGATCATTTCACTTTCAATAAATTTATGTAAATTCTAATTCCAATTATTACGTGAGTTCACCTCGCTTGAGCCCGGATAGCTCAGTCGGTAGAGCGTTAGGCTTTTAACCTAACGGTCCAGGGTTCGAGTCCCTGTTCGGGCGACTGTGTTTTTGAAGAATCATCAATAATTTAAACTTCAGATCATTTAATTTCCAGTAAAATTATTGAAATTCTTATCCCAATTATTACGGGAGTTCACCTCGCTTGAGCCCGGATAGCTCAGTCGGTAGAGCGTTAAGCTTTTAACCTAACGGTCCAGGGTTCGAGTCCCTGTTCGGGCGACTCTGTTTTTAAAGAATCGTCAATAATTTAAACTTCAGATCATTTCACTTTCAATAAATTTATGTAAATTCTAATTCCAATTATTACGTGAGTTCACCTCGCTTGAGCCCGGATAGCTCAGTCGGTAGAGCGTTAGGCTTTTAACCTAACGGTCCAGGGTTCGACTCCTTGTTCGGGCGACTGTGTTTTTGAAGAATCATCAATAATTTAAACTTCAGATCATTTAATTTCCAGTAAAATTATTGAAATTCTAATCCCAATTATTACGGGAGTTCATTTCGTTTCAGCTCGGATAGCTCAGTCGGTAGAGCATTAGGATTCAAACCACGGTCCAGGGTTCGACTCCTTGTTCGGGCGACTGTGTTTTTGAAGAATCATCAATAATTTAAACTTCAGATCATTTAATTTCCAGTAAAATTATTGAAATTCTAATCCCAATTATTACGGGAGTTCACTTCGTTTCAGCCCGGATAGCTCAGTCGGTAGAGCGTTAAGCTTTTAACCTAACGGTCCAGGGTTCGAGTCCCTGTTCGGGCGACTCTGTTTTTAAAGAATCGTCAATAATTTAAACTTCAGATCATTTCACTTTCAATAAATTTATGTAAATTCTAATTCCAATTATTACGTGAGTTCACCTCGCTTGAGCCCGGATAGCTCAGTCGGTAGAGCGTTAGGCTTTTAACCTAACGGTCCAGGGTTCGAGTCCCTGTTCGGGCGACTGTGTTTTTGAAGAATCATCAATAATTTAAACTTCAGATCATTTAATTTCCAGTAAAATTATTGAAATTCTTATCCCAATTATTACGGGAGTTCACCTCGCTTGAGCCCGGATAGCTCAGTCGGTAGAGCGTTAAGCTTTTAACCTAACGGTCCAGGGTTCGAGTCCCTGTTCGGGCGACTGTGTTTTTGAAGAATCATCAATAATTTAAACTTCAGATCATTTAATTTCCAGTAAAATTATTGAAATTCTTATCCCAATTATTACGGGAGTTCACCTCGCTTGAGCCCGGATAGCTTAGTCGGTAGAGCGTTAGGCTTTTAACCTAACGGTCCAGGGTTCGAGTCCCTGTTCGGGCGACTGTGTTTTTGAAGAATCATCAATAATTTAAACTTCAGATCATTTAATTTCCAGTAAAATTATTGAAATTCTTATCCCAATTATTACGGGAGTTCACCTCGCTTGAGCCCGGATAGCTCAGTCGGTAGAGCGTTAGGCTTTTAACCTAACGGTCCAGGGTTCGAGTCCCTGTTCGGGCGACTGTGTTTTTGAAGAATCATCAATAATTTAAACTTCAGATCATTTAATTTCCAGTAAAATTATTGAAATTCTAATCCCAATTATTACGGGAGTTCATTTCGTTTCAGCCCGGATAGCTCAGTCGGTAGAGCGTTAAGCTTTTAACTTAACGGTCCAGGGTTCGAGTCCCTGTTCGGGCGACTCTGTTTTTAAAGAATCGTCAATAATTTAAACTTCAGATCATTTCACTTTCAATAAATTTATGTAAATTCTAATTCCAATTATTACGTGAGTTCACCTCGCTTGAGCCCGGATAGCTCAGTCGGTAGAGCGTTAGGCTTTTAACCTAACGGTCCAGGGTTCGAGTCCCTGTTCGGGCGACTGTGTTTTTGAAGAATCATCAATAATTTAAACTTCAGATCATTTAATTTCCAGTAAAATTATTGAAATTCTTATCCCAATTATTACGGGAGTTCACCTCGCTTGAGCCCGGATAGCTCAGTCGGTAGAGCGTTAAGCTTTTAACCTAACGGTCCAGGGTTCGAGTCCCTGTTCGGGCGACTCTGTTTTTAAAGAATCGTCAATAATTTAAACTTCAGATCATTTCACTTTCAATAAATTTATGTAAATTCTAATTCCAATTATTACGTGAGTTCACCTCGCTTGAGCCCGGATAGCTCAGTCGGTAGAGCGTTAGGCTTTTAACCTAACGGTCCAGGGTTCGACTCCTTGTTCGGGCGACTGTGTTTTTGAAGAATCATCAATAATTTAAACTTCAGATCATTTAATTTCCAGTAAAATTATTGAAATTCTAATCCCAATTATTACGGGAGTTCATTTCGTTTCAGCTCGGATAGCTCAGTCGGTAGAGCATTAGGATTCAAACCACGGTCCAGGGTTCGACTCCTTGTTCGGGCGACTGTGTTTTTGAAGAATCATCAATAATTTAAACTTCAGATCATTTAATTTCCAGTAAAATTATTGAAATTCTAATCCCAATTATTACGGGAGTTCACTTCGTTTCAGCCCGGATAGCTCAGTCGGTAGAGCGTTAAGCTTTTAACCTAACGGTCCAGGGTTCGAGTCCCTGTTCGGGCGACTCTGTTTTTAAAGAATCGTCAATAATTTAAACTTCAGATCATTTCACTTTCAATAAATTTATGTAAATTCTAATTCCAATTATTACGTGAGTTCACCTCGCTTGAGCCCGGATAGCTCAGTCGGTAGAGCGTTAGGCTTTTAACCTAACGGTCCAGGGTTCGAGTCCCTGTTCGGGCGACTGTGTTTTTGAAGAATCATCAATAATTTAAACTTCAGATCATTTAATTTCCAGTAAAATTATTGAAATTCTTATCCCAATTATTACGGGAGTTCACCTCGCTTGAGCCCGGATAGCTCAGTCGGTAGAGCGTTAAGCTTTTAACCTAACGGTCCAGGGTTCGAGTCCCTGTTCGGGCGACTGTGTTTTTGAAGAATCATCAATAATTTAAACTTCAGATCATTTAATTTCCAGTAAAATTATTGAAATTCTTATCCCAATTATTACGGGAGTTCACCTCGCTTGAGCCCGGATAGCTTAGTCGGTAGAGCGTTAGGCTTTTAACCTAACGGTCCAGGGTTCGAGTCCCTGTTCGGGCGACTGTGTTTTTGAAGAATCATCAATAATTTAAACTTCAGATCATTTAATTTCCAGTAAAATTATTGAAATTCTTATCCCAATTATTACGGGAGTTCACCTCGCTTGAGCCCGGATAGCTCAGTCGGTAGAGCGTTAGGCTTTTAACCTAACGGTCCAGGGTTCGAGTCCCTGTTCGGGCGACTGTGTTTTTGAAGAATCATCAATAATTTAAACTTCAGATCATTTAATTTCCAGTAAAATTATTGAAATTCTTATCCCAATTATTACGGGAGTTCACCTCGCTTGAGCCCGGATAGCTCAGTCGGTAGAGCGTTAGGCTTTTAACCTAACGGTCCAGGGTTCGAGTCCCTGTTCGGGCGACTGTGTTTTTGAAGAATCATAAATAATTTAAACTTCACATCATTTAATTTCCAGTAAAATTATTGAAATTCTAATCCCAATTATTACGGGAGTTCATTTCGCTTCAGCTCGGATAGCTCAGTCGGTAGAGCGTTAGGCTTCAAACCACGGTCCAGGGTTCGACTCCTTGTTCGGGCGACTGTGTTTTTGAAGAATCATCAATAATTTAAACTTCAGATCATTTAATTTCCAGTAAAATTATTGAAATTCTAATCCCAATTATTACGGGAGTTCTTCTCGTTTCAGCTCGGATAGCTCAGTCGGTAGAGCATTAGGATTCAAACCACGGTCCAGGGTTCGACTCCTTGTTCGGGCGACTGTGTTTTTGAAGAATCATCAATAATTTAAACTTCAGATCATTTAATTTCCAGTAAAATTATTGAAATTCTAATCCCAATTATTACGGGAGTTCATTTCGTTTCAGCCCGGATAGCTCAGTCGGTAGAGCGTTAAGCTTTTAACCTAACGGTCCAGGGTTCGAGTCCCTGTTCGGGCGACTCTGTTTTTGAAGAATCATCAATAATTTAAACTTCAGATCATTTAATTTCCAGTAAAATTATTGAAATTCTTATTCGAATTATTACGGGAGTTCACTTCGCTTGAGCCCAGATAGCTCAGTCGGTAGAGCGTTAGGCTTTTAACCTAACGGTAAAGGGTTCGAGTCCCTGTTCGGGCGACTGTGTTTTTGAAGAATCATCAATAATTTAAACTTCAGATCATTTAATTTCCAGTAAAATTATTGAAATTCTAATCCCAATTATTACGGGAGTTCATTTCGTTTCAGCCCGGATAGCTCAGTCGGTAGAGCGTTAAGCTTTTAACCTAACGGTCCAGGGTTCGAGTCCCTGTTCGGGCGACTCTGTTTTTAAAGAATCGTCAATAATTTAAACTTCAGATCATTTCACTTTCAATAAATTTATGTAAATTCCAATTCCAATTATTACGTGAGTTCACCTCGTTTCAGCCCGGATAGCTCAGTCGGTAGAGCGTTAAGCTTTTAACCTAACGGTCCAGGGTTCGAGTCCCTGTTCGGGCGACTCTGTTTTTGAAGAATCATCAATAATTTAAACTTCAGATCATTTAATTTCCAGTAAAATTATTGAAATTCTTATTCGAATTATTACGGGAGTTCACTTCGCTTGAGCCCAGATAGCTCAGTCGGTAGAGCGTTAGGCTTTTAACCTAACGGTAAAGGGTTCGAGTCCCTGTTCGGGCGACTGTGTTTTTGAAGAATCATCAATAATTTAAACTTCAGATCATTTAATTTCCAGTAAAATTATTGAAATTCTAATCCCAATTATTACGGGAGTTCATTTCGTTTCAGATCGGATAGCTCAGTCGGTAGAGCGTTAGGCTTCAAACCACGGTCCAGGGTTCGACTCCTTGTTCGGGCGACTGTGTTTTTGAAGAATCATCAATAATTTAAACTTCAGATCATTTAATTTCCAGTAAAATTATTGAAATTCTAATCCCAATTATTACGGGAGTTCATTTCGTTTCAGCCCGGATAGCTCAGTCGGTAGAGCGTTAAGCTTTTAACCTAACGGTCCAGGGTTCGAGTCCCTGTTCGGGCGACTCTGTTTTTAAAGAATCGTCAATAATTTAAACTTCAGATCATTTCACTTTCAATAAATTTATGTAAATTCCAATTCCAATTATTACGTGAGTTCACCTCGTTTCAGCCCGGATAGCTCAGTCGGTAGAGCGTTAGGCTTTTAACCTAACGGTCCAGGGTTCGAGTCCCTGTTCGGGCGACTCTGATTTTAAAGAATCGTCAATAATTTAAACTTCAGATCATTTCACTTTCAATAAATTTATGTAAATTCTAATTCCAATTATTACGGGATTTAACTTCGTTTGAGACAGGATAGCTCAGTCGGTAGAGCGTTAGGCTTTTAACCTAACGGTCCAGGGTTCGAGTCCCTGTTCGGGCGACTCTGTTTTTGAAGAATCATCAATAATTTAAACTTCAGATCATTTAATTTCCAGTAAAATTATTGAAATTCTTATTCCAATCATTACGGGAGTTCACCTCGCTTGAGCCCAGATAGCTTAGTCGGTAGAGCGTTAGGCTTTTAACCTAACGGTCCAGGGTTCGAGTCCCTGTTCGGGCGACTGTGTTTTTGAAGAATCATCAATAATTTAAACTTCAGATCATTTAATTTCCAGTAAAATTATTGAAATTCTAATCCCAATTATTACGGGAGTTCATTTCGTTTCAGCTCGGATAGCTCAGTCGGTAGAGCGTTAGGCTTCAAACCACGGTCCAGGGTTCGACTCCTTTTTCGGGCGACTCTTTTTTTAAAGAATCATCAATAATTTAAACTTCAGATCATTTAATTTCCAGTAAAATTATTGAAATTCTTATCCCAATTATTACGGGAGTTCACCTCGCTTGAGCCAGGATAGCTCAGTCGGTAGAGCGTTAGGCTTTTAACCTAACGGTCCAGGGTTCGAGTCCCTGTTCGGGCGACTGTGTTTTTGAAGAATCATCAATAATTTAAACTTGAGATCATTTAATTTCCAGTAAAATTATTGAAATTCTAATCTCAATTATTACGGGAGTTCATTTCGTTTCAGCTCGGATAGCTCAGTCGGTAGAGCGTTAGGCTTCAAACCACGGTCCAGGGTTCGACTCCTTGTTCGGGCGACTGTGTTTTTGAAGAATCATCAATAATTTAAACTTCAGATCATTTAATTTCCAGTAAAATTATTGAAATTCTAATCCCAATTATTACGGGAGTTCATTTCGTTTCAGCCCGGATAGCTCAGTCGGTAGAGCGTTAAGCTTTTAACCTAACGGTCCAGGGTTCGAGTCCCTGTTCGGGCGATTCTGTTTTTAAAGAATCGTCAATAATTTAAACTTCAGATCATTTCACTTTCAATAAATTTATGTAAATTCTAATTCCAATTATTACGTGAGTTCACCTCGCTTGAGCCCGGATAGCTCAGTCGGTAGAGCGTTAGGCTTTTAACCTAACGGTCTAGGGTTCGAGTACCTGTTCGGGCCATTATGTTTTTGAAGAATCATCAATAATTTAAACTTAAGATCATTTCACTTTCAATAAATTTATGTAAATTCTAATTCCAATTATTACGTGAGTTCACCTCGCTTGAGCCCGGATAGCTCAGTCGGTAGAGCGTTAGGCTTTTAACCTAACGGTCCAGGGTTCGAGTCCCTGTTCGGGCGACTCTGTTTTTGAAGAATCATCAATAATTTAAACTTCAGATCATTTAATTTCCAGTAAAATTATTGAAATTCTAATCCCAATTATTACGGGAGTTCATTTCGTTTCAGCTCGGATAGCTCAGTCGGTAGAGCGTTAGGCTTCAAACCACGGTCCAGGGTTCGACTCCTTGTTCGGGCGACTGTGTTTTTGAAGAATCATCAATAATTTAAACTTCAGATCATTTAATTTCCAGTAAAATTATTGAAATTCTAATCCCAATTATTACGGGAGTTCATTTCGTTTCAGCCCGGATAGCTCAGTCGGTAGAGCGTTAGGCTCTTAACCTAACGGTCCAGGGTTCGAGTCCCTGTTCTGGCGACTCTGTTTTTAAAGAATCGTCAATAATTTAAACTTCAGATCATTTCACTTTCAATAAATTTATGTAAACTCTAATTCCAAATATTACGGTATTTAACTTCGTTTGAGACAGGATAGGTCAGTCGGTAGAGCGTTAGGCTTTTAACCTAACGGTCCAGGGTTCGAGTCCCTGTTCGGGCGACTCTGTTTTTGAAGAATCATCAATAATTTAAACTTCTGATCATTTTATTTCCAGTAAAATTATTGAAATTCTAATCCCAATTATTACGGGAGTTCATTTCGTTTCAGCTCGTATAGCTCAGTCGGTAGAGCGTTAGGCTTCAAACCACGGTCCAGGGTTCGACTCCTTGTTCGGGCGACTCTGTTTTTATAGAATCATCAATAATTTAAACTTCAGATCATTTAATTTCCAGTAAAATTATTGAAATTCTTATCCCATTTATTACGGGAGTTCACCTCGCTTGAGCCCGGATAGCTCAGTCGGTAGAGCGTTAGGCTTCAAACCACGGTCCAGGGTTCGACTCCTTGTTCGGGTGACTGTGTTTTTGAAGAATCATCAATAATTTAAACTTCAGATCATTTAATTTCCAGTAAAATTATTGAAATTCTAATCCCAATTATTACGGGAGTTCATTTTGTTTCAGCCCGGATAGCTCAGTCGGTAGAGCGTTAGGCTCTTAACCTAACGGTCCAGGGTTCGAGTCCCTGTTCTGGCGACTCTGTTTTTAAAGAATCGTCAATAATTTAAACTTCAGATCATTTCACTTTCAATAAATTTATGTAAACTCTAATTCCAATTATTACGGGATTTACCTTCGTTTGAGACAGGATAGCTCAGTCGGTAGAGCGTTAGGCTTTTAACCTAACGGTCCAGGGTTCGAGTCCCTGTTCGGGCGACTCTGTTTTTGAAGAATCATCAATAATTTAAACTTCAGATCATTTAATTTCCAGTAAAATTATTGAAATTCTAATCCCAATTATTACGGGAGTTCATTTCGTTTCAGCTCGGATAGCTCAGACGGTAGAGCGTTAGGCTTCAAACCACGCTGCAGGGTTTGACTCCTTGTTCGAGCGACTCTGTTTTTAAAGAATCATCAATAATTTAAACTTGAGATCATTTAATTTCCAGTAAAATTATTGAAATTCTAATCTCAATTATTACGGGAGTTCATTTCGTTTCAGCTCGGATAGCTCAGTCGGTAGAGCGTTAGGCTTCAAACCACGGTCCAGGGTTCGACTCCTTGTTCGGGCGACTCTTTTTTTAAAGAATCATCAATAATTTAAACTTCAGATCATTAAATTTCCAGTTAAATTATTGAAATTCTAATCCCAATTATTACGGGAGTTCATTTCGTTTCAGCCCGGATAGCTCAGTCGGTAGAGCGTTAGGCTTTTAACCTAACGGTCCAGGGTTCGAGTCCCTCTTCGGGCGACTCTGTTTTTAAAGAATCGTCAATAATTTAAACTTCAGATCATTTCACTTTCAATAAATTTATGTAAATTCTAATTCCAATTATTACGTGAGTTCACCTCGCTTGAGCCCGGATAGCTCAGTCGGTAGAGCGTTAGGCTTTTAACCTAACGGTCCAGGGTTCGAGTACCTGTTCGGGCCATTATGTTTTTGAAGAATCATCAATAATTTAAACTTAAGATCATTTCACTTTCAATAAATTTATGTAAATTCTAATTCCAATTATTACGTGAGTTCACCTCGCTTGAGCCCGGATAGCTCAGTCGGTAGAGCGTTAGGCTTTTAACCTAACGGTCCAGGGTTCGAGTCCCTGTTCGGGCGACTCTGTTTTTGAAGAATCATCAATAATTTAAACTTCAGATCATTTAATTTCCAGTAAAATTATTGAAATTCTAATCCCAATTATTACGGGAGTTCATTTCGTTTCAGCTCGGATAGCTCAGTCGGTAGAGCGTTAGGCTTCAAACCACGGTCCAGGGTTCGACTCCTTGTTCGGGCGACTGTGTTTTTGAAGAATCATCAATAATTTAAACTTCAGATCATTTAATTTCCAGTAAAATTATTGAAATTCTAATCCCAATTATTACGGGAGTTCATTTCGTTTCAGCCCGGATAGCTCAGTCGGTAGAGCGTTAGGCTCTTAACCTAACGGTCCAGGGTTCGAGTCCCTGTTCTGGCGACTCTGTTTTTAAAGAATCGTCAATAATTTAAACTTCAGATCATTTCACTTTCAATAAATTTATGTAAACTCTAATTCCAAATATTACGGGATTTAACTTCGTTTGAGACAGGATAGGTCAGTCGGTAGAGCGTTAGGCTTTTAACCTAACGGTCCAGGGTTCGAGTCCCTGTTCGGGCGACTCTGTTTTTGAAGAATCATCAATAATTTAAACTTCAGATCATTTAATTTCCAGTAAAATTATTGAAATTCTAATCCCAATTATTACGGGAGTTCATTTCGTTTCAGCTCGTATAGCTCAGTCGGTAGAGCGTTAGGCTTCAAACCACGGTCCAGGGTTCGACTCCTTGTTCGGGCGACTCTGTTTTTATAGAATCATCAATAATTTAAACTTCAGATCATTTAATTTCCAGTAAAATTATTGAAATTCTTATCCCATTTATTACGGGAGTTCACCTCGCTTGAGCCCGGATAGCTCAGTCGGTAGAGCGTTAGGCTTCAAACCACGGTCCAGGGTTCGACTCCTTGTTCGGGTGACTGTGTTTTTGAAGAATCATCAATAATTTAAACTTCAGATCATTTAATTTCCAGTAAAATTATTGAAATTCTAATCCCAATTATTACGGGAGTTCAATTCGTTTCAGCCCGGATAGCTCAGTCGGTAGAGCGTTAGGCTTTTAACCTAACGGTCCAGGGTTCGAGTACCTGTTCGGGCCATTCTGTTTTTGAAGAATCATCAAAAATTTAAACTTCAGATCATTTCACTTTCAATAAATTTATGTAAACTCTAATTCCAATTATTACGGGATTTACCTTCGTTTGAGACAGGATAGCTCAGTCGGTAGAGCGTTAGGCTTTTAACCTAACGGTCCAGGGTTCGAGTCCCTGTTCGGGCGACTCTGTTTTTGAAGAATCATCAATAATTTAAACTTCAGATCATTTAATTTCCAGTAAAATTATTGAAATTCTAATCCCAATTATTACGGGAGTTCATTTCGTTTCAGCTCGGATAGCTCAGACGGTAGAGCGTTAGGCTTCAAACCACGCTGCAGGGTTTGACTCCTTGTTCGAGCGACTCTGTTTTTAAAGAATCATCAATAATTTAAACTTGAGATCATTTAATTTCCAGTAAAATTATTGAAATTCTAATCTCAATTATTACGGGAGTTCATTTCGTTTCAGCTCGGATAGCTCAGTCGGTAGAGCGTTAGGCTTCAAACCACGGTCCAGGGTTCGACTCCTTGTTCGGGCGACTCTTTTTTTAAAGAATCATCAATAATTTAAACTTCAGATCATTAAATTTCCAGTTAAATTATTGAAATTCTAATCCCAATTATTACGGGAGTTCATTTCGTTTCAGCCCGGATAGCTCAGTCGGTAGAGCGTTAGGCTTTTAACCTAACGGTCCAGGGTTCGAGTCCCTCTTCGGGCGACTCTGTTTTTAAAGAATCGTCAATAATTTAAACTTCAGATCATTTCACTTTCAATAAATTTATGTAAATTCTAATTCCAATTATTACGTGAGTTCACCTCGCTTGAGCCCGGATAGCTCAGTCGGTAGAGCGTTAGGCTTTTAACCTAACGGTCCAGGGTTCGAGTACCTGTTCGGGCCATTATGTTTTTGAAGAATCATCAATAATTTAAACTTAAGATCATTTCACTTTCAATAAATTTATGTAAATTCTAATTCCAATTATTACGTGAGTTCACCTCGCTTGAGCCCGGATAGCTCAGTCGGTAGAGCGTTAGGCTTTTAACCTAACGGTCCAGGGTTCGAGTCCCTGTTCGGGCGACTCTGTTTTTGAAGAATCATCAATAATTTAAACTTCAGATCATTTAATTTCCAGTAAAATTATTGAAATTCTAATCCCAATTATTACGGGAGTTCATTTCGTTTCAGCTCGGATAGCTCAGTCGGTAGAGCGTTAGGCTTCAAACCACGGTCCAGGGTTCGACTCCTTGTTCGGGCGACTGTGTTTTTGAAGAATCATCAATAATTTAAACTTCAGATCATTTAATTTCCAGTAAAATTATTGAAATTCTAATCCCAATTATTACGGGAGTTCATTTCGTTTCAGCCCGGATAGCTCAGTCGGTAGAGCGTTAGGCTCTTAACCTAACGGTCCAGGGTTCGAGTCCCTGTTCTGGCGACTCTGTTTTTAAAGAATCGTCAATAATTTAAACTTCAGATCATTTCACTTTCAATAAATTTATGTAAACTCTAATTCCAAATATTACGGGATTTAACTTCGTTTGAGACAGGATAGGTCAGTCGGTAGAGCGTTAGGCTTTTAACCTAACGGTCCAGGGTTCGAGTCCCTGTTCGGGCGACTCTGTTTTTGAAGAATCATCAATAATTTAAACTTCAGATCATTTAATTTCCAGTAAAATTATTGAAATTCTAATCCCAATTATTACGGGAGTTCATTTCGTTTCAGCTCGTATAGCTCAGTCGGTAGAGCGTTAGGCTTCAAACCACGGTCCAGGGTTCGACTCCTTGTTCGGGCGACTCTGTTTTTATAGAATCATCAATAATTTAAACTTCAGATCATTTAATTTCCAGTAAAATTATTGAAATTCTTATCCCATTTATTACGGGAGTTCACCTCGCTTGAGCCCGGATAGCTCAGTCGGTAGAGCGTTAGGCTTCAAACCACGGTCCAGGGTTCGACTCCTTGTTCGGGTGACTGTGTTTTTGAAGAATCATCAATAATTTAAACTTCAGATCATTTAATTTCCAGTAAAATTATTGAAATTCTAATCCCAATTATTACGGGAGTTCAATTCGTTTCAGCCCGGATAGCTCAGTCGGTAGAGCGTTAGGCTTTTAACCTAACGGTCCAGGGTTCGAGTACCTGTTCGGGCCATTCTGTTTTTGAAGAATCATCAAAAATTTAAACTTCAGATCATTTCACTTTCAATAAATTTATGTAAACTCTAATTCCAATTATTACGGGATTTACCTTCGTTTGAGACAGGATAGCTCAGTCGGTAGAGCGTTAGGCTTTTAACCTAACGTTCCAGGGTTCGAGTCCCTGTTCGGGCGACTCTGTTTTTGAAGAATCATCAATAATTTAAACTTCAGATCATTTAATTTCCAGTAAAATTATTGAAATTCTAATCCCAATTATTACGGGAGTTCATTTCGTTTCAGCTCGGATAGCTCAGACGGTAGAGCGTTAGGCTTCAAACCACGCTCCAGGGTTCGACTCCTTGTTCGGGCGACTCTGTTTTTAAAGAATCATCAATAATTTAAACTTCAGATCATTTAATTTCCAGTAAAATTATTGAAATTCTAATCCCAGTTATTACGGGAGTTCATTTCGTTTCAGCTCGGATAGCTCAGTCGGTAGAGCGTTAGGCTTCAAACCACGGTCCAGGGTTCGACTCCTTGTTCGGGCGACTTTTTTTAAAGAATCATCAATAATTTAAACTTCAGATCATTTAATTTCCAGTAAAATTATTGAAATTCTAATCCCAATTATTACGGGAGTTCATTTCGTTTCAGCCCGGATAGCTCAGTCGGTAGAGCGTTAGGCTTTTAACCTAACGGTCCAGGGTTCGAGTCCCTCTTCGGGCGTCTCTGTTTTTAACGAATCGTCAATAATTTAAACTTCAGATCATTTCACTTTCAATAAATTTATGTAAATTCTAATTCCAATTATTACGTGAGTTCACCTCGCTTGAGCCCGGATAGCTCAGTCGGTAGAGCGTTAGGCTTTTAACCTAACGGTCCAGGGTTCGAGTACCAGTTCGGGCCATTATGTTTTTGAAGAATCATCAATAATTTAAACTTAAGATCATTTCACTTTCAATAAATTTATGTAAATTCTAATTCCAATTATTAAGTGAGTTCACCTCGCTTGAGCCCGGATAGCTCAGTCGGTAGAGCGTTAGGCTTTTAACCTAACGGTCCAGGGTTCGAGTCCCTGTTCGGGCGACTCTGTTTTTGAAGAATCATCAATAATTTAAACTTCAGATCATTTAATTTCCAGTAAAATTATTGAAATTCTTATTCCAATTATTACGGGAGTTCACCTAGCTTGAGCCCGGATAGCTCAGTCGGTAGAGCGTTAGACTTTTAACCTAACGGTCCAGGGTTCGAGTCCCTGTTCGGGCGACTGTGTTTTTGAAGAATCATCAATAATTTAAACTTCAGATCATTTAATTTCCAGTAAAATTATTGAAATTCTAATCCGAATTATTACGGGAGTTCATTTCGTTTCAGCCCGGATAGCTCAGTCGGTAGAGCGTTAGGCTCTTAACCTAACGGTCCAGGGTTCGAGTCCCTGTTCTGTCGACTCTGTTTTTAAAGAATCGTCAATAATTTAAACTTCAGATCATTTCACTTTCAATAAATTTATGTAAACTCTAATTCCAATTATTACGGGATTTACCTTCGTTTGAGACAGGATAGCTCAGTCGGTAGAGCGTTAGGCTTTTAACCTAACGGTCCAGGGTTCGAGTCCCTGTTCGGGCGACTCTGTTTTTGAAGAATCATCAATAATTTAAACTTCAGATCATTTAATTTCCAGTAAAATTATTGAAATTCTAATCCCAATTATTACGGGAGTTCATTTCGTTTCAGCTCGGATAGCTCAGACGGTAGAGCGTTAGGCTTCAAACCACGCTCCAGGGTTCGACTCCTTGTTCGAGCGACTCTGTTTTTAAAGAATCATCAATAATTTAAACTTGAGATCATTTAATTTCCAGTAAAATTATTGAAATTCTAATCTCAATTATTACGGGAGTTCATTTCGTTTCAGCTCGGATAGCTCAGTCGGTAGAGCGTTAGGCTTCAAACCACGGTCCAGGGTTCGACTCCTTGTTCGGGCGACTCTTTTTTTAAAGAATCATCAATAATTTAAACTTCAGATCATTAAATTTCCAGTTAAATTATTGAAATTCTAATCCCAATTATTACGGGAGTTCATTTCGTTTCAGCCCGGATAGCTCAGTCGGTAGAGCGTTAGGCTTTTAACCTAACGGTCCAGGGTTCGAGTCCCTCTTCGGGCGACTCTGTTTTTAAAGAATCGTCAATAATTTAAACTTCAGATCATTTCACTTTCAATAAATTTATGTAAATTCTAATTCCAATTATTACGTGAGTTCACCTCGCTTGAGCCCGGATAGCTCAGTCGGTAGAGCGTTAGGCTTTTAACCTAACGGTCCAGGGTTCGAGTACCTGTTCGGGCCATTATGTTTTTGAAGAATCATCAATAATTTAAACTTAAGATCATTTCACTTTCAATAAATTTATGTAAATTCTAATTCCAATTATTACGTGAGTTCACCTCGCTTGAGCCCGGATAGCTCAGTCGGTAGAGCGTTAGGCTTTTAACCTAACGGTCCAGGGTTCGAGTCCCTGTTCGGGCGACTCTGTTTTTGAAGAATCATCAATAATTTAAACTTCAGATCATTTAATTTCCAGTAAAATTATTGAAATTCTAATCCCAATTATTACGGGAGTTCATTTCGTTTCAGCTCGGATAGCTCAGTCGGTAGAGCGTTAGGCTTCAAACCACGGTCCAGGGTTCGACTCCTTGTTCGGGCGACTGTGTTTTTGAAGAATCATCAATAATTTAAACTTCAGATCATTTAATTTCCAGTAAAATTATTGAAATTCTAATCCCAATTATTACGGGAGTTCATTTCGTTTCAGCCCGGATAGCTCAGTCGGTAGAGCGTTAGGCTCTTAACCTAACGGTCCAGGGTTCGAGTCACTGTTCTGGCGACTCTGTTTTTAAAGAATCGTCAATAATTTAAACTTCAGATCATTTCACTTTCAATAAATTTATGTAAACTCTAATTCCAAATATTACGGGATTTAACTTCGTTTGAGACAGGATAGGTCAGTCGGTAGAGCGTTAGGCTTTTAACCTAACGGTCCAGGGTTCGAGTCCCTGTTCGGGCGACTCTGTTTTTGAAGAATCATCAATAATTTAAACTTCAGATCATTTAATTTCCAGTAAAATTATTGAAATTCTAATCCCAATTATTACGGGAGTTCATTTCGTTTCAGCTCGTATAGCTCAGTCGGTAGAGCGTTAGGCTTCAAACCACGGTCCAGGGTTCGACTCCTTGTTCGGGCGACTCTGTTTTTATAGAATCATCAATAATTTAAACTTCAGATCATTTAATTTCCAGTAAAATTATTGAAATTCTTATCCCATTTATTACGGGAGTTCACCTCGCTTGAGCCCGGATAGCTCAGTCGGTAGAGCGTTAGGCTTCAAACCACGGTCCAGGGTTCGACTCCTTGTTCGGGTGACTGTGTTTTTGAAGAATCATCAATAATTTAAACTTCAGATCATTTAATTTCCAGTAAAATTATTGAAATTCTAATCCCAATTATTACGGGAGTTCAATTCGTTTCAGCCCGGATAGCTCAGTCGGTAGAGCGTTAGGCTTTTAACCTAACGGTCCAGGGTTCGAGTACCTGTTCGGGCCATTCTGTTTTTGAAGAATCATCAAAAATTTAAACTTCAGATCATTTCACTTTCAATAAATTTATGTAAACTCTAATTCCAATTATTACGGGATTTACCTTCGTTTGAGACAGGATAGCTCAGTCGGTAGAGCGTTAGGCTTTTAACCTAACGTTCCAGGGTTCGAGTCCCTGTTCGGGCGACTCTGTTTTTGAAGAATCATCAATAATTTAAACTTCAGATCATTTAATTTCCAGTAAAATTATTGAAATTCTAATCCCAATTATTACGGGAGTTCATTTCGTTTCAGCTCGGATAGCTCAGACGGTAGAGCGTTAGGCTTCAAACCACGCTCCAGGGTTCGACTCCTTGTTCGGGCGACTCTGTTTTTAAAGAATCATCAATAATTTAAACTTCAGATCATTTAATTTCCAGTAAAATTATTGAAATTCTAATCCCAATTATTACGGGAGTTCATTTCGTTTCAGCTCGGATAGCTCAGTCGGTAGAGCGTTAGGCTTCAAACCACGGTCCAGGGTTCGACTCCTTGTTCGGGCGACTCTTTTTTTAAAGAATCATCAATAATTTAAACTTCAGATCATTTAATTTCCAGTAAAATTATTGAAATTCTAATCCCAATTATTACGGGAGTTCATTTCGTTTCAGCCCGGATAGCTCAGTCGGTAGAGCGTTAGGCTTTTAACCTAACGGTCCAGGGTTCGAGTCCCTCTTCGGGCGACTCTGTTTTTAACGAATCGTCAATAATTTAAACTTCAGATCATTTCACTTTCAATAAATTTATGTAAATTCTAATTCCAATTATTACGTGAGTTCACCTCGCTTGAGCCCGGATAGCTCAGTCGGTAGAGCGTTAGGCTTTTAACCTAACGGTCCAGGGTTCGAGTACCAGTTCGGGCCATTATGTTTTTGAAGAATCATCAATAATTTAAACTTAAGATCATTTCACTTTCAATAAATTTATGTAAATTCTAATTCCAATTATTAAGTGAGTTCACCTCGCTTGAGCCCGGATAGCTCAGTCGGTAGAGCGTTAGGCTTTTAACCTAACGGTCCAGGGTTCGAGTCCCTGTTCGGGCGACTCTGTTTTTGAAGAATCATCAATAATTTAAACTTCAGATCATTTAATTTCCAGTAAAATTATTGAAATTCTTATTCCAATTATTACGGGAGTTCACCTAGCTTGAGCCCGGATAGCTCAGTCGGTAGAGCGTTAGGCTTTTAACCTAACGGTCCAGGGTTCGAGTCCCTGTTCGGGCGACTGTGTTTTTGAAGAATCATCAATAATTTAAACTTCAGATCATTTAATTTCCAGTAAAATTATTGAAATTCTAATCCCAATTATTACGGGAGTTCATTTCGTTTCAGCTCGGATAGCTCAGTCGGTAGAGCGTTAGGCTTCAAACCACGGTCCAGGGTTCGACTCCTTGTTCGGGCGACTGTGTTTTTAAAGAATCATCAATAATTTAAACTTCAGATCATTTAATTTTCAGTAAAATTATTTAAATTCTAATCCCAATTATTACGGGAGTTCATTTCGTTTTAGCCCGGATAGCTCAGTCGGTAGAGCGTTAGGCTTTTAACCTATAGGTCCAGGGTTAGAGTACCTGTTCGGGCCATTCTGTTTTTGAAGAATCATCAATAATTTAAACTTCAGATCATTTCACTTTCAATAAATTTATGTAAATTCTAATTCCAATTATTACGGGATTTAACTTCGTTTGAGACAGGATAGCTCAGTCGGTAGAGCGTTAGGCATTTAACCTAACGGTCCAGGGTTCGAGTCCCTGTTCGGGCGACTCTGTTTTTGAAGAATCATCAAAAATTTAAACTTCAGATCATTTAATTTCCAGTAAAATTATTGAAATTCTTATCCCAATTATTACGGGAGTTCACCTGGTTTTAGCGCGGATAGCTCAGTCGGTAGAGCGTTAGGCTTTTAACCTAACGGTCCAGGGTTCTAGTCCCTGTTCGGGCGACTGTGTTTTTGAAGAATCATCAATAATTTAAACTTCAGATCATTTAATTTCCAGTAAAATTATTGAAATTCTAATCCCAATTATTACGGGAGTTCATTTCGTTTCAGCCCGGATAGCTCAGTCGGTAGAGCGTTAGGCTTTTAACCTAACGGTCCAGGGTTCGAGTCCCTGTTCGGGCGACTCTGTTTTTAAAGAATCGTCAATAATTTAAACTTCAGATCATTTCACTTTCAATAAATTTATGTAAATTCTAATTCCAATTATTACGTGAGTTCACCTCGCTTGAGCCCGGATAGCTCAGTCGGTAGAGCGTTAGGCTTTTAACCTAACGGTCCAGGGTTCGAGTCCCTGTTCGAGCGACTGTGTTTTTGAAGAATCATCAATAATTTAAACTTCAGATCATTTAATTTCCAGTAAAATTATTGAAATTCTAATCCCAATTATTACGGGAGTTCATTTCGTTTTAGCCCGGATAGCTCAGTCGGTAGAGCGTTAGGCTTCAAACCACGGTCCAGGGTTCGACTCCTTGTTCGGGCGACTGTGTTTTTGAAGAATCATCAATAATTTAAACTTCAGATCATTTAATTTCCAGTAAAATTATTGAAATTCTAATCCCAAATATTACGGAAGTTCATTTCGTTTCAGCCCGGATAGCTCAGTCGGTAGAGCGTTAAGCTTTTAACCTAACGGTCCAGGGTTCGAGTCCCTGTTCGGGCGACTCTGTTTTTAAAGAATCGTCAATAATTTAAACTTCAGATCATTTCACTTTCAATAAATTTATGTAAATTCTAATTCCAATTATTACGTGAGTTCACCTCGCTTGAGCCCGGATAGCTCAGTCGGTAGAGCGTTAGGCTTTTAACCTAACGGTCCAGAGTTCGAGTACCTGTTCGGGCCATTCTGTTTTTGAAGAATCATCAATAATTTAAACTTCAGATCATTTAATTTCCAGTAAAATTATTGAAATTCTTATTCCAATTATTACGGGAGTTCACATCGCTTGAGCCCGGATAGCTCAGTCGGTAGAGCGTTAGGCTTTTAACCTAACGGTCCAGGGTTCGAGTCCCTGTTCGGGCGACTGTGTTTTTGAAGAATCATCAATAATTTAAACTTCAGATCATTTAATTTCCAGTAAAATTATTGAAATTCTAATCCCAATTATTACGGGAGTTCATTTCGTTTCAGCTCGGATAGCTCAGTCGGTAGAGCGTTAGGCTTCAAACCACGGTCCAGGGTTCGACTCCTTGTTCGGGCGACTGTGTTTTTGAAGAATCATCAATAATTTAAACTTCAGATCATTTAATTTCCAGTAAAATTATTGAAATTCTAATCCCAAATATTACGGAAGTTCATTTCGTTTCAGCCCGGATAGCTCAGTCGGTAGAGCGTTAAGCTTTTAACCTAACGGTCCAGGGTTCGAGTCCCTGTTCGGGCGACTCTGTTTTTAAAGAATAGTCAATAATTTAAACTTCAGATCATTTCACTTTCAATAAATTTATGTAAATTCTAATTCCAATTATTACGTGAGTTCACCTCGCTTGAGCCCGGATAGCTCAGTCGGTAGAGCGTTAGGCTTTTAACCTAACGGTCCAGGGTTCGAGTACCTGTTCGGGCCATTCTGTTTTTGAAGAATCATCAATAATTTAAACTTCAGATCATTTAATTTCCAGTAAAATTATTGAAATTCTTATTCCAATTATTACGGGAGTTCACCTCGCTTGAGCCCGGATAGCTCAGTCGGTAGAGCGTTAGGCTTTTAACCTAACGGTCCAGGGTTCGAGTCCCTGTTCGGGCGACTGTGTTTTTGAAGAATCATCAATAATTTAAACTTCAGATCATTTAATTTCCAGTAAAATTATTGAAATTCTAATCCCAATTATTACGGGAGTTCATTTCGTTTCAGCTCGGATAGCTCAGTCGGTAGAGCGTTAGGCTTCAAACCACTTTCCAGGGTTCGACTCCTTGTTCGGGCGACTGTGTTTTTGAAGAGTCATCAATAATTTAAACTTCAGATCATTTAATTTCCAGTAAAATTATTGAAATTCTAATCCCAAATATTACGGAAGTTCATTTCGTTTCAGCCCGGATAGCTCAGTCGGTAGAGCGTTAAGCTTTTAACCTAACGGTCCAGGGTTCGAGTCCCTGTTCGGGCGACTCTGTTTTTAAAGAATCGTCAATAATTTAAACTTCAGATCATTTCACTTTCAATAAATTTATGTAAATTCTAATTCCAATTATTACGTGAGTTCACCTCGCTTGAGCCCGGATAGCTCAGTCGGTAGAGCGTTTGGCTTTTAACCTAACGGTCCAGGGTTCGAGTACCTGTTCGGGCCATTCTGTTTTTGAAGAATCATCAATAATTTAAACTTCAGATCATTTAATTTCCAGTAAAATTATTGAAATTCTTATTCCAATTATTACGGGAGTTCACCTCGCTTGAGCCCGGATAGCTCAGTCGGTAGAGCGTTAGGCTTTTAACCTAACGGTCCAGGGTTCGAGTACCTGTTCGGGCCATTCTGTTTTTGAAGAATCATCAATAATTTAAACTTCAGATCATTTAATTTCCAGTAAAATTATTGAAATTCTTATTCCAATTTTTACGGGAGTTCATCTCGCTTGAGCCCGGATAGCTCAGTCGGTAGAGCGTTAGGCTTTTAACCTAACGGTCCAGGGTTCTAGTCCCTGTTCGGGCGACTGTGTTTTTGAAGAATCATCAATAATTTAAACTTCAGATCATTTAATTTCCAGTAAAATTATTGAAATTCTAATCCCAATTATTACGGGAGTTCATTTCGTTTCAGCCCGGATAGCTCAGTCGGTAGAGCGTTAGGCTTTTAACCTAACGGTCCAGGGTTCGAGTCCCTGTTCGGGCGACTCTGTTTTTAAAGAATCATCAATAATTTAAACTTCAGATCATTTAATTTCCAGTAAAATTATTGAAATTCTAATCCCAATTATTACGGGAGTTCATTTCGTTTCAGCCCGGATAGCTCAGTCGGTAGAGCGTTAGGCTTTTAACCTAACGGTCCAGGGTTCGAGTCCCTGTTCGGGCGACTGTGTTTGAAGAATCATCAATAATTTAAACTTCAGATCATTTAATTTCCAGTAAAATTATTGAAATTCTTATTCCAATTATTACGGGAGTTCATTTCGCTTCAGCTCGGATAGCTCAGTCGGTAGAGCGTTAGGCTTCAAACCACGGTCCAGGGTTCGACTCCTTGTTCGGGCGACTGTGTTTTTGAAGAATCATCAAAAATTTAAACTTCAGATCATTTAATTTCCAGTAAAATTATTGAAATTCTAATCCCAATTATTACGGGAGTTCGTTTCGTTTCAGCCCGGATAGCTCAGTCGGTAGAGCGTTAGGCTTTTAACCTAACGGTCCAGGGTTCGAGTCCCTGTTCGGGCGACTCTGTTTTTAAAGAATCGTCAATAATTTAAACTTCAGATCATTTCACTTTCAATAAATTTATGTAAATTCTAATTCCAATTATTACGTGAGTTCACCTCGCTTGAGCCCGGATAGCTCAGTCGGTAGAGCGTTAGGCTTTTAACCTAACGGTCCAGGGTTCGAGTCCCTGTTCGGGCGACTGTGTTTGAAGAATCATCAATAATTTAAACTTCAGATCATTTAATTTCCAGTAAAATTATTGAAATTCTAATCCCAATTATTACGGGAGTTCATTTCGTTTCAGCTCGGATAGCTCAGTCGGTAGAGCGTTAGGCTTCAAACCACGGTCCAGGGTTCGACTCCTTGTTCGGGCGACTGACTGTGTTTTTAAAGAATCATCAATAATTTAAACTTCAGATCATTTCACTTTCAATAAATTTATGTAAATTCTAATTCCAATTATTACGTGAGTTCACCTCGCTTGAGCCCGGATAGCTCAGTCGGTAGAGCGTTAGGCTATTAACCTAACGGTCCAGGGTTCGAGTCCCTGTTCGGGCGACTGTGTTTTTGAAGAATCATCAAAAATTTAAACTTCAGATCATTTAATTTCCAGTAAAATTATTGAAATTCTTATCCCAATTATTACGGGAGTTCACCTGGCTTGAGCCCGGATAGCTCAGTCGGTAGAGCGCTAGGCTTTTAACCTAACGGTCCAGGGTTCTAGTCCCTGTTCGTGCGACTGTGTTTTTGAAGAATCATCAATAATTTAAACTTCAGATCATTTAATTTCCAGTAAAATTATTGAAATTCTAATCCGAATTATTACCGGAGTTCATTTCGTTTCAGCCCGGATAGCTCAGTCGGTAGAGCGTTAGGCTTTTAACCTAACGGTCCAGGGTTCGAGTCCCTGTTCGGGCGACTCTGTTTTTAAAGAATCGTCAATAATTTAAACTTCAGATCATTTCACTTTCAATAAATTTATGTAAATTCTAATTCCAATTATTACGTGAGTTCACCTCGCTTGAGCCCGGATAGCTCAGTCGGTAGAGCGTTAGGCTTTTAACCTAACGGTCCAGGGTTAGAGTACCTGTTCGGGCCATTCTGTTTTTGAAGAATCATCAATAATTTAAACTTCAGATCATTTCACTTTCAATAAATTTATGTAAATTCTAATTCCAATTATTACGGGATTTAACTTCGTTTGAGACAGGATAGCTCAGTCGGTAGAGCGTTAGGCTTTTAACCTAACGGTCCAGGGTTCGAGTCCCTGTTCGGGCGACTGTGTTTTTGAAGAATCATCAAAAATTTAAACTTCAGATCATTTAATTTCCAGTAAAATTATTGAAATTCTTATCCCAATTATTACGGGAGTTCACCTGGCTTGAGCCCGGATAGCTCAGTCGGTAGAGCGCTAGGCTTTTAACCTAACGGTCCAGGGTTCTAGTCCCTGTTCGTGCGACTGTGTTTTTGAAGAATCATCAATAATTTAAACTTCAGATCATTTAATTTCCAGTAAAATTATTGAAATTCTAATCCGAATTATTACCGGAGTTCATTTCGTTTCAGCCCGGATAGCTCAGTCGGTAGAGCGTTAGGCTTTTAACCTAACGGTCCAGGGTTCGAGTCCCTGTTCGGGCGACTCTGTTTTTAAAGAATCGTCAATAATTTAAACTTCAGATCATTTCACTTTCAATAAATTTATGTAAATTCTAATTCCAATTATTACGTGAGTTCACCTCGCTTGAGCCCGGATAGCTCAGTAAGTAGAGCGTTAGGCTTTTAACCTAACGGTCCAGGGTTAGAGTACCTGTTCGGGCCATTCTGTTTTTGAAGAATCATCAATAATTTAAACTTCAGATCATTTCACTTTCAATAAATTTATGTAAATTCTAATTCCAATTATTACGGGATTTAACTTCGTTTGAGACAGGATAGCTCAGTCGGTAGAGCGTTAGGCTTTTAACCTAACGGTCCAGGGTTCGAGTCCCTGTTCGGGCGACTGTGTTTTTGAAGAATCATCAAAAATTTAAACTTCAGATCATTTAATTTCCAGTAAAATTATTGAAATTCTTATCCCAATTATTACGGGAGTTCACCTGGCTTGAGCCCGGATAGCTCAGTCGGTAGAGCGCTAGGCTTTTAACCTAACGGTCCAGGGTTCTAGTCCCTGTTCGTGCGACTGTGTTTTTGAAGAATCATCAATAATTTAAACTTCAGATCATTTAATTTCCAGTAAAATTATTGAAATTCTAATCCGAATTATTACCGGAGTTCATTTCGTTTCAGCCCGGATAGCTCAGTCGGTAGAGCGTTAGGCTTTTAACCTAACGGTCCAGGGTTCGAGTCCCTGTTCGGGCGACTCTGTTTTTAAAGAATCGTCAATAATTTAAACTTCAGATCATTTCACTTTCAATAAATTTATGTAAATTCTAATTCCAATTATTACGTGAGTTCACCTCGCTTGAGCCCGGATAGCTCAGTCGGTAGAGCGTTAGGCTTTTAACCTAACGGTCCAGGGTTAGAGTACCTGTTCGGGCCATTCTGTTTTTGAAGAATCATCAATAATTTAAACTTCAGATCATTTCACTTTCAATAAATTTATGTAAATTCTAATTCCAATTATTACGGGATTTAACTTCGTTTGAGACAGGATAGGTCAGTCGGTAGAGCGTTAGGCTTTTAACCTAACGGTCCAGGGTTCGAGTCCCTGTTCGGGCGACTGTGTTTTTGAAGAATCATCAAAAATTTAAACTTCAGATCATTTAATTTCCAGTAAAATTATTGAAATTCTTATCCCAATTATTACGGGAGTTCACCTGGCTTGAGCCCGGATAGCTCAGTCGGTAGAGCGCTAGGCTTTTAACCTAACGGTCCAGGGTTCTAGTCCCTGTTCGTGCGACTGTGTTTTTGAAGAATCATCAATAATTTAAACTTCAGATCATTTAATTTCTAGTAAAATTATTGAAATTCTAATCCGAATTATTACCGGAGTTCATTTCGTTTCAGCCCGGATAGCTCAGTCGGTAGAGCGTTAGGCTTTTAACCTAACGGTCCAGGGTTCGAGTCCCTGTTCGGGCGACTCTGTTTTTAAAGAATCGTCAATAATTTAAACTTCAGATCATTTCACTTTCAATAAATTTATGTAAATTCTAATTCCAATTATTACGTGAGTTCACCTCGCTTGAGCCCGGATAGCTCAGTCGGTAGAGCGTTAGGCTTTTAATCTAACGGTCCAGGGTTAGAGTACCTGTTCGGGCCATTCTGTTTTTGAAGAATCATCAATAATTTAAACTTCAGATCATTTCACTTTCAATAAATTTATGTAAATTCTAATTCCAATTATTACGGGATTTAACTTCGTTTGAGACAGGATAGCTCAGTCGGTAGAGCGTTAGGCTTTTAACCTAACGGTCCAGGGTTCGAGTCCCTGTTCGGGCGACTGTGTTTTTGAAGAATCATCAAAAATTTAAACTTCAGATCATTTAATTTCCAGTAAAATTATTGAAATTCTTATCCCAATTATTACGGGAGTTCACCTGGCTTGAGCCCGGATAGCTCAGTCGGTAGAGCGCTAGGCTTTTAACCTAACGGTCCAGGGTTCTAGTCCCTGTTCGTGCGACTGTGTTTTTGAAGAATCATCAATAATTTAAACTTCAGATCATTTAATTTCCAGTAAAATTATTGAAATTCTAATCCGAATTATTACCGGAGTTCATTTCGTTTCAGCCCGGATAGCTCAGTCGGTAGAGCGTTAGGCTTTTAACCTAACGGTCCAGGGTTCGAGTCCCTGTTCGGGCGACTCTGTTTTTAAAGAATCGTCAATAATTTAAACTTCAGATCATTTCACTTTCAATAAATTTATGTAAATTCTAATTCCAATTATTACGTGAGTTCACCTCGCTTGAGCCCGGATAGCTCAGTAAGTAGAGCGTTAGGCTTTTAACCTAACGGTCCAGGGTTAGAGTACCTGTTCGGGCCATTCTGTTTTTGAAGAATCATCAATAATTTAAACTTCAGATCATTTCACTTTCAATAAATTTATGTAAATTCTAATTCCAATTATTACGGGATTTAACTTCGTTTGAGACAGGATAGCTCAGTCGGTAGAGCGTTAGGCTTTTAACCTAACGGTCCAGGGTTCGAGTCCCTGTTCGGGCGACTGTGTTTTTGAAGAATCATCAAAAATTTAAACTTCAGATCATTTAATTTCCAGTAAAATTATTGAAATTCTTATCCCAATTATTACGGGAGTTCACCTGGCTTGAGCCCGGATAGCTCAGTCGGTAGAGCGCTAGGCTTTTAACCTAACGGTCCAGGGTTCTAGTCCCTGTTCGTGCGACTGTGTTTTTGAAGAATCATCAATAATTTAAACTTCAGATCATTTAATTTCCAGTAAAATTATTGAAATTCTAATCCGAATTATTACCGGAGTTCATTTCGTTTCAGCCCGGATAGCTCAGTCGGTAGAGCGTTAGGCTTTTAACCTAACGGTCCAGGGTTCGAGTCCCTGTTCGGGCGACTCTGTTTTTAAAGAATCGTCAATAATTTAAACTTCAGATCATTTCACTTTCAATAAATTTATGTAAATTCTAATTCCAATTATTACGTGAGTTCACCTCGCTTGAGCTCGGATAGCTCAGTCGGTAGAGCGTTAGGCTTTTAACCTAACGGTCCAGGGTTAGAGTACCTGTTCGGGCCATTCTGTTTTTGAAGAATCATCAATAATTTAAACTTCAGATCATTTCACTTTCAATAAATTTATGTAAATTCTAATTCCAATTATTACGGGATTTAACTTCGTTTGAGACAGGATAGCTCAGTCGGTAGAGCGTTAGGCTTTTAACCTAACGGTCCAGGGTTCGAGTCCCTGTTCGGGCGACTGTGTTTTTGAAGAATCATCAAAAATTTAAACTTCAGATCATTTAATTTCCAGTAAAATTATTGAAATTCTTATCCCAATTATTACGGGAGTTCACCTGGCTTGAGCCCGGATAGCTCAGTCGGTAGAGCGCTAGGCTTTTAACCTAACGGTCCAGGGTTCTAGTCCCTGTTCGTGCGACTGTGTTTTTGAAGAATCATCAATAATTTAAAATTCAGATCATTTAATTTCCAGTAAAATTATTGAAATTCTAATCCGAATTATTACCGGAGTTCATTTCGTTTCAGCCCGGATAGCTCAGTCGGTAGAGCGTTAGGCTTTTAACCTAACGGTCCAGGGTTCGAGTCCCTGTTCGGGCGACTCTGTTTTTAAAGAATCGTCAATAATTTAAACTTCAGATCATTTCACTTTCAATAAATTTATGTAAATTCTAATTCCAATTATTACGTGAGTTCACCTCGCTTGAGCCCGGATAGCTCAGTAAGTAGAGCGTTAGGCTTTTAACCTAACGGTCCAGGGTTAGAGTACCTGTTCGGGCCATTCTGTTTTTGAAGAATCATCAATAATTTAAACTTCAGATCATTTCACTTTCAATAAATTTATGTAAATTCTAATTCCAATTATTACGGGATTTAACTTCGTTTGAGACAGGATAGCTCAGTCGGTAGAGCGTTAGGCTTTTAACCTAACGGTCCAGGGTTCGAGTCCCTGTTCGGGCGACTGTGTTTTTGAAGAATCATCAAAAATTTAAACTTCAGATCATTTAATTTCCAGTAAAATTATTGAAATTCTTATCCCAATAATTACGGGAGTTCACCTGGCTTGAGCCCGGATAGCTCAGTCGGTAGAGCGCTAGGCTTTTAACCTAACGGTCCAGGGTTCTAGTCCCTGTTCGTGCGACTGTGTTTTTGAAGAATCATCAATAATTTAAACTTCAGATCATTTAATTTCCAGTAAAATTATTGAAATTCTAATCCGATTTATTACCGGAGTTCATTTCGTTTCAGCCCGGATAGCTCAGTCGGTAGAGCGTTAGGCTTTTAACCTAACGGTCCAGGGTTCGAGTCCCTGTTCGGGCGACTCTGTTTTTAAAGAATCGTCAATAATTTAAACTTCAGATCATTTCACTTTCAATAAATTTATGTAAATTCTAATTCCAATTATTACGTGAGTTCACCTCGCTTGAGCCCGGATAGCTCAGTAAGTAGAGCGTTAGGCTTTTAACCTAACGGTCCAGGGTTAGAGTACCTGTTCGGGCCATTCTGTTTTTGAAGAATCATCAATAATTTAAACTTCAGATCATTTCACTTTCAATAAATTTATGTAAATTCTAATTCCAATTATTACGGGATTTAACTTCGTTTGAGACAGGATAGCTCAGTCGGTAGAGCGTTAGGCTTTTAACCTAACGGTCCAGGGTTCGAGTCCCTGTTCGGGCGACTCTGTTTTTGAAGAGTCATCAAAAATTTAAACTTCAGATCATTTAATTTCCAGTAAAATTATGTAAATTCTTATCCCAATTATTACGGGAGTTCACCTGGCTTGAGCCCGGATAGCTCAGTCCGTAGAGCGTTAGGCTTTTAACCTAACGGTCCAGGGTTCTAGTCCCTGTTCGGGCGACTGTGTTTTTGAAGAATCATCAATAATTTAAACTTCAGATCATTTAATTTCCAGTGAAATTATTGAAATTCTAATCCCAATTATTACGGGAGTTCATTTCGTTTCAGCCCGGATAGCTCAGTCGGTAGAGCGTAAAGCTTTTAACCTAACGGTCCAGGGTTCGAGTCCCTGTTCGGGCGACTCTGTTTTTAAAGAATCGTCAATAATTTAAACTTCAGATCATTTCACTTTCAATAAATTTATGTAAATTCTAATTCCAATTATTACGTGAGTTCACCTCGCTTGAGCCCGGATAGCTCAGTCGGTAGAGCGTTAGGCTTTTAACCTAACGGTCCAGGGTTCGAGTACCTGTTCGGGCCATTCTGTTTTTGAAGAATCATCAATAATTTAAACTTCAGATCATTTAATTTCCAGTAAAATTATTGAAATTCTTATTCCAATTTTTACGGGAGTTCATCTCGCTTGAGCCAGGATAGCTCAGTCGGTAGAGCGTTAGGCTTTTAACCTAACGGTCCAGGGTTCTAGTCCCTGTTCGGGCGACTGTGTTTTTGAAGAATCATCAATAATTTAAACTTCAGATCATTTAATTTCCAGTAAAATTATTGAAATTCTAATCCCAATTATTACGGGAGTTCATTTCGTTTCAGCTCGGATAGCTCAGTCGGTAGAGCGTTAGGCTTTTAACCTAACGGTCCAGGGTTCGAGTCCCTGTTCGGGCGACTCTGTTTTTAAAGAATCGTCAATAATTTAAACTTCAGACCATTTCACTTTCAATAAATTTATGTAAATTCTAATTCCAATTATTACGTGAGTTCACCTCGCTTGAGCCCGGATAGCTCAGTCGGTAGAGCGTTAAGCTTTTAACCTAACGGTCCAGGGTTAGAGTACCTGTTCGGGCCATTATGTTTTTGAAGAATCATCAATAATTTAAACTTCAGATCATTTCACTTTCAATAAATTTATGTAAATTCTAATTCCAATTATTACGGGATTTAACTTCGTTTGAGACAGGATAGCTCAGTCGGTAGAGCGTTAGGCTTTTAACCTAACGGTCCAGGGTTCGAGTCCCTGTTCGGGCGATTCGGTTTTTGAAGAATCATCAAAAATTTAAACTTCAGATCATTTAATTTCCAGTAAAATTATTGAAATTCTTATCCCAATTATTACGGGAGTTCACCTGGCTTGAGCCCGGATAGCTCAGTCGGTAGAGCGTTATGCTTTTAACCTAACGGTCCAGGGTTCTAGTCCCTGTTCGGGCGACTGTGTTTTTGAAGAATCATCAATAATTTAAACTTCAGATCATTTAATTTCCAGTAAAATTATTGAAATTCTAATCCCAATTATTACGGGAGTTCATTTCGTTTCAGCCCGGATAGCTCAGTCGGTAGAGCGTTAGGCTTTTAACCTAACGGTCCAGGGTTCGAGTCCCTGTTCGGGCGACTCTGTTTTTAAAGAATCGTCAATAATTTAAACTTCAGATCATTTCACTTTCAATAAATTTATGTAAATTCTAATTCCAATTATTACGTGAGTTCACCTCCCTTGAGCCCGGATAGCTCAGTCGGTAGAGCGTTAGGCTTTTAACCTAACGGTCCAGGGTTAGAGTACCTGTTCGGGCCATTCTGTTTTTGAAGAATCATCAATAATTTAAACTTCAGATCATTTCACTTTCAATAAATTTATGTAAATTCTAATTCCAATTATTACGGGATTTAACTTCGTTTGAGACAGGATAGCTCAGTCGGTAGAGCGTTAGGCTTTTAACCTAACGGTCCAGGGTTCGAGTCCCTGTTCGGGCGACTCGGTTTTTGAAGAATCATCAAAAATTTAAACTTCAGATCATTTAATTTCCAGTAAAATTATTGAAATTCTTATCCCAATTATTACGGGAGTTCACCTGGCTTGAGCCCGGATAGCTCAGTCGGTAGAGCGTTAGGCTTTTAACCTAACGGTCCAGGGTTCTAGTCCCTGTTCGGGCGACTGTGTTTTTGAAGAATCATCAATAATTTAAACTTCAGATCATTTCACTTTCAATAAATTTATGTAAATTCTAATTCCAATTATTACGTGAGTTCACCTCGCTTGAGCCCGGATAGCTCAGTAAGTAGAGCGTTAGGCTTTTAACCTAACGGTCCAGGGTTAGAGTACCTGTTCGGGCCATTCTGTTTTTGAAGAATCATCAATAATTTAAACTTCAGATCATTTCACTTTCAATAAATTTATGTAAATTCTAATTCCAATTATTACGGGATTTAACTTCGTTTGAGACAGGATAGCTCAGTCGGTAGAGCGTTAGGCTTTTAACCTAACGGTCCAGGGTTCGAGTCCCTGTTCGGGCGACTCTGTTTTTGAAGAGTCATCAAAAATTTAAACTTCAGATCATTTAATTTCCAGTAAAATTATGTAAATTCTTATCCCAATTATTACGGGAGTTCACCTGGCTTGAGCCCGGATAGCTCAGTCGGTAGAGCGTTAGGCTTTTAACCTAACGGTCCAGGGTTCTAGTCCCTGTTCGGGCGACTGTGTTTTTGAAGAATCATCAATAATTTAAACTTCAGATCATTTAATTTCCAGTGAAATTATTGAAATTCTAATCCCAATTATTACGGGAGTTCATTTCGTTTCAGCCCGGATAGCTCAGTCGGTAGAGCGTAAAGCTTTTAACCTAACGGTCCAGGGTTCGAGTCCCTGTTCGGGCGACTCTGTTTTTAAAGAATCGTCAATAATTTAAACTTCAGATCATTTCACTTTCAATAAATTTATGTAAATTCTAATTCCAATTATTACGTGAGTTCACCTCGCTTGAGCCCGGATAGCTCAGTCGGTAGAGCGTTAGGCTTTTAACCTAACGGTCCAGGGTTCGAGTACCTGTTCGGGCCATTCTGTTTTTGAAGAATCATCAATAATTTAAACTTCAGATCATTTAATTTCCAGTAAAATTATTGAAATTCTTATTCCAATTTTTACGGGAGTTCATCTCGCTTGAGCCAGGATAGCTCAGTCGGTAGAGCGTTAGGCTTTTAACCTAACGGTCCAGGGTTCTAGTCCCTGTTCGGGCGACTGTGTTTTTGAAGAATCATCAATAATTTAAACTTCAGATCATTTAATTTCCAGTAAAATTATTGAAATTCTAATCAAAATTATTACGGGAGTTCATTTCGTTTCAGCTCGGATAGCTCAGTCGGTAGAGCGTTAGGCTTTTAACCTAACGGTCCAGGGTTCGAGTCCCTGTTCGGGCGACTCTGTTTTTAAAGAATCGTCAATAATTTAAACTTCAGACCATTTCACTTTCAATAAATTTATGTAAATTCTAATTCCAATTATTACGTGAGTTCACCTCGCTTGAGCCCGGATAGCTCAGTCGGTAGAGCGTTAAGCTTTTAACCTAACGGTCCAGGGTTAGAGTACCTGTTCGGGCCATTATGTTTTTGAAGAATCATCAATAATTTAAACTTCAGATCATTTCACTTTCAATAAATTTATGTAAATTCTAATTCCAATTATTACGGGATTTAACTTCGTTTGAGACAGGATAGCTCAGTCGGTAGAGCGTTAGGCTTTTAACCTAACGGTCCAGGGTTCGAGTCCCTGTTCGGGCGATTCGGTTTTTGAAGAATCATCAAAAATTTAAACTTCAGATCATTTAATTTCCAGTAAAATTATTGAAATTCTTATCCCAATTATTACGGGAGTTCACCTGGCTTGAGCCCGGATAGCTCAGTCGGTAGAGCGTTATGCTTTTAACCTAACGGTCCAGGGTTCTAGTCCCTGTTCGGGCGACTGTGTTTTTGAAGAATCATCAATAATTTAAACTTCAGATCATTTAATTTCCAGTAAAATTATTGAAATTCTAATCCCAATTATTACGGGAGTTCATTTCGTTTCAGCCCGGATAGCTCAGTCGGTAGAGCGTTAGGCTTTTAACCTAACGGTCCAGGGTTCGAGTCCCTGTTCGGGCGACTCTGTTTTTAAAGAATCGTCAATAATTTAAACTTCAGATCATTTCACTTTCAATAAATTTATGTAAATTCTAATTCCAATTATTACGTGAGTTCACCTCCCTTGAGCCCGGATAGCTCAGTCGGTAGAGCGTTAGGCTTTTAACCTAACGGTCCAGGGTTAGAGTACCTGTTCGGGCCATTCTGTTTTTGAAGAATCATCAATAATTTAAACTTCAGATCATTTCACTTTCAATAAATTTATGTAAATTCTAATTCCAATTATTACGGGATTTAACTTCGTTTGAGACAGGATAGCTCAGTCGGTAGAGCGTTAGGCTTTTAACCTAACGGTCCAGGGTTCGAGTCCCTGTTCGGGCGACTCGGTTTTTGAAGAATCATCAAAAATTTAAACTTCAGATCATTTAATTTCCAGTAAAATTATTGAAATTCTTATCCCAATTATTACGGGAGTTCACCTGGCTTGAGCCCGGATAGCTCAGTCGGTAGAGCGTTGGGCTTTTAACCTAACGGTCCAGGGTTCTAGACCCTGTTCGGGCGACTGTGTTTTTGAAGAATCATCAATAATTTAAACTTCAGATCATTTAATTTCCAGTAAAATTATTGAAATTCTAATCCCAATTATTACTGGAGTTCATTTCGTTTCAGCCCGGATAGCTCAGTCGGTAGAGCGTTAGGCTTTTAACCCAACGGTCCAGGGTTCGAGTCCCTGTTCGGGCGACTCTGTTTTTAAAGAATCGTCAATAATTTAAACTTCAGATCATTTCACTTTCAATAAATTTATGTAAATTCTAATTCCAACTATTACGTGAGTTCACCTCGCTTGAGCCCGGATAGCTCAGTCGGTAGAGCGTTAGGCTTTTAACCTAACGGTCCAGGGTTAGAGTACCTGTTCGGGCCATTCTGTTTTTGAAGAATCATCAATAATTTAAACTTCAGATCATTTCACTTTCAATAAATTTATGTAAATTCTAATTCCAATTATTACGGGATTTAACTTCGTTTGAGACAGGATAGCTCAGTCGGTAGAGCGTTAGGCTTTTAACCTAACGGTCCAGGGTTCGAGTACCTGTTCGGGCGATTCTGTTTTTGAAGAATCATCAATAATTTAAACTTCAGATCATTTAATTTCCAGTAAAATCATTGAAATTCTTATTCCAATTATTACGGGAGTTCACCTCGCTTGAGCCCGGGTAGCTCAGTCGGTTGAGCGTTAGGCTTTTAACCTAACGGTCCAGGGTTCCACTCCTTGTTCGGGCGACTGTGTTTTTGAAGAATCATCAATAATTTAAACTTCAGATCATTTAATTTCCAGAAAAATTATTGAAATTCTAATCCCAATTATTACGGGAGTTCATTTCGTTTCAGCCCGGATAGCTCAGTCGGTAGAGCGTTAAGCTTTTAACCTAACGGTCCAGGGTTCGAGTCCCTGTTCGGGCGACTCTGTTTTTAAAGAATCGTCAATAATTTAAACTTCAGATCATTTCACTTTCAATAAATTTATGTAAATTCTAATTCCAATTATTACGTGAGTTCACCTCGCTTGAGCCCGGATAGCTCAGTCGGTAGAGCGTTAGGCTTTTAACCTAACGGTCCAGGGTTCGAGTACCTGTTCGGGCCATTCTGTTTTTGAAGAATCATCAATAATTTAAACTTCAGATCATTTTATTTCCAGTAAAATTATTGAAATTCTTATTCCAATTATTACGGGAGTTCACCTCGCTTGAGCCCGGATAGCTCAGTCGGTAGAGCGTTAGGCTTTTAACCTAACGGTCCAGGGTTCTAGTCCCTGTTCGGGCGACTGTGTTTTTGAAGAATCATCAATAATTTAAACTTCAGATCATTTCACTTTCAATAAATTTATGTAAATTCTAATTCCAATTATTACGGGATTTAACTTCGTTTGAGACAGGATAGCTCAGTCGGTAGAGCGTTAGGCTTTTAACCCAACGGTCCAGGGTTCGAGTCCCTGTTCGGGCGACTCGGTTTTTGAAGAATCATCAAAAATTTAAACTTCAGATCATTTAATTTCCAGTAAAATTATTGAAATTCTTATCCCAATTATTTCGGGAGTTCACCTGGCTTGAGCCCGGATAGCTCAGTCGGTAGAGCGTTAGGCTTTTAACCTAACGGTCCAGGGTTCTAGTCCCTGTTCGGGCGACTGTGTTTTTGAAGAATCATCAATAATTTAAACTTCAGATCATTTAATTTCCAGTAAAATTATTGAAATTCTAATCCCAATTATTACTGGAGTTCATTTCGTTTCAGCCCGGATAGCTCAGTCGGTAGAGCGTTAGGCTTTTAACCTAACGGTCCAGGGTTAGAGTACCTGTTCGGGCCATTATGTTTTTGAAGAATCATCAATAATTTAAACTTCAGATCATTTCACTTTCAATAAATTTATGTAAATTCTAATTCCAATTATTACGTGAGTTCACCTCGCTTGAGCCCGGATAGCTCAGTCGGTAGAGCGTTAGGCTTTTAACCTAACGGTCCAGGGTTAGAGTACCTGTTCGGGCCATTCTGTTTTTGAAGAATCATCAATAATTTAAACTTCAGATCATTTCACTTTCAATAAATTTATGTAAATTCTAATTCCAATTATTACGGGATTTAACTTCGTTTGAGACAGGATAGCTCAGTCGGTAGAGCGTTAGGCTTTTAACCTAACGGTCCAGGGTTCGAGTCCCTGTTCGGGCGACTCGGTTTTTGAAGAATCATCAAAAATTTAAACTTCAGATCATTTAATTTCCAGTAAAATTATTGAAATTCTTATCCCAATTATTACGGGAGTTCACCTGGCTTGAGCCCGGATAGCTCAGTCGGTAGAGCGTTAGGCTTTTAACCTAACGGTCCAGGTTTCTAGTCCCTGTTCGGGCGACTGTGTTTGTGAAGAATCATCAATAATTTAAACTTCAGATCATTTAATTTCCAGTAAAATTATTGAAATTCTAATCCCAATTATTACGGGAGTTCATTTCGTTTCAGCCCGGATAGCTCAGTCGGTAGAGCGTTAGGCTTTTAACCTAACGGTCCAGGGTTCGAGTCCCTGTTCGGGCGACTCTGTTTTTAAAGAATCGTCAATAATTTAAACTTCAGATCATTTCACTTTCAATAAATTTATGTAAATTCTAATTCCAATTATTACGTGAGTTCACCTCGCTTGAGCCCGGATAGCTCAGTCGGTAGAGCGTTAGGCTTTTAACCTAACGGTCCAGGGTTAGAGTACCTGTTCGGGCCATTCTGTTTTTGAAGAATCATCAATAATTTAAACTTCAGATCATTTCACTTTCAATAAATTTATGTAAATTCTAATTCCAATTATTACGGGATTTAACTTCGTTTGAGACAGGATAGCTCAGTCGGTAGAGCGTTAGGCTTTTAACCTAACGGTCCAGGGTTCGAGTACCTGTTCGGGCGATTCTGTTTTTGAAGAATCATCAATAATTTAAACTTCAGATCATTTAATTTCCAGTAAAATTATTGAAATTCTTATTCCAATTATTACGGGAGTTCACCTCGCTTGAGCCCGGGTAGCTCAGTCGGTAGAGCGTTAGGCTTTTAACCTAACGGTCCAGGGTTCGAGTCCCTGTTCGGGCGACTGTGTTTTTGAAGAATCATCAATAATTTAAACTTCAGATCATTTAATTTCCAGTAAAATTATTGAAATTCTAATCCCAATTATTACGGGAGTTCATTTCGTTTCAGCTCGGATAGCTCAGTCGGTAGAGCATTAGGATTCAAACCACGGTCCAGGGTTCGACTCCTTGTTCGGGCGACTGTGTTTTTGAAGAATCATCAATAATTTAAACTTCAGATCATTTAATTTCCAGTAAAATTATTGAAATTCTAATCCCAATTATTACGGGAGTTCATTTCGTTTCAGCCCGGATAGCTCAGTCGGTAGAGCGTTAAGCTTTTAACCTAACGGTTCAGGGTTCGAGTCCCTGTTCGGGCGACTCTGTTTTTAAAGAATCGTCAATAATTTAAACTTCAGATCATTTCACTTTCATTAAATTTATGTAAATTCTAATTCCAATTATTACGTGAGTTCACCTCGCTTGAGCCCGGATAGCTCAGTCGGTAGAGCGTTAGGCTTTTAACCTAACGGTCCAGGGTTCTAGTCCCTGTTCGGGCGACTCTGTTTTTGAAGAATCATCAATAATTTAAACTTCAGATCATTTAATTTCCAGTAAATTATTGAAATTCTTATTCCAATTATTACGGGAGTTCACCTCGCTTGAGCCCGGATAGCTCAGTCGGTAGAGCGTTAGGCTTTTAACCTAACGGTCCAGGGTTCTAGTCCCTGTTCGGGCGACTCTGTTTTTGAAGAATCATCAATAATTTAAACTTCAGATCATTTAATTTCCAGTAAATTATTGAAATTCTTATTCCAATTATTACGGGAGTTCACCTCGCTTGAGCCCAGATAGCTCAGTCGGTAGAGCGTTAGGCTTTTAACCTTACGGTAAAGGGTTCGAGTCCCTGTTCGGGCGACTGTGTTTTTGAAGAATCATCAATAATTTAAACTTCAGATCATTTAATTTCCAGTAAAATTATTGAAATTCTAATCCCAATTATTACGGGAGTTCATTTCGTTTCAGCCCTGATAGCTCAGTCGGTAGAGCGTTAAGCTTTTAACCTAACGGTCCAGGGTTCGAGTCCCTGTTCGGGCGACTCTGTTTTTGAAGAATCATCAATAATTTAAACTTCAGATCATTTAATTTCCAGTAAAATTATTGAAATTCTTATTCCAATTATTACGGGAGTTCACTTCGCTTGAGCCCAGATAGCTCAGTCGCTAGAGCGTTAGGCTTTTAACCTAACGGTAAAGGGTTCGAGTCCCTGTTCGGGCGACTGTGTTTTTGAAGAATCATCAATAATTTAAACTTCAGATCATTTAATTTCCAGTAAAATTATTGAAATTCTAATCCCAATTATTACGGGAGTTCATTTCGTTTCAGCTCGGATAGCTCAGTCGGTAGAGCGTTAGGCTTCAAACCACGGTCCAGGGTTCGACTCCTTTTTCGGGCGACTCTTTTTTTAAAGAATCATCAATAATTTAAACTTCAGATCATTTAATTTCCAGTAAAATTATTGAAATTCTTATCCCAATTATTACGGGAGTTCACCTCGCTTGAGCCAGGATAGCTCAGTCGGTAGAGCGTTAGGCTTTTAACCTAACGGTCCAGGGTTCGAGTCCCTGTTCGAGCGACTGTGTTTTTGAAGAATCATCAATAATTTAAACTTCAGATCATTTAATTTCCAGTAAAATTATTGAAATTCTAATCCCAATTATTACGGGAGTTCATTTCGTTTCAGCTCGGATAGCTCAGTCGGTAGAGCGTTAGGCTTCAAACCACGGTCCAGGGTTCGACTCCTTGTTCGGGCGACTGTGTTTTTGAAGAATCATCAATAATTTAAACTTCAGATCATTTAATTTCCAGTAAAATTATTGAAATTCTAATAACAATTATTACGGGAGTTCATTTCGTTTCAGCTCGGATAGCTCAGTCGGTAGAACATTAGGATTCAAACCACGGTCCAGGGTTCGACTCCTTGTTCGGGCGACTGTGTTTTTGAAGAATCATCAATAATTTAAACTTCAGATCATTTAATTTCCAGTAAAATTATTGAAATTCTAATCCCAATTATTACGGGAGTTCATTTCGTTTCAGCCCGGATAGCTCAGTCGGTAGAGCGTTAAGCTTTTAACTTAACGGTCCAGGGTTCGAGTCCCTGTTCGGGCGACTCTGTTTTTAAAGAATCGTCAATAATTTAAACTTCAGATCATTTCACTTTCAATAAATTTATGTAAATTCTAATTCCAATTATTACGTGAGTTCACCTCGCTTGAGCCCGGATAGCTCAGTCGGTAGAGCGTTAGGCTTTTAACCTAACGGTCCAGGGTTCGACTCCTTGTTCGGGCGACTGTGTTTTTGAAGAATCATCAATAATTTAAACTTCAGATCATTTAATTTCCAGTAAAATTATTGAAATTCTAATCCCAATTATTACGGGAGTTCATTTCGTTTCAGCTCGGATAGCTCAGTCGGTAGAGCATTAGGATTCAAACCACGGTCCAGGGTTCGACTCCTTGTTCGGGCGACTGTGTTTTTGAAGAATCATCAATAATTTAAACTTCAGATCATTTAATTTCCAGTAAAATTATTGAAATTCTAATCCCAATTATTACGGGAGTTCATTTCGTTTCAGCCCGGATAGCTCAGTCGGTAGAGCGTTAAGCTTTTAACCTAACGGTCCAGGGTTCGAGTCCCTGTTCGGGCGACTCTGTTTTTAAAGAATCGTCAATAATTTAAACTTCAGATCATTTCACTTTCAATAAATTTATGTAAATTCTAATTCCAATTATTACGTGAGTTCACCTCGCTTGAGCCCGGATAGCTCAGTCGGTAGAGCGTTAGGCTTTTAACCTAACGGTCCAGGGTTCGACTCCTTGTTCAGGCGACTGTGTTTTTGAAGAATCATCAATAATTTAAACTTCAGATCATTTAATTTCCAGTAAAATTATTGAAATTCTAATCCCAATTATAACGGGAGTTCATTTCGTTTCAGCCCGGATAGCTCAGTCGGTAGAGCGTTAAGCTTTTAACCTACCGGTCCAGGGTTCGAGTCCCTGTTCGGGCGACTGTGTTTTTGAAGAATCATCAATAATTTAAACTTCAGATCATTTAATTTCCAGTAAAATTATGGAAATTCTAATCCCAATTATTACGGGAGTTCATTTCGTTTCAGCTCGGATAGCTCAGTCGGTAGAGCGTTAGGCTTCAAACCACGGTTCAGGGTTCGACTCCTTGTTCGGGCGACTGTGTTTTTGAAGAATCATCAATAATTTAAACTTCAGATCATTTAATTTCCAGTAAAATTATTGAAATTCTAATCCCAATTATTACGGGAGTTCATTTCGTTTCAGCTCGGATAGCTCAGTCGGTAGAGCATTAGGATTCAAACCACGGTCCAGGGTTCGACTCCTTGTTCGGGCGACTGTGTTTTTGAAGAATCATCAATAATTTAAACTTCAGATCATTTAATTTCCAGTAAAATTATTGAAATTCTAATCCCAATTATTACGGGAGTTCATTTCGTTTCAGCCCGGATAGCTCAGTCGGTAGAGCGTTAAGCTTTTAACTTAACGGTCCAGGGTTCGAGTCCCTGTTCGGGCGACTGTGTTTTTGAAGAATCATCAATAATTTAAACTTCAGATCATTTAATTTCCAGTAAAATTATTGAAATTCTTATCCCAATTATTACGGGAGTTCACCTCGCTTGAGCCCGGATAGCTCAGTCGGTAGAGCGTTAAGCTTTTAACCTAACGGTCCAGGGTTCGAGTCCCTGTTCGGGCGACTCTGTTTTTAAAGAATCGTCAATAATTTAAACTTTAGATCATTTCACTTTCAATAAATTTATGTAAATTCTAATTCCAATTATTACGTGAGTTCACCTCGCTTGAGCCCGGATAGCTCAGTCGGTAGAGCGTTAGGCTTTTAACCTAACGGTCCAGGGTTCGAGTCCGTGTTCGGGCGACTGTGTTTTTGAAGAATCATCAATAATTTAAACTTCAGATCATTTAATTTCCAGTAAAATTATTGAAATTCTTATCCCAATTATTACGGGAGTTCACCTCGCTTGAGCCCGGATAGCTCAGTCGGTAGAGCGTTAGGCTTTTAACCTAACGGTCCAGGGTTCGAGTCCCTGTTCGGGCGACTGTGTTTTTGAAGAATCATCAATAATTTAAACTTCAGATCATTTAATTTCCAGTAAAATTATTGAAATTCTTATCCCAATTATTACGGGAGTTCACCTCGCTTGAGCCCGGATAGCTCAGTCGGTAGAGCGTTAGGCTTTTAACCTAACGGTCCAGGGTTCGAGTCCCTGTTCGGGCGACTGTGTTTTTGAAGAATCATAAATAATTTAAACTTCACATCAATTAATTTCCAGTAAAATTATTGAAATTCTAATCCCAATTATTACGGGAGTTCATTTCGCTTCAGCTCGGATAGCTCAGTCGGTAGAGCGTTAGGCTTCAAACCACGGTCCAGGGTTCGACTCCTTGTTCGGGCGACTGTGTTTTTGAAGAATCATCAATAATTTAAACTTCAGATCATTTAATTTCCAGTAAAATTATTGAAATTCTAATCCCAATTATTACGGGAGTTCACTTCGTTTCAGCCCGGATAGCTCAGTCGGTAGAGCGTTAAGCTTTTAACCTAACGGTCCAGGGTTCGAGTCCCTGTTCGGGCGACTCTGTTTTTAAAGAATCGTCAATAATTTAAACTTCAGATCATTTCACTTTCAATAAATTTATGTAAATTCTAATTCCAACTATTACGTGAGTTCACCTCGCTTGAGCCCGGATAGCTCAGTCGGTAGAGCGTTAGGCTTTTAACCTAACGGTCCAGGGTTCGAGTCCCTGTTCGGGCGACTGTGTTTTTGAAGAATCATCAATAATTTAAACTTCAGATCATTTAATTTCCAGTAAAATTATTGAAATTCTAATCCCAATTATTACGGGAGTTCATTTCGTTTCAGCCCGGATAGCTCAGTCGGTAGAGCGTTAAGCTTTTAACCTAACGGTCCAGGGTTCGAGTCCCTGTTCGGGCGACTCTGTTTTTAAAGAATCGTCAATAATTTAAACTTCAGATCATTTCACTTTCAATAAATTTATGTAAATTCTAATTCCAATTATTACGTGAGTTCACCTCGCTTGAGCCCGGATAGCTCAGTCGGTAGAGCGTTAGGCTTTTAACCTAACGGTCCAGGGTTCGAGTACCTGTTCGGGCCATTCTGTTTTTGAAGAATCATCAATAATTTAAACTTCAGATCATTTCACTTTCAATAAATTTATGTAAATTCTAATTCCAATTATTACGTGAGTTCACCTCGCTTGAGCCCGGATAGCTCAGTCGGTAGAGCGTTAGGCTTTTAACCTAACGGTCCAGGGTTCGAGTCCGTGTTCGGGCGACTGTGTTTTTGAAGAATCATCAATAATTTAAACTTCAGATCATTTAATTTCCAGTAAAATTATTGAAATTCTTATCCCAATTATTACGGGAGTTCACCTCGCTTGAGCCCGGATAGCTCAGTCGGTAGAGCGTTAGGCTTTTAACCTAACGGTCCAGGGTTCGAGTCCCTGTTCGGGCGACTGTGTTTTTGAAGAATCATCAATAATTTAAACTTCAGATCATTTAATTTCCAGTAAAATTATTGAAATTCTTATCCCAATTATTACGGGAGTTCACCTCGCTTGAGCCCGGATAGCTCAGTCGGTAGAGCGTTAGGCTTTTAACCTAACGGTCCAGGGTTCGAGTCCCTGTTCGGGCGACTGTGTTTTTGAAGAATCATAAATAATTTAAACTTCACATCATTTAATTTCCAGTAAAATTATTGAAATTCTAATCCCAATTATTACGGGAGTTCATTTCGCTTCAGCTCGGATAGCTCAGTCGGTAGAGCGTTAGGCTTCAAACCACGGTCCAGGGTTCGACTCCTTGTTCGGGCGACTGTGTTTTTGAAGAATCATCAATAATTTAAACTTCAGATCATTTAATTTCCAGTAAAATTATTGAAATTCTAATCCCAATTATTACGGGAGTTCTTCTCGTTTCAGCTCGGATAGCTCAGTCGGTAGAGCATTAGGATTCAAACCACGGTCCAGGGTTCGACTCCTTGTTCGGGCGACTGTGTTTTTTAAGAATAATCAATAATTTAAACTTCAGATCATTTAATTTCCAGTAAAATTATTGAAATTCTAATCCCAATTATTACGGGAGTTCATTTCGTTTCAGCCCGGATAGCTCAGTCGGTAGAGCGTTAAGCTTTTAACCTAACGGTCCAGGGTTCGAGTCCCTGTTCGGGCGACTCTGTTTTTGAAGAATCATCAATAATTTAAACTTCAGATCATTTAATTTCCAGTAAAATTATTGAAATTCTTATCCCAATTATTACGTGAGTTCACCTCGCTTGAGCCCGGATAGCTCAGTCGGTAGAGCGTTAGGCTTTTAACCTAACGGTCCAGGGTTCGAGTCCGTGTTCGGGCGACTGTGTTTTTGAAGAATCATCAATAATTTAAACTTCAGATCATTTAATTTCCAGTAAAATTATTGAAATTCTTATCCCAATTATTACGGGAGTTCACCTCGCTTGAGCCCGGATAGCTCAGTCGGTAGAGCGTTAGGCTTTTAACCTAACGGTCCAGGGTTCGAGTCCCTGTTCGGGCGACTGTGTTTTTGAAGAATCATCAATAATTTAAACTTCAGATCATTTAATTTCCAGTAAAATTATTGAAATTCTTATCCCAATTATTACGGGAGTTCACCTCGCTTGAGCCCGGATAGCTCAGTCGGTAGAGCGTTAGGCTTTTAACCTAACGGTCCAGGGTTCGAGTCCCTGTTCGGGCGACTGTGTTTTTGAAGAATCATAAATAATTTAAACTTCACATCAATTAATTTCCAGTAAAATTATTGAAATTCTAATCCCAATTATTACGGGAGTTCATTTCGCTTCAGCTCGGATAGCTCAGTCGGTAGAGCGTTAGGCTTCAAACCACGGTCCAGGGTTCGACTCCTTGTTCGGGCGACTGTGTTTTTGAAGAATCATCAATAATTTAAACTTCAGATCATTTAATTTCCAGTAAAATTATTGAAATTCTAATCCCAATTATTACGGGAGTTCACTTCGTTTCAGCCCGGATAGCTCAGTCGGTAGAGCGTTAAGCTTTTAACCTAACGGTCCAGGGTTCGAGTCCCTGTTCGGGCGACTCTGTTTTTAAAGAATCGTCAATAATTTAAACTTCAGATCATTTCACTTTCAATAAATTTATGTAAATTCTAATTCCAACTATTACGTGAGTTCACCTCGCTTGAGCCCGGATAGCTCAGTCGGTAGAGCGTTAGGCTTTTAACCTAACGGTCCAGGGTTCGAGTCCCTGTTCGGGCGACTGTGTTTTTGAAGAATCATCAATAATTTAAACTTCAGATCATTTAATTTCCAGTAAAATTATTGAAATTCTAATCCCAATTATTACGGGAGTTCATTTCGTTTCAGCCCGGATAGCTCAGTCGGTAGAGCGTTAAGCTTTTAACCTAACGGTCCAGGGTTCGAGTCCCTGTTCGGGCGACTCTGTTTTTAAAGAATCGTCAATAATTTAAACTTCAGATCATTTCACTTTCAATAAATTTATGTAAATTCTAATTCCAATTATTACGTGAGTTCACCTCGCTTGAGCCCGGATAGCTCAGTCGGTAGAGCGTTAGGCTTTTAACCTAACGGTCCAGGGTTCGAGTACCTGTTCGGGCCATTCTGTTTTTGAAGAATCATCAATAATTTAAACTTCAGATCATTTCACTTTCAATAAATTTATGTAAATTCTAATTCCAATTATTACGTGAGTTCACCTCGCTTGAGCCCGGATAGCTCAGTCGGTAGAGCGTTAGGCTTTTAACCTAACGGTCCAGGGTTCGAGTCCGTGTTCGGGCGACTGTGTTTTTGAAGAATCATCAATAATTTAAACTTCAGATCATTTAATTTCCAGTAAAATTATTGAAATTCTTATCCCAATTATTACGGGAGTTCACCTCGCTTGAGCCCGGATAGCTCAGTCGGTAGAGCGTTAGGCTTTTAACCTAACGGTCCAGGGTTCGAGTCCCTGTTCGGGCGACTGTGTTTTTGAAGAATCATCAATAATTTAAACTTCAGATCATTTAATTTCCAGTAAAATTATTGAAATTCTTATCCCAATTATTACGGGAGTTCACCTCGCTTGAGCCCGGATAGCTCAGTCGGTAGAGCGTTAGGCTTTTAACCTAACGGTCCAGGGTTCGAGTCCCTGTTCGGGCGACTGTGTTTTTGAAGAATCATAAATAATTTAAACTTCACATCATTTAATTTCCAGTAAAATTATTGAAATTCTAATCCCAATTATTACGGGAGTTCATTTCGCTTCAGCTCGGATAGCTCAGTCGGTAGAGCGTTAGGCTTCAAACCACGGTCCAGGGTTCGACTCCTTGTTCGGGCGACTGTGTTTTTGAAGAATCATCAATAATTTAAACTTCAGATCATTTAATTTCCAGTAAAATTATTGAAATTCTAATCCCAATTATTACGGGAGTTCTTCTCGTTTCAGCTCGGATAGCTCAGTCGGTAGAGCATTAGGATTCAAACCACGGTCCAGGGTTCGACTCCTTGTTCGGGCGACTGTGTTTTTTAAGAATAATCAATAATTTAAACTTCAGATCATTTAATTTCCAGTAAAATTATTGAAATTCTAATCCCAATTATTACGGGAGTTCATTTCGTTTCAGCCCGGATAGCTCAGTCGGTAGAGCGTTAAGCTTTTAACCTAACGGTCCAGGGTTCGAGTCCCTGTTCGGGCGACTCTGTTTTTGAAGAATCATCAATAATTTAAACTTCAGATCATTTAATTTCCAGTAAAATTATTGAAATTCTAATCCCAATTATTACGGGAGTTCGTTTCGTTTCAGCTCGGATAGCTCAGTCGGTAGAGCATTAGGATTTAAACCACGGTCCAGGGTTCGACTCCTTGTTCGGGCGACTGTGTTTTTTAAGAATAATCAATAATTTAAACTTCAGATCATTTAATTTCCAGTAAAATTATTGAAATTCTAATCCCAATTATTACGGGAGTTCATTTCGTTTCAGTCCGGATAGCTCAGTCGGTAGAGCGTTAAGCTTTTAACCTAACGGTCCAGGGTTCGAGTCCCTGTTCGGGCGACTCTGTTTTTGAAGAATCATCAATAATTTAAACTTCAGATCATTTAATTTCCAGTAAAATTATTGAAATTCTTATTCGAATTATTACGGGAGTTCACTTCGCTTGAGCCCAGATAGCTCAGTCGGTAGAGCGTTAGGCTTTTAACCTAACGGTAAAGGGTTCGAGTCCCTGTTCGGGCGACTGTGTTTTTGAAGAATCATCAATAATTTAAACTTCAGATCATTTAATTTCCAGTAAAATTATTGAAATTCTAATCCCAATTATTACGGGAGTTCATTTCGTTTCAGATCGGATAGCTCAGTCGGTAGAGCGTTAGGCTTCAAACCACGGTCCAGGGTTCGACTCCTTTTTCGGGCGACTCTTTTTTTAAAGAATCATCAATAATTTAAACTTCAGATCATTTAATTTCCAGTAAAATTATTGAAATTCTTATCCCAATTATTACGGGAGTTCACCTCGCTTGAGCCAGGATAGCTCAGTCGGTAGAGCGTTAGGCTTTTAACCTAACGGTCCAGGGTTCGAGTCCCTGTTCGGGCGACTGTGTTTTTGAAGAATCATCAATAATTTAAACTTCAGATCATTTAATTTCCAGTAAAATTATTGAAATTCTAATCCCAATTATTACGGGAGTTCATTTCGTTTCAGCTCGGATAGCTCAGTCGGTAGAGCGTTAGGCTTCAAACCACGGTCCAGGGTTCGACTCCTTGTTCGGGCGACTGTGTTTTTGAAGAATCATCAATAATTTAAACTTCAGATCATTTAATTTCCAGTAAAATTATTGAAATTCTAATCCCAATTATTACGGGAGTTCATTTCGTTTCAGCTCGGATAGCTCAGTCGGTAGAGCATTAGGATTCAAACCACGGTCCAGGGTTCGACTCCTTGTTCGGGCGACTGTGTTTTTGAAGAATCATCAATAATTTAAACTTCAGATCATTTAATTTCCAGTAAAATTATTGAAATTCTAATCCCAATTATTACGGGAGTTCATTTCGTTTCAGCCCGGATAGCTCAGTCGGTAGAGCGTTAAGCTTTTAACCTAACGGTCCAGGGTTCGAGTACCTGTTCGGGCGACTCTGTTTTTAAAGAATCGTCAATAGTTTAAACTTCAGATCATTTCACTTTCAATAAATATATGTAAATTCCAATTCCAATTATTACGTGAGTTCACCTCGTTTCAGCCCGGATAGCTCAGTCGGTAGAGCGTTAGGCTTTTAACCTAACGGTCCAGGGTTCGAGTCCCTGTTCGGGCGACTCTGATTTTAAAGAATCGTCAATAATTTAAACTTCAGATCATTTCACTTTCAATAAATTTATGTAAATTCTAATTCCAATTATTACGGGATTTAACTTCGTTTGAGACAGGATAGCTCAGTCGGTAGAGCGTTAGGCTTTTAACCTAACGGTCCAGGGTTCGAGTCCCTGTTCGGGCGACTCTGTTTTTGAAGAATCATCAATAATTTAAACTTCAGATCATTTAATTTCCAGTAAAATTATTGAAATTCTTATTCCAATTATTACGGGAGTTCACCTCGCTTGAGCCCAGATAGCTTAGTCGGTAGAGCGTTAGGCTTTTAACCTAACGGTCCAGGGTTCGAGTCCCTGTTCGGGCGACTGTGTTTTTGAAGAATCATCAATAATTTAAACTTCAGATCATTTAATTTCCAGTAAAATTATTGAAATTCTAATCCCAATTATTACGGGAGTTCATTTCGTTTCAGCTCGGATAGCTCAGTCGGTAGAGCGTTAGGCTTCAAACCACGGTCCAGGGTTCGACTCCTTTTTCGGGCGACTCTTTTTTTAAAGAATCATCAATAATTTAAACTTCAGATCATTTAATTTCCAGTAAAATTATTGAAATTCTTATCCCAATTATTACGGGAGTTCACCTCGCTTGAGCCAGGATAGCTCAGTCGGTAGAGCGTTAGGCTTTTAACCTAACGGTCCAGGGTTCGAGTCCCTGTTCGGGCGACTGTGTTTTTGAAGAATCATCAATAATTTAAACTTCAGATCATTTAATTTCCAGTAAAATTATTGAAATTCTAATCCCAATTATTACGGGAGTTCATTTCGTTTCAGCTCGGATAGCTCAGTCGGTAGAGCGTTAGGCTTCAAACCACGGTCCAGGGTTCGACTCCTTGTTCGGGCGACTGTGTTTTTGAAGAATCATCAATAATTTAAACTTCAGATCATTTAATTTCCAGTAAAATTATTGAAATTCTAATCCCAATTATTACGGGAGTTCATTTCGTTTCAGCCCGGATAGCTCAGTCGGTAGAGCGTTAAGCTTTTAACCTAACGGTCCAGGGTTCGAGTCCCTGTTCGGGCGACTCTGTTTTTAAAGAATCGTCAATAATTTAAACTTCAGATCATTTCACTTTCAATAAATTTATGTAAATTCTAATTCCAATTATTACGTGAGTTCACCTCGCTTGAGCCCGGATAGCTCAGTCGGTAGAGCGTTAGGCTTTTAACCTAACGGTCCAGGGTTCGAGTACCTGTTCGGGCCATTATTTTTTGAAGAATCATCAATAATTTAAACTTAAGATCATTTCACTTTCAATAAATTTATGTAAATTCTAATTCCAATTATTACGTGAGTTCACCTCGCTTGAGCCCGGATAGCTCAGTCGGTAGAGCGTTAGGCTTTTAACCTAACGGTCCAGGGTTCGAGTCCCTGTTCGGGCGACTCTGTTTTTGAAGAATCATCAATAATTTAAACTTCAGATCATTTAATTTCCAGTAAAATTATTGAAATTCTAATCCCAATTATTACGGGAGTTCATTTCGTTTCAGCTCGTATAGCTCAGTCGGTAGAGCGTTAGGCTTCAAACCACGGTCCAGGGTTCGACTCCTTGTTCGGGCGACTCTGTTTTTATAGAATCATCAATAATTTAAACTTCAGATCATTTAATTTCCAGTAAAATTATTGAAATTCTTATCCCATTTATTACGGGAGTTCACCTCGCTTGAGCCCGGATAGCTCAGTCGGTAGAGCGTTAGGCTTCAAACCACGGTCCAGGGTTCGACTCCTTGTTCGGGTGACTGTGTTTTTGAAGAATCATCAATAATTTAAACTTCAGATAATTTAATTTCCAGTAAAATTATTGAAATTCTAATCCCAATTATTACGGGAGTTCATTTCGTTTCAGCTCGGATAGCTCAGTCGGTAGAGCGTTAGGCTTCAAACCACGGTCCAGGGTTCGACTCCTTGTTCGGGCCATTCTGTTTTTGAAGAATCATCAATAATTTAAACTTCAGATCATTTAATTTCCAGTAAAATTATTGAAATTCTTATTCCATTTATTACGGGAGTTCACCTCGCTTGAGCCCGGATAGCTCAGTCGGTAGAGCGTTAGGCTTTTAACCTAACGGTCCAGGGTTCGAGTACCTGTTCGGGCCATTATGTTTTTGAAGAATCATCAATAATTTAAACTTAAGATCATTTCACTTTCAATAAATTTATGTAAATTCTAATTCCAATTATTACGTGAGTTCACCTCGCTTGAGCCCGGATAGCTCAGTCGGTAGAGCGTTAGGCTTCAAACCACGGTCCAGGGTTCGACTCCTTGTTCGGGTGACTGTGTTTTTGAAGAATCATCAATAATTTAAACTTCAGATCATTTAATTTCCAGTAAAATTATTGAAATTCTAATCCCAATTATTACGGGAGTTCATTTCGTTTCAGCTCGGATAGCTCAGTCGGTAGAGCGTTAGGCTTCAAACCACGGTCCAGGGTTCGACTCCTTGTTCGGGCCATTCTGTTTTTGAAGAATCATCAATAATTTAAACTTCAGATCATTTAATTTCCAGTAAAATTATTGAAATTCTTATTCCATTTATTACGGGAGTTCACCTCGCTTGAGCCCGGATAGCTCAGTCGGTAGAGCGTTAGGCTTTTAACCTAACGGTCCAGGGTTCGAGTACCTGTTCGGGCCATTATGTTTTTGAAGAATCATCAATAATTTAAACTTAAGATCATTTCACTTTCAATAAATTTATGTAAATTCTAATTCCAATTATTACGTGAGTTCACCTCGCTTGAGCCCGGATAGCTCAGTCGGTAGAGCGTTAGGCTTTTAACCTAACGGTCCAGGGTTCGAGTCCCTGTTCGGGCGACTCTGTTTTTGAAGAATCATCAATAATTTAAACTTCAGATCATTTAATTTCCAGTAAAATTATTGAAATTCTAATCCCAATTATTACGGGAGTTCATTTCGTTTCAGCTCGGATAGCTCAGTCGGTAGAGCGTTAGGCTTCAAACCACGGTCCAGGGTTCGACTCCTTGTTCGGGCGACTGTGTTTTTGAAGAATCATCAATAATTTAAACTTCAGATCATTTAATTTCCAGTAAAATTATTGAAATTCTAATCCCAATTATTACGGGAGTTCATTTCGTTTCAGCCCGGATAGCTCAGTCGGTAGAGCGTTAGGCTCTTAACCTAACGGTCCAGGGTTCGAGTCCCTGTTCTGGCGAATCTGTTTTTAAAGAATCGTCAATAATTTAAACTTCAGATCATTTCACTTTCAATAAATTTATGTAAACTCTAATTCCAAATATTACGGGATTTAACTTCGTTTGAGACAGGATAGGTCAGTCGGTAGAGCGTTAGGCTTTTAACCTAACGGTCCAGGGTTCGAGTCCCTGTTCGGGCGACTCTGTTTTTGAAGAATCATCAATAATTTAAACTTCAGATCATTTAATTTCCAGTAAAATTATTGAAATTCTAATCCCAATTATTACGGGAGTTCATTTCGTTTCAGCTCGTATAGCTCAGTCGGTAGAGCGTTAGGCTTCAAACCACGGTCCAGGGTTCGACTCCTTGTTCGGGCGACTCTGTTTTTATAGAATCATCAATAATTTAAACTTCAGATCATTTAATTTCCAGTAAAATTATTGAAATTCTTATCCCATTTATTACGGGAGTTCACCTCGCTTGAGCCCGGATAGCTCAGTCGGTAGAGCGTTAGGCTTCAAACCACGGTCCAGGGTTCGACTCCTTGTTCGGGTGACTGTGTTTTTGAAGAATCATCAATAATTTAAACTTCAGATCATTTAATTTCCAGTAAAATTATTGAAATTCTAATCCCAATTATTACGGGAGTTCAATTCGTTTCAGCCCGGATAGCTCAGTCGGTAGAGCGTTAAGCTTTTAACCTAACGGTCCAGGGTTCGAGTACCTGTTCGGGCCATTCTGTTTTTGAAGAATCATCAAAAATTTAAACTTCAGATCATTTCACTTTCAATAAATTTATGTAAACTCTAATTCCAATTATTACGGGATTTACCTTCGTTTGAGACAGGATAGCTCAGTCGGTAGAGCGTTAGGCTTTTAACCTAACGTTCCAGAGTTCGAGTCCCTGTTCGGGCGACTCTGTTTTTGAAGAATCATCAATAATTTAAACTTCAGATCATTTAATTTCCAGTAAAATTATTGAAATTCTAATCCCAATTATTACGGGAGTTCATTTCGCTTCAGCTCGGATAGCTCAGTCGGTAGAGCGTTAGGCTTCAAACCACGGTCCAGGGTTCGACTCCTTGTTCGGGCGACTGTGTTTTTGAAGAATCATCAATAATTTAAACTTCAGATCATTTAATTTCCAGTAAAATTATTGAAATTCTAATCCCAATTATTACGGGAGTTCTTCTCGTTTCAGCTCGGATAGCTCAGTCGGTAGAGCATTAGGATTCAAACCACGGTCCAGGGTTCGACTCCTTGTTCGGGCGACTGTGTTTTTTAAGAATAATCAATAATTTAAACTTCAGATCATTTAATTTCCAGTAAAATTATTGAAATTCTAATCCCAATTATTACGGGAGTTCATTTCGTTTCAGCCCGGATAGCTCAGTCGGTAGAGCGTTAAGCTTTTAACCTAACGGTCCAGGGTTCGAGTCCCTGTTCGGGCGACTCTGTTTTTGAAGAATCATCAATAATTTAAACTTCAGATCATTTAATTTCCAGTAAAATTATTGAAATTCTAATCCCAATTATTACGGGAGTTCGTTTCGTTTCAGCTCGGATAGCTCAGTCGGTAGAGCATTAGGATTCAAACCACGGTCCAGGGTTCGACTCCTTGTTCTTGCGACTGTGTTTTTTAAGAATAATCAATAATTTAAACTTCAGATCATTTAATTTCCAGTAAAATTATTGAAATTCTAATCCCAATTATTACGGGAGTTCATTTCGTTTCAGCCCGGATAGCTCAGTCGGTAGAGCGTTAAGCTTTTAACCTAACGGTCCAGGGTTCGAGTCCCTGTTCGGGCGACTCTGTTTTTGAAGAATCATCAATAATTTAAACTTCAGATCATTTAATTTCCAGTAAAATTATTGAAATTCTTATTCGAATTATTACGGGAGTTCACTTCGCTTGAGCCCAGATAGCTCAGTCGGTAGAGCGTTAGGCTTTTAACCTAACGGTAAAGGGTTCGAGTCCCTGTTCGGGCGACTGTGTTTTTGAAGAATCATCAATAATTTAAACTTCAGATCATTTAATTTCCAGTAAAATTATTGAAATTCTAATCCCAATTATTACGGGAGTTCATTTCGTTTCAGATCGGATAGCTCAGTCGGTAGAGCGTTAGGCTTCAAACCACGGTCCAGGGTTCGACTCCTTTTTCGGGCGACTCTTTTTTTAAAGAATCATCAATAATTTAAACTTCAGATCATTTAATTTCCAGTAAAATTATTGAAATTCTTATCCCAATTATTACGGGAGTTCACCTCGCTTGAGCCAGGATAGCTCAGTCGGTAGAGCGTTAGGCTTTTAACCTAACGGTCCAGGGTTCGAGTCCCTGTTCGGGCGACTGTGTTTTTGAAGAATCATCAATAATTTAAACTTCAGATCATTTAATTTCCAGTAAAATTATTGAAATTCTAATCCCAATTATTACGGGAGTTCATTTCGTTTCAGCTCGGATAGCTCAGTCGGTAGAGCGTTAGGCTTCAAACCACGGTCCAGGGTTCGACTCCTTGTTCGGGCGACTGTGTTTTTGAAGAATCATCAATAATTTAAACTTCAGATCATTTAATTTCCAGTAAAATTATTGAAATTCTAATCCCAATTATTACGGGAGTTCATTTCGTTTCAGCTCGGATAGCTCAGTCGGTAGAGCATTAGGATTCAAACCACGGTCCAGGGTTCGACTCCTTGTTCGGGCGACTGTGTTTTTGAAGAATCATCAATAATTTAAACTTCAGATCATTAAATTTCCAGTAAAATTATTGAAATTCTAATCCCAATTATTACGGGAGTTCATTTCGTTTCAGCCCGGATAGCTCAGTCGGTAGAGCGTTAAGCTTTTAACCTAACGGTCCAGGGTTCGAGTACCTGTTCGGGCGACTCTGTTTTTAAAGAATCGTCAATAATTTAAACTTCAGATCATTTCACTTTCAATAAATATATGTAAATTCCAATTCCAATTATTACGTGAGTTCACCTCGTTTCAGCCCGGATAGCTCAGTCGGTAGAGCGTTAGGCTTTTAACCTAACGGTCCAGGGTTCGAGTCCCTGTTCGGGCGACTCTGATTTTAAAGAATCGTCAATAATTTAAACTTCAGATCATTTCACTTTCAATAAATTTATGTAAATTCTAATTCCAATTATTACGGGATTTAACTTCGTTTGAGACAGGATAGCTCAGTCGGTAGAGCGTTAGGCTTTTAACCTAACGGTCCAGGGTTCGAGTCCCTGTTCGGGCGACTCTGTTTTTGAAGAATCATCAATAATTTAAACTTCAGATCATTTAATTTCCAGTAAAATTATTGAAATTCTTATTCCAATTATTACGGGAGTTCACCTCGCTTGAGCCCAGATAGCTTAGTCGGTAGAGCGTTAGGCTTTTAACCTAACGGTCCAGGGTTCGAGTCCCTGTTCGGGCGACTGTGTTTTTGAAGAATCATCAATAATTTAAACTTCAGATCATTTAATTTCCAGTAAAATTATTGAAATTCTAATCCCAATTATTACGGGAGTTCATTTCGTTTCAGCTCGGATAGCTCAGTCGGTAGAGCGTTAGGCTTCAAACCACGGTCCAGGGTTCGACTCCTTTTTCGGGCGACTCTTTTTTTAAAGAATCATCAATAATTTAAACTTCAGATCATTTAATTTCCAGTAAAATTATTGAAATTCTAATCCCAATTATTACGGGAGTTCATTTCGTTTCAGCCCGGATAGCTCAGTCGGTAGAGCGTTAGGCTTTTAACCTAACGGTCCAGGGTTCGAGTCCCTCTTCGGGCGACTCTGTTTTTAAAGAATCGTCAATAATTTAAACTTCAGATCATTTCACTTTCAATAAATATATGTAAATTCCAATTCCAATTATTACGTGAGTTCACCTCGTTTCAGCCCGGATAGCTCAGTCGGTAGAGCGTTAGGCTTTTAACCTAACGGTCCAGGGTTCGAGTCCCTGTTCGGGCGACTCTGATTTTAAAGAATCGTCAATAATTTAAACTTCAGATCATTTCACTTTCAATAAATTTATGTAAATTCTAATTCCAATTATTACGGGATTTAACTTCGTTTGAGACAGGATAGCTCAGTCGGTAGAGCGTTAGGCTTTTAACCTAACGGTCCAGGGTTCGAGTCCCTGTTCGGGCGACTCTGTTTTTGAAGAATCATCAATAATTTAAACTTCAGATCATTTAATTTCCAGTAAAATTATTGAAATTCTTATTCCAATTATTACGGGAGTTCACCTCGCTTGAGCCCAGATAGCTTAGTCTTTAGAGCGTTAGGCTTTTAACCTAACGGTCCAGGGTTCGAGTCCCTGTTCGGGCGACTGTGTTTTTGAAGAATCATCAATAATTTAAACTTCAGATCATTTAATTTCCAGTAAAATTATTGAAATTCTAATCCCAATTATTACGGGAGTTCATTTCGTTTCAGCTCGGATAGCTCAGTCGGTAGAGCGTTAGGCTTCAAACCACGGTCCAGGGTTCGACTCCTTTTTCGGGCGACTCTTTTTTTAAAGAATCATCAATAATTTAAACTTCAGATCATTTAATTTCCAGTAAAATTATTGAAATTCTTATCCCAATTATTACGGGAGTTCACCTCGCTTGAGCCAGGATAGCTCAGTCGGTAGAGCGTTAGGCTTTTAACCTAACGGTCCAGGGTTCGAGTCCCTGTTCGGGCGACTGTGTTTTTGAAGAATCATCAATAATTTAAACTTCAGATCATTTAATTTCCAGTAAAATTATTGAAATTCTAATCCCAATTATTACGGGAGTTCATTTCGTTTCAGCTCGGATAGCTCAGTCGGTAGAGCGTTAGGCTTCAAACCACGGTCCAGGGTTCGACTCCTTGTTCGGGCGACTGTGTTTTTGAAGAATCATCAATAATTTAAACTTCAGATCATTTAATTTCCAGTAAAATTATTGAAATTCTAATCCCAATTATTACGGGAGTTCATTTCGTTTCAGCCCGGATAGCTCAGTCGGTAGAGCGTTAAGCTTTTAACCTAACGGTCCAGGGTTCGAGTCCCTGTTCGGGCGACTCTGTTTTTAAAGAATCGTCAATAATTTAAACTTCAGATCATTTCACTTTCAATAAATTTATGTAAATTCTAATTCCAATTATTACGTGAGTTCACCTCGCTTGAGCCCGGATAGCTCAGTCGGTAGAGCGTTAGGCTTTTAACCTAACGGTCCAGGGTTCGAGTACCTGTTCGGGCCATTATTTTTTGAAGAATCATCAATAATTTAAACTTAAGATCATTTCACTTTCAATAAATTTATGTAAATTCTAATTCCAATTATTACGTGAGTTCACCTCGCTTGAGCCCGGATAGCTCAGTCGGTAGAGCCTTAGGCTTTTAACCTAACGGTCCAGGGTTCGAGTCCCTGTTCGGGCGACTCTGTTTTTGAAGAATCATCAATAATTTAAACTTCAGATCATTTAATTTCCAGTAAAATTATTGAAATTCTAATCCCAATTATTACGGGAGTTCATTTCGTTTCAGCTCGTATAGCTCAGTCGGTAGAGCGTTAGGCTTCAAACCACGGTCCAGGGTTCGACTCCTTGTTCGGGCGACTCTGTTTTTATAGAATCATCAATAATTTAAACTTCAGATCATTTAATTTCCAGTAAAATTATTGAAATTCTTATCCCATTTATTACGGGAGTTCACCTCGCTTGAGCCCGGATAGCTCAGTCGGTAGAGCGTTAGGCTTCAAACCACGGTCCAGGGTTCGACTCCTTGTTCGGGTGACTGTGTTTTTGAAGAATCATCAATAATTTAAACTTCAGATAATTTAATTTCCAGTAAAATTATTGAAATTCTAATCCCAATTATTACGGGAGTTCATTTCGTTTCAGCTCGGATAGCTCAGTCGGTAGAGCGTTAGGCTTCAAACCACGGTCCAGGGTTCGACTCCTTGTTCGGGCCATTCTGTTTTTGAAGAATCATCAATAATTTAAACTTCAGATCATTTAATTTCCAGTAAAATTATTGAAATTCTTATTCCATTTATTACGGGAGTTCACCTCGCTTGAGCCCGGATAGCTCAGTCGGTAGAGCGTTAGGCTTTTAACCTAACGGTCCAGGGTTCGAGTACCTGTTCGGGCCATTATGTTTTTGAAGAATCATCAATAATTTAAACTTAAGATCATTTCACTTTCAATAAATTTATGTAAATTCTAATTCCAATTATTACGTGAGTTCACCTCGCTTGAGCCCGGATAGCTCAGTCGGTAGAGCGTTAGGCTTTTAACCTAACGGTCCAGGGTTCGAGTCCCTGTTCGGGCGACTCTGTTTTTGAAGAATCATCAATAATTTAAACTTCAGATCATTTAATTTCCAGTAAAATTATTGAAATTCTAATCCCAATTATTACGGGAGTTCATTTCGTTTCAGCTCGGATAGCTCAGTCGGTAGAGCGTTAGGCTTCAAACCACGGTCCAGGGTTCGACTCCTTGTTCGGGTGACTGTGTTTTTGAAGAATCATCAATAATTTAAACTTCAGATCATTTAATTTCCAGTAAAATTATTGAAATTCTAATCCCAATTATTACGGGAGTTCATTTCGTTTCAGCTCGGATAGCTCAGTCGGTAGAGCGTTAGGCTTCAAACCACGGTCCAGGGTTCGACTCCTTGTTCGGGCCATTCTGTTTTTGAAGAATCATCAATAATTTAAACTTCAGATCATTTAATTTCCAGTAAAATTATTGAAATTCTTATTCCATTTATTACGGGAGTTCACCTCGCTTGAGCCCGGATAGCTCAGTCGGTAGAGCGTTAGGCTTTTAACCTAACGGTCCAGGGTTCGAGTACCTGTTCGGGCCATTATGTTTTTGAAGAATCATCAATAATTTAAACTTAAGATCATTTCACTTTCAATAAATTTATGTAAATTCTAATTCCAATTATTACGTGAGTTCACCTCGCTTGAGCCCGGATAGCTCAGTCGGTAGAGCGTTAGGCTTTTAACCTAACGGTCCAGGGTTCGAGTCCCTGTTCGGGCGACTGTGTTTTTGAAGAATCATCAATAATTTAAACTTCAGATCATTTAATTTCCAGTAAAATTATTGAAATTCTAATCCCAATTATTACGGGAGTTCATTTCGTTTCAGCTCGGATAGCTCAGTCGGTAGAGCGTTAGGCTTCAAACCACGGTCCAGGGTTCGACTCCTTGTTCGGGCGACTGTGTTTTTGAAGAATCATCAATAATTTAAACTTCAGATCATTTAATTTCCAGTAAAATTATTGAAATTCTAATCCCAATTATTACGGGAGTTCATTTCGTTTCAGCCCGGATAGCTCAGTCGGTAGAGCGTTAAGCTTTTAACCTAACGGTCCAGGGTTCGAGTCCCTGTTCGGGCGACTCTGTTTTTAAAGAATCGTCAATAATTTAAACTTCAGATCATTTCACTTTCAATAAATTTATGTAAATTCTAATTCCAATTATTACGTGAGTTCACCTCGCTTGAGCCCGGATAGCTCAGTCGGTAGAGCGTTAGGCTTTTAACCTAACGGTCCAGGGTTCGAGTACCTGTTCGGGCCATTATTTTTTGAAGAATCATCAATAATTTAAACTTAAGATCATTTCACTTTCAATAAATTTATGTAAATTCTAATTCCAATTATTACGTGAGTTCACCTCGCTTGAGCCCGGATAGCTCAGTCGGTAGAGCGTTAGGCTTTTAACCTAACGGTCCAGGGTTCGAGTCCCTGTTCGGGCGACTCTGTTTTTGAAGAATCATCAATAATTTAAACTTCAGATCATTTAATTTCCAGTAAAATTATTGAAATTCTAATCCCAATTATTACGGGAGTTCATTTCGTTTCAGCTCGTATAGCTCAGTCGGTAGAGCGTTAGGCTTCAAACCACGGTCCAGGGTTCGACTCCTTGTTCGGGCGACTCTGTTTTTATAGAATCATCAATAATTTAAACTTCAGATCATTTAATTTCCAGTAAAATTATTGAAATTCTTATCCCATTTATTACGGGAGTTCACCTCGCTTGAGCCCGGATAGCTCAGTCGGTAGAGCGTTAGGCTTCAAACCACGGTCCAGGGTTCGACTCCTTGTTCGGGTGACTGTGTTTTTGAAGAATCATCAATAATTTAAACTTCAGATAATTTAATTTCCAGTAAAATTATTGAAATTCTAATCCCAATTATTACGGGAGTTCATTTCGTTTCAGCTCGGATAGCTCAGTCGGTAGAGCGTTAGGCTTCAAACCACGGTCCAGGGTTCGACTCCTTGTTCGGGCCATTCTGTTTTTGAAGAATCATCAATAATTTAAACTTCAGATCATTTAATTTCCAGTAAAATTATTGAAATTCTTATTCCATTTATTACGGGAGTTCACCTCGCTTGAGCCCGGATAGCTCAGTCGGTAGAGCGTTAGGCTTTTAACCTAACGGTCCAGGGTTCGAGTACCTGTTCGGGCCATTATGTTTTTGAAGAATCATCAATAATTTAAACTTAAGATCATTTCACTTTCAATAAATTTATGTAAATTCTAATTCCAATTATTACGTGAGTTCACCTCGCTTGAGCCCGGATAGCTCAGTCGGTAGAGCGTTAGGCTTTTAACCTAACGGTCCAGGGTTCGAGTCCCTGTTCGGGCGACTCTGTTTTTGAAGAATCATCAATAATTTAAACTTCAGATCATTTAATTTCCAGTAAAATTATTGAAATTCTAATCCCAATTATTACGGGAGTTCATTTCGTTTCAGCTCGGATAGCTCAGTCGGTAGAGCGTTAGGCTTCAAACCACGGTCCAGGGTTCGACTCCTTGTTCGGGTGACTGTGTTTTTGAAGAATCATCAATAATTTAAACTTCAGATCATTTAATTTCCAGTAAAATTATTGAAATTCTAATCCCAATTATTACGGGAGTTCATTTCGTTTCAGCTCGGATAGCTCAGTCGGTAGAGCGTTAGGCTTCAAACCACGGTCCAGGGTTCGACTCCTTGTTCGGGCCATTCTGTTTTTGAAGAATCATCAATAATTTAAACTTCAGATCATTTAATTTCCAGTAAAATTATTGAAATTCTTATTCCATTTATTACGGGAGTTCACCTCGCTTGAGCCCGGATAGCTCAGTCGGTAGAGCGTTAGGCTTTTAACCTAACGGTCCAGGGTTCGAGTACCTGTTCGGGCCATTATGTTTTTGAAGAATCATCAATAATTTAAACTTAAGATCATTTCACTTTCAATAAATTTATGTAAATTCTAATTCCAATTATTACGTGAGTTCACCTCGCTTGAGCCCGGATAGCTCAGTCGGTAGAGCGTTAGGCTTTTAACCTAACGGTCCAGGGTTCGAGTCCCTGTTCGGGCGACTCTGTTTTTGAAGAATCATCAATAATTTAAACTTCAGATCATTTAATTTCCAGTAAAATTATTGAAATTCTAATCCCAATTATTACGGGAGTTCATTTCGTTTCAGCTCGGATAGCTCAGTCGGTAGAGCGTTAGGCTTCAAACCACGGTCCAGGGTTCGACTCCTTGTTCGGGCCATTCTGTTTTTGAAGAATCATCAATAATTTAAACTTCAGATCATTTAATTTCCAGTAAAATTATTGAAATTCTAATCCCAATTATTACGGGAGTTCATTTCGTTTCAGCCCGGATAGCTCAGTCGGTAGAGCGTTAGGCTCTTAACCTAACGGTCCAGGGTTCGAGTCCCTGTTCTGGCGAATCTGTTTTTAAAGAATCGTCAATAATTTAAACTTCAGATCATTTCACTTTCAATAAATTTATGTAAACTCTAATTCCAAATATTACGGGATTTAACTTCGTTTGAGACAGGATAGGTCAGTCGGTAGAGCGTTAGGCTTTTAACCTAACGGTCCAGGGTTCGAGTCCCTGTTCGGGCGACTCTGTTTTTGAAGAATCATCAATAATTTAAACTTCAGATCATTTAATTTCCAGTAAAATTATTGAAATTCTAATCCCAATTATTACGGGAGTTCATTTCGTTTCAGCTCGTATAGCTCAGTCGGTAGAGCGTTAGGCTTCAAACCACGGTCCAGGGTTCGACTCCTTGTTCGGGCGACTCTGTTTTTATAGAATCATCAATAATTTAAACTTCAGATCATTTAATTTCCAGTAAAATTATTGAAATTCTTATCCCATTTATTACGGGAGTTCACCTCGCTTGAGCCCGGATAGCTCAGTCGGTAGAGCGTTAGGCTTCAAACCACGGTCCAGGGTTCGACTCCTTGTTCGGGTGACTGTGTTTTTGAAGAATCATCAATAATTTAAACTTCAGATCATTTAATTTCCAGTAAAATTATTGAAATTCTAATCCCAATTATTACGGGAGTTCAATTCGTTTCAGCCCGGATAGCTCAGTCGGTAGAGCGTTAAGCTTTTAACCTAACGGTCCAGGGTTCGAGTACCTGTTCGGGCCATTCTGTTTTTGAAGAATCATCAAAAATTTAAACTTCAGATCATTTCACTTTCAATAAATTTATGTAAACTCTAATTCCAATTATTACGGGATTTACCTTCGTTTGAGACAGGATAGCTCAGTCGGTAGAGCGTTAGGCTTTTAACCTAACGTTCCAGAGTTCGAGTCCCTGTTCGGGCGACTCTGTTTTTGAAGAATCATCAATAATTTAAACTTCAGATCATTTAATTTCCAGTAAAATTATTGAAATTCTAATCCCAATTATTACGGGAGTTCATTTCGTTTCAGCTCGGATAGCTCAGACGGTAGAGCGTTAGGCTTCAAACCACGCTCCAGGGTTCGACTCCTTGTTCGGGCGACTCTGTTTTTAAAGAATCATCAATAATTTAAACTTCAGATCATTTAATTCCCAGTAAAATTATTGAAATTCTAATCCCAATTATTACGGGAGTTCATTTCGTTTCAGCTCGGATAGCTCAGTCGGTAGAGCGTTAGGCTTCAAACCACGGTCCAGGGTTCGACTCCTTGTTCGGGCGACTCTTTTTTTAAAGAATCATCAATAATTTAAACTTCAGATCATTTAATTTCCAGTAAAATTATTGAAATTCTAATCCCAATTATTACGGGAGTTCATTTCGTTTCAGCCCGGATAGCTCAGTCGGTAGAGCGTTAGGCTTTTAACCTAACGGTCCAGGGTTCGAGTCCCTCTTCGGGCGACTCTGTTTTTAAAGAATCGTCAATAATTTAAACTTCAGATCATTTCACTTTCAATAAATTTATGTAAATTCTAATTCCAATTATTACGTGAGTTCACCTCGCTGGAGCCCGGATAGCTCAGTCGGTAGAGCGTTAAGCTTTTAACCTAACGGTCCAGGGTTCGAGTACCAGTTCGGGCCATTATGTTTTTGAAGAATCATCAATAATTTAAACTTAAGATCATTTCACTTTCAATAAATTTATGTAAATTCTAATTCCAATTATTAAGTGAGTTCACCTCGCTTGAGCCCGGATAGCTCAGTCGGTAGAGCGTTAGGCTTTTAACCTAACGGTCCAGGGTTCGAGTCCCTGTTCGGGCGACTCTGTTTTTGAAGAATCATCAATAATTTAAACTTCAGATCATTTAATTTCCAGTAAAATTATTGAAATTCTTATTCCAATTATTACGGGAGTTCACCTCGCTTGAGCCCGGATAGCTCAGTCGGTAGAGCGTTAGACTTTTAACCTAACGGTCCAGGGTTCGAGTCCCTGTTCGGGCGACTGTGTTTTTGAAGAATCATCAATAATTTAAACTTCAGATCATTTAATTTCCAGTAAAATTATTGAAATTCTAATCCCAATTATTACGGGAGTTCATTTCGTTTCAGCTCGGATAGCTCAGTCGGTAGAGCGTTAGGCTTCAAACCACGGTCCAGGGTTCGACTCCTTGTTCGGGCCATTCTGTTTTTGAAGAATCATCAATAATTTAATTTTCAGATAATTTAATTTCCAGTAAAATATTGAAATTCTTATTCCATTTATTACGGGAGTTCACCTCGGTTGAGCCCGGATAGCTCAGTCGGTAGAGCGTTAGGCTTTTAACCTAACGGTCCAGGGTTCGAGTCCCTGTTCGGGCGACTGTGTTTTTGAAGAATCATCAATAATTTAAACTTCAGATCATTTAATTTCCAGTAAAATTATTGAAATTCTAATCCCAATTATTACGGGAGTTCATTTCGTTTCAACTCGGATAGCTCAGTCGGTAGAGCGTTAGGCTTCAAACCACGGTCCAGGGTTCGACTCCTTGTTCGGGCCATTCTGTTTTTGAAGAATCATCAATAATTTAAACTTCAGATCATTTAATTTCCAGTAAAATTATTGAAATTCTTATTCCATTTATTACGGGAGTTCACCTCGCTTGAGCCCGGATAGCTCAGTCGGTAGAGCGTTAGGCTTTTAACCTAACGGTCCAGGGTTCGAGTACCTGTTCGGGCCATTATGTTTTTGAAGAATCATCAATAATTTAAACTTAAGATCATTTCACTTTCAATAAATTTATGTAAATTCTAATTCCAATTATTACGTGAGTTCACCTCGCTTGAGCCCGAATAGGTCAGTCGGTAGAGCGTTAGGCTTTTAACCTAACGGTCCAGGGTTCGAGTCCCTGTTCGGGCGACTCTGTTTTTGAAGAATCATCAATAATTTAAACTTCAGATCATTTAATTTCCAGTAAAATTATTGAAATTCTAATCCCAATTATTACGGGAGTTCATTTCGTTTCAGCTCGTATAGCTCAGTCGGTAGAGCGTTAGGCTTCAAACCACGGTCCAGGGTTCGACTCCTTGTTCGGGCGACTCTGTTTTTATAGAATCATCAATAATTTAAACTTCAGATCATTTAATTTCCAGTAAAATTATTGAAATTCTTATCCCATTTATTACGGGAGTTCACCTCGCTTGAGCCCGGATAGCTCAGTCGGTAGAGCGTTAGGCTTCAAACCACGGTCCAGGGTTCGACTCCTTGTTCGGGTGACTGTGTTTTTGAAGAATCATCAATAATTTGAACTTCAGATCATTTAATTTCCAGTAAAATTATTGAAATTCTAATCCCAATTATTACGGGAGTTCAATTCGTTTCAGCCCGGATAGCTCAGTCGGTAGAGCGTTAAGCTTTTAACCTAACGGTCCAGGGTTCGAGTACCTGTTCGGGCCATTCTGTTTTTGAAGAATCATCAAAAATTTAAACTTCAGATCATTTCACTTTCAATAAATTTATGTAAACTCTAATTCCAATTATTACGGGATTTACCTTCGTTTGAGACAGGATAGCTCAGTCGGTAGAGCGTTAGGCTTTTAACCTAACGTTCCAGAGTTCGAGTCCCTGTTCGGGCGACTCTGTTTTTGAAGAATCATCAATAATTTAAACTTCAGATCATTTAATTTCCAGTAAAATTATTGAAATTCTAATCCCAATTATTACGGGAGTTCATTTCGTTTCAGCTCGGATAGCTCAGACGGTAGAGCGTTAGGCTTCAAACCACGCTCCAGGGTTCGACTCCTTGTTCGGGCGACTCTGTTTTTAAAGAATCATCAATAATTTAAACTTCAGATCATTTAATTTCCAGTAAAATTATTGAAATTCTAATCCCAATTATTACGGGAGTTCATTTCGTTTCAGCTCGGATAGCTCAGTCGGTAGAGCGTTAGGCTTCAAACCACGGTCCAGGGTTCGACTCCTTGTTCGGGCGACTCTTTTTTTAAAGAATCATCAATAATTTAAACTTCAGATCATTTAATTTCCAGTAAAATTATTGAAATTCTAATCCCAATTATTACGGGAGTTCATTTCGTTTCAGCCCGGATAGCTCAGTCGGTAGAGCGTTAGGCTTTTAACCTAACGGTCCAGGGTTCGAGTCCCTCTTCGGGCGACTCTGTTTTTAAAGAATCGTCAATAATTTAAACTTCAGATCATTTCACTTTCAATAAATTTATGTAAATTCTAATTCCAATTATTACGTGAGTTCACCTCGCTTGAGCCCGGATAGCTCAGTCGGTAGAGCGTTAAGCTTTTAACCTAACGGTCCAGGGTTCGAGTACCAGTTCGGGCCATTATGTTTTTGAAGAATCATCAATAATTTAAACTTAAGATCATTTCACTTTCAATAAATTTATGTAAATTCTAATTCCAATTATTAAGTGAGTTCACCTCGCTTGAGCCCGGATAGCTCAGTCGGTAGAGCGTTAGGCTTTTAACCTAACGGTCCAGGGTTCGAGTCCCTGTTCGGGCGACTCTGTTTTTGAAGAATCATCAATAATTTAAACTTCAGATCATTTAATTTCCAGTAAAATTATTGAAATTCTTATTCCAATAATTACGGGAGTTCACCTCGCTTGAGCCCGGATAGCTCAGTCGGTAGAGCGTTAGACTTTTAACCTAACGGTCCAGGGTTCGAGTCCCTGTTCGGGCGACTGTGTTTTTGAAGAATCATCAATAATTTAAACTTCAGATCATTTAATTTCCAGTAAAATTATTGAAATTCTAATCCCAATTATTACGGGAGTTCATTTCGTTTCATTCGTTTCAGCTCGTATAGCTCAGTCGGTAGAGCGTTAGGCTTCAAACCACGGTCCAGGGTTCGACTCCTTGTTCGGGCGACTCTGTTTTTATAGAATCATCAATAATTTAAACTTCAGATCATTTAATTTCCAGTAAAATTATTGAAATTCTTATCCCATTTATTACGGGAGTTCACCTCGCTTGAGCCCGGATAGCTCAGTCGGTAGAGCGTTAGGCTTCAAACCACGGTCCAGGGTTCGACTCCTTGTTCGGGTGACTGTGTTTTTGAAGAATCATCAATAATTTAAACTTCAGATCATTTAATTTCCAGTAAAATTATTGAAATTCTAATCCCAATTATTACGGGAGTTCAATTCGTTTCAGCCCGGATAGCTCAGTCGGTAGAGCGTTAAGCTTTTAACCTAACGGTCCAGGGTTCGAGTACCTGTTCGGGCCATTCTGTTTTTGAAGAATCATCAAAAATTTAAACTTCAGATCATTTCACTTTCAATAAATTTATGTAAACTCTAATTCCAATTATTACGGGATTTACCTTCGTTTGAGACAGGATAGCTCAGTCGGTAGAGCGTTAGGCTTTTAACCTAACGTTCCAGAGTTCGAGTCCCTGTTCGGGCGACTCTGTTTTTGAAGAATCATCAATAATTTAAACTTCAGATCATTTAATTTCCAGTAAAATTATTGAAATTCTAATCCCAATTATTACGGGAGTTCATTTCGTTTCAGCTCGGATAGCTCAGACGGTAGAGCGTTAGGCTTCAAACCACGCTCCAGGGTTCGACTCCTTGTTCGGGCGACTCTGTTTTTAAAGAATCATCAATAATTTAAACTTCAGATCATTTAATTTCCAGTAAAATTATTGAAATTCTAATCCCAATTATTACGGGAGTTCATTTCGTTTCAGCTCGGATAGCTCAGTCGGTAGAGCGTTAGGCTTCAAACCACGGTCCAGGGTTCGACTCCTTGTTCGGGCGACTCTTTTTTTAAAGAATCATCAATAATTTAAACTTCAGATCATTTAATTTCCAGTAAAATTATTGAAATTCTAATCCCAATTATTACGGGAGTTCATTTCGTTTCAGCCCGGATAGCTCAGTCGGTAGAGCGTTAGGCTTTTAACCTAACGGTCCAGGGTTCGAGTCCCTCTTCGGGCGACTCTGTTTTTAAAGAATCGTCAATAATTTAAACTTCAGATCATTTCACTTTCAATAAATTTATGTAAATTCTAATTCCAATTATTACGTGAGTTCACCTCGCTTGAGCCCGGATAGCTCAGTCGGTAGAGCGTTAAGCTTTTAACCTAACGGTCCAGGGTTCGAGTACCAGTTCGGGCCATTATGTTTTTGAAGAATCATCAATAATTTAAACTTAAGATCATTTCACTTTCAATAAATTTATGTAAATTCTAATTCCAATTATTAAGTGAGTTCACCTCGCTTGAGCCCGGATAGCTCAGTCGGTAGAGCGTTAGGCTTTTAACCTAACGGTCCAGGGTTCGAGTCCCTGTTCGGGCGACTCTGTTTTTGAAGAATCATCAATAATTTAAACTTCAGATCATTTAATTTCCAGTAAAATTATTGAAATTCTTATTCCAATTATTACGGGAGTTCACCTCGCTTGAGCCCGGATAGCTCAGTCGGTAGAGCGTTAGACTTTTAACCTAACGGTCCAGGGTTCGAGTCCCTGTTCGGGCGACTGTGTTTTTGAAGAATCATCAATAATTTAAACTTCAGATCATTTAATTTCCAGTAAAATTATTGAAATTCTAATCCCAATTATTACGGGAGTTCATTTCGTTTCATTCGTTTCAGCTCGTATAGCTCAGTCGGTAGAGCGTTAGGCTTCAAACCACGGTCCAGGGTTCGACTCCTTGTTCGGGCGACTCTGTTTTTATAGAATCATCAATAATTTAAACTTCAGATCATTTAATTTCCAGTAAAATTATTGAAATTCTTATCCCATTTATTACGGGAGTTCACCTCGCTTGAGCCCGGATAGCTCAGTCGGTAGAGCGTTAGGCTTCAAACCACGGTCCAGGGTTCGACTCCTTGTTCGGGTGACTGTGTTTTTGAAGAATCATCAATAATTTAAACTTCAGATCATTTAATTTCCAGTAAAATTATTGAAATTCTAATCCCAATTATTACGGGAGTTCAATTCGTTTCAGCCCGGATAGCTCAGTCGGTAGAGCGTTAAGCTTTTAACCTAACGGTCCAGGGTTCGAGTACCTGTTCGGGCCATTCTGTTTTTGAAGAATCATCAATAATTTAAACTTCAGATCATTTAATTTCCAGTAAAATTATTGAAATTCTAATCCCAATTATTACGGGAGTTCATTTCGTTTCAGCCCGGATAGCTCAGTCGGTAGAGCGTTAGGCTTTTAACCTAACGGTCCAGGGTTCGAGTCCCTCTTCGGGCGACTCTGTTTTTAAAGAATCGTCAATAATTTAAACTTCAGATCATTTCACTTTCAATAAATTTATGTAAATTCTAATTCCAATTATTACGTGAGTTCACCTCGCTTGAGCCCGGATAGCTCAGTCGGTAGAGCGTTAAGCTTTTAACCTAACGGTCCAGGGTTCGAGTACCAGTTCGGGCCATTATGTTTTTGAAGAATCATCAATAATTTAAACTTAAGATCATTTCACTTTCAATAAATTTATGTAAATTCTAATTCCAATTATTAAGTGAGTTCACCTCGCTTGAGCCCGGATAGCTCAGTCGGTAGAGCGTTAGGCTTTTAACCTAACGGTCCAGGGTTCGAGTCCCTGTTCGGGCGACTCTGTTTTTGAAGAATCATCAATAATTTAAACTTCAGATCATTTAATTTCCAGTAAAATTATTGAAATTCTTATTCCAATTATTACGGGAGTTCACCTCGCTTGAGCCCGGATAGCTCAGTCGGTAGAGCGTTAGACTTTTAACCTAACGGTCCAGGGTTCGAGTCCCTGTTCGGGCGACTGTGTTTTTTAAGAATCATCAATAATTTAAACTTCAGATCATTTAATTTCCAGTAAAATTATTGAAATTCTAATCCCAATTATTACGGGAGTTCATTTCGTTTCATTCGTTTCAGCTCGTATAGCTCAGTCGGTAGAGCGTTAGGCTTCAAACCACGGTCCAGGGTTCGACTCCTTGTTCGGGCGACTCTGTTTTTATAGAATCATCAATAATTTAAACTTCAGATCATTTAATTTCCAGTAAAATTATTGAAATTCTTATCCCATTTATTACGGGAGTTCACCTCGCTTGAGCCCGGATAGCTCAGTCGGTAGAGCGTTAGGCTTCAAACCACGGTCCAGGGTTCGACTCCTTGTTCGGGTGACTGTGTTTTTGAAGAATCATCAATAATTTAAACTTCAGATCATTTAATTTCCAGTAAAATTATTGAAATTCTAATCCCAATTATTACGGGAGTTCAATTCGTTTCAGCCCGGATAGCTCAGTCGGTAGAGCGTTAAGCTTTTAACCTAACGGTCCAGGGTTCGAGTACCTGTTCGGGCCATTCTGTTTTTGAAGAATCATCAAAAATTTAAACTTCAGATCATTTCACTTTCAATAAATTTATGTAAACTCTAATTCCAATTATTACGGGATTTACCTTCGTTTGAGACAGGATAGCTCAGTCGGTAGAGCGTTAGGCTTTTAACCTAACGTTCCAGAGTTCGAGTCCCTGTTCGGGAGACTCTGTTTTTGAAGAATCATCAATAATTTAAACTTCAGATCATTTAATTTCCAGTAAAATTATTGAAATTCTAATCCCAATTATTACGGGAGTTCATTTCGTTTCAGCTCGGATAGCTCAGACGGTAGAGCGTTAGGCTTCAAACCACGCTCCAGGGTTCGACTCCTTGTTCGGGCGACTCTGTTTTTAAAGAATCATCAATAATTTGAACTTCAGATCATTTAATTTCCAGTAAAATTATTGAAATTCTAATCCCAATTATTACGGGAGTTCATTTCGTTTCAGCTCGGATAGCTCAGTCGGTAGAGCGTTAGGCTTCAAACCACGGTCCAGGGTTCGACTCCTTGTTCGGGCGACTCTTTTTTTAAAGAATCATCAATAATTTAAACTTCAGATCATTTAATTTCCAGTAAAATTATTGAAATTCTAATCCCAATTATTACGGGAGTTCATTTCGTTTCAGCCCGGATAGCTCAGTCGGTAGAGCGTTAGGCTTTTAACCTAACGGTCCAGGGTTCGAGTCCCTCTTCGGGCGACTCTGTTTTTAAAGAATCGTCAATAATTTAAACTTCAGATCATTTCACTTTCAATAAATTTATGTAAATTCTAATTCCAATTATTACGTGAGTTCACCTCGCTTGAGCCCGGATAGCTCAGTCGGTAGAGCGTTAAGCTTTTAACCTAACGGTCCAGGGTTCGAGTACCAGTTCGGGCCATTATGTTTTTGAAGAATCATCAATAATTTAAACTTAAGATCATTTCACTTTCAATAAATTTATGTAAATTCTAATTCCAATTATTAAGTGAGTTCACCTCGCTTGAGCCCGGATAGCTCAGTCGGTAGAGCGTTAGGCTTTTAACCTAACGGTCCAGGGTTCGAGTCCCTGTTCGGGCGACTCTGTTTTTGAAGAATCATCAATAATTTAAACTTCAGATCATTTAATTTCCAGTAAAATTATTGAAATTCTTATTCCAATTATTACGGGAGTTCACCTCGCTTGAGCCCGGATAGCTCAGTCGGTAGAGCGTTAGACTTTTAACCTAACGGTCCAGGGTTCGAGTCCCTGTTCGGGCGACTGTGTTTTTGAAGAATCATCAATAATTTAAACTTCAGATCATTTAATTTCCAGTAAAATTATTGAAATTCTAATCCCAATTATTACGGGAGTTCATTTCGTTTCAGCTCGGATAGCTCAGTCGGTAGAGCGTTAGGCTTCAAACCACGGTCCAGGGTTCGACTCCTTGTTCGGGCCATTCTGTTTTTGAAGAATCATCAATAATTTAAACTTCAGATAATTTAATTTCCAGTAAAATATTGAAATTCTTATTCCATTTATTACGGGAGTTCACCTCGCTTGAGCCCGGATAGCTCAGTCGGTAGAGCGTTAGGCTTTTAACCTAACGGTCCAGGGTTCGAGTCCCTGTTCGGGCGACTGTGTTTTTGAAGAATCATCAATAATTTAAACTTCAGATCATTTAATTTCCAGTAAAATTATTGAAATTCTAATCCCAATTATTACGGGAGTTCATTTCGTTTCATTCGTTTCAGCTCTTATAGCTCAGTCGGTAGAGCGTTAGGCTTCAAACCACGGTCCAGGGTTCGACTCCTTGTTCGGGCGACTCTGTTTTTATAGAATCATCAATAATTTAAACTTCAGATCATTTAATTTCCAGTAAAATTATTGAAATTCTTATCCCATTTATTACGGGAGTTCACCTCGCTTGAGCCCGGATAGCTCAGTCGGTAGAGCGTTAGGCTTCAAACCACGGTCCAGGGTTCGACTCCTTGTTCGGGTGACTGTGTTTTTGAAGAATCATCAATAATTTAAACTTCAGATCATTTAATTTCCAGTAAAATTATTGAAATTCTAATCCCAATTATTACGGGAGTTCAATTCGTTTCAGCCCGGATAGCTCAGTCGGTAGAGCGTTAAGCTTTTAACCTAACGGTCCAGGGTTCGAGTACCTGTTCGGGCCATTCTGTTTTTGAAGAATCATCAAAAATTTAAACTTCAGATCATTTCACTTTCAATAAATTTATGTAAACTCTAATTCCAATTATTACGGGATTTACCTTCGTTTGAGACAGGATAGCTCAGTCGGTAGAGCGTTAGGCTTTTAACCTAACGTTCCAGAGTTCGAGTCCCTGTTCGGGAGACTCTGTTTTTGAAGAATCATCAATAATTTAAACTTCAGATCATTTAATTTCCAGTAAAATTATTGAAATTCTAATCCCAATTATTACGGGAGTTCATTTCGTTTCAGCTCGGATAGCTCAGACGGTAGAGCGTTAGGCTTCAAACCACGCTCCAGGGTTCGACTCCTTGTTCGGGCGACTCTGTTTTTAAAGAATCATCAATAATTTAAACTTCAGATCATTTAATTTCCAGTAAAATTATTGAAATTCTAATCCCAATTATTACGGGAGTTCAATTCGTTTCAGCCCGGATAGCTCAGTCGGTAGAGCGTTAAGCTTTTAACCTAACGGTCCAGGGTTCGAGTACCTGTTCGGGCCATTCTGTTTTTGAAGAATCATCAAAAATTTAAACTTCAGATCATTTCACTTTCAATAAATTTATGTAAACTCTAATTCCAATTATTACGGGATTTACCTTCGTTTGAGACAGGATAGCTCAGTCGGTAGAGCGTTAGGCTTTTAACCTAACGTTCCAGAGTTCGAGTCCCTGTTCGGGAGACTCTGTTTTTGAAGAATCATCAATAATTTAAACTTCAGATCATTTAATTTCCAGTAAAATTATTGAAATTCTAATCCCAATTATTACGGGAGTTCATTTCGTTTCAGCTCGGATAGCTCAGACGGTAGAGCGTTAGGCTTCAAACCACGCTCCAGGGTTCGACTCCTTGTTCGGGCGACTCTGTTTTTAAAGAATCATCAATAATTTAAACTTCAGATCATTTAATTTCCAGTAAAATTATTGAAATTCTAATCCCAATTATTACGGGAGTTCATTTCGTTTCAGCTCGGATAGCTCAGTCGGTAGAGCGTTAGGCTTCAAACCACGGTCCAGGGTTCGACTCCTTGTTCGGGCGACTCTTTTTTTAAAGAATCATCAATAATTTAAACTTCAGATCATTTAATTTCCAGTAAAATTATTGAAATTCTAATCCCAATTATTACGGGAGTTCATTTCGTTTCAGCCCGGATAGCTCAGTCGGTAGAGCGTTAGGCTTTTAACCTAACGGTCCAGGGTTCGAGTCCCTCTTCGGGCGACTCTGTTTTTAAAGAATCGTCAATAATTTAAACTTCAGATCATTTCACTTTCAATAAATTTATGTAAATTCTAATTCCAATTATTACGTGAGTTCACCTCGCTTGAGCCCGGATAGCTCAGTCGGTAGAGCGTTAAGCTTTTAACCTAACGGTCCAGGGTTCGAGTACCAGTTCGGGCCATTATGTTTTTGAAGAATCATCAATAATTTAAACTTAAGATCATTTCACTTTCAATAAATTTATGTAAATTCTAATTCCAATTATTAAGTGAGTTCACCTCGCTTGAGCCCGGATAGCTCAGTCGGTAGAGCGTTAGGCTTTTAACCTAACGGTCCAGGGTTCGAGTCCCTGTTCGGGCGACTCTGTTTTTGAAGAATCATCAATAATTTAAACTTCAGATCATTTAATTTCCAGTAAAATTATTGAAATTCTTATTCCAATTATTACGGGAGTTCACCTCGCTTGAGCCCGGATAGCTCAGTCGGTAGAGCGTTAGACTTTTAACCTAACGGTCCAGGGTTCGAGTCCCTGTTCGGGCGACTGTGTTTTTGAAGAATCATCAATAATTTAAACTTCAGATCATTCAATTTCCAGTAAAATTATTGAAATTCTAATCCCAATTATTACGGGAGTTCATTTCGTTTCAGCTCGGATAGCTCAGTCGGTAGAGCGTTAGGCTTCAAACCACGGTCCAGGGTTCGACTCCTTGTTCGGGCCATTCTGTTTTTGAAGAATCATCAATAATTTAAACTTCAGATAATTTAATTTCCAGTAAAATATTGAAATTCTTATTCCATTTATTACGGGAGTTCACCTCGCTTGAGCCCGGATAGCTCAGTCGGTAGAGCGTTAGGCTTTTAACCTAACGGTCCAGGGTTCGAGTCCCTGTTCGGGCGACTGTGTTTTTGAAGAATCATCAATAATTTAAACTTCAGATCATTTAATTTCCAGTAAAATTATTGAAATTCTAATCCCAATTATTACGGGAGTTCATTTCGTTTCAACTCGGATAGCTCAGACGGTAGAGCGTTAGGCTTCAAACCACGCTCCAGGGTTCGACTCCTTGTTCGGGCGACTCTTTTTTTAAAGAATCATCAATAATTTAAACTTCAGATCATTTAATTTCCAGTAAAATCATTGAAATTCTAATCCCAATTATTACGGGAGTTCATTTCGTTTCAGCCCGGATAGCTCAGTCGGTAGAGCGTTAGGCTTTTAACCTAACGGTCCAGGGTTCGAGTCCCTCTTCGGGCGACTCTGTTTTTAAAGAATCGTCAATAATTTAAACTTCAGATCATTTCACTTTCAATAAATTTATGTAAATTCTAATTCCAATTATTACGTGAGTTCACCTCGCTTGAGCCCGGATAGCTCAGTCGGTAGAGCGTTAGGCTTTTAACCTAACGGTCCAGGGTTCGAGTACCTGTTCGGGCCATTATGTTTTTGAAGAATCATCAATAATTTAAACTTAAGATCATTTCACTTTCAATAAATTTATGTAAATTCTAATTCCAATTATTAAGTGAGTTCACCTCGCTTGAGCCCGGATAGCTCAGTCGGTAGAGCGTTAGGCTTTTAACCTAACGGTCCAGGGTTCGAGTCCCTGTTCGGGCGACTCTGTTTTTGAAGAATCATCAATAATTTAAACTTCAGATCATTTAATTTCCAGTAAAATTATTGAAATTCTTATTCCATTTATTACGGGAGTTCACCTCGCTTGAGCCCGGATAGCTCAGTCGGTAGAGCGTTAGGCTTTTAACCTAACGGTCCAGGGTTCGAGTCCCTGTTCGGGCGACTGTGTTTTTGAAGAATCATAAATAATTTAAACTTCAGATCATTTAATTTCCAGTAAAATTATTGAAATTCTAATCCCAATTATTACGGGAGTTCATTTCGTTTCAGCTCGGATAGCTCAGACGGTAGAGCGTTAGGCTTCAAACCACGCTCCAGGGTTCGACTCCTTGTTCGGGCAACTCTTTTTTTAAAGAATCATCAATAATTTAAACTTCAGATCATTTAATTTCCAGTAAAATTATTGAAATTCTAATCCCAATTAATACGGGAGTTCATTTCGTTTCAGCTCGGATAGCTCAGTCGGTAGAGCGTTAGGCTTCAAACCACGGTCCAGGGTTCGACTCCTTGTTCGGGCGACTCTTTTTTTAAAAAACCATCAATAATTTAAACTTCAGATCATTTAATTTCCAGTAAAATTATTGAAATTCTAATCCCAATTATTACGGGAGTTCATTTCGTTTCAGCTCGTATAGCTCAGTCGGTAGAGCGTTAGGCTTCAAACCACGGTCCAGGGTTCGACTCCTTGTTCGGGCGACTCTGTTTTTATAGAATCATCAATAATTTAAACTTCAGATCATTTAATTTCCAGTAAAATTATTGAAATTCTTATCCCATTTATTACGGGAGTTCACCTCGCTTGAGCCCGGATAGCTCAGTCGGTAGAGCGTTAGGCTTCAAACCACGGTCCAGGGTTCGACTCCTTGTTCGGGTGACTGTGTTTTTGAAGAATCATCAATAATTTAAACTTCAGATCATTTAATTTCCAGTAAAATTATTGAAATTCTAATCCCAATTATTACGGGAGTTCAATTCGTTTCAGCCCGGATAGCTCAGTCGGTAGAGCGTTAAGCTTTTAACCTAACGGTCCAGGGTTCGAGTACCTGTTCGGGCCATTCTGTTTTTGAAGAATCATCAATAATTTAAACTTCAGATCATTTAATTTCCAGTAAAATTATTGAAATTCTAATCCCAATTATTACGGGAGTTCATTTCGTTTCAGCCCGGATAGCTCAGTCGGTAGAGCGTTAGGCTTTTAACCTAACGGTCCAGGGTTCGAGTCCCTCTTCGGGCGACTCTGTTTTTAAAGAATCGTCAATAATTTAAACTTCAGATCATTTCACTTTCAATAAATTTATGTAAATTCTAATTCCAATTATTACGTGAGTTCACCTCGCTTGAGCCCGGATAGCTCAGTCGGTAGAGCGTTAAGCTTTTAACCTAACGGTCCAGGGTTCGAGTACCAGTTCGGGCCATTATGTTTTTGAAGAATCATCAATAATTTAAACTTAAGATCATTTCACTTTCAATAAATTTATGTAAATTCTAATTCCAATTATTAAGTGAGTTCACCTCGCTTGAGCCCGGATAGCTCAGTCGGTAGAGCGTTAGGCTTTTAACCTAACGGTCCAGGGTTCGAGTCCCTGTTCGGGCGACTCTGTTTTTGAAGAATCATCAATAATTTAAACTTCAGATCATTTAATTTCCAGTAAAATTATTGAAATTCTTATTCCAATTATTACGGGAGTTCACCTCGCTTGAGCCCGGATAGCTCAGTCGGTAGAGCGTTAGACTTTTAACCTAACGGTCCAGGGTTCGAGTCCCTGTTCGGGCGACTGTGTTTTTTAAGAATCATCAATAATTTAAACTTCAGATCATTTAATTTCCAGTAAAATTATTGAAATTCTAATCCCAATTATTACGGGAGTTCATTTCGTTTCATTCGTTTCAGCTCGTATAGCTCAGTCGGTAGAGCGTTAGGCTTCAAACCACGGTCCAGGGTTCGACTCCTTGTTCGGGCGACTCTGTTTTTATAGAATCATCAATAATTTAAACTTCAGATCATTTAATTTCCAGTAAAATTATTGAAATTCTTATCCCATTTATTACGGGAGTTCACCTCGCTTGAGCCCGGATAGCTCAGTCGGTAGAGCGTTAGGCTTCAAACCACGGTCCAGGGTTCGACTCCTTGTTCGGGTGACTGTGTTTTTGAAGAATCATCAATAATTTAAACTTCAGATCATTTAATTTCCAGTAAAATTATTGAAATTCTAATCCCAATTATTACGGGAGTTCAATTCGTTTCAGCCCGGATAGCTCAGTCGGTAGAGCGTTAAGCTTTTAACCTAACGGTCCAGGGTTCGAGTACCTGTTCGGGCCATTCTGTTTTTGAAGAATCATCAAAAATTTAAACTTCAGATCATTTCACTTTCAATAAATTTATGTAAACTCTAATTCCAATTATTACGGGATTTACCTTCGTTTGAGACAGGATAGCTCAGTCGGTAGAGCGTTAGGCTTTTAACCTAACGTTCCAGAGTTCGAGTCCCTGTTCGGGAGACTCTGTTTTTGAAGAATCATCAATAATTTAAACTTCAGATCATTTAATTTCCAGTAAAATTATTGAAATTCTAATCCCAATTATTACGGGAGTTCATTTCGTTTCAGCTCGGATAGCTCAGACGGTAGAGCGTTAGGCTTCAAACCACGCTCCAGGGTTCGACTCCTTGTTCGGGCGACTCTGTTTTTAAAGAATCATCAATAATTTAAACTTCAGATCATTTAATTTCCAGTAAAATTATTGAAATTCTAATCCCAATTATTACGGGAGTTCATTTCGTTTCAGCTCGGATAGCTCAGTCGGTAGAGCGTTAGGCTTCAAACCACGGTCCAGGGTTCGACTCCTTGTTCGGGCGACTCTTTTTTTAAAGAATCATCAATAATTTAAACTTCAGATCATTTAATTTCCAGTAAAATTATTGAAATTCTAATCCCAATTATTACGGGAGTTCATTTCGTTTCAGCCCGGATAGCTCAGTCGGTAGAGCGTTAGGCTTTTAACCTAACGGTCCAGGGTTCGAGTCCCTCTTCGGGCGACTCTGTTTTTAAAGAATCGTCAATAATTTAAACTTCAGATCATTTCACTTTCAATAAATTTATGTAAATTCTAATTCCAATTATTACGTGAGTTCACCTCGCTTGAGCCCGGATAGCTCAGTCGGTAGAGCGTTAAGCTTTTAACCTAACGGTCCAGGGTTCGAGTACCAGTTCGGGCCATTATGTTTTTGAAGAATCATCAATAATTTAAACTTAAGATCATTTCACTTTCAATAAATTTATGTAAATTCTAATTCCAATTATTAAGTGAGTTCACCTCGCTTGAGCCCGGATAGCTCAGTCGGTAGAGCGTTAGGCTTTTAACCTAACGGTCCAGGGTTCGAGTCCCTGTTCGGGCGACTCTGTTTTTGAAGAATCATCAATAATTTAAACTTCAGATCATTTAATTTCCAGTAAAATTATTGAAATTCTTATTCCAATTATTACGGGAGTTCACCTCGCTTGAGCCCGGATAGCTCAGTCGGTAGAGCGTTAGACTTTTAACCTAACGGTCCAGGGTTCGAGTCCCTGTTCGGGCGACTGTGTTTTTGAAGAATCATCAATAATTTAAACTTCAGATCATTTAATTTCCAGTAAAATTATTGAAATTCTAATCCCAATTATTACGGGAGTTCATTTCGTTTCAGCTCGGATAGCTCAGTCGGTAGAGCGTTAGGCTTCAAACCACGGTCCAGGGTTCGACTCCTTGTTCGGGCCATTCTGTTTTTGAAGAATCATCAATAATTTAAACTTCAGATAATTTAATTTCCAGTAAAATATTGAAATTCTTATTCCATTTATTACGGGAGTTCACCTCGCTTGAGCCCGGATAGCTCAGTCGGTAGAGCGTTAGGCTTTTAACCTAACGGTGCAGGGTTCGAGTCCCTGTTCGGGCGACTGTGTTTTTGAAGAATCATCAATAATTTAAACTTCAGATCATTTAATTTCCAGTAAAATTATTGAAATTCTAATCCCAATTATTACGGGAGTTCATTTCGTTTCATTCGTTTCAGCTCGTATAGCTCAGTCGGTAGAGCGTTAGGCTTCAAACCACGGTCCAGGGTTCGACTCCTTGTTCGGGCGACTCTGTTTTTATAGAATCATCAATAATTTAAACTTCAGATCATTTAATTTCCAGTAAAATTATTGAAATTCTTATCCCATTTATTACGGGAGTTCACCTCGCTTGAGCCCGGATAGCTCAGTCGGTAGAGCGTTAGGCTTCAAACCACGGTCCAGGGTTCGACTCCTTGTTCTGGTGACTGTGTTTTTGAAGAATCATCAATAATTTAAACTTCATATCATTTAATTTCCAGTAAAATTATTGAAATTCTAATCCCAATTATTACGGGAGTTCATTTCGTTTCATTCGTTTCAGCTCGTATAGCTCAGTCGGTAGAGCGTTAGGCTTCAAACCACGGTCCAGGGTTCGACTCCTTGTTCGGGCGACTCTGTTTTTATAGAATCATCAATAATTTAAACTTCAGATCATTTAATTTCCAGTAAAATTATTGAAATTCTTATCCCATTTATTACGGGAGTTCACCTCGCTTGAGCCCGGATAGCTCAGTCGGTAGAGCGTTAGGCTTCAAACCACGGTCCAGGGTTCGACTCCTTGTTCGGGTGACTGTGTTTTTGAAGAATCATCAATAATTTAAACTTCAGATCATTTAATTTCCAGTAAAATTATTGAAATTCTAATCCCAATTATTACGGGAGTTCAATTCGTTTCAGCCCGGATAGCTCAGTCGGTAGAGCGTTAAGCTTTTAACCTAACGGTCCAGGGTTCGAGTACCTGTTCGGGCCATTCTGTTTTTGAAGAATCATCAAAAATTTAAACTTCAGATCATTTCACTTTCAATAAATTTATGTAAACTCTAATTCCAATTATTACGGGATTTACCTTCGTTTGAGACAGGATAGCTCAGTCGGTAGAGCGTTAGGCTTTTAACCTAACGTTCCAGAGTTCGAGTCCCTGTTCGGGAGACTCTGTTTTTGAAGAATCATCAATAATTTAAACTTCAGATCATTTAATTTCCAGTAAAATTATTGAAATTCTAATCCCAATTATTACGGGAGTTCATTTCGTTTCAGCTCGGATAGCTCAGACGGTAGAGCGTTAGGCTTCAAACCACGCTCCAGGGTTCGACTCCTTGTTCGGGCGACTCTGTTTTTAAAGAATCATCAATAATTTAAACTTCAGATCATTTAATTTCCAGTAAAATTATTGAAATTCTAATCCCAATTATTACGGGAGTTCATTTCGTTTCAGCTCGGATAGCTCAGTCGGTAGAGCGTTAGGCTTCAAACCACGGTCCAGGGTTCGACTCCTTGTTCGGGCGACTCTTTTTTTAAAGAATCATCAATAATTTAAACTTCAGATCATTTAATTTCCAGTAAAATTATTGAAATTCTAATCCCAATTATTACGGGAGTTCATTTCGTTTCAGCCCGGATAGCTCAGTCGGTAGAGCGTTAGGCTTTTAACCTAACGGTCCAGGGTTCGAGTCCCTCTTCGGGCGACTCTGTTTTTAAAGAATCGTCAATAATTTAAACTTCAGATCATTTCACTTTCAATAAATTTATGTAAATTCTAATTCCAATTATTACGTGAGTTCACCTCGCTTGAGCCCGGATAGCTCAGTCGGTAGAGCGTTAAGCTTTTAACCTAACGGTCCAGGGTTCGAGTACCAGTTCGGGCCATTATGTTTTTGAAGAATCATCAATAATTTAAACTTAAGATCATTTCACTTTCAATAAATTTATGTAAATTCTAATTCCAATTATTAAGTGAGTTCACCTCGCTTGAGCCCGGATAGCTCAGTCGGTAGAGCGTTAGGCTTTTAACCTAACGGTCCAGGGTTCGAGTCCCTGTTCGGGCGACTCTGTTTTTGAAGAATCATCAATAATTTAAACTTCAGATCATTTAATTTCCAGTAAAATTATTGAAATTCTTATTCCAATTATTACGGGAGTTCACCTCGCTTGAGCCCGGATAGCTCAGTCGGTAGAGCGTTAGACTTTTAACCTAACGGTCCAGGGTTCGAGTCCCTGTTCGGGCGACTGTGTTTTTGAAGAATCATCAATAATTTAAACTTCAGATCATTTAATTTCCAGTAAAATTATTGAAATTCTAATCCCAATTATTACGGGAGTTCATTTCGTTTCAGCTCGGATAGCTCAGTCGGTAGAGCGTTAGGCTTCAAACCACGGTCCAGGGTTCGACTCCTTGTTCGGGCCATTCTGTTTTTGAAGAATCATCAATAATTTAAACTTCAGATAATTTAATTTCCAGTAAAATATTGAAATTCTTATTCCATTTATTACGGGAGTTCACCTCGCTTGAGCCCGGATAGCTCAGTCGGTAGAGCGTTAGGCTTTTAACCTAACGGTGCAGGGTTCGAGTCCCTGTTCGGGCGACTGTGTTTTTGAAGAATCATCAATAATTTAAACTTCAGATCATTTAATTTCCAGTAAAATTATTGAAATTCTAATCCCAATTATTACGGGAGTTCATTTCGTTTCATTCGTTTCAGCTCGTATAGCTCAGTCGGTAGAGCGTTAGGCTTCAAACCACGGTCCAGGGTTCGACTCCTTGTTCGGGCGACTCTGTTTTTATAGAATCATCAATAATTTAAACTTCAGATCATTTAATTTCCAGTAAAATTATTGAAATTCTTATCCCATTTATTACGGGAGTTCACCTCGCTTGAGCCCGGATAGCTCAGTCGGTAGAGCGTTAGGCTTCAAACCACGGTCCAGGGTTCGACTCCTTGTTCGGGTGACTGTGTTTTTGAAGAATCATCAATAATTTAAACTTCAGATCATTTAATTTCCAGTAAAATTATTGAAATTCTAATCCCAATTATTACGGGAGTTCAATTCGTTTCAGCCCGGATAGCTCAGTCGGTAGAGCGTTAAGCTTTTAACCTAACGGTCCAGGGTTCGAGTACCTGTTCGGGCCATTCTGTTTTTGAAGAATCATCAAAAATTTAAACTTCAGATCATTTCACTTTCAATAAATTTATGTAAACTCTAATTCCAATTATTACGGGATTTACCTTCGTTTGAGACAGGATAGCTCAGTCGGTAGAGCGTTAGGCTTTTAACCTAACGTTCCAGAGTTCGAGTCCCTGTTCGGGAGACTCTGTTTTTGAAGAATCATCAATAATTTAAACTTCAGATCATTTAATTTCCAGTAAAATTATTGAAATTCTAATCCCAATTATTACTGGAGTTCATTTCGTTTCAGCTCGGATAGCTCAGACGGTAGAGCGTTAGGCTTCAAACCACGCTCCAGGGTTCGACTCCTTGTTCGGGCGACTCTGTTTTTAAAGAATCATCAATAATTTAAACTTCAGATCATTTAATTTCCAGTAAAATTATTGAAATTCTAATCCCAATTATTACGGGAGTTCAATTCGTTTCAGCCCGGATAGCTCAGTCGGTAGAGCGTTAAGCTTTTAACCTAACGGTCCAGGGTTCGAGTACCTGTTCGGGCCATTCTGTTTTTGAAGAATCATCAAAAATTTAAACTTCAGATCATTTCACTTTCAATAAATTTATGTAAACTCTAATTCCAATTATTACGGGATTTACCTTCGTTTGAGACAGGATAGCTCAGTCGGTAGAGCGTTAGGCTTTTAACCTAACGTTCCAGAGTTCGAGTCCCTGTTCGGGAGACTCTGTTTTTGAAGAATCATCAATAATTTAAACTTCAGATCATTTAATTTCCAGTAAAATTATTGAAATTCTAATCCCAATTATTACGGGAGTTCATTTCGTTTCAGCTCGGATAGCTCAGACGGTAGAGCGTTAGGCTTCAAACCACGCTCCAGGGTTCGACTCCTTGTTCGGGCGACTCTGTTTTTAAAGAATCATCAATAATTTAAACTTCAGATCATTTAATTTCCAGTAAAATTATTGAAATTCTAATCCCAATTATTACGGGAGTTCATTTCGTTTCAGCTCGGATAGCTCAGTCGGTAGAGCGTTAGGCTTCAAACCACGGTCCAGGGTTCGACTCCTTGTTCGGGCGACTCTTTTTTTAAAGAATCATCAATAATTTAAACTTCAGATCATTTAATTTCCAGTAAAATTATTGAAATTCTAATCCCAATTATTACGGGAGTTCATTTCGTTTCAGCCCGGATAGCTCAGTCGGTAGAGCGTTAGGCTTTTAACCTAACGGTCCAGGGTTCGAGTCCCTCTTCGGGCGACTCTGTTTTTAAAGAATCGTCAATAATTTAAACTTCAGATCATTTCACTTTCAATAAATTTATGTAAATTCTAATTCCAATTATTACGTGAGTTCACCTCGCTTGAGCCCGGATAGCTCAGTCGGTAGAGCGTTAAGCTTTTAACCTAACGGTCCAGGGTTCGAGTACCAGTTCGGGCCATTATGTTTTTGAAGAATCATCAATAATTTAAACTTAAGATCATTTCACTTTCAATAAATTTATGTAAATTCTAATTCCAATTATTAAGTGAGTTCACCTCGCTTGAGCCCGGATAGCTCAGTCGGTAGAGCGTTAGGCTTTTAACCTAACGGTCCAGGGTTCGAGTCCCTGTTCGGGCGACTCTGTTTTTGAAGAATCATCAATAATTTAAACTTCAGATCATTTAATTTCCAGTAAAATTATTGAAATTCTTATTCCAATTATTACGGGAGTTCACCTCGCTTGAGCCCGGATAGCTCAGTCGGTAGAGCGTTAGACTTTTAACCTAACGGTCCAGGGTTCGAGTCCCTGTTCGGGCGACTGTGTTTTTGAAGAATCATCAATAATTTAAACTTCAGATCATTTAATTTCCAGTAAAATTATTGAAATTCTAATCCCAATTATTACGGGAGTTCATTTCGTTTCAGCTCGGATAGCTCAGTCGGTAGAGCGTTAGGCTTCAAACCACGGTCCAGGGTTCGACTCCTTGTTCGGGCCATTCTGTTTTTGAAGAACAATCAATAATTTAAACTTCAGATAATTTAATTTCCAGTAAAATATTGAAATTCTTATTCCATTTATTACGGGAGTTCACCTCGCTTGAGCCCGGATAGCTCAGTCGGTAGAGCGTTAGGCTTTTAACCTAACGGTCCAGGGTTCGAGTCCCTGTTCGGGCGACTGTGTTTTTGAAGAATCATCAATAATTTAAACTTCAGATCATTTAATTTCCAGTAAAATTATTGAAATTCTAATCCCAATTATTACGGGAGTTCATTTCGTTTCAACTCGGATAGCTCAGACGGTAGAGCGTTAGGCTTCAAACCACGCTCCAGGGTTCGACTCCTTGTTCGGGCGACTCTTTTTTTAAAGAATCATCAATAATTTAAACTTCAGATCATTTAATTTCCAGTAAAATCATTGAAATTCTAATCCCAATTATTACGGGAGTTCATTTCGTTTCAGCCCGGATAGCTCAGTCGGTAGAGCGTTAGGCTTTTAACCTAACGGTCCAGGGTTCGAGTCCCTCTTCGGGCGACTCTGTTTTTAAAGAATCGTCAATAATTTAAACTTCAGATCATTTCACTTTCAATAAATTTATGTAAACTCTAATTCCAATTATTACGGGATTTACCTTCGTTTGAGACAGGATAGCTCAGTCGGTAGAGCGTTAGGCTTTTAACCTAACGTTCCAGAGTTCGAGTCCCTGTTCGGGAGACTCTGTTTTTGAAGAATCATCAATAATTTAAACTTCAGATCATTTAATTTCCAGTAAAATTATTGAAATTCTAATCCCAATTATTACGGGAGTTCATTTCGTTTCAGCTCGGATAGCTCAGACGGTAGAGCGTTAGGCTTCAAACCACGCTCCAGGGTTCGACTCCTTGTTCGGGCGACTCTGTTTTTAAAGAATCATCAATAATTTAAACTTCAGATCATTTAATTTCCAGTAAAATTATTGAAATTCTAATCCCAATTATTACGGGAGTTCAATTCGTTTCAGCCCGGATAGCTCAGTCGGTAGAGCGTTAAGTTTTTAACCTAACGGTCCAGGGTTCGAGTACCTGTTCGGGCCATTCTGTTTTTGAAGAATCATCAAAAATTTAAACTTCAGATCATTTCACTTTCAATAAATTTATGTAAACTCTAATTCCAATTATTACGGGATTTACCTTCGTTTGAGACAGGATAGCTCAGTCGGTAGAGCGTTAGGCTTTTAACCTAACGTTCCAGAGTTCGAGTCCCTGTTCGGGAGACTCTGTTTTTGAAGAATCATCAATAATTTAAACTTCAGATCATTTAATTTCCAGTAAAATTATTGAAATTCTAATCCCAATTATTACGGGAGTTCATTTCGTTTCAGCTCGGATAGCTCAGACGGTAGAGCGTTAGGCTTCAAACCACGCTCCAGGGTTCGACTCCTTGTTCGGGCGACTCTGTTTTTAAAGAATCATCAATAATTTAAACTTCAGATCATTTAATTTCCAGTAAAATTATTGAAATTCTAATCCCAATTATTACGGGAGTTCGTTTCGTTTCAGCTCGGATAGCTCAGTCGGTAGAGCGTTAGGCTTCAAACCACGGTCCAGGGTTCGACTCCTTGTTCGGGCGACTCTTTTTTTAAAGAATCATCAATAATTTAAACTTCAGATCATTTAATTTCCAGTAAAATTATTGAAATTCTAATCCCAATTATTACGGGAGTTCATTTCGTTTCAGCCCGGATAGCTCAGTCGGTAGAGCGTTAGGCTTTTAACCTAACGGTCCAGGGTTCGAGTACCTCTTCGGGCGACTCTGTTTTTAAAGAATCGTCAATAATTTAAACTTCAGATCATTTCACTTTCAATAAATTTATGTAAATTCTAATTCCAATTATTACGTGAGTTCACCTCGCTTGAGCCCGGATAGCTCAGTCGGTAGAGCGTTAAGCTTTTAACCTAACGGTCCAGGGTTCGAGTACCAGTTCGGGCCATTATGTTTTTGAAGAATCATCAATAATTTAAACTTAAGATCATTTCACTTTCAATAAATTTATGTAAATTCTAATTCCAATTATTAAGTGAGTTCACCTCGCTTGAGCCCGGATAGCTCAGTCGGTAGAGCGTTAGGCTTTTAACCTAACGGTCCAGGGTTCGAGTCCCTGTTCGGGCGACTCTGTTTTTGAAGAATCATCAATAATTTAAACTTCAGATCATTTAATTTCCAGTAAAATTATTGAAATTCTTATTCCAATTATTACGGGAGTTCACCTCGCTTGAGCCCGGATAGCTCAGTCGGTAGAGCGTTAGACTTTTAACCTAACGGTCCAGGGTTCGAGTCCCTGTTCGGGCGACTGTGTTTTTGAAGAATCATCAATAATTTAAACTTCAGATCATTTAATTTCCAGTAAAATTATTGAAATTCTAATCCCAATTATTACGGGAGTTCATTTCGTTTCAGCTCGGATAGCTCAGTCGGTAGAGCGTTAGGCTTCAAACCACGGTCCAGGGTTCGACTCCTTGTTCGGGCCATTCTGTTTTTGAAGAATCATCAATAATTTAAACTTCAGATAATTTAATTTCCAGTAAAATATTGAAATTCTTATTCCATTTATTACGGGAGTTCACCTCGCTTGAGCCCGGATAGCTCAGTCGGTAGAGCGTTAGGCTTTTAACCTAACGGTCCAGGGTTCGAGTCCCTGTTCGGGCGACTGTGTTTTTGAAGAATCATCAATAATTTAAACTTCAGATCATTTAATTTCCAGTAAAATTATTGAAATTCTAATCCCAATTATTACGGGAGTTCATTTCGTTTCAACTCGGATAGCTCAGACGGTAGAGCGTTAGGCTTCAAAACACGCTCCAGGGTTCGACTCCTTGTTCGGGCGACTCTTTTTTTAAAGAATCATCAATAATTTAAACTTCAGATCATTTAATTTCCAGTAAAATCATTGAAATTCTAATCCCAATTATTACGGGAGTTCATTTCGTTTCAGCCCGGATAGCTCAGTCGGTAGAGCGTTAGGCTTTTAACCTAACGGTCCAGGGTTCGAGTCCCTCTTCGGGCGACTCTGTTTTTAAAGAATCGTCAATAATTTAAACTTCAGATCATTTCACTTTCAATAAATTTATGTAAATTCTAATTCCAATTATTACGTGAGTTCACCTCGCTTGAGCCCGGATAGCTCAGTCGGTAGAGCGTTAGGCTTTTAACCTAACGGTCCAGGGTTCGAGTACCTGTTCGGGCCATTATGTTTTTGAAGAATCATCAATAATTTAAACTTAAGATCATTTCACTTTCAATAAATTTATGTAAATTCTAATTCCAATTATTAAGTGAGTTCACCTCGCTTGAGCCCGGATAGCTCAGTCGGTAGAGCGTTAGGCTTTTAACCTAACGGTCCAGGGTTCGAGTCCCTGTTCGGGCGACTCTGTTTTTGAAGAATCATCAATAATTTAAACTTCAGATCATTTAATTTCCAGTAAAATTATTGAAATTCTTATTCCATTTATTACGGGAGTTCACCTCGCTTGAGCCCGGATAGCTCAGTCGGTAGAGCGTTAGGCTTTTAACCTAACGGTCCAGGGTTCGAGTCCCTGTTCGGGCGACTGTGTTTTTGAAGAATCATAAATAATTTAAACTTCAGATCATTTAATTTCCAGTAAAATTATTGAAATTCTAATCCCAATTATTACGGGAGTTCATTTCGTTTCAGCTCGGATAGCTCAGACGGTAGAGCGTTAGGCTTCAAACCACGCTCCAGGGTTCGACTCCTTGTTCGGGCAACTCTTTTTTTAAAGAATCATCAATAATTTAAACTTCAGATCATTTAATTTCCAGTAAAATTATTGAAATTCTAATCCCAATTAATACGGGAGTTCATTTCGTTTCAGCTCGGATAGCTCAGTCGGTAGAGCGTTAGGCTTCAAACCACGGTCCAGGGTTCGACTCCTTGTTCGGGCGACTCTTTTTTTAAAAAACCATCAATAATTTAAACTTCAGATCATTTAATTTCCAGTAAAATTATTGAAATTCTAATCCCAATTATTACGGGAGTTCATTTCGTTTCAGCCCGGATAGCTCAGTCGGTAGAGCGTTAGGCTTTTAACCTAACGGTCCAGGGTTCGAGTCCCTCTTCGGGCGACTCTGTTTTTAAAGAATCGTCAATAATTTAAACTTCAGATCATTTCACTTTCAATAAATTTATGTAAATTCTAATTCCAATTATTAAGTGAGTTCACCTCGCTTGAGCCCGGATAGCTCAGTCGGTAGAGCGTTAGGCTTTTAACCTAACGGTCCAGGGTTCGAGTACCTGTTCGGGCCATTATGTTTTTGAAGAATCATCAATAATTTAAACTTAAGATTTATTCACTTTCAATAAATTTATGTAAATTCTAATTCCAATTATTAAATGAGTTCACCTCGCTTGAGCCCGGATAGCTCAGTCGGTAGAGCGTTTGGCTTTTAACCTAACGGTCCAGGGTTCGAGTCCCTGTTCGGGTGACTATATTTTTGAAGAATCATCAATAATTTAAACTTCAGATCATTTAATTTCCAGTAAAATTATTGAAATTCTTATTCCAATTATTACGGGAGTTCACCTTGCTTGAGCCCGGATAGCTCAGTCGGTAGAGCGTTAGGCTTTTAACCTAACGGTCCAGGGTTCGAGTCCCTGTTCGGGCGACTGTGTTTTTGAAGAATCATCAATAATTTAAACTTCAGATCATTTAATTTCCAGTAAAATTATTGAAATTCTAATCCCAATTATTACGGGAGTTCATTTCGTTTCAGCCCGGATAGCTCAGTCGGTAGAGCGTTAGGCTTTTAACCTAACGGTCCAGGGTTCGAGTACCTGTTCGGGCCATTATGTTTTTGAAGAATCATCAATAATTTAAACTTAAGATCATTTCACTTTCAATAAATTTATGTAAATTCTAATTCCAATTATTAAGTGAGTTCACCTCGCTTGAGCCCGGATAGCTCAGTCGGTAGAGCGTTAGGCTTTTAACCTAACGGTCCAGGGTTCGAGTACCTGTTCGGGCCATTATGTTTTTGAAGAATCATCAATAATTTAAACTTAAGATCATTTCACTTTCAATAAATTTATGTAAATTCTAATTCCAATTATTAAGTGAGTTCACCTCGCTTGAGCCCGGATAGCTCAGTCGGTAGAGCGTTAGGCTTTTAACCTAACGGTCCAGGGTTCGAGTCCCTGTTCGGGCGACTATGTTTTTGAAGAATAATCAATAATTTAAACTTCAGATCATTTAATTTCCAGTAAAATTATTGAAATTCTTATTCCAATTATTACGGGAGTTCACCTCGCTTGAGCCCGGTTAGCTCAGTCGGTAGAGCGTTAGGCTTTTAACCTAACGGTCCAGGGTTCGAGTCCCTGTTCGGGCGACTGTGTTTTTGAAGAATCATCAATAATTTAAACTTCAGATCATTTAATTTCCAGTAAAATTATTGAAATTCTAATCCCAATTATTACGGGAGTTCATTTCGTTTCAGCCCGGATAGCTCAGTCGGTAGAGCGTTAGGCTTTTAACCTAACGGTCCAGGGTTCGAGTCCCTGTTCGGGCGACTGTGTTTTTGAAGAATCATCAATAATTTAAACTTCAGATCATTTAATTTCCAGTAAAATTATTGAAATTCTAATTCCAATTATTAAGTGAGTTCACCTCGCTTGAGCCCGGATAGCTCAGTCGGTAGAGCGTTAGGCTTTTAACCTAACGGTCCAGGGTTCGAGTACCTGTTCGGGCCATTATGTTTTTGAAGAATCATCAATAATTTAAACTTAAGATCATTTCACTTTCAATAAATTTATGTAAATTCTAATTCCAATTATTAAGTGAGTTCACCTCGCTTGAGCCCGGATAGCTCAGTCGGTAGAGCGTTAGGCTTTTAACCTAACGGTCCAGGGTTCGAGTCCCTGTTCGGGCGACTATGTTTTTGAAGAATAATCAATAATTTAAACTTCAGATCATTTAATTTCCAGTAAAATTATTGAAATTCTTATTCCAATTATTACGGGAGTTCACCTCGCTTGAGCCCGGTTAGCTCAGTCGGTAGAGCGTTAGGCTTTTAACCTAACGGTCCAGGGTTCGAGTCCCTGTTCGGGCGACTGTGTTTTTGAAGAATCATCAATAATTTAAACTTCAGATCATTTAATTTCCAGTAAAATTATTGAAATTCTAATCCCAATTATTACGGGAGTTCATTTCGTTTCAGCCCGGATAGCTCAGTCGGTAGAGCGTTAGGCTTTTAACCTAACGGTCCAGGGTTCGAGTACCTGTTCGGGCCATTATGTTTTTGAAGAATCATCAATAATTTAAACTTAAGATCATTTCACTTTCAATAAATTTATGTAAATTCTAATTCCAATTATTAAGTGAGTTCACCTCGCTTGAGCCCGGATAGCTCAGTCGGTAGAGCGTTAGGCTTTTAACCTAACGGTCCAGGGTTCGAGTACCTGTTCGGGCCATTATGTTTTTGAAGAATCATCAATAATTTAAACTTAAGATTTATTCACTTTCAATAAATTTATGTAAATTCTAATTCCAATTATTAAATGAGTTCACCTCGCTTGAGCCCGGATAGCTCAGTCGGTAGAGCGTTAGGCTTTTAACCTAACGGTCCAGGGTTCGAGTCCCTGTTCGGGTGACTATATTTTTGAAGAATCATCAATAATTTAAACTTCAGATCATTTAATTTCCAGTAAAATTATTGAAATTCTTATTCCAATTATTACGGGAGTTCACCTTGCTTGAGCCCGGATAGCTCAGTCGGTAGAGCGTTAGGCTTTTAACCTAACGGTCCAGGGTTCGAGTCCCTGTTCGGGCGACTGTGTTTTTGAAGAATCATCAATAATTTAAACTTCAGATCATTTAATTTCCAGTAAAATTATTGAAATTCTAATCCCAATTATTACGGGAGTTCATTTCGTTTCAGCCCGGATAGCTCAGTCGGTAGAGCGTTAGGCTTTTAACCTAACGGTCCAGGGTTCGAGTACCTGTTCGGGCCATTATGTTTTTGAAGAATCATCAATAATTTAAACTTAAGATCATTTCACTTTCAATAAATTTATGTAAATTCTAATTCCAATTATTAAGTGAGTTCACCTCGCTTGAGCCCGGATAGCTCAGTCGGTAGAGCGTTAGGCTTTTAACCTAACGGTCCAGGGTTCGAGTACCTGTTCGGGCCATTATGTTTTTGAAGAATCATCAATAATTTAAACTTAAGATCATTTCACTTTCAATAAATTTATGTAAATTCTAATTCCAATTATTAAGTGAGTTCACCTCGCTTGAGCCCGGATAGCTCAGTCGGTAGAGCGTTAGGCTTTTAACCTAACGGTCCAGGGTTCGAGTCCCTGTTCGGGCGACTATGTTTTTGAAGAATAATCAATAATTTAAACTTCAGATCATTTAATTTCCAGTAAAATTATTGAAATTCTTATTCCAATTATTACGGGAGTTCACCTCGCTTGAGCCCGGTTAGCTCAGTCGGTAGAGCGTTAGGCTTTTAACCTAACGGTCCAGGGTTCGAGTCCCTGTTCGGGCGACTGTGTTTTTGAAGAATCATCAATAATTTAAACTTCAGATCATTTAATTTCCAGTAAAATTATTGAAATTCTAATCCCAATTATTACGGGAGTTCATTTCGTTTCAGCCCGGATAGCTCAGTCGGTAGAGCGTTAGACTTTTAACCTAACGGTCCAGGGTTCGAGTCCCTCTTCGGGCGACTCTGTTTTTAAAGAATCGTCAATAATTTAAACTTCAGATCATTTCACTTTCAATAAATTTATGTAAATTCTAATTCCAATTATTACGTGAGTTCACCTCGCTTGAGCCCGGATAGCTCAGTCGGTAGAGCGTTAGGCTTTTAACCTAACGGTCCAGGGTTCGATTCCCTGTTCGGGCGACTGTGTTTTTGAAGAATCATCAATAATTTGAACTTCAGATCATTTAATTTCCAGTAAAATTATTGAAATTCTAATCCCAATTATTACGGGAGTTCATTTCGTTTCAGCTCGGATAGCTCAGTCGGTAGAGCGTTAGGCTTCAAACCACGGTCCAGGGTTCGACTCCTTGTTCGGGCGACTGTGTTTTTGAAGAATCATCAATAATTTAAACTTCAGATCATTTAATTTCCAGTAAAATTATTGAAATTCTAATCCCAATTATTACGGGAGTTCATTTCGTTTCAGCCCGGATAGCTCAGTCGGTAGAGCGTTAGGCTTTTAACCTAACGGTCCAGGGTTCGAGTCCCTGTTCGGGCGACTCTGTTTTTAAAGAATCGTCAATAATTTAAACTTCAGATCATTTCACTTTCAGTAAATTTATGTAAATTCTAATTCCAATTATTACGTGAGTTCACCTCGCTTGAGCCCGGATAGCTCAGTCGGTAGAGCGTTAGGCTTTTAACCTAACGGTCCAGGGTTCGAGTACCTGTTCGGGCCATTATGTTTTTGAAGAATCATCAATAATTTAAACTTAAGATCATTTCACTTTCAATAAATTTATGTAAATTCTAATTCCAATTATTAAGTGAGTTCACCTCGCTTGAGCCCGGATAGCTCAGTCGGTAGAGCGTTAGGCTTTTAACCTAACGGTCCAGGGTTCGAGTACCTGTTCGGGCCATTATGTTTTTGAAGAATCATCAATAATTTAAACTTAAGATCATTTCACTTTCAATAAATTTATGTAAATTCTAATTCCAATTATTAAGTGAGTTCACCTCGCTTGAGCCCGGATAGCTCAGTCGGTAGAGCGTTAGGCTTTTAACCTAACGGTCCAGGGTTCGAGTCCCTGTTCGGGCGACTATGTTTTTGAAGAATAATCAATAATTTAAACTTCAGATCATTTAATTTCCAGTAAAATTATTGAAATTCTTATTCCAATTATTACGGGAGTTCACCTCGCTTGAGCCCGGATAGCTCAGTCGGTAGAGCGTTAGGCTTTTAACCTAACGGTCCAGGGTTCGAGTCCCTGTTCGGGCGACTGTGTTTTTGAAGAATCATCAATAATTTAAACTTCAGATCATTTAATTTCCAGTAAAATTATTGAAATTCTAATCCCAATTATTACGGGAGTTCATTTCGTTTCAGCCCGGATAGCTCAGTCGGTAGAGCGTTAGGCTTTTAACCTAACGGTCCAGGGTTCGAGTCCCTGTTCGGGCGACTCTGTTTTTAAAGAATCGTCAATAATTTAAACTTCAGATCATTTCACTTTCAGTAAATTTATGTAAATTCTAATTCCAATTATTACGTGAATTCACCTCGCTTGAGCCCGGATAGCTCAGTCGGTAGAGCGTTAGGCTTTTAACCTAACGGTCCAGGGTTCGAGTACCTGTTCGGGCCATTCTGTTTTTGAAGAATCATCAATAATTTAAAATTCAGATCATTTCACTTTCAATAAATTTATGTAAACTCTAATTCCAATTATTACGGGATTTAACTTCGTTTGAGGCAGGATAGCTCAGTCGGTAGAGCGTTAGGCTTTTAACTTAACGGTCCAGGGTTCGAGTCCCTGTTCGGGCGACTCTGTTTTTGAAGAATCATCAATAATTTAAACTTCAGATCATTTAATTTCCAGTAAAATTATTGAAATTCTTATTCCAATTATTACGGGAGTTCACCTCGCTTGAGCCCGGATAGCTCAGTCGGTAGAGCGTTAGGCTTTTAACCTAACGGTCCAGGGTTCGAGTCCCTGTTCGGGCGACTGTGTTTTTGAAGAATCATCAATAATTTAAACTTCAGATCATTTAATTTCCAGTAAAATTATTGAAATTCTAATCCCAATTATTACGGGAGTTCATTTCGTTTCAGCCCGGATAGCTCAGTCGGTAGAGCGTTAGGCTTTTAACCTAACGGTCCAGGGTTCGAGTCCCTGTTCGGGCGACTCTGTTTTTAAAGAATCGTCAATAATTTAAACTTCAGATCATTTCACTTTCAGTAAATTTATGTAAATTCTAATTCCAATTATTACGTGAATTCACCTCGCTTGAGCCCGGATAGCTCAGTCGGTAGAGCGTTAGGCTTTTAACCTAACGGTCCAGGGTTCGAGTACCTGTTCGGGCCATTCTGTTTTTGAAGAATCATCAATAATTTAAAATTCAGATCATTTCACTTTCAATAAATTTATGTAAACTCTAATTCCAATTATTACGGGATTTAACTTCGTTTGAGGCAGGATAGCTCAGTCGGTAGAGCGTTAGGCTTTTAACTTAACGGTCCAGGGTTCGAGTCCCTGTTCGGGCGACTCTGTTTTTGAAGAATCATCAATAATTTAAACTTCAGATCATTTAATTTCCAGTAAAATTATTGAAATTCTAATCCCAATTATTACGGGAGTTCATTTCGTTTCAGCCCGGATAGCTCAGTCGGTAGAGCGTTAGGCTTTTAACCTAAAGGTCCAGGGTTCGAGTCCCTGTTCGGGCGACTCTTTTTTTAAAAAACCATCAATAATTTTATCTTCAGATCATTTAATTTCCAGTAAAATTATTGAAATTCTAATCCCAATTATTACGGGAGTTCATTTCGTTTCAGCCCGGATAGCTCAGTCGGTAGAGCGTTAGGCTTTTAACCTAACGGTCCAGGGTTCGAGTCCCTCTTCGGGCGACTCTGTTTTTAAAGAATCGTCAATAATTTAAACTTCAGATCATTTCACTTTCAATAAATTTATGTAAATTCTAATTCCAATTATTAAATGAGTTCACCTCGCTTGAGCCCGGATAGCTCAGTCGGTAGAGCGTTAGGCTTTTAACCTAACGGTCCAGGGTTCGAGTCCCTGTTCGGGCGAGTATATTTTTGAAGAATCATCAATAATTTAAACTTCAGATCATTTAATTTCCAGTAAAATTATTGAAATTCTTATTCCAATTATTACGGGAGTTCACCTTGCTTGAGCCCGGATAGCTCAGTCGGTAGAGCGTTATGCTTTTAACCTAACGGTCCAGGGTTCGAGTCCCTGTTCGGGCGACTATGTTTTTGAAGAATAATCAATAATTTAAACTTCAGATCATTTCACTTTCAATAAATTTATGTAAATTCTAATTCCAATTATTACGGGATTTAACTTCGTTTGAGACAGGATAGCTCAGTCGGTAGAGCGTTAGGCTTTTAACCTAACGGTCCAGGGTTCGAGTCCCTGTTCGGGCGACTATGTTTTTGAAGAATAATCAATAATTTAAACTTCAGATCATTTAATTTCCAGTAAAATTATTGAAATTCTTATTCCAATTATTACGGGAGTTCACCTCGCTTGAGCCCGGATAGCTCAGTCGGTAGAGCGTTAGGCTTTTAACCTAACGGTCCAGGGTTCGAGTCCCTGTTCGGGCGACTGTGTTTTTGAAGAATCATCAATAATTTAAACTTCAGATCATTTAATTTCCAGTAAAATTATTGAAATTCTAATCCCAATTATTACGGGAGTTCATTTCGTTTCAGCCCGGATAGCTCAGTCGGTAGAGCGTTAGGCTTTTAACCTAACGGTCCAGGGTTCGAGTCCCTGTTCGGGCGACTCTGTTTTTAAAGAATCGTCAATAATTTAAACTTCAGATCATTTCACTTTCAGTAAATTTATGTAAATTCTAATTCCAATTATTACGTGAATTCACCTCGCTTGAGCCCGGATAGCTCAGTCGGTAGAGCGTTAGGCTTTTAACCTAACGGTCCAGGGTTCGAGTACCTGTTCGGGCCATTCTGTTTTTGAAGAATCATCAATAATTTAAAATTCAGATCATTTCACTTTCAATAAATTTATGTAAACTCTAATTCCAATTATTACGGGATTTAACTTCGTTTGAGGCAGGATAGCTCAGTCGGTAGAGCGTTAGGCTTTTAACTTAACGGTCCAGGGTTCGAGTCCCTGTTCGGGCGACTCTGTTTTTGAAGAATCATCAATAATTTAAACTTCAGATCATTTAATTTCCAGTAAAATTATTGAAATTCTTATTCCAATTATTACGGGAGTTCACCTCGCTTGAGCCCGGATAGCTCAGTCGGTAGAGCGTTAGGCTTTTAACCTAACGGTCCAGGGTTCGAGTCCCTGTTCGGGCGACTGTGTTTTTGAAGAATCATCAATAATTTAAACTTCAGATCATTTAATTTCCAGTAAAATTATTGAAATTCTAATCCCAATTATTACGGGAGTTCATTTCGTTTCAGCCCGGATAGCTCAGTCGGTAGAGCGTTAGGCTTTTAACCTAACGGTCCAGGGTTCGAGTCCCTGTTCGGGCGACTCTGTTTTTAAAGAATCGTCAATAATTTAAACTTCAGATCATTTCACTTTCAGTAAATTTATGTAAATTCTAATTCCAATTATTACGTGAATTCACCTCGCTTGAGCCCGGATAGCTCAGTCGGTAGAGCGTTAGGCTTTTAACCTAACGGTCCAGGGTTCGAGTACCTGTTCGGGCCATTCTGTTTTTGAAGAATCATCAATAATTTAAAATTCAGATCATTTCACTTTCAATAAATTTATGTAAACTCTAATTCCAATTATTACGGGATTTAACTTCGTTTGAGGCAGGATAGCTCAGTCGGTAGAGCGTTAGGCTTTTAACTTAACGGTCCAGGGTTCGAGTCCCTGTTCGGGCGACTCTGTTTTTGAAGAATCATCAATAATTTAAACTTCAGATCATTTAATTTCCAGTAAAATTATTGAAATTCTAATCCCAATTATTACGGGAGTTCATTTCGTTTCAGCCCGGATAGCTCAGTCGGTAGAGCGTTAGGCTTTTAACCTAAAGGTCCAGGGTTCGAGTCCCTGTTCGGGCGACTCTTTTTTTAAAAAACCATCAATAATTTTATCTTCAGATCATTTAATTTCCAGTAAAATTATTGAAATTCTAATCCCAATTATTACGGGAGTTCATTTCGTTTCAGCCCGGATAGCTCAGTCGGTAGAGCGTTAGGCTTTTAACCTAACGGTCCAGGGTTCGAGTCCCTCTTCGGGCGACTCTGTTTTTAAAGAATCGTCAATAATTTAAACTTCAGATCATTTCACTTTCAATAAATTTATGTAAATTCTAATTCCAATTATTAAATGAGTTCACCTCGCTTGAGCCCGGATAGCTCAGTCGGTAGAGCGTTAGGCTTTTAACCTAACGGTCCAGGGTTCGAGTCCCTGTTCGGGCGAGTATATTTTTGAAGAATCATCAATAATTTAAACTTCAGATCATTTAATTTCCAGTAAAATTATTGAAATTCTTATTCCAATTATTACGGGAGTTCACCTTGCTTGAGCCCGGATAGCTCAGTCGGTAGAGCGTTAGGCTTTTAACCTAACGGTCCAGGGTTCGAGTACCTGTTCGGGCCATTCTGTTTTTGAAGAATCATCAATAATTTAAACTTCAGATCATTTTATTTCCAGTAAAATTATTGAAATTCTTATTCCAATTATTACGGGAGTTCACCTCGCTTGAGCCCGGATAGCTCAGTCGGTAGAGCGTTAGGCTTTTAACCTAACGGTCCAGGGTTCTAGTCCCTGTTCGGGCGACTGTGTTTTTGAAGAATCATCAATAATTTAAACTTCAGATCATTTCACTTTCAATAAATTTATGTAAATTCTAATTCCAATTATTACGGGATTTAACTTCGTTTGAGACAGGATAGCTCAGTCGGTAGAGCGTTAGGCTTTTAACCCAACGGTCCAGGGTTCGAGTCCCTGTTCGGGCGACTCGGTTTTTGAAGAATCATCAAAAATTTAAACTTCAGATCATTTAATTTCCAGTAAAATTATTGAAATTCTTATCCCAATTATTTCGGGAGTTCACCTGGCTTGAGCCCGGATAGCTCAGTCGGTAGAGCGTTAGGCTTTTAACCTAACGGTCCAGGGTTCTAGTCCCTGTTCGGGCGACTGTGTTTTTGAAGAATCATCAATAATTTAAACTTCAGATCATTTAATTTCCAGTAAAATTATTGAAATTCTAATCCCAATTATTACTGGAGTTCATTTCGTTTCAGCCCGGATAGCTCAGTCGGTAGAGCGTTAGGCTTTTAACCTAACGGTCCAGGGTTAGAGTACCTGTTCGGGCCATTATGTTTTTGAAGAATCATCAATAATTTAAACTTCAGATCATTTCACTTTCAATAAATTTATGTAAATTCTAATTCCAATTATTACGTGAGTTCACCTCGCTTGAGCCCGGATAGCTCAGTCGGTAGAGCGTTAGGCTTTTAACCTAACGGTCCAGGGTTAGAGTACCTGTTCGGGCCATTCTGTTTTTGAAGAATCATCAATAATTTAAACTTCAGATCATTTCACTTTCAATAAATTTATGTAAATTCTAATTCCAATTATTACGGGATTTAACTTCGTTTGAGACAGGATAGCTCAGTCGGTAGAGCGTTAGGCTTTTAACCTAACGGTCCAGGGTTCGAGTCCCTGTTCGGGCGACTCGGTTTTTGAAGAATCATCAAAAATTTAAACTTCAGATCATTTAATTTCCAGTAAAATTATTGAAATTCTTATCCCAATTATTACGGGAGTTCACCTGGCTTGAGCCCGGATAGCTCAGTCGGTAGAGCGTTAGGCTTTTAACCTAACGGTCCAGGTTTCTAGTCCCTGTTCGGGCGACTGTGTTTGTGAAGAATCATCAATAATTTAAACTTCAGATCATTTAATTTCCAGTAAAATTATTGAAATTCTAATCCCAATTATTACGGGAGTTCATTTCGTTTCAGCCCGGATAGCTCAGTCGGTAGAGCGTTAGGCTTTTAACCTAACGGTCCAGGGTTCGAGTCCCTGTTCGGGCGACTCTGTTTTTAAAGAATCGTCAATAATTTAAACTTCAGATCATTTCACTTTCAATAAATTTATGTAAATTCTAATTCCAATTATTACGTGAGTTCACCTCGCTTGAGCCCGGATAGCTCAGTCGGTAGAGCGTTAGGCTTTTAACCTAACGGTCCAGGGTTAGAGTACCTGTTCGGGCCATTCTGTTTTTGAAGAATCATCAATAATTTAAACTTCAGATCATTTCACTTTCAATAAATTTATGTAAATTCTAATTCCAATTATTACGGGATTTAACTTCGTTTGAGACAGGATAGCTCAGTCGGTAGAGCGTTAGGCTTTTAACCTAACGGTCCAGGGTTCGAGTACCTGTTCGGGCGATTCTGTTTTTGAAGAATCATCAATAATTTAAACTTCAGATCATTTAATTTCCAGTAAAATTATTGAAATTCTTATTCCAATTATTACGGGAGTTCACCTCGCTTGAGCCCGGGTAGCTCAGTCGGTAGAGCGTTAGGCTTTTAACCTAACGGTCCAGGGTTCGAGTCCCTGTTCGGGCGACTGTGTTTTTGAAGAATCATCAATAATTTAAACTTCAGATCATTTAATTTCCAGTAAAATTATTGAAATTCTAATCCCAATTATTACGGGAGTTCATTTCGTTTCAGCTCGGATAGCTCAGTCGGTAGAGCATTAGGATTCAAACCACGGTCCAGGGTTCGACTCCTTGTTCGGGCGACTGTGTTTTTGAAGAATCATCAATAATTTAAACTTCAGATCATTTAATTTCCAGTAAAATTATTGAAATTCTAATCCCAATTATTACGGGAGTTCATTTCGTTTCAGCCCGGATAGCTCAGTCGGTAGAGCGTTAAGCTTTTAACCTAACGGTTCAGGGTTCGAGTCCCTGTTCGGGCGACTCTGTTTTTAAAGAATCGTCAATAATTTAAACTTCAGATCATTTCACTTTCATTAAATTTATGTAAATTCTAATTCCAATTATTACGTGAGTTCACCTCGCTTGAGCCCGGATAGCTCAGTCGGTAGAGCGTTAGGCTTTTAACCTAACGGTCCAGGGTTCTAGTCCCTGTTCGGGCGACTCTGTTTTTGAAGAATCATCAATAATTTAAACTTCAGATCATTTAATTTCCAGTAAATTATTGAAATTCTTATTCCAATTATTACGGGAGTTCACCTCGCTTGAGCCCGGATAGCTCAGTCGGTAGAGCGTTAGGCTTTTAACCTAACGGTCCAGGGTTCTAGTCCCTGTTCGGGCGACTCTGTTTTTGAAGAATCATCAATAATTTAAACTTCAGATCATTTAATTTCCAGTAAATTATTGAAATTCTTATTCCAATTATTACGGGAGTTCACCTCGCTTGAGCCCAGATAGCTCAGTCGGTAGAGCGTTAGGCTTTTAACCTTACGGTAAAGGGTTCGAGTCCCTGTTCGGGCGACTGTGTTTTTGAAGAATCATCAATAATTTAAACTTCAGATCATTTAATTTCCAGTAAAATTATTGAAATTCTAATCCCAATTATTACGGGAGTTCATTTCGTTTCAGCCCTGATAGCTCAGTCGGTAGAGCGTTAAGCTTTTAACCTAACGGTCCAGGGTTCGAGTCCCTGTTCGGGCGACTCTGTTTTTGAAGAATCATCAATAATTTAAACTTCAGATCATTTAATTTCCAGTAAAATTATTGAAATTCTTATTCCAATTATTACGGGAGTTCACTTCGCTTGAGCCCAGATAGCTCAGTCGCTAGAGCGTTAGGCTTTTAACCTAACGGTAAAGGGTTCGAGTCCCTGTTCGGGCGACTGTGTTTTTGAAGAATCATCAATAATTTAAACTTCAGATCATTTAATTTCCAGTAAAATTATTGAAATTCTAATCCCAATTATTACGGGAGTTCATTTCGTTTCAGCTCGGATAGCTCAGTCGGTAGAGCGTTAGGCTTCAAACCACGGTCCAGGGTTCGACTCCTTTTTCGGGCGACTCTTTTTTTAAAGAATCATCAATAATTTAAACTTCAGATCATTTAATTTCCAGTAAAATTATTGAAATTCTTATCCCAATTATTACGGGAGTTCACCTCGCTTGAGCCAGGATAGCTCAGTCGGTAGAGCGTTAGGCTTTTAACCTAACGGTCCAGGGTTCGAGTCCCTGTTCGAGCGACTGTGTTTTTGAAGAATCATCAATAATTTAAACTTCAGATCATTTAATTTCCAGTAAAATTATTGAAATTCTAATCCCAATTATTACGGGAGTTCATTTCGTTTCAGCTCGGATAGCTCAGTCGGTAGAGCGTTAGGCTTCAAACCACGGTCCAGGGTTCGACTCCTTGTTCGGGCGACTGTGTTTTTGAAGAATCATCAATAATTTAAACTTCAGATCATTTAATTTCCAGTAAAATTATTGAAATTCTAATAACAATTATTACGGGAGTTCATTTCGTTTCAGCTCGGATAGCTCAGTCGGTAGAACATTAGGATTCAAACCACGGTCCAGGGTTCGACTCCTTGTTCGGGCGACTGTGTTTTTGAAGAATCATCAATAATTTAAACTTCAGATCATTTAATTTCCAGTAAAATTATTGAAATTCTAATCCCAATTATTACGGGAGTTCATTTCGTTTCAGCCCGGATAGCTCAGTCGGTAGAGCGTTAAGCTTTTAACTTAACGGTCCAGGGTTCGAGTCCCTGTTCGGGCGACTCTGTTTTTAAAGAATCGTCAATAATTTAAACTTCAGATCATTTCACTTTCAATAAATTTATGTAAATTCTAATTCCAATTATTACGTGAGTTCACCTCGCTTGAGCCCGGATAGCTCAGTCGGTAGAGCGTTAGGCTTTTAACCTAACGGTCCAGGGTTCGACTCCTTGTTCGGGCGACTGTGTTTTTGAAGAATCATCAATAATTTAAACTTCAGATCATTTAATTTCCAGTAAAATTATTGAAATTCTAATCCCAATTATTACGGGAGTTCATTTCGTTTCAGCTCGGATAGCTCAGTCGGTAGAGCATTAGGATTCAAACCACGGTCCAGGGTTCGACTCCTTGTTCGGGCGACTGTGTTTTTGAAGAATCATCAATAATTTAAACTTCAGATCATTTAATTTCCAGTAAAATTATTGAAATTCTAATCCCAATTATTACGGGAGTTCATTTCGTTTCAGCCCGGATAGCTCAGTCGGTAGAGCGTTAAGCTTTTAACCTAACGGTCCAGGGTTCGAGTCCCTGTTCGGGCGACTCTGTTTTTAAAGAATCGTCAATAATTTAAACTTCAGATCATTTCACTTTCAATAAATTTATGTAAATTCTAATTCCAATTATTACGTGAGTTCACCTCGCTTGAGCCCGGATAGCTCAGTCGGTAGAGCGTTAGGCTTTTAACCTAACGGTCCAGGGTTCGACTCCTTGTTCAGGCGACTGTGTTTTTGAAGAATCATCAATAATTTAAACTTCAGATCATTTAATTTCCAGTAAAATTATTGAAATTCTAATCCCAATTATAACGGGAGTTCATTTCGTTTCAGCCCGGATAGCTCAGTCGGTAGAGCGTTAAGCTTTTAACCTACCGGTCCAGGGTTCGAGTCCCTGTTCGGGCGACTGTGTTTTTGAAGAATCATCAATAATTTAAACTTCAGATCATTTAATTTCCAGTAAAATTATGGAAATTCTAATCCCAATTATTACGGGAGTTCATTTCGTTTCAGCTCGGATAGCTCAGTCGGTAGAGCGTTAGGCTTCAAACCACGGTTCAGGGTTCGACTCCTTGTTCGGGCGACTGTGTTTTTGAAGAATCATCAATAATTTAAACTTCAGATCATTTAATTTCCAGTAAAATTATTGAAATTCTAATCCCAATTATTACGGGAGTTCATTTCGTTTCAGCTCGGATAGCTCAGTCGGTAGAGCATTAGGATTCAAACCACGGTCCAGGGTTCGACTCCTTGTTCGGGCGACTGTGTTTTTGAAGAATCATCAATAATTTAAACTTCAGATCATTTAATTTCCAGTAAAATTATTGAAATTCTAATCCCAATTATTACGGGAGTTCATTTCGTTTCAGCCCGGATAGCTCAGTCGGTAGAGCGTTAAGCTTTTAACTTAACGGTCCAGGGTTCGAGTCCCTGTTCGGGCGACTCTGTTTTTAAAGAATCGTCAATAATTTAAACTTCAGATCATTTCACTTTCAATAAATTTATGTAAATTCTAATTCCAACTATTACGTGAGTTCACCTCGCTTGAGCCCGGAAAGCTCAGTCGGTAGAGCGTTAGGCTTTTAACCTAACGGTCCAGGGTTCGAGTCCCTGTTCGGGCGACTGTGTTTTTGAAGAATCATCAATAATTTAAACTTCAGATCATTTAATTTCCAGTAAAATTATTGAAATTCTTATCCCAATTATTACGGGAGTTCACCTCGCTTGAGCCCGGATAGCTCAGTCGGTAGAGCGTTAAGCTTTTAACCTAACGGTCCAGGGTTCGAGTCCCTGTTCGGGCGACTCTGTTTTTAAAGAATCGTCAATAATTTAAACTTTAGATCATTTCACTTTCAATAAATTTATGTAAATTCTAATTCCAATTATTACGTGAGTTCACCTCGCTTGAGCCCGGATAGCTCAGTCGGTAGAGCGTTAGGCTTTTAACCTAACGGTCCAGGGTTCGAGTCCGTGTTCGGGCGACTGTGTTTTTGAAGAATCATCAATAATTTAAACTTCAGATCATTTAATTTCCAGTAAAATTATTGAAATTCTTATCCCAATTATTACGGGAGTTCACCTCGCTTGAGCCCGGATAGCTCAGTCGGTAGAGCGTTAGGCTTTTAACCTAACGGCCCAGGGTTCGAGTCCCTGTTCGGGCGACTGTGTTTTTGAAGAATCATCAATAATTTAAACTTCAGATCATTTAATTTCCAGTAAAATTATTGAAATTCTTATCCCAATTATTACGGGAGTTCACCTCGCTTGAGCCCGGATAGCTCAGTCGGTAGAGCGTTAGGCTTTTAACCTAACGGTCCAGGGTTCGAGTCCCTGTTCGGGCGACTGTGTTTTTGAAGAATCATAAATAATTTAAACTTCACATCAATTAATTTCCAGTAAAATTATTGAAATTCTAATCCCAATTATTACGGGAGTTCATTTCGCTTCAGCTCGGATAGCTCAGTCGGTAGAGCGTTAGGCTTCAAACCACGGTCCAGGGTTCGACTCCTTGTTCGGGCGACTGTGTTTTTGAAGAATCATCAATAATTTAAACTTCAGATCATTTAATTTCCAGTAAAATTATTGAAATTCTAATCCCAATTATTACGGGAGTTCACTTCGTTTCAGCCCGGATAGCTCAGTCGGTAGAGCGTTAAGCTTTTAACCTAACGGTCCAGGGTTCGAGTCCCTGTTCGGGCGACTCTGTTTTTAAAGAATCGTCAATAATTTAAACTTCAGATCATTTCACTTTCAATAAATTTATGTAAATTCTAATTCCAACTATTACGTGAGTTCACCTCGCTTGAGCCCGGATAGCTCAGTCGGTAGAGCGTTAGGCTTTTAACCTAACGGTCCAGGGTTCGAGTCCCTGTTCGGGCGACTGTGTTTTTGAAGAATCATCAATAATTTAAACTTCAGATCATTTAATTTCCAGTAAAATTATTGAAATTCTAATCCCAATTATTACGGGAGTTCATTTCGTTTCAGCCCGGATAGCTCAGTCGGTAGAGCGTTAAGCTTTTAACCTAACGGTCCAGGGTTCGAGTCCCTGTTCGGGCGACTCTGTTTTTAAAGAATCGTCAATAATTTAAACTTCAGATCATTTCACTTTCAATAAATTTATGTAAATTCTAATTCCAATTATTACGTGAGTTCACCTCGCTTGAGCCCGGATAGCTCAGTCGGTAGAGCGTTAGGCTTTTAACCTAACGGTCCAGGGTTCGAGTACCTGTTCGGGCCATTCTGTTTTTGAAGAATCATCAATAATTTAAACTTCAGATCATTTCACTTTCAATAAATTTATGTAAATTCTAATTCCAATTATTACGTGAGTTCACCTCGCTTGAGCCCGGATAGCTCAGTCGGTAGAGCGTTAGGCTTTTAACCTAACGGTCCAGGGTTCGAGTCCGTGTTCGGGCGACTGTGTTTTTGAAGAATCATCAATAATTTAAACTTCAGATCATTTAATTTCCAGTAAAATTATTGAAATTCTTATCCCAATTATTACGGGAGTTCACCTCGCTTGAGCCCGGATAGCTCAGTCGGTAGAGCGTTAGGCTTTTAACCTAACGGTCCAGGGTTCGAGTCCCTGTTCGGGCGACTGTGTTTTTGAAGAATCATCAATAATTTAAACTTCAGATCATTTAATTTCCAGTAAAATTATTGAAATTCTTATCCCAATTATTACGGGAGTTCACCTCGCTTGAGCCCGGATAGCTCAGTCGGTAGAGCGTTAGGCTTTTAACCTAACGGTCCAGGGTTCGAGTCCCTGTTCGGGCGACTGTGTTTTTGAAGAATCATAAATAATTTAAACTTCACATCATTTAATTTCCAGTAAAATTATTGAAATTCTAATCCCAATTATTACGGGAGTTCATTTCGCTTCAGCTCGGATAGCTCAGTCGGTAGAGCGTTAGGCTTCAAACCACGGTCCAGGGTTCGACTCCTTGTTCGGGCGACTGTGTTTTTGAAGAATCATCAATAATTTAAACTTCAGATCATTTAATTTCCAGTAAAATTATTGAAATTCTAATCCCAATTATTACGGGAGTTCTTCTCGTTTCAGCTCGGATAGCTCAGTCGGTAGAGCATTAGGATTCAAACCACGGTCCAGGGTTCGACTCCTTGTTCGGGCGACTGTGTTTTTTAAGAATAATCAATAATTTAAACTTCAGATCATTTAATTTCCAGTAAAATTATTGAAATTCTAATCCCAATTATTACGGGAGTTCATTTCGTTTCAGCCCGGATAGCTCAGTCGGTAGAGCGTTAAGCTTTTAACCTAACGGTCCAGGGTTCGAGTCCCTGTTCGGGCGACTCTGTTTTTGAAGAATCATCAATAATTTAAACTTCAGATCATTTAATTTCCAGTAAAATTATTGAAATTCTAATCCCAATTATTACGGGAGTTCGTTTCGTTTCAGCTCGGATAGCTCAGTCGGTAGAGCATTAGGATTTAAACCACGGTCCAGGGTTCGACTCCTTGTTCGGGCGACTGTGTTTTTTAAGAATAATCAATAATTTAAACTTCAGATCATTTAATTTCCAGTAAAATTATTGAAATTCTAATCCCAATTATTACGGGAGTTCATTTCGTTTCAGCCCGGATAGCTCAGTCGGTAGAGCGTTAAGCTTTTAACCTAACGGTCCAGGGTTCGAGTCCCTGTTCGGGCGACTCTGTTTTTGAAGAATCATCAATAATTTAAACTTCAGATCATTTAATTTCCAGTAAAATTATTGAAATTCTTATTCGAATTATTACGGGAGTTCACTTCGCTTGAGCCCAGATAGCTCAGTCGGTAGAGCGTTAGGCTTTTAACCTAACGGTAAAGGGTTCGAGTCCCTGTTCGGGCGACTGTGTTTTTGAAGAATCATCAATAATTTAAACTTCAGATCATTTAATTTCCAGTAAAATTATTGAAATTCTAATCCCAATTATTACGGGAGTTCATTTCGTTTCAGATCGGATAGCTCAGTCGGTAGAGCGTTAGGCTTCAAACCACGGTCCAGGGTTCGACTCCTTTTTCGGGCGACTCTTTTTTTAAAGAATCATCAATAATTTAAACTTCAGATCATTTAATTTCCAGTAAAATTATTGAAATTCTTATCCCAATTATTACGGGAGTTCACCTCGCTTGAGCCAGGATAGCTCAGTCGGTAGAGCGTTAGGCTTTTAACCTAACGGTCCAGGGTTCGAGTCCCTGTTCGGGCGACTGTGTTTTTGAAGAATCATCAATAATTTAAACTTCAGATCATTTAATTTCCAGTAAAATTATTGAAATTCTAATCCCAATTATTACGGGAGTTCATTTCGTTTCAGCTCGGATAGCTCAGTCGGTAGAGCGTTAGGCTTCAAACCACGGTCCAGGGTTCGACTCCTTGTTCGGGCGACTGTGTTTTTGAAGAATCATCAATAATTTAAACTTCAGATCATTTAATTTCCAGTAAAATTATTGAAATTCTAATCCCAATTATTACGGGAGTTCATTTCGTTTCAGCTCGGATAGCTCAGTCGGTAGAGCATTAGGATTCAAACCACGGTCCAGGGTTCGACTCCTTGTTCGGGCGACTGTGTTTTTGAAGAATCATCAATAATTTAAACTTCAGATCATTTAATTTCCAGTAAAATTATTGAAATTCTAATCCCAATTATTACGGGAGTTCATTTCGTTTCAGCCCGGATAGCTCAGTCGGTAGAGCGTTAAGCTTTTAACCTAACGGTCCAGGGTTCGAGTACCTGTTCGGGCGACTCTGTTTTTAAAGAATCGTCAATAGTTTAAACTTCAGATCATTTCACTTTCAATAAATATATGTAAATTCCAATTCCAATTATTACGTGAGTTCACCTCGTTTCAGCCCGGATAGCTCAGTCGGTAGAGCGTTAGGCTTTTAACCTAACGGTCCAGGGTTCGAGTCCCTGTTCGGGCGACTCTGATTTTAAAGAATCGTCAATAATTTAAACTTCAGATCATTTCACTTTCAATAAATTTATGTAAATTCTAATTCCAATTATTACGGGATTTAACTTCGTTTGAGACAGGATAGCTCAGTCGGTAGAGCGTTAGGCTTTTAACCTAACGGTCCAGGGTTCGAGTCCCTGTTCGGGCGACTCTGTTTTTGAAGAATCATCAATAATTTAAACTTCAGATCATTTAATTTCCAGTAAAATTATTGAAATTCTTATTCCAATTATTACGGGAGTTCACCTCGCTTGAGCCCAGATAGCTTAGTCGGTAGAGCGTTAGGCTTTTAACCTAACGGTCCAGGGTTCGAGTCCCTGTTCGGGCGACTGTGTTTTTGAAGAATCATCAATAATTTAAACTTCAGATCATTTAATTTCCAGTAAAATTATTGAAATTCTAATCCCAATTATTACGGGAGTTCATTTCGTTTCAGCTCGGATAGCTCAGTCGGTAGAGCGTTAGGCTTCAAACCACGGTCCAGGGTTCGACTCCTTTTTCGGGCGACTCTTTTTTTAAAGAATCATCAATAATTTAAACTTCAGATCATTTAATTTCCAGTAAAATTATTGAAATTCTTATCCCAATTATTACGGGAGTTCACCTCGCTTGAGCCAGGATAGCTCAGTCGGTAGAGCGTTATTCTTTTAACCTAACGGTCCAGGGTTCGAGTCCCTGTTCGGGCGACTGTGTTTTTGAAGAATCATCAATAATTTAAACTTCAGATCATTTAATTTCCAGTAAAATTATTGAAATTCTAATCCCAATTATTACGGGAGTTCATTTCGTTTCAGCTCGGATAGCTCAGTCGGTAGAGCGTTAGGCTTCAAACCACGGTCCAGGGTTCGACTCCTTGTTCGGGCGACTGTGTTTTTGAAGAATCATCAATAATTTAAACTTCAGATCATTTAATTTCCAGTAAAATTATTGAAATTCTAATCCCAATTATTACGGGAGTTCATTTCGTTTCAGCCCGGATAGCTCAGTCGGTAGAGCGTTAAGCTTTTAACCTAACGGTCCAGGGTTCGAGTCCCTGTTCGGGCGACTCTGTTTTTAAAGAATCGTCAATAATTTAAACTTCAGATCATTTCACTTTCAATAAATTTATGTAAATTCTAATTCCAATTATTACGTGAGTTCACCTCGCTTGAGCCCGGATAGCTCAGTCGGTAGAGCGTTAGGCTTTTAACCTAACGGTCCAGGGTTCGAGTACCTGTTCGGGCCATTATTTTTTGAAGAATCATCAATAATTTAAACTTAAGATCATTTCACTTTCAATAAATTTATGTAAATTCTAATTCCAATTATTACGTGAGTTCACCTCGCTTGAGCCCGGATAGCTCAGTCGGTAGAGCGTTAGGCTTTTAACCTAACGGTCCAGGGTTCGAGTCCCTGTTCGGGCGACTCTGTTTTTGAAGAATCATCAATAATTTAAACTTCAGATCATTTAATTTCCAGTAAAATTATTGAAATTCTAATCCCAATTATTACGGGAGTTCATTTCGTTTCAGCTCGTATAGCTCAGTCGGTAGAGCGTTAGGCTTCAAACCACGGTCCAGGGTTCGACTCCTTGTTCGGGCGACTCTGTTTTTATAGAATCATCAATAATTTAAACTTCAGATCATTTAATTTCCAGTAAAATTATTGAAATTCTTATCCCATTTATTACGGGAGTTCACCTCGCTTGAGCCCGGATAGCTCAGTCGGTAGAGCGTTAGGCTTCAAACCACGGTCCAGGGTTCGACTCCTTGTTCGGGTGACTGTGTTTTTGAAGAATCATCAATAATTTAAACTTCAGATAATTTAATTTCCAGTAAAATTATTGAAATTCTAATCCCAATTATTACGGGAGTTCATTTCGTTTCAGCTCGGATAGCTCAGTCGGTAGAGCGTTAGGCTTCAAACCACGGTCCAGGGTTCGACTCCTTGTTCGGGCCATTCTGTTTTTGAAGAATCATCAATAATTTAAACTTCAGATCATTTAATTTCCAGTAAAATTATTGAAATTCTTATTCCATTTATTACGGGAGTTCACCTCGCTTGAGCCCGGATAGCTCAGTCGGTAGAGCGTTAGGCTTTTAACCTAACGGTCCAGGGTTCGAGTACCTGTTCGGGCCATTATGTTTTTGAAGAATCATCAATAATTTAAACTTAAGATCATTTCACTTTCAATAAATTTATGTAAATTCTAATTCCAATTATTACGTGAGTTCACCTCGCTTGAGCCCGGATAGCTCAGTCGGTAGAGCGTTAGGCTTCAAACCACGGTCCAGGGTTCGACTCCTTGTTCGGGTGACTGTGTTTTTGAAGAATCATCAATAATTTAAACTTCAGATCATTTAATTTCCAGTAAAATTATTGAAATTCTAATCCCAATTATTACGGGAGTTCATTTCGTTTCAGCTCGGATAGCTCAGTCGGTAGAGCGTTAGGCTTCAAACCACGGTCCAGGGTTCGACTCCTTGTTCGGGCCATTCTGTTTTTGAAGAATCATCAATAATTTAAACTTCAGATCATTTAATTTCCAGTAAAATTATTGAAATTCTTATTCCATTTATTACGGGAGTTCACCTCGCTTGAGCCCGGATAGCTCAGTCGGTAGAGCGTTAGGCTTTTAACCTAACGGTCCAGGGTTCGAGTACCTGTTCGGGCCATTATGTTTTTGAAGAATCATCAATAATTTAAAACTTAAGATCATTTCACTTTCAATAAATTTATGTAAATTCTAATTCCAATTATTACGTGAGTTCACCTCGCTTGAGCCCGGATAGCTCAGTCGGTAGAGCGTTAGGCTTTTAACCTAACGGTCCAGGGTTCGAGTCCCTGTTCGGGCGACTCTGTTTTTGAAGAATCATCAATAATTTAAACTTCAGATCATTTAATTTCCAGTAAAATTATTGAAATTCTAATCCCAATTATTACGGGAGTTCATTTCGTTTCAGCTCGGATAGCTCAGTCGGTAGAGCGTTAGGCTTCAAACCACGGTCCAGGGTTCGACTCCTTGTTCGGGCGACTGTGTTTTTGAAGAATCATCAATAATTTAAACTTCAGATCATTTAATTTCCAGTAAAATTATTGAAATTCTAATCCCAATTATTACGGGAGTTCATTTCGTTTCAGCCCGGATAGCTCAGTCGGTAGAGCGTTAGGCTCTTAACCTAACGGTCCAGGGTTCGAGTCCCTGTTCTGGCGAATCTGTTTTTAAAGAATCGTCAATAATTTAAACTTCAGATCATTTCACTTTCAATAAATTTATGTAAACTCTAATTCCAAATATTACGGGATTTAACTTCGTTTGAGACAGGATAGGTCAGTCGGTAGAGCGTTAGGCTTTTAACCTAACGGTCCAGGGTTCGAGTCCCTGTTCGGGCGACTCTGTTTTTGAAGAATCATCAATAATTTAAACTTCAGATCATTTAATTTCCAGTAAAATTATTGAAATTCTAATCCCAATTATTACGGGAGTTCATTTCGTTTCAGCTCGTATAGCTCAGTCGGTAGAGCGTTAGGCTTCAAACCACGGTCCAGGGTTCGACTCCTTGTTCGGGCGACTCTGTTTTTATAGAATCATCAATAATTTAAACTTCAGATCATTTAATTTCCAGTAAAATTATTGAAATTCTTATCCCATTTATTACGGGAGTTCACCTCGCTTGAGCCCGGATAGCTCAGTCGGTAGAGCGTTAGGCTTCAAACCACGGTCCAGGGTTCGACTCCTTGTACGGGTGACTGTGTTTTTGAAGAATCATCAATAATTTAAACTTCAGATCATTTAATTTCCAGTAAAATTATTGAAATTCTAATCCCAATTATTACGGGAGTTCAATTCGTTTCAGCCCGGATAGCTCAGTCGGTAGAGCGTTAAGCTTTTAACCTAACGGTCCAGGGTTCGAGTACCTGTTCGGGCCATTCTGTTTTTGAAGAATCATCAAAAATTTAAACTTCAGATCATTTCACTTTCAATAAATTTATGTAAACTCTAATTCCAATTATTACGGGATTTACCTTCGTTTGAGACAGGATAGCTCAGTCGGTAGAGCGTTAGGCTTTTAACCTAACGTTCCAGAGTTCGAGTCCCTGTTCGGGCGACTCTGTTTTTGAAGAATCATCAATAATTTAAACTTCAGATCATTTAATTTCCAGTAAAATTATTGAAATTCTAATCCCAATTATTACGGGAGTTCATTTCGCTTCAGCTCGGATAGCTCAGTCGGTAGAGCGTTAGGCTTCAAACCACGGTCCAGGGTTCGACTCCTTGTTCGGGCGACTGTGTTTTTGAAGAATCATCAATAATTTAAACTTCAGATCATTTAATTTCCAGTAAAATTATTGAAATTCTAATCCCAATTATTACGGGAGTTCTTCTCGTTTCAGCTCGGATAGCTCAGTCGGTAGAGCATTAGGATTCAAACCACGGTCCAGGGTTCGACTCCTTGTTCGGGCGACTGTGTTTTTTAAGAATAATCAATAATTTAAACTTCAGATCATTTAATTTCCAGTAAAATTATTGAAATTCTAATCCCAATTATTACGGGAGTTCATTTCGTTTCAGCCCGGATAGCTCAGTCGGTAGAGCGTTAAGCTTTTAACCTAACGGTCCAGGGTTCGAGTCCCTGTTCGGGCGACTCTGTTTTTGAAGAATCATCAATAATTTAAACTTCAGATCATTTAATTTCCAGTAAAATTATTGAAATTCTAATCCCAATTATTACGGGAGTTCGTTTCGTTTCAGCTCGGATAGCTCAGTCGGTAGAGCATTAGGATTCAAACCACGGTCCAGGGTTCGACTCCTTGTTCTTGCGACTGTGTTTTTTAAGAATAATCAATAATTTAAACTTCAGATCATTTAATTTCCAGTAAAATTATTGAAATTCTAATCCCAATTATTACGGGAGTTCATTTCGTTTCAGCCCGGATAGCTCAGTCGGTAGAGCGTTAAGCTTTTAACCTAACGGTCCAGGGTTCGAGTCCCTGTTCGGGCGACTCTGTTTTTGAAGAATCATCAATAATTTAAACTTCAGATCATTTAATTTCCAGTAAAATTATTGAAATTCTTATTCGAATTATTACGGGAGTTCACTTCGCTTGAGCCCAGATAGCTCAGTCGGTAGAGCGTTAGGCTTTTAACCTAACGGTAAAGGGTTCGAGTCCCTGTTCGGGCGACTGTGTTTTTGAAGAATCATCAATAATTTAAACTTCAGATCATTTAATTTCCAGTAAAATTATTGAAATTCTAATCCCAATTATTACGGGAGTTCATTTCGTTTCAGATCGGATAGCTCAGTCGGTAGAGCGTTAGGCTTCAAACCACGGTCCAGGGTTCGACTCCTTTTTCGGGCGACTCTTTTTTTAAAGAATCATCAATAATTTAAACTTCAGATCATTTAATTTCCAGTAAAATTATTGAAATTCTTATCCCAATTATTACGGGAGTTCACCTCGCTTGAGCCAGGATAGCTCAGTCGGTAGAGCGTTAGGCTTTTAACCTAACGGTCCAGGGTTCGAGTCCCTGTTCGGGCGACTGTGTTTTTGAAGAATCATCAATAATTTAAACTTCAGATCATTTAATTTCCAGTAAAATTATTGAAATTCTAATCCCAATTATTACGGGAGTTCATTTCGTTTCAGCTCGGATAGCTCAGTCGGTAGAGCGTTAGGCTTCAAACCACGGTCCAGGGTTCGACTCCTTGTTCGGGCGACTGTGTTTTTGAAGAATCATCAATAATTTAAACTTCAGATCATTTAATTTCCAGTAAAATTATTGAAATTCTAATCCCAATTATTACGGGAGTTCATTTCGTTTCAGCTCGGATAGCTCAGTCGGTAGAGCATTAGGATTCAAACCACGGTCCAGGGTTCGACTCCTTGTTCGGGCGACTGTGTTTTTGAAGAATCATCAATAATTTAAACTTCAGATCATTTAATTTCCAGTAAAATTATTGAAATTCTAATCCCAATTATTACGGGAGTTCATTTCGTTTCAGCCCGGATAGCTCAGTCGGTAGAGCGTTAAGCTTTTAACCTAACGGTCCAGGGTTCGAGTACCTGTTCGGGCGACTCTGTTTTTAAAGAATCGTCAATAATTTAAACTTCAGATCATTTCACTTTCAATAAATATATGTAAATTCCAATTCCAATTATTACGTGAGTTCACCTCGTTTCAGCCCGGATAGCTCAGTCGGTAGAGCGTTAGGCTTTTAACCTAACGGTCCAGGGTTCGAGTCCCTGTTCGGGCGACTCTGATTTTAAAGAATCGTCAATAATTTAAACTTCAGATCATTTCACTTTCAATAAATTTATGTAAATTCTAATTCCAATTATTACGGGATTTAACTTCGTTTGAGACAGGATAGCTCAGTCGGTAGAGCGTTAGGCTTTTAACCTAACGGTCCAGGGTTCGAGTCCCTGTTCGGGCGACTCTGTTTTTGAAGAATCATCAATAATTTAAACTTCAGATCATTTAATTTCCAGTAAAATTATTGAAATTCTTATTCCAATTATTACGGGAGTTCACCTCGCTTGAGCCCAGATAGCTTAGTCGGTAGAGCGTTAGGCTTTTAACCTAACGGTCCAGGGTTCGAGTCCCTGTTCGGGCGACTGTGTTTTTGAAGAATCATCAATAATTTAAACTTCAGATCATTTAATTTCCAGTAAAATTATTGAAATTCTAATCCCAATTATTACGGGAGTTCATTTCGTTTCAGCTCGGATAGCTCAGTCGGTAGAGCGTTAGGCTTCAAACCACGGTCCAGGGTTCGACTCCTTTTTCGGGCGACTCTTTTTTTAAAGAATCATCAATAATTTAAACTTCAGATCATTTAATTTCCAGTAAAATTATTGAAATTCTAATCCCAATTATTACGGGAGTTCATTTCGTTTCAGCCCGGATAGCTCAGTCGGTAGAGCGTTAGGCTTTTAACCTAACGGTCCAGGGTTCGAGTCCCTCTTCGGGCGACTCTGTTTTTAAAGAATCGTCAATAATTTAAACTTCAGATCATTTCACTTTCAATAAATATATGTAAATTCCAATTCCAATTATTACGTGAGTTCACCTCGTTTCAGCCCGGATAGCTCAGTCGGTAGAGCGTTAGGCTTTTAACCTAACGGTCCAGGGTTCGAGTCCCTGTTCGGGCGACTCTGATTTTAAAGAATCGTCAATAATTTAAACTTCAGATCATTTCACTTTCAATAAATTTATGTAAATTCTAATTCCAATTATTACGGGATTTAACTTCGTTTGAGACAGGATAGCTCAGTCGGTAGAGCGTTAGGCTTTTAACCTAACGGTCCAGGGTTCGAGTCCCTGTTCGGGCGACTCTGTTTTTGAAGAATCATCAATAATTTAAACTTCAGATCATTTAATTTCCAGTAAAATTATTGAAATTCTTATTCCAATTATTACGGGAGTTCACCTCGCTTGAGCCCAGATAGCTTAGTCTTTAGAGCGTTAGGCTTTTAACCTAACGGTCCAGGGTTCGAGTCCCTGTTCGGGCGACTGTGTTTTTGAAGAATCATCAATAATTTAAACTTCAGATCATTTAATTTCCAGTAAAATTATTGAAATTCTAATCCCAATTATTACGGGAGTTCATTTCGTTTCAGCTCGGATAGCTCAGTCGGTAGAGCGTTAGGCTTCAAACCACGGTCCAGGGTTCGACTCCTTTTTCGGGCGACTCTTTTTTTAAAGAATCATCAATAATTTAAACTTCAGATCATTTAATTTCCAGTAAAATTATTGAAATTCTTATCCCAATTATTACGGGAGTTCACCTCGCTTGAGCCAGGATAGCTCAGTCGGTAGAGCGTTAGGCTTTTAACCTAACGGTCCAGGGTTCGAGTCCCTGTTCGGGCGACTGTGTTTTTGAAGAATCATCAATAATTTAAACTTCAGATCATTTAATTTCCAGTAAAATTATTGAAATTCTAATCCCAATTATTACGGGAGTTCATTTCGTTTCAGCTCGGATAGCTCAGTCGGTAGAGCGTTAGGCTTCAAACCACGGTCCAGGGTTCGACTCCTTGTTCGGGCGACTGTGTTTTTGAAGAATCATCAATAATTTAAACTTCAGATCATTTAATTTCCAGTAAAATTATTGAAATTCTAATCCCAATTATTACGGGAGTTCATTTCGTTTCAGCCCGGATAGCTCAGTCGGTAGAGCGTTAAGCTTTTAACCTAACGGTCCAGGGTTCGAGTCCCTGTTCGGGCGACTCTGTTTTTAAAGAATCGTCAATAATTTAAACTTCAGATCATTTCACTTTCAATAAATTTATGTAAATTCTAATTCCAATTATTACGTGAGTTCACCTCGCTTGAGCCCGGATAGCTCAGTCGGTAGAGCGTTAGGCTTTTAACCTAACGGTCCAGGGTTCGAGTACCTGTTCGGGCCATTATTTTTTGAAGAATCATCAATAATTTAAACTTAAGATCATTTCACTTTCAATAAATTTATGTAAATTCTAATTCCAATTATTACGTGAGTTCACCTCGCTTGAGCCCGGATAGCTCAGTCGGTAGAGCGTTAGGCTTTTAACCTAACGGTCCAGGGTTCGAGTCCCTGTTCGGGCGACTCTGTTTTTGAAGAATCATCAATAATTTAAACTTCAGATCATTTAATTTCCAGTAAAATTATTGAAATTCTAATCCCAATTATTACGGGAGTTCATTTCGTTTCAGCTCGTATAGCTCAGTCGGTAGAGCGTTAGGCTTCAAACCACGGTCCAGGGTTCGACTCCTTGTTCGGGCGACTCTGTTTTTATAGAATCATCAATAATTTAAACTTCAGATCATTTAATTTCCAGTAAAATTATTGAAATTCTTATCCCATTTATTACGGGAGTTCACCTCGCTTGAGCCCGGATAGCTCAGTCGGTAGAGCGTTAGGCTTCAAACCACGGTCCAGGGTTCGACTCCTTGTTCGGGTGACTGTGTTTTTGAAGAATCATCAATAATTTAAACTTCAGATAATTTAATTTCCAGTAAAATTATTGAAATTCTAATCCCAATTATTACGGGAGTTCATTTCGTTTCAGCTCGGATAGCTCAGTCGGTAGAGCGTTAGGCTTCAAACCACGGTCCAGGGTTCGACTCCTTGTTCGGGCCATTCTGTTTTTGAAGAATCATCAATAATTTAAACTTCAGATCATTTAATTTCCAGTAAAATTATTGAAATTCTTATTCCATTTATTACGGGAGTTCACCTCGCTTGAGCCCGGATAGCTCAGTCGGTAGAGCGTTAGGCTTTTAACCTAACGGTCCAGGGTTCGAGTACCTGTTCGGGCCATTATGTTTTTGAAGAATCATCAATAATTTAAACTTAAGATCATTTCACTTTCAATAAATTTATGTAAATTCTAATTCCAATTATTACGTGAGTTCACCTCGCTTGAGCCCGGATAGCTCAGTCGGTAGAGCGTTAGGCTTTTAACCTAACGGTCCAGGGTTCGAGTCCCTGTTCGGGCGACTCTGTTTTTGAAGAATCATCAATAATTTAAACTTCAGATCATTTAATTTCCAGTAAAATTATTGAAATTCTAATCCCAATTATTACGGGAGTTCATTTCGTTTCAGCTCGGATAGCTCAGTCGGTAGAGCGTTAGGCTTCAAACCACGGTCCAGGGTTCGACTCCTTGTTCGGGTGACTGTGTTTTTGAAGAATCATCAATAATTTAAACTTCAGATCATTTAATTTCCAGTAAAATTATTGAAATTCTAATCCCAATTATTACGGGAGTTCATTTCGTTTCAGCTCGGATAGCTCAGTCGGTAGAGCGTTAGGCTTCAAACCACGGTCCAGGGTTCGACTCCTTGTTCGGGCCATTCTGTTTTTGAAGAATCATCAATAATTTAAACTTCAGATCATTTAATTTCCAGTAAAATTATTGAAATTCTTATTCCATTTATTACGGGAGTTCACCTCGCTTGAGCCCGGATAGCTCAGTCGGTAGAGCGTTAGGCTTTTAACCTAACGGTCCAGGGTTCGAGTACCTGTTCGGGCCATTATGTTTTTGAAGAATCATCAATAATTTAAACTTAAGATCATTTCACTTTCAATAAATTTATGTAAATTCTAATTCCAATTATTACGTGAGTTCACCTCGCTTGAGCCCGGATAGCTCAGTCGGTAGAGCGTTAGGCTTTTAACCTAACGGTCCAGGGTTCGAGTCCCTGTTCGGGCGACTGTGTTTTTGAAGAATCATCAATAATTTAAACTTCAGATCATTTAATTTCCAGTAAAATTATTGAAATTCTAATCCCAATTATTACGGGAGTTCATTTCGTTTCAGCTCGGATAGCTCAGTCGGTAGAGCGTTAGGCTTCAAACCACGGTCCAGGGTTCGACTCCTTGTTCGGGCGACTGTGTTTTTGAAGAATCATCAATAATTTAAACTTCAGATCATTTAATTTCCAGTAAAATTATTGAAATTCTAATCCCAATTATTACGGGAGTTCATTTCGTTTCAGCCCGGATAGCTCAGTCGGTAGAGCGTTAAGCTTTTAACCTAACGGTCCAGGGTTCGAGTCCCTGTTCGGGCGACTCTGTTTTTAAAGAATCGTCAATAATTTAAACTTCAGATCATTTCACTTTCAATAAATTTATGTAAATTCTAATTCCAATTATTACGTGAGTTCACCTCGCTTGAGCCCGGATAGCTCAGTCGGTAGAGCGTTAGGCTTTTAACCTAACGGTCCAGGGTTCGAGTACCTGTTCGGGCCATTATTTTTTGAAGAATCATCAATAATTTAAACTTAAGATCATTTCACTTTCAATAAATTTATGTAAATTCTAATTCCAATTATTACGTGAGTTCACCTCGCTTGAGCCCGGATAGCTCAGTCGGTAGAGCGTTAGGCTTTTAACCTAACGGTCCAGGGTTCGAGTCCCTGTTCGGGCGACTCTGTTTTTGAAGAATCATCAATAATTTAAACTTCAGATCATTTAATTTCCAGTAAAATTATTGAAATTCTAATCCCAATTATTACGGGAGTTCATTTCGTTTCAGCTCGTATAGCTCAGTCGGTAGAGCGTTAGGCTTCAAACCACGGTCCAGGGTTCGACTCCTTGTTCGGGCGACTCTGTTTTTATAGAATCATCAATAATTTAAACTTCAGATCATTTAATTTCCAGTAAAATTATTGAAATTCTTATCCCATTTATTACGGGAGTTCACCTCGCTTGAGCCCGGATAGCTCAGTCGGTAGAGCGTTAGGCTTCAAACCACGGTCCAGGGTTCGACTCCTTGTTCGGGTGACTGTGTTTTTGAAGAATCATCAATAATTTAAACTTCAGATAATTTAATTTCCAGTAAAATTATTGAAATTCTAATCCCAATTATTACGGGAGTTCATTTCGTTTCAGCTCGGATAGCTCAGTCGGTAGAGCGTTAGGCTTCAAACCACGGTCCAGGGTTCGACTCCTTGTTCGGGCCATTCTGTTTTTGAAGAATCATCAATAATTTAAACTTCAGATCATTTAATTTCCAGTAAAATTATTGAAATTCTTATTCCATTTATTACGGGAGTTCACCTCGCTTGAGCCCGGATAGCTCAGTCGGTAGAGCGTTAGGCTTTTAACCTAACGGTCCAGGGTTCGAGTACCTGTTCGGGCCATTATGTTTTTGAAGAATCATCAATAATTTAAACTTAAGATCATTTCACTTTCAATAAATTTATGTAAATTCTAATTCCAATTATTACGTGAGTTCACCTCGCTTGAGCCCGGATAGCTCAGTCGGTAGAGCGTTAGGCTTTTAACCTAACGGTCCAGGGTTCGAGTCCCTGTTCGGGCGACTCTGTTTTTGAAGAATCATCAATAATTTAAACTTCAGATCATTTAATTTCCAGTAAAATTATTGAAATTCTAATCCCAATTATTACGGGAGTTCATTTCGTTTCAGCTCGGATAGCTCAGTCGGTAGAGCGTTAGGCTTCAAACCACGGTCCAGGGTTCGACTCCTTGTTCGGGTGACTGTGTTTTTGAAGAATCATCAATAATTTAAACTTCAGATCATTTAATTTCCAGTAAAATTATTGAAATTCTAATCCCAATTATTACGGGAGTTCATTTCGTTTCAGCTCGGATAGCTCAGTCGGTAGAGCGTTAGGCTTCAAACCACGGTCCAGGGTTCGACTCCTTGTTCGGGCCATTCTGTTTTTGAAGAATCATCAATAATTTAAACTTCAGATCATTTAATTTCCAGTAAAATTATTGAAATTCTTATTCCATTTATTACGGGAGTTCACCTCGCTTGAGCCCGGATAGCTCAGTCGGTAGAGCGTTAGGCTTTTAACCTAACGGTCCAGGGTTCGAGTACCTGTTCGGGCCATTATGTTTTTGAAGAATCATCAATAATTTAAACTTAAGATCATTTCACTTTCAATAAATTTATGTAAATTCTAATTCCAATTATTACGTGAGTTCACCTCGCTTGAGCCCGGATAGCTCAGTCGGTAGAGCGTTAGGCTTTTAACCTAACGGTCCAGGGTTCGAGTCCCTGTTCGGGCGACTCTGTTTTTGAAGAATCATCAATAATTTAAACTTCAGATCATTTAATTTCCAGTAAAATTATTGAAATTCTAATCCCAATTATTACGGGAGTTCATTTCGTTTCAGCTCGGATAGCTCAGTCGGTAGAGCGTTAGGCTTCAAACCACGGTCCAGGGTTCGACTCCTTGTTCGGGCGACTGTGTTTTTGAAGAATCATCAATAATTTAAACTTCAGATCATTTAATTTCCAGTAAAATTATTGAAATTCTAATCCCAATTATTACGGGAGTTCATTTCGTTTCAGCCCGGATAGCTCAGTCGGTAGAGCGTTAGGCTCTTAACCTAACGGTCCAGGGTTCGAGTCCCTGTTCTGGCGAATCTGTTTTTAAAGAATCGTCAATAATTTAAACTTCAGATCATTTCACTTTCAATAAATTTATGTAAACTCTAATTCCAAATATTACGGGATTTAACTTCGTTTGAGACAGGATAGGTCAGTCGGTAGAGCGTTAGGCTTTTAACCTAACGGTCCAGGGTTCGAGTCCCTGTTCGGGCGACTCTGTTTTTGAAGAATCATCAATAATTTAAACTTCAGATCATTTAATTTCCAGTAAAATTATTGAAATTCTAATCCCAATTATTACGGGAGTTCATTTCGTTTCAGCTCGGATAGCTCAGTCGGTAGAGCGTTAGGCTTCAAACCACGGTCCAGGGTTCGACTCCTTGTTCGGGCGACTCTGTTTTTATAGAATCATCAATAATTTAAACTTCAGATCATTTAATTTCCAGTAAAATTATTGAAATTCTTATCCCATTTATTACGGGAGTTCACCTCGCTTGAGCCCGGATAGCTCAGTCGGTAGAGCGTTAGGCTTCAAACCACGGTCCAGGGTTCGACTCCTTGTTCGGGTGACTGTGTTTTTGAAGAATCATCAATAATTTAAACTTCAGATCATTTAATTTCCAGTAAAATTATTGAAATTCTAATCCCAATTATTACGGGAGTTCAATTCGTTTCAGCCCGGATAGCTCAGTCGGTAGAGCGTTAAGCTTTTAACCTAACGGTCCAGGGTTCGAGTACCTGTTCGGGCCATTCTGTTTTTGAAGAATCATCAAAAATTTAAACTTCAGATCATTTCACTTTCAATAAATTTATGTAAACTCTAATTCCAATTATTACGGGATTTACCTTCGTTTGAGACAGGATAGCTCAGTCGGTAGAGCGTTAGGCTTTTAACCTAACGTTCCAGAGTTCGAGTCCCTGTTCGGGCGACTCTGTTTTTGAAGAATCATCAATAATTTAAACTTCAGATCATTTAATTTCCAGTAAAATTATTGAAATTCTAATCCCAATTATTACGGGAGTTCATTTCGTTTCAGCTCGGATAGCTCAGACGGTAGAGCGTTAGGCTTCAAACCACGCTCCAGGGTTCGACTCCTTGTTCGGGCGACTCTGTTTTTAAAGAATCATCAATAATTTAAACTTCAGATCATTTAATTCCCAGTAAAATTATTGAAATTCTAATCCCAATTATTACGGGAGTTCATTTCGTTTCAGCTCGGATAGCTCAGTCGGTAGAGCGTTAGGCTTCAAACCACGGTCCAGGGTTCGACTCCTTGTTCGGGCGACTCTTTTTTTAAAGAATCATCAATAATTTAAACTTCAGATCATTTAATTTCCAGTAAAATTATTGAAATTCTAATCCCAATTATTACGGGAGTTCATTTCGTTTCAGCCCGGATAGCTCAGTCGGTAGAGCGTTAGGCTTTTAACCTAACGGTCCAGGGTTCGAGTCCCTCTTCGGGCGACTCTGTTTTTAAAGAATCGTCAATAATTTAAACTTCAGATCATTTCACTTTCAATAAATTTATGTAAATTCTAATTCCAATTATTACGTGAGTTCACCTCGCTGGAGCCCGGATAGCTCAGTCGGTAGAGCGTTAAGCTTTTAACCTAACGGTCCAGGGTTCGAGTACCAGTTCGGGCCATTATGTTTTTGAAGAATCATCAATAATTTAAACTTAAGATCATTTCACTTTCAATAAATTTATGTAAATTCTAATTCCAATTATTAAGTGAGTTCACCTCGCTTGAGCCCGGATAGCTCAGTCGGTAGAGCGTTAGGCTTTTAACCTAACGGTCCAGGGTTCGAGTCCCTGTTCGGGCGACTCTGTTTTTGAAGAATCATCAATAATTTAAACTTCAGATCATTTAATTTCCAGTAAAATTATTGAAATTCTTATTCCAATTATTACGGGAGTTCACCTCGCTTGAGCCCGGATAGCTCAGTCGGTAGAGCGTTAGACTTTTAACCTAACGGTCCAGGGTTCGAGTCCCTGTTCGGGCGACTGTGTTTTTGAAGAATCATCAATAATTTAAACTTCAGATCATTTAATTTCCAGTAAAATTATTGAAATTCTAATCCCAATTATTACGGGAGTTCATTTCGTTTCAGCTCGGATAGCTCAGTCGGTAGAGCGTTAGGCTTCAAACCACGGTCCAGGGTTCGACTCCTTGTTCGGGCCATTCTGTTTTTGAAGAATCATCAATAATTTAATTTTCAGATAATTTAATTTCCAGTAAAATATTGAAATTCTTATTCCATTTATTACGGGAGTTCACCTCGGTTGAGCCCGGATAGCTCAGTCGGTAGAGCGTTAGGCTTTTAACCTAACGGTCCAGGGTTCGAGTCCCTGTTCGGGCGACTGTGTTTTTGAAGAATCATCAATAATTTAAACTTCAGATCATTTAATTTCCAGTAAAATTATTGAAATTCTAATCCCAATTATTACGGGAGTTCATTTCGTTTCAACTCGGATAGCTCAGTCGGTAGAGCGTTAGGCTTCAAACCACGGTCCAGGGTTCGACTCCTTGTTCGGGCCATTCTGTTTTTGAAGAATCATCAATAATTTAAACTTCAGATCATTTAATTTCCAGTAAAATTATTGAAATTCTTATTCCATTTATTACGGGAGTTCACCTCGCTTGAGCCCGGATAGCTCAGTCGGTAGAGCGTTAGGCTTTTAACCTAACGGTCCAGGGTTCGAGTACCTGTTCGGGCCATTATGTTTTTGAAGAATCATCAATAATTTAAACTTAAGATCATTTCACTTTCAATAAATTTATGTAAATTCTAATTCCAATTATTACGTGAGTTCACCTCGCTTGAGCCCGGATAGGTCAGTCGGTAGAGCGTTAGGCTTTTAACCTAACGGTCCAGGGTTCGAGTCCCTGTTCGGGCGACTCTGTTTTTGAAGAATCATCAATAATTTAAACTTCAGATCATTTAATTTCCAGTAAAATTATTGAAATTCTAATCCCAATTATTACGGGAGTTCATTTCGTTTCAGCTCGTATAGCTCAGTCGGTAGAGCGTTAGGCTTCAAACCACGGTCCAGGGTTCGACTCCTTGTTCGGGCGACTCTGTTTTTATAGAATCATCAATAATTTAAACTTCAGATCATTTAATTTCCAGTAAAATTATTGAAATTCTTATCCCATTTATTACGGGAGTTCACCTCGCTTGAGCCCGGATAGCTCAGTCGGTAGAGCGTTAGGCTTCAAACCACGGTCCAGGGTTCGACTCCTTGTTCGGGTGACTGTGTTTTTGAAGAATCATCAATAATTTGAACTTCAGATCATTTAATTTCCAGTAAAATTATTGAAATTCTAATCCCAATTATTACGGGAGTTCAATTCGTTTCAGCCCGGATAGCTCAGTCGGTAGAGCGTTAAGCTTTTAACCTAACGGTCCAGGGTTCGAGTACCTGTTCGGGCCATTCTGTTTTTGAAGAATCATCAAAAATTTAAACTTCAGATCATTTCACTTTCAATAAATTTATGTAAACTCTAATTCCAATTATTACGGGATTTACCTTCGTTTGAGACAGGATAGCTCAGTCGGTAGAGCGTTAGGCTTTTAACCTAACGTTCCAGAGTTCGAGTCCCTGTTCGGGCGACTCTGTTTTTGAAGAATCATCAATAATTTAAACTTCAGATCATTTAATTTCCAGTAAAATTATTGAAATTCTAATCCCAATTATTACGGGAGTTCATTTCGTTTCAGCTCGGATAGCTCAGACGGTAGAGCGTTAGGCTTCAAACCACGCTCCAGGGTTCGACTCCTTGTTCGGGCGACTCTGTTTTTAAAGAATCATCAATAATTTAAACTTCAGATCATTTAATTTCCAGTAAAATTATTGAAATTCTAATCCCAATTATTACGGGAGTTCATTTCGTTTCAGCTCGGATAGCTCAGTCGGTAGAGCGTTAGGCTTCAAACCACGGTCCAGGGTTCGACTCCTTGTTCGGGCGACTCTTTTTTTAAAGAATCATCAATAATTTAAACTTCAGATCATTTAATTTCCAGTAAAATTATTGAAATTCTAATCCCAATTATTACGGGAGTTCATTTCGTTTCAGCCCGGATAGCTCAGTCGGTAGAGCGTTAGGCTTTTAACCTAACGGTCCAGGGTTCGAGTCCCTCTTCGGGCGACTCTGTTTTTAAAGAATCGTCAATAATTTAAACTTCAGATCATTTCACTTTCAATAAATTTATGTAAATTCTAATTCCAATTATTACGTGAGTTCACCTCGCTTGAGCCCGGATAGCTCAGTCGGTAGAGCGTTAAGCTTTTAACCTAACGGTCCAGGGTTCGAGTACCAGTTCGGGCCATTATGTTTTTGAAGAATCATCAATAATTTAAACTTAAGATCATTTCACTTTCAATAAATTTATGTAAATTCTAATTCCAATTATTAAGTGAGTTCACCTCGCTTGAGCCCGGATAGCTCAGTCGGTAGAGCGTTAGGCTTTTAACCTAACGGTCCAGGGTTCGAGTCCCTGTTCGGGCGACTCTGTTTTTGAAGAATCATCAATAATTTAAACTTCAGATCATTTAATTTCCAGTAAAATTATTGAAATTCTTATTCCAATTATTACGGGAGTTCACCTCGCTTGAGCCCGGATAGCTCAGTCGGTAGAGCGTTAGACTTTTAACCTAACGGTCCAGGGTTCGAGTCCCTGTTCGGGCGACTGTGTTTTTGAAGAATCATCAATAATTTAAACTTCAGATCATTTAATTTCCAGTAAAATTATTGAAATTCTAATCCCAATTATTACGGGAGTTCATTTCGTTTCATTCGTTTCAGCTCGTATAGCTCAGTCGGTAGAGCGTTAGGCTTCAAACCACGGTCCAGGGTTCGACTCCTTGTTCGGGCGACTCTGTTTTTATAGAATCATCAATAATTTAAACTTCAGATCATTTAATTTCCAGTAAAATTATTGAAATTCTTATCCCATTTATTACGGGAGTTCACCTCGCTTGAGCCCGGATAGCTCAGTCGGTAGAGCGTTAGGCTTCAAACCACGGTCCAGGGTTCGACTCCTTGTTCGGGTGACTGTGTTTTTGAAGAATCATCAATAATTTAAACTTCAGATCATTTAATTTCCAGTAAAATTATTGAAATTCTAATCCCAATTATTACGGGAGTTCAATTCGTTTCAGCCCGGATAGCTCAGTCGGTAGAGCGTTAAGCTTTTAACCTAACGGTCCAGGGTTCGAGTACCTGTTCGGGCCATTCTGTTTTTGAAGAATCATCAAAAATTTAAACTTCAGATCATTTCACTTTCAATAAATTTATGTAAACTCTAATTCCAATTATTACGGGATTTACCTTCGTTTGAGACAGGATAGCTCAGTCGGTAGAGCGTTAGGCTTTTAACCTAACGTTCCAGAGTTCGAGTCCCTGTTCGGGCGACTCTGTTTTTGAAGAATCATCAATAATTTAAACTTCAGATCATTTAATTTCCAGTAAAATTATTGAAATTCTAATCCCAATTATTACGGGAGTTCATTTCGTTTCAGCTCGGATAGCTCAGACGGTAGAGCGTTAGGCTTCAAACCACGCTCCAGGGTTCGACTCCTTGTTCGGGCGACTCTGTTTTTAAAGAATCATCAATAATTTAAACTTCAGATCATTTAATTTCCAGTAAAATTATTGAAATTCTAATCCCAATTATTACGGGAGTTCATTTCGTTTCAGCTCGGATAGCTCAGTCGGTAGAGCGTTAGGCTTCAAACCACGGTCCAGGGTTCGACTCCTTGTTCGGGCGACTCTTTTTTTAAAGAATCATCAATAATTTAAACTTCAGATCATTTAATTTCCAGTAAAATTATTGAAATTCTAATCCCAATTATTACGGGAGTTCATTTCGTTTCAGCCCGGATAGCTCAGTCGGTAGAGCGTTAGGCTTTTAACCTAACGGTCCAGGGTTCGAGTCCCTCTTCGGGCGACTCTGTTTTTAAAGAATCGTCAATAATTTAAACTTCAGATCATTTCACTTTCAATAAATTTATGTAAATTCTAATTCCAATTATTACGTGAGTTCACCTCGCTTGAGCCCGGATAGCTCAGTCGGTAGAGCGTTAAGCTTTTAACCTAACGGTCCAGGGTTCGAGTACCAGTTCGGGCCATTATGTTTTTGAAGAATCATCAATAATTTAAACTTAAGATCATTTCACTTTCAATAAATTTATGTAAATTCTAATTCCAATTATTAAGTGAGTTCACCTCGCTTGAGCCCGGATAGCTCAGTCGGTAGAGCGTTAGGCTTTTAACCTAACGGTCCAGGGTTCGAGTCCCTGTTCGGGCGACTCTGTTTTTGAAGAATCATCAATAATTTAAACTTCAGATCATTTAATTTCCAGTAAAATTATTGAAATTCTTATTCCAATTATTACGGGAGTTCACCTCGCTTGAGCCCGGATAGCTCAGTCGGTAGAGCGTTAGACTTTTAACCTAACGGTCCAGGGTTCGAGTCCCTGTTCGGGCGACTGTGTTTTTGAAGAATCATCAATAATTTAAACTTCAGATCATTTAATTTCCAGTAAAATTATTGAAATTCTAATCCCAATTATTACGGGAGTTCATTTCGTTTCATTCGTTTCAGCTCGTATAGCTCAGTCGGTAGAGCGTTAGGCTTCAAACCACGGTCCAGGGTTCGACTCCTTGTTCGGGCGACTCTGTTTTTATAGAATCATCAATAATTTAAACTTCAGATCATTTAATTTCCAGTAAAATTATTGAAATTCTTATCCCATTTATTACGGGAGTTCACCTCGCTTGAGCCCGGATAGCTCAGTCGGTAGAGCGTTAGGCTTCAAACCACGGTCCAGGGTTCGACTCCTTGTTCGGGTGACTGTGTTTTTGAAGAATCATCAATAATTTAAACTTCAGATCATTTAATTTCCAGTAAAATTATTGAAATTCTAATCCCAATTATTACGGGAGTTCAATTCGTTTCAGCCCGGATAGCTCAGTCGGTAGAGCGTTAAGCTTTTAACCTAACGGTCCAGGGTTCGAGTACCTGTTCGGGCCATTCTGTTTTTGAAGAATCATCAATAATTTAAACTTCAGATCATTTAATTTCCAGTAAAATTATTGAAATTCTAATCCCAATTATTACGGGAGTTCATTTCGTTTCAGCCCGGATAGCTCAGTCGGTAGAGCGTTAGGCTTTTAACCTAACGGTCCAGGGTTCGAGTCCCTCTTCGGGCGACTCTGTTTTTAAAGAATCGTCAATAATTTAAACTTCAGATCATTTCACTTTCAATAAATTTATGTAAATTCTAATTCCAATTATTACGTGAGTTCACCTCGCTTGAGCCCGGATAGCTCAGTCGGTAGAGCGTTAAGCTTTTAACCTAACGGTCCAGGGTTCGAGTACCAGTTCGGGCCATTATGTTTTTGAAGAATCATCAATAATTTAAACTTAAGATCATTTCACTTTCAATAAATTTATGTAAATTCTAATTCCAATTATTAAGTGAGTTCACCTCGCTTGAGCCCGGATAGCTCAGTCGGTAGAGCGTTAGGCTTTTAACCTAACGGTCCAGGGTTCGAGTCCCTGTTCTGGCGACTCTGTTTTTGAAGAATCATCAATAATTTAAACTTCAGATCATTTAATTTCCAGTAAAATTATTGAAATTCTTATTCCAATTATTACGGGAGTTCACCTCGCTTGAGCCCGGATAGCTCAGTCGGTAGAGCGTTAGACTTTTAACCTAACGGTCCAGGGTTCGAGTCCCTGTTCGGGCGACTGTGTTTTTTAAGAATCATCAATAATTTAAACTTCAGATCATTTAATTTCCAGTAAAATTATTGAAATTCTAATCCCAATTATTACGGGAGTTCATTTCGTTTCATTCGTTTCAGCTCGTATAGCTCAGTCGGTAGAGCGTTAGGCTTCAAACCACGGTCCAGGGTTCGACTCCTTGTTCGGGCGACTCTGTTTTTATAGAATCATCAATAATTTAAACTTCAGATCATTTAATTTCCAGTAAAATTATTGAAATTCTTATCCCATTTATTACGGGAGTTCACCTCGCTTGAGCCCGGATAGCTCAGTCGGTAGAGCGTTAGGCTTCAAACCACGGTCCAGGGTTCGACTCCTTGTTCGGGTGACTGTGTTTTTGAAGAATCATCAATAATTTAAACTTCAGATCATTTAATTTCCAGTAAAATTATTGAAATTCTAATCCCAATTATTACGGGAGTTCAATTCGTTTCAGCCCGGATAGCTCAGTCGGTAGAGCGTTAAGCTTTTAACCTAACGGTCCAGGGTTCGAGTACCTGTTCGGGCCATTCTGTTTTTGAAGAATCATCAAAAATTTAAACTTCAGATCATTTCACTTTCAATAAATTTATGTAAACTCTAATTCCAATTATTACGGGATTTACCTTCGTTTGAGACAGGATAGCTCAGTCGGTAGAGCGTTAGGCTTTTAACCTAACGTTCCAGAGTTCGAGTCCCTGTTCGGGAGACTCTGTTTTTGAAGAATCATCAATAATTTAAACTTCAGATCATTTAATTTCCAGTAAAATTATTGAAATTCTAATCCCAATTATTACGGGAGTTCATTTCGTTTCAGCTCGGATAGCTCAGACGGTAGAGCGTTAGGCTTCAAACCACGCTCCAGGGTTCGACTCCTTGTTCGGGCGACTCTGTTTTTAAAGAATCATCAATAATTTAAACTTCAGATCATTTAATTTCCAGTAAAATTATTGAAATTCTAATCCCAATTATTACGGGAGTTCATTTCGTTTCAGCTCGGATAGCTCAGTCGGTAGAGCGTTAGGCTTCAAACCACGGTCCAGGGTTCGACTCCTTGTTCGGGCGACTCTTTTTTTAAAGAATCATCAATAATTTAAACTTCAGATCATTTAATTTCCAGTAAAATTATTGAAATTCTAATCCCAATTATTACGGGAGTTCATTTCGTTTCAGCCCGGATAGCTCAGTCGGTAGAGCGTTAGGCTTTTAACCTAACGGTCCAGGGTTCGAGTCCCTCTTCGGGCGACTCTGTTTTTAAAGAATCGTCAATAATTTAAACTTCAGATCATTTCACTTTCAATAAATTTATGTAAATTCTAATTCCAATTATTACGTGAGTTCACCTCGCTTGAGCCCGGATAGCTCAGTCGGTAGAGCGTTAAGCTTTTAACCTAACGGTCCAGGGTTCGAGTACCAGTTCGGGCCATTATGTTTTTGAAGAATCATCAATAATTTAAACTTAAGATCATTTCACTTTCAATAAATTTATGTAAATTCTAATTCCAATTATTAAGTGAGTTCACCTCGCTTGAGCCCGGATAGCTCAGTCGGTAGAGCGTTAGGCTTTTAACCTAACGGTCCAGGGTTCGAGTCCCTGTTCGGGCGACTCTGTTTTTGAAGAATCATCAATAATTTAAACTTCAGATCATTTAATTTCCAGTAAAATTATTGAAATTCTTATTCCAATTATTACGGGAGTTCACCTCGCTTGAGCCCGGATAGCTCAGTCGGTAGAGCGTTAGACTTTTAACCTAACGGTCCAGGGTTCGAGTCCCTGTTCGGGCGACTGTGTTTTTGAAGAATCATCAATAATTTAAACTTCAGATCATTTAATTTCCAGTAAAATTATTGAAATTCTAATCCCAATTATTACGGGAGTTCATTTCGTTTCAGCTCGGATAGCTCAGTCGGTAGAGCGTTAGGCTTCAAACCACGGTCCAGGGTTCGACTCCTTGTTCGGGCCATTCTGTTTTTGAAGAATCATCAATAATTTAAACTTCAGATAATTTAATTTCCAGTAAAATATTGAAATTCTTATTCCATTTATTACGGGAGTTCACCTCGCTTGAGCCCGGATAGCTCAGTCGGTAGAGCGTTAGGCTTTTAACCTAACGGTCCAGGGTTCGAGTCCCTGTTCGGGCGACTGTGTTTTTGAAGAATCATCAATAATTTAAACTTCAGATCATTTAATTTCCAGTAAAATTATTGAAATTCTAATCCCAATTATTACGGGAGTTCATTTCGTTTCATTCGTTTCAGCTCGTATAGCTCAGTCGGTAGAGCGTTAGGCTTCAAACCACGGTCCAGGGTTCGACTCCTTGTTCGGGCGACTCTGTTTTTATAGAATCATCAATAATTTAAACTTCAGATCATTTAATTTCCAGTAAAATTATTGAAATTCTTATCCCATTTATTACGGGAGTTCACCTCGCTTGAGCCCGGATAGCTCAGTCGGTAGAGCGTTAGGCTTCAAACCACGGTCCAGGGTTCGACTCCTTGTTCGGGTGACTGTGTTTTTGAAGAATCATCAATAATTTAAACTTCAGATCATTTAATTTCCAGTAAAATTATTGAAATTCTAATCCCAATTATTACGGGAGTTCAATTCGTTTCAGCCCGGATAGCTCAGTCGGTAGAGCGTTAAGCTTTTAACCTAACGGTCCAGGGTTCGAGTACCTGTTCGGGCCATTCTGTTTTTGAAGAATCATCAAAAATTTAAACTTCAGATCTTTTCACTTTCAATAAATTTATGTAAACTCTAATTCCAATTATTACGGGATTTACCTTCGTTTGAGACAGGATAGCTCAGTCGGTAGAGCGTTAGGCTTTTAACCTAACGTTCCAGAGTTCGAGTCCCTGTTCGGGAGACTCTGTTTTTGAAGAATCATCAATAATTTAAACTTCAGATCATTTAATTTCCAGTAAAATTATTGAAATTCTAATCCCAATTATTACGGGAGTTCATTTCGTTTCAGCTCGGATAGCTCAGACGGTAGAGCGTTAGGCTTCAAACCACGCTCCAGGGTTCGACTCCTTGTTCGGGCGACTCTGTTTTTAAAGAATCATCAATAATTTAAACTTCAGATCATTTAATTTCCAGTAAAATTATTGAAATTCTAATCCCAATTATTACGGGAGTTCAATTCGTTTCAGCCCGGATAGCTCAGTCGGTAGAGCGTTAAGCTTTTAACCTAACGGTCCAGGGTTCGAGTACCTGTTCGGGCCATTCTGTTTTTGAAGAATCATCAAAAATTTAAACTTCAGATCATTTCACTTTCAATAAATTTATGTAAACTCTAATTCCAATTATTACGGGATTTACCTTCGTTTGAGACAGGATAGCTCAGTCGGTAGAGCGTTAGGCTTTTAACCTAACGTTCCAGAGTTCGAGTCCCTGTTCGGGAGACTCTGTTTTTGAAGAATCATCAATAATTTAAACTTCAGATCATTTAATTTCCAGTAAAATTATTGAAATTCTAATCCCAATTATTACGGGAGTTCATTTCGTTTCAGCTCGGATAGCTCAGACGGTAGAGCGTTAGGCTTCAAACCACGCTCCAGGGTTCGACTCCTTGTTCGGGCGACTCTGTTTTTAAAGAATCATCAATAATTTAAACTTCAGATCATTTAATTTCCAGTAAAATTATTGAAATTCTAATCCCAATTATTACGGGAGTTCATTTCGTTTCAGCTCGGATAGCTCAGTCGGTAGAGCGTTAGGCTTCAAACCACGGTCCAGGGTTCGACTCCTTGTTCGGGCGACTCTTTTTTTAAAGAATCATCAATAATTTAAACTTCAGATCATTTAATTTCCAGTAAAATTATTGAAATTCTAATCCCAATTATTACGGGAGTTCATTTCGTTTCAGCCCGGATAGCTCAGTCGGTAGAGCGTTAGGCTTTTAACCTAACGGTCCAGGGTTCGAGTCCCTCTTCGGGCGACTCTGTTTTTAAAGAATCGTCAATAATTTAAACTTCAGATCATTTCACTTTCAATAAATTTATGTAAATTCTAATTCCAATTATTACGTGAGTTCACCTCGCTTGAGCCCGGATAGCTCAGTCGGTAGAGCGTTAAGCTTTTAACCTAACGGTCCAGGGTTCGAGTACCAGTTCGGGCCATTATGTTTTTGAAGAATCATCAATAATTTAAACTTAAGATCATTTCACTTTCAATAAATTTATGTAAATTCTAATTCCAATTATTAAGTGAGTTCACCTCGCTTGAGCCCGGATAGCTCAGTCGGTAGAGCGTTAGGCTTTTAACCTAACGGTCCAGGGTTCGAGTCCCTGTTCGGGCGACTCTGTTTTTGAAGAATCATCAATAATTTAAACTTCAGATCATTTAATTTCCAGTAAAATTATTGAAATTCTTATTCCAATTATTACGGGAGTTCACCTCGCTTGAGCCCGGATAGCTCAGTCGGTAGAGCGTTAGACTTTTAACCTAACGGTCCAGGGTTCGAGTCCCTGTTCGGGCGACTGTGTTTTTGAAGAATCATCAATAATTTAAACTTCAGATCATTTAATTTCCAGTAAAATTATTGAAATTCTAATCCCAATTATTACGGGAGTTCATTTCGTTTCAGCTCGGATAGCTCAGTCGGTAGAGCGTTAGGCTTCAAACCACGGTCCAGGGTTCGACTCCTTGTTCGGGCCATTCTGTTTTTGAAGAATCATCAATAATTTAAACTTCAGATAATTTAATTTCCAGTAAAATATTGAAATTCTTATTCCATTTATTACGGGAGTTCACCTCGCTTGAGCCCGGATAGCTCAGTCGGTAGAGCGTTAGGCTTTTAACCTAACGGTCCAGGGTTCGAGTCCCTGTTCGGGCGACTGTGTTTTTGAAGAATCATCAATAATTTAAACTTCAGATCATTTAATTTCCAGTAAAATTATTGAAATTCTAATCCCAATTATTACGGGAGTTCATTTCGTTTCAACTCGGATAGCTCAGACGGTAGAGCGTTAGGCTTCAAACCACGCTCCAGGGTTCGACTCCTTGTTCGGGCGACTCTTTTTTTAAAGAATCATCAATAATTTAAACTTCAGATCATTTAATTTCCAGTAAAATCATTGAAATTCTAATCCCAATTATTACGGGAGTTCATTTCGTTTCAGCCCGGATAGCTCAGTCGGTAGAGCGTTAGGCTTTTAACCTAACGGTCCAGGGTTCGAGTCCCTCTTCGGGCGACTCTGTTTTTAAAGAATCGTCAATAATTTAAACTTCAGATCATTTCACTTTCAATAAATTTATGTAAATTCTAATTCCAATTATTACGTGAGTTCACCTCGCTTGAGCCCGGATAGCTCAGTCGGTAGAGCGTTAGGCTTTTAACCTAACGGTCCAGGGTTCGAGTACCTGTTCGGGCCATTATGTTTTTGAAGAATCATCAATAATTTAAACTTAAGATCATTTCACTTTCAATAAATTTATGTAAATTCTAATTCCAATTATTAAGTGAGTTCACCTCGCTTGAGCCCGGATAGCTCAGTCGGTAGAGCGTTAGGCTTTTAACCTAACGGTCCAGGGTTCGAGTCCCTGTTCGGGCGACTCTGTTTTTGAAGAATCATCAATAATTTAAACTTCAGATCATTTAATTTCCAGTAAAATTATTGAAATTCTTATTCCATTTATTACGGGAGTTCACCTCGCTTGAGCCCGGATAGCTCAGTCGGTAGAGCGTTAGGCTTTTAACCTAACGGTCCAGGGTTCGAGTCCCTGTTCGGGCGACTGTGTTTTTGAAGAATCATAAATAATTTAAACTTCAGATCATTTAATTTCCAGTAAAATTATTGAAATTCTAATCCCAATTATTACGGGAGTTCATTTCGTTTCAGCTCGGATAGCTCAGACGGTAGAGCGTTAGGCTTCAAACCACGCTCCAGGGTTCGACTCCTTGTTCGGGCAACTCTTTTTTTAAAGAATCATCAATAATTTAAACTTCAGATCATTTAATTTCCAGTAAAATTATTGAAATTCTAATCCCAATTAATACGGGAGTTCATTTCGTTTCAGCTCGGATAGCTCAGTCGGTAGAGCGTTAGGCTTCAAACCACGGTCCAGGGTTCGACTCCTTGTTCGGGCGACTCTTTTTTTAAAAAACCATCAATAATTTAAACTTCAGATCATTTAATTTCCAGTAAAATTATTGAAATTCTAATCCCAATTATTACGGGAGTTCATTTCGTTTCAGCTCGTATAGCTCAGTCGGTAGAGCGTTAGGCTTCAAACCACGGTCCAGGGTTCGACTCCTTGTTCGGGCGACTCTGTTTTTATAGAATCATCAATAATTTAAACTTCAGATCATTTAATTTCCAGTAAAATTATTGAAATTCTTATCCCATTTATTACGGGAGTTCACCTCGCTTGAGCCCGGATAGCTCAGTCGGTAGAGCGTTAGGCTTCAAACCACGGTCCAGGGTTCGACTCCTTGTTCGGGTGACTGTGTTTTTGAAGAATCATCAATAATTTAAACTTCAGATCATTTAATTTCCAGTAAAATTATTGAAATTCTAATCCCAATTATTACGGGAGTTCAATTCGTTTCAGCCCGGATAGCTCAGTCGGTAGAGCGTTAAGCTTTTAACCTAACGGTCCAGGGTTCGAGTACCTGTTCGGGCCATTCTGTTTTTGAAGAATCATCAATAATTTAAACTTCAGATCATTTAATTTCCAGTAAAATTATTGAAATTCTAATCCCAATTATTACGGGAGTTCATTTCGTTTCAGCCCGGATAGCTCAGTCGGTAGAGCGTTAGGCTTTTAACCTAACGGTCCAGGGTTCGAGTCCCTCTTCGGGCGACTCTGTTTTTAAAGAATCGTCAATAATTTAAACTTCAGATCATTTCACTTTCAATAAATTTATGTAAATTCTAATTCCAATTATTACGTGAGTTCACCTCGCTTGAGCCCGGATAGCTCAGTCGGTAGAGCGTTAAGCTTTTAACCTAACGGTCCAGGGTTCGAGTACCAGTTCGGGCCATTATGTTTTTGAAGAATCATCAATAATTTAAACTTAAGATCATTTCACTTTCAATAAATTTATGTAAATTCTAATTCCAATTATTAAGTGAGTTCACCTCGCTTGAGCCCGGATAGCTCAGTCGGTAGAGCGTTAGGCTTTTAACCTAACGGTCCAGGGTTCGAGTCCCTGTTCGGGCGACTCTGTTTTTGAAGAATCATCAATAATTTAAACTTCAGATCATTTAATTTCCAGTAAAATTATTGAAATTCTTATTCCAATTATTACGGGAGTTCACCTCGCTTGAGCCCGGATAGCTCAGTCGGTAGAGCGTTAGACTTTTAACCTAACGGTCCAGGGTTCGAGTCCCTGTTCGGGCGACTGTGTTTTTTAAGAATCATCAATAATTTAAACTTCAGATCATTTAATTTCCAGTAAAATTATTGAAATTCTAATCCCAATTATTACGGGAGTTCATTTCGTTTCATTCGTTTCAGCTCGTATAGCTCAGTCGGTAGAGCGTTAGGCTTCAAACCACGGTCCAGGGTTCGACTCCTTGTTCGGGCGACTCTGTTTTTATAGAATCATCAATAATTTAAACTTCAGATCATTTAATTTCCAGTAAAATTATTGAAATTCTTATCCCATTTATTACGGGAGTTCACCTCGCTTGAGCCCGGATAGCTCAGTCGGTAGAGCGTTAGGCTTCAAACCACGGTCCAGGGTTCGACTCCTTGTTCGGGTGACTGTGTTTTTGAAGAATCATCAATAATTTAAACTTCAGATCATTTAATTTCCAGTAAAATTATTGAAATTCTAATCCCAATTATTACGGGAGTTCAATTCGTTTCAGCCCGGATAGCTCAGTCGGTAGAGCGTTAAGCTTTTAACCTAACGGTCCAGGGTTCGAGTACCTGTTCGGGCCATTCTGTTTTTGAAGAATCATCAAAAATTTAAACTTCAGATCATTTCACTTTCAATAAATTTATGTAAACTCTAATTCCAATTATTACGGGATTTACCTTCGTTTGAGACAGGATAGCTCAGTCGGTAGAGCGTTAGGCTTTTAACCTAACGTTCCAGAGTTCGAGTCCCTGTTCGGGAGACTCTGTTTTTGAAGAATCATCAATAATTTAAACTTCAGATCATTTAATTTCCAGTAAAATTATTGAAATTCTAATCCCAATTATTACGGGAGTTCATTTCGTTTCAGCTCGGATAGCTCAGACGGTAGAGCGTTAGGCTTCAAACCACGCTCCAGGGTTCGACTCCTTGTTCGGGCGACTCTGTTTTTAAAGAATCATCAATAATTTAAACTTCAGATCATTTAATTTCCAGTAAAATTATTGAAATTCTAATCCCAATTATTACGGGAGTTCATTTCGTTTCAGCTCGGATAGCTCAGTCGGTAGAGCGTTAGGCTTCAAACCACGGTCCAGGGTTCGACTCCTTGTTCGGGCGACTCTTTTTTTAAAGAATCATCAATAATTTAAACTTCAGATCATTTAATTTCCAGTAAAATTATTGAAATTCTAATCCCAATTATTACGGGAGTTCATTTCGTTTCAGCCCGGATAGCTCAGTCGGTAGAGCGTTAGGCTTTTAACCTAACGGTCCAGGGTTCGAGTCCCTCTTCGGGCGACTCTGTTTTTAAAGAATCGTCAATAATTTAAACTTCAGATCATTTCACTTTCAATAAATTTATGTAAATTCTAATTCCAATTATTACGTGAGTTCACCTCGCTTGAGCCCGGATAGCTCAGTCGGTAGAGCGTTAAGCTTTTAACCTAACGGTCCAGGGTTCGAGTACCAGTTCGGGCCATTATGTTTTTGAAGAATCATCAATAATTTAAACTTAAGATCATTTCACTTTCAATAAATTTATGTAAATTCTAATTCCAATTATTAAGTGAGTTCACCTCGCTTGAGCCCGGATAGCTCAGTCGGTAGAGCGTTAGGCTTTTAACCTAACGGTCCAGGGTTCGAGTCCCTGTTCGGGCGACTCTGTTTTTGAAGAATCATCAATAATTTAAACTTCAGATCATTTAATTTCCAGTAAAATTATTGAAATTCTTATTCCAATTATTACGGGAGTTCACCTCGCTTGAGCCCGGATAGCTCAGTCGGTAGAGCGTTAGACTTTTAACCTAACGGTCCAGGGTTCGAGTCCCTGTTCGGGCGACTGTGTTTTTGAAGAATCATCAATAATTTAAACTTCAGATCATTTAATTTCCAGTAAAATTATTGAAATTCTAATCCCAATTATTACGGGAGTTCATTTCGTTTCAGCTCGGATAGCTCAGTCGGTAGAGCGTTAGGCTTCAAACCACGGTCCAGGGTTCGACTCCTTGTTCGGGCCATTCTGTTTTTGAAGAATCATCAATAATTTAAACTTCAGATAATTTAATTTCCAGTAAAATATTGAAATTCTTATTCCATTTATTACGGGAGTTCACCTCGCTTGAGCCCGGATAGCTCAGTCGGTAGAGCGTTAGGCTTTTAACCTAACGGTGCAGGGTTCGAGTCCCTGTTCGGGCGACTGTGTTTTTGAAGAATCATCAATAATTTAAACTTCAGATCATTTAATTTCCAGTAAAATTATTGAAATTCTAATCCCAATTATTACGGGAGTTCATTTCGTTTCATTCGTTTCAGCTCGTATAGCTCAGTCGGTAGAGCGTTAGGCTTCAAACCACGGTCCAGGGTTCGACTCCTTGTTCGGGCGACTCTGTTTTTATAGAATCATCAATAATTTAAACTTCAGATCATTTAATTTCCAGTAAAATTATTGAAATTCTTATCCCATTTATTACGGGAGTTCACCTCGCTTGAGCCCGGATAGCTCAGTCGGTAGAGCGTTAGGCTTCAAACCACGGTCCAGGGTTCGACTCCTTGTTCGGGTGACTGTGTTTTTGAAGAATCATCAATAATTTAAACTTCAGATCATTTAATTTCCAGTAAAATTATTGAAATTCTAATCCCAATTATTACGGGAGTTCAATTCGTTTCAGCCCGGATAGCTCAGTCGGTAGAGCGTTAAGCTTTTAACCTAACGGTCCAGGGTTCGAGTACCTGTTCGGGCCATTCTGTTTTTGAAGAATCATCAAAAATTTAAACTTCAGATCATTTCACTTTCAATAAATTTATGTAAACTCTAATTCCAATTATTACGGGATTTACCTTCGTTTGAGACAGGATAGCTCAGTCGGTAGAGCGTTAGGCTTTTAACCTAACGTTCCAGAGTTCGAGTCCCTGTTCGGGAGACTCTGTTTTTGAAGAATCATCAATAATTTAAACTTCAGATCATTTAATTTCCAGTAAAATTATTGAAATTCTAATCCCAATTATTACGGGAGTTCATTTCGTTTCAGCTCGGATAGCTCAGACGGTAGAGCGTTAGGCTTCAAACCACGCTCCAGGGTTCGACTCCTTGTTCGGGCGACTCTGTTTTTAAAGAATCATCAATAATTTAAACTTCAGATCATTTAATTTCCAGTAAAATTATTGAAATTCTAATCCCAATTATTACGGGAGTTCAATTCGTTTCAGCCCGGATAGCTCAGTCGGTAGAGCGTTAAGCTTTTAACCTAACGGTCCAGGGTTCGAGTACCTGTTCGGGCCATTCTGTTTTTGAAGAATCATCAAAAATTTAAACTTCAGATCATTTCACTTTCAATAAATTTATGTAAACTCTAATTCCAATTATTACGGGATTTACCTTCGTTTGAGACAGGATAGCTCAGTCGGTAGAGCGTTAGGCTTTTAACCTAACGTTCCAGAGTTCGAGTCCCTGTTCGGGAGACTCTGTTTTTGAAGAATCATCAATAATTTAAACTTCAGATCATTTAATTTCCAGTAAAATTATTGAAATTCTAATCCCAATTATTACGGGAGTTCATTTCGTTTCAGCTCGGATAGCTCAGACGGTAGAGCGTTAGGCTTCAAACCACGCTCCAGGGTTCGACTCCTTGTTCGGGCGACTCTGTTTTTAAAGAATCATCAATAATTTAAACTTCAGATCATTTAATTTCCAGTAAAATTATTGAAATTCTAATCCCAATTATTACGGGAGTTCATTTCGTTTCAGCTCGGATAGCTCAGTCGGTAGAGCGTTAGGCTTCAAACCACGGTCCAGGGTTCGACTCCTTGTTCGGGCGACTCTTTTTTTAAAGAATCATCAATAATTTAAACTTCAGATCATTTAATTTCCAGTAAAATTATTGAAATTCTAATCCCAATTATTACGGGAGTTCATTTCGTTTCAGCCCGGATAGCTCAGTCGGTAGAGCGTTAGGCTTTTAACCTAACGGTCCAGGGTTCGAGTCCCTCTTCGGGCGACTCTGTTTTTAAAGAATCGTCAATAATTTAAACTTCAGATCATTTCACTTTCAATAAATTTATGTAAATTCTAATTCCGATTATTACGTGAGTTCACCTCGCTTGAGCCCGGATAGCTCAGTCGGTAGAGCGTTAAGCTTTTAACCTAACGGTCCAGGGTTCGAGTACCAGTTCGGGCCATTATGTTTTTGAAGAATCATCAATAATTTAAACTTAAGATCATTTCACTTTCAATAAATTTATGTAAATTCTAATTCCAATTATTAAGTGAGTTCACCTCGCTTGAGCCCGGATAGCTCAGTCGGTAGAGCGTTAGGCTTTTAACCTAACGGTCCAGGGTTCGAGTCCCTGTTCGGGCGACTCTGTTTTTGAAGAATCATCAATAATTTAAACTTCAGATCATTTAATTTCCAGTAAAATTATTGAAATTCTTATTCCAATTATTACGGGAGTTCACCTCGCTTGAGCCCGGATAGCTCAGTCGGTAGAGCGTTAGACTTTTAACCTAACGGTCCAGGGTTCGAGTCCCTGTTCGGGCGACTGTGTTTTTGAAGAATCATCAATAATTTAAACTTCAGATCATTTAATTTCCAGTAAAATTATTGAAATTCTAATCCCAATTATTACGGGAGTTCATTTCGTTTCAGCTCGGATAGCTCAGTCGGTAGAGCGTTAGGCTTCAAACCACGGTCCAGGGTTCGACTCCTTGTTCGGGCCATTCTGTTTTTGAAGAATCATCAATAATTTAAACTTCAGATAATTTAATTTCCAGTAAAATATTGAAATTCTTATTCCATTTATTACGGGAGTTCACCTCGCTTGAGCCCGGATAGCTCAGTCGGTAGAGCGTTAGGCTTTTAACCTAACGGTCCAGGGTTCGAGTCCCTGTTCGGGCGACTGTGTTTTTGAAGAATCATCAATAATTTAAACTTCAGATCATTTAATTTCCAGTAAAATTATTGAAATTCTAATCCCAATTATTACGGGAGTTCATTTCGTTTCAACTCGGATAGCTCAGACGGTAGAGCGTTAGGCTTCAAACCACGCTCCAGGGTTCGACTCCTTGTTCGGGCGACTCTTTTTTTAAAGAATCATCAATAATTTAAACTTCAGATCATTTAATTTCCAGTAAAATCATTGAAATTCTAATCCCAATTATTACGGGAGTTCATTTCGTTTCAGCCCGGATAGCTCAGTCGGTAGAGCGTTAGGCTTTTAACCTAACGGTCCAGGGTTCGAGTCCCTCTTCGGGCGACTCTGTTTTTAAAGAATCGTCAATAATTTAAACTTCAGATCATTTCACTTTCAATAAATTTATGTAAATTCTAATTCCAATTATTACGTGAGTTCACCTCGCTTGAGCCCGGATAGCTCAGTCGGTAGAGCGTTAGGCTTTTAACCTAACGGTCCAGGGTTCGAGTACCTGTTCGGGCCATTATGTTTTTGAAGAATCATCAATAATTTAAACTTAAGATCATTTCACTTTCAATAAATTTATGTAAATTCTAATTCCAATTATTAAGTGAGTTCACCTCGCTTGAGCCCGGATAGCTCAGTCGGTAGAGCGTTAGGCTTTTAACCTAACGGTCCAGGGTTCGAGTCCCTGTTCGGGCGACTCTGTTTTTGAAGAATCATCAATAATTTAAACTTCAGATCATTTAATTTCCAGTAAAATTATTGAAATTCTTATTCCATTTATTACGGGAGTTCACCTCGCTTGAGCCCGGATAGCTCAGTCGGTAGAGCGTTAGGCTTTTAACCTAACGGTCCAGGGTTCGAGTCCCTGTTCGGGCGACTGTGTTTTTGAAGAATCATAAATAATTTAAACTTCAGATCATTTAATTTCCAGTAAAATTATTGAAATTCTAATCCCAATTATTACGGGAGTTCATTTCGTTTCAGCTCGGATAGCTCAGACGGTAGAGCGTTAGGCTTCAAACCACGCTCCAGGGTTCGACTCCTTGTTCGGGCAACTCTTTTTTTAAAGAATCATCAATAATTTAAACTTCAGATCATTTAATTTCCAGTAAAATTATTGAAATTCTAATCCCAATTAATACGGGAGTTCATTTCGTTTCAGCTCGGATAGCTCAGTCGGTAGAGCGTTAGGCTTCAAACCACGGTCCAGGGTTCGACTCCTTGTTCGGGCGACTCTTTTTTTAAAAAACCATCAATAATTTAAACTTCAGATCATTTAATTTCCAGTAAAATTATTGAAATTCTAATCCCAATTATTACGGGAGTTCATTTCGTTTCAGCTCGTATAGCTCAGTCGGTAGAGCGTTAGGCTTCAAACCACGGTCCAGGGTTCGACTCCTTGATCGGGCGACTCTGTTTTTATAGAATCATCAATAATTTAAACTTCAGATCATTTAATTTCCAGTAAAATTATTGAAATTCTAATCCCAATTATTACGGGAGTTCATTTCGTTTCAACTCGGATAGCTCAGACGGTAGAGCGTTAGGCTTCAAACCACGCTCCAGGGTTCGACTCCTTGTTCGGGCGACTCTTTTTTTAAAGAATCATCAATAATTTAAACTTCAGATCATTTAATTTCCAGTAAAATCATTGAAATTCTAATCCCAATTATTACGGGAGTTCATTTCGTTTCAGCCCGGATAGCTCAGTCGGTAGAGCGTTAGGCTTTTAACCTAACGGTCCAGGGTTCGAGTCCCTCTTCGGGCGACTCTGTTTTTAAAGAATCGTCAATAATTTAAACTTCAGATCATTTCACTTTCAATAAATTTATGTAAATTCTAATTCCAATTATTACGTGAGTTCACCTCGCTTGAGCCCGGATAGCTCAGTCGGTAGAGCGTTAGGCTTTTAACCTAACGGTCCAGGGTTCGAGTACCTGTTCGGGCCATTATGTTTTTGAAGAATCATCAATAATTTAAACTTAAGATCATTTCACTTTCAATAAATTTATGTAAATTCTAATTCCAATTATTAAGTGAGTTCACCTCGCTTGAGCCCGGATAGCTCAGTCGGTAGAGCGTTAGGCTTTTAACCTAACGGTCCAGGGTTCGAGTCCCTGTTCGGGCGACTCTGTTTTTGAAGAATCATCAATAATTTAAACTTCAGATCATTTAATTTCCAGTAAAATTATTGAAATTCTTATTCCATTTATTACGGGAGTTCACCTCGCTTGAGCCCGGATAGCTCAGTCGGTAGAGCGTTAGGCTTTTAACCTAACGGTCCAGGGTTCGAGTCCCTGTTCGGGCGACTGTGTTTTTGAAGAATCATAAATAATTTAAACTTCAGATCATTTAATTTCCAGTAAAATTATTGAAATTCTAATCCCAATTATTACGGGAGTTCATTTCGTTTCAGCTCGGATAGCTCAGACGGTAGAGCGTTAGGCTTCAAACCACGCTCCAGGGTTCGACTCCTTGTTCGGGCAACTCTTTTTTTAAAGAATCATCAATAATTTAAACTTCAGATCATTTAATTTCCAGTAAAATTATTGAAATTCTAATCCCAATTAATACGGGAGTTCATTTCGTTTCAGCTCGGATAGCTCAGTCGGTAGAGCGTTAGGCTTCAAACCACGGTCCAGGGTTCGACTCCTTGTTCGGGCGACTCTTTTTTTAAAAAACCATCAATAATTTAAACTTCAGATCATTTAATTTCCAGTAAAATTATTGAAATTCTAATCCCAATTATTACGGGAGTTCATTTCGTTTCAGCTCGTATAGCTCAGTCGGTAGAGCGTTAGGCTTCAAACCACGGTCCAGGGTTCGACTCCTTGATCGGGCGACTCTGTTTTTATAGAATCATCAATAATTTAAACTTCAGATCATTTAATTTCCAGTAAAATTATTGAAATTCTTATCCCATTTATTACGGGAGTTCACCTCGCTTGAGCCCGGATAGCTCAGTCGGTAGAGCGTTAGGCTTCAAACCACGGTCCAGGGTTCGACTCCTTGTTCGGGTGACTGTGTTTTTGAAGAATCATCAATAATTTAAACTTCAGATCATTTAATTTCCAGTAAAATTATTGAAATTCTAATCCCAATTATTACGGGAGTTCAATTCGTTTCAGCCCGGATAGCTCAGTCGGTAGAGCGTTAAGCTTTTAACCTAACGGTCCAGGGTTCGAGTACCTGTTCGGGCCATTCTGTTTTTGAAGAATCATCAATAATTTAAACTTCAGATCATTTAATTTCCAGTAAAATTATTGAAATTCTAATCCCAATTATTACGGGAGTTCATTTCGTTTCAGCCCGGATAGCTCAGTCGGTAGAGCGTTAGGCTTTTAACCTAACGGTCCAGGGTTCGAGTCCCTCTTCGGGCGACTCTGTTTTTAAAGAATCGTCAATAATTTAAACTTCAGATCATTTCACTTTCAATAAATTTATGTAAATTCTAATTCCAATTATTACGTGAGTTCACCTCGCTTGAGCCCGGATAGCTCAGTCGGTAGAGCGTTAAGCTTTTAACCTAACGGTCCAGGGTTCGAGTACCAGTTCGGGCCATTATGTTTTTGAAGAATCATCAATAATTTAAACTTAAGATCATTTCACTTTCAATAAATTTATGTAAATTCTAATTCCAATTATTAAGTGAGTTCACCTCGCTTGAGCCCGGATAGCTCAGTCGGTAGAGCGTTAGGCTTTTAACCTAACGGTCCAGGGTTCGAGTCCCTGTTCGGGCGACTCTGTTTTTGAAGAATCATCAATAATTTAAACTTCAGATCATTTAATTTCCAGTAAAATTATTGAAATTCTTATTCCAATTATTACGGGAGTTCACCTCGCTTGAGCCCGGATAGCTCAGTCGGTAGAGCGTTAGACTTTTAACCTAACGGTCCAGGGTTCGAGTCCCTGTTCGGGCGACTGTGTTTTTTAAGAATCATCAATAATTTAAACTTCAGATCATTTAATTTCCAGTAAAATTATTGAAATTCTAATCCCAATTATTACGGGAGTTCATTTCGTTTCATTCGTTTCAGCTCGTATAGCTCAGTCGGTAGAGCGTTAGGCTTCAAACCACGGTCCAGGGTTCGACTCCTTGTTCGGGCGACTCTGTTTTTATAGAATCATCAATAATTTAAACTTCAGATCATTTAATTTCCAGTAAAATTATTGAAATTCTTATCCCATTTATTACGGGAGTTCACCTCGCTTGAGCCCGGATAGCTCAGTCGGTAGAGCGTTAGGCTTCAAACCACGGTCCAGGGTTCGACTCCTTGTTCGGGTGACTGTGTTTTTGAAGAATCATCAATAATTTAAACTTCAGATCATTTAATTTCCAGTAAAATTATTGAAATTCTAATCCCAATTATTACGGGAGTTCAATTCGTTTCAGCCCGGATAGCTCAGTCGGTAGAGCGTTAAGCTTTTAACCTAACGGTCCAGGGTTCGAGTACCTGTTCGGGCCATTCTGTTTTTGAAGAATCATCAAAAATTTAAACTTCAGATCATTTCACTTTCAATAAATTTATGTAAACTCTAATTCCAATTATTACGGGATTTACCTTCGTTTGAGACAGGATAGCTCAGTCGGTAGAGCGTTAGGCTTTTAACCTAACGTTCCAGAGTTCGAGTCCCTGTTCGGGAGACTCTGTTTTTGAAGAATCATCAATAATTTAAACTTCAGATCATTTAATTTCCAGTAAAATTATTGAAATTCTAATCCCAATTATTACGGGAGTTCATTTCGTTTCAGCTCGGATAGCTCAGACGGTAGAGCGTTAGGCTTCAAACCACGCTCCAGGGTTCGACTCCTTGTTCGGGCGACTCTGTTTTTAAAGAATCATCAATAATTTAAACTTCAGATCATTTAATTTCCAGTAAAATTATTGAAATTCTAATCCCAATTATTACGGGAGTTCATTTCGTTTCAGCTCGGATAGCTCAGTCGGTAGAGCGTTAGGCTTCAAACCACGGTCCAGGGTTCGACTCCTTGTTCGGGCGACTCTTTTTTTAAAGAATCATCAATAATTTAAACTTCAGATCATTTAATTTCCAGTAAAATTATTGAAATTCTAATCCCAATTATTACGGGAGTTCATTTCGTTTCAGCCCGGATAGCTCAGTCGGTAGAGCGTTAGGCTTTTAACCTAACGGTCCAGGGTTCGAGTCCCTCTTCGGGCGACTCTGTTTTTAAAGAATCGTCAATAATTTAAACTTCAGATCATTTCACTTTCAATAAATTTATGTAAATTCTAATTCCAATTATTACGTGAGTTCACCTCGCTTGAGCCCGGATAGCTCAGTCGGTAGAGCGTTAAGCTTTTAACCTAACGGTCCAGGGTTCGAGTACCAGTTCGGGCCATTATGTTTTTGAAGAATCATCAATAATTTAAACTTAAGATCATTTCACTTTCAATAAATTTATGTAAATTCTAATTCCAATTATTAAGTGAGTTCACCTCGCTTGAGCCCGGATAGCTCAGTCGGTAGAGCGTTAGGCTTTTAACCTAACGGTCCAGGGTTCGAGTCCCTGTTCGGGCGACTCTGTTTTTGAAGAATCATCAATAATTTAAACTTCAGATCATTTAATTTCCAGTAAAATTATTGAAATTCTTATTCCAATTATTACGGGAGTTCACCTCGCTTGAGCCCGGATAGCTCAGTCGGTAGAGCGTTAGACTTTTAACCTAACGGTCCAGGGTTCGAGTCCCTGTTCGGGCGACTGTGTTTTTGAAGAATCATCAATAATTTAAACTTCAGATCATTTAATTTCCAGTAAAATTATTGAAATTCTAATCCCAATTATTACGGGAGTTCATTTCGTTTCAGCTCGGATAGCTCAGTCGGTAGAGCGTTAGGCTTCAAACCACGGTCCAGGGTTCGACTCCTTGTTCGGGCCATTCTGTTTTTGAAGAATCATCAATAATTTAAACTTCAGATAATTTAATTTCCAGTAAAATATTGAAATTCTTATTCCATTTATTACGGGAGTTCACCTCGCTTGAGCCCGGATAGCTCAGTCGGTAGAGCGTTAGGCTTTTAACCTAACGGTGCAGGGTTCGAGTCCCTGTTCGGGCGACTGTGTTTTTGAAGAATCATCAATAATTTAAACTTCAGATCATTTAATTTCCAGTAAAATTATTGAAATTCTAATCCCAATTATTACGGGAGTTCATTTCGTTTCATTCGTTTCAGCTCGTATAGCTCAGTCGGTAGAGCGTTAGGCTTCAAACCACGGTCCAGGGTTCGACTCCTTGTTCGGGCGACTCTGTTTTTATAGAATCATCAATAATTTAAACTTCAGATCATTTAATTTCCAGTAAAATTATTGAAATTCTTATCCCATTTATTACGGGAGTTCACCTCGCTTGAGCCCGGATAGCTCAGTCGGTAGAGCGTTAGGCTTCAAACCACGGTCCAGGGTTCGACTCCTTGTTCGGGTGACTGTGTTTTTGAAGAATCATCAATAATTTAAACTTCAGATCATTTAATTTCCAGTAAAATTATTGAAATTCTAATCCCAATTATTACGGGAGTTCAATTCGTTTCAGCCCGGATAGCTCAGTCGGTAGAGCGTTAAGCTTTTAACCTAACGGTCCAGGGTTCGAGTACCTGTTCGGGCCATTCTGTTTTTGAAGAATCATCAAAAATTTAAACTTCAGATCATTTCACTTTCAATAAATTTATGTAAACTCTAATTCCAATTATTACGGGATTTACCTTCGTTTGAGACAGGATAGCTCAGTCGGTAGAGCGTTAGGCTTTTAACCTAACGTTCCAGAGTTCGAGTCCCTGTTCGGGAGACTCTGTTTTTGAAGAATCATCAATAATTTAAACTTCAGATCATTTAATTTCCAGTAAAATTATTGAAATTCTAATCCCAATTATTACGGGAGTTCATTTCGTTTCAGCTCGGATAGCTCAGACGGTAGAGCGTTAGGCTTCAAACCACGCTCCAGGGTTCGACTCCTTGTTCGGGCGACTCTGTTTTTAAAGAATCATCAATAATTTAAACTTCAGATCATTTAATTTCCAGTAAAATTATTGAAATTCTAATCCCAATTATTACGGGAGTTCAATTCGTTTCAGCCCGGATAGCTCAGTCGGTAGAGCGTTAAGCTTTTAACCTAACGGTCCAGGGTTCGAGTACCTGTTCGGGCCATTCTGTTTTTGAAGAATCATCAAAAATTTAAACTTCAGATCATTTCACTTTCAATAAATTTATGTAAACTCTAATTCCAATTATTACGGGATTTACCTTCGTTTGAGACAGGATAGCTCAGTCGGTAGAGCGTTAGGCTTTTAACCTAACGTTCCAGAGTTCGAGTCCCTGTTCGGGAGACTCTGTTTTTGAAGAATCATCAATAATTTAAACTTCAGATCATTTAATTTCCAGTAAAATTATTGAAATTCTAATCCCAATTATTACGGGAGTTCATTTCGTTTCAGCTCGGATAGCTCAGACGGTAGAGCGTTAGGCTTCAAACCACGCTCCAGGGTTCGACTCCTTGTTCGGGCGACTCTGTTTTTAAAGAATCATCAATAATTTAAACTTCAGATCATTTAATTTCCAGTAAAATTATTGAAATTCTAATCCCAATTATTACGGGAGTTCATTTCGTTTCAGCTCGGATAGCTCAGTCGGTAGAGCGTTAGGCTTCAAACCACGGTCCAGGGTTCGACTCCTTGTTCGGGCGACTCTTTTTTTAAAGAATCATCAATAATTTAAACTTCAGATCATTTAATTTCCAGTAAAATTATTGAAATTCTAATCCCAATTATTACGGGAGTTCATTTCGTTTCAGCCCGGATAGCTCAGTCGGTAGAGCGTTAGGCTTTTAACCTAACGGTCCAGGGTTCGAGTCCCTCTTCGGGCGACTCTGTTTTTAAAGAATCGTCAATAATTTAAACTTCAGATCATTTCACTTTCAATAAATTTATGTAAATTCTAATTCCAATTATTACGTGAGTTCACCTCGCTTGAGCCCGGATAGCTCAGTCGGTAGAGCGTTAAGCTTTTAACCTAACGGTCCAGGGTTCGAGTACCAGTTCGGGCCATTATGTTTTTGAAGAATCATCAATAATTTAAACTTAAGATCATTTCACTTTCAATAAATTTATGTAAATTCTAATTCCAATTATTAAGTGAGTTCACCTCGCTTGAGCCCGGATAGCTCAGTCGGTAGAGCGTTAGGCTTTTAACCTAACGGTCCAGGGTTCGAGTCCCTGTTCGGGCGACTCTGTTTTTGAAGAATCATCAATAATTTAAACTTCAGATCATTTAATTTCCAGTAAAATTATTGAAATTCTTATTCCAATTATTACGGGAGTTCACCTCGCTTGAGCCCGGATAGCTCAGTCGGTAGAGCGTTAGACTTTTAACCTAACGGTCCAGGGTTCGAGTCCCTGTTCGGGCGACTGTGTTTTTGAAGAATCATCAATAATTTAAACTTCAGATCATTTAATTTCCAGTAAAATTATTGAAATTCTAATCCCAATTATTACGGGAGTTCATTTCGTTTCAGCTCGGATAGCTCAGTCGGTAGAGCGTTAGGCTTCAAACCACGGTCCAGGGTTCGACTCCTTGTTCGGGCCATTCTGTTTTTGAAGAATCATCAATAATTTAAACTTCAGATAATTTAATTTCCAGTAAAATATTGAAATTCTTATTCCATTTATTACGGGAGTTCACCTCGCTTGAGCCCGGATAGCTCAGTCGGTAGAGCGTTAGGCTTTTAACCTAACGGTCCAGGGTTCGAGTCCCTGTTCGGGCGACTGTGTTTTTGAAGAATCATCAATAATTTAAACTTCAGATCATTTAATTTCCAGTAAAATTATTGAAATTCTAATCCCAATTATTACGGGAGTTCATTTCGTTTCAACTCGGATAGCTCAGACGGTAGAGCGTTAGGCTTCAAACCACGCTCCAGGGTTCGACTCCTTGTTCGGGCGACTCTTTTTTTAAAGAATCATCAATAATTTAAACTTCAGATCATTTAATTTCCAGTAAAATCATTGAAATTCTAATCCCAATTATTACGGGAGTTCATTTCGTTTCAGCCCGGATAGCTCAGTCGGTAGAGCGTTAGGCTTTTAACCTAACGGTCCAGGGTTCGAGTCCCTCTTCGGGCGACTCTGTTTTTAAAGAATCGTCAATAATTTAAACTTCAGATCATTTCACTTTCAATAAATTTATGTAAACTCTAATTCCAATTATTACGGGATTTACCTTCGTTTGAGACAGGATAGCTCAGTCGGTAGAGCGTTAGGCTTTTAACCTAACGTTCCAGAGTTCGAGTCCCTGTTCGGGAGACTCTGTTTTTGAAGAATCATCAATAATTTAAACTTCAGATCATTTAATTTCCAGTAAAATTATTGAAATTCTAATCCCAATTATTACGGGAGTTCATTTCGTTTCAGCTCGGATAGCTCAGACGGTAGAGCGTTAGGCTTCAAACCACGCTCCAGGGTTCGACTCCTTGTTCGGGCGACTCTGTTTTTAAAGAATCATCAATAATTTAAACTTCAGATCATTTAATTTCCAGTAAAATTATTGAAATTCTAATCCCAATTATTACGGGAGTTCAATTCGTTTCAGCCCGGATAGCTCAGTCGGTAGAGCGTTAAGTTTTTAACCTAACGGTCCAGGGTTCGAGTACCTGTTCGGGCCATTCTGTTTTTGAAGAATCATCAAAAATTTAAACTTCAGATCATTTCACTTTCAATAAATTTATGTAAACTCTAATTCCAATTATTACGGGATTTACCTTCGTTTGAGACAGGATAGCTCAGTCGGTAGAGCGTTAGGCTTTTAACCTAACGTTCCAGAGTTCGAGTCCCTGTTCGGGAGACTCTGTTTTTGAAGAATCATCAATAATTTAAACTTCAGATCATTTAATTTCCAGTAAAATTATTGAAATTCTAATCCCAATTATTACGGGAGTTCATTTCGTTTCAGCTCGGATAGCTCAGACGGTAGAGCGTTAGGCTTCAAACCACGCTCCAGGGTTCGACTCCTTGTTCGGGCGACTCTGTTTTTAAAGAATCATCAATAATTTAAACTTCAGATCATTTAATTTCCAGTAAAATTATTGAAATTCTAATCCCAATTATTACGGGAGTTCGTTTCGTTTCAGCTCGGATAGCTCAGTCGGTAGAGCGTTAGGCTTCAAACCACGGTCCAGGGTTCGACTCCTTGTTCGGGCGACTCTTTTTTTAAAGAATCATCAATAATTTAAACTTCAGATCATTTAATTTCCAGTAAAATTATTGAAATTCTAATCCCAATTATTACGGGAGTTCATTTCGTTTCAGCCCGGATAGCTCAGTCGGTAGAGCGTTAGGCTTTTAACCTAACGGTCCAGGGTTCGAGTACCTCTTCGGGCGACTCTGTTTTTAAAGAATCGTCAATAATTTAAACTTCAGATCATTTCACTTTCAATAAATTTATGTAAATTCTAATTCCAATTATTACGTGAGTTCACCTCGCTTGAGCCCGGATAGCTCAGTCGGTAGAGCGTTAAGCTTTTAACCTAACGGTCCAGGGTTCGAGTACCAGTTCGGGCCATTATGTTTTTGAAGAATCATCAATAATTTAAACTTAAGATCATTTCACTTTCAATAAATTTATGTAAATTCTAATTCCAATTATTAAGTGAGTTCACCTCGCTTGAGCCCGGATAGCTCAGTCGGTAGAGCGTTAGGCTTTTAACCTAACGGTCCAGGGTTCGAGTCCCTGTTCGGGCGACTCTGTTTTTGAAGAATCATCAATAATTTAAACTTCAGATCATTTAATTTCCAGTAAAATTATTGAAATTCTTATTCCAATTATTACGGGAGTTCACCTCGCTTGAGCCCGGATAGCTCAGTCGGTAGAGCGTTAGACTTTTAACCTAACGGTCCAGGGTTCGAGTCCCTGTTCGGGCGACTGTGTTTTTGAAGAATCATCAATAATTTAAACTTCAGATCATTTAATTTCCAGTAAAATTATTGAAATTCTAATCCCAATTATTACGGGAGTTCATTTCGTTTCAGCTCGGATAGCTCAGTCGGTAGAGCGTTAGGCTTCAAACCACGGTCCAGGGTTCGACTCCTTGTTCGGGCCATTCTGTTTTTGAAGAATCATCAATAATTTAAACTTCAGATAATTTAATTTCCAGTAAAATATTGAAATTCTTATTCCATTTATTACGGGAGTTCACCTCGCTTGAGCCCGGATAGCTCAGTCGGTAGAGCGTTAGGCTTTTAACCTAACGGTCCAGGGTTCGAGTCCCTGTTCGGGCGACTGTGTTTTTGAAGAATCATCAATAATTTAAACTTCAGATCATTTAATTTCCAGTAAAATTATTGAAATTCTAATCCCAATTATTACGGGAGTTCATTTCGTTTCAACTCGGATAGCTCAGACGGTAGAGCGTTAGGCTTCAAAACACGCTCCAGGGTTCGACTCCTTGTTCGGGCGACTCTTTTTTTAAAGAATCATCAATAATTTAAACTTCAGATCATTTAATTTCCAGTAAAATCATTGAAATTCTAATCCCAATTATTACGGGAGTTCATTTCGTTTCAGCCCGGATAGCTCAGTCGGTAGAGCGTTAGGCTTTTAACCTAACGGTCCAGGGTTCGAGTCCCTCTTCGGGCGACTCTGTTTTTAAAGAATCGTCAATAATTTAAACTTCAGATCATTTCACTTTCAATAAATTTATGTAAATTCTAATTCCAATTATTACGTGAGTTCACCTCGCTTGAGCCCGGATAGCTCAGTCGGTAGAGCGTTAGGCTTTTAACGTAACGGTCCAGGGTTCGAGTACCTGTTCGGGCCATTATGTTTTTGAAGAATCATCAATAATTTAAACTTAAGATCATTTCACTTTCAATAAATTTATGTAAATTCTAATTCCAATTATTAAGTGAGTTCACCTCGCTTGAGCCCGGATAGCTCAGTCGGTAGAGCGTTAGGCTTTTAACCTAACGGTCCAGGGTTCGAGTCCCTGTTCGGGCGACTCTGTTTTTGAAGAATCATCAATAATTTAAACTTCAGATCATTTAATTTCCAGTAAAATTATTGAAATTCTTATTCCATTTATTACGGGAGTTCACCTCGCTTGAGCCCGGATAGCTCAGTCGGTAGAGCGTTAGGCTTTTAACCTAACGGTCCAGGGTTCGAGTCCCTGTTCGGGCGACTGTGTTTTTGAAGAATCATAAATAATTTAAACTTCAGATCATTTAATTTCCAGTAAAATTATTGAAATTCTAATCCCAATTATTACGGGAGTTCATTTCGTTTCAGCTCGGATAGCTCAGACGGTAGAGCGTTAGGCTTCAAACCACGCTCCAGGGTTCGACTCCTTGTTCGGGCAACTCTTTTTTTAAAGAATCATCAATAATTTAAACTTCAGATCATTTAATTTCCAGTAAAATTATTGAAATTCTAATCCCAATTAATACGGGAGTTCATTTCGTTTCAGCTCGGATAGCTCAGTCGGTAGAGCGTTAGGCTTCAAACCACGGTCCAGGGTTCGACTCCTTGTTCGGGCGACTCTTTTTTTAAAAAACCATCAATAATTTAAACTTCAGATCATTTAATTTCCAGTAAAATTATTGAAATTCTAATCCCAATTATTACGGGAGTTCATTTCGTTTCAGCCCGGATAGCTCAGTCGGTAGAGCGTTAGGCTTTTAACCTAACGGTCCAGGGTTCGAGTCCCTCTTCGGGCGACTCTGTTTTTAAAGAATCGTCAATAATTTAAACTTCAGATCATTTCACTTTCAATAAATTTATGTAAATTCTAATTCCAATTATTAAGTGAGTTCACCTCGCTTGAGCCCGGATAGCTCAGTCGGTAGAGCGTTAGGCTTTTAACCTAACGGTCCAGGGTTCGAGTACCTGTTCGGGCCATTATGTTTTTGAAGAATCATCAATAATTTAAACTTAAGATTTATTCACTTTCAATAAATTTATGTAAATTCTAATTCCAATTATTAAATGAGTTCACCTCGCTTGAGCCCGGATAGCTCAGTCGGTAGAGCGTTAGGCTTTTAACCTAACGGTCCAGGGTTCGAGTCCCTGTTCGGGTGACTATATTTTTGAAGAATCATCAATAATTTAAACTTCAGATCATTTAATTTCCAGTAAAATTATTGAAATTCTTATTCCAATTATTACGGGAGTTCACCTTGCTTGAGCCCGGATAGCTCAGTCGGTAGAGCGTTAGGCTTTTAACCTAACGGTCCAGGGTTCGAGTCCCTGTTCGGGCGACTGTGTTTTTGAAGAATCATCAATAATTTAAACTTCAGATCATTTAATTTCCAGTAAAATTATTGAAATTCTAATCCCAATTATTACGGGAGTTCATTTCGTTTCAGCCCGGATAGCTCAGTCGGTAGAGCGTTAGGCTTTTAACCTAACGGTCCAGGGTTCGAGTACCTGTTCGGGCCATTATGTTTTTGAAGAATCATCAATAATTTAAACTTAAGATCATTTCACTTTCAATAAATTTATGTAAATTCTAATTCCAATTATTAAGTGAGTTCACCTCGCTTGAGCCCGGATAGCTCAGTCGGTAGAGCGTTAGGCTTTTAACCTAACGGTCCAGGGTTCGAGTACCTGTTCGGGCCATTATGTTTTTGAAGAATCATCAATAATTTAAACTTAAGATCATTTCACTTTCAATAAATTTATGTAAATTCTAATTCCAATTATTAAGTGAGTTCACCTCGCTTGAGCCCGGATAGCTCAGTCGGTAGAGCGTTAGGCTTTTAACCTAACGGTCCAGGGTTCGAGTCCCTGTTCGGGCGACTATGTTTTTGAAGAATAATCAATAATTTAAACTTCAGATCATTTAATTTCCAGTAAAATTATTGAAATTCTTATTCCAATTATTACGGGAGTTCACCTCGCTTGAGCCCGGTTAGCTCAGTCGGTAGAGCGTTAGGCTTTTAACCTAACGGTCCAGGGTTCGAGTCCCTGTTCGGGCGACTGTGTTTTTGAAGAATCATCAATAATTTAAACTTCAGATCATTTAATTTCCAGTAAAATTATTGAAATTCTAATCCCAATTATTACGGGAGTTCATTTCGTTTCAGCCCGGATAGCTCAGTCGGTAGAGCGTTAGACTTTTAACCTAACGGTCCAGGGTTCGAGTCCCTCTTCGGGCGACTCTGTTTTTAAAGAATCGTCAATAATTTAAACTTCAGATCATTTCACTTTCAATAAATTTATGTAAATTCTAATTCCAATTATTACGTGAGTTCACCTCGCTTGAGCCCGGATAGCTCAGTCGGTAGAGCGTTAGGCTTTTAACCTAACGGTCCAGGGTTCGATTCCCTGTTCGGGCGACTGTGTTTTTGAAGAATCATCAATAATTTGAACTTCAGATCATTTAATTTCCAGTAAAATTATTGAAATTCTAATCCCAATTATTACGGGAGTTCATTTCGTTTCAGCTCGGATAGCTCAGTCGGTAGAGCGTTAGGCTTCAAACCACGGTCCAGGGTTCGACTCCTTGTTCGGGCGACTGTGTTTTTGAAGAATCATCAATAATTTAAACTTCAGATCATTTAATTTCCAGTAAAATTATTGAAATTCTAATCCCAATTATTACGGGAGTTCATTTCGTTTCAGCCCGGATAGCTCAGTCGGTAGAGCGTTAGGCTTTTAACCTAACGGTCCAGGGTTCGAGTCCCTGTTCGGGCGACTCTGTTTTTAAAGAATCGTCAATAATTTAAACTTCAGATCATTTCACTTTCAGTAAATTTATGTAAATTCTAATTCCAATTATTACGTGAGTTCACCTCGCTTGAGCCCGGATAGCTCAGTCGGTAGAGCGTTAGGCTTTTAACCTAACGGTCCAGGGTTCGAGTACCTGTTCGGGCCATTATGTTTTTGAAGAATCATCAATAATTTAAACTTAAGATCATTTCACTTTCAATAAATTTATGTAAATTCTAATTCCAATTATTAAGTGAGTTCACCTCGCTTGAGCCCGGATAGCTCAGTCGGTAGAGCGTTAGGCTTTTAACCTAACGGTCCAGGGTTCGAGTACCTGTTCGGGCCATTATGTTTTTGAAGAATCATCAATAATTTAAACTTAAGATCATTTCACTTTCAATAAATTTATGTAAATTCTAATTCCAATTATTAAGTGAGTTCACCTCGCTTGAGCCCGGATAGCTCAGTCGGTAGAGCGTTAGGCTTTTAACCTAACGGTCCAGGGTTCGAGTCCCTGTTCGGGCGACTATGTTTTTGAAGAATAATCAATAATTTAAACTTCAGATCATTTAATTTCCAGTAAAATTATTGAAATTCTTATTCCAATTATTACGGGAGTTCACCTCGCTTGAGCCCGGATAGCTCAGTCGGTAGAGCGTTAGGCTTTTAACCTAACGGTCCAGGGTTCGAGTCCCTGTTCGGGCGACTGTGTTTTTGAAGAATCATCAATAATTTAAACTTCAGATCATTTAATTTCCAGTAAAATTATTGAAATTCTAATCCCAATTATTACGGGAGTTCATTTCGTTTCAGCCCGGATAGCTCAGTCGGTAGAGCGTTAGGCTTTTAACCTAACGGTCCAGGGTTCGAGTCCCTGTTCGGGCGACTCTGTTTTTAAAGAATCGTCAATAATTTAAACTTCAGATCATTTCACTTTCAGTAAATTTATGTAAATTCTAATTCCAATTATTACGTGAATTCACCTCGCTTGAGCCCGGATAGCTCAGTCGGTAGAGCGTTAGGCTTTTAACCTAACGGTCCAGGGTTCGAGTACCTGTTCGGGCCATTCTGTTTTTGAAGAATCATCAATAATTTAAAATTCAGATCATTTCACTTTCAATAAATTTATGTAAACTCTAATTCCAATTATTACGGGATTTAACTTCGTTTGAGGCAGGATAGCTCAGTCGGTAGAGCGTTAGGCTTTTAACTTAACGGTCCAGGGTTCGAGTCCCTGTTCGGGCGACTCTGTTTTTGAAGAATCATCAATAATTTAAACTTCAGATCATTTAATTTCCAGTAAAATTATTGAAATTCTTATTCCAATTATTACGGGAGTTCACCTCGCTTGAGCCCGGATAGCTCAGTCGGTAGAGCGTTAGGCTTTTAACCTAACGGTCCAGGGTTCGAGTCCCTGTTCGGGCGACTGTGTTTTTGAAGAATCATCAATAATTTAAACTTCAGATCATTTAATTTCCAGTAAAATTATTGAAATTCTAATCCCAATTATTACGGGAGTTCATTTCGTTTCAGCCCGGATAGCTCAGTCGGTAGAGCGTTAGGCTTTTAACCTAACGGTCCAGGGTTCGAGTCCCTGTTCGGGCGACTCTGTTTTTAAAGAATCGTCAATAATTTAAACTTCAGATCATTTCACTTTCAGTAAATTTATGTAAATTCTAATTCCAATTATTACGTGAATTCACCTCGCTTGAGCCCGGATAGCTCAGTCGGTAGAGCGTTAGGCTTTTAACCTAACGGTCCAGGGTTCGAGTACCTGTTCGGGCCATTCTGTTTTTGAAGAATCATCAATAATTTAAAATTCAGATCATTTCACTTTCAATAAATTTATGTAAACTCTAATTCCAATTATTACGGGATTTAACTTCGTTTGAGGCAGGATAGCTCAGTCGGTAGAGCGTTAGGCTTTTAACTTAACGGTCCAGGGTTCGAGTCCCTGTTCGGGCGACTCTGTTTTTGAAGAATCATCAATAATTTAAACTTCAGATCATTTAATTTCCAGTAAAATTATTGAAATTCTAATCCCAATTATTACGGGAGTTCATTTCGTTTCAGCCCGGATAGCTCAGTCGGTAGAGCGTTAGGCTTTTAACCTAAAGGTCCAGGGTTCGAGTCCCTGTTCGGGCGACTCTTTTTTTAAAAAACCATCAATAATTTTATCTTCAGATCATTTAATTTCCAGTAAAATTATTGAAATTCTAATCCCAATTATTACGGGAGTTCATTTCGTTTCAGCCCGGATAGCTCAGTCGGTAGAGCGTTAGGCTTTTAACCTAACGGTCCAGGGTTCGAGTCCCTCTTCGGGCGACTCTGTTTTTAAAGAATCGTCAATAATTTAAACTTCAGATCATTTCACTTTCAATAAATTTATGTAAATTCTAATTCCAATTATTAAATGAGTTCACCTCGCTTGAGCCCGGATAGCTCAGTCGGTAGAGCGTTAGGCTTTTAACCTAACGGTCCAGGGTTCGAGTCCCTGTTCGGGCGAGTATATTTTTGAAGAATCATCAATAATTTAAACTTCAGATCATTTAATTTCCAGTAAAATTATTGAAATTCTTATTCCAATTATTACGGGAGTTCACCTTGCTTGAGCCCGGATAGCTCAGTCGGTAGAGCGTTAGGCTTTTAACCTAACGGTCCAGGGTTCGAGTCCCTGTTCGGGCGACTGTGTTTTTGAAGAATCATCAATAATTTAAACTTCAGATCATTTAATTTCCAGTAAAATTATTGAAATTCTAATCCCAATTATTACGGGAGTTCATTTCGTTTCAGCCCGGATAGCTCAGTCGGTAGAGCGTTAGGCTTTTAACCTAACGGTCCAGGGTTCGAGTACCTGTTCGGGCCATTATGTTTTTGAAGAATCATCAATAATTTAAACTTAAGATCATTTCACTTTCAATAAATTTATGTAAATTCTAATTCCAATTATTAAGTGAGTTCACCTCGCTTGAGCCCGGATAGCTCAGTCGGTAGAGCGTTAGGCTTTTAACCTAACGGTCCAGGGTTCGAGTACCTGTTCGGGCCATTATGTTTTTGAAGAATCATCAATAATTTAAACTTAAGATCATTTCACTTTCAATAAATTTATGTAAATTCTAATTCCAATTATTAAGTGAGTTCACCTCGCTTGAGCCCGGATAGCTCAGTCGGTAGAGCGTTAGGCTTTTAACCTAACGGTCCAGGGTTCGAGTCCCTGTTCGGGCGACTATGTTTTTGAAGAATAATCAATAATTTAAACTTCAGATCATTTAATTTCCAGTAAAATTATTGAAATTATTATTCCAATTATTACGGGAGTTCACCTCGCTTGAGCCCGGTTAGCTCAGTCGGTAGAGCGTTAGGCTTTTAACCTAACGGTCCAGGGTTCGAGTCCCTGTTCGGGCGACTGTGTTTTTGAAGAATCATCAATAATTTAAACTTCAGATCATTTAATTTCCAGTAAAATTATTGAAATTCTAATCCCAATTATTACGGGAGTTCATTTCGTTTCAGCCCGGATAGCTCAGTCGGTAGAGCGTTAGACTTTTAACCTAACGGTCCAGGGTTCGAGTCCCTGTTCGGGCGACTCTGTTTTTAAAGAATCGTCAATAATTTAAACTTCAGATCATTTCACTTTCAGTAAATTTATGTAAATTCTAATTCCAATTATTACGTGAATTCACCTCGCTTGAGCCCGGATAGCTCAGTCGGTAGAGCGTTAGGCTTTTAACCTAACGGTCCAGGGTTCGAGTACCTGTTCGGGCCATTATGTTTTTGAAGAATCATCAATAATTTAAACTTAAGATTTATTCACTTTCAATAAATTTATGTAAATTCTAATTCCAATTATTAAATGAGTTCACCTCGCTTGAGCCCGGATAGCTCAGTCGGTAGAGCGTTAGGCTTTTAACCTAACGGTCCAGGGTTCGAGTCCCTGTTCGGGCGACTATATTTTTGAAGAATCATCAATAATTTAAACTTCAGATCATTTAATTTCCAGTAAAATTTTTGAAATTCTTATTCCAATTATTACGGGAGTTCACCTTGCTTGAGCCCGGATAGCTCAGTCGGTAGAGCGTTAGGCTTTTAACCTAACGGTCCAGGGTTCGAGTCCCTGTTCGGGCGACTGTGTTTTTGAAGAATCATCAATAATTTAAACTTCAGATCATTTAATTTCCAGTAAAATTATTGAAATTCTAATCCCAATTATTACGGGAGTTCATTTCGTTTCAGCCCGGATAGCTCAGTCGGTAGAGCGTTAGGCTTTTAACCTAACGGTCCAGGGTTCGAGTCCCTCTTCGGGCGACTCTGTTTTTAAAGAATCGTCAATAATTTAAACTTCAGATCATTTCACTTTCAATAAATTTATGTAAATTCTAATTCCAATTATTAAGTGAGTTCACCGCGCTTGAGCCCGGATAGCTCAGTCGGTAGAGCGTTAGGCTTTTAACCTAACGGTCCAGGGTTCGAGTACCTGTTCGGGCCATTATGTTTTTGAAGAATCATCAATAATTTAAACTTAAGATTTATTCACTTTCAATAAATTTATGTAAATTCTAATTCCAATTATTAAATGAGTTCACCTCGCTTGAGCCCGGATAGCTCAGTCGGTAGAGCGTTAGGCTTTTAACCTAACGGTCCAGGGTTCGAGTCCCTGTTCGGGCGACTATATTTTTGAAGAATCATCAATAATTTAAACTTCAGATCATTTAATTTCCAGTAAAATTATTGAAATTCTTATTCCAATTATTACGGGAGTTCACCTTGCTTGAGCCCGGATAGCTCAGTCGGTAGAGCGTTAGGCTTTTAACCTAACGGTCCAGGGTTCGAGTACCTGTTCGGGCCATTATGTTTTTGAAGAATCATCAATAATTTAAACTTAAGATCATTTCACTTTCAATAAATTTATGAAAATTCTAATTCCAATTATTAAGTGAGTTCACCTCGCTTGAGCCCGGATAGCTCAGTCGGTAGAGCGTTAGGCTTTTAACCTAACGGTCCAGGGTTCGAGTCCCTGTTCGGGCGACTATGTTTTTGAAGAATAATCAATAATTTAAACTTCAGATCATTTAATTTCCAGTAAAATTATTGAAATTCTTATTCCAATTATTACGGGAGTTCACCTCGCTTGAGCCCGGATAGCTCAGTCGGTAGAGCGTTAGGCTTTTAACCTAACGGTCCAGGGTTCGAGTCCCTGTTCGGGCGACTATATTTTTGAAGAATCATCAATAATTTAAACTTCAGATCATTTAATTTCCAGTAAAATTATTGAAATTCTAATCCCAATTATTACGGGAGTTCATTTCGTTTCAGCCCGGATAGCTCAGTCGGTAGAGCGTTAGGCTTTTAACCTAACGGTCCAGGGTTCGAGTACCTGTTCGGGCCATTATGTTTTTGAAGAATCATCAATAATTTAAACTTAAGATCATTTCACTTTCAATAAATTTATGTAGGGTTAGTCCCCCTATTATCGGACACATTTTAAAAAATTATGGTTAAATGTAAGGAAATCACAGAAAACCTTTGAAAAGTTTATGAAATGTATATTTTGAACGTTTCTGCACCTAATGGTATAGAAATAATTCCAAAAGAACGATGTAATGTTGTCCCAATCATGGATTTTATTCGGCAAGTATCGTACCCTATTATCGGCTATTTGTATCTTGATTCGGACACCCATGTTCCATTTATCGGACGCCTATACATCCAACTCGGACACTGGGATCTCAGAATCGGATAGTGGGTCTTTGTAGCCCGGACACTGGGATCTCAGTATCGGACAGTGGGTCTTTGTAGCCCGGACACTGGGATCTCAGTATCGGACAGTGGGTCTTCGCTATCGGACACTGGGATCTCAGATTCGGACAGTGGGTCTTTGCTATCGGACACTGGGATCTCAGAATCGGACAGTGGGTCTTCGTTATCGGACATTTGGATCTCTGTATCGGACAATGGTTCCTCAATTGGAATACCAATTTTTTTTAACAATGAAAGACCCGTGAAAATTGTTACTTCTCTGACACTTCTGGATCCATTCTGAACATCACTAACCGCTTTAAGCATTAAATATTTACAATCCCTCTCTTATTGTAAGCCTACGTTAAATATTTGTCTTTAAAACGTGTTTGAAAGCTGTCCGATAATAGGTTTTCTACATTAGATACAATTCGCGTTTTATTTTCATGTAAAGAAACCTAGAACTAACTGTTAAAGTAGCAATTTATAGAAAAAGATTCGGGCTTTACAGCCATACACATAACTTATAGTTGGCTTCTATTTATATACCTCAAAACACGATTTAAAAATCGGGGGAAGAATTTTTCCGGCCCCTCAATTAGTTTTAATTAATCAAAAAAATTGGATATCTGGTTCGTTCGCGCTTTCCTCCTCTGACATCGCGCCCCTTCTCTGTTTTTACATGCAACATACAGATTTCGACACCCTCTTTAAAACTAGGTAACTTACAGTGTTCCTTTTTTCCCCGGCAGTTTTATAAACAACTTTTTAAAAATGTGTCCGATAATAGGAGCGTCCGATAATAGGGGGACTAACCCTAAATTCTAATTCCAATTATTAAGTGAGTTCACCTCGCTTGAGCCCGGATAGCTCAGTCGGTAGAGCGTTAGGCTTTTAACCTAACGGTCCAGGGTTCGAGTACCTGTTCGGGCCATTATGTTTTTGAAGAATCATCAATAATTTAAACTTAAGATCATTTCACTTTCAATAAATTTATGTAAATTCTAATTCCAATTATTAAGTGAGTTCACCTCGCTTGAGCCCGGATAGCTCAGTCGGTAGAGCGTTAGGCTTTTAACCTAACGGTCCAGGGTTCGAGTCCCTGTTCGGGCGACTATGTTTTTGAAGAATAATCAATAATTTAAACTTCAGATCATTTAATTTCCAGTAAAATTATTGAAATTCTTATTCCAATTATTACGGGAGTTCACCTCGCTTGAGCCCGGTTAGCTCAGTCGGTAGAGCGTTAGGCTTTTAACCTAACGGTCCAGGGTTCGAGTCCCTGTTCGGGCGACTGTGTTTTTGAAGAATCATCAATAATTTAAACTTCAGATCATTTAATTTCCAGTAAAATTATTGAAATTCTAATCCCAATTATTACGGGAGTTCATTTCGTTTCAGCCCGGATAGCTCAGTCGGTAGAGCGTTAGACTTTTAACCTAACGGTCCAGGGTTCGAGTCCCTCTTCGGGCGACTCTGTTTTTAAAGAATCGTCAATAATTTAAACTTCAGATCATTTCACTTTCAATAAATTTATGTAAATTCTAATTCCAATTATTACGTGAGTTCACCTCGCTTGAGCCCGGATAGCTCAGTCGGTAGAGCGTTAGGCTTTTAACCTAACGGTCCAGGGTTCGATTCCCTGTTCGGGCGACTGTGTTTTTGAAGAATCATCAATAATTTGAACTTCAGATCATTTAATTTCCAGTAAAATTATTGAAATTCTAATCCCAATTATTACGGGAGTTCATTTCGTTTCAGCTCGGATAGCTCAGTCGGTAGAGCGTTAGGCTTCAAACCACGGTCCAGGGTTCGACTCCTTGTTCGGGCGACTGTGTTTTTGAAGAATCATCAATAATTTAAACTTCAGATCATTTAATTTCCAGTAAAATTATTGAAATTCTAATCCCAATTATTACGGGAGTTCATTTCGTTTCAGCCCGGATAGCTCAGTCGGTAGAGCGTTAGGCTTTTAACCTAACGGTCCAGGGTTCGAGTCCCTGTTCGGGCGACTCTGTTTTTAAAGAATCGTCAATAATTTAAACTTCAGATCATTTCACTTTCAGTAAATTTATGTAAATTCTAATTCCAATTATTACGTGAGTTCACCTCGCTTGAGCCCGGATAGCTCAGTCGGTAGAGCGTTAGGCTTTTAACCTAACGGTCCAGGGTTCGAGTACCTGTTCGGGCCATTATGTTTTTGAAGAATCATCAATAATTTAAACTTAAGATCATTTCACTTTCAATAAATTTATGTAAATTCTAATTCCAATTATTAAGTGAGTTCACCTCGCTTGAGCCCGGATAGCTCAGTCGGTAGAGCGTTAGGCTTTTAACCTAACGGTCCAGGGTTCGAGTACCTGTTCGGGCCATTATGTTTTTGAAGAATCATCAATAATTTAAACTTAAGATCATTTCACTTTCAATAAATTTATGTAAATTCTAATTCCAATTATTAAGTGAGTTCACCTCGCTTGAGCCCGGATAGCTCAGTCGGTAGAGCGTTAGGCTTTTAACCTAACGGTCCAGGGTTCGAGTCCCTGTTCGGGCGACTATGTTTTTGAAGAATAATCAATAATTTAAACTTCAGATCATTTAATTTCCAGTAAAATTATTGAAATTCTTATTCCAATTATTACGGGAGTTCACCTCGCTTGAGCCCGGATAGCTCAGTCGGTAGAGCGTTAGGCTTTTAACCTAACGGTCCAGGGTTCGAGTCCCTGTTCGGGCGACTGTGTTTTTGAAGAATCATCAATAATTTAAACTTCAGATCATTTAATTTCCAGTAAAATTATTGAAATTCTAATCCCAATTATTACGGGAGTTCACCTCGCTTGAGCCCGGATAGCTCAGTCGGTAGAGCGTTAGGCTTTTAACCTAACGGTCCAGGGTTCGAGTCCCTGTTCGGGCGACTGTGTTTTTGAAGAATCATCAATAATTTAAACTTCAGATCATTTAATTTCCAGTAAAATTATTGAAATTCTAATCCCAATTATTACGGGAGTTCATTTCGTTTCAGCCCGGATAGCTCAGTCGGTAGAGCGTTAGGCTTTTAACCTAACGGTCCAGGGTTCGAGTCCCTGTTCGGGCGACTCTGTTTTTAAAGAATCGTCAATAATTTAAACTTCAGATCATTTCACTTTCAGTAAATTTATGTAAATTCTAATTCCAATTATTACGTGAATTCACCTCGCTTGAGCCCGGATAGCTCAGTCGGTAGAGCGTTAGGCTTTTAACCTAACGGTCCAGGGTTCGAGTACCTGTTCGGGCCATTCTGTTTTTGAAGAATCATCAATAATTTAAAATTCAGATCATTTCACTTTCAATAAATTTATGTAAACTCTAATTCCAATTATTACGGGATTTAACTTCGTTTGAGGCAGGATAGCTCAGTCGGTAGAGCGTTAGGCTTTTAACTTAACGGTCCAGGGTTCGAGTCCCTGTTCGGCGACTCTGTTTTTGAAGAATCATCAATAATTTAAACTTCAGATCATTTAATTTCCAGTAAAATTATTGAAATTCTAATCCCAATTATTACGGGAGTTCATTTCGTTTCAGCCCGGATAGCTCAGTCGGTAGAGCGTTAGGCTTTTAACCTAAAGGTCCAGGGTTCGAGTCCCTGTTCGGGCGACTCTGTTTTTAAAGAATCGTCAATAATTTAAACTTCAGATCATTTCACTTTCAATAAATTTATGTAAATTCTAATTCCAATTATTACGTGAGTTCACCTCGCTTGAGCCCGGATAGCTCAGTCGGTAGAGCGTTAGGCTTTTAACCTAACGGTCCAGGGTTCGAGTACCTGTTCGGGCCATTCTGTTTTTGAAGAATCATCAATAATTTAAACTTCAGATCATTTCACTTTCAATAAATTTATGTAAACTCTAATTCCAATTATTACGGGATTTACCTTCGTTTGAGACAGGATAGCTCAGTCGGTAGAGCGTTAGGCTTTTAACCTAACGGTCCAGGGTTCGAGTACCTGTTCGGGCCATTATGTTTTTGAAGAATCATCAATAATTTAAACTTAAGATCATTTCACTTTCAATAAATTTATGTAAATTCTAATTCCAATTATTAAGTGAGTTCACCTCGCTTGAGCCCGGATAGCTCAGTCGGTAGAGCGTTAGGCTTTTAACCTAACGGTCCAGGGTTCGAGTCCCTGTTCGGGCGACTATGTTTTTGAAGAATAATCAATAATTTAAACTTCAGATCATTTAATTTCCAGTAAAATTATTGAAATTCTTATTCCAATTATTACGGGAGTTCACCTCGCTTGAGCCCGGATAGCTCAGTCGGTAGAGCGTTAGGCTTTTAACCTAACGGTCCAGGGTTCGAGTCCCTGTTCGGGCGACTATATTTTTGAAGAATCATCAATAATTTAAACTTCAGATCATTTAATTTCCAGTAAAATTATTGAAATTCTAATCCCAATTATTACGGGAGTTCATTTCGTTTCAGCCCGGATAGCTCAGTCGGTAGAGCGTTAGGCTTTTAACCTAACGGTCCAGGGTTCGAGTACCTGTTCGGGCCATTATGTTTTTGAAGAATCATCAATAATTTAAACTTAAGATCATTTCACTTTCAATAAATTTATGTAAATTCTAATTCCAATTATTAAGTGAGTTCACCTCGCTTGAGCCCGGATAGCTCAGTCGGTAGAGCGTTAGGCTTTTAACCTAACGGTCCAGGGTTCGAGTACCTGTTCGGGCCATTATGTTTTTGAAGAATCATCAATAATTTAAACTTAAGATCATTTCACTTTCAATAAATTTATGTAAATTCTAATTCCAATTATTAAGTGAGTTCACCTCGCTTGAGCCCGGATAGCTCAGTCGGTAGAGCGTTAGGCTTTTAACCTAACGGTCCAGGGTTCGAGTCCCTGTTCGGGCGACTATGTTTTTGAAGAATAATCAATAATTTAAACTTCAGATCATTTAATTTCCAGTAAAATTATTGAAATTCTTATTCCAATTATTACGGGAGTTCACCTCGCTTGAGCCCGGTTAGCTCAGTCGGTAGAGCGTTAGGCTTTTAACCTAACGGTCCAGGGTTCGAGTCCCTGTTCGGGCGACTGTGTTTTTGAAGAATCATCAATAATTTAAACTTCAGATCATTTAATTTCCAGTAAAATTATTGAAATTCTAATCCCAATTATTACGGGAGTTCATTTCGTTTCAGCCCGGATAGCTCAGTCGGTAGAGCGTTAGACTTTTAACCTAACGGTCCAGGGTTCGAGTCCCTCTTCGGGCGACTCTGTTTTTAAAGAATCGTCAATAATTTAAACTTCAGATCATTTCACTTTCAATAAATTTATGTAAATTCTAATTCCAATTATTACGTGAGTTCACCTCGCTTGAGCCCGGATAGCTCAGTCGGTAGAGCGTTAGGCTTTTAACCTAACGGTCCAGGGTTCGATTCCCTGTTCGGGCGACTGTGTTTTTGAAGAATCATCAATAATTTGAACTTCAGATCATTTAATTTCCAGTAAAATTATTGAAATTCTAATCCCAATTATTACGGGAGTTCATTTCGTTTCAGCTCGGATAGCTCAGTCGGTAGAGCGTTAGGCTTCAAACCACGGTCCAGGGTTCGACTCCTTGTTCGGGCGACTGTGTTTTTGAAGAATCATCAATAATTTAAACTTCAGATCATTTAATTTCCAGTAAAATTATTGAAATTCTAATCCCAATTATTACGGGAGTTCATTTCGTTTCAGCCCGGATAGATCAGTCGGTAGAGCGTTAGGCTTTTAACCTAACGGTCCAGGGTTCGAGTCCCTGTTCGGGCGACTCTGTTTTTAAAGAATCGTCAATAATTTAAACTTCAGATCATTTCACTTTCAGTAAATTTATGTAAATTCTAATTCCAATTATTACGTGAGTTCACCTCGCTTGAGCCCGGATAGCTCAGTCGGTAGAGCGTTAGGCTTTTAACCTAACGGTCCAGGGTTCGAGTACCTGTTCGGGCCATTATGTTTTTGAAGAATCATCAATAATTTAAACTTAAGATCATTTCACTTTCAATAAATTTATGTAAATTCTAATTCCAATTATTAAGTGAGTTCACCTCGCTTGAGCCCGGATAGCTCAGTCGGTAGAGCGTTAGGCTTTTAACCTAACGGTCCAGGGTTCGAGTACCTGTTCGGGCCATTATGTTTTTGAAGAATCATCAATAATTTAAACTTAAGATCATTTCACTTTCAATAAATTTATGTAAATTCTAATTCCAATTATTAAGTGAGTTCACCTCGCTTGAGCCCGGATAGCTCAGTCGGTAGAGCGTTAGGCTTTTAACCTAACGGTCCAGGGTTCGAGTCCCTGTTCGGGCGACTATGTTTTTGAAGAATAATCAATAATTTAAACTTCAGATCATTTAATTTCCAGTAAAATTATTGAAATTCTTATTCCAATTATTACGGGAGTTCACCTCGCTTGAGCCCGGATAGCTCAGTCGGTAGAGCGTTAGGCTTTTAACCTAACGGTCCAGGGTTCGAGTCCCTGTTCGGGCGACTGTGTTTTTGAAGAATCATCAATAATTTAAACTTCAGATCATTTAATTTCCAGTAAAATTATTGAAATTCTAATCCCAATTATTACGGGAGTTCACCTCGCTTGAGCCCGGATAGCTCAGTCGGTAGAGCGTTAGGCTTTTAACCTAACGGTCCAGGGTTCGAGTCCCTGTTCGGGCGACTGTGTTTTTGAAGAATCATCAATAATTTAAACTTCAGATCATTTAATTTCCAGTAAAATTATTGAAATTCTAATCCCAATTATTACGGGAGTTCATTTCGTTTCAGCCCGGATAGCTCAGTCGGTAGAGCGTTAGGCTTTTAACCTAACGGTCCAGGGTTCGAGTCCCTGTTCGGGCGACTCTGTTTTTAAAGAATCGTCAATAATTTAAACTTCAGATCATTTCACTTTCAGTAAATTTATGTAAATTCTAATTCCAATTATTACGTGAATTCACCTCGCTTGAGCCCGGATAGCTCAGTCGGTAGAGCGTTAGGCTTTTAACCTAACGGTCCAGGGTTCGAGTACCTGTTCGGGCCATTCTGTTTTTGAAGAATCATCAATAATTTAAAATTCAGATCATTTCACTTTCAATAAATTTATGTAAACTCTAATTCCAATTATTACGGGATTTAACTTCGTTTGAGGCAGGATAGCTCAGTCGGTAGAGCGTTAGGCTTTTAACTTAACGGTCCAGGGTTCGAGTCCCTGTTCGGCGACTCTGTTTTTGAAGAATCATCAATAATTTAAACTTCAGATCATTTAATTTCCAGTAAAATTATTGAAATTCTAATCCCAATTATTACGGGAGTTCATTTCGTTTCAGCCCGGATAGCTCAGTCGGTAGAGCGTTAGGCTTTTAACCTAAAGGTCCAGGGTTCGAGTCCCTGTTCGGGCGACTCTGTTTTTAAAGAATCGTCAATAATTTAAACTTCAGATCATTTCACTTTCAATAAATTTATGTAAATTCTAATTCCAATTATTACGTGAGTTCACCTCGCTTGAGCCCGGATAGCTCAGTCGGTAGAGCGTTAGGCTTTTAACCTAACGGTCCAGGGTTCGAGTACCTGTTCGGGCCATTCTGTTTTTGAAGAATCATCAATAATTTAAACTTCAGATCATTTCACTTTCAATAAATTTATGTAAACTCTAATTCCAATTATTACGGGATTTACCTTCGTTTGAGACAGGATAGCTCAGTCGGTAGAGCGTTAGGCTTTTAACCTAACGGTCCAGGGTTCGAGTACCTGTTCGGGCCATTATGTTTTTGAAGAATCATCAATAATTTAAACTTAAGATTTATTCACTTTCAATAAATTTATGTAAATTCTATTTCCAATTATTAAATGAGTTCACCTCGCTTGAGCCCGGATAGCTCAGTCGGTAGAGCGTTAGGCTTTTAACCTAACGGTCCAGGGTTCGAGTCCCTGTTCGGGCGACTATATTTTTGAAGAATCATCAATAATTTAAACTTCAGATCATTTAATTTCCAGTAAAATTATTGAAATTCTTATTCCAATTATTACGGGAGTTCACCTCGCTTGAGCCCGGATAGCTCAGTCGGTAGAGCGTTAGGCTTTTAACCTAACGGTCCAGGGTTCGAGTCCCTGTTCGGACGACTGTGTTTTTGAAGAATCATCAATAATTTAAACTTCAGATCATTTAATTTCCAGTAAAATTATTGAAATTCTAATCCCAATTATTACGGGAGTTCATTTCGTTTCAGCCCGGATAGCTCAGTCGGTAGAGCGTTAGGCTTTTAACCTAACGGTCCAGGGTTCGAGTACCTGTTCGGGCCATTATGTTTTTGAAGAATCATCAATAATTTAAACTTAAGATCATTTCACTTTCAATAAATTTATGTAAATTCTAATTCCAATTATTAAGTGAATTCACCTCGCTTGAGCCCGGATAGCTCAGTCGGTAGAGCGTTAGGCTTTTAACCTAACGGTCCAGGGTTCGAGTCCCTGTTCGGGCGACTATGTTTTTGAAGAATAATCAATAATTTAAACTTCAGATCATTTAATTTCCAGTAAAATTATTGAAATTCTTATTCCAATTATTACGGGAGTTCACCTCGCTTGAGCCCGGTTAGCTCAGTCGGTAGAGCGTTAGGCTTTTAACCTAACGGTCCAGGGTTCGAGTCCCTGTTCGGGCGACTGTGTTTTTGAAGAATCATCAATAATTTAAACTTCAGATCATTTAATTTCCAGTAAAATTATTGAAATTCTAATCCCAATTATTACGGGAGTTCATTTCGTTTCAGCCCGGATAGCTCAGTCGGTAGAGCGTTAGACTTTTAACCTAACGGTCCAGGGTTCGAGTCCCTCTTCGGGCGACTCTGTTTTTAAAGAATCGTCAATAATTTAAACTTCAGATCATTTCACTTTCAATAAATTTATGTAAATTCTAATTCCAATTATTACGTGAGTTCACCTCGCTTGAGCCCGGATAGCTCAGTCGGTAGAGCGTTAGGCTTTTAACCTAACGGTCCAGGGTTCGATTCCCTGTTCGGGCGACTGTGTTTTTGAAGAATCATCAATAATTTGAACTTCAGATCATTTAATTTAAAGTAAAATTATTGAAATTCTAATCCCAATTATTACGGGAGTTCATTTCGTTTCAGCTCGGATAGCTCAGTCGGTAGAGCGTTAGGCTTCAAACCACGGTCCAGGGTTCGACTCCTTGTTCGGGCGACTGTGTTTTTGAAGAATCATCAATAATTTAAACTTCAGATCATTTAATTTCCAGTAAAATTATTGAAATTCTAATCCCAATTATTACGGGAGTTCATTCCGTTTCAGCCCGGATAGCTCAGTCGGTAGAGCGTTAGGCTTTTAACCTAACGGTCCAGGGTTCGAGTACCTGTTCGGGCCATTATGTTTTTGAAGAATCATCAATAATTTAAACTTAAGATTTATTCACTTTCAATAAATTTATGTAAATTCTAATTCCAATTATTAAATGAGTTCACCTCGCTTGAGCCCGGATAGCTCAGTCGGTAGAGCGTTAGGCTTTTAACCTAACGGTCCAGGGTTCGAGTCCCTGTTCGGGCGACTATATTTTTGAAGAATCATCAATAATTTAAACTTCAGATCATTTAATTTCCAGTAAAATTATTGAAATTCTTATTCCAATTATTACGGGAGTTCACCTCGCTTGAGCCCGGATAGCTCAGTCGGTAGAGCGTTAGGCTTTTAACCTAACGGTCCAGGGTTCGAGTCCCTGTTCGGACGACTGTGTTTTTGAAGAATCATCAATAATTTAAACTTCAGATCATTTAATTTCCAGTAAAATTATTGAAATTCTAATCCCAATTATTACGGGAGTTCATTTCGTTTCAGCCCGGATAGCTCAGTCGGTAGAGCGTTAGGCTTTTAACCTAACGGTCCAGGGTTCGAGTACCTGTTCGGGCCATTATGTTTTTGAAGAATCATCAATAATTTAAACTTAAGATCATTTCACTTTCAATAAATTTATGTAAATTCTAATTCCAATTATTAAGTGAGTTCACCTCGCTTGAGCCCGGATAGCTCAGTCGGTAGAGCGTTAGGCTTTTAACCTAACGGTCCAGGGTTCGAGTACCTGTTCGGGCCATTATGTTTTTGAAGAATCATCAATAATTTAAACTTAAGATCATTTCACTTTCAATAAATTTATGTAAATTCTAATTCCAATTATTAAGTGAATTCACCTCGCTTGAGCCCGGATAGCTCAGTCGGTAGAGCGTTAGGCTTTTAACCTAACGGTCCAGGGTTCGAGTCCCTGTTCGGGCGACTATGTTTTTGAAGAATAATCAATAATTTAAACTTCAGATCATTTAATTTCCAGTAAAATTATTGAAATTCTTATTCCAATTATTACGGGAGTTCACCTCGCTTGAGCCCGGTTAGCTCAGTCGGTAGAGCGTTAGGCTTTTAACCTAACGGTCCAGGGTTCGAGTCCCTGTTCGGGCGACTGTGTTTTTGAAAAATCATCAATAATTTAAACTTCAGATCATTTAATTTCCAGTAAAATTATTGAAATTCTAATCCCAATTATTACGGGAGTTCATTTCGTTTCAGCCCGGATAGCTCAGTCGGTAGAGCGTTAGACTTTTAACCTAACGGTCCAGGGTTCGAGTCCCTCTTCGGGCGACTCTGTTTTTAAAGAATCGTCAATAATTTAAACTTCAGATCATTTCACTTTCAATAAATTTATGTAAATTCTAATTCCAATTATTACGTGAGTTCACCTCGCTTGAGCCCGGATAGCTCAGTCGGTAGAGCGTTAGGCTTTTAACCTAACGGTCCAGGGTTCGATTCCCTGTTCGGGCGACTGTGTTTTTGAAGAATCATCAATAATTTGAACTTCAGATCATTTAATTTCCAGTAAAATTATTGAAATTCTAATCCCAATTATTACGGGAGTTCATTTCGTTTCAGCTCGGATAGCTCAGTCGGTAGAGCGTTAGGCTTCAAACCACGGTCCAGGGTTCGACTCCTTGTTCGGGCGAATGTGTTTTTGAAGAATCATCAATAATTTAAACTTCAGATCATTTAATTTCCAGTAAAATTATTGAAATTCTAATCCCAATTATTACGGGAGTTCATTTCGTTTCAGCCCGGATAGCTCAGTCGGTAGAGCGTTAGGCTTTTAACCTAACGGTCCAGGGTTCGAGTCCCTGTTCGGGCGACTCTGTTTTTAAAGAATCGTCAATAATTTAAACTTCAGATCATTTCACTTTCAGTAAATTTATGTAAATTCTAATTCCAATTATTACGTGAGTTCACCTCGCTTGAGCCCGGATAGCTCAGTCGGTAGAGCGTTAGGCTTTTAACCTAACGGTCCAGGGTTCGAGTCCCTGTTCGGGCGACTATATTTTTGAAGAATCATCAATAATTTAAACTTCAGATCATTTAATTTCCAGTAAAATTATTGAAATTCTTATTCCAATTATTACGGGAGTTCACCTCGCTTGAGCCCGGATAGCTCAGTCGGTAGAGCGTTAGGCTTTTAACCTAACGGTCCAGGGTTCGAGTCCCTGTTCGGACGACTGTGTTTTTGAAGAATCATCAATAATTTAAACTTCAGATCATTTAATTTCCAGTAAAATTATTGAAATTCTAATCCCAATTATTACGGGAGTTCATTTCGTTTCAGCCCGGATAGCTCAGTCGGTAGAGCGTTAGGCTTTTAACCTAACGGTCCAGGGTTCGAGTACCTGTTCGGGCCATTATGTTTTTGAAGAATCATCAATAATTTAAACTTAAGATCATTTCACTTTCAATAAATTTATGTAAATTCTAATTCCAATTATTAAGTGAGTTCACCTCGCTTGAGCCCGGATAGCTCAGTCGGTAGAGCGTTAGGCTTTTAACCTAACGGTCCAGGGTTCGAGTACCTGTTCGGGCCATTATGTTTTTGAAGAATCATCAATAATTTAAACTTAAGATCATTTCACTTTCAATAAATTTATGTAAATTCTAATTCCAATTATTAAGTGAATTCACCTCGCTTGAGCCCGGATAGCTCAGTCGGTAGAGCGTTAGGCTTTTAACCTAACGGTCCAGGGTTCGAGTCCCTGTTCGGGCGACTATATTTTTGAAGAATCATCAATAATTTAAACTTCAGATCATTTAATTTCCAGTAAAATTATTGAAATTCTTATTCCAATTATTACGGGAGTTCACCTCGCTTGAGCCCGGATAGCTCAGTCGGTAGAGCGTTAGGCTTTTAACCTAACGGTCCAGGGTTCGAGTCCCTGTTCGGGCGACTGTGTTTTTGAAAAATCATCAATAATTTAAACTTCAGATCATTTAATTTCCAGTAAAATTATTGAAATTCTAATCCCAATTATTACGGGAGTTCATTTCGTTTCAGCCCGGATAGCTCAGTCGGTAGAGCGTTAGACTTTTAACCTAACGGTCCAGGGTTCGAGTCCCTCTTCGGGCGACTCTGTTTTTAAAGAATCGTCAATAATTTAAACTTCAGATCATTTCACTTTCAATAAATTTATGTAAATTCTAATTCCAATTATTACGTGAGTTCACCTCGCTTGAGCCCGGATAGCTCAGTCGGTAGAGCGTTAGGCTTTTAACCTAACGGTCCAGGGTTCGATTCCCTGTTCGGGCGACTGTGTTTTTGAAGAATCATCAATAATTTGAACTTCAGATCATTTAATTTCCAGTAAAATTATTGAAATTCTAATCCCAATTATTACGGGAGTTCATTTCGTTTCAGCTCGGATAGCTCAGTCGGTAGAGCGTTAGGCTTCAAACCACGGTCCAGGGTTCGACTCCTTGTTCGGGCGAATGTGTTTTTGAAGAATCATCAATAATTTAAACTTCAGATCATTTAATTTCCAGTAAAATTATTGAAATTCTAATCCCAATTATTACGGGAGTTCATTTCGTTTCAGCCCGGATAGCTCAGTCGGTAGAGCGTTAGGCTTTTAACCTAACGGTCCAGGGTTCGAGTCCCTGTTCGGGCGACTCTGTTTTTAAAGAATCGTCAATAATTTAAACTTCAGATCATTTCACTTTCAGTAAATTTATGTAAATTCTAATTCCAATTATTACGTGAGTTCACCTCGCTTGAGCCCGGATAGCTCAGTCGGTAGAGCGTTAGGCTTTTAACCTAACGGTCCAGGGTTCGAGTACCTGTTCGGGCCATTATGTTTTTGAAGAATCATCAATAATTTAAACTTAAGATCATTTCACTTTCAATAAATTTATGTAAATTCTAATTCCAATTATTAAGTGAGTTCACCTCGCTTGAGCCCGGATAGCTCAGTCGGTAGAGCGTTAGGCTTTTAACCTAACGGTCCAGGGTTCGAGTACCTGTTCGGGCCATTATGTTTTTGAAGAATCATCAATAATTTAAACTTAAGATCATTTCACTTTCAATAAATTTATGTAAATTCTAATTCCAATTATTAAGTGAGTTCACCTCGCTTGAGCCCGGATAGCTCAGTCGGTAGAGCGTTAGGCTTTTAACCTAACGGTCCAGGGTTCGAGTCCCTGTTCGGGCGACTATGTTTTTGAAGAATAATCAATAATTTAAACTTCAGATCATTTAATTTCCAGTAAAATTATTGAAATTCTTATTCCAATTATTACGGGAGTTCACCTCGCTTGAGCCCGGATAGCTCAGTCGGTAGAGCGTTAGGCTTTTAACCTAACGGTCCAGGGTTCGAGTCCCTGTTCGGGCGACTGTGTTTTTGAAGAATCATCAATAATTTAAACTTCAGATCATTTAATTTCCAGTAAAATTATTGAAATTCTAATCCCAATTATTACGGGAGTTCATTTCGTTTCAGCCCGGATAGCTCAGTCGGTAGAGCGTTAGGCTTTTAACCTAACGGTCCAGGGTTCGAGTCCCTGTTCGGGCGACTCTGTTTTTAAAGAATCGTCAATAATTTAAACTTCAGATCATTTCACTTTCAGTAAATTTATGTAAATTCTAATTCCAATTATTACGTGAATTCACCTCGCTTGAGCCCGGATAGCTCAGTCGGTAGAGCGTTAGGCTTTTAACCTAACGGTCCAGGGTTCGAGTACCTGTTCGGGCCATTCTGTTTTTGAAGAATCATCAATAATTTAAAATTCAGATCATTTCACTTTCAATAAATTTATGTAAACTCTAATTCCAATTATTACGGGATTTAACTTCGTTTGAGGCAGGATAGCTCAGTCGGTAGAGCGTTAGGCTTTTAACTTAACGGTCCAGGGTTCGAGTCCCTGTTCGGGCGACTCTGTTTTTGAAGAATCATCAATAATTTAAACTTCAGATCATTTAATTTCCAGTAAAATTATTGAAATTCTAATCCCAATTATTACGGGAGTTCATTTCGTTTCAGCCCGGATAGCTCAGTCGGTAGAGCGTTAGGCTTTTAACCTAAAGGTCCAGGGTTCGAGTCCCTGTTCGGGCGACTCTGTTTTTAAAGAATCGTCAATAATTTAAACTTCAGATCATTTCACTTTCAATAAATTTATGTAAATTCTAATTCCAATTATTACGTGAGTTCACCTCGCTTGAGCCCGGATAGCTCAGTCGGTAGAGCGTTAGGCTTTTAACCTAACGGTCCAGGGTTCGAGTACCTGTTCGGGCCATTCTGTTTTTGAAGAATCATCAATAATTTAAACTTCAGATCATTTCACTTTCAATAAATTTATGTAAACTCTAATTCCAATTATTACGGGATTTACCTTCGTTTGAGACAGGATAGCTCAGTCGGTAGAGCGTTAGGCTTTTAACCTAACGGTCCAGGGTTCGAGTACCTGTTCGGGCCATTATGTTTTTGAAGAATCATCAATAATTTAAACTTAAGATTTATTCACTTTCAATAAATTTATGTAAATTCTAATTCCAATTATTAAATTAGTTCACCTCGCTTGAGCCCGGTTAGCTCAGTCGGTAGAGCGTTAGGCTTTTAACCTAACGGTCCAGGGTTCGAGTACCTGTTCGGGCCATTCTGTTTTTGAAGAATCATCAATAATTTAAAATTCAGATCATTTCACTTTCAATAAATTTATGTAAACTCTAATTCCAATTATTACGGGATTTAACTTCGTTTGAGGCAGGATAGCTCAGTCGGTAGAGCGTTAGGCTTTTAACTTAACGGTCCAGGGTTCGAGTCCCTGTTCGGGCGACTCTGTTTTTGAAGAATCATCAATAATTTAAACTTCAGATCATTTAATTTCCAGTAAAATTATTGAAATTCTAATCCCAATTATTACGGGAGTTCATTTCGCTTCAGCCCGGATAGCTCAGTCGGTAGAGCGTTAGGCTTTTAACCTAAAGGTCCAGGGTTCGAGTCCCTGTTCGGGCGACTCTGTTTTTAAAGAATCGTCAATAATTTAAACTTCAGATCATTTCACTTTCAATAAATTTATGTAAATTCTAATTCCAATTATTACGTGAGTTCACCTCGCTTGAGCCCGGATAGCTCAGTCGGTAGAGCGTTAGGCTTTTAACCTAACGGTCCAGGGTTCGAGTACCTGTTCGGGCCATTCTGTTTTTGAAGAATCATCAATAATTTAAACTTCAGATCATTTCACTTTCAATAAATTTATGTAAACTCTAATTCCAATTATTACGGGATTTACCTTCGTTTGAGACAGGATAGCTCAGTCGGTAGAGCGTTAGGCTTTTAACCTAACGGTCCAGGGTTCGAGTACCTGTTCGGGCCATTATGTTTTTGAAGATTCATCAATAATTTAAACTTAAGATTTATTCACTTTCAATAAATTTATGTAAATTCTAATTCCAATTATTAAATGAGTTCACCTCGCTTGAGCCCGGATAGCTCAGTCGGTAGAGCGTTAGGCTTTTAACCTAACGGTCCAGGGTTCGAGTACCTGTTCGGGCCATTCTGTTTTTGAAGAATCATCAATAATTTAAAATTCAGATCATTTCACTTTCAATAAATTTATGTAAACTCTAATTCCAATTATTACGGGATTTAACTTCGTTTGAGGCAGGATAGCTCAGTCGGTAGAGCGTTAGGCTTTTAACTTAACGGTCCAGGGTTCGAGTCCCTGTTCGGGCGACTCTGTTTTTGAAGAATCATCAATAATTTAAACTTCAGATCATTTAATTTCCAGTAAAATTATTGAAATTCTAATCCCAATTATTTCGGGAGTTCATTTCGTTTCAGCCCGGATAGCTCAGTCGGTAGAGCGTTAGGCTTTTAACCTAAAGGTCCAGGGTTCGAGTCCCTGTTCGGGCGACTCTGTTTTTAAAGAATCGTCAATAATTTAAACTTCAGATCATTTCACTTTCAATAAATTTATGTAAATTCTAATTCCAATTACTACGTGAGTTCACCTCGCTTGAGCCCGGATAGCTCAGTCGGTAGAGCGTTAGGCTTTTAACCTAACGGTCCAGGGTTCGAGTACCTGTTCGGGCCATTCTGTTTTTGAAGAATCATCAATAATTTAAACTTCAGATCATTTCACTTTCAATAAATTTATGTAAACTCTAATTCCAATTATTACGGGATTTACCTTCGTTTGAGACAGGATAGCTCAGTCGGTAGAGCGTTAGGCTTTTAACCTAACGGTCCAGGGTTCGAGTACCTGTTCGGGCCATTATGTTTTTGAAGAATCATCAATAATTTAAACTTAAGATTTATTCACTTTCAATAAATTTATGTAAATTCTAATTCCAATTATTAAATGAGTTCACCTCGCTTGAGCCCGGATAGCTCAGTCGGTAGAGCGTTAGGCTTTTAACCTAACGGTCCAGGGTTCGAGTACCTGTTCGGGCCATTCTGTTTTTGAAGAATCATCAATAATTTAAAATTCAGATCATTTCACTTTCAATAAATTTATGTAAACTCTAATTCCAATTATTACGGGATTTAACTTCGTTTGAGGCAGGATAGCTCAGTCGGTAGAGCGTTAGGCTTTTAACTTAACGGTCCAGGGTTCGAGTCCCTGTTCGGGCGACTCTGTTTTTGAAGAATCATCAATAATTTAAACTTCAGATCATTTAATTTCCAGTAAAATTATTGAAATTCTAATCCCAATTATTACGGGAGTTCATTTCGTTTCAGCCCGGATAGCTCAGTCGGTAGAGCGTTAGGCTTTTAACCTAAAGGTCCAGGGTTCGAGTCCCTGTTCGGGCGACTCTGTTTTTAAAGAATCGTCAATAATTTAAACTTCAGATCATTTCACTTTCAATAAATTTATGTAAATTCTAATTCCAATTATTACGTGAGTTCACCTCGCTTGAGCCCGGATAGCTCAGTCGGTAGAGCGTTAGGCTTTTAACCTAACGGTCCAGGGTTCGAGTACCTGTTCGGGCCATTATGTTTTTGAAGAATCATCAATAATTTAAACTTAAGATCATTTCACTTTCAATAAATTTATGTAAATTCTAATTCCAATTATTAAGTGAGTTCACCTCGCTTGAGCCCGGATAGCTCAGTCGGTAGAGCGTTAGGCTTTTAACCTAACGGTCCAGGGTTCGAGTCCCTGTTCGGGCGACTATGTTTTTGAAGAATAATCAATAATTTAAACTTCAGATCATTTAATTTCCAGTAAAATTATTGAAATTCTTATTCCAATTATTACGGGAGTTCACCTCGCTTGAGCCCGGATAGCTCAGTCGGTAGAGCGTTAGGCTTTTAACCTAACGGTCCAGGGTTCGAGTCCCTGTTCGGGCGACTGTGTTTTTGAAGAATCATCAATAATTTAAACTTCAGATCATTTAATTTCCAGTAAAATTATTGAAATTCTAATCCCAATTATTACGGGAGTTCATTTCGTTTCAGCCCGGATAGCTCAGTCGGTAGAGCGTTAGGCTTTTAACCTAACGGTCCAGGGTTCGAGTCCCTGTTCGGGCGACTCTGTTTTTAAAGAATCGTCAATAATTTAAACTTCAGATCATTTCACTTTCAGTAAATTTATGTAAATTCTAATTCCAATTATTACGTGAATTCACCTCGCTTGAGCCCGGATAGCTCAGTCGGTAGAGCGTTAGGCTTTTAACCTAACGGTCCAGGGTTCGAGTACCTGTTCGGGCCATTCTGTTTTTGAAGAATCATCAATAATTTAAAATTCAGATCATTTCACTTTCAATAAATTTATGTAAACTCTAATTCCAATTATTACGGGATTTAACTTCGTTTGAGGCAGGATAGCTCAGTCGGTAGAGCGTTAGGCTTTTAACTTAACGGTCCAGGGTTCGAGTCCCTGTTCGGGCGACTCTGTTTTTGAAGAATCATCAATAATTTAAACTTCAGATCATTTAATTTCCAGTAAAATTATTGAAATTCTAATCCCAATTATTACGGGAGTTCATTTCGTTTCAGCCCGGATAGCTCAGTCGGTAGAGCGTTAGGCTTTTAACCTAAAGGTCCAGGGTTCGAGTCCCTGTTCGGGCGACTCTGTTTTTAAAGAATCGTCAATAATTTAAACTTCAGATCATTTCACTTTCAATAAATTTATGTAAATTCTAATTCCAATTATTACGTGAGTTCACCTCGCTTGAGCCCGGATAGCTCAGTCGGTAGAGCGTTAGGCTTTTAACCTAACGGTCCAGGGTTCGAGTACCTGTTCGGGCCATTCTGTTTTTGAAGAATCATCAATAATTTAAACTTCAGATCATTTCACTTTCAATAAATTTATGTAAACTCTAATTCCAATTATTACGGGATTTACCTTCGTTTGAGACAGGATAGCTCAGTCGGTAGAGCGTTAGGCTTTTAACCTAACGGTCCAGGGTTCGAGTACCTGTTCGGGCCATTATGTTTTTGAAGAATCATCAATAATTTAAACTTAAGATTTATTCACTTTCAATAAATTTATGTAAATTCTAATTCCAATTATTAAATTAGTTCACCTCGCTTGAGCCCGGTTAGCTCAGTCGGTAGAGCGTTAGGCTTTTAACCTAACGGTCCAGGGTTCGAGTACCTGTTCGGGCCATTCTGTTTTTGAAGAATCATCAATAATTTAAAATTCAGATCATTTCACTTTCAATAAATTTATGTAAACTCTAATTCCAATTATTACGGGATTTAACTTCGTTTGAGGCAGGATAGCTCAGTCGGTAGAGCGTTAGGCTTTTAACTTAACGGTCCAGGGTTCGAGTCCCTGTTCGGGCGACTCTGTTTTTGAAGAATCATCAATAATTTAAACTTCAGATCATTTAATTTCCAGTAAAATTATTGAAATTCTAATCCCAATTATTACGGGAGTTCATTTCGCTTCAGCCCGGATAGCTCAGTCGGTAGAGCGTTAGGCTTTTAACCTAAAGGTCCAGGGTTCGAGTCCCTGTTCGGGCGACTCTGTTTTTAAAGAATCGTCAATAATTTAAACTTCAGATCATTTCACTTTCAATAAATTTATGTAAATTCTAATTCCAATTATTACGTGAGTTCACCTCGCTTGAGCCCGGATAGCTCAGTCGGTAGAGCGTTAGGCTTTTAACCTAACGGTCCAGGGTTCGAGTACCTGTTCGGGCCATTCTGTTTTTGAAGAATCATCAATAATTTAAACTTCAGATCATTTCACTTTCAATAAATTTATGTAAACTCTAATTCCAATTATTACGGGATTTACCTTCGTTTGAGACAGGATAGCTCAGTCGGTAGAGCGTTAGGCTTTTAACCTAACGGTCCAGGGTTCGAGTACCTGTTCGGGCCATTATGTTTTTGAAGATTCATCAATAATTTAAACTTAAGATTTATTCACTTTCAATAAATTTATGTAAATTCTAATTCCAATTATTAAATGAGTTCACCTCGCTTGAGCCCGGATAGCTCAGTCGGTAGAGCGTTAGGCTTTTAACCTAACGGTCCAGGGTTCGAGTACCTGTTCGGGCCATTCTGTTTTTGAAGAATCATCAATAATTTAAAATTCAGATCATTTCACTTTCAATAAATTTATGTAAACTCTAATTCCAATTATTACGGGATTTAACTTCGTTTGAGGCAGGATAGCTCAGTCGGTAGAGCGTTAGGCTTTTAACTTAACGGTCCAGGGTTCGAGTCCCTGTTCGGGCGACTCTGTTTTTGAAGAATCATCAATAATTTAAACTTCAGATCATTTAATTTCCAGTAAAATTATTGAAATTCTAATCCCAATTATTTCGGGAGTTCATTTCGTTTCAGCCCGGATAGCTCAGTCGGTAGAGCGTTAGGCTTTTAACCTAAAGGTCCAGGGTTCGAGTCCCTGTTCGGGCGACTCTGTTTTTAAAGAATCGTCAATAATTTAAACTTCAGATCATTTCACTTTCAATAAATTTATGTAAATTCTAATTCCAATTACTACGTGAGTTCACCTCGCTTGAGCCCGGATAGCTCAGTCGGTAGAGCGTTAGGCTTTTAACCTAACGGTCCAGGGTTCGAGTACCTGTTCGGGCCATTCTGTTTTTGAAGAATCATCAATAATTTAAACTTCAGATCATTTCACTTTCAATAAATTTATGTAAACTCTAATTCCAATTATTACGGGATTTACCTTCGTTTGAGACAGGATAGCTCAGTCGGTAGAGCGTTAGGCTTTTAACCTAACGGTCCAGGGTTCGAGTACCTGTTCGGGCCATTATGTTTTTGAAGAATCATCAATAATTTAAACTTAAGATTTATTCACTTTCAATAAATTTATGTAAATTCTAATTCCAATTATTAAATGAGTTCACCTCGCTTGAGCCCGGATAGCTCAGTCGGTAGAGCGTTAGGCTTTTAACCTAACGGTCCAGGGTTCGAGTACCTGTTCGGGCCATTCTGTTTTTGAAGAATCATCAATAATTTAAAATTCAGATCATTTCACTTTCAATAAATTTATGTAAACTCTAATTCCAATTATTACGGGATTTAACTTCGTTTGAGGCAGGATAGCTCAGTCGGTAGAGCGTTAGGCTTTTAACTTAACGGTCCAGGGTTCGAGTCCCTGTTCGGGCGACTCTGTTTTTGAAGAATCATCAATAATTTAAACTTCAGATCATTTAATTTCCAGTAAAATTATTGAAATTCTAATCCCAATTATTACGGGAGTTCATTTCGTTTCAGCCCGGATAGCTCAGTCGGTAGAGCGTTAGGCTTTTAACCTAAAGGTCCAGGGTTCGAGTCCCTGTTCGGGCGACTCTGTTTTTAAAGAATCGTCAATAATTTAAACTTCAGATCATTTCACTTTCAATAAATTTATGTAAATTCTAATTCCAATTATTACGTGAGTTCACCTCGCTTGAGCCCGGATAGCTCAGTCGGTAGAGCGTTAGGCTTTTAACCTAACGGTCCAGGGTTCGAGTACCTGTTCGGGCCATTATGTTTTTGAAGAATCATCAATAATTTAAACTTAAGATCATTTCACTTTCAATAAATTTATGTAAATTCTAATTCCAATTATTAAGTGAGTTCACCTCGCTTGAGCCCGGATAGCTCAGTCGGTAGAGCGTTAGGCTTTTAACCTAACGGTCCAGGGTTCGAGTCCCTGTTCGGGCGACTATGTTTTTGAAGAATAATCAATAATTTAAACTTCAGATCATTTAATTTCCAGTAAAATTATTGAAATTCTTATTCCAATTATTACGGGAGTTCACCTCGCTTGAGCCCGGTTAGCTCAGTCGGTAGAGCGTTAGGCTTTTAACCTAACGGTCCAGGGTTCGAGACCCTGTTCGGGCGACTGTGTTTTTGAAGAATCATCAATAATTTAAACTTCAGATCATTTAATTTCCAGTAAAATTATTGAAATTCTAATCCCAATTATTACGGGAGTTCATTTCGTTTCAGCCCGGATAGCTCAGTCGGTAGAGCGTTAGGCTTTTAACCTAACGGTCCAGGGTTCGAGTCCCTGTTCGGGCGACTCTGTTTTTAAAGAATCGTCAATAATTTAAACTTCAGATCATTTCACTTTCAGTAAATTTATGTAAATTCTAATTCCAATTATTACGTGAGTTCACCTCGCTTGAGCCCGGATAGCTCAGTCGGTAGAGCGTTAGGCTTTTAACCTAACGGTCCAGGGTTCGAGTACCTGTTCGGGCCATTATGTTTTTGAAGAATAATCAATAATTTAAACTTAAGATCATTTCACTTTCAATAAATTTATGTAAATTCTAATTCCAATTATTAAGTGAGTTCACCTCGCTTGAGCCCGGATAGCTCAGTCGGTAGAGCGTTAGGCTTTTAACCTAACGGTCCAGGGTTCGAGTACCTGTTCGGGCCATTATGTTTTTGAAGAATCATCAATAATTTAAACTTAAGATCATTTCACTTTCAATAAATTTATGTAAATTCTAATTCCAATTATTAAGTGAGTTCACCTCGCTTGAGCCCGGATAGCTCAGTCGGTAGAGCGTTAGGCTTTTAACCTAACGGTCCAGGGTTCGAGTCCCTGTTCGGGCGACTATGTTTTTGAAGAATAATCAATAATTTAAACTTCAGATCATTTAATTTCCAGTAAAATGATTGAAATTCTTATTCCAATTATTACGGGAGTTCACCTCGCTTGAGCCCGGATAGCTCAGTCGGTAGAGCGTTAGGCTTTTAACCTAACGGTCCAGGGTTCGAGTCCCTGTTCGGGCGACTGTGTTTTTGAAGAATCATCAATAATTTAAACTTCAGATCATTTAATTTCCAGTAAAATTATTGAAATTCTAATCCCAATTATTACGGGAGTTCATTTCGTTTCAGCCCGGATAGCTCAGTCGGTAGAGCGTTAGGCTTTTAACCTAACGGTCCAGGGTTCGAGTCCCTGTTCGGGCGACTCTGTTTTTAAAGAATCGTCAATAATTTAAACTTCAGATCATTTCACTTTCAGTAAATTTATGTAAATTCTAATTCCAATTATTACGTGAATTCACCTCGCTTGAGCCCGGATAGCTCAGTCGGTAGAGCGTTAGGCTTTTAACCTAACGGTCCAGGGTTCGAGTACCTGTTCGGGCCATTCTGTTTTTGAAGAATCATCAATAATTTAAAATTCAGATCATTTCACTTTCAATAAATTTATGTAAACTCTAATTCCAATTATTACGGGATTTAACTTCGTTTGAGGCAGGATAGCTCAGTCGGTAGAGCGTTAGGCTTTTAACTTAACGGTCCAGGGTTCGAGTCCCTGTTCGGGCGACTCTGTTTTTGAAGAATCATCAATAATTTAAACTTCAGATCATTTAATTTCCAGTAAAATTATTGAAATTCTAATCCCAATTATTACGGGAGTTCATTTCGTTTCAGCCCGGATAGCTCAGTCGGTAGAGCGTTAGGCTTTTAACCTAAAGGTCCAGGGTTCGAGTCCCTGTTCGGGCGACTCTGTTTTTAAAGAATCGTCAATAATTTAAACTTCAGATCATTTCACTTTCAATAAATTTATGTAAATTCTAATTCCAATTATTACGTGAGTTCACCTCGCTTGAGCCCGGATAGCTCAGTCGGTAGAGCGTTAGGCTTTTAACCTAACGGTCCAGGGTTCGAGTACCTGTTCGGGCCATTCTGTTTTTGAAGAATCATCAATAATTTAAACTTCAGATCATTTCACTTTCAATAAATTTATGTAAACTCTAATTCCAATTATTACGGGATTTACCTTCGTTTGAGACAGGATAGCTCAGTCGGTAGAGCGTTAGGCTTTTAACCTAACGGTCCAGGGTTCGAGTACCTGTTCGGGCCATTATGTTTTTGAAGAATCATCAATAATTTAAAATTAAGATTTATTCACTTTCAATAAATTTATGTAAATTCTAATTCCAATTATTAAATGAGTTCACCTCGCTTGAGCCCGGATAGCTCAGTCGGTAGAGCGTTAGGCTTTTAACCTAACGGTCCAGGGTTCGAGTCCCTGTTCGGGCGACTATATTTTTGAAGAATCATCAATAATTTAAACTTCAGATCATTTAATTTCCAGTAAAATTATTGAAATTCTTATTCCAATTATTACGGGAGTTCACCTCGCTTGAGCCCGGATAGCTCAGTCGGTAGAGCGTTAGGCTTTTAACCTAACGGTCCAGGGTTCGAGTCCCTGTTCGGGCGACTGTGTTTTTGAAGAATCATCAATAATTTAAACTTCAGATCATTTAATTTCCAGTAAAATTATTGAAATTCTAATCCCAATTATTACGGGAGTTCATTTCGTTTCAGCCCGGATAGCTCAGTCGGTAGAGCGTTAGGCTTTTAACCTAACGGTCCAGGGTTCGAGTACCTGTTCGGGCCATTATGTTTTTGAAGAATCATCAATAATTTAAACTTAAGATCATTTCACTTTCAATAAATTTATGTAAATTCTAATTCCAATTATTAAGTGAGTTCACCTCGCTTGAGCCCGGATAGCTCAGTCGGTAGAGCGTTAGGCTTTTAACCTAACGGTCCAGGGTTCGAGTACCTGTTCGGGCCATTATGTTTTTGAAGAATCATCAATAATTTAAACTTAAGATCATTTCACTTTCAATAAATTTATGTAAATTCTAATTCCAATTATTAAGTGAGTTCACCTCGCTTGAGCCCGGATAGCTCAGTCGGTAGAGCGTTAGGCTTTTAACCTAACGGTCCAGGGTTCGAGTCCCTGTTCGGGCGACTATGTTTTTGAAGAATAATCAATAATTTAAACTTCAGATCATTTAATTTCCAGTAAAATTATTGAAATTCTTATTCCAATTATTACGGGAGTTCACCTCGCTTGAGCCCGGTTAGCTCAGTCGGTAGAGCGTTAGGCTTTTAACCTAACGGTCCAGGGTTCGAGTCCCTGTTCGGGCGACTGTGTTTTTGAAGAATTATCAATAATTTAAACTTCAGATCATTTAATTTCCAGTAAAATTATTGAAATTCTAATCCCAATTATTACGGGAGTTCATTTCGTTTCAGCCCGGATAGCTCAGTCGGTAGAGCGTTAGACTTTTAACCTAACGGTCCAGGGTTCGAGTCCCTCTTCGGGCGACTCTGTTTTTAAAGAATCGTCAATAATTTAAACTTCAGATCATTTCACTTTCAATAAATTTATGTAAATTCTAATTCCAATTATTACGTGAGTTCACCTCGCTTGAGCCCGGATAGCTCAGTCGGTAGAGCGTTAGGCTTTTAACCTAACGGTCCAGGGTTCGATTCCCTGTTCGGGCGACTGTGTTTTTGAAGAATCATCAATAATTTGAACTTCAGATCATTTAATTTCCAGTAAAATTATTGAAATTCTAATCCCAATTATTACGGGAGTTCATTTCGTTTCAGCTCGGATAGCTCAGTCGGTAGAGCGTTAGGCTTCAAACCACGGTCCAGGGTTCGACTCCTTGTTCGGGCGACTGTGTTTTTGAAGAATCATCAATAATTTAAACTTCAGATCATTTAATTTCCAGTAAAATTATTGAAATTCTAATCCCAATTATTACGGGAGTTCATTTCGTTTCAGCCCGGATAGCTCAGTCGGTAGAGCGTTAGGCTTTTAACCTAACGGTCCAGGGTTCGAGTCCCTGTTCGGGCGACTCTGTTTTTAAAGAATCGTCAATAATTTAAACTTCAGATCATTTCACTTTCAGTAAATTTATGTAAATTCTAATTCCAATTATTAAGTGAGTTCACCTCGCTTGAGCCCGGATAGCTCAGTCGGTAGAGCGTTAGGCTTTTAACCTAACGGTCCAGGGTTCGAGTACCTGTTCGGGCCATTATGTTTTTGAAGAATCATCAATAATTTAAACTTAAGATCATTTCACTTTCAATAAATTTATGTAAATTCTAATTCCAATTATTAAGTGAGTTCACCTCGCTTGAGCCCGGATAGCTCAGTCGGTAGAGCGTTAGGCTTTTAACCTAACGGTCCAGGGTTCGAGTACCTGTTCGGGCCATTATGTTTTTGAAGAATCATCAATAATTTAAACTTAAGATCATTTCACTTTCAATAAATTTATGTAAATTCTAATTCCAATTATTAAGTGAGTTCACCTCGCTTGAGCCCGGATAGCTCAGTCGGTAGAGCGTTAGGCTTTTAACCTAACGGTCCAGGGTTCGAGTCCCTGTTCGGGCGACTATGTTTTTGAAGAATAATCAATAATTTAAACTTCAGATCATTTAATTTCCAGTAAAATTATTGAAATTCTTATTCCAATTATTACGGGAGTTCACCTCGCTTGAGCCCGGATAGCTCAGTCGGTAGAGCGCTAGGCTTTTAACCTAACGGTCCAGGGTTCGAGTCCCTGTTCGGGCGACTGTGTTTTTGAAGAATCATCAATAATTTAAACTTCAGATCATTTAATTTCCAGTAAAATTATTGAAATTCTAATCCCAATTATTACGGGAGTTCATTTCGTTTCAGCCCGGATAGCTCAGTCGGTAGAGCGTTAGGCTTTTAACCTAAAGGTCCAGGGTTCGAGTCCCTGTTCGGGCGACTCTGTTTTTAAAGAATCGTCAATAATTTAAACTTCAGATCATTTCACTTTCAATAAATTTATGTAAATTCTAATTCCAATTATTACGTGAGTTCACCTCGCTTGAGCCCGGATAGCTCAGTCGGTAGAGCGTTAGGCTTTTAACCTAACGTTCCAGGGTTCGAGTCCCTGTTCGGGCGACTCTGTTTTTGAAGAATCATCAATAATTTTAACTTCAGATCATTTAATTTCCAGTAAAATTATTGAAATTCTAATCCCAATTATTACGGGAGTTCATTTCGTTTCAGCTCGGATAGCTCAGTCGGTAGAGCGTTAGGCTTCAAACCACGGTCCAGGGTTCGACTCCTTGTTCGGGCGACTCTTTTTTTAAAGAATCATCAATAATTTAAACTTCAGATCATTTAATTTCCAGTAAAATTATTGAAATTCTTATTCCAATTATTACGGGAGTTCACCTCGCTTGAGCCCGGATAGCTCAGTCGGTAGAGCGTTAGGCTTTTAACCTAACGGTCCAGGGTTCGAGTCCCTGTTCGGGCGACTGTGTTTTTGAAGAATCATCAATAATTTAAACTTCAGATCATTTAATTTCCAGTAAAATTATTGAAATTCTAATCCCAATTATTACGGGAGTTCATTTCGTTTCAGCCCGGATAGCTCCGTCGGTAGAGCGTTAGGCTTTTAACCTAACGGTCCAGGGTTCGAGTACCTGTTCGGGCCATTATGTTTTTGAAGAATCATCAATAATTTAAACTTAAGATCATTTCACTTTCAATAAATTTATGTAAATTCTAATTCCAATTATTAAGTGAGTTCACCTCGCTTGAGCCCGGATAGCTCAGTCGGTAGAGCGTTAGGCTTTTAACCTAACGGTCCAGGGTTCGAGTACCTGTTCGGGCCATTCTGTTTTTGAAGAATCATCAATAATTTAAACTTCAGATCATTTCACTTTCAATAAATTTATGTAAACTCTAATTCCAATTATTACGGGATTTACCTTCGTTTGAGACAGGATAGCTCAGTCGGTAGAGCGTTAGGCTTTTAACCTAACGGTCCAGGGTTCGAGTACCTGTTCGGGCCATTATGTTTTTGAAGAATCATCAATAATTTAAACTTAAGATTTATTCACTTTCAATAAATTTATGTAAATTCTAATTCCAATTATTAAATGAGTTCACCTCGCTTGAGCCCGGATAGCTCAGTCGGTAGAGCGTTAGGCTTTTAACCTAACGGTCCAGGGTTCGAGTCCCTGTTCGGGCGACTATATTTTTGAAGAATCATCAATAATTTAAACTTCAGATCATTTAATTTCCAGTAAAATTATTGAAATTCTTATTCCAATTATTACGGGAGTTCACCTCGCTTGAGCCCGGATAGCTCAGTCGGTAGAGCGTTAGGCTTTTAACCTAACGGTCCAGGGTTCGAGTCCCTGTTCGGGCGACTGTGTTTTTGAAGAATCATCAATAATTTAAACTTCAGATCATTTAATTTCCAGTAAAATTATTGAAATTCTAATCCCAATTATTACGGGAGTTCATTTCGTTTCAGCCCGGATAGCTCAGTCGGTAGAGCGTTAGGCTTTTAACCTAACGGTCCAGGGTTCGAGTACCTGTTCGGGCCATTATGTTTTTGAAGAATCATCAATAATTTAAACTTCAGATCATTTCACTTTCAATAAATTTATGTAAACTCTAATTCCAATTATTACGGGATTTACCTTCGTTTGAGACAGGATAGCTCAGTCGGTAGAGCGTTAGGCTTTTAACCTAACGTTCCAGGGTTCGAGTCCCTGTTCGGGCGACTCTGTTTTTGAAGAATCATCAATAATTTAAACTTCAGATCATTTAATTTCCAGTAAAATTATTGAAATTCTAATCCCAATTATTACGGGAGTTCATTTCGTTTCAGCTCGGATAGCTCAGTCGGTAGAGCGTTAGGCTTCAAACCACGGTCCAGGGTTCGACTCCTTGTTCGGGCGACTCTTTTTTAAAGAATCATCAATAATTTAAACTTCAGATCATTTAATTTCCAGTAAAATTATTGAAATTCTTATTCCAATTATTACGGGAGTTCACCTCGCTTGAGCCCGGATAGCTCAGTCGGTAGAGCGTTAGGCTTTTAACCTAACGGTCCAGGGTTCGAGTCCCTGTTCGGGCGACTGTGTTTTTGAAGAATCATCAATAATTTAAACTTCAGATCATTTAATTTCCAGTAAAATTATTGAAATTCTAATCCCAATTATTACGGGAGTTCATTTCGTTTCAGCCCGGATAGCTCAGTCGGTAGAGCGTTAGGCTTTTAACCTAACGGTCCAGGGTTCGAGTACCTGTTCGGGCCATTATGTTTTTGAAGAATCATCAATAATTTAAACTTAAGATCATTTCACTTTCAATAAATTTATGTAAATTCTAATTCCAATTATTAAGTGAGTTCACCTCGCTTGAGCCCGGATAGCTCAGTCGGTAGAGCGTTAGGCTTTTAACCTAACGGTCCAGGGTTCGAGTACCTGTTCGGGCCATTATGTTTTTGAAGAATCATCAATAATTTAAACTTAAGATCATTTCACTTTCAATAAATTTATGTAAATTCTAATTCCAATTATTAAGTGAGTTCACCTCGCTTGAGCCCGGATAGCTCAGTCGGTAGAGCGTTAGGCTTTTAACCTAACGGTCCAGGGTTCGAGTCCCTGTTCGGGCGACTATGTTTTTGAAGAATAATCAATAATTTAAACTTCAGATCATTTAATTTCCAGTAAAATTATTGAAATTCTTATTCCAATTATTACGGGAGTTCACCTCGCTTGAGCCCGGTTAGCTCAGTCGGTAGAGCGTTAGGCTTTTAACCTAACGGTCCAGGGTTCGAATCCCTGTTCGGGCGACTGTGTTTTTGAAGAATCATCAATAATTTAAACTTCAGATCATTTAATTTCCAGTAAAATTATTGAAATTCTAATCCCAATTATTACGGGAGTTCATTTCGTTTCAGCCCGGATAGCTCAGTCGGTAGAGCGTTAGACTTTTAACCTAACGGTCCAGGGTTCGAGTCCCTCTTCGGGCGACTCTGTTTTTAAAGAATCGTCAATAATTTAAACTTCAGATCATTTCACTTTCAATAAATTTATGTAAATTCTAATTCCAATTATTACGTGAGTTCACCTCGCTTGAGCCCGGATAGCTCAGTCGGTAGAGCGTTAGGCTTTTAACCTAACGGTCCAGGGTTCGATTCCCTGTTCGGGCGACTGTGTTTTTGAAGAATCATCAATAATTTGAACTTCAGATCATTTAATTTCCAGTAAAATTATTGAAATTCTAATCCCAATTATTACGGGAGTTCATTTCGTTTCAGCTCGGATAGCTCAGTCGGTAGAGCGTTAGGCTTCAAACCACGGTCCAGGGTTCGACTCCTTGTTCGGGCGACTGTGTTTTTGAAGAATCATCAATAATTTAAACTTCAGATCATTTAATTTCCAGTAAAATTATTGAAATTCTAATCCCAATTATTACGTGAGTTCACCTCGCTTGAGCCCGGATAGCTCAGTCGGTAGAGCGTTAGGCTTTTAAGCTAACGGTCCAGGGTTCGAGTACCAGTTCGGGCCATTATGTTTTTGAAGAATCATCAATAATTTAAACTTAAGATCATTTCACTTTCAATAAATTTATGTAAATTCTAATTCCAATTATTAAGTGAGTTCACCTCGCTTGAGCCCGGATAGCTCAGTCGGTAGAGCGTTAGGCTTTTAACCTAACGGTCCAGGGTTCGAGTCCCTGTTCGGGCGACTATGTTTTTGAAGAATAATCAATAATTTAAACTTCAGATCATTTAATTTCCAGTAAAATTATTGAAATTCTTATTCCAATTATTACGGGAGTTCACCTCGCTTGAGCCCGGATAGCTCAGTCGGTAGAGCGTTAGGCTTTTAACCTAACGGTCCAGGGTTCGAGTCCCTGTTCGGGCGACTGTGTTTTTGAAGAATCATCAATAATTTAAACTTCAGATCATTTAATTTCCAGTAAAATTATTGAAATTCTAATCCCAATTATTACGGGAGTTCATTTCGTTTCAGCCCGGATAGCTCAGTCGGTAGAGCGTTAGGCTTTTAACCTAACGGTCCAGGGTTCGAGTCCCTGTTCGGGCGACTCTGTTTTTAAAGAATCGTCAATAATTTAAACTTCAGATCATTTCACTTTCAGTAAATTTATGTAAATTCTAATTCCAATTATTACGTGAATTCACCTCGCTTGAGCCCGGATAGCTCAGTCGGTAGAGCGTTAGGCTTTTAACCTAACGGTCCAGGGTTCGAGTATCTGTTCGGGCCATTCTGTTTTTGAAGAATCATCAATAATTTAAAATTCAGATCATTTCACTTTCAATAAATTTATGTAAACTCTAATTCCAATTATTACGGGATTTAACTTCGTTTGAGGCAGGATAGCTCAGTCGGTAGAGCGTTAGGCTTTTAACTTAACGGTCCAGGGTTCGAGTCCCTGTTCGGGCGACTCTGTTTTTGAAGAATCATCAATAATTTAAACTTCAGATCATTTAATTTCCAGTAAAATTATTGAAATTCTAATCCCAATTATTACGGGAGTTCATTTCGTTTCAGATCGGATAGCTCAGTCGGTAGAGCGTTAGGCTTCAAACCACGGTCCAGGGTTCGACTCCTTGTTCGGGCGACTCTTTTTTTAAAGAATCATCAATAATTTAAACTTCAGATCATTTAATTTCCAGTAAAATTATTGAAATTCTAATCCCAATTATTACGGGAGTTCATTTCGTTTCAGCCCGGATAGCTCAGTCGGTAGAGCGTTAGGCTTTTAACCTAACGGTCCAGGGTTCGAGTCCCTCTTCGGGCGACTCTGTTTTTAAAGAATCGTCAATAATTTAAACTTCAGATCATTTCACTTTCAATAAATTTATGTAAATTCTAATTCCAATTATTACGTGAGTTCACCTCGCTTGAGCCCGGATAGCTCAGTCGGTAGATCGTTAGGCTTTTAACCTAACGGTCCAGGGTTCGAGTACCTGTTCGGGCCAATATGTTTTTGAAGAATCATCAATAATTTAAACTTAAGATCATATCACTTTCAATAAATTTATGTAAATTCTAATTCCAATTATTAAGTGAGTTCACCTCGCTTGAGCCCGGATAGCTCAGTCGGTAGAGCGTTAGGCTTTTAACCTAACGGTCCAGGGTTCGAGTACCTGTTCGGGCCATTATGTTTTTGAAGAATCATCAATAATTTAAACTTAAGATTAATTCACTTTCAATAAATTTATGTAAATTCTAATTCCAATTATTAAGTGAGTTCACCTCGCTTGAGCCCGGATAGCTCAGTCGGTAGAGCGTTAGGCTTTTAACCTAACGGTCCAGGGTTCGAGTACCAGTTCGGGCCGTTATGTTTTTGAAGAATCATCAATAATTTAAACTTAAGATCATTTCACTTTCAATAAATTTATGTAAATTCTAATTCCAATTATTAAGTGAGTTCACCTCGCTTGAGCCCGGATAGCTCAGTCGGTAGAGCGTTAGGCTTTTAACCTAACGGTCCAGGGTTCGAGTCCCTGTTCGGGCGACTCTGTTTTTGAAGAATCAACAATAATTTAAACTTCAGATCATTTAATTTCCAGTAAAATTATTGAAATTCTAATCCCAATTATTACGGGAGTTCATTTCGTTTCAGCTCGGATAGCTCAGTCGGTAGAGCGTTAGGCTTCAAACCACGGTCCAGGGTTCGACTCCTTGTTCGGGCCATTCTGTTTTTGAAGAATCATCAATAATTTAAACTTCAGATCATTTAATTTCCAGTAAAATTATTGAAATTCTTATTCCATTTATTACGGGAGTTCACCTCGCTTGAGCCCGGATAGCTCAGTCGGTAGAGCGTTAGGCTTTTAACCTAACGGTCCAGGGTTCGAGTCCCTGTTCGGGCGACTGTGTTTTTGAAGAATCATCAATAATTTAAACTTCAGATCATTTAATTTCCAGTAAAATTATTGAAATTCTAATCCCAATTATTACGGGAGTTCACTTCGTTTCAGCTCGGATAGCTCAGTCGGTAGAGCGTTAGGCTTCAAACCACGGTCCAGGGTTTGACTCCTTGTTCGGGCGACTGTGTTTTTGAAGAATCATCAATAATTTAAACTTCAGATCATTTAATTTCCAGTAAAATTATTGAAATTCTAATCCCAATTATTACGGGAGTTCATTTCGTTTCAGCCCGGATAGCTCAGTCGGTAGAGCGTTAGGCTTTTAACCTAACGGTCCAGGGTTCGAGTCCCTGTTCGGGCGACTCTGTTTTTAAAGAATCGTCAATAATTTAAACTTCACATCATTTCACTTTCAATAAATTTATGTAAATTCTAATTCCAATTATTACGTGAGTTCACCTCGCTTGAGCCCGGATAGCTCAGTCGGTAGAGCGTTAGGCTTTTAACCTAACGGTCCAGGGTTCGAGTACCTGTTCGGGCCATTCTGTTTTTGAAGAATCATCAATAATTTAAACTTCAGATCATTTCACTTTCAATAAATTTATGTAAACTCTAATTCCAATTATTACGGGATTTACCTTCGTTTGAGACAGGATAGCTCAGTCGGTAGAGCTTTAGGCTTTTATCCTAACGTTCCAGGGTTCGAGTCCCTGTTCGGGCGACTCTGTTTTTAAAGAATCATCAATAATTTAAACTTCAGATCATTTAATTTCCAGTAAAATTATTGAAATTCTAATCCCAATTATTACGGGAGTTCATTTCGTTTCAGCCCGGATAGCTCAGTCGGTAGAGCGTTAGGCTTTTAACCTAACGGTCCAGGGTTCGAGTCCCTCTTCGGGCGACTCTGTTTTTAAAGAATCGTCAATAATTTAAACTTCAGATCATTTCACTTTCAATAAATTTATGTAAATTCTAATTCCAATTATTACGTGAGTTCACCTCGCTTGAGCCCGGATAGCTCAGTCGGTAGAGCGTTAGGCTTTTAAGCTAACGGTCCAGGGTTCGAGTACCAGTTCGGGCCATTATGTTTATGAAGAATCATCAATAATTTAAACTTAAGATCATTTCACTTTCAATAAATTTATGTAAATTCTAATTCCAATTATTAAGTGAGTTCACCTCGCTTGAGCCCGGATAGCTCAGTCGGTAGAGCGTTAGGCTTTTAACCTAACGGTCCAGGGTTCGAGTCCCTGTTCGGGCGACTGTGTTTTTGAAGAATCATCAATAATTTAAACTTCAGATCATTTAATTTCCAGTAAAATTATTGAAATTCTAATCCCAATTATTACGGGAGTTCATTTCGTTTCAGCTCGGATAGCTCAGTCGGTAGAGCGTTAGGCTTCAAACCACGGTCCAGGGTTTGACTCCTTGTTCGGGCGACTGTGTTTTTGAAGAATCATCAATAATTTAAACTTCAGATCATTTAATTTCCAGTAAAATTATTGAAATTCTAATCCCAATTATTACGGGAGTTCATTTCGTTTCAGCCCGGATAGCTCAGTCGGTAGAGCGTTAGGCTTTTAACCTAACGGTCCAGGGTTCGAGTCCCTGTTCGGGCGACTCTGTTTTTAAAGAATCGTCAATAATTTAAACTTCAGATCATTTCACTTTCAATAAATTTATGTAAATTCTAATTCCAATTATTACGTGAGTTCACCTCGCTTGAGCCCGGATAGCTCAGTCGGTAGAGCGTTAGGCTTTTAACCTAACGGTCCAGGGTTCGAGTACCTGTTCGGGCCATTCTGTTTTTGAAGAATCATCAATAATTTAAACTTCAGATCATTTCACTTTCAATAAATTTATGTAAACTCTAATTCCAATAATTACGGGAGTTCACCTCGCTTGAGCCCGGATAGCTCAGTCGGTAGAGCGTTAGGCTTTTAACCTAACGGTCCAGGGTTCGAGTACCTGTTCGGGCCATTCTGTTTTTGAAGAATCATCAATAATTTAAACTTCAGATCATTTAATTTCCAGTAAAATTATTGAAATTCTAATCCCAATTATTACGGGAGTTCATTTCGTTTCAGCCCGGATAGCTCAGTCGGTAGAGCGTTAGGCTTTTAACCTAACGGTCCAGGGTTCGAGTCCCTCTTCGGGCGACTCTGTTTTTAAAGAATCGTCAATAATTTAAACTTCAGATCATTTCACTTTCAATAAATTTATGTAAATTCTAATTCCAATTATTACGTGAGTTCACCTCGCTTGAGCCCGGATAGCTCAGTCGGTAGAGCGTTAGACTTTTAAGCTAACGGTCCAGGGTTCAAGTACCAGTTCGGGCCATTATGTTTTTGAAGAATCATCAATAATTTAAACTTAAGATCATTTCACTTTCAATAAATTTATGTAAATTCTAATTCCAATTATTAAGTGAGTTCACCTCGCTTGAGCCCGGATAGCTCAGTCGGTAGAGCGTTAGGCTTTTAACCTAACGGTCCAGGGTTCGAGTCCCTGTTCGGGCGACTCTGTTTTTGAAGAATCATCAATAATTTAATTTTCAGATCATTTAATTTCCAGTAAAATTATTGAAATTCTTATTCCAATTATTACGGGAGTTCACCTCGCTTGAGCCCGGATAGCTCAGTCGGTAGAGCGTTAGGCTTTTAACCTAACGGTCCAGGGTTCGAGTCCCTGTTCGGGCGACTGTGTTTTTGAAGAATCATCAATAATTTAAACTTCAGATCATTTAATTTCCAGTAAAATTATTGAAATTCTAATCCCAATTATTACGGGAGTTCATTTTGTTTCAGCTCGGATAGCTCAGTCGGTAGAGCGTTAGGCTTCAAACCACGGTCCAGGGTTTGACTCCTTGTTCGGGCGACTGTGTTTTTGAAGAATCATCAATAATTTAAACTTCAGATCATTTAATTTCCAGTAAAATTATTGAAATTCTAATCCCAATTATTACGGGAGTTCATTTCGTTTCAGCCCGGATAGCTCAGTCGGTAGAGCGTTAGGCTTTTAACCTAACGGTCCAGGGTTCGAGTCCCTGTTCGGGTGACTCTGTTTTAAAGAATCGTCAATAATTTAAACTTCAGATCATTTCACTTTCAATAAATTTATGTAAATTCTAATTCCAATTATTACGTGAGTTCACCTCGCTTGAGCCCGGATAGCTCAGTCGGTAGAGCGTTAGGCTTTTAACCTAACGGTCCAGGGTTCGAGTACCTGTTCGGGCCATTCTGTTTTTGAAGAATCATCAATAATTTAAACTTCAGATCATTTCACTTTCAATAAATTTATGTAAATTCTAATTCCAATTATTAAGTGAGTTCACCTCGCTTGAGCCCGGATAGCTCAGTCGGTAGAGCGTTAGGCTTTTAACCTAACGGTCCAGGGTTCGAGTCCCTGTTCGGGCGACTGTGTTTTTGAAGAATCATCAATAATTTAAACTTCAGATCATTTAATTTCCAGTAAAATTATTGAAATTCTAATCCCAATTATTACGGGAGTTCATTTTGTTTCAGCTCGGATAGCTCAGTCGGTAGAGCGTTAGGCTTCAAACCACGGTCCAGGGTTTGACTCCTTGTTCGGGCGACTGTGTTTTTGAAGAATCATCAATAATTTAAACTTCAGATCATTTAATTTCCAGTAAAATTATTGAAATTCTAATCCCAATTATTACGGGAGTTCATTTCGTTTCAGCCCGGATAGCTCAGTCGGTAGAGCGTTAGGCTTTTAACCTAACGGTCCAGGGTTCGAGTCCCTCTTCGGGCGACTCTGTTTTTAAAGAATCGTCAATAATTTAAACTTCAGATCATTTCACTTTCAATAAATTTATGTAAATTCTAATTCCAATTATTACGTGAGTTCACCTCGCTTGAGCCCGGATAGCTCAGTCGGTAGAGCGTTAGGCTTTTAAGCTAACGGTCCAGGGTTCGAGTACCAGTTCGGGCCATTATGTTTATGAAGAATCATCAATAATTTAAACTTAAGATCATTTCACTTTCAATAAATTTATGTAAATTCTAATTCCAATTATTAAGTGAGTTCACCTCGCTTGAGCCCGGATAGCTCAGTCGGTAGAGCGTTAGGCTTTTAACCTAACGGTCCAGGGTTCGAGTCCCTGTTCGGGCGACTGTGTTTTTGAAGAATCATCAATAATTTAAACTTCAGATCATTTAATTTCCAGTAAAATTATTGAAATTCTAATCCCAATTATTACGGGAGTTCATTTCGTTTCAGCTCGGATAGCTCAGTCGGTAGAGCGTTAGGCTTCAAACCACGGTCCAGGGTTTGACTCCTTGTTCGGGCGACTGTGTTTTTGAAGAATCATCAATAATTTAAACTTCAGATCATTTAATTTCCAGTAAAATTATTGAAATTCTAATCCCAATTATTACGGGAGTTCATTTCGTTTCAGCCCGGATAGCTCAGTCGGTAGAGCGTTAGGCTTTTAACCTAACGGTCCAGGGTTCGAGTCCCTGTTCGGGCGACTCTGTTTTTAAAGAATCGTCAATAATTTAAACTTCAGATCATTTCACTTTCAATAAATTTATGTAAATTCTAATTCCAATTATTACGTGAGTTCACCTCGCTTGAGCCCGGATAGCTCAGTCGGTAGAGCGTTAGGCTTTTAACCTAACGGTCCAGGGTTCGAGTACCTGTTCGGGCCATTCTGTTTTTGAAGAATCATCAATAATTTAAACTTCAGATCATTTCACTTTCAATAAATTTATGTAAACTCTAATTCCAATAATTACGGGAGTTCACCTCGCTTGAGCCCGGATAGCTCAGTCGGTAGAGCGTTAGGCTTTTAACCTAACGGTCCAGGGTTCGAGTACCTGTTCGGGCCATTCTGTTTTTGAAGAATCATCAATAATTTAAACTTCAGATCATTTAATTTCCAGTAAAATTATTGAAATTCTAATCCCAATTATTACGGGAGTTCATTTCGTTTCAGCCCGGATAGCTCAGTCGGTAGAGCGTTAGGCTTTTAACCTAACGTTCCAGGGTTCGAGTCCCTCTTCGGGCGACTCTGTTTTTAAAGAATCGTCAATAATTTAAACTTCAGATCATTTCACTTTCAATAAATTTATGTAAATTCTAATTCCAATTATTACGTGAGTTCACCTCGCTTGAGCCCGGATAGCTCAGTCGGTAGAGCGTTAGACTTTTAAGCTAACGGTCCAGGGTTCAAGTACCAGTTCGGGCCATTATGTTTTTGAAGAATCATCAATAATTTAAACTTAAGATCATTTCACTTTCAATAAATTTATGTAAATTCTAATTCCAATTATTAAGTGAGTTCACCTCGCTTGAGCCCGGATAGCTCAGTCGGTAGAGCGTTAGGCTTTTAACCTAACGGTCCAGGGTTCGAGTCCCTGTTCGGGCGACTCTGTTTTTGAAGAATCATCAATAATTTAATTTTCAGATCATTTAATTTCCAGTAAAATTATTGAAATTCTTATTCCAATTATTACGGGAGTTCACCTCGCTTGAGCCCGGATAGCTCAGTCGGTAGAGCGTTAGGCTTTTAACCTAACGGTCCAGGGTTCGAGTCCCTGTTCGGGCGACTGTGTTTTTGAAGAATCATCAATAATTTAAACTTCAGATCATTTAATTTCCAGTAAAATTATTGAAATTCTAATCCCAATTATTACGGGAGTTCATTTTGTTTCAGCTCGGATAGCTCAGTCGGTAGAGCGTTAGGCTTCAAACCACGGTCCAGGGTTTGACTCCTTGTTCGGGCGACTGTGTTTTTGAAGAATCATCAATAATTTAAACTTCAGATCATTTAATTTCCAGTAAAATTATTGAAATTCTAATCCCAATTATTACGGGAGTTCATTTCGTTTCAGCCCGGATAGCTCAGTCGGTAGAGCGTTAGGCTTTTAACCTAACGGTCCAGGGTTCGAGTCCCTGTTCGGGTGACTCTGTTTTAAAGAATCGTCAATAATTTAAACTTCAGATCATTTCACTTTCAATAAATTTATGTAAATTCTAATTCCAATTATTACGTGAGTTCACCTCGCTTGAGCCCGGATAGCTCAGTCGGTAGAGCGTTAGGCTTTTAACCTAACGGTCCAGGGTTCGAGTACCTGTTCGGGCCATTCTGTTTTTGAAGAATCATCAATAATTTAAACTTCAGATCATTTCACTTTCAATAAATTTATGTAAACTCTAATTCCAATTATTACGGGATTTACCTTCGTTTGAGACAGGATAGCTCAGTCGGTAGAGCTTTAGGCTTTTAACCTAACGTTCCAGGGTTCGAGTCCCTGTTCGGGCGACTCTGTTTTTAAAGAACCATCAATAATTTAAACTTCAGATCATTTAATTTCCAGTAAAATTATTGAAATTCTAATCCCAATTATTACGGGAGTTCATTTCGTTTCAGCCCGGATAGCTCAGTCGGTAGAGCGTTAGGCTTTTAAACTAACGGTCCAGGGTTCGAGTCCCTCTTCGGGCGACTCTGTTTTTAAAGAATCGTCAATAATTTAAACTTCAGATCATTTCACTTTCAATAAATTTATGTAAATTCTAATTCCAATTATTACGTGAGTTCACCTCGCTTGAGCCCGGATAGCGCAGTCGGTAGAGCGTTAGGCTTTTAAGCTAACGGTCCAGGGTTCGAGTCCCTGTTCGGGCGACTCTGTTTTTGAAGAATCATCAATAATTTAAACTTCAGATCATTTAATTTCCAGTAAAATTATTGAAATTCTTATTCCAATTATTACGGGAGTTCACCTCGCTTGAGCCCGGATAGCTCAGTCGGTAGAGCGTTAGGCTTTTAACCTAACGGTCCAGGGTTCGAGTCCCTGTTCGGGCGACTGTGTTTTTGAAGAATCATCAATAATTTAAACTTCAGATCATTTAATTTCCAGTAAAATTATTGAAATTCTAATCCCAATTATTACGGGAGTTCATTTCGTTTCAGCTCGGATAGCTCAGTCGGTAGAGCGTTAGGCTTCAAACCACGGTCCAGGGTTCGACTCCTTGTTCGGGCCATTCTGTTTTTGAAGAATCATCAATAATTTAAACTTCAGATCATTTAATTTCCAGTAAAATTATTGAAATTCTTATCCCAATTATTACGGGAGTTCATTTCGTTTCAGCTCGGATAGCTCAGTCTGTAGAGCGTTAGGCTTCAAACCACGGTCCAGGGTTCGACTCCTTGTTCGGGCGACTGTGTTTTTGAAGAATCATCAATAATTTAAACTTCAGATCATTTAATTTCCAGTAAAATTATTGAAATTCTAATCCCAATTATTACGGGAGTTCATTACGTTTCAGCCCGGATAGCTCAGTTGGTAGAGCGTTAGGCTTTTAACCTAACGGTCCAGGGTTCGAGTCCTGTTTTTAAAGAATCGTCAATAATTTAAACTTCAGATCATTTCACTTTCAATAAATTTATGTAAATTCTAATTCCAATTATTACGTGAGTTCACCTCGTTTGAGCCCGGATAGCTCAGTCGGTAGAGCGTTAGGCTTTTAACCTAACGGTCCAGGGTTCGAGTACCTGTTCGGGCCATTCTGTTTTTGAAGAATCATCAATAATTTAAACTTCAGATCATTTCACTTTCAATAAATTTATGTAAATTCTAATTCCAATTATTACGGGATTTAACTTCGTTTGAGACAGGATAGCTCAGTCGGTAGAGCGTTAGGCTTTTAACCTAACGGTCCAGGGTTCGAGTCCCTGTTCGGGCCATTCTGTTTTTGAAGAATCATCAATAATTTAAACTTCAGATCATTTCACTTTCAATAAATTTATGTAAATTCTAATTCCAATTATTACGGGATTTAACTTCGTTTGAGACAGGATAGCTCAGTCGGTAGAGCGTTAGGCTTTTAACCTAACGGTCCAGGGTTCGAGTCCCTGTTCGGGCGACTCTGTTTTTGAAGAATCATCAATAATTTAAACTTCAGATCATTTAATTTCCAGTAAAATTATTGAAATTCTTATTCCAATTATTACGGGAGTTCACCTCGCTTGAGCCCGGATAGCTCAGTCGGTAGAGCGTTAGGCTTTTAACCTAACGGTCCAGGGTTCGAGTACCTGTTCGGGCCATTCTGTTTTTAAAGAATCGTCAATTAAATAAACTTCAGATCATTTCACTTTCAATAAATTTATGTAAATTCTAATTCCAATTATTACGTGAGTTCACCTCGCTTGAGCCCGGATAGCTCAGTTGGTAGAGCGTTAGGCTTTTAACCTAACGGTCCAGGGTTCGAGTCCTGTTTTTAAAGAATCGTCAATAATTTAAACTTCAGATCATTTCACTTTCAATAAATTTATGTAAATTCTAATTCCAATTATTACGTGAGTTCACCTCGTTTGAGCCCGGATAGCTCAGTCGGTAGAGCGTTAGGCTTTTAACCTAACGGTCCAGGGTTCGAGTACCTGTTCGGGCCATTCTGTTTTTGAAGAATCAACAATAATTTAAACTTCAGATCATTTCACTTTCAATAAATTTATGTAAATTCTAATTCCAATTATTACGGGATTTAACTTCGTTTGAGACAGTATAGCTCAGTCGGTAGAGCGTTAGGCTTTTAACCTAACGGTCCAGGGTTCGAGTCCCTGTTCGGGCCATTCTGTTTTTGAAGAATCATCAATAATTTAAACTTCAGATCATTTCACTTTCAATAAATTTATGTAAATTCTAATTCCAATTATTACGGGATTTAACTTCGTTTGAGACAGGATAGCTCAGTCGGTAGAGCGTTAGGCTTTTAACCTAACGGTCCAGGGTTCGAGTCCCTGTTCGGGCGACTCTGTTTTTGAAGAATCATCAATAATTTAAACTTCAGATCATTTAATTTCCAGTAAAATTATTGAAATTCTTATTCCAATTATTACGGGAGTTCACCTCGCTTGAGCCCGGATAGCTCAGTCGGTAGAGCGTTAGGCTTTTAACCTAACGGTCCAGGGTTCGAGTACCTGTTCGGGCCATTCTGTTTTTAAAGAATCGTCAATTAAATAAACTTCAGATCATTTCACTTTCAATAAATTTATGTAAATTCTAATTCCAATTATTACGTGAGTTCACCTCGCTTGAGCCCGGATAGCTCAGTCGGTAGAGCGTTAGGCTTTTAACCTAACGGACCAGGGTTCGAGTACCTGTTCGGGCCATTCTGTTTTTGAAGAATCATCAATAATTTAAACTTCAGATCATTTCACTTTCAATAAATTTATGTAAACTCTAATTCCAATTATTACGGGATTTAACTTCGTTTGAGACAGGATAGCTCAGTCGGTAGAGCGTTAGGCTTTTAACCTAATGGTCCAGGGTTCGAGTCCCTGTTCGGGCGACTCTGTTTTTGAAGAATCATCAATAATTTAAACTTCAGATCATTTAATTTCCAGTAAAATTATTGAAATTCTAATCCCAATTATTACGGGAGTTCATTTCGTTTCAGCTCGGATAGCTCAGTCGGTAGAGCGTTAGGCTTCAAACCACGGTCCAGGGTTCGACCCCTTGTTCGGGCGACTGTGTTTTTGAAGAATCATCAATAATTTAAACTTCAGATCATTTAATTTCCAGTAAAATTATTGAAATTCTAATCCCAATTATTACGGGAGTTCATTACGTTTCAGCCCGGATAGCTCAGTTGGTAGAGCGTTAGGCTTTTAACCTAACGGTCCAGGGTTCGAGTCCCTGTTCGGGCGACTCTGTTTTTAAAGAATCGTCAATAATTTAAACTTCAGATCATTTCACTTTCAATAAATTTATGTAAATTCTAATTCCAATTATTACGGGATTTAACTTCGTTTGAGACAGGATAGCTCAGTCGGTAGAGCGTTAGGCTTTTAACCTAACGGTCCAGGGTTCGAGTCCCTGTTCGGGCGACTCTGTTTTTGAAGAATCATCAATAATTTAAACTTCAGATCATTTAATTTCCAGTAAAATTATTGAAATTCTTATTCCAATTATTACGGGAGTTCACCTCGCTTGAGCCCGGATAGCTCAGTCGGTAGAGCGTTAGGCTTTTAACCTAACGGTCCAGGGTTCGAGTACCTGTTCGGGCCATTCTGTTTTTAAAGAATCGTCAATTAAATAAACTTCAGATCATTTCACTTTCAATAAATTTATGTAAATTCTAATTCCAATTATTACGTGAGTTCACCTCGCTTGAGCCCGGATAGCTCAGTCGGTAGAGCGTTAGGCTTTTAACCTAACGGACCAGGGTTCGAGTACCTGTTCGGGCCATTCTGTTTTTGAAGAATCATCAATAATTTAAACTTCAGATCATTTCACTTTCAATAAATTTATGTAAACTCTAATTCCAATTATTACGGGATTTAACTTCGTTTGAGACAGGATAGCTCAGTCGGTAGAGCGTTAGGCTTTTAACCTAATGGTCCAGGGTTCGAGTCCCTGTTCGGGCGACTCTGTTTTTGAAGAATCATCAATAATTTAAACTTCAGATCATTTAATTTCCAGTAAAATTATTGAAATTCTAATCCCAATTATTACGGGAGTTCATTTCGTTTCAGCTCGGATAGCTCAGTCGGTAGAGCGTTAGGCTTCAAACCACGGTCCAGGGTTCGACCCCTTGTTCGGGCGACTGTGTTTTTGAAGAATCATCAATAATTTAAACTTCAGATCATTTAATTTCCAGTAAAATTATTGAAATTCTAATCCCAATTATTACGGGAGTTCATTACGTTTCAGCCCGGATAGCTCAGTTGGTAGAGCGTTAGGCTTTTAACCTAACGGTCCAGGGTTCGAGTCCCTGTTCGGGCGACTCTGTTTTTAAAGAATCGTCAATAATTTAAACTTCAGATCATTTCACTTTCAATAAATTTATGTAAATTCTAATTCCAATTATTACGTGAGTTCACCTCGCTTGAGCCCGGATAGCTCAGTCGGTAGAGCGTTAGGCTTTTAACCTAACGGTCCAGGGTTCGAGTACCTGTTCGGGCCATTCTGTTTTTAAAGAATCGTCAATAAAATAAACTTCAGATCATTTCACTTTCAATAAATTTATGTAAATTCTAATTCCAATTATTACGTGAGCTCACCTCGCTTGAGCCCGGATAGCTCAGTCGGTAGAGCGTTAGGCTTTTAACCTAATGGTCCAGGGTTCGAGTCCCTGTTCGGGCGACTCTGTTTTTGAAGAATCATCAATAATTTAAACTTCAGATCATTTAATTTCCAGTAAAATTATTGAAATTCTTATTCCAATTATTACGGGAGTTCACCTCGCTTGAGCCCGGATAGCTCAGTCGGTAGAGCGTTAGGCTTCAAACCACGGTCCAGGGTTCGACTCCTTGTTCGGGCGACTGTGTTTTTGAAGAATCATCAATAATTTAAACTTCAGATCATTTAATTTCCAGTAAAATTATTGAAATTCTTATTCCATTTATTACGGGAGTTCACCTCGCTTGAGCCCGGATAGCTCAGTCGGTAGAGCGTAAGGCTTTTAACCTAACGGTCCAGGGTTCGAGTCCCTGTTCGGGCGACTGTGTTTTTGAAGAATCATCAATAATTTAAACTTCAGATCATTTAATTTCCAGTAAAATTATTGAAATTCTTATCCCAATTATTACGGGAGTTCATTTCGTTTCAGCTCGGATAGCTCAGTCGGTAGAGCGTTAGGCTTCAAACCACGGTCCAGGGTTCGACTCCTTGTTCGGGCGACTCTGTTTTTAAAGAATCATCAATAATTTAAACTTCAGATCATTTAATTTCCAGTAAAATTATTGAAATTCTTATTCCAATTATTACGGGAGTTCACCTCCCTTGAGCCCGGATAGCTCAGTCGGTAGAGCGTTAGGCTTTTAACCTAACGGTCCAGAGTTCGAGTCCCTGTTCGGGCGACTGTGTTTTTGAAGAATCATCAATAATTTAAACTTCAGATCATTTAATTTCCAGTAAAATTATTGAAATTCTAATCCCAATTATTACGGGAGTTCATTTCGTTTCAGCCCGGATAGCTCAGTCGGTAGAGCGTTAGGCTTTTAACCTAACGGTCCAGGGTTCGAGTCCCTCTTCGGGCGACTCTGTTTTTAAAGAATCGTCAATAATAGAAACTTCAGATCATTTCACTTTCCATAAATTTATGTAAATTCTAATTCCAATTATTACGTGAGTTCACCTCGCTTGAGCCCGGATAGCTCAGTCGGTAGAGCGTTAGGCTTTTAACCTAACGGTCCAGGGTTCGAGTACCTGTTCGGGCCATTCTGTTTTTGAAGAATCATCAATAATTTAAACTTCAGATCATTTCACTTTCAATAAATTTATGTAAACTCTAATTCCAATTATTACGGGATTTAACTTCGTTTGAGACAGGATAGCTCAGTCGGTAGAGCGTTAGGCTTTTAACCTAATGGTCCAGGGTTCGAGTCCCTGTTCGGGCGACTCTGTTTTTGAAGAATCATCAATAATTTAAACTTCAGATCATTTAATTTCCAGTAAAATTATTGAAATTCTTATTCCAATTATTACGGGAGTTCACCTCGCTTGAGCCCGGATAGCTCAGTCGGTAGAGCGTTAGGCTTCAAACCACGGTCCAGGGTTCGACTCCTTGTTCGGGCGACTGTGTTTTTGAAGAATCATCAATAATTTAAACTTCAGATCATTTAATTTCCAGTAAAATTATTGAAATTCTTATTCCATTTATTACGGGAGTTCACCTCGCTTGAGCCCGGATAGCTCAGTCGGTAGAGCGTAAGGCTTTTAACCTAACGGTCCAGGGTTCGAGTCCCTGTTCGGGCGACTGTGTTTTTGAAGAATCATCAATAATTTAAACTTCAGATCATTTAATTTCCAGTAAAATTATTGAAATTCTTATCCCAATTATTACGGGAGTTCATTTCGTTTCAGCTCGGATAGCTCAGTCGGTAGAGCGTTAGGCTTCAAACCACGGTCCAGGGTTCGACTCCTTGTTCGGGCGACTGTGTTTTTGAAGAATCATCAATAATTAAAACTTCAGATCATTTAATTTCCAGTAAAATTATTGAAATTCTAATCCCAATTATTACGGGAGTTCATCACGTTTCAGCCCGGATAGCTCAGTTGGTAGAGCGTTAGGCTTTTAACCTAACGGTCCAGGGTTCGAGTCCCTGTTCGGGCGACTCTGTTTTTAAAGAATCGTCAATAATTTAAACTTCAGATCATTTCACTTTCAACAAATTTATGTAAATTCTAATTCCAATTATTACGTGAGTTCACCTCGCTAGAGCCCGGATAGCTCAGTCGGTAGAGCGTTAGGCTTTTAACCTAACGGTCCAGGGTTCGAGTACCTGTTCGAGCCATTCTGTTTTTAAAGAATCGTCAATTAAATAAACTTCAGATCATTTCACTTTCAATAAATTTATGTAAATTCTAATTCCAATTATTACGTGAGTTCACCTCGCTTGAGCCCGGATAGCTCAGTCGGTAGAGCGTTAGGCTTTTAACCTAACGGTCCAGGGTTCGAGTACCTGTTCGGGCCATTCTGTTTTTGAAGAATCATCAATAATTTAAACTTCAGATCATTTCACTTTCAATAAATTTATGTAAACTCTAATTCCAATTATTACGGGATTTAACTTCGTTTGAGACAGGATAGCTCAGTCGGTAGAGCGTTAGGCTTTTAACCTAATGGTCCAGGGTTCGAGTCCCTGTTCGGGCGACTCTGTTTTTGAAGAATCATCAATAATTTAAACTTCAGATCATTTAATTTCCAGTAAAATTATTGAAATTCTAATCCCAATTATTACGGGAGTTCATTTCGTTTCAGCTCGGATAGCTCAGTCGGTAGAGCGTTAGGCTTCAAACCACGGTCCAGGGTTCGACCCCTTGTTCGGGCGACTGTGTTTTTGAAGAATCATCAATAATTTAAACTTCAGATCATTTAATTTCCAGTAAAATTATTGAAATTCTAATCCCAATTATTACGGGAGTTCATTACGTTTCAGCCCGGATAGCTCAGTTGGTAGAGCGTTAGGCTTTTAACCTAACGGTCCAGGGTTCGAGTCCCTGTTCGGGCGACTCTGTTTTTAAAGAATCGTCAATAATTTAAACTTCAGATCATTTCACTTTCAATAAATTTATGTAAATTCTAATTCCAATTATTACGTGAGTTAACCTCGCTTGAGCCCGGATAGCTCAGTCGGTAGAGCGTTAGGCTTTTAACCAAACGGTCCAGGGTTCGAGTACCTGTTCGGGCCATTCTGTTTTTGAAGAATCATCAATAATTTAAACTTCAGATCATTTCACTTTCAATAAATTTATGTAAACTCTAATTCCAATTATTACGGGATTTAACTTCGTTTGAGACAGGATAGCTCAGTCGGTAGAGCGTTAGGCTTTTAACCTAATGGTCCAGGGTTCGAGTCCCTGTTCGGGCGACTCTGTTTTTGAAGAATCATCAATAATTTAAACTTCAGATCATTTAATTTCCAGTAAAATTATTGAAATTCTTATTCCATTTATTACGGGAGTTCACCTCGCTTGAGCCCGGATAGCTCAGTCGGTAGAGCGTAAGGCTTTTAACCTAACGGTCCAGGGTTCGAGTCCCTGTTCGGGCGACTGTGTTTTTGAAGAATCATCAATAATTTAAACTTCAGATCATTTAATTTCCAGTAAAATTATTGAAATTCTTATTCCATTTATTACGGGAGTTCACCTCGCTTGAGCCCGGATAGCTCAGTCGGTAGAGCGTAAGGCTTTTAACCTAACGGTCCAGGGTTCGAGTCCCTGTTCGGGCGACTGTGTTTTTGAAGAATCATCAATAATTTAAACTTCAGATCATTTAATTTCCAGTAAAATTATTGAAATTCTTATCCCAATTATTACGGGAGTTCATTTCGTTTCAGCTCGGATAGCTCAGTCGGTAGAGCGTTAGGCTTCAAACCACGGTCCAGGGTTCGACTCCTTGTTCGGGCGACTCTGTTTTTAAAGAATCATCAATAATTTAAACTTCAGATCATTTAATTTCCAGTAAAATTATTGAAATTCTTATTCCAATTATTACGGGAGTTCACCTCCCTTGAGCCCGGATAGCTCAGTCGGTAGAGCGTTAGGCTTTTAACCTAACGGTCCAGGGTTCGAGTCCCTGTTCGGGCGACTGTGTTTTTGAAGAATCATCAATAATTTAAACTTCAGATCATTTAATTTCCAGTAAAATTATTGAAATTCTAATCCCAATTATTACGGGAGTTCATTTCGTTTCAGCCCGGATAGCTCAGTCGGTAGAGCGTTAGGCTTTTAACCTAACGGTCCAGGGTTCGAGTCCCTCTTCGGGCGACTCTGTTTTTAAAGAATCGTCAATAATAGAAACTTCAGATCATTTAATTTCCAGTAAAATTATTGAAATTCTTATTCCAATTATTACGGGAGTTCACCTCGCTTGAGCCCGGATAGCTCAGTCGGTAGAGCGTTAGGCTTTTAACCTAACGGTCCAGGGTTCGAGTCCCTGTTCGGGCGACTGTGTTTTTGAAGAATCATCAATAATTTAAACTTCAGATCATTTAATTTCCAGTAAAATTATTGAAATTCTAATCCCAATTATTACGGGAGTTCATTTCGTTTCAGCCCGGATAGCTCAGTCGGTAGAGCGTTAGGCTTTTAACCTAACGGTCCAGGGTTCGAGTCCCTCTTCGGGCGACTCTGTTTTTAAAGAATCGTCAATAATAGAAACTTCAGATCATTTCACTTTCAATAAATTTATGTAAATTCTAATTCCAATTATTACGTGAGTTCACCTCGCTTGAGCCCGGATAGCTCAGTCGGTAGAGCGTTAGGCTTTTAACCTAACGGTCCAGGGTTCGAGTACCAGTTCGGGCCATTATGTTTTTGAAGAATCATCAATAATTTAAACTTAAGATCATTTCACTTTCAATAAATTTATGTAAATTCTAATTCCAATTATTAAGTGAGTTCACCTCGCTTGAGCCCGGATAGCTCAGTCGGTAGAGCGTTAGGCTTTTAACCTAACGGTCCAGGGTTCGAGTACCAGTTCGGGCCATTATGTTTTTGAAGAACCATCAATAATTTAAACTTAAGATCATTTCACTTTCAATAAATTTATGTAAATTCTAATTCCAATTATTAAGTGAGTTCACCTCGCTTGAGCCCGGATAGCTCAGTCGGTAGAGCGTTAGGCTTTTAAGCTAACGGTCCAGGGTTCGAGTACCAGTTCGGGCCATTATGTTTTTGAAGAATCATCAATAATTTAAACTTAAGATCATTTCACTTTCAATAAATTTATGTAAATTCTAATTCCAATTATTAAGTGAGTTCACCTCGCTTGAGCCCGGATAGCTCAGTCGGTAGAGCGTAAGGCTTTTAACCTAACGGTCCAGGGTTCGAGTCCCTGTTCGGGCGACTGTGTTTTTGAAGAATCATCAATAATTTAAACTTCAGATCATTTAATTTCCAGTAAAATTATTGAAATTCTTATCCCAATTATTACGGGAGTTCATTTCGATTCAGCTCGGATAGCTCAGTCGGTAGAGCGTTAGGCTTCAAACCACGGTCCAGGGTTCGACTCCTTGTTCGGGCGACTCTGTTTTTAAAGAATCATCAATAATTTAAACTTCAGATCATTTAATTTCCAGTAAAATTATTGAAATTCTTATTCCAATTATTACGGGAGTTCACCTCGCTTGAGCCCGGATAGCTCAGTCGGTAGAGCGTTAGGCTTTTAACCTAACGGTCCAGAGTTCGAGTCCCTGTTCGGGCGACTGTGTTTTTGAAGAATCATCAATAATTTAAACTTCAGATCATTTAATTTCCAGTAAAATTATTGAAATTCTAATCCCAATTATTACGGGAGTTCATTTCGTTTCAGCTCGGATAGCTCAGTCGGTAGAGCGTTAGGCTTTTAACCTAACGGTCCAGGGTTCGAGTCCCTCTTCGGGCGACTCTGTTTTTAAAGAATCGTCAATAATAGAAACTTCAGATCATTTCACTTTCAATAAATTTATGTAAATTCTAATTCCAATTATTACGTGAGTTCACCTCGCTTGAGCCCGGATAGCTCAGTCGGTAGAGCGTTAGGCTTTTAACCTAACGGTCCAGGGTTCGAGTACCAGTTCGGGCCATTATGTTTTTGAAGAATCATCAATAATTTAAACTTAAGATCATTTCACTTTCAATAAATTTATGTAAATTCTAATTCCAATTATTAAGTGAGTTCACCTCGCTTGAGCCCGGATAGCTCAGTCGGTAGAGCGTTAGGCTTTTAACCTAACGGTCCAGGGTTCGAATACCAGTTCGGGCCATTATGTTTTTGAAGAACCATCAATAATTTAAACTTAAGATCATTTCACTTTCAATAAATTTATGTAAATTCTAATTCCAATTATTAAGTGAGTTCACCTCGCTTGAGCCCGGATAGCTCAGTCGGTAGAGCGTTAGGCTTTTAAGCTAACGGTCCAGGGTTCGAGTACCAGTTCGGGCCATTATGTTTTTGAAGAATCATCAATAATTTAAACTTAAGATCATTTCACTTTCAATAAATTTATGTAAATTCTAATTCCAATTATTAAGTGAGTTCACCTCGCTTGAGCCCGGATAGCTCAGTCGGTAGAGCGTTAGGCTTTTAACCTAACGGTCCAGGGTTCGAGTCCCTGTTCGGGCGACTCTGTTTTTGAAGAATCATCAATAATTTAAACTTCAGATCATTTAATTTCCAGTAAAATTATTGAAATTCTTATTCCAATTATTACGGGAGTTCACCTCGCTTGAGCCCGGATAGCTCAGTCGGTAGAGCGTTAGGCTTTTAACCTAACGGTCCAGGGTTCGAGTCCCTGTTCGGGCGACTGTGTTTTTGAAGAATCATCAATAATTTAAACTTCAGATCATTTAATTTCCAGTAAAATTATTGAAATTCTAATCCCAATTATTACGGGAGTTCATTTCGTTTCAGCTCGGATAGCTCAGTCGGTAGAGCGTTAGGCTTCAAACCACGGTCCAGGGTTCGACTCCTTGTTCGGGCCATTCTGTTTTTGAAGAATCATCAATAATTTAAACTTCAGATCATTTAATTTCCAGTAAAATTATTGAAATTCTTATTCCATTTATTACGGGAGTTCACCTCGCCTGAGCCCGGATAGCTCAGTCGGTAGAGCGTAAGGCTTTTAACCTAACGGTCCAGGGTTCGAGTCCCTGTTCGGGCGACTGTGTTTTTGAAGAATCATCAATAATTTAAACTTCAGATCATTTAATTTCCAGTAAAATTATTGAAATTCTTATTCCAATTATTACGGGAGTTCACCTCGCTTGAGCCCGGATAGCTCAGTCGGTAGAGCGTTAGGCTTCAAACCACGGTCCAGGGTTCGACTCCTTGTTCGGGCGACTGTGTTTTTGAAGAATCATCAATAATTTAAACTTCAGATCATTTAATTTCCAGTAAAATTATTGAAATTCTTATTCCATTTATTACGGGAGTTCACCTCGCTTGAGCCCGGATAGCTCAGTCGGTAGAGCGTAAGGCTTTTAACCTAACGGTCCAGGGTTCGAGTCCCTGTTCGGGCGACTGTGTTTTTGAAGAATCATCAATAATTTAAACTTCAGATCATTTAATTTCCAGTAAAATTATTGAAATTCTTATCCCAATTATTACGGGAGTTCATTTCGTTTCAGCTCGGATAGCTCAGTCGGTAGAGCGTTAGGCTTCAAACCACGGTCCAGGGTTCGACTCCTTGTTCGGGCCATTCTGTTTTTGAAGAATCATCAATAATTTAAACTTCAGATCATTTAATTTCCAGTAAAATTATTGAAATTCTTATTCCATTTATTACGGGAGTTCACCTCGCCTGAGCCCGGATAGCTCAGTCGGTAGAGCGTAAGGCTTTTAACCTAACGGTCCAGGGTTCGAGCCCCTGTTCGGGCGACTGTGTTTTTGAAGAATCATCAATAATTTAAACTTCAGATCATTTAATTTCCAGTAAAATTATTGAAATTCTTATTCCAATTATTACGGGAGTTCACCTCGCTTGAGCCCGGATAGCTCAGTCGGTAGAGCGTTAGGCTTCAAACCACGGTCCAGGGTTCGACTCCTTGTTCGGGCGACTGTGTTTTTGAAGAATCATCAATAATTTAAACTTCAGATCATTTAATTTCCAGTAAAATTATTGAAATTCTTATTCCATTTATTACGGGAGTTCACCTCGCTTGAGCCCGGATAGCTCAGTCGGTAGAGCGTAAGGCTTTTAACCTAACGGTCCAGGGTTCGAGTCCCTGTTCGGGCGACTGTGTTTTTGAAGAATCATCAATAATTTAAACTTCAGATCATTTAATTTCCAGTAAAATTATTGAAATTCTAATCCCAATTATTACGGGAGTTCATTTCGTTTCAGCTCGGATAGCTCAGTCGGTAGAGCGTTAGGCTTCAAACCACGGTCCAGGGTTCGACTCCTTGTTCGGGCCATTCTGTTTTTGAAGAATCATCAATAATTTAAACTTCAGATCATTTAATTTCCAGTAAAATTATTGAAATTCTTATTCCAATTATTACGGGAGTTCACCTCGCTTGAGCCCGGATAGCTCAGTCGGTAGAGCGTTAGGCTTTTAACCTAACGGTCCAGGGTTCGAGTCCCTGTTCGGGCGACTGTGTTTTTGAAGAATCATCAATAATTTAAACTTCAGATCATTTAATTTCCAGTAAAATTATTGAAATTCTAATCCCAATTATTACGGGAGTTCATTTCGTTTCAGCCCGGATAGCTCAGTCGGTAGAGCGTTAGGCTTTTAACCTAACGGTCCAGGGTTCGAGTCCCTCTTCGGGCGACTCTGTTTTTAAAGAATCGTCAATAATAGAAACTTCAGATCATTTCACTTTCAATAAATTTATGTAAATTCTAATTCCAATTATTACGTGAGTTCACCTCGCTTGAGCCCGGATAGCTCAGTCGGTAGAGCGTTAGGCTTTTAACCTAACGGTCCAGGGTTCGAGTACCAGTTCGGGCCATTATGTTTTTGAAGAATCATCAATAATTTAAACTTAAGATCATTTCACTTTCAATAAATTTATGTAAATTCTAATTCCAATTATTAAGTGAGTTCACCTCGCTTGAGCCCGGATAGCTCAGTCGGTAGAGCGTTAGGCTTTTAACCTAACGGTCCAGGGTTCGAGTCCCTGTTCGGGCGACTGTGTTTTTGAAGAATCATCAATAATTTAAACTTCAGATCATTTAATTTCCAGTAAAATTATTGAAATTCTTATTCCATTTATTACGGGAGTTCACCTCGCTTGAGCCCGGATAGCTCAGTCGGTAGAGCGTAAGGCTTTTAACCTAACGGTCCAGGGTTCGAGTCCCTGTTCGGGCGACTGTGTTTTTGAAGAATCATCAATAATTTAAACTTCAGATCATTTAATTTCCAGTAAAATTATTGAAATTCTTATCCCAATTATTACGGGAGTTCATTTCGTTTCAGCTCGGATAGCTCAGTCGGTAGAGCGTTAGGCTTCAAACCACGGTCCAGGGTTCGACTCCTTGTTCGGGCGACTCTGTTTTTAAAGAATCATCAATAATAGAAACTTCAGATCATTTCACTTTCAATAAATTTATGTAAATTCTAATTCCAATTATTACGTGAGTTCACCTCGCTTGAGCCCGGATATTTCAGTCGGTAGAGCGTTAGGCTTTTAACCTAACGGTCCAGGGTTCGAGTACCAGTTCGGGCCATTATGTTTTTGAAGAATCATCAATAATTTAAACTTAAGATCATTTCACTTTCAATAAATTTATGTAAATTCTAATTCCAATTATTAAGTGAGTTCACCTCGCTTGAGCCCGGATAGCTCAGTCGGTAGAGCGTTAGGCTTTTAACCTAACGGTCCAGGGTTCGAGTCCCTGTTCGGGCGACTCTGTTTTTGAATAATCATCAATAATTTAAACTTCAGATCATTTAATTTCCAGTAAAATTATTGAAATTCTAATCCCAATTATTACGGGAGTTCATTTCGTTTCAGCTCGGATAGCTCAGTCGGTAGAGCGTTAGGCTTCAAACCACGGTCCAGGGTTCGACTCCTTGTTCGAGCCATTCTGTTTTTGAAGAATCATCAATAATTTAAACTTCAGATCATTTAATTTCCAGTAAAATTATTGAAATTCTTATTCCAATTATTACGGGAGTTCACCTCGCTTGAGCCCGGATAGCTCAGTCGGTAGAGCGTTAGGCTTTTAACCTAACGGTCCAGGGTTCGAGTCCCTGTTCGGGCGACTGTGTTTTTGAAGAATCATCAATAATTTAAACTTCAGATCATTTAATTTCCAGTAAAATTATTGAAATTCTAATCCCAATTATTACGGGAGTTCATTTCGTTTCAGCCCGGATAGCTCAGTCGGTAGAGCGTTAGGCTTTTAACCTAACGGTCCAGGGTTCGAGTCCCTCTTCGGGCGACTCTGTTTTTAAAGAATCGTCAATAATAGAAACTTCAGATCATTTCACTTTCAATAAATTTATGTAAATTCTAATTCCAATTATTACGTGAGTTCACCTCGCTTGAGCCCGGATAGCTCAGTCGGTAGAGCGTTAGGCTTTTAACCTAACGGTCCAGGGTTCGAGTACCAGTTCGGGCCATTATGTTTTTGAAGAATCATCAATAATTTAAACTTAAGATCATTTCACTTTCAATAAATTTATGTAAATTCTAATTCCAATTATTAAGTGAGTTCACCTCGCTTGAGCCCGGATAGCTCAGTCGGTAGAGCGTTAGGCTTTTAACCTAACGGTCCAGGGTTCGAGTCCCTGTTCGGGCGACTGTGTTTTTGAAGAATCATCAATAATTTAAACTTCAGATCATTTAATTTCCAGTAAAATTATTGAAATTCTAATCCCAATTATTACGGGAGTTCATTTCGTTTCAGCTCGGATATCTCAGTCGGTAGAGCGTTAGGCTTCAAACCACGGTCCAGGGTTCGACTCCTTGTTCGGGCCATTCTGTTTTTGAAGAATCATCAATAATTTAAACTTCAGATCATTTAATTTCCAGTAAAATTATTGAAATTCTTATTCCATTTATTACGGGAGTTCACCTCGCCTGAGCCCGGATAGCTCAGTCGGTAGAGCGTAAGGCTTTTAACCTAACGGTCCAGGGTTCGAGTCCCTGTTCGGGCGACTGTGTTTTTGAAGAATCATCAATAATTTAAACTTCAGATCATTTAATTTCCAGTAAAATTATTGAAATTCTTATTCCAATTATTACGGGAGTTCACCTCGCTTGAGCCCGGATAGCTCAGTCGGTAGAGCGTTAGGCTTCAAACCACGGTCCAGGGTTCGACTCCTTGTTCGGGCGACTGTGTTTTTGAAGAATCATCAATAATTTAAACTTCAGATCATTTAATTTCCAGTAAAATTATTGAAATTCTTATTCCATTTATTACGGGAGTTCACCTCGCTTGAGCCCGGATAGCTCAGTCGGTAGAGCGTAAGGCTTTTAACCTAACGGTCCAGGGTTCGAGTCCCTGTTCGGGCGACTGTGTTTTTGAAGAATCATCAATAATTTAAACTTCAGATCATTTAATTTCCAGTAAAATTATTGAAATTCTTATCCCAATTATTACGGGAGTTCATTTCGTTTCAGCTCGGATAGCTCAGTCGGTAGAGCGTTAGGCTTCAAACCACGGTCCAGGGTTCGACTCCTTGTTCGGGCGACTCTGTTTTTAAAGAATCATCAATAATTTAAACTTCAGATCATTTAATTTCCAGTAAAATTATTGAAATTCTTATTCCAATTATTACGGGAGTTCACCTCGCTTGAGCCCGGATAGCTCAGTCGGTAGAGCGTTAGGCTTTTAACCTAACGGTCCAGGGTTCGAGTCCCTGTTCGGGCGACTGTGTTTTTGAAGAATCATCAATAATTTAAACTTCAGATCATTTAATTTCCAGTAAAATTATTGAAATTCTAATCCCAATTATTACGGGAGTTCATTTCGTTTCAGCCCGGATAGCTCAGTCGGTAGAGCGTTAGGCTTTTAACCTAACGGTCCAGGGTTCGAGTCCCTCTTCGGGCGACTCTGTTTTTAAAGAATCGTCAATAATAGAAACTTCAGATCATTTCACTTTCAATAAATTTATGTAAATTCTAATTCCAATTATTACGTGAGTTCACCTCGCTTGAGCCCGGATAGCTCAGTCGGTAGAGCGTTAGGCTTTTAACCTAACGGTCCAGGGTTCGAGTACCAGTTCGGGCCATTATGTTTTTGAAGAATCATCAATAATTTAAACTTAAGATCATTTCACTTTCAATAAATTTATGTAAATTCTAATTCCAATTATTAAGTGAGTTCACCTCGCTTGAGCCCGGATAGCTCAGTCGGTAGAGCGTTAGGCTTTTAACCTAACGGTCCAGGGTTCGAGTCCCTGTTCGGGCGACTGTGTTTTTGAAGAATCATCAATAATTTAAACTTCAGATCATTTAATTTCCAGTAAAATTATTGAAATTCTAATCCCAATTATTACGGGAGTTCATTTCGTTTCAGCTCGGATATCTCAGTCGGTAGAGCGTTAGGCTTCAAACCACGGTCCAGGGTTCGACTCCTTGTTCGGGCCATTCTGTTTTTGAAGAATCATCAATAATTTAAACTTCAGATCATTTAATTTCCAGTAAAATTATTGAAATTCTTATTCCATTTATTACGGGAGTTCACCTCGCCTGAGCCCGGATAGCTCAGTCGGTAGAGCGTAAGGCTTTTAACCTAACGGTCCAGGGTTCGAGTCCCTGTTCGGGCGACTGTGTTTTTGAAGAATCATCAATAATTTAAACTTCAGATCATTTAATTTCCAGTAAAATTATTGAAATTCTTATTCCAATTATTACGGGAGTTCACCTCGCTTGAGCCCGGATAGCTCAGTCGGTAGAGCGTTAGGCTTCAAACCACGGTCCAGGGTTCGACTCCTTGTTCGGGCGACTGTGTTTTTGAAGAATCATCAATAATTTAAACTTCAGATCATTTAATTTCCAGTAAAATTATTGAAATTCTTATTCCATTTATTACGGGAGTTCACCTCGCTTGAGCCCGGATAGCTCAGTCGGTAGAGCGTAAGGCTTTTAACCTAACGGTCCAGGGTTCGAGTCCCTGTTCGGGCGACTGTGTTTTTGAAGAATCATCAATAATTTAAACTTCAGATCATTTAATTTCCAGTAAAATTATTGAAATTCTTATCCCAATTATTACGGGAGTTCATTTCGTTTCAGCTCGGATAGCTCAGTCGGTAGAGCGTTAGGCTTCAAACCACGGTCCAGGGTTCGACTCCTTGTTCGGGCGACTCTGTTTTTAAAGAATCATCAATAATTTAAACTTCAGATCATTTAATTTCCAGTAAAATTATTGAAATTCTTATTCCAATTATTACGGGAGTTCACCTCGCTTGAGCCCGGATAGCTCAGTCGGTAGAGCGTTAGGCTTTTAACCTAACGGTCCAGGGTTCGAGTCCCTGTTCGGGCGACTGTGTTTTTGAAGAATCATCAATAATTTAAACTTCAGATCATTTAATTTCCAGTAAAATTATTGAAATTCTAATCCCAATTATTACGGGAGTTCATTTCGTTTCAGCCCGGATAGCTCAGTCGGTAGAGCGTTAGGCTTTTAACCTAACGGTCCAGGGTTCGAGTCCCTCTTCGGGCGACTCTGTTTTTAAAGAATCGTCAATAATAGAAACTTCAGATCATTTCACTTTCAATAAATTTATGTAAATTCTAATTCCAATTATTACGTGAGTTCACCTCGCTTGAGCCCGGATAGCTCAGTCGGTAGAGCGTTAGGCTTTTAACCTAACGGTCCAGGGTTCGAGTACCAGTTCGGGCCATTATGTTTTTGAAGAATCATCAATAATTTAAACTTAAGATCATTTCACTTTCAATAAATTTATGTAAATTCTAATTCCAATTATTAAGTGAGTTCACCTCGCTTGAGCCCGGATAGCTCAGTCGGTAGAGCGTTAGGCTTTTAACCTAACGGTCCAGGGTTAGAGTCCCTGTTCGGGCGACTCTGTTTTTGAATAATCATCAATAATTTAAACTTCAGATCATTTAATTTCCAGTAAAATTATTGAAATTCTAATCCCAATTATTACGGGAGTTCATTTCGTTTCAGCTCGGATAGCTCAGTCGGTAGAGCGTTAGGCTTCAAACCACGGTCCAGGGTTCGACTCCTTGTTCGGGCCATTCTGTTTTTGAAGAATCATCAATAATTTAAACTTCAGATCATTTAATTTCCAGTAAAATTATTGAAATTCTTATTCCATTTGTTATTACGTTTTTGTCAAGATAGTCTTAAGGCGAGTTAGTTACGAATAAATACAAAATAAGCGATTAAAGTAAAAATGAAAAGGTGTTTATTGTAACATGACTTTACATGGCGACCGCGTACCAGAGAATGCCCGTAACCCGCGTAGGCGCCCCTTCCCTCTCGCACGAGGCGACTCGATGATCGATCCTTCTCAACATACATGGCTGTGCTGCCACCTGTTAGCGTTCGTGGTTCACTAAAAAGGGCGCGAAATATGAACGGCGCTAACATTCGGCCAATCCTGACAACATAATAATCGCCTGATTATGGCGGGCATTCGAATGGAAAACGTTAAAAATAATGATACAACAGCAAATATATATATAAAAAAAACATAAGTTACAAACAAAAAGAAACGTGCGTTATTAACAAAAGGGAAACAAGTAAAATCGCGGCATTTGGACGTAAGAAGAAGTTTCTAGGAACATTATTTTTTTTTTGTTGTTGTTCTTGTTCGTTTTTGGATTTTTGAAAACTTAAAATGTTTTTAAACTAAACTATAATCGTTCAAATATGACGGTCGCTTGGGTTTTCGTGCAGAACGTCTATTCGTGATCTCGTCTTCGTTATCCCTGGTGTCTGGAGTACTTGACTGGTCCAAAATCTGGGGTCTTGATTTGGGTGGGGTGACCCTTCTTCTAGCCTCGTTCGCATCGGCGTCTGATACAGGAGTCTCTGGCTCGTCGTGAGGAGATTCTGATCCATTCTCGTCTGAAGCATCGTCAGTTTCGTCAGCGTTGTCAATGATAGGAAATCGTTTCAGCTTATCAATAGGGGCCGTATTTCGATAGAAGCGATTATTTCTTTGGTTTTCGGGAACGTCTTCAATGGCGTACCTGTCGTACTTCAATTTGTTGGTGATAATATACGGACCCTTGTATTGCGCTGCAGTTTTCTGGGGTACACCTGTGCTTTGTGGTTCGCGTTCAACGATCACCAGATCTCCAGGATCGAACGTTGTGGCTTTGGCGCGTTTTTCGTTATATCGTATTCGTTGTTTTGCTTGATCGTTCCGTATATTTTCTATTGCGTCCTCCCGTCGTTTGAAAATTCGTTCGTGTCGTAAGACGTAATCGTCTCTAACCTTCCTCTCGTGATTCGTTAATTTACCGCCTTTCTTCAATACTTCTTTGATTTCTCTTAGTTTGGGATCGGAAAATTGCGCAGCTACTTCGGTTCGTTCCTCGCGTGATGGCATGAAATCTTCGGTTCTGACAATTTTCTCCCCTTTACTGATGATAACTTCATTTCCAGATACATTAACGACTGGGACTCGTGTAAATCCTTCTCTGTCTATATGATATAAACCCCTCGGGATGCAATGCTCTTTTCCTGGTACAAATCTCATTTGCCCTTCTATGTAGATATCCTTTTCCATTTCAGTTTGACAAGATAATAGATCTACAAAACCAACATAGTTCGCTGGTATGACCGTCGCTTCTTTTGCCCATAAGGTTAGGGTGGGTGGTGGTAAGTCTGGTATCTCTACTCTTTTCAGACAATTATCTTCATAGTCTGGTTCCTTCGTCTCTGTGAAGAGTCGTACAACATTACCCCTCTTGATGATCGTGATGTGTGGTTGTTCCGTTAGTGGTTGTCCAATAAGTAATGGAATCGTTTGAATATCGTCTCGGACAACGTGGACATCTGTCTTTGCCGTGGCTTGATCTATCGTGATCTGAGCTTGTTTAACGATTCCAACAGGTTTTGTACTTCCGTTACCTGCATACCCTCCGATAGCACAACCATTTTCGACTGTTTCTATTTCTAGTTCCATTTCTCTAGCCGTACTTTCTCGGATTATTACACATTTACTCCCTTGATCCACATACGATTTTATTGCGTGACCATTTATGGTAGCGTCCATAAAATATTTCTGATTGTCTTCGTTTATCTGCGTGCTATTTTCAACAAGGAGATTCTCTTTGACTGGTTGTTTATCTTTACAGTCTTTGGCTTCGTGGCCCGTTCGTTTACATTTGTCGCATCTTGTTTTCCTTTGAGGTTGTTGGCAGTCCCGTGAAATATGACCGTAGGTGTTGCAGTTGAAACAAAGAGGCTGACCTTGAGCGTTGTACATCGGTTGAAACATCGGTTGAGGCTGAGTGTATACCGTTCTGTGGTATTTATACCTCCCATCTGTGCTTGTATGGTTTTGATAATTAGTTGCGTCGTTTTGGTAACTATTTTCCTTTCCGTGTTCGTAATGTTGGTTTTGGTAACTATTGGCCTTTCCGTGTTCGTAATTTTGGTGATAGGTATTTCGGCGATAGTTGTTTCTATCCGTCCCGTACTTCTCATTGGTGAAAGTCTTTTTGATCCCGTTTTCTCTAAGTGTAGTTGTTAACTTCAGTCTCCCTTCCAATTGATGGATACGTTGCAGCAGTTCTGGGGGCGAATTAAAGTCTTTCATTGTTAACGCGGTTATGAGTTCATTATCATTTAGTCCGGTGATAATATATTCAATCATATCTGGTTCCGCTACTCCACACTGTCTTAACTTTGCTACTTTGTCGTGGTAGTACGTAGTGAAGCTTTCTTCTGGTCTTCGTATCCTAGCCTCCATTTCTCGGTGTAACTTCATGACGCTTTTCGTCTCGGGAAACCATTTCATCAGTAAGTCTTTCCATTCAATCCACGTTGATACCATACAGTCTAGAGATTCAAACCAAAATTGTGAGCTACCTTTAAGTCGTGGGAGAGCATTGGCTATTATCATGCGTTCTGGCCAATTATACGTTCTGGCCATATCGTCTATCTTCTTAATCCACATCTTCATGGTTTGATGGGGAGCGCTTTCTGGGTTGAATTCTGGAATAGCCTTACTAGTTTCACCCCAATGGTGGTGTTCTACGTTCTGATTGGAGGTTCCGTTAGTAGCAGGTGGTTGGTTACTCGTGTTTACCCCTTGATTCGTATTGTTTGCTAGTGCTGCTTGTACGCTAGCCTGTATCGTAGCTTGCATGTTAGCCTGATTTCCAATCGTAGCCGCAAGTGTTTGTTGTACCGTCGCTGCAATCGCATCTTGGATTGATTTTTGAAAAACAGCCATAGAAACAAACCCTGGAGGAGTACTTGCCGTTGCATTACCACTGCCTGTTTGGTTGGTATTGTCCCCTGCCATGACGTTGAGTTGTTCGAGAGTCGTGTTATCGTTTGATACCGTTTCAAGATAAGTGTTTGTTACCGTTTCAAAATTATTGTTCGTTACCGTTTCAGAATGATTGTTCGTTACCGTTGCAAAGTTGTCGTCCGTTACCGTTTCAAAATTATTGTTCGTTACCGTTTCAAAATTGTCGTTCGTTGTTTCGCGTTCGTAGGATAGTTCAAAATTATTGTTCGTTACCGTTTCAAAGTTGTCGTTCGTTGTTTCGCGTTCGTAAGATAGTTCAAATTCGTCGTTCGTTTCTGGGGCTAAGTCGAACTCGTCCGGCGATTCATAAGAGACCGTTTCGTTTCGTTGTGTGTTCGCTATGTCGTTTGCTGTACCACACCGGTTGTCTTTTGATCCCGAATTATCGTCGACTCTCCGTTTCCCAGTATTATGTAAGGATTTATAATCTATTCTCGTTCTACACCTACTACTTTTTCGTATTTGCGTTCGTTCGTTTGATTCTCCGGACATTAATCTTCTAAGCCTTGGCGTTAAAAATCGTCGTCAATGTGTTTCGTACGTTTTCGTCTACGCGGCGCCTCGTTTTCATCGTCGTTCGTGTAGAGGTTTTCCGTGGTGATTCTTAATCGAATTTAATCTAACTCATTTGTACAAATATCCCATAACTATTGGTTTATCCCACTTCTGAGATGTTATTACGTTTTTGTCAAGATAGTCTTAAGGCGAGTTAGTTACGAATAAATACAAAATAAGCGATTAAAGTAAAAATGAAAAGGTGTTTATTGTAACATGACTTTACATGGCGACCGCGTACCAGAGAATGCCCGTAACCCGCGTAGGCGCCCCTTCCCTCTCGCACGAGGCGACTCGATGATCGATCCTTCTCAACATACATGGCTGTGCTGCCACCTGTTAGCGTTCGTGGTTAACTAAAAAGGGCGCGAAATATGAACGGCGCTAACACATTTATTACGGGAGTTCACCTCGCTTGAGCCCGGATAGCTCAGTCGGTAGAGCGTGAGGCTTTTAACCTAACGGTCCAGGGTTCGAGTCCCTGTTCGGGCGACTGTGTTTTTGAAGAATCATCAATAATTTAAACTTCAGATCATTTAATTTCCAGTAAAATTATTGAAATTCTAATCCCAATTATTACGGGAGTTCATTTCGTTTCAGCTCGGATAGCTCAGTCGGTAGAGCGTTAGGCTTCAAACCACGGTCCAGGGTTTGACTCCTTGTTCGGGCGACTGTGTTTTTGAAGAATCATCAATAATTTAAACTTCAGATCATTTAATTTCCAGTAAAATTATTGAAATTCTAATCCCAATTATTACGGGAGTTCATTTCGTTTCAGCCCGGATAGCTCAGTCGGTAGAGCGTTAGGCTTTTAACCTAACGGTCCAGGGTTCGAGTCCCTGTTCGGGCGACTCTGTTTTTAAAGAATCGTCAATAATTTAAACTTCAGATCATTTCACTTTCAATAAATTTATGTCAATTCTAATTCCAATTATTACGTGAGTTCACCTCGCTTGAGCCCGGATAGCTCAGTCGGTAGAGCGTTAGGCTTTTAACCTAACGGTCCAGGGTTCGAGTACCTGTTCGGGCCATTCTGTTTTTGAAGAAACATCAATAATTTAAACTTCAGATCATTTCACTTTCAATAAATTTATGTAAACTCTAATTCCAATTATTACGGGATTTACCTTCGTTTGAGACAGGATAGCTCAGTCGGTAGAGCTTTAGGCTTTTAACCTAACGTTCCAGGGTTCGAGTCCCTGTTCGGGCGACTCTGTTTTTAAAGAATCATCAATAATTTAAACTTCAGATCATTTAATTTCCAGTAAAATTATTGAAATTCTAATCCCAATTATTACGGGAGTTCATTTCGTTTCAGCCCGGATAGCTCAGTCGGTAGAGCGTTAGGCTTTTAACCTAACGGTCCAGGGTTCGAGTCCCTCTTCGGGCGACTCTGTTTTTAAAGAGTCGTCAATAATTTAAACTTCAGATCATTTCACTTTCAATAAATTTATGTAAATTCTAATTCCAATTATTACGTGAGTTCACCTCGCTTGAGTCCGGATAGCTCAGTCGGTAGAGCGTTAGGCTTTTAAGCTAACGGTCCAGGGTTCGAGTACCAGTTCGGGCCATTATGTTTTTGAAGAATCATCAATAATTTAAACTTAAGATCATTTCACTTTCAATAAATTTATGTAAATTCTAATTCCAATTATTAAGTGAGTTCACCTCGCTTGAGCCCGGATAGCTCAGTCGGTAGAGCGTTAGGCTTTTAACCTTACGGACCAGGGTTCGAGTCCCTGTTCGGGCGACTCTGTTTTTGAAGAATCATCAATAATTTAAACTTCAGATCATTTAATTTCCAGTAAAATTATTGAAATTCTTATTCCAATTATTACGGGAGTTCACCTCGCTTGAGCCCGGATAGCTCAGTCGGTAGAGCGTTAGGCTTTTAACCTAACGGTCCAGGGTTCGAGTCCCTGTTCGGGCGACTCTGTTTTTGAAGAATCATCAATAATTTAAACTTCAGATCATTTAATTTCCAGTAAAATTATTGAAATTCTAATCCCAATTATTACGGGAGTTCATTTCGTTTCAGCTCGGATAGCTCAGTCGGTAGAGCGTTAGGCTTCAAACCACGGTCCAGGGTTTGACTCCTTGTTCGGGCGACTGTGTTTTTGAAGAATCATCAATAATTTAAACTTCAGATCATTTAATTTCCAGTAAAATTATTGAAATTCTAATCCCAATTATTACGGGAGTTCATTTCGTTTCAGCCCGGATAGCTCAGTCGGTAGAGCGTTAGGCTTTTAACCTAACGGTCCAGGGTTCGAGTCCCTGTTCGGGCGACTCTGTTTTTAAAGAATCGTCAATAATTTAAACTTCAGATCATTTCACTTTCAATAAATTTATGTAAATTCTAATTCCAATTATTACGTGAGTTCACCTCGCTTGAGCCCGGATAGCTCAGTCGGTAGAGCGTTAGGCTTTTAACCTAACGGTCCAGGGTTCGAGTACCTGTTCGGGCCATTCTGTTTTTGAAGAATCATCAATAATTTAAACTTCAGATCATTTCACTTTCAATAAATTTATGTAAACTCTAATTCCAATTATTACGGGATTTACCTTCGTTTGAGACAGGATAGCTCAGTCGGTAGAGCTTTAGGCTTTTAACCTAACGTTCCAGGGTTCGAGTCCCTGTTCGGGCGACTCTGTTTTTAAAGAATCATCAATAATTTAAACTTCAGATCATTTAATTTCCAGTAAAATTATTGAAATTCTAATCCCAATTATTACGGGAGTTCATTTCGTTTCAGCCCGGATAGCTCAGTCGGTAGAGCGTTAGGCTTTTAACCTAACGGTCCAGGGTTCGAGTCCCTCTTCGGGCGACTCTGTTTTTAAAGAATCGTCAATAATTTAAACTTCAGATCATTTCACTTTCAATAAATTTATGTAAATTCTAATTCCAATTATTACGTGAGTTCACCTCGCTTGAGCCCGGATAGCTCAGTCGGTAGAGCGTTAGGCTTTTAAGCTAACGGTCCAGGGTTCGAGTACCAGTTCGGGCCATTATGTTTTTGAAGAATCATCAATAATTTAAACTTAAGATCATTTCACTTTCAATAAATTTATGTAAATTCTAATTCCAATTATTAAGTGAGTTCACCTCGCTTGAGCCCGGATAGCTCAGTCGGTAGAGCGTTAGGCTTTTAACCTAACGGTCCAGGGTTCGAGTCCCTGTTCGGGCGACTCTGTTTTTGAAGAATCATCAATAATTTAAACTTCAGATCATTTAATTTCCAGTAAAATTATTGAAATTCTAATCCCAATTATTACGGGAGTTCATTTCGTTTCAGCCCGGATAGCTCAGTCGGTAGAGCGTTAGGCTTTTAACCTAACGGTCCAGGGTTCGAGTCCCTCTTCGGGCGACTCTGTTTTTAAAGAATCGTCAATAATTTAAACTTCAGATCATTTCACTTTCAATAAATTTATGTAAATTCTAATTCCAATTATTACGTGAGTTCACCTCGCTTGAGCCCGGATAGCTCAGTCGGTAGAGCGTTAGGCTTTTAAGCTAACGGTCCAGGGTTCGAGTACCAGTTCGGGCCATTATGTTTTTGAAGAATCATCAATAATTTAAACTTAAGATCATTTCACTTTCAATAAATTTATGTAAATTCTAATTCCAATTATTAAGTGAGTTCACCTCGCTTGAGCCCGGATAGCTCAGTCGGTAGAGCGTTAGGCTTTTAACCTAACGGTCCAGGGTTCGAGTCCCTGTTCGGGCGACTCTGTTTTTGAAGAATCATCAATAATTTAAACTTCAGATCATTTAATTTCCAGTAAAATTATTGAAATTCTTATTCCAATTATTACGGGAGTTCACCTCGCTTGAGCCCGGATAGCTCAGTCGGTAGAGCGTTAGGCTTTTAACCTAACGGTCCAGGGTTCGAGTCCCTGTTCGGGCGACTCTGTTTTTGAAGAATCATCAATAATTTAAACTTCAGATCATTTAATTTCCAGTAAAATTATTGAAATTCTAATCCCAATTATTACGGGAGTTCATTTCGTTTCAGCTCGGATAGCTCAGTCGGTAGAGCGTTAGGCTTCAAACCACGGTCCAGGGTTTGACTCCTTGTTCGGGCGACTGTGTTTTTGAAGAATCATCAATAATTTAAACTTCAGATCATTTAATTTCCAGTAAAATTATTGAAATTCTAATCCCAATTATTACGGGAGTTCATTTCGTTTCAGCCCGGATAGCTCAGTCGGTAGAGCGTTAGGCTTTTAACCTAACGGTCCAGGGTTCGAGTCCCTGTTCGGGCGACTCTGTTTTTAAAGAATCGTCAATAATTTAAACTTCAGATCATTTCACTTTCAATAAATTTATGTAAATTCTAATTCCAATTATTACGTGAGTTCACCTCGCTTGAGCCCGGATAGCTCAGTCGGTAGAGCGTTAGGCTTTTAACCTAACGGTCCAGGGTTCGAGTACCTGTTCGGGCCATTCTGTTTTTGAAGAATCATCAATAATTTAAACTTCAGATCATTTCACTTTCAATAAATTTATGTAAACTCTAATTCCAATTATTACGGGATTTACCTTCGTTTGAGACAGGATAGCTCAGTCGGTAGAGCTTTAGGCTTTTAACCTAACGTTCCAGGGTTCGAGTCCCTGTTCGGGCGACTCTGTTTTTAAAGAATCATCAATAATTTAAACTTCAGATCATTTAATTTCCAGTAAAATTATTGAAATTCTAATCCCAATTATTACGGGAGTTCATTTCGTTTCAGCCCGGATAGCTCAGTCGGTAGAGCGTTAGGCTTTTAACCTAACGGTCCAGGGTTCGAGTCCCTCTTCGGGCGACTCTGTTTTTAAAGAATCGTCAATAATTTAAACTTCAGATCATTTCACTTTCAATAAATTTATGTAAATTCTAATTCCAATTATTACGTGAGTTCACCTCGCTTGAGCCCGGATAGCTCAGTCGGTAGAGCGTTAGGCTTTTAAGCTAACGGTCCAGGGTTCGAGTACCAGTTCGGGCCATTATGTTTTTGAAGAATCATCAATAATTTAAACTTAAGATCATTTCACTTTCAATAAATTTATGTAAATTCTAATTCCAATTATTAAGTGAGTTCACCTCGCTTGAGCCCGGATAGCTCAGTCGGTAGAGCGTTAGGCTTTTAACCTAACGGTCCAGGGTTCGAGTCCCTGTTCGGGCGACTCTGTTTTTGAAGAATCATCAATAATTTAAACTTCAGATCATTTAATTTCCAGTAAAATTATTGAAATTCTAATCCCAATTATTACGGGAGTTCATTTCGTTTCAGCCCGGATAGCTCAGTCGGTAGAGCGTTAGGCTTTTAACCTAACGGTCCAGGGTTCGAGTCCCTCTTCGGGCGACTCTGTTTTTAAAGAATCGTCAATAATTTAAACTTCAGATCATTTCACTTTCAATAAATTTATGTAAATTCTAATTCCAATTATTACGTGAGTTCACCTCGCTTGAGCCCGGATAGCTCAGTCGGTAGAGCGTTAGGCTTTTAAGCTAACGGTCCAGGGTTCGAGTACCAGTTCGGGCCATTATGTTTTTGAAGAATCAACAATAATTTAAACTTAAGATCATTTCACTTTCAATAAATTTATGTAAATTCTAATTCCAATTATTAAGTGAGTTCACCTCGCTTGAGCCCGGATAGCTCAGTCGGTAGAGCGTTAGGCTTTTAACCTAACGGTCCAGGGTTCGAGTCCCTGTTCGGGCGACTCTGTTTTTGAAGAATCATCAATAATTTAAACTTCAGATCATTTAATTTCCAGTAAAATTATTGAAATTCTTATTCCAATTATTACGGGAGTTCACCTCGCTTGAGCCCGGATAGCTCAGTCGGTAGAGCGTTAGGCTTTTAACCTAACGGTCCAGGGTTCGAGTCTCTGTTCGGGCGACTGTGTTTTTGAAGAATCATCAATAATTTAAACTTCAGATCATTTAATTTCCAGTAAAATTATTGAAATTCTAATCCCAATTATTACGGGAGTTCATTTCGTTTCAGCTCGGATAGCTCAGTCGGTAGAGCGTTAGGCTTCAAACCACGGTCCAGGGTTCGACTCCTTGTTCGGGCCATTCTGTTTTTGAAGAATCATCAATAATTTAAACTTCAGATCATTTAATTTCCAGTAAAATTATTGAAATTCTTATTCCATTTATTACGGGAGTTCACCTCGCTTGAGCCCGGATAGCTCAGTCGGTAGAGCGTAAGGCTTTTAACCTAACGGTCCAGGGTTCGAGTCCCTGTTCGGGCGACTGTGTTTTTGAAGAATCATCAATAATTTAAACTTCAGATCATTTAATTTCCAGTAAAATTATTGAAATTCTTATCCCAATTATTACGGGAGTTCATTTCGTTTCAGCTCGGATAGCTCAGTCGGTAGAGCGTTAGGCTTCAAACCACGGTCCAGGGTTCGACTCCTTGTTCGGGCCATTCTGTTTTTGAAGAATCATCAATAATTTAAACTTCAGATCATTTAATTTCCAGTAAAATTATTGAAATTCTTATTCCATTTATTACGGGAGTTCACCTCGCTTGAGCCCGGATAGCTCAGTCGGTAGAGCGTAAGGCTTTTAACCTAACGGTCCAGGGTTCGAGTCGCTGTTCGGGCGACTGTGTTTTTGAAGAATCATCAATAATTTAAACTTCAGATCATTTAATTTCCAGTAAAATTATTGAAATTCTAATCCCAATTATTACGGGAGTTCATTTCGTTTCAGCTCGGATAGCTCAGTCGGTAGAGCGTTAGGCTTCAAACCACGGTCCAGGGTTCGACTCCTTGTTCGGGCCATTCTGTTTTTGAAGAATCATCAATAATTTAAACTTCAGATCATTTAATTTCCAGTAAAATTATTGAAATTCTTATTCCATTTATTACGGGAGTTCACCTCGCTTGAGCCCGGATAGCTCAGTCGGTAGAGCGTAAGGCTTTTAACCTAACGGTCCAGGGTTCGAGTCGCTGTTCGGGCGACTGTGTTTTTGAAGAATCATCAATAATTTAAACTTCAGATCATTTAATTTCCAGTAAAATTATTGAAATTCTTATCCCAATTATTACGGGAGTTCATTTCGTTTCAGCTCGGATAGCTCAGTCGGTAGAGCGTTAGGCTTCAAACCACGGTCCAGGGTTCGACTCCTTGTTCGGGCCATTCTGTTTTTGAAGAATCATCAATAATTTAAACTTCAGATCATTTAATTTCCAGTAAAATTATTGAAATTCTTATTCCATTTATTACGGGAGTTCACCTCGCTTGAGCCCGGATAGCTCAGTCGGTAGAGCGTAAGGCTTTTAACCTAACGGTCCAGGGTTCGAGTCGCTGTTCGGGCGACTGTGTTTTTGAAGAATCATCAATAATTTAAACTTCAGATCATTTAATTTCCAGTAAAATTATTGAAATTCTAATCCCAATTATTACGGGAGTTCATTTCGTTTCAGCTCGGATAGCTCAGTCGGTAGAGCGTTAGGCTTCAAACCACGGTCCAGGGTTCGACTCCTTGTTCGGGCCATTCTGTTTTTGAAGAATCATCAATAATTTAAACTTCAGATCATTTAATTTCCAGTAAAATTATTGAAATTCTTATTCCATTTATTACGGGAGTTCACCTCGCTTGAGCCCGGATAGCTCAGTCGGTAGAGCGTAAGGCTTTTAACCTAACGGTCCAGGGTTCGAGTCGCTGTTCGGGCGACTGTGTTTTTGAAGAATCATCAATAATTTAAACTTCAGATCATTTAATTTCCAGTAAAATTATTGAAATTCTTATCCCAATTATTACGGGAGTTCATTTCGTTTCAGCTCGGATAGCTCAGTCGGTAGAGCGTTAGGCTTCAAACCACGGTCCAGGGTTCGACCCCTTGTTCGGGCGACTGTGTTTTTGAAGAATCATCAATAATTTAAACTTCAGATCATTTAATTTCCAGTAAAATTATTGAAATTCTAATCCCAATTATTACGGGAGTTCATTTCGTTTCAGCTCGGATAGCTCAGTCGGTAGAGCGTTAGGCTTCAAACCACGGTCCAGGGTTCGACTCCTTGTTCGGGCCATTCTGTTTTTGAAGAATCATCAATAATTTAAACTTCAGATCATTTAATTTCCAGTAAAATTATTGAAATTCTTATCCCAATTATTACGGGAGTTCATTTCGTTTCAGCTCGGATAGCTCAGTCGGTAGAGCGTTAGGCTTCAAACCACGGTCCAGGGTTCGACTCCTTGTTCGGGCCATTCTGTTTTTGAAGAATCATCAATAATTTAAACTTCAGATCATTTAATTTCCAGTAAAATTATTGAAATTCTTATTCCATTTATTACGGGAGTTCACCTCGCTTGAGCCCGGATAGCTCAGTCGGTAGAGCGTAAGGCTTTTAACCTAACGGTCCAGGGTTCGAGTCGCTGTTCGGGCGACTGTGTTTTTGAAGAATCATCAATAATTTAAACTTCAGATCATTTAATTTCCAGTAAAATTATTGAAATTCTTATCCCAATTATTACGGGAGTTCATTTCGTTTCAGCTCGGATAGCTCAGTCGGTAGAGCGTTAGGCTTCAAACCACGGTCCAGGGTTCGACTCCTTGTTCGGGCGACTCTGTTTTTAAAGAATCATCAATAATTTAAACTTCAGATCATTTAATTTCCAGTAAAATTATTGAAATTCTTATTCCAATTATTACGGGAGTTCACCTCGCTTGAGCCCGGATAGCTCAGTCGGTAGAGCGTTAGGCTTTTAACCTAACGGTCCAGGGTTCGAGTCCCTGTTCGGGCGACTGTGTTTTTGAAGAATCATCAATAATTTAAACTTCAGATCATTTAATTTCCAGTAACATTATTGAAATTCTAATCCCAATTATTACGGGAGTTCATTTCGTTTCAGCTCGGATAGCTCAGTCGGTAGAGCGTTAGGCTTCAAACCACGGTCCAGGGTTTGACTCCTTGTTCGGGCGACTGTGTTTTTGAAGAATCATCAATAATTTAAACTTCAGATCTTTTAATTTCCAGTAAAATTATTGAAATTCTAATCCCAATTATTACGGGAGTTCATTTCGTTTCAGCCCGGATAGCTCAGTCGGTAGAGCGTTAGGCTTTTAACCTAACGGTCCAGGGTTCGAGTCCCTGTTCGGGCGACTCTGTTTTTAAAGAATCGTCAATAATTTAAACTTCAGATCATTTCACTTTCAATAAATTTATGTAAATTCTAATTCCAATTATTACGTGAGTTCACCTCGCTTGAGCCCGGATAGCTCAGTCGGTAGAGCGTTAGGCTTTTAACCTAACGGTCCAGGGTTCGAGTACCTGTTCGGGCCATTCTGTTTTTGAAGAATCATCAATAATTTAAACTTCAGATCATTTCACTTTCAATAAATTTATGTAAACTCTAATTCCAATTATTACGGGATTTACCTTCGTTTGAGACAGGATAGCTCAGTCGGTAGAGCTTTAGGCTTTTAACCTAACGTTCCAGGGTTCGAGTCCCTGTTCGGGCGACTCTGTTTTTAAAGAATCGTCAATAATTTAAACTTCAGATCATTTCACTTTCAATAAATTTATGTAAATTCTAATTCCAATTATTACGTGAGTTCACCTCGCTTGAGCCCGGATAGCTCAGTCGGTAGAGCGTTAGGCTTTTAACCTAACGGTCCAGGGTTCGAGTACCTGTTCGGGCCATTCTGTTTTTGAAGAATCATCAATAATTTAAACTTCAGATCATTTCACTTTCAATAAATTTATGTAAATTCTAATTCCAATTATTACGTGAGTTCACCTCGCTTGAGCCCGGATAGCTCAGTCGGTAGAGCGTTAGGCTTTTAAGCTAACGGTCCAGGGTTCGAGTACCAGTTCGGGCCATTATGTTTTTGAAGAATCATCAATAATTTAAACTTAAGATCATTTCACTTTCAATAAATTTATGTAAATTCTAATTCCAATTATTAAGTGAGTTCACCTCGCTTGAGCCCGGATAGCTCAGTCGGTAGAGCGTTAGGCTTTTAACCTAACGGTCCAGGGTTCGAGTCCCTGTTCGGGCGACTCTGTTTTTGAAGAATCATCAATAATTTAAACTTCAGATCATTTAATTTCCAGTAAAATTATAGAAATTCTTATTCCAATTATTACGGGAGTTCACCTCGCTTGAGCCCGGATAGCTCAGTCGGTAGAGCGTTAGGCTTTTAACCTAACGGTCCAGGGTTCGAGTCCCTGTTCGGGCGACTGTGTTTTTGAAGAATCATCAATAATTTAAACTTCAGATCATTTAATTTCCAGTAAAATTATTGAAATTCTAATCCCAATTATTACGGGAGTTCATTTCGTTTCAGCTCGGATAGCTCAGTCGGTTGAGCGTTAGGCTTCAAACCACGGTCCAGGGTTCGACTCCTTGTTCGGGCGACTCTGTTTTTAAAGAATCATCAATAATTTAAACTTCAGATCATTTAATTTCCAGCAAAATTATTGAAATTCTTATCCCAATTATTACGGGAGTTCACCTCGCTTGAGACCGGATAGCTCAGTCGGTAGAGCGTTAGGCTTTTAACCTAACGGTCCAGGGTTCGAGTCCCTGTTCGGGCGACTGTGTTTTTGAAGAATCATCAATAATTTAAACTTCAGATCATTTAATTTCCAGTAAAATTATTGAAATTCTAATCCCAATTATTACGGGAGTTCATTTCGTTTCAGCTCGGATAGCTCAGTCGGTAGAGCGTTAGGCTTCAAACCACGGTCCAGGGTTCGACTCCTTGTTCGGGCGACTGTGTTTTTGAAGAATCATCAATAATTTAAACTTCAGATCATTTAATTTCCAGTAAAATTATTGAAATTCTAATCCCAATTATTACGGGAGTTCATTACGTTTCAGCCCGGATAGCTCAGTTGGTAGAGCGTTAGGCTTTTAACCTAACGGTCCAGGGTTCGAGTCCCTCTTCGGGCGACTCTGTTTTTAAAGAATCGTCAATAATTTAAACTTCAGATCATTTCACTTTCAATAAATTTATGTAAATTCTAATTCCAATTATTACGTGAGTTCACCTCGCTTGAGCCCGGATAGCTCAGTCGGTAGAGCGTTAGGCTTTTAAGCTAACGGTCCAGGGTTCGAGTACCAGTTCGGGCCATTATGTTTTTGAAGAATCGTCAATAATTTAAACTTAAGATCATTTCACTTTCAATAAATTTATGTAAATTCTAATTCCAATTATTAAGTGAGTTCACCTCGCTTGAGCCCGGATAGCTCAGTCGGTAGAGCGTTAGGCTTTTAACCTAACGGTCCAGGGTTCGAGTCCCTGTTCGGGCGACTCTGTTTTTGAAGAATCATCAATAATTTAAACTTCAGATCATTTAATTTCCAGTAAAATTATTGAAATTCTTATTCCAATTATTACGGGAGTTCACCTCGCTTGAGCCCGGATAGCTCAGTCGGTAGAGCGTTAGGCTTTTAACCTAACGGTCCAGGGTTCGAGTCCCTGTTCGGGCGACTGTGTTTTTGAAGAATCATCAATAATTTAAACTTCAGATCATTTAATTTCCAGTAAAATTATTGAAATTCTAATCCCAATTATTACGGGAGTTCATTTCGTTTCAGCTCGGATAGCTCAGTCGGTAGAGCGTTAGGCTTCAAACCACGGTCCAGGGTTCGACTCCTTGTTCGGGCCATTCTGTTTTTGAAGAATCATCAATAATTTAAACTTCAGATCATTTAATTTCCAGTAAAATTATTGAAATTCTAATTCCTATTATTACGGGAGTTCACCTCGCTTGAGCCCGGATAGCTCAGTCGGTAGAGCGAAAGGCTTTTAACCTAACGGTCCAGGGTTCGAGTCCCTGTTCGGGCGACTGTGTTTTTGAAGAATCATCAATAATTTAAATTTCAGATCATTTAATTTCCAGTAAAATTATTGAAATTCTTATCCCAATTATTACGGGAGTTCATTTCGTTTCAGCTCGGATAGCTCAGTCGGTAGAGCGTTAGGCTTCAAACCACGGTCCAGGGTTTGACTCCTTGTTCGGGCGACTGGGTTTTTGAAGAATCATCAATAATTTAAACTTCAGATCTTTTAATTTCCAGTAAAATTATTGAAATTCTAATCCCAATTATTACGGGAGTTCATTTCGTTTCAGCCCGGATAGCTCAGTCGGTAGAGCGTTAGGCTTTTAACCTAACGGTCCAGGGTTCGAGTCCCTGTTCGGGCGACTCTGTTTTTAAAGAATCGTCAATAATTTAAACTTCAGATCATTTCACTTTCAATAAATTTATGTAAATTCTAATTCCAATTATTACGTGAGTTCACCTCGCTTGAGCCCGGATAGCTCAGTCGGTAGAGCGTTAGGCTTTTAACCTAACGGTCCAGGGTTCGAGTACCTGTTCGGGCCATTCTGTTTTTGAAGAATCATCAATAATTTAAACTTCAGATCATTTCACTTTCAATAAATTTATGTAAACTCTAATTCCAATTATTACGGGATTTACCTTCGTTTGAGACAGGATAGCTCAGTCGGTAGAGCTTTAGGCTTTTAACCTAACGTTCCAGGGTTCGAGTCCCTGTTCGGGCGACTCTGTTTTTAAAGAATCGTCAATAATTTAAACTTCAGATCATTTCACTTTCAATAAATTTATGTAAATTCTAATTCCAATTATTACGTGAGTTCACCTCGCTTGAGCCCGGATAGCTCAGTCGGTAGAGCGTTAGGCTTTTAACCTAACGGTCCACGGTTCGAGTACCTGTTCGGGCCATTCTGTTTTTGAAGAATCATCAATAATTTAAACTTCAGATCATTTCACTTTCAATAAATTTATGTAAATTCTAATTCCAATTATTACGTGAGTTCACCTCGCTTGAGCCCGGATAGCTCAGTCGGTAGAGCGTTAGGCTTTTAAGCTAACGGTCCAGGGTTCGAGTACCAGTTCGGGCCATTATGTTTTTGAAGAATCATCAATAATTTAAACTTAAGATCATTTCACTTTCAATAAATTTATGTAAATTCTAATTCCAATTATTAAGTGAGTTCACCTCGCTTGAGCCCGGATAGCTCAGTCGGTAGAGCGTTAGGCTTTTAACCTAACGGTCCAGGGTTCGAGTCCCTGTTCGGGCGACTCTGTTTTTGAAGAATCATCAATAATTTAAACTTCAGATCATTTAATTTCCAGTAAAATTATAGAAATTCTTATTCCAATTATTACGGGAGTTCACCTCGCTTGAGCCCGGATAGCTCAGTCGGTAGAGCGTTAGGCTTTTAACCTAACGGTCCAGGGTTCGAGTCCCTGTTCGGGCGACTGTGTTTTTGAAGAATCATCAATAATTTAAACTTCAGATCATTTAATTTCCAGTAAAATTATTGAAATTCTAATCCCAATTATTACGGGAGTTCATTTCGTTTCAGCTCGGATAGCTCAGTCGGTTGAGCGTTAGGCTTCAAACCACGGTCCAGGGTTCGACTCCTTGTTCGGGCGACTCTGTTTTTAAAGAATCATCAATAATTTAAACTTCAGATCATTTAATTTCCAGCAAAATTATTGAAATTCTTATCCCAATTATTACGGGAGTTCACCTCGCTTGAGACCGGATAGCTCAGTCGGTAGAGCGTTAGGCTTTTAACCTAACGGTCCAGGGTTCGAGTCCCTGTTCGGGCGACTGTGTTTTTGAAGAATCATCAATAATTTAAACTTCAGATCATTTAATTTCCAGTAAAATTATTGAAATTCTAATCCCAATTATTACGGGAGTTCATTTCGTTTCAGCTCGGATAGCTCAGTCGGTAGAGCGTTAGGCTTCAAACCACGGTCCAGGGTTCGACTCCTTGTTCGGGCGACTGTGTTTTTGAAGAATCATCAATAATTTAAACTTCAGATCATTTAATTTCCAGTAAAATTATTGAAATTCTAATCCCAATTATTACGGGAGTTCATTACGTTTCAGCCCGGATAGCTCAGTTGGTAGAGCGTTAGGCTTTTAACCTAACGGTCCAGGGTTCGAGTCCCTCTTCGGGCGACTCTGTTTTTAAAGAATCGTCAATAATTTAAACTTCAGATCATTTCACTTTCAATAAATTTATGTAAATTCTAATTCCAATTATTACGTGAGTTCACCTCGCTTGAGCCCGGATAGCTCAGTCGGTAGAGCGTTAGGCTTTTAAGCTAACGGTCCAGGGTTCGAGTACCAGTTCGGGCCATTATGTTTTTGAAGAATCGTCAATAATTTAAACTTAAGATCATTTCACTTTCAATAAATTTATGTAAATTCTAATTCCAATTATTAAGTGAGTTCACCTCGCTTGAGCCCGGATAGCTCAGTCGGTAGAGCGTTAGGCTTTTAACCTAACGGTCCAGGGTTCGAGTCCCTGTTCGGGCGACTCTGTTTTTGAAGAATCATCAATAATTTAAACTTCAGATCATTTAATTTCCAGTAAAATTATTGAAATTCTTATTCCAATTATTACGGGAGTTCACCTCGCTTGAGCCCGGATAGCTCAGTCGGTAGAGCGTTAGGCTTTTAACCTAACGGTCCAGGGTTCGAGTCCCTGTTCGGGCGACTGTGTTTTTGAAGAATCATCAATAATTTAAACTTCAGATCATTTAATTTCCAGTAAAATTATTGAAATTCTAATCCCAATTATTACGGGAGTTCATTTCGTTTCAGCTCGGATAGCTCAGTCGGTAGAGCGTTAGGCTTCAAACCACGGTCCAGGGTTCGACTCCTTGTTCGGGCCATTCTGTTTTTGAAGAATCATCAATAATTTAAACTTCAGATCATTTAATTTCCAGTAAAATTATTGAAATTCTAATTCCTATTATTACGGGAGTTCACCTCGCTTGAGCCCGGATAGCTCAGTCGGTAGAGCGAAAGGCTTTTAACCTAACGGTCCAGGGTTCGAGTCCCTGTTCGGGCGACTGTGTTTTTGAAGAATCATCAATAATTTAAACTTCAGATCATTTAATTTCCAGTAAAATTATTGAAATTCTTATCCCAATTATTACGGGAGTTCATTTCGTTTCAGCTCGGATAGCTCAGTCGGTAGAGCGTTAGGCTTCAAACCACGGTCCAGGGTTCGACTCCTTGTTCGGGCGACTCTGTTTTTAAAGAATCATCAATAATTTAAACTTCAGATCATTTAATTTCCAGTAAAATTATTGAAATTCTTATTCCAATTATTACGGGAGTTCACCTCGCTTGAGCCCGGATAGCTCAGTCGGTAGAGCGTAAGGCTTTTAACCTAACGGTCCAGGGTTCGAGTCCCTGTTCGGGCGACTGTGTTTTTGAAGAATCATCAATAATTTAAACTTCAGATCATTTAATTTCCAGTAAAATTATTAAAATTCTAATCCCAATTATTACGGGAGTTCATTTCGTTTCAGCTCGGATAGCTCAGTCGGTAGAGCGTTAGGCTTCAAACCACGGTCCAGGGTTCGACTCCTTGTTCGGGCCATTCTGTTTTTGAAGAATCATCAATAATTTAAACTTCAGATCATTTAATTTCCAGTTAAATTATTGAAATTCTTATTCCATTTATTACGGGAGTTCACCTCGCTTGAGCCCGGATAGCTCAGTCGGTAGAGCGTAAGGCTTTTAACCTAACGGTCCAGGGTTCGAGTCCCTGTTCGGGCGACTGTGTTTTTGAAGAATCATCAATAATTTAAACTTCAGATCATTTAATTTCCAGTAAAATTATTGAAATCCTTATCCCAATTATTACGGGAGTTCATTTCGTTTCAGCTCGGATAGCTCAGTCGGTAGAGCGTTAGGCTTCAAACCACGGTCCAGGGTTCGACTCCTTGTTCGGGCGACTATGTTTTTAAAGAATCATCAATAATTTAAACTTCAGATCATTTAATTTCCAGTAAAATTATTGAAATTCTTATTCCAATTAATACGGGAGTTCACCTCGCTTGAGCCCGGATAGCTCAGTCGGTAGAGCGTTAGGCTTCAAACCACGGTCCAGGGTTCGACTCCTTGTTCGGGCGACTGTGTTTTTGAAGAATCATCAATAATTTAAACTTCAGATCATTTAATTTCCAGTAAAATTATTGAAATTCTAATCCCAATTATTACGGGAGTTCATTTCGTTTCAGCCCGGATAGCTCTGTCGGTAGAGCGTTAGGCTTTTAACCTAACGGTCCAGGGTTCGAGTCCTGTTTTTAAAGAATCGTCAATAATTTAAACTTCAGATCATTTCACTTTCAATAAATTTATGTAAATTCTAATTCCAATTATTACGTGAGTTCACCTCGTTTGAGCCCGGATAGCTCAGTCGGTAGAGAGTTAGGCTTTTAACCTAACGGTCCAGGGTTCGAGTACCTGTTCGGGCCATTCTGTTTTTGAAGAATCATCAATAATTTAAACTTCAGATCATTTAATTTCCAGTAAAATTATTGAAATCCTTATCCCAATTATTACGGGAGTTCATTTCGTTTCAGCTCGGATAGCTCAGTCGGTAGAGCGTTAGGCTTCAAACCACGGTCCAGGGTTCGACTCCTTGTTCGGGCGACTATGTTTTTAAAGAATCATCAATAATTTAAACTTCAGATCATTTAATTTCCAGTAAAAATATTGAAATTCTTATTCCAATTATTACGGGAGTTCACCTCGCTTGAGCCCGGATAGCTCAGTCGGTAGAGCGTTAGGCTTCAAACCACGGTCCAGGGTTCGACTCCTTGTTCGGGCGACTGTGTTTTTGAAGAATCATCAATAATTTAAACTTCAGATCATTTAATTTCCAGTAAAATTATTGAAATTCTAATCCCAATTATTACGGGAGTTCATTTCGTTTCAGCCGGGATAGCTCTGTCGGTAGAGCGTTAGGCTTTTAACCTAACGGTCCAGGGTTCGAGTCCTGTTTTTAAAGAATCGTCAATAATTTAAACTTCAGATCATTTCACTTTCAATAAATTTATGTAAATTCTAATTCCAATTATTACGGGATTTAACTTCGTTTGAGACAGGATAGCTCAGTCGGTAGAGCGTTAGGCTTTTAACCTAACGGTCCAGGGTTCGAGTCCCTGTTCGGGCCATTCTGTTTTTGAAGAATCATCAATAATTTAAACTTCAGATCATTTCACTTTCAATAAATTTATGTAAATTCTAATTCCAATTATTACGGGATTTAACTTCGTTTGAGACAGGATAGCTCAGTCGGTAGAGCGTTAGGCTTTTAACCTAACGGTCCAGGGTTCGAGTCCCTGTTCGGGCGACTCTGTTTTTAAAGAATCATCAATAATTTAAACTTCAGATCATTTAATTTCCAGCAAAATTATTGAAATTCTTATCCCAATTATTACGGGAGTTCACCTCGCTTGAGACCGGATAGCTCAGTCGGTAGAGCGTTAGGCTTTTAACCTAACGGTCCAGGGTTCGAGTCCCTGTTCGGGCGACTGTGTTTTTGAAGAATCATCAATAATTTAAACTTCAGATCATTTAATTTCCAGTAAAATTATTGAAATTCTAATCCCAATTATTACGGGAGTACATTTCGTTTCAGCTCGGATAGCTCAGTCGGTAGAGCGTTAGGCTTCAAACCACGGTCCAGGGTTCGACTCCTTGTTCGGGCGACTGTGTTTTTGAAGAATCATCAATAATTTAAACTTCAGATCATTTAATTTCCAGTAAAATTATTGAAATTCTAATCCCAATTATTACGGGAGTTCATTACGTTTCAGCCCGGATAGCTCAGTTGGTAGAGCGTTAGGCTTTTAACCTAACGGTCCAGGGTTCGAGTCCCTCTTCGGGCGACTCTGTTTTTAAAGAATCGTCAATAATTTAAACTTCAGATCATTTCACTTTCAATAAATTTATGTAAATTCTAATTCCAATTATTAAGTGAGTTCACCACGCTTGAGCCCGGATAGCTCAGTCGGTAGAGCGTTAGGCTTTTAACCTAACGGTCCAGGGTTCGAGTCCCTGTTCGGGCGACTCTGTTTTTGAAGAATCATCAATAATTTAAACTTCAGATCATTTAAATTCCAGTAAAATTATTGAAATTCTTATTCCAATTATTACGGGAGTTCACCTCGCTTGAGCCCGGATAGCTCAGTCGGTAGAGCGTTAGGCTTTTAACCTAACGGTCCAGGGTTCGAGTCCCTGTTCGGGCGACTGTGTTTTTGAAGAATCATCAATAATTTAAACTTCAGATCATTTAATTTCCAGTAAAATTATTGAAATTCTAATCCCAATTATTACGGGAGTTCATTTCGTTTCAGCTCGGATAGCTCAGTCGGTTGAGCGTTAGGCTTCAAACCACGGTCCAGGGTTCGACTCCTTGTTCGGGCGACTCTGTTTTTAAAGAATCATCAATAATTTAAACTTCAGATCATTTAATTTCCAGCAAAATTATTGAAATTCTTATCCCAATTATTACGGGAGTTCACCTCGCTTGAGCCCGGATAGCTCAGTCGGTAGAGCGTTAGGCTTTTAACCTAACGGTCCAGGGTTCGAGTCCCTGTTCGGGCGACTGTGTTTTTGAAGAATCATCAATAATTTAAACTTCAGATCATTTAATTTCCAGTAAAATTATTGAAATTCTAATCCCAATTATTACGGGAGTTCATTTCGTTTCAGCTCGGATAGCTCAGTCGGTAGAGCGTTAGGCTTCAAACCACGGTCCAGGGTTCGACTCCTTGTTCGGGCGACTGTGTTTTGAAGAATCATCAATAATTTAAACTTCAGATCATTTAATTTCCAGAAAATTATTGAAATTCTAATCCCAATTATTACGGGAGTTCATGACGTTTCAGCCCGGATAGCTCAGTTGGTAGAGCGTTAGGCTTTTAACCTAACGGTCCAGGGTTCGAGTCCCTGTTCGGGCGACTCTGTTTTTAAAGAATCGTCAATAATTTAAACTTCAGATCATTTCACTTTCAATAAATTTATGTAAATTCTAATTCCAATTATTACGCGAGTTCACCTCGCTTGAGCCCGGATAGCTCAGTCGGTAGAGCGTAAGGCTTTTAACCAAACGGTCCAGGGTTCGAGTACCTGTTCGGGCCATTCTGTTTTTGAAGAATCATCAATAATTTAAACTTCAGATCATTTAATTTCCAGTAAAATTATTGAAATTCTGATCTCAATTATTACGGGAGTTCATTTCGTTTCAGCTCGTATAGCTCAGTTGGTAGAGCGTTAGGCTTTTAACCTAACGGTCCAGGGTTCGAGTCCCTGTTCGGGCGACTCTGTTTTTAAAGAATCGTCAATAATTTAAACTTCAGATCATTTCACTTTCAATAAATTTATGTAAACTCTAATTCCAATTATTACGGGATTTAACTTCGTTTGAGACAGGATAGCTCGGTCGGTAGAGCGTTAGGCTCTTAACCTAATGGTCCAGGGTTCGAGTCCCTGTTCGGGCGACTCTGTTTTTGAAGAATCATCAATAATTTAAACTTCAGATCATTTAATTTCCAGTAAAATGATTGAAATTCTAATCTCAATTATTACGGGAGTTCATTTCGTTTCAGCTCGTATAGCTCAGTCGGTAGAGCGTTAGGCTTCAAACCGCGGTCCAGGGTTCGACTCCTTGTTCGGGCGACTCTGTTTTTAAAGAATCATCAATAATTTAAACTTCAGATCATTTAATTTCCAGTAAAATTATTGAAATTCTTATCCCAATTATTACGGGAGTTCACCTCGCTTGAGCCCGGATAGCTCAGTCGGTAGAGCGTTAGGCTTTTAACCTAACGGTCCAGGGTTCGAGTACCTGTTCGGGCCATTCTGTTTTTGAAGAATCATCAATAATTTAAACTGCAGATCATTTCACTTTCAATAAATTTATGTAAATTCTAATTCCAATTATTACGGGATTTAACTTCGTTTGAGACAGGATAGCTCAGTCGGTAGAGCGTTAGGCTTTTAACCTAACGGTCCAGGGTTCGAGTCCCTGTTCGGGCCATTCTGTTTTTGAAGAATCATCAATAATTTAAACTTCAGATCATTTCACTTTCAATAAATTTATGTAAATTCTAATTCCAATTATTACGGGATTTAACTTCGTTTGAGACAGGATAGCTCAGTCGGTAGAGCGTTAGGCTTTTAACCTAACGGTCCAGGGTTCGAGTCCCTGTTCGGGCGACTCTGTTTTTGAAGAATCATCAATAATTTAAACTTCAGATCATTTAATTTCCAGTAAAATTATTGAAATTCTTATCCCAATTATTACGGGAGTTCACCTCGCTTGAGACCGGATAGCTCAGTCGGTAGAGCGTTAGGCTTTTAACCTAACGGTCCAGGGTTCGAGTCCCTGTTCGGGCGACTGTGTTTTTGAAGAATCATCAATAATTTAAACTTCAGATCATTTAATTTCCAGTAAAATTATTGAAATTCTAATCCCAATTATTACGGGAGTTCATTTCGTTTCAGCTTGGATAGCTCAGTCGGTAGAGCGTTAGGCTTCAAACCACGGTCCAGGGTTCGACTCCTTGTTCGGGCGACTGTGTTTTTGAAGAATCATCAATAATTTAAACTTCAGATCATTTAATTTCCAGTAAAATTATTGAAATTCTAATCCCAATTATTACGGGAGTTCATTACGTTTCAGCCCGGATAGCTCAGTTGGTAGAGCGTTAGGCTTTTAACCTAACGGTCCAGGGTTCGAGTCCCTGTTCGGGCGACTCTGTTTTTAAAGAATCGTCAATAATTTAAACTTCAGATCATTTCACTTTCAATAAATTTATGTAAATTCTAATTCCAATTATTACGTGAGTTCACCTCGCTTGAGCCCGGATAGCTCAGTCGGTAGAGCGTTAGGCTTTTAACCAAACGGTCCAGGGTTCGAGTACCTGTTCGGGCCATTCTGTTTTTGAAGAATCATCAATAATTTAAACTTCAGATCATTTCACTTTCAATAAATTTATGTAAACTCTAATTCCAATTATTACGGGATTTAACTTCGTTTGAGACAGGATAGCTCAGTCGGTAGAGCGTTAGGCTTTTAACCTAATGGTCCAGGGTTCGAGTCCCTGTTCGGGCGACTGTGTTTTTGAAGAATCATCAATAATTTAAACTTCAGATCATTTAATTTCCAGTAAAATTATTGAAATTCTAATCCCAATTATTACGGGAGTTCATTTCGTTTCAGCTCGGATAGCTCAGTCGGTTGAGCGTTAGGCTTCAAACCACGGTCCAGGGTTCGACTCCTTGTTCGGGCGACTCTGTTTTTAAAGAATCATCAATAATTTAAACTTCAGATCATTTAATTTCCAGCAAAATTATTGAAATTCTAATCCCAATTATTACGGGAGTTCATTACGTTTCAGCCCGGATAGCTCAGTTGGTAGAGCGTTAGGCTTTTAACCTAACGGTCCAGGGTTCGAGTCCCTGTTCGGGCGACTCTGTTTTTAAAGAATCGTCAATAATTTAAACTTCAGATCATTTCACTTTCAATAAATTTATGTAAACTCTAATTCCAATTATTACGGGATTTAACTTCGTTTGAGACAGGATAGCTCAGTCGGTAGAGCGTTAGGCTTTTAACCTAATGGTCCAGGGTTCGAGTCCCTGTTCGGGCGACTCTGTTTTTGAAGAATCATCAATAATTTAAACTTCAGATCATTTAATTTCCAGTAAAATTATTGAAATTCTAATCTCAATTATTACGGGAGTTCATTTCGTTTCAGCTAGTATAGCTCAGTCGGTAGAGCGTTAGGCTTCAAACCGCGGTCCAGGGTTCGACTCCTTGTTCGGGCGACTCTGTTTTTAAAGAATCATCAATAATTTAAACTTCTGATCATTTAATTTCCAGTAAAATTATTGAAATTCTTATCCCAATTATTACGGGAGTTCACCTCGCTTGAGCCCGGATAGCTCAGTCGGTAGAGCGTTAGGCTTTTAACCTAACGGTCCAGGGTTCTAGTCCTTGTTCGAGCGACTGTGTTTTTGAAGAATCATCAATAATTTAAACTTCAGATCATTTAATTTCCAGTAAAATTATTGAAATTCTAATCCCAATTATTACGGGAGTTCATTTCGTTTCAGCCCGGATAGCTCTGTCGGTAGAGCGTTAGGCTTTTAACCTAACGGTCCAGGTTTCGAGTCCCTGTTCGGGCGACTCTGTTTTTAAAGAATCGTCAATAATTTAAACTTCAGATCATTTCACTTTCAATAAATTTATGTAAATTCTAATTCCAATTATTACGTGGGTTCACCTCGCTTGAGCCCGGAAAGCTCAGTCGGTAGAGCGTTAGGCTTTTAACCTAACGGTCCAGGGTTCGAGTACCTGTTCGGGCCATTCTGTTTTAGAAGAATCATCAATAATTTAAACTGCAGATCATTTCACTTTCAATAAATTTATGTAAATTCTAATTCCAATTATTTCGGGATTTAACTTCATTTGAGACAGGATAGCTCAGTCGGTAGAGCGTTAGGCGTTTAACCTAACGGTCCAGGGTTCGAGTCCCTGTTCGGGCGACTCTGTTTTTGAAGAATCATCAATAATTTAAACTTCAGATCATTTAAATTCCAGTAAAATTATTGAAATTCTTATTCCAATTATTACGGGAGTTCACCTCGCTTGAGCCCGGATAGCTCAGTCGGTAGAGCGTTAGGCTTTTAACCTAACGGTCCAGGGTTCGAGTCCCTGTTCGGGCGACTGTGTTTTTGAAGAATCATCAATAATTTAAACTTCAGATCATTTAATTTCCAGTAAAATTATTGAAATTCTAATCCCAATTATTACGGGAGTTCATTTCGTTTCAGCTCGGATAGCTCAGTCGGTTGAGCGTTAGGCTTCAAACCACGGTCCAGGGTTCGACTCCTTGTTCGGGCGACTCTGTTTTTAAAGAATCATCAATAATTTAAACTTCAGATCATTTAATTTCCAGCAAAATTATTGAAATTCTTATCCCAATTATTACGGGAGTTCACCTCGCTTTAGCCCGGATAGCTCACTCGGTAGAGCGTTAGGCTTTTAACCTAACGGTCCAGGGTTCGAGTCCCTGTTCGGGCGACTGTGTTTTTGAAGAATCATCAATAATTTAAACTTCAGATCATTTAATTTCCAGTAAAATTATTGAAATTCTAATCCCAATTATTACGGGAGTTCATTTCGTTTCAGCTCGGATAGCTCAGTCGGTAGAGCGTTAGGCTTCAAACCACGGTCCAGGGTTCGACTCCTTGTTCGGGCGACTGTGTTTTGAAGAATCATCAATAATTTAAACTTCAGATCATTTAATTTCCTGAAAATTATTGAAATTCTAATCTCAATTATTACGGGAGTTCATTTCGTTTCAGCTCGTATAGCTCAGTTGGTAGAGCGTTAGGCTTTTAACCTAACGGTCCAGGGTTCGAGTCCCTGTTCGGGCGACTCTGTTTTTAAAGAATCGTCAATAATTTAAACTTCAGATCATTTCACTTTCAATAAATTTATGTAAACTCTAATTCCAATTATTACGGGATTTAACTTCGTTTGAGACAGGATAGCTCGGTCGGTAGAGCGTTAGGCTCTTAACCTAATGGTCCAGGGTTCGAGTCCCTGTTCGGGCGACTCTGTTTTTGAAGAATCATCAATAATTTAAACTTCAGATCATTTAATTTCCAGTAAAATGATTGAAATTCTAATCTCAATTATTACGGGAGTTCATTTCGTTTCAGCTCGTATAGCTCAGTCGGTAGAGCGTTAGGCTTCAAACCGCGGTCCAGGGTTCGACTCCTTGTTCGGGCGACTCTGTTTTTAAAGAATCATCAATAATTTAAACTTCAGATCATTTAATTTCCAGTAAAATTATTGAAATTCTTATCCCAATTATTACGGGAGTTCACCTCGCTTGAGCCCGGATAGCTCAGTCGGTAGAGCGTTAGGCTTTTAACCTAACGGTCCAGGGTTCAAGTCCTTGTTCGAGCGACTGTGTTTTTGAAGAATCATCAATAATTTAAACTTCAGATCATTTAATTTCCAGTAAAATTATTGAAATTCTAATCCCAATTATTACGGGAGTTCATTTCGTTTCAGCCCGGATAGCTCTGTCGGTAGAGCGTTAGGCTTTTAACCTAACGGTCCAGGGTTCGAGTCCCTGTTCGGGCGACTCTGCTTTTAAAGAATCGTCAATAATTTAAACTTCAGATCATTTCACTTTCGATAAATTTATGTAAATTCTAATTCCAATTATTACGTGGGTTCACCTCGCTTGAGCCCGGATAGCTCAGTCGGTAGAGCGTTAGGCTTTTAACCTAACGGTCCAGGGTTCGAGTAACTGTTCGGGCCATTCTGTTTTAGAAGAATCATCAATAATTTAAACTGTAGATCATTTCACTTTCAATAAATTTATGTAAATTCTAATTCCAATTATTACGGGATTTAACTTCGTTTGAGACAGGATAGCTCAGTCGGTAGAGCGTTAGGCTTTTAACCTAACGGTCCAGGGTTCTAGTCCCTGTTCGGGCGACTGTGTTTTTGAAGAATGATCAATAATTTAAACTTCAGATCATTTAATTTCCAGTAAAATTATTGAAATTCTTATTCCAATTATTACGGGAGTTCACCTCGCTTGAGCCCGGATAGCTCAGTCGGTAGAGCGTTAGGCTTTTAACCTAACGGTCCAGGGTTCGAGTCCCTGTTCGGGCGACTGTGTTTTTGAAGAAACATCAATAATTTAAACTTCAGATCATTTAATTTCCAGTAAAATTATTGAAATTCTAATCCCAATTATTACGGCAGTTCATTTCGTTTCAGCTCGGATAGCTCAATCGGTAGAGCGTTAGGCTTCAAACCACGGTCCAAGGTTCGACTCCTTGTTCGGGCGACTCTGTTTGTAAAGAATCATCAATAATTTAAACTTCAGATCATTTAATTTCCAGTAAAATTATTGAAATTCTTATCCCAATTATTACGGGAGTTCACCTCGCTTGAGCCCGGATAGCTCAGTCGGTAGAGCGTTAGGCTTTTAACCTAACGGTCCAGGGTTCGAGTCCCTGTTCGGGCGACTGTGTTTTTGAAGAATCATCAATAATTTAAACTTCAGATCATTTAATTTCCAGTAAAATTATTGAAATTCTAATCCCAATTATTACGGGAGTTCATTTCGTTTCAGCTCGGATAGCTCAGTCGGTAGAGCGTTAGGCTTCAAACCACGGTCCAGGGTTCGACTCCTTGTTCGGGCCATTCTGTTTTTGAAGAATCATCAATAATTTAAACTTCAGATCAATTAATTTCCAGTAAAATTATTGAAATTCTAATCCCAACTATTACAGGAGTTCATTTCGTTTCAGCTCGGATAGCTCAGTCGGTAGAGCGTTAGGCTTTTAACCTAACGGTCCAGGGTTCGAGTCCCTGTTCGGGCGACTCTGTTTTTAAAGAATCGTCAATAATTTAAACTTCAGATCATTTCACTTTCAATAAATTTATGTAAATTCTAATTCCAATTATTACGTGAGTTCACCTCGCTTGAGCCCGGATAGCTCAGTCGGTAGAGCGTTAGGATTTTAACCAAACGGTCCAGGGTTCGAGTCCCCGTTCGGGCCATTCTGTTTTTGAAGAATCATCAATAATTTAAACTTCAGATCATTTCACTTTCAATAAATTTATGTAAATTCTAATTCCAATTATTACGTTATTTAACTTCGTTTGAGACAGGATAGCTCAGTCGGTAGAGCGTCAGGCTATTAACCTAACGGTCCAGGGTTCGAGTCCCTGTTCGGGCGACTCTGTTTTTGAAGAATCATCAATAATTTAAACTTCAGATCATTTAATTTCCAGTAAAATTATTGAAATTCTAATCTCAATTATTACGGGAGTTCATTTCGTTTCAGCTCGTATAGCTCAGTCGGTAGAGCGTTAGGCTTCAAACCACGGTCCAGGGTTCGACTACTTGTTCGGGCGACTCTGTTTTTAAAGAATCATCAATAATTTAAACTTCAGATCATTTAATTTCCAGTAAAATTATTGAAATTCTTATCCCAATTATTACGGGAGTTCACCTCGCTTGAGCCCGGATAGCTCAGTCGGTAGAGCGTTAGGCTTTTAACCTAACGGTCCAGGGTTCGAGTCCCTGTTCGGGCGACTCTGTTTTTAAAGAATCGTCAATAATTTAAACTTCAGATCATTTCACTTTCAATAAATTTATGTAAATTCTAATTCCAATTATTACGTGAGTTCACCTCGCTTGAGCCCGGATAGCTCAGTCGGTAGAGCGTTAGGCTTTTAACCTAACGGTCCAGGGTTCGAGTCCCTGTTCGGGCCATTCTGTTTTTGAAGAATCATCAATAATTTAAACTTCAGATCATTTCACTTTCAATAAATTTATGTAAATTCTAATTCCAATTATTACGGGATTTAACTTCGTTTGAGACAGGATAGCTCAGTCGGTAGAGCGTCAGGCTATTAACCTAACGGTCCAGGGTTCGAGTCCCTGTTCGGGCGACTCTGTTTTTGAAGAATCATCAATAATTTAAACTTCAGATCATTTAATTTCCAGTAAAATTATTGAAATTCTAATCCCAATTATTACGGGAGTTCATTTCGTTTCAGCTCGGATAGCTCAGTCGGTAGAGCGTTAGGCTTCAAACCACGGTCCAGGGTTCGTCTCCTTGTTCGGGCCATTCTGTTTTTGAAGAATCATCAATAATTTAAACTTCAGATCATTTAATTTCCAGTAAAATTATTGAAATTCTTATTCCATTTATTACGGGAGTTCACCTCGCTTGAGCCCGGATAGCTCAGTCGGTAGAGCGTAAGGCTTTTAACCTAACGGTCCAGGGTTCGAGTCCCTGTTCGGGCGACTGTGTTTTTGAAGAATCATCAATAAATTAAACTTCAGATCATTTAATTTCCAGTAAAATTATTGAAATTCTTATCCCAATTATTACGGGAGTTCATTTCGTTTCAGCTCGGATAGCTCAGTCGGTAGAGCGTTAGGCTTCAAACCACGGTCCAGGGTTCGACTCCTTGTTCGGGCCATTCTGTTTTAGAAGAATCATCAATAATTTAAACTTCAGATCATTTAATTTCCAGTAAAATTATTGAAATTCTTATTCCATTTATTACGGGAGTTCACCTCGCTTGAGCCCGGATAGCTCAGTCGGTAGAGCGTAAGGCTTTTAACCTAACGGTCCAGGGTTCGAGTCCCTGTTCGGGCGACTGTGTTTTTGAAGAATCATCAATAAATTAAACTTCAGATCATTTAATTTCCAGTAAAATTATTGAAATTCTTATCCCAATTATTACGGGAGTTCATTTCGTTTCAGCTCGGATAGCTCAGTCGGTAGAGCGTTAGGCTTCAAACCACGGTCCAGGGTTCGACTCCTTGTTCGGGCGACTCTGTTTTTAAAGAATCATCAATAATTTAAACTTCAGATCATTTAATTTCCAGTAAAATTATTGAAATTCTTATTCCAATTATTACGGGAGTTCACCTCGCTTGAGCCCGGATAGCTCAGTCGGTAGAGCGTTAGGCTTCAAACCACGGTCCAGGGTTCGACTTCTTGTTCGGGCGACTGTGTTTTTGAAGAATCATCAATAATTTAAACTTCAGATCATTTAATTTCCAGTAAAATTATTGAAATTCTAATCCCAATTATTACGGGAGTTCATTTCGTTTCAGCCCGGATAGCTCTGTCGGTAGAGCGTTAGGCTTTTAACCTAACGGTCCAGGGTTCGAGTCATGTTTTTAAAGAACCGTCAATAATTTAAACTTCAGATCATTTCACTTTCAATAAATTTATGTAAATTCTAATTCCAATTATTACGTGAGTTCACCTCGTTTGAGCCCGGATAGCTCAGTCGGTAGAGCGTTAGGCTTTTAACCTAACGGTCCAGGGTTCGAGTACCTGTTCGGGCCATTCTGTTTTTGAAGAATCATCAATAATTTAAACTGCAGATCATTTCACTTTCAATAAATTTATGTAAATTCTAATTCCAATTATTACGGGATTTAACTTCGTTTGAGACAGGATAGCTCAGTCGGTAGAGCGTTAGGCTTTTAACCTAACGGTCGAGGGTTCGAGTCCCTGTTCGGGCCATTCTGTTTTTGAAGAATCATCAATAATTTAAACTTCAGATCATTTCACTTTCAATAAATTTATGTAAATTCTAATTCCAATTATTACGGGATTTAACTTCGTTTGAGACAGGATAGCTCAGTCGGTAGAGCGTTAGGCTTTTAACCTAACGGTCCAGGGTTCGAGTCCCTGTTCGGGCGACTCTGTTTTTGAAGAATCATCAATAATTTAAACTTCAGATTTAATTTCCAGTAAAATTATTGAAATTCTTATTCCAATTATTACGGGAGTTCACCTTGCTTGAGCCCGGATAGCTCAGTCGGTAGAGCGTTAGGCTTTTAACCTAACGGTCCAGGGTTCGAGTACCTGTTCGGGCCATTCTGTTTTTGAAGAATCATCAATAATTTAAACTTCAGATCATTTCACTTTCAATAAATTTATGTAAACTCTAATTCCAATTATTACGGGATTTAACTTCGTTTGAGACAGGATAGCTCAGTCGGTAGAGCGTTAGGCTTTTAACCTAATGGTCCAGGGTTCGAGTCCCTGTTCGGGCGACTCTGTTTTTGAAGAATCATCAATAATTTAAACTTCAGATCATTTAATTTCCAGTAAAATTATTGAAATTCTAATCCCAATTATTACGGGAGTTCATTTCGTTTCAGCTCGGATAGCTCAGTCGGTAGAGCGTTAGGCTTCAAACCACGGTCCAGGGTTCGACCCCTTGTTCGGGCGACTGTGTTTTTGAAGAATCATCAATAATTTAAACTTCAGATCATTTAATTTCCAGTAAAATTATTGAAATTCTTATCCCAATTATTACGGGAGTTCATTTCGTTTCAGCTCGGATAGCTCAGTCGGTAGAGCGTTAGGCTTCAAACCACGGTCCAGGGTTCGATTCCTTGTTCGGGCGACTCTGTTTTTAAAGAATCATCAATAATTTAAACTTCAGATCATTTAATTTCCAGTAAAATTATTGAAATTCTTATTCCAATTATTACGGGAGTTCACCTCGCTTGAGCCCGGATAGCTCAGTCGGTAGAGCGTTAGGCTTCAAACCACGGTCCAGGGTTCGACTTCTTGTTCGGGCGACTGTGTTTTTGAAGAATCATCAATAATTTAAACTTCAGATCATTTAATTTCCAGTAAAATTATTGAAATTCTAATCCCAATTATTACGGGAGTTCATTTCGTTTCAGCCCGGATAGCTCTGTCGGTAGAGCGTTAGGCTTTTAACCTAACGGTCCAGGGTTCGAGTCATGTTTTTAAAGAACCGTCAATAATTTAAACTTCAGATCATTTCACTTTCAATAAATTTATGTAAATTCTAATTCCAATTATTACGTGAGTTCACCTCGTTTGAGCCCGGATAGCTCAGTCGGTAGAGCGTTAGGCTTTTAACCTAACGGTCCAGGGTTCGAGTACCTGTTCGGGCCATTCTGTTTTTGAAGAATCATCAATAATTTAAACTGCAGATCATTTCACTTTCAATAAATTTATGTAAATTCTAATTCCAATTATTACGGGATTTAACTTCGTTTGAGACAGGATAGCTCAGTCGGTAGAGCGTTAGGCTTTTAACCTAACGGTCGAGGGTTCGAGTCCCTGTTCGGGCCATTCTGTTTTTGAAGAATCATCAATAATTTAAACTTCAGATCATTTCACTTTCAATAAATTTATGTAAATTCTAATTCCAATTATTACGGGATTTAACTTCGTTTGAGACAGGATAGCTCAGTCGGTAGAGCGTTAGGCTTTTAACCTAACGGTCCAGGGTTCGAGTCCCTGTTCGGGCGACTCTGTTTTTGAAGAATCATCAATAATTTAAACTTCAGATTTAATTTCCAGTAAAATTATTGAAATTCTTATTCCAATTATTACGGGAGTTCACCTTGCTTGAGCCCGGATAGCTCAGTCGGTAGAGCGTTAGGCTTTTAACCTAACGGTCCAGGGTTCGAGTACCTGTTCGGGCCATTCTGTTTTTGAAGAATCATCAATAATTTAAACTTCAGATCATTTCACTTTCAATAAATTTATGTAAACTCTAATTCCAATTATTACGGGATTTAACTTCGTTTGAGACAGGATAGCTCAGTCGGTAGAGCGTTAGGCTTTTAACCTAATGGTCCAGGGTTCGAGTCCCTGTTCGGGCGACTCTGTTTTTGAAGAATCATCAATAATTTAAACTTCAGATCATTTAATTTCCAGTAAAATTATTGAAATTCTAATCCCAATTATTACGGGAGTTCATTTCGTTTCAGCTCGGATAGCTCAGTCGGTAGAGCGTTAGGCTTCAAACCACGGTCCAGGGTTCGACCCCTTGTTCGGGCGACTGTGTTTTTGAAGAATCATCAATAATTTAAACTTCAGATCATTTAATTTCCAGTAAAATTATTGAAATTCTAATCCCAATTATTACGGGAGTTCATTACGTTTCAGCCCGGATAGCTAAGTTGGTAGAGCGTTAGGCTTTTAACCTAACGGTCCAGGGTTCGAGTCCCTGTTCGGGCGACTCTGTTTTTAAAGAATCGTCAATAATTTAAACTTCAAATCATTTCACTTTCAATAAATTTATGTAAATTCTAATTCCAATTATTACGTGAGTTCACCTCGCTTGAGCCCGGATAGCTCAGTCGGTAGAGCGTTAGGATTTTAACCAAACGGTCCAGGGTTCGAGTCCCTGTTCGGGCCATTCTGTTTTTGAAGAATCATCAATAATTTAAACTTCAGATCATTTCACTTTCAATAAATTTATGTAAATTCTAATTCCAATTATTACGGGATTTAACTTCGTTTGAGACAGGATAGCTCAGTCGGTAGAGCATCAGGCTATTAACCTAACGGTCCAGGGTTCGAGTCCCTGTTCGGACGACTCTGTTTTTGAAGAATCATCAATAATTTAAACTTCAGATCATTTAATTTCCAGTAAAATTATTGAAATTCTAATCTCAATTATTACGGGAGTTCATTTCGTTTCAGCTCGTATAGCTCAGTCGGTAGAGCGTTAGGCTTCAAACCACGGTCCAGGGTTCGACTACTTGTTCGGGCGACTCTGTTTTTAAAGAATCATCAATAATTTAAACTTCCGATCATTTAATTTCCAGTAAAATTATTGAAATTCTTATCCCAATTATTACGGGAGTTCACCTCGCTTGAGCCCGGATAGCTCAGTCGGTAGAGCGTTAGGCTTTTAACCTAACGGTCCAGGGTTCTAGTCCCTGTTCGAGCGAATGTGTTTTTGAAGAATCATCAATAATTTAAACTTCAGATATTTAATTTCCAGTAAAATTATTGAAATTCTAATCCCAATTATTACGGGAGTTCATTTTGTTTCAGCCCGGATAGCTCTGTCGGTAGAGCGTTAGGCTTTTAACCTAACGGTCCAGGGTTCGAGTCCCTGTTCGGGCGACTCTGTTTTTAAAGAATCGTCAATAATTTAAACTTCAGATCATTTCACTTTCAATAAATTTATGTAAATTCTAATTCCAATTATTACGTGAGTTCACTTCGCTTGAGCCCGGATAGCTCAGTCGGTAGAGCGTTAGGCTTTTAACCTAACGGTCCAGAGTTCGAGTCCCTGTTCGGGCCATTCTGTTTTTGAAGAATCATCAATAATTTAAACTTCAGATCATTTCACTTTCAATAAATTTATGTAAATTCTAATTCCAATTATTACGGGATTTAACTTCGTTTGAGACAGGATAGCTCAGTCGGTAGAGCGTTAGGCTTCAAACCACGGTCCAGGGTTCGACTCCTTGTTCGGGCCATTTTGTTTTTGAAGAATCATCAATAATTTAAACTTCAGATCATTTAATTTCCAGTAAAATTATTGAAATTCTTATTCCATTTATTACGGGAGTTAACCTCGCTTGAGCCCGGATAGCTCAGTCGGTAGAGCGTAAGGCTTTTAACCTAACGGTCCAGGGTTCGAGTCCCTGTTCGGGTGACTGTGTTTTTGAAGAATCATCAATAATTTAAACTTCAGATCATTAAATTTCCAGTAAAATTATTGAAATTCTTATCCCAATTATTACGGGAGTTCATTTCGTTTCAGCTCGGATAGCTCAGTCGGTAGAGCGTTAGGCTTCAAACCACGGTCCAGGGTTCGACTCCTTGTTCGGGCGACTCTATTTTTAAAGAATCATCAATAATTTAAACTTCAGATCATTTAATTTCCAGTAAAATTATTGAAATTCTTATTCCAATTATTACGGGAGTTCACCTCGCTTGAGCCCGGATAGCTCAGTCGGTAGAGCGTTAGGCTTCAAACCACGGTCCAGGGTTCGACTCCTTGTTCGGGCGACTGTGTTTTTGAAGAATCATCAATAATTTAAACTTCAGATCATTTAATTTCCAGTAAAATTATTGAAATTCTAATCCCAATTATTACGGGAGTTCATTTCCTTTCAGCCCGGATAGCTCTGTCGGTAGAGCGTTAGGCTTTTAACCTAACGGTCCAGGGTTCGAGTCCTGTTTTTAAAGAACCGTCAATAATTTAAACTTCAGATCATTTCACTTTCAATAAATTTATGTAAATTCTAATTCCAATTATTACGTGAGTTCACCTCGTTTGAGCCCGGATAGCTCAGTCGGTAGAGCGTTAGGCTTTTAACCTAACGGTCCAGGGTTCGAGTACCTGTTCGGGCCATTCTGTTTTTGAAGAATCATCAATAATTTAAACTGCAGATCATTTCACTTTCAATAAATTTATGTAAATTCTAATTCCAATTATTACGGGATTTAACTTCGTTTGAGACAGGATAGCTCAGTCGGTAGAGCGTTAGGCTTTTAACCTAACGGTCCAGGGTTCGAGTCCCTGTTCGGGCCATTCTGTTTTTGAAGAATCATCAATAATTTAAACTTCAGATCATTTCACTTTCAATAAATTTATGTAAATTCAAATTCCAATTATTACGGGATTTAACTTCGTTTGAGACAGGATAGCTCAGTCGGTAGAGCGTTAGGCTTTTAACCTAACGGTCCAGGGTTCGAGTCCCTGTTCGGGCGACTCTGTTTTTGAAGAATCATCAATAATTTAAACTTCAGATCATTTAATTTCCAGTAAAATTATTGAAATTCTTATTCCAATTATTACGGGAGTTCACCTCGCTTGAGCCCGGATAGCTCAGTCGGTAGAGCGTTAGGCTTTTAACCTAACGGTCCAGGGTTCGAGTCCCTGTTCGAGCGACTGTGTTTTTGAAGAATCATCAATAATTTAAACTTCAGATCATTTAATTTCCAGTAAAATTATTGAAATTCTAATCCCAATTATTACGGGAGTTCATTTCGTTTCAGCTCGGATAGCTCAGTCGGTTGAGCGTTAGGCTTCAAACCACGGTCCAGGGTTCGACTCCTTGTTCGGGCGACTCTGTTTTTAAAGAATCATCAATAATTTAAACTTCAGATCATTTAATTTCCAGCAAAATTATTGAAATTCTTATCCCAATTATTACTGGAGTTCACCTCGCTTGAGACCGGATAGCTCAGTCGGTAGAGCGTTAGGCTTTTAACCTAACGGTCCAGGGTTCGAGTCCCTGTTCGGGCGACTCTGTTTTTAAAGAATCGTCAATAATTTAAACTTCAGATCATTTCACTTTCAATAAATTTATGTAAATTCTAATTCCAATTATTACGTGAGTTCACCTCGCTTGAGCCCGGATAGCTCAGTCGGTAGAGCGTTAGGATTTTAACCAAACGGTCCAGGGTTCTAGTCCCTGTTCGGGCCATTCTGTTTTTGAAGAATCATCAATAATTTAAACTTCAGATCATTTCACTTTCAATAAATTTATGTAAATTCTAATTCCAATTATTACGGGATTTAACTTCGTTTGAGACAGGATAGCTCAGTAGGTAGAGCATCAGGCTATTAACCTAACGGTCCAGGGTTCGAGTCCCTGTTCGGGCGACTCTGTTTTTGAAGAATCATCAATAATTTAAACTTCAGATCATTTAATTTCCAGTAAAATTATTGAAATTCTAATCCCAATTATTACGGGAGTTCATTTCGTTTCAGCTCGGATAGCTCAGTCGGTAGAGCGTTAGGCTTCAAACCACGGTCCAGGGTTCGACCCCTTGTTCGGGCGACTGTGTTTTTGAAGAATCATCAATAATTTAAACTTCAGATCATTTAATTTCCAGTAAAATTATTGAAAATCTAATCCCAATTATTACGGGAGTTCATTACGTTTCAGCCCGGATAGCTCAGTTGGTAGAGCGTTAGGCTTTTAACCTAACGGTCCAGGGTTCGAGTCCCTGTTCGGGCGACTCTGTTTTTAAAGAATCGTCAATAATTTAAACTTCAGATCATTTCACTTTCAATAAATTTATGTAAATTCTAATTCCAATTATTACGTGAGTTCACCTCGCTTGAGCCCTGATAGCTCAGTCGGTAGAGCGTTAGGATTTTAACCAAACGGTCCAGGGTTCGAGTCCCTGTTCGGGCCATTCTGTTTTTGAAGAATCATCAATAATTTAAACTTCAGATCATTTCACTTTCAATAAATTTATGTAAATTCTAATTCCAATTATTACGGGATTTAACTTCGTTTGAGACAGGATAGCTCAGTCGGTAGAGCGTTAGGCTTTTAACCTAACGGTCCAGGGTTCGAGTCCCTGTTCGGGCGACTCTGTTTTTAAAGAATCATCAATAATTTAAACTTCAGATCATTTAATTTCCAGCAAAATTATTGAAATTCTTATCCCAATTATTACTGGAGTTCACCTCGCTTGAGACCGGATAGCTCAGTCGGTAGAGCGTTAGGCTTTTAACCTAACGGTCCAGGGTTCGAGTCCCTGTTCGGGCGACTCTGTTTTTAAAGAATCGTCAATAATTTAAACTTCAGATCATTTCACTTTCAATAAATTTATGTAAATTCTAATTCCAATTATTACGTGAGTTCACCTCGCTTGAGCCCGGATAGCTCAGTCGGTAGAGCGTTAGGATTTTAACCAAACGGTCCAGGGTTCGAGTCCCTGTTCGGGCCATTCTGTTTTTGAAGAATCATCAATAATTTAAACTTCAGATCATTTCACTTTCAATAAATTTATGTAAATTCTAATTCCAATTATTACGGGATTTAACTTCGTTTGAGACAGGATAGCTCAGTCGGTAGAGCATCAGGCTATTAACCTAACGGTCCAGGGTTCGAGTCCCTGTTCGGGCGACTCTGTTTTTGAAGAATCATCAATAATTTAAACTTCAGATCATTTAATTTCCAGTAAAATTATTGAAATTCTAATCTCAATTATTACGGGAGTTCATTTCGTTTCAGCTCGTATAGCTCAGTCGGTAGAGCGTTAGGCTTCAAACCACGGTCCAGGGTTCGACTACTTGTTCGGGCGACTCTGTTTTTAAAGAATCATCAATAATTTAAACTTCAGATCATTTAATTTCCAGTAAAATTATTGAAATTCTTATCCCAAATATTACGGGAGTTCACCTCGCTTGAGACCGGATAGCTCAGTCGGTAGAGCGTTAGGCTTTTAACCTAACGGTCCAGGGTTCGAGTCCCTGTTCGGGCGACTCTGTTTTTAAAGAATCGTCAATAATTTAAACTTCAGATCATTTCACTTTCAATAAATTTATGTAAATTCTAATTCCAATTATTACGTGAGTTCACCTCGCTTGAGCCCGGATAGCTCAGTCGGTAGAGCGTTAGGATTTTAACCAAACGGGCCAGGGTTCGAGTCCCTGTTCGGGCCATTCTGTTTTTGAAGAATCATCAATAATTTAAACTTCAGATCATTTCACTTTCAATAAATTTATGTAAATTCTAATTCCAATTATTACGGGATTTAACTTCGTTTGAGACAGGATAGCTCAGTAGGTAGAGCATCAGGCTATTAACCTAACGGTCCAGGGTTCGAGTCCCTGTTCGGGCGACTCTGTTTTTGAAGAATCATCAATAATTTAAACTTCAGATCATTTAATTTCCAGTAAAATTATTGAAATTCTAATCTCAATTATTACGCGAGTTCATTTCGTTTCAGCTCGTATAGCTCAGTCGGTAGAGCGTTAGGCTTCAAACCACGGTCCAGGGTTCGACTACTTGTTCGGGCGACTCTGTTTTTAAAGAATCATCAATAATTTAAACTTCAGATCATTTAATTTCCAGTAAAATTATTGAAATTCTTATCCCAATTATTACGGGAGTTCACCTCGCTTGAGCCCGGATAGCTCAGTCGGTAGAGCGTTAGGCTTTTAACCTAACGGTCCAGGGTTCTAGTCCCTGTTCGAGCGACTGTGTTTTTGAAGAATCATCAATAATTTAAACTTCAGATCATTTAATTTCCAGTAAAATTATTGAAATTCTAATCCCAATTATTACGGGAGTTCATTTTGTTTCAGCCCGGATAGCTCTGTCGGTAGAGCGTTAGGCTTTTAACCTAACGGTCCAGGGTTCGAGTCCCTGATCGGGCGACTCTGTTTTTAAAGAATCGTCAATAATTTAAACTTCAGATCATTTCACTTTCAATAAATTTATGTAAATTCTAATTCCAATTATTACGTGAGTTCACCTCGCTTGAGCCCGGATAGCTCAGTCGGTAGAGCGTTAGGCTTTTAACCTAACGGTCCAGGGTTCGAGTCCCTGTTCGGCCCATTCTGTTTTTGAAGAATCATCAATAATTTAAACTTCAGATCATTTCACTTTCAATAAATTTATGTAAATTCTAATTCCAATTATTACGGGATTTAACTTCGTTTGAGACAGGATAGCTCAGTCGGTAGAGCGTCAGGCTATTAACCTAACGGTCCAGGGTTCGAGTCCCTGTTCGGGCGACTCTGTTTTTGAAGAATCATCAATAATTTTAACTTCAGATCATTTAATTTCCAGTAAAATTATTGAAATTCTAATCCCAATTATTACGGGAGTTCATTTCGTTTCAGCTCGGATAGCTCAGTCGGTAGAGCGTTAGGCTTCAAACCACGGTCCAGGGTTCGACTCCTTGTTCGGGCGACTCTGTTTTTAAAGAATCATCAATAATTTAAACTTCAGATCATTTAATTTCCAGTAAAATTATTGAAATTCTTATTCCAATTATTACGGGAGTTCACCTCGCTTGAGCCCGGATAGCTCAGTCGGTAGAGCGTTAGGCTTCAAACCACGGTCCAGGGTTCGACTCCTTGTTCGGGCGACTGTGTTTTTGAAGAATCATCAATAATTTAAACTTCAGATCATTTAATTTCCAGTAAAATTATTGAAATTCTAATCCCAATTATTACGGGAGTTCATTTCGTTTCAGCCCGGATAGCTCTGTCGGTAGAGCGTTAGGCTTTTAACCTAACGGTCCAGGGTTCGAGTCCTGTTTTTAAAGAACCGTCAATAATTTAAACTTCAGATCATTTCACTTTCAATAAATTTATGTAAATTCTAATTCCAATTATTACGTGAGTTCACCTCGTTTGAGCCCGGATAGCTCAGTCGGTAGAGCGTTAGGCTCTTAACCTAACGGTCCAGGGTTCGAGTACCTGTTCGGGCCATTCTGTTTTTGAAGAATCATCAATAATTTAAACTGCAGATCATTTCACTTTCAATAAATTTATGTAAATTCTAATTCCAATTATTACGGGATTTAACTTCGTTTGAGACAGGATAGCTCAGTCGGTAGAGCGTTAGGCTTTTAACCTAACGGTCTAGGGTTCGAGTCCCTGTTCGGGCCATTCTGTTTTTGAAGAATCATCAATAATTTAAACTTCAGATCATTTCACTTTCAATAAATTTATGTAAATTCTAATTCCAATTATTACGGGATTTAACTTCGTTTGAGACAGGATAGCTCAGTCGGTAGAGCGTTAGGCTTTTAACCTAACGGTCCAGGGTTCGAGTCCCTGTTCGGGCGACTCTGTTTTTGAAGAATCATCAATAATTTAAACTTCAGATCATTTAATTTCCAGTAAAATTACTGAAATTCTAATCCCAATTATTACGGGAGTTCATTTCGTTTCAGCCCGGATAGCTCTGTCGGTAGAGCGTTAGGCTTTTAACCTAACGGTCCAGGGTTCGAGTCCCTGATCGGGCGACTCTGTTTTTAAAGAATCGTCAATAATTTAAACTTCAGATCATTTCACTTTCAATAAATTTATGTAAATTCTAATTCCAATTATTACGTGAGTTCACCTCGCTTGAGCCCGGATAGCTCAGTCGGTAGAGCGTTAGGCTTTTAACCTAACGGTCCAGGGTTCGAGTCCCTGTTCGGGCCATTCTGTTTTTGAAGAATCATCAATAATTTAAACTTCAGATCATTTCACTTTCAATAAATTTATGTAAATTCTAATTCCAATTATTACGGGATTTAACTTCGTTTGAGACAGGATAGCTCAGTCGGTAGAGCGTCAGGCTATTAACCTAACGGTCCAGGGTTCGAGTCCCTGTTCGGGCGACTCTGTTTTTGAAGAATCATCAATAATTTAAACTTCAGATCATTTAATTTCCAGTAAAATTATTGAAATTCTAATCCCAATTATTACGGGAGTTCATTTCGTTTCAGCTCGGATAGCTCAGTCGGTAGAGCGTTAGGCTTCAAACCACGGTCCAGGGTTCGAGTCCCTGTTCGGGCGACTCTGTTTTTAAAGAATCATCAATAATTTAAACTTCAGATCATTTAATTTCCAGCAAAATTATTGAAATTCTTATCCCAATTATTACTGGAGTTCACCTCGCTTGAGACCGGATAGCTCAGTCGGTAGAGCGTTAGGCTTTTAACCTAACGGTCCAGGGTTCGAGTCCCTGTTCGGGCGACTCTGTTTTTAAAGAATCGTCAATAATTTAAACTTCAGATCATTTCACTTTCAATAAATTTATGTAAATTCTAATTCCAATTATTACGTGAGTTCACCTCGCTTGAGCCCGGATAGCTCAGTCGGTAGAGCGTTAGGATTTTAACCAAACGGTCCAGGGTTCGAGTCCCTGTTCGGGCCATTCTGTTTTTGAAGAATCATCAATAATTTAAACTTCAGATCATTTCACTTTCAATAAATTTATGTAAATTCTAATTCCAATTATTACGGGATTTAACTTCGTTTGAGACAGGATAGCTCAGTAGGTAGAGCATCAGGCTATTAACCTAACGGTCCAGGGTTCGAGTCCCTGTTCGGGCGACTCTGTTTTTGAAGAATCATCAATAATTTAAACTTCAGATCATTTAATTTCCAGTAAAATTATTGAAATTCTAATCTCAATTATTACGGGAGTTCATTTCGTTTCAGCTCGTATAGCTCAGTCGGTAGAGCGTTAGGCTTCAAACCACGGTCCAGGGTTCGACTACTTGTTCGGGCGACTCTGTTTTTAAAGAATCATCAATAATTTAAACTTCAGATCATTTAATTTCCAGTAAAATTATTGAAATTCTTATCCCAATTATTACGGGAGTTCACCTCGCTTGAGCCCGGATAGCTCAGTCGGTAGAGCGTTAGGCTTTTAACCTAACGGTCCAGGGTTCTAGTCCCTGTTCGAGCGACTGTGTTTTTGAAGAATCATCAATAATTTAAACTTCAGATCATTTAATTTCCAGTAAAATTATTGAAATTCTAATCCCAATTATTACGGGAGTTCATTTTGTTTCAGCCCGGATAGCTCTGTCGGTAGAGCGTTAGGCTTTTAACCTAACGGTCCAGGGTTCGAGTCCCTGATCGGGCGACTCTGTTTTTAAAGAATCGTCAATAATTTAAACTTCAGATCATTTCACTTTCAATAAATTTATGTAAATTCTAATTCCAATTATTACGTGAGTTCACCTCGCTTGAGCCCGGATAGCTCAGTCGGTAGAGCGTTAGGCTTTTAACCTAACGGTCCAGGGTTCGAGTCCCTGTTCGGCCCATTCTGTTTTTGAAGAATCATCAATAATTTAAACTTCAGATCATTTCACTTTCAATAAATTTATGTAAATTCTAATTCCAATTATTACGGGATTTAACTTCGTTTGAGACAGGATAGCTCAGTCGGTAGAGCGTCAGGCTATTAACCTAACGGTCCAGGGTTCGAGTCCCTGTTCGGGCGACTCTGTTTTTGAAGAATCATCAATAATTTAAACTTCAGATCATTTAATTTCCAGTAAAATTATTGAAATTCTAATCCCAATTATTACGGGAGTTCATTTCGTTTCAGCTCGGATAGCTCAGTCGGTAGAGCGTTAGGCTTCAAACCACGGTCCAGGGTTCGACTCCTTGTTCGGGCGACTCTGTTTTTAAAGAATCATCAATAATTTAAACTTCAGATCATTTAATTTCCAGTAAAATTATTGAAATTCTTATTCCAATTATTACGGGAGTTCACCTCGCTTGAGCCCGGATAGCTCAGTCGGTAGAGCGTTAGGCTTCAAACCACGGTCCAGGGTTCGACTCCTTGTTCGGGCGACTGTGTTTTTGAAGAATCATCAATAATTTAAACTTCAGATCATTTAATTTCCAGTAAAATTATTGAAATTCTAATCCCAATTATTACGGGAGTTCATTTCGTTTCAGCCCGGATAGCTCTGTCGGTAGAGCGTTAGGCTTTTAACCTAACGGTCCAGGGTTCGAGTCCTGTTTTTAAAGAACCGTCAATAATTTAAACTTCAGATCATTTCACTTTCAATAAATTTATGTAAATTCTAATTCCAATTATTACGTGAGTTCACCTCGTTTGAGCCCGGATAGCTCAGTCGGTAGAGCGTTAGGCTCTTAACCTAACGGTCCAGGGTTCGAGTACCTGTTCGGGCCATTCTGTTTTTGAAGAATCATCAATAATTTAAACTGCAGATCATTTCACTTTCAATAAATTTATGTAAATTCTAATTCCAATTATTACGGGATTTAACTTCGTTTGAGACAGGATAGCTCAGTCGGTAGAGCGTTAGGCTTTTAACCTAACGGTCTAGGGTTCGAGTCCCTGTTCGGGCCATTCTGTTTTTGAAGAATCATCAATAATTTAAACTTCAGATCATTTCACTTTCAATAAATTTATGTAAATTCTAATTCCAATTATTACGGGATTTAACTTCGTTTGAGACAGGATAGCTCAGTCGGTAGAGCGTTAGGCTTTTAACCTAACGGTCCAGGGTTCGAGTCCCTGTTCGGGCGACTCTGTTTTTGAAGAATCATCAATAATTTAAACTTCAGATCATTTAATTTCCAGTAAAATTATTGAAATTCTTATTCCAATTATTACGGGAGTTCACCTCGCTTGAGCCCGGATAGCTCAGTCGGTAGAGCGTTAGGCTTTTAACCTAACGGTCCAGGGTTCGAGTCCCTGTTCGAGCGACTGTGTTTTTGAAGAATCATCAATAATTTAAACTTCAGATCATTTAATTTCCAGTAAAATTACTGAAATTCTAATCCCAATTATTACGGGAGTTCATTTCGTTTCAGCCCGGATAGCTCTGTCGGTAGAGCGTTAGGCTTTTAACCTAACGGTCCAGGGTTCGAGTCCCTGATCGGGCGACTCTGTTTTTAAAGAATCGTCAATAATTTAAACTTCAGATCATTTCACTTTCAATAAATTTATGTAAATTCTAATTCCAATTATTACGTGAGTTCACCTCGCTTGAGCCCGGATAGCTCAGTCGGTAGAGCGTTAGGCTTTTAACCTAACGGTCCAGGGTTCGAGTCCCTGTTCGGGCCATTCTGTTTTTGAAGAATCATCAATAATTTAAACTTCAGATCATTTCACTTTCAATAAATTTATGTAAATTCTAATTCCAATTATTACGGGATTTAACTTCGTTTGAGACAGGATAGCTCAGTCGGTAGAGCGTCAGGCTATTAACCTAACGGTCCAGGGTTCGAGTCCCTGTTCGGGCGACTCTGTTTTTGAAGAATCATCAATAATTTAAACTTCAGATCATTTAATTTCCAGTAAAATTATTGAAATTCTAATCCCAATTATTACGGGAGTTCATTTCGTTTCAGCTCGGATAGCTCAGTCGGTAGAGCGTTAGGCTTCAAACCACGGTCCAGGGTTCGACTCCTTGTTCGGGCCATTCTGTTTTTGAAGAATCATCAATAATTTAAACTTCAGATCATTTAATTTCCAGTAAAATTATTGAAATTCTTATTCCATTTATTACGGGAGTTAACCTCGCTTGAGCCCGGATAGCTCAGTCGGTAGAGCGTAAGGCTTTTAACCTAATGGTCCAGGGTTCGAGTCCCTGTTCGGGCGACTGTGTTTTTGAAGAATCATCAATAATTTAAACTTCAGATCATTTAATTTCCAGTAAAATTATTGAAATTCTTATCCCAATTATTACGGGAGTTCATTTCGTTTCAGCTCGGATAGCTCAGTCGGTAGAGCGTTAGGCTTCAAACCACGGTCCAGGGTTCGACTCCTTGTTCGGGCGACTCTGTTTTTAAAGAATCATCAATAATTTAAACTTCAGATCATTTAATTTCCAGTAAAATTATTGAAATTCTTATTCCAATTATTACGGGAGTTCACCTCGCTTGAGCCCGGATAGCTCAGTCGGTAGAGCGTTAGGCTTCAAACCACGGTCCAGGGTTCGACTCCTTGTTCGGGCGACTGTGTTTTTGAAGAATCATCAATAATTTAAACTTCAGATCATTTAATTTCCAGTAAAATTATTGAAATTCTTATTCCAATTATTACGGGAGTTCACCTCGTTTCAGCTCGGATAGCTCAGTCGGTAGAGCGTTAGGCTTCAAACCACGGTCCAGGGTTCGACTCCTTGTTCGGGCCATTCTGTTTTTGAAGAATCATCAATAATTTAAACTTCAGATCATTTAATTTCCAGTAAAATTATTGAAATTCTTATTCCATTTATTACGGGAGTTAACCTCGCTTGAGCCCGGATAGCTCAGTCGGTAGAGCGTAAGGCTTTTAACCTAACGGTCCAGGGTTCGAGTCCCTGTTCGGGCGACTGTGTTTTTGAAGAATCATCAATAATTTAAACTTCAGATCATTTAATTTCCAGTAAAATTATTGAAATTCTTATCCCAATTATTACGGGAGTTCATTTCGTTTCAGCTCGGATAGCTCAGTCGGTAGAGCGTTAGGCTTCAAACCACGGTCCAGGGTTCGACTCCTTGTTCGGGCGACTCTGTTTTTAAAGAATCATCAATAATTTAAACTTCAGATCATTTAATTTCCAGTAAAATTATTGAAATTCTTATTCCAATTATTACGGGAGTTCACCTCGCTTGAGCCCGGATAGCTCAGTCGGTAGAGCGTTAGGCTTCAAACCACGGTCCAGGGTTCGACTCCTTGTTCGGGCGACTGTGTTTTTGAAGAATCATCAATAATTTAAACTTCAGATCATTTAATTTCCAGTAAAATTATTGAAATTCTAATCCCATTATTACGGGAGTTCATTTCGTTTCAGCCCGGATAGCTCTGTCGGTAGAGCGTTAGGCTTTTAACCTAACGGTCCAGGGTTCGAGTCCTGTTTTTAAAGAACCGTCAATAATTTAAACTTCAGATCATTTCACTTTCAATAAATTTATGTAAATTCTAATTCCAATTATTACGTGAGTTCACCTCGTTTGAGCCCGGATAGCTCAGTCGGTAGAGCGTTAGGCTTTTAACCTAACGGTCCAGGGTTCGAGTACCTGTTCGGGCCATTCTGTTTTTGAAGAATCATCAATAATTTAAACTGCAGATCATTTCACTTTCAATAAATTTATGTAAATTCTAATTCCAATTATTACGGGATTTAACTTCGTTTGAGACAGGATAGCTCAGTCGGTAGAGCGTTAGGCTTTTAACCTAACGGTCCAGGGTTCGAGTCCCTGTTCGGGCCATTCTGTTTTTGAAGAATCATCAATAATTTAAACTTCAGATCATTTCACTTTCAATAAATTTATGTAAATTCTAATTCCAATTATTACGGGATTTAACTTCGTTTGAGACAGGATAGCTCAGTCGGTAGAGCGTTAGGCTTTTAACCTAACGGTCCAGGGTTCGAGTCCCTGTTCGGGCGACTCTGTTTTTGAAGAATCATCAATAATTTAAACTTCAGATCATTTAATTTCCAGTAAAATTATTGAAATTCTTATTCCAATTATTACGGGAGTTCACCTCGCTTGAGCCCGGATAGCTCAGTCGGTAGAGCGTTAGGCTTTTAACCTAACGGTCCAGGGTTCGAGTTCCTGTTCGAGCGACTGTGTTTTTGAAGAATCATCAATAATTTAAACTTCAGATCATTTAATTTCCAGTAAAATTATTGAAATTCTAATCCCAATTATTACGGGAGTTCATTTCGTTTCAGCCCGGATAGCTCTGTCGGTAGAGCGTTAGGCTTTTAACCTAACGGTCCAGGGTTCGAGTCCTGTTTTTAAAGAACCGTCAATAATTTAAACTTCAGATCATTTCACTTTCAATAAATTTATGTAAATTCTAATTCCAATTATTACGTGAGTTCACCTCGTTTGAGCCCGGATAGCTCAGTCGGTAGAGCGTTAGGCTTTTAACCTAACGGTCCAGGGTTCGAGTACCTGTTCGGGCCATTCTGTTTTTGAAGAATCATCAATAATTTAAACTGCAGATCATTTCACTTTCAATAAATTTATGTAAATTCTAATTCCAATTATTACGGGATTTAACTTCGTTTGAGACAGGATAGCTCAGTCGGTAGAGCGTTAGGCTTTTAACCTAACGGTCCAGGGTTCGAGTCCCTGTTCGGGCCATTCTGTTTTTGAAGAATCATCAATAATTTAAACTTCAGATCATTTCACTTTCAATAAATTTATGTAAATTCTAATTCCAATTATTACGGGATTTAACTTCGTTTGAGACAGGATAGCTCAGTCGGTAGAGCGTTAGGCTTTTAACCTAACGGTCCAGGGTTCGAGTCCCTGTTCGGGCGACTCTGTTTTTGAAGAATCATCAATAATTTAAACTTCAGATCATTTAATTTCCAGTAAAATTATTGAAATTCTTATTCCAATTATTACGGGAGTTCACCTCGCTTGAGCCCGGATAGCTCAGTCGGTAGAGCGTTAGGCTTTTAACCTAACGGTCCAGGGTTCGAGTCCCTGTTCGAGCGACTGTGTTTTTGAAGAATCATCAATAATTTAAACTTCAGATCATTTAATTTCCAGTAAAATTATTGAAATTCTAATCCCAATTATTACGGGAGTTCATTTCGTTTCAGCCCGGATAGCTCTGTCGGTAGAGCGTTAGGCTTTTAACCTAACGGTCCAGGGTTCGAGTCCTGTTTTTAAAGAACCGTCAATAATTTAAACTTCAGATCATTTCACTTTCAATAAATTTATGTAAATTCTAATTCCAATTATTACGTGAGTTCACCTCGTTTGAGCCCGGATAGCTCAGTCGGTAGAGCGTTAGGCTTTTAACCTAACGGTCCAGGGTTCGAGTACCTGTTCGGGCCATTCTGTTTTTGAAGAATCATCAATAATTTAAACTGCAGATCATTTCACTTTCAATAAATTTATGTAAATTCTAATTCCAATTATTACGGGATTTAACTTCGTTTGAGACAGGATAGCTCAGTCGGTAGAGCGTTAGGCTTTTAACCTAACGGTCCAGGGTTCGAGTCCCTGTTCGGGGGATTCTGTTTTTGAAGAATCATCAATAATTTAAACTTCAGATCATTTCACTTTCAATAAATTTATGTAAATTCTAATTCCAATTATTACGGGATTTAACTTCGTTTGAGACAGGATAGCTCAGTCGGTAGAGCGTTAGGCTTTTAACCTAACGGTCCAGGGTTCGAGTCCCTGTTCGGGCGACTCTGTTTTTGAAGAATCATCAATAATTTAAACTTCAGATCATTTAATTTCCAGTAAAATTATTGAAATTCTTATTCCAATTATTACGGGAGTTCACCTCGCTTGAGCCCGGATAGCTCAGTCGGTAGAGCGTTAGGCTTTTAACCTAACGGTCCAGGGTTCGAGTCCCTGTTCGAGCGACTGTGTTTTTGAAGAATCATCAATAATTTAAACTTCAGATCATTTAATTTCCAGTAAAATTATTGAAATTCTAATCCCAATTATTACGGGAGTTCATTTCGTTTCAGCTCGGATAGCTCAGTCGGTTGAGCGTTAGGCTTCAAACCACGGTCCAGGGTTCGACTCCTTGTTCGGGCGACTGTGTTTTTGAAGAATCATCAATAATTTAAACTTCAGATCATTTAATTTCCAGTAAAATTATTGAAATTCTAATCCCAATTATTACGGGAGTTCATTACGTTTCAGCCCGGATAGCTCAGTTGGTAGAGCGTTAGGCTTTTAACCTAACGGTCCAGGGTTCGAGTCCCTGTTCGGGCGACTCTGTTTTTAAAGAATCGTCAATAATTTAAACTTCAGATCATTTCACTTTCAATAAATTTATGTAAATTCTAATTCCAATTATTACGTGAGTTCACCTCGTTTGAGCCCGGATAGCTCAGTCGGTAGAGCGTTAGGCTTTTAACCTAACGGTCCAGGGTTCGAGTACCTGTTCGGGCCATTCTGTTTTTGAAGAATCATCAATAATTTAAACTGCAGATCATTTCACTTTCAATAAATTTATGTAAATTCTAATTCCAATTATTACGGGATTTAACTTCGTTTGAGACAGGATAGCTCAGTCGGTAGAGCGTTAGGCTTTTAACCTAACGGTCTAGGGTTCGAGTCCCTGTTCGGGCCATTCTGTTTTTGAAGAATCATCAATAATTTAAACTTCAGATCATTTCACTTTCAATAAATTTATGTAAATTCTAATTCCAATTATTACGGGATTTAACTTCGTTTGAGACAGGATAGCTCAGTCGGTAGAGCGTTAGGCTTTTAACCTAACGGTCCAGGGTTCGAGTCCCTGTTCGGGCGACTCTGTTTTTGAAGAATCATCAATAATTTAAACTTCAGATCATTTAATTTCCAGTAAAATTATTGAAATTCTTATTCCAATTATTACGGGAGTTCACCTCGCTTGAGCCCGGATAGCTCAGTCGGTAGAGCGTTAGGCTTTTAACCTAACGGTCCAGGGTTCGAGTCCCTGTTCGAGCGACTGTGTTTTTGAAGAATCATCAATAATTTAAACTTCAGATCATTTAATTTCCAGTAAAATTATTGAAATTCTAATCCCAATTATTACGGGAGTTCATTTCGTTTCAGCCCGGATAGCTCTGTCGGTAGAGCGTTAGGCTTTTAACCTAACGGTCCAGGGTTCGAGTCCTGTTTTTAAAGAACCGTCAATAATTTAAACTTCAGATCATTTCACTTTCAATAAATTTATGTAAATTCTAATTCCAATTATTACGTGAGTTCACCTCGTTTGAGCCCGGATAGCTCAGTCGGTAGAGCGTTAGGCTTTTAACCTAACGGTCCAGGGTTCGAGTACCTGTTCGGGCCATTCTGTTTTTGAAGAATCATCAATAATTTAAACTGCAGATCATTTCACTTTCAATAAATTTATGTAAATTCTAATTCCAATTATTACGGGATTTAACTTCGTTTGAGACAGGATAGCTCAGTCGGTAGAGCGTTAGGCTTTTAACCTAACGGTCCAGGGTTCGAGTCCCTGTTCGGGCCATTCTGTTTTTGAAGAATCATCAATAATTTAAACTTCAGATCATTTCACTTTCAATAAATTTATGTAAATTCTAATTCCAATTATTACGGGATTTAACTTCGTTTGAGACAGGATAGCTCAGTCGGTAGAGCGTTAGGCTTTTAACCTAACGGTCCAGGGTTCGAGTCCCTGTTCGGGCGACTCTGTTTTTGAAGAATCATCAATAATTTAAACTTCAGATCATTTAATTTCCAGTAAAATTATTGAAATTCTTATTCCAATTATTACGGGAGTTCACCTCGCTTGAGCCCGGATAGCTCAGTCGGTAGAGCGTTAGGCTTTTAACCTAACGGTCCAGGGTTCGAGTCCCTGTTCGAGCGACTGTGTTTTTGAAGAATCATCAATAATTTAAACTTCAGATCATTTAATTTCCAGTAAAATTATTGAAATTCTAATCCCAATTATTACGGGAGTTCATTTCGTTTCAGCTCGGATAGCTCAGTCGGTTGAGCGTTAGGCTTCAAACCACGGTCCAGGGTTCGACTCCTTGTTCGGGCGACTGTGTTTTTGAAGAATCATCAATAATTTAAACTTCAGATCATTTAATTTCCAGTAAAATTATTGAAATTCTAATCCCAATTATTACGGGAGTTCATTACGTTTCAGCCCGGATAGCTCAGTTGGTAGAGCGTTAGGCTTTTAACCTAACGGTCCAGGGTTCGAGTCCCTGTTCGGGCGACTCTGTTTTTAAAGAATCGTCAATAATTTAAACTTCAGATCATTTCACTTTCAATAAATTTATGTAAATTCTAATTCCAATTATTACGTGAGTTCACCTCGCTTGAGCCCGGATAGCTCAGTCGGTAGAGCGTTAGGCTTTTAACCTAACGGTCCAGGGTTCGAGTACCTGTTCGGGCCATTCTGTTTTTAAAGAATCGTCAATAAAATAAACTTCAGATCATTTCACTTTCAATAAATTTATGTAAATTCTAATTCCAATTATTACGTGAGCTCACCTCGCTTGAGCCCGGATAGCTCAGTCGGTAGAGCGTTAGGCTTTTAACCTAACGGTCCAGGGTTCGAGTACCTGTTCGGGCCATTCTGTTTTTGAAGAATCATCAATAATTTAAACTTCAGATCATTTCACTTTCAATAAATTTATGTAAACTCCAATTCCAATTATTACGGGATTTAACTTCGTTTGAGACAGGATAGCTCAGTCGGTAGAGCGTTAGGCTTTTAACCTAATGGTCCAGGGTTCGAGTCCCTGTTCGGGCGACTCTGTTTTTGAAGAATCATCAATAATTTAAACTTCAGATCATTTAATTTCCAGTAAAATTATTGAAATTCTAATCCCAATTATTACGGGAGTTCATTTCGTTTCAGCTCGGATAGCTCAGTCGGTAGAGCGTTAGGCTTCAAACCACGGTCCAGGGTTCGACCCCTTGTTCGGGCGACTGTGTTTTTGAAGAATCATCAATAATTTAAACTTCAGATCATTTAATTTCCAGTAAAATTATTGAAATTCTAATCCCAATTATTACGGGAGTTCATTACGTTTCAGCCCGGATAGCTCAGTTGGTAGAGCGTTAGGCTTTTAACGTAACGGTCCAGGGTTCGAGTCCCTGTTCGGGCGACTCTGTTTTTAAAGAATCGTCAATAATTTAAACTTCAGATCATTTCACTTTCAATAAATTTATGTAAATTCTAATTCCAATTATTACGTGAGTTCACCTCGCTTGAGCCCGGATAGTTCAGTCGCTAGAGCGTTAGGCTTTTAACCAAACGGTCCAGGGTTCGAGTACCTGTTCGGGCCATTCTGTTTTTGAAGAATCATCAATAATTTAAACTGCAGATCATTTCACTTTCAATAAATTTATGTAAATTCTAATTCCAATTATTACGGGATTTAACTTCGTTTGAGACAGGATAGCTCAGTCGGTAGAGCGTTAGGCTTTTAACCTAACGGTCCAGGGTTCGAGTCCCTGTTCGGGCCATTCTGTTTTTGAAGAATCATCAATAATTTAAACTTCAGATCATTTCACTTTCAATAAATTTATGTAAATTCTAATTCCAATTATTACGGGATTTAACTTCGTTTGAGACAGGATAGCTCAGTCGGTAGAGCGTTAGGCTTTTAACCTAACGGTCCAGGGTTCGAGTCCCTGTTCGGGCGACTCTGTTTTTGAAGAATCATCAATAATTTAAACTTCAGATCATTTAATTTCCAGTAAAATTATTGAAATTCTTATTCCAATTATTACGGGAGTTCACCTCGCTTGAGCCCGGATAGCTCAGTCGGTAGAGCGTTAGGCTTTTAACCTAACGGTCCAGGGTTCGAGTCCCTGTTCGAGCGACTGTGTTTTTGAAGAATCATCAATAATTTAAACTTCAGATCATTTAATTTCCAGTAAAATTATTGAAATTCTAATCCCAATTATTACGGGAGTTCATTTCGTTTCAGCTCGGATAGCTCAGTCGGTTGAGCGTTAGGCTTCAAACCACGGTCCAGGGTTCGACTCCTTGTTCGGGCGACTGTGTTTTTGAAGAATCATCAATAATTTAAACTTCAGATCATTTAATTTCCAGTAAAATTATTGAAATTCTAATCCCAATTATTACGGGAGTTCATTACGTTTCAGCCCGGATAGCTCAGTTGGTAGAGCGTTAGGCTTTTAACCTAACGGTCCAGGGTTCGAGTCCCTGTTCGGGCGACTCTGTTTTTAAAGAATCGTCAATAATTTAAACTTCAGATCATTTCACTTTCAATAAATTTATGTAAATTCTAATTCCAATTATTACGTGAGTTCACCTCGCTTGAGCCCGGATAGCTCAGTCGGTAGAGCGTTAGGCTTTTAACCTAACGGTCCAGGGTTCGAGTACCTGTTCGGGCCATTCTGTTTTTAAAGAATCGTCAATAAAATAAACTTCAGATCATTTCACTTTCAATAAATTTATGTAAATTCTAATTCCAATTATTACGTGAGCTCACCTCGCTTGAGCCCGGATAGCTCAGTCGGTAGAGCGTTAGGCTTTTAACCTAACGGTCCAGGGTTCGAGTACCTGTTCGGGCCATTCTGTTTTTGAAGAATCATCAATAATTTAAACTTCAGATCATTTCACTTTCAATAAATTTATGTAAACTCTAATTCCAATTATTACGGGATTTAACTTCGTTTGAGACAGGATAGCTCAGTCGGTAGAGCGTTAGGCTTTTAACCTAATTTTCCAGGGTTCGAGTCCCTGTTCGGGCGACTCTGTTTTTGAAGAATCATCAATAATTTAAACTTCAGATCATTTAATTTCCAGTAAAATTATTGAAATTCTAATCCCAATTATTACGGGAGTTCATTTCGTTTCAGCTCGGATAGCTCAGTCGGTAGAGCGTTAGGCTTCAAACCACGGTCCAGGGTTCGACCCCTTGTTCGGGCGACTGTGTTTTTGAAGAATCATCAATAATTTAAACTTCAGATCATTTAATTTCCAGTAAAATTATTGAAATTCTAATCCCAATTATTACGGGAGTTCATTACGTTTCAGCCCGGATAGCTCAGTTGGTAGAGCGTTAGGCTTTTAACGTAACGGTCCAGGGTTCGAGTCCCTGTTCGGGCGACTCTGTTTTTAAAGAATCGTCAATAATTTAAACTTCAGATCATTTCACTTTCAATAAATTTATGTAAATTCTAATTCCAATTATTACGTGAGTTCACCTCGCTTGAGCCCGGATAGTTCAGTCGCTAGAGCGTTAGGCTTTTAACCAAACGGTCCAGGGTTCGAGTACCTGTTCGGGCAATTCTGTTTTTGAAGAATCATCAATAATTTAAACTTCAGATCATTTCACTTTCAATAAATTTATGTAAACTCTAATTCCAATTTTTACGGGATTTAACTTCGTTTGAGACAGGATAGCTCAGTCGGTAGAGCGTTAGGCTTTTAACCTAATGGTCCAGGGTTCGAGTCCCTGTTCGGGCGACTCTGTTTTTGAAGAATCATCAATAATTTAAACTTCAGATCATTTAATTTCCAGTAAAATTATTGAAATTCTAATCTCAATTATTACGGGAGTTCATTTCGTTTCAGCTCGTATAGCTCAGTCGGTAGGGCGTTAGGCTTCAAACCGCAGTCCAGGGTTCGACTCCTTGTTCGGGCGACTCTGTTGTTAAAGAATCATCAATAATTTAAACTTCAGATCATTAAATTTCCAGTAAAATTATTGAAATTCTTATCCCAATTATTACGGGAGTTCACCTCGCTTGAGCCCGGATAGCTCAGTCGGTAGAGCGTTAGGCTTTTAACCTAACGGTCCAGGGTTCTAGTCCCTGTTCGAGCGACTGTGTTTTTGAAGAATCATCAATAATTTAAACTTCAGATCATTTAATTTCCAGTAAAATTATTGAAATTCTAATCCCAATTATTACGTGAGTTCACCTCGCTTGAGCCCGGATAGCTCAGTCGGTAGAGCGTTAGGCTTTTAACCTAACGGTCCAGGGTTCGAGTCCCTGTTCGGGCGACTGTGTTTTTGAAGAATCATCAATAATTTAAACTGCAGATCATTTCACTTTCAATAAATTTATGTAAATTCTAATTCCAATTATTACGGGATTTAACTTCGTTTGAGACAGGATTGCTCAGTCGGTAGAGCGTTAGGCTTTTAACCTAACGGTCCAGGGTTCGAGTCCCTGTTCGGGCCATTCTGTTTTTGAAGAATCATCAATAATTTAAACTTCAGATCATTTCACTTTCAATAAATTTATGTAAATTCTAATTCCAATTATTACGGGATTTAACTTCGTTTGAGACAGGATAGCTCAGTCGGTAGAGGGTTAGGCTTTTAACCTAACGGTCCAGGGTTCGAGTCCCTGTTCGGGCGACTCTGTTTTTGAAGAATCATCAATAATTTAAACTTCAGATCATTTAATTTCCAGTAAAATTATTGAAATTCTTATTCCAATTATTACGGGAGTTCACCTCGCTTGAGCCCGGATAGCTCAGTCGGTAGAGCGTTAGGCTTTTAACCTAACGGTCCAGGGTTCGAGTCCCTGTTCGGGCGACTGTGTTTTTGAAGAATCATCAATAATTTAAACTTCAGATCATTTAATTTCCAGTAAAATTATTGAAATTCTAATCCCAATTATTACGGGAGTTCATTTCGTTTCAGCTCGGATAGCTCAGTCGGTTGAGCGTTAGGCTTCAAACCACGGTCCAGGGTTCGACTCCTTGTTCGGGCGACTCTGTTTTTAAAGAATCATCAATAATTACCTCTCCGAGTGACGTATGTCACGGAGAGGTTCTAATTTCGACGTGTGTGTGTGTCTGTGTGTGTGTCTGTGTGTGTGTCTGTTGTTACACCCACGTGACCGCGTTCGCAGTTTCCAAATCGGAGCAAACGTGTTCGCCATTTCCGAACTGCTTTCACAGTCACGGAAAAGGCTCCTTTACTTGAGTTCTCACACTACCATTTTCTGGTCTTTGTCCATCCCACTTGGTCACCAGTCTGTACTTACTGGCTTCTAATCACCACCATCTTTTGATCTTCGTCCATCCCACATGGAAACCAGTCTGTATTCATTGGCTTCTAATCACCACCATCTTCTGGTCTTCGTCCATTCCACTTGGACACCAGTCTGTACATACTGGCTTCTAATCACCACCATCTTTTGGTCTTCGTCCATCCCACATGGATACCAGTCTGTACATACTGGCTTCTAATCACCACCATCTTTTGGTCTTCGTCCATCCCACATGGACACCAGTCTGTACATACTGGCTTCTAATCACCACCATCCTCTGGTCTTCGTCCATTCCACTTGGACACCAGTCTGCGCACCTGACTTCTACTCCATCGTCATCGTTGGGTTTAAGACATTCGCGGCGATCAGCTAGGGTTACGAGAAACGTCTAGCCTCCCTAGGGTAGGTTGTCCACCAAAGGTTTTCGCAATTGCGGTTGTTCTTGCTTTAAGCTGTAGTTCGACACCCTTATATACTACCTATTTGAGTAAGGTAATGCAACCGGCGTATGCTTCATTTCAAACGCCAATATTAGTCAAGTCTCTCAAGAATGTCTAATTGTTCTTTATAAACGCGATGTAACGCTCAATAAGGCGAACAACTAACGAAGAAAATATTTAATATTAATTATATTTATTTTAATATTTAAGATAATCTAGTTTCTCAACTCAAAATTAAAACGTAAAGAGTTAAAAAGCAGCCTATGTTTTAGTCTGTGTGTGTCCGTCCGTTAGTGCACCGCGTTAGCAGTTCGCTTTGTTTTGTGGAAATAAATCCTACAAAACCTTAAAATTTGGTTTTCTCATAATGTGTAATTAATATTTGGAAATATTTTTCGTAATTTCGATGCCTTTAGTGATTTTGTAGCTATAAAGCTCTGTTTCATTTTGATATCCCAAGAATATTTTTAATTATTATTATTTGAAATCGATGTTTATATATTACTTAAGCTATACTACATCTGTTTATAGCATAATTCTTTCTAAAGTGATTTCAAGAAGAACGCAACTATATTGGTCAAATGAATTTTTGTTTGTCAATAGGCAGCGCTGTTAGCAGTGACCTACAGAACGGGATTTTGTTATTGAATTTTGACGTCACGGTGCTCAGCGCTGAGCCAGCGCGTACTTCAAGGAAAATAGTCGGGTTTTTGGATAACGTGACGTAAAACGCGTAGTTCTCAGCTTGGCGAAAAAAGCATGGAGGAATTAATACAAATAGCTCTTGCTGATTCTGATGGGACTATAGCTATTTAATTGGCGTGAAACAAGTTGATCACGCGAGAAGTTTAAGAGACATGTTAGTTTCTAATTTAAATTATAAAAGTTGTTGTTATCTATCTCTTAAAATATGTTATCATACAATTTTTGTTAAGCCTTGGTACCTTGCACGCTTTATTGCGCTAGCGTTATTCTTAAAACACCAATGACCGGAGAAAAGCTATGACGACAGAGCTCACAGGTAAACGTTTTCCAAAATCCGCTGTCTTTTTTGGTGAGCTCTGCTGAACGCAGCCCAGATCAGAGAAAGGTCTGATCGTAATCGGATTATAGCTTCGTGTTTTTATGCTTTTTATGGTGCGCATTTACCTTCAGTGTGTGTAGCCACAAATTAGCTTTGGTGTTATGTAACGATAAAAGTCATGTTGACAAAGTAAGAAAATCGTTGAGGTGAAACGAGAGGATAGTGTTTACATGGCAACCCTGTTGTGAATATGGCTTTGAACATAGAGGGTATACAGTTGAGGAGTAGAAAATTTGGCCTTTACAAACACGTAAAGGTAATATCCCTCCAAAGTTTTATCTTTTCATTTCCCGTTTTCCCCCCATCGGATGATTTTAATGTGTACAAGTATATCCTTATTGGATGTAAAATGTCGTCTGATTTACAGTATATTTGCTATGCTTTGTATACTGCTTCATAAATTTTAACTTCAGTATTTGTTCATAAAAAAAAGAAACATTTCCATATCTGGGAAAATAAGTTTGTAAGTAGTCCTCCTCTAGACTCGGAGAGGTAATATTTTGGTTTTCCCAACTTGTTTAAACTTCAGATCATTTAATTTCCAGCAAAATCATTGAAATTCTTATCCCAATTATTACGGGAGTTCACCTCGCTTGAGCCCGGATAGCTCAGTCGGTAGAGCGTAAGGCTTTTAACCTAACGGTCCAGGGTTCGAGTCCCTGTTCGGGCGACTGTGTTTTTGAAGAATCATCAATAATTAAACATCAGATCATTTAATTTCCAGTAAAATTATTGAAATTCTAATCCCAATTATTACGGGAGTTCATTTCGTTTCAGCTCGGATAGCTCAGTCGGTAGAGCGTTAGGCTTCAAACCACGGTCCAGGGTTCGACTACTTGTTCGGGCGACTGTGTTTTTGAAGAATCATCAATAATTTAAACTTCAGATCATTTAATTTCCAGTAAAATTATTGAAATTCTAATCCCAATTATTACGGGAGTTCATTTCGTTTCAGCTCGGATAGCTCAGTCGGTTGAGCGTTAGGCTTCAAACCACGGTCCAGGGTTCGACTCCTTGTTCGGGCGACTCTGTTTTTAAAGAATCATCAATAATTTAAACTTCAGATCATTTAATTTCCAGCAAAATTATTGAAATTCTTATCCCAATTATTACGGGAGTTCACCTCGCTTGAGCCCGGATAGCTCAGTCGGTAGAGCGTAAGGCTTTTAACCTAACGGTCCAGGGTTCGAGTCCCTGTTCGGGCGACTGTGTTTTTGAAGAATCATCAATAATTTAAACTTCAGATCATTTAATTTCCAGTAAAATTATTGAAATTCTAATTCCAATTATTACGGGAGTTCATTTCGTTTCAGCCCGGATAGCTCTGTCGGTAGAGCGTTAGGCTGTTAACCTAACGGTCCAGGGTTCGAGTCCCTGTTCGGGCGACTCTGTTTTTAAAGAATCGTCAATAATTTATACTTCAGATCATTTCACTTTCAATAAATTTATGTAAATTCTAATTCCAATTATTACGTGGGTTCACCTCGCTTGAGCCCGGATAGCTCAGTCGGTAGAGCGTTAGGCTTTTAACCTAACGGTCCAGGGTTCGAGTACCTGTTCGGGCCATTCTGTTTTAGAAGAATCATCAATAATTTAAACTGCAGATCATTTCACTTTCAATAAATTTATGTAAATTCTAATTCCAATTATTTCGGGATTTAACTTCATTTGAGACAGGATAGCTCAGTCGGTAGAGCGTTAGGCTTTTAACCTAACGGTCCAGGGTTCGAGTCCCTGTTCGGGCGACTCTGTTTTTGAAGAATCATCAATAATTTAAACTTCAGATCATTTAATTTCCAGTAAAATTATTGAAATTCTTATTCCAATTATTACGGGAGTTCACCTCGCTTGAGCCCGGATAGCTCAGTCGGTTGAGCGTTAGGCTTCAAACCACGGTCCAGGGTTCGACTCCTTGTTCGGGCGACTCTGTTTTTAAAGAATCGTCAATAATTTAAACTTCAGATCATTTCACTTTCAATAAATTTATGTAAACTCTAATTCCAATTATTACGGGATTTAACTTCGTTTGAGACAGGATAGCTCAGTCGGTAGAGCATTAGGCTTTTAACCTAATGGTCCAGGGTTCGAGTCCCTGTTCGGGCGACTCTGTTTTTGAAGAATCATCAATAATTTAAACTTCAGATCATTTAATTTCCAGTAAAATTATTGAAATTCTAATCTCAATTATTACGGGAGTTCATTTCGTTTCAGCTCGTATAGCTCAGTCGGTAGAGCGTTAGGCTTCAAACCGCGGTCCAGGGTTCGACTCCTTGTTCGGGCGACTCTGTTTTTAAAGAATCATCAATAATTTAAAATTCTGATCATTTAATTTCCAGTAAAATTATTGAAATTCTTATCCCAATTATTACGGGAGTTCACCTCGCTTGAGCCCGGATAGCTCAGTCGGTAGAGCGTTAGGCTTTTAACCTAACGGTCCAGGGTTCTAGTCCTTGTTCGAGCGACTGTGTTTTTGAAGAATCATCAATAATTTAAACTTCAGATCATTTAATTTCCAGTAAAATTATTGAAATTCTAATCCCAATTATTACGGGAGTTCATTTCGTTTCAGCCCGGATAGCTCTGTCGGTAGAGCGTTAGGCTGTTAACCTAACGGTCCAGGGTTCGAGTCCCTGTTCGGGCGACTCTGTTTTTAAAGAATCGTCAATAATTTATACTTCAGATCATTTCACTTTCAATAAATTTATGTAAATTCTAATTCCAATTATTACGTGGGTTCACCTCGCTTGAGCCCGGATAGCTCAGTCGGTAGAACGTTAGGCTTTTAACCTAACGGTCCAGGGTTCGAGTACCTGTTCGGGCCATTCTGTTTTAGAAGAATCATCAATAATTTAAACTGCAGATCATTTCACTTTCAATAAATTTATGTAAATTCTAATTCCAATTATTTCGGGATTTAACTTCATTTGAGACAGGATAGCTCAGTCGGTAGAGCGTTAGGCTTTTAACCTAACGGTCCAGGGTTCGAGTCCCTGTTCGGGCGACTCTGTTTTTGAAGAATCATCAATAATTTAAACTTCAGATCATTTAATTTCCAGTAAAATTATTGAAATTCTTATTCCAATTATTACGGGAGTTCACCTCGCTTGAGCCCGGATAGCTCAGTCGGTAGAGCGTTAGGCTTTTAACCTAACGGTCCAGGGTTCGAGTCCCTGTTCGGGCGACTCTGTTTTTAAAGAATCGTCAATAATTTAAACTTCAGATCATTTCACTTTCAATAAATTTATGTAAATTCTAATTCCAATTATTACGCGAGTTCACCTCGCTTGAGCCCGGATAGCTCAGTCGGTAGAGCGTTAGGCTTTTAACCAAACGGTCCAGGGTTCGAGTACCTGTTCGGGCCATTCTGTTTTTGAAGAATCATCAATAATTTAAACTGCAGATCATTTCACTTTCAATAAATTTATGTAAACTCTAATTCCAATTATAACGGGATTTAACTTCGTTTGAGACAGGATAGCTCGGTCGGTAGAGCGTTAGGCTTTTAACCTAATGGTCCAGGGTTCGAGTCCCTGTTCGGGCGACTCTGTTTTTGAAGAATCATCAATAATTTAAACTTCAGATCATTTAATTTCCAGTAAAATGATTGAAATTCTAATCTCAATTATTACGGGAGTTCATTTCGTTTCAGCTCGTATAGCTCAGTCGGTAGAGCGTTAGGCTTCAAACCGCGGTCCAGGGTTCGACTCCTTGTTCGGGCGACTCTGTTTTTAAAGAATCATCAATAATTTAAACTTCAGATCATTTAATTTCCAGTAAAATTATTGAAATTCTTATTCCAATTATTACGGGAGTTCACCTCGGTTGAGCCCGGATAGCTCAGTCGGTAGAGCGTTAGGCTTTTAACCTAACGGTCCAGGGTTCTAGTCCCTGTTCGAGCGACTGTGTTTTTGAAGAATAATCAATAATTTAAACTTCAGATCATTTAATTTACAGTAAAATTATTGAAATTCTAATCCCAATTATTACGGGAGTTCATTTCGTTTCAGCCCGGATAGCTCTGTCGGTAGAGCGTTAGGCTTTTAACCTAACGGTCCAGGGTTCGAGTCCCTGTTCGAGCGACTCTGCTTTTAAAGAATCGTCAATAATTTAAACTTCAGATCATTTCACTTTCGATAAATTTATGTAAATTCTAATTCCAATTATTACGTGGGTTCACCTCGCTTGAGCCCGGATAGCTCAGTCGGTAGAGCGTTAGGCTTTTAACCAAACGGTCCAGGGTTCGAGTACCTGTTCGGGCCATTCTGTTTTTGAAGAATCATCAATAATTTAAACTGCAGATCATTTCACTTTCAATAAATTTATGTAAACTCTAATTCCAATTATTACGGGATTTAACTTCGTTTGAGACAGGATAGCTCGGTCGGTAGAGCGTTAGGCTTTTAACCTAATGGTCCAGGGTTCGAGTCCCTGTTCGGGCGACTCTGTTTTTGAAGAATCATCAATAATTTAAACTTCAGATCATTTAATTTCCAGTAAAATGATTGAAATTCTAATCTCAATTATTACGGGAGTTCATTTCGTTTCAGCTCGTATAGCTCAGTCGGTAGAGCGTTAGGCTTCAAACCGCGGTCCAGGGTTCGACTCCTTGTTCGGGCGACTCTGTTTTTAAAGAATCATCAATAATTTAAACTTCAGATCATTTAATTTCCAGTAAAATTATTGAAATTCTTATTCCAATTATTACGGGAGTTCATTTCGTTTCAGCCCGGATAGCTCTGTCGGTAGAGCGTTAGGCTTTTAACCTAACGGTCCAGGGTTCGAGTACCTGTTCGGGCCATTCTGTTTTAGAAGAATCATCAATAATTTAAACTGTAGATCATTTCACTTTCAATAAATTTATGTAAATTCTAATTCCAATTATTACGGGATTTAACTTCGTTTGAGACAGGATAGCTCAGTCGGTAGAGCGTTAGGCTTTTAACCTAACGGTCCAGGGTTCTAGTCCCTGTTCGGGCGACTGTGCTTTTGAAGAATCATCAATAATTTAAACTTCAGATCATTTAATTTCCAGTAAAATTATTGAAATTCTTATTCCAATTATTACGGGAGTTCACCTCGCTTGAGCCCGGATAGCTCAGTCGGTAGAGCGTTAGGCTTTTAACCTAACGGTCCAGGGTTCGAGTCCCTGTTCGGGCGACTGTGTTTTTGAAGAATCATCAATAATTTAAACTTCAGATCATTTAATTTCCAGTAAAATTATTGAAATTCTAATCCCAATTATTACGGGAGCTCATTTCGTTTCAGCTCGGATAGCTCAATCGTTAGAGCGTTAGGCTTCAAACCACGGTCCAAGGTTCGACTCCTTGTTCGGGCGACTCTGTTTTTAAAGAATCATCAATAATTTAAACTTCAGATCATTTAATTTCCAGTAAAATTATTGAAATTCTTATCCCAATTATTACGGGAGTTCACCTCGCTTGAGCCCGGATAGCTCAGTCGGTAGAGCGTTAGGCTTTTAACCTAACGGTCCAGGGTTCGAGTCCCTGTTCGGGCGACTGTGTTTTTGAAGAATCATCAATAATTTAAACTTCAGATCATTTAATTTCCAGTAAAATTATTGAAATTCTAATCCCAATTATTACGGGAGTTCATTTCGTTTCAGCTCGGATAGCTCAGTCGGTAGAGCGTTAGGCTTCAAACCACGGTCCAGGGTTCGACTCCTTGTTCGGGCCATTCTGTTTTTGAAGAATCATCAATAATTTAAACTTCAGATCATTTAATTTCCAGTAAAATTATTGAAATTCTTATTCCATTTATTACGGGAGTTCACCTCGCTTGAGCCCGGATAGCTCAGTCGGTAGAGCGTTAGGCTTTTAACCTAACGTTCCAGGGTTCGAGTCCCTGTTCGGGCGACTGTGTTTTTGAAGAATCATCAATAATTTAAACTTCAGATCATTTAATTTCCAGTAAAATTATTGAAATTCTAATCCCAATTATTACGGGAGTTCATTTCGTTTCAGCCCGGATAGCTCAGTCGGTAGAGCGTTAGGCTTTTAACCTAACGGTCCAGGGTTCGAGTCCCTTTTCGGGCGACTCTGTTTTTAAAGAATCGTCAATAATTTAAACTTCAGATCATTTCACTTTCAATAAATTGATGTAAATTCTAATTCCAATTATTACGGGATTTAACTTCGTTTGAGACAGGATAGCTCAGTCGGTAGAGCGTCAGGCTATTAACCTAACGGTCCAGGGTTCGAGTCCCTGTTCGGGCGACTCTGTTTTTGAAGAATCATCAATAATTTAAACTTCAGATCATTTAATTTCCAGTAAAATTATTGAAATTCTAATCTCAATTATTACGGGAGTTCATTTCGTTTCAGCTCGTATAGCTCAGTCGGTAGAGCGTTAGGCTTCAAACCACGGTCCAGGGTTCGACTACTTGTTCGGGCGACTCTGTTTTTAAAGAATCATCAATAATTTAAACTTCAGATCATTTAATTTCCAGTAAAATTATTGAAATTCTTATCCCAATTATTACGGGAGTTCACCTCGCTTGAGCCCGGATAGCTCAGTCGGTAGAGCGTTAGGCTTTTAACCTAACGGTCCAGGGTTCTAGTCCCTGTTCGAGCGACTGTGTTTTTGAAGAATCATCAATAATTTAAACTTCAGATCGTTTAATTTCCAGTAAAATTATTGAAATTCTAATCCCAATTATTACGGGAGTTCATTTTGTTTCAGCCCGGATAGCTCTGTCGGTAGAGCGTTAGGCTTTTAACCTAACGGTCCAGGGTTCGAGTCCCTGTTCGGGCCATTCTGTTTTTGAAGAATCATCAATAATTTAAACTTCAGATCATTTCATTTTCAATAAATTTATGTAAATTCTAATTCCAATTATTACGGGATTTAACTTCGTTTGAGACAGGATAGCTCAGTCGGTAGAGCGTCAGGCTATTAACCTAACGGTCCAGGGTGCGAGTCCCTGTTCGGGCGACTCTGTTTTTGAAGAATCATCAATAATTTAAACTTCAGATCATTTAATTTCCAGTAAAATTATTGAAATTCTAATCCCAATTATTACGGGAGTTCATTTCGTTTCAGCTCGGATAGCTCAGTCGGTAGAGCGTTAGGCTTCAAACCACGGTCCAGGGTTCGACTCCTTGTTCGGGCCATTTTGTTTTTGAAGAATCATCAATAATTTAAACTTCAGATCATTTAATTTCCAGTAAAATTATTGAAATTCTTATTCCATTTATTACGGGAGTTAACCTCGCTTGAGCCCGGATAGCTCAGTCGGTAGAGCGTAAGGCTTTTAACCTAACGGTCCAGGGTTCGAGTCCCTGTTCGGGTGACTGTGTTTTTGAAGAATCATCAATAATTTAAACTTCAGATCATTAAATTTCCAGTAAAATTATTGAAATTCTTATCCCAATTATTACGGGAGTTCATTTCGTTTCAGCTCGGATAGCTCAGTCGGTAGAGCGTTAGGCTTCAAACCACGGTCCAGGGTTCGACTCCTTGTTCGGGCGACTCTATTTTTAAAGAATCATCAATAATTTAAACTTCAGATCATTTAATTTCCAGTAAAATTATTGAAATTCTTATTCCAATTATTACGGGAGTTCACCTCGCTTGAGCCCGGATAGCTCAGTCGGTAGAGCGTTAGGCTTCAAACCACGGTCCAGGGTTCGACTCCTTGTTCGGGCCATTCTGTTTTTGAAGAATCATCAATAATTTAAACTTCAGATCATTTAATTTCCAGTAAAATTATTGAAATTCTTATTCCATTTATTACGGGAGTTCACCTCGCTTGAGCCCGGATAGCTCAGTCGGTAGAGCGTTAGGCTTTTAACCTAACGTTCCAGGGTTCGAGTCCCTGTTCGGGCGACTGTGTTTTTGAAGAATCATCAATAATTTAAACTTCAGATCATTTAATTTCCAGTAAAATTATTGAAATTCTAATCCCAATTATTACGGGAGTTCATTTCGTTTCAGCCCGGATAGCTCAGTCGGTAGAGCGTTAGGCTTTTAACCTAACGGTCCAGGGTTCGAGTCCCTTTTCGGGCGACTCTGTTTTTAAAGAATCGTCAATAATTTAAACTTCAGATCATTTCACTTTCAATAAATTTATGTAAATTCTAATTCCAATTATTACGGGATTTAACTTCGTTTGAGACAGGATAGCTCAGTCGGTAGAGCGTCAGGCTATTAACCTAACGGTCCAGGGTTCGAGTCCCTGTTCGGGCGACTCTGTTTTTGAAGAATCATCAATAATTTAAACTTCAGATCATTTAATTTCCAGTAAAATTATTGAAATTCTAATCTCAATTATTACGGGAGTTCATTTCGTTTCAGCTCGTATAGCTCAGTCGGTAGAGCGTTAGGCTTCAAACCACGGTCCAGGGTTCGACTACTTGTTCGGGCGACTCTGTTTTTAAAGAATCATCAATAATTTAAACTTCAGATCATTTAATTTCCAGTAAAATTATTGAAATTCTTATCCCAATTATTACGGGAGTTCACCTCGCTTGAGCCCGGATAGCTCAGTCGGTAGAGCGTTAGGCTTTTAACCTAACGGTCCAGGGTTCTAGTCCCTGTTCGAGCCACTGTGTTTTTGAAGAATCATCAATAATTTAAACTTCAGATCATTTAATTTCCAGTAAAATTATTGAAATTCTAATCCCAATTATTACGGGAGTTCATTTTGTTTCAGCCCGGATAGCTCTGTCGGTAGAGCGTTAGGCTTTTAACCTAACGGTCCAGGGTTCGAGTCCCTGTTCGGGCCATTTTGTTTTTGAAGAATCATCAATAATTTAAACTTCAGATCATTTAATTTCCAGTAAAATTATTGAAATTCTTATTCCATTTATTACGGGAGTTAACCTCGCTTGAGCCCGGATAGCTCAGTCGGTAGAGCGTAAGGCTTTTAACCTAACGGTCCAGGGTTCGAGTCCCTGTTCGGGTGACTGTGTTTTTGAAGAATCATCAATAATTTAAACTTCAGATCATTAAATTTCCAGTAAAATTATTGAAATTCTTATCCCAATTATTACGGGAGTTCATTTCGTTTCAGCTCGGATAGCTCAGTCGGTAGAGCGTTAGGCTTCAAACCACGGTCCAGGGTTCGACTCCTTGTTCGGGCGACTCTATTTTTAAAGAATCATCAATAATTTAAACTTCAGATCATTTAATTTCCAGTAAAATTATTGAAATTCTTATTCCAATTATTACGGGAGTTCACCTCGCTTGAGCCCGGATAGCTCAGTCGGTAGAGCGTTAGGCTTCAAACCACGGTCCAGGGTTCGACTCCTTGTTCGGGCGACTGTGTTTTTGAAGAATCATCAATAATTTAAACTTCAGATCATTTAATTTCCAGTAAAATTATTGAAATTCTAATCCCAATTATTACGGGAGTTCATTTCGTTTCAGCCCGGATAGCTCTGTCGGTAGAGCGTTAGGCTTTTAACCTAACGGTCCAGGGTTCGAGTCCTGTTTTTAAAGAACCGTCAATAATTTAAACTTCAGATCATTTCACGTTCAATAAATTTATGTAAATTCTAATTCCAATTATTACGTGAGTTCACCTCGTTTGAGCCCGGATAGCTCAGTCGGTAGAGCGTTAGGCTTTTAACCTAACGGTCCAGGGTTCGAGTACCTGTTCGGGCCATTCTGTTTTTGAAGAATCATCAATAATTTAAACTGCAGATCATTTCACTTTCAATAAATTTATGTAAATTCTAATTCCAATTATTACGGGATTTAACTTCGTTTGAGACAGGATAGCTCAGTCGGTAGAGCGTTAGGCTTTTAACCTAACGGTCCAGGGTTCGAGTCCCTGTTCGGGCCATTCTGTTTTTGAAGAATCATCAATAATTTAAACTTCAGATCATTTCACTTTCAATAAATTTATGTAAATTCTAATTCCAATTATTACGGGATTTAACTTCGTTTGAGACAGGATAGCTCAGTCGGTAGAGCGTTAGGCTTTTAACCTAACGGTCCAGGGTTCGAGTCCCTGTTCGGGCGACTCTGTTTTTGAAGAATCATCAATAATTTAAACTTCAGATCATTTAATTTCCAGTAAAATTATTGAAATTCTTATTCCAATTATTACGGGAGTTCACCTCGCTTGAGCCCGGATAGCTCAGTCGGTAGAGCGTTAGGCTTTTAACCTAACGGTCCAGGGTTCGAGTCCCTGTTCGGGCGACTGTGTTTTTGAAGAATCATCAATAATTTAAACTTCAGATCATTTAATTTCCAGTAAAATTATTGAAATTCTAATCCCAATTATTACGGGAGTTCGTTTCGTTTCAGCTCGGATAGCTCAGTCGGTTGAGCGTTAGGCTTCAAACCACGGTCCAGGGTTCGACTCCTTGTTCGGGCGACTCTGTTTTTAAAGAATCATCAATAATTTAAACTTCAGATCATTTAATTTCCAGCAAAATTATTGAAATTCTTATCCCAATTATTACGGGAGTTCACCTCGCTTGAGACCGGATAGCTCAGTCGGTAGAGCGTTAGGCTTTTAACCTAACGGTCCAGGGTTCGAGTCCCTGTTCGGGCGACTGTGTTTTTGAAGAATCATCAATAATTTAAACTTCAGATCATTTAATTTCCAGTAAAATTATTGAAATTCTAATCCCAATTATTACGGGAGTTCATTTCGTTTCAGCTCGGATAGCTCAGTCGGTAGAGCGTTAGGCTTCAAACCACGGTCCAGGGTTCGACTCCTTGTTCGGGCGACTGTGTTTTTGAAGAATCATCAATAATTTAAACTTCAGATCATTTAATTTCCAGTAAAATTATTGAAATTCTAATCCCAATTATTACGGGAGTTCATTACGTTTCAGCCCGGATAGCTCAGTTGGTAGAGCGTTAGGCTTTTAACCTAACGGTCCAGGGTTCGAGTCCCTGTTCGGGCGACTCTGTTTTTAAAGAATCGTCAATAATTTAAACTTCAGATCATTTCACTTTCAATAAATTTATGTAAATTCTAATTCCAATTATTACGTGAGTTCACCTCGCTTGAGCCCGGATAGCTCAGTCGGTAGAGCGTTAGGCTTTTAACCTAACGGTCCAGGGTTCGAGTACCTGTTCGGGCCATTCTGTTTTTAAAGAATCGTCAATAAAATAAACTTCAGATCATTTCACTTTCAATAAATTTATGTAAATTCTAATTCCAATTATTACGTGAGCTCACCTCGCTTGAGCCCGGATAGCTCAGTCGGTAGAGCGTTAGGCTTTTAACCTAACGGTCCAGGGTTCGAGTACCTGTTCGGGCCATTCTGTTTTTGAAGAATCATCAATAATTTAAACTTCAGATCATTTCACTTTCAATAAATTTATGTAAACTCTAATTCCAATTATTACGGGATTTAACTTCGTTTGAGACAGGATAGCTCAGTCGGTAGAGCGTTAGGCTTTTAACCTAATGGTCCAGGGTTCGAGTCCCTGTTCGGGCGACTCTGTTTTTGAAGAATCATCAATAATTTAAACTTCAGATCATTTAATTTCCAGTAAAATTATTGAAATTCTAATCCCAATTATTACGGGAGTTCATTACGTTTCAGCCCGGATAGCTCAGTTGGTAGAGCGTTAGGCTTTTAACCTAACGGTCCAGGGTTCGAGTCCCTGTTCGGGCGACTCTGTTTTTAAAGAATCGTCAATAATTTAAACTTCAGATCATTTCACTTTCAATAAATTTATGTAAATTCTAATTCCAATTATTACGTGAGTTCACCTCGCTTGAGCCCGGATAGCTCAGTCGGTAGAGCGTTAGGCTTTTAACCTAACGGTCCAGGGTTCGAGTACCTGTTCGGGCCATTCTGTTTTTAAAGAATCGTCAATAAAATAAACTTCAGATCATTTCACTTTCAATAAATTTATGTAAATTCTAATTCCAATTATTACGTGAGCTCACCTCGCTTGAGCCCGGATAGCTCAGTCGGTAGAGCGTTAGGCTTTTAACCTAACGGTCCAGGGTTCGAGTACCTGTTCGGGCCATTCTGTTTTTGAAGAATCATCAATAATTTAAACTTCAGATCATTTCACTTTCAATAAATTTATGTAAACTCTAATTCCAATTATTACGGGATTTAACTTCGTTTGAGACAGGATAGCTCAGTCGGTAGAGCGTTAGGCTTTTAACCTAATGGTCCAGGGTTCGAGTCCCTGTTCGGGCGACTCTGTTTTTGAAGAATCATCAATAATTTAAACTTCAGATCATTTAATTTCCAGTAAAATTATTGAAATTCTAATCCCAATTATTACGGGAGTTCATTTCGTTTCAGCTCGGATAGCTCAGTCGGTAGAGCGTTAGGCTTCAAACCACGGTCCAGGGTTCGACCCCTTGTTCGGGCGACTGTGTTTTTGAAGAATCATCAATAATTTAAACTTCAGATCATTTAATTTCCAGTAAAATTATTGAAATTCTAATCCCAATTATTACGGGAGTTCATTACGTTTCAGCCCGGATAGCTCAGTTGGTAGAGCGTTAGGCTTTTAACCTAACGGTCCAGGGTTCGAGTCCCTGTTCGGGCGACTCTGTTTTTAAAGAATCGTCAATAATTTAAACTTCAGATCATTTCACTTTCAATAAATTTATGTAAATTCTAATTCCAATTATTACGTGAGTTCACCTCGCTTGAGCCCGGATAGCTCAGTCGGTAGAGCGTTAGGCTTTTAACCTAACGGTCCAGGGTTCGAGTACCTGTTCGGGCCATTCTGTTTTTAAAGAATCGTCAATAAAATAAACTTCAGATCATTTCACTTTCAATAAATTTATGTAAATTCTAATTCCAATTATTACGTGAGCTCACCTCGCTTGAGCCCGGATAGCTCAGTCGGTAGAGCGTTAGGCTTTTAACCTAACGGTCCAGGGTTCGAGTACCTGTTCGGGCCATTCTGTTTTTGAAGAATCATCAATAATTTAAACTTCAGATCATTTCACTTTCAATAAATTTATGTAAACTCTAATTCCAATTATTACGGGATTTAACTTCGTTTGAGACAGGATAGCTCAGTCGGTAGAGCGTTAGGCTTTTAACCTAATGGTCCAGGGTTCGAGTCCCTGTTCGGGCGACTCTGTTTTTGAAGAATCATCAATAATTTAAACTTCAGATCATTTAATTTCCAGTAAAATTATTGAAATTCTAATCCCAATTATTACGGGAGTTCATTTCGTTTCAGCTCGGATAGCTCAGTCGGTAGAGCGTTAGGCTTCAAACCACGGTCCAGGGTTCGACCCCTTGTTCGGGCGACTGTGTTTTTGAAGAATCATCAATAATTTAAACTTCAGATCATTTAATTTCCAGTAAAATTATTGAAATTCTAATCCCAATTATTACGGGAGTTCATTACGTTTCAGCCCGGATAGCTCAGTTGGTAGAGCGTTAGGCTTTTAACCTAACGGTCCAGGGTTCGAGTCCCTGTTCGGGCGACTCTGTTTTTAAAGAATCGTCAATAATTTAAACTTCAGATCATTTCACTTTCAATAAATTTATGTAAATTCTAATTCCAATTATTACGTGAGTTCACCTCGCTTGAGCCCGGATAGCTCAGTCGCTAGAGCGTTAGGCTTATAACCAAACGGTCCAGGGTTCGAGTACCTGTTCGGGCAATTCTGTTTTTAAAGAATCGTCAATAATTTAAACTTCAGATCATTTCACTTTCAATAAATTTATGTAAATTCTAATTCCAATTATTACGTGAGTTCACCTCGCTTGAGCCCGGATAGCTCAGTCGGTAGAGCGTTAGGCTTTTAACCTAACGGTCCAGGGTTCGAGTACCTGTTCGGGCCATTCTGTTTTTAAAGAATCGTCAATAAAATAAACTTCAGATCATTTCACTTTCAATAAATTTATGTAAATTCTAATTCCAATTATTACGTGAGCTCACCTCGCTTGAGCCCGGATAGCTCAGTCGGTAGAGCGTTAGGCTTTTAACCTAACGGTCCAGGGTTCGAGTACCTGTTCGGGCCATTCTGTTTTTGAAGAATCATCAATAATTTAAACTTCAGATCATTTCACTTTCAATAAATTTATGTAAACTCTAATTCCAATTATTACGGGATTTAACTTCGTTTGAGACAGGATAGCTCAGTCGGTAGAGCGTTAGGCTTTTAACCTAATGGTCCAGGGTTCGAGTCCCTGTTCGGGCGACTCTGTTTTTGAAGAATCATCAATAATTTAAACTTCAGATCATTTAATTTCCAGTAAAATTATTGAAATTCTAATCCCAATTATTACGGGAGTTCATTTCGTTTCAGCTCGGATAGCTCAGTCGGTAGAGCGTTAGGCTTCAAACCACGGTCCAGGGTTCGACCCCTTGTTCGGGCGACTGTGTTTTTGAAGAATCATCAATAATTTAAACTTCAGATCATTTAATTTCCAGTAAAATTATTGAAATTCTAATCCCAATTATTACGGGAGTTCATTACGTTTCAGCCCGGATAGCTCAGTTGGTAGAGCGTTAGGCTTTTAACCTAACGGTCCAGGGTTCGAGTCCCTGTTCGGGCGACTCTGTTTTTAAAGAATCGTCAATAATTTAAACTTCAGATCATTTCACTTTCAATAAATTTATGTAAATTCTAATTCCAATTATTACGTGAGTTCACCTCGCTTGAGCCCGGATAGCTCAGTCGGTAGAGCGTTAGGCTTTTAACCTAACGGTCCAGGGTTCGAGTACCTGTTCGGGCCATTCTGTTTTTAAAGAATCGTCAATAAAATAAACTTCAGATCATTTCACTTTCAATAAATTTATGTAAATTCTAATTCCAATTATTACGTGAGCTCACCTCGCTTGAGCCCGGATAGCTCAGTCGGTAGAGCGTTAGGCTTTTAACCTAACGGTCCAGGGTTCGAGTACCTGTTCGGGCCATTCTGTTTTTGAAGAATCATCAATAATTTAAACTTCAGATCATTTCACTTTCAATAAATTTATGTAAACTCTAATTCCAATTATTACGGGATTTAACTTCGTTTGAGACAGGATAGCTCAGTCGGTAGAGCGTTAGGCTTTTAACCTAATGGTCCAGGGTTCGAGTCCCTGTTCGGGCGACTCTGTTTTTGAAGAATCATCAATAATTTAAACTTCAGATCATTTAATTTCCAGTAAAATTATTGAAATTCTAATCCCAATTATTACGGGAGTTCATTTCGTTTCAGCTCGGATAGCTCAGTCGGTAGAGCGTTAGGCTTCAAACCACGGTCCAGGGTTCGACCCCTTGTTCGGGCGACTGTGTTTTTGAAGAATCATCAATAATTTAAACTTCAGATCATTTAATTTCCAGTAAAATTATTGAAATTCTAATCCCAATTATTACGGGAGTTCATTACGTTTCAGCCCGGATAGCTCAGTTGGTAGAGCGTTAGGCTTTTAACCTAACGGTCCAGGGTTCGAGTCCCTGTTCGGGCGACTCTGTTTTTAAAGAATCGTCAATAATTTAAACTTCAGATCATTTCACTTTCAATAAATTTATGTAAATTCTAATTCCAATTATTACGTGAGTTCACCTCGCTTGAGCCCGGATAGCTCAGTCGCTAGAGCGTTAGGCTTATAACCAAACGGTCCAGGGTTCGAGTACCTGTTCGGGCAATTCTGTTTTTGAAGAATCATCAATAATTTAAACTTCAGATCATTTCACTTTCAATAAATTTATGTAAACTCTAATTCCAATTTTTACGGGATTTAACTTCGTTTGAGACAGGATAGCTCAGTCGGTAGAGCGTTAGGCTTTTAACCTAATGGTCCAGGGTTCGAGTCCCTGTTCGGGCGACTCTGTTTTTGAAGAATCATCAATAATTTAAACTTCAGATCATTTAATTTCCAGTAAAATTATTGAAATTCTAATCCCAATTATTACGGGAGTTCATTACGTTTCAGCCCGGATAGCTCAGTTGGTAGAGCGTTAGGCTTTTAACCTAACGGTCCAGGGTTCGAGTCCCTGTTCGGGCGACTCTGTTTTTAAAGAATCGTCAATAATTTAAACTTCAGATCATTTCACTTTCAATAAATTTATGTAAATTCTAATTCCAATTATTACGTGAGTTCACCTCGCTTGAGCCCGGATAGCTCAGTCGGTAGAGCGTTAGGCTTTTAACCTAACGGTCCAGGGTTCGAGTACCTGTTCGGGCCATTCTGTTTTTAAAGAATCGTCAATAAAATAAACTTCAGATCATTTCACTTTCAATAAATTTATGTAAATTCTAATTCCAATTATTACGTGAGCTCACCTCGCTTGAGCCCGGATAGCTCAGTCGGTAGAGCGTTATACTTTTAACCTAACGGTCCAGGGTTCGAGTACCTGTTCGGGCCATTCTGTTTTTGAAGAATCATCAATAATTTAAACTTCAGATCATTTCACTTTCAATAAATTTATGTAAACTCTAATTCCAATTATTACGGGATTTAACTTCGTTTGAGACAGGATAGCTCAGTCGGTAGAGCGTTAGGCTTTTAACCTAATGGTCCAGGGTTCGGGTCCCTGTTCGGGCGACTCTGTTTTTGAAGAATCATCAATAATTTAAACTTCAGATCATTTAATTTCCAGTAAAATTATTGAAATTCTAATCCCAATTATTACGGGAGTTCATTACGTTTCAGCCCGGATAGCTCAGTTGGTAGAGCGTTAGGCTTTTAACCTAACGGTCCAGGGTTCGAGTCCCTGTTCGGGCGACTCTGTTTTTAAAGAATCGTCAATAATTTAAACTTCAGATCATTTCACTTTCAATAAATTTATGTAAATTCTAATTCCAATTATTACGTGAGTTCACCTCGCTTGAGCCCGGATAGCTCAGTCGGTAGAGCGTTAGGCTTTTAACCTAACGGTCCAGGGTTCGAGTACCTGTTCGGGCCATTCTGTTTTTAAAGAATCGTCAATAAAATAAACTTCAGATCATTTCACTTTCAATAAATTTATGTAAATTCTAATTCCAATTATTACGTGAGCTCACCTCGCTTGAGCCCGGATAGCTCAGACGGTAGAGCGTTAGGCTTTTAACCTAACGGTCCAGGGTTCGAGTACCTGTTCGGGCCATTCTGTTTTTGAAGAATCATCAATAATTTAAACTTCAGATCATTTCACTTTCAATAAATTTATGTAAACTCTAATTCCAATTATTACGGGATTTAACTTCGTTTGAGACAGGATAGCTCAGTCGGTAGAGCGTTAGGCTTTTAACCTAATGGTCCAGGGTTCGAGTCCCTGTTCGGGCGACTCTGTTTTTGAAGAATCATCAATAATTTAAACTTCAGATCATTTAATTTCCAGTAAAATTATTGAAATTCTAATCCCAATTATTACGGGAGTTCATTTCGTTTCAGCTCGGATAGCTCAGTCGGTAGAGCGTTAGGCTTCAAACCACGGTCCAGGGTTCGACCCCTTGTTCGGGCGACTGTGTTTTTGAAGAATCATCAATAATTTAAACTTCAGATCATTTAATTTCCAGTAAAATTATTGAAATTCTAATCCCAATTATTACGGGAGTTCATTACGTTTCAGCCCGGATAGCTCAGTTGGTAGAGCGTTAGGCTTTTAACCTAACGGTCCAGGGTTCGAGTCCCTGTTCGGGCGACTCTGTTTTTAAAGAATCGTCAATAATTTAAACTTCAGATCATTTCACTTTCAATAAATTTATGTAAATTCTAATTCCAATTATTACGTGAGTTCACCTCGCTTGAGCCCGGATAGCTCAGTCGGTAGAGCGTTAGGCTTTTAACCTAACGGTCCAGGGTTCGAGTACCTGTTCGGGCCATTCTGTTTTTAAAGAATCGTCAATAAAATAAACTTCAGATCATTTCACTTTCAATAAATTTATGTAAATTCTAATTCCAATTATTACGTGAGCTCACCTCGCTTGAGCCCGGATAGCTCAGTCGGTAGAGCGTTAGGCTTTTAACCTAACGGTCCAGGGTTCGAGTATATGTTCGGGCCATTCTGTTTTTGAAGAATCATCAATAATTTAAACTTCAGATCATTTCACTTTCAATAAATTTATGTAAACTCTAATTCCAATTATTACGGGATTTAACTTCGTTTGAGACAGGATAGCTCAGTCGGTAGAGCGTTAGGCTTTTAACCTAATGGTCCAGGGTTCGAGTCCCTGTTCGGGCGACTCTGTTTTTGAAGAATCATCAATAATTTAAACTTCAGATCATTTAATTTCCAGTAAAATTATTGAAATTCTAATCCCAATTATTACGGGAGTTCATTTCGTTTCAGCTCGGATAGCTCAGTCGGTAGAGCGTTAGGCTTCAAACCACGGTCCAGGGTTCGACCCCTTGTTCGGGCGACTGTGTTTTTGAAGAATCATCAATAATTTAAACTTCAGATCATTTAATTTCCAGTAAAATTATTGAAATTCTAATCCCAATTATTACGGGAGTTCATTACGTTTCAGCCCGGATAGCTCAGTTGGTAGAGCGTTAGGCTTTTAACCTAACGGTCCAGGGTTCGAGTCCCTGTTCGGGCGACTCTGTTTTTAAAGAATCGTCAATAATTTAAACTTCAGATCATTTCACTTTCAATAAATTTATGTAAATTCTAATTCCAATTATTACGTGAGTTCACCTCGCTTGAGCCCGGATAGCTCAGTCGCTAGAGCGTTAGGCTTATAACCAAACGGTCCAGGGTTCGAGTACCTGTTCGGGCAATTCTGTTTTTGAAGAATCATCAATAATTTAAACTTCAGATCATTTCACTTTCAATAAATTTATGTAAACTCTAATTCCAATTTTTACGGGATTTAACTTCGTTTGAGACAGGATAGCTCAGTCGGTAGAGCGTTAGGCTTTTAACCTAATGGTCCAGGGTTCGAGTCCCTGTTCGGGCGACTCTGTTTTTGAAGAATCATCAATAATTTAAACTTCAGATCATTTAATTTCCAGTAAAATTATTGAAATTCTAATCTCAATTATTACGGGAGTTCATTTCGTTTCAGCTCGTATAGCTCAGTCGGTAAAGCGTTAGGCTTTTAACCGCAGTCCAGGGTTCGACTCCTTGTTCGGGCGACTCTGTTTTTAAAGAATCATCAATAATTTAAACTTCAGATCATTTAATTTCCAGTAAAATTATTGAAATTCTTATCCCAATTATTACGGGAGTTCACCTCGCTTGAGCCCGGATAGCTCAGTCGGTAGAGCGTTAGGCTTTTAACCTAACGGTCCAGGGTTCTAGTCCCTGTTCGAGCGACTGTGTTTTTGAAGAATCATCAATAATTTAAACTTCAGATCATTTAATTTCCAGTAAAATTATTGAAATTCTAATCCCAATTATTACGTGAGTTCACCTCGCTTGAGCCCGGATAGCTCAGTCGGTAGAGCGTTAGGCTTTTAACCTAACGGTCCAGGGTTCGAGTCCCTGTTCGGGCGACTGTGTTTTTGAAGAATCATCAATAATTTAAACTGCAGATCATTTCACTTTCAATAAATTTATGTAAATTCTAATTCCAATTATTACGGGATTTAACTTCGTTTGAGACAGGATAGCTCAGTCGGTAGAGCGTTAGGCTTTTAACCTAACGGTCCAGGGTTCGAGTCCCTGTTCGGGCCATTCTGTTTTTGAAGAATCATCAATAATTTAAACTTCAGATCATTTCACTTTCAATAAATTTATGTAAATTCTAATTCCAATTATTACGGGATTTAACTTCGTTTGAGACAGGATAGCTCAGTCGGTAGAGGGTTAGGCTTTTAACCTAACGGTCCAGGGTTCGAGTCCCTGTTCGGGCGACTCTGTTTTTGAAGAATCATCAATAATTTAAACTTCAGATCATTTAATTTCCAGTAAAATTATTGAAATTCTTATTCCAATTATTACGGGAGTTCACCTCGCTTGAGCCCGGATAGCTCAGTCGGTAGAGCGTTAGGCTTTTAACCTAACGGTCCAGGGTTCGAGTCCCTTTCGGGCGACTGTGTTTTTGAAGAATCATCAATAATTTAAACTTCAGATCATTTCACTTTCAATAAATTTATGTAAATTCTAATTCCAATTATTACGTGAGTTCACCTCGCTTGAGCCCGGATAGCTCAGTCGGTAGAGCGTTAGGCTTTTAACCTAACGGTCCAGGGTTCGAGTCCCTGTTCGGGCGACTGTGTTTTTGAAGAATCATCAATAATTTAAACTTCAGATCATTTCACTTTCAATAAATTTATGTAAATTCTAATTCCAATTATTACGTGAGTTCACCTCGCTTGAGCCCGGATAGCTCAGTCGGTAGAGCGTTAGGCTTTTAACCTAACGGTCCAGGGTTCGAGTACCTGTTCGGGCCATTCTGTTTTTAAAGAATCGTCAATAAAATAAACTTCAGATCATTTCACTTTCAATAAATTTATGTAAATTCTAATTCCAATTATTACGTGAGCTCACCTCGCTTGAGCCCGGATAGCTCAGACGGTAGAGCGTTAGGCTTTTAACCTAACGGTCCAGGGTTCGAGTACCTGTTCGGGCCATTCTGTTTTTGAAGAATCATCAATAATTTAAACTTCAGATCATTTCACTTTCAATAAATTTATGTAAACTCTAATTCCAATTATTACGGGATTTAACTTCGTTTGAGACAGGATAGCTCAGTCGGTAGAGCGTTAGGCTTTTAACCTAATGGTCCAGGGTTCGAGTCCCTGTTCGGGCGACTCTGTTTTTGAAGAATCATCAATAATTTAAACTTCAGATCATTTAATTTCCAGTAAAATTATTGAAATTCTAATCCCAATTATTACGGGAGTTCATTTCGTTTCAGCTCGGATAGCTCAGTCGGTAGAGCGTTAGGCTTCAAACCACGGTCCAGGGTTCGACCCCTTGTTCGGGCGACTGTGTTTTTGAAGAATCATCAATAATTTAAACTTCAGATCATTTAATTTCCAGAATAATTATTGAAATTCTAATCCCAATTATTACGGGAGTTCATTACGTTTCAGCCCGGATAGCTCAGTTGGTAGAGCGTTAGGCTTTTAACCTAACGGTCCAGGGTTCGAGTCCCTGTTCGGGCGACTCTGTTTTTAAAGAATCGTCAATAATTTAAACTTCAGATCATTTCACTTTCAATAAATTTATGTAAATTCTAATTCCAATTATTACGTGAGTTCACCTCGCTTGAGCCCGGATAGCTCAGTCGGTAGAGCGTTAGGCTTTTAACCTAACGGTCCAGGGTTCGAGTACCTGTTCGGGCCATTCTGTTTTTAAAGAATCGTCAATAAAATAAACTTCAGATCATTTCACTTTCAATAAATTTATGTAAATTCTAATTCCAATTATTACGTGAGCTCACCTCGCTTGAGCCCGGATAGCTCAGTCGGTAGAGCGTTAGGCTTTTAACCTAACGGTCCAGGGTTCGAGTACCTGTTCGGGCCATTCTGTTTTTGAAGAATCATCAATAATTTAAACTTCAGATCATTTCACTTTCAATAAATTTATGTAAACTCTAATTCCAATTATTACGGGATTTAACTTCGTTTGAGACAGGATAGCTCAGTCGGTAGAGCGTTAGGCTTTTAACCTAATGGTCCAGGGTTCGAGTCCCTGTTCGGGCGACTCTGTTTTTGAAGAATCATCAATAATTTAAACTTCAGATCATTTAATTTCCAGTAAAATTATTGAAATTCTAATCCCAATTATTACGGGAGTTCATTTCGTTTCAGCTCGGATAGCTCAGTCGGTAGAGCGTTAGGCTTCAAACCACGGTCCAGGGTTCGAGTCCCTGTTCGGGCGACTCTGTTTTTAAAGAATCGTCAATAATTTAAACTTCAGATCATTTCACTTTCAATAAATTTATGTAAATTCTAATTCCAATTATTACGTGAGTTCACCTCGCTTGAGCCCGGATAGCTCAGTCGCTAGAGCGTTAGGCTTATAACCAAACGGTCCAGGGTTCGAGTACCTGTTCGGGCAATTCTGTTTTTGAAGAATCATCAATAATTTAAACTTCAGATCATTTCACTTTCAATAAATTTATGTAAACTCTAATTCCAATTTTTACGGGATTTAACTTCGTTTGAGACAGGATAGCTCAGTCGGTAGAGCGTTAGGCTTTTAACCTAATGGTCCAGGGTTCGAGTCCCTGTTCGGGCGACTCTGTTTTTGAAGAATCATCCATAATTTAAACTTCAGATCATTTAATTTCCAGTAAAATTATTGAAATTCTAATCTCAATTATTACGGGAGTTCATTTCGTTTCAGCTCGTATAGCTCAGTCGGTAGAGCGTTAGGCTTTAAACCGCAGTCCAGGGTTCGACTACTTGTTCGGGCGACTCTGTTTTTAAAGAATCATCAATAATTTAAACTTCAGATCATTTAATTTCCAGTAAAATTATTGAAATTCTTATCCCAATTATTACGGGAGTTCACCTCGCTTGAGCCCGGATAGCTCAGTCGGTAGAGCGTTAGGCTTTTAACCTAACGGTCCAGGGTTCTAGTCAATGTTCGTGCGACTGTGTTTTTGAAGAATCATCAATAATTTAAACTTCAGATCATTTAATTTCCAGTAAAATTATTGAAATTCTAATCCCAATTATTACGTGAGTTCACCTCGCTTGAGCCCGGATAGCTCAGTCGGTAGAGCGTTAGGCTTTTAACCTAACGGTCCAGGGTTCGAGTCCCTGTTCGGGCGACTGTGTTTTTGAAGAATCATCAATAATTTAAACTGCAGATCATTTCACTTTCAATAAATTTATGTAAATTCTAATTCCAATTATTACGGGATTTAACTTCGTTTGAGACAGGATAGCTCAGTCGGTAGAGCGTTAGGCTTTTAACCTAACAGTCCAGGGTTCGAGTCCCTGTTCGGGCCATTCTGTTTTTGAAGAATCATCAATAATTTAAACTTCAGATCATTTCACTTTCAATAAATTTATGTAAATTCTAATTCCAATTATTACGGGATTTAACTTCGTTTGAGACAGGATAGCTCAGTCGGTAGAGGGTTAGGCTTTTAACCTAACGGTCCAGGGTTCGAGTCCCTTTTCGGGCGACTCTGTTTTTGAAGAATCATCAATAATTTAAACTTCAGATCATTTAATTTCCAGTAAAATTATTGAAATTCTTATTCCAATTATTACGGGAGTTCACCTCGCTTGAGCCCGGATAGCTCAGTCGGTAGAGCGTTAGGCTTTTAACCTAACGGTCCAGGGTTCGAGTCCCTGTTCGGGCGACTGTGTTTTTGAAGAATCATCAATAATTTAAACTTCAGATCATTTCACTTTCAATAAATTTATGTAAATTCTAATTCCAATTATTACGTGAGTTCACCTCGCTTGAGCCCGGATAGCTCAGTCGGTAGAGCGTTAGGCTTTTAACCTAACGGTCCAGGGTTCGAGTCCCTGTTCGGGCGACTGTGTTTTTGAAGAATCATCAATAATTTAAACTTCAGATCATTTCACTTTCAATAAATTTATGTAAATTCTAATTCCAATTATTACGTGAGTTCACCTCGCTTGAGCCCGGATAGCTCAGTCGGTAGAGCGTTAGGCTTTTAACCTAACGGTCCAGGGTTCGAGTACCTGTTCGGGCCATTCTGTTTTTAAAGAATCGTCAATAAAATAAACTTCAGATCATTTCACTTTCAATAAATTTATGTAAACTCTAATTCCAATTATTACGGGATTTAACTTCGTTTGAGACAGGATAGCTCAGTCGGTAGAGCGTTAGGCTTCAAACCACGGTCCAGGGTTCGACCCCTTGTTCGGGCGACTGTGTTTTTGAAGAATCATCAATAATTTAAACTTCAGATCATTTAATTTCCAGTAAAATTATTGAAATTCTAATCCCAATTATTACGGGAGTTCATTACGTTTCAGCCCGGATAGCTCAGTTGGTAGAGCGTTAGGCTTTTAACCTAACGGTCCAGGGTTCGAGTCCCTGTTCGGGCGACTCTGTTTTTAAAGAATCGTCAATAATTTAAACTTCAGATCATTTCACTTTCAATAAATTTATATAAATTCTAATTCCAATTATTACGTGAGTTCACCTCGCTTGAGCCCGGATAGCTCAGTCGCTAGAGCGTTAGGCTTATAACCAAACGGTCCAGGGTTCGAGTACCTGTTCGGGCAATTCTGTTTTTGAAGAATCATCAATAATTTAAACTTCAGATCATTTAATTTCCAGCAAAATTATTGAAATTCTTATCCCAATTATTACGGGAGTTCACCTCGCTTGAGCCCGGATAGCTCAGTCGGTAGAGCGTAAGGCTTTTAACCTAACGGTCCAGGGTTCGAGTCCCTGTTCGGGCGACTGTGTTTTTGAAGAATCATCAATAATTTAAACTTCAGATCATTTAATTTCCAGTAAAATTATTGAAATTCTAATCCCAATTATTACGGGAGTTCATTACGTTTCAGCCCGGATAGCTCAGTTGGTAGAGCGTTAGGCTTTTAACCTAACGGTCCAGGGTTCGAGTCCCTGTTCGGGCGACTCTGTTTTTAAAGAATCGTCAATAATTTAAACTTCAGATCATTTCACTTTCAATAAATTTATGTAAACTCTAATTCCAATTATTACGGGATTTAACTTCGTTTGAGACAGGATAGCTCAGTCGGTAGAGCATTAGGCTTTTAACCAAATGGTCCAGGGTTCGAGTCCCTGTTCGGGCGACTCTGTTTTTGAAGAATCATCAATAATTTAAACTTCAGATCATTTAATTTCCAGTAAAATTATTGAAATTCTAATCTCAATTATTACGGGAGTTCATTTCGTTTCAGCTCGTATAGCTCAGTCGGTAGAGCGTTAGGCTTCAAACCGCGGTCCAGGGTTCGACTCCTTGTTCGGGCGACTCTGTTTTTAAAGAATCATCAATAATTTAAAATTCTGATCATTTAATTTCCAGTAAAATTATTGAAATTCTTATCCTAATTATTACGGGAGTTCACCTCCCTTGAGCCCGGATAGCTCAGTCGGTAGAGCGTTAGGCTTTTAACCTAACGGTCCAGGGTTCTAGTCCTTGTTCGAGCGACTGTGTTTTTGAAGAATCATCAATAATTTAAACTTCAGATCATTTAATTTCCAGTAAAATTATTGAAATTCTAATCCCAATTATTACGGGAGTTCATTTCGTTTCAGCCCGGATAGCTCTGTTGGTAGAGCGTTAGGCTGTTAACCTAACGGTCCAGGGTTCGAGTCCCTGTTCGGGCGACTCTGTTTTTAAAGAATCGTCAATAATTTAAACTTCAGATCATTTCACTTTCAATAAATTTATGTAAATTCTAATTCCAATTATTACGTGAGTTCACCTCGCTTGAGCCCGGATAGCTCAGTCGGTAGAGCGTTAGGCTTTTAACCTAACGGTCCAGGGTTCGAGTCCCTGTTCGGGCCATTCTGTTTTTGAAGAATCATCAATAATTTAAACTTCAGATCATTTCACTTACAATAAATTTATGTAAATTCTAATTCCAATTATTACGGGATTTAACTTCGTTTGAGACAGGATAGCTCAGTCGGTAGAGCGTCAGGCTATTAACCTAACGGTCCAGGGTTCGAGTCCCTGTTCGGGCGACTCTGTTTTTGAAGAATCATCAATAATTTAAACTTCAGATCTTTTAATTTCCAGTAAAATTATTGAAATTCTTATTCCAATTATTACGGAAGTTCACCTCGCTTGAGCCCGGATAGCTCAGTCGGTAGAGTGTTAGGCTTTTAACCTAACGGTCCAGGGTTCGAGTCCCTGTTCGGGCGACTCTGTTTTTGAAGAATCATCAATAATTTAAACTTCAGATCATTTAATTTCCAGTAAAATTATTGAAATTCTAATCCCAATTATTACGGGAGCTCATTTCGTTTCAGCTCGTATAGCTCAGTCGGTAGAGCGTTAGGCTTCAAACCACGGTCCAGGGTTCGACTCCTTGTTCGGGCGACTCTGTTTTTAAAGAATCATCAATAATTTAAACTTCAGATCATTTAATTTCCAGTAAAATTATAGAAATTCTTATTCGAATTATTACGGGAGTTCACCTCGCTTGAGCCCGGATAGCTCAGTCGGTAGAGCGTTAGGCTTTTAACCTAACGGTCCAGGGTTCGAGTCCCTGTTCGGGCGATTCTGTTTTTGAAGAATCATTAATAATTTAAACTTCAGATCATTTAATTTCCAGTAAAATTATTGAAATTCTTATCCCAATTATTACGGGAGTTCACCTCGCTTGAGCCCGGATAGCTCAGTCGGTAGAGCGTTAGGCTTTTAACCTAACGGTCCAGGGTTCGAGTCCCTGTTCGGGCCGTTCTGTTTTTGAAGAATCATCAATAATTTAAACTTCAGATCATTTCACTTTCAATAAATTTATGTAAATTCTAATTCCAATTATTACGGGATTTAACTTCGTTTGAGACAGGATAGCTCAGTCGGTAGAGCGTTAGGCTATTAACCTAACGGTCCAGGGTTCGAGTCCCTGTTCGGGCGACTCTGTTTTTGAAGAATCATTAATAATTTAAACTTCAGATCATTTAATTTCCAGTAAAATTATTGAAATTCTTATCCCAATTATTACGGGAGTTCACCTCTTTGAGCCCGGATAGCTCAGTCGGTAGAGCGTTAGGCTTTTAACCTAACGGTCCAGGGTTCTAGTCCCTGTTCGAGCGACTGTGTTTTTGAAGAATCATCAATAATTTAAACTTCAGATCATTTAATTTCCAGTAAAATTATTATCCCAATTATTACGGGAGTTCATTTCGTTTCAGCTCGGATAGCTCAGTCGGTAGAGCGTTAGGCTTCAAACCACGGTCCAGGGTTCGACTCCTTGTTCGGGCGACTGTGTTTTTGAAGAATCATCAATAATTTAAACTTCAGATCATTTAATTTCCAGTAAAATTATTGAAATTCTTATTCCAATTATAACGGGAGTTCACCTCGCTTGAGCCCGGATAGCTCAGTCGGTAGAGCGTTAGGCTTTTAACCTAACGGTCCAGGGTTCGAGTACCTGTTCGGGCCATTCTGTTTTTGAAGAATCATCAATAATTTAAACTTCAGATCATTTAATTTCCAGTAAAATTATTGAAATTCTTATTCCAATTATTACGGGAGTTCACCTCGCTTGAGCCCGGATATCTCAGTCGGTAGAGCGTTAGGCTTTTAACCTAACGGTCCAGGGTTCGAGTCCCTGTTCGGGCGACTGTGTTTTTGAAGAATCATCAATAATTTAAACTTCAGATCATTTAATTTCCAGTAAAATTATTGAAATTCAAATCCCAATTATTACGGGAGTTCATTTCTTTTCAGCTCGGATAGCTCAGTCGGTAGAGCGTTAGGCTTTTAACCTAACGGTCCAGGGTTCGAGTACCTGTTCGGGCCATTCTGTTTTTGAAGAATCATCAATAATTTAAACTTCAGATCATTTAATTTCCAGTAAAATTATTGAAATTCTAATCCCAATTATTACGGGAGTTCATTTCGTTTCAGCTCGGATAGCTCAGTCGGTAGCGCGTTAGGTTTCAAACCACGGTCCAGGGTTCGACTCCTTGTTTGGGCCATTCTGTTTTTGAAGAATCATCAATAATTTAAACTTCAGATCATTTAATTTCCAGTAAAATTATTGAAATTCTTATTCCAATTATTACGGGAGTTCACCTCGCTTGAGCCCGGATAGCTCAGTCGGTAGAGCGTTAGGCTTTTAACCTAACGGTCCAGGGTTCGTGTCCCTGTTCGGGCGACTGTGTTTTTGAAGAATCATCAATAATTTAAACTTCAGATCATTTAATTTCCAGTAAAATTATTGAAATTCAAATCCCAATTATTACGGGAGTTCATTTCTTTTCAGCTCGGATAGCTCAGTCGGTAGAGCGTTAGGCTTCAAACCACGGTCCAGGGTTCGACTCCTTGTTCGGGCGACTGTGTTTTTGAAGAATCATCAATAATTTAAACTTCAGATCATTTAATTTCCAGTAAAATTATTGAAATTCTAATCCCAATTATTACGGGAGTTCATTTCGTTTCAGCCCGGATAGCTCAGTCGGTAGAGCGTTAGGCTTTTAACCTAACGGTCCAGGGTTCGAGTCCCTGTTCGGGCGACTCTGTTTTTAAAGAATCGTCAATAATTTAAACTTCAGATCATTTCACTTTCAATAAATTTATGTAAATTCTAATTCCAATTATTACGTGAGTTCACCTCGCTTGAGCCCGGATAGCTCAGTCGGTAGAGCGTTAGGCTTTTAACCTAACGGTCCAGGGTTCGAGTACCTGTTCGGGCCATTCTGTTTTTGAAGAATCATCAATAATTTAAACTTCAGATCATTTATTTCCAGTAAAATTATTGAAATTCTAATCCCAATTATTACGGGAGTTCATTTCGTTTCAGCTCGGATAGCTCAGTCGGTAGAGCGTTAGGTTTCAAACCACGGTCCAGGGTTCGACTCCTTGTTTGGGCCATTCTGTTTTTGAAGAATCATCAATAATTTAAACTTCAGATCATTTAATTTCCAGTAAAATTATTGAAATTCTTATTCCAATTATTACGGGAGTTCACCTCGCTTGAGCCCAGATAGCTCAGTCGGTAGAGCGTTAGGCTTTTAACCTAACGGTCCAGGGTTCGAGTCCCTGTTCGGGCGACTGTGTTTTTGAAGAATCATCAATAATTTAAACTTCAGATCATTTAATTTCCAGTAAAATTATTGAAATTCAAATCCCAATTATTACGGGAGTTCATTTCGTTTCAGCTCGGATAGCTCAGTCGGTAGAGCGTTAGGTTTCAAACCACGGTCCAGGGTTCGACTCCTTGTTTGGGCCATTCTGTTTTTGAAGAATCATCAATAATTTAAACTTCAGATCATTTAATTTCCAGTAAAATTATTGAAATTCTTATTCCAATTATTACGGGAGTTCACCTCGCTTGAGCCCAGATAGCTCAGTCGGTAGAGCGTTAGGCTTTTAACCTAACGGTCCAGGGTTCGAGTCCCTGTTCGGGCGACTGTGTTTTTGAAGAATCATCAATAATTTAAACTTCAGATCATTTAATTTCCAGTAAAATTATTGAAATTCAAATCCCAATTATTACGGGAGTTCATTTCTTTTCAGCTCGGATAGCTCAGTCGGTAGAGCGTTAGGCTTCAAACCACGGTCCAGGGTTCGACTCCTTGCTCGGGCGACTGTGTTTTTGAAGAATCATCAATAATTTAAACTTCAGATCATTTAATTTCCAGTAAAATTATTGAAATTCTAATCCCAATTATTACGGGAGTTCATTTCTTTTCAGCTCGGATAGCTCAGTCGGTAGAGCGTTAGGCTGCAAACCACGGTCCAGGGTTTGACTCCTTGTTCGGGCGACTCTTTTTTTAAAGAATCATCAATAATTTAAACTTCAGATCATTTAATTTCCAGTAAAATTATTGAAATTCTAATCCCAATTATTACGGGAGTTCATTTCGTTTCAGCCCGGATAGCTCAGTCGGTAGAGCGTTAGGCTTTTAACCTAACGGTCCAGGGTTCGAGTCCCTGTTCGGGCGACTCTGTTTTTAAAGAATCGTCAATAATTTAAACTTCAGATCATTTCACTTTCAATAAATTTATGTAAATTCTAATTCCAATTATTACGTGAGTTCACCTCGCTTGAGGCCGGATAGCTCAGTCGGTAGAGCGTTAGGCTTTTAACCTAACGGTCCAGGGTTCGAGTACCTGTTCGGGCCATTCTGTTTTTGAAGAATCATCAATAATTTAAACTTCAGATCATTTATTTCCAGTAAAATTATTGAAATTCTAATCCCAATTATTACGGGAGTTCATTTCGTTTCAGCTCGGATAGCTCAGTCGGTAGAGCGTTAGGTTTCAAACCACGGTCCAGGGTTCGACTCCTTGTTTGGGCCATTCTGTTTTTGAAGAATCATCAATAATTTAAACTTCAGATCATTTAATTTCCAGTAAAATTATTGAAATTCTTATTCCAATTATTACGGGAGTTCACCTCGCTTGAGCCCAGATAGCTCAGTCGGTAGAGCGTTAGGCTTTTAACCTAACGGTCAAGGGTTCGAGTCCCTGTTCGGGCGACTGTGTTTTTGAAGAATCATCAATAATTTAAACTTCAGATCATTTAATTTCCAGTAAAATTATTGAAATTCAAATCCCAATTATTACGGGAGTTCATTTCTTTTCAGCTCGGATAGCTCAGTCGATAGAGCGTTAGGCTTCAAACCACGGTCCAGGGTTCGACTCCTTGTTCGGGCGACTGTGTTTTTGAAGAATCATCAATAATTTAAACTTCAGATCATTTAATTTCCAGTAAAATTATTGAAATTCTAATCCCAATTATTACGGGAGTTCATTTCGTTTCAGCCCGGATAGCTCAGTAGGTACAGCGTTAGGCTTTTAACCTAACGGTCCAGGGTTCGAGTCCCTGTTCGGGCGACTCTGTTTTTAAAGAATCGTCAATAATTTAAACTTCAGATCATTTCACTTTCAATAAATTTATGTAAATTCTAATTCCAATTATTACGGGATTTAACTTCGTTTGAGACAGGATAGCTCAGTCGGTAGAGCGTTAGGCTTTTAACCTAACGGTCCAGGGTTCGAGTACCTGTTCGGGCCATTCTGTTTTTGAAGAATTATCAATAATTTAAACTTCAGATCATTTCACTTTCAATAAATTTATGTAAATTCTAATTCCAATTATTACGGGATTTAACTTCGTTTGAGACAGGATAGCTCAGTCGGTAGAGCGTTAGGCTTTTAACCTAACGGTCCAGGGTTCGAGTCCCTGTTCGGGCGACTCTGTTCTTGAAGAATCATCAATAATTTAAACTTCAGATCATTTAATTTCCAGTAAAATTATTGAAATTCTTATTCCAATTATTACGGGAGTTCACCTCGCTTGAGCCCGGATAGCTCAGTCGGTAGAGCGTTAGGCTTTTAACCTAACGGTCCAGGGTTCGAGTCCCTGTTCGGGCGACTGTGTTTTTGAAGAATCATCAATAATTTAAACTTCAGATCATTTAATTTCCAGTAAAATTATTGAAATTCTAATCCCAATTATTACAGGAGTTCATTTCTTTTCAGCTCGGATAGCTCAGTCGGTAGAGCGTTAGGCTGCAAACCACGGTCCAGGGTTTGACTCCTTGTTCGGGCGACTCTTTTTTTAAAGAATCATCAATAATTTAAACTTCAGATCATTTAATTTCCAGTAAAATTATTGAAATTCTTATCCCAATTATTACGGGAGTTCACCTCGCTTGAGCCCGGATAGCTCAGTCGGTAGAGCGTTAGGCTATTAACCTAACGGTCCAGGGTTCGAGTCCCTGTTCGGGCGACTGTGTTTTTGAAGAATCATCAATAATTTAAACTTCAGATCATTTAATTTCCAGTAAAATTATTGAAATTCTTATCCCAATTATTACGGGAGTTCACCTCGCTTGAGCCCGGATAGCTCAGTCGGTAGAGCGTTAGGCTTTTAACCTAACGGTCCAGGGTTCGAGTACCTGTTCGGGCCATTCTGTTTTTGAAGAATCATCAATAATTTAAACTTCAGATCATTTAATTTCCAGTAAAGTTATTGAAATTCTAATCCCAATTATTACGGGAGTTCATTTCGTTTCAGCTCGGATAGCTCAGTCGGTAGAGCGTTAGGCTTCAAACCACGGTCCAGGGTTCGACTCCTTGTTCGGGCCATTCTGTTTTTGAAGAATCATCAATAATTTAAACTTCAGATCATTTAATTTCCAGTAAAATTATTGAAATTCTAATCCCAATTATTACGGGAGTTCATTTCGTTTCAGCACGGATAGCTCAGTCGGTAGAGCGTTAGGCTTTTAACCTAACGGTCCAGGGTTCGAGTCCCTGTTCGGGCGACTCTGTTTTTAAAGAATCGTCAATAATTTAAACTTCAGATCATTTCACTTTCAATAAATTTATGTAAATTCTAATTCCAATTATTACGGGATTTAACTTCGTTTGAGACAGGATAGCTCAGTCGGTAGAGCGTTAGGCTTTTAACCTAACGGTCCAGGGTTCGAGTCCCTGTTCGGGCGACTCTGTTCTTGAAGAATCATCAATAATTTAAACTTCAGATCATTTAATTTCCAGTAAAATTATTGAAATTCTTATTCCAATTATTACGGGAGTTCACCTCGCTTGAGCCCGGATAGCTCAGTCGGTAGAGCGTTAGGCTTTTAACCTAACGGTCCAGGGTTCGAGTCCCTGTTCGGGCGACTGTGTTTTTGAAGAATCATCAATAATTTAAACTTCAGATCATTTAATTTCCAGTAAAATTATTGAAATTCTAATCCCGAATTATTACGGGAGTTCATTTCTTTTCAGCTCGGATAGCTCAGTCGGTAGAGCGTTAGGCTGCAAACCACGGTCCAGGGTTTGACTCCTTGTTCGGGCGACTCTTTTTTTAAAGAATCATCAATAATTTAAACTTCAGATCATTTAATTTCCAGTAAAATTATTGAAATTCTTATCCCAATTATTACGGGAGTTCACCTCGCTTGAGCCCGGATAGCTCAGTCGGTAGAGCGTTAGGCTTTTAACCTAACGGTCCAGGGTTCGAGTCCCTGTTCGGGCGACTGTGTTTTTGAAGAATCATCAATAATTTAAACTTCAGATCATTTAATTTCCAGTAAAATTATTGAAATTCTTATCCCAATTATTACGGGAGTTCTCCTCGCTTGAGCCCGGATAGCTCAGTCGGTAGAGCGTTAGGCTTTTAACCTAACGGTCCAGGGTTCGAGTCCCTTTTCGGGCGACTCTGTTTTTGAAGAATCGTCAATAATTTAAACTTCAGATCATTTCACTTTCAATAAATTTATGTAAACTCTAATTCCAATTATTACGGGATTTAACTTCGTTTGAGACAGGATAGCTCAGTCGGTAGAGCGTTAGGCTTTTATCCTAATGGTCCAGGGTTCGAGTCCCTGTTCGGGCGACTCTGTTTTTGAAGAATCATCAATAATTTAAACTTCAGATCATTTAATTTCCAGTAAAATTATTGAAATTCTAATCTCAATTATTACGGGAGTTCATTTCGTTTCAGCTCGTATAGCTCAGTCGGTGGAGCGTTAGGCTTCAAACCGCGGTCCAGGGTTCGACTCCTTGTTCGGGCGACTCTGTTTTTAAAGAATCATCAATAATTTAAACTTCTGATCATTTAATTTCCAGTAAAATTATTGAAATTCTTATCCCAATTATTACGGGAGTTCACCTCGCTTGAGCCCGGATAGCTCAGTCGGTAGAGCGTTAGGCTTTTAACCTAACGGTCCAGGGTTCTAGTCCTTGTTCGAGCGACTGTGTTTTTGAAGAATCATCAATAATTTAAACTTCAGATCATTTAATTTCCAGTGAAATTATTGAAATTCTAATCCCAATTATTACGGGAGTTCATTTTGTTTCAGCCCGGATAGCTCTGTCGGTAGAGCGTTAGGCTTTTAACCTAACGGTCCAGGGTTCGAGTCCCTGTTCGGGCGACTCTGTTTTTAAAGAATCGTCAATAATTTAAACTTCAGATCATTTCACTTTCAATAAATTTATGTAAATTCTAATTCCAATTATTACGTGGGTTCACCTCGCTTGAGCCCGGATAGCTCAGTCGGTAGAGCGTTAGGCTTTTAACCTAACGGTCCAGGGTTCGAGTACCTGTTCGGGCCATTCTGTTTTAGAAGAATCATCAATAATTTAAACTGCAGATCATTTCACTTTCAATAAATTTATGTAAATTCTAATTCCAATTATTTCGGGATTTAACTTCATTTGAGACAGGATAGCTCAGTCGGTAGAGCGTTAGGCTTTTAACCTAACGGTCCAGGGTTCGAGTCCCTGTTCGGGCGACTCTGTTTTTGAAGAATCATCAATAATTTAAACTTCAGATCATTTAATTTCCAGTAAAATTATTGAAATTCTTATTCCAATTATTACGGGAGTTCACCTCGCTTGAGCCCGGATAGCTCAGTCGGTAGAGCGTTAGGCTTTTAACCTAACGGTCCAGGGTTCGAGTCCCTGTTCGGGCGACTGTGTTTTTGAAGAATCATCAATAATTTAAACTTCAGATCATTTAATTTCCAGTAAAATTATAGAAATTCTAATCCCAATTATTACGGGAGTTCATTTCGTTTCAGCTCGGATAGCTCAGTCGGTTGAGCGTTAGGCTTCAAACCACGGTCCAGGGTTCGACTCCTTGTTCGGGCGACTCTGTTTTTAAAGAATCATCAATAATTTAAACTTCAGATCATTTAATTTCCAGCAAAATTATTGAAATTCTTATCCCAATTATTACGGGAGTTCACCTCGCTTGAGCCCGGATAGCTCAGTCGGTAGAGCGTTAGGCTTTTAACCTAACGGTCCAGGGTTCGAGTCCCTGTTCGGGCGACTGTGTTTTTGAAGAATCATCAATAATTTAAACTTCAGATCATTTAATTTCCAGTAAAATTATTGAAATTCTATTCCCAATTATTACGGGAGTTCATTTCGTTTCAGCTCGGATAGCTCAGTCGGTAGAGCGTTAGGCTTCAAACCACGGTCCAGGGTTCGACTCCTTGTTAGGGCGACTGTGTTTTGAAGAATCATCAATAATTTAAACTTCAGATCATTTAATTTCCAGTAAAATTATTGAAATTCTTATTCCAATTATTACGGGAGTTCACCTCGCTTGAGCCCGGATAGCTCAGTCGGTAGAGCGTTAGGCTTTTAACCTAACGGTCCAGGGTTCGAGTACCTGTTCGGGCCATTCTGTTTTTGAAGAATCATCAATAATTTAAACTTCAGATCATTTAATTTCCAGTAAAGTTATTGAAATTCTAATCCCAATTATTACGGGAGTTCATTTCGTTTCAGCTCGGATAGCTCAGTCGGTAGAGCGTTAGGCTTCAAACCACGGTCCAGGGTTCGACTCCTTGTTCGGGCCATTCTGTTTTTGAAGAATCATCAATAATTTAAACTTCAGATCATTTAATTTCCAGTAAAATTATTGAAATTCTAATCCCAATTATTACGGGAGTTCATTTCGTTTCAGCCCGGATAGCTCAGTCGGTAGAGCGTTAGGCTTATAACCTAACGGTCCAGGGTTCGAGTCCCTGTTCGGGCGACTCTGTTTTTAAAGAATCGTCAATAATTTAAACTTCAGATCATTTCACTTTCAATAAATTTATGTAAATTCTAATTCCAATTATTACGTGAGTTCACCTCGTTTGAGACAGGATAGCTCAGTCGGTAGAGCGTTAGGCTTTTAACCTAACGGTCCAGGGTTCGAGTCCCTGTTCAGGCGACTCTGTTTTTGAAGAATCATCAATAATTTAAACTTCAGATCATTTAATTTCCAGTAAAATTATTGAAATTCTTATTCCAATTATTACGGGAGTTCACCTCGCTTGAGCCCGGATAGCTCAGTCGGTAGAGCGTTAGGCTTTTAACCTAACTGTCCAGGGTTCGAATCCCTGTTCGGGCGACTGTGTTTTTGAAGAATCATCAATAGTTTAAACTTCAGATCATTTAATTTCCAGTAAAATTATTGAAATTCTAATCCCATTTATTACGGGAGTTCATTTCGTTTCAGCTCGGATAGCTCAGTCGGTAGAGCGTTAGGCTTCAAACCACGGTCCAGGGTTCGACTCCTTGTTCGGGCGACTCTTTTTTTAAAGAATCATCAATAATTTAAACTTCAGATCATTTAATTTCCAGTAAAATTATTGAAATTCTTATCCCAATTATTACGGGAGTTCACCTCGCTTGAGCCCGGATAGCTCAGTCGGTAGAGCGTAAGGCTTTTATCCTAACGGTCCAGGGTTCGAGTTCCTGTTCGGGCGACTCTGTTTTTAAAGAATCGTCAATAATTTAAACTTCAGATCATTTCACTTTCAATAAATTTATGTAAATTCTAATTCCAATTATTACGGGATTTAACTTCGTTTGAGACAGGATAGCTCAGTCGGTAGAGCGTTAGGCTTTTAACCTAACGGTCCAGGGTTCAAGTCCCTGTTCGGGCGACTCTGTTCTTGAAGAATCATCAATAATTTAAACTTCAGATCATTTAATTTCCAGTAAAATTATTGAAATTCTTATTCCAATTATTACGGGAGTTCACCTCGCTTGAGCCCGGATAGCTCAGTCGGTAGAGCGTTAGGCTTTTAACCTAACGGTCCAGGGTTCGAGTCCCTGTTCGGGCGACTGTGTTTTTGAAGAATCATCAATAATTTAAACTTCAGATCATTTAATTTCCAGTAAAATTATTGAAATTCTTATCCCAATTATTACGGGAGTTCTCCTCGCTTGAGCCCGGATAGCTCAGTCGGTAGAGCGTTAGGCTTTTAACCTAACGGTCCAGGGTTCGAGTCCCTGTTCGGGCGACTGTGTTTTTGAAGAATCATCAATAATTTAAACTTCAGATCATTTAATTTCCAGTAAAATTATTGAAATTCTAATCCCAATTATTACGGGAGTTCATTTCTTTTCAGCTCGGATAGCTCAGTCGGTAGAGCGTTAGGCTGCAAACCACGGTCCAGGGTTTGACTCCTTGTTCGGGCGACTCTTTTTTTAAAGAATCATCAATAATTTAAACTTCAGATCATTTAATTTCCAGTAAAATTATTGAAATTCTTATTCCAATTATTACGGGAGTTCACCTCGCTTGAGCCCGGATAGCTCAGTCGGTAGAGCGTTAGGCTTTTAACCTAACGGTCCAGGGTTCGAGTCCCTGTTCGGGCGACTGTGTTTTTGAAGAATCATCAATAATTTAAACTTCAGATCATTTAATTTCCAGTAAAATTATTGAAATTCTAATCCCAATTATTACGGGAGTTCATTTCTTTTCAGCTCGGATAGCTCAGTCGGTAGAGCGTTAGGCTGCAAACCACGGTCCAGGGTTTGACTCCTTGTTCGGGCGACTCTTTTTTTAAAGAATCATCAATAATTTAAACTTCAGATCATTTAATTTCCAGTAAAATTATTGAAATTCTTATCCCAATTATTACGGGAGTTCACCTCGCTTGAGCCCGGATAGCTCAGTCGGTAGAGCGTTAGGCTTTTAACCTAACGGTCCAGGGTTCGAGTCCCTGTTCGGGCGACTGTGTTTTTGAAGAATCATCAATAATTTAAACTTCAGATCATTTAATTTCCAGTAAAATTATTGAAATTCTTATCCCAATTATTACGGGAGTTCTCCTCGCTTGAGCCCGGATAGCTCAGTCGGTAGAGCGTTAGGCTTTTAACCTAACGGTCCAGGGTTCGAGTCCCTGTTCGGGCGACTCTGTTTTTAAAGAATCGTCAATAATTTAAACTTCAGATCATTTCACTTTCAATAAATTTATGTAAACTCTAATTCCAATTATTACGGGATTTAACATCGTTTGAGACAGGATAGCTCAGTCGGTAGAGCGTTAGGCTTTTAACCTAATGGTCCAGGGTTCGAGTCCCTGTTCGGGCGACTCTGTTTTTGAAGAATCATCAATAATTTAAACTTCAGATCATTTAATTTCCAGTAAAATTATTGAAATTCTAATCTCAATTATTACGGGAGTTCACCTCGCTTGAGCCCGGATAGCTCAGTCGGTAGAGCGTTAGGCTTTTAACCTAACGGTCCAGGGTTCTAGTCCTTGTTCGAGCGACTGTGTTTTTGAAGAATCATCAATAATTTAAACTTCTGATCATTTAATTTCCAGTAAAATTATTGAAATTCTTATCCCAATTATTACGGGAGTTCACCTCGCTTGAGCCCGGATAGCTCAGTCGGTAGAGCGTTAGGCTTTTAACCTAACGGTCCAGGGTTCGAGTCCCTGTTCGGGCGACTGTGTTTTTGAAGAATCATCAATAATTTAAACTTCAGATCAATTAATTTCCAGTAAAATTATTGAAATTCTAATCCCAACTATTACGGGAGTTCATTTCGTTTCAGCTCGGATAGCTCAGTCGGTAGAGCGTTAGGCTTCAAACCACGGTCCAGGGTTCGATTCCTTGTTCGGGCGACTGTGTTTTTGAAGAATCATCAATAATTTTAACTTCAGATCATTTAATTTCCAGTAAAATTATTGAAATTCTAATCCCAATTATTACGGGAGTTCATTTCGTTTCAGCCCGGATAGCTCAGTCGGTAGAGCGTTAGGCTTTTAACCTAACGGTCCAGGGTTCGAGTCCCTGTTCGGGCGACTCTGTTTTTAAAGAATCGTCAATAATTTAAACTTCAGATCATTTCACTTTCAATAAATTTATGTAAATTCTAACTCCAATTATTACGTGAGTTCACCTCGCTTGAGCCCGGATAGCTCAGTCGGTAGAGCGTTAGGATTTTAACCAAACGGTCCAGGGTTCGAGTCCCTGTTCGGGCCATTCTGTTTTTGAAGAATCATCAATAATTTAAACTTCAGATCATTTCACTTTCAATAAATTTATGTAAATTCTAATTCCAATTATTACGGGATTTAACTTCGTTTGAGACAGGATAGCTCAGTCGGTAGAGCGTCAGGCTATTAACCTAACGGTCCAGGGTTCGAGTCCCTGTTCGGGCGACTCTGTTTTTGAAGAATCATCAATAATTTAAACTTCAGATCATTTAATTTCCAGTAAAATTATTGAAATTCTAATCCCAATTATTACGGGAGTTCACCTCGCTTGAGCCCGGATAGCTCAGTCGGTAGAGCGTTAGGCTTTTAACCTAACGGTCCAGGGTTCGAGTCCCTGTTCGGGCGACTGTGTTTTTGAAGAATCATCAATAATTTAAACTTCAGATCATTTAATTTCCAGTAAAATTATTGAAATTCTTTTCCCAATTATTACGGGAGTTCATTTCGTTTCAGCTCGGATAGCTCAGTCGGTAGAGCGTTAGGCTTCAAACCACGGTCCAGGGTTCGACTCCTTGTTCGGGCGACTGTGTTTTGAAGAATCATCAATAATTTAAACTTCTGATCATTTAATTTCCAGTAAAATTATTGAAATTCTAATCCCAATTATTACGGGAGTTCATTACGTTTCAGCCCGGATAGCTCAGTTGGTAGAGCGTTAGGCTTTTAACCTATCGGTCCAGGGTTCGAGTCCCTGTTCGGGCGACTCTGTTTTTAAAGAATCGTCAATAATTTAAACTTCAGATCATTTCACTTTCAATAAATTTATGTAAATTCTAATTCCAATTATTACGCGAGTTCACATCGCTTGAGCCCGGATAGCTCAGTCGGTAGAGCGTTAGGCTTTTAACCAAACGGTCCAGGGTTCGAGTACCTGTTCGGGCCATTCTGTTTTTGAAGAATCATCAATAATTTAAACTTCAGATCATTTAATTTCCAGTAAAATTATTGAAATTCTAATCTCAATTATTACGGGAGTTCATTTCGTTTCAGCTCGTATAGCTCAGTTGGTAGAGCATTAGGCTTTTAACCTAACGGTCCAGGGTTCGAGTCCCTGTTCGGGCGACTCTGTTTTTAAAGAATCGTCAATAATTTAAACTTCAGATCATTTCACTTTCAATAAATTTATGTAAACTCTAATTCCAATTATTACGGGATTTAACTTCGTTTGAGACAGGATAGCTCGGTCGGTAGAGCGTTAGGCTTTTAACCTAACGGTCCAGGGTTCGAGTCCCTGTTCGGGCGACTCTGTTCTTGAAGAATCATCAATAATTTAAACTTCAGATCATTTAATTTCCAGTAAAATTATTGAAATTCTTATTCCAATTATTACGGGAGTTCACCTCGCTTGAGCCCGGATAGCTCAGTCGGTAGAGCGTTAGGCTTTTAACCAAACGGTCCAGGGTTCGAGTACCTGTTCGGGCCATTCTGTTTTTGAAGAATCATCAATAATTTAAACTTCAGATCATTTAATTTCCAGTAAAATTATTGAAATTCTAATCTCAATTATTACGGGAGTTCATTTCGTTTCAGCTCGTATAGCTCAGTTGGTAGAGCATTAGGCTTTTAACCTAACGGTCCAGGGTTCGAGTCCCTGTTCGGGCGACTCTGTTTTTAAAGAATCGTCAATAATTTAAACTTCAGATCATTTCACTTTCAATAAATTTATGTAAACTCTAATTCCAATTATTACGGGATTTAACTTCGTTTGAGACAGGATAGCTCGGTCGGTAGAGCGTTAGGCTTTTAACCTAACGGTCCAGGGTTCGAGTCCCTGTTCGGGCGACTGTGTTTTTGAAGAATCATCAATAATTTAAACTTCAGATCATTTAATTTCCAGTAAAATTATTGAAATTCTAATCCCAATTATTACGGGAGTTCATTTCTTTTCAGCTCGGATAGCTCAGTCGGTAGAGCGTTAGGCTGCAAACCACGGTCCAGGGTTTGACTCCTTGTTCGGGCGACTCTTTTTTTAAAGAATCATCAATAATTTAAACTTCAGATCATTTAATTTCCAGTAAAATTATTGAAATTCTTATCCCAATTATTACGGGAGTTCACCTCGCTTGAGCCCGGATAGCTCAGTCGGTAGAGCGTTAGGCTTTTAACCTAACGGTCCAGGGTTCGAGTCCCTGTTCGGGCGACTGTGTTTTTGAAGAATCATCAATAATTTAAACTTCAGATCATTTAATTTCCAGTAAAATTATTGAAATTCTTATCCCAATTATTACGGGAGTTCACCTCGCTTGAGCCCGGATAGCTCAGTCGGTAGAGCGTTAGGCTTTTAACCTAACGGTCCAGGGTTCGAGTACCTGTTCGGGCCATTCTGTTTTTGAAGAATCATCAATAATTTAAACTTCAGATCATTTAATTTCCAGTAAAGTTATTGAAATTCTAATCCCAATTATTACGGGAGTTCATTTCGTTTCAGCTCGGATAGCTCAGTCGGTAGAGCGTTAGGCTTCAAACCACGGTCCAGGGTTCGACTCCTTGTTCGGGCCATTCTGTTTTTGAAGAATCATCAATAATTTAAACTTTAGATCATTTAATTTCCAGTAAAATTATTGAAATTCTAATCCCAATTATTACGGGAGTTCATTTCTTTTCAGCTCGGATAGCTCAGTCGGTAGAGCGTTAGGCTGCAAACCACGGTCCAGGGTTTGACTCCTTGTTCGGGCGACTCTTTTTTTAAAGAATCATCAATAATTTAAACTTCAGATCATTTAATTTCCAGTAAAATTATTGAAATTCTTATTCCAATTATTACGGGAGTTCACCTCGCTTGAGCCTGGATAGCTCAGTCGGTAGAGCGTTAGGCTTTTAACCTAACGGTCTAGGGTTCGAGTCCCTGTTCGGGCGACTGTGTTTTTGAAGAATCATCAATAATTTAAACTTCAGATCATTTAATTTCCAGTAAAATTATTGAAATTCTAATCCCAATTATTACGGGAGTTCATTTCTTTTCAGCTCGGATAGCTCAGTCGGTAGAGCGTTAGGCTGCAAACCACGGTCCAGGGTTTGACTCCTTGTTCGGGCGACTCTTTTTTTAAAGAATCATCAATAATTTAAACTTCAGATAATTTAATTTCCAGTAAAATTATTGAAATTCTTATCCCAATTATTACGGGAGTTCACCTCGCTTGAGCCCGGATAGCTCAGTCGGTAGAGCGTTAGGCTTTTAACCTAACGGTCCAGGGTTCGAGTCTCTGTTCGGGCGACTGTGTTTTTGAAGAATCATCAATAATTTAAACTTCAGATCATTTAATTTCCAGTAAAATTATTGAATTTCTTATCCCAATTATTACGGGAGTTCTCCTCGCTTGAGCCCGGATAGCTCAGTCGGTAGAGCGTTAGGCTTTTAACCTAACGGTCCAGGGTTCGAGTCCCTGTTCGGGCGACTCTGTTTTTAAAGAATCGTCAATAATTTAAACTTCAGATCATTTCACTTTCAATAAATTTATGTAAACTCTAATTCCAATTATTACGGGATTTAACTTCGTTTGAGACAGGATAGCTCAGTCGGTAGAGCGTTAGGCTTTTAACCTAATGGTCCAGGGTTCGAGTCCCTGTTCGGGCGACTCTGTTTTTGAAGAATCATCAATAATTTAAACTTCAGATCATTTAATTTCCAGTAAAATTATTGAAATTCTAATCTCAATTATTACGGGAGTTCACCTCGCTTGAGCCCGGATAGCTCAGTCGGTAGAGCGTTAGGCTTTTAACCTAACGGTCCAGGGTTTGACTCCTTGTTCGGGCGACTCTTTTTTTAAAGAATCATCAATAATTTAAACTTCAGATCATTTAATTTCCAGTAAAATTATTGAAATTCTTATTCCAATTATTACGGGAGTTCACCTCGCTTGAGCCTGGATAGCTCAGTCGGTAGAGCGTTAGGCTTTTAACCTAACGGTCTAGGGTTCGAGTCCCTGTTCGGGCGACTGTGTTTTTGAAGAATCATCAATAATTTAAACTTCAGATCATTTAATTTCCAGTAAAATTATTGAAATTCTAATCCCAATTATTACGGGAGTTCATTTCTTTTCAGCTCGGATAGCTCAGTCGGTAGAGCGTTAGGCTGCAAACCACGGTCCAGGGTTTGACTCCTTGTTCGGGCGACTCTTTTTTTAAAGAATCATCAATAATTTAAACTTCAGATAATTTAATTTCCAGTAAAATTATTGAAATTCTTATCCCAATTATTACGGGAGTTCACCTCGCTTGAGCCCGGATAGCTCAGTCGGTAGAGCGTTAGGCTTTTAACCTAACGGTCCAGGGTTCGAGTCTCTGTTCGGGCGACTGTGTTTTTGAAGAATCATCAATAATTTAAACTTCAGATCATTTAATTTCCAGTAAAATTATTGAATTTCTTATCCCAATTATTACGGGAGTTCTCCTCGCTTGAGCCCGGATAGCTCAGTCGGTAGAGCGTTAGGCTTTTAACCTAACGGTCCAGGGTTCGAGTCCCTGTTCGGGCGACTCTGTTTTTAAAGAATCGTCAATAATTTAAACTTCAGATCATTTCACTTTCAATAAATTTATGTAAACTCTAATTCCAATTATTACGGGATTTAACTTCGTTTGAGACAGGATAGCTCAGTCGGTAGAGCGTTAGGCTTTTAACCTAATGGTCCAGGGTTCGAGTCCCTGTTCGGGCGACTCTGTTTTTGAAGAATCATCAATAATTTAAACTTCAGATCATTTAATTTCCAGTAAAATTATTGAAATTCTAATCTCAATTATTACGGGAGTTCACCTCGCTTGAGCCCGGATAGCTCAGTCGGTAGAGCGTTAGGCTTTTAACCTAACGGTCCAGGGTTCTAGTCCTTGTTCGAGCGACTGTGTTTTTGAAGAATCATCAATAATTTAAACTTCTGATCATTTAATTTCCAGTAAAATTATTGAAATTCTTATCCCAATTATTACGGGAGTTCACCTCGCTTGAGCCCGGATAGCTCAGTCGGTAGAGCGTTAGGCTTTTAACCTAACGGTCCAGGGTTCGAGTCCCTGTTCGGGCGACTGTGTTTTTGAAGAATCATCAATAATTTAAACTTCAGATCATTTAATTTCCAGTAAAATTATTGAAATTCTAATCCCAATTATTACGGGAGTTCATTTCTTTTCAGCTCGGATAGCTCAGTCGGTAGAGCGTTAGGCTGCAAACCACGGTCCAGGGTTTGACTCCTTGTTCGGGCGACTCTTTTTTTAAAGAATCATCAATAATTTAAACTTCAGATCATTTAATTTCCAGTAAAATTATTGAAATTCTTATCCCAATTATTACGGGAGTTCACCTCGCTTGAGCCCGGATAGCTCAGTCGGTAGAGCGTTAGGCTTTTAACCTAACGGTCCAGGGTTCGAGTACCTGTTCGGGCCATTCTGTTTTTGAAGAATCATCAATAATTTAAACTTCAGATCATTTAATTTCCAGTAAAGTTATTGAAATTCTAATCCCAATTATTACGGGAGTTCATTTCGTTTCAGCTCGGATAGCTCAGTCGGTAGAGCGTTAGGCTTCAAACCACGGTCCAGGGTTCGACTCCTTGTTCGGGCCATTCTGTTTTTGAAGAATCATCAATAATTTAAACTTCAGATCATTTAATTTCCAGTAAAATTATTGAAATTCTAATCCCAATTATTACGGGAGTTCATTTCGTTTCAGCCCGGATAGCTCAGTCGGTAGAGCGTTAGGCTTTTAACCTAACGGTCCAGGGTTCGAGTCCCTGTTCGGGCGACTCTGTTTTTAAAGAATCGTCAATAATTTAAACTTCAGATCATTTCACTTTCAATAAATTTATGTAAATTCTAATTCCAATTATTACGTGAGTTCACCTCGTTTGAGACAGGATAGCTCAGTCGGTAGAGCGTTAGGCTTTTAACCTAACGGTCCAGGGTTCGAGTCCCTGTTCAGGCGACTCTGTTTTTGAAGAATCATCAATAATTTAAACTTCAGATCATTTAATTTCCAGTAAAATTATTGAAATTCTTATTCCAATTATTACGGGAGTTCACCTCGCTTGAGCCCGGATAGCTCAGTCGGTAGAACGTTAGGCTTTTAACCTAACTGTCCAGGGTTCGAGTCCCTGTTCGGGCGACTGTGTTTTTGAAGAATCATCAATAATTTAAACTTCAGATCATTTAATTTCCAGTAAAATTATTGAAATTCTAATCCCATTTATTACGGGAGTTCATTTCGTTTCAGCTCGGATAGCTCAGTCGGTAGAGCGTTAGGCTTCAAACCAGGGTCCAGGGTTCGACTCCTTGTTCGGGCGACTCTTTTTTTAAAGAATCATCAATAATTTAAACTTCAGATCATTTAATTTCCAGTAAAATTATTGAAATTCTTATCCCAATTATTACGGGAGTTCACCTCGCTTGAGCCCGGATAGCTCAGTCGGTAGAGCGTTAGGCTTTTAACCTAACGGTCCAGGGTTCGAGTTCCTGTTCGGGCGACTCTGTTTTTAAAGAATCGTCAATAATTTAAACTTCAGATCATTTCACTTTCAATAAATTTATGTAAATTCTAATTCCAATTATTACGGGATTTAACTTCGTTTGAGACAGGATAGCTCAGTCGGTAGAGCGTTAGGCTTTTAACCTAACGGTCCAGGGTTCAAGTCCCTGTTCGGGCGACTCTGTTCTTGAAGAATCATCAATAATTTAAACTTCAGATCATTTAATTTCCAGTAAAATTATTGAAATTCTTATTCCAATTATTACGGGAGTTCACCTCGCTTGAGCCCGGATAGCTCAGTCGGTAGAGCGTTAGGCTTTTAACCTAACGGTCCAGGGTTCGAGTCCCTGTTCGGGCGACTGTGTTTTTGAAGAATCATCAATAATTTAAACTTCAGATCATTTAATTTCCAGTAAAATTATTGAAATTCTAATCCCAATTATTACGGGAGTTCATTTCTTTTCAGCTCGGATAGCTCCGTCGGTAGAGCGTTAGGCTGCAAACCACGGTCCAGGGTTTGACTCCTTGTTCGGGCGACTCTTTTTTTAAAGAATCATCAATAATTTAAACTGCAGATCATTTAATTTCCAGTAAAATTATTGAAATTCTTATCCCAATTATTACGGGAGTTCACCTCGCTTGAGCCCGGATAGCTCAGTCGGTAGAGCGTTAGGCTTTTAACCTAACGGTCCAGGGTTCGAGTCCCTGTTCGGGCGACTGTGTTTTTGAAGAATCATCAATAATTTAAACTTCAGATCATTTAATTTCCAGTAAAATTATTGAAATTCTTATCCCAATTATTACGGGAGTTCTCCTCGCTTGAGCCCGGATAGCTCAGTCGGTAGAGCGTTAGGCTTTTAACCTAACGGTCCAGGGTTCGAGTCCCTGTTCGGGCGACTGTGTTTTTGAAGAATCATCAATAATTTAAACTTCAGATCATTTAATTTCCAGTAAAATTATTGAAATTCTAATCCCAATTATTACGGGAGTTCATTTCTTTTCAGCTCGGATAGCTCAGTCGGTAGAGCGTTAGGCTGCAAACCACGGTCCAGGGTTTGACTCCTTGTTCGGGCGACTCTTTTTTTAAAGAATCATCAATAATTTAAACTTCAGATCATTTCACTTTCAATAAATTTATGTAAACTCTAATTCCAATTATTACGGGATTTAACTTCGTTTGAGACAGGATAGCTCAGTCGGTAGAGCGTTAGGCTTTTAACCTAATGGTCCAGGGTTCGAGTCCCTGTTCGGGCGACTCTGTTTTTGAAGAATCATCAATAATTTAAACTTCAGATCATTTAATTTCCAGTAAAATTATTGAAATTCTAATCTCAATTATTACGGGAGTTCACCTCGCTTGAGCCCGGATAGCTCAGTCGGTAGAGCGTTAGGCTTTTAACCTAACGGTCCAGGGTTCTAGTCCTTGTTCGAGCGACTGTGTTTTTGAAGAATCATCAATAATTTAAACTTCTGATCATTTAATTTCCAGTAAAATTATTGAAATTCTTATCCCAATTATTACGGGAGTTCACCTCGCTTGAGCCCGGATAGCTCAGTCGGTAGAGCGTTAGGCTTTTAACCTAACGGTCCAGGGTTCGAGTCCCTGTTCGGGCGACTGTGTTTTTGAAGAATCATCAATAATTTAAACTTCAGATCATTTAATTTCCAGTAAAATTATTGAAATTCTAATCCCAATTATTACGGGAGTTCATTTCGTTTCAGCTCGGATAGCTCAGTCGGTAGAGCGTTAGGCTTCAAACCACGGTCCAGGGTTCGACTCCTTGTTCGGGCCATTCTGTTTTTGAAGAATCATCAATAATTTAAACTTCAGATCATTTAATTTCCAGTAAAATTATTGAAATTCTAATCCCAATTATTACGGGAGTTCATTTCGTTTCAGCCCGGATAGCTCAGTCGGTAGAGCGTTAGGCTTTTAACCTAACGGTCCAGGGTTCGAGTCCCTGTTCGGGCGACTCTGTTTTTAAAGAATCGTCAATAATTTAAACTTCAGATCATTTCACTTTCAATAAATTTATGTAAATTCTAATTCCAATTATTACGTGAGTTCACCTCGTTTGAGACAGGATAGCTCAGTCGGTAGAGCGTTAGGCTTTTAACCTAACGGTCCAGGGTTCGAGTCCCTGTTCGGGCGACTGTGTTTTTGAAGAATCATCAATAATTTAAACTTCAGATCATTTAATTTCCAGTAAAATTATTGAAATTCTAATCCCAATTATTACGGGAGTTCATTTCTTTTCAGCTCGGATAGCTCAGTCGGTAGAGCGTTAGGCTGCAAACCACGGTCCAGGGTTTGACTCCTTGTTCGGGCGACTCTTTTTTTAAAGAATCATCAATAATTTAAACTTCAGATCATTTAATTTCCAGTAAAATTATTGAAATTCTTATCCCAATTATTACGGGAGTTCACCTCGCTTGAGCCCGGATAGCTCAGTCGTTAGAGCGTTAGGCTTTTAACCTAACGGTCCAGGGTTCGAGTACCTGTTCGGGCCATTCTGTTTTTGAAGAATCATCAATAATTTAAACTTCAGATCATTTAATTTCCAGTAAAGTTATTGAAATTCTAATCCCAATTATTACGGGAGTTCATTTCGATTCAGCTCGGATAGCTCAGTCGGTAGAGCGTTAGGCTTCAAACCACGGTCCAGGGTTCGACTCCTTGTTCGGGCCATTCTGTTTTTGAAGAATCATCAATAATTTAAACTTCAGATCATTTAATTTCCAGTAAAATTATTGAAATTCTAATCCCAATTATTACGGGAGTTCATTTCGTTTCAGCCCGGATAGCTCAGTCGGTAGAGCGTTAGGCTTTTAACCTAACGGTCCAGGGTTCGAGTCCCTGTTCGGGCGACTCTGTTTTTAAAGAATCGTCAATAATTTAAACTTCAGATCATTTCACTTTCAATAAATTTATGTAAATTCTAATTCCAATTATTACGTGAGTTCACCTCGTTTGAGACAGGATAGCTCAGTCGGTAGAGCGTTAGGCTTTTAACCTAACGGTCCAGGGTTCGAGTCCCTGTTCAGGCGACTCTGTTTTTGAAGAATCATCAATAATTTAAACTTCAGATCATTTAATTTCCAGTAAAATTATTGAAATTCTTATTCCAATTATTACGGGAGTTCACCTCGCTTGAGCCCGGATAGCTCAGTCGGTAGAACGTTAGGCTTTTAACCTAACTGTCCAGGGTTCGAGTCCCTGTTCGGGCGACTGTGTTTTTGAAGAATCATCAATAATTTAAACTTCAGATCATTTAATTTCCAGTAAAATTATTGAAATTCTAATCCCATTTATTACGGGAGTTCATTTCGTTTCAGCTCGGATAGCTCAGTCAGTAGAGCGTTAGGCTTCAAACCACGGTCCAGGGTTCGACTCCTTGTTCGGGCGACTCTTTTTTTAAAGAATCATCAATAATTTAAACTTCAGATCATTTAATTTCCAGTAAAATTATTGAAATTCTTATCCCAATTATTACGGGAGTTCACCTCGCTTGAGCCCGGATAGCTCAGTCGGTAGAGCGTTAGGCTTTTAACCTAACGGTCCAGGGTTCGAGTTCCTGTTCGGGCGACTCTGTTTTTAAAGAATCGTCAATAATTTAAACTTCAGATCATTTCACTTTCAATAAATTTATGTAAATTCTAATTCCAATTATTACGGGATTTAACTTCGTTTGAGACAGGATAGCTCAGTCGGTAGAGCGTTAGGCTTTTAACCTAACGGTCCAGGGTTCAAGTCCCTGTTCGGGCGACTCTGTTCTTGAAGAATCATCAATAATTTAAACTTCAGATCATTTAATTTCCAGTAAAATTATTGAAATTCTTATTCCAATTATTACGGGAGTTCACCTCGCTTGAGCCCGGATAGCTCAGTCGGTAGAGCGTTAGGCTTTTAACCTAACGGTCCAGGGTTCGAGTCCCTGTTCGGGCGACTGTGTTTTTGAAGAATCATCAATAATTTAAACTTCAGATCATTTAATTTCCAGTAAAATTATTGAAATTCTAATCCCAATTATTACGGGAGTTCATTTCTTTTCAGCTCGGATAGCTCAGTCGGTAGAGCGTTAGGCTGCAAACCACGGTCCAGGGTTTGACTCCTTGTTCGGGCGACTCTTTTTTTAAAGAATCATCAATAATTTAAACTGCAGATCATTTAATTTCCAGTAAAATTATTGAAATTCTTATCCCAATTATTACGGGAGTTCACCTCGCTTGAGCCCGGATAGCTCAGTCGGTAGAGCGTTAGGCTTTTAACCTAACGGTCCAGGGTTCGAGTCCCTGTTCGGGCGACTGTGTTTTTGAAGAATCATCAATAATTTAAACTTCAGATCATTTAATTTCCAGTAAAATTATTGAAATTCTTATCCCAATTATTACGGGAGTTCTCCTCGCTTGAGCCCGGATAGCTCAGTCGGTAGAGCGTTAGGCTTTTAACCTAACGGTCCAGGGTTCGAGTCCCTGTTCGGGCGACTGTGTTTTTGAAGAATCATCAATAATTTAAACTTCAGATCATTTAATTTCCAGTAAAATTATTGAAATTCTAATCCCAATTATTACGGGAGTTCATTTCTTTTCAGCTCGGATAGCTCAGTCGGTAGAGCGTTAGGCTGCAAACCACGGTCCAGGGTTTGACTCCTTGTTCGGGCGACTCTTTTTTTAAAGAATCATCAATAATTTAAACTTCAGATCATTTCACTTTCAATAAATTTATGTAAACTCTAATTCCAATTATTACGGGATTTAACTTCGTTTGAGACAGGATAGCTCAGTCGGTAGAGCGTTAGGCTTTTAACCTAATGGTCCAGGGTTCGAGTCCCTGTTCGGGCGACTCTGTTTTTGAAGAATCATCAATAATTTAAACTTCAGATCATTTAATTTCCAGTAAAATTATTGAAATTCTAATCTCAATTATTACGGGAGTTCACCTCGCTTGAGCCCGGATAGCTCAGTCGGTAGAGCGTTAGGCTTTTAACCTAACGGTCCAGGGTTCGAGTCCCTGTTCGGGCGACTCTGTTTTTAAAGAATCGTCAATAATTTAAACTTCAGATCATTTCACTTTCAATAAATTTATGTAAATTCTAATTCCAATTATTACGCGAGTTCACATCGCTTGAGCCCGGATAGCTCAGTCGGTAGAGCGTTAGGCTTTTAACCAAACGGTCCAGGGTTCGAGTACCTGTTCGGGCCATTCTGTTTTTGAAGAATCATCAATAATTTAAACTTCAGATCATTTAATTTCCAGTAAAATTATTGAAATTCTAATCTCAATTATTACGGGAGTTCATTTCGTTTCAGCTCGTATAGCTCAGTTGGTAGAGCGTTAGGCTTTTAACCTAACGGTCCAGGGTTCGAGTCCCTGTTCGGGCGACTCTGTTTTTAAAGAATCGTCAATAATTTAAACTTCAGATCATTTCACTTTCAATAAATTTATGTAAACTCTAATTCCAATTATTACGGGATTTAACTTCGTTTGAGACAGGATAGCTCGGTCGGTAGAGCGTTAGGCTTTTAACCTAACGGTCCAGGATTCGAGTCCCTGTTCGGGCGACTCTGCTTTTAAAGAATCGTCAATAATTTAAACTTCAGATCATTTCACTTTCGATAAATTTATGTAAATTCTAATTCCAATTATTACGTGGGTTCACCTCGCTTGAGCCCGGATAGCTCAGTCGGTAGAGCGTTAGGCTTTTAACCTAACGGTCCAGGGTTCGAGTACCTGTTCGGGCCATTCTGTTTTAGAAGAATCATCAATAATTTAAACTGTAGATCATTTCACTTTCAATAAATTTATGTAAATTCTAATTCCAATTATTACGGGATTTAACTTCGTTTGAGACAGGATAGCTCAGTCGGTAGAGCGTTAGGCTTTTAACCTAACGGTCCAGGGTTCTAGTCCCTGTTCGGGCGACTGTGTTTTTGAAGAATCATCAATAATTTAAACTTCAGATCATTTAATTTCCAGTAAAATTATTGAAATTCTAATCCCAATTATTACGGGAGTTCATTTCGTTTCAGCTCGGATAGCTCAATCGGTAGAGCGTTAGGCTTCAAACCACGGTCCAAGGTTCGACTCCTTGTTCGGGCGACTCTGTTTTTAAAGAATCATCAATAATTTAAACTTCAGATCATTTAATTTCCAGTAAAATTATTGAAATTCTAATCCCAATTATTACGGGAGTTCATTTCGTTTCAGCTCGGATAGCTCAATCGGTAGAGCGTTAGGCTTCAAACCACGGTCCAGGGTTCTAGTCCCTGTTCGGGCGACTGTGTTTTTGAAGAATCATCAATAATTTAAACTTCAGATCATTTAATTTCCAGTAAAATTATTGAAATTCTAATCCCAATTATTACGGGAGTTCATTTCGTTTCAGCTCGGATAGCTCAATCGGTAGAGCGTTAGGCTACAAACCACGGTCCAAGGTTCGACTCCTTGTTCGGGCGACTCTGTTTTTAAAGAATCATCAATAATTTAAACTTCAGATCATTTAATTTCCAGTAAAATTATTGAAATTCTTATCCCAATTATTACGGGAGTTCACCTCGCTTGAGCCCGGATAGCTCAGTCGGTAGAGCGTTAGGCTTTTAACCTAACGGTCCAGGGTTCGAGTCCCTGTTCGGGCGACTGTGTTTTTGAAGAATCATCAATAATTTAAACTTCAGATCATTTAATTTCCAGTAAAATTATTGAAATTCTAATCCCAATTATTACGGGAGTTCATTTCGTTTCAGCTCGGATAGCTCAGTCGGTAGAGCGTTAGGCTTCAAACCACGGTTCAGGGTTCGACTAATTGTTCGGGCCATTCTGTTTTTGAAGAATCATCAATAATTTAAACTTCAGATCATTTAATTTCCAGTAAAATTATTGAAAGTCTTATTCCATTTATTACGGGAGTTCACCTCGCTTGAGCCCGGATAGCTCAGTCGGTAGAGCGTTAGGCTTTTAACCTAACGTTCCAGGGTTCGAGTCCCTGTTCGGGCGACTGTGTTTTTGAAGAATCATCAATAATTTAAACTTCAGATCAATTAATTTCCAGTAAAATTATTGAAATTCTAATCCCAACTATTACGGGAGTTCATTTCGTTTCAGCTCGGATAGCTCAGTCGGTAGAGCGTTAGGCTTCAAACCACGGTCCAGGGTTCGATTCCTTGTTCGGGCGACTGTGTTTTTGAAGAATCATCAATAATTTAAACTTCAGATCATTTAATTTCCAGTAAAATTATTGAAATTCTAATCCCAATTATTACGGGAGTTCATTTCGTTTCAGCCCGGATAGCTCAGTCGGTAGAGCGTTAGGCTTTTAACCTAACGGTCCAGGGTTCGAGTCCCTGTTCGGGCGACTCTGTTTTTAAAGAATCGTCAATAATTTAAACTTCAGATCATTTCACTTTCAATAAATTTATGTAAATTCTAACTCCAATTATTACGTGAGTTCACCTCGCTTGAGCCCGGATAGCTCAGTCGGTAGAGCGTTAGGATTTTAACCAAACGGTCCAGGGTTCGAGTCCCTGTTCGGGCCATTCTGTTTTTGAAGAATCATCAATAATTTAAACTTCAGATCATTTCACTTTCAATAAATTTATGTAAATTCTAATTCCAATTATTACGGGATTTAACTTCGTTTGAGACAGGATAGCTCAGTCGGTAGAGCGTCAGGCTATTAACCTAACGGTCCAGGGTTCGAGTCCCTGTTCGGGCGACTCTTTTTTTAAAGAATCATCAATAATTTAAACTTCAGATCATTTAATTTCCAGTAAAATTATTGAAATTCTAATCCCAATTATTACGGGAGTTCATTTCTTTTCAGCTCGGATAGCTCAGTCGGTAGAGCGTTAGGCTGCAAACCACGGTCCAGGGTTTGACTCCTTGTTCGGGCGACTCTTTTTTTAAAGAATCATCAATAATTTAAACTTCAGATCATTTAATTTCCAGTAAAATTATTGAAATTCTTATTCCAATTATTACGGGAGTTCACCTCGCTTGAGCCCGGATAGCTCAGTCGGTAGAGCGTTAGGCTTTTAACCTAACGGTCCAGGGTTCGAGTCCCTGTTCGGGCGACTGTGTTTTTGAAGAATCATCAATAATTTAAACTTCAGATCATTTAATTTCCAGTAAAATTATTGAAATTCTAATCCCAATTATTACGGGAGTTCATTTCTTTTCAGCTCGGATAGCTCAGTCGGTAGAGCGTTAGGCTGCAAACCACGGTCCAGGGTTTGACTCCTTGTTCGGGCGACTCTTTTTTTAAAGAATCATCAATAATTTAAACTTCAGATCATTTAATTTCCAGTAAAATTATTGAAATTCTTATCCCAATTATTACGGGAGTTCACCTCGCTTGAGCCCGGATAGCTCAGTCGGTAGAGCGTTAGGCTTTTAACCTAACGGTCCAGGGTTCGAGTCCCTGTTCGGGCGACTGTGTTTTTGAAGAATCATCAATAATTTAAACTTCAGATCATTTAATTTCCAGTAAAATTATTGAAATTCTTATCCCAATTATTACGGGAGTTCTCCTCGCTTGAGCCCGGATAGCTCAGTCGGTAGAGCGTTAGGCTTTTAACCTAACGGTCCAGGGTTCGAGTCCCTGTTCGGGCGACTCTGTTTTTAAAGAATCGTCAATAATTTAAACTTCAGATCATTTCACTTTCAATAAATTTATGTAAACTCTAATTCCAATTATTACGGGATTTATCTTCGTTTGAGACAGGATAGCTCAGTCGGTAGAGCGTTAGGCTTTTAACCTAATGGTCCAGGGTTCGAGTCCCTGTTCGGGCGACTCTGTTTTTGAAGAATCATCAATAATTTAAACTTCAGATCATTTAATTTCCAGTAAAATTATTGAAATTCTAATCTCAATTATTACGGGAGTTCACCTCGCTTGAGCCCGGATAGCTCAGTCGGTAGAGCGTTAGGCTTTTAACCTAACGGTCCAGGGTTCTAGTCCTTGTTCGAGCGACTGTGTTTTTGAAGAATCATCAATAATTTAAACTTCAGATCATTTAATTTCCAGTAAAATTATTGAAATTCTTATTCCAATTATTACGGGAGTTCACCTCGCTTGAGCCCGGATAGCTCAGTCGGTAGATCGTTAGGCTTTTAACCTAACGGTCCAGGGTTCGAGTCCCTGTTCGGGCGACTGTGTTTTTGAAGAATCATCAATAATTTAAACTTCAGATCATTTAATTTCCAGTAAAATTATTGAAATTCTAATCCCAATTATTACGGGAGTTCATTTCTTTTCAGCTCGGATAGCTCAGTCGGTAGAGCGTTAGGCTGCAAACCACGGTCCAGGGTTTGACTCCTTGTTCGGGCGACTCTTTTTTTAAAGAATCATCAATAATTTAAACTTCAGATCATTTAATTTCCAGTAAAATTATTGAAATTCTTATCCCAATTATTACGGGAGTTCACCTCGCTTGAGCCCGGATAGCTCAGTCGGTAGAGCGTTAGGCTTTTAACCTAACGGTCCAGGGTTCGAGTCCCTGTTCGGGCGACTGTGTTTTTGAAGAATCATCAATAATTTAAACTTCAGATCATTTAATTTCCAGTAAAATTATTGAAATTCTTATCCCAATTATTACGGGAGTTCTCCTCGCTTGAGCCCGGATAGCTCAGTCGGTAGAGCGTTAGGCTTTTAACCTAACGGTCCAGGGTTCGAGTCCCTGTTCGGGCGACTCTGTTTTTAAAGAATCGTCAATAATTTAAACTTCAGATCATTTCACTTTCAATAAATTTATGTAAACTCTAATTCCAATTATTACGGGATTTATCTTCGTTTGAGACAGGATAGCTCAGTCGGTAGAGCGTTAGGCTTTTAACCTAATGGTCCAGGGTTCGAGTCCCTGTTCGGGCGACTGTGTTTTTGAAGAATCATCAATAATTTAAACTTCAGATCATTTAATTTCCAGTAAAATTATTGAAATTCTAATCCCAATTATTACGGGAGTTCATTTCGTTTCAGCTCGGATAGCTCAGTCGGTTGAGCGTTAGGCTTCAAACCACGGTCCAGGATTCGACTCCTTGTTTCGGGCGACTCTGTTTTTAAAGAATCATCAATAATTTAAACTTCAGATCATTTAATTTCCAGCAAAATTATTGAAATTCTTATCCCAATTATTACGGGAGTTCACCTCGCTTGAGCCCGGATAGCTCAGTCGGTAGAGCGTTAGGCTTTTAACCTAACGGTCCAGGGTTCGAGTCCCTGTTCGGGCGACTGTGTTTTTGAAGAATCATCAATAATTTAAACTTCTGATCATTTAATTTCCAGTAAAATTATTGAAATTCTAATCCCAATTATTACGGGAGTTCATTACGTTTCAGCCCGGATAGCTCAGTTGGTAGAGCGTTAGGCTTTTAACCTAACGGTCCAGGGTTCGAGTCCCTGTTCGGGCGACTCTGTTTTTAAAGAATCGTCAATAATTTAAACTTCAGATCATTTCACTTTCAATAAATTTATGTAAATTCTAATTCCAATTATTACGCGAGTTCACATCGCTTGAGCCCGGATAGCTCAGTCGGTAGAGCGTTAGGCTTTTAACCAAACGGTCCAGGGTTCGCGTACCTGTTCGGGCCATTCTGTTTTTGAAGAATCATCAATAATTTAAACTTCAGATCATTTAATTTCCAGTAAAATTATTGAAATTCTAATCTCAATTATTACGGGAGTTCATTTCGTTTCAGCTCGTATAGCTCAGTTGGTAGAGCGTTAGGCTTTTAACCTAACGGTCCAGGGTTCGAGTCCCTGTTCGGGCGACTCTGTTTTTAAAGAATCGTCAATAATTTAAACTTCAGATCATTTCACTTTCAATAAATTTATGTAAACTCTAATTCCAATTATTACGGGATTTAACTTCGTTTGAGACAGGATAGCTCGGTCGGTAGAGCGTTAGGCTTTTAACCTAACGGTCCAGGATTCGAGTCCCTGTTCGGGCGACTCTGCTTTTAAAGAATCGTCAATAATTTAAACTTCAGATCATTTCACTTTCGATAAATTTATGTAAATTCTAATTCCAATTATTACGTGGGTTCACCTCGCTTGAGCCCGGATAGCTCAGTCGGTAGAGCGTTAGGCTTTTAACCTAACGGTCCAGGGTTCGAGTACCTGTTCGGGCCATTCTGTTTTAGAAGAATCATCAATAATTTAAACTGTAGATCATTTCACTTTCAATAAATTTATGTAAATTCTAATTCCAATTATTACGGGATTTAACTTCGTTTGAGACAGGATAGCTCAGTCGGTAGAGCGTTAGGCTTTTAACCTAACGGTCCAGGGTTCTAGTCCCTGTTCGGGCGACTGTGTTTTTGAAGAATCATCAATAATTTAAACTTCAGATCATTTAATTTCCAGTAAAATTATTGAAATTCTAATCCCAATTATTACGGGAGTTCATTTCGTTTCAGCTCGGATAGCTCAATCGGTAGAGCGTTAGGCTTCAAACCACGGTCCAAGGTTCGACTCCTTGTTCGGGCGACTCTGTTTTTAAAGAATCATCAATAATTTAAACTTCAGATCATTTAATTTCCAGTAAAATTATTGAAATTCTTATCCCAATTATTACGGGAGTTCACCTCGCTTGAGCCCGGATAGCTCAGTCGGTAGAGCGTTAGGCTTTTAACCTAACGGTCCAGGGTTCGAGTCCCTGTTCGGGCGACTGTGTTTTTGAAGAATCATCAATAATTTAAACTTCAGATCATTTAATTTCCAGTAAAATTATTGAAATTCTAATCCCAATTATTACGGGAGTTCATTTCGTTTCAGCTCGGATAGCTCAGTCGGTAGAGCGTTAGGCTTCAAACCACGGTTCAGGGTTCGACTCCTTGTTCGGGCCATTCTGTTTTTGAAGAATCATCAATAATTTAAACTTCAGATCATTTAATTTCCAGTAAAATTATTGAAAGTCTTATTCCATTTATTACGGGAGTTCACCTCGCTTGAGCCCGGATAGCTCAGTCGGTAGAGCGTTAGGCTTTTAACCTAACGTTCCAGGGTTCGAGTCCCTGTTCGGGCGACTGTGTTTTTGAAGAATCATCAATAATTTAAACTTCAGATCAATTAATTTCCAGTAAAATTATTGAAATTCTAATCCCAACTATTACGGGAGTTCATTTCGTTTCAGCTCGGATAGCTCAGTCGGTAGAGCGTTAGGCTTCAAACCACGGTCCAGGGTTCGATTCCTTGTTCGGGCGACTGTGTTTTTGAAGAATCATCAATAATTTAAACTTCAGATCATTTAATTTCCAGTAAAATTATTGAAATTCTAATCCCAATTATTACGGGAGTTCATTTCGTTTCAGCCCGGAAAGCTCAGTCGGTAGAGCGTTAGGCTTTTAACCTAACGGTCCAGGGTTCGAGTCCCTGTTCGGGCGACTCTGTTTTTAAAGAATCGTCAATAATTTAAACTTCAGATCATTTCACTTTCAATAAATTTATGTAAATTCTAACTCCAATTATTACGTGAGTTCACCTCGCTTGAGCCCGGATAGCTCAGTCGGTAGAGCGTTAGGATTTTAACCAAACGGTCCAGGGTTCGAGTCCCTGTTCGGGCCATTCTGTTTTTGAAGAATCATCAATAATTTAAACTTCAGATCATTTCACTTTCAATAAATTTATGTAAATTCTAATTCCAATTATTACGGGATTTAACTTCGTTTGAGACAGGATAGCTCAGTCGGTAGAGCGTCAGGCTATTAACCTAACGGTCCAGGGTTCGAGTCCCTGTTCGGGCGACTCTGTTTTTGAAGAATCATCAATAATTTAAACTTCAGATCATTTAATTTCCAGTAAAATTATTGAAATTCTAATCTCAATTATTACGGGAGTTCATTTCGTTTCAGCTCGTATAGCTCAGTCGGTAGAGCGTTAGGCTTTTAACCTAACGGTCCAGGGTTCGAGTCCCTGTTCGGGCGACTGTGTTTTTGAAGAATCATCAATAATTTAAACTTCAGATCATTTAATTTCCAGTAAAATTATTGAAATTCTAATCCCAATTATTACGGGAGTTCATTTCGTTTCAGCTCGGATAGCTCAGTCGGTAGAGCGTTAGGCTTCAAACCACGGTTCAGGGTTCGACTCCTTGTTCGGGCCATTCTGTTTTTGAAGAATCATCAATAATTTAAACTTCAGATCATTTAATTTCCAGTAAAATTATTGAAAGTCTTATTCCATTTATTACGGGAGTTCACCTCGCTTGAGCCCGGATAGCTCAGTCGGTAGAGCGTTAGGCTTTTAACCTAACGTTCCAGGGTTCGAGTCCCTGTTCGGGCGACTGTGTTTTTGAAGAATCATCAATAATTTAAACTTCAGATCAATTAATTTCCAGTAAAATTATTGAAATTCTAATCCCAACTATTACGGGAGTTCATTTCGTTTCAGCTCGGATAGCTCAGTCGGTAGAGCGTTAGGCTTCAAACCACGGTCCAGGGTTCGATTCCTTGTTCGGGCGACTGTGTTTTTGAAGAATCATCAATAATTTAAACTTCAGATCATTTAATTTCCAGTAAAATTATTGAAATTCTAATCCCAATTATTACGGGAGTTCATTTCGTTTCAGCCCGGAAAGCTCAGTCGGTAGAGCGTTAGGCTTTTAACCTAACGGTCCAGGGTTCGAGTCCCTGTTCGGGCGACTCTGTTTTTAAAGAATCGTCAATAATTTAAACTTCAGATCATTTCACTTTCAATAAATTTATGTAAATTCTAACTCCAATTATTACGTGAGTTCACCTCGCTTGAGCCCGGATAGCTCAGTCGGTAGAGCGTTAGGATTTTAACCAAACGGTCCAGGGTTCGAGTCCCTGTTCGGGCCATTCTGTTTTTGAAGAATCATCAATAATTTAAACTTCAGATCATTTCACTTTCAATAAATTTATGTAAATTCTAATTCCAATTATTACGGGATTTAACTTCGTTTGAGACAGGATAGCTCAGTCGGTAGAGCGTCAGGCTATTAACCTAACGGTCCAGGGTTCGAGTCCCTGTTCGGGCGACTCTGTTTTTGAAGAATCATCAATAATTTAAACTTCAGATCATTTAATTTCCAGTAAAATTATTGAAATTCTAATCTCAATTATTACGGGAGTTCATTTCGTTTCAGCTCGTATAGCTCAGTCGGTAGAGCGTTAGGCTTTTAACCTAACGGTCCAGGGTTCGAGTCCCTGTTCGGGCGACTGTGTTTTTGAAGAATCATCAATAATTTAAACTTCAGATCATTTAATTTCCAGTAAAATTATTGAAATTCTAATCCCAATTTTTACGGGAGTTCATTTCGTTTCAGCTCGGATAGCTCAATCGGTAGAGCGTTAGGCTTCAAACCACGGTCCAAGGTTCGACTCCTTGTTCGGGCGACTCTGTTTTTAAAGAATCATCAATAATTTAAACTTCAGATCATTTAATTTCCAGTAAAATTATTGAAATTCTTATCCCAATTATTACGGGAGTTCACCTCGCTTGAGCCCGGATAGCTCAGTCGGTAGAACGTTAGGCTTTTAACCTAACGGTCCAGGGTTCGACTACTTGTTCGGGCGCCTGTGTTTTTGAAGAATCATCAATAATTTAAACTTCAGATCATTTAATTTCCAGTAAAATTATTGAAATTCTAATCCCAATTATTACGGGAGTTCATTTCGTTTCAGCTCGGATAGCTCAGTCGGTAGAGCGTTAGGCTTCAAACCACGGTCCAGGGTTCGACTCCTTGTTCGGGCCATTCTGTTTTTGAAGAATCATCAATAATTTAAACTTCAGATCATTTAATTTCCAGTAAAATTATTGAAATTCTTATTCCATTTATTACGGGAGTTGACCTCGTTTGAGCCCGGATAGCTCAGTCGGTAGAGCGTTAGGCTTTTAACCTAACGTTCCAGGGTTCGAGTCCCTGTTCGGGCGACTGTGTTTTTGAAGAATCATCAATAATTTAAACTTCAGATCAATTAATTTCCAGTAAAATTATTGAAATTCTAATCCCAACTATTACGGGAGTTCATTTCGTTTCAGCTCGGATAGCTCAGTCGGTAGAGCGTTAGGCTTTTAACCTAACGGTCCAGGGTTCGAGTCCCTGTTCGGGCGACTGTGTTTTTGAAGAATCATCAACAATTTAAACTTCAGATCATTTAATTTCCAGTAAAATTATTGAAATTCTAATCCCAATTATTACGGGAGTTCATTTTGTTTCAGCCCGGATAGCTCTGTCGGTAGAGCGTTAGGCTTTTAACCTAACGGTCCAGGGTTCGAGTCCCTGTTCGGGCGACTCTGTTTTTAAAGAATCGTCAATAATTTAAACTTCAGATCATTTCACTTTCAATAAATTTATGTAAATTCTTATTCCAATTATTACGTGAGTTCACCTCGCTTGAGCCCGGATAGCTCAGTCGGTAGAGCGTTAGGCTTTTAACCTAACGGTCCAGGGTTCGAGTCCCTGTTCGGGCCATTCTGGTTTTGAAGAATCATCAATAATTTAAACTTCAGATCATTTCACTTTCAATAAATTTATGTAAATTCTAATTCCAATTATTACGGGATTTAACTTCGTTTGAGACAGGATAGCTCAGTCGGTAGAGCGTCAGGCTATTAACCTAACGGTCCAGGGTTCGAGTCCCTGTTCGGGCGACTCTGTTTTTGAAGAATCATCAATAATATAAACTTCAGATCTTTTAATTTCCAGTAAAATTATTGAAATTCTTATTCCAATTATTACGGAAGTTCACCTCGCTTGAGCCCGGATAGCTCAGTCGGTAGAGCGTTAGGCTTTTAACCTAACGGTCCAGGGTTCGAGTCCCTGTTCGGGCGACTCAGTTTTTGAAGAATCATCAATAATTTAAACTGCAGATCATTTCACTTTCAATAAATTTATGTAAATTCTAATTCCAATTATTACGGGATTTAACTTCGTTTGAGACAGGATAGCTCAGTCGGTAGAGCGTTAGGCTTTTAACCTAACGGTCCAGGGTTCTAGTCCCTGTTCGAGCGACTGTGTTTTTGAAGAATCATCAATAATTTAAACTGCAGATCATTTCACTTTCAATAAATTTATGTAAATTCTAATTCCAATTATTACGGGATTTAACTTCGTTTGAGACAGGATAGCTCAGTCGGTAGAGCGTTAGGCTTTTAACCTAACGGTCCAGGGTTCTAGTCCATGTTCGAGCGACTGTGGTTTTGAAGAATCATCAATAATTTAAACTTCAGATCATTTAATTTCCAGTAAAATTATTGAAATTCTAATCCCAATTATTACGGGAGTTCATTTCGTTTCAGCCCGGATAGCTCAGTCGGTAGAGCGTTAGGCTTTTAACCTAACGGTCCAGGGTTCGAGTCCCTGTTCGGGCGACTCTGTTTTTAAAGAATCGTCAATAGTTTAAACTTCAGATCATTTCACTTTCAATAAATTTATGTAAATTCTAATTCCAATTATTACGTGAGTTCACCCCGCTTGAGCCCGGATAGCTCAGTCGGTAGAGCGTTAGGATTTTAACCAAACGGTCCAGGGTTCGAGTCCCTGTTCGGGCCATTCTGTTTTTGAAGAATCATCAATAATTTAAACTTCAGATCATTTCACTTTCAATAAATTTATGTAAATTCTAATTCCAATTATTACGGGATTTAACTTCGTTTGAGACAAGATAGCTCAGTCCGTAGAGCGTCAGGCTATTAACCTAACGGTCTAGGGTTCGAGTCCCTGTTCGGGCGACTCTGTTTTTGAAGAATCATCAATAATTTAAACTTCAGATCATTTAATTTCCAGTAAAATTTTTGAAATTCTAATCTCAATTATTACGGGAGTTCATTTCGTTTCAGCTCGTATAGCTCAGTCGGTAGAGCGTTAGGCTTCAAACCACGGTCCAGGGTTCGACTACTTGTTCGGGCGACTCTGTTTTTAAAGAATCATCAATAATTTAAACTTCAGATCATTTAATTTCCAGTAAAATTATTGAAATTCTTATCCCAATTATTACGGGAGTTCACCTCGCTTGAGCCCGGATAGCTCAGTCGGTAGAGCGTTAGGCTTTTAACCTAACGGTCCAGGGTTCTAGTCCCTGTTCGAGCGACTGTGTTTTTGAAGAATCATCAATAATTTAAACTTCAGATCATTTAATTTCCAGTAAAATTATTGAAATTCTAATCCCAATTATTACGGGAGTTCATTTTGTTTCAGCCCGGATAGCTCTGTCGGTAGAGCGTTAGGCTTTTAACCTAACGGTCCAGGGTTCGAGTCCCTGTTCGGGCGACTCTGTTTTTAAAGAATCGTCAATAATTTAAACTTCAGATCATTTCACTTTCAATAAATTTATGTAAATTCTAATTCCAATTGTTACGTGAGTTCACCTCGCTTGAGCCCGGATAGCTCAGTCGGTAGAGCGTTAGGCTTTTAACCTAACGGTCCAGGGTTCGAGTCCCTGTTCGGGCCATTCTGTTTTTGAAGAATCATCAATAATTTAAACTTCAGATCATTTCACTTTCAATAAATTTATGTAAATTCTAATTCCAATTATTACGGGATTTAACTTCGTTTGAGACAGGATAGCTCAGTCGGTAGAGCGTCAGGCTATTAACCTAACGGTCCAGGGTTCGAGTCCCTGTTCGGGCGACTCTGTTTTTGAAGAATCATCAATAATTTAAACTTCAGATCTTTTAATTTCCAGTAAAATTATTGAAATTCTTATTCCAATTATTACGGAAGTTCACCTCGCTTGAGCCCGGATAGCTCAGTCGGTAGAGCGTTAGGCTTTTAACCTAACGGTCCAGGGTTCGAGTCCCTGTTCGGGCGACTCTGTTTTTGAAGAATCATCAATAATTTAAACTGCAGATCATTTCACTTTCAATAAATTTATGTAAATTCTAATTCCAATTATTACGGGATTTAACTTCGTTTGAGACAGGATAGCTCAGTCGGTAGAGCGTTAGGCTTTTAACCTAACGGTCCAGGGTTCTAGTCCCTGTTCGAGCGACTGTGTTTTTGAAGAATCATCAATAATTTAAACTGCAGATCATTTCACTTTCAATAAATTTATGTAAATTCTAATTCCAATTATTACGGGATTTAACTTCGTTTGAGACAGGATAGCTCAGTCGGTAGAGCGTTAGGCTTTTAACCTAACGGTCCAGGGTTCTAGTCCATGTTCGAGCGACTGTGGTTTTGAAGAATCATCAATAATTTAAACTTCAGATCATTTAATTTCCAGTAAAATTATTGAAATTCTAATCCCAATTATTACGGGAGTTCATTTCGTTTCAGCCCGGATAGCTCTGTCGGTAGAGCGTTAGGCTTTTAACCTAACGGTCCAGGGTTCGAGTCCCTGTTCGGGTGACTCTGTTTTTAAAGAATCGTCAATAATTTAAACTTCAGATCATTTCACTTTCAATAAATTTATGTAAATTCTAATTCCAATTATTACGTGAGTTCACCTCGCTTGAGCCCGGATAGCTCAGTCGGTAGAGCGTTAGGCTTTTAACCTAACGGTCCAGGGTTCGAGTACCTGTTCGGGCCATTCTGTTTTTGAAGAATCATCAATAATTTAAACTTCAGATCATTTCACTTTCAATAAATTTATGTAAATTCTAATTCCAATTATTACGTGAGTTCACCTCGCTTGAGCCCGGATAGCTCAGTCGGTAGAGCGTTAGGCTTTTAACCTAACGGTCCAGGGTTCGAGTCCCTGTTCGGGCCATTCTGTTTTTGAAGAATCATCAATAATTTAAACTTCAGATCATTTCACTTTCAATAAATTTATGTAAATTCTAATTCCAATTATTACGGGATTTAACTTCGTTTGAGACAGGATAGCTCAGTCGGTAGAGCGTAAGGCTATTAACCTAACGGTCCAGGGTTCGAGTCCCTGTTCGGGCGACTCTGTTTTTGAAGAATCATCAATAATTTAAACTTCAGATCTTTTAATTTCCAGTAAAATTATTGAAATTCTTATTTCAATTATTACGGAAGTTCACCTCGCTTGAGCCCGGATAGCTCAGTCGGTAGAGCGTTAGGCTTTTAACCTAACGGTCCAGGGTTCGAGTCCCTGTTCGGGCGACTCTGTTTTTGAAGAATCATCAATAATTTAAACTGCAGATCATTTCACTTTCAATAAATTTATGTAAATTCTAATTCCAATTATTACGGGATTTAACTTCGTTTGAGACAGGATAGCTCAGTCGGTAGAGCGTTAGGCTTTTAACCTAACGGTCCAGGGTTCTAGTCCCTGTTCGAGCGACTGTGTTTTTGAAGAATAATCAATAATTTAAACTGCAGATCATTTCACTTTCAATAAATTTATGTAAATTCTAATTCCAATTATTACGGGATTTAACTTCGTTTGAGACAGGATAGCTCAGTCGGTAGAGCGTTAGGCTTTTAACCTAACGGTCCAGGGTTCTAGTCCATGTTCGAGCGACTGTGGTTTTGAAGAATCATCAATAATTTAAACTTCAGATCATTTAATTTCCAGTAAAATTATTGAAATTCTAATCCCAATTATTACGGGAGTTCATTTCGTTTCAGCCCGGATAGCTCTGTCGGTAGAGCGTTAGGCTTTTAACCTAACGGTCCAGGGTTCGAGTCCCTGTTCGGGTGACTCTGTTTTTAAAGAATCGTCAATAATTTAAACTTCAGATCATTTCACTTTCAATAAATTTATGTAAATTCTAATTCCAATTATTACGTGAGTTCACCTCGCTTGAGCCCGGATAGCTCAGTCGGTAGAGCGTTAGGCTTTTAACCTAACGGTCCAGGGTTCGAGTACCTGTTCGGGCCATTCTGTTTTTGAAGAATCATCAATAATTTAAACTTCAGATCATTTCACTTTCAATAAATTTATGTAAACTCTAATTCCAATTATTACGGGATTTAACTTCGTTTGAGACAGGATAGCTCAGTCGGTAGAGCGTTAGGCTATTAACCTAACGGTCCAGGGTTCGAGTCCCTGTTCGGGCGACTCTGTTTTTGAAGAATCATTAATAATTTAAACTTCAGATCATTTAATTTCCAGTAAAATTATTGAAAATCTTATCCCAATTATTACGGGAGTTCACCTCGCTTGAGCCCGGATAGCTCAGTCGGTAGAGCGTTAGGCTTTTAACCTAACGGTCCAGGGTTCTAGTCCCTGTTCGAGCGACTGCGTTTTTGAAGAATCATCAATAATTTAAACTTCAGATCATTTAATTTCCAGTAAAATTATTATCCCAATTATTACGGGAGTTCATTTCGTTTCAGCCCGGATAGCTCTGTCGGTAGAGCGTTAGGCTTTTAACCTAACGGTCCAGGGTTCGAGTCCCTGTTCGGGCGACTCTGTTTTTAAAGAATCGTCAATAATTTAAACTTCAGATCATTTCACTTTCAATAAATTTATGTAAATTCTAATTCCAATTATTACGTGAGTTCACCTCGCTTGAGCCCGGATAGCTCAGTCGGTAGAGCGTTAGGCTTTTAAACTAACGGTCCAGGGTTTGAGTCCCTGTTCGGGCCATTCTGTTTTTGAAGAATCATCAATAATTTAAACTTCAGGTCATTTCACTTTCAATAAATTTATGTAAATTCTAATTCCAATTATTACGGGATTTAACTTCGTTTGAGTCAGGATAGCTCAGTCGGTTGAGCGTTAGGCTTTTAACCTAACGGTCCAGGGTTCGAGTGCCTGTTCGGACGACACTGTTTTTGAAGAATCATCAATAATTTAAACTTCAGATCATTTAATTTCCAGTAAAATTATTGAAATTCTTATTCCAATTATTACGGGAGTTCACCTCGCTTGAGCCCGGATAGCTCAGTCGAAAGAGCGTTAGGCTTTTAACCTAACGGTCCAGGGTTCGAGTCCCTGTTCGGGCGACTCTGATTTTGAAGAATCATCAATAATTTAAACTTCAGATCATTTAATTTCCAGTAAAATTATTGAAATTCTTATTCCAATTATTACGGGAGTTCACCTCGCTTGAGCCCGGATAGCTCAGTCGGTAGAGCGTTAGGCTTTTAACCTAACGGTTCAGGGTTCGAGTCCCTGTTCGGGCGACTCTGTTTTTGAAGAATCATCAATAATTTAAACTTCAGATCATTTAATTTCCAGTAAAATTATTGAAATTCTAATCCCAATTATTACGGGAGTTCATTTCGTTTCAGCCCGGATAGCTCTGTCGGTAGAGCGTTAGGCTTTTAACCTAACGGTCCAGGGTTCGAGTCCCTGATCGGGCGACTCTGTTTTTAAAGAATCGTCAATAATTTAAACTTCAGATTATTTCACTTTCAATAAATTTATGTAAATTCTAATTCCAATTATTACGTGAGTTCACCTCGCTTGAGCCCGGATAGCTCAGTCGGTAGAGCGTTAGGCTTTTAACCTAACGGTCCAGGGTTCGAGTACCTGTTCGGGCGAATCTGTTTTTGAAGAATCATCAATAATTTAAACTTCAGATCATTTCACTTTCAATAAATTTATGTAAACTCTAATTCCAATTATTACGGGATTTAACTTCGTTTGAGACAGGATAGCTCAGTCGGTAGAGCGTTAGGCTTTTAACCTAACGGTCCAGGGTTCGAGTCCCTGTTCGGGCGACTCTGTTTTTGAAGAATCATCAATAATTTAAACTTCAGATCATTTAATTTCCAGTAAAATTATTGAAATTCTAATCCCAATTATTACGAGAGTTCATTTCGTTTCAGCCCGGATAGCTCTGTCGGTAGAGCGTTAGGCTTTTAACCTAACGGTCCAGGGTTCGAGTCCCTGTTCGGGCTACTCTGTTTTTGAAGAATCATCAATAATTTAAACTTCAGATCATTTAATTTCCAGTAAAATTATTGAAATTCTTATTCCAATTATTACGGGAGTTCACCTCGCTTGAGCCCGGATAGCTCAGTCGGTAGAGCGTTAGGCTTTTAACCTAACGGTCCAGGGTTCGAGTCCCTGTTCGGGCGACTCTGTTTTTGAAGAATCATTAATAATTTAAACTTCAGATCATTTAATTTCCAGTAAAATTATTGAAATTCTTATCCCAATTATTACGGGAGTTCACCTCGCTTGAGCCCGGATAGCTCAGTCGGTAGAGCGTTAGGCTTTTAACCTAACGGTCCAGGGTTCGAGTCCCTGTTCGGGCTACTCTGTTTTTGAAGAATCACAATAATTTAAACTTCAGATCATTTAATTTCCAGTAAAATTATTGAAATTCTTATTCCAATTATTACGGGAGTTCACCTCGCTTGAGCCCGGATAGCTCAGTCGGTAGAGCGTTAGGCTTTTAACCTAACGGTCCAGGGTTCGAGTCCCTGTTCGGGCGACTCTGTTTTTGAAGAATCATTAATAATTTAAACTTCAGATCATTTAATTTCCAGTAAAATTATTGAAATTCTAATCCCAATTATTACGGGAGTTCATTTCGTTTCAGCTCGGATAGCTCAGTCGGTAGAGCGTTAGGCTTCAAACCACGGTCGAGGGTTCTAGTCCCTGTTCGAGCGACTGTGTTTTTGAAGAATCATCAATAATTTAAACTTCAGATCATTTAATTTCCAGTAAAATTATTATCCCAATTATTACGGGAGTTCATTTCGTTTCAGCCCGGATAGCTCTGTCGGTAGAGCGTTAGGCTTTTAACCTAACGGTCCAGGGTTCGAGTCGCTGTTCGGGCGACTCTGTTTTTAAAGAATCGTCAATAATTTAAACTTCAGATCATTTCACTTTCAATAAATTTATGTAAATTCTAATTCCAATTATTACGTGAGTTCACCTCGCTTGAGCCCGGATAGCTCAGTCGGTAGAGCGTTAGGCTTTTAACCTAACGATCCAGGGTTCGAGTCCCTGTTCGGGCCATTCTGTTTTTGAAGAATCATCAATAATTTAAACTTCAGATCATTTCACTTTCAATAAATTTATGTAAATTCTAATTCCAATTATTACGGGATTTAACTTCGTTTGAGACAGGATAGCTCAGTCGGTTGAGCGTTAGGCTTTTAACCTAACGGTCCAGGGTTCGAGTCCCTGTTCGGACGACTCTGTTTTTGAAGAATCATCAATAATTTAAACTTCAGATCATTTAATTTCCAGTAAAATTATTGAAATTCTTATTCCAATTATTACGGGAGTTCACCTCGCTTGAGCCCGGATAGCTCAGTCGGTAGAGCGTTAGGCTTTTAACCTAACGGTCCAGGGTTCGAGTCCCTGTTCGGGCGACTCTGTTTTTGAAGAATCATCAATAATTTAAACTTCAGATCATTTAATTTCCAGTAAAATTATTGAAATTCTTATTCCAACTATTACGGGAGTTCACCTCGCTTGAGCCCGGATAGGTCAGTCGGTAGAGCGTTAGGCTTTTAACCTAACGGTCCAGGGTTCGAGTCCCTGTTCGGGCGACTGTGTTTTTGAAGAATCATCAATAATTTAAACTTCAGATCATTTAATTTCCAGTAAAATTATTGAAATTCTAATCCCAATTATTACGGGAGTTCATTTCGTTTCAGCTCGGATAGCTCAGTCGGTAGAGCGTTAGGCTTCAAACCACGGTCCAGGGTTCGACTCCTTGTTCGGGCGACTCTGTTTTTAAAGAATCATCAATAATTTAAACTTCAGATCATTTAATTTCCAGTAAAATTATTGAAATTCTTATCCCAATTATTACGGGAGTTCAACTCGCTTGAGCCCGGATAGCTCAGTCGGTAGAGCTTTAGGCTTTTAACCTAACGGTCCAGGGTTCTAGTCCCTGTTCGAGCGACTGTGTTTTTGAAGAATCATCAATAATTTAAACTTCAGATCATTTAATTTCCAGTAAAATTATTGAAATTCTAATCCCAATTATTACGGGAGTTCATTTCGTTTCAGCCCGGATAGCTCTGTCGGTAGAGCGTTAGGCTTTTAACCTAACGGTCCAGGGTTCGAGTCCCTGATCGGGCGACTCTGTTTTTAAAGAATCGTCAATAATTTAAACATCAGATCATTTCACTTTCAATAAATTTATGTAAATTCTAATTCCAATTATTACGTGAGTTCACCTCGCTTGAGCCCGGATAGCTCAGTCGGTAGAGCGTTAGGCTTTTAACCTAACGGTCCAGGGTTCGAGTACCTGTTCGGGCGATTCTGTTTTTGAAGAATCATCAATAATTTAAACTTCAGATCATTTCACTTTCAATAAATTTATGTAAACTCTAATTCCAATTATTACGGGATTTAACTTCGTTTGAGACAGGATAGCTCAGTCGGTAGAGCGTTAGGCTTTTAACCTAACGGTCCAGGGTTCGAGTCCCTGTTCGGGCGACTCTGTTTTTGAAGAATAATCAATAATTTAAACTTCAGATCATTTAATTTCCAGTAAAATTATTGAAATTCTAATCCCAATTATTACGAGAGTTCATTTCGTTTCAGCCCGGATAGCTCTGTCGGTAGAGCGTTAGGCTTTTAACCTAACGGTCCAGGGTTCGAGTCCCTGTTCGGGCTACTCTGTTTTTGAAGAATCATCAATAATTTAAACTTCAGATCATTTAATTTCCAGTAAAATTATTGAAATTCTTATTCCAATTATTACGGGAGTTCACCTCGCTTGAGCCCGGATAGCTCAGTCGGTAGAGCGTTAGGCTTTTAACCTAACGGTCCAGGGTTCGAGTCCCTGTTCGGGCGACTCTGTTTTTGAAGAATCATTAATAATTTAAACTTCAGATCATTTAATTTCCAGTAAAATTATTGAAATTCTTATCCCAATTATTACGGGAGTTCACCTCGCTTGAGCCCGGATAGCTCAGTCGGTAGAGCGTTAGGCTTTTAACCTAACGGTCCAGGGTTCGAGTCCCTGTTCGGGCTACTCTGTTTTTGAAGAATCATCAATAATTTAAACTTCAGATCATTTAATTTCCAGTAAAATTATTGAAATTCTTATTCCAATTATTACGGGAGTTCACCTCGCTTGAGCCCGGATAGCTCAGTCGGTAGAGCGTTAGGCTTTTAACCTAACGGTCCAGGGTTCGAGTCCCTGTTCGGGCGACTCTGTTTTTGAAGAATCATTAATAATTTAAACTTCAGATCATTTAATTTCCAGTAAAATTATTGAAATTCTAATCCCAATTATTACGGGAGTTCATTTCGTTTCAGCTCGGATAGCTCAGTCGGTAGAGCGTTAGGCTTCAAACCACGGTCCAGGGTTCTAGTCCCTGTTCGAGCGACTGTGTTTTTGAAGAATCATCAATAATTTAAACTTCAGATCATTTAATTTCCAGTAAAATTATTATCCCAATTATTACGGGAGTTCATTTCGTTTCAGCCCGGATAGCTCTGTCGGTAGAGCGTTAGGCTTTTAACCTAACGGTCCAGGGTTCGAGTCGCTGTTCGGGCGACTCTGTTTTTAAAGAATCGTCAATAATTTAAACTTCAGATCATTTCACTTTCAATAAATTTATGTAAATTCTAATTCCAATTATTACGTGAGTTCACCTCGCTTGAGCCCGGATAGCTCAGTCGGTAGAGCGTTAGGCTTTTAACCTAACGGTCCAGGGTTCGAGTCCCTGTTCGGGCCATTCTGTTTTTGAAGAATCATCAATAATTTAAACTTCAGATCATTTCACTTTCAATAAATTTATGTAAATTCTAATTCCAATTATTACGGGATTTAACTTCGTTTGAGACAGGATAGCTCAGTCGGTTGAGCGTTAGGCTTTTAACCTAACGGTCCAGGGTTCGAGTCCCTGTTCGGACGACTCTGTTTTTGAAGGATCATCAATAATTTAAACTTCAGATCATTTAATTTCCAGTAAAATTATTGAAATTCTTATTCCAATTATTACGGGAGTTCACTTCGCTTGAGCCCGGATAGCTCAGTCGGTAGAGCGTTAGGCTTTTAACCTAACGGTCCAGGGTTCGAGTCCCTGTTCGGGCGACTCTGTTTCTGAAGAATCATCAATAATTTAAACTTCAGATCATTTAATTTCCAGTAAAATTATTGAAATTCTTATTCCAACTATTACGGGAGTTCACCTCGCTTGAGCCCGGATAGGTCAGTCGGTAGAGCGTTAGGCTTTTAACCTAACGGTCCAGGGTTCGAGTCCCTGTTCGGGCGACTGTGTTTTTGAAGAATCATCAATAATTTAAACTTCAGATCATTTAATTTCCAGTAAAATTATTGAAATTCTAATCCCAATTATTACGGGAGTTCATTTCGTTTCAGCTCGGATAGCTCAGTCGGTAGAGCGTTAGGCTTCAAACCACGGTCCAGGGTTCGACTCCTTGTTCGGGCGACTCTGTCTTTAAAGAATCGTCAATAATTTAAACTTCAGATCATTTCACTTTCAATAAATTTATGTAAATTCTAATTCCAATTATTACGTGAGTTCACCTCGCTTGAGCCCGGATAGCTCAGTCGGTAGAGCGTTAGGCTTTTAACCTAACGGTCCAGGGTTCGAGTCCCTGTTCGGGCCATTCTGTTTTTGAAGAATCATCAATAATTTAAACTTCAGATCATTTCACTTTCAATAAATTTATGTAAATTCTAATTCCAATTATTACGGGATTTAACTTCGTTTGAGACAGGATAGCTCAGTCGGTTGAGCGTTAGGCTTTTAACCTAACGGTCCAGGGTTCGAGTCCCTGTTCGGACGACTCTGTTTTTGAAGAATCATCAATAATTTAAACTTCAGATCATTTAATTTCCAGTAAAATTATTGAAATTCTTATTCCAATTATTACGGGAGTTCACTTCGCTTGAGCCCGGATAGCTCAGTCGGTAGAGCGTTAGGCTTTTAACCTAACGGTCCAGGGTTCGAGTCCCTGTTCGGGCGACTCTGTTTCTGAAGAATCATCAATAATTTAAACTTCAGATCATTTAATTTCCAGTAAAATTATTGAAATTCTTATTCCAACTATTACGGGAGTTCACCTCGCTTGAGCCCGGATAGGTCAGTCGGTAGAGCGTTAGGCTTTTAACCTAACGGTCCAGGGTTCGAGTCCCTGTTCGGGCGACTGTGTTTTTGAAGAATCATCAATAATTTAAACTTCAGATCATTTAATTTCCAGTAAAATTATTGAAATTCTAATCCCAATTATTACGGGAGTTCATTTCGTTTCAGCTCGGATAGCTCAGTCGGTAGAGCGTTAGGCTTCAAACCACGGTCCAGGGTTCGACTCCTTGTTCGGGCGACTCTGTTTTTAAAGAATCATCAATAATTTAAACTTCAGATCATTTAATTTCCAGTAAAATTATTGAAATTCTTATCCCAATTATTACGGGAGTTCAACTCGCTTGAGCCCGGATAGCTCAGTCGGTAGAGCGTTAGGCTTTTAACCTAACGGTCCAGGGTTCTAGTCCCTGTTCGAGCGACTGTGTTTTTGAAGAATCATCAATAATTTAAACTTCAGATCATTTAATTTCCAGTAAAATTATTGAAATTCTAATCCCAATTATTACGGGAGTTCATTTCGTTTCAGCCCGGATAGCTCTGTCGGTAGAGCGTTAGGCTTTTAACCTAACGGTCCAGGGTTCGAGTCCCTGATCGGGCGACTCTGTTTTTAAAGAATCGTCAATAATTTAAACTTCAGATCATTTCACTTTCAATAAATTTATGTAAATTCTAATTCCAATTATTACGTGAGTTCACCTCGCTTGAGCCCGGATAGCTCAGTCGGTAGAGCGTTAGGCTTTTAACCTAACGGTCCAGGGTTCGAGTACCTGTTCGGGCGATTCTGTTTTTGAAGAATCATCAATAATTTAAACTTCAGATCATTTCACTTTCAATAAATTTATGTAAACTCTAATTCCAATTATTACGGGATTTAACTTCGTTTGAGACAGGATAGCTCAGTCGGTAGAGCGTTAGGCTTTTAACCTAACGGTCCAGGGTTCGAGTCCCTGTTCGGGCGACTCTGTTTTTGAAGAATAATCAATAATTTAAACTTCAGATCATTTAATTTCCAGTAAAATTATTGAAATTCTTATTCCAATTATTACGGGAGTTCACCTCGCTTGAGCCCGGATAGCTCTGTCGGTAGAGCGTTAGGCTTTTAACCTAACGGTCCAGGGTTCGAGTCCCTTTTAGGGCGACTGTGTTTTTGAAGAATCATCAATAATTTAAACTTCAGATCATTTAATTTCCAGTAAAATTATTGAAATTCTAATCCCAATTATTACGGGAGTACATTTCGTTTCAGCTCGGATAGCTCAGTCGGTAGAGCGTTAGGCTTCAAACCACGGTCCAGGGTTCGACTCCTTGTTCGGGCGACTCTGTTTTTAAAGAATCATTAATAATTTAAACTTCAGATAATTTAATTTCCAGTAAAATTATTGAAATTCTTATCCCAATTATTACGGGAGTTCATCTCGCTTGAGCCCGGATAGCTCAGTCGGTAGAGCGTTAGGCTTTTAACCTAACGGTCCAGGGTTCTAGTCCCTGTTCGAGCGACTGTGTTTTTGAAGAATCAACAATAATTTAAACTTCAGATCATTTAATTTCCAGTAAAATTATTATCCCAATTATTACGGGAGTTCATTTCGTTTCAGCGCGGATAGCTCTGTCGGTAGAGCGTTAGGCTTTTAACGTAACGGTCCAGGGTTCGAGTCCCTGTTCGGGCCATTCTGTTTTTGAAGAATCATCAATAATTTAAACTTCAGATCATTTCACTTTCAATAAATTTATGTAAATTCTAATTCCAATTATTACGGGATTTAACTTCGTTTGAGACAGGATAGCTCAGTCGGTTGAGCGTTAGGCTTTTAACCTAACGGTCCAGGGTTCGAGTCCCTGTTCGGACGACTCTGTTTTTGAAGAATCATCAATAATTTAAACTTAAGATCATTTAATTTCCAGTAAAATTATTGAAATTCTTATTCCAATTATTACGGGAGTTCACCTCGCTTGAGCCCGGATAGCTCAGTCGGTAGAGCGTTAGGCTTTTAACCTAACGGTCCAGGGTTCGAGTCCCTGTTCGGGCGACTCTGTTTTTGAAGAATCATCAATAATTTAAACTTCAGATCATTTAATTTCCAGTAAAATTATTGAAATTCTTATTCCAATTATTACGGGAGTTCACCTCGCTTGAGCCCGGATAGCTCAGTCGGTAGAGCGTTAGGCTTTTAACCTAACGGTCCAGGGTTCGAGTCCCTGTTCGGGCGACTGTGTTTTTGAAGAATCATCAATAATTTAAACTTCAGATCATTTAATTTCCAGTAAAATTATTGAAATTCTAATCCCAATTATTACGGGAGTTCATTTCGTTTCAGCTCGGATAGCTCAGTCGGTAGAGCGTTAGGCTTCAAACCACGGTCCAGGGTTCGACTCCTTGTTCGGGCGACTCTGTTTTTAAAGAATCATCAATAATTTAAACTTCAGATCATTTAATTTCCAGTAAAATTATTGAAATTCTTATCCCAATTATTACGGGAGTTCAACTCGCTTGAGCCCGGATAGCTCAGTCGGTAGAGCGTTAGGCTTTTAACCTAACGGTCCAGGGTTCTAGTCCCTGTTCGAGCGACTGTGTTTTTGAAGAATCATCAATAATTTAAACTTCAGATCATTTAATTTCCAGTAAAATTATTGAAATTCTAATCTTAATTATTACGGGAGTTCATTTCGATTCAGCCCGGATAGCTCTGTCGGTAGAGCGTTAGGCTTTTAACCTAACGGTCCAGGGTTCGAGTCCCTGATCGGGCGACTCTGTTTTTAAAGAATCGTCAATAATTTAAACTTCAGATCATTTCACTTTCAATAAATTTATGTAAATTCTAATTCCAATTATTACGTGAGTTCACCTCGCTTGAGCCCGGATAGCTCAGTCGGTAGAGCGTTAGGCTTTTAACCTAACGGTCCAGGGTTCGAGTACCTGTTCGGGCGATTCTGTTTTTGAAGAATCATCAATAATTTAAACTTCAGATCATTTCACTTTCAATAAATTTATGTAAACTCTAATTCCAATTATTACGGGATTTAACTTCGTTTGAGACAGGATAGCTCAGTCGGAAGAGCGTTAGGCTTTTAACCTAACGGTCCAGGGTTCGAGTCCCTGTTCGAGCGACTCTGTTTTTGAAGAATAATCAATAATTTAAACTTCAGATCATTTAATTTCCAGTAAAATTATTGAAATTCTTATTCCAATTATTACGGGAGTTCACCTCGCTTGAGCCCGGATAGCTCAGTCGGTAGAGCGTTAGGCTTTTAACCTAACGGTCCAGGGTTCGAGTCCCTGTTCGGGCGACTGTGTTTTTGAAGAATCATCAATAATTTAAACTTCAGATCATTTCACTTTCAATAAATTTATGTAAACTCTAATTCCAATTATTACGGGATTTAACTTCGTTTGAGACAGGATAGCTCAGTCGGTAGAGCGTTAGGCTTTTAACCTAACGGTCCAGGGTTCGAGTCCCTGTTCGGGCGACTCTGTTTTTGAAGAATAATCAATAATTTAAAATTCAGATCATTTAATATCCAGTAAAATTATTGAAATTCTTATTCCAATTATTACGGGAGTTCACCTCGCTTGAGCCCGGATAGCTCAGTCGGTAGAGCGTTAGGCTTTTAACCTAACGGTCCAGGGTTCGAGTCCCTGTTAGGGCGACTGTGTTTTTGAAGAATCATCAATAATTTAAACTTCAGACCATTTAATTTCCAGTAAAATTATTGAAATTCTAATCCCAATTATTACGGGAGTTCATTTCGTTTCAGCTCGGATAGCTCAGTCGGTAGAGCGTTAGGCTTCAAACCACGGTCCAAGGTTCGACTCCTTGTTCGGGCGACTCTGTTTTTAAAGAATCATCAATAATTTAAACTTCAGATCATTTAATTTCCAGTAAAATTATTGAAATTCTTATCCCAATTATTACGGGAGTTCAACTCGCTTGAGCCCGGATAGCTCAGTCGGTAGAGCGTTAGGCTTTTAACCTAACGGTCCAGGGTTCTAGTCCCTGTTCGAGCGACTGTGTTTTTGAAGAATCATCAATAATTTAAACTTCAGATCATTTAATTTCCAGTAAAATTATTATCCCAATTATTACGGGAGTTCATTTCGTTTCAGCGCGGATAGCTCTGTCGGTAGAGCGTTAGGCTTTTAACCTAACGGTCCAGGGTTCGAGTCCCTGTTCGGGCCATTCTGTTTTTGAAGAATCATCAATAATTTAAACTTCAGATCATTTCACTTTCAATAAATTTATGTAAATTCTAATTCCAATTATTACGTGAGTTCACCTCGCTTGAGCCCGGATAGCTCAGTCGGTAGAGCGTTAGGCTTTTAACCTAACGGTCCAGGGTTCGAGTACCTGTTCGGGCGATTCTGTTTTTGAAGAATCATCAATAATTTAAACTTCAGATCATTTCACTTTCAATAAATTTATGTAAACTCTAATTCCAATTATTACGGGATTTAACTTCGTTTGAGACAGGATAGCTCAGTCGGTAGAGCGTTAGGCTTTTAACCTAACGGTCCAGGGTTCGAGTCCCTGTTCGGGCGACTCTGTTTTTGAAGAATAATCAATAATTTAAACTTCAGATCATTTAATTTCCAGTAAAATTATTGAAATTCTTATTCCAATTATTACGGGAGTTCACCTCGCTTGAGCCCGGATAGCTCTGTCGGTAGAGCGTTAGGCTTTTAACCTAACGGTCCAGGGTTCGAGTCCCTGTTAGGGCGACTGTGTTTTTGAAGAATCATCAATAATTTAAACTTCAGACCATTTAATTTCCAGTAAAATTATTGAAATTCTAATCCCAATTATTACGGGAGTTCATTTCGTTCCAGCTCGGATAGCTCAGTCGGTAGAGCGTTAGGCTTCAAACCACGGTCCAAGGTTCGTTTCCTTGTTCGGGCGACTCTGTTTTTAAAGAATCATCAATAATTTAAACTTCAGATCATTTAATTTCCAGTAAAATTATTGAAATTCTTATCCCAATTATTACGGGAGTTCAACTCGCTTGAGCCCGGATAGCTCAGTCGGTAGAGCGTTAGGCTTTTAACCTAACGGTCCAGGGTTCTAGTCCCTGTTCGAGCGACTGTGTTTTTGAAGAATCATCAATAATTTAAACTTCAGATCATTTAATTTCCAGTAAAATTATTGAAATTCTAATCCCAATTATTACGGGAGTTCATTTCGTTTCAGCCCGGATAGCTCTGTCGGTAGAGCGCTAGGCTTTTAACCTAACGGTCCAGGGTTCGAGTCCCTGATCGGGCGACTCTGTTTTTAAAGAATCGTCAATAATTTAAACTTCAGATCATTTCACTTTCAATAAATTTATGTAAATTCTAATTCCAATTATTACGTGAGTTCACCTCGCTTGAGCCCGGATAGCTCAGTCGGTAGAGCGTTAGGCTTTTAACCTAACGGTCCAGGGTTCGAGTACCTGTTCGGGCGATTCTGTTTTTGAAGAATCATCAATAATTTAAACTTCAGATCATTTCACTTTCAATAAATTTATGTAAACTCTAATTCCAATTATTACGGGATTTAACTTCGTTTGAGACAGGATAGCTCAGTCGGTAGAGCGTTAGGCTTTTAACCTAACGGTCCAGGGTTCGAGTCCCTTTTAGGGCGACTGTGTTTTTGAAGAATCATCAATAATTTAAACTTCAGATCATTTAATTTCCAGTAAAATTATTGAAATTCTAATCCCAATTATTACGGGAGTTCATTTCGTTTCAGCTCGGATAGCTCAGTCGGTAGAGCGTTAGGCTTCAAACCACGGTCCAGGGTTCGACTCCTTGTTCGGGCGACTCTGTTTTTAAAGAATCATTAATAATTTAAACTTCAGATAATTTAATTTCCAGTAAAATTATTGAAATTCTTATCCCAATTATTACGTGAGTTCACCTCGCTTGAGCCCGGATAGCTCAGTCGGTAGAGCGTTAGGCTTTTAACCTAACGGTCCAGGGTTCGAGTCCCTGTTCGGGCCATTCTGTTTTTGAAGAATCATCAATAATTTAAACTTCAGATCATTTCACTTTCAATAAATTTATGTAAATTCTAATTCCAATTATTACGGGATTTAACTTCGTTTGAGACAGGATAGCTCAGTCGGTAGAGCGTAAGGCTATTAACCTAACGGTCCAGGGTTCGAGTCCCTGTTCGGGCGACTCTGTTTTTGAAGAATCATCAATAATTTAAACTTCAGATCTTTTAATTTCCAGTAAAAGTATTGAAATTCTTATTTCAATTATTACGGAAGTTCACCTCGCTTGAGCCCGGATAGCTCAGTCGGTAGAGCGTTAGGCTTTTAACCTAACGGTCCAGGGTTCGAGTCCCTGTTCGGGCGACTCTGTTTTTGAAGAATCATCAATAATTTAAACTGCAGATCATTTCACTTTCAATAAATTTATGTAAATTCTAATTCCAATTATTACGGGATTTAACTTCGTTTGAGACAGGATAGCTCAGTCGGTAGAGCGTTAGGCTTTTAACCTAACGGTCCAGGGATCTAGTCCCTGTTCGAGCGACTGTGTTTTTGAAGAATAATCAATAATTTAAACTGCAGATCATTTCACTTTCAATAAATTTATGTAAATTCTAATTCCAATTATTACGGGATTTAACTTCGTTTGAGACAGGATAGCTCAGTCGGTAGAGCGTTAGGCTTTTAACCTAACGGTCCAGGGTTCTAGTCCATGTTCGAGCGACTGTGGTTTTGAAGAATCATCAATAATTTAAACTTCAGATCATTTAATTTCCAGTAAAATTATTGAAATTCTAATCCCAATTATTACGGGAGTTCATTTCGTTTCAGCCCGGATAGCTCTGTCGGTAGAGCGTTAGGCTTTTAACCTAACGGTCCAGGGTTCGAGTCCCTGTTCGGGTGACTCTGTTTTTAAAGAATCGTCAATAATTTAAACTTCAGATCATTTCACTTTCAATAAATTTATGTAAATTCTAATTCCAATTATTACGTGAGTTCACCTCGCTTGAGCCCGGATAGCTCAGTCGGTAGAGCGTTAGGCTTTTAACCTAACGGTCCAGGGTTCTAGTCCCTGTTCGAGCTACTGCGTTTTTGAAGAATCATCAATAATTTAAACTTCAGATCATTTAATTTCCAGTAAAATTATTATCCCAATTATTACGGGAGTTCATTTCGTTTCAGCCCGGATAGCTCTGTCGGTAGAGCGTTAGGCTTTTAACCTAACGGTCCAGGGTTCGAGTCCCTGTTCGGGCGACTCTGTTTTTAAAGAATCGTCAATAATTTAAACTTCAGATCATTTCACTTTCAATAAATTTATGTAAATTCTAATTCCAATTATTACGTGAGTTCACCTCGCTTGAGCCCGGATAGCTCAGTCGGTAGAGCGTTAGGCTTTTAACCTAACGGTCCAGGGTTCGAGTCCCTGTTCGGGCCATTCTGTTTTTGAAGAATCATCAATAATTTAAACTTCAGGTCATTTCACTTTCAATAAATTTATGTAAATTCTAATTCCAATTATTACGGGATTTAACTTCGTTTGAGTCAGGATAGCTCAGTCGGTTGAGCGTTAGGCTTTTAACCTAACGGTCCAGGGTTCGAGTGCCTGTTCGGACGACACTGTTTTTGAAGAATCATCAATAATTTAAACTTCAGATCATTTAATTTCCAGTAAAATTATTGAAATTCTTATTCCAATTATTACGGGAGTTCACCTCGCTTGAGCCCGGATAGCTCAGTCGAAAGAGCGTTAGGCTTTTAACCTAACGGTCCAGGGTTCGAGTCCCTGTTCGGGCGACTCTGTTTTTGAAGAATCATCAATAATTTAAACTTCAGATCATTTAATTTCCAGTAAAATTATTGAAATTCTTATTCCAATTATTACGGGAGTTCACCTCGCTTGAGCCCGGATAGCTCAGTCGGTAGAGCGTTAGGCTTTTAACCTAACGGTTCAGGGTTCGAGTCCCTGTTCGGGCGACTCTGTTTTTGAAGAATCATCAATAATTTAAACTTCAGATCATTTAATTTCCAGTAAAATTATTGAAATTCTAATCCCAATTATTACGGGAGTTCATTTCGTTTCAGCCCGGATAGCTCTAACGGTTGAGCGTTAGGCTTTTAACCTAACGGTCCAGGGTTCGAGTCCCTGATCGGGCGACTCTGTTTTTAAAGAATCGTCAATAATTTAAACTTCAGATTATTTCACTTTCAATAAATTTATGTAAATTCTAATTCCAATTATTACGTGAGTTCACCTCGCTTGAGCCCGGATAGCTCAGTCGGTAGAGCGTTAGGCTTTTAACCTAACGGTCCAGGGTTCGAGTACCTGTTCGGGCGAATCTGTTTTTGAAGAATCATCAATAATTTAAACTTCAGATCATTTCACTTTCAATAAATTTATGTAAACTCTAATTCCAATTATTACGGGATTTAACTTCGTTTGAGACAGGATAGCTCAGTCGGTAGAGCGTTAGGCTTTTAACCTAACGGTCCAGGGTTCGAGTCCCTGTTCGGGCGACTCTGTTTTTGAAGAATCATCAATAATTTAAACTTCAGATCATTTAATTTCCAGTAAAATTATTGAAATTCTAATCCCAATTATTACGAGAGTTCATTTCGTTTCAGCCCGGATAGCTCTGTCGGTAGAGCGTTAGGCTTTTAACCTAACGGTCCAGGGTTCGAGTCCCTGTTCGGGCTACTCTGTTTTTGAAGAATCATCAATAATTTAAACTTCAGATCATTTAATTTCCAGTAAAATTATTGAAATTCTTATTCCAATTATTACGGGAGTTCACCTCGCTTGAGCCCGGATAGCTCAGTCGGTAGAGCGTTAGGCTTTTAACCTAACGGTCCAGGGTTCGAGTCCCTGTTCGGGCGACTCTGTTTTTGAAGAATCATTAATAATTTAAACTTCAGATCATTTAATTTCCAGTAAAATTATTGAAATTCTTATCCCAATTATTACGGGAGTTCACCTCGCTTGAGCCCGGATAGCTCAGTCGGTAGAGCGTTAGGCTTTTAACCTAACGGTCCAGGGTTCGAGTCCCTGTTCGGGCGACTCTGTTTTTGAAGAATCATTAATAATTTAAACTTCAGATCATTTAATTTCCAGTAAAATTATTGAAATTCTAATCCCAATTATTACGGGAGTTCATTTCGTTTCAGCTCGGATAGCTCAGTCGGTAGAGCGTTAGGCTTCAAACCACGGTCCAGGGTTCGACTCCTTGTTCGGGCGACTCTGTTTTTAAAGAATCATTAATAATTTAAACTTCAGATAATTTAATTTCCAGTAAAATTATTGAAATTCTTATCCCAATTATTACGTGAGTTCACCTCGCTTGAGCCCGGATAGCTCAGTCGGTAGAGCGTTAGGCTTTTAACCTAACGGTCCAGGGTTCGAGTCCCTGTTCGGGCCATTCTGTTTTTGAAGAATCATCAATAATTTAAACTTCAGATCATTTCACTTTCAATAAATTTATGTAAATTCTAATTCCAATTATTACGGGATTTAACTTCGTTTGAGACAGGATAGCTCAGTCGGTAGAGCGTAAGGCTATTAACCTAACGGTCCAGGGTTCGAGTCCCTGTTCGGGCGACTCTGTTTTTGAAGAATCATCAATAATTTAAACTTCAGATCTTTTAATTTCCAGTAAAATTATTGAAATTCTTATTTCAATTATTACGGAAGTTCACCTCGCTTGAGCCCGGATAGCTCAGTCGGTAGAGCGTTAGGCTTTTAACCTAACGGTCCAGGGTTCGAGTCCCTGTTCGGGCGACTCTGTTTTTGAAGAATCATCAATAATTTAAACTGCAGATCATTTCACTTTCAATAAATTTATGTAAATTCTAATTCCAATTATTACGGGATTTAACTTCGTTTGAGACAGGATAGCTCAGTCGGTAGAGCGTTAGGCTTTTAACCTAACGGTCCAGGGTTCTAGTCCCTGTTCGAGCGACTGTGTTTTTGAAGAATAATCAATAATTTAAACTGCAGATCATTTCACTTTCAATAAATTTATGTAAATTCTAATTCCAATTATTACGGGATTTAACTTCGTTTGAGACAGGATAGCTCAGTCGGTAGAGCGTTAGGCTTTTAACCTAACGGTCCAGGGTTCTAGTCCATGTTCGAGCGACTGTGGTTTTGAAGAATCATCAATAATTTAAACTTCAGATCATTTAATTTCCAGTAAAATTATTGAAATTCTAATCCCAATTATTACGGGAGTTCATTTCGTTTCAGCCCGGATAGCTCTGTCGGTAGAGCGTTAGGCTTTTAACCTAACGGTCCAGGGTTCGAGTCCCTGTTCGGGTGACTCTGTTTTTAAAGAATCGTCAATAATTTAAACTTCAGATCATTTCACTTTCAATAAATTTATGTAAATTCTAATTCCAATTATTACGTGAGTTCACCTCGCTTGAGCCCGGATAGCTCAGTCGGTAGAGCGTTAGGCTTTTAACCTAACGGTCCAGGGTTCGAGTACCTGTTCGGGCCATTCTGTTTTTGAAGAATCATCAATAATTTAAACTTCAGATCATTTCACTTTCAATAAATTTATGTAAACTCTAATTCCAATTATTACGGGATTTAACTTCGTTTGAGACAGGATAGCTCAGTCGGTAGAGCGTTAGGCTATTAACCTAACGGTCCAGGGTTCGAGTCCCTGTTCGGGCGACTCTGTTTTTGAAGAATCATTAATAATTTAAACTTCAGATCATTTAATTTCCAGTAAAATTATTGAAAATCTTATCCCAATTATTACGGGAGTTCACCTCGCTTGAGCCCGGATAGCTCAGTCGGTAGAGCGTTAGGCTTTTAACCTAACGGTCCAGGGTTCTAGTCCCTGTTCGAGCGACTGCGTTTTTGAAGAATCATCAATAATTTAAACTTCAGATCATTTAATTTCCAGTAAAATTATTATCCCAATTATTACGGGAGTTCATTTCGTTTCAGCCCGGATAGCTCTGTCGGTAGAGCGTTAGGCTTTTAACCTAACGGTCCAGGGTTCGAGTCCCTGTTCGGGCGACTCTGTTTTTAAAGAATCGTCAATAATTTAAACTTCAGATCATTTCACTTTCAATAAATTTATGTAAATTCTAATTCCAATTATTACGTGAGTTCACCTCGCTTGAGCCCGGATAGCTCAGTCGGTAGAGCGTTAGGCTTTTAACCTAACGGTCCAGGGTTCGAGTCCCTGTTCGGGCCATTCTGTTTTTGAAGAATCATCAATAATTTAAACTTCAGGTCATTTCACTTTCAATAAATTTATGTAAATTCTAGTTCCAATTATTACGGGATTTAACTTCGTTTGAGTCAGGATAGCTCAGTCGGTTGAGCGTTAGGCTTTTAACCTAACGGTCCAGGGTTCGAGTGCCTGTTCGGACGACACTGTTTTTGAAGAATCATCAATAATTTAAACTTCAGATCATTTAATTTCCAGTAAAATTATTGAAATTCTTATTCCAATTATTACGGGAGTTCACCTCGCTTGAGCCCGGATAGCTCAGTCGAAAGAGCGTTAGGCTTTTAACCTAACGGTCCAGGGTTCGAGTCCCTGTTCGGGCGACTCTGTTTTTGAAGAATCATCAATAATTTAAACTTCAGATCATTTAATTTCCAGTAAAATTATTGAAATTCTTATTCCAATTATTACGGGAGTTCACCTCGCTTGAGCCCGGATAGCTCAGTCGGTAGAGCGTTAGGCTTTTAACCTAACGGTTCAGGGTTCGAGTCCCTGTTCGGGCGACTCTGTTTTTGAAGAATCATCAATAATTTAAACTTCAGATCATTTAATTTCCAGTAAAATTATTGAAATTCTAATCCCAATTATTACGGGAGTTCATTTCGTTTCAGCCCGGATAGCTCTGTCGGTAGAGCGTTAGGCTTTTAACCTAACGGTCCAGGGTTCGAGTCCCTGATCGGGCGACTCTGTTTTTAAAGAATCGTCAATAATTTAAACTTCAGATTATTTCACTTTCAATAAATTTATGTAAATTCTAATTCCAATTATTACGTGAGTTCACCTCGCTTGAGCCCGGATAGCTCAGTCGGTAGAGCGTTAGGCTTTTAACCTAACGGTCCAGGGTTCGAGTACCTGTTCGGGCGAATCTGTTTTTGAAGAATCATCAATAATTTAAACTTCAGATCATTTCACTTTCAATAAATTTATGTAAACTCTAATTCCAATTATTACGGGATTTAACTTCGTTTGAGACAGGATAGCTCAGTCGGTAGAGCGTTAGGCTTTTAACCTAACGGTCCAGGGTTCGAGTCCCTGTTCGGGCGACTCTGTTTTTGAAGAATCATCAATAATTTAAACTTCAGATCATTTAATTTCCAGTAAAATTATTGAAATTCTAATCCCAATTATTACGAGAGTTCATTTCGTTTCAGCCCGGATAGCTCTGTCGGTAGAGCGTTAGGCTTTTAACCTAACGGTCCAGGGTTCGAGTCCCTGTTCGGGCTACTCTGTTTTTGAAGAATCATCAATAATTTAAACTTCAGATCATTTAATTTCCAGTAAAATTATTGAAATTCTTATTCCAATTATTACGGGAGTTCACCTCGCTTGAGCCCGGATAGCTCAGTCGGTAGAGCGTTAGGCTTTTAACCTAACGGTCCAGGGTTCAGGTCCCTGTTCGGGCGACTCTGTTTTTGAAGAATCATTAATAATTTAAACTTCAGATCATTTAATTTCCAGTAAAATTATTGAAATTCTTATCCCAATTATTACGGGAGTTCACCTCGCTTGAGCCCGGATAGCTCAGTCGGTAGAGCGTTAGGCTTTTAACCTAACGGTCCAGGGTTCGAGTCCCTGTTCGGGCTACTCTGTTTTTGAAGAATCACAATAATTTAAACTTCAGATCATTTAATTTCCAGTAAAATTATTGAAATTCTTATTCCAATTATTACGGGAGTTCACCTCGCTTGAGCCCGGATAGCTCAGTCGGTAGAGCGTTATTCTTTTAACCTAACGGTCCAGGGTTCGAGTCCCTGTTCGGGCGACTCTGTTTTTGAAGAATCATTAATAATTTAAACTTCAGATCATTTAATTTCCAGTAAAATTATTGAAATTCTAATCCCAATTATTACGGGAGTTCATTTCGTTTCAGCTCGGATAGCTCAGTCGGTAGAGCGTTAGGCTTCAAACCACGGTCGAGGGTTCTAGTCCCTGTTCGAGCGACTGTGTTTTTGAAGAATCATCAATAATTTAAACTTCAGATCATTTAATTTCCAGTAAAATTATTATCCCAATTATTACGGGAGTTCATTTCGTTTCAGCCCGGATAGCTCTGTCGGTAGAGCGTTAGGCTTTTAACCTAACGGTCCAGGGTTCGAGTCGCTGTTCGGGCGACTCTGTTTTTAAAGAATCGTCAATAATTTAAACTTCAGATCATTTCACTTTCAATAAATTTATGTAAATTCTAATTCCAATTATTACGTGAGTTCACCTCGCTTGAGCCCGGATAGCTCAGTCGGTAGAGCGTTAGGCTTTTAACCTAACGATCCAGGGTTCGAGTCCCTGTTCGGGCCATTCTGTTTTTGAAGAATCATCAATAATTTAAACTTCAGATCATTTCACTTTCAATAAATTTATGTAAATTCTAATTCCAATTATTACGGGATTTAACTTCGTTTGAGACAGGATAGCTCAGTCGGTTGAGCGTTAGGCTTTTAACCTAACGGTCCAGGGTTCGAGTCCCTGTTCGGACGACTCTGTTTTTGAAGAATCATCAATAATTTAAACTTCAGATCATTTAATTTCCAGTAAAATTATTGAAATTCTTATTCCAATTATTACGGGAGTTCACCTCGCTTGAGCCCGGATAGCTCAGTCGGTAGAGCGTTAGGCTTTTAACCTAACGGTCCAGGGTTCGAGTCCCTGTTCGGGCGACTCTGTTTTTGAAGAATCATCAATAATTTAAACTTCAGATCATTTAATTTCCAGTAAAATTATTGAAATTCTTATTCCAACTATTACGGGAGTTCACCTCGCTTGAGCCCGGATAGGTCAGTCGGTAGAGCGTTAGGCTTTTAACCTAACGGTCCAGGGTTCGAGTCCCTGTTCGGGCGACTGTGTTTTTGAAGAATCATCAATAATTTAAACTTCAGATCATTTAATTTCCAGTAAAATTATTGAAATTCTAATCCCAATTATTACGGGAGTTCATTTCGTTTCAGCTCGGATAGCTCAGTCGGTAGAGCGTTAGGCTTCAAACCACGGTCCAGGGTTCGACTCCTTGTTCGGGCGACTCTGTTTTTAAAGAATCATCAATAATTTAAACTTCAGATCATTTAATTTCCAGTAAAATTATTGAAATTCTTATCCCAATTATTACGGGAGTTCAACTCGCTTGAGCCCGGATAGCTCAGTCGGTAGAGCGTTAGGCTTTTAACCTAACGGTCCAGGGTTCTAGTCCCTGTTCGAGCGACTGTGTTTTTGAAGAATCATCAATAATTTAAACTTCAGATCATTTAATTTCCAGTAAAATTATTGAAATTCTAATCCCAATTATTACGGGAGTTCATTTCGTTTCAGCCCGGATAGCTCTGTCGGTAGAGCGTTAGGCTTTTAACCTAACGGTCCAGGGTTCGAGTCCCTGATCGGGCGACTCTGTTTTTAAAGAATCGTCAATAATTTAAACTTCAGATCATTTCACTTTCAATAAATTTATGTAAATTCTAATTCCAATTATTACGTGAGTTCACCTCGCTTGAGCCCGGATAGCTCAGTCGGTAGAGCGTTAGGCTTTTAACCTAACGGTCCAGGGTTCGAGTACCTGTTCGGGCGATTCTGTTTTTGAAGAATCATCAATAATTTAAACTTCAGATCATTTCACTTTCAATAAATTTATGTAAACTCTAATTCCAATTATTACGGGATTTAACTTCGTTTGAGACAGGATAGCTCAGTCGGTAGAGCGTTAGGCTTTTAACCTAACGGTCCAGGGTTCGAGTCCCTGTTCGGGCGACTCTGTTTTTGAAGAATAATCAATAATTTAAACTTCAGATCATTTAATTTCCAGTAAAATTATTGAAATTCTAATCCCAATTATTACGAGAGTTCATTTCGTTTCAGCCCGGATAGCTCTGTCGGTAGAGCGTTAGGCTTTTAACCTAACGGTCCAGGGTTCGAGTCCCTGTTCGGGCTACTCTGTTTTTGAAGAATCATCAATAATTTAAACTTCAGATCATTTAATTTCCAGTAAAATTATTGAAATTCTTATTCCAATTATTACGGGAGTTCACCTCGCTTGAGCCCGGATAGCTCAGTCGGTAGAGCGTTAGGCTTTTAACCTAACGGTCCAGGGTTCGAGTCCCTGTTCGGGCGACTCTGTTTTTGAAGAATCATTAATAATTTAAACTTCAGATCATTTAATTTCCAGTAAAATTATTGAAATTCTTATCCCAATTATTACGGGAGTTCACCTCGCTTGAGCCCGGATAGCTCAGTCGGTAGAGCGTTAGGCTTTTAACCTAACGGTCCAGGGTTCGAGTCCCTGTTCGGGCTACTCTGTTTTTGAAGAATCATCAATAATTTAAACTTCAGATCATTTAATTTCCAGTAAAATTATTGAAATTCTTATTCCAATTATTACGGGAGTTCACCTCGCTTGAGCCCGGATAGCTCAGTCGGTAGAGCGTTAGGCTTTTAACCTAACGGTCCAGGGTTCGAGTCCCTGTTCGGGCGACTCTGTTTTTGAAGAATCATTAATAATTTAAACTTCAGATCATTTAATTTCCAGTAAAATTATTGAAATTCTAATCCCAATTATTACGGGAGTTCATTTCGTTTCAGCTCGGATAGCTCAGTCGGTAGAGCGTTAGGCTTCAAACCACGGTCCAGGGTTCTAGTCCCTGTTCGAGCGACTGTGTTTTTGAAGAATCATCAATAATTTAAACTTCAGATCATTTAATTTCCAGTAAAATTATTATCCCAATTATTACGGGAGTTCATTTCGTTTCAGCCCGGATAGCTCTGTCGGTAGAGCGTTAGGCTTTTAACCTAACGGTCCAGGGTTCGAGTCGCTGTTCGGGCGACTCTGTTTTTAAAGAATCGTCAATAATTTAAACTTCAGATCATTTCACTTTCAATAAATTTATGTAAATTCTAATTCCAATTATTACGTGAGTTCACTTCGCTTGAGCCCGGATAGCTCAGTCGGTAGAGCGTTAGGCTTTTAACCTAACGGTCCAGGGTTCGAGTCCCTGTTCGGGCCATTCTGTTTTTGAAGAATCATCAATAATTTAAACTTCAGATCATTTCACTTTCAATAAATTTATGTAAATTCTAATTCCAATTATTACGGGATTTAACTTCGTTTGAGACAGGATAGCTCAGTCGGTTGAGCGTTAGGCTTTTAACCTAACGGTCCAGGGTTCGAGTCCCTGTTCGGACGACTCTGTTTTTGAAGAATCATCAATAATTTAAACTTCAGATCATTTAATTTCCAGTAAAATTATTGAAATTCTTATTCCAATTATTACGGGAGTTCACTTCGCTTGAGCCCGGATAGCTCAGTCGGTAGAGCGTTAGGCTTTTAACCTAACGGTCCAGGGTTCGAGTCCCTGTTCGGGCGACTCTGTTTCTGAAGAATCATCAATAATTTAAACTTCAGATCATTTAATTTCCAGTAAAATTATTGAAATTCTTATTCCAACTATTACGGGAGTTCACCTCGCTTGAGCCCGGATAGGTCAGTCGGTAGAGCGTTAGGCTTTTAACCTAACGGTCCAGGGTTCGAGTCCCTGTTCGGGCGACTGTGTTTTTGAAGAATCATCAATAATTTAAACTTCAGATCATTTAATTTCCAGTAAAATTATTGAAATTCTAATCCCAATTATTACGGGAGTTCATTTCGTTTCAGCTCGGATAGCTCAGTCGGTAGAGCGTTAGGCTTCAAACCACGGTCCAGGGTTCGACTCCTTGTTCGGGCGACTCTGTTTTTAAAGAATCGTCAATAATTTAAACTTCAGATCATTTCACTTTCAATAAATTTATGTAAATTCTAATTCCAATTATTACGTGAGTTCACCTCGCTTGAGCCCGGATAGCTCAGTCGGTAGAGCGTTAGGCTTTTAACCTAACGGTCCAGGGTTCGAGTCCCTGTTCGGGCCATTCTGTTTTTGAAGAATCATCAATAATTTAAACTTCAGATCATTTCACTTTCAATAAATTTATGTAAATTCTAATTCCAATTATTACGGGATTTAACTTCGTTTGAGACAGGATAGCTCAGTCGGTTGAGCGTTAGGCTTTTAACCTAACGGTCCAGGGTTCGAGTCCCTGTTCGGACGACTCTGTTTTTGAAGAATCATCAATAATTTAAACTTCAGATCATTTAATTTCCAGTAAAATTATTGAAATTCTAATCCCAATTATTACGAGAGTTCATTTCGTTTCAGCCCGGATAGCTCAGTCGGTAGAGCGTTAGGCTTTTAACCTAACGGTCTAGGGTTCGAGTCCCTGTTCGGGCGACTCTGTTTTTGAAGAATCATTAATAATTTAAACTTCAGATCATTTAATTTCCAGTAAAATTATTGAAATTCTAATCCCAATTATTACGGGAGTTCATTTCGTTTCAGCTCGGATAGCTCAGTCGGTAGAGCGTTAGGCTTCAAACCACGGTCCAGGGTTCTAGTCCCTGTTCGAGCGACTGTGTTTTTGAAGAATCATCAATAATTTAAACTTCAGATCATTTAATTTCCAGTAAAATTATTATCCCAATTATTACGGGAGTTCATTTCGTTTCAGCCCGGATAGCTCTGTCGGTAGAGCGTTAGGCTTTTAACCTAACGGTCCAGGGTTCGAGTCGCTGTTCGGGCGACTCTGTTTTTAAAGAATCGTCAATAATTTAAACTTCAGATCATTTCACTTTCAATAAATTTATGTAAATTCTAATTCCAATTATTACGTGAGTTCACCTCGCTTGAGCCCGGATAGCTCAGTCGGTAGAGCGTTAGGCTTTTAACCTAACGGTCCAGGGTTCGAGTCCCTGTTCGGGCCATTCTGTTTTTGAAGAATCATCAATAATTTAAACTTCAGATCATTTCACTTTCAATAAATTTATGTAAATTCTAATTCCAATTATTACGGGATTTAACTTCGTTTGAGACAGGATAGCTCAGTCGGTTGAGCGTTAGGCTTTTAACCTAACGGTCCAGGGTTCGAGTCCCTGTTCGGACGACTCTGTTTTTGAAGAATCATCAATAATTTAAACTTCAGATCATTTAATTTCCAGTAAAATTATTGAAATTCTTATTCCAATTATTACGGGAGTTCACTTCGCTTGAGCCCGGATAGCTCAGTCGGTAGAGCGTTAGGCTTTTAACCTAACGGTCCAGGGTTCGAGTCCCTGTTCGGGCGACTCTGTTTCTGAAGAATCATCAATAATTTAAACTTCAGATCATTTAATTTCCAGTAAAATTATTGAAATTCTTATTCCAACTATTACGGGAGTTCACCTCGCTTGAGCCCGGATAGGTCAGTCGGTAGAGCGTTAGGCTTTTAACCTAACGGTCCAGGGTTCGAGTCCCTGTTCGGGCGACTGTGTTTTTGAAGAATCATCAATAATTTAAACTTCAGATCATTTAATTTCCAGTAAAATTATTGAAATTCTAATCCCAATTATTACGGGAGTTCATTTCGTTTCAGCTCGGATAGCTCAGTCGGTAGAGCGTTAGGCTTCAAACCACGGTCCAGGGTTCGACTCCTTGTTCGGGCGACTCTGTTTTTAAAGAATCGTCAATAATTTAAACTTCAGATCATTTCACTTTCAATAAATTTATGTAAATTCTAATTCCAATTATTACGTGAGTTCACCTCGCTTGAGCCCGGATAGCTCAGTCGGTAGAGCGTTAGGCTTTTAACCTAACGGTCCAGGGTTCGAGTCCCTGTTCGGGCCATTCTGTTTTTGAAGAATCATCAATAATTTAAACTTCAGATCATTTCACTTTCAATAAATTTATGTAAATTCTAATTCCAATTATTACGGGATTTAACTTCGTTTGAGACAGGATAGCTCAGTCGGTTGAGCGTTAGGCTTTTAACCTAACGGTCCAGGGTTCGAGTCCCTGTTCGGACGACTCTGTTTTTGAAGAATCATCAATAATTTAAACTTCAGATCATTTAATTTCCAGTAAAATTATTGAAATTCTTATTCCAATTATTACGGGAGTTCACTTCGCTTGAGCCCGGATAGCTCAGTCGGTAGAGCGTTAGGCTTTTAACCTAACGGTCCAGGGTTCGAGTCCCTGTTCGGGCGACTCTGTTTCTGAAGAATCATCAATAATTTAAACTTCAGATCATTTAATTTCCAGTAAAATTATTGAAATTCTTATTCCAACTATTACGGGAGTTCACCTCGCTTGAGCCCGGATAGGTCAGTCGGTAGAGCGTTAGGCTTTTAACCTAACGGTCCAGGGTTCGAGTCCCTGTTCGGGCGACTGTGTTTTTGAAGAATCATCAATAATTTAAACTTCAGATCATTTAATTTCCAGTAAAATTATTGAAATTCTAATCCCAATTATTACGGGAGTTCATTTCGTTTCAGCTCGGATAGCTCAGTCGGTAGAGCGTTAGGCTTCAAACCACGGTCCAGGGTTCGACTCCTTGTTCGGGCGACTCTGTTTTTAAAGAATCATCAATAATTTAAACTTCAGATCATTTAATTTCCAGTAAAATTATTGAAATTCTTATCCCAATTATTACGGGAGTTCAACTCGCTTGAGCCCGGATAGCTCAGTCGGTAGAGCGTTAGGCTTTTAACCTAACGGTCCAGGGTTCGAGTCCCTGATCGGGCGACTCTGTTTTTAAAGAATCGTCAATAATTTAAACTTCAGATCATTTCACTTTCAATAAATTTATGTAAATTCTAATTCCAATTATTACGTGAGTTCACCTCGCTTGAGCCCGGATAGCTCAGTCGGTAGAGCGTTAGGCTTTTAACCTAACGGTCCAGGGTTCGAGTACCTGTTCGGGCGATTCTGTTTTTGAAGAATCATCAATAATTTAAACTTCAGATCATTTCACTTTCAATAAATTTATGTAAACTCTAATTCCAATTATTACGGGATTTAACTTCGTTTGAGACAGGATAGCTCAGTCGGTAGAGCGTTAGGCTTTTAACCTAACGGTCCAGGGTTCGAGTCCCTGTTCGGGCGACTCTGTTTTTGAAGAATAATCAATAATTTAAACTTCAGATCATTTAATTTCCAGTAAAATTATTGAAATTCTTATTCCAATTATTACGGGAGTTCACCTCGCTTGAGCCCGGATAGCTCTGTCGGTAGAGCGTTAGGCTTTTAACCTAACGGTCCAGGGTTCGAGTCCCTTTTAGGGCGACTGTGTTTTTGAAGAATCATCAATAATTTAAACTTCAGATCATTTAATTTCCAGTAAAATTATTGAAATTCTAATCCCAATTATTACGGGAGTACATTTCGTTTCAGCTCGGATAGCTCAGTCGGTAGAGCGTTAGGCTTCAAACCACGGTCCAGGGTTCGACTCCTTGTTCGGGCGACTCTGTTTTTAAAGAATCATTAATAATTTAAACTTCAGATAATTTAATTTCCAGTAAAATTATTGAAATTCTTATCCCAATTATTACGGGAGTTCATCTCGCTTGAGCCCGGATAGCTCAGTCGGTAGAGCGTTAGGCTTTTAACCTAACGGTCCAGGGTTCTAGTCCCTGTTCGAGCGACTGTGTTTTTGAAGAATCAACAATAATTTAAACTTCAGATCATTTAATTTCCAGTAAAATTATTATCCCAATTATTACGGGAGTTCATTTCGTTTCAGCGCGGATAGCTCTGTCGGTAGAGCGTTAGGCTTTTAACGTAACGGTCCAGGGTTCGAGTCCCTGTTCGGGCCATTCTGTTTTTGAAGAATCATCAATAATTTAAACTTCAGATCATTTCACTTTCAATAAATTTATGTAAATTCTAATTCCAATTATTACGGGATTTAACTTCGTTTGAGACAGGATAGCTCAGTCGGTTGAGCGTTAGGCTTTTAACCTAACGGTCCAGGGTTCGAGTCCCTGTTCGGACGACTCTGTTTTTGAAGAATCATCAATAATTTAAACTTAAGATCATTTAATTTCCAGTAAAATTATTGAAATTCTTATTCCAATTATTACGGGAGTTCACCTCGCTTGAGCCCGGATAGCTCAGTCGGTAGAGCGTTAGGCTTTTAACCTAACGGTCCAGGGTTCGAGTCCCTGTTCGGGCGACTCTGTTTTTGAAGAATCATCAATAATTTAAACTTCAGATCATTTAATTTCCAGTAAAATTATTGAAATTCTTATTCCAATTATTACGGGAGTTCACCTCGCTTGAGCCCGGATAGCTCAGTCGGTAGAGCGTTAGGCTTTTAACCTAACGGTCCAGGGTTCGAGTCCCTGTTCGGGCGACTGTGTTTTTGAAGAATCATCAATAATTTAAACTTCAGATCATTTAATTTCCAGTAAAATTATTGAAATTCTAATCCCAATTATTACGGGAGTTCATTTCGTTTCAGCTCGGATAGCTCAGTCGGTAGAGCGTTAGGCTTCAAACCACGGTCCAGGGTTCGACTCCTTGTTCGGGCGACTCTGTTTTTAAAGAATCATCAATAATTTAAACTTCAGATCATTTAATTTCCAGTAAAATTATTGAAATTCTTATCCCAATTATTACGGGAGTTCAACTCGCTTGAGCCCGGATAGCTCAGTCGGTAGAGCGTTAGGCTTTTAACCTAACGGTCCAGGGTTCTAGTCCCTGTTCGAGCGACTGTGTTTTTGAAGAATCATCAATAATTTAAACTTCAGATCATTTAATTTCCAGTAAAATTATTGAAATTCTAATCTTAATTATTACGGGAGTTCATTTCGATTCAGCCCGGATAGCTCTGTCGGTAGAGCGTTAGGCTTTTAACCTAACGGTCCAGGGTTCGAGTCCCTGATCGGGCGACTCTGTTTTTAAAGAATCGTCAATAATTTAAACTTCAGATCATTTCACTTTCAATAAATTTATGTAAATTCTAATTCCAATTATTACGTGAGTTCACCTCGCTTGAGCCCGGATAGCTCAGTCGGTAGAGCGTTAGGCTTTTAACCTAACGGTCCAGGGTTCGAGTACCTGTTCGGGCGATTCTGTTTTTGAAGAATCATCAATAATTTAAACTTCAGATCATTTCACTTTCAATAAATTTATGTAAACTCTAATTCCAATTATTACGGGATTTAACTTCGTTTGAGACAGGATAGCTCAGTCGGAAGAGCGTTAGGCTTTTAACCTAACGGTCCAGGGTTCGAGTCTCTGTTCGGGCGACTCTGTTTTTGAAGAATAATCAATAATTTAAACTTCAGATCATTTAATTTCCAGTAAAATTATTGAAATTCTTATTCCAATTATTACGGGAGTTCACCTCGCTTGAGCCCGGATAGCTCAGTCGGTAGAGCGTTAGGCTTTTAACCTAACGGTCCAGGGTTCGAGTCCCTGTTCGGGCGACTGTGTTTTTGAAGAATCATCAATAATTTAAACTTCAGATCATTTCACTTTCAATAAATTTATGTAAACTCTAATTCCAATTATTACGGGATTTAACTTCGTTTGAGACAGGATAGCTCAGTCGGTAGAGCGTTAGGCTTTTAACCTAACGGTCCAGGGTTCGTGTCCCTGTTCGGGCGACTCTGTTTTTGAAGAATAATCAATAATTTAAAATTCAGATCATTTAATATCCAGTAAAATTATTGAAATTCTTATTCCAATTATTACGGGAGTTCACCTCGCTTGAGCCCGGATAGCTCAGTCGGTAGAGCGTTAGGCTTTTAACCTAACGGTCCAGGGTTCGAGTCCCTGTTAGGGCGACTGTGTTTTTGAAGAATCATCAATAATTTAAACTTCAGACCATTTAATTTCCAGTAAAATTATTGAAATTCTAATCCCAATTATTACGGGAGTTCATTTCGTTTCAGCTCGGATAGCTCAGTCGGTAGAGCGTTAGGCTTCAAACCACGGTCCAAGGTTCGACTCCTTGTTCGGGCGACTCTGTTTTTAAAGAATCATCAATAATTTAAACTTCAGATCATTTAATTTCCAGTAAAATTATTGAAATTCTTATCCCAATTATTACGGGAGTTCAACTCGCTTGAGCCCGGATAGCTCAGTCGGTAGAGCGTTAGGCTTTTAACCTAACGGTAAAGGGTTCTAGTCCCTGTTCGAGCGACTGTGTTTTTGAAGAATCATCAATAATTTAAACTTCAGATCATTTAATTTCCAGTAAAATTATTATCCCAATTATTACGGGAGTTCATTTCGTTTCAGCGCGGATAGCTCTGTCGGTAGAGCGTTAGGCTTTTAACCTAACGGTCCAGGGTTCGAGTCCCTGTTCGGGCCATTCTGTTTTTGAAGAATCATCAATAATTTAAACTTCAGATCATTTCACTTTCAATAAATTTATGTAAATTCTAATTCCAATTATTACGTGAGTTCACCTCGCTTGAGCCCGGATAGCTCAGTCGGTAGAGCGTTAGGCTTTTAACCTAACGGTCCAGGGTTCGAGTACCTGTTCGGGCGATTCTGTTTTTGAAGAATCATCAATAATTTAAACTTCAGATCATTTCACTTTCAATAAATTTATGTAAACTCTAATTCCAATTATTACGGGATTTAACTTCGTTTGAGACAGGATAGCTCAGTCGGTAGAGCGTTAGGCTTTTAACCTAACGGTCCAGGGTTCGAGTCCCTGTTCGGGCGACTCTGTTTTTGAAGAATAATCAATAATTTAAACTTCAGATCATTTAATTTCCAGTAAAATTATTGAAATTCTTATTCCAATTATTACGGGAGTTCACCTCGCTTGAGCCCGGATAGCTCTGTCGGTAGAGCGTTAGGCTTTTAACCTAACGGTCCAGGGTTCGAGTCCCTGTTAGGGCGACTGTGTTTTTGAAGAATCATCAATAATTTAAACTTCAGACCATTTAATTTCCAGTAAAATTATTGAAATTCTAATCCCAATTATTACGGGAGTTCATTTCGTTCCAGCTCGGATAGCTCAGTCGGTAGAGCGTTAGGCTTCAAACCACGGTCCAAGGTTCGACTCCTTGTTCGGGCGACTCTGTTTTTAAAGAATCATCAATAATTTAAACTTCAGATCATTTAATTTCCAGTAAAATTATTGAAATTCTTATCCCAATTATTACGGGAGTTCAACTCGCTTGAGCCCGGATAGCTCAGTCGGTAGAGCGTTAGGCTTTTAACCTAACGGTCCAGGGTTCTAGTCCCTGTTCGAGCGACTGTGTTTTTGAAGAATCATCAATAATTTAAACTTCAGATCATTTAATTTCCAGTAAAATTATTGAAATTCTAATCCCAATTATTACGGGAGTTCATTTCGTTTCAGCCCGGATAGCTCTGTCGGTAGAGCGCTAGGCTTTTAACCTAACGGTCCAGGGTTCGAGTCCCTGATCGGGCGACTCTGTTTTTAAACAATCGTCAATAATTTAAACTTCAGATCATTTCACTTTCAATAAATTTATGTAAATTCTAATTCCAATTATTACGTGAGTTCACCTCGCTTGAGCCCGGATAGCTCAGTCGGTAGAGCGTTAGGCTTTTAACCTAACGGTCCAGGGTTCGAGTACCTGTTCGGGCGATTCTGTTTTTGAAGAATCATCAATAATTTAAACTTCAGATCATTTCACTTTCAATAAATTTATGTAAACTCTAATTCCAATTATTACGGGATTTAACTTCGTTTGAGACAGGATAGCTCAGTCGGTAGAGCGTTAGGCTTTTAACCTAACGGTCCAGGGTTCGAGTCCCTTTTAGGGCGACTGTGTTTTTGAAGAATCATCAATAATTTAAACTTCAGATCATTTAATTTCCAGTAAAATTATTGAAATTCTAATCCCAATTATTACGGGAGTTCATTTCGTTTCAGCTCGGATAGCTCAGTCGGTAGAGCGTTAGGCTTCAAACCACGGTCCAGGGTTCGACTCCTTGTTCGGGCGACTCTGTTTTTAAAGAATCATTAATAATTTAAACTTCAGATAATTTAATTTCCAGTAAAATTATTGAAATTCTTATCCCAATTATTACGGGAGTTCACCTCGCTTGAGCCCGGATAGCTCAGTCGGTAGAGCGTTAGGCTTTTAACCTAACGGTCCAGGGTTCTAGTCCCTGTTCGAGCGACTGTGTTTTTGAAGAATCATCAATAATTTAAACTTCAGATCATTTCACTTTCAATAAATTTATGTAAATTCTAATTCCAATTATTACGTGAGTTCACCTCGCTTGAGCCCGGATAGCTCAGTCGGTAGAGCGTTAGGCTCTTAACCTAACGGTCCAGGGTTCGAGTCCCTGTTCGGGCCATTCTGTTTTTGAAGAATCATCAATAATTTAAACTTCAGATCATTTCACTTTCAATAAATTTATGTAAATTCTAATTCCAATTATTACGGGATTTAACTTCGTTTGAGACAGGATAGCTCAGTCGGTAGAGCGTTAGGATTTTAACCTAACGGTCCAGGGTTCGAGTCCCTGTTCGGGCGACTCTGTTTTTGAAGAATCATCAATAATTTAAACTTCAGATCATTTAATTTCCAGTAAAATTATTGAAATTCTAATCCCAATTATTACGGGAGTTCATTTCGTTTCAGCCCGGATAGCTCAGTCGGTAGAGCGTTAGGCTTTTAACCTAACGGTCCAGGGTTCGAGTCCCTGTTCGGGCAACTCTGTTTTTAAAGAATCGTCAATAATTTAAACTTCAGATCATTTCACTTTCAATAAATTTATGTAAATTCTAATTCCAATTATTACGTGAGTTCACCTCGCTTGAGCCCGGATAGCTCAGTCGGTAGAGCGTTAGGCTTTTAACCTAACGGTCCAGGGTTCGAGTCCCTGTTCGGGCCATTCTGTTTTTGAAGAATCATCAATAATTTAAACTTCAGATCATTTCACTTTCAATAAATTTATGTAAATTCTAATTCCAATTATTACGGGATTTAACTTCGTTTGAGACAGGATAGCTCAGTCGGTAGAGCGTTAGGCTATTAACCTAACGGTCCAGGGTTCGAGTCCCTGTTCGGGCGACTCTGTTTTTGAAGAATCATTAATAATTTAAACTTCAGATCATTTAATTTCCAGTAAAATTATTGAAATTCTAATCCCAATTATTACGGGAGTTCATTTCGTTTCAGCCCGGATAGCTCTGTCGGTAGAGCGTTAGGCTTTTAACCTAACGGTCCAGGGTTCGAGTCCCTGTTCGAGCGACTGTGTTTTTGAAGAATCATCAATAATTTAAACTTCAGATCATTTCACTTTCAATAAATTTATGTAAATTCTAATTCCAATTATTACGTGAGTTCACCTCGCTTGAGCCCGGATAGCTCAGTCGGTAGAGCGTTAGGCTTTTAACCTAACGGTCCAGGGTTCGAGTACCTGTTCGGGCGATTCTGTTTTTGAAGAATCATCAATAATTTAAACTTCAGATCATTTCACTTTCAATAAATTTATGTAAACTCTAATTCCAATTATTACGGGATTTTACTTCGTTTGAGACAGGATAGCTCAGTCGGTAGAGCGTTAGGCTTTTAACCTAACGGTCCAGGGTTCGAGTCCCTGTTCGGGCGACTCTGTTTTTGAAGAATAATCAATAATTTAAACTTCAGATCATTTAATTTCCAGTAAAATTATTGAAATTCTTATTCCAATTATTACGGGAGTTCACCTCGCTTGAGCCCGGATAGCTCTGTCGGTAGAGCGTTAGGCTTTTAACCTAACGGTCCAGGGTTCGAGTCCCTTTTAGGGCGACTGTGTTTTTGAAGAATCATCAATAATTTAAACTTCAGATCATTTAATTTCCAGTAAAATTATTGAAATTCTAATCCCAATTATTACGGGAGTTCATTTCGTTTCAGCTCGGATAGCTCAGTCGGTAGAGCGTTAGGCTTCAAACCACGGTCCAGGGTTCGACTCCTTGTTCGGGCGACTCTGTTTTTAAAGAATCATTAATAATTTAAACTTCAGATAATTTAATTTCCAGTAAAATTATTGAAATTCTTATCCCAATTATTACGGGAGTTCACCTCGCGGAGCCCGGATAGCTCAGTCGGTAGAGCGTTAGGCTTTTAACCTAACGGTCCAGGGTTCTAGTCCCTGTTCGAGCGACTGTGTTTTTGAAGAATCATCAATAATTTAAACTTCAGATCATTTCACTTTCAATAAATTTATGTAAATTCTAATTCCAATTATTACGTGAGTTCACCTCGCTTGAGCCCGGATAGCTCAGTCGGTAGAGCGTTAGGCTTTTAACCTAACGGTCCAGGGTTCGAGTCCCTGTTCGGGCCATTCTGTTTTTGAAGAATCATCAATAATTTAAACTTCAGATCATTTCACTTTCAATAAATTTATGTAAATTCTAATTCCAATTATTACGGGATTTAACTTCGTTTGAGACAGGATAGCTCAGTCGGTAGAGCGTTAGGATTTTAACCTAACGGTCCAGGGTTCGAGTCCCTGTTCGGGCGACTCTGTTTTTGAAGAATCATCAATAATTTAAACTTCAGATCATTTAATTTCCAGTAAAATTATTGAAATTCTAATCCCAATTATTACGGGAGTTCATTTCGTTTCAGCCCGGATAGCTCAGTCGGTAGAGCGTTAGGCTTTTAACCTAACGGTCCAGGGTTCGAGTCCCTGTTCGGGCAACTCTGTTTTTAAAGAATCGTCAATAATTTAAACTTCAGATCATTTCACTTTCAATAAATTTATGTAAATTCTAATTCCAATTATTACGTGAGTTCACCTCGCTTGAGCCCGGATAGCTCAGTCGGTAGAGCGTTAGGCTTTTAACCTAACGGTCCAGGGTTCGAGTCCCTGTTCGGGCCATTCTGTTTTTGAAGAATCATCAATAATTTAAACTTCAGATCATTTCACTTTCAATAAATTTATGTAAATTCTAATTCCAATTATTACGGGATTTAACTTCGTTTGAGACAGGATAGCTCAGTCGGTAGAGCGTTAGGCTATTAACCTAACGGTCCAGGGTTCGAGTCCCTGTTCGGGCGACTCTGTTTTTGAAGAATCATTAATAATTTAAACTTCAGATCATTTAATTTCCAGTAAAATTATTGAAATTCTTATCCCAATTATTACGGGAGTTCACCTCGCTTGAGCCCGGATAGCTCAGTCGGTAGAGCGTTAGGCTTTTAACCTAACGGTCCAGGGTTCTAGTCCCTGTTCGAGCGACTGTGTTTTTGAAGAATCATCAATAATTTAAACTTCAGATCATTTAATTTCCAGTAAAATTATTATCCCAATTATTACGGGAGTTCATTTCGTTTCAGCGCGGATAGCTCTGTCGGTAGAGCGTTAGGCTTTTAACCTAACGGTCCAGGGTTCGAGTCCCTTTTAGGGCGACTGTGTTTTTGAAGAATCATCAATAATTTAAACTTCAGATCATTTAATTTCCAGTAAAATTATTGAAATTCTAATCCCAATTATTACGGGAGTTCATTTCGTTTCAGCTCGGATAGCTCAGTCGGTAGAGCGTTAGGCTTCAAACCACGGTCCAGGGTTCGACTCCTTGTTCGGGCGACTCTGTTTTTAAAGAATCATTAATAATTTAAACTTCAGATAATTTAATTTCCAGTAAAATTATTGAAATTCTTATCCCAATTATTACGGGAGTTCACCTCACTTGAGCCCGGATAGCTCAGTCGGTAGAGCGTTAGGCTTTTAACCTAACGGTCCAGGGTTCTAGTCCCTGTTCGAGCGACTGTGTTTTTGAAGAATCATCAATAATTTAAACTTCAGATCATTTCACTTTCAATAAATTTATGTAAATTCTAATTCCAATTATTACGTGAGTTCACCTCGCTTGAGCCCGGATAGCTCAGTCGGTAGAGCGTTAGGCTTTTAACCTAACGGTCCAGGGTTCGAGTCCCTGTTCGGGCCATTCTGTTTTTGAAGAATCATCAATAATTTAAACTTCAGATCATTTCACTTTCAATAAATTTATGTAAATTCTAATTCCAATTATTACGGGATTTAACTTCGTTTGAGACAGGATAGCTCAGTCGGTAGAGCGTTAGGATTTTAACCTAACGGTCCAGGGTTCGAGTCCCTGTTCGGGCGACTCTGTTTTTGAAGAATCATCAATAATTTAAACTTCAGATCATTTAATTTCCAGTAAAATTATTGAAATTCTAATCCCAATTATTACGGGAGTTCATTTCGTTTCAGCCCGGATAGCTCAGTCGGTAGAGCGTTAGGCTTTTAACCTAACGGTCCAGGGTTCGAGTCCCTGTTCGGGCAACTCTGTTTTTAAAGAATCGTCAATAATTTAAACTTCAGATCATTTCACTTTCAATAAATTTATGTAAATTCTAATTCCAATTATTACGTGAGTTCACCTCGCTTGAGCCCGGATAGCTCAGTCGGTAGAGCGTTAGGCTTTTAACCTAACGGTCCAGGGTTCGAGTCCCTGTTCGGGCCATTCTGTTTTTGAAGAATCATCAATAATTTAAACTTCAGATCATTTCACTTTCAATAAATTTATGTAAATTCTAATTCCAATTATTACGGGATTTAACTTCGTTTGAGACAGGATAGCTCAGTCGGTAGAGCGTTAGGCTATTAACCTAACGGTCCAGGGTTCGAGTCCCTGTTCGGGCGACTCTGTTTTTGAAGAATCATTAATAATTTAAACTTCAGATCATTTAATTTCCAGTAAAATTATTGAAATTCTAATCCCAATTATTACGGGAGTTCATTTCGTTTCAGCCCGGATAGCTCTGTCGGTAGAGCGTTAGGCTTTTAACCTAACGGTCCAGGGTTCGAGTCCCTGTTCGAGCGACTGTGTTTTTGAAGAATCATCAATAATTTAAACTTCAGATCATTTCACTTTCAATAAATTTATGTAAATTCTAATTCCAATTATTACGTGAGTTCACCTCGCTTGAGCCCGGATAGATCAGTCGGTAGAGCGTTAGGCTTTTAACCTAACGGTCCAGGGTTCGAGTACCTGTTCGGGCGATTCTGTTTTTGAAGAATCATCAATAATTTAAACTTCAGATCATTTCACTTTCAATAAATTTATGTAAACTCTAATTCCAATTATTACGGGATTTTACTTCGTTTGAGACAGGATAGCTCAGTCGGTAGAGCGTTAGGCTTTTAACCTAACGGTCCAGGGTTCGAGTCCCTGTTCGGGCGACTCTGTTTTTGAAGAATAATCAATAATTTAAACTTCAGATCATTTAATTTCCAGTAAAATTATTGAAATTCTTATTCCAATTATTACGGGAGTTCACCTCGCTTGAGCCCGGATAGCTCTGTCGGTAGAGCGTTAGGCTTTTAACCTAACGGTCCAGGGTTCGAGTCCCTTTTAGGGCGACTGTGTTTTTGAAGAATCATCAATAATTTAAACTTCAGATCATTTAATTTCCAGTAAAATTATTGAAATTCTAATCCCAATTATTACGGGAGTTCATTTCGTTTCAGCTCGGATAGCTCAGTCGGTAGAGCGTTAGGCTTCAAACCACGGTCCAGGGTTCGACTCCTTGTTCGGGCGACTCTGTTTTTAAAGAATCATTAATAATTTAAACTTCAGATAATTTAATTTCCAGTAAAATTATTGAAATTCTTATCCCAATTATTACGGGAGTTCACCTCGCGGAGCCCGGATAGCTCAGTCGGTAGAGCGTTAGGCTTTTAACCTAACGGTCCAGGGTTCTAGTCCCTGTTCGAGCGACTGTGTTTTTGAAGAATCATCAATAATTTAAACTTCAGATCATTTCACTTTCAATAAATTTATGTAAATTCTAATTCCAATTATTACGTGAGTTCACCTCGCTTGAGCCCGGATAGCTCAGTCGGTAGAGCGTTAGGCTTTTAACCTAACGGTCCAGGGTTCGAGTCCCTGTTCGGGCCATTCTGTTTTTGAAGAATCATCAATAATTTAAACTTCAGATCATTTCACTTTCAATAAATTTATGTAAATTCTAATTCCAATTATTACGGGATTTAACTTCGTTTGAGACAGGATAGCTCAGTCGGTAGAGCGTTAGGATTTTAACCTAACGGTCCAGGGTTCGAGTCCCTGTTCGGGCGACTCTGTTTTTGAAGAATCATCAATAATTTAAACTTCTGATCATTTAATTTCCAGTAAAATTATTGAAATTCTAATCCCAATTATTACGGGAGTTCATTTCGTTTCAGCCCGGATAGCTCAGTCGGTAGAGCGTTAGGCTTTTAACCTAACGGTCCAGGGTTCGAGTCCCTGTTCGGGCAACTCTGTTTTTAAAGAATCGTCAATAATTTAAACTTCAGATCATTTCACTTTCAATAAATTTATGTAAATTCTAATTCCAATTATTACGTGAGTTCACCTCGCTTGAGCCCGGATAGCTCAGTCGGTAGAGCGTTAGGCTTTTAACCTAACGGTCCAGGGTTCGAGTCCCTGTTCGGGCCATTCTGTTTTTGAAGAATCATCAATAATTTAAACTTCAGATCATTTCACTTTCAATAAATTTATGTAAATTCTAATTCCAATTATTACGGGATTTAACTTCGTTTGAGACAGGATAGCTCAGTCGGTAGAGCGTTAGGCTATTAACCTAACGGTCCAGGGTTCGAGTCCCTGTTCGGGCGACTCTGTTTTTGAAGAATCATTAATAATTTAAACTTCAGATCATTTAATTTCCAGTAAAATTATTGAAATTCTTATCCCAATTATTACGGGAGTTCACCTCGCTTGAGCCCGGATAGCTCAGTCGGTAGAGCGTTAGGCTTTTAACCTAACGGTCCAGGGTTCTAGTCCCTGTTCGAGCGACTGTGTTTTTGAAGAATCATCAATAATTTAAACTTCAGATCATTTAATTTCCAGTAAAATTATTATCCCAATTATTACGGGAGTTCATTTCGTTTCAGCGCGGATAGCTCTGTCGGTAGAGCGTTAGGCTTTTAACCTAACGGTCCAGGGTTCGAGTCCCTGTTCGGGCGACTCTGTTTTTGAAGAATCATCAATAATTTAAACTTCTGATCATTTAATTTCCAGTAAAATTATTGAAATTCTAATCCCAATTATTACGGGAGTTCATTTCGTTTCAGCCCGGATAGCTCAGTCGGTAGAGCGTTAGGCTTTTAACCTAACGGTCCAGGGTTCGAGTCCCTGTTCGGGCAACTCTGTTTTTAAAGAATCGTCAATAATTTAAACTTCAGATCATTTCACTTTCAATAAATTTATGTAAATTCTAATTCCAATTATTACGTGAGTTCACCTCGCTTGAGCCCGGATAGCTCAGTCGGTAGAGCGTTAGGCTTTTAACCTAACGGTCCAGGGTTCGAGTCCCTGTTCGGGCCATTCTGTTTTTGAAGAATCATCAATAATTTAAACTTCAGATCATTTCACTTTCAATAAATTTATGTAAATTCTAATTCCAATTATTACGGGATTTAACTTCGTTTGAGACAGGATAGCTCAGTCGGTAGAGCGTTAGGCTATTAACCTAACGGTCCAGGGTTCGAGTCCCTGTTCGGGCGACTCTGTTTTTGAAGAATCATTAATAATTTAAACTTCAGATCATTTAATTTCCAGTAAAATTATTGAAATTCTTATCCCAATTATTACGGGAGTTCACCTCGCTTGAGCCCGGATAGCTCAGTCGGTAGAGCGTTAGGCTTTTAACCTAACGGTCCAGGGTTCTAGTCCCTGTTCGAGCGACTGTGTTTTTGAAGAATCATCAATAATTTAAACTTCAGATCATTTAATTTCCAGTAAAATTATTATCCCAATTATTACGGGAGTTCATTTCGTTTCAGCGCGGATAGCTCTGTCGGTAGAGCGTTAGGCTTTTAACCTAACGGTCCAGGGTTCGAGTCCCTTTTAGGGCGACTGTGTTTTTGAAGAATCATCAATAATTTAAACTTCAGATCATTTAATTTCCAGTAAAATTATTGAAATTCTAATCCCAATTATTACGGGAGTTCATTTCGTTTCAGCTCGGATAGCTCAGTCGGTAGAGCGTTAGGCTTCAAACCACGGTCCAGGGTTCGACTCCTTGTTCGGGCGACTCTGTTTTTAAAGAATCATTAATAATTTAAACTTCAGATAATTTAATTTCCAGTAAAATTATTGAAATTCTTATAACAATTATTACGGGAGTTCACCTCACTTGAGCCCGGATAGCTCAGTCGGTAGAGCGTTAGGCTTTTAACCTAACGGTCCAGGGTTCTAGTCCCTGTTCGAGCGACTGTGTTTTTGAAGAATCATCAATAATTTAAACTTCATATCATTTCACTTTCAATAAATTTATGTAAATTCTAATTCCAATTATTACGTGAGTTCACCTCGCTTGAGCCCGGATAGCTCAGTCGGTAGAGCGTTAGGCTTTTAACCTAACGGTCCAGGGTTCGAGTCCCTGTTCGGGCCATTCTGTTTTTGAAGAATCATCAATAATTTAAACTTCAGATCATTTCACTTTCAATAAATTTATGTAAATTCTAATTCCAATTATTACGGGATTTAACTTCGTTTGAGACAGGATAGCTCAGTCGGTAGAGCGTTAGGATTTTAACCTAACGGTCCAGGGTTCGAGTCCCTGTTCGGGCGACTCTGTTTTTGAAGAATCATCAATAATTTAAACTTCAGATCATTTAATTTCCAGTAAAATTATTGAAATTCTAATCCCAATTATTACGGGAGTTCATTTCGTTTCAGCCCGGATAGCTCAGTCGGTAGAGCGTTAGGCTTTTAACCTAACGGTCCAGGGTTCGAGTCCCTGTTCGGGCAACTCTGTTTTTAAAGAATCGTCAATAATTTAAACTTCAGATCATTTCACTTTCAATAAATTTATGTAAATTCTAATTCCAATTATTACGTGAGTTCACCTCGCTTGAGCCCGGATAGCTCAGTCGGTAGAGCGTTAGGCTTTTAACCTAACGGTCCAGGGTTCGAGTCCCTGTTCGGGCCATTCTGTTTTTGAAGAATCATCAATAATTTAAACTTCAGATCATTTCACTTTCAATAAATTTATGTAAATTCTAATTCCAATTATTACGGGATTTAACTTCGTTTGAGACAGGATAGCTCAGTCGGTAGAGCGTTAGGCTATTAACCTAACGGTCCAGGGTTCGAGTCCCTGTTCGGGCGACTCTGTTTTTGAAGAATCATTAATAATTTAAACTTCAGATCATTTAATTTCCAGTAAAATTATTGAAATTCTAATCCCAATTATTACGGGAGTTCATTTCGTTTCAGCCCGGATAGCTCTGTCGGTAGAGCGTTAGGCTTTTAACCTAACGGTCCAGGGTTCGAGTCCCTGTTCGAGCGACTGTGTTTTTGAAGAATCATCAATAATTTAAACTTCAGATCATTTCACTTTCAATAAATTTATGTAAATTCTAATTCCAATTATTACGTGAGTTCACCTCGCTTGAGCCCGGATAGATCAGTCGGTAGAGCGTTAGGCTTTTAACCTAACGGTCCAGGGTTCGAGTATATGTTCGGGCGATTCTGTTTTTGAAGAATCATCAATAATTTAAACTTCAGATCATTTCACTTTCAATAAATTTATGTAAACTCTAATTCCAATTATTACGGGATTTAACTTCGTTTGAGACAGGATAGCTCAGTCGGTAGAGCGTTAGGCTTTTAACCTAACGGTCCAGGGTTCGAGTCCCTGTTCGGGCGACTGTGTTTTTGAAGAATAATCAATAATTTAAACTTCAGATCATTTAATTTCCAGTAAAATTATTGAAATTCTTATTCCAATTATTACGGGAGTTCACCTCGCTTGAGCCCGGATAGCTCTGTCGGTAGAGCGTTAGGCTTTTATCCTAACGGTCCAGGGTTCGAGTCCCTTTTAGGGCGACTGTGTTTTTCAAGAATCATCAATAATTTAAACTTCAGATCATTTAATTTCCAGTAAAATTATTGAAATTCTAATCCCAATTATTACGGGAGTTCATTTCGTTTCAGCTCGGATAGCTCAGTCGGTAGAGCGTTAGGCTTCAAACCACGGTCCAGGGTTCGACTCCTTGTTCGGGCGACTCTGTTTTTAAAGAATCATTAATAATTTAAACTTCAGATAATTTAATTTCTAGTAAAATTATTGAAATTCTTATCCCAATTATTACGGGAGTTCACCTCGCGGAGCCCGGATAGCTCAGTCGGTAGAGCGTTAGGCTTTTAACCTAACGGTCCAGGGTTCTAGTCCCTGTTCGAGCGACTGTGTTTTTGAAGAATCATCAATAATTTAAACTTCAGATCATTTCACTTTCAATAAATTTATGTAAATTCTAATTCCAATTATTACGTGAGTTCACCTCGCTTGAGCCCGGATAGCTCAGTCGGTAGAGCGTTAGGCTTTTAACCTAACGGTCCAGGGTTCGAGTCCCTGTTCGGGCGACTCTGTTTTTGAAGAATCATTAATAATTTAAACTTCAGATCATTTAATTTCCAGTAAAATTATTGAAATTCTAATCCCAATTATTACGGGAGTTCATTTCGTTTCAGCCCGGATAGCTCTGTCGGTAGAGCGTTAGGCTTTTAACCTAACGGTCCAGGGTTCGAGTCCCTGTTCGAGCGACTGTGTTTTTGAAGAATCATCAATAATTTAAACTTCAGATCATTTCACTTTCAATAAATTTATGTAAATTCTAATTCCAATTATTACGTGAGTTCACCTCGCTTGAGCCCGGATAGCTCAGTCGGTAGAGCGTTAGGCTTTTAACCTAACGGTCCAGGGTTCGAGTCCCTGTTCGGGCCATTCTGTTTTTGAAGAATCATCAATAATTTAAACTTCAGATCATTTCACTTTCAATAAATTTATGTAAATTCTAATTCCAATTATTACGGGATTTAACTTCGTTTGAGACAGGATAGCTCAGTCGGTAGAGCGTTAGGCTATTAACCTAACGGTCCAGGGTTCGAGTCCCTGTTCGGGCGACTCTGTTTTTGAAGAATCATTAATAATTTAAACTTCAGATCATTTAATTTCCAGTAAAATTATTGAAATTCTAATCCCAATTATTACGGGAGTTCATTTCGTTTCAGCCCGGATAGCTCTGTCGGTAGAGCGTTAGGCTTTTAACCTAACGGTCCAGGGTTCGAGTCCCTGTTCGAGCGACTGTGTTTTTGAAGAATCATCAATAATTTAAACTTCAGATCATTTCACTTTCAATAAATTTATGTAAATTCTAATTCCAATTATTACGTGAGTTCACCTCGCTTGAGCCCGGATAGCTCAGTCGGTAGAGCGTTAGGCTTTTAACCTAACGGTCCAGGGTTCGAGTCCCTGTTCGGGCCATTCTGTTTTTGAAGAATCATCAATAATTTAAACTTCAGATCATTTCACTTTCAATAAATTTATGTAAATTCTAATTCCAATTATTACGGGATTTAACTTCGTTTGAGACAGGATAGCTCAGTCGGTAGAGCGTTAGGATTTTAACCTAACGGTCCAGGGTTCGAGTCCCTGTTCGGGCGACTCTGTTTTTGAAGAATCATCAATAATTTAAACTTCAGATCATTTAATTTCCAGTAAAATTATTGAAATTCTAATCCCAATTATTACGGGAGTTCATTTCGTTTCAGCCCGGATAGCTCAGTCGGTAGAGCGTTAGGCTTTTAACCTAACGGTCCAGGGTTCGAGTCCCTGTTCGGGCAACTCTGTTTTTAAAGAATCGTCAATAATTTAAACTTCAGATCATTTCACTTTCAATAAATTTATGTAAATTCTAATTCCAATTATTACGTGAGTTCACCTCGCTTGAGCCCGGATAGCTCAGTCGGTAGAGCGTTAGGCTTTTAACCTAACGGTCCAGGGTTCGAGTCCCTGTTCGGGCCATTCTGTTTTTGAAGAATCATCAATAATTTAAACTTCAGATCATTTCACTTTCAATAAATTTATGTAAATTCTAATTCCAATTATTACGGGATTTAACTTCGTTTGAGACAGGATAGCTCAGTCGGTTGAGCGTTAGGCTTTTAACCTAACGGTCCAGGGTTCGAGTCCCTGTTCGGGCAACTCTGTTTTTAAAGAATCGTCAATAATTTAAACTTCAGATCATTTCACTTTCAATAAATTTATGTAAATTCTAATTCCAATTATTACGTGAGTTCACCTCGCTTGAGCCCGGATAGCTCAGTCGGTAGAGCGTTAGGCTTTTAACCTAACGGTCCAGGGTTCGAGTCCCTGTTCGGGCCATTCTGTTTTAGAAGAATCATCAATAATTTAAACTTCAGATCATTTAATTTCCAGTAAAATTATTGAAATTCTTATTCCAATTATTACGGGAGTTCACCTCGCTTGAGCCCGGATAGCTCAGTCGGTAGAGCGTTAGGCTTTTAACCTAACGGTCCAGGGTTCGAGTCCCTGTTCGGGCGACTCTGTTTTTGAAGAATCATTAATAATTTAAACTTCAGATCATTTAATTTCCAGTAAAATTATTGAAATTCTAATCCCAATTATTACGGGAGTTCATTTCGTTTCAGCCCGGATAGCTCTGTCGGTAGAGCGTTAGGCTTTTAACCTAACGGTCCAGGGTTCGAGTCCCTGTTCGAGCGACTGTGTTTTTGAAGAATCATCAATAATTTAAACTTCAGATCATTTCACTTTCAATAAATTTATGTAAATTCTAATTCCAATTATTACGTGAGTTCACCTCGCTTGAGCCCGGATAGCTCAGTCGGTAGAGCGTTAGGCTTTTAACCTAACGGTCCAGGGTTCGAGTCCCTGTTCGGGCCATTCTGTTTTTGAAGAATCATCAATAATTTAAACTTCAGATCATTTAATTTCCAGTAAAATTATTGAAATTCTTATTCCAATTATTACGGGAGTTCACCTCGCTTGAGCCCGGATAGCTCAGTCGGTAGAGCGTTAGGCTTTTAACCTAACGGTCCAGGGTTCGAGTCCCTGTTCGGGCGACTCTGTTTTTGAAGAATCATTAATAATTTAAACTTCAGATCATTTAATTTCCAGTAAAATTATTGAAATTCTAATCCCAATTATTACGGGAGTTCATTTCGTTTCAGCCCGGATAGCTCTGTCGGTAGAGCGTTAGGCTTTTAACCTAACGGTCCAGGGTTCGAGTCCCTGTTCGAGCGACTGTGTTTTTGAAGAATCATCAATAATTTAAACTTCAGATCATTTCACTTTCAATAAATTTATGTAAATTCTAATTCCAATTATTACGTGAGTTCACCTCGCTTGAGCCCGGATAGCTCAGTCGGTAGAGCGTTAGGCTTTTAACCTAACGGTCCAGGGTTCGAGTCCCTGTTCGGGCCATTCTGTTTTTGAAGAATCATCAATAATTTAAACTTCAGATCATTTCACTTTCAATAAATTTATGTAAATTCTAATTCCAATTATTACGGGATTTAACTTCGTTTGAGACAGGATAGCTCAGTCGGTAGAGCGTTAGGATTTTAACCTAACGGTCCAGGGTTCGAGTCCCTGTTCGGGCGACTCTGTTTTTGAAGAATCATCAATAATTTAAACTTCAGATCATTTAATTTCCAGTAAAATTATTGAAATTCTAATCCCAATTATTACGGGAGTTCATTTCGTTTCAGCCCGGATAGCTCAGTCGGTAGAGCGTTAGGCTTTTAACCTAACGGTCCAGGGTTCGAGTCCCTGTTCGGGCAACTCTGTTTTTAAAGAATCGTCAATAATTTAAACTTCAGATCATTTCACTTTCAATAAATTTATGTAAATTCTAATTCCAATTATTACGTGAGTTCACCTCGCTTGAGCCCGGATAGCTCAGTCGGTAGAGCGTTAGGCTTTTAACCTAACGGTCCAGGGTTCGAGTCCCTGTTCGGGCCATTCTGTTTTTGAAGAATCATCAATAATTTAAACTTCAGATCATTTCACTTTCAATAAATTTATGTAAATTCTAATTCCAATTATTACGGGATTTAACTTCGTTTGAGACAGGATAGCTCAGTCGGTTGAGCGTTAGGCTTTTAACCTAACGGTCCAGGGTTCGAGTCCCTGTTCGGACGACTCTGTTTTTGAAGAATCATCAATAATTTAAACTTCAGATCATTTAATTTCCAGTAAAATTATTGAAATTCTTATTCCAATTATTACGGGAGTTCACCTCGCTTGAGCCCGGATAGCTCAGTCGGTAGAGCGTTAGGCTTTTAACCTAACGGTCCAGGGTTCGAGTCCCTGTTCGGGCGACTCTGTTTTTGAAGAATCATCAATAATTTAAACTTCAGATCATTTAATTTCCAGTAAAATTATTGAAATTCTTATTCCAATTATTACGGGAGTTCACCTCGCTTGAGCCCGGATAGCTCAGTCGGTAGAGCGTTAGGCTTTTAACCTAACGGTCCAGGGTTCGAGTCCCTGATCGGGCGACTCTGTTTTTAAAGAATCGTCAATAATTTAAACTTCAGATCATTTCACTTTCAATAAATTTATGTAAATTCTAATTCCAATTATTACGTGAGTTCACCTCGCTTGAGCCCGGATAGCTCAGTCGGTAGAGCGTTAGGCTTTTAACCTAACGGTCCAGGGTTCGAGTACCTGTTCGAGCGACTGTGTTTTTGAAGAATCATCAATAATTTAAACTTCAGATCATTTAATTTCCAGTAAAATTATTATCCAATTATTACGGGAGTTCATTTCGTTTCAGCGCGGATAGCTCTGTCGGTAGAGCGTTAGGCTTTTAACCTAACGGTCCAGGGTTCGAGTCCCTGTTCGGGCCATTCTGTTTTTGAAGAATCATCAATAATTTAAACTTCAGATCATTTCACTTTCAATAAATTTATGTAAATTCTAATTCCAATTATTACGGGATTGAACTTCGTTTGAGACAGGATAGCTCAGTCGGTTGAGCGTTAGGCTTTTAACCTAACGGTCCAGGGTTCGAGTCCCTGTTCGGACGACTCTGTTTTTGAAGAATCATCAATAATTTAAACTTCAGATCATTTAATTTCCAGTAAAATTATTGAAATTCTTATTCCAATTATTACGGGAGTTCACCTCGCTTGAGCCCGGATAGCTCAGTCGGTAGAGCGTTAGGCTTTTAACCTAACGGTCCAGGGTTCGAGTCCCTGTTCGGGCGACTCTGTTTTTGAAGAATAATCAATAATTTAAACTTCAGATCATTTAATTTCCAGTAAAATTATTGAAATTCTTATTCCAATTATTACGGGAGTTCACCTCGCTTGAGCCCGGATAGCTCAGTCGGTAGAGCGTTAGGCTTTTAACCTAACGGTCCAGGGTTCGAGTCCCTGTTCGGGCGACTGTGTTTTTGAAGAATCATCAATAATTTAAACTTCAGATCATTTAATTTCCAGTAAAATTATTGAAATTCTAATCCCAATTATTACGGGAGTTCATTTCGTTTCAGCTCGGATAGCTCAGTCGGTAGAGAGTTAGGCTTCAAACCACGGTCCAGGGTTCGACTCCTTGTTCGGGCGACTCTGTTTTTAAAGAATCATCAATAATTTAAACTTCAGATCATTTAATTTCCAGTAAAATTATTGAAATTCTTATCCCAATTATTACGGGAGTTCAACTCGCTTGAGCCCGGATAGCTCAGTCGGTAGAGCGTTAGGCTTTTAACCTAACGGTCCAGGGTTCTAGTCCCTGTTCGAGCGACTGTGTTTTTGAAGAATCATCAATAATTTAAACTTCAGATCATTTAATTTCCAGTAAAATTATTGAAATTCTAATCCCAATTATTACGGGAGTTCATTTCGATTCAGCCCGGATAGCTCAGTCGGTAGAGCGTTAGGCTTTTAACCTAACGGTCCAGGGTTCGAGTCCCTGATCGGGCGACTCTGTTTTTAAAGAATCGTCAATAATTTAAACTTCAGATCATTTCACTTTCAATAAATTTATGTAAATTCTAATTCCAATTATTACGTGAGTTCACCTCGCTTGAGCCCGGATAGCTCAGTCGGTAGAGCGTTAGGCTTTTAACCTAACGGTCCAGGGTTCGAGTACCTGTTCGGGCGATTCTGTTTTTGAAGAATCATCAATAATTTAAACTTCAGATCATTTCACTTTCAATAAATTTATGTAAACTCTAATTCCAATTATTACGGGATTTAACTTCGTTTGAGACAGGATAGCTCAGTCGGTAGAGCGTTAGGCTATTAACCTAACGGTCCAGGGTTCGAGTCCCTGTTCGGGCGACTCTGTTTTTGAAGAATCATTAATAATTTAAACTTCAGATCATTTAATTTCCAGTAAAATTATTGAAATTCTAATCCCAATTATTACGGGAGTTCATTTCGTTTCAGCCCGGATAGCTCTGTCGGTAGAGCGTTAGGCTTTTAACCTAACGGTCCAGGGTTCGAGTCCCTGTTCGGGCTACTCTGTTTTTGAAGAATCATCAATAATTTAAAGTTCAGATCATTTAATTTCCAGTAAAATTATTGAAATTCTTATTCCAATTATTACGGGAGTTCACCTCGCTTGAGCCCGGATAGCTCAGTCGGTAGAGCGTTAGGCTTTTAACCTAACGGTCCAGGGTTCGAGTCCCTGTTCGGGCGACTCTGTTTTTGAAGAATCATTAATAATTTAAACTTCAGATCATTTAATTTCCAGTAAAATTATTGAAATTCTTATCCCAATTATTACGGGAGTTCACCTCGCTTGAGCCCGGATAGCTCAGTCGGTAGAGCGTTAGGCTTTTAACCTAACGGTCCAGGGTTCTAGTCCCTGTTCGAGCGACTGTGTTTTTGAAGAATCATCAATAATTTAAACTTCAGATCATTTAATTTCCAGTAAAATTATTATCCCAATTATTACGGGAGTTCATTTCGTTTCAGCGCGGATAGCTCTGTCGGTAGAGCGTTAGGCTTTTAACCTAACGGTCCAGGGTTCGAGTCCCTGTTCGGGCCATTCTGTTTTTGAAGAATCATCAATAATTTAAACTTCAGATCATTTCACTTTCAATAAATTTATGTAAATTCTAATTCCAATTATTACGGGATTTAACTTCGTTTGAGACAGGATAGCTCAGTCGGTTGAGCGTTAGGCTTTTAACCTAACGGTCCAGGGTTCGAGTCCCTGTTCGGACGACTCTGTTTTTGAAGAATCATCAATAATTTAAACTTCAGATCATTTAATTTCCAGTAAAATTATTGAAATTCTTATTCCAATTATTACGGGAGTTCACCTCGCTTGAGCCCGGATAGCTCAGTCGGTAGAGCGTTAGGCTTTTAACCTAACGGTCCAGGGTTCGAGTCCCTGTTCGGGCGACTCTGTTTTTGAAGAATAATCAATAATTTAAACTTCAGATCATTTAATTTCCAGTAAAATTATTGAAATTCTTATTCCAATTATTACGGGAGTTCACCTCGCTTGAGCCCGGATAGCTCAGTCGGTAGAGCGTTAGGCTTTTAACCTAACGGTCCAGGGTTCGAGTCCCTGTTCGGGCGACTGTGTTTTTGAAGAATCATCAATAATTTAAACTTCAGATCATTTAATTTCCAGTAAAATTATTGAAATTCTAATCCCAATTATTACGGGAGTTCATTTCGATTCAGCCCGGATAGCTCAGTCGGTAGAGCGTTAGGCTTTTAACCTAACGGTCCAGGGTTCGAGTCCCTGATCGGGCGACTCTGTTTTTAAAGAATCGTCAATAATTTAAACTTCAGATCATTTCACTTTCAATAAATTTATGTAAATTCTAATTCCAATTATTACGTGAGTTCACCTCGCTTGAGCCCGGATAGCTCAGTCGGTAGAGCGTTAGGCTTTTAACCTAACGGTCCAGGGTTCGAGTACCTGTTCGGGCGATTCTGTTTTTGAAGAATCATCAATAATTTAAACTTCAGATCATTTCACTTTCAATAAATTTATGTAAACTCTAATTCCAATTATTACGGGATTTAACTTCGTTTGAGACAGGATAGCTTAGTCGGTAGAGCGTTAGGCTTTTAACCTAACGGTCCAGGGTTCGAGTCCCTGTTCGGGCGACTCTGTTTTTGAAGAATAATCAATAATTTAAAATTCAGATCATTTAATTTCCAGTAAAATTATTGAAATTCTTATTCCAATTATTACGGGAGTTCACCTCGCTTGAGCCCGGATAGCTCAGTCGGTAGAGCGTTAGGCTTTTAACCTAACGGTCCAGGGTTCGAGTCCCTGTTCGGGCCATTCTGTTTTTGAAGAACCATCAATAATTTAAACTTCAGATCATTTCACTTTCAATAAATTTATGTAAATTCTAATTCCAATTATTACGGGATTTAACTTCGTTTGAGACAGGATAGCTCAGTCGGTAGAGCGTTAGGCTATTAACCTAACGGTCCAGGGTTCGAGTCCCTGTTCGGGCGACTCTGTTTTTGAAGAATCATTAATAATTTAAACTTCAGATCATTTAATTTCCAGTAAAATTATTGAAATTCTAATCCCAATTATTACGGGAGTTCATTTCGTTTCAGCCCGGATAGCTCTGTCGGTAGAGCGTTAGGCTTTTAACCTAACGGTCCAGGGTTCGAGTCCCTGTTCGGGCTACTCTGTTTTTGAAGAATCATCAATAATTTAAAGTTCAGATCATTTAATTTCCAGTAAAATTATTGAAATTCTTATTCCAATTATTACGGGAGTTCACCTCGCTTGAGCCCGGATAACTCAGTCGGTAGAGCGTTAGGCTTTTAACCTAACGGTCCAGGGTTCGAGTCCCTGATCGGGCGACTCTGTTTTTAAAGAATCGTCAATAATTTAAACTTCAGATCATTTCACTTTCAATAAATTTATGTAAATTCTAATTCCAATTATTACGGGATTTAACTTCGTTTGAGACAGGATAGCTCAGTCGGTAGAGCGTTAGGCTATTAACCTAACGGTCCAGGGTTCGAGTCCCTGTTCGGGCGACTCTGTTTTTGAAGAATCATTAATAATTTAAACTTCAGATCATTTAATTTCCAGTAAAATTATTGAAATTCTAATCCCAATTATTACGGGAGTTCATTTCGTTTCAGCCCGGATAGCTCTGTCGGTAGAGCGTTAGGCTTTTAACCTAACTTTCCAGGGTTCGAGTCCCTGTTCGGGCTACTCTGTTTTTGAAGAATCATCAATAATTTAAAGTTCAGATCATTTAATTTCCAGTAAAATTATTGAAATTCTTATTCCAATTATTACGGGAGTTCACCTCGCTTGAGCCCGGATAGCTCAGTCGGTAGAGCGTTAGGCTTTTAACCTAACGGTCCAGGGTTCGAGTACCTGTTCGGGCGACTCTGTTTTTGAAGAATAATCAATAATTTAAACTTCAGATCATTTAATTTCCAGTAAAATTATTGAAATTCTTATTCCAATTATTACGGGAGTTCACCTCGCTTGAGCCCGGATAGCTCTGTCGGTAGAGCGTTAGGCTTTTAACCTAACGGTCCAGGGTTCGAGTCCCTTTTAGGGCGACTGTGTTTTTGAAGAATCATCAATAATTTAAACTTCAGATCATTTAATTTCCAGTAAAATTATTATCCCAATTATTACGGGAGTTCATTTCGTTTCAGCGCGGATAGCTCTGTCGGTAGAGCGTTAGGCTTTTAACCTAACGGTCCAGGGTTCGAGTCCCTGTTCGGGCCATTCTGTTTTTGAAGAATCATCAATAATTTAAACTTCAGATCATTTCACTTTCAATAAATTTATGTAAATTCTAATTCCAATTATTACGGGATTTAACTTCGTTTGAGACAGGATAGCTCAGTCGGTTGAGCGTTAGGCTTTTAACCTAACGGTCCAGGGTTCGAGTCCCTGTTCGGACGACTCTGTTTTTGAAGAATCATCAATAATTTAAACTTCAGATCATTTAATTTCCAGTAAAATTATTGAAATTCTTATTCCAATTATTACGGGAGTTCACCTCGCTTGAGCCCGGATAGCTCAGTCGGTAGAGCGTTAGGCTTTTAACCTAACGGTCCAGGGTTCGAGTCCCTGTTCGGGCGACTCTGTTTTTGAAGAATCATTAATAATTTAAACTTCAGATCATTTAATTTCCAGTAAAATTATTGAAATTCTTATCCCAATTATTACGGGAGTTCACCTCGCTTGAGCCCGGATAGCTCAGTCGGTAGAGCGTTAGGCTTTTAACCTAACGGTCCAGGGTTCTAGTCCCTGTTCGAGCGACTGTGTTTTTGAAGAATCATCAATAATTTAAACTTCAGATCATTTAATTTCCAGTAAAATTATTATCCCAATTATTACGGGAGTTCATTTCGTTTCAGCGCGGATAGCTCTGTCGGTAGAGCGTTAGGCTTTTAACCTAACGGTCCAGGGTTCGAGTCCCTGTTCGGGCCATTCTGTTTTTGAAGAATCATCAATAATTTAAACTTCAGATCATTTCACTTTCAATAAATTTATGTAAATTCTAATTCCAATTATTACGGGATTTAACTTCGTTTGAGACAGGATAGCTCAGTCGGTTGAGCGTTAGGCTTTTAACCTAACGGTCCAGGGTTCGAGTCCCTGTTCGGACGACTCTGTTTTTGAAGAATCATCAATAATTTAAACTTCAGATCATTTAATTTCCAGTAAAATTATTGAAATTCTTATTCCAATTATTACGGGAGTTCACCTCGCTTGAGCCCGGATAGCTCAGTCGGTAGAGCGTTAGGCTTTTAACCTAACGGTCCAGGGTTCGAGTCCCTGTTCGGGCGACTCTGTTTTTGAAGAATAATCAATAATTTAAACTTCAGATCATTTAATTTCCAGTAAAATTATTGAAATTCTTATTCCAATTATTACGGGAGTTCACCTCGCTTGAGCCCGGATAGCTCAGTCGGTAGAGCGTTAGGCTTTTAACCTAACGGTCCAGGGTTCGAGTCCCTGTTCGGGCGACTGTGTTTTTGAAGAATCATCAATAATTTAAACTTCAGATCATTTAATTTCCAGTAAAATTATTGAAATTCTAATCCCAATTATTACGGGAGTTCATTTCGATTCAGCCCGGATAGCTCAGTCGGTAGAGCGTTAGGCTTTTAACCTAACGGTCCAGGGTTCGAGTCCCTGATCGGGCGACTCTGTTTTTAAAGAATCGTCAATAATTTAAACTTCAGATCATTTCACTTTCAATAAATTTATGTAAATTCTAATTCCAATTATTACGTGAGTTCACCTCGCTTGAGCCCGGATAGCTCAGTCGGTAGAGCGTTAGGCTTTTAACCTAACGGTCCAGGGTTCGAGTACCTGTTCGGGCGATTCTGTTTTTGAAGAATCATCAATAATTTAAACTTCAGATCATTTCACTTTCAATAAATTTATGTAAACTCTAATTCCAATTATTACGGGATTTAACTTCGTTTGAGACAGGATAGCTTAGTCGGTAGAGCGTTAGGCTTTTAACCTAACGGTCCAGGGTTCGAGTCCCTGTTCGGGCGACTCTGTTTTTGAAGAATAATCAATAATTTAAAATTCAGATCATTTAATTTCCAGTAAAATTATTGAAATTCTTATTCCAATTATTACGGGAGTTCACCTCGCTTGAGCCCGGATAGCTCAGTCGGTAGAGCGTTAGGCTTTTAACCTAACGGTCCAGGGTTCGAGTCCCTGTTCGGGCCATTCTGTTTTTGAAGAACCATCAATAATTTAAACTTCAGATCATTTCACTTTCAATAAATTTATGTAAATTCTAATTCCAATTATTACGGGATTTAACTTCGTTTGAGACAGGATAGCTCAGTCGGTAGAGCGTTAGGCTATTAACCTAACGGTCCAGGGTTCGAGTCCCTGTTCGGGCGACTCTGTTTTTGAAGAATCATTAATAATTTAAACTTCAGATCATTTAATTTCCAGTAAAATTATTGAAATTCTAATCCCAATTATTACGGGAGTTCATTTCGTTTCAGCCCGGATAGCTCTGTCGGTAGAGCGTTAGGCTTTTAACCTAACGGTCCAGGGTTCGAGTCCCTGTTCGGGCTACTCTGTTTTTGAAGAATCATCAATAATTTAAAGTTCAGATCATTTAATTTCCAGTAAAATTATTGAAATTCTTATTCCAATTATTACGGGAGTTCACCTCGCTTGAGCCCGGATAACTCAGTCGGTAGAGCGTTAGGCTTTTAACCTAACGGTCCAGGGTTCGAGTCCCTGATCGGGCGACTCTGTTTTTAAAGAATCGTCAATAATTTAAACTTCAGATCATTTCACTTTCAATAAATTTATGTAAATTCTAATTCCAATTATTACGGGATTTAACTTCGTTTGAGACAGGATAGCTCAGTCGGTAGAGCGTTAGGCTATTAACCTAACGGTCCAGGGTTCGAGTCCCTGTTCGGGCGACTCTGTTTTTGAAGAATCATTAATAATTTAAACTTCAGATCATTTAATTTCCAGTAAAATTATTGAAATTCTAATCCCAATTATTACGGGAGTTCATTTCGTTTCAGCCCGGATAGCTCTGTCGGTAGAGCGTTAGGCTTTTAACCTAACTTTCCAGGGTTCGAGTCCCTGTTCGGGCTACTCTGTTTTTGAAGAATCATCAATAATTTAAAGTTCAGATCATTTAATTTCCAGTAAAATTATTGAAATTCTTATTCCAATTATTACGGGAGTTCACCTCGCTTGAGCCCGGATAGCTCAGTCGGTAGAGCGTTAGGCTTTTAACCTAACGGTCCAGGGTTCGAGTACCTGTTCGGGCGACTCTGTTTTTGAAGAATAATCAATAATTTAAACTTCAGATCATTTAATTTCCAGTAAAATTATTGAAATTCTTATTCCAATTATTACGGGAGTTCACCTCGCTTGAGCCCGGATAGCTCTGTCGGTAGAGCGTTAGGCTTTTAACCTAACGGTCCAGGGTTCGAGTCCCTTTTAGGGCGACTGTGTTTTTGAAGAATCATCAATAATTTAAACTTCAGATCATTTAATTTCCAGTAAAATTATTATCCCAATTATTACGGGAGTTCATTTCGTTTCAGCGCGGATAGCTCTGTCGGTAGAGCGTTAGGCTTTTAACCTAACGGTCCAGGGTTCGAGTCCCTGTTCGGGCCATTCTGTTTTTGAAGAATCATCAATAATTTAAACTTCAGATCATTTCACTTTCAATAAATTTATGTAAATTCTAATTCCAATTATTACGGGATTTAACTTCGTTTGAGACAGGATAGCTCAGTCGGTTGAGCGTTAGGCTTTTAACCTAACGGTCCAGGGTTCGAGTCCCTGTTCGGACGACTCTGTTTTTGAAGAATCATCAATAATTTAAACTTCAGATCATTTAATTTCCAGTAAAATTATTGAAATTCTTATTCCAATTATTACGGGAGTTCACCTCGCTTGAGCCCGGATAGCTCAGTCGGTAGAGCGTTAGGCTTTTAACCTAACGGTCCAGGGTTCGAGTCCCTGTTCGGGCGACTCTGTTTTTGAAGAATCATCAATAATTTAAACTTCAGATCATTTAATTTCCAGTAAAATTATTGAAATTCTTATTCCAATTATTACGGGAGTTCACCTCGCTTGAGCCCGGATAGCTCAGTCGGTAGAGCGTTAGGCTTTTAACCTAACGGTCCAGGGTTCGAGTCCCTGTTCGGGCGACTGTGTTTTTGAAGAATCATCAATAATTTAAACTTCAGATCATTTAATTTCCAGTAAAATTATTGAAATTCTAATCCCAATTATTACGGGAGTTCATTTCGTTTCAGCTCGGATAGCTCAGTCGGTAGAGCGTTAGGCTTCAACCCACGGTCCAGGGTTCGACTCCTTGTTCGGGCGACTCTGTTTTTAAAGAATCATCAATAATTTAAACTTCAGATCATTTAATTTCCAGTAAAATTATTGAAATTCTTATCCCAATTATTACGGGAGTTCAACTCGCTTGAGCCCGGATAGCTCAGTCGGTAGAGCGTTAGGCTTTTAACCTAACGGTCCAGGGTTCTAGTCCCTGTTCGAGCGACTGTGTTTTTGAAGAATCATCAATAATTTAAACTTCAGATCATTTAATTTCCAGTAAAATTATTGAAATTCTAATCCCAATTATTACGGGAGTTCATTTCGATTCAGCCCGGATAGCTCTGTCGGTAGAGCGTTGGGCTTTTAACCTAACGGTCCAGGGTTCGAGTCCCTGATCGGGCGATTCTGTTTTTGAAGAATCATCAATAATTTAAACTTCAGATCATTTCACTTTCAATAAATTTATGTAAACTCTAATTCCAATTATTACGGGATTTAACTTCGTTTGAGACAGGATAGCTCAGTCGGTAGAGCGTTAGGCTTTTAACCTAACGGTCCAGGGTTCGAGTCCCTGTTCGGGCAACTCTGTTTTTGAAGAATAATCAATAATTTAAACTTCAGATCATTTAATTTCCAGTAAAATTATTGAAATTCTTATTCCAATTATTACGGGAGTTCAACTCGCTTGAGCCCGGATAGCTCAGTCGGTAGAGCGTTAGGCTTTTAACCTAACGGTCCAGGGTTCTAGTCCCTGTTCGAGCGACTGTGTTTTTGAAGAATCATCAATAATTTAAACTTCAGATCATTTAATTTCCAGTAAAATTATTGAAATTCTAATCCCAATTATTACGGGAGTTCATTTCGATTCAGCCCGGATAGCTCTGTCGGTAGAGCGTTAGGCTTTTAATCTAACGGTCCAGGGCTCGAGTCCCTGATCGGGCGACTCTGCTTTTAAAGAATCGTCAATAATTTAAACTTCAGATCATTTCACTTTCAATAAATTTATGTAAATTCTAATTCCAATTATTACGTGAGTTCACCTCGCTTGAGCCCGGATAGCTCAGTCGGTAGAGCGTTAGGCTTTTAACCTAACGGTCCAGGGTTCGAGTACCTGTTCGGGCGATTCTGTTTTTGAAGAATCATCAATAATTTAAACTTCAGATCATTTCACTTTCAATAAATTTATGTAAACTCTAATTCCAATTATTACGGGATTTAACTTCGTTTGAGACAGGATAGCTCAGTCGGTAGAGCGTTAGGCTTTTAATCTAACGGTCCAGGGTTCGAGTCCCTGTTCGGGTGACTCTGTTTTTGAAGAATAATCAATAATTTAAACTTCAGATCATTTAATTTCCAGTAAAATTATTGAAATTCTTATTCCAATTATTACGGGAGTTCACCTCGCTTGAGCCCGGATAGCTCTGTCGGTAGAGCGTTAGGCTTTTAACCTAACGGTCCAGGGTTCGAGTCCCTGTTAGGGCGACTGTGTTTTTGAAGAATCATCAATAATTTAAACTTCAGACCATTTAATTTCCAGTAAAATTATTGAAATTCTAATCCCAATTATTACGGGAGTTCATTTCGTTTCAGCTCGGATAGCTCAGTCGGTAGAGCGTTAGGCTTCAAACCACGGTCCAGGGTTCGACTCCTTGTTCGGGCGACTCTGTTTTTAAAGAATCATTAATAATTTAAACTTCACATAATTTAATTTCCAGTAAAATTATTGAAATTCTTATCCCAATTATTACGGGAGTTCACCTCACTTGAGCCCGGATAGCTCAGTCGGTAGAGCGTTAGGCTTTTAACCTAACGGTCCAGGGTTCTAGAACCTGTTCGAGCGACTGTGTTTTTGAAGAATCATCAATAATTTAAACTTCAGATCATTTCACTTTCAATAAATTTATGTAAATTCTAATTCCAATTATTACGTGAGTTCACCTCGCTTGAGCCCGGATAGCTCAGTCGGTAGAGCGTTAGGCTTTTAACCTAACGGTCCAGGGTTCGAGTCCCTGTTCGAGCCATTCTGTTTTTGAAGAATCATCAATAATTTAAACTTCAGATCATTTAATTTCCAGTAAAATTATTGAAATTCTTATTCCAATTATTACGGGAGTTCACCTCGCTTGAGCCCGGATAGCTCAGTCGGTAGAGCGTTAGGCTTTTAACCTAACGGTCCAGGGTTCGAGTCCCTGTTCGGGCGACTGTGTTTTTGAAGAATCACCAATAATTTAAACTTCAGATCATTTAATTTCCAGTAAAATTATTGAAATTCTAATCCCAATTATTACGGGAGTTCATTTCGTTTCAGCTCGGATAGCTCAGTCGGTAGAGCGTTAGGCTTCAAACCACGGTCCAGGGTTCGACTCCTTGTTCGGGCGACTCTGTTTTTAAAGAATCATCAATAATTTAAACTTCAGATCATTTAATTTCCAGTAAAATTATTGAAATTCTTATCCCAATTATAACGGGAGTTCAACTCGCTTGAGCCCGGATAGCTCAGTCGGTAGAGCGTTAGGCTTTTAACCTAACGGTCCAGGGTTCTAGTCCCTGTTCGAGCGACTGTGTTTTTGAAGAATCATCAATAATTTAAACTTCAGATCATTTAATTTCCAGTAAAATTATTGAAATTCTAATCCCAATTATTACGGGAGTTCATTTCGATTCAGCCCGGATAGCTCTGTCGGTAGAGCGTTAGGCTTTTAACCTAACGGTCCAGGGTTCGAGTCCCTGATCGGGCGACTCTGTTTTTAAAGAATCGTCAATAATTTAAACTTCAGATCATTTCACTTTCAATAAATTTATGTAAATTCTAATTCCAATTATTACGTGAGTTCACCTCGCTTGAGCCCGGATAGCTCAGTCGGTAGAGCGTTAGGCTTTTAACCTAACGGTCCAGGGTTCGAGTACCTGTTCGGGCGATTCTGTTTTTGAAGAATCATCAATAATTTAAACTTCAGATCATTTCACTTTCAATAAATTTATGTAAACTCTAATTCCAATTATTACGGGATTTAACTTCGTTTGAGACAGGATAGCTCAGTCGGTAGAGCGTTAGGCTTTTAACCTAACGGTCCAGGGTTCGAGTCCCTGTTCGGGCGACTCTGTTTTTGAAGAATAATCAATAATTTAAACTTCAATCATTTAATTTCCAGTAAAATTATTGAAATTCTTATTCCAATTATTACGGGAGTTCAACTCGCTTGAGCCCGGATAGCTCAGTCGGTAGAGCGTTAGGCTTTTAACCTAACGGTCCAGGGTTCGAGTACCTGTTCGGGCGATTCTGTTTTTGAAGAATCATCAATAATTTAAACTTCAGATCATTTCACTTTCAATAAATTTATGTAAACTCTAATTCCAATTATTACGGGATTTAACTTCGTTTGAGACAGGATAGCTCAGTCGGTAGAGCGTTAGGCTTTTAACCTAACGGTCCAGGGTTCGAGTCCCTGTTCGGGCGACTCTGTTTTTGAAGAATAATCAATAATTTAAACTTCAGATCATTTAATTTCCAGTAAAATTATTGAAATTCTTATTCCAATTATTACGGGAGTTCAACTCGCTTGAGCCCGGATAGCTCAGTCGGTAGAGCGTTAGGCTTTTAACCTAACGGTCCAGGGTTCTAGTCCCTGTTCGAGCGACTGTGTTTTTGAAGAATCATCAATAATTTAAACTTCAGATCATTTAATTTCCAGTAAAATTATTGAAATTCTAATCCCAATTATTACGGGAGTTCATTTCGTTTCAGCCCGGATAGCTCAGTCGGTAGAGCGTTAGGCTTTTAACCTAACGGTCCAGGGTTCGAGTCCCTGTTCGGGCAACTCTGTTTTTAAAGAATCGTCAATAATTTAAACTTCAGATCATTTCACTTTCAATAAATTTATGTAAATTCTAATTCCAATTATTACGTGAGTTCACCTCGCTTGAGCCCAGATAGCTCAGTCGGTAGAGCGTTAGGCTTTTAACCTAACGGTCCAGGGTTCGAGTCCCTGTTCGAGCCATTCTGTTTTTGAAGAATCATCAATAATTTAAACTTCAGAATATTTAATTTCCAGTAAAATTATTGAGATTCTTATTCCAATTATTACGGGAGTTCACCTCGCTTGAGCCCGGATAGCTCTGTCGGTAGAGCGTTAGGCTTTTAACCTAACGGTCCAGGGTTCGAGTCCCTGTTAGGGCGACTGTGTTTTTGAAGAATCATCAATAATTTAAACTTCAGACCATTTAATTTCCAGTAAAATTATTGAAATTCTAATCCCAATTATTACGGGAGTTCATTTCGTTTCAGCTCGGATAGCTCAGTCGGTAGAGCGTTAGGCTTCAAACCACGGTCCAGGGTTCGACTCCTTGTTCGGGCGACTCTGTTTTTAAAGAATCATCAATAATTTAAACTTCAGATCATTTAATTTCCAGTAAAATTATTGAAATTCTTATCCCAATTATTACGGGAGTTCAACTCGCTTGAGCCCGGATAGCTCAGTCGGTAGAGCGTTAGGCTTTTAACCTAACGGTCCAGGGTTCTAGTCCCTGTTCGAGCGACTGTGTTTTTGAAGAATCATCAATAATTTAAACTTCAGATCATTTAATTTCCAGTAAAATTATTGAAATTCTAATCCCAATTATTACGGGAGTTCATTTCGATTCAGCCCGGATAGCTCTGTCGGTAGAGCGTTAGGCTTTTAACCTAACGGTCCAGGGTTCGAGTCCCTGATCGGGCGACTCTGTTTTTAAAGAATCGTCAATAATTTAAACTTCAGATCATTTCACTTTCAATAAATTTATGTAAATTCTAATTCCAATTATTACGTGAGTTCACCTCGCTTGAGCCCGGATAGCTCAGTCGGTAGAGCGTTAGGCTTTTAACCTAACGGTCCAGGGTTCGAGTACCTGTTCGGGCGATTCTGTTTTTGAAGAATCATCAATAATTTAAACTTCAGATCATTTCACTTTCAATAAATTTATGTAAACTCTAATTCCAATTATTACGGGATTTAACTTCGTTTGAGACAGGATAGCTCAGTCGGTAGAGCGTTAGGCTTTTAACCTAACGGTCCAGGGTTCGAGTCCCTGTTCGGGCGACTCTGTTTTTGAAGAATAATCAATAATTTAAACTTCAGATCATTTAATTTCCAGTAAAATTATTGAAATTCTTATTCCAATTATTACGGGAGTTCAACTCGCTTGAGCCCGGATAGCTCAGTCGGTAGAGCGTTAGGCTTTTAACCTAACGGTCCAGGGTTCGAGTACCTGTTCGGGCGATTCTGTTTTTGAAGAATCATCAATAATTTAAACTTCAGATCATTTCACTTTCAATAAATTTATGTAAACTCTAATTCCAATTATTACGGGATTTAACTTCGTTTGAGACAGGATAGCTCAGTCGGTAGAGCGTTAGGCTTTTAACCTAACGGTCCAGGGTTCGAGTCCCTGTTCGGGCGACTCTGTTTTTGAAGAATAATCAATAATTTAAACTTCAGATCATTTAATTTCCAGTAAAATTATTGAAATTCTTATTCCAATTATTACGGGAGTTCAACTCGCTTGAGCCCGGATAGCTCAGTCGGTAGAGCGTTAGGCTTTTAACCTAACGGTCCAGGGTTCTAGTCCCTGTTCGAGCGACTGTGTTTTTGAAGAATCATCAATAATTTAAACTTCAGATCATTTAATTTCCAGTAAAATTATTGAAATTCTAATCCCAATTATTACGGGAGTTCATTTCGTTTCAGCCCGGATAGCTCAGTCGGTAGAGCGTTAGGCTTTTAACCTAACGGTCCAGTGTTCGAGTCCCTGTTCGGGCAACTCTGTTTTTAAAGAATCGTCAATAATTTAAACTTCAGATCATTTCACTTTCAATAAATTTATGTAAATTCTAATTCCAATTATTACGTGAGTTCACCTCGCTTGAGCCCAGATAGCTCAGTCGGTAGAGCGTTAGGCTTTTAACCTAACGGTCCAGGGTTCGAGTCCCTGTTCGAGCCATTCTGTTTTTGAAGAATCATCAATAATTTAAACTTCAGAATATTTAATTTCCAGTAAAATTATTGAGATTCTTATTCCAATTATTACGGGAGTTCACCTCGCTTGAGCCCGGATAGCTCTGTCGGTAGAGCGTTAGGCTTTTAACCTAACGGTCCAGGGTTCGAGTCCCTGTTAGGGCGACTGTGTTTTTGAAGAATCATCAATAATTTAAACTTCAGACCATTTAATTTCCAGTAAAATTATTGAAATTCTAATCCCAATTATTACGGGAGTTCATTTCGTTTCAGCTCGGATAGCTCAGTCGGTAGAGCGTTAGGCTTCAAACCACGGTCCAGGGTTCGACTCCTTGTTCGGGCGACTCTGTTTTTAAAGAATCATCAATAATTTAAACTTCAGATCATTTAATTTCCAGTAAAATTATTGAAATTCTTATCCCAATTATTACGGGAGTTCAACTCGCTTGAGCCCGGATAGCTCAGTCGGTAGAGCGTTAGGCTTTTAACCTAACGGTCCAGGGTTCTAGTCCCTGTTCGAGCGACTGTGTTTTTGAAGAATCATCAATAATTTAAACTTCAGATCATTTAATTTCCAGTAAAATTATTGAAATTCTAATCCCAATTATTACGGGAGTTCATTTCGATTCAGCCCGGATAGCTCTGTCGGTAGAGCGTTAGGCTTTTAACTTAACGGTCCAGGGTTCGAGTCCCTGTTAGGGCGACTGTGTTTTTGAAGAATCATCAATAATTTAAACTTCAGACCATTTAATTTCCAGTAAAATTATTGAAATTCTAATCCCAATTATTACGGGAGTTCATTTCGTTTCAGCTCGGATAGCTCAGTCGGTAGAGCGTTAGGCTTCAAACCACGGTCCAGGGTTCGACTCCTTGTTCGGGCGACTCTGTTTTTAAAGAATCATTAATAATTTAAACTTCACATAATTTAATTTCCAGTAAATGTTATTGAAATTCTTATCCCAATTACTACGGGAGTTCACCTCGCTTGAGCCCGGATAGCTCAGTCGGTAGAGCGTTAGGCTTTTAACCTAACGGTCCAGGGTTCTAGAACCTGTTCGAGCGACTGTGTTTTTGAAGAATCATCAATAATTTAAACTTCAGATCATTTCACTTTCAATAAATTTATGTAAATTCTAATTCCAATTATTACGTGAGTTCACCTCGCTTGAGCCCGGATAGCTCAGTCGGTAGAGCGTTAGGCTTTTAACCTAACGGTCCAGGGTTCGAGTCCCTGTTCGAGCCATTCTGTTTTTGAAGAATCATCAATAATTTAAACTTCAGATCATTTAATTTCCAGTAAAATTATTGAAATTCTTATTCCAATTATTACGGGAGTTCACCTCGCTTGAGCCCGGATAGCTCAGTCGGTAGAGCGTTAGGCTTTTAACCTAACGGTCCAGGGTTCGAGTCCCTGTTCGGGCGACTGTGTTTTTGAAGAATCACCAATAATTTAAACTTCAGATCATTTAATTTCCAGTAAAATTATTGAAATTCTAATCCCAATTATTACGGGAGTTCATTTCGTTTCAGCTCGGATAGCTCAGTCGGTAGAGCGTTAGGCTTCAAACCACGGTCCAGGGTTCGACTCCTTGTTCGGGCGACTCTGTTTTTAAAGAATCATCAATAATTTAAACTTCAGATCATTTAATTTCCAGTAAAATTATTGAAATTCTTATCCCAATTATTACGGGAGTTCAACTCGCTTGAGCCCGGATAGCTCAGTCGGTAGAGCGTTAGGCTTTTAACCTAACGGTCCAGGGTTCTAGTCCCTGTTCGAGCGACTGTGTTTTTGAAGAATCATCAATAATTTAAACTTCAGATCATTTAATTTCCAGTAAAATTATTGAAATTCTAATCCCAATTATTACGGGAGTTCATTTCGATTCAGCCCGGATAGCTCTGTCGGTAGAGCGTTAGGCTTTTAACCTAACGGTCCAGGGTTCGAGTCCCTGATCGGGCGACTCTGTTTTTAAAGAATCGTCAATAATTTAAACTTCAGATCATTTCACTTTCAATAAATTTATGTAAATTCTAATTCCAATTATTACGTGAGTTCACCTCGCTTGAGCCCGGATAGCTCAGTCGGTAGAGCGTTAGGCTTTTAACCTAACGGTCCAGGGTTCGAGTACCTGTTCGGGCGATTCTGTTTTTGAAGAATCATCAATAATTTAAACTTCAGATCATTTCACTTTCAATAAATTTATGTAAACTCTAATTCCAATTATTACGGGATTTAACTTCGTTTGAGACAGGATAGCTCAGTCGGTAGAGCGTTAGGCTTTTAACCTAACGGTCCAGGGTTCGAGTCCCTGTTCGGGCGACTCTGTTTTTGAAGAATAATCAATAATTTAAACTTCAGATCATTTAATTTCCAGTAAAATTATTGAAATTCTTATTCCAATTATTACGGGAGTTCAACTCGCTTGAGCCCGGATAGCTCAGTCGGTAGAGCGTTAGGCTTTTAACCTAACGGTCCAGGGTTCGAGTACCTGTTCGGGCGATTCTGTTTTTGAAGAATCATCAATAATTTAAACTTCAGATCATTTCACTTTCAATAAATTTATGTAAACTCTAATTCCAATTATTACGGGATTTAACTTCGTTTGAGACAGGATAGCTCAGTCGGTAGAGCGTTAGGCTTTTAACCTAACGGTCCAGGGTTCGAGTCCCTGTTCGGGCGACTCTGTTTTTGAAGAATAATCAATAATTTAAACTTCAGATCATTTAATTTCCAGTAAAATTATTGAAATTCTTATTCCAATTATTACGGGAGTTCAACTCGCTTGAGCCCGGATAGCTCAGTCGGTAGAGCGTTAGGCTTTTAACCTAACGGTCCAGGGTTCTAGTCCCTGTTCGAGCGACTGTGTTTTTGAAGAATCATCAATAATTTAAACTTCAGATCATTTAATTTCCAGTAAAATTATTGAAATTCTAATCCCAATTATTACGGGAGTTCATTTCGTTTCAGCCCGGATAGCTCAGTCGGTAGAGCGTTAGGCTTTTAACCTAACGGTCCAGGGTTCGAGTCCCTGTTCGGGCAACTCTGTTTTTAAAGAATCGTCAATAATTTAAACTTCAGATCATTTCACTTTCAATAAATTTATGTAAATTCTAATTCCAATTATTACGTGAGTTCACCTCGCTTGAGCCCAGATAGCTCAGTCGGTAGAGCGTTAGGCTTTTAACCTAACGGTCCAGGGTTCGAGTCCCTGTTCGAGCCATTCTGTTTTTGAAGAATCATCAATAATTTAAACTTCAGAATATTTAATTTCCAGTAAAATTATTGAGATTCTTATTCCAATTATTACGGGAGTTCACCTCGCTTGAGCCCGGATAGCTCTGTCGGTAGAGCGTTAGGCTTTTAACCTAACGGTCCAGGGTTCGAGTCCCTGTTAGGGCGACTGTGTTTTTGAAGAATCATCAATAATTTAAACTTCAGACCATTTAATTTCCAGTAAAATTATTGAAATTCTAATCCCAATTATTACGGGAGTTCATTTCGTTTCAGCTCGGATAGCTCAGTCGGTAGAGCGTTAGGCTTCAAACCACGGTCCAGGGTTCGACTCCTTGTTCGGGCGACTCTGTTTTTAAAGAATCATCAATAATTTAAACTTCAGATCATTTAATTTCCAGTAAAATTATTGAAATTCTTATCCCAATTATTACGGGAGTTCAACTCGCTTGAGCCCGGATAGCTCAGTCGGTAGAGCGTTAGGCTTTTAACCTAACGGTCCAGGGTTCTAGTCCCTGTTCGAGCGACTGTGTTTTTGAAGAATCATCAATAATTTAAACTTCAGATCATTTAATTTCCAGTAAAATTATTGAAATTCTAATCCCAATTATTACGGGAGTTCATTTCGATTCAGCCCGGATAGCTCTGTCGGTAGAGCGTTAGGCTTTTAACTTAACGGTCCAGGGTTCGAGTCCCTGTTAGGGCGACTGTGTTTTTGAAGAATCATCAATAATTTAAACTTCAGACCATTTAATTTCCAGTAAAATTATTGAAATTCTAATCCCAATTATTACGGGAGTTCATTTCGTTTCAGCTCGGATAGCTCAGTCGGTAGAGCGTTAGGCTTCAAACCACGGTCCAGGGTTCGACTCCTTGTTCGGGCGACTCTGTTTTTAAAGAATCATTAATAATTTAAACTTCACATAATTTAATTTCCAGTAAAATTATTGAAATTCTTATCCCAATTACTACGGGAGTTCACCTCGCTTGAGCCCGGATAGCTCAGTCGGTAGAGCGTTAGGCTTTTAACCTAACGGTCCAGGGTTCTAGAACCTGTTCGAGCGACTGTGTTTTTGAAGAATCATCAATAATTTAAACTTCAGATCATTTCACTTTCAATAAATTTATGTAAATTCTAATTCCAATTATTACGTGAGTTCACCTCGCTTGAGCCCGGATAGCTCAGTCGGTAGAGCGTTAGGCTTTTAACCTAACGGTCCAGGGTTCGAGTCCCTGTTCGAGCCATTCTGTTTTTGAAGAATCATCAATAATTTAAACTTCAGATCATTTAATTTCCAGTAAAATTATTGAAATTCTTATTCCAATTATTACGGGAGTTCACCTCGCTTGAGCCCGGATAGCTCAGTCGGTAGAGCGTTAGGCTTTTAACCTAACGGTCCAGGGTTCGAGTCCCTGTTCGGGCGACTGTGTTTTTGAAGAATCACCAATAATTTAAACTTCAGATCATTTAATTTCCAGTAAAATTATTGAAATTCTAATCCCAATTATTACGGGAGTTCATTTCGTTTCAGCTCGGATAGCTCAGTCGGTAGAGCGTTAGGCTTCAAACCACGGTCCAGGGTTCGACTCCTTGTTCGGGCGACTCTGTTTTTAAAGAATCATCAATAATTTAAACTTCAGATCATTTAATTTCCAGTAAAATTATTGAAATTCTTATCCCAATTATTACGGAAGTTCAACTCGCTTGAGCCCGGATAGCTCAGTCGGTAGAGCGTTAGGCTTTTAACCTAACGGTCCAGGGTTCTAGTCCCTGTTCGAGCGACTGTGTTTTTGAAGAATCATCAATAATTTAAACTTCAGATCATTTAATTTCCAGTAAAATTATTGAAATTCTAATCCCAATTATTACGGGAGTTCATTTCGATTCAGCCCGGATAGCTCTGTCGGTAGAGCGTTAGGCTTTTAACCTAACGGTCCAGGGTTCGAGTCCCTGATCGGGCGACTCTGTTTTTAAAGAATCGTCAATAATTTAAACTTCAGATCATTTCACTTTCAATAAATTTATGTAAATTCTAATTCCAATTATTACGTGAGTTCACCTCGCTTGAGCCCGGATAGCTCAGTCGGTAGAGCGTTAGGCTTTTAACCTAACGGTCCAGGGTTCGAGTACCTGTTCGGGCGATTCTGTTTTTGAAGAATCATCAATAATTTAAACTTCAGATCATTTAATTTCCAGTAAAATTATTGAAATTCTAATCCCAATTATTACGGGAGTTCATTTCGATTCAGCCCGGATAGCTCTGTCGGTAGAGCGTTAGGCTTTTAACTTAACGGTCCAGGGTTCGAGTCCCTGTTAGGGCGACTGTGTTTTTGAAGAATCATCAATAATTTAAACTTCAGACCATTTAATTTCCAGTAAAATTATTGAAATTCTAATCCCAATTATTACGGGAGTTCAACTCGCTTGAGCCCGGATAGCTCAGTCGGTAGAGCGTTAGGCTTTTAACCTAACGGTCCAGGGTTCTAGTCCCTGTTCGAGCGACTGTGTTTTTGAAGAATCATCAATAATTTAAACTTCAGATCATTTAATTTCCAGTAAAATTATTGAAATTCTAATCCCAATTATTACGGGAGTTCATTTCGATTCAGCCCGGATAGCTCTGTCGGTAGAGCGTTAGGCTTTTAATCTAACGGTCCAGGGCTCGAGTCCCTGATCGGGCGACTCTGTTTTTAAAGAATCGTCAATAATTTAAACTTCAGATCATTTCACTTTCAATAAATTTATGTAAATTCTAATTCCAATTATTACGTGAGTTCACCTCGCTTGAGCCCGGATAGCTCAGTCGGTAGAGCGTTAGGCTTTTAACCTAACGGTCCAGGGTTCGAGTACCTGTTCGGGCGATTCTGTTTTTGAAGAATCATCAATAATTTAAACTTCAGATCATTTCACTTTCAATAAATTTATGTAAACTCTAATTTCAATTATTACGGGATTTAACTTCGTTTGAGACAGGATAGCTCAGTCGGTAGAGCGTTAGGCTTTTAATCTAACGGTCCAGGGTTCGAGTCCCTGTTCGGGTGACTCTGTTTTTGAAGAATAATCAATAATTTAAACTTCAGATCATTTAATTTCCAGTAAAATTATTGAAATTCTTATTCCAATTATTACGGGAGTTCACCTCGCTTGAGCCCGGATAGCTCTGTCGGTAGAGCGTTAGGCTTTTAACCTAACGGTCCAGGGTTCGAGTCCCTGTTAGGGCGACTGTGTTTTTGAAGAATCATCAATAATTTAAACTTCAGATCATTTCACTTTCAATAAATTTATGTAAATTCTAATTCCAATTATTACGTGAGTTCACCTCGCTTGAGCCCGGATAGCTCAGTCGGTAGAGCGTTAGGCTTTTAACCTAACGGTCCAGGGTTCGAGTCCCTGTTCGGGCGACTGTGTTTTTGAAGAATCACCAATAATTTAAACTTCAGATCATTTAATTTCCAGTAAAATTATTGAAATTCTAATCCCAATTATTACGGGAGTTCATTTCGTTTCAGCTCGGATAGCTCAGTCGGTAGAGCGTTAGGCTTCAAACCACGGTCCAGGGTTCGACTCCTTGTTCGGGCGACTCTGTTTTTAAAGAATCATCAATAATTTAAACTTCAGATCATTTAATTTCCAGTAAAATTATTGAAATTCTTATCAAAATTATTACGGGAGTTCAACTCGCTTGAGCCCGGATAGCTCAGTCGGTAGAGCGTTAGGCTTTTAACCTAACGGTCCAGGGTTCTAGTCCCTGTTCGAGCGACTGTGTTTTTGAAGAATCATCAATAATTTAAACTTCAGATCATTTAATTTCCAGTAAAATTATTGAAATTCTAATCCCAATTATTACGGGAGTTCATTTCGATTCAGCCCGGATAGCTCTGTCGGTAGAGCGTTAGGCTTTTAACCTAACGGTCCAGGGTTCGAGTCCCTGATCGGGCGACTCTGTTTTTAAAGAATCGTCAATAATTTAAACTTCAGATCATTTCACTTTCAATAAATTTATGTAAATTCTAATTCCAATTATTACGTGAGTTCACCTCGCTTGAGCCCGGATAGCTCAGTCGGTAGAGCGTTAGGCTTTTAACCTAACGGTCCAGGGTTCGAGTACCTGTTCGGGCGATTCTGTTTTTGAAGAATCATCAATAATTTAAACTTCAGATCATTTCACTTTCAATAAATTTATGTAAACTCTAATTCCAATTATTACGGGATTTAACTTCGTTTGAGACAGGATAGCTCAGTCGGTAGAGCGTTAGGCTTTTAACCTAACGGTCCAGGGTTCGAGTCCCTGTTCGGGCGACTCTGTTTTTGAAGAATAATCAATAATTTAAACTTCAGATCATTTAATTTCCAGTAAAATTATTGAAATTCTTATTCCAATTATTACGGGAGTTCAACTCGCTTGAGCCCGGATAGCTCAGTCGGTAGAGCGTTAGGCTTTTAACCTAACGGTCCAGGGTTCGAGTACCTGTTCGGGCGATTCTGTTTTTGAAGAATCATCAATAATTTAAACTTCAGATCATTTCACTTTCAATAAATTTATGTAAACTCTAATTCCAATTATTACGGGATTTAACTTCGTTTGAGACAGGATAGCTCAGTCGGTAGAGCGTTAGGCTTTTAACCTAACGGTCCAGGGTTCGAGTCCCTGTTCGGGCGACTCTGTTTTTGAAGAATAATCAATAATTTAAACTTCAGATCATTTAATTTCCAGTAAAATTATTGAAATTCTTATTCCAATTATTACGGGAGTTCAACTCGCTTGAGCCCGGATAGCTCAGTCGGTAGAGCGTTAGGCTTTTAACCTAACGGTCCAGGGTTCTAGTCCCTGTTCGAGCGACTGTGTTTTTGAAGAATCATCAATAATTTAAACTTCAGATCATTTAATTTCCAGTAAAATTATTGAAATTCTAATCCCAATTATTACGGGAGTTCATTTCGTTTCAGCCCGGATAGCTCAGTCGGTAGAGCGTTAGGCTTTTAACCTAACGGTCCAGGGTTCGAGTCCCTGTTCGGGCAACTCTGTTTTTAAAGAATCGTCAATAATTTAAACTTCAGATCATTTCACTTTCAATAAATTTATGTAAATTCTAATTCCAATTATTACGTGAGTTCACCTCGCTTGAGCCCAGATAGCTCAGTCGGTAGAGCGTTAGGCTTTTAACCTAACGGTCCAGGGTTCGAGTCCCTGTTCGAGCCATTCTGTTTTTGAAGAATCATCAATAATTTAAACTTCAGAATATTTAATTTCCAGTAAAATTATTGAGATTCTTATTCCAATTATTACGGGAGTTCACCTCGCTTGAGCCCGGATAGCTCTGTCGGTAGAGCGTTAGGCTTTTAACCTAACGGTCCAGGGTTCGAGTCCCTGTTAGGGCGACTGTGTTTTTGAAGAATCATCAATAATTTAAACTTCAGACCATTTAATTTCCAGTAAAATTATTGAAATTCTAATCCCAATTATTACGGGAGTTCATTTCGTTTCAGCTCGGATAGCTCAGTCGGTAGAGCGTTAGGCTTCAAACCACGGTCCAGGGTTCGACTCCTTGTTCGGGCGACTCTGTTTTTAAAGAATCATCAATAATTTAAACTTCAGATCATTTAATTTCCAGTAAAATTATTGAAATTCTTATCCCAATTATTACGGGAGTTCAACTCGCTTGAGCCCGGATAGCTCAGTCGGTAGAGCGTTAGGCTTTTAACCTAACGGTCCAGGGTTCGAGTCCCTGTTAGGGCGACTGTGTTTTTGAAGAATCATCAATAATTTAAACTTCAGATCATTTCACTTTCAATAAATTTATGTAAATTCTAATTCCAATTATTACGTGAGTTCACCTCGCTTGAGCCCGGATAGCTCAGTCGGTAGAGCGTTAGGCTTTTAACCTAACGGTCCAGGGTTCGAGTCCCTGTTCGGGCGACTGTGTTTTTGAAGAATCACCAATAATTTAAACTTCAGATCATTTAATTTCCAGTAAAATTATTGAAATTCTAATCCCAATTATTACGGGAGTTCATTTCGTTTCAGCTCGGATAGCTCAGTCGGTAGAGCGTTAGGCTTCAAACCACGGTCCAGGGTTCGACTCCTTGTTCGGGCGACTCTGTTTTTAAAGAATCATCAATAATTTAAACTTCAGATCATTTAATTTCCAGTAAAATTATTGAAATTCTTATCCCAATTATTACGGGAGTTCAACTCGCTTGAGCCCGGATAGCTCAGTCGGTAGAGCGTTAGGCTTTTAACCTAACGGTCCAGGGTTCTAGTCCCTGTTCGAGCGACTGTGTTTTTGAAGAATCATCAATAATTTAAACTTCAGATCATTTAATTTCCAGTAAAATTATTGAAATTCTAATCCCAATTATTACGGGAGTTCATTTCGATTCAGCCCGGATAGCTCTGTCGGTAGAGCGTTAGGCTTTTAACCTAACGGTCCAGGGTTCGAGTCCCTGATCGGGCGACTCTGTTTTTAAAGAATCGTCAATAATTTAAACTTCAGATCATTTCACTTTCAATAAATTTATGTAAATTCTAATTCCAATTATTACGTGAGTTCACCTCGCTTGAGCCCGGATAGCTCAGTCGGTAGAGCGTTAGGCTTTTAACCTAACGGTCCAGGGTTCGAGTACCTGTTCGGGCGATTCTGTTTTTGAAGAATCATCAATAATTTAAACTTCAGATCATTTCACTTTCAATAAATTTATGTAAACTCTAATTCCAATTATTACGGGATTTAACTTCGTTTGAGACAGGATAGCTCAGTCGGTAGAGCGTTAGGCTTTTAACCTAACGGTCCAGGGTTCGAGTCCCTGTTCGGGCGACTCTGTTTTTGAAGAATAATCAATAATTTAAACTTCAGATCATTTAATTTCCAGTAAAATTATTGAAATTCTTATTCCAATTATTACGGGAGTTCAACTCGCTTGAGCCCGGATAGCTCAGTCGGTAGAGCGTTAGGCTTTTAACCTAACGGTCCTGGGTTCGAGTACCTGTTCGGGCGATTCTGTTTTTGAAGAATCATCAATAATTTAAACTTCAGATCATTTCACTTTCAATAAATTTATGTAAACTCTAATTCCAATTATTACGGGATTTAACTTCGTTTGAGACAGGATAGCTCAGTCGGTAGAGCGTTAGGCTTTTAACCTAACGGTCCAGGGTTCGAGTCCCTGTTCGGGCGACTCTGTTTTTGAAGAATAATCAATAATTTAAACTTCAGATCATTTAATTTCCAGTAAAATTATTGAAATTCTTATTCCAATTATTACGGGAGTTCAACTCGCTTGAGCCCGGATAGCTCAGTCGGTAGAGCGTTAGGCTTTTAACCTAACGGTCCAGGGTTCTAGTCCCTGTTCGAGCGACTGTGTTTTTGAAGAATCATCAATAATTTAAACTTCAGATCATTTAATTTCCAGTAAAATTATTGAAATTCTAATCCCAATTATTACGGGAGTTCATTTCGTTTCAGCCCGGATAGCTCAGTCGGTAGAGCGTTAGGCTTTTAACCTAACGGTCCAGGGTTCGAGTCCCTGTTCGGGCAACTCTGTTTTTAAAGAATCGTCAATAATTTAAACTTCAGATCATTTCACTTTCAATAAATTTATGTAAATTCTAATTCCAATTATTACGTGAGTTCACCTCGCTTGAGCCCAGATAGCTCAGTCGGTAGAGCGTTAGGCTTTTAACCTAACGGTCCAGGGTTCGAGTCCCTGTTCGAGCCATTCTGTTTTTGAAGAATCATCAATAATTTAAACTTCAGAATATTTAATTTCCAGTAAAATTATTGAGATTCTTATTCCAATTATTACGGGAGTTCACCTCGCTTGAGCCCGGATAGCTCTGTCGGTAGAGCGTTAGGCTTTTAACCTAACGGTCCAGGGTTCGAGTCCCTGTTAGGGCGACTGTGTTTTTGAAGAATCATCAATAATTTAAACTTCAGACCATTTAATTTCCAGTAAAATTATTGAAATTCTAATCCCAATTATTACGGGAGTTCATTTCGTTTCAGCTCGGATAGCTCAGTCGGTAGAGCGTTAGGCTTCAAACCACGGTCCAGGGTTCGACTCCTTGTTCGGGCGACTCTGTTTTTAAAGAATCATCAATAATTTAAACTTCAGATCATTTAATTTCCAGTAAAATTATTGAAATTCTTATCCCAATTATTACGGGAGTTCAACTCGCTTGAGCCCGGATAGCTCAGTCGGTAGAGCGTTAGGCTTTTAACCTAACGGTCCAGGGTTCTAGTCCCTGTTCGAGCGACTGTGTTTTTGAAGAATCATCAATAATTTAAACTTCAGATCATTTAATTTCCAGTAAAATTATTGAAATTCTAATCCCAATTATTACGGGAGTTCATTTCGATTCAGCCCGGATAGCTCTGTCGGTAGAGCGTTAGGCTTTTAACCTAACGGTCCAGGGTTCGAGTCCCTGATCGGGCGACTCTGTTTTTAAAGAATCGTCAATAATTTAAACTTCAGATCATTTCACTTTCAATAAATTTATGTAAATTCTAATTCCAATTATTACGTGAGTTCACCTCGCTTGAGCCCGGATAGCTCAGTCGGTAGAGCGTTACGCTTTTAACCTAACGGTCCAGGGTTCGAGTACCTGTTCGGGCGATTCTGTTTTTGAAGAATCATCAATAATTTAAACTTCAGATCATTTCACTTTCAATAAATTTATGTAAACTCTAATTCCAATTATTACGGGATTTAACTTCGTTTGAGACAGGATAGCTCAGTCGGTAGAGCGTTAGGCTTTTAACCTAACGGTCCAGGGTTCGAGTCCCTGTTCGGGCGACTCTGTTTTTGAAGAATAATCAATAATTTAAACTTCAGATCATTTAATTTCCAGTAAAATTATTGAAATTCTTATTCCAATTATTACGGGAGTTCAACTCGCTTGAGCCCGGATAGCTCAGTCGGTAGAGCGTTAGGCTTTTAACCTAACGGTCCAGGGTTCGAGTACCTGTTCGGGCGATTCTGTTTTTGAAGAATCATCAATAATTTAAACTTCAGATCATTTCACTTTCAATAAATTTATGTAAACTCTAATTCCAATTATTACGGGATTTAACTTCGTTTGAGACAGGATAGCTCAGTCGGTAGAGCGTTAGGCTTTTAACCTAACGGTCCAGGGTTCGAGTCCCTGTTCGGGCGACTCTGTTTTTGAAGAATAATCAATAATTTAAACTTCAGATCATTTAATTTCCAGTAAAATTATTGAAATTCTTATTCCAATTATTACGGGAGTTCAACTCGCTTGAGCCCGGATAGCTCAGTCGGTAGAGCGTTAGGCTTTTAACCTAACGGTCCAGGGTTCTAGTCCCTGTTCGAGCGACTGTGTTTTTGAAGAATCATCAATAATTTAAACTTCAGATCATTTAATTTCCAGTAAAATTATTGAAATTCTAATCCCAATTATTACGGGAGTTCATTTCGTTTCAGCCCGGATAGCTCAGTCGGTAGAGCGTTAGGCTTTTAACCTAACGGTCCAGTGTTCGAGTCCCTGTTCGGGCAACTCTGTTTTTAAAGAATCGTCAATAATTTAAACTTCAGATCATTTCACTTTCAATAAATTTATGTAAATTCTAATTCCAATTATTACGTGAGTTCACCTCGCTTGAGCCCAGATAGCTCAGTCGGTAGAGCGTTAGGCTTTTAACCTAACGGTCCAGGGTTCGAGTCCCTGTTCGAGCCATTCTGTTTTTGAAGAATCATCAATAATTTAAACTTCAGAATATTTAATTTCCAGTAAAATTATTGAGATTCTTATTCCAATTATTACGGGAGTTCACCTCGCTTGAGCCCGGATAGCTCTGTCGGTAGAGCGTTAGGCTTTTAACCTAACGGTCCAGGGTTCGAGTCCCTGTTAGGGCGACTGTGTTTTTGAAGAATCATCAATAATTTAAACTTCAGACCATTTAATTTCCAGTAAAATTATTAAAATTCTAATCCCAATTATTACGGGAGTTCATTTCGTTTCAGCTCGGATAGCTCAGTCGGTAGAGCGTTAGGCTTCAAACCACGGTCCAGGGTTCGACTCCTTGTTCGGGCGACTCTGTTTTTAAAGAATCATCAATAATTTAAACTTCAGATCATTTAATTTCCAGTAAAATTATTGAAATTCTTATCCCAATTATTACGGGAGTTCAACTCGCTTGAGCCCGGATAGCTCAGTCGGTAGAGCGTTAGGCTTTTAACCTAACGGTCCAGGGTTCTAGTCCCTGTTCGAGCGACTGTGTTTTTGAAGAATCATCAATAATTTAAACTTCAGATCATTTAATTTCCAGTAAAATTATTGAAATTCTAATCCCAATTATTACGGGAGTTCATTTCGATTCAGCCCGGATAGCTCTGTCGGTAGAGCGTTAGGCTTTTAACTTAACGGTCCAGGGTTCGAGTCCCTGTTAGGGCGACTGTGTTTTTAAAGAATCGTCAATAATTTAAACTTCAGATCATTTCACTTTCAATAAATTTATGTAAATTCTAATTCCAATTATTACGTGAGTTCACCTCGCTTGAGCCCGGATAGCTCAGTCGGTAGAGCGTTAGGCTTTTAACCTAACGGTCCAGGGTTCGAGTACCTGTTCGGGCGATTCTGTTTTTGAAGAATCATCAATAATTTAAACTTCAGATCATTTCACTTTCAATAAATTTATGTAAACTCTAATTCCAATTATTACGGGATTTAACTTCGTTTGAGACAGGATAGCTCAGTCGGTAGAGCGTTAGGCTTTTAACCTAACGGTCCAGGGTTCGAGTCCCTGTTCGGGCGACTCTGTTTTTGAAGAATAATCAATAATTTAAACTTCAGATCATTTAATTTCCAGTAAAATTATTGAAATTCTTATTCCAATTATTACGGGAGTTCAACTCGCTTGATCCCGGATAGCTCAGTCGGTAGAGCGTTAGGCTTTTAACCTAACGGTCCAGGGTTCGAGTACCTGTTCGGGCGATTCTGTTTTTGAAGAATCATCAATAATTTAAACTTCAGATCATTTCACTTTCAATAAATTTATGTAAACTCTAATTCCAATTATTACGGGATTTAACTTCGTTTGAGACAGGATAGCTCAGTCGGTAGAGCGTTAGGCTTTTAACCTAACGGTCCAGGGTTCGAGTCCCTGTTCGGGCGACTCTGTTTTTGAAGAATAATCAATAATTTAAACTTCAGATCATTTAATTTCCAGTAAAATTATTGAAATTCTTATTCCAATTATTACGGGAGTTCAACTCGCTTGAGCCCGGATAGCTCAGTCGGTAGAGCGTTAGGCTTTTAACCTAACGGTCCAGGGTTCTAGTCCCTGTTCGAGCGACTGTGTTTTTGAAGAATCATCAATAATTTAAACTTCAGATCATTTAATTTCCAGTAAAATTATTGAAATTCTAATCCCAATTATTACGGGAGTTCATTTCGTTTCAGCCCGGATAGCTCAGTCGGTAGAGCGTTAGGCTTTTAACCTAACGGTCCAGGGTTCGAGTCCCTGTTCGGGCAACTCTGTTTTTAAAGAATCGTCAATAATTTAAACTTCAGATCATTTCACTTTCAATAAATTTATGTAAATTCTAATTCCAATTATTACGTGAGTTCACCTCGCTTGAGCCCAGATAGCTCAGTCGGTAGAGCGTTAGGCTTTTAACCTAACGGTCCAGGGTTCGAGTCCCTGTTCGAGCCATTCTGTTTTTGAAGAATCATCAATAATTTAAACTTCAGAATATTTAATTTCCAGTAAAATTATTGAGATTCTTATTCCAATTATTACGGGAGTTCACCTCGCTTGAGCCCGGATAGCTCTGTCGGTAGAGCGTTAGGCTTTTAACCTAACGGTCCAGGGTTCGAGTCCCTGTTAGGGCGACTGTGTTTTTGAAGAATCATCAATAATTTAAACTTCAGACCATTTAATTTCCAGTAAAATTATTGAAATTCTAATCCCAATTATTACGGGAGTTCATTTCGTTTCAGCTCGGATAGCTCAGTCGGTAGAGCGTTAGGCTTCAAACCACGGTCCAGGGTTCGACTCCTTGTTCGGGCGACTCTGTTTTTAAAGAATCATCAATAATTTAAACTTCAGATCATTTAATTTCCAGTAAAATTATTGAAATTCTTATCCCAATTATTACGGGAGTTCAACTCGCTTGAGCCCGGATAGCTCAGTCGGTAGAGCGTTAGGCTTTTAACCTAACGGTCCAGGGTTCTAGTCCCTGTTCGAGCGACTGTGTTTTTGAAGAATCATCAATAATTTAAACTTCAGATCATTTAATTTCCAGTAAAATTATTGAAATTCTAATCCCAATTATTACGGGAGTTCATTTCGATTCAGCCCGGATAGCTCTGTCGGTAGAGCGTTAGGCTTTTAACTTAACGGTCCAGGGTTCGAGTCCCTGTTAGGGCGACTGTGTTTTTGAAGAATCATCAATAATTTAAACTTCAGACCATTTAATTTCCAGTAAAATTATTGAAATTCTAATCCCAATTATTACGGGAGTTCATTTCGTTTCAGCTCGGATAGCTCAGTCGGTAGAGCGTTAGGCTTCAAACCACGGTCCAGGGTTCGACTCCTTGTTCGGGCGACTCTGTTTTTAAAGAATCATTAATAATTTAAACTTCACATAATTTAATTTCCAGTAAAATTATTGAAATTCTTATCCCAATTACTACGGGAGTTCACCTCGCTTGAGCCCGGATAGCTCAGTCGGTAGAGCGTTAGGCTTTTAACCTAACGGTCCAGGGTTCTAGAACCTGTTCGAGCGACTGTGTTTTTGAAGAATCATCAATAATTTAAACTTCAGATCATTTCACTTTCAATAAATTTATGTAAATTCTAATTCCAATTATTACGTGAGTTCACCTCGCTTGAGCCCGGATAGCTCAGTCGGTAGAGCGTTAGGCTTTTAACCTAACGGTCCAGGGTTCGAGTCCCTGTTCGAGCCATTCTGTTTTTGAAGAATCATCAATAATTTAAACTTCAGATCATTTAATTTCCAGTAAAATTATTGAAATTCTTATTCCAATTATTACGGGAGTTCACCTCGCTTGAGCCCGGATAGCTCAGTCGGTAGAGCGTTAGGCTTTTAACCTAACGGTCCAGGGTTCGAGTCCCTGTTCGGGCGACTGTGTTTTTGAAGAATCACCAATAATTTAAACTTCAGATCATTTAATTTCCAGTAAAATTATTGAAATTCTAATCCCAATTATTACGGGAGTTCATTTCGTTTCAGCTCGGATAGCTCAGTCGGTAGAGCGTTAGGCTTCAAACCACGGTCCAGGGTTCGACTCCTTGTTCGGGCGACTCTGTTTTTAAAGAATCATCAATAATTTAAACTTCAGATCATTTAATTTCCAGTAAAATTATTGAAATTCTTATCCCAATTATTACGGGAGTTCAACTCGCTTGAGCCCGGATAGCTCAGTCGGTAGAGCGTTAGGCTTTTAACCTAACGGTCCAGGGTTCTAGTCCCTGTTCGAGCGACTGTGTTTTTGAAGAATCATCAATAATTTAAACTTCAGATCATTTAATTTCCAGTAAAATTATTGAAATTCTAATCCCAATTATTACGGGAGTTCATTTCGATTCAGCCCGGATAGCTCTGTCGGTAGAGCGTTAGGCTTTTAACCTAACGGTCCAGGGTTCGAGTCCCTGATCGGGCGACTCTGTTTTTAAAGAATCGTCAATAATTTAAACTTCAGATCATTTCACTTTCAATAAATTTATGTAAATTCTAATTCCAATTATTACGTGAGTTCACCTCGCTTGAGCCCGGATAGCTCAGTCGGTAGAGCGTTAGGCTTTTAACCTAACGGTCCAGGGTTCGAGTACCTGTTCGGGCGATTCTGTTTTTGAAGAATCATCAATAATTTAAACTTCAGATCATTTAATTTCCAGTAAAATTATTGAAATTCTAATCCCAATTATTACGGGAGTTCATTTCGATTCAGCCCGGATAGCTCTGTCGGTAGAGCGTTAGGCTTTTAACTTAACGGTCCAGGGTTCGAGTCCCTGTTAGGGCGACTGTGTTTTTGAAGAATCATCAATAATTTAAACTTCAGACCATTTAATTTCCAGTAAAATTATTGAAATTCTAATCCCAATTATTACGGGAGTTCATTTCGTTTCAGCTCGGATAGCTCAGTCGGTAGAGCGTTAGGCTTCAAACCACGGTCCAGGGTTCGACTCCTTGTTCGGGCGACTCTGTTTTTAAAGAATCATTAATAATTTAAACTTCACATAATTTAATTTCCAGTAAAATTATTGAAATTCTTATCCCAATTACTACGGGAGTTCACCTCGCTTGAGCCCGGATAGCTCAGTCGGTAGAGCGTTAGGCTTTTAACCAAACGGTCCAGGGTTCTAGAACCTGTTCGAGCGACTGTGTTTTTGAAGAATCATCAATAATTTAAACTTCAGATCATTTCACTTTCAATAAATTTATGTAAATTCTAATTCCAATTATTACGTGAGTTCACCTCGCTTGAGCCCGGATAGCTCAGTCGGTAGAGCGTTAGGCTTTTAACCTAACGGTCCAGGGTTCGAGTCCCTGTTCGAGCCATTCTGTTTTTGAAGAATCATCAATAATTTAAACTTCAGATCATTTAATTTCCAGTAAAATTATTGAAATTCTTATTCCAATTATTACGGGAGTTCACCTCGCTTGAGCCCGGATAGCTCAGTCGGTAGAGCGTTAGGCTTTTAACCTAACGGTCCAGGGTTCGAGTCCCTGTTCGGGCGACTGTGTTTTTGAAGAATCACCAATAATTTAAACTTCAGATCATTTAATTTCCAGTAAAATTATTGAAATTCTAATCCCAATTATTACGGGAGTTCATTTCGTTTCAGCTCGGATAGCTCAGTCGGTAGAGCGTTAGGCTTCAAACCACGGTCCAGGGTTCGACTCCTTGTTCGGGCGACTCTGTTTTTAAAGAATCATCAATAATTTAAACTTCAGATCATTTAATTTCCAGTAAAATTATTGAAATTCTTATCCCAATTATTACGGGAGTTCAACTCGCTTGAGCCCGGATAGCTCAGTCGGTAGAGCGTTAGGCTTTTAACCTAACGGTCCAGGGTTCTAGTCCCTGTTCGAGCGACTGTGTTTTTGAAGAATCATCAATAATTTAAACTTCAGATCATTTAATTTCCAGTAAAATTATTGAAATTCTAATCCCAATTATTACGGGAGTTCATTTCGATTCAGCCCGGATAGCTCAGTCGGTAGTGCGTTAGGCTTTTAACCTAACGGTCCAGGGTTCGAGTCCCTGTTCGGGCAACTCTGTTTTTAAAGAATCGTCAATAATTTAAACTTCAGATCATTTCACTTTCAATAAATTTATGTAAATTCTAATTCCAATTTTACGTGAGTTCACCTCGCTTGAGCCCAGATAGCTCAGTCGGTAGAGCGTTAGGCTTTTAACCTAACGGTCCAGGGTTCGAGTCCCTGTTCGAGCCATTCTGTTTTTGAAGAATCATCAATAATTTAAACTTCAGAATATTTAATTTCCAGTAAAATTATTGAGATTCTTATTCCAATTATTACGGGAGTTCACCTCGCTTGAGCCCGGATAGCTCTGTCGGTAGAGCGTTAGGCTTTTAACCTAACGGTCCAGGGTTCGAGTCCCTGTTAGGGCGACTGTGTTTTTGAAGAATCATCAATAATTTAAACTTCAGACCATTTAATTTCCAGTAAAATTATTGAAATTCTAATCCCAATTATTACGGGAGTTCATTTCGTTTCAGCTCGGATAGCTCAGTCGGTAGAGCGTTAGGCTTCAAACCACGGTCCAGGGTTCGACTCCTTGTTCGGGCGACTCTGTTTTTAAAGAATCATCAATAATTTAAACTTCAGATCATTTAATTTCCAGTAAAATTATTGAAATTCTTATCCCAATTATTACGGGAGTTCAACTCGCTTGAGCCCGGATAGCTCAGTCGGTAGAGCGTTAGGCTTTTAACCTAACGGTCCAGGGTTCTAGTCCCTGTTCGAGCGACTGTGTTTTTGAAGAATCATCAATAATTTAAACTTCAGATCATTTAATTTCCAGTAAAATTATTGAAATTCTAATCCCAATTATTACGGGAGTTCATTTCGATTCAGCCCGGATAGCTCTGTCGGTAGAGCGTTAGGCTTTTAACTTAACGGTCCAGGGTTCGAGTCCCTGTTAGGGCGACTGTGTTTTTGAAGAATCATCAATAATTTAAACTTCAGACCATTTAATTTCCAGTAAAATTATTGAAATTCTAATCCCAATTATTACGGGAGTTCATTTCGTTTCAGCTCGGATAGCTCAGTCGGTAGAGCGTTAGGCTTCAAACCACGGTCCAGGGTTCGACTCCTTGTTCGGGCGACTCTGTTTTTAAAGAATCATTAATAATTTAAACTTCACATAATTTAATTTCCAGTAAAATTATTGAAATTCTTATCCCAATTACTACGGGAGTTCACCTCGCTTGAGCCCGGATAGCTCAGTCGGTAGAGCGTTAGGCTTTTAACCTAACGGTCCAGGGTTCTAGAACCTGTTCGAGCGACTGTGTTTTTGAAGAATCATCAATAATTTAAACTTCAGATCATTTCACTTTCAATAAATTTATGTAAATTCTAATTCCAATTATTACGTGAGTTCACCTCGCTTGAGCCCGGATAGCTCAGTCGGTAGAGCGTTAGGCTTTTAACCTAACGGTCCAGGGTTCGAGTCCCTGTTCGAGCCATTCTGTTTTTGAAGAATCATCAATAATTTAAACTTCAGATCATTTAATTTCCAGTAAAATTATTGAAATTCTTATTCCAATTATTACGGGAGTTCACCTCGCTTGAGCCCGGATAGCTCAGTCGGTAGAGCGTTAGGCTTTTAACCTAACGGTCCAGGGTTCGAGTCCCTGTTCGGGCGACTGTGTTTTTGAAGAATCACCAATAATTTAAACTTCAGATCATTTAATTTCCAGTAAAATTATTGAAATTCTAATCCCAATTATTACGGGAGTTCATTTCGTTTCAGCTCGGATAGCTCAGTCGGTAGAGCGTTAGGCTTCAAACCACGGTCCAGGGTTCGACTCCTTGTTCGGGCGACTCTGTTTTTAAAGAATCATCAATAATTTAAACTTCAGATCATTTAATTTCCAGTAAAATTATTGAAATTCTTATCCCAATTATTACGGGAGTTCAACTCGCTTGAGCCCGGATAGCTCAGTCGGTAGAGCGTTAGGCTTTTAACCTAACGGTCCAGGGTTCTAGTCCCTGTTCGAGCGACTGTGTTTTTGAAGAATCATCAATAATTTAAACTTCAGATCATTTAATTTCCAGTAAAATTATTGAAATTCTAATCCCAATTATTACGGGAGTTCATTTCGATTCAGCCCGGATAGCTCTGTCGGTAGAGCGTTAGGCTTTTAACCTAACGGTCCAGGGTTCGAGTCCCTGATCGGGCGACTCTGTTTTTAAAGAATCGTCAATAATTTAAACTTCAGATCATTTCACTTTCAATAAATTTATGTAAATTCTAATTCCAATTATTACGTGAGTTCACCTCGCTTGAGCCCGGATAGCTCAGTCGGTAGAGCGTTAGGCTTTTAACCTAACGGTCCAGGGTTCGAGTACCTGTTCGGGCGATTCTGTTTTTGAAGAATCATCAATAATTTAAACTTCAGATCATTTAATTTCCAGTAAAATTATTGAAATTCTAATCCCAATTATTACGGGAGTTCATTTCGATTCAGCCCGGATAGCTCTGTCGGTAGAGCGTTAGGCTTTTAACTTAACGGTCCAGGGTTCGAGTCCCTGTTAGGGCGACTGTGTTTTTGAAGAATCATCAATAATTTAAACTTCAGACCATTTAATTTCCAGTAAAATTATTGAAATTCTAATCCCAATTATTACGGGAGTTCATTTCGTTTCAGCTCGGATAGCTCAGTCGGTAGAGCGTTAGGCTTCAAACCACGGTCCAGGGTTCGACTCCTTGTTCGGGCGACTCTGTTTTTAAAGAATCATTAATAATTTAAACTTCACATAATTTAATTTCCAGTAAAATTATTGAAATTCTTATCCCAATTACTACGGGAGTTCACCTCGCTTGAGCCCGGATAGCTCAGTCGGTAGAGCGTTAGGCTTTTAACCTAACGGTCCAGGGTTCTAGAACCTGTTCGAGCGACTGTGTTTTTGAAGAATCATCAATAATTTAAACTTCAGATCATTTCACTTTCAATAAATTTATGTAAATTCTAATTCCAATTATTACGTGAGTTCACCTCGCTTGAGCCCGGATAGCTCAGTCGGTAGAGCGTTAGGCTTTTAACCTAACGGTCCAGGGTTCGAGTCCCTGTTCGAGCCATTCTGTTTTTGAAGAATCATCAATAATTTAAACTTCAGATCATTTAATTTCCAGTAAAATTATTGAAATTCTTATTCCAATTATTACGGGAGTTCACCTCGCTTGAGCCCGGATAGCTCAGTCGGTAGAGCGTTAGGCTTTTAACCTAACGGTCCAGGGTTCGAGTCCCTGTTCGGGCGACTGTGTTTTTGAAGAATCACCAATAATTTAAACTTCAGATCATTTAATTTCCAGTAAAATTATTGAAATTCTAATCCCAATTATTACGGGAGTTCATTTCGTTTCAGCTCGGATAGCTCAGTCGGTAGAGCGTTAGGCTTCAAACCACGGTCCAGGGTTCGACTCCTTGTTCGGGCGACTCTGTTTTTAAAGAATCATCAATAATTTAAACTTCAGATCATTTAATTTCCAGTAAAATTATTGAAATTCTTATCCCAATTATTACGGGAGTTCAACTCGCTTGAGCCCGGATAGCTCAGTCGGTAGAGCGTTAGGCTTTTAACCTAACGGTCCAGGGTTCTAGTCCCTGTTCGAGCGACTGTGTTTTTGAAGAATCATCAATAATTTAAACTTCAGATCATTTAATTTCCAGTAAAATTATTGAAATTCTAATCCCAATTATTACGGGAGTTCATTTCGATTCAGCCCGGATAGCTCTGTCGGTAGAGCGTTAGGCTTTTAACCTAACGGTCCAGGGTTCGAGTCCCTGATCGGGCGACTCTGTTTTTAAAGAATCGTCAATAATTTAAACTTCAGATCATTTCACTTTCAATAAATTTATGTAAATTCTAATTCCAATTATTACGTGAGTTCACCTCGCTTGAGCCCGGATAGCTCAGTCGGTAGAGCGTTAGGCTTTTAACCTAACGGTCCAGGGTTCGAGTACCTGTTCGGGCGATTCTGTTTTTGAAGAATCATCAATAATTTAAACTTCAGATCATTTCACTTTCAATAAATTTATGTAAACTCTAATTCCAATTATTACGGGATTTAACTTCGTTTGAGACAGGATAGCTCAGTCGGTAGAGCGTTAGGCTTTTAACCTAACGGTCCAGGGTTCGAGTCCCTGTTCGGGCGACTCTGTTTTTGAAGAATAATCAATAATTTAAACTTCAGATCATTTAATTTCCAGTAAAATTATTGAAATTCTTATTCCAATTATTACGGGAGTTCAACTCGCTTGAGCCCGGATAGCTCAGTCGGTAGAGCGTTAGGCTTTTAACCTAACGGTCCAGGGTTCTAGTCCCTGTTCGAGCGACTGTGTTTTTGAAGAATCATCAATAATTTAAACTTCAGATCATTTAATTTCCAGTAAAATTATTGAAATTCTAATCCCAATTATTACGGGAGTTCATTTCGATTCAGCCCGGATAGCTCTGTCGGTAGAGCGTTAGGCTTTTAACCTAACGGTCCAGGGTTCGAGTCCCTGATCGGGCGACTCTGTTTTTAAAGAATCGTCAATAATTTAAACTTCAGATCATTTCACTTTCAATAAATTTATGTAAATTCTAATTCCAATTATTACGTGAGTTCACCTCGCTTGAGCCCGGATAGCTCAGTCGGTAGAGCGTTAGGCTTTTAACCTAACGGTCCAGGGTTCGAGTACCTGTTCGGGCGATTCTGTTTTTGAAGAATCATCAATAATTTAAACTTCAGATCATTTCACTTTCAATAAATTTATGTAAACTCTAATTCCAATTATTACGGGATTTAACTTCGTTTGAGACAGGATAGCTCAGTCGGTAGAGCGTTAGGCTTTTAACCTAAGGGTCCAGGGTTCGAGTCCCTGTTCGGGCGACTCTGTTTTTGAAGAATAATCAATAATTTAAACTTCAGATCATTTAATTTCCAGTAAAATTATTGAAATTCTTATTCCAATTATTACGGGAGTTCACCTCGCTTGAGCCCGGATAGCTCTGTCGGTAGAGCGTTAGGCTTTTAACCTAACGGTCCAGGGTTCGAGTCCCTGATCGGGCGACTCTGTTTTTAAAGAATCGTCAATAATTTAAACTTCAGATCATTTCACTTTCAATAAATTTATGTAAATTCTAATTCCAATTATTACGTGAGTTCACCTCGCTTGAGCCCGGATAGCTCAGTCGGTAGAGCGTTAGGCTTTTAACCTAACGGTCCAGGGTTCGAGTCCCTGTTCGGGCGACTCTGTTTTTGAAGAATCATCAATAATTTAAACTTCAGATCATTTAATTTCCAGTAAAATTATTGAAATTCTAATCCCAATTATTACGGGGGTTCATTTCGTTTCAGCCCGGATAGCTCAGTCGGTAGAGCGTTAGGCTTTTAACCTAACGGTCCAGGGTTCGAGTCCCTGTTCGGGCAACTCTGTTTTTAAAGAATCGTCAATAAATTAAACTTCAGATCATTTCACTTTCAATAAATTTGTGTAAATTCTAATTCCAATTATTACGTGAGTTCGCCTCGCTTGAGCCCGGATAGCTCAGTCGGTAGAGCGTTAGGCTTTTAACCTAACGGTCCAGGGTTCGAGTACCTGTTCGGGAAATTCTGTTTTTGAAGAATCATCAATAATTTAAACTTCAGATCATTTAATTTCCAGTAAAATTATTGAAATTCTAATCCCAATTATTACGGGAGTTCCTTTCGTTTCAGCCCGGATAGCTCAATCGGTAGAGCGTTAGGCTTTTAACCTAACGGTCCAGGGTTCGAGTCCCTGTTCGGGCGACTCTGTTTTTAAAGAATCGTCAATAATTCAAACTTCAGATCATTTCACTTTCAATAAATTTATGTAAATTCTTATTCCAATTATTACGTGAGTTCACCTCGCTTGAGCCCGAATAGCTCAGTCGGTAGAGAGTTAGGCTTTTAACCTAACGGTCCACGGTTCTAGTCCCTGTTCGAGCGACTGTGTTTTTGAAGAATCATCAATAATTTAAACTTCAGATCATTTAATTTCCAGTAAAATTATTGAAATTCTAATCCCAATTATTACGGGAGTTCATTTCGATTCAGCCCGGATAGCTCTGTCGGTAGAGCGTTGGGCTTTTAACCTAACGGTCCAGGGTTCGAGTCCCTGATCGGGCGATTCTGTTTTTGAAGAATCATCAATAATTTAAACTTCAGATCATTTCACTTTCAATAAATTTATGTAAACTCTAATTCCAATTATTACGGGATTTAACTTCGTTTGAGACAGGATAGCTCAGTCGGTAGAGCGTTAGGCTTTTAACCTAACGGTCCAGGGTTCGAGTCCCTGTTCGGGCAACTCTGTTTTTGAAGAATAATCAATAATTTAAACTTCAGATCATTTAATTTCCAGTAAAATTATTGAAATTCTTATTCCAATTATTACGGGAGTTCAACTCGCTTGAGCCCGGATAGCTCAGTCGGTAGAGCGTTAGGCTTTTAACCTAACGGTCCAGGGTTCTAGTCCCTGTTCGAGCGACTGTGTTTTTGAAGAATCATCAATAATTTAAACTTCAGATCATTTAATTTCCAGTAAAATTATTGAAATTCTAATCCCAATTATTACGGGAGTTCATTTCGATTCAGCCCGGATAGCTCTGTCGGTAGAGCGTTAGGCTTTTAACCTAACGGTCCAGGGCTCGAGTCCCTGATCGGGCGACTCTGTTTTTAAAGAATCGTCAATAATTTAAACTTCAGATCATTTCACTTTCAATAAATTTATGTAAATTCTAATTCCAATTATTACGTGAGTTCACCTCGCTTGAGCCCGGATAGCTCAGTCGGTAGAGCGTTAGGCTTTTAACCTAACGGTCCAGGGTTCGAGTACCTGTTCGGGCGATTCTGTTTTTGAAGAATCATCAATAATTTAAACTTCAGATCATTTCACTTTCAATAAATTTATGTAAACTCTAATTCCAATTATTACGGGATTTAACTTCGTTTGAGACAGGATAGCTCAGTCGGTAGAGCGTTAGGCTTTTAATCTAACGGTCCAGGGTTCGAGTCCCTGTTCGGGCGACTCTGTTTTTGAAGAATAATCAATAATTTAAACTTCAGATCATTTAATTTCCAGTAAAATTATTGAAATTCTTATTCCAATTATTACGGGAGTTCACCTCGCTTGAGCCCGGATAGCTCTGTCGGTAGAGCGTTAGGCTTTTAACCTAACGGTCCAGGGTTCGAGTCCCTGTTAGGGCGACTGTGTTTTTGAAGAATCATCAATAATTTAAACTTCAGACCATTTAATTTCCAGTAAAATTATTGAAATTCTAATCCCAATTATTACGGGAGTTCATTTCGTTTCAGCTCGGATAGCTCAGTCGGTAGAGCGTTAGGCTTCAAACCACGGTCCAGGGTTCGACTCCTTGTTCGGGCGACTCTGTTTTTAAAGAATCATTAATAATTTAAACTTGACATAATTTAATTTCCAGTAAAATTATTGAAATTCTTATCCCAATTATTACGGGAGTTCACCTCACTTGAGCCCGGATATCTCAGTCGGTAGAGCGTTAGGCTTTTAACCTAACGGTCCAGGGTTCTAGAACCTGTTCGAGCGACTGTGTTTTTGAAGAATCATCAATAATTTAAACTTCAGATCATTTCACTTTCAATAAATTTATGTAAATTCTAATTCCAATTATTACGTGAGTTCACCTCGCTTGAGCCCGGATAGCTCAGTCGGTAGAGCGTTAGGCTTTTAACCTAACGGTCCAGGGTTCGAGTCCCTGTTCGAGCCATTCTGTTTTTGAAGAATCATCAATAATTTAAACTTCAGATCATTTAATTTCCAGTAAAATTATTGAAATTCTTATTCCAATTATTACGGGAGTTCACCTCGCTTGAGCCCGGATAGCTCAGTCGGTAGAGCGTTAGGCTTTTAACCTAACGGTCCAGGGTTCGAGTCCCTGTTCGGGCGACTGTGTTTTTGAAGAATCACCAATAATTTAAACTTCAGATCATTTAATTTCCAGTAAAATTATTGAAATTCTAATCCCAATTATTACGGGAGTTCATTTCGTTTCAGCTCGGATAGCTCAGTCGGTAGAGCGTTAGGCTTCAAACCACGGTCCAGGGTTCGACTCCTTGTTCGGGCGACTCTGTTTTTAAAGAATCATCAATAATTTAAACTTCAGATCATTTAATTTCCAGTAAAATTATTGAAATTCTTATCCCAATTATTACGGGAGTTCAACTCGCTTGAGCCCGGATAGCTCAGTCGGTAGAGCGTTAGGCTTTTAACCTAACGGTCCAGGGTTCTAGTCCCTGTTCGAGCGACTGTGTTTTTGAAGAATCATCAATAATTTAAACTTCAGATCATTTAATTTCCAGTAAAATTATTGAAATTCTAATCCCAATTATTACGGGAGTTCATTTCGATTCAGCCCGGATAGCTCTGTCGGTAGAGCGTTAGGCTTTTAACCTAACGGTCCAGGGTTCTAGAACCTGTTCGAGCGACTGTGTTTTTGAAGAATCATCAATAATTTAAACTTCAGATCATTTCACTTTCAATAAATTTATGTAAATTCTAATTCCAATTATTACGTGAGTTCACCTCGCTTGAGCCCGGATAGCTCAGTCGGTAGAGCGTTAGGCTTTTAACCTAACGGTCCAGGGTTCGAGTCCCTGTTCGAGCCATTCTGTTTTTGAAGAATCATCAATAATTTAAACTTCAGATCATTTAATTTCCAGTAAAATTATTGAAATTCTTATTCCAATTATTACGGGAGTTCACCTCGCTTGAGCCCGGATAGCTCAGTCGGTAGAGCGTTAGGCTTTTAACCTAACGGTCCAGGGTTCGAGTCCCTGTTCGGGCGACTGTGTTTTTGAAGAATCACCAATAATTTAAACTTCAGATCATTTAATTTCCAGTAAAATTATTGAAATTCTAATCCCAATTATTACGGGAGTTCATTTCGTTTCAGCTCGGATAGCTCAGTCGGTAGAGCGTTAGGCTTCAAACCACGGTCCAGGGTTCGACTCCTTGTTCGGGCGACTCTGTTTTTAAAGAATCATCAATAATTTAAACTTCAGATCATTTAATTTCCAGTAAAATTATTGAAATTCTTATCCCAATTATTACGGGAGTTCAACTCGCTTGAGCCCGGATAGCTCAGTCGGTAGAGCGTTAGGCTTTTAACCTAACGGTCCAGGGTTCTAGTCCCTGTTCGAGCGACTGTGTTTTTGAAGAATCATCAATAATTTAAACTTCAGATCATTTAATTTCCAGTAAAATTATTGAAATTCTAATCCCAATTATTACGGGAGTTCATTTCGATTCAGCCCGGATAGCTCTGTCGGTAGAGCGTTAGGCTTTTAACCTAACGGTCCAGGGTTCGAGTCCCTGATCGGGCGACTCTGTTTTTAAAGAATCGTCAATAATTTAAACTTCAGATCATTTCACTTTCAATAAATTTATGTAAATTCTAATTCCAATTATTACGTGAGTTCACCTCGCTTGAGCCCGGATAGCTCAGTCGGTAGAGCGTTAGGCTTTTAACCTAACGGTCCAGGGTTCGAGTACCTGTTCGAGCCATTCTGTTTTTGAAGAATCATCAATAATTTAAACTTCAGATCATTTCACTTTCAATAAATTTATGTAAACTCTAATTCCAATTATTACGGGATTTAACTTCGTTTGAGACAGGATAGCTCAGTCGGTAGAGCGTTAGGCTTTTAACCTAACGGTCCAGGGTTCGAGTCCCTGTTCGGGCGACTCTGTTTTTGAAGAATAATCAATAATTTAAACTTCAGATCATTTAATTTCCAGTAAAATTATTGAAATTCTTATTCCAATTATTACGGGAGTTCAACTCGCTTGAGCCCGGATAGCTCAGTCGGTAGAGCGTTAGGCTTTTAACCTAACGGTCCAGGGTTCTAGTCCCTGTTCGAGCGACTGTGTTTTTGAAGAATCATCAATAATTTAAACTTCAGATCATTTAATTTCCAGTAAAATTATTGAAATTCTAATCCCAATTATTACGGGAGTTCATTTCGTTTCAGCCCGGATAGCTCAGTCGGTAGAGCGTTAGGCTTTTAACCTAACGGTCCAGGGTTCGAGTCCCTGTTCGGGCAACTCTGTTTTTTAGAATCGTCAATAATTTAAACTTCAGATCATTTCACTTTCAATAAATTTATGTAAATTCTAATTCCAATTATTACGTGAGTTCACCTCGCTTGAGCCCAGATAGCTCAGTCGGTAGAGCGTTAGGCTTTTAACCTAACGGTCCAGGGTTCGAGTCCCTGTTCGAGCCATTCTGTTTTTGAAGAATCATCAATAATTTAAACTTCAGAATATTTAATTTCCAGTAAAATTATTGAAATTCTTATTCCAATTATTACGGGAGTTCACCTCGCTTGAGCCCGGATAGCTCTGTCGGTAGAGCGTTAGGCTTTTAACCTAACGGTCCAGGGTTCGAGTCCCTGTTAGGGCGACTGTGTTTTTGAAGAATCATCAATAATTTAAACTTCAGACCATTTAATTTCCAGTAAAATTATTGAAATTCTAATCCCAATTATTACGGGAGTTCATTTCGTTTCAGCTCGGATAGCTCAGTCGGTAGAGCGTTAGGCTTCAAACCACGGTCCAGGGTTCGACTCCTTGTTCGGGCGACTCTGTTTTTAAAGAATCATCAATAATTTAAACTTCAGATCATTTAATTTCCAGTAAAATTATTGAAATTCTTATCCCAATTATTACGGGAGTTCAACTCGCTTGAGCCCGGATAGCTCAGTCGGTAGAGCGTTAGGCTTTTAACCTAACGGTCCAGGGTTCTAGTCCCTGTTCGAGCGACTGTGTTTTTGAAGAATCATCAATAATTTAAACTTCAGATCATTTAATTTCCAGTAAAATTATTGAAATTCTAATCCCAATTATTACGGGAGTTCATTTCGATTCAGCCCGGATAGCTCTGTCGGTAGAGCGTTAGGCTTTTAACCTAACGGTCCAGGGTTCGAGTCCCTGTTAGGGCGACTGTGTTTTTGAAGAATCATCAATAATTTAAACTTCAGACCATTTAATTTCCAGTAAAATTATTGAAATTCTAATCCCAATTATTACGGGAGTTCATTTCGTTTCAGCTCGGATAGCTCAGTCGGTAGAGCGTTAGGCTTCAAACCACGGTCCAGGGTTCGACTCCTTCTTCGGGCGACTCTGTTTTTAAAGAATCATTAATAATTTAAACTTCACATAATTTAATTTCCAGTAAAATTATTGAAATTCTTATCCCAATTATTACGGGAGTTCACCTCGCTTGAGCCCGGATAGCTCAGTCGGTAGAGCGTTAGGCTTTTAACCTAACGGTCCAGGGTTCTAGAACCTGTTCGAGCGACTGTGTTTTTGAAGAATCATCAATAATTTAAACTTCAGATCATTTCACTTTCAATAAATTTATGTAAATTCTAATTCCAATTATTACGTGAGTTCACCTCGCTTGAGCCCGGATAGCTCAGTCGGTAGAGCGTTAGGCTTTTAACCTAACGGTCCAGGGTTCGAGTCCCTGTTCGAGCCATTCTGTTTTTGAAGAATCATCAATAATTTAAACTTCAGATCATTTCACTTTCAATAAATTTATGTAAATTCTAATTCCAATTATTACGTGAGTTCACCTCGCTTGAGCCCGGATAGCTCAGTCGGTAGAGCGTTAGGCTTTTAACCTAACGGTCCAGGGTTCGAGTACCTGTTCGGGCGATTCTGTTTTTGAAGAATCATCAATAATTTAAACTTCAGATCATTTCACTTTCAATAAATTTATGTAAACTCTAATTCCAATTATTACGGGATTTAACTTCGTTTGAGACAGGATAGCTCAGTCGGTAGAGCGTTAGGCTTTTAACCTAAGGGTCCAGGGTTCGAGTCCCTGTTCGGGCGACTCTGTTTTTGAAGAATAATCAATAATTTAAACTTCAGATCATTTAATTTCCAGTAAAATTATTGAAATTCTTATTCCAATTATTACGGGAGTTCACCTCGCTTGAGCCCGGATAGCTCTGTCGGTAGAGCGTTAGGCTTTTAACCTAACGGTCCAGGGTTCGAGTCCCTGATCGGGCGACTCTGTTTTTAAAGAATCGTCAATAATTTAAACTTCAGATCATTTCACTTTCAATAAATTTATGTAAATTCTAATTCCAATTATTACGTGAGTTCACCTCGCTTGAGCCCGGATAGCTCAGTCGGTAGAGCGTTAGGCTTTTAACCTAACGGTCCAGGGTTCGAGTCCCTGTTCGGGCGACTCTGTTTTTGAAGAATCATCAATAATTTAAACTTCAGATCATTTAATTTCCAGTAAAATTATTGAAATTCTAATCCCAATTATTACGGGGGTTCATTTCGTTTCAGCCCGGATAGCTCAGTCGGTAGAGCGTTAGGCTTTTAACCTAACGGTCCAGGGTTCGAGTCCCTGTTCGGGCAACTCTGTTTTTAAAGAATCGTCAATAATTTAAACTTCAGATCATTTCACTTTCAATAAATTTGTGTAAATTCTTATTCCAATTATTACGTGAGTTCACCTCGCTTGAGCCCGAATAGCTCAGTCGGTAGAGAGTTAGGCTTTTAACCTAACGGTCCAGGGTTCTAGTCCCTGTTCGAGCGACTGTGTTTTTGAAGAATCATCAATAATTTAAACTTCAGATCATTTAATTTCCAGTAAAATTATTGAAATTCTAATCCCAATTATTACGGGAGTTCATTTCGATTCAGCCCGGATAGCTCTGTCGGTAGAGCGTTAGGCTTTTAACCTAACGGTCCAGGGTTCGAGTCCCTGATCGGGCGACTCTGTTTTTAAAGAATCGTCAATAATTTAAACTTCAGATCATTTCACTTTCAATAAATTTATGTAAATTCTAATTCCAATTATTACGTGAGTTCACCTCGCTTGAGCCCGGATAGCTCAGTCGGTAGAGCGTTAGGCTTTTAACCTAACGGTCCAGGGTTCGAGTACCTGTTCGGGCGATTCTGTTTTTGAAGAATCATCAATAATTTAAACTTCAGATCATTTCACTTTCAATAAATTTATGTAAACTCTAATTCCAATTATTACGGGATTTAACTTCGTTTGAGACAGGATAGCTCAGTCGGTAGAGCGTTAGGCTTTTAACCTAACGGTCCAGGGTTCGAGTCCCTGTTCGGGCGACTCTGTTTTTGAAGAATAATCAATAATTTAAACTTCAGATCATTTAATTTCCAGTAAAATTATTGAAATTCTTATTCCAATTATTACGGGAGTTCAACTCGCTTGAGCCCGGATAGCTCAGTCGGTAGATCGTTAGGCTTTTAACCTAACGGTCCAGGGTTCTAGTCCCTGTTCGAGCGACTGTGTTTTTGAAGAATCATCAATAATTTAAACTTCAGATCATTTAATTTCCAGTAAAATTATTGAAATTCTAATCCCAATTATTACGGGAGTTCATTTCGATTCAGCCCGGATAGCTCTGTCGGTAGAGCGTTAGGCTTTTAACCTAACGGTCCAGGGTTCGAGTCCCTGATCGGGCGACTCTGTTTTTAAAGAATCGTCAATAATTTAAACTTCAGATCATTTCACTTTCAATAAATTTATGTAAATTCTAATTCCAATTATTACGTGAGTTCACCTCGCTTGAGCCCGGATAGCTCAGTCGGTAGAGCATTAGGCTTTTAACCTAACGGTCCAGGGTTCGAGTACCTGTTCGGGCGATTCTGTTTTTGAAGAATCATCAATAATTTAAACTTCAGATCATTTCACTTTCAATAAATTTATGTAAACTCTAATTCCAATTATTACGGGATTTAACTTCGTTTGAGACAGGATAGCTCAGTCGGTAGAGCGTTAGGCTTTTAACCTAAGGGTCCAGGGTTCGAGTCCCTGTTCGGGCGACTCTGTTTTTGAAGAATAATCAATAATTTAAACTTCAGATCATTTAATTTCCAGTAAAATTATTGAAATTCTTATTCCAATTATTACGGGAGTTCACCTCGCTTGAGCCCGGATAGCTCTGTCGGTAGAGCGTTAGGCTTTTAACCTAACGGTCCAGGGTTCGAGTCCCTGATCGGGCGACTCTGTTTTTAAAGAATCGTCAATAATTTAAACTTCAGATCATTTCACTTTCAATAAATTTATGTAAATTCTAATTCCAATTATTACGTGAGTTCACCTCGCTTGAGCCCGGATAGCTCAGTCGGTAGAGCGTTAGGCTTTTAACCTAACGGTCCAGGGTTCGAGTCCCTGTTCGGGCGACTCTGTTTTTGAAGAATCATCAATAATTTAAACTTCAGATCATTTAATTTCCAGTAAAATTATTACCTCTCCGTGTGACGTAGTCCAGGAGAGGTTCTGTAACGGCCGTGTCTGTGTGTGTGTGTGTGTCTGTGTGTCTGTCTGTCTGTTGTTACACCCACGTGACCGCGTTCGCAGTTTGCGTATCGGAGCAAACGTGTTCGCCATTTCCGAACTGCTTTCACAGTCACGGAAATGGCTCCTCTACTCGAGTTCTCACACCACCATCTTCTGGACTTTGTCCATCCCACACGGACACCAGTCTGTTCTTACTGGCTTCTAATCACCACCATCTTCTGTTCTTTGTCAATCCCAACATTGACACCCGTCTGCACTTACACTGGCTTCTAACACCACCATCCACTGGTCTTCCGTCTATTCCACATAGACACCAATCTGTATCATTGGCTTCTACTCTATTATCATCGTTTGGTTTTAGGATATACGCGGCGATCAGCTAGGGTTACGAGAAACGTCTAGCCTCCCTAAGGTGGGATCGCCACCAAAGGTTTTCGCAATTGCGCTTTTTCCTTACTATTATAATGGAAACGAATCGTATATATACCCCAAATTTGAAAAAAGCGGGCAAGAGGGGTACCCTTCACTTTAAACGTCAATATTAGAAAAGTTTGAGAAGATAATAGGTATAACTTTATTTTAAACGATTTAACTATTATTAATGTTAATTATTGAAGATTAAAATAATTAAAAATAATTATATTTATTTAAATATTAAAGATAAACCTCTCGTGCAAAGAAAGAGATTATCATTGCCTCCTATATCTACCAAGGCCATGGAAATGCGATATATTTCCTTCATTGCCTCCTATATCTATCAAGGCCCGTGCATTGTGATATATTTCATTCATTGCCTCCTATATCTATCAAGGCCCGAGCATTGTGATATATTTCATTCATTGCCTCCTATATCTATCAAGGCCCGTGCATTGCGATATATTTTTCAAAACAACAACAAAAATGGGAAACCCCAACTCAGAAACATAATAACGTTTTTATTGGATACTTAAGTTTATATAATCTTCTTGACACGGAGAGGTAATATTTTGGTTTTCCCAACTTGTTGAAATTCTAATCCCAATTATTACGGGGGTTCATTTCGTTTCAGCCCGGATAGCTCAGTCGGTAGAGCGTTAGGCTTTTAACCTAACGGTCCAGGGTTCGAGTCCCTGTTCGGGCAACTCTGTTTTTAAAGAATCGTCAATAATTTAAACTTCAGATCATTTCACTTTCAATAAATTTGTGTAAATTCTAATTCCAATTATTACGTGAGTTCGCCTCGCTTGAGCCCGGATAGCTCAGTCGGTAGAGCGTTAGGCTTTTAACCTAACGGTCCAGGGTTCGAGTACCTGTTCGGGCCATTCTGTTTTTGAAGAATCATCAATAATTTAAACTTCAGATCATTTAATTTCCAGTAAAATTATTGAAATTCTAATCCCAATTATTACGAGAGTTCCTTTCGTTTCAGCCCGGATAGCTCAATCGGTAGAGCGTTAGGCTTTTAACCTAACGGTCCAGGGTTCGAGTCCCTGTTCGGGCGACTCTGTTTTTAAAGAATCGTCAATAATTCAAACTTCAGATCATTTCACTTTCAATAAATTTATGTAAATTCTTATTCCAATTATTACGTGAGTTCACCTCGCTTGAGCCCGAATAGCTCAGTCGGTAGAGAGTTAGGCTTTTAACCTAACGGTCCAGGGTTCTAGTCCCTGTTCGAGCGACTGTGTTTTTGAAGAATCATCAATAATTTAAACTTCAGATCATTTAATTTCCAGTAAAATTATTGAAATTCTAATCCCAATTATTACGGGAGTTCATTTCGTTTCAGCCCGGATAGCTCTGTCGGTAGAGCGTTAGGCTTTTAACCTAACGGTCCAGGGTTCGAGTCCCTGATCGGGCGACTCTGTTTTTAAAGAATCGTCAATAATTTAAACTTCAGATCATTTCACTTTCAATAAATTTATGTAAATTCTAATTCCAATTATTACGTGAGTTCACCTCGCTTGAGCCCGGATAGCTCAGTCGGTAGAGCGTTAGGCTTTTAACCTAACGGTCCAGTGTTCGAGTACCTGTTCGGGCGATTCTGTTTTTGAAGAATCATCAATAATTTAAACTTCAGATCATTTCACTTTCAATAAATTTATGTAAACTCTAATTCCAATTATTACGGGATTTAACTTCGTTTGAGACAGGATAGCTCAGTCGGTAGAGCGTTAGGCTTTTAACCTAACGGTCCAGGGTTCGAGTCCCTGTTCGGGCGACTCTGTTTTTAAAGAATAATCAATAATTTAAACTTCAGATCATTTAATTTCCAGTAAAATTATTGAAATTCTTATTCCCATTATTACGGGAGTTCACCTCGCTTGAGCCCGGATAGCTCTGTCGGTAGAGCGTTAGGCTTTTAACCTAACGGTCCAGGGTTCGAGTCCCTGTTAGGGCGACTGTGTTTTTGAAGAATCATCAATAATTTAAACTTCAGACCATTTAATTTCCAGTAAAATTTTTGAAATTCTAATCCCAATTATTACGGGAGTTCATTTCGTTTCAGCTCGGATAGCTCAGTCGGTAGAGCGTTAGGCTTCAAACCACGGTCCAGGGTTCGACTCCTTGTTCGGGCGACTCTGTTTTTAAAGAATCATTAATAATTTAAACTTCAGATAATTTAATTTCCAGTAAAATTATTGAAATTCTTATCCCAATTATTACGGGAGTTCACCTCGCTTGAGCCCGGATAGCTCAGTCGGTAGAGCGTTAGGCTTTTAACCTAACGGTCCAGGGTTCTAGAATCTGTTCGAGCGACTGTGTTTTTGAAGAATCATCAATAATTTAAACTTCAGATCATTTAACTTTCAATAAATTTATGTAAATTCTAATTCCAATTATTACGTGAGTTCACCTCGCTTGAGCCCGGATAGCTCAGTCGGTAGAGCGTTAGGCTTTTAACCTAACGGTCCAGGGTTCGAGTCCCTGTTCGGGCCATTCTGTTTTTGAAGAATCATCAATAATTTAAACTTCAGATCATTTCACTTTCAATAAATTTATGTAAATTCTAATTCCAATTATTACGGGATTTAACTTCGTTTGAGACAGGATAGCTCAGTCGGTAGAGCGTTAGGCTTTTAACCTAACGGTCCAGGGTTCGAGTCCCTGTTCGGGCGACTCTGTTTTTGAAGAATCATCAATAATTTAAACTTCAGATCATTTAATTTCCAGTAAAATTATTGAAATTCTAATCCCAATTATTACGGGAGTTCATATCGTTTCAGCCCGGATAGCTCAGTCGGTAGAGCGTTAGGCTTTTAACCTAACGGTCCAGGGTTCGAGTCCCTGTTCGGGCAACTCTGTTTTTAAAGAATCGTCAATAATTTAAACTTCAGATCATTTCACTTTCAATAAATTTATGTAAATTCTAATTCCAATTATTACGTGAGTTCACCTCGCTTGAGCCCGGATAGCTCAGTCGGTAGAGCGTTAGGCTTTTAACCTAACGGTCCAGGGTTCGAGTCCCTGTTCGAGCCATTCTGTTTTTGAAGAATCATCAATAATTTAAACTTCAGATCATTTAATTTCCAGTAAAATTATTGAAATTCTTATTCCAATTATTACGGGAGTTCACCTCGCTTGAGCCCGGATAGCTCTGTCGGTAGAGCGTTAGGCTTTTAACCTAACGGTCCAGGGTTCGAGTCCCTGTTAGGGCGACTGTGTTTTTGAAGAATCATCAATAATTTAAACTTCAGACCATTTAATTTCCAGTAAAATTATTGAAATTCTAATCCCAATTATTACGGGAGTTCATTTCGTTTCAGCTCGGATAGCTCAGTCGGTAGAGCGTTAGGCTTCAAACCACGGTCCAGGGTTCGACTCCTTGTTCGGGCGACTCTGTTTTTAAAGAATCATTAATAATTTAAACTTCACATAATTTAATTTCCAGTAAAATTATTGAAATTCTTATCCCAATTATTACGGGAGTTCACCTCGCTTGAGCCCGGATAGCTCAGTCGGTAGAGCGTTAGGCTTTTAACCTAACGGTCCAGGGTTCTAGAACCTGTTCGAGCGACTGTGTTTTTGAAGAATCATCAATAATTTAAACTTCAGATCATTTCACTTTCAATAAATTTATGTAAATTCTAATTCCAATTATTACGTGAGTTCACCTCGCTTGAGCCCGGATAGCTCAGTCGGTAGAGCGTTAGGCTTTTAACCTAACGGTCCAGGGTTCGAGTCCCTGTTCGAGCCATTCTGTTTTTGAAGAATCATCAATAATTTAAACTTCAGATCATTTAATTTCCAGTAAAATTATTGAAATTCTTATTCCAATTATTACGGGAGTTCACCTCGCTTGAGCCCGGATAGCTCAGTCGGTAGAGCGTTAGGCTTTTAACCTAACGGTCCAGGGTTCGAGTCCCTGTTCGGGCGACTCTGTTTTTAAAGAATAATCAATAATTTAAACTTCAGATCATTTAATTTCCAGTAAAATTATTGAAATTCTTATTCCCATTATTACGGGAGTTCACCTCGCTTGAGCCCGGATAGCTCTGTCGGTAGAGCGTTAGGCTTTTAACCTAACGGTCCAGGGTTCGAGTCCCTGTTAGGGCGACTGTGTTTTTGAAGAATCATCAATAATTTAAACTTCAGACCATTTAATTTCCAGTAAAATTTTTGAAATTCTAATCCCAATTATTACGGGAGTTCATTTCGTTTCAGCTCGGATAGCTCAGTCGGTAGAGCGTTAGGCTTCAAACCACGGTCCAGGGTTCGACTCCTTGTTCGGGCGACTCTGTTTTTAAAGAATCATTAATAATTTAAACTTCAGATAATTTAATTTCCAGTAAAATTATTGAAATTCTTATCCCAATTATTACGGGAGTTCACCTCGCTTGAGCCCGGATAGCTCAGTCGGTAGAGCGTTAGGCTTTTAACCTAACGGTCCAGGGTTCTAGAACCTGTTCGAGCGACTGTGTTTTTGAAGAATCATCAATAATTTAAACTTCAGATCATTTAACTTTCAATAAATTTATGTAAATTCTAATTCCAATTATTACGTGAGTTCACCTCGCTTGAGCCCGGATAGCTCAGTCGGTAGAGCGTTAGGCTTTTAACCTAACGGTCCAGGGTTCGAGTCCCTGTTCGGGCCATTCTGTTTTTGAAGAATCATCAATAATTTAAACTTCAGATCATTTCACTTTCAATAAATTTATGTAAATTCTAATTCCAATTATTACGTGAGTTCACCTCGCTTGAGCCCGGATAGCTCAGTCGGTAGAGCGTTAGGCTTTTAACCTAACGGTCCAGGGTTCGAGTCCCTGTTCGAGCCATTCTGTTTTTGAAGAATCATCAATAATTTAAACTTCAGATCATTTAATTTCCAGTAAAATTATTGAAATTCTTATTCCAATTATTACGGGAGTTCACCTCGCTTGAGCCCGGATAGCTCAGTCGGTAGAGCGTTAGGCTTTTAACCTAACGGTCCAGGGTTCGAGTCCCTGTTCGGGCGACTGTGTTTTTGAAGAATCACCAATAATTTAAACTTCAGATCATTTAATTTCCAGTAAAATTATTGAAATTCTAATCCCAATTATTACGGGAGTTCATTTCGTTTCAGCTCGGATAGCTCAGTCGGTAGAGCGTTAGGCTTCAAACCACGGTCCAGGGTTCGACTCCTTGTTCGGGCGACTCTGTTTTTAAAGAATCATCAATAATTTAAACTTCAGATCATTTAATTTCCAGTAAAATTATTGAAATTCTTATCCCAATTATTACGGGAGTTCAACTCGCTTGAGCCCGGATAGCTCAGTCGGTAGAGCGTTAGGCTTTTAACCTAACGGTCCAGGGTTCTAGTCCCTGTTCGAGCGACTGTGTTTTTGAAGAATCATCAATAATTTAAACTTCAGATCATTTAATTTCCAGTAAAATTATTGAAATTCTAATCCCAATTATTACGGGAGTTCATTTCGATTCAGCCCGGATAGCTCTGTTGGTAGAGCGTTAGGCTTTTAACCTAACGGTCCAGGGTTCGAGTCCCTGTTAGGGCGACTGTGTTTTTGAAGAATCATCAATAATTTAAACTTCAGACCATTTAATTTCCAGTAAAATTATTGAAATTCTAATCCCAATTATTACGGGAGTTCATTTCGTTTCAGCTCGGATAGCTCAGTCGGTAGAGCGTTAGGCTTCAAACCACGGTCCAGGGTTCGACTCCTTGTTCGGGCGACTCTGTTTTTAAAGAATCATTAATAATTTGAACTTCACATAATTTAATTTCCAGTAAAATTATTGAAATTCTTATCCCAATTATTACGGGAGTTCACCTCGCTTGAGCCCGGATAGCTCAGTCGGTAGAGCGTTAGGCTTTTAACCTAACGGTCCAGGGTTCTAGAACCTGTTCGAGCGACTGTGTTTTTGAAGAATCATCAATAATTTAAACTTCAGATCATTTCACTTTCAATAAATTTATGTAAATTCTAATTCCAATTATTACGTGAGTTCACCTCGCTTGAGCCCGGATAGCTCAGTCGGTAGAGCGTTAGGCTTTTAACCTAACGGTCCAGGGTTCGAGTCCCTGTTCGAGCCATTCTGTTTTTGAAGAATCATCAATAATTTAAACTTCAGATCATTTAATTTCCAGTAAAATTATTGAAATTCTTATTCCAATTATTACGGGAGTTCACCTCGCTTGAGCCCGGATAGCTCAGTCGGTAGAGCGTTAGGCTTTTAACCTAACGGTCCAGGGTTCGAGTCCCTGTTCGGGCGACTGTGTTTTTGAAGAATCACCAATAATTTAAACTTCAGATCATTTAATTTCCAGTAAAATTATTGAAATTCTAATCCCAATTATTACGGGAGTTCATTTCGTTTCAGCTCGGATAGCTCAGTCGGTAGAGCGTTAGGCTTCAAACCACGGTCCAGGGTTCGACTCCTTGTTCGGGCGACTCTGTTTTTAAAGAATCATCAATAATTTAAACTTCAGATCATTTAATTTCCAGTAAAATTATTGAAATTCTTATCCCAATTATTACGGGAGTTCAACTCGCTTGAGCCCGGATAGCTCAGTCGGTAGAGCGTTAGGCTTTTAACCTAACGGTCCAGGGTTCTAGTCCCTGTTCGAGCGACTGTGTTTTTGAAGAATCATCAATAATTTAAACTTCAGATCATTTAATTTCCAGTAAAATTATTGAAATTCTAATCCCAATTATTACGGGAGTTCATTTCGATTCAGCCCGGATAGCTCTGTCGGTAGAGCGTTAGGCTTTTAACCTAACGGTCCAGGGTTCGAGTCCCTGATCGGGCGACTCTGTTTTTAAAGAATCGTCAATAATTTAAACTTCAGATCATTTCACTTTCAATAAATTTATGTAAATTCTAATTCCAATTATTACGTGAGTTCACCTCGCTTGAGCCCGGATAGCTCAGTCGGTAGAGCGTTAGGCTTTTAACCTAACGGTCCAGGGTTCGAGTACCTGTTCGGGCGATTCTGTTTTTGAAGAATCATCAATAATTTAAACTTCAGATCATTTCACTTTCAATAAATTTATGTAAACTCTAATTCCAATTATTACGGGATTTAACTTCGTTTGAGACAGGATAGCTCAGTCGGTAGAGCGTTAGGCTTTTAACCTAACGGTCCAGGGTTCGAGTCCCTGTTCGGGCGACTCTGTTTTTGAAGAATAATCAATAATTTAAACTTCAGATCATTTAATTTCCAGTAAAATTATTGAAATTCTTATTCCAATTATTACGGGAGTTCAACTCGCTTGAGCCCGGATAGCTCAGTCGGTAGAGCGTTAGGCTTTTAACCTAACGGTCCAGGGTTCTAGTCCCTGTTCGAGCGACTGTGTTTTTGAAGAATCATCAATAATTTAAACTTCAGATCATTTAATTTCCAGTAAAATTATTGAAATTCTAATCCCAATTATTACGGGAGTTCATTTCGATTCAGCCCGGATAGCTCTGTCGGTAGAGCGTTAGGCTTTTAACCTAACGGTCCAGGGTTCGAGTCCCTGATCGGGCGACTCTGTTTTTAAAGAATCGTCAATAATTTAAACTTCAGATCATTTCACTTTCAATAAATTTATGTAAATTCTAATTCCAATTATTACGTGAGTTCACCTCGCTTGAGCCCGGATAGCTCAGTCGGTAGAGCGTTAGGCTTTTAACCTAACGGTCCAGGGTTCGAGTACCTGTTCGGGCGATTCTGTTTTTGAAGAATCATCAATAATTTAAACTTCAGATCATTTCACTTTCAATAAATTTATGTAAACTCTAATTCCAATTATTACGGGATTTAACTTCGTTTGAGACAGGATAGCTCAGTCGGTAGAGCGTTAGGCTTTTAACCTAAGGGTCCAGGGTTCGAGTCCCTGTTCGGGCGACTCTGTTTTTGAAGAATAATCAATAATTTAAACTTCAGATCATTTAATTTCCAGTAAAATTATTGAAATTCTTATTCCAATTATTACGGGAGTTCACCTCGCTTGAGCCCGGATAGCTCTGTCGGTAGAGCGTTAGGCTTTTAACCTAACGGTCCAGGGTTCGAGTCCCTGATCGGGCGACTCTGTTTTTAAAGAATCGTCAATAATTTAAACTTCAGATCATTTCACTTTCAATAAATTTATGTAAATTCTAATTCCAATTATTACGTGAGTTCACCTCGCTTGAGCCCGGATAGCTCAGTCGGTAGAGCGTTAGGCTTTTAACCTAACGGTCCAGGGTTCGAGTCCCTGTTCGGGCGACTCTGTTTTTGAAGAATCATCAATAATTTAAACTTCAGATCATTTAATTTCCAGTAAAATTATTGAAATTCTAATCCCAATTATTACGGGAGTTCATTTCGTTTCAGCCCGGATAGCTCAGTCGGTAGAGCGTTAGGCTTTTAACCTAACGGTCCAGGGTTCGAGTCCCTGTTCGGGCAACTCTGTTTTTAAAGAATCGTCAATAATTTAAACTTCAGATCATTTCACTTTCAATAAATTTGTGTAAATTCTAATTCCAATTATTACGTGAGTTCGCCTCGCTTGAGCCCGGATAGCTCAGTCGGTAGAGCGTTAGGCTTTTAACCTAACGGTCCAGGGTTCGAGTACCTGTTCGGGCCATTCTGTTTTTGAAGAATCATCAATAATTTAAACTTCAGATCATTTAATTTCCAGTAAAATTATTGAAATTCTAATCCCAATTATTACGGGAGTTCCTTTCGTTTCAGCCCGGATAGCTCAATCGGTAGAGCGTTAGGCTTTTAACCTAACGGTCCAGGGTTCGAGTCCCTGTTCGGGCGACTCTGTTTTTAAAGAATCGTCAATAATTCAAACTTCAGATCATTTCACTTTCAATAAATTTATGTAAATTCTTATTCCAATTATTACGTGAGTTCACCTCGCTTGAGCCCGAATAGCTCAGTCGGTAGAGAGTTAGGCTTTTAACCTAACGGTCCAGGGTTCTAGTCCCTGTTCGAGCGACTGTGTTTTTGAAGAATCATCAATAATTTAAACTTCAGATCATTTAATTTCCAGTAAAATTATTGAAATTCTAATCCCAATTATTACGGGAGTTCATTTCGTTTCAGCCCGGATAGCTCTGTCGGTAGAGCGTTAGGCTTTTAACCTAACGGTCCAGGGTTCGAGTCCCTGATCGGGCGACTCTGTTTTTAAAGAATCGTCAATAATTTAAACTTCAGATCATTTCACTTTCAATAAATTTATGTAAATTCTAATTCCAATTATTACGTGAGTTCACCTCGCTTGAGCCCGGATAGCTCAGTCGGTAGAGCGTTAGGCTTTTAACCTAACGGTCCAGTGTTCTAGTACCTGTTCGGGCGATTCTGTTTTTGAAGAATCATCAATAATTTAAACTTCAGATCATTTCACTTTCAATAAATTTATGTAAACTCTAATTCCAATTATTACGGGATTTAACTTCGTTTGAGACAGGATAGCTCAGTCGGTAGAGCGTTAGGCTTTTAACCTAACGGTCCAGGGTTCGAGTCCCTGTTCGGGCGACTCTGTTTTTGAAGAATAATCAATAATTTAAACTTCAGATCATTTAATTTCCAGTAAAATTATTGAAATTCTTATTCCCATTATTACGGGAGTTCACCTCGCTTGAGCCCGGATAGCTCTGTCGGTAGAGCGTTAGGCTTTTAACCTAACGGTCCAGGGTTCGAGTCCCTGTTAGGGCGACTGTGTTTTTGAAGAATCATCAATAATTTAAACTTCAGACCATTTAATTTCCAGTAAAATTATTGAAATTCTAATCCCAATTATTACGGGAGTTCATTTCGTTTCAGCTCGGATAGCTCAGTCGGTAGAGCGTTAGGCTTCAAACCACGGTCCAGGGTTCGACTCCTTGTTCGGGCGACTCTGTTTTTAAAGAATCATTAATAATTTAAACTTCAGATAATTTAATTTCCAGTAAAATTATTGAAATTCTTATCCCAATTATTACGGGAGTTCACCTCGCTTGAGCCCGGATAGCTCAGTCGGTAGAGCGTTAGGCTTTTAACCTAACGGTCCAGGGTTCTAGAACCTGTTCGAGCGACTGTGTTTTTGAAGAATCATCAATAATTTAAACTTCAGATCATTTAACTTTCAATAAATTTATGTAAATTCTAATTCCAATTATTACGTGAGTTCACCTCGCTTGAGCCCGGATAGCTCAGTCGGTAGAGCGTTAGGCTTTTAACCTAACGGTCCAGGGTTCGAGTCCCTGTTCGGGCCATTCTGTTTTTGAAGAATCATCAATAATTTAAACTTCAGATCATTTCACTTTCAATAAATTTATGTAAATTCTAATTCCAATTATTACGGGATTTAACTTCGTTTGAGACAGGATAGCTCAGTCGGTAGAGCGTTAGGCTTTTAACCTAACGGTCCAGGGTTCGAGTCCCTGTTCGGGCGACTCTGTTTTTGAAGAATCATCAATAATTTAAACTTCAGATCATTTAATTTCCAGTAAAATTATTGAAATTCTAATCCCAATTATTACGTGAGTTCACCTCGCTTGAGCCCGGATAGCTCAGTCGGTAGAGCGTTAGGCTTTTAACCTAACGGTCCAGGGTTCGAGTCCCTGTTCGAGCCATTCTGTTTTTGAAGAATCATCAATAATTTAAACTTCAGATCATTTAATTTCCAGTAAAATTATTGAAATTCTTATTCCAATTATTACGGGAGTTCACCTCGCTTGAGCCCGGATAGCTCAGTCGGTAGAGCGTTAGGCTTTTAACCTAACGGTCCAGGGTTCGAGTCCCTGTTCGGGCGACTGTGTTTTTGAAGAATCACCAATAATTTAAACTTCAGATCATTTAATTTCCAGTAAAATTATTGAAATTCTAATCCCAATTATTACGGGAGTTCATTTCGTTTCAGCTCGGATAGCTCAGTCGGTAGAGCGTTAGGCTTCAAACCACGGTCCAGGGTTCGACTCCTTGTTCGGGCGACTCTGTTTTTAAAGAATCATCAATAATTTAAACTTCAGATCATTTAATTTCCAGTAAAATTATTGAAATTCTTATCCCAATTATTACGGGAGTTCAACTCGCTTGAGCCCGGATAGCTCAGTCGGTAGAGCGTTAGGCTTTTAACCTTTACGGTCCAGGGTTCTAGTCCCTGTTCGAGCGACTGTGTTTTTGAAGAATCATCAATAATTTAAACTTCAGATCATTTAATTTCCAGTAAAATTATTGAAATTCTAATCCCAATTATTACGGGAGTTCATTTCGATTCAGCCCGGATAGCTCTGTCGGTAGAGCGTTAGGCTTTTAACCTAACGGTCCAGGGTTCGAGTCCCTGATCGGGCGACTCTGTTTTTAAAGAATCGTCAATAATTTAAACTTCAGATCATTTCACTTTCAATAAATTTATGTAAATTCTAATTCCAATTATTACGTGAGTTCACCTCGCTTGAGCCCGGATAGCTCAGTCGGTAGAGCGTTAGGCTTTTAACCTAACGGTCCAGGGTTCGAGTACCTGTTCGGGCGATTCTGTTTTTGAAGAATCATCAATAATTTAAACTTCAGATCATTTCACTTTCAATAAATTTATGTAAACTCTAATTCCAATTATTACGGGATTTAACTTCGTTTGAGACAGGATAGCTCAGTCGGTAGAGCGTTAGGCTTTTAACCTAAGGGTCCAGGGTTCGAGTCCCTGTTCGGGCGACTCTGTTTTTGAAGAATAATCAATAATTTAAACTTCAGATCATTTAATTTCCAGTAAAATTATTGAAATTCTTATTCCAATTATTACGGGAGTTCACCTCGCTTGAGCCCGGATAGCTCTGTCGGTAGAGCGTTAGGCTTTTAACCTAACGGTCCAGGGTTCGAGTCCCTGATCGGGCGACTCTGTTTTTAAAGAATCGTCAATAATTTAAACTTCAGATCATTTCACTTTCAATAAATTTATGTAAATTCTAATTCCAATTATTACGTGAGTTCACCTCGCTTGAGCCCGGATAGCTCAGTCGGTAGAGCGTTAGGCTTTTAACCTAACGGTCCAGGGTTCGAGTCCCTGTTCGGGCGACTCTGTTTTTGAAGAATCATCAATAATTTAAACTTCAGATCATTTAATTTCCAGTAAAATTATTGAAATTCTAATCCCAATTATTACGGGAGTTCATTTCGTTTCAGCCCGGATAGCTCAGTCGGTAGAGCGTTAGGCTTTTAACCTAACGGTCCAGGGTTCGAGTCCCTGTTCGGGCAACTCTGTTTTTAAAGAATCGTCAATAATTTAAACTTCAGATCATTTCACTTTCAATAAATTTGTGTAAATTCTAATTCCAATTATTACGTGAGTTCGCCTCGCTTGAGCCCGGATAGCTCAGTCGGTAGAGCGTTAGGCTTTTAACCTAACGGTCCAGGGTTCGAGTACCTGTTCGGGCCATTCTGTTTTTGAAGAATCATCAATAATTTAAACTTCAGATCATTTAATTTCCAGTAAAATTATTGAAATTCTAATCCCAATTATTACGGGAGTTCCTTTCGTTTCAGCCCGGATAGCTCAATCGGTAGAGCGTTAGGCTTTTAACCTAACGGTCCAGGGTTCGAGTCCCTGTTCGGGCGACTCTGTTTTTAAAGAATCGTCAATAATTCAAACTTCAGATCATTTCACTTTCAATAAATTTATGTAAATTCTTATTCCAATTATTACGTGAGTTCACCTCGCTTGAGCCCGAATAGCTCAGTCGGTAGAGAGTTAGGCTTTTAACCTAACGGTCCAGGGTTCTAGTCCCTGTTCGAGCGACTGTGTTTTTGAAGAATCATCAATAATTTAAACTTCAGATCATTTAATTTCCAGTAAAATTATTGAAATTCTAATCCCAATTATTACGGGAGTTCATTTCGTTTCAGCCCGGATAGCTCTGTCGGTAGAGCGTTAGGCTTTTAACCTAACGGTCCAGGGTTCGAGTCCCTGATCGGGCGACTCTGTTTTTAAAGAATCGTCAATAATTTAAACTTCAGATCATTTCACTTTCAATAAATTTATGTAAATTCTAATTCCAATTATTACGTGAGTTCACCTCGCTTGAGCCCGGATAGCTCAGTCGGTAGAGCGTTAGGCTTTTAACCTAACGGTCCAGTGTTCTAGTACCTGTTCGGGCGATTCTGTTTTTGAAGAATCATCAATAATTTAAACTTCAGATCATTTCACTTTCAATAAATTTATGTAAACTCTAATTCCAATTATTACGGGATTTAACTTCGTTTGAGACAGGATAGCTCAGTCGGTAGAGCGTTAGGCTTTTAACCTAACGGTCCAGGGTTCGAGTCCCTGTTCGGGCGACTCTGTTTTTGAAGAATAATCAATAATTTAAACTTCAGATCATTTAATTTCCAGTAAAATTATTGAAATTCTTATTCCCATTATTACGGGAGTTCACCTCGCTTGAGCCCGGATAGCTCTGTCGGTAGAGCGTTAGGCTTTTAACCTAACGGTCCAGGGTTCGAGTCCCTGTTAGGGCGACTGTGTTTTTGAAGAATCATCAATAATTTAAACTTCAGACCATTTAATTTCCAGTAAAATTATTGAAATTCTAATCCCAATTATTACGGGAGTTCATTTCGTTTCAGCTCGGATAGCTCAGTCGGTAGAGCGTTAGGCTTCAAACCACGGTCCAGGGTTCGACTCCTTGTTCGGGCGACTCTGTTTTTAAAGAATCATTAATAATTTAATCTTCAGATAATTTAATTTCCAGTAAAATTATTGAAATTCTTATCCCAATTATTACGGGAGTTCACCTCGCTTGAGCCCGGATAGCTCAGTCGGTAGAGCGTTAGGCTTTTAACCTAACGGTCCAGGGTTCTAGAACCTGTTCGAGCGACTGTGTTTTTGAAGAATCATCAATAATTTAAACTTCAGATCATTTAACTTTCAATAAATTTATGTAAATTCTAATTCCAATTATTACGTGAGTTCACCTCGCTTGAGCCCGGATAGCTCAGTCGGTAGAGCGTTAGGCTTTTAACCTAACGGTCCAGGGTTCGAGTCCCTGTTCGGGCCATTCTGTTTTTGAAGAATCATCAATAATTTAAACTTCAGATCATTTCACTTTCAATAAATTTATGTAAATTCTAATTCCAATTATTACGGGATTTAACTTCGTTTGAGACAGGATAGCTCAGTCGGTAGAGCGTTAGGCTTTTAACCTAACGGTCCAGGGTTCGAGTCCCTGTTCGGGCGACTCTGTTTTTGAAGAATCATCAATAATTTAAACTTCAGATCATTTAATTTCCAGTAAAATTATTGAAATTCTAATCCCAATTATTACGGGAGTTCATATCGTTTCAGCCCGGATAGCTCAGTCGGTAGAGCGTTAGGCTTTTAACCTAACGGTCCAGGGTTCGAGTCCCTGTTCGGGCAACTCTGTTTTTAAAGAATCGTCAATAATTTAAACTTCAGATCATTTCACTTTCAATAAATTTGTGTAAATTCTAATTCCAATTATTACGTGAGTTCACCTCGCTTGAGCCCGGATAGCTCAGTCGGTAGAGCGTTAGGCTTTTAACCTAACGGTCCAGGGTTCGAGTACCTGTTCGGGCCATTCTGTTTTTGAAGAATCATCAATAATTTAAACTTCAGATCATTTAATTTCCAGTAAAATTATTGAAATTCTAATCCCAATTATTACGGGAGTTCATTTCGTTTCAGCCCGGATAGCTCAATCGGTAGAGCGTTAGGCTTTTAACCTAACGGTCCAGGGTTCGAGTCCCTGTTCGGGCGACTCTGTTTTTAAAGAATCGTCAATAATTCAAACTTCAGATCATTTCACTTTCAATAAATTTATGTAAATTCTTATTCCAATTATTACGTGAGTTCACCTCGCTTGAGCCCGAATAGCTCAGTCGGTAGAGCGTTAGGCTTTTAACCTAACGGTCCAGGGTTCTAGTCCCTGTTCGAGCGACTGTGTTTTTGAAGAATCATCAATAATTTAAACTTCAGATCATTTAATTTCCAGTAAAATTATTGAAATTCTAATCCCAATTATTACGGGAGTTCATTTCGTTTCAGCCCGGATAGCTCTGTCGGTAGAGCGTTAGGCTTTTAACCTAACGGTCCAGGGTTCGAGTCCCTGTTCGGGCGACTCTGTTTTTAAAGAATCGTCAATAATTTAAACTTCAGATCATTTCACTTTCAATAAATTTATGTAAATTCTAATTCCAATTATTACGTGAGTTCACCTCGCTTGAGCCCGGATAGCTCAGTCGGTAGAGCGTTAGGCTTTTAACCTAACGGTCCAGGGTTTTGAGTACCTGTTCGGGCCATTCTGTTTTTGAAGAATCATCAATAATTTAAACTTCAGATCATTTCACTTTCAATAAATTTATGTAAATTCTAATTCCAATTATTACGGGATTTAACTTCGTTTGAGACAGGATAGCTCAGTCGGTAGAGCGTTAGGCTTTTTACCTAACGGTCCAGGGTTCGAGTCTCTGTTCGGGCGACTCTGTTTTTGAAGAATCATCAATAATTTAAACTTCAGATCATTTAATTTCCAGTAAAATTATTGAAATTCTAATCCCAATTATTACGGGAGTTCATTTCGTTTCAGCCCGGATAGCTCTGTCGGTAGAGCGTTAGGCTTTTAACCTAACGGTCCAGGGTTCGAGTCCCTGTTCGGGCGACTCTGTTTTTAAAGAATCGTCAATAATTTAAACTTCAGATCATTTCACTTTCAATAAATTTATGTAAATTCTAATTCCAATTATTACGTGAGTTCACCTCGCTTGAGCCCGGATAGCTCAGTCGGTAGAGCGTTAGGCTTTTAACCTAACGGTCCAGGGTTCGAGTACCTGTTCGGGCCATTCTGTTTTTGAAGAATCATCAATAATTTAAACTTCAGATCATTTCACTTTCAATAAATTTATGTAAATTCTTATTCCAATTATTACGGGATTTAACTTCGTTTGAGACAGAATAGCTCAGTCGGTAGAGCGTTAGGCTTTTAACCTAACGGTCCAGGGTTCGAGTACCTGTTCGGGCGATTCTGTTTTTGAAGAATCATCAATAATTTAAACTTCAGATCATTTCACTTTCAATAAATTTATGTAAACTCTAATTCCAATTATTACGGGATTTAACTTCGTTTGAGACAGGATAGCTCAGTCGGTAGAGCGTTAGGCTTTTAACCTAACGGTCCAGGGTTCGAGTCCCTGTTCGGGCGACTCTGTTTTTGAAGAATAATCAATAATTTAAACTTCAGATCATTTAATTTCCAGTAAAATTATTGAAATTCTTATTCCCATTATTACGGGAGTTCACCTCGCTTGAGCCCGGATAGCTCTGTCGGTAGAGCGTTAGGCTTTTAACCTAACGGTCCAGGGTTCGAGTCCCTGTTAGGGCGACTGTGTTTTTGAAGAATCATCAATAATTTAAACTTCAGACCATTTAATTTCCAGTAAAATTATTGAAATTCTAATCCCAATTATTACGGGAGTTCATTTCGTTTCAGCTCGGATAGCTCAGTCGGTAGAGCGTTAGGCTTCAAACCACGGTCCAGGGTTCGACTCCTTGTTCGGGCGACTCTGTTTTTAAAGAATCATTAATAATTTAAACTTCAGATAATTTAATTTCCAGTAAAATTATTGAAATTCTTATCCCAATTATTACGGGAGTTCACCTCGCTTGAGCCCGGATAGCTCAGTCGGTAGAGCGTTAGGCTTTTAACCTAACGGTCCAGGGTTCTAGAACCTGTTCGAGCGACTGTGTTTTTGAAGAATCATCAATAATTTAAACTTCAGATCATTTCACTTTCAATAAATTTATGTAAATTCTAATTCCAATTATTACGTGAGTTCACCTCGCTTGAGCCCGGATAGCTCAGTCGGTAGAGCGTTAGGCTTTTAACCTAACGGTCCAGGGTTCGAGTCCCTGTTCGGGCCATTCTGTTTTTGAAGAATCATCAATAATTTAAACTTCAGATCATTTCACTTTCAATAAATTTATGTAAATTCTAATTCCAATTATTACGGGATTTAACTTCGTTTGAGACAGGATAGCTCAGTCGGTAGAGCGTTAGGCTTTTAACCTAACGGTCCAGGGTTCGAGTCCCTGTTCGGGCGACTCTGTTTTTGAAGAATCATCAATAATTTAAACTTCAGATCATTTAATTTCCAGTAAAATTATTGAAATTCTAATCCCAATTATTACGGGAGTTCATTTCGTTTCAGCCCGGATAGCTCAGTCGGTAGAGCGTTAGGCTTTTAACCTAACGGTCCAGGGTTCGAGTCCCTGTTCGGGCAACTCTGTTTTTAAAGAATCGTCAATAATTTAAACTTCAGATCATTTCACTTTCAATAAATTTGTGTAAATTCTAATTCCAATTATTACGTGAGTTCACCTCGCTTGAGCCCGGATAGCTCAGTCGGTAGAGCGTTAGGCTTTTAACCTAACGGTCCAGGGTTCGAGTACCTGTTCGGGCCATTCTGTTTTTGAAGAATCATCAATAATTTAAACTTCAGATCATTTAATTTCCAGTAAAATTATTGAAATTCTAATCCCAATTATTACGGGAGTTCATTTCGTTTCAGCCCGGATAGCTCAATCGGTAGAGCGTTAGGCTTTTAACCTAACGGTCCAGGGTTCGAGTCCCTGTTCGGGCGACTCTGTTTTTAAAGAATCGTCAATAATTCAAACTTCAGATCATTTCACTTTCAATAAATTTATGTAAATTCTTATTCCAATTATTACGTGAGTTCACCTCGCTTGAGCCCGAATAGCTCAGTCGGTAGAGCGTTAGGCTTTTAACCTAACGGTCCAGGGTTCTAGTCCCTGTTCGAGCGACTGTGTTTTTGAAGAATCATCAATAATTTAAACTTCAGATCATTTAATTTCCAGTAAAATTATTGAAATTCTAATCCCAATTATTACGGGAGTTCATTTCGTTTCAGCCCGGATAGCTCTGTCGGTAGAGCGTTAGGCTTTTAACCTAACGGTCCAGGGTTCGAGTCCCTGTTCGGGCGACTCTGTTTTTAAAGAATCGTCAATAATTTAAACTTCAGATCATTTCACTTTCAATAAATTTATGTAAATTCTAATTCCAATTATTACGTGAGTTCACCTCGCTTGAGCCCGGATAGCTCAGTCGGTAGAGCGATAGGCTTTTAACCTAACGGTCCAGGGTTTTGAGTACCTGTTCGGGCCATTCTGTTTTTGAAGAATCATCAATAATTTAAACTTCAGATCATTTCACTTTCAATAAATTTATGTAAATTCTAATTCCAATTATTACGGGATTTAACTTCGTTTGAGACAGGATAGCTCAGTCGGTAGAGCGTTAGGCTTTTTACCTAATGGTCCAGGGTTCGAGTCTCTGTTCGGGCGACTCTGTTTTTGAAGAATCATCAATAATTTAAACTTCAGATCATTTAATTTCCAGTAAAATTATTGAAATTCTAATCCCAATTATTACGGGAGTTCATTTCGTTTCAGCCCGGATAGCTCAGTCGGTAGAGCGTTAGGCTTTTAACCTAACGGTCCAGGGTTCGAGTCCCTGTTCGGGCAACTCTGTTTTTAAAGAATCGTCAATAATTTAAACTTCAGATCATTTCACTTTCAATAAATTTGTGTAAATTCTAATTCCAATTATTACGTGAGTTCACCTCGCTTGAGCCCGGATAGCTCAGTCGGTAGAGCGTTAGGCTTTTAACCTAACGGTCCAGGGTTCGAGTACCTGTTCGGGCCATTCTGTTTTTGAAGAATCATCAATAATTTAAACTTCAGATCATTTAATTTCCAGTAAAATTATTGAAATTCTAATCCCGATTATTACGGGAGTTCATTTCGTTTCAGCCCGGATAGCTCAATCGGTAGAGCGTTAGGCTTTTAACCTAACGGTCCAGGGTTCGAGTCCCTGTTCGGGCGACTCTGTTTTTAAAGAATCGTCAATAATTCAAACTTCAGATCATTTCACTTTCAATAAATTTATGTAAATTCTTATTCCAATTATTACGTGAGTTCACCTCGCTTGAGCCCGGATAGCTCAGTCGGTAGAGCGTTAGGTTTTTAACCTAACGGTCCAGGGTTCTAGTCCCTGTTCGAGCGACTGTGTTTTTGAAGAATCATCAATAATTTAAACTTCAGATCATTTAATTTCCAGAAAAATTATTGAAATTCTAATCCCAATTATTACGGGAGTTCATTTCGTTTCAGCCCGGATAGCTCTGTCGGTAGAGCGTTAGGCTTTTAACCTAACGGTCCAGGGTTCGAGTCCCTGTTCGGGCGACTCTGTTTTTAAAGAATCGTCAATAATTTAAACTTCAGATCATTTCACTTTCAATAAATTTATGTAAATTCTAATTCCAATTATTACGTGAGTTCACCTCGCTTGAGCCCGGATAGCTCAGTCGGTAGAGCGTTAGGCTTTTAACCTAACGGTCCAGGGTTCGAGTCCCTGTTCGGGCAATTCTGTTTTTAAAGAATCGTCAATAATTTAAACTTCAGATCATTTCACTTTCAATAAATTTGTGTAAATTCTAATTCCAATTATTACGTGAGTTCACCTCGCTTGAGCCCGGATAGCTCAGTCGGTAGAGCGTTAGGCTTTTAACCTAACGGTCCAGGGTTCGAGTACCTGTTCGGGCCATTCTGTTTTTGAAGAATCATCAATAATTTAAACTTCAGATCATTTAATTTCCAGTAAAATTATTGAAATTCTAATCCCGATTATTACGGGAGTTCATTTCGTTTCAGCCCGGATAGCTCAATCGGTAGAGCGTTAGGCTTTTAACCTAACGGTCCAGAGTTCGAGTCCCTGTTCGGGCGACTCTGTTTTTAAAGAATCGTCAATAATTCAAACTTCAGATCATTTCACTTTCAATAAATTTATGTAAATTCTTATTCCAATTATTACGTGAGTTCACCTCGCTTGAGCCCGGATAGCTCAGTCGGTAGAGCGTTAGGCTTTTAACCTAACGGTCCAGGGTTCTAGTCCCTGTTCGAGCGACTGTGTTTTTGAAGAATCATCAATAATTTAAACTTCAGATCATTTAATTTCCAGAAAAATTATTGAAATTCTAATCCCAATTATTACGGGAGTTCATTTCGTTTCAGCCCGGATAGCTCTGTCGGTAGAGCGTTAGGCTTTTAACCTAACGGTCCAGGGTTCGAGTCCCTGTTCGGGCGACTCTGTTTTTAAAGAATCGTCAATAATTTAAACTTCAGATCATTTCACTTTCAATAAATTTATGTAAATTCTAATTCCAATTATTACGTGAGTTCACCTCGCTTGAGCCCGGATAGCTCAGTCGGTAGAGCGTTAGGCTTTTAACCTAACGGTCCAGGGTTCGAGTACCTGTTCGGGCCATTCTGTTTTTGAAGAATCATCAATAATTTAAACTTCAGATCATTTCACTTTCAATAAATTTATGTAAATTCTAATTCCAATTATTACGGGATTTAACTTCGTTTGAGACAGGATAGCTCAATCGGTAGAGCGTTAGGCTTTTAACTTAACGGTCCTGGATTCGAGTCCCTGTTCGGGAGACTCTGTTTTTGAAGAATCATCAATAATTTAAACTTCAGATCATTTAATTTCCAGTAAAATTATTGAAATTCTTATTCCAATTATTACGGGAATTCACCTCGCTTGAGCCCGGATAGCTCAGTCGGTAGAGCGTTAGGCTTTTATCCTAACGGTCCAGGGTTCGAGTCCCTGTTCGGGCGACTGTGTTTTTGAAGAATCATCATTAAGTATAGAGGTGTAAGTTCTATCACATGCTTAATTAGTCCAATATACAGGGTGATTCTAAAATGGTGGTATAACCGAACTACTGCGGGTTCTATGAGCGATTTTAAGTCGAAAATGTTCTATGGCATTTTGTCATCCAGGCCACCGTTTAAAAGTTATGATAAGAATCATTTACGGATGACCCTTTAAAATTAATTAAATTAATCAAAAGCCCAGCGGGTTGATACATTTTTAAGGGGACTCACGTGTTTAGTAATCGCGCGCGCGATTTACTTCCCCGTGAACTCCATAAAGAAATCCTCCACCAATGGCACGTGCAGCCTTTTACTGTGCTAAAGTCTCGTGACTACGATCTTCCCAACAATTCTTAAGCCTATTTCAAATTAGATTTTAAACAGCGCAGACAGTGAACGAAACCAACCCGCTTTTTTAAAAACCAAGTTTTAGAAAACCGCTTTTTGATGGCAGTTTATACAACCGGTGAATACACCGATATGATACTAGCTTTAGGCTATTGTGAAGGAAACTACGAAGCCGCATCGCGTCGTTACGCGGAATTGTTTCCAAATAGGCGGCACCCTGCATTACTACACCGCCAATTATGGAGGGCATGCTTTTCCATAGTCCGCCGATCACGGCTATGCGTAGACTATGAAGGGGGACATTTCCAGCAATTCCTATAAGAATCCGCGAGAGGTATGCTCGACCACTTCGCCCTCGCCTGGGAAATGCTTTGGATCATTCCTAGCTTCCTGCATTACTTCTGATTGCCGCGGTTACATTACTGGAGACTGACTTTTGAGAATCGAATGTGAGAACATCTAGTCAGACTCTCATTCCTTCCAAATTCCAACTGACTTTACAGTTAGTTGCAATCCGGCCACGAAAGCAAAGAAAAGCCAGCGATTCATCAAGTTTTGAGAATCGAATGTGAGAACATCAAGTCAGACTCTCATTCCATGAGGCAAAACACGCTACACCGCCAAAACTGACATTTAGTTGATTTCTTAATTTGGCTTCTGACTTTACAATTTTTACGTCACATTGCAGTAGAGCCCGTGTGTTCCGTCTTTTTTGTTAAAATTAAGTTTTGATCCGCTTTAAACAAAAATACGTGTAATTTTGCTTGAAAAGCTTCACTTCTTTTTGCGATTCTCAGAAGAGAGTGGAAATAAAACATTAAACCTTTGTTGATTGTTTGTTAGGTTTTTCTCAATCCGGCAAGAATCTTCCCATTTGGTCCTTTTTTATTAAATTTTCAATGCATTTCCCCATTGGGTTAGGTTTTTCTCAATTCGGCATAAATCTTCCCATTTGAACCCATTTTCAAGCTTACATTGGTGGAGGACTTCTTTATGGACTTCACGGGGAAGTAAATCGCGCGCGCGATTACTAAACACGTGAGTCCCCTTAAAAAATGTTTTCAACCCGCTGGGTTTTTGATTAATTTAATTAATTTTAAGGGGTCATCCGTAAATGATTCTTATCATATCTTTTAAACGGTGGCCTGGATGACAAAATGCCATAGAACATTTTCGACTTAAAATCGCTCATAGAACCCGCAGTAGTTCGGTTATACCACCATACCACTTTAGGTGACTATTATTATGTCGCTATTGGGAATTGGTTTAATTAATTTACGGTACGATAGAACAATTTAAAGACTATGGCTTAATTTAAACGTTTAGAAACTTGGTCGAAGCAAATTTCGGTTAGGACAACGGCAACTGATGCTGTCATCAGAATGAAAAACAAGTAGAAAGGAGCGGTGACGCTACTCAGGTCCAAGTTCGAAGAGCTTTTCAATGGTCTCTTCCACGTGACGTATTCCATAGGGTGATTGTAGACGAACTCAAGATAGTTGAAAACTTGCGTTTCGAACATTGGTCCCAGACTGCAATAAAGAGTGGTCAGTCCTTGTCACTTTACGACAAAATACATACTGACCCCAGTTGTCCGAACTCGTGTACTATTGGACTGCTTCTCATCCAAGATGAATTGTGAACAATGTGTAAGAATTCAAAGCCAATTTCTTGCTGCGAAAAGTAAAGTCCTCCTTGGTCCACGAAGAGCTGTTTAGTCTCAGTATCAGCGGTCAAGACTTCTCCCAAGAACCAAGTCAGGTACATGTCTGATATGATCAGAACTTCTTTCCCAGAAATTATCGGAACGTATCCGTCAATCTTTATATAATCCACAATACTTTTGAAAATGTTTTCCATATCGAGTGCGTCTAGCCATTCCTGAACAACTGGATCCTTGGCTGCCTAAATACGAACCAATGACGTCAAGTGAATAGAGGACATAATATTTAAAAGAATATTCACCAAAACTTGCAGATATTCGAATGTTCCACTGCCTTCGATCATAATAGGTGGAATTTCCGATTTGATCAAGTCTGAGAGGGTGTCGATGCTATTGTAACTCTCAGTCGTGAACTCGGTTCGCAAGAAACAAGCCAAGAAAAACAGAATGAAAGTCACTCCTATGAGCCACGACGAGGCCAGCAGACGACAAGTAATATGGGGCAGAATGGTGGAAATCGCTATAGAAAATATTTTCCAATTCCAAAATTCATAGAGATGAAACCTTTCTGGGATCCCACCAGTCAAGGTGTTATGCCCCCAAACACGATCAGAATTATTTTCCCACCAAACCGAGTGCTAACAAACGAAAAATCTTCTTACGTTCAGCACACAAGAGCGACGCGTTATCCCAGACATTTTCCAGCGTTTCTCGGACTAATTTCTTAGCAACTTTCAGTTTGGACAAATGTTTGAATTTGTCCATTACTAGCGAGTGAATGACGAGCAAAACCGCAAGAAGGACCACGGTTATCACCATTAAAGTCACCACCTAATTAAATCAAGAACGAATGTATCATAGGATGATAGAGTCCGACTTCTTGAAGGACTCTGATACCGAGAAGTCTTCCGCTCATGACACTGGGATGGGGATGGAGGCCGGGGTTGCTGCTGGCGGTGGCGAAGGAGATACCGGTCCTGGATCGGGACTCCAAGCTGCTGCCAAGTAGTAGCTAGGGCCGTCTCTCTTTCTGTGCCATGAGCATTAAGGTGATCCAGATCAACCTGCATCACTGCAAAGCAGCCTCGGCAGTTCTTTGCCGGAGGTTTGCCTTAGAGGGCCTGGACGTGGCCCTCATTCAGGAACCTTGGACCCATAATGGTAAAATACTTGGTTTAAAGAATGCAGGTAACATTTCTTATGATTTTACCTCAACCAACCCCAGGCCGTGTGTTCTGACAAGGAAGGGTCTCGACACCCTTCCGCTTCCGAACTACCTTACTAGGGATACTGCTGTGATCAGGGTAATGCCCTCCTCTTTTGGAGAGGCAACTGGCCTTATCATAGCGTCTGCTTACTTTGCCCATGATGCCACGGACTCCCCCCCACCACAGGAGGTTGCCGCTCTTGTCGACCACTGTGAGCGGCAGGGGGACAGGCTCATTCTAGGCTGTGATGCCAATGCTCATCATGTCACGTTGGGCAGCAGCGACTGCAACAAACGTGGTGATGACCTGCTTGAATATCTGGTCGGTAGGAACCTGCATATTCTCAACAGGCACAATGAACCGACCTTCGTTACCTCAAACAGAAAGGAGGTCATTGATGTCACCCTTGCCACAGACAATATCAGTCTGTCGGTATCTAACTGGCATGTGTCTGATGAACCGTCTCTCTCAGACCATCGGCACATCCGCTTCTCGGTCGCGGTCAAGTCAACCTCGGTTAAGACGGAACTGCGCAACCCCCGTCGGACCGAGTGGTCCGGCTACAGGGAGGAACTCTGCCTCCTACTCAGAGGTAATGCTCCGAAACTTACCTCGGTGCTGGAATTTGATTTGGCTCTTGATCTCATGCAACAAGCCATTATCAATTCCTACCTTCATAATTGTCCAGCGAAGCCTGCCAGCCGGCCAAGGCTTGTTCCTTGGTGGAATACGGAACTTGGCAAGCTTCGCAAGCTCACTCGTAAACTCTTTAACAGAGCCAAGAGGACTGGGGACTGGACTATTTACAGACAGACCCTTCACAAGTACAATAAAGCCATCCGGGAGGCTAAGAGGAACTCCTGGAGGGACTTCTGCGGTAGTATCTCCGATGCCCCCGCTACTGCCAAGATCATGAAGATCCTGGCTCATGACAACACTCACCAGCTCAGCACCATTAAGGTGGCAGAAGGTGAGTTTACCAATTCAGGGACTGATACCCTAAAGTGCTTAAGGTACACTTTCCGGACTCCAAGGTTTTTGTCCCCACATGCGCCGAAGCTCTCCTCGTGCACTTTCGGAGAGCACACAGGGCGGACTGGGGCATTGCCAATAAGATAGTTACTTACCCCAGACTTACAGTGGGCTGTTAATTCGTTTCAGCCCCATAAGTCCCCTGGCCCAGATGGCGTCTTTCCTGCCCTCCTTCAGGAAGGTATAGACGCCATTGGCTCCTATTTGTGCAGGATATTTAGGGCCTGCATTGCTCTGGCGCATATTCCGGATATCTGGAAGCGCTCAAAGGTTATCTTTATTCCCAAACCTGGAAAGACGAGCTATCTTGAGGCCAAGGCATTTAGACCCATCTGCCTTGCCTCTTTCTTCCTAAAGATTTTAGAGAAATTGGTGGACAGGTATTTGCGAGATGGAATTCTCTCCCATACCCCCCTGTCCACTGCTCAGTTTGCCTATCAGAAAGGCAAATCCACGGAGACGGCGATCCATGGCATTATGAACTGCCTTGACAGGGCCATCGAGTTCAAGGAGATGTCTTTAGCCATCTTCCTTGACATTGAGGGAGCCTTTGATAGGGTCTCTAGTGAAGTTATTCTTCGCGCTGCGGAGCGGTTTGGTATTGACGACACTCTGTGTCGTTGGATACACTCCATGCTCACGAATCGCAGGGTGACGGCGTCTCTTCTCGGGGAATCCCTGGAGATCTCCACCGACCGTGGCTGTCCACAGGGAGGGGTTCTTTCCCCTCTTCTCTGGTGCCTGGTGGTGGATGAGCTGCGGGGTCGACTCGGGGAGGGGGTGTCACTGCTTTGGCTATGCGGATGACATCGCTGTGATTGTTACAGGGACGTTCCCTGCAACTATCGCTGCACTGATGAAAACTGCCTTGCATGCTGTTGAGGAATGGTGTAGGGAAGTTAACCTCACCGTCAATCCCAACAAGACTGTCCTTATACCGTTTACCCGGAAGAGGACCAATGAACTCTTCAATGATATTTCCTTCTTTGGACAGGTTTTGACGAAGTCCACCGAGGTCAAATACCTTGGCGTGACCTTTGATGCCAAGCTTACTTGGAAATCCCATCTTGATCTTAGCATCAAGAAGGCCAAAGTTTTATTCTGACGTTTAAGAAGTTCAGTCAGCAAATCCTGGGGCTTAAGCCCTAGTGCCGTGAACTGGATTTATACTAGGATCATCAGGCCGGTAGTCTTCTATGGAGCTCTTGTCTGGTGGTCCAGGGTTCGCCTTAAAACAGCCCAAGATGAACTACGCAAGCTTCAAAGGCTGGCGTGCATCGGCATCACGGGGTCCAGAGGACAGCCTCTCTGGAGATCCTTCTGAATATGCTTCCTCTCCACCTCTTTATTGAGCAGGAAGCTATTATGGGAGCCTGTAGGCTCAACAACCACGGCTGGTGGAAGCCCAAGCACTGGGACTTCAGTCACACTAAGCTCTTCAGTGAGTACAGCAGTCTCGAGCCATCACTTGGGATGGTCTCAGATAAGTCTGTTGTATCATATCATTTTGACAAGCCCTTCAGCGTGCACTTTCCTAGTCGCACTGATTGGGAGACCACCCCAGTCCTTGGAACTGGGGGGGAGTCCGTCTGGTTCACGGACGGACTCTGGAGCTGGTGCCGGGGTCTACTGCTTGACCAAGAAGTTTGGTTTTTACGAGAGCCTCGGCAACTTTGCCAGTGTTTTCCAAGCGGAAATCATGGCCATTTGTTTATGCGCGGATTTCTGCATCAAGAAAAATTACCGCGGACGGACGATTCAGATTTATTCGGATAGTCAGGCCGCCCTCATGGCACTGGATCAGTGCCTTGTTGACTCAAGACTAGTCCTCAGTTGTCTGGATTTGCTGGGTTCTCTGGCTGCCCGCAACAAGGTTCAATTGCTGTGGGTGCCAGGACACTGCGGATACCTGGGCAATGAGAGGGCTGATATGTATGCCAAAAGGGGGGCTGAGGCGAAGTTCTTCGGACCTGAGCCTGCGGTTCCCATCCCCCATGGCATAATTCGCCAAAAGATTCACTACCGGATGTCTGCACTTCAACTGCAGCTCTGGCTTGACATGGATGGACAGAGACAAGCCAAGGAATTTATCCTGGGTCCATCCATTACTAGGGCAAAGGAACTGCTTGCCCTTACCAAAAGTAAAATTAGGCTGGTTACCAGTCTCCTCACTGGACACTGCCGGCTGAATAGACACCTGCACTTATTAGGCATCGTCGATGACCCACTCTGTAGGTTCTGCCGGGAGGCAGAGGAAACCTCCTCCCATATCCTCTGTAGCTGCGACTACCTCGCGGCCATGAGGTTCGAGCATTTTGACATGCATACTATGGAACCTAACCAGTTCTCTACTGTCTCGGCCAATCGGATTCTCCGATTCATCGAGGCGACAGGACTCTTCGCAGTCTAACCAGCTCGGGTCGCACAATATACCTTTGGTATCGGTGCTCGACGCGGCGACGCGTCACCCCTTCAACAATAACAATAACAATCATAGGATGATGGATTGTAATTGAATGAAACTTACTTGAGTGTCCATATTTAGGAAAGAGAGCGAAGTTTAAACGACCCTTTTAGGGCCGGCGGACACAATAATAGTTTTGGACGCTCCAAAGGGCGAAGACGGACTGAAATATTCCTGTCGGCCGTCGAAAAATGAGAGCGGAATGGGAAGCATGACACAATGAACTTTCTAAATCGGGATGAAATGTCGTAAGAGAGTAATGTATTTTGTACTTCTTTATTAGTCGAAAATTGACTTACGTTTGCTAAATTAGGTTCATTAAAAACTTTAAGAGTTTTTAAAAAGTCAAACTTAGGTTACAGAAATGTTTATTTTTAAATTAAAATTTCATTCCTGACATATAATCGAGGCAAATCAATTCTACTAGGGTCACTTGAGAAACATTGATGAATTTATTGGCTAAACAAGTTGCGAAAACCAAATTATTACCTCTCCGAGTCAAGATGAGGACTACCTACAAACTTTATTATGTAGATTTAGATCGCTCTTTATTGATAAACAATTGCAGAAGTTAATATTAATGAATTATTCAAAGCATACAGAATTTACAGTAAAGCACACGAAATTTTCACCCAATAAGGGGATGTCATGTGGGATGGACAAAAGCCAGAGAATGGTTGTGTTTAGAAGCCAGTGAGTACAGGCTGGTGTCCAAGTGGGATGAAATAAACCAAAAATGGTTGTGTTTAGAAGATAGTAAGTACAAACTGGTGTCCAAGAATATGGTTGAGTTTAGAAGGCAGTGGAGACAGACAAAGCCCATAAGATGGAGCTATTAGCCAATTTAAAGGCCGGATTTTCTGCTAGAGGGTTCTCCTGGTACAGACAATGACTCGCGATCGAGTAACAATAGAGAAGCGAGTCACCTAAAAAATACGGTTCTCCTGGTACAGAAGACCGAGAGTTGGGGGTTCTACCGGTGCAGAAAATTGAGATACGGTAGTCACGTTAAAATATTTGAGCCCCGTTTTTTTCCTCAATCTTCGACGCCCAATATTTGGGTATAAGTGGCGCACTTGTTTCACAACACATACAGGCATAATATCTCTTCTATGAGTTATATAATATTCCTCTTTCCGGTCACCGCCAGCAACTTTTCTCGCCAGATATCGCGGATCTCTGAAGACTTTCATATTTGTTAAACACGACCAGTATTCTTTATATTTAATTTTTATATGTTTTTTCTGTGTCCTTCTTGCCCGTTCCCTAACCAGGGAAAACGACGCGATGTGACACAGGGTCTCTGGAAACAATGTTAACACTCGGGGTTTGTGATATCCCTATCATTGGGAATTTCAGGCTCTGGGAATGGTGGTACCGTTGTTACTAATGAAACTATGGAGCACTACTGATTTTTCCAATATTCTCAATATCGTTAAAAAAGCCGAATGGCAAAATTTCTGTAAAACTTCACGCTATACTGTTTAAAATCTTACTCCCCCAAAAGCTGTTTAGTGAGTAAGCTTATTATTTGTTGTACAAAAATTTACGGCTGCATTTTGCTGTTATTTAGATTTTTTAGAATCTGCAATATATTGCAAATAAACTGGAATATTCTGGAAAAATACTGGAATAAACCTGAAAAAGGTTCAACTTCAGACAAAATTAAGATGCATTCCAGAGAGCAATGCAGAACATTTTAGACGTTTTGCAGAAAAAATATCTTCCGTTGGAAAACTCAGTACAGCAGTATACAAAATTTAGCTACTCTAGAGTCATAAAATAGCTACCTTACAGCTAGAAAACAGAAGGGAAATAGTAACTACCGTAAGAAATCAGGATGTTTGTAGGCTCATTACAGGTACTGTACCTTCCAGATATATTGTATGCATGTTACAGTCAGAAATTGCTAAGTTTGTAGGATAATGGCAGGCGGGTTTCGGATACTTTTTAGAATAATTGCAGGCGCGTTTCATATACTTTGTAGGAAAATTGCAGGCGCGTTTCAGATACTTTTTTTGGATCATTGCAGGCGCGTTTATGATACTTTATTGGATCATTGCAGGCGCGTTTCAAATACTTTGTAGGATAATGGCAGGTGCATTTCCGATTCTTTGTCGGATAATTGCAGGTGTGTTTCAGATACTTTGCAGGATCATTGTAGGTGCGTTTCATATTCTTTGTAGGATAATTGTAGGTGCGTTTCATATTCTTTGTAGGATAATTGCAGATGCGTTTCAGATACTTTGTAGGATAATTGCAGATGCGTTTCAGATACTTTGTAGGATAATTGCAAGCGCGTTTCAGATACTTTGTAGGATCATTGCAGGCGCGTTTCAGATACTTTGCAGGGTCATTGCAGCTGCGTTTCAGATACTTTGTAGGATCATTGCAGCCGCGTTTCAGATACTTCGCAGGATCATTGCAGGTGCATTTCAGATACTCTGTAGGATAATTGCAGCCGCGTTTCAGATATTTCGCAGGATCATTGCAGGCTCTTTTCATATACTTTGTAGGATAATTGCAGGTGCGTTTCAGATACTTTGTGGGATCATGGCAGCCGCGTTTCAGATACTTCGCAGGATCATTGCAGGAGCATTTAAGGTACTCTGTAGGATAATTGCAGGCGTGTTTCATATACTTTGTAGGAAAGTTGCAGGCGTGTTTCAGGTACTTTTCAGGATCATTGCAGCCGAATTTCAGAGACTTTGTAGGATAATTACAGGCGCGTTTCAGATACTTTGTAGGATAATTGCAGGAACTTTTCAGATATTTTTAGGATAATTGCAGGAGCATTTCATATACTTTGTAGGAAAATTGCAGGCGCTTTTCATATACTTTTCAGGATCATTGCAGGCGCGTTTCAGATACTTTGTAGGATCATTGCAGCCGCGTTTCAGATAATTCGCAGGATCATTGCAGGTGCATTTCAGATACTCTGTAGGATAATTGCAGGCGCGTTTCAGATTCTTTGCAGGATCATTGCAGGCTCTTTTCATATACTTTGTAGGATAATTGCAGGTGCGTTTCAGATACTTTGTAGGATCATGGCAGTCGCGTTTCAGATACTTCGCAGGATCATTGCAGGAGCATTTCAGATACTCTGTAGGATAATTGCAGGTGCGTTTCAGATACTTTGCAGGGTCATTGCAGCCGCGTTTCAGATTCTTTGTAGGATCATTGCAGGTGCGATTTAGATACTTTTTGGAATAATATCAGATGCGTTTTAGATACTTCGCAGGATCATTGCAGGTGCATTTCAGATACTTCGCAGGATCATTGCAGGTGCATTTCAGATACTTTGTAGGATAATTGCAGGTGCATTTCAGATTCTTTGCAGGATCATTGCAGGCGCGTTTCAGATGCTTTGCAGGGTCATTGCGGGTTTTCCTATCAATTATTGTGAATCAGTCGCCTTATATACCCTAAATTTCCAAAAAAATTTAAAGAGGCTTGCGCTTGAGTTCAAACGTCAACAATAGCTATGTTTAAAATTATTTTAGGAATAAAGTTCCTTAAAACGATTTAACTAGAATTAAGGTAAATTAATGACGATTAAATTAATAAATATCAATTATATTTTTTTTAATATTTAAAAATAGCCTCTAAATTGCGTCTCGACTTGGAGAGGTTTATTTTTGATTCCCAACTTGTACTCATCCCTTACAAAAATATTAAGCTGTAATTTATCTGAATACACGCTTTTCTGACTTGCTAAAGTAATATCTGAGATGGTCCAACTGTTTAGGTACATGTACAAGTTCTTACCACATCTAGCTAAAAAGGTCTTTTCGTCTATCTAACATCCACAACATACACACTCACAGAACATAATCGAAAAAGTCTTTAAAACTTGTAGCTAAAAACCGATTACAACTGAAGGGAAGGGTCCCGACAGGCTTGTTTTACGTCTATTTGCAACCAGGAAAACTGCTGTAGACTTAAATGATAGCGCTAAAGTACTTTGGTTCGCAATTTCCTTCACATTTCGAGCGCCATGGTGAAAGTAGATCTTGTCTTAATCGGTGAAGTTGGACCAGAGACCTGCACGGGCCGAGTTTTTCAGGCCCGACCCAAGCCCGGCCCGGTTTTAGAATTTTGATTAAGCCCGAAACCCGGCCCGAGTCCGAGTACATAGTTGGTTTTTCGGCCCGGTCCGGCCCGGCCCGTTACATGCATTAACCAAGCCCGGCCCGGCCCGACACATTGAATGAATTGAACAGGCCCGGCCCGGCCCGTTACACGTAGTTCAGTTGTAATTTTTATATTTTTTTACATAAAATCAATGATTTGAATTCATATTTGCTTTAGCGTCGTGTATTATTCATTTCTTTTGATAATTGTTCTTTACATTCGTTCTTTGAAGCTTATACTCATTTAAATAATCTTTCATTTGAACTTTGGATTAAATGAGAATCAAGTTCGGCCCGGCCCGGCCCGGCCCTTTAACTTCCAAAATTTTAAAAGCCCGACCCGGCCCGGCCCGTTGATTTCCAAAATTTTAAAAGCCCGACCCGGCCCGGCCCAATACAATTTTCAAAAGTGGAAAGCCCGGCTCGGCCCGACCCGATCGGGCCGGGCCTCGGGCCGGACCGGGCTTGAGCCCGGCCCGTGCAGGACTTTGAGTTGGACTGCAAAACCGAGTGTATTCAATTCTCGAGTCATTCTCGAACTAGCTCTCAGTAAGTCTCTAGCATTACGAAGTATAGGCAGTGTCATACTTATTGAAATATATCTGATAAACTTTTGATAACTGTATATACAATACTGGCCCTTTTATGACCAAAAATGTTTCAATTTTCTATCTTTTATGGTGGTTTAAATATTTTTAGGATCGAGACGTGACAGTATTAGATCAAAAGATCTTATTGAGATGAATGAGTAAAGCTTTTTTAAGATGCCTTTTTAGGCCTAACCAATTGTTTATTCAAAGTTTAGGAAAATAAAAGCAGTAATATTAACACCTAACAGAAGCAGATAAAAACTTATGGAGCGCTCGAAGTTGACTTCCCGAACAAAAATTTTAAGCTGTAATTCATCTGCATACGCGCTTTTTTATCGCTACCACACTGTAACCATTAAGGCTACATTTCTGCAGCTCAAAAAACGGGAAAATTTCAATGCAATTCTAGAACTGCAAATTGAGTGCCGTTTCTACATTTTCTGTTTGTTAACTGTTAACTGTCTAGCCTGGCAGAAATATGCAGCGCAATTCTGCAAACACTATGCAAAAGTAGAAATACCAGCTGTTAGTTTAAAACTGTAATTTGATCGTTTTTATAGATATGTTACAGGTCTACAAAAGTGATGGAAAAGTAGAAATCCAGCTGCTAATTTAGAACTGTAATTTGACCGTTTTAATAGACATGTTACAGGTCTGCAAAAGTGATAGAAAAGTAGAAATACAGCTGCTAATTTAAAACTGCAATTTGACCACATTTATCAGTGTTGGCAAGTTTTAAACAAATTGTTTTAAACTTTGGTTTAAAACTTGTTTTAAACAGCCGTGAAAAAAAACTTTAATTTGTTTAAAACGTTTTAAACAAACAGTTTCAAACATGTTTTTTATGGAGAGGAATTTCGGATATTTTTAACTCGTTTTATTTGAAAATGAGCGAAAATATTTAATAATAGAAATAATAAGCTTCAGTCAAAACCTTGCAATAATTTGACTGTTTCATATGAGTGTTTAATTGTTTGGAAACCCTACCAGTTGATTTATCCGTTACCAATCTGTATTGAAGACTGATATTCAATAATTTGATTAAGAATAACTTATTTTGTCGTCAACGTAAAGTAAAGGAACAACGTGTTTCTACACTATTGGTACATTTTACTGTTCTAAAAAGATTACGCGTAATATTTAAAGCCAGGCCCTTGACAGTGCTAAAATTAATACGCTTAATCCGTAAACGGAAAACATGAAGCGCCTACAAAGTAGAAAAGGGTGGTGAAGTTTCAAATGTATGAGTTCTGACCAAGAAACTCTGCAGTATGGAAGCGAAAATTCCTTAATAGTGGCCACAAAAGAAATCAAGCATTTGGACATTTGGGGTTAAATGAACAATTTTACCCATCACCCTCATTTTGTATGCGCTATTAAAAAATTACATTTTCGTTTTGAAAAGATCTCTTGCTCTTTTTAAACAGTCAGTAGAACATTTCAAATATTCAAAATAGATCCTTCACCACGTACTCCCTTTTAAATAATTAATTTCATGATACAATGTTTTCGGAAAATCTAATTTTAAATCGTGTTTTAAACAATAAAAACACAACTTTTTTTACCACATTTTTGCCAACCCTGGCAAGGACCCTTTCTTACACCTTCAAATTCTAAATTTTAGGAGCTCTTGATTTCGTCTTTTCGTGTTTTTCTTCTCAATACGTTTTCGTGGTCTGTTGGTCAAGCTGTATGATACTCGCTTTGGGTTTATGTGGTCCCTGGTTCTAATTCCACACGGACAATTTCTTACACCTTGAAATTCTAAATTTAAGGAGCTCTTGCTCTTTTTAAACAGTCAGTAGAATACTTCACATATTCTGTATTGATCGCTTAACACGCACTCCCTTCAAAATAATTAATATCATAAAATAATTTCGGAAAATCTAATTTGTTCTTGAAAAAGCTCAAATATGTTATTTTTCAATTAATTTGGAGGGAATAAATCGATTAAGAATTAAATAAGTTGATTGAATCAAATTGTGATTAAGTTTTAAATGAATATAAATAAAGAAAAACCGCAATGTCGGATCTTCAGTCAATTGATAAACGTCACTCTCATCTTTTGTATTTTCTGTCTTGGTCCAAACCAAGACCATTTTGTTTAATCAAGCAGGCTGTGAAAATAAGCGCCTTGCGCTAGCGGGAGTAGCGGCTTAAATGGAGAGCCGCGATGTATAATATATAGACTATTAGATCTGCAAGAGTGATTTTAAACATGTTTAAAACTAGGTTTTTTTTGTGTTCTTTACTGTTTTTTTCTACTTGTTTAAAAAACAGTTTAAAACAACAAATCGTGTTTTAAACAATAAAAAACACAACTTTTGTTTTTTTTAAAAAAAAACTCAATTTTTGCCAACCCTGACATTTATAGACATGTTACAGGTCTGCAAAAGTGATGGAAAAGTAGAAATGCAACTGCTAATTTAGAACTGTAATTTGACCATTTTTATAGACATGTTACAGGTCTGCAAAAGTGATAGAAAAGTAGAAATACAGCTGCTAATTTAAAACTGCAATTATGCAAGCCAAAAGTAAATATACAAGGAGTATGTAACTCTGCCAACAATCTCTTTGCGTGACGGGGTTTTTCAAGCGCGTAAAAACAAAGACAGTCGCGTGGAAAGTTGGGGGTAATATATAATATTGTTCATAAACATATTGTTTTCATAAGACGAATCATCCGCTAGATGGATCCAAAGACTTTGGATCATGTGGCTTCGAACAAAATAGCTTTGATGGACTGGTACTTTGAAGCTCCATCTAAAGTTTTATAATCCGCATACTGGATGTTCCTTCTTAACCTTATAACAAGCAGACGAAATTGGGGTCTCCCTTTTGAAAAGGGTATATTTTAGATATGGAAACCCTTTCATTATTTTCTTTTTATAACTTATCACAATGCAAAAGGATTTGGCCAATGTTTATAGATCAGCCTCCCTAGTTTTGAAATACGTAAACTGCTTGTAAAGAAAAGTTATTACGGTACATTGTGGATACGCATTATTATTCTCATATTAGTAGGGGGAATATGCCGTTCCCAGAACAGGTACAGTGGAAGGCAGGGGAGGATTGAGGATTGAGGATTGAGGATTGAAGATTGAGGATTGAGGATTGAGGATAGGAGGATTGCAAGATGGCGGGTGAGAAAACAAGATGGTGGATGAGACTTTGTACGTAAGCCTTTTGATTGTCGCACCCCTCTCTCAGACCTGCAAGGGGTGTTTTTGATTGACAGGTCAATGAAGCGTGTTCGATTCTCGGATGTAGAAGTACATACATTGGAGTATGAAGATAGGGTGAATTATGATTTAAGAAATAAACAGTATTTTAATATGTTAATTAGATTAAAATTTGAACCATTAATTTCTCCGGTATTAATCAAATGGTTAAGGGGTGTATGAAACTCCAGATGACGTTAGGGGGAAAATAAAGAATCCCCGTAAAAACCCAGCTCTACCGATTATTCTAGATCATTCCAGAAAATTTAAAATACCCCATAAAACCCAGGTTAACGTTGTTTAAGGCCATGACGTAAAATGTACAGTCAAAGTTGTAGATTGTTCGAGAATAATCTTCCCGAAAAAACCCACGGCGTAAGTACCAATAATGTACAGTCAAAGCTAGGATGGTGACCATATTAAATAGTATAAATAGCCAGGACCCTGAGTTAAACCACCATCACAATCTCTCTTAAGTTCGACGAGGAAGGAAGGAACAGCCACCAAGTACAATGTAAGTATAGTTTGCTTGTGTGCGTTTTGAAGGCTGGGAATAAATAAGGAATAAAATGGTTTTAATGAATTTATAAGTTTGAAATCAATGTAAGTTATAATTAATCATACCCATATCCGTCGCAATTAATCGGCGGTAACCCCCCATCCGGGGCAGGGTACATGCCATTATCCCCCCTAGTTGGGCTTGGATGAATATGACTCGCGACTACATCTTCTAATTGACTTAACAGAGTTTGTACTTCCTCACAGTCCATGCTCGGTGAGAGTAATACCCTAATTGCGTCGATCACCCTAAACCAGATCAATTAGAACAATGTATGTCGGAATGAATGAATGATGATGTAACTACCTGTAACCATCACAATTCACGTTGAGATTTATTTCTTCACTACTGTACACCTCAAAATCATCTAGATTTGCGCTAATTGCATAGAAACAAAGTTATTGATACTGAGCAACTACAAATACAATAAGAAAATAAAAATCACTCACATATCTCCGGGAAGGATAATGGGCATAGTTGCTTGCGAGTCATCACTTCCATTTTCGTTTTCAACTATATAATTTAAAATCTGACCCTCATCTATACTCTCATCACCACTTTCAATTAAAACTGGTGGATTTTGATCTTCCGGTGCACATATCCACGACATATCACCCATAGGGACACGACACAGAACCATTTTTTTTAATTTAATTTCAAAGTTTTTAAAGAAAATAATCTACTCGTCTTGCGTCTTGGACGGAAAAAATCGTTGTGAGTAGAATAATGAAATGGCCCATGTACCTGGGTCCAACATGTAGTATGAAAAACTCTAACCCTTCCACGGATTTTCACCAAATCACAATAGAACTTCAAACAGTTAGTATGAATTGTAAGATTAAAAACCATACACCTATGAATCACTGGTTTCAATCGGGATTCCCCCAAAAAAAACCCAAAAAGCGCTAAGAAATCAAGCCCGATGCTGGGTGGTCGGTTACCAGTTCGAAATATACTGATAAGTCAAAAGATATAGTGTATAAAATAACATATATATCCGACCCCTCGTTTCGAACTATCTAGAAGGCGAAAACACGTGCGTCTTAACCTAACATGTCAACTTGACGTCTCGACCGAGGTGATATCCAGCCTCTATTCTGGGTGGGCAAACGCTATAACATATATATACATTCGGAACTCGGGTGACAACCCCCTCGTGTACGAATGTACCTGCTACTATTGTTTAAGATACAGTTTGGGTTTTTTATCAGAGGAGTAAATTTCTTAGACTCGAGGGAGTCTTCACATCAAAGCGTCATTGTTGACTTTACACTATCTACAATATAAGTCGAATTCGGATGTAAAATGTAGTGTCGATCACCTCGAACCATCTAGAATATTCTTTCCGATTCCAGAACATTCCATTGTTTCTAGAAGGTTCTTTTTGGGTCTTCCATATTACACCTTTTTAAATCAGGCGCAATTGGATTTCTGTACGTTGATGGGGAAACCCCGGAAAATCCAAGAAAAAGACACTGTTTAAGGCTGACAATATTTTCATCCAATGGGAATCACGGGAAAGGGTGAAACAATATATACGTAGGCCTAAAAGTTGTATAAAAGGGAGGTGAAATGAGTACTATGATCACATTCGATTTCAAGATGTACTCCTGCTCTACTTGTGCCGATGTCTTCACCAACCAGCCGAACCTTAGTCGTCATATGCGGACCAAACATGGTAATATTTCTTTTACGTGTCCAGTTTGCGATAGGTCATTTTCGCGGAAAGATAATTTATCTCGCCATCAACGGCAAATACATCGCGGTCACCCCGCGGAAAATAATGTTGTGGAAAACCACGTCGCGGAGAATATTACGCGTCCAGCGTCTCCTCAACCCGGTCCATCTCACCGCCTCACCCCTCCCAATTCCCCTGTTAAGAGGAAGGGAGAACCGACTCCAGAGAAAAGAAAACGAATCAGAGTTGAAAATGGTAATTATTTAGTTTATTGATTTGCCCTGTAAGTTGTCTTACCCGCCGCACATTGATGCATAGGGTGTAGGTACACACCAGGGGTTTAGTTGCCTTAGTCGTAAAACTCGACATTTGAATTGGTGTAGGAATTAATTCCTAATTCATATGTAGAAAATGCGCCAATGACTGATGAGACGTTATCTACCCAAGATATCGAACGACTTGATGCGTTTATAAAGGTGTGGGAGGATAGACAAAATCTAGATGGGGGAGGTAGGGAGGACGTAGATGAAGACGTTTTGCTCTCGCAAGATGATGCGGGTTTAAGCGATTTTATGGAAAACTGGGAAGCTCAAGAGAACGCGTTCGACCCACCCGGAAGTCAACAACCGGACATTGAGGAGATTAACGCTCTCGATAACGCGATTTTCTCGGCTCGAATCACCGCACCTGACGGTGTAACGGACCCGATTTTATTCATCAATAAACACAGGGGAAAACTAGAAGGATACTTAAGAAACAAATTGAGTGTTAAAAAGGGGATTAAATGGTATTTAACGGTTCGCGCGGGGTATACACGTGAACTTGGAAATACAGGTGCTGAAACCGAAATTAGCCCATATTTCCGAGGATTTACGCATGCCACATTGGCACCGGAAGTTATCCCACAACAAATCGACTCGAGTCGAGATAAAATTGCCGAGAGTATGATTGGCTTCGAAGCTATGGGAAGTGGGTGGGTTTTAGACCGAATATTATTTATACAAATCAACATTATCCAGTATTTACCCCTAGTGGGTGGAACATATTTTCAATTACCACCCGTGATTGAAAATAAAAAGGCACCGGTAAATGTTAACCCGGAAGATCCAACTGACAATAAGTGTTTCTTGTGGTCGATAATCGCAAAACTCCACCCGGCTTTAAACATCCCAAGTCGTGTAACACATTATAGGCCGAACGAGAACGAACTCGATTTGTGTGGAATCACTTTCCCTTTTGAATTAGATACGTTTAAACTTAAACGGTTTGAGGAGGTGAACAATTTATCAGTGAATATTTTCGCGTACGAAAAAGGGTATTTTCCACGCTACGTTAGCGAGAATAAAGTGCACGAATCTAGACAAATTGATCTTCTCTTGGTTTCCAATGGAAAATCAAAACACTACGTTTTAATTCGCCACCTTAGCCGATTGTTTAACGGTTTCACAAAACATTGTCACCAATCCTTCTACTGCCGATATTGCTTGAAAAGAAGCGCTAGCGAAACAGTTCACGATAATCACGTGCGTGAATGTAGTGTACACGACCCGCAACGCGTGATTATGCCGCATAGTGAACCCACATTGAAATTTAAAAACTTTGGATGGAATCAAATGGTAATTTACTAAATATAACCAAGTGCAAGACAAAATAATAATGTTTCATTACATCGATATAGGTTCCATATATTATTGTAGCCGATTTTGAATCGATTCTCGCAAAGGTGACAACATGTTTACCAGACACATCGTTGTCTTCAACAACTACATTGGCGTTGCATAAGGCGTGCGGTTTTTCATACGCAATAGTCGGACCAACCGGTAAATTTCAATCCCCTAAACGGATTAACCGGTTATCTTACAAATATTCGTGCTATCATAGGAAATCTCGTTAAACACGAAGTATACAGAGGAGTTGGCGGGGCAATAAAATTCCTGAAAATGCTGTTGGATGAATCCGACATCATCGTTGGGAAACTGAAGGAGAACATACCAATGCAATTAACAACGGTCGAAGAAGCTTCACACGAAGCTGCGACTCGTTGTTACGTATGTGAAGGATCCTTCACGGCTACTATAATCAAAACACGCGACCATGACCACTACACTGGAAAATATAGAGGGAGTGCGTGTCAAAGTTGCAACTTGAAATTGAAAGCACCAAAATTCATACCAATTGTGATGCACAATCTCAGCAGGTAATTTAAATAATCATTATGTCTAATTAGATCTATTTAATAACTATCGATTACCGAATAGGTACGATGCGCATCTCATCATGCAGCAAATTGCGATGATTCGAAACAAAAAGATTGACTGTATAGCAACCAATAGTGAGACATACATTTCATTCACGCTGGGAAATCTACGCTTTGTGGATAGTATCCGATTCTTGCCTGCATCCCTCGAATCGTTGGTCTCAAATGTAGCGAAAGGAGGACAGGAGAAATTCCCACTCATGAACGCCGTATTCAATCCGGCTGAAGTTAAATTACTTCTTCGGAAGGGTGTATACCCCTACACCTACATGGATTCCGAGAAGCGCTTCTCCGAAAAGCAACTACCACCAATTGAGTGTTTCTACAACGATCTTACGGACGAGCCCCTTAAACAGGATGATTACACTCACGCTCAAGACGTGTGGCAATCATTCAACATTCGGAATTTGGGTATGATCATGCCCGTACAAAAATTTATGGCTGCATTTTGCTTTTATTTAGCTTATTCAGAATCTGCAAAATATTGCAAATATACTGGAATATTCTGGAACATACCTGAAAAAGGTTCAACTTCAGACAAAATTTAGATGAATTCCAGGGATCACTGCAGAACATTTTAGAAGTTTTGCAGAAAAAATAGCTGGCTAACTCAGTACAGCTAATATACATACAAAATTACAAAATTTAACTACTCTAGAGTCATAAATAGCTACCTTACAGCTGGAAAACAGAGGTGAGACAGCAATTCCCGTTAGAAATCAAGTTGTTCGTGGCTCATTACAGGTATCTTCCAGTTATATTGTATGCATGTTGCAGTCAGAAATAGCTAAGTTTGTAGGATCATTGCAGGTGCATTTGAGATACTTTGTAGGATAATTGCAGGCGAGTTTCAGATACTTTGTAGGATAATTGCAGGTGCGTTTCAGATACTTTGTAGGATCATTGCAGGCACGATTGCGATACTTTGCATTGTAATTGCAGCCGCGTTTCAGATACTTTGCAGGATCATTGCAGGCGCGATTCAGATACTTTGCAGGATCATTGCAGGCGCGAATCAGATACTTTGCAGGGTCATAAAAGGCGCGTTTCAGTCACTTTGCAGGATCATTGCAGGCGTGTTTCTGATACTTTGTCGGATAATTGCAGGCGCGTTCAAATACTTTTCAGGGTCATTGCAGCCGCGTTTCAGATACGTTGCAGGGTCATTGCAGCCTCGTTTCAAATACTATGAGGGTCATTGCGGGCGCGTTTCAGATACTTTGTAGGATAATTGCAGGTGCGTTTCAGATAATTGCAGGCGCGTTCAGATACTTTTTAGTGTCATTGCAGCCGCTTTCAGATACTTTGCAGGGTCATTGCAGCCGCGTTTCAGATACTTTGTAGGATAATTGCGGGCACGATTCAGATACTATGTAGGATAATTGCAGACGCGTTTCAGATACTTTGTAGGATAATTGCAGGCGCGTTTCAGATAATTTGTAGGATAATTGCAGGCGCTTTTCAGATACTTTGCAGGATCATTGCAGGCGCGATTCAGATACTTTGTAGGATAATTGCAGGCACGATTCAGATACTTCGTAGGATAATTGCAGACGCGTTTCAGATACTTTGTAAGATAATTGCAGGCGCGTTTCAGATACTTTGTAGGATAATTGCAGGCGCTTTTCAGATACTTTGCAGGATCATTGCAGGCGCGATTCAGATACTTTGCAGGGTCATTGCGGGCGCGTTTCAGATACTTTGTAGGATAATTGCAGGCGCGTTCAGATACTTTTCATGGTCATTGCTGCCGCGTTTCAGATACTTTGCAGGGTCATTGCAGGCGCGTTTCAGATACTTTGCAGGGTCATTGCGGGCGCGTTTCAGATACTTTGTAGGATAATTGCAGTTGAGTTTCAAACACTTTGCAGGATCATTGCAGGCTCATTGCAGGCACGATTCAGATACTTTATAGGATCATTGCACGCGCGTTTCAGATACTTGTAGGATAATTGCAGGTGCGTTTCAGATACTTTGTAGAATCATTGCAGCCGTGACTTTGCAGGGCCATTGCAGCCGCGTTTTAGATACTTTTCAGGGTCATTGCAGCCGCGTTTTAGATACTTTTCAGGGTCATTGCGGCCGCGTTTTAGATACTTTTCAGGGTCATTGCAGCCGCGTTTCAGATACTTTGCAGGGTCATTGCAGGCGCGTTTCAGATACTTTGTAGGATAATTGCAGGCGCTTTTCAGATACTTTGCAGGATCATTGCAAGCGCGATTCAGATACTTTGTAGGATAATTGCAGGCGCTTTTCAGATACTTTGTAGGATAATTGCAGGCGCTTTTCAGATACTTTGTAGGATAGTTGCAGGTGCGTTTCAGATACTTTGCAGGGTCATTGCAGGCGCGTTTCAGATACTTTGCAGGGTCATTGCGGGCGCGTTTCAGATACTTCGTAGGATAATTGCAGGCGGGTTCAGATACTTTTCAGGGTCATTGCAGCCGCGTTTCAGATACTTTGCAGGGTCATTGCAGGCGCGTTTCAGATACATTGCAGGTGCGTTTCAGATACCTTGTTGGATAATTTCAGGCGCGTTTCAGATACTTTGCGGGATCATTGCAGGCGCGTTTCAGATACTTTCCAGGGTCATTGCTGGCACGTTTCAGATGCTTTGCAGGGTCATTGTGGGTTTTCTTATCAATTATTGTGAATCAGTCCCTTATATACCCTAAATTTCCAAAAATTGTTAAAGAGGATTACGCTTGAGTTCATACGTCAACAATAGCTATGTTTAAAATGATTTTAGGAATATAGTTTCTTAAAACGATTTAACTAGAACTAATGTAAATTAATGATGATTAAATTAATAAATATCAATTATATTTATTTAAATATTTAAAAATAGCCTGTAAATTGCGTCTCGACTTGGAGAGGTTTATTTTGGATTCCCAACTTGTACTCATCCCTTACAAAAATATTTCATTTCTAGAACTGCAAAGTAACTGCCGTTTTTACATTTTCTGTTTGTTAACTGTTAACTGTCTAGCCTGGCAGAAATATGCAGCGCAATTCTGCAAACGCTATGCAAAAGTTCAAATACCAGCTGCTATTTTAAAACTGTAATTTGTCCGTTTTTATAGACATGTTACAGGTCTGCAAAAGTGATGGAAATGTAGAAATCCAGTTGCTAATTTAGAACTGTAATTAGACCATTTTAATAGACATGTTACAGGTCTGCAAGAGTGATGGAAAAGTAGAAATGCAACTGTAAATTTAGAACTGTAATTTGACCATTTTTATAGACATGTTACAGGTCTGCAAAAGTGATAGAAAAGTAGAAATCCAGCTGCTAATTTAAAACTGCAATTTGACCACATTTATTGACATGTTACAGGTCTGAAAAAGTGATGGAAAAATAGAAATCCAGCTGCTAATTTAAAACTGCAATTTGACTACATTTATAGATATGTTACAGGTCTGCAAAAGTGATGGAAAAGTAGAAATTCAGCTGCCAATTTAAAACTGTAATTTGACTACATTTAAAGACATGTTGCAGGTCTGAAAGAGTGATGGAAAAGTAGAAATCCAGCTGCTAATTTAAAAGCAATTTGACTACATTTATGGATATGTTACAGGTCTGCAAAAGTGATGGAAAAGTAGAAATTCAGCTGCCAATTTAAAACTGTAATTTGACCACATTTAGAGCCATACTGCAGGTATTCAAAAGTAGGACATTTTACTTGAATTGAATACCTGCAATATGTCTATAAATAAGAATAGTTACAGTTTTAAATTTTAAGATAGATTTCAACTTTTCCATCACTTTTGCAGACCTGTTACATGCCTATAAATATGGTCAAATTACAGTTTTAAATTGGCAGCTGGATTTCTACTTTCCATCACTTTTGCAGACCTGTTACATGTCTATAAATATGGTCAAATTACAGTTTTAAATTGGCAGTGGATTTCTACTTTTCCATCACATTTGCAGGCCTGTAACATGTCTATAAATGTGGTCAAGTTGCAGTTTTAAACTAGCAGCTGGTAATTCTACTTTTTCATCACTTTTGCAGACCTGTAACATGTCAATAAATATAGTCAAATTGCAGTTTTAAATTGGCAGCTGGATTTCTACTTTTCCATCACTTTTGCAGATCTGTAACATGTCTATAACTGTGGTCAAATTACAGTTTTTAACTAACATCTGTTATTTCTACTTTTGCATCGCGTTTGCAGAATCGCGCTGCATATCTCTGAAAGTACAGACAATTAACAGTTAATAAACAGAAAATGTAGAAACGGCAGACAATTTGCAGTTCTGGAATTGCTGTGAAATTTTCGCGTTTTTCGAGCTGCAGAAAATGTAGCCTTAATGTATACATATTACAGCGTGGTAGCGATAAAAAAGAGCGTATGCAGATGAGTTACAGCTTAAAAGTTTTGTACGGGTGATGACATTCATTCGAGATGAACATTTGCTAATGTTTGTATTACATTTTTTAAAGGAGAGTACCACGATTTGTATGTTCTGTCCGATACTCTCCTCCTAGCGGATGTTTTCCAAAACTTCCGCAAAATGTGCATGACGTACTATCGTCTAGACCCTGCACACTCATATACCCTACCCGGTTTTGCCTGGCAAGCCGCTCTATGCATGTCAAAGGTGCACCTAGACTTGCTATTGGATGAGAACATGCACCTCTTCATCGAAAAGGGGATTAGGGGAGGGGTATCCATGATAAGTCATCGCTTCGCAGCGGCCAACAACACATATCTAGATAACTACGACGCATCAAAACCGGAAAGTTTCATATGTTATCTAGGTAAGATATACAAGTTATCCTAAATTAATTTTCACATACTAACAATCAACGATAATAGATTGCAACAACCTTTATGGGACGGTCATGTGTGACGCTCTACCCATGAGGAATTTCCAGTGGGTAGAACCCAACCCCAACTCCGAGCTCGAAATTCTAAGTTGCCCAGATGACTCGCCGGAGGGTTATATTATTGAAGTGGATATGGAGTACCCCGAATATCTCCATGATAGTCACAACTGCTATCCACTAGCTCCAGAATCCATGTCCATAAAACCCCAGATGCTCTCTCACTATTCCAAAGAGCAGATGACTTCACTGAACATCAAAATCAAGGAATCTCTACCCAAACTACTCCCCAACCTAAACAAGAAGGAACGATACGTGGTTCACTATCGTAATTTAAAGTACTACGTATCAAAGGGGCTGAGAATCAGCAAAATTCACAGAATTTTGAAGTTTCAACAAGGAGCGTGGTTAAAGGGGTACATAGAATTTAACACCGAGAAGAGGACGAAGGCGACTGACGATTTTGAGAAGGACCTATTTAAATTAATGAACAACGCCGTGTTTGGTATGTATTTATAAAATTAGAATGAACATAAAATAGTATAGATAATAATGATTTGCTTTCTCCCTTAGGAAAAACGATGGAGAACCTTCGGAACCGTCAGGATTTCCAACTAGTGACGACTGCCGAAAAAGCCGTTAAAAAGGCTAGTTCACCAGCATTCGAACGGTTCACCATATTCCACAACGAACTAGTTGTAATCAACTCCACAAAAAAGAAATTGGTCCTAAACCGACCCATATACACGGGCTTCGCAATTCTGGACCTATCAAAATTGCTCATGTATGGTTTCCACTATGACGTAATTCGGGCACAATACGGGGAGAAAGCAAAACTCCTCTTCACAGATACTGGTAAGTTTTTTACACCCTTATATATCATTTACTTAGCATAACATTTACATTAACATTTGTGGACATTACGTATAATTACAGACCGTCTCACGTATCACATAGAAACGAAAGACCTGTACAAAGACTTCGCCGCTCAGTCGAAAAAATACGACTTCTCGGGTTACCCGCGAGATCACGCGTTTCATAGCGATGTGAACCAGAAACGCCTTGGTAAATTCAAGGATGAAATGGACGGCACCCCAATCGAGGAGTTCTGTGGGCTGAGACCCAAAATGTATAGCATTTTGTCGGCCAAAGGGGAGAAGAAGACGTGCAAGGGAGTTTGCAAGCGCGTCGTGCAGAAACGCGTCCGGCACGCGCATTACCGCGAGTGCTTGCTGAACCGCGAGCTGACCACCGCGTAGATGATAAGGATTGTCAGTGAAAAACATATTTTAAAGACTGTAAAACAAACCAAACTATGTCTCAATCCCTGCGACGATAAACGTTTTATATTAAATGACGGTATTTCAACACTTGCCCACGGGCATATAAATACAAAATAAAGAAAAACATTATGACAAATTTATTGAGTAATTCTTATACATATAATCTGCAATCATACGATCATTAACATTTTTATTTTTAAAAAATCGTTTTAGTATATCAAACATTTTAACTCCCCTACATCTATACAACGAGAAATAGACGCAATATCCGCCACAAGTTTGACTTAATTCCCGCTGTAGTTGGCGTGAATTAAACGCAACAGTTAGGCGGTTTCGCTCTACAAAATCATTAAATTTAAATAAATCCGGAGGATTTCCATAGCTTTCAAAGAATTCAGTATTCTTTTTCCTCGAAACGTATATAACCGTCCAATGTTCTCCTCCCCCTTTAGACGTATCAGTGTTCACAATATATAGAGATGGAAATGTTTTAACAGTTAGTGGTAGTTTATCCGCCGGAAATATTCCCCGGAACAAATTCCTAGTGCATGGATCGCGCATTAATATTTTCTCAAGTTGTCGAGAGTCCATTATGAGCTTTGATCGAATAAAACGGCTCAGTTTTTGTCAATTTCAATCAAAGATTGAAATTCAGAATAGTAAACGACGGCAATTGTAGCCGATAGCGCTTCGGCAAATATTAACTCCAATCGGACACTACCGTTCTATATAAAGTTGAAACTTTCAGTCGAACTACCATTCAGGTCGGGGGTCAAGTCGAATACGAAAAGAGCATTACCATTGGCGAACTCGTCACGGTCAATGAAATTACCCTCGTCGATATTCCATTGCCCGGTTTGAAGAAAGAGATTGGCGTACGATCTCATACATAGGTTATCCTTAAAGTTGGGGTTTAAGGGTTTATGGGGTACGCTAACCCCATCAACGGATAAGGTGATTTGACTCAGCGCTTCATTTTTAAAATTAAAAGGCGACATTTTATAATCACCCAAAAACGCGTTCTGGTCTACAAATCCAATTACAACTTTATTCGGTTATTGACCGCAAAATAAATTGTCTTTGACTGCTATTTTACTTCCTTGAGATATGGAAAACGTATTACATTCCGTACGTGTTATGGGGTATTTCATCGTGGCCAATTCCAGGGTTTTGGCGTGTGATATTATAATCTCGGGGGTTAGTTTAACTCTTCTTATGCATAACGAAGCGTGGGTAAATATAACTTTCGCTTTAATCCCATCCGCATGTAAGCAGAATTCGTTGGGACTTTAGATAAATTTAAAATTCACATCGACCAGGTTAGGGATGAAGCGATTTTGCTGGCATATATCGGCGTGTACGACACCAATCAAGTCTATAACCCCATTTTGGGCGAATTCACTCCGTTTCAAAAACCCTTCATTTTCGGAAAAGTCGTCAAAATGTCCCGCCGTATCTTTGTAGAATAGTGCCCCGGTCAAAAAACTCTTTTTCGCTGGACCACCAAATGTCAATAGCGTTTGAATCATGCTCTTGAATGAGTATTGTTGAGGACATGACGTAACTGATCTATCATTCAATGATACGTGTAGTTCACTAAAAAGACTGGAGACTAATAGGTTTTCGGGTCCAACTTTATCCGCCTGAGTAGTTATAACACCATTCGCATCGTACACAGCGGCTTTAGGTAGAGACCCATCCGCTTTAACCACTTTTACTTGTACTTGCAGGAGCGTGTTTTTCAAGTCCATGTATGTCTCGGAGTTCCCGGTGACGGGAAATATAATGGCCTGATCTACGTTGGAGGTAGAGTTATACTCCACCCATTGACTTCCAATTATCCCAGTTTGGGTATAGGGTACGTGAAAAACGTTTAGTTCCGAGCTGACGCTGTTCATAGAGTTTGGGTGTGCGAGCGACATTATGAAAATATATCCGGGTGTAAAGATGACGACCTTCTCTTCTTCTTAGTTCGAACAGAACTGATGATGGGTGACACTTTGCGTTTCCTTTTACGTCCGTTTCCAGTTAGCTTGGTCACTTCTTCGGCCGCCCTTCTCAATGTTTCCTTACCCGCTTCTTTACCACTAGTTCTTAATGATTGTTTAATGGGTACACCGCTTGTATAATCCGTCGCAATCTTCGCGCCAGTGTTTAAAAACTTTCGACCTAGGTACGTGGCACCCCTTTTAAGTAATGGCATGGCCGATCTGAACGCCGAGGAGATTATACTTCCCATCACCAATGATCGCTATTTTAAATACAGGTTCAATTTGAATTTATTAGTATGAAATTTCACTCACTGATTTTAAAAATTCCGCAATTATCACAGGTACGCTAATGAAACTCCCATAAACTGTGCGACAATTACGGTAAGCTCGCGGGTCAAAATCATTTAATTGAAGCAAGATGCTGGTAACTATACTTCAAGTTCTTACCAGGAAACATAGGGGATGGCGAACATAGTGTTGTGGTACACAAGCACGGCAGATTACATGAAACGATTTTTCAACATAAAGTAATCTTTGTTGTACTTTGAAGTAATTTTAATTTTGGCCCTCAAAAATCGAGATTTAAAAAGCAAAAGCCGGGGAATTTGAAAATACGATGTGAATTATTTTGATGAAGTCTTAATAAAGTGGGCTTGTCCTTTCAAGTTGTCAATCTTTTAGCCAATAAATTTTTCTGAAATTTTTTGCCTCGATATATGTCAGGAATGAAATTTCAATTAATAAATACACATTGCTGTAACTTATTGCTGACTTCTAGGGCAATATTCGAAAGCCATAAGTTTGACTTTTCAGAAGCTCTTAAAATTTATAATGAACCTAATATAGCAAAGGTAAGTGAATTTTCCACTAATAAAGAAGTACAAAATACAATATAGTCTTATGACATAAATTTGACCCCAATTTAGAAAGTTCATTGCGTCATGATTGCCATGCCTTTATCATTTTTCCATGGCCGACAGGAATATTTCAGTCCGTCTCTGCACTTTGGAGCATCCAAAACGCTTATCGTGTCCGCCGCCCCCAAAAGGGTCGTGTCAACTTCGCAAACATTTGTCCAAATCAAAAATTGTTAAGAAATTAGTCCGAGAAACGCTGGAAAATGTTTGGGAAAATGCGTCACTCTTGTGTGCTGAACGTAAGAACGTTGTTTCTATTATTAGCACCATCAGTTCCATAATTACTCAAGGGTAATTATGGTACTTATGTTAGCATCGGGTTTGGCATGAAATTAATTCTGTTCGTGGCTGGGGAGGAGACTGGTTGCCTCTCAAAAAGGTTTCAGCTCTACGATTTTCTAGAATTTGAAAATATTTTCTTTAGCGATTTCCACCGTTCTGCCCCATATTACTTGTCGTCTGCTAGCATCGTCGTGGCTCATCGGAGTGACTTTCATTCTGTTTTTCTTGGGGTGTTTTTTGAGAACCGAGTTCACGACTGAGAGTTACCATTGCATCGACACCCTCTCGGACTTGATCAAATCGGGAGTTCCACGTGTTATGATCAAAGGCAGTGGAACATTCGAATATCTTCAAGTTTTGGTGAATATTCACGTTAATATTAAGTCCTGTATTCGCCAGACGTCATTGGTTCGTATTTAGGCTGCCAAGGATCCAGTTGTTCAGGAATGGCTAGACGCACTCGATATGGAAAACATTTTCAAAAGTATTGTGGATTATATAGTGATTGACGGATACATTCCGATAATTTCTGGGAAAGAAGCTCGGATCATATCGGACAAATACCTGACTTGGCTCTTGGGAGAAGTCTTGACCGCTGATGCTGAGGCTAAACAGCTCTTCGCGGACCAAGCAGGACTTTACTTTTTGCAGCAAGAAATTGGCTTCGATTTCTTACACGCCGTTCACAATTCATCTTGGATGAGTAGCAGTCCATTAGTACACGAGTATGGACAACAGAGGTCAGTATTATTTTTATCGTAAAATGAAAAGGACTGACCATTCATTATTGCAGTGTGGGACCAATGTTCGAAACTTAAGTTTTCAACTATCTGGAGTTCGTCTACAATCACCCTATGGAATACGTCACTTGGAAAAGACCGCTGAAAAGCTCTTCGGACTTGAACCTGAGTAGCGTCAGTGCTCCTTTCTACTTGTTTTTCATTCTGATGTCAGTATCAGTCGCCGTTGTCCTAACCGAGATTTGCTTCGACCAAGTTTCTAAACGTTGAAATTAAGCCATGGTCGTAAAATTGTTTTATCGTACCATAAATCAATTAAACAAATTCCCAATAGCGACATAATAATAATGTCACCTAAAGTGGTTTTGTTTTTTCCAAGTCTGTATATGTTTAGACTAATTAGGGATGTGATTGGACTAACACCTCTATACAGGGTGTTTCGGAGAGGTCTGGCACAAATTAACAGGCGTGTTCTTCGGGTTAAAAGAAGTCAAAAATGTTCTATGAACATGTGAAAGCCCCCCGTTTCAGACTTATGTACTCTCCAAAGTTGGCCTTTCAACAATGGAATTTTGCCGATAATGTGGCCTTTGGCCAAATTGTTTTCTAATTTACCATAAGCTTATGTACGAAGAAATTAACAGCTAGTGAAGTGTTTAAAGGGCCTCTTACATTATTGGTGCTCTTATTAATTGCGTTATTAATAATCCCAAACAAATTTATTGCACCTTAAACGCCAGTTACTTGTTTATTTACACTTTAATGTTTTATATTTCTTCGGTTTCAAAACATGAGCATTTGGGGAGGCGTACTTGAGATTTTTGCAGGACAATTTACCACACCTTCTCGAACACGTACCGTTGGGCCTCCGACAAATAATGGTTCGTGGTTCATGCACGTTGGGGCACCGCCACACTTAGCCTTCGAGTAAGACAGTATCTTGATGTCGAATTACCTTTGAGGTGGATACTGGATAGGTCGTGGTGAAGCTATTGCTTGGCCAGCAAGATCGCCGGATCTCAACCCGTGCGATTATATACTGTGGGGCCATGTGAAGGAATTGGTGTACCGTAGTGAAGTTCGAGATGTCCAGGACTTAAGACAAAGAATCATTGATGGGTGTGATAACATCCTGACACACGCCAGGAATCTTCGAACGTGTTCGCGAGTCGTTTAAAAGACACGCGCAAGTTTGTTTAAACGTTGAAGGAGGTAATTTTGAACAATTTTTCTAAATGCTGATATTTTGAAACCGAAGAAACATAAAACAATACAAGTTGGGAAAACCAAAATATTACCTCTCCGAGTCAAGAGGTCTACTACAAACTTATTTACCTAGATATGGAATTATTTCACTTTTTTGAAGTAAAAATTTACGAAATTTTGAAGCAGTATTCCAAACATAGCGAATGTACAGTAAAGCAGACGACATTTTACATCCAAATCTTGGACACATGGGAATCAGTCAATGGGGAAAAGAACAGGAAATGAAGTCTACGCTTCAGCTGTTTACCGTATCTTCTGATAGCTACATTCACAACTGGTTTGCAGTGTAAACACTATCGTATCGTCTCACCTCAACAATATTCTTAGTTTGCCTACATGAATGTTAACGTTAAATAACACCAAAGCTAAATTGTAGCTAGACGCACTAATAGTCAATGCGCACCATAAATGGAATAATAAGTCTGTACCTACTACCCGTTTACCATAAGCCCTTTCACTAATCTAATTGCCACCATCTTTTCTTCTATTATAAAATCCTAACCTGATTATTTAAGAGTGTATTTAACTTTCGGCTCACTCTGAACCGTTAATGTCTCTTCATTTCAGACACGAAAATCAAAGCCAAAAGTTTACTTCACCTCAGGCCTCAATTATTTACTCTTTGTTTCACTAATCCTATTGCGGATAATGCGCGCTTGTTATACCCGCCGGAATCTAGGTCTTAGTTTTCTTCATGTAATCACTAAACCAAGGATTATTCTATATACAGATGTAGTATAGCTTAAGTAATATATAAACAGCCATTTCAAATAACAATATTAAAAAAAAATCTTTGGAATATCAAAATGAAACAGAGCTTTAAAGCTACAAAAGTACTAAATGCATCATAATTACGAAAAATACTTCCACATATTCACTTTATATTATGGAAAAAGGGAATATTAAGGTTCTGTAGGATTTCTTTACACATCAAAACAAGGCTAACTGCTAACGCGACGCACTAGTGTAACAATGGACGGACACACACAGACAAAAACATAAGCTGCTTTTTAACTCTTTCCGTATTAATTTTGAGTTGAGAAACAAGATTATCTTAAATATTAAAATAAATATAATTTATATTAAATATTTTCTTCGTCAGTTGTTTGCCTTATTGAGCGTTACATCGTTTTGATAAAGAACAATTAAACATTCTTGAGAGACCTGACTAATATTGGCGTTTGAAATGAAGCATACGCCCGTTGCGTCGCCTTACTCAAATAGGTAGTATATAATTGTTTCGAATCGCAGCTATGGATAAGAACATCGCAATTGCGTGAACCTTGGCGGAAGACCCCGTCAATGGAAGGCTAGACGTTTCTCGTAACCCTAGCCGATCGCCGCGTATGTCTTAACCTTGAGGATGATGGTGGTGTTAGAAGCCAGGTGTGCAGACTGGTGTCCATGTGGGATGGACAAAGAATAGAAGATGGTGGTGTTTAGAAGCCAGTAAGTACAGCCTGGTGTCCATGTGGAATGGACAAAGACGAGAAGGTGGTGGTGTTTAGAAGCCAGTAAGTACAGACTGGTGTCCATGTGGAATGGGCGAAAGACTAGAAGATGGTGGTGTTTAGAAGCCAATAAGTTCAGACTAGTGTCCATGTGGGGTGGACAAATGAACAGAGTTGTTAAACAGGCAATGGAGTAATAGCCTGTAAGTCGAATAATATTTCCGGGACTGTAAATGCGGTCTGGAAATTGAATTCTCGTTTGCTCCGATTTGCAAACTGCGAACGCGGTCACGTGGGTGTAACAACGGACAGACAGACACACAGATACACAGACACACAGACAGACACACAGACACGTCGAAATTAGAACCTCTCCGTGACATACGTCACTCGGAGAGGTAAAAATCTAAATAAACAAGTAACTGGCGTTGAAGGTGCAATAAATTTGTTTGGGATTATTATTTTTGTAATAACACAAATAATAAGAGAACGAATAATGTTAGCGGCCCTTTAAACCACTTCACTAGCTGTTAATTTCTTCGGACATAAGCTTATGGTAAACATTTTGGCCAAAGGCATAATACCGGATCCACATATCGGCAAAATTCCATTGTTCAAAGGCCAACTTTGGAGAGTACATAGCTCTGAAACAACGGGCATTCACCCAAAAGTTCATAGAACAAATTTGACTTCTTTTGACCCGAAGAACACGCATGTTAATTTATACCAGACTTCTCCAAAACACCCTGTATTTCCCTAACTATAATTACAAAGCTTCTTTATGCGTATAGCTTTTCGCTTTTCATTCCACTCTACATAACTAAAGAAAAATAACCTTTCCACGTACTAAACTTCACTGTTAGAAAAGTGAGTCCAATGACTGTCCAATTTTGCACAAAGTAATCCAAATTTGGATGGCAAGTGATCTAAGGGTCCAAAAATGGAAGCTTTAATCCAAAAATGGATGCTTTCGATTCTTGGTGCTAAAACTATCCAAATTTGCACGAATAGTCCAAATTTGGATGGGAAGTGGTGTAAAGGTCCAAAAATGGTAGCTTTAATCCAAAAATGCATGCCTTCGATTCTTGGTGCGAAACGGATCCATATCTCAACATATACACCCAAAACTCGAACAAAGAGGGGTTAAGGTATATAAAAGGGTTGATGTAAAAAGGGGAGCGAAATGATATTTGAGGATCGCCTACATAAATATTTACCTATTTCTCATCAATCATTTCTCTTTATTGATAAGCAATTGCAGAAGTTAAATCAAAACACAGACACGAAAGCCTTTCCCCAGAGAGGTAAAAATCCATTCCCCTACAATATTTCAGAGAGTCACGCTTGAAAAATCTTTTGGTCATTTACCTCAAAGACTTCTTTATTCCGTTTTTATTAACTAACGATATCAATACTCGTCATACATTAACTTTGGAAAGAGCTTCATGTCTTAATTACTCGCTTTATATAAACTATGAAATGTATTTAGTGACCTAATCTTCATTACTCGTCCTGTATAAACTTTGACTACAGATTTTTTGGTTAAGATAGGTTTTTCTCAAATATTTTATTAAAATTATTTGATATTATTTATTTTATTCGAGAGTTACTTATCATACTTTTAGTTGTAACGTTTTAAGAGAGGTTTTCCCTATTATCATTTGAACCTAGCTATTATTGACGTTTGACTCCTAGAATATGCCTCTTTCGCGAGTGTCTAAATCACCATAAAATGGTGTAGTTAGATTGGGGTTAACAGAAAAGAGAATAGTGGTCAATGTACATACCTGCGGTTGTACAGTTTTCCAATATTCTACAATTCCGTTAACTGTGAATTTTGATCACTTGAACAGTGAAATTGAGAACACTTTTGTTCAGATTAGGAATCTGCGAAAGCTATCTCTTGGGGTGTAACAACAGACAGACACACACAAAGACAGATGGATACGTCGAGAACTGAACCTCTCCATAGCATACATCACTCGGTGAAGTAAAGAATCTAGCATCCATATTGGCTTCATATGAGCCCAATATTTTTCGACATTTGTCCAATGTTGGTTAGGTATTACACCAATATGGGCTCGATATTAGTCCAACATGGGCTCGATATTAGTCCAACATGGGCTCGATATTAGTCCAACATGGGCTCGATATTAGTCCAATATGGGCTCGATATTAGTCCAATATGGGCTCGATATTAGTCCAATATGGGCTCGATATTAGTCAAATATGGGCTCGATACTAGTCCAATATGGGCTCGATATTAGTCCAATATGGGCTCGATATTAGTCCAATATGAGCTCGATATTAGTCCAATATTGGCTTGATATTAGTCCAATATTGGCTTGATATTAGTCCAATATTGGCTAGATAATAGTCCAATATCGGCTTGATATTAGTCCAATATTGGCTTGATGTTAGTCCAATATTGGGAGGATACTAGTACATTTTTGCCCACTTGCGTAAAAATTGGATAACATCCTGACCATTTCTGGGTAATAATTGATCCCTTAATAGATGATTCTGGATCCAATTTTGGATGAGACTCCAAATCTGGCTTATCATTTGATCGTCCCTTTTTGGACACAAATTATGTTATCCAAAAATAGACGAAAAACTGTGCTGTCTCAGAGTCAGCCGTTTGGATCCATTTACATCCAATTTTGGACAACATTTTTTAACAGTGTTCGTACTATTGTGGCACCGAAGAAACCAAGCTTTATTTTTGAAACCTATTGGTTGCCGACCCACAACCTGCATTTAGACAGTCTCAGCACAAGTTAACCGAGAAATTTGGGAGTTAGAATAAATCTACCTTCTCCAGTCTGGGAAAATGCCAAAAAAACCTGGTAGATGGTCCCACGAAGGTTTGAATGAGTCGGACTTAAGTATAGATAAGCTGTTATTCATGCCTACTTCATTTATATAAATAAATTCCGGTAATATTGCAATTTTTTCTTCGGTGTTCCATGTATTTCCTATGTAGTTCGTTTATGTTATTGATGAATAAAATACTATCTCAAGCTTCCTCACATGTGTTTGCACTAAATTCAAAGGCAAGTCATGGGTTAATTTGATAAGCTACATAATTTGCTAAAAACGAATGCCAGTTCCTAGTTGCTTCTAGCAAGGAAATAGATTATTCGCAGACATTATGAATAGTCTGGCTCTTCCCTCAAAATCAGAATAAATACGTTGAGAAAATGGCCACACGATGATTTTAATTAGCTGTTTATATTCCATGTGCCAATAAGCGTAAATATGATGACTTAGTTACCCATTAATTCCCCCCCCCCTCCAAAAATACGTTGACGTTCTTTTGGCCTATTGAGGCAACTTGGTCTAAGATGCTCTATTAAACTTGAAAATGATAAAAAAACATCATTCGCTGTTGTGTGCTGTCTCAGATACCCCTCGAAAAACACTACTCTAATGTTTTTTAGCATTCTAATAAATGCAGAAGCTAGCCATAGGTCTCGCCTTTTTCAAAGAGGGGAAACTCTGTCCGATTTTTCTCATAGGTTTTAACGTTTTGTTGAGCATTAATTTTATTTAGGCCTGTTTATACATTTTCTAAAAGTTTCGATTTAAAATTAGTTGTGCCTATGAAAACAACACTTCCATCGATTACAATTTGCCGAGTATGACGCCGTTGATACTAAAGATCTGCCACCTTAGAGCAATATTAAATAATAAACAGCAACAATAAAACTAACTATAAATTATCGAGAAAACCGTAATTTAATTTATGGTCAAATTTAAAGCGCTAATTTACTTGGTAAATACAGTTTTTAATAGCGACGTTATCGTGCACATTTCTAACTTCAACTTTATCGAGCCGAAATTCAAAATTGATCGATACAGTAAGCTTCTCCATCTACATAATATATTAGTAGGTAATGGGATATAATTATAAATTACAATTTCATTACATTTTTTGGTAATGCTGAAATATTAGCCTGAGCGTATAATTATTAGCATTCCCAAGTTACATTGTAAAAGTAACTGAAACTACAGCGGCTACTAGCAAGAATTCATTGACGTTATTAAGTATATGGGCAAATGGTATCAGCCTCTGGTACCATCCAAGCACACATTGTCGCGAAAGTTCGTCTGCTATCACTGATAAAATGTAAAGAATGCCTTAAAATCTCCAACAAGTTTTAGTGAGTAGCCCTCGGTGATTACCCATAATCAAAAGTGGATAATCCACATTTGCCATAATGCAGACGCAACCCTTAATTCCCTTCCATTTTAAAATAGTCAATGAAAATGAACAATGAACAAGAATAAATAACCAGTTAATAACTGCGAGTCGTTTTAAGTTCTGGCTATTTACTTGACGTTCATCTTCGATAGAGTACTTTCAACCAAAACTTGGAAATTTCTATCCATATCAGGAGGTGTCATTTCCATCCGGTTATTATTAGGGATGAACCGGTACCGATACCATATCGGTATCGGCACCGATACTCGGGGTTTCCCGATAGAATCGGATCGGTTGGTTCGATACCGATACTAAACAGATTCTCGTTTAAAATGCGTTATATGGCGCTACATGGCGCTACATGACATTTTTAGGTCTTTTAGTACACAGAAAAAACGATGTTTAGATTCTAAACGTTTTCCTAAACGGGAAAATGCAACGCCTTTTTAAACAAGAGCCCTGCCTATACGCGTTTAGTTCTGAAATTTTTATTTTTCAAACGCGTATAGTTTGAAAATGTTTACGTTTCAAACGCGTATAGTTTGAAAATGTTTACGTTTCAAACGCGCATAGATTGAAAAAGTATCTGTTTCAAACGCGTTTAGATTGAAAACGTTTATGTTTGAAACGCGTTTAGATTGAAAACGTTTATGTTTCAAACGCGTCTGTTTTGAAAACGTTTAGGTCTCAAACGCGTTTAGATTGAGAACGTTTATGTTTCAAACGCGTTTAGATTGAAAACGATTATGTTTCAAACGCGTTTAGATTGAAAACGTTTATGTTTGAAACTCGTTTAGATTGAAAACGTTTATGTTTGAAACGCGTTTAGATCGAAAACGTTTATGTTTCTAACGCGTTAAGATTGAAAACGTTTATGTTTCAAACGCGTTAAGATTGAAAACGTTTATGTTTCAAACGCGTTAAGATTGAAAACGTTTATATTTCAAACGCGTTCAGATTGAAAACGTTTATGTCTAACCCGCATGTAGTTTTCCAACGTTAATGTACAGATGTGGTATAGCTTAAGTAATATATAAACAACTATTTCAAATTATAATATAAAAATTATTCTTGGAATATCAAAAAAAACGGATCTTTATAGCTACAAAACTACCAAAGGCATCGAAATTGCGAAAAATAAATCTATATATTACTTTTAAATTATGAAAAATGAAAATATAAAGGTTTTGTAGGATTTCTTTACACGAGGCGAACTGCTAACGCGTTGCACTAGTGTAACAAGTTCTAAAAACCAAAATATTACCTCTCCGAGTCAAGAGGAGGACTACTACTACAAACTTATTAACCTAGATATAGAATTATTTCTCTTTTTTGAAGTAAAAATTTACGAATTTTTAAACCAGTATTCCGAGCATAGCGAATATACAGTAAAGCAGACGACATTTACATCCAATAAAGATACGTCTTGGACACATTTAATAAGTAAATGGGAAAAAAACAGGAAATGAAGTGTATAGATTTTGGAGAGATATAACCTTTTTGTCTTTGAAAAGTCCCAACTGTCTACGCCTCAACTGTTAACCCTATATTCTTATAGCTACATTCACAACTGGTTAGCAGTATAAACACTACAGTCTCGTTTCACCTCAACGATTTTCTTAGTTTGCCAACATGAGTGTTAACGTTAAATATCACCAAAGCTGACTTGTGGTTGGACGCACTAAAAGCCAATACGCACCATAATAAGAATGAAAAATTCTAAGCTATAACCCAATAACGATTAGCCCTTTCACTGATCTAATTGCCACCATGATGCATTCCGTAGCTAATACCCGTTTACCATTAGGCTTTTCACTGGTCTTAATGCCAATATGATCTTTTCTTCTAATATTAAATCTAAACCTGATTATTTAAACGTGTAAATAACTTTCGACTCACTCTGAACCGTTAATGTCCCTTCATTACAGACACGAAAATAAAACCCACAGTTTAGTTCACCTTAAGTCTCAATTATTTACTCTTTGGTTCACTAAGCCTATTGCGGATAATATTTGATTTACCCGATTGAGTCCAGGCCTAAGCTTCCTTCTTGAAATATAAGTACCCTGGTAATGGTAAAACAGTCAACGTGGTCGTCCCCTAGCAAAAACGTTGAACTGACCGGTCCCAGGTGCCTAGAAAGGCTTAAAAAAGTGTAAACTTATTCTATACACTCATTTGCAAGTTTAGAATCATCTTGATTTTTAATAGAAAACCCCATTTTGATGTTTTTATGTTGGTACGCCAACATAACAAATAATATATTTTGATCGGTTATATGTACTAAACCTCTGATCTAAACTTACAGTTCACAACAAAAATTTTCACTGAAACATTTTTGAAGGCAATTTTAGCGTGAGTCAAACCGTTTAATGAGCAACACTTTTCTAAAATTAGAATTCATAACTCAAAATTAAACCCAGTTATAAACCAAACTAATTTAAAAATAAAATTTTATTTATTTACTAAATATGGGCGAAGTTCTAATATGGCTTTTTTGTGAGTAAATTCTGACTTTTGATGTGTGAAGCACCAGCGAATGAATGTACCCCATTCCCAAATTTCTGAACCTTGGCCTCTCGGCATGAGAAGGGGTTAAAACCGTTTCACCAAATAAAATATTAATTATTCTTCCTCAGATGCTCGAGTTAACTACATGACGTCAATATGTTTATATCCTTTACACCTAGAGTAGGTTTTGAACACGTTTAAACCCTGGCGTTTCGTTTTATGTCCATTTTACGATAAGTTTAGATTTTAAACGTGTTTTTAAAGGCTTTCAATGCGCTGTTGTGTTTAGTTTTTATATGTTTAGCTATTACACCCATTGGTACTAGTTGGTGTTTAGTTTTCGTATGTCAAATCTAGGGGTTTAGATTTTCAACATGTTTAAATCAAATGGATGTGCTCAAAACCTAAACGTTGTTTTTTCTGTGTAACGTAATGATAGTGATAATATCTCATTTCTATGAATTTCAATCGTGACGAGTTCTCATTTATATGAAAAGTACCTGAATTCAGTTTATCTAAAAATTTTTAAGCGAAAATCTTTCTTAGTACGCGCCTACTACTCTAGGGATGAACCGATACCATACGATATGGTATCGGTATCGGTTGAAGTATCGGGTTTTGGATCATAGCGAGTAAATACCGGTATCGATCGGTATCGGTTCATGTTTGTACCGGTATCGATCGGTATCAGGTTAAGCCTGGTATCGGCCATCTCTAGTTATTATAGTAGGCAGAAGTCCATTAAATTAGCCTAGGAAGTAACCAAAAGCGGGGTTTGGGACTCCCCTCTCTCGTGTAGCAATATTGAAGAAGGGCGACACATTCGCCACCTCGCAATAATTTTTCTCAGATCTCCGGTTTAGGTGCGACTCGTACGCCAAAACTTGCCCTATTGGGAGAAAAACAGCTATTGGCTGAAAATGAACGCTTGATCCCTAAAGGGACCAGAAAACGCACCCTTCCACTGTAAAACCGAGCCCTCTTTAGCATAGAATCAGGAGAAGGGATGGGGGGGGGTGAATTTTGGAACAGTCAATGTCATTCAGTTTTTTATGACTCTTCATAATGTTATCTTTAACTTTATAAGTACGGTCAGAAGTAAGATAAGGGGAGTAGAAGTATTGAAATAACCAAATTCTTCACTTGGCGAAAGTGAATATTCTTGAGAACACGCCAACGGTTGACCCTCTAGTAGCGGTTTCTGAGTTTTCCCTCCCAAACGTGAGACGCTCGCGGCGGTAGACGGCCGAACTAGATTCAAGCACCCGCGTCCGTGTTCCGCGGCTTTAGGATGAAGGGAAGGAAATAGGAATTTTTTGGAACTCGACCAATTTTTTTCTCTCTAGTGTAGGCGCGCTGGAATCGGCATAAAATCCTCAAATTTGTTCACTAGTACCAATGATAGAGCTCTTCAATTCTAGTCTCATCCTACTTCTGATTTTAGCGATTTTAGACTTCCAATATTGACGCCACGTCCCCGTAGCTCCTCCCTCTCAGTGCCACTCTATTCTAAGTATAATACAGCTGAGGTATCATTGTGGTTCATAATCCCCAAGTTAATTTTTATGAGGATTTTGCAGACGGTCCTTCGCACCTCATAACTCTGAAGCTTTTAATTAGTTTGTTTGGAATACGAGTGTGACGAGTTCAGAGGCGCGTGCAAGGTGCCTGGTGCAATGAGATAAAATATTCGCGAGGTAAAATTCGTCATACATATTGATTAGTCAAGCCAGAAGTAGTATGAGGGACTAGAAGTAAAGAGCTCTAGCATTAGCACTAGTGAACAAATTTGTGGATTTTATGCCGCTTCCATCGCGCCTACACTAGAGGGAAAAAATGGTCGAGTTCCAAAAACATTTCCTACCCCCTTACCCTCAACCTAAAGCCGCGGAACACGGACGCGGGTGCTTGAATCTAGTTCGGCCGTCTACCGCCGCGAGCGTCTCACGTTTTGGAAGGAGAATTCAGAGGGCCAACCGTTCGTGTGTTATCAAGAATATTCACTTTCGCCAAGTGAAGAAGTTGGTTAGCTCGATAACTCTATTCCCTTATTTTACTTCTGGTCAAGCTCGTCTCACAAAATCGGCAAAGAGACGTTCAGAAAACGTGTACGCAATGATTCTTATTAGCTGTATGCATTCCTGGTATAATAACAGTTTCAGCTTGGCTATAAATTACTTCTAATAAATGTATTTACTAGAGCATGAAGAAAGTAATTGTTTTGAAACTAAAGAAAAAGTACAATTAAAGCTAAGTATATAATATGAGTAGGGGGAATATGCCGTTCCCAGAACAGGTACAGTGGAAGGCAGGGGAGGATTGAGGATTGAGGATTGAGGATTGAAGATTGAGGATTGAGGATTGAGGATAGGAGGATTGCAAGATGGCGGGTGAGAAAACAAGATGGTGGATGAGACTTTGTACGTAAGCCTTTTGATTGACGCACCCCTCTCTCAGACCTGCAAGGGGTGTTTTTGATTGACAGGTCAATGAAGCGTGTTCGATTCTCGGATGTAGAAGTACACACATTGGAGTATGAAGATAGGGTGAATTATGATTTAAGAAATAAACAGTATTTTAATATGTTAATTAGATTAAAATTTGAACCATTAATTTCTCCGGTATTAATCAAATGGTTACGGGGTGTATGAAACTCCAGATGACGTTAGGGGGAAAATAAAGAATCCCCGTAAAAACCCAGCTCTACCGATTATTCTAGATCATTCCAGAAAATTTAAAATACCCCATAAAACCCAGGTTAACGTTGTTTAAGGCCATGACGTAAAATGTACAGTGAAAGTTGTAGATTGTTCGAGAATAATCTTCCCGAAAAAACCCACGGCGTAAGTACCAATAATGTACAGTCAAAGCTAGGATGGTGACCATATTAAATAGTATAAATAGCCAGGACCCTGAGTTAAACCACCATCACAATCTCTCTAAAGTTCGACGAGGAAGGAAGGAACAGCCACCAAGTACAATGTAAGTATAGTTTTTGTGGACTTCGTGTTTTTTAAAGTTATAGTTTGGATGTAATACTTAGTTTTTTTTTCATTCGACAGAATGTCTGCCGTAGTGCTATTTCCCTTATCAGAGGAGAAAGTAATTCAGGTTACCCCGAAGTTAGACGTACGACTAGGGTTCAAAGAAAGTTCAACGGGACTAATTTTACAAGAGTCTGAATTCCATGAGCTATACAACAGGAGGGATGAAATATTCAAGTTCTTCGAAACCGACGACGTTCCGGAGACATCATGGTTCTTTACCGGTTCCGAAACGAAGCGTGTGGAATTGCGAACATATCGAGACTGTAAGACTATAGACATCAGGGAACTATACCCTGGAACAGGCGCTATGTACGGCAAGTTCTTCCCAACAAAGAAAGGATTCGCCGTTGGACAGTACCTTACCAAGACGTTAATGGATACAAATAAAGACGTAGTCACATTTCTTAACGAGGCGAATCGGGTGCGCACATTATTAAGAAAATGTATTGTAGAACAATTGAAAACAAGCATCCGTAAATGTTGTTACGGATGTAGTATTGACCACCCCTCCCAAACCCAACACGATTGTTTAAATGGATGGGAAATGCGTGTTTCTATGAACTTTGACACCGCGATAAGTAACCTGGATTATGTTGAAATTTATAAGATATTTACCTTTAGCACTTTTTTAAGTGACGAATTTTGCAAGTCTATGATTGGTCAAATCGTATGTAATGCCGAAGAATATTTGTAAATAAAAGCAACTTGATCCTTAAAAAGTGATTCATACCTTAAAATGGACTTCTGCTTACAACACCCATTTAATGGTCTCATAGCCGGGGCGACACAATCGGGAAAATCATACTTTGTAGCTAATCTTATAAAGTATAAAGATATATGTATATCACCCTCTCCAGATAGGATAATATGGTGTTACACTGAATATCAACCGAAATTATTTAATTCGGTATTAGATCACACGCCTACCGTGGAATTTCACGAAGGTATATTAAATGTGAATATATTGGACCCCAATATCAAGAATTTTGTTATACTTGATGATTTACTTTGTGAAATATCTAATAACAAGGATGTAACTAATTTGTTCATACGGGGCTCGCACCATAAAAACACCTCTGTTTTTATTTTGATGCAAAATTTATAATACCCCGGGAAGGAAATTAGAAAATTAAATTTAAACGCCCACTACTTGATAATATTCAAATCTCCTCGAGATAAATCGGCTATATTTCATTTAGCCAAACAGATTTGTTCCACTAATAGTAAATACGTCATTGACGCGTTCCATCAGGCAATTGCTAGAGATTTTGGGTATTTATAGGTTGATTTAAAGCCAACGACGTCAGATGATCATAGACTACGGACGGGACTCATACCAGGCGAAGAAGCCGCAGTCTATATTCCAAAATGAAAAGGGTGCATACGCATCAACATTTCTTAAAGTATCTGACTACTTGTAATGCGTGTCAGAGAAAATACGCTATCAAACACGCTAGTAATGACTCTATCAAGGCTATAGTGGAATGTTGCATAAATGTCCTACGCGGTAACGTGAAGTTATCAGATGACCAGAAGAAACGATTGAAGAAGCACTGTCTAATGTTACGGAAGTTATCTAAACAAAGCACTGTAGCAAAACGAAAAAAGATCCGAATTCAAAAAGGTGGATTTTACCTCTTTTGTTAGCCCCCCTCTTATCACTTGTTAGCACTGCTGCTGGTGCAGCTATAAGCAGAGCAATTAAAAATGGCTAGAAAGATGATATTGGTACCTGAAGAGGTTTACCGTCGATTAAACTCACAACCAAAAGTTGAACTTGGTGAAAATTTGGATACGAAGACTGTTATGCTAGACAACAAATTGAACCAGACGCAAAAAGTTAACATGTACAATCATTTACTAACGAGTTCTATTAACAAAAGAAAAAAGAAGAAACCTGTTAAACAACTGAAAAAGAAAGATTCGTATTCTGAAATAGCCATGACAATACCAGATTCACACCTCAAACCAGCCATTGCCTTATACAAGTGGATTGATATCAACTCCAAGATTAATTTGTCTCCTAACGGGGAACTTATATACAGGGAACAAAAAATCGTCGGGTCGAATATAATGGATATTTTACACGAATCCGTTAAAGGTTATAAAAGTAAACCGAAAAACACTGTCGTTGGAATAAATCAGTTTTACGAAATGTTAATAAAAGAAAATGTACCAAAAACTATCGTGAGAAACAAATTCCCCTTTGGAAACTCTACGAGTGTTGTACCAAATACTTATCTCGATGTATCTAAAAGCGATTTACCGAAAATTGATTATTATCCCCCAACCCCGGATTTCCACTACGGTAATGGTCTCCACACCTGGATAAACTTGAAATAAAGAATATATATCAATACCACGTTTAATTTCTTTCACAAATTACTTACACGTTATCATGGAAGGATGTAACGACCCTTCTCCCACAGGGCTTCTAGCCTCCCTGTCCGTTTCATTTTTAAATAATCCCAAAGTTATTACGGCGCTTTTGATATTATTTCTTATTATAATTATCGAGTTATCTGATTTCACTTATTGGTATACTCAAAAAACCTTAAACTGCACGACTAATGGATAAACTAGAAGAAATATACTTCAATGAAAAAGATCCGGGGAGCTTCGGAGGTGTACAAGGACTATATAGGGCTGCGAGAGAAAAGGGGATTAACGTTTCCTTAAATGATGTTATTGAGTTCCTACAACGTCAAGATACGTATACACTACACAAACCCGCGAGGCACAACTTCAGAAGGAACAAGACTATTGTGTACGGTATAGATGAACAATGGCAACTTGATCTGGCAGACATGCAAAACATTAAGCGTCATAATGACGGATATAGATTTCTACTGTGCTGCATTGACGTATTCAGTAAATTTGCTTTCGCCGTCGCTATTAAAGACAAGAAAGGGCCTACGATGGTTGCGGCGTTTAGATCTGTTTTAGAGTCTGGTAGAAACCCAAGATTGTTCAGTCGGATCATGGGAATGAATTTCTAAATAAAGAACTGCAAAGTGAATTGAAACGTTTGGACATCAAGTTTTTCGCCACACACTCGGAAGTGAAATGTAGTATCGTTGAACGATTTAATCGAACCTTGAAGGAGCGAATGTACCGCTATTTTACGCAAAACGACACCTACAAATACATTGACGTATTACCCGACTTATTGGAATCGTATAATAACAACTACCACAAATCAATTAAATGCAAACCCACTGAAGCGACGGAGGAAAATTCGAAACAAATCTGGTTAAATTTGTACGGAAAAGTAAACTTTTCGCCGCCAGTTTCATACCCCTTTGAAATTGATGATTTAGTTAGAATAAGCAAAAATAAAAGACCGTTTGAAAAAGGGTATTTGGCCAATTATACCGAAGAACTATTCAAAGTAACAGAACGGATCCCGAGAGATCCACCCGTATATAAACTGAAGGATTTGAACTCGGAGCTCATTTCTGGTGTGTTCTACAAAGAGGAAATACAGAAAGTTGGCAAGGACCTAGAAAACTGTAAATTTAAAATTGAAAAAGTATTACGAAAACGTAAAAAACCTGACGGTTCTAAAGAACTACTCGTACGGTGGCGAGGGTATAGCCCGAATTTGATTCCTGGGTGCAAGAAGTCGACGTAAAATGAGTTTCTATATTACACTACCTTCCGATTCCTCTGCGCAATATTTCAAAGGAAATACTATAAGCAAGTTCAGAACGTATCTACCAGAACCTATAATTCTAGAGGGATCACACGAGGTTGCTCTGGCTGAAATAAGCTATCCTAGAACTTGGAATAATGTAAAAAGGGAATGCGCAGTTCGCATTTGGGATAATTCGTTCGTAGATGTTGCTTCGGATGCAATGGATGAATTCCCAGAAGAGGGATCTGGTTTTGGTGAAAGTGGACAGACAATTAACGGAGTGAATGAAAACCGGGGTATATCGATAATTATACCTCCCGGATATTACGGTCTGTAGAGGAATTACTTGAAATATTGTCAGCCGACGACGATGCTGGTGCTACTGAAAAAATAAAATCTAGGGTTGAGTTTTCATACAACAAACCAAATCGACGGGTGATGGTTGAGATAAAAGGGACGAACCAACTTTATATCCCAAGCGAAATTGCCATTATATTAGGGTTCACGAGGAATTCCAAAAAAGACTTCACTGTGGTTGCCTCTATGACGGCCCCATTCAGTTGTGATATGGATGCTGGAATTCACTCCTTATTCGTGTATTCTGATATAATTCAGTCTCGATCAGTAGGATCTTCAAAAACAGAGTCACCCGAACAGGGACTCGAATCCAGGACCGTTAGGTTAAAAGCCTAACGCTCTACCGACTGAGCTATCCTGTCTCAAACGAATTTAAATCCCGTAATAATTGGAATTAGAATTTACATAAATTTATTGAAAGTGAAATGATCTGAAGTTTAAATTATTGATGATTCTTCAAAAACAGAATGGCCCGAACAGTTACTCGAACCCTGGACCGTTAGGTTAAAAGCCTAACGCTCTACCGACTGAGCTATCCGGGCTGAAACGAAATGAACTCCCGTAATAAATGGGATTAGAATTTCAATAATTTTACTGGAAATTAAATGATCTGAAGTTTCAATTATTGATGATTCTTTAAAAACAGAGTCGCCCGAACAGGGACTCGAACCCTGGACCGTTAGGCTAAAAGCCGAACGCTCTACTGACTGAGCTATCCGGGCTCACCCGATGTGAATTCACGTAATAATTGGAATTAGAATTTACATAAATTTATTGAAAGTGAAATGATCTGAAGTTTAAATTATTGATGATTCTTAAAAAACAGAGTCGCCCGAACAGGGACTCGAACCCTGGACCGTTAGGTTAAAAGCCTACCGCTCTACCGATTGAGCTATCCTGTCTCAAACGAAGTTAAATCCCGTAATAATTGGAATTAGAATTTACATAAATTTATTGAAAGTGAAATGATCTGAAGTTTAAATTATTGATGATTCTTCAAAAACAGAATGGCCCGAACAGGTACTCGAACCCTGGACCGTTAGGTTAAAAGCCTAACGCTCTACTGACTGAGCTATCCGGGCTCAAGCGAGTCGAACTCACGTAATAATTGGGATTAGAATTTCAATAATTTTACTGGAAATTACATGATCTGAAGTTTCAATTATTGATGATTCTTCAAAAACACAGTCGCCCGAACAGTTACTCGAAACCTGGACCGTTAGGTTAGAAGCCTAACGCTATACCGACTGAGCTATCCAGGTTCATGCGAGGTGAACTCCCTAAAAACAGAGTCGCCCGAACAAGGAGTTGAACCCTGGACCGTTAGGTTTGAAGCCGAACGCTCTACTGACTGAGCTATCCGGGCTCAAGCGAGTCGAACTCACGTAATAATTGGGATTAGAATTTCAATAATTTTACTGGAAATTAAATGATCTGAAGTTTCAATTATTGATGATTCTTCAAAAACACAGTCGCCCGAACAGGGACTCGAACCCTGGACCGTTAGGTTAAAACCCTACCGCTCAAGCGACTGAGCTATCATAGCTCAAACGCAGTGAAATCCCGTAATAATTAGGATTAGAATTTTCATAATTTTACTCCAAGAGAAATGATTTGAAGTTTAAATTTTTATGAATGTTCAAAAAAGGAATCGCCCGAACAGGGACTCGAACCCTGGACCGTTAGGTTAAAAGCCTAACGCTCTACCGACTGAGCTATCCGGGCTGAAACGAAATGAACTCCCGTAATAATTAGGATTAGAATTTTAATAATTTTACTGGAAATTAAATGATCTGAAGTTTAAATTATTGATGATTCTTCAAAAACACAGTCGCCCGAACAGGGACTCGAACCCTGGACCGTTAGGTTAGAAGCCTAACGCTATACCGACTGAGCTATCCAGGCTCATGCGAGGTGAACTCCCTAAAAACAGAGTCGCCCGAACAAGGAGTCGAACCCTGGACCGTTAGGTTTGAAGCCTAACGCTCTACCGACTGAGCTATCCGAGCTGAAACGAAATGAACTCCCGTAATAATTAGGATTAGAATTTTAATAATTTTACTGGAAATTAAATGATCTGAAATTTAAATTATTGATGATTCTTCAAAAACAGTGTCGCCCGAACAGGGACTCGAACCCTGGACCGTTAGGTTAAAAGCCTAACGCTCTACCGACTGAGCTATCCGGACTCAAGCGAGGTGAACTCCCGTAATAATTGGGATTAGAATTTCAATAATTTTACTGGAAATTAAATGATCTGAAGTTTCAATTATTGATCATTCTTTAAAAACAGAGTCGCCCGAACAGGGACTGGAACCCTGGACCGTTAGGCTAAAAGCCGAACGCTCTACCGACTGAGCTATCCGGGCTCAACCGATTTGAACTCACGTAATAATTGGAATTAGAATTTACATAAATTTATTGAAAGTGAAATGATCTGAAGTTTAAATTATTGCTGATTCTTTAAAAACAGAGTCGACCGAACAGGGACTCGAACCCTGGACCGTTAGGTTAAAAGCCTAGAGCTCTACCGACTTAGCTATCTGGGCTGAAACGAAATGAACTCCCGTAATAATTGGGATTAGAATTTACATAAATTTATTGAAAGTGTAATGATCTGAAGTTTAAATTATTGATGATTCTTCAAAAACAGAGTCACCCGAACAGGGACTCGAATCCAGGACCGTTAGGTTTAAAGCCTAACGCTCTACCGATTGAGCTATCCTATCTCAAACGAAGTTAAATCCCGAAATAATTGGAATTAGAATTTACATAAATTTATTGAAAGTGAAATGATCTGAAGTTTAAATTATTGATGATTCTTCAAAAACAGAATGGCCCGAACAGGGACTCGAACCCTGGACCGTTAAGTTAAAAGCCTAGCGCTCTACCGACTGAGCTATCTGGGATGAAACGAAATGAACTCCCATAGTAATTGGGATTAGAATTTACATAAATTTATTGAAAGTGTAATGATCTGAAGTTTAAATTATTGATGATTCTTCAAAAACAGAGTCACCCGAACAGGGACTCGAATCCAGGACCGTTAGGTTAAAAGCCTAACGCTTTACTGACTGAGCTATCCGGGCTCAAGCGAGGTGAACTCACGTAATAATTGGAATTAGAATTTACATAAATTTATTGAAAGTGTTATGATCTGAAGTTTAAATTGTTGATGACTCTTCAAAAACAGGATGGCCCGAACAGGTACTCGAACCCTGGACCGTTAGATTAAAAGCCTAACGCTCTACCGACTGAGCTATCCGGGCTCAGGCGAGGTGAACTCACGTAATAATTGGAATTAGAATTTACATAAATTTATTGAAAGTGAAATGAACTGAAGTTTAAATTATTGATGATTCTTTAATAACAGAGTCGCCCGAACAGGTACTCGAACCCTGGACCGTTAAGTTAAAAGCCTAACGCTCTACCGACTGAGCTATGTGGGATGAAACGAAATGAACTCCCATAATAATTGGGATTAGAATTTACATAAATTTATTGAAAGTGTAATGATCTGAAGTTTAAATTATTGATGATTCTTCAAAAACAGAGTCACCCGAACAGGGACTCGAATCCAGGACCGTTAGGTTAATAGCCTAACGCTCTACCGACTGAGCTATCCTGTCTCAAACGAATTTAAATCCCGTAATAATTGGAATTAGAATTTACATAAATTTATTGAAAGTGAAATGATCTGAAGTTTAAATTATTGATGATTCTTCAAAAACAGAATGGCCCGAACAGTTACTCGAACCCTGGACCGTTAAGTTAAAAGCCTAACGCTCTACCGACTTAGCTATCCGGGCTGAAACGAAATGAACTCCCGTAATAATTAGGATTAGAATTTTAATAATTTTACTGGAAATTAAATGATCTGAAGTTTAAATTATTGATGATTCTTCAAAAACACAGTCGCCCGAACAGGGACTCGAACCCTGGACCGTTAGGTTAGAAGCCTAACGCTATACCGACTGAGCTATCCAGGCTCATGCGAGGTGAACTCCCTAAAAACAGAGTCGCCCGAACAAGGAGTCGAACCCTGGACCGTTAGGTTTGAAGCCTAACGCTCTACCGACTGAGCTATCCGAGCTGAAACGAAATGAACTCCCGTAATAATTAGGATTAGAATTTTAATAATTTTACTGGAAATTAAATGATCTGAAATTTAAATTATTGATGATTTTTCAAAAACAGTGTCGCCCGAACAGGGACTCGAACCCTGGACCGTTAGGTTTAAAGCCTAACGCTCTACCGACTGAGCTATCCGGACTCATGCGAGGTGAACTCCCGTAATAATTGGGATTAGAATTTCAATAATTTAACTGGAAATTAAATGATCTGAAGTTTCAATTATTGATCATTCTTTAAAAACAGAGTCGCCCGAACAGGGACTGGAACCCTGGACCGTTAGGCTAAAAGCCGAACGCTCTACCGACTGAGCTATCCGGGCTCAACCGATTTGAGCTCACGTAATAATTGGAATTAGTATTTACATAAATTTATTGAAAGTGAAATGATCTGAAGTTTAAATTATTGCTGATTCTTTAAAAACAGAGTCGACCGAACAGGGACTCGAACCCTGGACCGTTAGGTTAAAAGCCTAGAGCTCTACCGACTTAGCTATCTGGGCTGAAACGAAATGAACTACCGTAATAATTGGGATTAGAATTTACATAAATTTATTGAAAGTGTAATGATCTGAAGTTTAAATTATTGATGATTCTTCAAAAACAGAGTCACCCGAACAGGGACTCGAATCCAGGACCGTTAGGTTTAAAGCCTAACGCTCTACCGATTGAGCTATCCTGTCTCAAACGAAGTTAAATCCCGAAATAATTGGAATTAGAATTTACATAAATTTATTGAAAGTGAAATGATCTGAAGTTTAAATTATTGATGATTCTTCAAAAACAGAATGGCCCGAACAGGGACTCGAACCCTGGACCGTTAAGTTAAAAGCCTAGCGCTCTACCGACTGAGCTATCTGGGATGAAACGAAATGAACTCCCATAGTAATTGGGATTAGAATTTACATAAATTTATTGAAACTGTAATGATCTGAAGTTTAAATTATTGATGATTCTTCAAAAACAGAGTCACCCGAACAGGGATTCGAAACCTGGACCGTTAGGTTAAAAGCCTAACGCTCTACCGACTGAGCTATACGGGCTCAAGCGAGGTGAACTCCAGTAATAATTGGGATTAGAATTTACATAAATTTATTGAAAGTGAAAAGATCTGAAGTTTAAATTATTGATGATTCTTCAAAAACAGAGTCGCCCGAACAGGGACTCGAACCCTGGACAATTAGGTTAAAACCCTACCGCTCAAGCGACCGAGCTATCCTAGCTCAAACGAATTGAAATCCCGTAATAATTAGGATTAGAATTTTCATAATTTTACTCCAAGAGAAATGATTTGAAGTTTAAAATTTTATGAATGTTCAAAAAAGGAATCTCCCGAACAGGGACTCGAACCCTGGACCGTTAGTATAAAAGCCTAACGCTCTACCGACTGAGCTATCCTGTCTCAAACGATTTTAAATCCCGTAATAATTGGAATTAGAATTTACATAAATTTATTGAAAGTGAAATGATCTCAAGTTTAAATTATTGATGATTCTTCAAAAACAGAATGGCCCGAACAGTTACTCGAACACTGGACCGTTAGGTTAAAAGCCTAACGCTCTACCGACTGAGCTCTCCGGGCTGAAACGAAATGAACTCCCGTAATAATTAGGATTAGAATTTTAATAATTTTACTGGAAATTAAATGATCTGAAGTTTAAATTATTGATGATTCTTCAAAAACACAGTCGCCCGAACAGGGACTCGAACCCTGGACCGTTAGGTTAGAAGCCTAACGCTATACCGGCTGAGCTATCCGGGCTCAAGCGAGGTGAACTCCCTAAAAACAGAGTCGCCCGAACGAGGAGTCGAACCCTGGACCGTTAGGTTTGAAGCCTAACGCTCTACCGACTGAGCTATTTGAGCTGGAACGAAATGAACTCCCGTAATAATTAGGATTAGAATTTTAATAATTTTACTGGAAATTAAATGATGTGAAATTTAAATTATTGATGATTCTTCAAAAACAGAGTCGCCCGAACAAGGAGTCGAACCCTGGACCGTTAGGTTTGAAGCCGAACGCTCTACCGACTGAGCTATCCGGGCTCAACCGATGTGAATTCACGTAATAATTGGAATTAGAATTTACATAAATTTATTGAAAGTGAAATGATCTGAAGTTTAAATTATTGATGATTCTTTAAAAACAGAGTCGCCCGAACAGGGACTCGAACCCTGGACCGTTAGGTTAAAAGCCTAGCGCTCTTCCGACTGAGCTATCTGGGCTGAAACGAAATGAACACCCGTAATAATTGGGATTAGAATTTACATAAATTTATTGAAAGTGTAATGATCTGAAGTTTAAATTATTGATGATTCTTCAAAAACAGAGTCTCCCGAACAGGGACTCGAATCCAGGACCGTTAAGTTAAAAGCCTAACGCTCTACCGATTGAGCTATCCTGTCTCAAACGAAGATAAATCCCGTAATAATTGGAATTAGAATTTACATAAATTTATTGAAAGTGAAATGATCTGAAGTTTAAATTATTGATGATTCTTCAAAAACAGAATGGCCCGAACAGGTACTCGAACCCTGGACCGTTAGGTTAAAAGCCTAACGCTCTACCGACTGAGCTATCCGGGTTCAAGCGAGGTGAACTCACGTAATAATTGGAATTAGAATTTACATAAATTTATTGAAAGTGAAATGAACTGAAGTTTAAATTATTGATGATTCTTTAAAAACAGAGTCGCCCGAACAGGGACTCGAACCCTGGACCGTTAAGTTAAAAGCCTAGCGCTCTACCGACTGAGCTATCTGGGATGAAACGAAATGAACTCCCATAGTAATTGGGATTAGAATTTACATAAATTTATTGAAAGTGTAATGATCTGAAGTTTAAATTATTGATGATTCTTCAAAAACAGAGTCACCCGAACAGGGACTCGAATCCAGGACCGTTAGGTTAAAAGCCTAACGCTCTACCGACTGAGCTATCCGGACTCAAGCGAGGTGAACTCACGTAATAATTGGAATTAGAATTTACATAAATTTATTGAAAGTGATATGATCTGAAGTTTAAATTGTTGATGACTCTTCAAAAACAGAATGGCCCGAACAGGTACTCGAAGCCTGGACCGTTAGGTTAAAAGCCTAACGCTCTACCGACTGAGCTATCCGGGCTCAGGCGAGGTGAACTCACGTAATAATTGGAATTAGAATTTACATAAATTTATTGAAAGTGAAATGAACTGAAGTTTAAATTATTGATGATTCTTTAAAAACAGAGTCGCCCGAACAGGGACTCGAACCCTGGACCGTTAAGTTAAAAGCCTAGCGCTCTACCGACTGAGCTATGTGGGATGAAACGAAATGAACTCCCATAATAATTGGGATTAGAATTTACATAAATTTATTGAAAGTGTAATGATCTGAAGTTTAAATTATTGATGATTCTTCAAAAACAGAGTCTCCCGAACAGGGACTCGAATCCAGGACCGTTAAGTTAAAAGCCTAACGCTCTACCGATTGAGCTATCCTGTCTCAAACGAAGTTAAATCCCGTAATAATTGGAATTAGAATTTACATAAATTTATTGAAAGTGAAATGATCTGAAGTTTAAATTATTGATGATTCTTTAAAAACAGAGTCGCCCGAACAGGGACTCGAACCCTGGACCGTTAAGTTAAAAGCCTAGCGCTCTACCGACTGAGCTATCCTGTCTCAAACGATTTTAAATCCCGTAATAATTGGAATTAGAATTTACATAAATTTATTGAAAGTGAAATGATCTGAAGTTTAAATTATTGATGATTCTTCAAAAACAGAATGGCCCGAACAGTTACTCGAACACTGGACCGTTAGGTTAAAAGCCTAACGCTCTACCGACTGAGCTCTCCGGGCTGAAACGAAATGAACTCCCGAAATAATTGGGATTAGAATTTCAATAATTTTACTGGAAATTAAATGATCTGAAGTTTCAATTATTGATGATTCTTTAAAAACAGAGTCGCCCGAATAGGGACTCGAACCCTGGACCGTTAGGCTAAAAGCCGAACGCTCTACTGACTGAGCTATCCGGGCTCACCCGCTGTGAATTCACGTAATAATTGGAATTAGAATTTACATAAATTTATTGAAAGTGAAATGATCTGAAGTTTAAATTATTGATGATTCTTAAAAAACAGAGTCGCCCGAACAGGGACTCGAACCCTGGACCGTAAGGTTAAAAGCCTACCGCTCTACCGATTGAGCTATCCTGTCTCAAACGAAGTCAAATCCCGTAATAATTGGAATTAGAATTTACATAAATTTATTGAAAGTGAAATGATCTGAAGTTTAAATTATTGATGATTCTTCAAAAACAGAATGGCCCGAACAGGTACTCGAACCCTGGACCGTTAGGTTAAAAGCCTACGCTCTACCGACTGAGCTATCCGGGCTCAGGCGAGGTGAACTCACGTAATAATTGGAATTAGAATTAACATAAATTTATTGAAAGTGAAATGAACTGAAGTTTAAATTATTGATGATTCTTTAAAAACAGAGTCGCCCGAACAGGGACTCGAACCCTGGACCGTTAAGTTAAAAGCCTAGCGCTCTACCGACTGAGCTATCTGGGATGAAACGAAATGAACTCCCATAGTAATTGGGATTAGAATTTACATAAATTTATTGAAAGTGTAATGATCTGAAGTTTAAATTATTGATGATTCTTCAAAAACAGAGTCACCCGAACAGGGACTCGAATCCAGGACCGTTAGGTTAAAAGCCTAACGCTCTACCGACTGAGCTATCCGGACTCAAGCGAGGTGAACTCACGTAATAATTGGAATTAGAATTTACATAAATTTATTGAAAGTGATATGATCTGAAGTTTAAATTGTTGATGACTCTTCAAAAACAGAATGGCCCGAACAGGTACTCGAACCCTGGACCGTTAGGTTAAAAGCCTAACGCTCTACCGACTGAGCTATCCGGGTTCAGGCGAGGTGAACTCACGTAATAATTGGAATTAGAATTTACATAAATTTATTGAAAGTGAAATGAACTGAAGTTTAAATTATTGATGATTCTTCAAAAACAGAATGGCCCGAACAGTTACTCGAACCCTGGGCCGTTAGGTTAAAAGCCTAACGCTCTACCGACTGAGCTATCCGGGCTGAAACGAAATGAACTCCCGTAATAATTGGGATTACAATTTCAATAATTTTACTGGAAATTAAATGATCTGAAGTTTCAATTATTGATGATTCTTTAAAAACAGAGTCGCCCGAACAGGGACTCGAACCCTGGACCGTTAGGCTAAAAGCCGAACGCTCTACTGACTGAGCTATCCGGGCTCAAGCGAGTCGAACTCACGTAATAATTGGGATTAGAATTTCAATAATTTTACTGGAAATTACATGATCTGAAGTTTCAATTATTGATGATTCTTCAAAAACACAGTCGCCCGAACAGGGACTCGAAACCTGGACCGTTAGGTTAGAAGCCTAACGCTATACCGACTGAGCTATCCAGGTTCATGCGAGGTGAACTCCCTAAAAACAGAGTCGCCCGAACAAGGAGTCGAACCCTGGACCGTTAGGTTTGAAGCCTAACGCTCTACCGACTGAGCTATCCGAGCTGAAACGAAATGAACTCCCGTAATAATTAGGATTAGAATTTTAATAATTTTACTGGAAATTAAATGATCTGAAATTTAAATTATTGATGATTCTTCAAAAACAGTGTCGCCCGAACAGGGACTCGAACCCTGGACCGTTAGGTTAAAAGCCTAACACTCTACCGACTGAGCTATCCGGACTCAAGCGAGGTGAACTCCCGTAATAATTGGGATTAGAATTTCAATAATTTTACTGGAAATTAAATGATCTGAAGTTTCAATTATTGATCATTCTTTAAAAACAGAGTCGCCCGAACAGGGACTGGAACCCTGGACCGTTAGGCTAAAAGCCGAACGCTCTACCGACTGAGCTATCCGGGCTCAACCGATTTGAACTCACGTAATAATTGGAATTAGAATTTACATAAATTTATTGAAAGTGAAATGATCTGAAGTTTAAATTATTGCTGATTCTTTAAAAACAGAGTCACCCGAACAGGGACTCGAATCCAGGACCGTTAGGTTAAAAGCCTAACGCTCTACTGACTGAGCTATCCGGGCTCAAGCGAGGTGAACTCACGTAATAATTGGAATTAGAATTTTCATAAATTTATTGAAAGTGATATGATCTGAAGTTTAAATTGTTGATGACTCTTCAAAAACAGGATGGCCCGAACAGGTACTCGAACCCTGGACCGTTAGATTAAAAGCCTAACGCTCTACCGACTGAGCTATCCGGGCTCAGGCGAGGTGAACTCACGTAATAATTGGAATTAGAATTTACATAAATTTATTGAAAGTGAAATGAACTGAAGTTTAAATTATTGATGATTCTTTAAAAACAGAGTCGCCCGAACAGGGACTCGAACCCTGGACCGTTAAGTTAAAAGCCTAGCGCTCTACCGACTGAGCTATCCGGGCTCAAGCGAGGTGAACTCACGTAATTATTGGAATTAGAATTAACATAAATTTATTGAAAGTGAAATGAACTGAAGTTTAAATTATTGATGATTCTTTAAAAACAGAGTCGCCCGAACAGGGACTCGAACCCTGGACCGTTAAGTTAAAAGCCTAGCGCTCTACCGACTGAGCTATCTGGGATGAAACGAAATGAACTCCCATAGTAATTGGGATTAGAATTTACATAAATTTATTGAAAGTGTAATGATCTGAAGTTTAAATTATTGATGATTCTTCAAAAACAGAGTCACCCGAACAGGGACTCGAATCCAGGACCGTTAGGTTAAAAGCCTAACGCTCTACCGACTGAGCTATCCGGACTCAAGCGAGGTGAACTCACGTAATAATTGGAATTAGAATTTACATAAATTTATTGAAAGTGATATGATCTGAAGTTTAAATTGTTGATGACTCTTCAAAAACAGAATGGCCCGAACAGGTTCTCGAACCCTGGACCGTTAGGTTAAAAGCCTAACGCTCTACCGACTGAGCTATCCGGGCTCAGGCGAGGTGAACTCACGTAATAATTGGAATTAGAATTTACATAAATTTATTGAAAGTGAAATGAACTGAAGTTTAAATTATTGATGATTCTTTAAAAACAGAGTCGCCCGAACAGGGACTCGAACCCTGGACCGTTAAGTTAAAAGCCTAGCGCTCTACCGACTGAGCTATGTGGGATGAAACGAAATGAACTCCCATAATAATTGGGATTAGAATTTACATAAATTTATTGAAAGTGTAATGATCTGAAGTTTAAATTATTGATGATTCTTCAAAAACAGAGTCTCCCGAACAGGGACTCGAATCCAGGACCGTTAAGTTAAAAGCCTAACGCTCTACCGATTGAGCTATCCTGTCTCAAACGAAGTTAAATCCCGTAATAATTGGAATTAGAATTTACATAAATTTATTGAAAGTGAAATGATCTGAAGTTTAAATTATTGATGATTCTTCAAAAACAGAATGGCCCGAACAGGTACTCGAACCCTGGACCGTTAGGTTAAAAGCCTAACGCTCTACCGACTGAGCTATCCGGGTTCAAGCGAGGTGAACTCACGTAATAATTGGAATTAGAATTTACATAAATTTATTGAAAGTGAAATGAACTGAAGTTTAAATTATTGATGATTCTTTAAAAACAGAGTCGCCCGAACAGGGACTCGAACCCTGGACCGTTAAGTTAAAAGCCTAGCGCTCTACCGACTGAGCTATCCTGTCTCAAACGAATTTAAATCCCGTAATAATTGGAATTAGAATTTACATAAATTTATTGAAAGTGAAATGATCTGAAGTTTAAATTATTGATGATTCTTCAAAAACAGAATGGCCCGAACAGTTACTCGAACACTGGACCGTTAGGTTAAAAGCCTAACGCTCTACCGACTGAACTATCCGGGCTGAAACGAAATGAACTCCCGTAATAATTGGGATTAGAATTTCAATAATTTTACTGGAAATTAAATGATCTGAAGTTTCAATTATTGATGATTCTTTAAAAACAGAGTCGCCCGAATAGGGACTCGAACCCTGGACCGTTAGGCTAAAAGCCGAACGCTCTACTGACTGAGCTATCCGGGCTCACCCGATGTGAATTCACGTAATAATTGGAATTAGAATTTACATAAATTTATTGAAAGTGAAATGATCTGAAGTTTAAATTATTGATGATTCTTAAAAAACAGAGTCGCCCGAACAGGGACTCGAACCCTGGACCGTTAGGTTAAAAGCCTACCGCTCTACCGATTGAGCTATCCTGTCTCAAACGAAGTTAAATCCCGTAATAATTGGAATTAGAATTTACATAAATTTATTGAAAGTGAAATGATCTGAAGTTTAAATTATTGATGATTCTTCAAAAACAGAATGGCCCGAACAGGTACTCGAACCCTGGACCGTTAGGTTAAAAGCCTACGCTCTACCGACTGAGCTATCCGGGCTCAGGCGAGGTGAACTCACGTAATAATTGGAATTAGAATTAACATAAATTTATTGAAAGTGTAATGATCTGAAGTTTAAATTATTGAGGATTCTTTAAAAACAGAGTCGCCCGAACAGGGACTCGAACCCTGGACCGTTAAGTTAAAAGCCTAGCGCTCTACCGACTGAGCTATCTGGGATGAAACGAAATGAACTCCCATAGTAATTGGGATTAGAATTTACATAAATTTATTGAAAGTGTAATGATCTGAAGTTTAAATTATTGATGATTCTTCAAAAACAGAGTCACCCGAACAGGGACTCGAACCCTGGACCGTTAGATTAAAAGCCTAACGCTCTACCGACTGAGCTATCCGGGCTCGAGCGAGGTGAACTCACGTAATAATTGGAATTAGAATTTACATACATTTATTGAAAGTGAAATGAACTGAAGTTTAAATTATTGATGATTCTTCAAAAACAGAGTCACCCGAACAGGAACTCGAATCCAGGACCGTTAGGTTGAAAGCCTAACGCTCTACCGACTGAGCTATCCTGTCTCAAACGAATTTAAATCCCGTAATAATTGGAATTAGAATTTACATAAATTTATTGAAAGTGAAATGATCTGAAGTTTAAATTATTGATGATTCTTCAAAAACAGAATGGCCCGAACAGTTACTCGAACCCTGGGCCGTTAGGTTAAAAGCCTAACGCTCTACCGACTGAGCTATCCGGGCTGAAACGAAATGAACTCCCGTAATAATTGGGATTACAATTTCAATAATTTTACTGGAAATTAAATGATCTGAAGTTTCAATTATTGATGATTCTTTAAAAACAGAGTCGCCCGAACAGGGACTCGAACCCTGGACCGTTAGGCTAAAAGCCGAACGCTCTACTGACTGAGCTATCCGGGCTCAAGCGAGTCGAACTCACGTAATAATTGGGATTAGAATTTCAATAATTTTACTGGAAATTACATGATCTGAAGTTTCAATTATTGATGATTCTTCAAAAACACAGTCGCCCGAACAGGGACTCGAAACCTGGACCGTTAGGTTACAAGCCTAACGCTATACCGACTGAGCTATCCAGGTTCATGCGAGGTGAACTCCCTAAAAACAGAGTCGCCCGAACAAGGAGTCGAACCCTGGACCGTTAGGTTTGAAGCCTAACGCTCTACCGACTGAGCTATCCGAGCTGAAACGAAATGAACTCCCGTAATAATTAGGATTAGAATTTTAATAATTTTACTGGAAATTAAATGATCTGAAATTTAAATTATTGATGATTCTTCAAAAACAGTGTCGCCCGAACAGGGACTCGAACCCTGGACCGTTAGGTTAAAAGCCTAACGCTCTACCGACTGAGCTATCCGGACTCAAGCGAGGTGAACTCCCGTAATAATTGGGATTAGAATTTCAATAATTTTACTGGAAATTAAATGATCTGAAGTTTCAATTATTGATCATTCTTTAAAAACAGAGTCGCCCGAACAGGGACTGGAACCCTGGACCGTTAGGCTAAAAGCCGAACGCTCTACCGACTGAGCTATCCGGGCTCAACCGATTTGAACTCACGTAATAATTGGAATTAGAATTTACATAAATTTATTGAAAGTGAAATGATCTGAAGTTTAAATTATTGCTGATTCTTTAAAAACAGAGTCACCCGAACAGGGACTCGAATCCAGGACCGTTAGGTTAAAAGCCTAACGCTCTACTGACTGAGCTATCCGGGCTCAAGCGAGGTGAACTCACGTAATAATTGGAATTAGAATTTACATAAATTTATTGAAAGTGATATGATCTGAAGTTTAAATTGTTGATGACTCTTCAAAAACAGGATGGCCCGAACAGGTACTCGAACCCTGGACCGTTAGATTAAAAGCCTAACGCTCTACCGACTGAGCTATCCGGGCTCAGGCGAGGTGAACTCACGTAATAATTGGAATTAGAATTTACATAAATTTATTGAAAGTGAAATGAACTGAAGTTTAAATTATTGATGATTCTTTAAAAACAGAGTCGCCCGAACAGGGACTCGAACCCTGGACCGTTAAGTTTAAAGCCTAGCGCTCTACCGACTGAGCTATGTGGGATGAAACGAAATGAACTCCCATAATAATTGGGATTAGAATTTACATAAATTTATTGAAAGTGTAATGATCTGAAGTTTAAATTATTGATGATTCTTCAAAAACAGAGTCACCCGAACAGGGACTCGAATCCAGGACCGTTAGGTTAAAAGCCTAACGCTCTACCGACTGAGCTATCCTGTCTCAAACGAATTTAAATCCCGTAATAATTGGAATTAGAATTTACATAAATTTATTGAAAGTGAAATGATCTGAAGTTTAAATTATTGATGATTCTTCAAAAACAGAATGGCCCGAACAGTTACTCGAACCCTGGACCGTTAGGTTAAAAGCCTAACGCTTTACCGACTGAGCTATCCGGGCTGAAACCAGGTGAACTCCCGTAATAATTGGGATTAGAATTTCAATAGTTTTACTGGAAATTAAATGATCTGAAGTTTCAATTATTGATGATTCTTTAAAAACAGAGTCGCCCGAACAGGGACTCGAACCCTGGACCGTTAAGTTAAAAGCCTAGCGCTCTACCGACTGAGCTATGTGGGATGAAACGAAATGAACTCCCGTAATAATTGGGATTAGAATTTCAATAATTTTACTGGAAATTAAATGATCTGAAGTTTCAATTATTGATGATTCTTTAAAAACAGAGTCGCCCGAACAGGGACTCGAACCCTGGACCGTTAGGCTAAAAGCCGAACGCTCTACTGACTGAGCTATCCGGGCTCAAGCGAGTCGAACTCACGTAATAATTGGGATTAGAATTTCAATAATTTTACTGGAAATTACATGATCTGAAGTTTCAATTATTGATGATTCTTCAAAAACACAGTCGCCCGAACAGGGACTCGAAACCTGGACCGTTAGGTTAGAAGCCTAACGCTATACCGACTGAGCTATCCAGGTTCATGCGAGGTGAACTCCCTAAAAACAGAGTGGCCCGAACAAGGAGTCGAACCCTGGACCGTTAGGTTTGAAGCCTAACGCTCTACCGACTGAGCTATCCGAGCTGAAACGAAATGAACTCCCGTAATAATTAGGATTAGAATTTTAATAATTTTACTTTAAATTAAATGATCTGAAATTTAAATTATTGATGATTCTTCAAAAACAGTGTCGCCCGAACAGGGACTCGAACCCTGGACCGTTAGGTTAAAAGCCTAACGTTCTACCGACTGAGCTATCCGGACTCAAGCGAGGTGAACTCCCGTAATAATTGGGATTAGAATTTCAATAATTTTACTGGAAATTAAATGATCTGAAGTTTCAATTATTGATCATTCTTTAAAAACAGAGTCGCCCGAACAGGGACTGGAACCCTGGACCGTTAGGCTAAAAGCCGAACGCTCTACCGACTGAGCTATCCGGGCTCAACCGATTTGAACTCACGTAATAATTGGAATTAGAATTTACATAAATTTATTGAAAGTGAAATGATCTGAAGTTTAAATTATTGCTGATTCTTTAAAAACAGAGTCACCCGAACAGGGACTCGAATCCAGGACCGTTAGGTTAAAAGCCTAACGCTCTACTGACTGAGCTATCCGGGCTCAAGCGAGGTGAACTCACGTAATAATTGGAATTAGAATTTACATAAATTTATTGAAAGTGATATGATCTGAAGTTTAAATTGTTGATGACTCTTCAAAAACAGGATGGCCCGAACAGGTACTCGAACCCTGGACCGTTAGATTAAAAGCCTAACGCTCTACCGACTGAGCTATCCGGGCTCAGGCGAGGTGAACTCACGTAATAATTGGAATTAGAATTTACATAAATTTATTGAAAGTGAAATGAACTGAAGTTTAAATTATTGATGATTCTTTAAAAACAGAGTCGCCCGAACAGGGACTCGAACCCTGGACCGTTAAGTTAAAAGCCTAGCGCTCTACCGACTGAGCTATGTGGGATGAAACGAAATGAACTCCCATAATAATTGGGATTAGAATTTACATAAATTTATTGAAAGTGTAATGATCCGAAGTTTAAATTATTGATGATTCTTCAAAAACAGAGTCACCCGAACAGGGACTCGAATCCAGGACCGTTAGGTTAAAAGCCTAACGCTCTACCGACTGAGCTATCCTGTCTCAAACGAATTTAAATCCCGTAATAATTGGAATTAGAATTTACATAAATTTATTGAAAGTGAAATGATCTGAAGTTTAAATTATTGATGATTCTTCAAAAACAGAATGGCCCGAACAGTTACTCGAACCCTGGACCGTTAGGTTAAAAGCCTAACGCTTTACCGACTGAGCTATCCGGGCTGAAACGAGGTGAACTCCCGTAATAATTGGGATTAGAATTTCAATAGTTTTACTGGAAATTAAATGATCTGAAGTTTCAATTATTGATGATTCTTTAAAAACAGAGTCGCCCGAACAGGGACTCGAACCCTGGACCGTTAGGCTAAAAGCCGAACGCTCTACTGACTGAGCTATCCGGGCTCAACCGATGTGAATTCACGTAATAATTGGAATTAGAATTTACATAAATTTATTGAAAGTGAAATGATCTGAAGTTTAAATTATTGATGATTCTTTAAAAACAGAGTCGCCCGAACAGGGACTCGAACCCTGGACCGTTAGGTTAAAAGCCTAGCGCTCTACCGACTGAGCTATCTGGGCTGAAACGAAGTGAACTCCCGTAATAATTGGGATTAGAATTTACATAAATTTATTGAAAGTGTAATGATCTGAAGTTTAAATTATTGATGATTCTTCAAAAACAGAGTCTCCCGAACAGGGACTCGAATCCAGGACCGTTAGGTTATAAGCCTACCGCTCTACCGATTGAGCTATCCTGTCTCAAACGAAGTTAAATCCCGTAATAATTGGAATTAGAATTTACATAAATTTATTGAAAGTGAAATGATCTGAAGTTTAAATTATTGATGATTCTTCAAAAACAGATTGGCCCGAACAGGTACTCGAACCCTGGACCGTTAGGTTAAAAGCCTAACGCTCTACCGACTGAGCTATCCGGGCTAAAGCGAGGTGAACTCACGTAATTATTGGAATTAGAATTAACATAAATTTATTGAAAGTGAAATGAACTGAAGTTTAAATTATTGATGATTCTTTAAAAACAGAGTCGCCCGAACAGGGACTCGAACCCTGGACCGTTAAGTTAAAAGCCTAGCGCTCTACCGACTGAGCTATCTGGGATGAAACGAAATGAACTCCCATAGTAATTGGGATTAGAATTTACATAAATTTATTGAAAGTGTAATGATCTGAAGTTTAAATTATTGATGATTCTTCAAAAACAGAGTCACCCGAACAGGGACTCGAATCCAGGACCGTTAGGTTAAAAGCCTAACGCTCTACCGACTGAGCTATCCGGGCTCAACCGAGGTGAACTCACGTAATAATTGGAATTAGAATTTACATAAATTTATTGAAAGTGATATGATCTGAAGTTTAAATTGTTGATGATTCTTTAAAAACAGAGTCGCCCGAACAGGGACTCGAACCCTGGACCGTTAAGTTAAAAGCCTAGCGCTCTACCGACTGAGCTATGTGGGATGAAACGAAATGAACTCCCGTAATAATTGGGATTAGAATTTCAATAATTTTACTGGAAATTAAATGATCTGAAGTTTCAATTATTGATGATTCTTTAAAAACAGAGTCGCCCGAACAGGGACTCGAACCCTGGACCGTTAGGCTAAAAGCCGAACGCTCTACTGACTGAGCTATCCGGGCTCAAGCGAGTCGAACTCACGTAATAATTGGAATTAGAATTTACATAAATTTATTGAAAGTGAAATGATCTGAAGTTTAAATTATTGATGATTCTTCAAAAACAGAATGGCCCGAACAGGTACTCGAACCCTGGACCGTTATGTTAAAAGTCTATCGCTCTACCGACTGAGCTATCCGGGCTCAAGCGAGGTGAACTCACGTAATAATTGGAATTAGAATTTACATAAATTTATTGAAAGTGAAATGAACTGAAGTTTAAATTATTGATGATTCTTTAAAAATAGAGTCGCCCGAACAGGGACTCGAACCCTGGACCGTTAAGTTAAAAGCCTAGCGCTCTACCGACTGAGCTATCTGGGATGAAACGAAATGAACTCCCATAGTAATTGGGATTAGAATTTACATAAATTTATTGAAAGTGTAATGATCTGAAGTTTAAATTATTGATGATTCTTCAAAAACAGAGTCACCCGAACAGGGAATCGAATCCAGGACCGTTAGGTTAAAAGCCTAACGCTCTACCGACTGAGCTATCCGGGCTCAAGCGAGGTGAACTCACGTAATAATTGGAATTAGAATTTACATAAATTTATTGAAAGTGTAATGATCTGAAGTTTAAATTGTTGATGATTCTTTAAAAACAGAGTCGCCCGAACAGGGACTCGAACCCTGGACCGTTAAGTTAAAAGCCTAGCGCTCTACCGACTGAGCTATGTGGGATGAAGCGAAATGAACTCCCGTAATAATTGGGATTAGAATTTCAATAATTTTACTGGAAATTAAATGATCTGAAGTTTCAATTATTGATGATTCTTTAAAAACAGAGTCGCCCGAACAGGGACTCGAACCCTGGACCGTTAGGCTAAAAGCCGAACGCTCTACTGACTGAGCTATCCGGGCTCAAGCGAGTCGAACTCACGTAATAATTGGAATTAGAATTTACATAAATTTATTGAAAGTGAAATGATCTGAAGTTTAAATTATTGATGATTCTTCAAAAACAGAATGGCCCGAACAGGTACTCGAACCCTGGACCGTTATGTTAAAAGCCTATCGCTCTACCGACTGAGCTATCCGGGCTCAAGCGAGGTGAACTCACGTAATAATTGGAATTAGAATTTACATAAATTTATTGAAAGTGAAATGAACTGAAGTTTAAATTATTGATGATTCTTTAAAAATAGAGTCGCCCGAACAGGGACTCGAACCCTGGACCGTTAAGTTAAAAGCCTAGCGCTCTACCGACTGACCTATCTGGGATGAAACGAAATGAACTCCCATAGTAATTGGGATTAGAATTTACATAAATTTATTGAAAGTGTAATGATCTGAAGTTTAAATTATTGATGATTCTTCAAAAACAGAGTCACCCGAACAGGGACTCGAATCCAGGACCGTTAGGTTAAAAGCCTAACGCTCTACCGACTGAGCTATCCGGGCTCAAGCGAGGTGAACTCACGTAATAATTGGAATTAGAATTTACATAAATTTATTGAAAGTGTAATGATCTGAAGTTTAAATTGTTGATGATTCTTTAAAAACAGAGTCGCCCGAACAGGGACTCGAACCCTGGACCGTTAAGTTAAAAGCCTAGCGCTCTACCGACTGAGCTATGTGGGATGAAACGAAATGAACTCCCGTAATAATTGGGATTAGAATTTCAATAATTTTACTGGAAATTAAATGATCTGAAGTTTCAATTATTGATGACTCTTTAAAAACAGAGTCGCCCGAACAGGGACTCGAACCCTGGACCGTTAGGCTAAAAGCCGAACGCTCTACTGACTGAGCTATCCGGGCTCAAGCGAGTCGAACTCACGTAATAATTGGAATTAGAATTTACATAAATTTATTGAAAGTGAAATGATCTGAAGTTTAAATTATTGATGATTCTTCAAAAACAGAATGGCCCGAACAGGTACTCGAACCCTGGACCGTTATGTTAAAAGCCTATCGCTCTACCGACTGAGCTATCCGGGCTCAAGCGAGGTGAACTCACGTAATAATTGGAATTAGAATTTACATAAATTTATTGAAAGTGTAATGATCTGAAGTTTAAATTGTTGATGATTCTTTAAAAACAGAGTCGCCCGAACAGGGACTCGAACCCTGGACCGTTAAGTTAAAAGCCTAGCGCTCTACCGACTGAGCTATGTGGGATGAAACGAAATGAACTCCCGTAATAATTGGGATTAGAATTTCAATAATTTTACTGGAAATTAAATGATCTGAAGTTTCAATTATTGATGACTCTTTAAAAACAGAGTCGCCCGAACAGGGACTCGAACCCTGGACCGTTAGGCTAAAAGCCGAACGCTCTACTGACTGAGCTATCCGGGCTCAAGCGAGTCGAACTCACGTAATAATTGGAATTAGAATTTACATAAATTTATTGAAAGTGAAATGATCTGAAGTTTAAATTATTGATGATTCTTCAAAAACAGAATGGCCCGAACAGGTACTCGAACCCTGGACCGTTATGTTAAAAGCCTATCGCTCTACCGACTGAGCTATCCGGGCTCAAGCGAGGTGAACTCACGTAATAATTGGAATTAGAATTTACATAAATTTATTGAAAGTGAAATGAACTGAAGTTTAAATTATTGATGATTCTTTAAAAATAGAGTCGCCCGAACAGGGACTCGAACCCTGGACCGTTAAGTTAAAAGCCTAGCGCTCTACCGACTGAGCTATCTGGGATGAAACGAAATGAACTCCCATAGTAATTGGGATTAGAATTTACATAAATTTATTGAAAGTGTACACTGTAAAAAATAATGGTGCATTCTTACACCATATATGCTGTTTTTTCGGTGCCAAAATTGAAACCATTTAAGGTGTACTTCTACACCATTTTTATGATAAATTCACGCCTTTCACAAATATTATTTGCAAGTATGAACGAAATATTAAGCATTTATGCACCATTTATAGTGCTTTTTAACATCTTTTTCAGGAAATCTTTTGAACTCTAATATTACTACTTAGTTTAATGGTGTTAAATGTATACAAAGTTACGCCACGTATATCACAATACTACACCAAATGAAGTGAAGGTGTTAAATATTTTTTCTATATTTAGCACCACGTTTAAGGTGTAAAACAAAGCCATTAATACACCATTTCAAGTCTCTGTTCACTCCATTTCAAAGCCCTATTTACTCCATTTCAGAGCCCTATTTACTCCATTTCAAAGCCCTATTTTCTCCATTTCAAAGCCCTAGCTATTTACTCCATTTCAAAGCCCAAGCTATTTACTCCATTTCAAAGCCCTAATTACTCCATTTCAAAGCCCTATTTACTCCATTTCAAAGCGACTATTTACTCCATTTCAAAGCCCTACTTACTCCATTTCAAAGCCCTATTTACTCCATTCCAAAGCCCTATTTACTCCATTTCAAAGCCCTATTTACTCCATTTCAAACTCCTATTTACTCCATTTTAAACCCGTATTTACTCCATTTCAATGCCCTATTTACTCCATTTCAATGCCCTATTTACTCCATTTCAAAGCCCTATTTACTCCATTTCAAAGCCCAATTTACTCCATTTAAAGCCATATTTAATCCATTTCACACCTCAATTTCCTCCATTTCAAACCCCAATTTACTCCATTTCAAACCCCAATTTACTCCATTTCAAACCCCCAATTTACTCCATTTCAAATCCATATTTACACCATTTCAAACCCATATTTACACCGTTTCAAACCCCTATTTTCACCGTTTCAAACCCCTATTTACTCCATTTCAAGTCTCCTTTTAACAATTTCAAGCCCCTGTTCACCCCATTCCAAGTTGATTTTAGTACGACAATTAACAGATTGTCTTCCATTCGGCTGAAAACCCCCGCAATTTGTCGGTTTTGGATTCGGTATATTATGATTACAAGTTGGGAAAACCAAAATATTACCTCTCCGTGTCAAGAGATCTACTACTACAAACGTATTTACCTAGATATGGAATTATTTCACTTTTTTGAAGTAAAAATTTACGAAATATTGAAGCAGTATTCCAAACATAGCGAATGTACAGTAAAGCAGACGACATTTTACATCCAATAAGGATAAATCTTGGACACACTGAAATCAGTCAATGGGGAAAAGAACAGGAAATGAAGTCTACGCTTCAGCTGTTTACCCTATATTCTGAAAGCTACATTCACAACTGGTTTGCAGTGTAAACACTATCGTCTCGTCTCACCTCAACAATATTCTTAGTTTGCCAACATGAGTGTTAACGTTAACACCAAAGCTAAATTTTAGCTAGACGCACTAATAGTCAATGCGCACCATAAAGAGAACAAAAAGTCTGTAGCTACTACCCGTTTACCACTAGCCCTTTTACTATTCTAATTGCCACCACGATCTTTTCTTCTATTATAAAATCTTAACCTGATTATTTAAGAGTGTATTTAACTTTCGGCTCACTCTGAACCGTTGATGTCTCTTCATTTCAGACACGAAAATCAAAGCCCAAAGTTTGCTTCACCTCAGGCCTCAATTATTTACTCTTTGTTTCACTAAGCCTATAGCGGATAATACTTGATATATCCGACGGAGTCTAGGTCTTAGTTTTCTTCATGAAATAACTAAACCCAGGATTATTCTATATACAGATGTAGTATAGCTTAAGTAATATATAAACAGCCATTTCAAATAATAATATTAAAAAACATCCTTGAAATATCAAAATGAAACAGAGCTTTAAAGCTACAAAAGTACTAAATGCATCGTAATTACAAAAAGATTTCCACATATTCACTTTATATTATGGAAAAAGTGAATATTAAGGTTCTGTAGGATTTCTTAACACATCAAAACAAAGCGAACTGCTAACTCGGCGCACTAGTGTGATAACGGACAGACACACACAGACAAAAAAATAGACTGCTTTTTAACTCTTTCCGTATTAATTTTGAATTGAGAAAAGAGATTATCTTAAATATTAAAATAAATATAATTATTTTTAATTATTTTAATCTTCAATTATTAACATTAATAATAGTTAAATCGTTTAAAATAAAGTTATACCTATTATCATCTCAAACTTTGCTAATATTGACGTTTAAAGTAAAGGGTACCCCTCTTGCCCGCTTTCCTCAAATTTTGGGGTATATATACGATTCGTTTCCACTATAATAGCAAGGAAAAAGCGCAATTGCGAAAACCTTTGGTGGCGATCCCACCTTAGGGAGGCTAGACGTTTCTCGTAACCCTAGCTGATCGCCGCGTATATCCTAAAACCAAACGATGATAATGGAGTAGAAGCCAATGATACAGATTGGTGTCTATGTGGAATAGACGGAAGACCAGTGGATGGTGGTGTTAGAAGCCAATGATACAGATTGGTGTCATGTGGAATAGACGGAAGACCAGTGGATGGTGGTGTTAGAAGCCAATGATACAGATTTGTGTCTATGTGGAATAGACGGAAGACCAGTGGGTGGTGGTGTTAGAAGTCAATGATACAGATTGGTGTATATGTGGAATAGACGGAAGACCAGTGGATGGTGGTGTTAGAAGCCAGTGTAAGTGCAGACGGGTGTCAATGTGGGATTGACAAAGAACAGAAGATGGTGGTGATTAGAAGCCAGTATGTACAGACTGTTGTCCAAGTGGAATGGACGAAGACCAGAAGCTGGTGGTGATTAGAAGCCAGGAAGAACAGACTAATGTCCGTGTGGGATGGACAAAACCAGATGATGGTGTGAGAACTCAAGTAGAGGAGCCATTTCCGTGACTGTGAAAGCAGTTCGGAAATGGCGAACACGTTTGCTCCGATACGCAAACTGCGAACGCGGTCACGTGGGTGTAACAACGGACAGACAGACAGACAGACAGACACACACACACAGACACGGCCGTTACAAAACCTCTCCTGGACTACGTCACACGGAGAGGTAAAAAGTTCCCGATGGAAATACAGTAATTCTCGGGAACACGAAGAATCTATACCCGAGATAATCTTATTATCTAATGAAGATTGAGTGGTTATGTAAAATGAGCAATAATTCCATGTATTTTTTTAAATATTAAGCAAAATTTAGAGTTTAGAAGAACGAAATATTTTCAAATCGAAGAAATGTACCTTGATAAAGCGATTAGCAAATTGTTATATTTAAGTCATATGCATTATGTAACACTGTAATGAAGTTTGAACATAGAATGAGTACCAAAAATCTATTTTCTAACGTAACATTGTTCCTCTAAAAAACATTTCATTTTTAAACGCTGTCACCGATAAAATGTTTATTATCATTGAAGTGGTTTTTCAATTTTTAGCATTTATAGGATATGAATATATGCATACGCTTATTATCACGAGGTCAAATGCTTAATTTATGAACCTTAGGTCTCAAAGACGCCTAAGCAAAACTAACCCTAATCTGATCTATAAAACAAGCAATATTTTGGAAAAAGAAGATGCTTATTCTTCAAAATCCTTAATTAATATAACGTTATTGTTCAAGGACCTAAAGAAATGGAGCATTTCTTCGAATAGGCCCGCTTTTATGAAGCTAGATTCCCACTCCACGGAAGAGACGACGGAAACCCGGCAGAAAGGGGTTCGACCGACGGAATTTCCGTTCGGTCGGGCGTAAGTTGTGTTCTATTTTTTCGGTCGTGTTCGGCGTTACGCCGGTGTCTCAGCCAATGAAATTATCCCACTGACAACGTCATAAATTTCAAGACCGCACGCACACGCGAGATCGATTGATAGCCGCCATTTTTTGTGGTTGACCAAGGCTTATCGGAAACATACCACCAAGAAAGAAAAATTAAATTAACGGAAGTAAAAAGAGATAAGATGTTAATAAGGAAAAGTTTACTGAGGAAGCTAGAAAATATCCCTTCTAGTACGATCCAAGCGACAAGGGGACAAAGAGTGTGAAATAGATGTTGAGGAAAAAACTCAAATCTGTCACGTGACTCAAAAATATCTACCGCCAAACTGAAAATTCAGTCGTAGTTTGAACGGTCTACCGCCGGACGCCAGCGTAAGTTAAAATTTTTACCGTTGGCTGTGTGATTTCCGCCGGTTTTTTTCGGTCGAGTGGGAATCTAGTTTAATGCCTAATAAAGAAAGGTGTTGCTTTAAAAAGTAACATGTGCTCTTTATTAATACCGATCTGACTCCATTAGTTGTTACCCAAGAGAGATCATTTGTTTAATTTTAACGGCATTAACTTATAGTCGTGTTAATTCACACAAATTGATATAATAGAAAAGCCTTCAACGTGTATATACACAATAGGAAAGGTAGTGAAGTCCCACCGAACACTGTCAATAATGATCCCAGTAAATGGGGTGAATAGGGGTTTGAAATGGGCAAATAGTGACAATAAATGGGGTAAATAAAGACTTGAAAAGAGGTGAATAGGGGTTTTGCAATGGTGTAAATAGGGCTTGAAATAAGGTAAATATACACTTGAAATGGGCTAAATTTAGACTTGAAATGGGTTACATTTAGACTTGAAATGGGGTAAATATAGATTTGAAATGGGATAAATAAAGACTTGAAATAAGGTAAATAGGAGTTTTCATTGGCGTAAATAGGTTTAAAATGGGGTAAATATAAGGAATTGAAATGAGGTAAATAGGGGTTTTGCAATAGTGAAAATAGGACAAGAAATGGGGTAAATTTAGACTTGAAATGTGGTAAATATAGGCTTGAAATGGGGTAGATATGGAGTTGAAATGGGGTAGATATGGAGTTGAAATGGGGTAGATATGGAGTTGAAATGGGGTAGATATGGAGCTGAAATGGGGTAGATATGGAGTTGAAATGGGGTTAATAGCGACTTTAAATGGGATAAATATAGATTTGAAATTGGGTAAATAGGAGTTTCGCAATGGTGTAAATAAGGCTGGAAAAGGGGTAAATAGGGACTTTAAATGGGGTAAATAAGGGTTTTGTAATGGTGTAAATAGGGGTTTTGCAATGGTGTAAATAAGGCTTGAAAAGGTGTAAATAGGGGTTTTGCAATTGTGTAAATAGGGGTTTTGCAATGGTGTAAATAGGGGTTTTGCAATAGTGTAAATAGGGGTTTTGCAATGGTGTAAATAGGGGTTTTGCAATGGTGTAAATAGGGTTTTGCAATGGTGTAAATAGGGGTTTTGCAATGGTGTAAATAGGGGTGTTGCAATGGTGTAAATAGGGGTTTTGCAATGGTATAAATATGGGTTTTGCAATGGTGTAAATAGGGGTTTTGCAATGGTGTAAATAGGGGTTTTGCAATGGTGTAAATAGGGGCTTTGCAATGGTGTAAATAGGGGTTTTGCAATGGTGTAAATAGGGTTTTGCAATGGTGTAAATAGGGGTTTTGCAATGGTGTAAATATGGGTTTTGCAATGGTGTAAATAGGGATTTTGCAATGGTGTAAATAGGGCTTGAAATGGGGTAAATATGGACTTGAAATGGTGTAAATATGGACTTGAAATGGTGTAAATATGGACTTGAAATGAGGTGAATAGGGGTTTGCAATGGTGTAAATGGGGTAAATATAGACTTGGAATGGGCAAATTAAGGACTTAAAATTGGGTAAATAGGGGTTTGCAAAGGTGTATTTTCGTATTATTTTAACACCATTTTATGGTATAATCGAAGGTGTTATTTTAATCCATTTGTGTATAATTTGAGCAACTTTTATTGAATGATGTTTTATGAATCCGTTTTTTGCACCATTCATTTTCGCTAATGGTGTTTGTAAAATATCGCACTATTTTCATACAATTTCAACACATTGTCAAGGTGTACAAATACTGCGGATTAAATTTTACACAACTACAACACTTTTTAGGTACCTTAATTTAGAGTGCATAACTCCATTTTCACATTATTTCAACATCTTTTTAAGGGCCTGCGAAGGTGTTATTTTATATCAATTGCGCACCTTTCCAAGGATGAGGTTTTTTCCATCCTTATTTACACCTTTTATTTAAGCCAATGGTGTTCAAAACATAACTCTATTTTCACATTATTTGAACACCTTTTATATGGGCCTTGCGAAGGTGTTATTTTATATCGTTTGGGTATCATTTGTGCGCCTTTTAATGAATGAGGCTTTTTCAACCCTTATTCACGACGTTTATTTAAGCGAATGGTGTTTAAAAAATATCGCACTAATTCTATGCCATTTGAGCACCATTTAATGGGGTATTCTATGGGGTTTTTTTTATATAATTAAGGTATCATTTGCACACCTTTTAAAGAATTAAGCTTTAAAACCCATTTCTACACCATTCGTTTAAGCTAATGGTGTTTTTAAAATATCGAACCATTTTCGTACTATTTCCGCACCTTGTCAAGGTGCATAAATAGTGCACATTGTTTTAACACCATTATGGCACTATTTAGACACCACAATTTTTTACAGTGTAATGATCTGAAGTTTAAATTATTGATGATTCTTCAAAAACAGAGTCACCCGAACAGGGACTCGAACCCTGGACCGTTAGGTTAAAAGCCTAACGCTCTACCGACTGAGCTATCCGGGCTCAAGCGAGGTAAACTCACGTAATATTTGGAATTAGAATTTACATAAATTTATTGAAAGTGAAATGATCTGAAGTTTAAATTATTGATGATTCTTCAAAAACAGAACCGCCCGAACACGGCCTCGAACCCTGGACCGTTAGGCTAAAAGACGAACGCTCTACTGACTGAGCTATCTGGGCTCAAGCGTGGTGAACTCACGTAATAATTGGAATTAGAATTTACATAAAGAGGGGTATACGGGTTCCATAGAACTTTGGGTAAACTAGCGGAAAAATTCAAACATAGTCTTATCGAAATCTTTGATTAATTTTACGAAAGACAAGTACTTAGCGCTACCAAATCCCAATTTTCACATCGGACCGATCAGCGTAATCGGTGATATTCGCCTTGGAAGATGCGCATTCAATGTTAAAAGATAGGGAAGATTCCTAGTTTTAGTGGTGCTCTTTAATGCCTTACCCCCCACTGACTTGTATAAATCTCGGCGCAAAGCTACCTCAACACATGCTTAAAATATCCAGAAAGTTTGGTTTTGTAGGAACTAATAGTATTGATGTAACAGAAGGATATAGAAGGTTACGTTTCCTGGAATAAATAGACTATTTGTAGACAACAACGCCTGGTGGGGTGCTCCACTAAAAGTCTAGCTGTAGCGACGGAAAAGTCGCTTCAAGGGGCTCTCTGGAAGCTTTTATACTACCAAAACCCCTGTATAGAATGAAAATATTTCCATTTGGTTGCTTTACTCCCAATGAAGATGATAAAAAAACAACACACTATCCTTAAGTAATAGGTTCATTTTTATTACGTACAGTGGTTAACAGACTCATATCATATTACATCTGGTATGTCTTCATCCATTTGCAGGTTTTCTAGTTCTGTTGCGTCTTCGCAAATAAGACGCGCAGCAGATTGGGGCCACGAACCTTTATGTTCGTGTCTGCGGTAGCCCAAGTACCAAATTACACTACTTACGTGGGCACATGTGCCCACCGTTAGCGCCCCACCCTTGCAATTACAATACCACCGCTGAATGGCGTTCATTCCAACACCATTAGGAGTATATTGTATAAATGCCTGATGTTCGGTAGATTTGGAAAACTGGCCAGGTACTTTAACCCTAAGAAGGTTGTTTTCGACCTTACAGAGCTCGACTGTAAAAGTTCCTAACCGGTCAATTATTAGGCCGACGTATGATTCAGCTCTCCTTGTTTTAAAATCACTCATGACCACATCCCGCACGTCGTCTTCTGTAAGTACCGGGAAATCGTCGAGCTGGATATCGTTCAGTTTCTCCCATTTGGTAGGTTTTCTCGAAAGTCCGTCTCGTTCCACTCTCTCCTTTAGTTCATTTATTTGTCCTTTTGACGCTTCCATTCTTTGGACGGTGGCTTCCCAATTTCCTTTGTGCAGCAAATCAGGATGGAAGGCGTTTAGTAGTGCCGCCGCTATTCTAAGAAAATCCTTGAGGTGCAACAACAGACCTGATGGTATGCGGTGTTGCAATAGAGCAAAGACAGTCTGAAGGTGACCATTGCGCACCTCAACCGGCCATCGTAGGTACGTTACCATTCTAGAACGGTTAACCTCAGAGGGTTCCACTTGTTTGCTACCCTTTGGTAGGAACGACGGCATTTGGAGTTCCAAACCCAAGTCTTGAAGTAGACCGTCAGAATCCCGAAAACCGCGGTCAGCCAGCACAACATCGTTTCTTTTCAACAATGTCTTCAGGTCCTGTTTCGTTTTTAGGGCATGGTTTAATATTCTGGCGTCGTTGTTTTTCCCGTTGGAATAGTATGGGCCAAGAACATCTATAATGTACCCTGTTGTGGTTACCATTAGCATAGGCTTGAGGATATGTTGGCCTTTGTGGATGCAAAATGACTTTTGTAATACCGTGTAGTCGCTTGACCTTTCAACGCGAATGTACGTCCCATCCACTATAACGATAAGACAATCGTCCCTTGAGTTTGCAAATAGTCTTTGAGCTGCCGGTGATTGGTGATTAGCAATTAAATGTTCTCGTTTAAGATTATCTGCTCCAAGATGTTGAGGGACGAACCAAGTAATCATGGCCGATGTAACAGACTTTACTACATCAGACACGTTTTTCTCTGAGCTATCCGGGCTCAAGTGAGGTAAACTCACGTAATATTTGGAATTAGAATTTACATAAATTTATTGAAAGTGAAATGATCTGAAGTTTAAATTATTGATGATTCTTCAAAAACAGAACCGCCCGAACACGGCCTCGAACCCTGGACCGTTAGGCTAAAAGACGAACGCTTTACTGACTGAGCTATCCGGGCTCAAGCTTGGTGAACTCACGTAATAATTGGAATTACAATTTACATAAAGAGGGGTATACGGGTTCCATAGAACTTTGGGTAAACTAGCGGAAAAATTCAAACATAGTCTTATCGAAATCTTTGATTAATTTTACGAAAGACAAGTACTTAGCGCTACCAACTCCCAATTTTCACATCGGACCGATCAGCGTAATCGGTGATATTCGCCTTGGAAGATGCGCATTCAATGTTAAAAGATAGGGAAGATTCCTAGTTTTAGTGGTGCTCTTTAATGCCTTACCCCCCACTGACTTGTATAAATCTCGGCGCAAAGCTACCTCAACACATGCTTAAAATATCCTGAAAGTTTGGTTTTGTAGGAACTAATAGTATTGATGTAACAGAAGGATATAGAAGGTTACGTTTCCTGGAATAAATAGACTATTTGTAGACAACAACGCCTGGTGGGGTGCTCCACTAAAAGTCTAGCTGTAGCGACGGAAAAGTCGCTTCAAGGGGCTCTCTGGAAGCTTTTATACTACCAAAACCCCTGTATAGAATGAAAATATTTCCATTTGGTTGCTTTACTCCCAATGAAGATTATAAAAAAACAACACACTATCCTTAAGTAATAGGTTCATTTTTATTACGTACAGTGGTTAACAGACTCATATCATATTACATCTGGTATGTCTTCATCCATTTGCAGGTTTTCTAGTTCTGTTGCGTCTTCGCAAATAAGACGCGCAGCAGATTGGGGCCACGAACCTTTATGTTCGTGTCTGCGGTAGCCCAAGTACCAAATTACACTACTTACGTGGGCACATGTGCCCACCGTTAGCGCCCCACCCTTGCAATTACAATACCACCGCTGAATGGCGTTCATTCCAACACCATTAGGAGTATATTGTATAAATGCCTGATGTTCGGTAGATTTGGAAAACTGGCCAGGTACTTTAACCCTAAGAAGGTTGTTTTCGACCTTACAGAGCTCGACTGTAAAAGTTCCTAACCGGTCAATTATTAGGCCGACGTATGATTCCGCTCTCCTTGTTTTAAAATCACTCATGACCACATCCCGCACGTCGTCTTCTGTAAGTACCGGGAAATCGTCGAGCTGGATATCGTTCAGTTTCTCCCATTTGGTAGGTTTTCTCGAAAGTCCGTCTCGTTCCACTCTCTCCTTTAGTTCATTTATTTGTCCTTTTGACGCTTCCATTCTTTGGACGGTGGCTTCCCAATTTCCTTTGTGCAGCAAATCAGGATGGAAGGCGTTTAGTAGTGCCGCCGCTATTCTAAGAAAATCCTTGAGGTGCAACAACAGACCTGATGGTATGCGGTGTTGCAATAGAGCAAAGACAGTCTGAAGGTGACCATTGCGCACCTCAACCGGCCATCGTAGGTACGTTACCATTCTAGAACGGTTAACCTCAGAGGGTTCCACTTGTTTGCTACCCTTTGGTAGGAACGACGGCATTTGGAGTTCCAAACCCAAGTCTTGAAGTAGACCGTCAGAATCCCGAAAACCGCGGTCAGCCAGCACAACATCGTTTCTTTTCAACAATGTCTTCAGGTCCTGTTTCGTTTTTAGGGCATGGTTTAATATTCTGGCGTCGTTGTTTTTCCCGTTGGAATAGTATGGGCCAAGAACATCTATAATGTACCCTGTTGTGGTTACCATTAGCATAGGCTTGAGGATATGTTGGCCTTTATGGATGCAAAATGACTTTTGTAATACCGTGTAGTCGCTTGACCTTTCAACGCGAATGTACGTCCCATCCACTATAACGATAAGACAATCGTCCCTTGAGTTTGCAAATAGTCTTTGAGCTGCCGGTGATTGGTGATTAGCAATTAAATGTTCTCGTTTAAGATTATCTGCTCCAAGATGTTGAGGGACGAACGAAGTAATCATGGCCGATGTAACAGACTTTACTACATCAGACACGTTTTTCTCTGTAATGTGGAACAGTGACGCCAAAAACGGGTTTGAGAGTCCCATTCTGAGTTTCATAAGCAAGATACACAACGCTGTTTGTGTTGACCGAATTTCGCTGTTCCGTAACTTAGAAACAATACAGTCATGTACAATGCCAAAATCGTGCATATTCAGTGATGTTAGAACTTTGCAGTCTTGATCGTTGGTGATTAACGTTTTGAACGTCGTCTTCCGTTGTTCTCTGACAATTTCCGTTAAGCCATGAAGTAGTTCTTCAATCTCAGTCGCGTTTAAGTTTTCTTGCGTACAATTTGGTGTAATCGCGTCTGTTATGTCGTCGGGAAGCAAATTATTATCTCCAAGGTGGTTTTGACACATACGGCTTTCTTTGGGAACAAATATACCGCGCTTCACCCAAATGTCCAATCGCACGTCCAACTTCACTCGAGTACGAGTAGAACTGGCGCGCACAATGCAAGTTGTTGTTTGCAGTTTCAAAGTCTTAACCTTGAGTGTGAGTTGTCTTGTATTGTATAAAGAATGATATCTTAAAAAACATCGACCGTCTTATGCCTACAACCCTCAAACCACCCACACAAATGGAAAGATTGAAACAAACCTCTTTTTATCGGAATTAATTACACGTGTCCTTTCGTCATTCTTGTTCATTTTTCGACGCCGTTGGGAAACAAAGTACTTTTTACTGGTTTGCAGGAAACAAAGGTCGGTCACCCATTTTAATCTGTCTTTCTTTATACAATATACAGTGGCGTAGGAACAGGGGGGTACAAGGGTACATTGTACCCCCCTAAAATTCTACAAGGGCGCCTAAATAGGTTAGAAAGGGCGCCAAATTTATATTCAAGGGGTGCCAAAATTATACTGAAGTGAGAATATTTTAGAAAGTATCCTATTTTATCCCATAATTTCACTAATATTCTTATATTTTTGGGATTTTGGATTAATTATTTATAATCCCTGCTGTATGACGCTTGAAACGCAGAATTAGCGACATCTCATTTGGTCAGATAAAAAATAGCGGAGCTCGCTTCATCCGCTCAGGAGATTTTTCCCTTCCATTTTCCCATAATTAAATTTAAAGAATTTTTGTAGATTTTATTTGAAATGATACCAATTACTTTGCATTCTGAGCTGCACCTCAATATAATTTCACCTGAGATCTGAAATGTCAAAGCTCACAGATTAAGTTCACAGACCTTTAAAATATCTTTAATTATAAAAATCGGTTTTCACTGAAAAACCTCTCTTCCTACCCGACCCTTTTAAATAGCTTGATTTTGTAATTTTCAGTCACTTCTAAGTCTTTTTTTCTTATGGTTTTTTTTAATTATTAGCCTTTTTGCCTTCTGTGTGAGCCCTTCAGTATTTAATTCACACTAAAATAGAATTATCCACATTAAGGTGTTATCATTTATGAGTCATATCAAGGGGGGTTATTATGAAATCTTGGTCTTACAATGGGATTCATATTAAAAATTGTCTCAAGGGTTGGTGCCCTGACTTACGGGAAACAATGACTTGAAAACAACTAAATCACTTAGCAATTGTCTAAACATATCCAGAGAGGATTCATAAGAGTGATTAAAATTTCATGTGCAGAAATATTTCCACAACCAACACCTATCGGACACCGGTTTTTGGAAAATCATAATAATTCACCATTTTGCTGTAATTAAAATACAATGTTTCAACCTTGTTCAATGTATTTTTCGACATTTTTCTTGTCTTTGGGGAGGGGGCGCACAAATCCATATTTAGACTGTACCCCCCTAAATTCGAAACGTTCCTACGCGCCTGACAATATAAGATAGTTTATATTACAAATACGTTGAGTGACGGTGAAATAAAACAAAGGTGTTAGTATTTATTAGTTTTCGACATCGTGTTGTGGCACTATGCCTTCGCAAAAGTGTTACGCTTGTAACCGAAAAATAAATAACAGTACCAGCCGTATCATATCAAGGCGTCGTTTAGCGTCGTACCTTCGTCGAAGACGACAAGAAAATGGTTATCCGCCCTTAGTTGAGAATGCCTTGGGAAAACGTGCTTGCATGACATGCACGTTGTCTTATTCTTCGAGTACTAATGTTCCAACGACGAGTACAACTTCAAGCAGCGAATCAGAAGGGGCTATCGTCGTGAACTCAACATGCGTCACACTCAAGGTTAAGACTTTGAAACTGCAAACAACAACTTGCATTGTGCGCGCCAGTTCTACTCGTACTCGAGTGAAGTTGGACGTGCGATTGGACATTTGGGTGAAGCGCGGTATATTTGTTCCCAAAGAAAGCCGTATGTGTCAAAACCACCTTGGAGATAATAATTTGCTTCCCGACGACATAACAGACGCGATTACACCACATTATACGCAAGCAAACTTAAACGCGACTGAGATTGAAGAACTACTTCATGGCTTAACGGAAATTGTCAGAGAACAACGGAAGACGACGTTCAAAACGTTAATCACCAACGATCAAGACTGCAAAGTTCTAACATCACTGAATATGCACGATTTTGGCATTGTACATGACTGTATTGTTTCTAAGTTACGGAACAGCGAAATTCGGTCAACACAAACAGCGTTGTGTATCTTGCTTATGAAACTCAGAATGGGACTCTCAAACCCGTTTTTGGCGTCACTGTTCCACATTACAGAGAAAAACGTGTCTGATGTAGTAAAGTCTGTTACATCGGCCATGATTACTTGGTTCGTCCCTCAACATCTTGGAGCAGATAATCTTAAACGAGAACATTTAATTGCTAATCACCAATCACCGGCAGCTCAAAGACTATTTGCAAACTCAAGGGACGATTGTCTTATCGTTATAGTGGATGGGACGTACATTCGCGTTGAAAGGTCAAGCGACTACACGGTATTACAAAAGTCATTTTGCATCCACAAAGGCCAACATATCCTCAAGCCTATGCTAATGGTAACCACAACAGGGTACATTATAGATGTTCTTGGCCCATACTATTCCAACGGGAAAAACAACGACGCCAGAATATTAAACCATGCCCTAAAAACGAAACAGGACCTGAAGACATTGTTGAAAAGAAACGATGTTGTGCTGGCTGACCGCGGTTTTCGGGATTCTGACGGTCTACTTCAAGACTTGGGTTTGGAACTCCAAATGCCGTCGTTCCTACCAAAGGGTAGCAAACAAGTGGAACCCTCTGAGGTTAACCGTTCTAGAATGGTAACGTACCTACGATGGCCGGTTGAGGTGCGCAATGGTCACCTTCAGACTGTCTTTGCTCTATTGCAACACCGCATACCATCAGGTCTGTTGTTGCACCTCAAGGATTTTCTTAGAATAGCGGCGGCACTACTAAACGCCTTCCATCCTGATTTGCTGCACAAAGGAAATTGGGAAGCCACCGTCCAAAGAATGGAAGCGTCAAAAGGACAAATAAATGAACTAAAGGAGAGAGTGGAACGAGACGGACTTTCGAGAAAACCTACCAAATGGGAGAAACTGAACGATATCCAGCTCGACGATTTCCCGGTACTTACAGAAGACGACGTGCGGGATGTGGTCATGAGTGATTTTAAAACAAGGAGAGCGGAATCATACGTCGGCCTAATAATTGACCGGTTAGGAACTTTTACAGTCGAGCTCTGTAAGGTCGAAAACAACCTTCTTAGGGTTAAAGTACCTGGCCAGTTTTCCAAATCTACCGAACATCAGGCATTTATACAATATACTCCTAATGGTGTTGGAATGAACGCCATTCAGCGGTGGTATTGTAATTGCAAGGGTGGGGCGCTAACGGTGGGCACATGTGCCCACGTAAGTAGTGTAATTTGGTACTTGGGCTACCGCAGACACGAACATAAAGGTTCGTGGCCCCAATCTGCTGCGCGTCTTATTTGCGAAGACGCAACAGAACTAGAAAACCTGCAAATGGATGAAGACATACCAGATGTAATATGATATGAGTCTGTTAACCACTGTACGTAATAAAAATGAACCTATTACTTAAGGATAGTGTGTTGTTTTTTTATCATCTTCATTGGGAGTAAAGCAACCAAATGGAAATATTTTCATTCTATACAGGGGTTTTGGTAGTATAAAAGCTTCCAGAGAGCCCCTTGAAGCGACTTTTCCGTCGCTACAGCTAGACTTTTAGTGGAGCACCCCACCAGGCGTTGTTGTCTACAAATAGTCTATTTATTCCAGGAAACGTAACCTTCTATATCCTTCTGTTACATCAATACTATTAGTTCCTACAAAACCAAACTTTCAGGATATTTTAAGCATGTGTTGAGGTAGCTTTGCGCCGAGATTTATACAAGTCAGTGGGGGGTAAGGCATTAAAGAGCACCACTAAAACTAGGAATCTTCCCTATCTTTTAACATTGAATGCGCATCTTCCAAGGCGAATATCACCGATTACGCTGATCGGTCCGATGTGAAAATTGGGATTTGGTAGCGCTAAGTACTTGTCTTTCGTAAAATTAATCAAAGATTTCGATAAGACTATGTTTGAATTTTTCCGCTAGTTTACCCAAAGTTCTATGGAACCCGTATCCCCCTCTTTTTGCAATCATTTTTCTCAATAGAAAAGCGCACTATAAACATATTTGTTTGAAAACGTAGCTTAGCTATCTGGACTGAATATTAAAAGTTTCATAGTGTTATGGATTTTTCACAAATTAGCTACAATTTTAGCGAATTAATCCAAAGTGTTAAATCATTGATAGCCATAATATCAATTTTCTAAAATGTTATCTTTACCTTTAAAAGTACGGTTCATTTTCTTATTCTACAGGGCCGGTAGATAAGATATGGCTTGATAATCTTTTGTATCGTTAATATATATTGACGCTGACTCCGTTTGTGTTTAAATGTCAATATTGACGTTGAACCTCTATGGGTTGAAATTTATACTGACGTCATAAACATTAATAAGATTAAAGGAAAACTATGTTGCATTTGACCAGCTGCAAAAGTTTAGAACACAAAATGTTACATGAACATTTAGGATTAAATAGATTTTGCGTGACAATTTGAAAGATGGAAACGATATTTCGGCGTAAACAAAGGGAAATTTGATTCAAAAGGTAACACAAAAAACGGCGAAGGTTGAAATGATTTAATTAGTGATTTCAGAGCTTGTTCAAAGTTTGCTTTATTGTCACAGTTCTCCGCAAAGCACTGCGGAGTACCACTAATTGACGACAAGTAACACCTGACTGCTTTGTTCAAAGGCGATAGTCCTCAGTGCTTCGCGGATAAGCCTCACGCGTAGTGTTCATTACAAGCCATTATGTTAACTTAATTGTTTGCATGTTCTTTGATATTGTACATAAATACATGGTTCCAATTGATATAATCATTATTTTCGGAGCTCTTTCGATTAAAGAAGGAGCAATTCTAATCCGGAGTATCCCTTTAAGGTATGTCGCTTTGCGCTGAATGAAGCCAACAATTCAGAATAAGCCACGCATACTTCGTACGTCCACATCATTCTGGAAGAGTTACCGTATTGGTCTGAAACGTGGTCTGTACGTAATATCTAAAAGCCTAATCCCGTGTCAAGCCTTATCCGCTTTTATGAATAATAATAGGTGAATAAGTCCAATTTAGTTGGTAGAATCCAGAAAAATTTTGATAATCCTTACTATTTTTATAATCATAAATTAATAGCAAATAATCCCCCTTAATCAATGAAAAATGTCGTTAATCCCAAATAAAACTTAAAATATTTGATGGATTCTTATTTTAATACTAGTGAATCCCTCCCAAAAAACGTAATACCGGTGAACTCCTGTTTAAAAACGTAATACCTGTGAATCGCTGTGAATCCCTCTTTAAAAACGTAATAAACCCCTGAATCCCTCCCAAAAAGCGTAATACCAGTGAATCCGATTTAATCTTACATAAACCTTCTTAATCCTAATGCATCTTCGAATTTGAAAGTGTATTCCCATTTAATCTTGCCTAATATCAAATTAACCGCCAACAGATTACTTCGTCATTATTAATCCCACTTTTTCTTGAATAATCCCAATTTTTTTTAATACTTTGTAATATTTAATCTGGTGTACACCTTTTCAGGGAGTTATTTCCCCCTCGAAGGAACCCTACCAAGAATCTCTAAGCGTAACGGCGTTTTTCATGCACGTTAAACACAGACAGCTGCATGAAAAGTAGGCTTTAAATATACCCTTTTCAAAAGTTGAGCAGTGGCGTCGCTAGGGCTTTTTTGGGGGGATATAGCCCCCCCAAATTCCAAACTTAGCCCCCCCCCCCCCAAAATATCCGCAAACCCTACCAAAAAATTGCTGTTATCATCCTAAAATTCTGTAGAAATATACAGGGTGTTTCTGGAAAGTCTGGCACAAATTAACAGGCATGTTCCTTGGGTCAAAAGGAGTCCGAAAGGTCCTATGACGTTTTGGGGTAAAGCGCTTCGTTGCGACGTTATGGGCTCTCAAAAGTAGGCCGAAAAACAAGAGGTTACAAGTAAACCCTTACAATTTTGTCGCGCTTTCTAATGTATTTTAGCAATGTATAATGAACTCCATATTGATTTAATAGCAAAGGATAATTATTACAAAAACTATATTTAGGCACTGTATAATTAATGCCTTACTTATATACAGTAACATTGCTAATTAATATTGAAATCGTATAAAGAATATCTCCTCAACAAAAGCCGAGATACAACAAACCCCAAAAAATCCTTATTTCTCAGCCTGTTACGGCTACAATGACAGGGAGCCGAACATAAAGAGGTCACACAAAAGACACGTGTCCTTGGAATGACCCATATTAGTTTAAAACACGTTTCCGCACAATTTAAATGAGATCATAGTGTTTAGCAGACGGCATAATGAATTTTAAACTTTTTAGGACGGTCTGAGACAAGGACTAGGCAATATCCCCGTCGGCGTTACAGCGTCACTTTCGGCGAAAATGAGCCAAATAACGATGAAACCGAATTAAAAATAACGATGAAACCGAATTAAAAAATTAAACACCGTTAGCGGAATGCAGTGAGCAACAAAAAATGTCGATTCCGCACGTTTAATTACCGAAATTCAAAAAATAACAGCGAAAACATGAGAGTGGAGGTATTTTTAGTAAGGTCTCAAACACAGTTATAGAAAAGCCCCGTCATGAGTCCCGAGGAACAAACAATACGAGCTTTTCCAAGACCTATGGCAAAACGCTGCCAGTAGATAAAACCAAAAGACGGCGATAACACGAAAAATAGTTTAAATCACTGAAAATTAAGTTTGATTACCGTTAACGGAAGGCTTTAGAAGTCGTTATGTGCAAAAATCAAACGAAGCCAACTCGATCACGCGCTCAGCAAAAAGATCCTTATTTCTCAGCCTGTTACGGCTACAATGCGGCTCTGGAGCAATGAGTTAGATCTCTATGAGATAGATAGAGTTACAATTCAAATACTCGCGTATGCGTATTTTATTTAACACGTTTAAAAACTATCTTGACAGCTTGTTACACAGATTATAGCAGCAGACGTTAATAAAAAAAGTTCTTAGGGTGGCGCCACCCGTATTTGATAAAGATTCATGCTCGATAAAAGGTGTATTGCGAAACGTCGATCTCGAGATCTCACGTTGTGACTCTAGGTTTCATATATATATTCTATCTCATTGCTCTGGAGTAGTTTAAAGAGAGCGAAGGCGAGACGACGACGAAGGCGGAGCTGACGACGAAGGCGGAGCTAATCTTCCGTTTTTATTTTGTCGCCATCTATGATGGAGAAAAAATATTACGGAGACATAAAAGACATAAAAACGGAAGATTAGCTCCGCCTTCGTCGTCAGCTCCGCCTTCGTCGTCGTCGTCAGCTCCGCCTTCGTCGTCGTCTCGCCTTCGCTCTCTTTAAACTACTCCAGAGCAATGAGATAGAATATATATATGAAACCTAGAGTCACAACGTGAGATCTCGAGATCGACGTTTCGCAATACACCTTTTATCGAGCATGAATCTTTATCAAATACGGGTGGCGCCACCCTAAGAACTTTTTTATTAACGTCTGCTGCTATAATCTGTGTAACAAGCTGTCAAGATAGTTTTTAAACGTGTTAAATAAAATACGCATACGCGAGTATTTGAATTGTAACTCTATCTATCTCATAGAGATCTAACTCATTGCTCCAGAGCCGCATTGTAGCCGTAACAGGCTGAGAAATAAGGATTTTTTTGCTGAGCGCGTGATCGAGTTGGCTTCGTTTGATTTTTGCACATAACGACTTCTAAAGCCTTCCGTTAACGGTAATCAAACTTAATTTTCAGTGATTTAAACTATTTTTCGTGTTATCGCCGTCTTTTGGTTTTATCTACTGGCAGCGTTTTGCCATAGGTCTTGGAAAAGCTCGTATTGTTTGTTCCTCGGGACTCATGACGGGGCTTTTCTATAACTGTGTTTGAGACCTTACTAAAAATATCTCCACTCTCATGTTTTCGCTGTTATTTTTTGAATTTCGGTAATTAAACGTGCGGTCTCGACATTTTTTGTTGCTCACTGCATTCCGCTAACGGTGTTTAATTTTTTAATTCGGTTTCATCGTTATTTTTAATTCGGTTTCATCGTTATTTGGCTCATTTTCGCCGAAAGTGACGCTGTAACGCCGACGGGGATATTGCCTAGTCCTTGTCTCAGACCGTCCTAAAAAGTTTAAAATTCATTATGCCGTCTGCTAAACACTATGATCTCATTTAAATTGTGCGGAAACGTGTTTTAAACTAATATGGGTCATTCCAAGGACACGTGTCTTTTGTGTGACCTCTTTATGTTCGGCTCCCTGTCATTGTAGCCGTAACAGGCTGAGAAATAAGGATTTTTTGGGGTTTGTTGTATCTCGGCTTTTGTTGAGGAGATATTCTTTATACGATTTCAATATTAATTAGCAATGTTACTGTATATAAGTAAGGCATTAATTATACAGTGCCTAAATATAGTTTTTGTAATAATTATCCTTTGCTATTAAATCAATATGGAGTTCATTATACATTGCTAAAATACATTAGAAAGCGCGACAAAATTGTAAGGGTTTACTTGTAACCTCTTGTTATGTCTTTTATGTCTCCGTAATATTTTTTCTCCATCATAGATGGCGACAAAATAACAAGGAGATTTTGCAGAATTATAGCACTAGTATTGTGGTTTTGACCCAATTGTTTTCGATTATTGAGCATAAGGCAATGATCGAAATAAGTTCAAACCTAGTGGAAGACCGTGAATGTGTTAAACGGCCAAAAGCGTTAATCCCTTTGTTTTTATTAATGATTGTAATTAAAGGTAAGGAAAGTAGCTCAGATATCGGTTACTTGTTTGTTCAGATGTACTGGTAACTGACCAGTCTTTTATTCTTTATTTCAATTAGACCAGAAGGGAATAAGAGAGAAGGGACACACTTTATATCTCCATAATGCTTTAAGCTAGGTTCTCACTTGACCGAAAAACTCGACGGAAAACGAACGCCAGCGGTATAGAGATTTTACTTACGCTGGCCGTCAGCGGTAGAGCGTTCTCACTTGTAGCGTTAAGTTAAATAAAGCGAAACTTTTATTGGGTCACGTGACCGTTATCGATCGTTCGACAGATCTAAACAGGGAGACAGTAGTCTCAAAGGTAAACAAACAAAATGGAAGACCTCAGTAATTCCGAGTTTTCGAATGAAATTATAAATACATACTTTACTTTTACTTATATAAATTTCGTGTACTTTGTGAACAAACGCTATTACGAGAGTGATATTTTCATTGGCTGACGTATTCCATTTACGCCGGGAACGACCGAAAAAAATAGAACACGTTTTAAGCCCGACCGAAACGAGCGGAACGGCAATTCCGTCGTGCTCGGCGTTAAAGTTTTCGGTCGACTCAAGTTACGCCGGGTTTCCGTCGTGTTTTCGGTCAAGTGAGAACCTAGCTTCACACTCGTAACGACAGTCTTACTAACCTCAAATCAACTACCCTTCACTGATTGGCTATCTAACTTCTGCCTTAGCTGTGACGTCACATAAGAAGGTGACGTCTCGGTTGACGAATAAAAAGTAGTTTTGTTTACAACTTTACATTGAAGGAGATAAAAATGGCCAAATTTCATGTTGATAAACGAAATCAAGCTGCGCAATTAATTTAGATACACGGGAATTGAGAACATACCAAAATCAGATAATTAGAAGGTAATAAATAGATGAAAACTAATTATTCTGAATTAATATTAAAAAATACAAATTAGTTTCAATAAAATACATACTTGAGGTTATAATTACACAAGAACGAAACATCGACAGCCTTAAGCCTTTGGAGAATGAAAATCTAGCAGACAAATGGGCCGATACCGCGGAGAACTTAAAGAACTATTTTTGCAGTAAATTGGTTAAAAGCTGTGTACTTGCGCAAAGTTTTCGCGGTTTTCTTGAGGTTGGTCGGACTCTCGTTACCAAAGCAGGCTCTAATGTCTCCCTTCTCTCTTATTCCCTTCTGATTAGACACATTACTTTTACAATAATTCAAATGAACCCCTTAACCTTTACAATAAGTCGAATGAACCCCTTAAGTTTTACAATAATTCGAATGAACCCCTTAAATTTTACAATAAATCGAATCGAACCCATTAATTTTACAATAATTCGAATGAACCCCATTACATTTACAATAATTCGAATGAACCCCATTACATTTACAATAATTCGAATGAACCCCATTACTTTTACAATAATTCGAATAGAACCCAATTACATTGTTCTACAAAAATTGTTCAAAATGGGCACCATCAACGTTTAAGCAAACTTGCGATCGTCGTTTGAAAGATTCACGAACACGTTCGAAGATTCCTGGCGTGTTACGGATGCTATCACATCCATCAATTATCCTTTGTCGTAAGTCTTCGACATCGCGAACTTCACTTCGGTATACCAAGTCCTTGAGATGGCCCCAAAGAAAAAAATCGCATGGGTTGAGATCGGGAGATCTTGCTGGCCACGCAACAGTTCCGCCTCGACCTATCCACCTCCGGGGAAACGCGACATCAAGATATGCTCTAACTTGAAGACTAAAATGGGGCGATGCGCCATCTTGCATGAACCACATTATTTGTCGCAGTCGTAACGGTACGTCTTCTAAAAGCTCCGGTAAATTGTCACGCAGAAAGGTCAAGTACGCCTCCCCATTTAGCCCCGGTTGCAAAAAGTTAGGCCCAATTAAATGATCTCCTACAATTCCGCACCAGACGTTCAAACTAAACTGAACTTGATGTTTCATGACAGTGGTCGCGTGCGGGTTTTGTTGCTGCCACTCGTGATAGTTATGCAAATTAAGTATCCCGTCACGCGAGAAATTGGCCTAGTTGGAAACTAGCAAAGTACGCGGAAAGTCTAAGTCATTTACCCGTGCCACAAACCGCTGGCAGAAATCGACCCGTCTCGGATAATCAGCTTCGTTTAAAGCTTGTACCTTTTGCAAATGGTATGGGTGGAACTGATGTCCTCGAAGGATTTTCCAGACGATTACATGGTTAACGCACAATTGCCGCCCGACGTTCCTGGTACTGGTTGTTGGTCATCTTCGAAAATTGTCAAAACGGTGTCCTCTACATCCTCGGGAACAATCGCCGCACGAAGTTTAGGTTCCGACGGTTGAAATTTCCCGGTTTCTCTCAAGCGTCTGTCGAATGCCGTAAATGTTTGTCGATTGGGAACTTGTCGTTGAGGAAAGTCCTCCTGGTACAAGCGCCGAGCTTCCACTGCATTTCCCCGAGCCAGTCCATACATAAGATGGATATCTGAGTACTTTGCATTCGTGAAGTAGACCATGATTAGTTCCAGATAAGCTTCCAAATGTGCACGTTCGCCATGAAGCACGTTAAGGTAGACACATTTAAGCCGTCTGTAAAAACCTACAACTTCTGACGTTGAAAACTACCCTAATGTTTAGACCAACACAGCATAATTGGTTTTTAACGGAGGTGGATAGGTCGAGGCGGAACTGTTGCGTGGCCAGCAAGATCTCCCGATCTCAACCCATGCGATTTTTTTTCTTTGGGGCCATCTCAAGGACTTGGTAAACCGAAGTGAAGTTCGCGATGTCGGACTTACGACAAAGGATAATTGATGGATGTGATAGCATCCGTAACACGCCAGGAATCTTCAACGTGTTCGTGAATCTTTCAAACGACGCGCGCAAGTTTGCTTAAACGTTGATGGTGCCCATTTTGAACAATTTTTGTAGAACAATGTAATTGGGTTCGATTCGAATTATTGTAAAAGTAATGGGGTTCATTTGAATTATTGTAAAAGTAATGGGGTTCATTTGAATTATTGTAAAAGTAATGGGGTTCATTCGAATTATTGTAAATGTAATGGGGTTCATTCGAATTATTGTAAAATTAATGGGTTCGATTCGATTTATTGTAAAATTTAAGGGGTTCATTCGAATTATTGTAAAACTTAAGGGGTTCATTCGAATTATTGTAAAGGTTAAGGGGTTCATTTGAATTATTGTAAAAGTAATGTGTCTAATCAGAAGGGAATAAGAGAGAAGGGAGACATTAGAGCCTGCTTTGGTAACGAGAGTCCGACCAACCTCAAGAAAACCGCGAAAACTTTGCGCAAGTACACAGCTTTTAACCAATTTACTGCAAAAATAGTTCTTTAAGTTCTCCGCGGTATCGGCCCATTTGTCTGCTAGATTTTCATTCTCCAAAGGCTTAAGGCTGTCGATGTTTCGTTCTTGTGTAATTATAACCTCAAGTATGTATTTTATTGAAACTAATTTGTATTTTTTAATATTAATTCAGAATAATTAGTTTTCATCTATTTATTACCTTCAAATTATCTGATTTTGGTATTTTCTCAATTCCCGTGTATCTAAATTAATTGCGCAGCTTGATTTCGTTTATCAACATGAAATTTGGCCATTTTTATCTCCTTCAATGTAAAGTTGTAAACAAAACTACTTTTTATTCGTCAACCGAGACGTCACCTTCTTATGTGACGTCACAGCTAAGGCAGAAGTTAGATAGCCAATCATTGAAGGGTAGTTGATTTGAGGTTAGTAAGACTGTCATTACGAGTGTAAAGCATTATGGAGATTATAAAAAACCGTCTTGGTTTGGACCAAGGCCGAAAAAACAAACGATATGTTTGAGGTTTATCAATTGACTGAAGTTCAGATATTGAAATTTTTTTCTAGTTCTTTTTATCCACTCAATCCTTAATCAATATTTAATTCAATCAACTACTGATTTTACTCTTAATCGATCTAGTCCCTCTAAATTAATTGAAAAAATTACATATCTACGCTTTTTCAAGAACAATTACATTTTCCGAAAACATTTTATCATGGAATTAATTATTTTGAAGGAAGTACGTGTTGAGGGATCAGTATTGAATATTTGAAATGTTCTACTGGATGTCTAAAAAGAGCAAGCGAACTTTGGCATAACTCGAATGGAAAATGTAAATATTTCATAGATGCCAAACCAGGGTGTTGCGCAAATATATACATTTAATTTCGTATATCGAAATGCTACATTTCTATTGTCGCCTCTATGAAGGTAAAGTTGCACTCGAATTTCTTGGTCATAACTCAGTCTTCATTTGAAACGTCACCCCCTACTTTACAGCGGTTACGTATTACGCGTAATCATTTTAGCAAGCGTAAAGATCATTTCGGAAAACACAGGGGCGAGGCCACCATTGGGGTGTATTCTCCCTCGCACCAAGGGTCATCGCCAGACGATGCCAAAGTTCACTACGGGCAGGAGGCTAGTCAACTAGCACTGCCTATAGCGGTGCTTCTAAACGAGCGAGAAAATGAAAGAGAGAACACCCCAATGGCGGGATCACACCTGTGTTTTAGTTTCTCTGTATGTAATTTTCAAAATGGTCTACTCACTTACAAATGTACACCAATTACACTGAGTGATCGGTCGTTCGGGCGCTAGCGAGTGTCAAGCCATAACCATAACCATTCATGTACACGAATGTTTTATAGTGTTAGGTTAACAAGGTTGGCGGTAAAGTCCGGAGTGTCATGTACCGTTTACTAATGTGAAAACGTTTCGATCTATATGGTAATATTGGCCGAGTGTGTTGCGACGGCTCAGATGACCCATACACTGGAACCACTGGTGATTATAAAAAGCAATATATTGGGAAAATAGAGGAAGGGAGGGGGTGTCGGAGTTAAATGTGACCTTTTTGGCATAACTAGTAATGAATGATGTGTTTAACCATATTATCTCCGCGGGAAATGAATACAACAAGTCATTGGTTCTGAGAAGTATTTCTGTTTATGTGATCTTTACCCTTAACCACGCAGGATAAACTTTGTTGCTTTGTCTTAAGTGGACGACATTCACTGTAAACGACAGTCTTATCAACAACTTAAAACAGATTTAAACTTCTTTTGGTGCAAACTTGAAAATTTGTCAAGCCAGCAACAATTAAAACAATGTTGGTCAAGGTGCTTACAAGTTAGTTATCATCGACATGAAATCCCTTCAAAATAAATAATTCCATGATAAAATGTTTTCGGAAAATGTAATTGTTCTTGAAAAAGCGTAGATATGTAATTTTTTCAATTAATTTAGAGGGACTAGATCGATTAAGAGTAAAATCAGTAGTTGATTGAATTAAATATTGATTAAGGATTGAGTGGATAAAAAGAACTAGAAAAAAATTTCAATATCTGAACTTCAGTCAATTGATAAACCTCAAACATATCGTTTGTTTTTTCGGCCTTGGTCCAAACCAAGACGGTTTTTTATAATATCTGTCACTTCAGTCTTAATGTAATTAAATTTTGAATAACCATGTTTGCTTTACCGTCATACATTTGCACTCTAAAATATAACGGTGCATTCAAACACCATATATGCTGTTTTTTCCGGTGCCAAAAAAGACATCATTTAGGGTGTACTTTAACCCCATTTTTATGATCAATTCACGCCATTTGCTAATATTATTTGGAAGTATTAGGCATTTATACACCATTTACAGTTTTTTTTTTAACATCTTTGTTAGGCAATCTGTTGAACTTCTAATATTACTTAGTTTAATGGTGTTAAAAGTATGGAAAACGTACGCTACCTCTGTCACATTATTAAACCAAGTGAAGTGAAATAGTTGTTAAATATTTATTTTTTCCATATTTAGCACCACATTTATGGTGTAAAACAAATCCGTCATTACACCATTTCAAGTCCGTCATTACACCATTTCAAGTCCCTGTTTACTCATTTAAAGACCCTATTTCCCCGTTTTAAGGCCCTATTGACCCATTTCAAGTTAATTTTACTATGATAAGTAACCGCTTGCCTGCCTTACGACCGAATTCCAATTCGGCTGAAAACTACCGCAATTTGGCGGTTTTTTTTCTAACGGGATAAACATCTTGGCTTAAATTAAAATTCTATCTACGCCCGTTAACATCTGATTAACTCGAGTGGTTGTGTAAAATGAGCAATAATCCCATCTATTTTGTAAAACATTAAGCAAAATTTATAGTTTAGAAGAATGAAATATTTTTAAATCGCAGAAATGCACCGTTATAAAGCGATTCGCTTATTCTAATTTTTAAGTCAAATTACGTAACACTGTAACGAACTTAAACGAAGTTTGAACATAGAATGAGTTCCCAAGAATAATTTTCTAACGTAATATAGTGCCTATGAAAAACCACATATTATTAAAAGCAAATATTTTTATTTTTAAACGCTGTCAACGATAAAACGTTTGTTATTATTAAACTTTTTTTATTAAATTTATAACATTTATAGGATTATGTCTACTATTAAGAGGTACAATGCTTGAAATTTGTGTCTCAATGACAAGTAACCTAACTAGCATATGCCTTACCTAACCCGACCTATAAAACAAGCAATATTTTCAACGTTTTTTGTTGAGGGACCTTGAAAAATAAACGATTTTTTGTAAAAGGCCCGAGTTGATTAGTAATGACCTAATATTAATCTCGGTTTGTAAAATAAAAATAAAATTCTTATGCCATGAAATATTTTCCAATAAGCATGTATTTTTAAAAAATTGTGCATACAGACCTCAGAAAGGTTTTTAAGTTATGTTTTAAAAACTAAAACATGCTCATTATTAAAACCAATCTGACTCCATTACTTGTTGCCCAAAAGAGTTAATTTGGATAATTTTAACGGCATTAACATTTTTACTTAAAATCGTGTTCAGTCAGGATTGATATAATAAGAGAGCCTTCAACGTGTACAAACACAATAGGAAAGGTAGTGAAGTCCCACTGAAAAAGACTAAAAATATTCCTGTAAATCAGGCGCATGGTCCTGAAATGGGGTGAACAGGGGTTTGATATGAGATTAATAGGGGTTTTAAATTGGGACATGAAATCGGGGTAAATACGGACTTGAAATGTTGGTAAATACGAACTTGAAATGGGGGTAAATACGAACTTGAAATGGGGGTAAATACGAACTTGAAATGGGGGTAAATACGAACTTGAAATGGGGGTAAATAAGAACTTGAAATGGGGGTAAATACGAACTTGAAATGGGGGTAAATACGAACTTGAAAAGGGTCTAAATACGAACTTGAAATGGGTCTAAATACGAACTTGAAATGGGTCTAAATACGGACTTGAAATGGGTCTAAATACGGACTTGAAATGGGTCTAAATACGGACTTGAAATGGGTCTAAATACGGACTTGAAATGGGTCTAAATACGGACTTGAAATGGGTCTAAATACGGACTTGAAATGGGTCTAAATACGGACTTGAAATGGGTCTAAATACGGACTTGAAATGGGTCTAAATACGGACTTGAAATGGGTCTAAATACGGACTTGAAATGGGTCTAAATACGGACTTGAAATGGGTCTAAATACGGACTTGAAATGGGTCTAAATACGGACTTGAAATGGGTCTAAATACGGACTTGAAATGGGTCTAAATACGGACTTGAAATGGGTCTAAATACGGACTTGAAATGGGTCTAAATACGGACTTGAAATGGGTCTAAATACGGACTTGAAATGGGTCTAAATACGGACTTGAAATGGGTCTAAATACGGACTTGAAATGGGTCTAAATACGGACTTGAAATGGGTCTAAATACGGACTTGAAATGGGTCTAAATACGGACTTGAAATGGGTCTAAATACGGACTTGAAATGGGTCTAAATACGGACTTGAAATGGGTCTAAATACGGACTTGAAATGGGTCTAAATACGGACTTGAAATGGGTCTAAATACGGACTTGAAATGGGTCTAAATACGGACTTGAAATGGGTCTAAATACGGACTTGAAATGGGTCTAAATATGGACTTGAAATGGGTCTAAATATGAACTTGTAATGGGTCTAAATATGAAATTGTAATGGGTCTAAATATGAACTTGTAATGGGTCTAAATATGAACTTGTAATGGGTCTAAATATAAACTTGTAATGGGTCTAAATATGAACTTGTAATGGGTCTAAATATGAACTTGTAATGGGTCTAAATATAAACTTGTAATGGGTGTAAATATGAACTTGAAATGGGTCTAAATATGGACTTGAAATGGGTCTAAATATGGACTTGAAATGGGTCTAAATATGGACTTGAAATGGGTCTAGATATGGACTTGAAATGGGTCTAAATATGGACTTGAAATGGGTCTAAATATGGACTTGAAATGGGTCTAAATATGGACTTGAAATGGGTCTAAATATGGACTTGAAATGCGGTTAAATATGGACTTGAAATGCGGTTAAATATGGACTTAAGTGCTCATTTAATTGTAAAGATTAAATAGGACAATTGATACTTGGTGAAAGATAAGTGTAGTTTTAATTTTAATTAAATAAGGTGTCCATGAATTTAACAAATAAATCGTGTTTTGACTTTTGAGTTAATTTCACCTTAATTTTACTTACGTTTAAAGGTTTATCTCGATTAAGTTTAGTTTAAAGGCTTATCTCGATTAAGTTTGGTTTAAAGGCTTATCTCGATTAAGTTTGGTTTAATGGCTTATCCCGATTAAGTTTAGTTTAAAGGCTTATCTCGATTAGGTTTAGTTTAAAGGTTTATCTCGATTAAGTTTAGTTTAAAGGCTTATCTCGATTAAGTTTAGTTTAAAGGCTTATCTCGATTAAGTTTAGTTTAAAGGCTTATCTCGATTAAGTTTGGTTTAAAGGCTTATCTCGATTAAGTTTGGTTTAAAGGCTTATCTCGATTAAGTTTGGTTTAAAGGCTTATCTCGATTAAGTTTGGTTTAAAGGCTTATCTCGATTAAGATTATTTTAAAGGCTTATCTCGATTAAGTTTAGTTTAAAGGCTTATCTCGATTAAGTTTAGTTTAAAGGCTTATCTCGATTAAGTTTAGTTTAAAGGCTTATCTCGATTAAGTTTAGTTTAAAGGCTTATCTCGATTAAGTTTAGTTTAAAGGCTTATCTCGATTAAGTTTAGTTTAAAGGCTTCTCTCGATTAAGTTTATTTTGAAGGCTTATCTCGATTAAGTTTAGTTTAAAGGCTTATCTCGATTAAGTTTATTTTAAAGGCTTATCTCGATTAAGTTTATTTTAAAGGCTTATCTCGATTAAGTTTAGTTTAAAGGCTTATCTCGATTAAGTTTATTTTAAAGGCTTATCTCGATTAAGTTTATTTTAAAGGCTTATCTCGATTAAGTTTATTTTAAAGGCTTATCTCGATTAAGTTTAGTTTAAAGGCTTATCTCGATTAAGTTTAGTTTAAAGGCTTATCTCGACTAAGTTTAGTTTAAAGGCTAATCTCGACTAAGTTTAGTTTAAAGGCTTATCTCGATTAAGTTTAGTTTAAAGGCTTATCTCGATTAAGTTTAGTTTAAAGGTTTATCTCGATTAAGTTTAGTTTAAAGGCTTATCTCGATTAAGTTTATTTTAAAGGCTTATCTCGATTAAGTTTAGTTTAAAGGCTTATCTCGATTAAGTTTAGTTTAAAGGCTTATCTCGATTAAGTTTAGTTTAAAGGCTTATCTCGATTAAGTTTAGTTTAAAGGCTTATCTCGATTAAGTTTAGTTTAAAGGCTTATCTCGATTAAGTTTATTTTAAAGGCTTATCTCGATTAAGTTTATTTTAAAGGCTTATCTCGATTAAGTTTATTTTAAAGGCTTATCTCGATTAAGTTTATTTTAAAGGCTTATCTCGATTAAGTTTGGTTTAAAGGCTTATCTCGATTAAGTTTATTTTAAAGGCTTATCTCGATTAAGTTTAGTTTAAAGGCTTATCTCGATTAAGTTTAGTTTAAAGGCTTATCTCGATTAAGTTTGGTTTAAAGGCTTATCTCGATTAAGTTTATTTTAAAGGCTTATCTCGATTAAGTTTAGTTTAAAGGCTTATCTCGATTAAGTTTAGTTTAAAGGCTTATCTCGATTAAGTTTAGTTTAAAGGCTTATCTCGATTAAGTTTATTTTAAAGGCTTATCTCGATTAAGTTTAGTTTAAAGGTTTATCTCGATTAAGTTTAGTTCAAAGGTTTATCTCGATTAAGTTTAGTTCAAAGGTTTATCTCGATTAAGTTTAGTTCAAAGGTTTATCTCGATTAAGTTTAGTTCAAAGGTTTATCTCGATTAAGTTTAGTTCAAAGGTTTATCTCGATTAAGTTTAGTTCAAAGGTTTATCTCGATTAAGTTTAGTTCAAAGGTTTATCTCGATTAAGTTTAGTTCAAAGGTTTATCTCGATTAAGTTTAGTTCAAAGGTTTATCTCGATTAAGTTTAGTTCAAAGGTTTATCTCGATTAAGTTTAGTTCAAAGGTTTATCTCGATTAAGTAACTTGTTAGCACGCACAAAACTAGGCCCTTTTAGTTGTCAACGAGAACGAAATGAAGAAATAGGTTTAAGCGCGCTATAAGGTTAGGCTGACTTCTGACCCAAAAGTAATTTTTTGACGCACTTTCAGAATTAACTAAAATTAACATACTTAGACTTAATTGTTTTTGATGACACTTGCAAAAGGCACACCCTGAATACTTTATTGTTAAATTAAAAGTATTCCGAAAAGTAACTTCGATCTAGTTTTTCAGTTAGAGGTGGCTAAATATCACGAAAAACCCCATGTTAATCTCCATAGGAAAATTGGTAAAAGCATGTGAATTTTGCTTTAACGTTACAAAGGAGTATCAAGTCATATCTACAAGGGCCTACCGGCCCTGTAGAATATAAAGTGTGTCTCTTCTCTCTTCAGCTTCCCCTGCCTTCAACCCACTGGTAGGACTCAGTAAATTGTCACGAATCTTGTCTCTTTATTAATATATCTGAATGCGACAATAACAAGTTGGGAAACCAAAATAAACCTCTCCGAGTCGAGACGCAATTAAGAGGTTTTTCTTAAATAATAAAATAAAAATAACTGATATTATTTATTTTAATCGTCATTAATTTAGCTTAATTCTAGTTAAATCGTTTTAAGAAACTTTATTCCTAAAATCATTTTAAGCATAGTTATTGTTGACGTTTGAATTCAAGCGTATGCCTCTTTAACAATTTTTAGAAATTTGGGGTATATAAGGCAGGAAAACCCGCAATTGCGTCAACCTTTGGTAGGAGCCCTGCGTTTAGGAGGTTAGACGTTTCTCGAAACCATAGCCAATCGCCGCGTACATCTTAAATCAAACGAAAGGAGTAAAAGCCAAAAATTGCGTGTGCTCCGATTTTCTAACTGCGAACGTGGTCACAGACACACATACACGTCCAGTATAATACCTCTCCGTGACGGTAACGTCACTCGGGGAGGTAGCAATTATGGTAGGCATATAGCCAAGAAGCGTAAAAATCAACAGTTACCCTATAATTTTCTCCCAAAAAATAACTTGAATTCTTTTTTAGCCTATTGAGTCAACTTAGTCTTATAGACTAGGAAAAATTATTAAAAAAAATCAATTGACAGTGGCGTAGGAACAGGGGGGTACAAGGGTACATTGTACCCCCCTAAAATTCTACAAGGGCGCCTAAATAGGTTAGAAAGGGCGCCAAATTTATATTCAAGGGGTGCCAAAATTATACTGAAGTGAGAATATTTTAGAAAGTATCCTATTTTATCCCATAATTTCACTAATATTCTTATATTTTTGGGATTTTGGATTAATTATTTATAATCCCTGCTGTATGACGCTTGAAACGCAGAATTAGCGACATCTCATTTGGTCAGATAAAAAATAGCGGAGCTCGCTTCATTCGCTCAGGAGATTTTTCCCTTCCATTTTCCCATAATTAAATTTAAAGAATTTTTGTAGATTTTATTTGAAATGATAGCAATTACTTTGCATTCTGAGCTGCAATTCAATTTAATTTCACCTGAGATCTGAAATGTCAAAGCTCACAGATGAAGTTCACAGACCTTTAAAATATCTTTAATTATAAAAATGGGTTTTCACTGAAAAACCTCTCTTCCTACCCGACCCTATTAAATAGCTTGATTTTGTAATTTTCAGTCACTTCTAAGTCTTTTTTTCTTATGGTTTTTTTTAATTATTAGCCTTTTTGCCTTCTGTGTGAGCCCTTCAGTATTTAATTCACACTAAAATAGAATTATCCACACTTAAGGTGTTATCATTTATGAGTCATATCAAGGGGGGTTATTATGAAATCTTGGTCTTACAATGGGATTCATATTAAAAATTGTCTCAAGGGTTGGTGCCCTGACTTACGGGAAACAATGACTTGAAAACAACTAAATCACTTAGCAATTGTCTAAACATATCCAGAGAGGATTCATAAGAGTGATTAAAATTTCATGTGCAGAAATATTTCCACAACCAACACCTATCGGACACCGGTTTTTGGAAAATCATAATAATTCACCATTTTACTGTAATTAAAGTACAATGTTTCAACCTTGTTCAATGTATTTTTCGACATTTTTCTTGTCTTTGGGGAGGGGGCGCACAAATCCATATTTAGACTGTACCCCCCTAAATTCGAAACGTTCCTACGCGCCTGTCAATTGATGTTGTGTCCAATAAAATATATCTGTCAAAAAACACTACTCTAATTGTTTTTTAGCATTCCAATAAATCCAGAATAAAGTCACGTGTCTTGTCTTTTAGTTATCGAGTTTGCGAGGGGAAATGCTGCCCAATTTTGCTCGGAGGTTCGAACTTAGTTGCGCGACAGTACGAAGAAAAGACGTTTAATGTTTCAAAGATTTCTAAAAATCTTAGTTTAACATTAGTTGTGCCTATAGAAGTTGAACTCAAATCCATCTTCTTCCATCAAGCGTACAAACTCTGTGACTTGACATTGTAACACCTTCATCGATTGCAGTTGGGTGAGTAGGATACTGTTTATGCTAAAGATATGCTACCGTAGAGAAATATGAAATAATACCTAGCAACCATAAAACTAAATATAAATTACCAAGAAAACGATAATTTAATTTATGGTCAAATTAAAACGGAAATTTATTTGGTAAATACAGTTTTTAATAATAACTTTAATGTTCGTGTTTCTATTTGTAATTCAAAATTGGTCGATAGAGTGAGCATCTCCATCTACATTATTTATTAAGAGTTACTATAGTATTATTATAAATTACAATTTCATGGTATTATGTGATATGCCGATAATAGCATGAGTGTGTAATTTTTAGCAATACTAAGTTGCATTGTATCAGGGGAAGAGTTTTAAATGTTATCGATTGTTTTACTGATTTTATAGCGGCTACTAGCAAGAATTCGTTAACGTTATGTGCAAGGGGTACTATATCGGGCCCACATCTCATCTGTGGTGTGGGCCCGAGATAGTACTCCTTGTTTGGACGTTAGTGTGTATATGGGGGCATGACTTAAACCTCTGGTACCATCTTACCACACATTGAAGCGAAAGTTGGTGAGCTAATGTTTGTTCTAGCATTGATAAAATGTAAAGAGTGCCTTCCTTTTTCATTATTTTTTTATTCATTTAAATGAATAGTTTATTTAAAAATAAAATAGCTGACCACTATTGAGCGCCACGAAGTTTGCGATGCTTTGTTTAGAATCTTTGTATTGAGAAATTTCTTGAACAAATAATGTTTCTACAATCTTAATCGTGACTATTGTCTGGTATCATTTTCTAGCTAGATTCGTTAGTTTTTCTATAGTTTTTCTAAATCACCAAAAGAGGTCACTTCTAAAGGAGAGATATAAGTTTATCTTAGGAATGTTGTCAATACTCTCGCCTGACGTGAGCCTTGTATTATATTCTAATTACAAAACCTTACTCAAAATTGAAGAGACGGTAGCTTGCTCTCTATGAATTATATTTTTTATCGAGTGCGTTTGAATTTGAATTTGAGTTTAGAGGTTAGCGAATATAGCTAAATTCAATATTTGTACAGCTTGATAACTTTTCATCACAATATAATTGAACAACATTAATTGAAGTCCGTAACATGTTAGTTCTATAAATAACCCCTAATTTTGCATCGTTTTTATTGAGATTGAAACTTAATTGTAACTTTGTTTCTTAAAGCAAAAGTTCAGGTAACATAACATTATATTTTGAAAGGAACCGACTTTTTCTGAAAAATAAAAGGAAAAATATAAAAAAATGAATGATATCTTATTATAAACAATTTGCGTTTAATTAGTCTTTAAAACGAGGACTGCTGCGCCGCCATTGGTTTAGGGACGTCTGCTAAACTGAACCTCTCACCCTTAGCTTACCCTTACCTCTCTCAGCCTGTGAGACTTCAAGCAATCCCATAGGGGTGAGAGTTTCAGTTTCTTCATTAAATTTAAGTGGTCGTCCGTAAATACGCCAATCATATCTCAAAAACGGTGGCCCTTATTACAAATTGTCATTGAACATTTTCGACTTAAAATCGCCCAAAGAATTACACCCGCATAATTGTTTACAGATGTATCAGAAACACCCTGTATAACGATAAATAAACACAAAAGGGAATCTATTGCTTAATTTCTTTAGTATCGTGTGATGTATTTAATTATCCTGACTGATTAATAATCAATACTTAGCCAAAACAAAATTACCAAGGAAACCGAAAGTACATTTACAAGGACATCAATCTTAAGTAAAATGAATATTCACTTAAAAATATATTTATATTCCAATATTAATATAATTATTGCGGAAATAATTATAAAACATTTTTAATTTATACTCTTAATTAAAATCATGCGCAAGATATTAAAATTTGATTCAAAGATGATTGAATCCGTGGCTTTCTTTCTTCGTTCAAATTGAAAAGGTAAAATATTCAAAACGTACAATAAGAGAAAGCCGTAGATCGCGTACAATGCGTTTTAGTTTTTGTTCTAACTCTATTTAGCAAAAAATCTTTCGTACAAAGCCTAAAGGGTTATATTTAAATGAGATATTTGAAATATACAGTAGAGATTCTTGACGCACACTGATGAGCGTCCATTCAAATGCAATATTTGCGATTACGGTGCCCGAAGGCGAGATGATTTAAAGAAGCACGTATTGACTCAAAGTGACGAACCTCCGTTTAAGTCTACGTTTTGTGATTTCGCAGCCAAATTTAAACATAAACTAAGAAATCACATAGATTAGGCTTAATCCGTTAAAATCTGGAATTGGACGAAAAACTCGGAAAACGGTCTCGTTAAGACGGAAAAACAATAGCGATCAATCAATGAATGTTGCAGACTTTGCGTGTCCGTTAAAATTCAAACCAGACGACGAACAGGGACGGATGACAAATATGAACGATGATTCTCTCAATGAAACTGACCAGTCAAAAGAAGTCGAAATTCATTCAGAATAAGATACTGATGAACCCGGAAACGCGAGGAAGTCTAAATGTACTAATTCAAAACATATCCGTACCAACATCAACCAAGTCATTTCATTAATTTCTTCGCCTTCTAAGTGCGAAGTTAATACCATAACTTCCAAGGAAGTAAAGCAAGAAGAACCAGAACCTTTATCGAGTGGTAATGTTAGTTCAGAGTTTCTCTTTCGTGTCAAATTGGAAAACGAAGCTGCAACGCCTCTCCCAGTGAACGAAGTGATTTATTGCCCAGATCCTGACGCTTCGAGTTTAGAATCAAGCGTAAAATGGGAAGAACCATTTAATCACCTGAAGAATGAGTTCGGTTTGGATAACGACGAAAATCAGTTTACCAACAAACATTGTTCTATTATTTTGACAAAATTGGAAGATTCAGGGAATTATGTTGGATGCTATTACATAAAAATGAAAGAACCACCTTATCTGTACGAGGCGATAAAAGTTAATTTGAATAATGTCATTTAGTTTCCATTTGACCAGGGGTAAATAACGAAAGGAGTTAGAGACGCTAGCTTCCGTAGTGTAGAATACAGTGGGACTTTCAAACGTAGACACAGAAAAGAGAAAACGCCTCGGTCGCGCCGCCTATAATTCAAAATAAGTATAATATTTTGCAACCAATAGCGTGGCAGCAAAGATTCGAAAGGCATGCTGGGATATCGATTTTCTCCTGTCTGCTAGTATTCGTCTGCTAGTGTTCGTCTGCTTACGACTGAGTGACAATTAGGGTTAGAGTAAAGAGTATTCATTAAGGTGCACTTGAATTAGAAACATGCAACTTTTAAGTTGGTAAATACCTTATTCGATAATGAAATGGAATTAAATGTCGTTTTTGCATCCTTCAATACAGTTTTAGTTGTTTTAATTTCTTTAGTCACAGATACAGTCGATGATCCTGATTCCACAGTTCCCACTAAGCCTTGGCTCACTGGGCCGACTCTGTAACCGCGCACTTACGGCAAAACAAGTTTGATCACATTTTGAGGATTTCCCCGGCTTCAAATTGCAAATTGTTGACTTATCTTTCCTCTTTAAATCGCTGTTTACTCGCGATTGAATATAATAATTATATTGGATTGATTTATGAGACGACTTCACAACATCGACACCCGCCATTTTACTTTACCCAGAATACCTTGCGGCGCGAGATTTTAAGGCAAAACTTTTAAGGTTCTGCTCTTATTTACAATACAGTTCCAAAGATGGCACTACGTTAGTTACAAATTCTATGACGTTTCAAGGTCCCACTGCATTCTACACTACGGAAGCTAGCGTCTCTAACTCCTTTTGACCAAAGAGTATGCATGTTTTGAATAATGCCATTTGACTTAAGACTATGTATTTTTTCCAATTGAGTAACCGAATTGATGAATTTTTTTTGCAAACTTTTAAAATGCCTCGAATCAAATCCGTTTAAATTAGACTTTATATGTATATTCTTTATCTCCTTAACCTCTCTATTTGGCAACTAACGGTCAAAACTTTATTGAATGTTTGCAAGTGAGAGCTGAACGTATGCAAGGAAATTGATTTGAAAATTCGCCTTTTGTATTAAAAGTGCTAAAGAATAAAAATGTTCTTCACAAACTTTGAATCATTGCTGCCTCAGTTGATCATTATACCAGAACGATATGTTCTAGAGTAACAAACATTCCGATATATTTAGTATTCCATAGCCAATATTCGTTAAAGTAAAAATTCAAATGCAATATTTGCGATTACCGTACCCGAACACGCGGGAATTTGAAGATACACGTCGTGACTCACAGTGACGAACGTATGTAAAGCAGGGTGGGAAATAAGGATTGTTTTCAGGGCTGTGCGGGTCCAGATTTTTGGGTGTCGGGTAAACTTCGGGTAATGGAAAATTTTACCCGCAGGTATCGGGTCCAATTTTCAATTACCCGTCGGGTCTTCGGGACCTGCAAAATCCCATAAATTACCTTTCGGGTCCAATTCGGGTCTTAGTTTTTCCTTACAGTCCAATTAAAAGCTAGATTCCAAAGCTGAGCCATTATCCCATAGTGTAATTCACTAAACAATATTAATTAATAACTTGTTACTAATTAAATTATTTGATTGTGAAGTGAAAGGCAGAAGTATTGAAACATTCTTGGTAACGTCATGAACTGGATCCGTGGGGATTTTGTCAGACTCGGCGGGTATTGGCAAAGGCTTAAAATTGGGACTCGGGTACCCGTTCGGGTCCTAAAAAATATGTTTCGGGTACCCGTTCGGGTCCTAAAAAATATGTTTCGGGTACCCGTTCGGGTCCTAAAAAATATGTTTCGGGTATCGGCTCGGGTCGACCCGGACCCGAAGACGGGTACCCGAGATTTTCGAGTACCCACACACCCCTGATTTTTTTAATACTGGACATTGGGCCATAGACCCCCCCCTGGTCTGGAATAAGTAAACTGGTCCATGACCATTTATCAGGGCGCGTCGTCTGCTAAACTAAAGAAGTGGATAATTAAAATAACTGAGATAATGTCTGTACAATTTTTAAACTGGTCATTTGCCCTCTGCCACCGCCTTATTTCCCACGCTGGGTACCAGGGTTTTGATGCTGGCATAGTCGGCTTTCCCAATACTTGTATTGATATAAAAGGGAAGGACGAGTATGTTAAGTGCGAATGAATAATAATGTTCTTCACAAACTTTGAGTCATTGCTGTTTAAGTTAATCATTATACCATAGTTTTCAGAACGATAGTTCTAGAGTAACAAACATGTCGATAAATTTAGTATTCTATAGCCAATGTTCGTAAAAGTAAAAAATTGAAGTTGTTTCCCATCGTAGGGATAGACTAATCTGCTGAATGTCTGAACGTCTGAACTGCTGAAAATAGTAGAATTCCTACTATAAAATTCTCCCATCCTACCAAACCGTAAACTGTCTGAACCTTTTTGACTATTTTGCTGAAATGCCGAATTCTGAAAAGTGAACATTGAAATTAAAGTAAGAGATCGTCTGAACCTTTTTGACTATTTTGCTGAAATGCTGAATTCTGAACCGTGAACTTTGAAATTAGTGTAAGATAGAGACCGTCTGAACTTTTTTGACTATTTTGCTGAAATGCCGAATTCTGAACCGTGAATTTCTAAAATGAAGTAGAATGGAGACCGTCTGAACTTTTTTGACTATTTTGCTGAAATGCTGAATTCTGAACCGTGAATTTTGAAAATGAAGTAGAATGGATACCGTCTGAACTTTTTTGACTATTTTGCTGAATTGCCGAATTCTGAACCGAAATTAATGTAAGATAGAGAGAAAAGTTCAGACGGTCTCTATCTTACATTAATTTCAAAATTCACAGTTCAGAATTCAGAATTTCAGCAAAATAGTAAAAAAAACTACAGACGGTCTCCATTGTACTTCATTTTCAAAATTCACGGTTCAGAATTCAGCATTTCAGCAAAATAGTCAAAAAAGTTCAGACGGTCTCCATTCTACCTCATTTTCAAATTTCACGGTTCAGAATTCAGCATTTCAGCAAAATAGTCAAAAACGTTCAGACGGTCTCTATCTTACATTAATTTCGGTTCAGAATTCGGCATTTCAGCAAAATAGTCAAAAAGGTTCAGACGGTCTCCATTCTACTTCATTTTCAAAATTCACGGTTCAGAATTCAGCATTTCAGCAAAATAGTCAAAAAAGTTCAGACGGTCTCTATCTTACATTAATTTCAAAGTTCATGGTTCAGAATTTTGCATTTCAGCAAAATAGTCAAAAAGGTTCAGACGATCTCTTACTTTAATTTCTCTGTTCACTGTTCAGAATTCGGCATTTCAGCAAAATAGTCAAAAACGTTCACACAGTTTATGGTTTGGTAGGATGGGAGAATTTTATAGTAGGAATTCTACTATTTTCAGCAGTTCAGACGTTCAGACATTCAGCAGATTAGTCGATCCCCCTATCGTATGTTTTACGCAAACAGTATCCCAAACTTATACGTGGCCTGTTCAGGTAAGTTAATTTTTCGGCCGGCTCATCTTCCGGGTTTCTAAATTTCCTCTAGAGACATTCAAGCCGTGTTTATTATATTTTTACAACGTATGCACGTATGATTGAGGTTTAATGAGAATTAATTTAACACGCAAATCCTCGTCCGTTAAGGCCATAAGTCATACTCACCGCTATAGCGTGGACAAAGTCCGAAGTTAAACATCGGTGTTTTAATTGGTCTAAATAGCGTTATTGTTTACCAATATATATAATGCGATACCAACCAACCTGAAAATCCTATTAACATTAAGTCCATATGTGCGTGTCTAGCTAATAGTTCAAGTCTATTCAGTAATGACCTCTGCTGTTTGAGTAAACCGGTTTAGCTGTGTTTCAAATATAACTCCGTAATGTGAAGCTGAAAAAAAAACCTAATTTTTCACAGCTACAGCGTGAACAAAGTCGAAAGTTAAACTTTTGGGATAGGTTGGTGTTTGAATTGGTCTACGTATTAGAAATATTTACCAATACTTTATGCGATTTTAGCCAACATGAAATTCAAATTAACGTTAAGTCTAACTATACCCCTGTCCCGTTTTTGTAAGGAGTTTTAGATATGTTTCGAATATAAACAGGCATCATTAGGCGAGCTTCATAGTTTAATCCCTTCCTCCCTACCTGGGAATAACTAGTTATTTCCAGGCCCTACGGTGTGCTGTGAGAAGCGGAGTCTCTTATTCTCGTTGGGCCGTTCAGCCAGATGAAGGATTGTTCATTGTCGGACTGATGCAAAGGTTAACTGTTATTCATTCCTTTCCCATCTTTTTTAAATACATGAATTCCGGTTTAAAAGTTCTTTAAACCATATTTTGAACTTACAAGAGTAAAGTTGAGAAATATAGGGATGTCTTCGCTGAATCCAGTAAACGATTCAACCACATTTATCACTATGCGAATTTTTGATGTAAGAAACTAGCTGAATACAACAACATAAATTTAAATATACTTAATTCTAGATGGTCGGTGGGCCCTTCTAGATAAGAACCGACACCCTCCCGTAATGTTAAATGAAAATTCACAGATTTTTCGCTGATTTTCCCATAGGAATAACATGGTGTTTTTGGTGCTCCTGCACATCGAATGATTTGAAAACTACAAGGAAGTTACGTTTCGGAATACTTTCAAATTAACAAGTAACTATTCAAGTTTCATCTAAATTAATTAAGTCTAAGCATGTTAATTTAATTAAAAATATAAGTACCTCAAAAGATTACTCTACAGTAGACGACGTTAATTTGCCATTTCACCGCCTTGAAACTTTAACTTGATATTTTATTTTTCAATTAATATAATACTTAGGACTTCACGAGCTCGAGCCAGCTCGGGCTCGTGACGGGCGAGCCGAGTTCGAGTCGAGCCGAGCCGCCACTTTTGCGGCTCGATTAATTAACGAGCGAGCTTTTTTATGGTCGAGCCGAGCCGAGCCGACAGGCATCGAGCCTCTACGACTCGCGAGCCGGCTCGCGAGCTTAGTCACTGATAAAGTGCTTTCCTTTTAGTCTTTATTCTCTCCACCAATAGCGTTCCGTTGTATTTTTAAATGAAATTAAGCGTGGTAAAAATCTCTCGTCTCTAAACTTGAGCATATTTTAAAGAGCGGGTATTACTGAACCACTACATTCCTAAACATGGGATGGCCTTTACACTCTTAAAAATATGCGTTCAACTTTAAACAAAAGTGCGTGCAGAGCCTTGCTACTGTGCTGGTACGGAATTGCGTTCAATGTTGCACGCCTTTGGCAGCGTGCGACATAGCACACTGAAAATGGCGTGCATATTTGAACACACGCGTGTCGCATAAATATGCGTTGAAATTGGGACAAATATGCGTTGAAATTGGGACAAATATGCGTTGAAATTGGGACAAATAAGCGTTGAAATTGGGACAAATATGCGTTGAAATTGGGACAAATATGCGTTGAAATTGGGACAAATATGCGTTGAAATTGGGACAAATATGCGTTGAAATTTGGACAAATATGCGTTTAAATTTGGACAAATATGCGTTTTAATTTGGACAAATATGCGTTGAAATTGGGACAAATATGCGTTGAAATTGGGACAAATAAGCGTTGAAATTGGGACAAATATGCGTTTAAATTTGGACAAATATGCGTTTAAATTTGGACAAATATGCGTTTAAATTTGGACAAATATGCGTTTAAATTTGGACAAATATGCGTTGAAATTTGGACAAATATGCGTTGAAATTTGGACAAATATGCGTTGAAATTTGGACAAATATGCGTTGAAATTTGGACAAATATGCGTTGAAATTGGGACAAATATGCGTTGAAATTGGGACAAATATGCGTTGAAATTGGGACAAATATGCGTTGAAATTGGGACAAATATGCGTTGAAATTGGGACAAATATGCGTTGAAATTGGGACAAATATGCGTTGAAATTGGGACAAATATGCGTTGAAATTGGGACAAATATGCGTTGAAATTGGGACAAATATGCGTTGAAATTGGGACAAATATGCGTTGAAATTGGGACAAATATGCTTTGAAATTGGGACAAATATGCGTTGAAATTGGGACAAATATGCGTTGAAATTGACGCAAATATGCGTTGAAATTGGGAAAAGCAAGCGCACAATTTCCTATAAATGTGCATTGAATTTCGGATAAAGAAGTGTACCACTTCGGATGGATATGCGTTCCAATTCGGATAAATAGGCCTTCAATCTAGGTTCTTTAATTTTATTGTTAATATTTATCTAATAATTGCACGTTCTGTTCAAAATATGATAAATACGCGGTAATTAAGATTAATAAAAGCTACTGTGCTTTGAACACCAAATCTGTTATTTGCCAAGGTCTCGTGAAAAATAAAAGGCGTTTTCAAGTTTGAAATCAAATTTTAATTCATTATTATTTTGAATCATTTTAAATCAAAATTTAATTCACTTCTTCAACTCTTCATAATGAATTTTAAATAAAAATTTAATTCATTTTTTAACTATTATTGTGAATTTTAAACAAAAATTTCATCCCTCAACGTTTGTAACAAATTTTCAGTGCAAAAATATTTCATTATTTTTTAAAAAAATGTGTGTTAAATTTTAAATCAATAATAACACATATTGTGACTCAAAGCTCAGCCAAAATTAATAATATTTGGTCAAAATTTATACTACCAACTTATTCACAGTATTAATAATGGAAGAGGAGATCTTTTCAGGCTGAATTTTATAATTTTCTGAAAAAAATTCCATCGTTCTTTTCAGTTCTTTGGGGTATTCCAACTGAAATGTGTAATATCCCGAGAACAAAGTGGCGACAGCCCCTTGAATACTGTTTACTTCGAACGTCTCCTTTTCGATAATGACCTCTACCTCTGAATTAAAGCAATCTTCACTGAAGAAGTGAATAATTGGAGCTGCATGTTTTGATTCCTATCAACGTTAAGATAACTGTTAACTAACCATATTTAACATTTTCTTAAGAAAACCACAAGTTTGTAACATTTGACCTCTTTCATACATAACTGTTCAATTAACTGCCTCATTAATATTATATAATACTACATAACTGTCAAAATATGGACAAAGTTTAAAAACCTTACATTGTGGGTCATCCATTTGCCAAGGTTTTCCCCAAAAAGGCATGGCATGAGTAAAATGCAAGCGCGGACCTCAAGTTCTACAAATATTTTTTTTAAATATGTTGAATATATTGTACTTGCAAGTTTAATAGTTACCATTTTTGGATTCGCTTGTCAATAACTCGGTTTGGTGTTTAACCATGTTTATCAACTTCTGAGCGTTTTTCTTTTTATCCAAAAGTTTAAATATTTTATCTGTTTTTTGATTAAAGTAATGCTTTAAAAGTGTTTCTGCCGACGGTCTCAAATCGAACATCATATTCAGTTCCTTAATCATCTATCATATGATAAAAAATTATATATATTGAACATATTTGGAATTTTTTCTCCCTCCCCTACCTGATATTTTTTGGACAACATGGGGAACCTTTCAATGACCTCCTTAACTGAATGTTCAAAGGCATACTTCTGTCTTGACTTCATTGTACGAAGCATTTTATCTTCAATAACCGATTGATCTGGATGCAATTTCATTGCTTCTTTTCGCAAAGTCACTGTATGATCCTCGATGCTATCATCATCCTCACCAATACCCGAAAGGGTCTATTTTCAACAACATGCTATAAATTTGATTGTTCGTATATTACATCATTCATAGGTCCTTTTACCACTGCACTCAATCGCTTAGCTTTATTTGGTGGAGATTCATCTCCTTCAGGTTGTGTTGCCAAATCTTTTAGCTTTTCATGTCTGCTTAAGTAACCCTTTGTGTTCTTTCCATGTCGTTCTTTCATTTCCATGACACTTTTCAAATTAGTGAATGACATGCGAAAATGACGAAACTTGTTTTTGAGTGATGTAGTCCATGTGTCCTATGGAAGGTTACTCACTATGAAATATCGCGCCACGTAAGGTAGCTTAACGTATTATGGGTTAATTTTATAGGTCTGAATTTTTATAGTAAACTAATCTTAAAAATCTAGTATTTCTGCATGGGTCGTTCCCTGGCAATTTGTATAATTTACCATAAGACTTAAAACTTACGTAACCAGAAGAAACGGAAAGTCTATCCCTGAGAAACTTGTGTTTTTTAATTAGCTGACTTCCTACAGTGTCATAATCCAATCCAGTTGGATACCTAAAATACAGAACTATGACAAAATCAAGGAAACTACGTCAAAAATCCTATGCCTACCAGCTATACTTGGTCATATCTTCAAACAATATATTGACGATCTGTGAACGAAATGACCTTTCGAATACTAGAGTGTTCTTTTCATTAATCAAGGTTAAAATAGCTGGAGATAGAGTAGGTATGACATAAGAGCAAGGAAGTCGTCTTTGGCTCAGATTAGTCGAAAGATTTCCATCATCTTCAGAAATTTGAACAACATCAGTGAAGTTTGATGGCGAGCTGCTAGTTGAAGAACTAGCCCTATTAATACCAAGTTATTTTAGCCCTTAAATTAATTTAGTTTTATCCGGTTGTCTTACATGACAGCTTCACCAGCCGCGTCCTCTTTGGTCTCATGTGCAATCACATTTATTTTTGACATACTTTCTGGTATTTTGTTTTTCTCATTGTAATTGACCCACTCCTTAAAACCATTATGAAAAATCTGGATTTTCTTAACTTTAAAGTTGGATTCTTCAAACAAATTTTCTATTTTTAAAGTAAACTCTTCCATCGTAGTTAATTCACTGCATGATAAGAGCTGTTTTTCTTCTTTGTACGTAACGTGATATTCAAACATTTTTAAGGCCATCTCTAAAAAGCTATTCCTTTAACATTACAATCTTGTGTTTAAGAATAATGACATCTTTTGAGTCAATTTGGTATGATTGTAAGGGAAAGCTATCTATTTCCTGGCCTGGGCTAATAATATTCCAATCTGTATCTTCCTCTCCACAGTTATAATGGTCCAAGTATTCAGTGCAATAGGTAGCCTTTCCACAAAGATACCACTTTTCAAGTATTTCCAATATGAAGTAAATTTTTAAAAATATAGGGTGCAAATTTTCAGAAACAAAAATTGGAAACAAATAACCTACTTTATACGTAACCGAATTATATATTATCTCAGATGCTGATTGGGTTTTTATTGGTTTAGATTTTGATTCAATTATATCTAATAATTTAGTTTTTAGCTTGGTCGGCAAGTTGTCAAAATGTATTTTTTTAGCTTTTGCAAAGTCTACATTCTGAATGCCGCTGTTACCGCATAATTCCCAGCACTGGAGTAGCTGGTGACGTTTTGAAAGTGTTGCTGCTATATTTCTAAAATTCCTTGATGTGGTAGCTATATTTTTAAAATATTGATGTTTAGCCTCGAATCTCATGCACCATAAACGAATCAAGGGTCCGTATAACTTAGTAAGTCTTGCGTAATGTATCATGTAATGGAGTTTAGGAGTTAAGCGCGAGTTCGGTATTGTTTTAAGCAATTTGAACAGATCTATTGTAATTTCATAAAGATACGAAAGCCATTTAGTGTCAACTACGGGTGCTGTCACTAGTTCTATAATTTCAATTAGTGTGAGAAGTAAAGTCCAATACGTATCACCTGAGGCTACCGCTGAACCAAATAAAATAGGGAAAAAATATAATAAGCACCTCTTTTGAGCGGCTGTACCCACTAGAGTGGTGCCTTCATTTAAAATTCCTTTGGTAATGGGTACGCATTTGTCTTTAATGTGCACTGTTAAAAATAATGGTTCATAAATGGTATAAAAAGGGTATATCCTCTCCCGCTGCATCATTAATGGTTTAAATTTTGCTAGACAATGGTGTGATTATGGTTTGTTTTGATTGGCAAACCATTGATGGTGCATGAATGGTTTATCTTAAATGTTTGACTGTTCCATATATGGTTTGATAATGGCATGTTAGGATAAGTGGTTAAAATATGGTTAAGAAATGGTTTATGTTAAAAACTTTTGACCATTCCATATATGGTTTGATAATGGAAAGTTGGCTATATGGTTCGAATTTGGTTTAAAAATAATTAACCATTTTTTCTCTATTCCATATATGGTTTGGTAATGGAAAGTCAGGATATCTGGTTAAAATATGGTATAAACATAGTTATACATTGTTCTATATTCCATATTAGGTTTGATAATGGAAAATTAGGGTATATGGTTAAAATTTGGTTTAAAAATAGTTAACAATTTTTACTCTATTCCATAACAAGCATAAAATTTAAACGTTGGCCCATTAGTTTAAATTTAAACTGTTGACACAGCCATAGTTTTTTCTTCTCAGAGTGACAATGACGTCACGGAGAGGTATTACACTGGACGTGTCTGTGTGTGTCTGTCTGTCACCGCGTTCGCAGTTAGCAAATCGTAGCTAACGTGTTCGCGATTTCCGGACCGAGTTCGCAGTACACAGAAATTGTGAAAATTTTACTTCCTTGCTTTATCCATCTTATTTAACGCTAATCTTTAACTCTCCATTACACCTTCATCTGCTGTCTAACCGCCATTGTTTCACCCAATGCCAACCGCTATTTAATGGCTTCTAAAAACAACACTGTGCACTCGCCTTTCGTGTACACCGCAAGCACAATAATCTGTTCTTATTGTCTTCTAACACCACCATCTACTGGTCTTTCGTCTATACCACATAGACACCAATCTGCAACATTGGCTTCTACTCCATCATCGTCGTTAGGCTTAAAATGTACGCGGCGAGGGGCTAGGATTAAGATAAACGTCTAGCCACCCAATGGCAGGGCTTCCACCAAAGGTTCACGCAATCGCGCATTTTCTTATCCCATAGTGTGAATCAATCGCCTTATATACCCTAAATTTACAAAAGATCTGATATAGGTGATCCCGAGAAGTATAACGTTAAAGATATCTGTGATTAAAATTATTTTAGGAATTAAGATTCATAAACCGACTTAACTATAATTAACGTAAAACACTGACGATTAAAATATTTAATATCAGTTACATTTATTTAACTATTTAAGATAAACCTCTTTCTTTGGAATGACACAAGAGAGAGTTTATATAGAACGAGTAATGAAGATTGCATCTGAATCGAAACACTACACGCATACCAAAGTTAATATCATGTTAATATAAAGCGAGTAGGATGAAAAGATCTGTTACAAAACGGTAACATTTTCTTTTTGCAGAATATTGAAAGGAAATATTTTAAATATTTTTCGGCATTACGATTCTTTTAGTAGTTGTGTAGGTGTAAAACTCTGTTTCATGTCAATATTTAAGAACATCTTTTGATATTAACATTTCAAATTTGGTGTTTAATTTTTAATTCAGCTTTACTACATTTATATATAGTGTAAACGAAAATTATAACTTCAATAGATGATATGAATATTAATACTTCATTTAAACGATCGGTTCTATGAAATAATATGTCTTAGATAAAAACGAAAATTGACCTTGTTTCGTGCCCTCTTTAAGGAGGTCTTTACGGTTCAGAGTGAGCCGAAAGTTAAATCCACATTTAAGTGATAGATATTAGGTTCGCATTAGAATTGAGGATACATTGAAAATGATTATACGCTTCAACCTTTACAAATGCCCTTGGCAATAACTCGCCAAATGCGAACTATGTATTTCCGGTTTTTCTCATTAACTAATGGACCTGTGTTTAGAAAGTGAATTTTTGTTTGAAAGAGTACGCCCTCGTCTCAACTCGGAGACGTTTATTTTGGTTTCCCAACTTTTAATGAAACCATTTACTATTTATTTTTTATTACCTCTCCGAGTGAATTATTTCACGGAGAGGTCCGAGTTTCGAGGTGAGTGTCTGTTGCTACACCCCAGGGGACCGCGTTCTCAGTTTGCAAATCGGAGCAAAAGTGTGCTCAATTTCCGAACCGCATATACAGTACCCGGAAATTTCTAAAATTGTATTCCTCTTACACTGTCTAACACTACCAACTTCTTGTTTTTGTCCATCCCACATGGACACCAGTCTGTACTTACTGGCTTCAATACACCACCATCATCCGGTCTTTTGTCCTTAGCACATGGACACCAGTCTGTGCTTACTGGCTTCTATCTCTATCATCATCGTTAAGGTTAAGACAGACGCAGTGATCAGCTAGGGTTACGAGAAACGTCTAGCCTCCCAATGGTGGGGCTTCCATCAAAAGTTCACGCAGTCGCGCTGCCCTTATCAATATCTGAGATTTGAGTACAGCGAAACAGCAGGCGTATCCTTCATTTCAAACGTCAATATTAGTCAAGTCTCTCAAGAATGTCTAATTATTTTTTTTAAAACGATGTAACGCTCAACAAGGTGAATAATTAACGAAGAAAATATATAATATTAATTATATTTATTTTAGAATTTAAGATAATCTGGTTTATCAACTCAAAATTAATACAGACAGAGTTAAATAGCAGTATATGTGTTTGTCTGTGTGTGTCTGTCCGTTGCTATAATAATTCTCTGCGTTAACAGTTCGCTTGTGTAAAGAAATCTTTCAAAACTTTAATATTTCCTTTTTTCGTAATATAAATTGATTTCATGGAAATATTTTCGTAATTTCGATTCTTTTAGTAGTTAGGTAGTTTTAACTCTCTGTTTCATTTTGAGATTCCAAGGATATTCTTAAATATTATTATTTGAAATGGCTGTTTATATATTACTTAAGCTATACTACATCTGTATATAGAATAATCCTTGCTTTAGATAATACAAAAAGAACGCGAAGGCTTATACTTCGTCGGAAAACTCAACCATTATCCATAATAGGCCTAGAGAATCAAAGAGTAGACAATTGAGGCCCGAGGTGAATTAAAATATGGGTTTTGTTATTCGTCTCTGTAATGAAGAGACATTAACGGTTCAGAGTGAGCCGAAAGTCAAATATACATTTAAATAATCGGGTTTAGATTTTAAACTAAAATAAAGCATTATGGTGGCCATCAGATTATTGAAAGGTCCTGTCGTAATCGGTTTCTAGCTACTATGAATATAGTTGGGGTGAAACGAGAGGATGGTGTTTACACGGCAATCGAGAAGTTAATGTAGAATTCATCATAAAGGGTATAAATATCATCCATGGTGGGAATAATAACGGTTAAAATATCATCGATTATGGGAATAATAACGGTTTAAAAAACATCCATGATGGGAATAATAACGGTTAAAATATCATCCATGATAGGCATAGTAACGGTTAAAAGAACACCCATGATGGGAACAATAAGGGGTTAAATAACATCCATGGTGGGAATAATAACGGGTTAAGAAACATCCATGGTTGGAATAATGATAGTTTAAATAACATCCATGATGGGAATAATAATGGTTAAATTATCATCGATTATAGGAATATTAACGGTATAAAAATATCCATGATGGGAATTATAACGGTTAAAATATCATCCATGATAGGCATAATAACGGTTAAAAGAACACCCATGATGGGAATAATAACGGGTTAAATAACATCCATGGTGGGAATAATAACGGGTTATGAAACATCCATGGTTGGAATAATGATGGTTTAAATAACATCCATGATGGGAATAATGATGGTTTAAATAACATCCATAATGAGAATGATATTGGTGCTGTACCGATCCATTACATATGCCCATAATGGTTTAAATAACATCCATAATGAGAATGATATTGGTGCTATACCGATCCATTACATATGCCCATAATGGTTTAAATAACATCCATGATGGGAATGATATTGGTGCTGTACCGATCCATTACGTATGCCCATAAGGGTTCAAAAACAAACCGGATAGGGTTTGGTTTTCTGACAAAAGTGATATATCCATTAATGGAATAGAAGTAAACCATTATTTTTTACAGTGTGTAAATCCCCGTAAGAAAAATTGGTAATTTTTTCATTGATATCACCCAACGACATAAGGTCTTCCCCTACAATATGGTTAACAACGAGATTAAGAATCATTGGTGCTACACCCTCAAAAATGTCATGCATTATGTCCGGGGGTAACGATTGTGTAATTTTAAAATCAGGTAAAATTGAAAATGGGGATGGACCTGTTACACCATAAATCCTTATATTATTTGGATCTTTTGTAATAGCATCTAGATGATAATTGTGAACTTCTTCAGACCTTAAAACCATTTTAGATTCTTCAAAACAACTCCTTAGATTTTTATTTTGTCGCCATCTATGATGGAGAAAAAATATTACGGAGACATAAAAGACATAAAAACGGAAGATTAGCTCCGCCTTCGTCGTCAGCTCCGCCTTCGTCGTCGTCTCGCCTTCGCTCTCTTTAAACTACTCCAGAGCAATGAGATAGAATATATATATGAAACCTAGAGTCACAACGTGAGATCTCGAGATCGACGTTTCGCAATACACCTTTTATCGAGCATGAATCTTTATCAAATACGGGTGGCGCCACCCTAAGAACTTTTTTATTAACGTCTGCTGCTATAATCTGTGTAACAAGCTGTCAAGATAGTTTTTAAACGTGTTAAATAAAATACGCATACGCGAGTATTTGAATTGTAACTCTATCTATCTCATAGAGATCTAACTCATTGCTCCAGAGCCGCATTGTAGCCGTAACAGGCTGAGAAATAAGGATTTTTTTTGCTGAGCGCGTGATCGAGTTGGCTTCGTTTGATTTTTGCACATAACGACTTCTAAAGCCTTCCGTTAACGGTAATCAAACTTAATTTTCAGTGATTTAAACTATTTTTCGTGTTATCGCCGTCTTTTGGTTTTATCTACTGGCAGCGTTTTGCCATAGGTCTTGGAAAAGCTCGTATTGTTTGTTCCTCGGGACTCATGACGGGGCTTTTCTATAACTGTGTTTGAGACCTTACTAAAAATACCTCCACTATCATGTTTTCGCTGTTATTCTTTGAATTTCGGTAATTAAACGTGCGGACTCGACATTTTTTGTTGCTCACTGCATTCCGCTAACGGTGTTTAATTTTTTAATTCGGTTTCATCGTTATTTGGCTCATTTTCGCCGAAAGTGACGCTGTAACGCCGACGTGGATATTGCCTAGTCCTTGTCTCAGACCGTCCTAAAAAGTTTAAAATTCATTATGCCGTCTGCTAAACACTATGATCTCATTTAAATTGTGCGGAAACGTGTTTTAAACTAATATGGGTCATTCCAAGGACACGTGTCTTTTGTGTGACCTCTTTATGTTCGGCTCCCTGTCATTGTAGCCGTAACAGGCTGAGAAATAAGGATTTTTTGGGGTTTGTTGTATCTCGGCTTTTGTTGAGGAGATATTCTTTATACGATTTCAATATTAATTAGCAATGTTACTGTATATAAGTAAGGCATTAATTATACAGTGCCTAAATATAGTTTTTGTAATAATTATCCTTTGCTATTAAATCAATATGGAGTTCATTATACATTGCTAAAATACATTAGAAAGCGCGACAAAATTGTAAGGGTTTACTTGTAACCTCTTGTTTTATCAATCATGCAGTGACGGCAAATTCTGCCAGAGGAAAAAGATTGCCTAAAACCCCCGACACTCTGAGATGACAAGTTATCTGCAGAAATGGTTGCCACAGAACCCTTAACGGTGGTTCCATTAACACTTATTCCATTGGTCTGAAAGTATTCAATGTCATCTAGCAGAGGCTTTAAAATTTTGGGATATCCATATTTCTTAACGAAAGTATATCTCACCACTAACGCCAATTTTATGCTACTCAGTTTACTCCTATGTTTAGCACTAATGTTGCCCACGGTAAAGTATATTAGAGTAACTTTGTGTTTGCCTCGTTTCGCACCCAGAGGGTTGATTAATTCGACTTCATCCAAGTAAAAATGGAGTCGTACATGTTTAGAATTTTTTCCGAAAAACGTATGGTTCTTACAAATACTTCCGTCATGAAAATCTGTTAGAAACCGCTCCTTACAATTATCGCGTTGAGAGTTTAATTCTTCCCACGTATCACTATGTTCCAAATAACGCTTAAGCACTTTCAATACTGAGACATAGCTTAAAGTATGCTTAACAACTCTTGAATTTGACTCTCTCAGTCCCAAGAATGTAATTCGTTGCCTCTACTAAATGAAGATTTTCTTTACAATATTTGTAAAGGTAATACTCGCTCCTTACAATACTTAAAAAAGAATTGGACCAACTTAAAGCTTCTAGAGTCGCGTCTCGTATAGTAGCAGTTCCGTTAGAAAATACTTCAATAAATAATTCTAGTAAAGCGCCAATATTATTAGCAATAGTGGTTGAAATTGAAATTGGCAATTTGTGTTTTTCCCTAATTTCTAAAATCATCAAAGCAGCAAATCTTTCAAGATCCGATAAGTTAACTCGTCTATTATCTATATTTGAATCATCATTGTCATCAGAATCTGAGGAATTGTTATCGATATTGATCTCTGCCATAGAAGGGCATGTTAATAAAGGGTTATCCGTGTTAACTACGCTACAATTATCCAAAGGATGACCCTTAATTATGTGGTTTCTATATAGGTGTGATCTTAAAGAGCCAAAGTTTCGGAATCCTTTAGAGCAAGGCTCAAATATACATTTAAAATACCGATTTGGTTCATGCGAGTGCAATAGCCGTATATGTTTCAACCAGGATAAAAATGTAAATCTCTTAATGTTGCAAAAGTAGCACGTAAACGTCACCATTTCCTATACTGACATTGAACATAAAACTAAATGCATGTGGAAAGGCTTACCATATAAATTACTAAAATATGGACTTTTATAGAGACAGGTGGATAAAGTGTGATTCTGTTAATATATGTTTTATATCTGAAAAGATAACATGAATTATTATTCTGGAAAGACTTAAAAAAATTACCACACAAAAAGGGAAATTTCATTATAATTTTTCAATTATTATTCGATAGTTAACAACGATTTAATAGAGTAATATTTGCTGAGGGGGGTGAGACGTTATTGGTTTTTCAGCCAATGAAATTAACAAGCCAACAGATGGCGTCACCTTCTGGTGGCTATAGAGCTCATGTTAAATTCTGCCGCCAAAATGGCGAATGGGCGGAGTTTAATGTCACCCTCCCCGTAACCGATAGAACTCTATTCTTGATAGCCATTCAACTCATTTAAAGACTAGTTCCCACTTGGTGGGAGAGAAAAGTATTCGCAGCGAAAGAAGTGCGTGTACGACGTACAATCAGAATAAAGACTTTTTTGCCGGCAGTAGCGCCGCCAGCAGTAGGCACGGGTAGGCACGTGCCTACGTTGAAAAATTTTGGCCTACTTGGGGGGGCCTCCATATTTTTAAAAACGTGCCTATAGAGGCCTTCAAATAAAATTTTATTTCTTACTGTAACAGCGTTTAATTACTTTATGTACTTTCACGGTTTATATTTCTATTTGTTAAAATCAAACACAACATCACACACCTGCATTCACTCCCCTAAGGGTCCGTTAGTACCTGTTTGATATATTCGCTACATTATGCCTTTTTAATGTACAAGAGAGCATTTCAAAAACCCGTTCTCTTTATATTCTAAAGAACAAGATCCCCCGCTAAATTGTTGACCGTTGACCCCAGGTTACACCTCTCGCATTAAAACTAGAAAGGACCTAAAAACGTAGGGGGCATACGTCGCGCAGAGGAATAAAATCTTCCAACTCTAAACTAGTATCGACAACACCCGAGATTATACGAGAGTAAATTTTTGGGTCATTCAGGCTTCGCTAGTGGTGTCAAGCAACAATGGCGAAGGCGAACGAAAGAGGCGTTGTGCACGTGCCTACGTGCACAAAGCCAACTTATAGAGGACAATACATTCACGTCCCCGTCCGACAGTCGTCCCCCCCCGCCGCCGTCACATTTCTCGTAGTGGATCCGAAAAATTCCGTTCCCACTCCCTTTGTTCACAGGTTTGATGCAAAAGGCGCCTTTTTGTGAAAACCATGTCATATTTTTCATTTCGTCTTGTTGAGCAGAGCAAACTAGTCATCTTGTAGTAGAGCTTAAATTTTTAAGACTAAACAAAACAAGTCTTTTTTAAGACTAAACAACAGTCTTTTTTAAGACTAAACAACAGTCTTTTTTAAGACTAAACAAAACAAGTCTTTTTTAAGACTAAACAACAGTCTTTTTTAAGACTAAACAACAGTCTTTTTTAAGACTAAACAACAGTCTTTTTTAAGACTAAACAACAGTCTTTTTTAAGACTAAACAACAGTCTTTTTTAAGACTAAACAACAGTCTTTTTTAAGACTAAACAACAGTCTTTTTTAAGACTAAACAACAGTCTTTTTTAAGACTAAACAACAGTCTTTTTTAAGACTAAACAACAGTCTTTTTTAAGACTAAACAACAGTCTTTTTTAAGACTAAACAACAGTCTTTTTTAAGACTAAACAGTCTTTTTTAAGACTAAACAACAGTCTTTTTTAAGACTAAACAGTCTTTTTTAAGACTAAACAGTCTTTTTTAAGACTAAACAACAGTCTTTTTTAAGACTAAACAGTCTTTTTTAAGACTAAACAGTCTTTTTTAAGACTAAACAACAGTCTTTTTTAAGACTAAACAACAGTCGTTTTTAAGGCTAAACAACAGTCTTTTTTAAGACTATACAACAGTCTTTTCTTAAGGCTAAACAAGTCTTTTTTAAGACTAAACAACAGTCTTTTCTTAAGGCTAAACAAGTCTTTTTTAAGACTAAACAACAGTCTTTTTTAAGACTAAACAACAGTCTTTTTTAAGACTAAACAACAGTCTTTTCTTAAGGCTAAACAAGTCTTTTTTTAAGACTAAAACCCGGTCTTTTTAAGACTATAAACCCAAGCGTTTACTATAGATAGTTTAAAACTAGAAATATGAACTCAAGGAAATTCATTTCGGGGGCCCAAAAACGTCAAAAAAGAAAGAGAGATGAAATATTAGTTGATAATCAGAGAGGTGCAATGGAACGGTTTTTGCAACCATCATTTATGGGGAATGTTAGTAGTCTCGGTGAGAACCATGAGGTTCAGGAGCACGATGTAGAATGCGAAACTGAAGCTGAAAAACATAATTCCGAAACTTTGATAACCACTCAAGGCATTCTTCCTGAAATAAATGCTTTCGAGCTTTCAGGTTCAGAAATGGTTACCGAAGAAGCACTGAAAATTAGAGATACCGATACAGATATAATTGAAAAGCAAAAGCCCATTAAAAACTGGAGTAAAGAGGAGGGAAGTACAAAATCATTATCAAATTTAAATGCTTTGGATATTAGTTTGGATAAAGATTGTTTGCCCGTTCAGCCAAACCTGGGTTCTTTCCCAAAAACTTTAATTGGTGGCAAAAATCGAGGCTTCAATTATTCTTGGTACAGCAAATTTGAAATGCTCGAATACTCCGTAGCAAAGGATAAGGTTTATTGCTTTTGTTGTAGGCATTTTCCGAGTAGAAGAAGTACGACTTTTATTACTGGGTTTTCGGACTGGAAAAATATGGCAAAAAAATTTGAAGAGCATTTTAACTCGTCTAAATCTTCTCATCAACAATCATATCCAAAATACTTGGATTATTTGGAAACGAAAGCTAGCGGTTCAGTAGCGTGTCAGGTTAATGACCATCATAGAGTGGATGTTATTAGAAACCGACATGTGCTATCCGCACACGTGCAAATAATAATACTCTGCGCCCAACAAGATCTCGCCCTGCGGGGCCATAGGTCTGATGACCGAAATGGAAACAGAGGCAACTTTGTTGAGATTTTAGACCTTTTGAAAACAAAATGCCCTGATTTGAGAGACAAGTGCGAAAACATGCCTAATAACGCCAAATATATGCATAGTACAATTCAAAATGAACTAATTAATATTTGTGGAAATTTAGTAAGGAAAATGATTTTACAAGAACTAAATGAATCCGGTGGAATTTATTCTGTTATTGCCGATGAAACAAGAGACAACGCGGGTGTACAGCAGTTGAGTGTATGTCTTAGATATACTAGAATTAGAGATGAAGCCGTCATAGAAAGGTTTTTGGGGTATACAGATTTACATAAATTTGATTCCGAGAACATTTCATTGGCCATTATCAAGCTTCTTAAGGATTGTGGTTTAAAAATAGGAAACTGCGTAGCACAGACCTATGATGGGGCTAGCGTTATGAGTGGGCATGTAAACGGAGTGCGAGTGAAAATTGAAGCGGCAGTTGGTGGGAATTGTCCGTATGTGCATTGCTACGCCCACAGGTTAAATTTAGTTTTGGTTGACTGTTGCTCCAACATCTTGGCAGTCCGAGAATTGCTCGGTCTTCTACAAGCAATATACAACTTTCAAAGTAATTCGGTTATAAGAAGCGCATATTTTGAAGACTCCCAGAAAGAATTAGGTTATGACAAGATTCTAAAAATGCCACAAAGTTACAACACAAGGTGGTCAAGCAAAAAAAAAGGCCTTCACTATTTTAGACATAGGTTCAATGCCGTGATTTTAGCATTAGAGAATGTTATTGAGAAGGGAAAGTCTGAAGAAGCAGCCGAGTGCCGCGGGTATATTTCTCAATTACAAAACTTTAACAACTTAATTTTGATTGTGGCTTTAGATGAAGTATTGGGTATTACAAACTCCCTTTCTGAATATTTGCAAAGTCCGAATGTTGTCTTCACACAAGCAATTGTTATTTGTGAAGCTACTGTAGGAAATTTAGAAAATGTTAGAAACTCTGAGAAGCTGGACTTAATTTGGGAAGAAGCTTCAAAGTTGGCTGAGTCCGCTTTTATCCCTGTGCCAGAACGTACCAGCGAACCTTTAGCTTCACGGAAACGTAAGATAATCCCTAATATGAGACTGCGAGACAGTGTAATTATTACCACGACAGGTAACCGACAAACGGAAGTAAAAACCATAATTGGCCAGATGAGAGTCATTTACTTCGAACTCATTGATGAATTTGTATCAGAAATGAAAAAAAGGCTTTTAGAAAACGCGACACTATACAAAGGTATAATGGCGTCTGATCCTCATTCGGAAAACTTTCTTAACGAAAAGGAAGTCACAGCTTACTGTCAAAAGTACAGCCGGCTGGATTTTGACCTCGATTCTTTGAAAGGTCAGATAAACATAGCTAGAAATATAATAAAATCCAAAAATTTGAATAGTGTGGCCGAATGTTACAAGTATTTATTGCCAATGAAAGATGGCTTTCGGGATCTAGTAAAATATTACAATGTTGTTTTGTGCATTCCCGTGGCCAATACAGTTTCAGAAAGAAGTTTCAGTTCCCTGAATAGAATTGAAACACGATTACGTACTACAATGGGGGAGGAAAGGTTATCAGACCTGGCCATACTTTCAATTAATCGTGATCTATCTAACTACATAAGAGACAATCCTATGTTAGTGGTCGATGAATTCGGAAAAGCCTCGAACAGAAGAATTTCATTCTTTGACTAAATGTATGAGTAGGGATAGCTGGGACACGGGTGCCAAAAAGTCCGTACTTCTAATAATCTCACAAAAAAAGGAAAACCCCCTTAAAAACTAGAGATATTCCTCAAAATCCTGAAATACATTCCAAAATTCGAAAATATTACTGAAATATACAAAACCACTTACACTAAATATATATATATATATATATATATATATATATATATATATATATATATATATATATATGCATCATGATGCATGATAATTTTTTAAAAACAAAGGGGGAGGGGGCCTCTAGATCACGCTGTGCCTACGCGAGAAAAAATCCTGGCGGCGCTACTGTTTGCCGGTGAAACTAAACGGTCAGCTATTATTCAAAAAACTTCGCCAAATGGGAGCAAAGCTTAGTAGGTGGAGGATAAAGCTTTGCTTTTTAATGGAATAGTGGGGAACCAATGGTGATTTCACAAGAGCGGGAGACAATGTTGAAAAGCCGGTTATAAGGGAAAATTTAAGTTTTGGTTTTAGAAATCAATCCATAGCTTGAATAAAAATATCCAGAAACCCTGATCACTAAATTTTGGTAAAGACAGAAAAGCTAATACCAAATATTTGTTTGTTTAGTTGTAAATCGAAACCGTTAACTTTTGAATGAAAGGAAACCTCAGTGCTTAAAAATCCATGTAAAGCAAACTGGATATTATGAGGTTAGGTTCTCCTACGTTTGTGAAGGGAGCTTTAGACGTGAGACATCTTCCAAACATCCCCGAATATTTACTAGCCCCTCCTATTGTATTATTGGAGCCCGCGCGTGGAGAGATTTTTGGCGGGAAATAGGGAAAAGCGTCCTTCAATACCAGTTTTTAGACACGTTAAGCAACCACGTTATTGAAAACAAACGTGTACGTTAAACCATTTTCATATAAAAAAAGAATTGTCCAAGGTCGCTAGAGAGATTAAGTAAACCAAAAAGGTGGACTAGAGGTATGTCTCAATAAAAGAAACCAGTGTTTAGTTACCCAGGTTGGCTTAATCTCTCTATTTTGAGTAAAAAGCAGCATTGACGAAATTATCAAAAAGCTACGTCACAAAATATTGAGAAAATAAAATGAATTAAAATACATCCCAAAAAATTAAAATGTGGGCCAGAACTTCCAGAAGACGACAACCTGACCATTTTATTAAATTTGTGGTGAGTTAGGGTTCGGTGTGGTTAGGGTGTGGTTAGGTTCAAAGGCGGGCCAGGTTGCCCTCTTTCAGAATATTTTTTTGTACGGATTATACATTCTTGACATTAGGTTAAAGAGTTAACAACGGACGCTACAATAGTACTATTTGAATGAAATATATTTTCTGGCAATCACCCATATAAACATTAAAATTTTACAAATTCCCTTTTTGTTTTTAAATTAAAACAATGAAAGCTCGCTTACCTTTAGAACCGATTCTTCCTGGAGTAGCTTTTCGAATTTTATAATTAATATATTTGTGGATTATTATTTCCCGGTAGACAAAAAGTCCGTTGCAGTATGGTGGAACACGATGGCTTAGAGACTTCGAGAACAGTGGCTAAAGAAAATGGCCAAAGAGACGCGGAGAGGTATAGTCGCGAAAGGCTTGACGTTTTCGCCCCCTCTCTTTATTTGTAAAGGGTTCTGGATTTAGCCCCAATTTTCTTGGAAATGGGACAGTAAGCCCCTTTCCAACCCCCACCGCTGAAAATTGAATACGAAAAACTAGCCGAAACAGGTTTTTGAACGCTCTGAAAAGCATTGCACACAAGAGAAATTCAGTGCGATGAAATATGAACACTTGCGTGCAAAATTAAACGCAGTTTAAACGCATATTTTTAAGAGTGTATAGTCAATCTCAAGTTTGACGTTGGTAGTAGCAATTTTTTTAAACATGTATATATTAATTGAGCCAGCTCGGCTCGGCTCGATCATTATAGAGCCGAGCCGCCGTTTTTTTGACTAGAGCCGAGCCGAGCTTTTAAAAAGCTCGCTCAGCTCGGCTCGAGAACAGTCCTAATAATACTTCTATTTATTGAAAACTTCACTGGTGGGTTGTAATACATAGTTCCGATTCAATGACATTTATAAACGATAAAGCACGCTGTTATTTCAAGTTTGCCCTGTTGTTAAGTTTGGAACATATTTTCTTTACTTCTTAGTTAACTACTTGATACTGAAATTAAAACTAAAGGGTTTTAATTAAAGATGATAATTAAGTTGTCTAGGGTAAATATTAAATTAATTGGTAAAGTTATAGTACGTTCGCATTGTGCTTTAAAAGCTATTGATTAAATTAAAATTAAAAACTAATGAGACCAGGTTCGACCCTTGTTAATAGATAAATTAGTGTTGTTTATGTAAAATGGAATTTAGAGAGATGAGTTTAAAATAATAATAACATAATAGTTTCTGGCTGGTTAACCCTTATAAAAATTTAACTTTCGTGACTCACGGTTTACGCGACACGCGTGCTAGCATTGTTCTTCTTTCCTTTGAGATTCTTTTGAGGATGATTAAGTTCGTTGCTTCACATATGTCCTTCCTTCGAGGAAGATTAGTTTGGAAGTCCTCAAGTTAGTTGGAGACGCGGGGAATAGTTTTTGACCGCACATTTAAATGTAGATTAAGTTGGAGACGCGTGGAATAGTTTTTGACCGCACATTTAAATTTAGATTTCCGCGGTTCCTCCAGAGTAAGAGTGCTTGACCACCTTCTCCTTTGCTCTCCTTTCCAATCTGTTCTTTATAATTTTTTTTCTTCTCGTCCTGTGTCGAAAATTGTCTCACTCCTGAGGTCACGTGTGTCCCAAAGGACCACTGAACGAGTTCACTCGGGGTTTTTCTTAAAATCCCCGAGTATCGCGGTTTGCGCGCGAGGGTTTCAACCAGCCAGATAGATTAGGGGGAAAACCAGCCATAGGGGTATTTTGATGTAAAAAGTAAAGTAGGCTTATACTTAAGTTTGCTTGTTACACTCCTCCCGACTTAAGTTTGAGCGTCCCCGCTCAACAACACTATTGGTAAACAATATTTGATTGAAACGTCAAAAAAATGAACAACACTTTGAGAAACAAAAAAAAACTGATACAAAAACAAAAAAAAATGTAAAGTGATACGATTACATATCGACATTCGAACTACGTTAACAAGAGTTAGACAATAAAACACTAAGGGTAGCTAGGCCTCTGGCTCATTGGAAAACACGTTACTTATAACTAAGTCAAATCAGAACAAATAACAAATAAAAAATAAAATCATCGGGGCTGATGATGTCGGCATCACGCACGACAGGGGTTGGTGATATCACCTCACCTTCTACATTAGTCTCGGAATCGCTCTCGACAGACTGTGGTACCTGAAACTTATCGGCATCTCGCTCTGTGTAAGGTTTTAGGTCTCGCATATGAAAAGTTCCTTTAAAGATTCTGTTACTCTTAGTGCCCTTTAGCCTGTAGGTCAAGGGGGATAACTTTTCTGCAATTATGTAAGGGCCATCACTGATCGGAGCTAACTTTTTAGAAAAATTTGCCCCAGCGTTTGACAGGAAGTGTGTTCTTTTCAGAACCCTATCCCCTACATTAAATTCTACGTCACGGTGACGACTATCATAATATTTCGCCTGACGCGATTGTTGTGCCTCAATATTTTCCTGAGCCTGGGCGAGGGCTTGATCAATGGTATTTTTGAGAGAGATAGCGTAAGGGTTAAGTTTCCCAGGGTCACTAATAACGTCATCGGGTGAAGCTGACATACCTAGGTCGGCAGGGGTGCGCAACTCACGGCCAAAATTTAAATAGGCTGGACTGAAGCCAGTGGACTCGTGTAGTGCGGTTCTGAGTGCCATAGCGTATTGGGAAATCCCTACGTCCCAATCCTTATGGTTTTCGCTCACATAGGTGGCGATTAACGTGGACAATGACCTATTTACTCTTTCAGTCTGATTCGACTGTGGGGCGTAAATGGATGTGTAACGGTTTCGTACTCCCAATAATCTCATCGTGTCTTTCATGATTTTCCCGACAAATTGCTTTCCATTGTCCGAAACTATTATTCGTGGAAGACCAAACCTGGTGAACACCTGGTCTACAAGCACGTTTACGACGGCTTTGATAGTAGCGCGACGCAGGGGGAATATTTCCACCCATTTAGTCATGGTGTCGGTAACAACCAATAATTGCGTGAAGCCGCGTCTGCTTGGAGTATAAGGGCCTTTCAAATCGATAGATACGACTGTCCAGGGGTCGGTAATGGAGGCGGACTTCATAAGTCCAGCGGGGGCTTGCTGCATTGGCTTATGCTTTTGGCAAGCGTCACATGATTTTACGTAATCTTTGACGTCACGTGTCATCCCATCCCAGATATAACGCTGCTGCATGCGTCGTAATGTTTTTAAATTTCCCAAATGTCCAGACGCGCGAATATCGTGGTTCAATTTTAAAACAGTTGCGTGTAATGTCTTGGGTACCCATATCTTATAATTCTCATCTACTGGGGTAAACTTATTTTGGGATACGATGCAAAATATTGTCAATTAGTTTACATTTGTTCAACATTGCATCATCTTTTGGAGATGATGATTGCGAGGGTTCTGTGTTTAATAAACTCTTAATTAAGGCGGCTAATTGCTCGTCCTTTCTGTGCTCATTGATAAGAAGCTCATTAGAAAACTCTATTGGTTCCTCAGGTATAGCCGAAGCAACGGCTACTATTCCCTCAGAAATGGGTGTTGCGTCAGCATTCGAAGCCATGTCTGTGTTTTGAGTTAATCGAGATAGCGCGTCGGCAAGGACGTTTTTATCGCCTGGTATATGGTGGACTGTAAAGTCGAACGCCTGAATCTGTGCATACCACCGAGCGTATTTTCCGGTGGGGTCAGGGGTTTTTAGTAACCATTTAAGCGCGGAGTGTTCCGTGTAAATGTCAAAATGAACACCCTCTAAATAAGGTCTAAATTTGTTTAGCGCATAAACAACAGCCATCGCCTCGCGTTCCGTAGTGGAGTATTTTCTTTCCGTATCGGATAAAGTATGACTAAAATACTGTACTACGTGTCTTTTCCCTTCACGCTTTTGTAAGAGTACTGCACCCAGACCTGTGTTTGACGCATCACACTCTACTATAAAAGGTTGCGAAAAGTCAGGTGCAGACAAAACGGGGGCGGAAATTAAGGCGGATTTTAATTTTTCAAAGGCTGCGTTTTGAGTTTCGGTCCAAGACCATGGGGTATCTTTGTGTAGTAATGATGTTAATGGGGTGGCTATGGATGAAAATCCCTTTACAAACCTCCTATAATACCCTGCCATTCCTAAAAAGGAACGGAGTGCCTTGATCGTAGTGGGGGGAGCTAAATTACTAATTGACTTGGTTTTATCTGGATCTACCTTGATTCCATCTTCACCTACAATGTGCCCTAACAATTTAGTTTCAGGGATACAAAATTTGGTTTTACTGGCTTTAATGGTTAAGCCGGCTTCTAAAAGAATAGTAAAAACCTTATTCAACGTCTGAAGATGTTTTTCAAAACTTTCTGATATAATGACTAAATCATCAAGGTAGCCAGTAACTCCGTCATTCTTGAGTGGGGCAAAAAGTCTATCTACCATGCGTTGAAATGTACTTGGAGCATTGCACAACCCAAACATTAAGACTTTTGGGCGGTATAACCCTTTATGGGTCTCAAAAGCAGCTTTGTCACGGCTATTGGGTTCTAAAGGAACTTGCCAATAGCCTGCTTTCAAATCAAGGGTGGTTATGACTTTTGGGTGCCTAATCGATTCAAGAATGTCGTCAATTCTAGGTAGTGGGTAGGAGTCTTTGACGGTTACATCATTTAAACCCCTATAATCTATACATAACCTAGGTGGTACTTCCTTTTTAACTCCATCGGCCGACTCATCTGGCTTCTTAGCCACAAGAATGGTCGGGGCCCCCAAGGGCTAGTACAAGGTTCAATCAGATCTTGGGCAATCATTTCATAAACCATTTCCTCGATCTGTTGTTTCTTAAAGGGAGAATATCTGTAAGGGGCGCGGCTTATAGGTTTCGCGTCCCCTGTATCAATAAAATGGCTAGCCGAAGTGGTGCGCCCAGGAACGGTTGCGAATAATTCTTTGAATTTATGCACCACGCTTTCTAGTTGCCTTTTCTGCTCGGAAGAAACCTTAGCTACAGAAATGGCTTTCTTAAGATCATCCTCGTCAATCTGGGCATTACATAATGTGGGTGATACGCGTTCCTGTCCGCTAATTTCGGGGCTAGCTTTAAAATTGTGGATATATTCAAGTTTATCACTATACCAAAACTGCATTTTCTTATAATTTATTACCATACCACACTTTTGAATAATATCCATGCCTAAAATTACGGGGTAAATTAAATTTTTAACGAAGTAAATTTTGTTAGATTGCTCTCTGCCTGATAGTGAAAAGCTAGTTACTGCGGATCCAGAAGACGTTAATCGAGCCTTATTGGCCAATTTAATCCCAAGGCGATGACGTTCTCTAGTGTTTGAAACTATATTGCATTTAAGTCGAAAACTATCATCCACGAGGGTAACAGAAGAGCCTGGTTCAACTAAAGCGTCACATACTCTATCACCGACACAAAGAGCAATCCAAGCTAATTGGGGAAGATCTAAGCCTTCTCCCGATACTTGGTTTACTACGGGACCTATTGGTTGTTTCCGGTGGGGGCGCCCGTGTTTCGCCCTCCCGGTTTTGCGTTTCCCTGTTTCCTATTTTTCTTCCATTCAGGGCATTTTGGTTTAACGTGCCCCTCTTTACCACACTTATAACAGGTAGGAACAAAGGGGGCTGCTTCTGCATTAAGGGTAGTGAATTAGTGATGGCAGAACTCTTTTTACTTGCGAGTGGCAAAGATTAAAATTCAAAGTTGGTTTTGAGATAGGTACAATAAATATATTAATGTGTATTGTAAACAATTAATCACAATTACTACCCGGAATAATATTCCCTTGTCACTCAAAAATGCTTGCAGAGCTTCAATCAGAAGGGGATAACCCACTGTATTTTATTAATATTATAGTTACGGAACATGATTCTTTCTGCGCTCATCCTTTTTGTTTGGTGAACTGCTCAACAACCTTCAGATGGGCATCGCAAAAAGGGGTTAATTCGTTACTGTTTGGTTTTAAATCCTCGGCAATCAGCCATCAACACACAAACCTCGCCTAATTGACGTGGGACAAAACTCTACAAGCGCCAATTGGCAAATATTTAGGCGCTAATAGAGTAATGATGAGGGAATTATTTATCGCGTATGTGATTCGGTTTGGTATACCTTACACCAAATGTTTCAGTTTCTTCATTAAATGTACGAAACTGACGTGAATTCTTTTCACTTAAACGCTTAACTTCGGCGCCCAAGAGCGACGCGTTCTCCCAAACATATTTCAGGGATTCTCGGGCCAGTATCTTGACAGTCATCCTGGCGGGCAACAAATTGTACTTGTTGGTTACGATGGAGTGAACGACGAGCAAAATCGACAGAAGGACCAACGTTGATACCGTTATAATCTGCACCTAATTGAACAAAGAATATAGCTCAATGTCTTGAGCGTGGCTTGTCAATAAGCGTCGTTTACTTACATCAACGTCCATGTTTAAGAAGGACCAGGAAGTGGACGTGACTGTCACTTGGGGTTGGGACACGATAATTGTTTTGAGAATGCCACAGGGCGTTGACGGGGTGAAATAGTCTAGTCGACTTTTGAAAAATTGGCCTGACATTTCATACATGATTACGTGGGCTCTCTAAATTAAATGAAAGGGTTATTTAATTAATCGTTGTACTTCGGAACTTGATTAAATTTCAAAATCACTTACGCGAAAGAAATACGGTTTTTTGATGTGATTCCAAAAGTCTTTGTACCCAACTTGGTGCTCTCTGAAATTCACCCTAAAAATCGTAGTGGAAAATAATTGCGTTCAAAGAGATTTTATCATATTTTTATTGTCTTTAAAAGAAAGGTTCAGATGACATAACTATTATACCTTAAAATAACGGCCTTTTCTAAATATAAAATGAAAAATATTAAAAATAAGTGATCTCTTATTACAAAATAATAAGCATTTAATTAGTCTTAAAATCAAGGCCTACTGCGCCACCCTCCATTATTTTAGTGGCGTCTGCTAAATCGAACCACTTACCCTCACCATTTTCAGCCTGTGAAAATTCAACCAATCCCGTAGGGGGGTAAGAGGTTCGGTTTAGCAGTCACCACTAAACCAATGGCGGCGTAGTAGTCCTCGTTTTTAGACTAATTAAATGCTAATTATTTTGTAATAAGAGAACATTTATTTTTATGTTTTTTCTTATTATATTTAGAAAAAGGTCGTTCTTTTAAAGTATAATAGTTATGTCACCTGACCTTTCCTATAAGCTGGCTGATATTGATTAAATCAATATTTAGCGTGAAGGTGTGTGAAAATAGTTGTTTTTTGACTGTGGTTCGAATACCATTATAACAAAATTCGATTACTCACCTCCGTAAACGGTTAATTGAATCAAAGAGAATGATACAGAAATATATGTATGATTGAAATGACAACTAATTACTAATTCTTTTTGATTAACATTTATTCGATTATGTTCAGAGTTTTTCGCAGACCCATTTGTATTTGGTCGAACGAGCCAGCAAGGATTAATTCTTTCTCGCTCGTTCCAATTAATAGTTGATCAATGAAATTTACTTCACGTTGAAGATTCGTTCGAAATATTCCGCCACGAACAGCATCCGTTCTCTATGTTTTTTGAAAGGCCAATGTTCCTGACAAGAAATGGAAATGTAAAATTGTCACCGAAAAAAAAGCGACTTAATTTGATAAACGGTTGATAAACTCACCTCCAGTGTCATGATGTTTACGGAAATTACATTGGTGTACCTACAATAATAAATAATAATATTAGAATCAACTTTATCTAAATTATAATTTGAAAATGCAAATTCCACCTGTATTTTAAAAATACCTGTCCATTCACATTTGGGATCCACTTAAATCCAGGCGAGCGCAGTGCTAGAACTACAAAGGCTGTAAAGAGTTACTGGCACATTTATCTTAATTCGTAATTAATAGCAAAACAAAACGAGACTAGTTAATAGTGTCAGAAACTTATAAATTCTCAGCTCAGTGATGAATTTTTGTTTCGCCGCGACCGCAGCGCGCTCAAGCGGAATTTTCGATTCTCGTCTGACGAAAAATCAAATATATAATAAAGCTAAAAGAGGCGTGGTATGTAGTTACGATGACGTCAATGGGTTACGACAACTGGGCGAAAGACAATTGGGTGACAACAACTACGATCATTTTTAATTGTGCAAGCTGACGTACAACCAATCAGCACCTTTCTCTTTGTCACACGATGTAAGTGCTGTGAATAGATCGAGCAAGAAAAATGGCGGGCACTTTCAGTAAAGTGAAGCTTTTAGCTCGTGCGAATAATTTGATGACTCCATTACTATTAATTCGAAAACAAAAGAAACTTATTTCGATTAGAGAAATTTACAAGGACAAAAGAAAATATAGCTATTTTTATAACCTCTTATCCAAAATGAGATATTATTACGAACGTTATACGGGCGTTAACTCTTGGTGTAGCATTTCAATTATAGTTTCCTTGTCCGAAATTATAACGAGAAAAATAATTCCAAATATCAGCCAAACCAAGATTCAACACGCAATTAATTCAGACTTCTTGTAAAAAAACCGAAGCCCCTCTTTAAATATGAAGTCCCCTAAAAAGATGGATGCTGATTGGTGGTGCGTCGCCTTCGCCGGCGAGATCGACTAGGCGCTAACTTTTCTGAGTGTGTACAGGCGATTTCCTAGGCGTACTAGACGAGCGTAGCGAGCTGAGCTAATAATTTGCCCTAGTGCGGACATAGCTTAAGAGTTCTACTCTATGTAACTTCGTTAAATTACGTACCGTTTAAAAACCATAAGGGTTGACACATTCTTCAATTAAACTAAACTTCATAACTTAATGCAATTCTTTTCTTAACAATATAGTTATTGGCAAAAAATAATAGTTTAGGTTTTTACCTCTATTCTAGCGAGCGGAATTTTGGTGAAAACACAAAGGCATATTAAATTATACGTTCACTGGCTTTTCACTTCTTAATTCTCTTATGACTCGACCAAAATGTAACTTCGCGGATTTAAAAATTCGAGCCTTGAAAGCGGAAATCGGACGCTTTCGATCGTCGCGCAATGACCAATCGGATTGTGAGAAATCTTACACCCCGGTTTTCTTACTACGTAGCTTTTCTTAAAGCGTTTGAGTCACGACAAATATCGGAAAAGTTAATTTAAAATTCAAAAAGTCATTTAAGAAATTCATGTTCAGAAATATCCATACTCGCAAAGTAGTAGATAGGAAGTGTTACCTTTGGGACAGTGGCGTCAGACAGTGCCAGATGGCACATGATCTGGCACCAATAAATATGGCGTCAATGGGCGCCCACAACTTTTTTCTTCTTATGGCGCCAGTGAATCAAACATTTTTCCCCCAATATTGTTGTGACGTACATGACGTGTTGGCGTCAGTGAATCAATCATGGCGTCAATGTTAGGCTTAAGCGTCATATTCGGCAACGTGGTAAATAACCCTTGTCATACACGTGGTTTAAACGCCATGTTCACTATAAGAACGTGATTGGTCTTAAAAGAGCGCCATGTTTACATGGTTAGAAAGTCACGTGACATTAAAGTATAAAAGACGAGGACGGTTTAAAGATAAGGCATTCTATATCCTTCCTTGAAGTACCAATCCAGATCCGAAAAATGTAAGTATAATTTCCCATAAAATCTTAGTGCTATAATCTTGGTTTGTATCACATTTAATGTGATTACCATATTTAATGTGAATATTTAGGGATAACTCCAACGTGTTCGAGATTTCCTCAACTAAATCAGTCATTGTAACGCCGGACTGCAGGATTAGGCTAGGAATGACTGGTGGTTCAACTGGGATCGTATTAAGCGAGGAGGAATATATGCAACTTTACGGAATGAAGGACTCCATAAACGGATTTTTCGAGAAGGACGACGCTCAACCCACCACGTGTTTTTTCGAGGGATCGATGGACAAGCGAATTCAACTTGTAACTTATCAGGATAGGAAGATGTTAAATATCCGCCAAGTGATCCAGGGACGAGGACCGAACTACGGAATCCAATACCCAACTAGGAATGGATTTGCCATAGGACCATTCCTATGGGAGAAGTTATTGGAAAAACACATTCAGGTGACGACATTCATTACCGAAGCGAAACGTGTGGAGAGTGCGATTAAGGACATAGTAATACAGCAACTAACTGAGGGAATAAAGAATTCGTGCAACGGCTGCATTATCGACCATCCTTCACAATTACAACATGATTGTATAATGACGGAATGGAGCGAACGTGTAGATGAACATTATTCTAATGCCGTGTCTAATTTAAATATCGAGATGATAGTTAATATTTTTAATAATTCCACTTTCTTAAGTTTTCAATTCTGTAAGCAAATGGTTTCTCTAAGTGTATGTAACTCTAAAACATTCTTGTAATACATTGAATTTAAATAATAAATATTCAAATTTAAAACTTTTTCATTAACCTAAATATAAGCCTACTTCAAATTTTAGGAGTTATTTATATGCAAATTTAATACAATATAACTAAATATATAGGCATATTCCAAATTTTAGGAGTTATTTCAACTTAATATCTGAATTTAATACTTCTAAATATAAACTTTAGAAATTATTTCAACTTAAATCAATTTCCTTTATTGATAGGCCTATTTTCATGGATAGGTAATGCAAATAACGAGGTCGATGAACGTGAATAGAGAAACTCGGATGGTAAATAAACGGCCTATGTCAATAATTAGAAATCATGATAAGCGCTTGTATGAAACTCTAACGCTGAGTGTCGACATGGGATGATAGTTGGGGTTGCAATGTTTGCTAGGAAACTTGTAAGTAAACAAACTAGATTGAAACTTGACGTGAACTTCGAAACATGGCGCGGTTTTCGGGCCTATTTCACATTTCCAAGGATAAGAAATGTAAATAACGAGGTCGATGAACGTGAATAGAAAAACTCGGATGGTAAATAAACGGTCTATGTCAATAATTAGAAATCATGATAAGCGCTTGTATGAAAGCGGTTAGTGTCAACATGGGATGATAGTTGGGGTTGCAATGTTTGTTTATGCTAGGAAACTATTAAGTAAACAAACTAGTCTGAAACTTGACGTGAATTTCGAAACATGGCGCGGCCCTCATCGTGACGTCAATGGGAAAACCAGTATGATAGTTCGGGCAGAGATTAAACGGACGACCCCACAATGTTTGTTTGTGCCAGGAAACTTGTAAATAAACAAACTAGATTGAAACTTGGCGTGAATTTCGAAACATGGCGCGAATTTCGAGTTGGCGTCAATGGGAAAACCCAAAGATTAAATGGACGACGCCAAGAGTATAAAAGCCCGGCACGTGTCCAAACTCAGTCACTTTTGTTCCTGACTTCAGACGAGATCCAGCCTGCTCCCTAGTTACTTTATAGTATTTTTCAATACTTGGTAACATTTACTGTTGGAGGTTATTTTGCAGAGGGTAAGAAAACGTTTACGGGCTAGTACCGAAATTACTTGTGATTTTTACAAGTACTTGCGATTTTTTTTACAAGTACTTGCGTATTTTTTACAAGTACTTGCGTATTTTTACAAGTACTTGCGATTTTTCTGAGATTAAGATTGTCTTTATCATTCTTTGAGAATGTTTAAGTGTAATATTTGTGAGCGTTCCTACCAAGGGAACAGGGAGCTTTTGAGACATATAAGGGAGAAGCACGGGGATGTTAAATACCCATGCTCGCAATGTCCGGCCGTTTATACCAGACTTGCGAATTTAACGTTACACATGGCTACCCGACACTCTACCCCTAAGGTTCCACGTCCCCTCATGACCAATGCAGGTCCATCAACTTCTACCTTTGTCCCATTCTTGGGTCCATCAACCTCTACCTTTGTTCCTCCTGTTATCCCATTCTCGGGCCCCTCAACCTCTACCTTTATCCCTCCTGGGACGCAGAGGCCGAAACGGTCCACGTCCGACCCATCCACTCCTGAGACGAAGCGGCCGAAACGGTCCACGTCAATCCCTATTCCTTCCCTAGATGAACTGTCCGACGATGAGAATCGTGCCCTGGACGCGTTCATGAACCGAGAAGAAGGTGTCATCAATGGATCTCTACTGGGAACTCCTCCACCCGCCGTTTGCGAAAATCTTGATGAGCTGTCCGACGATGGAAATCGTGCCCTGAACGAGTTCATGGACCAGGAGGATGACTCCCCAGCCCTTTCCAGCCAGGAGAACCGCGACATCCATCGCTTCATGGATCAGCAGGAGGGTGGTGGTGGCCAAGGGCATGAGGAGGAACCCATCGTTGCGTCACCGGAAGTTCCTCTTCACGATGAGCTAGAGGAACTGGAGGTACTCGGTAGGGCTATTTTTTGTGCACGTTTCACACCCGTAGCGACCGAGACAGACGTAGAGCTGTACGTGGGTAGACATAGGGTAGCGATTGAAAATTACTTGCGCAATAAACTGGCTAGGGATAGAGGGATTAAGTGGTATTTAACTGTCAGGGCTCGCTACACCCGTCAGTTAGCCGACACTGACGAGGAAGTAGAAAATTTAATTTATCATAGAACCCAAAACCTTACTATTTTGAACTCCGACGTTATCCCCGGACAGATAGACTTTAGTATTACGACTCTGAAACGTTCAATGGAGGAGTACGAAGCGCAAGGTAGCGGGTGGGTTTTAGATAAAATTCTCTTCCTGCAGATTAATATCATAGCGTACCTCCCGCTTCACGGGGGTACGTACTTTGAAACCCCTAAAAATCTTTTAGCTAAAAAAGCCCTTTTAAATGTGCAAAATACATACAATAAGTGTTTCTTATGGTCAATTTTGGCACATTTACACCCTGTTAACCATGGAAATGCCCCTCATCGTGTAACTAAGTACCTAGAGTATAGTAACGAATTGAACATGGCCGGTATTACGTTCCCCGTGGAATTAAATACCGGTAAATTAGAGAATTTCGAACGGGTGAATAACCTTTCGATTAATGTATTCGGATACGAGAAAGAGGTCTTCCCCCTTTACGTGAGTTCCAACAGAGTTGAGGAACCGCGTCAAGTAGATTTATTGCTATTAACCGAGGGTGAGAAGAAGCATTTCTGCTTAATCCGAAGCATGAGTCGGCTTCTAGCGAAGGTGTTCACCGCACACGCAAACACAAACTATTATTGTCGTTATTGCTTGCATCGATTCTCCGGTGTAAACTCGGAGGAAAACTACAAGGACCACATCAAAGAGTGCTGTATACACGGACCCCAGAAGATCGAGATGCCGGTAAAGGAACCTATTCTCGAATTCAAAAACGTCGCATGGCAACAGAAGGTAAACTAAAACTTTTGTTATTTATCAGGGTATTTTAAATAACGCGCCAAAATAGTTTACTGAGGCTAACGTCAGACGGCGCCCATAGCAAGATAAATAGAGCAGACGATAAGATGCATGGGAGAGGGGGAATGTTTTGTTTACATTTTATCTAATAAAGTTTTATTTCTATTTTCACAGGTTAAATACGTTATCTATGCCGAGTAGTAGTAGAGCAGCCCGCGAGTGAGGTCGCACCTAGATTTAGTTACGGAAAGTGAAAACCGCTAAGCCTCGGCTGTCACCGAAGGGAAATAAACACGGTTAAAAATGAGTGGACTTTGTAATGCATGTAACGATACGCTGGATAACCCTAAAGAAATGATCTTGTGTACTGGAGATTGCCAAAGCTACTACCATGCGAAATGTACGGCACTTAAAACAGAGGATAATCTAAGAAAACTTGGAGCGAGAAAAACTACATGGAAATGTTCAACATGTAAAAAAACTCAACCGAAGGAAGACGATCAGCAGTTAAGCCTTGGATCCATTGCAAACCAGATAAGTTTAATTTTAAATAAGTTAAACAAGTTGGATAGTATCGAAAATAAATTAGCAGACTTTGAACAAGCAGTAGATTTTTGCTCCAGTAAAATAGATGATTTCCAAAAGGAAATGATTAGACAATCTGACCTCTTAATAAATATTACGAAAGATAACCAGGACTTAAAAATCAAGAATAAAGAGCTAGAAGATAAAGTCATCCAACTGGAAGCAGGCCTAGTAAATATGGAACAAAGGCAGCTAAATTGTCACCTTGAAGTAGCCGGTTTTAAGGAAACCCCAAATGAAGACCTTCGGGAAATCGTTAAATTACTAACAGAAGAAATTGGAGTAACTCTTCACAAAAAAGATATCGTAGACATCTTTCGATACCCGAAATGGGCCAAAAAAGCAACAAGACCTAGGCCTATTACCATTATATTTGGTAATGAAGCAACTCGTACAACGTATCTCAATGCATTTAAAAAAATTAAAAGCCAAGGACTATTAGCCTCCGACATTCATAAAAGCTTTGAAAACAAAAAAATATTTGTAAAAGAACAATTAACGCCGACAAACCGAAAGCTTCTTTATGATGTTAAGCAATATGCTACCCAAAATAATTTCAAATTCTTTTGGGTAGCCGACGGTAAAATCTATCTACGTAAAAAGGAGGGAGATCAAGCAATCAACATAAAAAGTCAACGAACATTGAACTTACTCAACCCTTAAAAATATTAAACCTTAATATAAATCTATTAATATTTAAAATATCTAATGAATAGTATAAGCAAAAACATTTCAAAAAACAAAATTAACGAATAATGTTCTAATAACGGGACTAATATATTTCATTTAAATATCAGAAGCTTAAACAAGAACTTTGATGAATTAACCATATTACTAGATTCAATGGATAAAAAAATTGATATAATAATCCTCTCAGAATGCTGGCTCAGAGATCTAGAAATTAGCCATTTCAACCTCCCTGGTTATAAATTATCTACAACAAAAAATTTGAAAAACCATGCGGATGGCCTAGTAGTGTTTGTTTCAAACCAAATTAATTTTGAACATCGGGAAATAGTTATACATGATTCTAATTGTTTAACATTTAACTTTTGTATTAATGAGCACAAATTTAGGCTTTTATGTATATACCGATCACCTAGCTCAGACTTAACCAATTTCTTAAAAGCCTTTGAAAATGAAATTCACTCCTACTCAACCCTCCCCAATGTAATAATCATAGGAGATATGAATATTGACATAATAGAAAATAATACTAATAGTTTCTCAGATGAATACCTCAATATTCTTGCGTCCAATCAATTTACAAGTTTAATAAATGACCCAACAAGAACCACAGAGTATACTACATCGTGTATTGACCATATTTTTCTTAAAGTTAATTCCCACGCACGATTACTAACATGCTCATATATAGTAAACACTGCAATTACTGATCATAAGCCAATTATTGTCGGCTTCTCTAAACCACAAATACCCCAAGCCGTTAAAGCTCCAACCTCAATAGATCCACCCATTAATTTTAAAAAACTTAATTATTTATTATCCCTTGAGAACTGGTTGAACATTTTTAATGAAGAGGACACAAATAACGCGTGTACAAAATTTACAGAACACTTGAACTTTTACATAAACTTAGCAAAAAAACCATATAAACAAAATATCGAATTTATAAAGAATCATAGTGAGGCCACAAGAAAAAAACCTCGAAATCCATGGGTAACAATTGGTTTAATAAAAAGTATTGAAACGAGAGATAAACTTAGGAAAAAACTATTAAAAGAGCCATTAAACACGGATTTAAAAATTCGATATAATAATTACCGAAACAAACTTAATACCCTTATAAAACAAACTAAGAATCTCTACTATGAAAAAAAAGTTATGAATGCTGGATCAGACAACAAAAAACTATGGAAAATCATAAACGATATAAGAAATCCTAATAAAAAATATAAACAAGGGATTGAAACCATAACAATTGGACAAACAAACTACAGTATAGACAAAGACGCCAAGACAATTGCAAATGAATTCAATCAATATTTCTCAAAAGTTGGTCCAACTCTGGCAGAAAACATTACCCAAACTAGGGATCTGAACTCGCTAAGAGAAACTATTATTAAACAAAAGAGCGGCACCAAAAAGGGTAACTCCTTTTATTTAAACCCTGTAAACCCCACAGATATACTAAAATATATTCACACCCTAAAATCAACCAAATCCTGTGGGATTGACGGTCATAGCTCCTCGCTATTTAAAAAAATTGCCATATATATAAGTAACCCTCTTGCACATATTGTTAACCTAAGCTTCTCGAATGGCGTATTTCCGGAAAAGAGTAAAATTTCCCTAATAACCCCAATACTCAAAAATGGGGACCCAACAAAGATTTCTAACTATAGACTGATATCGGTACTTACCACAATTTCCAAAATTATTGAGAAAAGCCTAAAAGACCAATTCGATAAGTTTCTGGAAAAATTTAGCCCCCTCTCGAAAAACCAATACGGTTTCAGAAAGGGATTGTCGACAGAAGATGCTCTTCATTCGTTTAATAGTACGGTAGTAGCAAATCTTAATAGAGGTAAAAAAGTAATTGCGGTGTTTTTGGACTTGGCAAAAGCCTTTGACACGGTCAGCCATGATAAACTAATAGAAAAACTAAAAAATATTGGTATACATGGTTTACCTCTAGATTGGTTTAACAGTTATCTCTCACAAAGAATAGCAAAAGTAAAAATAAATCAAGTACTAAGTGACCCTGAAAAATACTCTTACGGAGTCCCACAAGGGTCTATTTTAGGACCAACCCTATTTTCGATTTATATAAATGATCTAATAGAACAGAACTACTCTGACCATACAATAGCATATGCAGATGATACTATGTTAATATACACTGCCAACACATGGATTGAAGTATTTAAAAAAGCCAATAACGGTTTATGGTTGACCAAGAACTGGCTAAACGTAAACCTTCTTAGTCTTAACCCAAAAAAATCCAACTATTTAGCATTCTCTATTACAAAAGCTGGTGAAACAGAATTGGACCAATTATATTTACAATTATATTTACATGAAAATCAAACCTGTTTAAATTCTAATTATACCTGTGAATGTCAAAAAATCACTCAAACTGACGTTGTAAACTATCTGAGAGTTACAGTGGACAAACATTTAAAATGGAAGGCCCACATAACTCTCCTTAAAAAAAACTTCGCTCGAGTCGCTTTAGCTTGAGCCAGTTTACCAATATTTTGGACCAAAAAACATTGAGATCAGTCTATTTTAGTCTTTTCCAGTCATTCATTACCAATGGAATAATTTGTTGGGGTAGTACATATGATACAACCTTAAATGACATTAGAATAATCCAAAATAGAGCAATTAAGAAATGCCTTAAAAGACCAATTATTTACCCAACAAACTTGATATACACGGAACTAAATGTTTTATCTCTAAAACAACTCTTTCATAAAGCAATCCTAATAAACTAAGTCAAAAACTATCTGCAAAAAGATCAACAAACCAAAACAATGGAAGAAAGAGTTGAAACCCGGTTTACATCTAACTTGAACAAGGCCATCCCAATGGTAAAAAAAGCTATTGCACAAAAAAACGCAAATTCGTTAGCAGTCGCGCTCTATAATAATTTACCCAAGAATATAAAAACTGCCAGTTCATTTGATGATTTTAAATATAAATTAACCATCTACCTAAAACTAAATTAAATAACAAAAAGTTCGAAATCTGGGCTTAAATCCGAAGTTCAGTTACTTTTCTAATATATTTAAAAGAAAAACCAATAATTATAAATCCCCTCGAAAATGTGTCTGCCAAAGATTCAGCACTTAGCATCGCAATGACTAAAACCCACCACCAATATACAAGTCTCACTTAAATTGGTGGTTTGAGTACGTTACACAAGCAAGTAACAAAAATGTATTACGATGTACTAATAATAAAAAAAAAAAAAAAAAATTCGAGTCTATTCTCCGTAAAGTTCACAGATGCGATCCCGACGCCGGCCTCTCTTCAACCACGAAAACTTCGCAGCATATCTCCTGTGGGTTTAGTTATGTCATTGTTAGTCGGTTATGTCATTGTTAGACGGTACAGTCTCAAAACCAGTTACTTATTGAGGGATAGATGCCACGGAAAAGTTTTTAGAAAACCTTTTGCGTGAAGACGCAATTATTCAGCGTAAGATTAAAGATAACGCCCCCATGAATCTATCAGACTTAGATAAGGCGCAATTCGCCTCGGCCCAATCCTTTTACTTATGTAACAGGCCTTTCACTGTAAATGACTGTAAAGTTCGTGACCACGACCACACTAACGGAGCCTACAGGGGAGCTGCCCATAATTCGTGCAACCTGAAACTGAGGACCCGGAATTTCGTTCCAGTCTTCATGCATAACTTATCTCGTTACGATGCCCATATTATTATGGACAAAATTGGATTGGTCAAAGATCACGAGATTAAGTGTATCCCCACGAATTCCGAAACGTACATTTCGTTTTCTCTGCACAGAAAAAACGATGTTTAGATTCTAAACGTTTTCCTAAACGGGAAAATGCAACGCCTTTTTAAACAAGAGCCCTTCCTATACGCGTTTAGTTCTGAAATTTTTATTTTTCAAACGCGTATAGTTTGAAAATGTTTACGTTTCAAACGCGTATAGTTTGAAAATGTTTACGTTTCAAACGCGCATAGATTGAAAAAGTATCTGTTTCAAACGCGTTTAGATTGAAAACGTTTATGTTTGAAACGCGTTTAGATTGAAAACGTTTATGTTTCAAACGCGTTTGTTTTGAAAACGTTTAGGTCTCAAACGCGTTTAGATTGAGAACGTTTATGTTTCAAACGCGTTTAGATTGAAAACGATTATGTTTCAAACGCGTTTAGATTGAAAACGTTTATGTTTGAAACTCGTTTAGATTGAAAACGTTTATGTTTGAAACGCGTTTAGATCGAAAACGTTTGTTTCAAACGCGTTAAGATTGAAAACGTTTATGTTTCAAACGCGTTAAGATTGAAAACGTTTATGTTTCAAACGCGTTAAGATTGAAAACGTTTATGTTTCAATCACGTTGAGATTGAAAACGTTTATATTTCAAACGCGTTCAGATTGAAAACGTTTATGTCTAACCCGCATGTAGTTTTCCAACGTTAATGTACAGATGTGGTATAGCTTAAGTAATATATAAACAACTATTTCAAATTATAATATAAAAATTATTCTTGGAATATCAAAAAAAACGGATCTTTATAGCTACAAAACTACCAAAGGCATCGAAATTGCGAAAAATAAATCTATATATTACTTTTAAATTATGAAAAATGAAAATATAAAGGTTTTGTAGGATTTCTTTACACGAGGCGAACTGCTAACGCGTTGCACTAGTGTAACAAGTTCTAAAAACCAAAATATTACCTCTCCGAGTCAAGAGGAGGACTACTACTACAAACTTATTAACCTAGATATAGAATTATTTCTCTTTTTTAAAGTAAAAATTTACGAATTTTTAAACCAGTATTCCGAGCATAGCGAATATACAGTAAAGCAGACGACATTTACATCCAATAAAGATACGTCTTGGACACATTTAATAAGTAAATGGGAAAAAAAACAGGAAATGAAGTGTATAGATTTTGGAGAGATATAACCTTTATGTCTTTGAAAAGTCCCAACTGTCTACGCCTCAACTGTTAACCCTATATTCTTATAGCTACATTCACAACTGGTTAGCAGTATAAACACTACAGTCTCGTTTCACCTCAACGATTTTCTTAGTTTGCCAACATGAGTGTTAACGTTAAATATCACCAAAGCTGACTTGTGGTTGGACGCACTAAAAGTCAATACGCACCATAATAAGAATGAAAAATTCTAAGCTATAACCCAATAACGATTAGCCCTTTCACTGATCTAATTACCACCATGATGCATTCCGTAGCTAATACCCGTTTACCATTATGCTTTTCACTGGTCTTAATGCCAATATGATCTTTTCTTCTAATATTAAATCTAAACCTGATTATTTAAACGTGTAATTAACTTTCGACTCACTCTGAACCGTTAATGTCCCTTCATTACAGACACGAAAATAAAACCCACAGTTTAGTTCACCTTAAGTCTCAATTATTTACTCTTTGGTTCACTAAGCCTATTGCGGATAATATTTGATTTACCCGATTGAGTCCAGGCCTAAGCTTCCTTCTTGAAATATAAGTACCCTGGTAATGGTAAAACAGTCAACGTGGTCGTCCCCTAGCAAAAACGTTGAACTGACCGGTCCCAGGTGCCTAGAAAGGCTTAAAAAAGTGTAAACATATTCTATACACTCATTTGCAAGTTTAGAATCATCTTGATTTTTAATAGAAAACCCCATTTTGATGTTTTTATGTTGGTACGCCAAGATAACAAATAATATATTTTGATCGGTTATATGTACTAAACCTCTGATCTAAACTTACAGTTCACAACAAAAATTTTCACTGAAACATTTTTGAAGGCAATTTTAGCGTGAGTCAAACCGTTTAATGAGCAACACGTTTCTAAAATTAAAATTCATAACTCAAAATTAAACCCAGTTATAAACCAAACTAATTTAAAAATAAAATTTTATTTATTTACTAAATATGGGCGAAGTTCTAATATGGCTTTTTTGTGAGTAAATTCTGACTTTTGATGTGTGAAGCACCAGCGAATGAATGTACCCCATTCCCAAATTTCTGAACCTTGGCCTCTCGGCATGAGAAGGGGTTAAAACCGATTCACCAAATAAAATATTAATTATTCTTCCTCAGACGCTCGAGTTAACTACATGACGTCAATATGTTTATATACTTTACACCTAGAGTAGGTTTTGAACACGTTTAAACCCTGGCGTTTCGGTTTATGTCCACTTTACGATAAGTTTAGATTTTAAACGTGTTTTTAAAGGCTTTCAATGCGCTGTTGTGTTTAGTTTTTATATGTTTAGCTATTACACCCATTGGTACTAGTTGGTGTTTAGTTTTCGTATGTCAATCTAGGGGTTTAGATTTTCAACATGTTTAAATCAAATGGATGTGCTCAAAACCTAAACGTTGTTTTTTCTGTGTGGGTAATTTACGATTCTTAGACTCAATTAGGTTCATGCCGGCATCGCTAGAGACACTCGTATCGAATTTGGCTCGAGGAGGAGCCGATAAGTTCAAGTGTTTAAACTCTGCCTTCAGCGCTGACGAAGTACCGCATCTGCTGAGGAAACAGGTTTACCCCTATGACTACTTCGACTGCGAGACGAAATTCGACGAGACCGTGTTGCCACCCAAGGATGCCTTCTTCAATTCCTTAACTGACGAAGAGGTTAGTGATGAAGATTATTCTCAAGCTCAAAAGGTTTGGGAAAAATTCCAACTCACTAACCTCGGTGAGTACCATGATTTATACGTTAAGACCGACGTTCTGCTCCTAGCGGATGTTTTTGAAAGTTTCAGGGCTATGTGTCTAGAATATTACAAGTTAGATTGCGCGCATGCATATACAGGTCCTGGTTTCGCTTGGCAAAGCGCACTTCACATGACCCAAGTGAAATTGGAACTACTCAAGAATCCCGATGTGCATCTCTTTATTGAGAAGGGTATAAGAGGGGGTGTTTCTTTAATTACGCATAGACTAGCCATAGCCAATAATAAGGATCTCCCCGAAACATTCAACCCGGCAGAACGTAGCTCTTACATTACCTACCTAGACTGTAATAACCTTTACGGCACCGTCATGTGTCACCACCTGCCGATGAGAGGATTTCGATGGAATCAACCATGTCAAGATTTCACTCGTGAAATTATCTTGAATCACCCAGACGATGATCCCCAGGGTTTTATCCTGGAGGTGGATCTTGAGTACCCGGAAAGTTTGCACGAAGAACATAACTGTCTACCCTTAGCACCCGAACGTAGAGTTATTAACGCGAATGAGCTTTCACTGTATTCGATTGAACAGTTGAACAAACTGAAAATTAAAGTACAGGATAGCCTCCCAAAGTTAGTTCCCTCGCTCTACAATAGGGAAAAATATGTTCTCCACTACCGGAACCTCAAGTTTTACATCGCTAAGGGGATGAAATTGGGGAAAATCCATCGAATACTCACATTCGAGCAGGGTGCATGGTTAAAACCATTTATCGAGTTCAACACGGAGAAGAGGAAGCAGGCAGTGAACGACTTTGAGAAGGATTTTTTCAAGTTGGCCAACAATAGGTACGCATCTACGCTACGCTAAGTTATTATTTCACACGTAAATTAATCAAAATTTTCATCTATTAACAGTGTTTTCGGGAAGACGATGGAAAACCTCCGCAACAGGATCAACTTTGATCTTGTCCAGACCCGGGAGATGGCAATCAAGAAGGCCAGTTCACCGACATTCCAGAGGTTCACCATCTTCAGGAACGAGCTGGTCGGGATCCATCGTCTGAAGAAATCCCTCAAGTTGGACCGACCCATTTACACCGGTTTCGCCATCTTGGTCCTCTCAAAGTTGGTCATGTACGACTTCCATTACAACACTATGAAGGCAAAATATGGCGACGACCTCAAACTTCTTTTTACCGACACAGGTATGATTTTTTTTAAAAACGTTTACTAGATTTAAATCCTTTTTTCTACTTTCAATTTTAACTAATTAAATGTTTTACGTATAATTGCAGACAGCCTGACCTATCAGATTTTCACCGACGATTTGCCCCGGGACTTTGCCCAGATGAAGGAGATGTTCGACTTTTCCGCCTACCCCAAGGAACATCCGCTCTTCAGCGAAGAGAACAAGAAGGCCCTCGGAAAGTTCAAGGACGAACTCAACAGCGTCCAGATTCAAGAGTTCTGCGGCTTGCGACCGAAAATGTACAGCATCCTGTCGGCAAAAGGTGAAAAGAAGACGGCGAAGGGAATCTGTCGTCGCGTAGTCAAAAAGAAGATACGTCACGCTCAATACAAGGAATGCCTGCTTCAACGTAAACTCACCACTGAGGAGATGAAGAGGATAGTCAGTGTTAAACACGAACTATTTTCCATCACTCAGAAGAAACTCGCTCTTAACCCCTGCGATGATAAGAGATTCATCATCGATTTGGTGTCTACATACGCTCATGGTCATTTTAAAATTAAGGAATAATTCCAAATGTATAATTACTTTCTGTAACCCTATCCCCTCCCATTCCCTCCTGGGGGCGAAGTGGCCGAACCGGTCCACGCCCTCCTCCCATACCCTTTTGGTGCGAAGTGGCCGAATCGGTCCACGCCCAATTTCCTCTCCCATACCCTTTTGGTGCGAAGTGGCCGAATCGGTCCACGCCCAACCCTTTTCCTTTTTAATTTCATAGTTTAATGTATAGTTTATAAGTTTAATTTAATGTATATATATATTTTCAATGTTTAATTGTATAGTTTTAAGTTGTTTTTTCTCGAATGAGTTTTACTCCGTGATTCTACGGTTTCTCATTCAAAATAAAATTTTTTAAATACAAATTTTCTCCCTCTTATTTCATACAACTTAGGCAAACATTTTTTTTCGGGTTAAGGGGAGGGGCTCGACCGCGTGGGCCCGCCGCGTGCGCGTGTTTAAATTTCCCGCGTGAAGGAATAAGTTCGCGCGCGATTTAAAGAAAAACACATAAATTCAATCAAAAACACTTTATTAAAAATCTCTTATACATAAATTCCGATATCATTTTATCGTTCAAATTCTTATCTTTTACAAATTTTAAGCAAATATCATACATTTTAATACCTCTACATCTATACAGAGAAAAATATACGCAAAATTCGCCACATGTCTGACTGGAATTTCCTTGAAGTTGTTTAGAATTAAAAGTTACGGTAACGCTGTTTCTTTCTACAAAATCGTTGAATTGAAACATGTCCGGCGGGTTTCCGAAACTATCGAAGAACTCGGTATTTTTGTTACTAGAAAAGTAAATAACAGTCCAATGCTCACCTTCAGTTTCTGAAGAGCCAGTATTTACAATATACAGTGAAGGGAAAAACTTTACTTTCTCGGGTAGCAGGTCGGCTGCAAAAACACCTCGAAACAGATCTTTGGTGAATTTATCCCTTTGCATAATTTTAGTTAATTGCGTAGTGTTCATAATCTTTTAGTTGTAATCGTATATGACAGTTCTATTCTTATCAATCTCAACCAAATTCTGAAACTCAGAGTAATATAAAACTGTGATAGTCTTGGGCAAGTCCTTGGCGAATTTTAATTCCAATCGCAAGTTACCATTCCTTATCAATTGAAATTGAGAAGTTGAACTACTGAGGTCGGCACTTAAATCAAAAGCAAATATGCAATTCCCATTGGGGAATTCCTCCCGTGAAATGTAGTTTCCCTCGTCCAATAACCATTGAGAGGTTTGAGTAAAAAGATTAGTATAAGATCTCATATATTGACCACCAGAAAAGTTTGGGGTAAGAGGTTTATGTGGAACGCTAGCTCCGTCAAGGTACAGACTGTTAAAAAAGTCTTTGCGCGTTGCAGTTTTCGCACATATTTTACTATATTTGAAAAACTATTCAAGCTAGCGCTCTGGAATAAAGTGCGTTATAAAAGTTTTGCATTTCTCTTTCATATTTTACCCGTTTCACAGTTGTCCTTTGCATACTTATACCGGAAACCGGAAATGTCAAAATTATCAACTTTGAAAATATTGGATTCTCGAGGATATAAATGCGATTTTCGGATTCCTTGGGGTCGATTCATATTTGAAAAGTTTTCACCAAATTCAATTCGGATGAATAGGTCACGAGTAATCAGCCTTTATTCAAAATCTGGAAACTTCGATTTAAATGGCGATAATTCACAATCGAGTATCGAATCTTTATCGTAATAATGCTTGTTAGATGTTATGCCACTTTATGCATATATATATGATTGGTCTTGTGGCGCGATACTTTGAAACAATTCAGACGATCGTTAAAGGGATGGTGAAGTGGAAAATTAAGTAATTTTTTATGGATTCTTACATAAGACCAATCTGCATAGTGAATTATCAGGAAATAACACCGAACGATTTTTATACGTCAATTAGTTTGAAATTTCATGGATTATTTTAAATAAGGATCTCCGACCAATCGCGTAGAGCCCTGTCCTTTTATAAACAATTTTCTCGTGGCACGTTCCGCGTTGAATCAATTTATCGCGAGATTTGAAAAAATTTGCGTGATGTGACAATTGTGGCGCGAGACATGGAGCGTGCCACGAGAATTTTGTGAACAAAAAGGCACGGCGTTACGCGATTGGTCGGAGGTCCTTATTTAAAATTATTCATAAAATCTTAGCCTAATTTGAATATTAAAATCAATGGGAGGTATTTCCTAAATTTTTCATTATGCAGACTGGTCTTATAAGAACCGATAAAAATCACTTTAATTTCCACTTCCCCGTCCCTTTAAGAGAAAACTCGCGTCTTTTGAAGAGGAGAAGCGGTTTGAAAATATTGTTATTTGGGCCATGATATCATAATATTTAGAACTCATATTAATTACGTCTAGGTCTTCAGCCCAACTCATTGCAGCCTAGTGAAAATCTCATTCATGATGGCATATGCGCTTCACGAGATCCCTTCAAATAGACATACTCGACTATTCCATTTAAGAAACGACCTCAGAGGAGATGGCTTCTATAAGTTCTATGCTAGGAAGGTTGGCTACGCGATTGAGCTTCGCTAAACGGAGCCTGGGGTTGCCTATAGCCTCCCGCGGATAGAACAAATGTCAGGCCATTGAAAGATTTTATTTTAGAGGTAGGAATAGGAAAGAGTAATCTAGGCGAGCATCAAAGTCTCGGACCCCCTTCCTCGGGACGGTGGGATATGAAAGAAGAGGCGGCTCATAACGACTGAGGAAAAAAGGAATTACGTATTTTTCGCCGTCCCAGTCAGTAACGTCATAAAAACCTAGTTTAAGTGAGCCAATCTGAAATTTTAAACTTTTAATTACGTGTTGGAGGTAGGAGCTGTATACTGGGCTATGAGTCGAACTGAATTAAACACTAACCGTTCTCTATTCCTACTTCTAAAATTAAATATATCTCTGGTGAGGCTTAATAATAAAGCCGACCGCAACCAAAGCATGGGAAACGCGTATTTCAAAACTGACGTTCAGAGCTACCGATGGAAAAGCCTAAAAACTAAATGGAAAAAATTATCACAACTAAAAATAACATCCAACAGCTAAACCGAGCCCGAACGGTAAAAACTTGAAGTTGGTCTCTGCGCTGCTGGTCTGCTACTCCTTTTGTTTATTTTCTATGGCAAAAACACTACTTTTGGGCATCGAGGGGTAGTGAAAAAAAAACATCAATGCAGTTACTTGCTCGATCATTTATGTAAATATATTACTTCGGGCGTGATAAATGCAGTTAGGGAGTAATGGGGATATTAGGGAATTTTGTGTTTTAAGACTTTTATTATGAGGGAAAGAAGACATGCCTTTTTTAAAGAATTTTTCGAAAACTTTTATTATCTTTATTAATAATTAGTTAAAAGCTGACAAATACTAATAAAATTTGGAGGAAAATTTTCAAATAACAATACTTCCTACGAGTTTCAAATTACAAGACTTCCTTCGAGTTTTAAATTAAAGATAGTTCGTTTGCTTTATTGAACTATTTATTACAAACAAGACTGTCACTTTCAGTTTTAATTGTTGCTTAATATTTTACTTAACCTCCCCTTGCCCTTAACTTCTTTTATTTAATGAGAGACATAAACACTAAATAGGGCTCAAGTCGGGCGAAAGAGCGGCCCCGTGAAAAGCGTCACTTCCTTCGTTCGCCGGAAATCTTGCAACGAGTCGGGACGCATGGGCTGGCCAATTGTCCTTCAGAGCCTGAAACCATACACTAAAACTATTTTCTATGTTGGATAAGAATAATTGTTAGCTTATTAATTATATTAATACCGGTCACGATTAGAGCTGGTTAATCTTACGCAGAAAAGAATACCAGCAAACCGGGCGGATCTGTTGAATATTACAATTCTTTACCTCCTAATTTCATTAGACTTTATGTCTGTCTTTAAGAATAAGACTAAGAATGTTTTTAAAGGGAGGGTGAAGTGACAAAATGTGTTTTTATCGATTCTACTACTAATTATGAGACTATTCTGCATAGTGAAACATCCAGGAAATATCTCAGAATGATTTTAAAATTCAAATTCGGTTTAGGTTTTATGGATAATTTAAAATAATAACTTTCGACCGATCGCGTAAAGCCCTGTCTTCCTGTTGACAAAATTCTCGTGGCACGCTCCATGCCCAATGGAATTTATCGCGAGATTTAATAAGTTTCTCACGATGTGACAATCGTGGTGCGTGATATAGAGCGGGCAACGGAAATTTTGTTAACAGGATGGCAGGGTGTTAAGCGATTGGTCAGACTTGCTTATTTCAAATTATCTATAAAATCTGAGAATAATTTGAATTTTAAAATCATTCGGAGACTTTATTTCCTGGAAGTTTCACTATGCAAAATGGACTTAAAATTAGAAGAAGAATCGATAAAAAAATCACTTTATTTTCCTCTTCATCCTCCCTTTAAAGGCTAGGGGAGGTCCAATAAAAAATCAAGCAACAATTAAAACTGAAAGTGAATGCCTTGTTTGTAAAAAATAGTTCAATAAAGCACACAAACATTCTTCAATTTGAAACACGAAGGAAGTCTTACTATTTGAAAATTTTCGTCTACTTAATTTTATAGATATTTTTCAACATTTAAAGAAATTAAAAGTTATTCGAAATAGCTTTAAACAGGCTTGTTTTCTTTCCTTCACAATAAATTTTTTAAAACACAAAATTCCCTAATATCCCAATACCTCCATAAGTTAGTGTTTTTGCCATAGAAAATAAACAAAAGGAGAATTTACCTCCAAATTTTATTAATATTTGTCAGCTTTTAACTAATTATTAATAAAGATAATAAAAGTTTTCGAAAAATTCTTCAAAAAAGGCATGTCTTCTTTCCCTCATAATAAAAGTCTTAAAACACAAAATTCCCTAATATCCCCATTACTCCCTAACTGCATTTATCACGCCCGAAGTAATATATTTATATAAATGATCGAGCAAGTAACTGCATTGATGTTTTTTTTTCACTACCCCTCGATGCCCAAAAGTAGTGTTTTTGCCATAGAAAATAAACAAAAGGAGTAGCAGACCAGCAGCGCAGAGACCAACTTCAAGTTTTTACCGTTCGGGCTCGGTTTAGCTGTTAGATGTTATTTTTAGTTGTGATAATTTTTTCCATTTAGTTTTTAGGCTTTTCCATCGGTAGCTCTGAACGTCAGTTTTGAAATACGCCTTTCCCATGCTTTGGTTGCGGTCGGCTTTATTATTAAGCCTCACCAGAGATATATTTAATTTTAGAAGTAGGAATAGAGAACGGTTAGTGTTTAATTCAGTTCGACTCATAGCCCAGTATACAGCTTCTACCTCCAACACGTAATTAAAAGTTTAAAATTTCAGATTGGCTCCTTTAAACTATTTTTTTATGACGTTACTGACTGGGACGGCGAAAAATACGTAATTCCTTTTTTCCTCAGTCGTTATGAGCCGCCTCTTCTTTCATATCCCACCGTCCCGAGGAAGGGGGTCCGGGACTTTGATGCTCGCCTAGATTACTCTTTCCTATTCCTACCTCTAAAATAAAATCTTTCAATGGCCTGACATTTGTTCTATCCGCGGGAGGCTATAGGCAACCCCAGGCTCCGTTTAGCGAAGCTCAATCGCGTAGCCAACCTTCCTAGCATAGAACTTATAGAAGCCATCTCCTCTGAGGTTGTTTCTTATTGTTCTAAATATTATGATATCATGGCCCAAATAACAATATTTTCAAACCGCTTCTCCTCTTCAAAAGACGCGAGTTTTCTCTTAAAGGGACGGGGAAGTGGAAATTAAAGTGATTTTTTATCGGTTCTTATAAGACCAGTCTGCATAATGAAAAATTTAGGAAATACCTCCCATTGATTTTAATATTCAAATTAGGCTAAGATTTTATGAATAATTTTAAATAAGGACCTCCGACCAATCGCGTAACGCCGTGCCTTTTTGTTCACAAAATTCTCGTGGCACGCTCCATGTCTCGCGCCACAATTGTCACATCACGCAAATTTTTTCAAATCTCGCGAAAAATTGATTCAACGCGGAACGTGCCACGAGAAAATTGCTTATAAAAGGACAGGGCTCTACGCGATTGGTCGGAGATCCTTATTTAAAATAATCCATGAAATTTCAAACTAATTGACGTATAAAAATCGTTCGGTGTTATTTCCTGATAATTCACTATGCAGATTGGTCTTATGTAAGAATCCATAAAAAATTACTTAATTTTCCACTTCACCATCCCTTTAACGATCGTCTGAATTGTTTCAAAGTATCGCGCCACAAGACCAATCATATATATATGCATAAAGTGCCATAACATCTAACAAGCATTATTACGACAAAGATTCGATACTCGATTGTGAATTATCGCCATTTAAATCGAAGTTGCCAGATTTTGAATAAAGGCTGATTACTCGTGACCTATTCATCCGAATTGAATTTGGTGAAAACTTTTCAAATATGAATCGACCCCAAGGAATCCGAAAATCGCATTTATATCCTCGAGAATCCAATATTTTCAAAGTTGATAATTTTGACATTTCCGGTTTCCGGTATAAGTATGCAAAGGACGACTGTGAAACGGGTAAAATATGAAAGAGAAATGCAAAACTTTTATAATGCACTTTATTCAAGAGCGCTAGCTTGAATAGTTTTTGAAATATAGTAAAATATGTGCGAAAACTGCAACGCGCAAAGACTTTTTTAACAGTCTGTACAAGGCGATATGATTTAAATCATAAGGTTGAAAATTGAAAGGTGACTTTCCGTAATCACCCAAATATGCATTTTGATCTACAAGAGCGAAAAGAACTTTTTTGGGTAGTTGACCCATGAATAAATTATCTCTAACACATATTTTTGTACCACTGTTAATTGAGAATGAGTTACATTCCGTGCGAATAATCGGGTATTTCATGGTTGCCAGTTCCAAACATTTAGCGCGGGCGATTAACACTTCCGATGGTAATTTTACTTTACGAACGTACAGGGATGCTAACTCGTAAACCACTTTCCATTTAACTGCACCGGCCGCCTGCACGCAAAATTCGTTTGAACTTTTAACAAACTTGAATTTGAGATCCGTTAAATTTGGGAAGTATCGAGGTTGTTGACAAAGGTCCAAGTGTACAGTTCCTACCATATCTATTGTTCCTTTTCTAGCAAAGGCCGCTCGTGTTTTAAACCCATCGTTCTCGTCCAAATCGTCAAATTTTCCGGCCGTGTCTTTGTAAAACATGGAACTAGTAAGAAAACTAGTTTTGGCAGGTCCTCCGAACGTCACCGCCGTTTGAAACATGGCCTTGTAAGGGTAGTTTTGCGGTGAAGGTTTGACCGATCTCTCTTGAGCCGAAAGGTGTACTTCGCTGAAAAGACTATGCAGGAAATTATTTATCGGTCCAACTTTATCAGCAGCGGCCGGAATTGTTTTTCCATCGGCTGGGTTGACAATCCTAACTTGGAAATGTAGTAAAGTCTTGGACAAGTCCAAATACGCGTCGGAACTACCAGCTACGGTAAACGTGATTGTCGAATTTTCGTTAATGTTAGAGATGGGGCTGTATTCGACCCATTCTCCACTCAGAATACTGGTATTGGTAAGAGGTACGTCGAAAAGTTCGGCTTCGCTATGATTGACCCATGCGAACCTGGATGGACATGTGTCATTATATTTTTTAGGTAAAAATATCTGGATGATTAAAGGACGTTGTTTTCCTCTTTCTTGTCACGACTGAACTGACGAGTGATCTAGACCTACGTCTCCTTTTATTACCATTCCCCGTCATTTTTCGGATTTCTTCCGCCGCACTAAGGGCGACGTCTTTAGCCGCGGCTTTTCCATGAGATTTTACAGATGCTTTTAAGGTTATCCCGCTAGCTACGTCCGTCACGACCTTCGCACCTGTGTTCAAAAACTTTTTACCGAGGTAACTGGCACCCCTTTTGAGTAGAGGTATTGCCCGGCGGAAGGCCGATGAAATGAAGTTTCCCAATCCGTACCCGTGTTGCACCGGAAGTCCCCTGTATACCGCTAAAGAATTACCAATTTGAGAATGAAAGTGTTTATAATAATCAAATTTTCCACCATGTCCGATCTGGTTTTGAAAGTGTTGATCGTAGTCCGATTGGTTAAAGGACATCTTCGATTTGACGACGTTCTTCATCTAAAACTTCAAGTGTAAATGACACGAGGACCTGTTTTACCTTCTAATTTATAATGGTGACCACATTCTACGGGGTCAAAAGTGTAGAGTAACGTGAACTCTTCCTCTCACGAAATCTATGGGGGTACCAAGCTCACTCATTATGTTAATTTCAATTGACTGGAAAGTATTGCAGGCGAGGGGGAGGTAGTGCGGTCTAGGGAAATCTTTGTCTACCGTTTCTCCGTCATTACCCTGCACGCTAACGATTCTTAGTAGAGGTATGTGCACATCTCCCACGGGTCTAGACTCGACCACGTCGCTATAAACAAAGAGTGAATGAAGTCCCGCGTCGAGGTCAAAGGGGTACGTGGCTATGGTAGACTGGGAAAAAGTCGTTGATTCCGTGGAATCTTTCGAAAATCCGAGAATAACAGCTAACTCCCCCGGTATAGTTAACAAATAATCCTCTTTGAGAGAAATTTGTACTCTTCGTATGCGTTTTATGTAACTAAAAGAATACTTGAGCTGGGCGAGAATTGAAGGTTCACGCGTAATAACGCCCGCCACGTCCTCCTCGACGTAGTTAAGTTGCTCGATAAGATCCTGGATATTACCAAAATATCCGGCGGGTAACTCTATGATTGTAGAATATACTACTCTACCATTACTCACGAGTATAAGCGAGCATGTCCTACTCAAATTATCCCAAGTGTGCGGGTAGCTAATTTCCGCTAAGCCTACTTCGTAAAATCCCTGTAATTTTACGGGTTCGGGGAGGTACGTCCTGAATTTACTTCTCGTATTGTCGGGGAAATACCTCATCGACGAGTCGGAAGGTAAAGTGATGTAAAAGCTCATACTATATCTATTTCCTGAACCCAACTGTCAAAAGACGGAGAGTATCCTTTCCAACTTACTAGCTTCTCTAGCGTCCCGTCGGGTCTGCTACGTTTCCTCAATATCTTTTCTATTTTAAACACGCTAGAATTTAGGTCTTTACCCACTTTCTGTAATTGTTCCTTGTAAAAAATACCAGTAATCGGTTCCGAATTCAAATCCTGGATCCTATACACCGGTGGACTACGAGGTAATCTCTCCACCACTTTGAAAAGTTCTTCCGACCACGTGGGCAAGTAACCCTTCTCGAAAATATTCCTATGTTTGCTTATCCGGACTACGTCACCAATATCGTAAGGATACTTTAATGGTGGGGAGAAGTCTATATCGCCGTAAAGGTTTTCCCATACCCGTCTCGATGTTTCGGGTGTGACTTCAACAGGTTTACACTTTATGGATCGGTGATAATTGTTATTATAAGCTTGAACCATGTCTTTAAGACCGTCAATGTACTTATAGGTATTGTTTTCCGTGAAATACCGATACATGCGACTTTTTAGAGTTCTTTTGAACCTTTCAACTATCGTAGCCTTCTGTTCGGAATCCGGGGCAAAGAACTCAATCCCCCTTCTTTTTAACTCTCTCTGAACATCCCTGCATATGAACTCATTACCGTGGTCACTTTGCACTCTCTTCGGCGAGCGACCGGACTCGAGAATAGCCTTAAAAGCCCTAAGGATGGTTGGTCCTTTCTTGTCCTTGGTAGCCACCACAAAGGCGTATTTACTGAAAACGTCAATGCAGCACAGGAGGTATCTGAACCCTTTATTGTGACGACTTAGGTTCTTCAAATCGGCTAAATCAATCTGCCACTACTCATCGATCCCATAAACTAATTTAGTATCGTTTATGATGGATTTCAACTTATCCTCCTTATCCAACTCCATTGAAGTGTCGACTTTTAAACCGCTATTTGAATTTAACCTATTATACGTTTCTTCGGAAATTAATAACATTTTTCGCGCCATTTTTACTTTATAGCTCGACTTATAGCCGCACCTGCTACTGAACTAATGATAGATAGTAACGGACCGAGAAGTAAAGGGATGAATCCTGCGTTTTGAATTAATAGTTTCCTTTTCTTTGAAGGGAGGATGTTGGACGCAACCTTTCTTATAACGTGTCGATGTTTCTTCAACCGCTCCTTCTCCTCCACTGAAAGAGGGGCATTGCCCCGTAGGATATTTATACAATACTCGACAATAGATTTAATCGCTTCTTTATTGGCAAATTTAATTGCGGCATTTCTTTGACATGAGTTACAATTTGCAATATATTTTAAAAAATTTAAATTATCGTCGACTCGTTTTGACGGAACCATTCCGCTAGTTTGGACGCCTTCACCAAGGTACAGTTGTTGCTGTCCCTATGAAAAGTGCAAGCTCTGGGGGTATCGCACTCGATACTTGATAATCTCGGGCAACCGTAGTCTTCGGCGTTGATAACTTCGCACCCTAAGAACCTTGATAGGGTTTCGGCCTTCTCCCCTCCTTTCGTCACGTATGACGATGCTCTAGCTCGAATATAGTCGGCGGCCTCCTGTGTCGTCTCGTATGGGTAGTCTCCCTCCTCGAATGCTAGATCGCAAGTGTTCCTTGAGAGCCACCTGCATTGCCTTTTATCCTTGACGGATAACTCTGAGAACTTGCATGGGAATTGGAAGATCCAGACTTCGTGGACGTCGGTCTCCTTCACGTACATCGTCAGCTCCTTGATTATCCATTGCCTCTTAATCCGGAAAAAATTCGCTTCAAGGATGGCCGTCATTTCGGTATGAACAGTGCTGCTTGTTGACCTGGAAGTATACCGGTTCTTAGACGGTGGTTATCTAGGGTGTTAGCCATAAGGTCTACAAATAGATATCCGTTAAGGTTCCAAAGTCGCCTGTCTAAAGGAGTCTACCACGTATTTACTAATTCCCGGCGAAATTTGTTTTGCAAGATGGATAATGGCAGACTGATCACGTGGTGTTTTAAATATAACCAAGTAATGGGCATTTAAGTTTAAGGTACGAATTTCCTTCCCAGGATAATAAAGATTCTGCATTAAAATTAAAACTGAGGTATTCCTATGGTGCGAGCCCCTAATGAAAAGATTCGTCACGTCCTTATTATTCGCTATTTCACATAGTAAGTCGTCTAATATAACGAAGCTCCTCACACTAGCATCTAGGGTGTTAACATCTAATAAACCCTCGTGAAATTCTACACTCGGAGTATGGGATAGTATAGCACCGTATAGTTTCGACTGATACTCCGTGTAACACCAAATTATTCTTTCGGGGGTGGGCGAAATACATATATCCTTATGCTTAATTAATTCTCCTACGAAAACGCTTTTCCCACAGCCGGTGACTCCAGCCACTAGTCCGGTAAAGGGGTGTTGCATACTTAAATCCATATCGATAAATGCGGGAGGAATTAACTACCGTAAACTTATATTTAAAGAAATTTATACTTACATTTTTCGGATCTGGATCGGTACTTCAAGGAAGGATGTAGAATGCCTTATCTTTAAACCGTCCTCGTCTTTTATACTTTAATGTCACGTGACTTTCTGACCATGTAAACATGGCGCACTTTTTAGACCAATCATGTTCTTATAGTGAACATGGCGTTTAAACCACGTGTATGACAAGGGTTATTTACCACGTTGTCGAATATGACGCTTAAGCCTAACATTGACGCCATGATTGATTCGCTGACGTCACAACAGGATTGGGGGAAAAATGTTTGATTCACTGGCGCCATAAGAGGAAAAATGTTGTGGGCACCCATTGACGCCATATTTATTGGTGCCAGATCATGTGCCATCTGGCACTGTCTGACGCCACTGTCCCAAAGGTAACACTTCCTATCTACTCAAAGTAAGAGTCACTTTGTTAATTATACATTGATTAACACTTTACCCCAAAATGTACGAAAACGTATAAATATTGCGAATTTAGTAGACCTTATTTTAGGCTGATAACTTTTTTCCAATTCGGTTACTGAAAGTCATTTTAAAATAACAAGTTTCTATTTGTCACCTTTTTTGGATTTTGAGTCTTTCGGTGCATTTATCTTTTCGACCACAACGTAAAACGTAATATGTTTCAGTTGCACAGCTTGATGACGGTTTAAACGCAAAAATAAAGTGTTTAACTTAATATTAAAAACAATCGAATACAAATGAAAGATTTATAACAACAACAATTACTGAGCTGTGCACCAAAATTATTTAATTTCGCCCTAGACCTTGTATGAGGTGAACTTTGCTTTGACAAGAAATATCTAAGCCCATAGATATTGTAATATAAGTAATTGCCCAGGTAGCAATTCACCATGTAAATTACGTGTATTTTGAGTGTTCTTAGTGTATATAACGTGTTTGGGTTTTTCATAAGTGTAAAACACGTGGAGTATACGTTGAATATATCACGTTAATAGAGCTGATGATTTAGGGCGTGTAAAACACGTGGAGTATAAGTGGATAATATCACGTTAATTGTGTTAATTTAGGGAGTGTAAAACACGTGGGGAATAGGTTGAAACTATCACGTTAATTGTGGAGTATATTTAGACGTGCAAAACACGTGGGGAATAGGTTGAAACTATCACGTTAATTGTGGAGTATATTTAGACGTGTAAAACACGTGGAGCTTTGGTTGAACACATCACGTTAATTTGGTGGCGATGTAAAGCGTGTATAACACGTGGAGTATAGATTGAAAATATATCGTTAATAGAGCTGATGATTTAGGACGTGTAAAGCAAGTGGAGTATAGGTGGATAATATCACGTTATTTGTGGTGTTGATTTAGGGAGTGTAAAACACGTGGGGAATAGGTTGAAACTATCACGTTAGTTGTGGTGTATATTTAGACGTGTAAAACACGTGGTGTTTTGGTTGAATACATCACGTGAATTAGGTAGCGATTTAAAGCGTGTACAACACGTGGAGTAAAGGTTAAAAATATCACGCAATTGTTGGTGATGATTTAATGCGTGTAAAACACGTGGGTAATAGGTTGAAAGTATCACATTAATTGTGGTGTATAGTTAGACGTGTAAAACACGTGAAGTTTTGGTTGAACTCATCACGTTAATTTGGTGGGGATTTAAAGCGTTTAATACACGTGGAGAATTGGTGGAAAATATCACACTAAGTTTGTTGGTGATTTAAAGTGTAATACACGTGAACATGGAGTTGATTTTAACAGTTACTCAATATGCCTAAATTACGTGACAATGAGGTTGAAAAGAACAAGATATTTGTACGTGTGATTGAAGTTGATTTTAGCAAAGTAGTTGAAATATATACTATTTCTAATATATGGAATTATTGGTTAATTTATAGTATCACAATGTATTTAAATTTAAACTTATGGTAAATCAAATTTCTACACATACAATTGTATTAATATAATTTTTAGAAAGGCAAGCACAGGTGATATGTATGGGTACAAATAAAGTAGTGATTATTGTATAGACTTCATCGTTGTTAAGACCAACCGTCATTCACAGCAAATTGTTGAAGCCCACATCTTCTATCTCCAATATGGCAATGACACCTACCATCTAGCTACGTCTCCTTCAGTATAGTGCTCCTAAAAAATAGGTAGGGTGTTCGGCCGTTCGCTTTTTTAATTTTACACGGATTTTTTTTAAAATTTAAGAAACGGCACCAAAACCCCTGTCCCTGTCCCTGTCCCTGTCCCGGACGCGTCCGCGAAACGAACGCTTACGATAAGAGAGAGAGATCGCTAGCGTTCGCGGTGGCGATACGAAGCTCCGCGTAGAGAGAGAACTGCCTGCCTGGTATATTAGTGAGAGGGGGAAGAGGGAGAGGGGGCATCCCGCTCGGAGAGAGAGGAAAGAAAGGTAGTTTAAATCTCGCGGGCTTTTTTGAGTGAAGGGAAACAAGATGATAATTTTCGTGCACTACTGCACTTTGTGCGCGTGATACATCAGAGATTATGCTGGATGGTTAGGTTAGGTTTCGTAAAATAGAGGGGACGCTTTACGGTCATAGTGATTTCTGGTTTAGGGGATCCAGGATTTCGTTTATTTGTTTCAGAAATGTTTTTAGTTGTACGATTTATTGGAAATCAACTATACGGGGGGTCACGTGAGCCGTGTAAAATTACTATTAAGGCCCAGCCCTTGGGCCATCTTGTTAAATCTTGCATTTTAAATCGAGGTCTAAAATATATTAGACCTCCTTATCTATCGCAATGTTTTAACCATTTGGTTTTCGGTCGGCTAGCTGGAGGTTAATTTCCAGCTTTGCGTTTAAAATTTAATCTGGACATATTTTGGACTTCAACATATAACATCAAGTTAAATGATCATGTGCCATTCATTTTCACCCATTTAAAGTTAATCTTATGATATTTATTAGTAACAACAACGTGATCTTCACTGTTGGTTAACGTGAATAAGACGGTGCTTAGAGGTGACATGGTATGGGTATTTTACACGTTCATAATTAGTTTTACCGTACACCGCTTCTAGACGTGTAAATCACTGGTTTTGGGTACCCGAGAAACGTTGGGTACACGTGCTACCCACGTTAATTGCACGTTACGAACATTTAACTACCTTACATTATTTTAACGTGAATTTTGAGTGCAAATATTGTTTACATATTTAATAAAAACAACGTTATCTTCACTATTTGTTAAGGTGACTAAGACGGTGTTTAGAGGTGACATGGTATGGGTGTTTTACACGTTCATAATTAGGTTTACCGTACATCGCTTTTAGACGTGTAAATCACGGGTTTTGGCTACCCGAGCAACGTTGGGTACACGTGCTACCCACGTAAATTGCACGTTACGAACATTTAATTACCATACATTATTTTCACGTGAATTATAAGTGCAAATATTGTTTTCATATTTAATAAAAACAACGTGATCTTCACTGTTGGTTAACGTGAATAAGACGGTGTTTAGAGGTGACATGGTATGGGTGTTTTACACGTTCATAATTAGGTTTACCGTACACCGCTTTTAGACGTGTAAATCACGGGTTTTTGCTATCTGGGTGAGTTACCACCCTTTCTGTTAACCTCTCTTACAATGTAAATATTTTAATTGCATCGGTAATTTACAAACGATTTTAATTCGGTTTGTGCCGTTTTTCAAGTTTTGACCCGAAAACTCCTCAAACTCTTATATTAACGGGTTTCGTGATGATATATTCGTCACTTTTAATTGATTATAAATTAAGTGCAAATGTTTAGTTACATTCGTGTCGTAACTTCGTAAGTGCGTGATTACACCTTATATGTTAAAGAGTACATTTGAAGTGACGTATCTTGCGTTGATTTTCGTCGTGTACTAAGTAGAATGAAAAGTTTCGTAAATTTTTCGTGGATTTCGACTTCTTCCCAGGTAGCAAATTAACGTTGATTTAAAGTAGATTTTTGGTGATATGTTTTGAAAACGTTTCACGTGTACTTCACACGTAAGAAAAACTTTTATTTTTGGTACATAAGTTACCTCAAGATGTTTAGGATTTTCTTAACGTCAATAACACGTTTTTACAAAGTGATAATTAATGCGTTTATTTCAGGTCTACATGTTACGTTTGCAAGACGTTTGGGAATGGTGTTCAATTGGCCGTTAGTTTAGCGTTATTACTCTATGTTTCGGCAACGTTGTTATCACGTTTATTGAAAGTGATAACTAAAGCGTTTATTTCAAGTCTACATGTTACGTTTGCAACACGTTTGGGAATGGTGTTCAATTGGCTGTTAGTTTAGCGTTATTACTGTATGTTCCTGCAACGTTGTTATCACGTTTATAGAAAGTGATAACTAAAGCGTTTATTTCAAGTCTACATGTTTCGTTTGCAACACGTTTGGGAATGGTTTTCAATTGGCCGTTCGTTTAGCGTTATTACTGTATGTTTCGGAAACGTTGTTATCACGTTCGCATAAAAAGTGATAACTAAAGCGTTTATTTCAGGTCTACATGTTACGTTTGCAACACGTTTGGGAATGGTGTTCAATTGGCTGTTAGTTTAGCGTTATTACTCTACGTTTCGGCAACGTTGTTATCACGTTTATAGAAAGTGATAACTAAAGCGTTTATTTCAAGTTTACATGTTTCGTTTGCAACACCTTTGAGAATAGTGTTCAATTGACCGTTAGTTTAGCGTTATTACTGCATATTTGGGCAACGTTGTTAAAACGATTATACAAAGTGATAACTAATACGTTTATTTAAGGTTAAAATCACGTTTCGAAATGGTGATAAGTGGACTGTTAGTTTTGCGTTTTGATTTAAGTTTCGAGAAAGTTCTAAACTCATTTATACAAAAGCTTTATTTTCAAGTCTTTATACGAAGTTCGTTCACAACACGTGTGAAAATGGTTTTAAATGACACTTAATTTTGCATTATTACTGTACGTTTCGGAAACGTTGATATTTCGTACATGTCTTGCGTCATAAAAAGCTATAATCAATCGTTATCACCTCTCCGAGTTTCGATGACGTCACGGAAGTATTTTACTGGACGTGTCTCTGTCCTCGCGTTCGCAGGTTAAAAATACCACATTCACACCAATCAGTTCTTATTGGCTTCAAACACCACCTTGAGCTGGTCTTTCGTCTATACCGCATAGACACCAATCAGCAACATTAGCTAGTCGTTAGGGTTAAAATGTACGAGGCGAGCGTCTATGGTTACGAGGAACGTCTAGCCCCCGATGGCAGGGCTTTCGCCAAATGTTCACGCAATTGCATTTTTTCTTATCCGCCTATCTAGGAATCAATCTCCTTATACACCCTAAATTTACAAAAATTCTTAAAAAGGTGTTCACTAGAAGTCAAACATTAAAAATAGCTGTGTTTAAAATGATTTTAGGAATAAAGTTTCTTAAATCGACTTAACCATAATTAAGGTAAAATAGTGACGATTAAAATAATTTATATCATTCATATAACCCTAATTATCTATTTATTTAAAAAAAGCCTCTTTCATCGGAAAGACATCCGTCAAATATATATAGAACGAGTAATGAAGTTGAAACTCTACGCATTTTATAGTTAATATGAAGCGAGTAATTAAGACGTTTTCCCATTGAAATACTAATCATGGGAACTCTATTCAAAGTTAGTAAGGGACTTATGACATTGTTGAGAAGTCGATTTAGGATAGAGCCGGTTGGTTTTTCATAATCATTTTTTCATAAGAGGTGGGGTGGCGTAGCGGTTAGCGTTTTCGCCTCTCAGCAAGAGGATCCCGGGTTCGATCCCGGACTGTGGCACCGGGTGAAAATCTGGGAAAAAATCCTTCTGCGTTGAGTTTGCAAGTTCTCTCCCCGCTTGTTAAAAGGAGTTTTCCTCCGCGGTCTAACCCGGTTTCTCCTTTCCATCAAAACTTGCAGAGGTTAACGGTAATAGTTAGTATAGGGCGCTGTAGGTTAGCTGTGGCATAGGGGCTAGCCACCACCCCTCTATACAATGTAAAGGGACCCACCTGTAAATAAGCCACAGGCTTAGTGTGGAAATCCCTTCATAGACAAAGCCTAGATTATTATTGTAGTAGGAATTAGAGCTTATTTAAAAAACTGTTGACATGTAATGCATAGGCCTGAGCTATAAATTTTTATAATTATAAGAAGTTTTCAGTTTCTACTCCTCGGTTAATACTCCCTTATTGCTTTTTTCCTTGTATTGGCGTGAATAGAACTCTTACAAAACTGTAATTTTTTCGTTTTTGCTAAATATAAAATGAAAAACTGGTAAATATGTTTCGGCATTACGATTATTTTAGTAGTTGTATAGCTATAAAGCTATGTTTCGTTTCAAAACTCCAAGAAAATCGTTTAATTTTTATATTTCAAAAGCCTTGTTATCTTTTGATTTAGCTATACTACATTTATACATAACTGAAAACTAGGCTTAAAATTAGTCCTGTCATTGCTGTGATATTGGTTCGGATTGCATCTATAAATGAAAATGCCGAAGCTAATACTGGCAATGTTCCGGTTCCACTTTGAGAACACGAGTTAAGTAATTACACACGTGCTATTAACTAATTAACCACATGCAACTACCTTAATACTAGTGCTTCCAACCGTCGTCTATGTTCGGTTACGCCAACTGATAAACTGGTTGAAGTTCAAACCGTTTTAATAAAAGATTAATGGATTTTTTCAACCAACTGCAGTTGACAGCTACCTGCTGTGATCCTATTTATACTCGTTAATGTTACATGTGTTTTATCCGTTTTTTTATCTAGTCTTACAATCCGCGATAACTGTTTATAGACATTTTTATCATTGAGTTTACGTCATTTGATACACAAAACCCTTTGGTTAGTTATCCGTTTGAGACAATGTGATCATATCGTAAATTATCATCGCTACGTTCAGTTTTGATTTGAAAAACAATCAATCGGGCTTTAAATGGCTACTTGTTCGGAAACGCGGAGTAGCAACGCGGAGCGGGGAAAAAGAAGTGAGGTTTGGAACCACTTTACCAAGGACAATGTTATCCAATCTGATGGTACATTTAAAGTATATGCTAAATGCGTTCATTGCTCTGGGTAAGTGAAATTGAACTTAAATTTAAACTAAATTTGTTAGCGGTCGTGGAATTATATTTTTCACTGTAATATTACATAACATTGGTAGTGGTAGATATTGCCAAGACTCAAAGACAAACCGTAGTACGGGAAATTTGCGCCATCACCTAGTTACTAAACACCCGGACAAGGTGCAACCTATGTTTGCAAAGGCTGGGAAACATCCTGACGTACCACTAGGCAAGAATCAAGTAAAAACGCTTATTAAATAGCAATACATACATTCCCCTGTTAGGTTTAGTGTTGTAAGTTGGTATCAAGGTATATTATTCAACTGGTTGCTTGACGACGAGAGAATCCATTACTAACCAAACAAAATCATCTATTCAAAATAACCTAGCAGGTTTGCCAACATTGATCGTGATGTTCCAACTAGCTACCATTAAACCAATGGGAAATGTACTTTTATTTTTAACCAAGTGCTTAAGTTTTTTAACTTTGATCATTCCAAGTCTGAATTAGTAAACGCAAGGTTGCAACTGGTTAGATTTGTCGTTTTATCAGACCAAGCATTTCAAATTGTTGAAGATAAAAGTTTCCGAGATATGTTATGCTCCCTGAATCCTGTCATGTTTCTTACCCATTTATAAATATCAGATACTACAATTAAAACTGATATTATAAAGAAATACCATACCAAATTAGAAGTAATAACCAATTTAGTTAAGGTTAGTAAAGTCATATCAGTTGTAAACTTAGTCAAATGATTGGACTTGGAATGTTTACTTTTTAATTGAATAGAACTCTGAGAGGCAATTGTCCTTCACACATGATTGTTGGACATCAGCAAATATGTTACCCTTCATTGCTGTAACGTGTCACTGGGTCGACGAATCATGGAATGGACACGACATCTTGTTGGGGTTTATGTTTTTTCCTGGGCGTCATACAGGAAAAAATATTTGCGATAAATTCTTAAAGCTTCTGAGCGACCGCCAAATAACTAAAGTAATTGTTTTAAAACCTTTTAAGAATATTTAAGAAGTGTTGACTAAACCCCTGCTTAGGTGCTAGCCGTGACAATGGATAACGCGGGAAATAACGATACATTTACCGAAGAATTACAAACGCGTTCCGCCGAGTTGGGTTTTCGATTTTCATCTGAAAATCGAATTCGATGTTTCGCTCATGTTTTGAACATTGTCGTGCAGGATTTATTAAAATCTTTGAGGTCGGTTGCCACTCATGAGAATGAATACGATTCAAATTTAACGCAACCAAACGAATCTGCTGAAACGACGACAATAACTATTGGTTCAGCAGTGACTAAAGTAAATGAGTTTGTACCCAAATATACTTAAAGTATTTAATGGTTGCGCGTTTAACAGGTAAGACGTCTTGTAAGCACAATTAGAATATCACGCACAAAATCAGAGAGATTTTCAGAGCTGAATGTGATTTATGATCTTCCTGATAACAAATTGCTCTTGGATGTCAAGACAAGATGGGGATCTACTTATACAATGCTAAAGAGAGCAATTACGCAAAGAGCTGTACATACGCACGGTTCCATATTATTCTTCAAGGTTTCTCATATTTCTTCACGTTTGCAGGCTTTGGACGCAATTACAAGTTCGGACAGAGATTTACTTAACCTACAGTTGAATACAGAAGAATGGCATCTAATAGAGTCTTTGATTGATATTTTAAGAGTAATGTCTGCTCTAGTAACCTTTTCCACATTCGCTTATAAAATTTCGAGAGAATTCGCCTCATTAGGATTTTGCAGAGGGTTCTCGAGACAAGCAAAATATTATTGTTTTCTTGTTTATTATTATTACTTGGCTTGGTTAAGATTTTTCTTGTAATTGAATTTTATATCATCATCAAGGACTTTGATTTTGCCACAAATCGCATCTCCGAATCGAAGTATCCTACAGCAGCTATAATCATGCCAATGTACAAGTTAATCCTGGACAAATTGGACGAAACCGAAAAGACGTCAGCTGGAACCATGAAAGACGCTAGTAAGAATGCCCTTGGTAAACTAAAGACGTATTTCAAACATTCCGATACTTCTGCTTTGTGGATTGCTATGGGTATGTTATGATCTGTATCATTATGAAAACATTGCAATATTATATTACATGTGCGATTCATCAAGTTTTCAAAGGATTGAGCTAAATTAACGATATCTTATTGTTAGCAATGAATCCAACACTGAAGCTTGAATGGCTTAAAGACCATTATGACGTAACCTTTTGCAAAAAGGTTAAAAGTGTCATTGTATCAGTTTTCGCTTCGCACTACGATGACGTATCAACCTTGCACCAAATAAATGATGTACATAATGAGTCATGTACGCAAGACAATTATACCGGGGTCAACGTGTCAGCATTATATCCCAAAAGAGCCAAACGAACAACAAAAGCCTCTGAATTACTTATTTATTTGAAAGCTGAAGTAGCGCCACCGCATAGCGATATTTTGCAATGGTGGAAGGTAATACATTAACCTACAATACACGTGGACGATTAATCCTTTAGTTGTAGTCCAAAATAACTTGACATTATTTAATGCAGATGCACGAGACCGATTATAAGAAAGTCTCGATCATGGCCCGCGATTACCTTGGAATTCCTGGATCTTCAGTACCCTCTGAACGACTTTTTTCACTTGGAACTGACGTTGTGACTCCCAAACGGGGGTCTTTATGTCCTGAAACCATTACGGCTCTACTTTGTCTTAAAAATTGGTGGAATCGCTGAATACGTCAATTTATGTACTATTGTTCCTATTTGTTAATGAAACATTCAATTGAAATGAAATCTGATAAATAAATATGACTTGTATCTACTACCAAAGTCATTCATATATTTTACAGTACGCATGGACTCTGTATGTAACTGCTTTATCACCTGTTTAGCTATACTAAACCAGTTTTGATAATTATATCAAATTAACCACAGATAACGAGCACGGATAATAGGATTTCGGTTTATAGGCGGTTGTAGATAAACAAATTAATCAGTTTATGTAACCGACTTTCATCTGTTTTGAGGTTTGTATAGCGGTTACGTGCAAAACAGATAGAAGTTAGAAGCACTACTTAATACACACGTTGAACTAACTTATTGCACACGTTCAATTAACTTATTATAATCGTTTAATTAAACAAATTTACACGTTCAATTAACTTATTTCACACGTTCAATTATTGTCTTTAACATTTTTAATTAACGTGTTTATCACACGTAAAATTAAACTATTTCGCACGCTCAAATATCTTATTAGACGCCTCAGTTAACGAATTTCACACTTGAAATGGCTTATTAAACGCGTTCAATTTATTTAAAACACAGGTTCAATTAACTTATTAAATACGTGTAATTTACTTATTAAAATCGTGTAATTACTTATTAAACACGTGTAATTTTCTTATTAAACACGTGTAATTTTCTTATTAAACACGTGTAACTTACTTATCAAACTCGTGTAATTTATTTATTAAACACGTGTAATTTACTTATCAAACTCGTGTAATTTATTTATTAAACACGTGTAATTTTCTTATTAAACACGTGTAATTTTCTTATTAAACACGTGTAATTTACTTATTAAACACGTGTAATCTACTTATTAAACTCGTGTAATTACTTATTAAACACGTGTAATTTTCTTATTAAACACGTGTAATTTACTTATTAAACTCGTGTAATTTTTTTATTTAACACGTGTAATTTTCTTATTAAACACGTGTAATTTACTTATTAAACACGTGTAATTTACTTATTAAACACGTTAAACTAACTTATAAAACACATTAATCAAATTTTTGTGCACGTTCGATTAAGTTGTTACACTCGTTCAATTAACTTTTGAGACACGTTAGATTAACTTATTACACACGTTCAAATAACCCGAAAAATAAACCTAATTGGAACCGTTTAACGCACGATTTATTAACGTTAATCTACTTTATAATACACGTTTTTAAAGCGAGAAATAAATGAGATTTCTCATGTATTTGCGACAAAATAAACACGTGTGTAAACACCGTGTTTCAAGGTGACATGATCACCGTTTTAAAAACGTTAATACATACGTTTATTCAATGTTACGTTTAAACGTTGTGTCAACGTGAATATGCTACCTGGGTTGTCGTAGCCCATTTCTTTGCCATCGTTTAAACAAATTGGTTGAAGATTATTCGGATGGTGAGAACGGCTACTGTCGCTGACGAGAGCGTCAGTCGAAAATAGAAAGGAACGCTGACGCTACTCAAGTCCAAGGCAACGACGTCTTTCGAGGGTTTCTTCCAAGTGATCCGTTCAATTTCGTAATTGAATTCAAAGTCGTGATATTTGAGTATTTGCATTTCGAATAACGGTGACACGCTGCGATAGAACATTCGATTGTCAAGACTGTTAATCATTTCTTTGATAAAATTCATACTGACCTCAGTTTTACGTTTTTTTCGAATTGCGGACTTTTTCTCATCCAAGTGGTGTTGAAAACGAAGTGTAAGTATTCCTGAGTAACACTGTCTCGCGAAAAATGAAGGCCTCCATTGTCCAGCAAGAATTTCGTTGTTTCCGTAGAGCTCATCATTATCGGCAGAAGAGATTCATCCACGATCATGGCTTTCTTTCCAGAAATGACAGCAGTGTAGGCTGCTATCGAATTTAAATCCGACTCCGGGCCGATATACATTTTCTTTCGATCGAGAGCGTCAAACCATTGCTTCACAACTGGGTTGAGTTTTGACTATAGATACGCGACAGTGACGTCAGAAGAATGGAAAACTTGACTTGACGAGGGCTAGATATTCATTTACCATAGTTTCCAGGTACAGGTCATCAATGCTACCTCCAGACATTACGGGTGGAATTCCCGATTTGATCAAGTCCGAGAGAGAGTCGATGCGATTGTAGCTTTCAGTCGTAAATTCGGTCCGCATGAAACAACCCAAGAAAAAGAGAATGAAGGTCGCTCCGATCATCCACGACGCGGCAAGCAGACGACAAGTAAGGTGGGGCAAAACGGAGGGATTCCCTAGGGAAGGAAATTAAGCCGTTAGCTCGAATGTCTGATTAAAGCGCCGGCCATCCTTCGTAATGAAGGGGTACACAATACAAGAACGAAACTGGCTCTGGGAAGGGTGAATTCTTTTCACTTAATCGCTTACCTTCGGAGCACAAGAGGGACGTGTTGTCCCAGATATTTTCCAGGGATTCTCGGGCCAGTTTCTTGACAGCCTTCCTGGTGGGGAGCAGTTTGTACTTGTTGGTTACGATGGAGTGAACGACGAGCAAAAGCGATAGCAGGACCAAAGTTGACACCGTTAAAATCTCCACCTAATTTAACGAAGAATGTAGTTCAATGACTCGAGCGTAGCTTGTTAATAAGCGTCGTTTACATCGGTGTCCATATTTAAGAAGGCCCAGGAAGTGGACATGACTGTCACTTGAGGTTGGGACACGATAATGCTTTTAATAATGCTAGAGGGTGGAGACGGTGTGAAATGGTCCAGTTTTCTTTCGAAAAATGAGCCCATAATGTCATACATGATTACGTGCGCTCTCTAAATCAAATGTAAGGGTTATGTGATTATAAGTTCGGGACTGGATTAAAGTTTAAAATCACTTACATAAAAAAAATGAGAAGGTTTATTTGAGTAGAGGTGCTTTACAAGCTCAGTGTTCCTAACTCGATGTTCTCTTAAATTCACCCTAAAAGGTCATGGGGAAAAATAAATGTGTTCAATAAGATAATTATCTTAATTTGATAGTCCTTAAGGTGGTTGATACTCATTTCTGAGAAAATCGAAATTGAATCAAGGTGCGCGAATAGTAATCGTTTTCTGACTCTGGTTCGAATACCGTTGAATTAAAAATCGATTACTCATCTCCGTAAACAGTTAATCGAGTCAAAGAGAATGTTACAGAAATATCTGTATAATTAAAATTAAATGACTAATTCATTCTCATTAACACATATTCGATTATGTTCCGAGTTTTTCGTACACCCATTTGGTCGAACGAGTCAGCGAGGATTAATTAGCGCCGTTCTTTGTCTCTCGTGTCAATTAATAGTTGAATCGAATTCAAATAATGAAATTTACTTCATGTTGAAGATTCGTTCTAAATATTCCGCCACGAACATGATTAGTTCTCTCTCTTTTTTTCCAGACCATTGTTCCTGTTAAGAAATGAAAGTGTATAATTATCACCGACAAAGGAGATATTACTTATGGCTTCAACAACGCCTGCACCGACGTTTGATAAACTCACCCGCATTGTCACGATGTTTACGGGAGTTACATTAGCGTACCTTTAATAATAAATAATAATATTAGAATCAACATTAACTAAATTTGAAAATGCAAATTGGCCACCTGTATTTGAAATATCGGTCTTCTCCGGTCATTGCCATTGTAGGATCTGCTATTTTAAGACCGTTTTCAGAGCTTACTCGATATGTTTAAGCCAAAAAAACGAGGCGTCGTACTTGTAGTCTGTCAAATGAAATTGTAAGAAACTGCACTTTGCGTTGACTACAATTTTGAAGTCCAGTATTTCTCGAGTCGTATAATACTGATATTAAGTGACGCGTCTCGATCCACCAACCTAAACTTGCGCTTTCTGTTAATCACTTTCCGCTTTCTTAAAGCAAAATGGTTAAAAACACTTAGTAGAAATCTCAAGTCGCGAGCGACGCCTTCAACCAAGAGAATCTGGTCAATATTATTATTATTCTCAATGTTGGAAGAGAAGCGAGATCGGGAATTAAAAACTACTTTCCTAGGTGAAGTTTTACCCTTTTTAAGAGTGAATTCTACTCTAGGTAACCTCTTATTATGTACCGTTTAAAAACAAATTACGGTTGAACGATTTTTCCATTAAACTTACTTTATAACTTAATACAATTATTTTCTTAACAATATATATAGTGGCAAAAAATATAATACTTAAGGTTTTTACCTCTCTTCTAGCGAAAGGAATTTTGGTGAAAAAACAAAGGCATATTGTTCTTAAAATCTGTCAAATCAATTTGTAGAAGCTGGATGGCTTTGACTACAATTTTGAAATCAAGTATTTCTCGAGTCGTATAACGCGCGATTATCCCATATTCAGACTTGGAGTAACGCGTCTGGATCCACCAACCTAAACTGAGCTTTCTTTAATCACTCTCCGCTGTTTAAAACTTCGCCAGATATTAAAAGCAAAATAGTAAACATCAAGCAGAAATTCCAGGACGCGGTTCCGTGATTGCTTTTTAGCGACGCCTTCTGATCAATATTACTAATTGTTATACTCTATGTTGGAAGTCTAGCGAGCGCGTACTTTTAAAACGGGTTTCCTACGTCAACATTTACCCTTTCTTAGAGTGAATTTTACAGGTAACCTCGTGTTATGTACCTTTTAAAAACCATGACGTTTGATCGATTTTTTAACTTAATGCAATTATTTTCTGGCAAAAATAATAGTTTAGGTTTTTACCTCTCTCCGAGCGAGTGGAATTTTATTGAAAGATCAGACGCGTTCAAGTTGAGCGAAGGGAAATCGTATTGTGACAAATATTAGACGCGCGGTTGACACAAATATCTTTCGTTTTCTTGTTAATATCTTCCAATAAAAAGTCACCGAGTTAATTGGTCGCGAGTAGACCGAGTCATTTACGAAAGGTTTAGATATTAATATTAATCTAAATTAATGTAGCTTTTCCTAAAACAATTGAGAATATTGAAAAAGGTTCATTTAAAATTCAAAGAGTCATTTAGAAATTTCATATTTACTGTAGAAATGTCCGTACTTGCTAATTAATAACCGCTTTGTTCATAAAATAATTATTAACACTTAACCTCCAAATGAACGAAAACGTATAAATATTAAATTGGGAAAATAATAGTTCTTAATTCATAAGGCTTTGAATAATTAATAATCATAATGTTAACAGCGGTATATTATCATTAAGTAGCAATTAAAGGGGAAAATAAATGGGGGGGGGGTAATATTTCACTTGACTCGGAAAGGTAATTTTTGCTTTTCCCAACTACTTTTTCGAGAGTTTCAAAATTTTACCTTAAAGAAAACTCTAGATATATCTCAAAACGTTGTTGATGTTATATTTAATAAAAATTGAACTAAAATGTATGGAAATTTTGTACTCGCCTTTCAAAGTAGGGAATCCGTCATTTCAAGACAAGCCGCTCCCCATTAACGTGGTGTTAAGCGCCGCTTCCGATGCTAAGCATACACTGGGTTGGCAAGTTTTAAACAAATTGTTTTAAACTTTGGTTTAAAACTTGTTTTAAACAGCCATGAAAAAAAACTTTAATTTGCTTAAAACGTTTTAAACAAAAAGTTTAAAACATTTTTTTTTTATGGAGAAAAAATTCGAATATTTTTAACTCTTTTTTTATTTGAAAATGAGCGAAAAGGTTAAATAATAGAAATAATAAGCTCCAGTCAAAACCTTCCAATTATTCGACTGTTTCAAATGTGTGTTAAATTGTTTGGAGACCCTACCAGTTGTTTTATCCATTACCAATCTGTATTGAAGACTGATATTCAAAAATATGATTAAGGATAACTTATTTTGTCATCTACTTAAAGCAAAGCAATAACATTTTTCCTATGTGGTTTCTCTACACTGTTGGTACATTTTACTGTTCTAAAAAGATTACGCGTAATCTATAAAGCCAGGCCTTTGACAGTGCTAAAATGAATACGCTTAATCCGAAAACGGAAAACATGAGCGCCTACAAATAAGTAAGGGGTGGTGAAGTTTCAAATGTATGATGAGTTCTGACCAAGAAACTCGGAAGTACGGAAGCGGAAATGCCTGAATAGTGGCCACAAAAGAAATCAGGCATTTAGACATTAGGGGTTAAATGTACAAACTTACGCATCACACTCATTTTGTATCCGCAATTAAAAAAATTATATTTTCCTTTTGAAAAGATCGTTTGCTCTTTTTTAAACAGTCAGAAGAATTTTTCAAATATTCAATATTGAACCCTCAACACGTACTCCCTTTTAAATAATTAATTTCACGATAAAATGTTTTCCGAAAATCTAACTTTAAATCGTGTTATAAACAATAAAACACAAATTTTTTAAACTAAGTTTTTGCCAACCCTGACAAGGACCCTTTCTTACACCTTCAAATTCTAAATTTTAGGAGCTCTTGATTTTCGTGTTTGACTTTGCAGTACATGTTCGTTGTACGTTGGTCTAGGGGTATGATACTCGCGCTGGTTGCGAGTGGTACCAGGTTAAATCCCGGAAGGTCGCGTCTTAGAGCTTCATATTATAAATTTAGGAGTATTTTTATTTTCGTGTTTTACTTCTCAATACGTTTTCGTGGTCCGTTGGTCTAGGTGTATAATACTTGCTTTGGGTTCAAGTGGTCCCTGGTTCTAATTCCACACGGACAATTTCTTACACCTTGAAATTCAAAATTTATTCAATATTGAACGCTCAAAATAATTAATATCATAAAATAATTTCGGAAAATCTAATTTGTTCTTGAAAATGCGTAAATTTGTAGTTTTTTCAATCAATTTGGAGGGAATAAATCGACTAACTGTTAAATCAGTTGATTGAATTAAATATTGATTAAGGATTAAATTAATATAAATAAAGAAAAATTGCAATATCGGGACTTCAGTCAATTGAAAATAAGCGCCTTGCGCTAGCAGGAGTAGTGGCTTAAATGGAGAGCCGCGATATAGACTATTAGATCTGGAAGAGTGATTTAAACATGTTTAAAACTAGTTTTTTTTGTGTTTTATACAATAAAAAACACAACTTTTGTTTTTTTTAAAAGAAACTTAATTTTTGCCAACCCTGGCAGCCTTTGGTAGGTGTTCGAACCATTTGTTGTCATTGTAATTTACTTTTAGAGTGATTTATTGCTTTTCAGGCGCGTAGGAACGTTTCGAATTTAGGGGGGTACAGTCTAAATATGGATTTGTGCGCCCCCTCCCCAAAGACAAGAAAAATGTCGAAAAATACATTGAACAAGGTTGAAACGTTGTATTTTAATTACAGTAAAATGGTGAATTATTATGATTTTCCAAAAACCGGTGTCCGATAGGTGTTGGTTGTGGAAATATTTCTGCACATGAAATTTTAATCACTCTTATGAATCCTCTCTGGATATGTTTAGACAATTGCTAAGTGATTTAGTTGTTTTCAAGTCATTGTTTCCCGTAAGTCAGGGCACCAACCCTTGAGACAATTTTTAATATGAATCCCATTGTAAGACCAAGATTTCATAATAACCCCCCTTGATATGACTCATAAATGATAACACCTTAAGTGTGGATAATTCTATTTTAGTGTGAATTAAATACTGAAGGGCTCACACAGAAGGCAAAAAGGCTAATAATTAAAAAAACCATAAGAAAAAAAGACTTGGAAGTGACTGAAAATTACAAAATCAAGCTATTTAAAAGGGTCGGGTAGGAAGAGAGGTTTTTCAGTGAAAACCGATTTTTATAATTAAAGATATTTTAAAGGTCTGTGAACTTAATCTGTGAGCTTTGACATTTCAGATCTCAGGTGAAATTAAATTGAAGTGCAGCTCAGAATGCAAAGTAATTGGTATCATTTCAAATAAAATCTACAAAAATTCTTTAAATTTAATTATGGGAAAATGGAAGGGAAAAATCTCCTGAGCGAATGAAGCGAGCTCCGCTATTTTTTATCTGACCAAATGAGATGTCGCTAATTCTGCGTTTCAAGCGTCATACAGCAGGGATTATAAATAATTAATCCAAAATCCCAAAAATATAAGAATATTAGTGAAATTATGGGATAAAATAGGATACTTTCTAAAATATTCTCACTTCAGTATAATTTTGGCACCCCTTGAATATAAATTTGGCGCCCTTTCTAACCTATTTAGGCGCCCTTGTAGAATTTTAGGGGGGTACAATGTACCCTTGTACCCCCCTGTTCCTACGCCACTGTTGCTTTTTTAATTGAGTAGGCGACAAATAGACGTCTCTCCTGCACAATCGTAGTGTGACTCATGACCGTGAGAAACTATATATTCACAGGTTAGCCTAAGGTAGCATTTTTTTTAAATCTACTATGGTTTTTACGACCTGTTAGAGAAATTCGGAACAAAAGATATTTTTAGCAGACATGAAGATATCAAAGGATATTTTCACATTTGAGAATCTCTAGAAACATTTTACACACCATGTTTTTCATTTATTACCCCACTAAAGTATTGTCCCTTAATTGAGGTGTTTGTAACAAAATTCTATTTATAGGCCACTCTTTAGTTGACATTTTTATAACAAAAAAATCCAACGTTCTTTTGTTATAAAATCGGTAAACTATTGACAGGCATGTGTCAGAAATGCATTGTGAGAAAACATCTGGTGACTGATAAGCAATAAATCAAGATATTGTTAAACGATTGAGGAATATGGGCGTGTCTATTAAGAAATTTAGTATAAAAGCGGCTGAGGAAATGATCAAAATACTCAGTCGATCTTCAAACACCGAAAGATAAACATGGATCCTGAAGCTCTTCGTACAGCTTTGAACGAACTGACTATAAATAGACCCTGGCCGTTACGTTTAATATATGAGTTTTATTTCTTCCTATGCGCCTTTCTGAGAATAGATCCGTTGTACGGTCCTCAGACTCTACCACAACTCGTAGTACAGGGTGACTTAAGTGCTATTCGAGCTTGCCTCGAGCTTGCCTCGACTTACTCGAGTATATGAAAACAGTCGCTCGAGTACCAGAGGACTGTACTACTATAGATGAATCGGAAAACCTAAGGAATTTAATTCCGAGTCCCTTATGAACTGAATACGTAGATCGCCTGGCGAAACGACAAGAAGAAATTGAGCGTGGTATACGAGAAGAAGCACTAATCGCCGACTTCAACAACTAACAATATGCCACATTTTTAGACGGAAAGGACCAAGGACCACCCGCAGAGGAGACACTATTGAACGATACCCTACCTAGGGAGCACGGATCTGAAGAGGCGCTTTCTGACGATGATATCGACGTACAATGGGGAGGAGGAGAAACGGACCAGCCCACGCCTATTGAAACCGTACCTTCTTGCGAGATAATAGGTCAAAGTGAGAGATTTTACAAACATTTTAACATGTATGGTCGGGAGGTAGTTCTCAGAGTTACTGAAGATCCCGTCGCTAGTGTATGTACCGTAACCAAATGCGTTCTTAGTAAGTACAGGCCTACAGATTACGTCCAAATTACTTTAAAGAGTGCGGCAAATATTTGTAGGTCCGAACTAGAATTATCTTTTAGAAGAGCAGATCATGTCGACCCTAATGTTCTTTTTGACCAGCTTAGTGTTATGCTTTATGATTACGAAATGGAAGCATTTTTCCTAGGTCCTGTTAAAACTATTTTTAGCATTGTATGGTTGCCTGAGGGCCAAGGGCGCTCTGTAGCCCGAGGTATTAAACCTTTCAATCTATTCTGTCAAGATAGACGTGGGCTACGTTCAGTAACTGCTAGCGTACGCAGCGCTGCGCACATCGGAGACCGATTTTTTTACTGTACGGTTTTTTGCACTTCCGGTTTCTACGTCACGCTACGCATCGATGGGACACCGATCGCAGCGGCTGGAAGAGCAGGTTTTTTCGATGCGAATCGGATTTATGACGTCATTAATTAAAGTTTAACATGGCGAGCAATCCAGTTCAAAGCCACTAGCGAAACAATAACACATTTTTTCTTTTTTAGATCTTTTCGATTCAACTGCAATTAAGGTTAATTCCGTTTCATCATCATAGATACTTCATTTAATAACAAAAATAACAGTTTTCGATTCAATCCAAGATCTCTAGCAGACGCCATCATGGAAACCATCATCAAACGCAACAGAGAGAGAGAAAAAAATTGTTCAGTGACGTCTGACGTAGCGTTCGGATAGATTAGATAGTATTATATAAATGCTAGTATTTAAATCTATTCATGTGTATTTTAGGCAGTATTCAGCTATAACCTTTGCATGTTTTTATATAAATCCCGTGTAATTTAGTATTTTTCGTAAGAAAGTCTGTAATGGTCATCGTATTGAAGCCACAAGTTTCTATCAACCAGGACGAGTCGGCAAATAAACCCCGTCTACGTATATTCGTGGATTTCACCCGTCTAAATAATTACGTCCAAAGGGAACGTTTTCAAATGCCAGCGGTAGATCAAGTCCTTGGTCAGATGGCCAATGCGAAAGTATTCTCGAAGTTAGACGCTAACAGTGGCTACTGGCAGGTGCCACTGGACAAGGAATCAGCACTAATCACAACTTTCATAACGCCATTCGGACGTTACTTCTTTCACCGACTGCCATTTGGACTCAGCTCAGCGTCAGAACACTTTCAACGCCAAATTAGTACCATACTGGAAGGAATTCCAGGACAAATAAATCTTCAAGACGACGTCTTAATCTACGGTAAAGATCAAGAAGAGCATGATATCAATCTTCGACAAACCCTACATCGTTTACAAGATGCTGGAGTAACTCTGAATAAGGACAAATGCAAATTTTCGGTATCAAGAGTGAAGTTTGTAGGACACATCATCGATTCAAGAGGCATTAGTCCCGATGACGGAAAGGTCAAAGCCGTTACAGAAATGTCGAAACCTAAAGATGTCAGCGAATTAAGAAGATTTCTGGGAATGACAAACTATCTGGCGAAGTTTATCTCCAACATGTCCGTCGTAAGCCAGCCACTAATCTCCTTACTCAGCGCCAAGAACGCATGGAATTGGTCTGCACCACAAGACATGGCTTTTAATGAAGTCAAACGAATTCTGTCAACTAAACCGGTATTGGCGATATTCGACCCACGGAAGAGAACCATCATATCAGCAGATGCATCTTCATTTGGAATCGGAGCTGTGCTTAGACAAGAGCAACCGGATAAGACCTTACGAGTAATAGCCTACGCATCAAAAACCCTTAGTAGTGCAGAACAACGCTATGCTCAAATTGAAAAGGAAGCCTTAGCCATGACATGGGCTTGTGAGCGTTTCAAGGATTATGTAATGGGTATCAAAATCGACATAGAAACTGATCGCAATCATGCAGACAAAATCCCTGGATGACTTATCTCCTCGTCTTCAACGTCTCCGAATACGGATGATGCGCTATAATTAAAGTGTCCTGTACATACCTGGAAAAGAGTTGATTCCTGCGGATACGCTGTCAAGAAGCCCATTACAAGAAGTTGGGAATAGCGAGCTCGAAGATGAAGTGGCCGCCAATGTCCAATTGGTGACAGCTTGCATACCAGCATCGGATACACGATTGGCTGCAATATGGGAAGAGCAGAAGCGAGACGCAACTTGTCAGAAAATTCATTCCTATACGAATGGAAGTTGGCCGAACAACAAGAATTTGCCCACTAACCTTGTCAAGTACTATTCCTTTCGAGATGAAATAACGACACAAGAAGGCATGCTCATGAAGGGATCAAGGATTATCATTCCACGGGCTCTTCAAGAAGACATTCTCGAAAGAATAGATGATGGACATCAAGGCATAGTTAAATGCAGAGCGAGGGCAAAGACATCAGTATGGTGGCCTGGAATTTCGAAAGACATAGAACGAAAAGTCAAAAACTGCTCAGCGTGCATTCGAGAGACTACCAATCGCCGTGAACCCCTGTTACCAAGCGAATTTCCCGATAGACCATGGCAAACTGTGGCGATGGATCTATTCTACTTGCACGGAAAATGGTACCTCCTGGTCACAGATCTATATTCAAGATACTTCGAGATCCGCCAACTACAAGATTTGCGTTCCAAAGCAGTAATCAATCACGTAAAGGCAATCTTCGCGACGCATGGAATTCCCAACACAGTCAAAAGCGACAATGGACCTCAATTCAAGAAAGCGATTACTTCCGAATTTCATCAATTTGCTAAAGAATACGGCTTCGTACATGTAACTTCAAGCCCCATGTTCGCCCAAAAGTAATGGCTTTGTTGAAGCGGCGGTGAAAATCGTCAAACAAACATTGAAGAAAAGTTCAGACCCACACACTGTAAAAAATTGTGGTGTCTAAATAGTGCCATAATGGTGTTAAAACAATGTGCACTATTTGCGCACCTTGACAAGGTGCGGAATTAGTACGAAAATGCTTCGATATTTTAAAAACACCATTAGCTTAAACGAATGGTGTAGAAATGGGTTTATAAAGCATAATTCATTAAAAGGTGTGCAAATGATACCTTAATTATATAAAATAACCCCATTGAATACCCCATTAAATGGTGCTCAAATGGCATAGAATTAGTGCGATATTTTTTAAACACCATTCGCTTAAATAAACGGTGTGAATAAGGGTTGAAAAAGCCTCACTCATTAAAAGGCGCACAAATGATACCCAAACGATATAAAATAACACCTTCGCAAGGCCCATATAAAAGGTGTTCAAATAATGTGAAAATAGAGTTATGTTTTGAACACGATTGGCTTAAATAGAAGGTGTAAATAAGGGCGGAAGAAACCTCATCCTCGGAAAGGTGCGCAATTGATATAAAATAACACCTTCGCAGGCCCTTAAAAAGATGTTGAAATAATGTGAAAATGGAGTTCTCTTTTAAACACCTTTCGCTTAAATAGAAGGTGTAAGAAACGACTGAAGAAACCTCATCCTCGAAAAGGTGAGCAAGACTCATATGAAAGATGGTGAAATAACGTGAAAATGGAGTTATGCACTCTAAATTAAGGTACCTAAAAAGTGTTGTAGTGGTGTAAAATTTATTCCGCAGTATTTGTACACCTTGACAATGTGTTGAAATTGTATGAAAATAGTGCGATATTTTACAAACACCATTAGCGAAAATGAATGGTGCAAAAATCGGACTCATAAAACATCATTCGATAAAAGTTGTTCAATTTATACATAAATGGATTAAAATAACACCTTCGATTATACCATTAAATGGTGTTAAAATAATACGAAAATACACCTTTGCAAACCCCTATTTATCCCATTTTAAGTCCTTAATTAGCCCATTCCAAGTCTATATTTACCCCATTTACACCATTGCAAACCCCTATTCACCTCATTTCAAGTCCATATTTACACCATTTCAAGTCTATATTTACCCCCATTTCAAGCCCTATTTACAATTTATCAAAACTGTCTTTGTACACAAAGACGCGAAAAAGTAAGAGATAAGTGTAGAAAATTAATTGTTTGAAGTAACAGATATTCAAATTTTCATTTTTGAAGACGTGATTATAAAACATCAATTATTTGAAAAAATTTCTTATCTTAGTTTTTTTCACCAAAATTCCTTAAGTAAAATATTTTATCCTTAAACATGTGCATGATTTTAATAAAAGAAAACGTATGCATTTTATTTTCTTTTTAAAATTTAGAGTTAGTTTGAGTATTCGGGCCTATAAGGAGAATAAAATGGGCAGAAAATTGTTGATAGCAGACAAAATAAAACAAGCATGAAAACTTAACAAAACGTGTTCGTTTATTTTAAAGATTTCGAGGTTTCAAAAATTGACGTGTTGTATATCTCTCAAAGCTACAGATCCTTTTGACTCTAATAACTACATCACAGTCAAAGGGCGAATGTAATTTTCGGTTCGCAATATTTTCAATTTTGAAATATAAAAATAAATACTAGCTCTATTTTTCAGATATCCGAGTATTTGAACTTCCTCGAAGCAAATGTTTCTCGAAAATAAACAGTAGTATCAAGGTAGTTTCTCTGAAAATTTTGTGAAAAAAACTAAGATAAGAAATTTTTTCAAATAATTGATGTTTTATAATCACGTCTTCAAAAATGAAAATTTGAATATCTGTTACTTCAAACAATTAATTTTCTACACTTATCTCTTACTTTTTCGCGTCTTTGTGTACAAAGACAGTTTTGATAAATATCTGTCACTTCAGTCTTAATATGAATTAAAACTGTTTAGAAACTAGTATTTTAAAACGTATACTGAAAAGCAGGCGCTCCATTTAAGTCTTGTGGTGTGGCCAGATATTTAAAAACTTTTCTTTATAGAATGTCTGCGTGTAAAGTAAAAAAAAATATCCCGACGAGCTGATGGGCGACGCCGAGTGCCTTCGCTCCTAGGATGCTACAAAAATATTAGTCGACTCAGTAAAATGTACCCATACTTGATGGAAGTTCTTACTACACTCAAGCGATGCCGCGGGTAACAGCTAGTCTCCCATAATTTCCTGTAAATAAATTGTAAATTTCCTATTTTCCTATAACTATTACAAGGTTAATTGTGGTAACCCTGAGTGCACAAACATATTTCGTAGATAACATAGACTTATGAAAACACATGTCATATAATTGTGTACAAACAGATCCCGTAGACTTGTGCACAAACAGATCCGTTAGAATTGTGCACAAACAGATCCCTTAGAATTGTGCACAAACAGATACCTTAGAATTGAACACAAACTGATGTCATAGACTTGCGCACAAAATGATGTCATAGACTTACGCACAAACAGATGTCATAAATTTGTGCAAAAAGAGATGTTATATACCTGTACACAAAAAGATTCCATGGACCTCTGCACAAAAACATTCCATACCCCTATGCTCAAAAATATGCTCAAGAATATCTCGTACACCAGTGCACAAAAATACTGCATATCCATTTGCACAAAAATATCCCGTATCCATTTGCAGAAAAATGTTCTTTAGACCTGTGCACAAACAAATGCAGTGGCCTTTGCAAAGACAGATTCCTTAGACCTCTGCACAAACCGATTCAGTAGGCTTGTGCACAAAAATATTCCGTAGACCTGTGCACAAAAATATTCCGTAGACCTGTGCACAAAAATATTCCGTAGACCTGTGCACAAACAGATACCGTAGACATGTGCACAAACAGATACCGTAGACATGTGCACAAACAGATACCGTAGACATGTGCACAAACAGATTCCGGATACTTGGACATAAACGGAAGTCACAGGGTTGTGCACAAACAGATGTCATAGACTTGCACAAAAAATACATCATAGACTTGCGCAATAAGAGATGTCAAGGATATGTGCACATCAGATTCCACGGACTAGTGCACAAACAGAAGTCTTAGACTTGTTTACAAACAGAAGTCATAGACCTGTTTCCATAAAGATTCCATACCCATTTGCACAAAACAATTTCATACCCATTTGCACGAAACGATTCCATACCCATTTGCACAAAACGATTCCATAGACCTGTGCACAAAAATATTCCATAGACCTGGGCCCAAAGAGATTCCATAAAACTGTGCACAAAAGATTCCCTAGACCTGTGCTCAAAAAATTATGCCGTAGGCCTGTGCACAAACAGATGCCGTAGACCTGTAAGGAAACAGATTCCGTAAACCTGTGCACAAACAGATGCCGTAGGCCTGTGTACAAACAGATTCCGGAGATCTGTGCACAGATTCCGTAGCCATGTGCACAAACAAATTGCGTAGACTTGTGGAAGTCACAGGCTTGTGCACAACAGATGTCATAGACATGTTCAAACCAGATTCCATAGTTTTGTGCACAAACAGAAGTCATAGACATGTGCACAAAAACATTCTATAGACTTGTGCACATCAAGTTTCCATAGACCTGTGCACAAAAGATTTCATGAAGATGTGCACAAAATATTTCATGGAACTGTGCACAAAACATTATATATGCTTGTGCACATAAAGATTCCATAGACCTGCGCGCTAAAGATTCCATAGACCTGTGTACATAAAGATTTCATACCCATAGCACAAAACTATTCCATAACCATTTGCACAGAAATATTTCCTAGACCTGCGCACAAAACATTTCATAAAACTGTGCTGTGCACAAAAAGATTCCATTGACCTATGCACAAAATATTCTATTGGCTTTTGTATAAACATGTGACATAGACCTGTGTACAAAAATATTCCATGGACCTGTGCACAAAAACATGCCTTGGACCTGTTCAGAAACATTCTATACCCCTATATGCTCAAAAATATTCCACACCCATTTGCACAAACATTTTCCGTAGACCCGTGCACAAACAGATGCCGTAGACTAGCGCATAAGCATATTCCATAGATTTGCGCACAAATATATTACGTAGACTCGTGCACAAATAGATTCCACAGACTTGTACACAAACAGAAGTCACACGGTTTTGCACAATCCGATGTTATAGACTTGTGCACAAACAGATGTCATATGCTTGTGTAAAAAACTGATTTCATAGACTTCCTCAAAATGAGATGTCATCGACATTTGCACAAGATATTCCGTAGACTTGTGCACATAAAGATTCTTCAGACTTGTGCACAAACATATTTTGTAGACCTGTACACACAGATACCATGGACTTGTGCAAAAATAGATGTCAAATATTTGTGCAAAAACACATACCTTAGACTTTTGAACAAACTGATGCCATAGACTTGTGCACAATCATATGTCCTAGACCGGTGTACAAAACATTCTATAGATTAGTGCACAAACATGAGTCATATACCTGTACACAAAAATATTCCACGGACTTCTGCACAAAAACATTCCATATACCTGTACACAAAAAAATCCATGGACCTCTGCACAAAAACATTCCATATCCCTATGCTCAAAAATGTTCCTTACTCATTTGCACAAAAATATCACGTTCACCTGTGCACAAAACTATCACGTACACCTGTGCACAAAAATATTCGGTATCCATTTTCACAAAAATATTCCGTACACCTGTGCACAAAAATATTCCGTACACCTGTGCACAAAAATATTCCAAATCCATTTTCACCATAATATTCCATACACCTATACACAAAAATATTCCGTACACCTGTGCACAAAAATATTCCGTACTATTGTGCATAAAAATATTCCGTACACCAATGCATAAAAATATTTCGTACACTTGTGCACAAATAGAATCACAGGCTTGTGCACAAAGAAATGTCGGAGACTCGCGCAAAAAGAGATGTTATAGACATGTGCACATCAGATTCCATAGAGTTATGCACAAACATTTTCAATGCCCCTATGCTCAAACAGATTTCAAACCCTTATGCTCAAAAAGATTACATACCCATTTGCACAAAAATGATACGTAGACCCGTGCTCAAAAATATTCCGTAGACCTTTGCTCAGACAGAAGTCACTCGCGTGTGCACAAACAGATGTCATAGACTTGTGCACAAAGAGATGTTACAGACTTGTGCACAAAGAGATGTTATAGACTTGTTCACAAGCAGGTGTTATAGAATTGATCACAAGCAGGTGTTATAGAATTGATCACAAGCAGGTGTTATAGAATTGATCACAAACAGATGTTTTAGTCTTGTGTACAAACAGATGTTTTAGACTTGTGCACAAACAGATGTTTTAGGCTTGTGTACAAACAGATGTTTTAGACTTGAGCATAAACAAATGTTATTGACTTGCGCAAAAAGAGATGTCATAGAAATGAGCAAATCAGATGTCATAGAAATGAGCAAATCAGATTCCATAGACCTGTGCACAAACAGAGGTCGTAGACCTGTGAACAAACAGAAGTCATAGACCTGAGCACAAACAGAAGTTGTAGACCTGTGCAAATAAAGATTTTTCACTTGGACAAATAAAGATTCTTCAGACTTTTGTGTGCACATAATGATTCTTCAGACTTGTGTGCACATAAAGATTCTTCAGACTTGTGAGCACATAAAGATTCTTCAGACTTGTGTGCACATATTGATTCTTCAGACTTGTGTGCAACTAAAGATTCTTCAGACTGTGTGCACATAATGATTCTTCAGACTTGTGTGCACATAAAGATTCTTCAGACTTGTGTGCACATAAAGATTCTTCAGACTAGTGTGCACATAAAGATTCTTCAAACTTGTGCAAATAAAGATTCTTCAAACTTGTGCACATAAATATACCATAGACCCATGAACAAAAAATTCCATAGACCTGTGCACAGAAGATTCCATACTCCTATACTCAAAAGGATTCCATGCAGATTTGCACAAAAACATTCCGTAGACCTGTGTAAAACAATATTCCATAGGCCTGTGTAAAACAATATTCCAGAGGCCTGTGTAAAACAATATTCTATAGGCCTGTGTAAAACAATATTCCAGAGGCCTGTGTAAAACAATATTCCATAGGCCTGTGCACGAAATGATTGCATAGGCCTCTGCACAAAGAGATTTTATACTCCTTTGCACAAAAATATTCTGTAGGTCTGCGCTTAAACAGATTCCGTAGACTTGTACACAAACAGATGTTATAGTTTAGACTCGTGTAAAAATTTAATTACCTATAATTGGTAATTATCTTTAACTGCTTATTTTGTTTAATTATCTTTAATTGCTTATTTTGTTTAATTAAGTTTAGTCCGTACTTCGCAACTAAATTAGTTGGACGCGCAATAGTTATAATGACAATTAAGTTAGCTAATTGCCCTACCAATTTGATTATCCGCAGTAAAACGACGTAAGTCCTAGAATGACTTTCTTTATTACTTAACCCAAGCAAAAAAGTCTTAAGTTCCACAGTTTAAAGGTAAACCACGTAATTCGGAGCAGGTACTTAAAACTATTAAAAACAATACTTAAACTTTGTTTTTCGTAATGAAACAAAAATTGGCGCCCACTTTAAAAATGGGGCTTTCATTTAAGACCGTTTTCAAATCTATCAAACGTATAGTTATTTTTGTAAGGGTAGTTACAAAATGGGTAAGTTTGGAAAATTTCCCATGTTATTTCTATGGAGATTCTCTAGTTTTTCGCCAAAATCTGTGATTAATTTTATGGAAATGAAAACCACCCTTAGCAACTTTATGCTTTATAAAATAAACTATTAGGTGGATCATCTTGAAATTTTTACCACATACTAAGGGCCCGGATTTTAGTTCAGTAGAAAAATTTCGAAACAATAAACTTAAAACGAAAAAAGTTAAAACCAATCCAAAAACCTTCCTTATACATTAAAGCCGTCATCAGGCCTTATCTAAGGGAGCTACCGCTCCCTTAGAATATTTACCCCCATTTCAAGCCCTATTTACACCATTGCAAAATCCCTATTTACACCATTGCAAAACCCATATTTATACCATTGCAAAACCCCTATTTACACCATTGCAAAACCCCTATTTACACCATTGCAAACCCCTATTTACACCATTGCAAACCCCTATTTACACCATTGCAAACCCCTATTTACACCATTGCAAAACCCCTATTTACACCATTGCAAACCCCTATTTTTACCATTGCAAAACCCCTATTTACACCATTTCAAAACCCCTATTTACAGCATTGCAGAAAACCCCTATTTACCCCATTTAAAGTCCCTATTTACCCCTTTTCAAGCCTTATTTACACCATTGCGAAACTCCTATTTACCCAATTTCAAATCTATATTTACCCCATTTCAAACCCTATTTACACCATTTCAAAACCCCTATTTACACCATTGCAAAACCCCTATTTACACCATTGCAAAACCCCTATTTACACCATTGCAAAACCCCTATTTACACCATTGCAAAACCTTATTTACACCATTGCAAAACCCTATTTACACCATTGCAAAACCCTATTTACACCATTGCAAAACCCCTATTTACACCATTGCAAAACCCCTATTTACACAATTGCCAAACCCCTATTTACACTATTGCAAAAACCCTATTTACACCATTGCAAAACCCCTATTTACACCTTTTCAAGCCTTATTTACACCATTGCAAAACCCCTATTTACACCATTGCAAAACCCTTATTTACCCCATTTAAAGTCCCTATTTACCCCTTTTCCAGCCTTATTTACACCATTGCGAAACTCCTATTTACCCAATTTCAAATCTATATTTATCCCATTTAAAGTCCCTATTCACCCCCATTTCAACTCCATATCTACCCCATTTCAAGCCTATATTTACCACATTTCAAGTCTATATTTACCCCATTTCTACACTATTGCAAAACCCCTATTTACCTCATTTCAATTCCTTATATTTACCCCATTTTAAACCTACTTACGACATTGAAAACTCCTATTTACCTCATTTCAAGTCCTTATTTATCCCATTTCAAATCTATATTTACCCCATTTCAAGTCTAAATTTAGCCCATTTCAAGTGTATATTTACCTTATTTCAAGCCCTATTTACACCATTGCAAAACCCCTATTCACCTCTTTTCAAGTCTTTATTTACCCCATTTATTGTCACTATTTGCCCATTTCAAACCCCTATTCACCCCATTTACTGGGATCATTATTGTCGTGTTCGGTGGGACTTCACTACCTTTCCTATTGTGTATATACACGTTGAAGGCTTTTCTATTATATCATGAGTGAATGATATGTTAGCTCCCTATAAGTTACTCAGGCTCCATAGGCGTAATGTATCCAGCGATTTCTTCTCATTTCGCCCGCGCGGGGAAAAAATCCCGCTCGTACGGCTTCTCGACCTCGAGTCACCGGCTGCTTTTTCACCAAGGGAGTGTTGTTTTAGTCGTGAATGTTTATGTTTTAACAATTTAACATTAAATCATGGCGTTTGTGTCAGTGTTGAGACAAAAAATTGCAGGAACTCAATGCAATTTACCGATATTGATCAAGAATGCTAAAGATAAGAGTTGTTATTGTGACTGGAAACCAGAAAATTATACAACTGAGCTAAATCCAATCCACTGATCTCTTCACTGTTTTCTTAACCGAGGCTACTGAGCGAAATATTCGGCTGCTTAAATAGCTCCGATATCATTGGCTAGCTTCCACTACACGCGCTTCCGGGGAAAAACCAGAAAGAAGAGTAAATAAGATTTTCGTTCACGTGGCGGCCGCAGAGCGTCGCATACAATTGGGAAGCCGGCGGCGCGGGAGAAAACGCTGGAGTATAAAAATGATTTGCCTGAGTAACTTGTAGGGAGCTAACATATTATTAACTCATGATTATATCAAGCTCGAATTAACACGACTATAAGTTAATGCCGTTAAAATTATCCAAATGATCTCTCTTGGGTAACAACTAATGGAGTCAGATCGGTATTAATAAAGAGCACATGGTACTTTTTAAAGCAACACCTTTCTTTCTTAGGCATTAAACTAGATTCCCACTCGACCGAAAAAACCGGCGGAAATCACACAGCCAACGGTAAAAATTTTAACTAACGCTGGCGTCCGGCGGTAGACCGTTCAAACTACGACTGAATTTCCAGTTTGGCGGTAGATATTTTTGGGTCACGTGACAGATTTGAGTTGTTTCCTCAACATCTATTTCACACTCTTTGCCCCCTTGTCGCTTGGATCGTACTAGAAGGGATATTTTCTAGCTTCCTCAGTAAACTTTTATTTATTAACATCTTATCTCTTTTTACTTCCGTCAATTTAATTTTTCTTTCTTGATGGTATGTTTCCGTTAAGCCATGGTCAACCACAAAAAATGGCGGCTATCAATCGATCTCGCGTGTGCGTGCGCTCTTGAAATTTATGACGTTGTCAGTGGGATAATTTCATTGGCTGGGACACCGGCGTAACGCCGAACACGACCGAAAAAATAGAACAGAACTGACGCCCGACCGAACGGAAATTCCGTCGGTCGAACCCCTTTCTGCCGGGTTTCCGTCGTCTTTTCCGTGGAGTGGGAATCTAGCTTCATACAAGTTGGGAAAAACAAAATATTACCTCTCCGTGTCAAGAAGATTATATAAACTTAAGTATCCAATGAAAACGTTATTATGTTTCTGAGTTGGGGTTTCCCATTTTTGTTGTTGTTTTGAAAAATATATCGCAATGCACGGGCCTTGATAGATATAGGAGGCAATGAATGAAATATATCACAATGCACGGGCCTTGATAGATATAGGAGGCAATGAATGAAATATATATACAATGTACGGGCCTTGATAGATATAGGAGGCAATGAAGCAAATACATCGCATGCACGGGCCTTGGTAGATATAGGAGGCAATGATAATCTCTCTCTTTGCACGAGAGGTTTATCTTTAATATTTAAATAAATATAATTATTTTTAATTATTTTAATCTTCAATAATTAACATTAATAATAGTTAAATCGTTTAAAATAAAGTTATACCTATTATCTTCTCAAACTTTGCTAATATTGACGTTTAAAGTGAAGGGTACCCCTCTTGCCGGCTTTATTCAAATTTGGGGTATATATACGATTCGTTTCCATTATAATAGTAAGGAAAAAGCGCAATTGCGAAAACCTTTGGTGGCGATCCCACCTCAGGGAGGCTAGACGTTTCTCGTAACCCTAGCTGATCGCCGCGTATATCCTAAAACCAACCGATGATAATGGAGTAGAAGCCAATGATACAGATTGGTGTCTATGTGGAATAGACGGAAGACCAGTGGATGGTGGTGTTAGAAGCCAGTGTAAGTGCAGACTGGTGTCAATGTGGGATTGACAAAGAACAGAAGATGGTGGTGATTAGAAGCCAGTAAGAACAGACTGGTGTCCGTGTGGGATGGACAAAGACCAGAAGATGGTGGTGTGAGAACTCAAGTAGAGGAGCCATTTCCGTGACTGTGAAAGCAGTTCGGAGATGGCGAACACGTTTGCTCCGATACGCAAACTGCGAACGCGGTCACGTGGGTGTAACAACGGACAGACAGACACACAGACACGGCCGTTACAGAACCTCTCCTGGACTACGTCACACGGAGAGGTAAAAAGCGGGCCTATTCGAAAAAATGCTCCATTTCTTTAGGTCCTTGAACAATAACGCTATATTTATTAAGGATTTTGAAGAATAAGCATCTTCCTTTTCCAAAATATTGCTTGTTTTATAGATCAGATTAGGGTTAGGAAAGGCATAGGTTAGTTTTGCTTAGGCGTCTTTGAGACCTACGGTTCCTAAATTAAGCATTTGACCTCGTGAAAATAAGCGTATGCATATATTCATTACCTATATCCCATAAATGATAAAAATTTAAAAACCATTTCAATGATAATAAACATTTTATCGGTGACAGCGTTTAAAAATGAAATGTTTTTTAGAGGAACTATGTTACGTTAGAAAATAGATTTTGGGTCCTCATTCTATGTTCAAACTTCATTACAGTGTTACATAATGCATATGACTAAAGTATAACAATTTGCTAATCCCTTTTTCAAGGTACATTTCGTCGATTTGAAAATATTTCGTTCTTCTAAACTCTAAATTTTGCTTAATATTTAAAAAAATACATTGAATTGTTGCTAATTTTACCTAACCACTCAATCTTCATTAGATAATCAGATTATCTCGGGTATAGAGTCTTCGTGTTCCCGAGAATTACTGTATTTCCATCGGGAACTTTTAATCATAAAATACCGAATCCAAAATCCGCCAAATTGCGGGGTTTTTCAGCCGAATGGAAGACAATCTGTTAATTGCCGTAGTAAAATCAACTTGGAATGGGGTGAACAGGGGCTTGAAATTGTTAAAAGGGGACTTGAAATGGAGTAAGTAGGGGTTTGAAACGGTGTAAATAGGGGTTTGAAACGGTGTAAATTGGGGTTTGAAACGGTGTAAATATGGGTTTGAAACGGTGTAAATATGGGTTTGAAATGGTGTAAATTGGGGTTTGAAATGGAGTAAATTGGGGTTTGAAATGGAGTAAATTGGGGTTTGAAATGGAGTAAATTGGGGTTTGAAATGGAGTAAATTGAGGTGAGAAATGGACTAAATATGGCTCTTAAATGGGGCAAATTGGGCTTTGAAATGGAGTAAATAGGGCATTGAAATGGAGTAAATAGGGGTTTGAAATGGAGTAAATAGGGGTTTGAAATGGAGTAAATAGGGGTTTGAAATGGAGTAAATAGGGGTTTGAAATGGAGTAAATAGGGGTTTGAAATGGAGTAGAAGGGGGTTTGAAATGGAGTAGAAAGGGGTTTGAAATGGAGTAAATAGGGGTTTGAAATGGAGTAAATAGGGGTTTGAAATGGAGTAAATAGGGCTTGGAAATGGAATAAATAGGGGTTTGAAATTGAGTAAATAGTCGCTTTGAAATGGAGTAAATAGGGCTTTGAAATGGAGTAAATAGTCGCTTTGAAATGGAGTAAATAGCTTGGGCTTGGAAATGGAGTAAATAGGGCTTTCAAATGGAGTAAATAGCTAGGGCTTTGAAGTTGAGTAAATAGCTAGGGCTTTGAAATGGATGAAATAGGGCTTTGAAATGGAGTGAACAGAGACTTGAAATGGTGTATTAATGGCTTTGTTTTACACCTTAAACGTGGTGCTAAATATAGAAAAAATATTTAACACCTTCACTTCATTTGGTGTAGTAATGTGATATACGTGGCGTAACTTTGCCTACATTTAACACCATTAAACTAAGTAGTAATATTAGAGTTCAAAAGATTTCCTGAAAAAGATGTTAAAAAGCACTATAAATGGTGCATAAATGCCTAATATTTCGTTCATACTTGCAAATAATATTTGTAAAAGGCGTGAATTTATCATAAAAATGGTGTAGAAGTACACCTTAAATGGTGTCAATTTTGGCACCGAAAAAAACAGCATATATGGTGTAAGAATGCACCATTATTTTTTACAGTGCATCTGGCGCTACTATCATATCGCACAACACCCCTTGCCAATGGATATACGCCAGCCCAGCTACTCATGGGAAGAAACTTACGGTCCACGCTGCCTATCTCGGAGAAAGAATTATTCCAGCTATCCCTCCCATGGAAGTGCTAAGACAACGAGAAGAACATCGTCGGCCGAAACAAAAAGAACATTACGACAAGGTTCATCGTGTTAAAACTCTACCCCCTCTTCAAAAAGAAGACAAAGTATGGATAACAGACCTTAGGGTCGAGGCAACTGTTAAGGATCTCGCTATAGAACCAAGGTCGTACATACTGAACACTTCCAATGGAACCGTCAGAAGGAATAGATACCATCTAATACCTATGCCATCACAGCCGGATGAACTGATCGACACTAACGGGACAAGCGCAAAGACCCGTAACTATGTTACGAGGGTTCCAGCTCAGGCGATGTCAGAAACGATACCAGAGACTCCAGCTCAGGCGACGTCAGAAACGATACCAGAGACTCCAGCTCAGGCGACGTCAGAAACGATACCAGAGACTTCAGCTCAGGCGACGTCAGAAACGATACCAGAGACTCCAGCTCAGGCGACGTCAGAAACGATATCAGAGGTTCCAGCTCAGGCAACATTGGAGATGGCTCGGAACACATCCGCCAGGTCAAACCAATCAAAGAAGAATAATAGTAGAGAACCCATGACTGCGCCCATGACTAAACGACTTAGTGATCGGGTAGAAGAATCGACGGCGAGCAACGACGGTATCGCGAGACCTGCTTCAAATATTCAAGATACGGTGGTTCGAACTAAAAGTGGTCGAATAAGCAAACCCCGAACTAAATTAAACTTGTAGAATTTGGTTTTTTGTATCTTAGGCTAATTGTACAATTGTAAATATTGATGTATACTTAGGGAAAGGATGTAGAATAATGAACTGAATTGAACTGACCTACCCTAGATATTGTATTTAAGGAAATCCTCTCCCCTTAATCGAGTAGTGATTACCTGGACGCGTACTGTGCTAGTACATGTATGTTTTTATACGGACTAAATAAAACGAACTTAATCAAGTGAACTTAACTCGTGATTATTAATACAGTAATAACACAACAGGAATGACTCACAAATATTAACTGTTTTTTATTTATTTAGCTATACTGGTGTATTGACGGAAAGCGAAATGGATTATGGCAGAAGTCCATTAAATTAGCCTAGGAAGTAACCAAAAGCGGGGTTTGGGACTCCCCTCTCTTGTGTAGAAATACTGAAGAAGGGCGACACATATTCGCCACATCACGGTAATTTTTCACAGATCTCCGGTTAAGGTGCGACTCGTACGCCAAAATTTGCCCTATTTTGAGAGAAAAAACTATTGGCTGAAAATGAACACTGTATCTCTAAAGGGACCGGAAAACGCCCCCTTACACTGTAAAACCGAGCCCTCTTTAGCATAGAATCAGGAGAAGGGATGGGGGATGTGAATTTTGGTACAGTCAAGATCATTCAGTTTTTTATGACTCTTCATTATGGAAGAACTAGGCGAGAAGGAAAAGCGACGAAGATAGCGGAGCCTCTACGAGAAATGAAGTGAATGACGTAGGAGATAGTGGGAACACAAAATTCGGTCTGCGCAATATTCGAGCGCCTCTGATTTTTTATTGGTTACAGCGGTTAACGTTGACGTTTAAAGCCGACGCAGCGCCGAACCGTCCAACGAGAGTAGCGTAAGCCTTGATCACTAAAATTTGAAATTGAACTGGCACGCGCAGCCTATCCACGTACCCACCTTTAGAATGGTGGAGGAATCTAAAGGGGGATTCAAGTTTTTGGACGACAGGTTTTTCAACACTAGGGGGCTGTTTCATCTAGCGTAGTTCTTGAAAAAAAAAACTATTTAACGACCATGGCCGTTCCTTTTTTATTTTTTTATAAAGCAAACACTCTACCCTTTAGAGATCCAGCGTGCATGGACTGAAGAAGTCACGCCCCTCTCACGTCAAGAAAGACTTCCTGGTGAGGAACTCGAGATTTCTAACAGTGTTAGGAAAGGGGGAAAATTTAACCCCCTATGCATAGAGTCAGAAAGAGTTCTTACCCCAGCAGAGACGTACGCTATACCAGCTATTGTAATTGTTTACTTCCCAGGCTAATTTAATGGACTTCTGATTATGGTTAAAGTTTACGGAACATGAAATGTCATTGGCGTACTTGGAATATTGTTAAGAGGAGTATGTCTTCGTTCGTTGAGAAGCAAAACTAAATCTAATCATTCAGTTTATTGATTTATGAGTCATTAAAACCTTCGACTATTTCGATTTCACAAACGTGGCACTGGTAGATGAATGGGTTATCGTTAGTTCCGATCAGGCTGTGGGTTACCAATCAACAGCTTCATTTCTCAGTGTCTTTGACGCACGAGGCTTAATTATGGGCTAGACCATCTTGTTATGTCTTACGACCTTCAAGACATTTCGCTTAAGCGTCCGTTCAGCTGGGAAAAAATAAAACTTCTAACCCCTTCCACTTCTGAGTAGGGGGGAAACTCGCGAGGGGTCGGTCATTCATGAAATACCGTATTTTACCCGTGAAATCCAATTTCAGAAATCTGAAATCAAGGCTGATTTCGAAATCAAATAAAAAAATCCGAAATCAGCATCGAAATCATAAAATCAGTAAATAAAATCACACAATCAGTAAAAAAAATTACAAAATCAGTTAAAAAAATCACAAAATCAGTAAAAAAATCACAAAATCAGTAAAAAAATCACAAAATCAGTAAAAAAATCACAAAATCAGAAAAAAACCACAAAATCATTAAAAAATCACAAAATCAGTAAAAAAATCACAAAATCAGTAAAAAATCACAAATCAGTAAAAAATCACAAAATCAGTAAAAAATCACAAAATCAGTAAAAAAAACCACAAAATCAGTTAAAAAAACCACCAAATATGTAAAAAAAATCACAAAATCAGTAAACAATCACAAAATCAGTAAAAAAATCACAAAATCAACAAAGAAATAAAAAAAATCAGAAACAAAATCAGTAAAGAAATCGTGAAATCCAATTCAAAATTTACGTGAAAAATCTCAAAATACAAAGAAATCAAGGGAAATATCGCAAAATCCGTCGAAATCACGGGAAAAATAGCAAAATCCGACGAAATCACGGGAAAAATCTCAAAATTCATTGAAATCCATTGGAATTTGTTTATAGTTCTTTTCCCCCACGTGACCTATCGTTTCCGCCTCAATTTACAGTCGTCTCACGTGTGGCTGGTTTTTGGCCTAATTGGAAATCTATAATACGTTGGTTAGAATTTACTCATAATCATGGTGTAATATATTGATACCAAGCGGAGCATGAGGTCATCCTTATACTTAATTTCATGATGTTATTTTTAGTATACTATGAGACCTTTCTTAGTGGACACTAGTACATTGTGAGTTAACGTTTCGTCTAAAGATTAATCGATTTCTTAATTGGACTCCAGCAATATTATACTTTCAAGAACAAGTGGAAAAATAGGAATATTATCTGCAACAGGTGCTTTCGTATTATCTACGTTCGTCCTGAGCTCACGTTTTAGAAAATTGCACAGCGTCGAGGAGCTATTCACTAATGATAATTTTTATTCAGTGGGTATTTTCATTGGTTATTTTGAAGGAATTTAAGATAAAGGGTTAGATAGGGGTTACGTGTCGTCATCTTAGTACCGTTAAAGGTAACACGTGGAGGGGCTACTCACTAATAAACACATTGGTGATTTTAAAACGGACTGAGATTGTGGGTTATCTAGAGGGCAGTCTAATCATTTTAGAGCTTGGAGGGGCTACTCACAATTGAAAACTTTCGTTCATTGGTAACTTTCATGGACTATTTCAAAATGGAAGGGCATTATGGGTAATCATCGAGGGGCTACTCACTATAACCTTGTTAGAGATTTTATACGGAATTAAAAATAACGCCGGAAGGTGTTCTTTATATTTTAACAGTGTTAGCAGACGAACTTTCACTCAATGTGTGCTAGGATGGTACCAGAGGCTTAAGCCATGTGCCCGTATACATAATATCGTCAATGAATTCTTGCTAGTAGCCGCTGTAGTTTTAGTTATACTTTTACAATGTAACTTGGGAATGCTAATAATTATACGCTCAGTCTAATATTTCGGCATCACCGAAAAATGTAATGAAATTGTAGTCCATAATAATATTCCATTAACTACTACTAATCTAGTATGTAGATGGAGAAGCTTACTGTATCGATCAATTTTGAATTTCAGCTCGATGAAGTTGAACTTAGAAATGTGAACGTTAACGTCGTTATTAAAAACTGTATTTACCGAGTAAATTACCGCCCTAAATTTGATCATAAATTATATTTCTGTTATCTCGATAATCTATGGTTAGTTTTATTGCTGCTGTTTATTTTTTCATACTATTCTAAGATGGCAGATCTTTAGCATCAAGACGTCATACTCAAGCAATTGTAATCGATGGAAGTGTTACAGACCATGTCAAGCCACAGAGTTGGCTCATTCGATGGGAGTCGAGCCGCCTCGAGCGATTTGAGGGTGACTTTCATAGGCACAACTAATGTTAAATCGAGACTTTTAGAAAATGTATAAACAGAACAAAATAAAATTAACGCTCAACTAAGAGCTGTGGCTCCTCATTAGCTTTACCATTACTTAAATTATTTACACTTTCGCTAAGGGAACGATCGGTCCCCAGTGAATGGAAACTAGCACATGTCACTCCAATTTATAAGGGTAAGGGTGCTAAGTCTAATCCCAGGAACTTTAGACCCATCAGTTTGACCTGCACGGTTTGCAAGGTTCTTGAAAAATATCTTCGAAAAGCGATCACTCACCATGTCACCCCATATCTTAGTTCCTATCAACATGGGTTTTTACACAGTCGATCAGTAGAAACTAACCCTTTGTCGGCCTTCCATACGTGGACCCATGCCCTCGACTCCGGTAAGATAGTTGATATTATTTATCTCGACATAGCTAAGGCTTTTGACTCGGTTCCCCATTCTCGCCTCCTCACCAAGCTGAATAATTATGGCCTTTCACAATCAGTGCTTGGCTGGATTGCCAGTTATCTGACGCAACGAACCCAGGCTGTCAGGGTTGGACACACATTAAGCGACTTTCTCCCAGTTTTAAGTGGGGTGCCGCAAGGAAGTGTTCTGGGTCCCTTGTTATTTATTCTATATATTAATGACCTACCCCAGTGCTTGTCTTCCCATCCACGCCTATACGCTGATGATTTAAAAATCTTCCGTGTCATCACCTCTTATGATGATGTAGCTATCCTACAGCGGGACCTCAAAACACTTGAATCCTGGGCCAAAGTTAATGGCTTGACTTTTAATAGTGAAAAATCTCTTGTCCTGACCTTACAACGCCGCCCGATCGACACTCGGACTCCCTCTCCCTATCACCTCAATAGTCTTAACATTCGACTTGTCAATGAATGTCGGGATCTAGGCCTGATCGTGACTCATAACTTATCCTCAAAGGAACATGTTAAGCGGTCTTGCAAGCGCGCCAATGGTCTCATCTCTGTGATTAAGGCAAACTTCCCGGGCACCTCTCTCTTCTTATAAACGCGCCTGTTCCAATGTTATGTCCGTCCTGTCTTGGAATTTGGAAGCCAGCTTTGGAACCCCCACACGCTTGGGGATATTGACATGGTTGAGAACGTTCTAGGCCGTGCAAGTCGAATCCCTACCTCACTACGTAACAAACCCCGCGATACCCGGCTATCCACCCTGGGCTGGAAGCCTCTCTCCCTTCGTCGTACTTATCTGGACCTTATTAGCCTTTTCAAAACCTTATGTCAGCCCAATCAATCCTACTTGGTATACTCCTATTGGATAGAATCCCGTTGGACCGAATTCAGATTTGTACAATTGTAGCCAAATTTAAAAATGTTTATAGCCCAAAGAGCGATTTTCTGCTGAATGGGAATATTTGTATGGAAGAGCTTTCGACTGAATGGGAGGGGTTTACACATAAAATCATAGCGTTTTCCTTGAGTTACCGAGCTCCAGTAGCGCAATGAATAGAGTGAGTTGGATGATCGAAGAAGTTAAGAAGCATCGAGCGCCGTCAGTATTTGGGAGCGAGTTCTCTTAAAGGTAAGGTTGGGTTAGAGTTCGGTTAGTAATATTTAATAAGAAAAGCTAAAATGTTACGCCTTTTCCAAAATATTGAAGTTTAGATTCATTGACTATCCAAATTAATATGCCTTTTCCAAAGGTTAGGTTAGCAATATTTTATAAAAAAAACCAAAATGTTACGCCTTTTCCAAAATATTGAAGTTCATCTTCATTGACTTTCCAAATTAATATGCCTTTTCCAAAGGTTAGGTTAGTAATATTTTATAAAAGAAAAAAACTAAAAGGTTACGCCTTTTCCAAAAAATTACATTTTATATTCACTTCCGATATAACGTTACTCCTTTTTGAATAATATTGTTCTTTATTTTTGTACTAAGATATTCCCATTACAAACGAGACCATTAGCTCTGATCACACGAATAAATACCAACTTAAAAAAAACAACAATTTGAAAAAAAACCCAGAAATTAAATGAAAGGAAAATTCATGATTGGAAATCCGCCCAAATTGCGGTATACGGTCCATTGGGATTCGGTCGAACAAGACATTCGATACAATGGGATTCGACCCAATGGTACACAATCTCCTACTTTACCTGGTACGATAATTGTAAGGGCACCAGGGGCCACAGTCGTCGAGTATTTACCCACCAATCACGTACCAATATACTGCGAGATTCCTTTTTTCGCAGGAACATTAAATTGTGGAATGCTCTACCCGAGGACGTGGTCTCAGTCACGTCAGTCCCAGAATTTAAACGCAAACTAAAAATTGTATCTTAACCTGTAAATTTACATTTCTTTTTATTTTTGTATATTTCTGTATATTATTTTTCTCTATGGAGCTGTATGGCCTTCTGATAAGGTTCTAGCTCGTCAAATAAACGGAGCAAAAAAAAACGTTCAAACCACCGAGTAAAATCGCTGCTGGCCCTTTGGACCGAATCCTATTAGACCGAATGTCCCATTGAACCGAATCCCGTTGGACCGAATATAGCCAAAATGTGCGAGTTTATTATCTTAAAATTTTCATTGCTATTAAACGATATATTTTTAACGCCGTATTTTAAAACCGAATTAAAAAATACCTCTTGTGGTTTAAAGAAAATACCCTTGTCCTTAAGCTTGCGTCTATCAATACGCTTTCCTATATAAATAATGATACTGTGATGGTCAAATCCCAAGTTTAAAAGGATGCCTCTATTGTAACCGAGCCGAATCAAAGCCAACCTGAAATGACCCGTAAAACAATCAATATTTTGAAAAAGGCATATATTTATTTTTCAAGGATTTTAATAAATGCAGCCTTAATTGTTCCAGAATCTTTATAAAAATAATTTGTTGGAAAAGGCCAGCTTTTATTATGCAAGGACCTCAATGAAACTAAAAATATTTTGGAAAATCGGTTATCCTACCACTTCCAAACCTAACCTAACCTAACCTTAACCCTCTAAAATATTCCCGTAATTTTAATAAAATTTTCGCAAAATATTTCAAATACTCAAAGGCCATTTTTGCAATAGTATTTTTTTATTACATTATAGCTTCCCACACTGTCTAACGTAACTGCAATTAATTGCCTGAAACTATTATTACGTAGTTTACTTTTTCTTTCGGGGAATCGATCCAAGGACTGTCGCACGGTAGTCCGATACTCTTCCGCTGCGCGACGGTGAGACGAAAGCTCCTATCGCTAAATTAACTTAAATAGCCTTATAAGTAATTGTAATATTCCTAATAAAAAAATCCCAATAGGCAGAAACCGCACAAACGGAGGGATTGAAAATCATATTTCGGATAAAATCGGTAGATTGGGATTCGATCCAATGGGAGGACACCGTAAAGTCGGACTGCATTTGCCATCTTTGAACTCAATAACTAAGAGGCGAGACACGTGGCTTGCTACTGGATTTATTAGAATGCTTAAAACTATTAGAGTAGTGTTTTTCGAGGGGTATCTTTGACAGCACTAAACAGCAATGGATTTTTTTTTATCATTTTCAAGTTTAATAGAGCATCTATAGACCAAGTTGCCTAAATAGGCTAAAAAAACGTTTTTGGGGGGGGGGGTGAATGGCTAACTCATAATATTTACGTTTATTGGCACATGGAGTATATACAGCTATTTAGAATCATCGTGGGGCCATTTTCTCAACGTATTTATTCTGATTTTGAGGGAGGAGCCAGACTATTCATAATGTCTGCGAATAATCTATTTCGTTGCGCCATGCGAGCACCTAGGAACTCGCATTCATCTTAAGCAAATTATGTAGCTTATCAAATTTACCCATGGCTTGGACTTAAATTTGGTGAAATCTCAGATGAGGAAATTTGAGATAGTATTTTATTCATCAATAACATAAACGAATTACATAGGAAATACATGGAACACAAATTAAAGAACTGCAATATTCCCGGAATTTACTTATGTAAATGAAGCAGGCATCAATAACAACTTATCAACACTTCAGACTGACTCATTCAAATCTTCCCGAGACCATCTATACCAGGTTTTTGGCATTTTCCCAGACTGGAGAAGTTAGATTTATTCCAACTCCCAAATTTCTCGGTTAACTTTATCTGTGACTGTCTAAATGCAGGTTGTGGGTCGGCAACCAATAAGTATCAAAAATAAAGATTGGTTCCTTCGTTGCCACAATAGTACGTAGTTTAGTACGTGGAAAAGTATTTTTCTTTAGTTTTATAGAGTGGAATGAAAAGCGAAAAGCTATACGCATAAAGAAACTTTGTAATTCTAGTTAGGGAATATAGAGGTGTAAGTTCTATCACATCCATAATTAGTCTAAACAAGAATTAAATTACTACACTGTTAAAAAAAATGGAACTGTTTGACACCTTTAGAGGTGTTTCCTAATGCATCCCCAGTAGCACCTCTATTGGTGTTTAAAAGCACCATCCGAGAGGATGTCAATACGCACCTTTCAAAACGGTGCGAAATAATAGCTTCTCTGAAGGTGCTTTTTAAATCCTGTTAGGTGTTTTAATCACTTTGAGTACACACTGAGAAACTAATGTCAAAGAAACAATAGTTTTCACCATGTTTTTGATTGTTTAATGCCGTTATCCAGAAAAACCTCTAACAAGCCTTAATATATACAGGTAGTCGCTGTTTTTTGAAATTACATTACCTTAATTTTAAATATACAGCAAAACATTGTTTTTTTTATGTTAACGACTGTGGAAAAAACAGCTAGTTTTTATTTCTCAAACGGAAGTGCTGGATATGTTATTATTAATAGAACGTTGCTGTTTTCCGGGAAAAAAGTATTCTGCCGTGAAGAATACAGTAGTGTATAATTAAAAACACAGATAGTTACACTATTAAGTATAAATTTATCGTATATTTTACTGTATAACCCACCGTAAATTAAAGTTTTGCATACTATAATTTGAACATTAAGTACTTTACTTTAAACCTTGAAGCACTTTATTTTAAACCTTGAAGCACTTTATTTTAAACCTTGAAGCACTTTATTTTAAACCTTGAAGCGCTTTAATTTAAACCTTGAAGCAATATAACCTAATCTTACCTAACCATGCTATGCCTTTTGGAAAAGGTCCGCGTTTATTATGAAAGGACCCATATGAAAATAAAAATATTTTGGAAAGTCAGTGAATTGCTAATTTTAAAACCAATTTTTTAACTTTGCAATTTCTCTTCTTCATTATAATTTCAACCTACTTATTTCTAAAATTGACCGAAAATGTACAAAACGTGTTAGGCGACATTCTTAAAAGCGTTATGCGACACTCTTGGAGTGGCGTCCCTAGGCCTTTTATGGGGGCTATAGCGCCCTCAAAATAATCCGTACACTAACTTCTAAATCGTCGACTTTAGTTACAGTTAGAGAAATTTCCGCTTCAGAAACGTCGTTAGTGTCAATCTGTTCCAAGTTCTCGCACTTCCATGGATTTTCCTTTTTTAAATATGGTAGAGTAGATTAGGTCAAACGCGTTTCTGGTGCTCGAAAAACTCTTCGTGAAAAGAGATTATTAAATTTAACGAATACGTCTGTATCTACTGCTGGGATATTAGGGCCTCCAAAGCCGATTTAATACCCGATGCAATTATACTAATTTATAACTTTCTGCCTTTTTCAGAAGTTATTAAGGCGGTGAAAATGACCAACTTACCATGCAGTTTCACGCTGGATTTTCAGTTGATCTACTTTTCACGTAGTTTCACATTGATGCGAGAACTACCCTTGCTTGTTAGAAATGTCCTCTTAAGTTCTCTCAAGGTTGAACCTTGCTAAACACATAGCGCTATTTGCTGATAAATCAACCACTCAGGAAGGTGTCATGCGACACTCAGAAAGCGTTATTTAAACTTGGAAAGGTGTTATGCTGCACCCTTTAAAGAATTGCGCAACACTCATATGGGAGCAAAAATTAACTCTTAGTTCGATATAAGAGTTAAAAAGGTGTTAAACTGAACCAGTGTTATTAAACCCTTTCTGGGGTGTAAATGAACACCTGAAATGGTGTCAAATTTGGACCCATATAAACTTCTTTAAAAGACGTGTATAACAGCAACCAGTATAAATCTACCCTAATCGACAGTCTGTTAAAAACAGCTAGTCGTCTTATATAAATGACAAGTTGCATCTTAACTAACAGAGCTTAATATTTTTAATGAAGGTATGAGTGCTTTTAGTTTAACAACAAAGAGCGTCTTTATCAAAATAAGCTCCGGGATTTAAAACTGTTCTAAGAGCTGTTATTTTTACAGCAACCCTATTTTTTTAGTGTACCATACGCGGTTTGAAACAGCATGATGTGTTTTTATTTTCACAGCAAACCACGTTTTAATCCACAGTGCTTAGTGAGTTTAAAACCACATATTTTGCTGTTAGTTTTACAGCAGCAGGCATTTTATGTAACTGTGATTTATTGGTAGTAAAACAGCAGATAGTGCTGGTTTTTTCATTGACCCCTACAATATAATCAACGGTTAAGGCTGTCTTTGAAACAACCTCTGAAGAAGTTATTTTAAAAGCTACAAACGCCCCTGAATACACGAACAATTAATACTTAAAACTGTTAGTTCCACTGTTTAGAAAAACAGTATTGTTGATGGTATTAAAAACAGGGAGGATGCGCAATTAAATTAACATCATCTTGATGGCATACGCTATTGCCATTACCATAGTGTTTATTTTACAGCATTTTTATTCTGTGTGTAGAGGTGTATATTAATACCAGAAATGTGTTTATAAACCCTTTAAAAAAAGGTCTTTTTGAGACTTATTTGGTGTTTTTAAATTCCATTGACGTTGGTGCTTTCTAATTCCTGTTAGGTTTAAAACATCACCCTTAATAGAGGTTTATAATTATACCAGAAAGGTGTCTATAGACTCTGTAAAAGGTGATTTTTGAAATAATTGTTTTTCAAAACACATGAGTTACCATAGATTAGTCTTTCAAAATAGCTGCTCAAATCCAGTGGATTAAGCGTAAATGTTTTTTCTGCTGTAAGCCTTATTCAACCGTGTAAGAATTGATACGCATGCGAAATGGTTACGTTTACCCTTTACTGTATATCCTCAATAGTTCTTTTTAAGGACCTGATTTATATCATTCAAAAGTGTATTTAATTTTCGGCTCACGTTGAACCGTCAAGACCTCCTCAAAGACACACGAATTCATGGAACCAAACCGAACAACGCTTACCAAAATCTTTAAATGTAGCATTCAGTGTAACTAGGAAAATTTAATTTCACGTTTACACTGTATATAAATGTAGTAAAGCTGAATTAAAAAGTAAACACCAAATTTGAAATATTAATATAAAAGATGTTCTTGGAATATTGAAATGAAACAGAGCTTTTTAGCTACAAAACTACAAAATGAATCGTAATGCCGAAACATACTAAATATTTTCATTTAATATTCTAAAATAAGAAAATGTTATGGTTTTGTAAGAGATAATTTTATTTTACTCGCCTTATATAAATTTTGATATGCGCATAGTGTTTCGATTCAGATGCAATCTTCATTACTCGTTCTATATAAACTTTCACTTGTACCGTTCGGAAGAAAGAAGATTATCTTAAATAATTAAATAAATATAAATGATATTATTTTTTTTTAATAGTCAGGATTTTACCTTAATTCTAGTTAGGTGGTTTAAAGAAACGTTATTCTGAAAATGATTTTTAATATAGCTATTGTTGACGTTTGACTTCTAGCGTAAAGCGTTTCCACAAATTTTGGAAATTTAGGGTATATAAGGCGATTGATTGACAAATGGTAGGAATAAGCGCAATTGAGTGGACCTTTGGTCGAAGCCCTGCCATTGGGAGGCTAGTTGTTTCTCGCGCGTACATCTTAATCCCAACGATGATAATGGAGTAGAAGCCAATGTTTCAGATTGGCGTTATGTGGTATACACAGAAGACTATGTGATGGTGTTGTCAGAAGCTAATAAGTACAGATAAACTTGTATGTCGTATATACCATTAGAAAAACAAGTGTGGAGATTGCGTAATGAAGTAGAATTTTTACCTCTCTAAGTGACGATGACGTTACGGAGAGGTATTGCACTGGACGTGTCTGTGTGTCGCAGTTGGCAAATCGAAGCAATTTCCGGACCGCGTTCGCACTCGCAGTATACAGAAATTCGAAAAACGTTACTTCGTTGCTATATCCAACTTATTTAGGGTCAATCATTAACAACCCGTTACACCTTCATCTACTGTCTAACCACCAATTGTTTCACCCAATGCCAACCGGTATCTAATGGCTTCTAACAACAATACCGTGCAATAGTCTTTCGTGTACACCACATACACCACATACGCCACACGCGACGAGCGGCTGGGGTTACGAGAAACGTCTAGCCTCCCAATGGCAGAGCTTCCACCAAAGGTTCACGCTATTGCGCATTTTCTTACCTCTTTGTGTGAATCAATCACCTTTTATACCCTTAATTTACAAAAGTTCTGATATAGGTGTTCCCTAGAAGTATAACGTTAAAGATAGCTATGTTTAAAATTATTTTAGAAATTAAGTTTCTTAAACCGACTTAACTATAATTAACGTAAAATACTGAATATTAAAATAATTAATATCACTTATATTTATTTAATTATTTAAGATCAACTTCTACTTTGGAATGACCAAAGTGAGAGTTTATATAGAACGAGTAATGAAGATTGCATCTGAATCGAAACGCTTCACGCATATCAAAGTTAATATAAAGCGAGTAGGATGAAATTATATCTTTTAAAACGATAACATTTTCTTTTTGCAGAATATTAAATGGCAATATTTTAAATATTTTTTGGCATTACGATTCTTTTAGTAGTTGTGTAGCTAAAAGTTCTGTTTCATCTCAGACACACAGATACGTCCAGTGTAATACCTCTCCGTGACGTCATCGACACTCGGAGAGATAAAAACCTGTGTCAAGGGGAAATTAAAGTATTTTTTATGAATTACTCTAATTTCAAGACATTCCAACATATTGAACTCTTCGAGAATTATTTTCCAATGATTGAAAAATCAAAATAAGAATGAATTCCTTCAAATATTTGGTATAAGGTAGTCCAAAGCAATTTTTAAAATCTTTGGGATATTTTTAGGATGCTTCACTATGCAGGTAGAATTAATAGGTGATTTCCCTCTAAGGTCGTATCAAAAACCTTTCACTTAAAAAACACCATATCAGCTAAAAAGTGTTAAGTAAAGCCCAAAGGTGTTTATTCGCACCATTCAAACAGATTTATATTAAAAACACTATTTCCGTTTTTAAAAAAAATGATAAGGGTCAATTAACACCTAAAGGTGTTTATACGTACCAGTGAATCAACAGTTCCTTAAAAAATACCTTAAAAGAGTCAACTAGCACCTTTTTACGGAGAAAACACCATCTCAGTTAAAAAACACTCTGAAAAGAGTATATAAACCCCTCAAGATATTTCCGAACACCCCTGAAACACCTTTTTTTCTAACAGTGTATAAGAATGCCTAAGTCACTAGATTTTTCGTTTCTACTCTTACGCCGGTGTTAGTGGACAAGTAAGCCCCACCCCTTTCAGGTCCGTCATTGCTCTGTGCTTTCCTATTGGATCCCGTGGGGATAGGTCATACAGACGCGATTGACGTATTCCGAATAGACAAAAAAAACCTCGAGCAAAGTAAACAGAAAATGGAGCCTGCCAGCGGTTCTGAAACGGTTAGGGAATGATTTTTAATTGCCATTAACAAGTTAGTTAAAGGTTTTGATCCTAACTTAATAGATTTTGAATACGTGTCTCCAGGTGAAAATCGTTCGATCTATAATTATTTCTAAATCGAATCAAGTGTACTATACTAATGATTTCGTGAGTTCCAAAAACCAAACCAAGGCTTAACGAAAAGGTAAAAGAGATAGATGGTGGAAAACATAGAGTAAGATAAAATACTAAGTCCCGCCTTGGTTTCCAGCCTCCCCCCACCGATGAGGGGGATTGTCGACTATCACGCGCACACCGGACGCCTTTTTAGGCCATCTTATAGTAAATTCATTCTTGGTCTAAATATATACAGACTTGGAAAAAACAAACCTGCTATAGCTGACATTAATATTATGTCGCCATTGGGAATTTGTTTAATGGATTTATGGTTCGATAAAACATTTTAAAGCCCTTGGCTTTATTTCAACGTTTAGCCACTTCGCCGAAGCAAATCTCGGTTAGGACAACGGCGACTGATACTGACATTAGAATCAAAAACAAGTAGAAAGGAGCGGTGACGCTACTCAGGTCCAAGTTTGAAGAGCTTTTCAATGTTTCACGTGACGTATTCCATAGGGTGATTGTAGACGAACTCAAGATAGTTGAAAACTTGCGTTTCGAACATTGGTCCCAGACTGCAATAAAGAGTGGTCAGTCCTTGTCACTTCACGACAAAATTCATACTGACCCCAGTTGTCTGAACTCGTGTACTATTGGACTGCTTCTCATCCAAGATGAATTGTGAACAATGTGTAAGAATTCGAAGCCAATTTCTTGCTGCGAAAAGTAAAGTCCTCCTTGGTCCGCGAAGAGCTGTTTAGTCTCAGCATCGGCGGTCAAGACGTCTCCCAAGAACCAAGTCAGGTATCTGTCTGATATGATCAGAGCTTCTTTCCCAGAAAATATCGGAACGTATCCGTCAATCATTATGTAATCCACAATACTTTTGAAAATTTTTCCATATCGAGTGCGACTAGCCATTCCTGAACAACTGGATCCTTGGCAGCCTAAATACGAATCAATGACGTCAAGTAAACAGAGGACTTAATATTAACGTGGATATTCACCAAAACTTGCAGATATTCGAATGACGAGCAAAACCGCAAGAAGGACCACTGTTACCACCATTGAAGTAACCACCTAATGAAATCAAGAACAAATCTATCATTGGATGATGGATTGTAACTGACTGAAATTTACAGGCAAATCCATATTTATGAAAGATAGCGAAGTTGACACGACCCTTTTCGGGGTGGCGGACACGATAATAGTTCTGGACGCTCCAAAGCGCGAAGACGGAGTGAAATATTCCTGTCGGCCGTCGAAAAATGAGAGCGGCATGGGAAGCATGACACAATGAACAATCTAAATCGGGGTGAAATGTCGTAAGAGAGTAATGTATTTTGTACTTCTATATTAGTCGAAAATTCACTTACGTTTGCTAAATTAGGTTCATTAAAACTTTAAGAGTTTCTAAAAAGTGCAACTTATGACTTTCGAATATTACCCTAGAAGTCAGCAATAAAATTAAGTTATGTGTATTTAAAAATAAAAATTTCATTCCTGAGGCAAATCATTTCTACTAGGGTAACTTCAGAAACATTTATTAATGAATTTAATGGCTAAACAAGTTTTGAAACCAAAATCTTACCTCTCCGAGTCAAGATGGAGACTACCTTCAAACTTTATTATGTAGATTTGGATAAACAACTGCAGAAGTTTTTTTTATTTATTTATTAGAAAGAATTGAGCCAGGTGGGAAAGATTCCGCGGGCTCGTCTATGTGTACATGAATTATCTCAAAATAGTTTCAATTAACTTTTACAAAATGGAATATGACCAGAGTGGTAAATAAACTATTTTTAAAGTTTAAAGTTTTAAGTTTATGGTTAAGTGTTAGGGTAGAGTAGACATTGTGTCAATGGTAGTTTTTTCAGGAGTTCCGAGTATCATTTTTTTGAAACCATGAGAAGCATGTCGCCATAATTGTTTCACCGTTATCATCGGGGCCGGGTTGTTTTGGAATTTGTTCTTGTTGAGGATGAGCTATGGTTCGTCTCGGGAGGTGGTGTCCTTCGAAATGCCGGTGGAGCCGAAACCTCCGGAGCCCCGGGGGGTAGGCGAGAGGATTTCCGCAATTTCAGTTGTCCCGGTAAAGAGGGGAATGATCACCAAATATGCCAGTTTAGCCTCCTTTGGAAGCGAGAGGGGAAGTGAAGCTAGGTTGAAAAGGATGACTTTTATCTCGCCGCGGTAGTCTTCATCGATGATGCCACCGCCAATGTAGATACCCTCGTACAGGAAGCGGAAGCGTCCGACGATCTGGCCGACGTGGTTTGGGAGAAGGGCCATAGCGATTGCGGTTGGTACAGCCATTTTTTCTCCAGGCGCGAGTTGAACGGGGATAGCGGAGTGCAGGGTGTAGAAGCCTGGCTACGGCATTGTGGGGTGGAGGCATCTGGGGAGAGGCGTTGAAAGCGTAAGGTCGGGGTTAATTCAGTTACAGATGTCGAGTCCGATGCAGGGGTGGAGTGTGACGGAGGACCATTACCAGCGTCCATTGTGTCGTTTGTATGCCCGCCAGATGTTGAGCACCACCTCGGTTGCGTCTCGGTGCCGGTTGACTAGAAGCGTGAAAATAGCGTCGATGTGAAGTCAAGGATGGTTGCCGGGACAGAGGGAACGAAGTCTGTCGTGATGCGACTTATATAGGGCACAGTTGGTTAGAACGTGCTCTGTAGTATCGTCCAGATGGCACGTCGAGCAGGTGGGGGTAGGACGTTTTCCGTAGCGATACAGCAGCGCCCCCATAACGGCGCGTCTGCAGAGTGTTCTGCTAATAATGACTTCGTCTGCTCTGGGGAAGTAAGGGGGTGGAGCGCCCCGCTGTAGGATTTGTGGACGGTAGGGTCGTTGGCGGAGGCCCTCCGCAGAGGTTTCCCAGGTCACTTGGTATTTTGCCTCCAAACAGTGTTTGAAGGCGCGGGCGAGGGTGAGAGCGGAATACGGGACCCACAAGTGTAGCGGTTGAGGTGCGACATCTAGGGCTTGGCGCGCAGCCCGATCCGCAAGATCGTTGCCTCTGATCTCAGCATGTCCCGGGCACCAGAGTATGGTGAGCCTTTGATAGGTTGCTTCGTCGGCTGCATTGAGGATCCAGGTTGCTATCGAGTCGACAGAGCGACTCTGTAGAATTCGTAGGCTGGATCGGGAGTCTGTGCATATAATGATGTTTGAGTGGGGGAAGGTAAGGCCGAGGCGTACAGCTTCAGCAATGGCTATCAATTCGCATCGAGTGATATCGTGGAGTAGATTAATTGTGCGAGAAAAGGTCCATTCCAGGTTTTGGACATAGAGTCCTACGGCGTTCACAGGGGCACTGGTGTTCTTCGAGGCATCGGTGTATAGAATTAGGGGATGATCTTGATTGGAGATGGCTTGTAATTGGGAAAGAAATGCCTGTCGCAGTTCTTGGGGAGTAGAGTGGGACTTTGAGTGGGCAAGGTAGTCATCGACAACCTGGAGGCGTGTAGCGGCCCAGAGTGCTCTTGGTATCTGGCTGAAATCCATGAGTGGTGTGTCTTGGGTGTCGAGGTGTAAAGAACGGAGGGTTGAGCGTAAGTGATTGTGCAGCCGAACTAGTAGAGGGAGACGGGTGGTCGGAGGGAGGGTGCGGTAATTGGGGACAGGGATCGTATCCGGGAATAAGCCTTGGGCAAGGAGTTTGGCCAGGTAGTTTAGTTCTAATGTGTGTCGCCGGAAAGGGAGAGTGTAAAGCTGGCTCTCTGCCGTCATTGCGTCGATGCAAGTGGAACTTGGGAGGCCTAAGATTGTGCGAATCGCCGAGTGTTGGATGTGGTCGAGTTTGCGTAGGTTTGTTGTACAGGCCGTTCCGTAAAGGATGGCCCCGTAATCCATAACCGCTCGTATGTATTGAGTATAGATTTTCGTGCCAACGCGTCTATCTGCGCCCCAGTTCTATCCCATTATGGCCCTTAGGATATTAAGGCGTTTAGAGCAACGTCCAGCTAGGTCGGATATATGTACCGTCCACGTTAGTTTTGGATCCAGCTACAAACCTAGGTAGGTTGGGACTTCGTCGAGGAGGTGACCGTCCAGATGGAGGCAGCAGTCGGAAGGGGCGCGGCGTTTTTTCTTGAAGAGGAGATATTTGCATTTATCATATTGAGGTCGAAACCGCCAGTGCTCAAAAGTCGCCGCTGCTAGATTTAAGCAGTCCAGAAGGGTGCGTTGTACCGTGAGGAAGGTGGGTCCTGACGCCCAGATGGCTATATCGTCAGCGTGGAGACCTATTCGGCTAGCTGGGGGGAAGTCCAACCCCACATCGTTTATTGCAAGTAGGAAAAGAGTTGGACTTAAGGGACTCCCTTGGGGGACTCCCATGTTCGTCGGCAGGTAGGGAGAATGCTGGTCATTGATCTTCACACGAAGTCGGCGCTGCAAGAGAAAATCCTCGACCCAGCGTAGAATGGGGCCCGTGATTCCTAGAGAGCTTAATCTTGTGAGCAGGCGATCAGAAGGGACACTGCCAAACGCGTCCTTCAGGTCTAAAAAGACCGCACCGACTATAGATTGGTTGGCGAGGGCGGGTTCAACATCCGCAATTAAGCGCGCTGGGTGATCCAAGGTAGAACGGCCTTTTCGGAAGCCACTTTGAGCCCCGTGTATAAGATTATTATGTTCTAAGAAGTAGAGGAGACGGTCATTGACGAGCCGATCGAACAGCTTCTTTAGGGTGAGCAAAAGGGCGATGGAGCGGAAGTTTCTTGGCACGGTGGGATCTTTGCCTGGCTTTAGGATAGGGACGACAGTCGCTCCATTCCAATTGCTAGGGAAGTCGAGGGTCAACCAGTAGTTGTTGAGGGTTTGTAAAATTTTTGGTGAAAGACCGTCGGCAAGTGTTGTAGCATTTTATTGGAAATTCTGTCGTGTCCAGGAGCGGAGGGTTTCAGGCGAGCAATGGTGTGTTGTAGTTCGGTGAGGGTGAATGAGGAGTTCAGTGTAGACGTAGGGTTGTGGGGAGGGGCCGGAGTCCAGTCCACGTGTTTGTTATAATAAGCGTGATGGTAATATTGAGCCATACTGGCAGCTCGTGCGTGATCCTCCTCGAAGTTTGGGGGCTGAGGAAAGGTCTTCGGAGGGCGAGTGGCCCATTTCAGATTGTTCCAAATTTCGGAACAGGGTGTGGAGGGGAGTAAGGTAGAGCAAAACCCTTTCCAACATCGCTGTTTCTCTCGTTTCAAAGTTAGGCGGAATAGGGTGCGGGTTCTCTTGTACATTGTAAGATCCGTGCGATTGTTCTGTTTCGAGTAACGATTGCGATGCCAGTTGGACTTTTCGTGTAATTGTCGTAATTTTGGAGACCACCAATAGGGGAGACGAGGTTTCGTGGAGTACAGGCGTCGACCGTCAGATCCCGGGTGCGGCGGGTGGGCAAAAGAGAGAATGACGTGTTGGAGTTCCGGAAAGGAGAGGGGGCGACCCGTATCGTGGGTCATGAATGCACTTGCACGGTTGTAGAAAGTCGGCCAGTTCACCGGGCGTACGTGGATAGGGGTATCTGGAAGAGGTCGGTGGACGTGTCGGGATTGTGCAGAGAGTGTGAGGAGGATCGGCAGATGGTCGCTTCCCCCTTTCTGAAGCGGGGTCCAGGTGAGGGAGGGAGCCAGTGAAGAGCTGGTCACTGTAAGGTCCGGCGTGGTGGGTCGAGTGTTCATGGGGCGCCTTGTATGATTGCCATCGTTTAGGTAGGTAAGTAAGCAATCTTGGTTGAGCCATCGTATAATTTGCGTTCCCTGAAATTTAGTGTGACTGTCTCCCCATGCCGAATGATGGCCATTCAAGTCGCTGCCGAGAATCAGACGGTGGGTGAGCTGGGAGGTCAGATTACTTAAGGCGGTATCAGTCGTTTGACCTTTTGGGTCGTACAGAGAGGCTAGTTGCAATCGTCGTCCGTGCCTAGTGAGAGAGACGGCGACACCTTCGATTGATTGGGGCCAAGTTAAAGTGATGTTTGATGGTCGGAGATGAGGGCAGCATAAATCGCCACCTCACCCGCTCGCCGAGATGAGTTAGCCGGGTCCGGGGGTCTGTCCCTTCGAAAAATGGTGGGTCCGGGGGTCTGTCCCTTCGAAAAATGGTGTATTTATTGAAATTAGTGACTTTGGTTTGTGTGTGTTATTTTTAGAGGTTGGCTGATAGTGAAATAATCACGACTTCATTGTTAAATAAATGATTTACTTTATTAGTTTAAATTAAACATCCGATTAATCTCCGGCTTTCAAAAATAACCACTCTATATCCCGACTCAAAAAGCAGACTGACTAGCTCTTATCTGGGGAGTCTCTTTACAACTCCATCACGTGATCTATAGTAGTTTTTTATTAGTAGGCCATTTAGTTTTTTATATGTTTTGTACAATGTTAGATATCTATTTTCCAACAAGACTCCCCCTATTTAACATTTTACAAAAATATATTAATTAAATTAATTTCTTAAATACATCAAATAATTTAGAATAATTTTGTTTAGTAATTAGTGTTTCTTACAGCTAACATTTTCCTAACTTAATTTTAACATATTAACACAATGTAAGAAATTTAATTTTGATAATGTCTTAGTGAATACATCTGCCACGTTCTGTTTTGAGGGTACATATTTCAAAGAAAAATCATTATTGGATAAATTTTCTCTGATAAAATGATAACGTATATCAATATGTTTGGATCTATTTGTTTCTACGGCGTTTCTTGTCAAATGTATCGCGGATTGATTGTCGCAGAATACTTCCGGTGTGTCAAACGTAACTTCGAAGTTCTTCTTCAATTCTTCCAACATGGGTTTTAACCATAGAACTTCCTTCACTGCTTCCGACAACGCAATATACTCCGCTTCCATTGTAGACAACGATATTGATTTTTGTTGAAATGACCTCCATGAGAATGGTGAGGAACCGATGTAGCAAACGTAACCACAAGTTGATCGTCTTGTGTCCTTATTTGAGGCCCAATCACTGTCTGAGTATACTTCGACTTTGAATTGGCTTTGCTTTTGATATGTAAGGCCATAACATGCCGTTGCATGGACATATCGGACTAACTGACATAACCGATTCCAATGATTCATATCCGGATTTTGATTAAATTGGGAGAGTGCTATGACGGAATATAATATGTCAGGTCGTGTGCGATGAGCAAGGAACAATAGTGATCCAATCACTGCTTGATATGGGAAGTCTTCTTGGTTAAGTTTGTCGCATGCATTTGATGGACAGTCTTGTCTAGTCAGAATAGCTCCAGGAGATAATGGCAAACTACTTGGCTCGTCACATCCAATATTAAACTTCGAAGCTATTTGGCGTGCATAATCTTCTTGGTGTAATTTTAAGTTACCTCCTCCTACATTCGTAAACGTGACACCCAAGAACTTCCGAATTGGTCCCAAGCTCTTCATTTCATATATTCTCGATAGCTGGCTTTGAGCGTCATCAAGGTGCTCCTGCGAATCCGCCAATACCAGAAGGTCATCCACATAGACTAATACAATGATTTTCATCGGAATGAAATAAACGCAGTTAGTTCCCAATAGTTTTCTGAATCCAATTGTCTTAAACGTCCGATCTAGTTCTTCATACCAGTGTCGGCCACTTTGTGGCAACCCATACAATGCCTTCCTTAATTTTAAGCAGTAATTCATGGGATCCGCGGTGTTGAAACCCGGGATTTGTTTCATGTAAACCTCTTGTTGTAATTTTCCATACAAATATGCGTTTTTTACGTCTAAATGACAACTCGTCCATCCAAGAATGACCACGAATAAGGCAATGAATAGTCGAATCAATGAGAAGTTTACCACTGGAGAAAATGCTTGATCGTAATCTATTCCTTGTGTCATATTGAACCCCTGCGCCACCAATCTTGCTCGATACCGTATATTATTATTTGATTCTTGTTTTCTCGCGTAGACCCATCTACATCCAACGATTTTAGATTTCCCTGGTTTAGGTACCGTTTCCATGACTTCTCGATTATTTAGCGTGTTAACTTCATCTTCCATTGCTTTATACCATTCTTCGCTTTCTTCCGATTTCATCGCTTCTTCGTATGTTCTGGGAATTTGTACTTCCGTACAATGTGTCTCGTAAAATATGTCTTCTTCGTCTCGTTTCTTGTCCACGGTCACATTTGGTTCTATGTTTGCTTGTTCTTTCACGTTATCATCCTGCTCCATTACAGTTTGTAATCCTGGTTTTACATAGTGTCCAAATGGAAAAGCTGTGGCTTCATAAGGTATATGGTTCCTCCTGCAATATTTGGCAACTTCTTTCCCAGATCTCAGTCTCATTCCCTCTGGCGAACGATAGTGTACATGTTGTCCTGTCGTTTCTTGGGTCCATCCTGGTGGTAATTTCGGAAGGGGTGGGTCATCTTGGATTTCTTGATGACGGATTTCCTGATTATCCTCTTGTATTTGATTTTCTTCTTGATTTTCCGCTCGTATTTGCTTTTCTTCTTGATTTTCCGCTTGTATTGGTAATTGTTTTTCTGGAGTTGCAACTGGAATTTGTCGCTTTGGGACTGCCCATTGTACTGAGAAATAGTCTTCTAGTGGTGCCAATGTACGCGTTCCAAGACTTTTTTCATTTATCCGTACGTGTTTTGTTTCTTTGACTGTACGTTCTTCCGGTATCCATATACGATATCCTATGGTTCTTTGGGCGTATCCTACTAACACCCCGGGTTTTGATCTATCTTGCTTGGAATTTATTTCTTCTCTGTTTCTGATGAATATGCACGTGAGCTTCGCTTCCGATCCTTCGAAGGTGTCTGCTACTTGGCTTTCTTGACGTCCATAATTCGACAGGTACTTTCCTTCCAAGTTTACTATGCTTTAATCTATTCTTCAGATAAACCGACGTGTATACCAGCTCGGCCCATAATGATTCAGGTAATTTTGCGTCGTTCATGAAGGTTCTTGTCATGTCGATTATGGTTCTATTGATCCTCTCCGCAACTCCATTCATTTGTGGGGAATAAACATCTGTCCTCTCATGTTTAATTCCATTTTTCCTGCAGTATTCTTCAAAAGTCTTAGAACAGAATTCCATACCATTATCTGTCCGAATTTTAATCAATGGTCTCCCAGTCTCCTTCTCGGCGCTCTTCCTGTACGTATCGAAATGTCGCAATACTTCATCTTTTCTGGCCATAGCAAATACTGTTATGTAACGACTGTAATCATCCACCATTGATAAGTAATAACGCGCTCCACCCAATGAGGTAACCGGAGCAGGTCCCCATACATCAGCATGAACGAGTTGTAAAACATCTGTACTTCTTATATTTTCCAGTTGATGATATGTCTGTGCTTGACTTTTGTTTATCTTGCAGGCATCGCAACTTTCTAGTTGTCCTCTCACCGGGTGTAGACCTCTCAACATTCTTTGATTCATCATCACCTTCAGGTCGGCTTCGTTGACATGACCCAGTCTATGGTGCCATTTGTCTTTCTCTTTCGTAACTCCCCCTGTATGATATGTTGTAGTTTCGTCATCATATGCGAATTTATTTATTGGAATTGCTTTTAGAGTGTAGAACTTGTCTCGCAGTCTTGCTTGTCACGCAATAGTGCCGTCTGGAAAATATGTTGTACACGTTCTTCCATGAAAAGTTGTTTTGTGCCCTGATTCATCCACTAAGCGTATGGACAATAAATTCTTGCTCATGTTGGGGGCATATATGACGTTCCTTAGATGAATCTTATTTTGGTCAATTGCTATATATACATCTCCTGTTCCTTCAGCTTTTGAAATGCCTTCTCCCAGATTGACGTCCATTTGCATTGGTTGATAATTTTCGAACCATTCCCTTTGATTACACACGTGATGCGTCGATGCTGAATCAATAATCCACGTTTGTTTACCGTGATGAGTGTAACAGGCTGATACATAATGTGCTCCCCTACTGTTTCCCTGCGTGATGTGGCACGTGGTGTTCTGTAAGCTGTTCTGCCTCTTGAGTACGATCTACATTCGTAACTTTTATGCCCTCTTCTACACACTCCATGTGGCTCTTCTGGTTGTCTCCTGGGCATCTATTATTAGGCCGGTTATTATTCTGAGGAACTGATGGTGCTTGAGTCGAGAATGCTTCTGTATTTGTTTGCTCACTGTCTCTGAGCATCTGTCTTCCGTACTCTGCCATTAGTTTGTCCTTAATGGTTGTAGTTGTAAACTCAGCGTCGCTTAGTTGATACATATACTGTGCTAGCGAACTATACGAGTCGGGGAGTGATCCTATTAACAAATAAGCTATGTCTTTATCCGGTATTTGTTCACCCGCTGCTACTAGTTGATTTCGCGCGTGTTCTACTCGGCCGATAAACGTTGCCATCGTTTCACCTGGTTGGAACGATGTTGTATATAATTGGCGTCTTAATATGGTTATTCGTGCTCGCGATTGAGGAACGTATATCGTCTTTAATTTATCCCAAATGTCCTTGGGTTCCGTTAGTAAGTCAACAAACCGCCTATTTTCATCGTTAAGCGCCATGCCGATAATTGATAACGCGAGACCTTTTCTTTCTTCGTACACATTTGTTGCGCGAACGTCCGTTGTGGCTGGGGCCACTTCCGTACCAGCAATAAATCCGAATAGTTTCTGAGCGCGTAAAGCTAAACCTACTTCGAATTGCCATGATTGATAGTTCTGACCGTCTAATTTCCGAATGTTTCCGAGTGCGAAATTAGTACCACCACCTGTAGCCATGTTAAATCCGTTAATTTCCGTTTACTGTACCTAAGCCTTTGCTATACCGCGTGTGCACCGTCCGTCCGTCCCGTCCGATTGTTAAGCCTTTGCTATATCGCGTGTCCAACGTTCACTATCGGCACCGAAACGCAACCACGCTCTGCTGCCATATTGTTATTTTTAGAGGTTGGCTGATAGTGAAATAATCACGACTTCATTGTTAAATAAATGAATTACTTTATTAGTTTAAATTAAACATCCGATTAATCTCCGGCTTTCAAAAATAACCACTCTATATCCCGACTCAAAAAGCAGACTGACTAGCTCTTATCTGGGGAGTCTCTTTACAACTCCATCACGTGATCTATACATTAAACGCAGTATGAGGTCTTATCTAAGAGAGCAACCGCTCTCTCAGAATAGTAGTTTTTTATTAGTTAGATATCTATTTTCCAACAGTGTGCGCTGAAGCCAGGTTTCTTATAAGAGGATAGCATGTGGGTTATAACGTTGTATTAGTGCTGTAAGGTCTCCTTGGTTTGTATTTAAACTGCGGATGTTCCATTGTATGATTATGAGCTGTTGCTGCGGCATTTTAGTTACCGAAGCATTCCTTCAAGAGTTGTCTCTTGTTGGGGGGAATTTTCGGGATTAATTCTTGACCTTGAAGGTTGGTTTTGAGCGTGCGATTTAATAGCAAAGTGAAGAGGGAAATGATTTCCTCAAAGGCGGGTGGAGATGGTTTGGCGAGAGCCATGGTGGCTTCATATAGCATACTGAGGAGTGCGTCGGGGGAGTGCAGAGGCGGCTGGGGCTTGGCTGAGGACCAAGGAGTATGAGGTGTGTCGGCGGTACCGGTCGTAGGTGTGGGTTTTAACGGAAGAGGGGGGAAGTTGGTAAGAGTCTGTTTTGGGGCTGATGTCGGATTTTGTTTCTGGTAGGTTTGGACCGCATCGTAGCGGGAGAGATTATGGCGGTCTTGCAGGCGGAGGATTTGCAATTCTTTTTGTCGGCGAGGGCATTTGGCGGCTGTAGCGATGTGGTCGTTAGCACCACAATTGGCGCATTTTTTCGGGCCCTGGCAATCCACAGCGTCAGCGTGGCTAACGCCACACGTGACACAGCGGAAAGGGCTTTTGCAGTATTTTTGAGGGTGTCCAAATTGTCGGCAGTTTTTGCATTGTATTGGTTGGCGTTCATACGGGGAGACTTTGTAAATTCTGTAGTGCATACGGATTTCTTGGGGGACCTCCTCTGGGCCAAAGTTGAGCAGAAAGGTGGTGTTATTGGCACCTAGTCGAGTTACTTTGAGGCAGTGAATGTCTTGTCTTCGTAAGGCTTCACTAATGAGGTTTTCGTCGAGGATGTCCGGGACACGATTGATAACGCCTTTATTTCCAGGATCTTGTTGTTGTCCAGGGCTGGATATTGAAAAATTGATGTTGTCGATATGGTCCCATTTAACGAGGGTGTCATGTTGTTTTGCCGTAAGGGGTACCACCAACAGGGCGCCACCTTTTAAGACCCGAAGATCTTTTACTTCTCCAACAGTTCTGTCAAAGTGATCACAAAGAAGAATGAAGTCAATATCATGAAACGTGCCTACGGTTTTGTTTTGAGATTCCTTGGTAAGTTTCCCTTCGCGGGTAAAGGGGGGTTGAAAAATCAGCGGTTTTATATTATCTTGGGGTGTCGAAGTCTCCATTGAGTTGCAGCCTTGGCCTGCTTGAGTTCTTGATGTTTCCGATTGGCAGTCATCGTCTTCTTCGGGAAAGACCGAGTCTTCGTTTTTTTCCGTTTTCTGGGGGAGGGCATAAAGAGGGCAGGGGAGGGGGGAGAAAGAAAGCACTAAGCAGAACTATAAATCGAACACAGTGAAACCGGAGCGCAAGAAAGGCGACCGGCCGCCACGATAGCAAAACTCGTAATCAATTGCAGAAGTTAAATTTAATGAAGTATTCAAAGCATACAGAATTTACAGTAAAGCAGACGAAATTTTCACCCAATAAGGGTATAAAAACAAAACAGGAAATGAGAGTGTAAAGTTTGGCGAGATAGTCTCTTATGTATTGGTAAACGCTCAATTTTCAACTCCTCACCTGTAAGCTAGATTCACAGCTGGGTTTGCGTGTAAACACTATCCTCTCGTTTCACCTCAATAATATTCCTAGTTTGTCATCATGACCAGTCTTGGATATAGCACAGGTCCACAGGTCAAAAACCAGTTTATTAATTGCTCGGACCAGTTTTTTTATTCAAAACCCGGGGGTTACTGGTCCTTGGGACCAGTTTATTAATTGAGAATTTATGAAAATTCAGGAGGGACCAGTTTAAAAATTCTAGTCATTATAAATTTCTACTCCATGGATATAGGCTCCTAGCCTTGACTGGTTCTCATTCTTGCCTTCCTTGCTACAACCACAGGATTCGGAAATTCGGAAATGCCCGTGCCCCTGCCGGGACGCTACTAATTTGCATAAGTTTTTGAAGCATACCAATTTTTTTGCATAAGGCCGCCATTTTCAAATGTTAGCTTCCAAAATACTAATTTGCATAAATTCTGCGAACTTCAAAAGTTTGCTACAAGAATACTAATTTGCATAAATTTACCGAAAACTCGATGAAACTCATGGTTTTTTCAAGGAAACCTATTAAGTTATTTACGCTCATAATTTAGCGATTAATTTTTGTCGGTTTTTCAATGTTTCGCGACGTTTTCGGGTTTCTTATCTTTCTTGATAAATTAGTCTAATTTAAAGTAATTTAATAAGTTTTTTAGGTTAGATATGGCTTCCCAAAACAATTCTTTAAGTGTATGTCCCCAGTGCGGCAAGCATTTCAAGAGTCTTAACGGTCATTACAGCAAGTCTTCGACGTGTTCCAAACCCTCAACGGTCGACCCGTGTATCTTGGACCCATTGGCTGCCTCGGACCATGTAAATATAGTGTCTCTTCTCGCTAATCTCAAGTCCAGCCGCCTTGTTCTACGTCGTATCCCCAAGGGAGCCACGAACCAAGCGGCGGTTTCCTTGTCCAATGTTTTAAACAAGGTGGTACGTGAGAACACTGTTGCGTCTTGGCATGCTCTCCTTTGCTTCGCGGCAGCATGCCTGCAAATTCCCGCTAAAACGGATGGCAGGGTTGTTTCCCTGGCAACACGCGTCAAACAAAATATTTTAACATTTCAGGAGGGCCTAGTCCTCCCCACAGTCGCTTGCAGACCAAAAATTTCGAAAAAGTCTGTTTTACAAGAACACGCTTTCGCTAAGGTGGTAGAAGCTAAACTTGCAGACGGGGATATCACGGGGGCCGTCCGGGTCGTTTGCTCGGATGACTCTTTCGCCCCAAACAATGCTGCCACACGTTCGACCCTCCGAGGTAAGCATCCTTCTGGAGCTAACCATGACGACTTCTCTTTTGAAACTGAGGACACTTTATCATCGCTACCACATTTAATGGCCACCGAGGCTGAGGTTTGGGCTGAGCTGGTTTCTTTCCCCGCTGGTTCGGCGGGGGGTCTGGACTTAATAACACCCCAGCACTTGAAAGATTTAACAGGCGCGGGGATGGGTGCGGCCGGGGAAGGTCTGTTAAAATCTCTCACGGCCCTTTGCAATTTGATGCTAGGTCGCCTCGTTCCTCAGGACATTTGCCCCGTCCTGTACATGCCTTTCTGTGCGCTCTAAAGAAGAAGGACGGTGGTATCCGTCCCATAGCAGTGGAAAGCACCATCCGCCGTCTGGTTTCTAAACTGGGATGCAAGAGCATCATGCCAACACTGGGCCCGCTTTTTCGCCCAATTCAACTGGGCTTTGGTCGTGCGAGGAAGGCCTTGCCAGATGGCGTGACTTATCCCATCAGTATTTCCCTCCTGAGGACCTTCGGGGTGTACAACGTGAGTGGGAGCGTCCACTGGTCGCGAACTCACACAAGTCTTTACTTGATTTACCGTTGGATGCCCAGGATAAGGCTCGGTGGACATCTATTGCCTCTAAGGAATCCGGGGCCTGGTTGAACGCGCTTCCTTCTTCTTCGCTTGGCACACTTCTCGATGACGCCTCTTTTCGTATCGCGGTTGGCCTCCGGTTAGGCGCCGAGATATGCGTCTCGCATACATGTAAGTGTGGCTCCAAGGTTGGGTCGCGCGGTACCCATGGTTTAAGCTGCAAGAGAAGCGCGGGGCGTCTGTCACGACACGGCGCTGTGAATGATCTCCTGAGACGTGCCTTGCGTTCGGCCGAGGTGCCCTCCATACTGGAACCACCGGGGTTGTCCAGGGACGACGGAAAGCGCCCGGACGGGTTGTCGTTAGTCCCTTGGTCGGGCGGGAAATCTCTAGTTTGGGATTTCACATGCACTGACCCTCTCGCGCCTTCATACCTAGCCTCCTCAGCATCAGCCTTTTTCTGGGCCGCGTCCCAGGCTGAGAGTAAGAAGAGAGCGAAATATTCGTCACTGGAGAACCGTTTTATGTTTGCGGCGGTGGCCATCGAAACTATGGGGTCATTTGGAAAGGAGGGACTCAACTTGGTCCATGACATCGGGCGCCGTATCCGCAACGTCTCTGGAGAAAAACGCGCTGTCGAGTTTTTAATTCAACAAATCGCGGTCGCCGTTCAAAGCGGCAACGCCGCGTCTATTTTAGACACATTTCCTCCTGGTTCGTCTTTGGAGGATTATTTAGTGTTTTTACCCTCACTTTGACGTGTCTTCATTGACTTTGTTTTTAGACCTTTTTTCTCTTCTTGTACAAAAACATTAAGTGTATGATATACTTTGCAATAATTAATTCTTAATTAAAATAATAAAAATTAGAAACAATATGAAAATTCTAAAAAAACATTTTATAACATAATATCAAGGGTTTCACAGGTTTCAAACCAAATTTATTCTGCATAAAAAGTATAAAACAAGAAAACTCGATGAAACTCATGGTTTTTTCCAGGAAACCTATTAAGTTATTTACGTTCATAAATTAGCGATTAATTTTATACCATAATATCAAGGGTTTCATAGGTTTCAAACCAAATTTGTATTTTGCATAAAAAGTATAAAACAAGCAAACTCGACGAAACTCATGGTTTTAAGGAAACCTATTAAGTTATTTACGCTCATAATTTAGCTATTAATTTTATACCATAATATCGAGGGTTTCACAGGTTTCATACCAAATTTGTATTTTGCATAAAAAGTATAAAACAAGCAAACTCGATGAAACTCATGGTTTTAAGGAAACCTATTAAGTTATTTACGCTCATAATTTAGCGATTAATTTTATACCATAATATTAAGGGTTTCACAGGTTTCAAACCAAATTTGTATTTTGCATAAATATTATATAACATGCAAACTTGATGAAACTCATGGTTCTTCAAGGAAACCTATTAAGCTAAGCTATGCTAAGCTATGCTAAGCTATGCTAAGCTATGCTAAGCAAAGCTATGCTAAGCTATGCTATGCTAAGCTATGCTAAGCTATGCTAAGCTAAGCTAAGCTATGCTAAGCTAAGCTATGCTATGCTAAGCTAAGCTAAGCTAAGCTAAGCTAAGCTATGCTAAGCTAAGCTATGGTAAGCTATGCTAAGCTATGCTAAGCCATGCTAAGCTAAGCTACAATATGCTAAGCTACAATATGCTAAGCTATGCTAAGCCATGCTAAGCTAAGCTACAATATGCTAAGCTATGCTAAGCTAAGCTATGCCTTTTCTCTGTTATTTCAACATAGCATAATAAATTAAAATGTTCCTCCTTTCATGGCTAAATAATTCAACATCAACAAGAAATTAGTGTTGCCCATTCACGTTTTCGTCGTTCAGTGTTGGTTGGCGACGAGTAGGACACTCTGATCAATACGGTTATCCAACTATAGGCCTACTTTATTCTGCAGTACTCGCTTCAGGGTCATTAATACTTAAGTCCAGGAATGACATTTTACGAGTTTGTTCTTTCCCCATACCTAGTTCCAGTTTTTAAATACGGCATAAACACTATTCCAAGTATACATATTTTATTCCTGTTCGTTATTATGCCATGTTCCCATTATACTTTATTCCGCCATCCCTTGTTAAACATTATGCATGTCAAAAATCCCTGTTAAAAAACTTAATGTTAAGAAAATTTCAATTGTGAAATGGTAATATAATTTCGAAATGGAAATTTTAAATTAATTTTGTAATTAACTTAATAGATTTCCTTGAAAAAACCATGATTTTCATCGAGTTTTCTTGTTTTATAATTTTTATGCAAAATAAATTTGGTTTGAAACCTGTGAAACCCTTGATATTATGTTATAAAATTAATCGCTAAATTATGATCGTAAATAACTTAATAGGTTTCCTTGAAAAAACCATGAGTTTCATCGAGTTTTCGGTAAATTTATGCAAATTAGTATTCTTATAGCAAACTTTTGAAATTAGCGGCCTTGTGCATGGGGAAGTTTGCTGGTGAATTTTATGGAAATTAGTATATTGGCTGCAAACTATTGAAAATACTGGCCTTATGCAAGAAAAAGTCTGCAAAATTTATGCAAATTAGTATTTTGGAAGCAAGCTTTTGAAAATGGCGGCCTTATGCAAAAACATTGGTTTGCTGGAACCTTATGCAAATTAGTAGCGTCCCACTGCCGGCGTGCTGGACTGCCGGTGCCCCCGTGCCGCCCTTACTTATACCATCGTCTGCTTCCATGACTGCTACACAATTTAAATCGAAGTTGGCCCCAACCTAATGGGGTTTTGAATTTTCGCATTAAATTTTATTATTCTGTTACTTGTAGCCTTTCTATCTTCTCACTCAATTTTTTGGCAACTCTGGGGGAATGATTTTCGTGAAGGATTTGTTGTTTGTTTTTGATAAAATAGCTCAAGTTTGAAAAGTTATGTCTTTAGATTCAGACATTTCCGAAATGAGTTTAATAAGGTAGGATTGCACTTTATCTAACCACAGCCCACTCGATCACGCAAGTTGCACACGCTATAGAAGCCCCTTCAAACAGCCAAAAGTCAAGAATATGACCGATTAGTACTCCTTGGTCAAACGAGTCTAAGAATTAACATTGTGTCTATGGGAAAATGCCGTTTTTTGAAGTAAAATGGGTGTAATTTCGCTTTTTGTGGATCAAATGTCGTGAAATTTTAAGAAGAGGCGCGTAGTAACGTTTTCTAAAGTCCTACAAATTTTCAAGTTTCAAGAGTGAATAGTTTTTCAGTAAAAAAATAAACACTAGGCCCAACCGATAACGTTCGTCAAAGCAGTCTAAGAATTAGCATTATGTCTATGGGAAAATGCCGTTTTTTGGAGTAAAATGGGTGTAATTTCGCTTTTTGTGGATCAAATGTCGTGAAATTTTAAGGAGAGGTGCGTAGTAACGTTTTCTAAAGTCCTACAAATTTTGAAATTTCAAGCGTGAATAGTTTTTCAGTTAAAAAATAAACACTAGGCCCAAACAATCCCGCTGATAATGTTCTTCATCAAAATACTGTATTTAAGGGCTTATATTTTATTTATTATTACATTTAACTAGTCGTTAAAGCTAATTGGCAAATATGTGAAAACCAAGTACTACAAGTATTGGGGGAAAAATTATTTATTTGAATAATTTGCCCAGCGCGTTTTAAAATGGCTAGAAGTCATCCAGAGTTGAAAAAACCACAAACCGAAAGTTTGATAATTTTTAGAAAAATAACTATCAGTCCTAAGCCTTTCAAAATATTTTCTAAATTTTTAGTGTACTTTAATTTACAAATAGTAAAAAAATCAGGAAGCTAGAGCTTACATTTTTCACTTTCCTTAAAAAGTTTGTTCATCAACTCGACAATTCCCCCTAACATTTCAGTGCTTTTTGTCTCAAAAATCGAGACTCGTTCACGTTTTTACCAGCTTTTCCACTACACCCTCTCGATTCTCGAAAATACATGGGTTTTGAATTCTTTGGACGGGATTCTATAGCGCGTGCAACTTGCGTGATCGAGTGGGCTGTGATCTAACTAACTCAACTAACAGCGGTTACTGACTAATTAGACCACGGGGAGTTCGGAAAAATTAGTGAAACAATTCTAAACCCGCCGCAAGTTGGTCAAAAAATTTTTTGAAAATTTTAAAATTGCATGTACCTACCGTAACCCCCGAGGCCCGAGTAGTCGAGAAAAACCTAACTCCGTCGTCTGCAGCCGAGCTCGATCTTACCAAATGGACTCGCGACGAAAATAGTGTTATAGCGTATTCTAGATCTTACTAAGAAAAGCAAAATCTACAAAAATTATGAGATTTATGCTAATAATATTTGAAAAGGTGGATTTTAATTGAGAAAAAATTAGGAATAGGTCTAATTCTATTTGAGTTGTAAATGACGAAAGCATCAAAATTTTGGAACAGGCTTCAAATAATTTGGGAAGCAAATGAACGTAAAGGCAAAATTATGGAAAATTACGCGAATTATTTAGAAATAAATGGTAAAAAGGAGTCATATTGCACAGCAATATTTTGGAAAAGGCGTCCGATTTTAGAGCAATATATTGGAAAAGGCGTCAAATTTTACAGCAATATTTTGGAAAAGGCGTCATATTTTACAGCAATATTTTGGAAAAGGCGTCAAATTTTACAGCAATATTTTGGAAAAAGAGTCATATTTTACAGCAAAATTTTGGAAAAGGCGTCATATTTTACAGCAAAATTTTGGAAAAGGCGTCATATTTTACAGCAATATTTTGGAAAAGGAGTTCTACTTTACAGCAATATTTTGGGAAAGGAGTTCTACTTTACAGCAAAATTTTGGAAAAGGCGTCATATTATACAGCAAGATTTTGGAAAAGGCGTAATATTTTACAGCAAGATTTTGGAAAAGGCGTCATATTTTACAGCAAATTTTTGCAAAAGGCGTCTTATTCTTTTTGAAATATCTAAACACAAACAGCGATATTTTTGTAAAGGGTTTCAAATTACCAGAGAAGAACTAAATACAATTAGAAATTCCAAGTATATTTATGGCTATGTCGTTAAGTATTACCCGAGAAACACCACTTGGAAGAGGCCACACTTCGTTTCTCATGGAGAGTTTTTTATGATATTGCTGTAAAATTTTACGCCTTTTCCAAAATATTTCTGTAAAATATAACTCCTTTCCAAAAATATTTCTGTAAAATTTGACGTCTTTTCCAAAATATTGCTGTAAAATTTGACGCCTTTTCCAAAATATTGCTATAAAATTTGACGCCTTTTCCAAAATATTGCGGTAAAATTTGACGCCTTTTCCAAAATATTGCTGTAAAATTTGACGTCTTTTCCAAAATATTGCTGTAAAATTTGACGCCTTTTCCAAAATATTGCTGTAAAATTTGACGCATTTTCCAAAATATTGCTGTAAAATTTGACGCCTTTTCCAAAATATTGCTGTAAAATATGACGCCTTTTCCAAAATATGGCTGTAAAATTTGACGCCTTTTCAAAATATTGCTGTAAAATATGACGCCTTTTCCAAAATATTGCTGTAAAATTTGACGCCTTTTCCAAAATATTGCTGTAAAATTTGACGCCTTTTCCAAAATATTGCTGTAAAATTTGACGCCTTTTCCAAAATATTGCTGTAAAATATGACGCCTTTTCCAAAATATGGCTGTAAAATTTGACGCCTTTTCAAAATATTGCTGTAAAATATGACGCCTTTTCCAAAATATTGCTGTAAAATATGACGCCTTTTCCAAAATATTGCTGTAAAATTTGACGCTTTTTCCAAAATATTACCATTTATTTCCAAATAATTCGCGTAATTTTCCATAATTTTGCCTTTGCGTTCATTTGCTTCCCAAATTATATGAAACCTGTTCCAAAAACTTGATGATTACTTCATTTACAACCCGAAAAGAATGCAACCTTTTCTGAAATATTTATCAACTAAAATCCGCCTTTCCCAAAGTTTTGATGATTACTTCATTTACAACTCAAATATAATGCGCCCTATTCCTAATTTTTTTCTCAATTAAAATCCACCTTTTCAAATATTATTAGGTTGGGTTCGGTTTGGTTACTTATTAGCTAATTTACGACCTTTTCCAAAATTTCTGTTTGCGATTAGGCCTAGTTACTTAAAAACCAATTGGTGCCTTTTTTCCTAAAATATTGATTTAATTTTAAATACATCCCAAAAGTTTATTGTTTGTTTTAGAAACTAAAATATCGCTAATGTAATTTTCGCCATTTCTCGCCTATATTCTCCTTTTCCTTATTTTTGTCATTTCTAAATTTTTCTTTACGCAATATTTTGGAAATTTCTCAGACTAATTTTCGATCCCAGTACCAAAAATGAATGGTTTTGGTCAATTCAGTAAGTCTTAAAAATCCCATAGCTATACTTCCGTCGCGAGTCCTTGAAGTTCTTATAGTTGCCCTCCCCCCGGCATATTATGAAAGATTGAGTGCATAATGCGTTTAGTCTATAGCGGTAAGTACATGCAATTTTAAAATTTTCGAAAAAATTTTTGACCAACTTGCGGCGGGTTTAGAATTTTTTCACTATTTTTTCCGAACTCCCCGTGGTCTAATTAGTCAGTAACCGCTGTTAGTTGAGTTAGTTAGATAAAGTGCAATCCTACCTTTAATAAGTCTTCAAAGGGTGGCGCTTAAAGAGGTACTTGAGAAATTATTGGACTATCCGTGTTTTGCTCAGAAATTTGAAATTTCAAAAAACTGGACTTTGTTTATAGGAAATGGAGGAGAATGATTGCAACTGCGATCACTTAAGCAAAGATGATCAAATAAAGCAACTAAAAGCCAAGGTGAGTTTCAAAGCCTATAGCGTTTTGGCCAGTACAGCATGAACCATCCAATCTAGTATCCTTTTAAAGGTACTGCAAAGAAGGCATCAGTGGGTGGGTACAAATGTTTCTTAAATACGTCACAGACATCACGTGATGCCAAGATACAAAGGCTCCTCATGCAGTGTAACTGGACATCTAGTCCTTTGTTTTTCGTGAGATTGCAGCGCCAATTCCATGAAATAAAATGAACTAAGCTTCTTTGAACCACGCTTCTCCCAGGTCACGTGCCTCTGACGTATTTCAATGAATTTTTACCCACCCGCCGATGCCTTCTTTACAGTCCCTTTAAAAAACGTCTCATCTGTGACTGTGGTTTAGTATAAAAAACGGCACTAGATGCCCCAATAGTCAAAGGGTGGAGTTGACTGACCCAATAAGCTTATCAAAGGCCCTTCAGGACGATTTCTGATTGGTTCCTGCCTTTGGCTATATAAAATTGGTGTGCAGAAGGTTAATCAGTGTGTTAAGGGCGCCACAGAAGCTGATATTTGCTTTAAAGTACAAATCGCAATAGAAAAACCTTAAGTAAACCAATGTTTATTTGTGGGTGATTAGAAACACAATAAGCCTATCACCATAGGCTTATGGAAACACATCCCTCGACCATTTATAGTGTTATTAAAGGGCACCACAAGAGGCTTGTGGGAGCTCTATGTCTACACACACCAACTGCAGCCTTACTTATAGTTCTTGCAAAGATATCGCGCCCGCAAGCCTCTGGTGGAGCCAGCCCTTGACCAAAAAACCCCTTCTGATCCCCCCTTTGTTCACGTCATTGGTTTCTCTGTTTTCTTTCTGAACACTTTAAAAGACATTCTGCGTAGAAGGAAGTCTTATTTTGTAATGCAGCCTATTTTTTTCAGTGTAATGGTTTAATATCAAACGTGAAAAAAGAGAGAATGAGAACTTTGTTTACGATAAATGAGAAACTGGATGAAATTGAAAGGCTCAATGGGGTCATTAATGAGTTGGAAAGAATAATCGAGGCCCTGAAGGTTTGTAACATTCTTCATTTTCATAGTCGATGTGAAAGAGAATCGGGTTAAAAGTATTAGTTCAATTATTGTTATTTGTTTATAACATAGGAGGAAAGTGAAAGAGCCAACATTGAATGTGTGAAATTAGAACCTGTTGAAAATGATTTAGGACTTAATGAACAGGAATTATCTCATCCTGTTCTGATAAATCAACAAACAGAAGAACAAATACAAAGGTATTTAAAGCAAAAAACCAATGAGAACTTGTCCATGAGGGCGGGTCTAAAACTAGGACTTAGGGCTCGTGACGACCTTCGAGCGAGCTTTTTTAAGGTCGAGCCGAGCCGATAGGCATTGAGCCACTGCGACTCGCGAGCTTAGTCACTGAAATAGTGCTTTCTTTATAGTCCTTCTTTCCACCAATAGCGTTCCGTTGTATTTACCAAAAATAAAGCGGGAAAATTTGCTTTCTCTTGGCTATGGTTAAGTTTAAGCTCAACTATAATTTTTTATTTGACTGACTAATTTGCGTCCATAAAACTTGATTCGTTAAGCCTTGTCACGATAATCGTGAATAAAATCAGAAGTATGTAATTCTTCGAGAAAAGTGTACCACAAAGCGGGGTAATTGTAACATGATTCTATCCAACATCATTTTACATTTGGAGCAAGGTTACTATTAAACCGAATCATGCCCATACGCTATAAATAATTCCCTCATCATTACTCTATTGGCGCTTAACTGTTTGACAAGGCGCATGCACTTGTGGATTGTTGTCCCACTTCAAGACAATCAAGGTTTTGGGGGTTGATTGCTGGGGATTTTGTACCAAACATTTATAGAATTGACCCCACGTTGTGATGCCCATCTGAAGTTTGTTGAGCAGGAAAGCAATTGTTCAAAAAGGGTGAGCCTGGGAAGAATCATGTTACCTATAACTTAAGTATTAAGAGGTTTCAGAGTGTCATCCACTCATCCTTTTTTCCACTATCCCCTTCTGATAAAATGTATTAATCTTTTATTACTGTTCCTATATCAGTTTTGACGATTTTTTATTTGCGTAGTTCGCTAAGTATACCAGCTGAGATACCCAGCAACATTTACCAAAGTCTGCTTAAAGTGGAAGCCACGGACCTCGAGCAATTTGGTTTAGGTATGGTGTCACATAATCGTAATCCTGACACGCAATCTGATGTAGTTCCAGTTTAATAAAACTATTAGGGTTATTTTTTCGCTTTGATCATTAAGGCTCGTTGGTAAAAGCTGAAGGTGATTGCAATATACAAGGCACGCTCGCTGACTGAAGAAGATGTTAAGGAAGAATCACCTGAATGTGATGCGGAGGAGGTTGGCAAAGAAAACGTGTCCCAAACAAAAACTACCTCGAAAGCGGGTCTTGGAGCTCGAATTATGAAACTGTGTATTCCTAAACTAAAATACAGTGACTGTGTTCCTTATTTACCCAACCTTGAGGGCGAAACACAGTTGGAAATGTCTCCTGTCCCAACGACAGATTCGCCTCTCGAGAACAATCTTAAAATTAACAATTCTTATCCTAAATCACGAATTTCTTCGACAAAGAGAGGTAATGAGAGTATAGCAACTCGATCCAAGAAATTGTGTCTTGAAAAACGTTGGGAATTGTCGTCGCTTGACGCAAATATGGAAAGCAATTCTCTTGAAGAACCTATAGAGAAGAATCTTGATGATAACCAATCCAAAATCACCTTGACCGATTCAAAGAAAACTGATAATAGACAAAATCAAACTGTGAAACTGTACTTGCCAAGCGATTTACCAAGAGTACCGATTGAAGTTGAAGATAATACTTCAGTGTCCAGCTCTGATACATCCGAAAGTAGCTCGTCAAATAATTCCGAAAGTAATACAACTTCTGCCAGTTCGGAAATTGGTAATTCATTTTACGCTTAGGGTCTGCAACGATTTTCGGGACTGGAACATAAAACTCAAAAATTGTTAAAATTGACCCACTTACAGTGGAAACCTCATGAACATGTTTCCAAATTTTCTAGTGGTAGTTCCCCTAACAGGTTTTTTAATCCCGTCCTTTCTAACCCTCATTTCTTCCGTCTTCCCTGGGATTTTTCAACCTAACCTAAGCATTTTAAAGTTTCTAAAAATTTTGTCTCATTTAAATTAATACGTTTTTAGCTTTATAAGATTTTTGTTTCAATTTAAACGGGAAATTGTTCCTGCGAATAATATTAAACTTAATACTTGATTACCTAAATTCCGCGGTTGAGCCTGAGCTCCGTGGCCACCGGTCGAGAAAAAATTCCCTTTTAAAAATACAGGCACCCGGCCGTCTTTGGTGTCTTAAAGAGCCCAAGCACATTTAGCTCAGATTGATAAGACCTTAGTACTTTACTCACAATGGTCTTTGAAATTGTGAATAATTTCATCTAAAGAATATTTTTGAGACCCTACTCCGTCTTTATAGCAGTTCTCGAATCTATACGAGTAGTCAATCGGTTCTTAAGGTAGTGCCGAAGGAACCGCGGCACCGAATAATTGTCCTTCGCGTGTTAGGTTCTATACGAGGCGTTTCAAATATATCGTGTAGCTCACCTAGGCCCAAGATGCGTACTTTGCGTGTGAAGCCTTACCGTTTTTGGTCTTACTTATAATGAAATATGAAACGATTTATTATTGAAAATGTAATGGATACAATTTGTAATATATTGAAAATTACTTAAATGTATGGGAAACGAGGGTTTGAAAGAGAAAATGGTGTTAAGGTAAACATCCTTGAGACTTGGGTAGAGCCTTTCGGCAAAATAATGTTATTGTCGTGGCAAACTATCCAAGACGTTTTCTTTTCTTCTGACTTAATCGTTGCAATAAGTAAATCACGACTTTGTCACTTACACCTTTTACGCCGAGTGACTGACTACTTTCCTCGTAGAAGTGGCCATCATATTATTAAATTATGATGATATCCGGCTCTTCCAAAATTTTCCACTTTCTATACTATCATATTCAGTTCATAAGGGTAACGCCAGGGCCAAATGAATCCCGCACAGTCGTGAGTTAATTTGGAGTTACGTGTTAACGAATTGCAGTTACTTGCATTTTAACTCCACCTAGAAACAAAAAAGAAGAGAGGACATTATAACGCCTTTCAATAACGGCAGTCATATCATTTTCCCTTCCAATTTATTTTAGAAGCCTATTTATATTATATAAAAACGTCTTGGTTTGGACCAAGGCCGAAAAAACAAACGATATGTGTGAGGTTTATCAATTGACTGAAGTTTCAGATATTGAAATTTTTTCTACTTATTTTTATACACTCAATCCTTAATCAATAGTTAATTCAATCAACTGATTTTACTGTTAATCGACCTAGTCCCTCTAAATTAATTTAAAAAATTACATATCTACGCTTTTTCAAGAACAATTACATTTTCCGAAAACATTCTATCGTGAAATTAATTTATCATGTTGAGGATACAGTATTGAATATTTGAAATGTTCTACTGGATGTCTAAAACAAGCAAGCGAACTTTGGCATAACTCGAATGGAAAATGTAAATATTTGATCGTGGATGCCAAACAAGGGTGTTGCGCGAATTTATACATTTAATTTCGTATATCGAAATGCTACATTTCTATTGTCGCCTCTTTGATGGTAAAGTTGCACTGGAACTTCCTTTTCCGTACTTAAGAATTTCTTGGTCATAACTCAACCCACTGGTGATTATAAAATGCCATATATTGGGAAAATAGAGGAAGGGAGGGGGTGTCGGAGTTAAATGTGACCTTCTTGGCATAACTAGTAATGAATGATTTGTTTAACCATATTATTTCCGCGGGAAATGAATATAACAAGTCTGAGAAGTATTTCTGTTTATGTGATCTTTACCCTTTACCACACAGGATAAACTTTGTTGCTTTGTCTTAAGTAGACGACATTCACTCTAAACGACAGTCTTATCAACAACTTAAAACAGATTTAAACTTCTTTTGGTGCAAACTTGAAAATTTCTCAAGCCAGCAACAATTAAAACTATGTCGGTCAAGATGCTCACAAGTTAGTGAGTATCGACACGAAATCCCTTCAAAATAATTAATTTCATGATAAAATGTTTTCGGAAAATGTAATTGTTCTTGAAAAAGCGTAGATATGTAATTTTTTCAATTAATTTAGAGGGACTAGGTCGATTAACAGTAAAATCAGTTGATTGAATTAAATATTGATTAAGGATTGAGTGTATAAAAATAACTAGAAAAAATTTCAATATCTGAAACTTCAGTCAATTGATAAACCTCACACATATCGTTTGTTTTTTCGGCCTTGGTCCAAACCAAGACGTTTTTATATAATATCTGTCGCTTCAGTCTTAATGTAATTAAATTTTGAGTAATTATGTTTTCTTTACCGCTTATTATTATGTCCAATTACGATGGTCAAAACATGTATCTAGCAGGGCCCAAACGTTGCACCTTCCGCGTGTTAGGCGGACGAGATAACCACTACACTACACTACACATACCTGGTAATACTGAGATTCCTAAGAGATCTAGCTTATTATTATGTCCAATCACGATGGTCAAAACATGTATCTACCAGGGCTCGAACCCGGGACCTTCCGCGTGTAAAGCGGACGTGATAACCACTACACAATGAATACTTGGTTATTCTGAGTTTTCGAAGAGATCTAGCTTATTATTGTGTAAAATAACGATAGTCAAGTCATGTATCTACCAGGGCTCGAACCTGGGACCTTCCGAGTGTAAAGCGGACGTGATAACCACTACACCATAGATACTTGGTTATTTTGAGTTTTCGAAGAGCTCTAGCATTATTATTATGTCCAATCACGATGGTCGAAACAAGTACTTCTGTAATTAACTAAAATTAACATACTTAGACTTAATTTTTTCTGATTAGACTAGCCGATCGCACACCCTGAATACTTATTTGTTAAATTAAGAGTATTCCGAAAAGTAACTTCGCTCTAGTTTTTCAGTTAGAGGTGGTTAAATATCACGAAAAACCCCATGTTAATCTAAATAGGAAAATTGGTAAAAGCATGTGAATTTTGATTTAACGTTACAAAAGAGTATCAAGTCATATCTACAAGGGCCTACCGGCCCTGTAGAATATTGCAATAGACTAAAACCTTAAAGTGTTAGTGCCACGTTTTTTGAAAAGTGGCTAATTTTCGTTTTAAAACATCAATTGGGTTATAATAACAGTAGATCCAAAGTAAAAAGTCTTATAGAAATTAATTCATTTTGTAATATGCAAAAGTAAATTGATATTTCACATACCTCATTTAAACGGAATTATAAATATACCCCTGGTGACGTCATAAGAGGTTGACCAGCGCGAGACAGATTTCATTACGAGAGCTAAGCCTAGTTTTTAAACATCGCGCGCGCGTCAAATTCGATTACTTTGAAAGCACCACCTATCAATAAAAAAAATAGGACTTGCGGAGTCGCGCGTGCCGCGTGCTCATGCGCGCTCGAATCGTGACGTCACCAGGGGTATATGGAGTATTCAACTGTCAAAATAGTTTGAAAAAATTCTGCGAGTAGGTTCCGAAAGCCGGGGTTTAAATAATATTTGGAAAATTATAATGCATTATATAAATAGATATTCTGAATCAGAAAGATTTGATCTTTCAGATGGGATTATAACCTTTTAGTTTTAGAAATAGCGATTTTTGGTGACTCTAACACTTTAAATATTTTCTTAATAATTAACAACCATTAGTTTTTACTTTCTGATAGATAAAATCTTCGTAGACAGTCGTCTCTTTTCGGAGCGGTATTAATTTTGTTGTCCGAACTTGTTTTCTTTAACTTTGCGTCATTTTAGTACTCGGCATGACCGGCTTTATCAAGTACTATTGAACAGTACAATTTGATTCAAATTGTGAGAAGTTTCAGTTTGTTTGCTTTCTGAAGGAAAATCCGAGAAGCAGCGTTCAACTCTTTGAAAATATTCTCCTTAATATAAAAGTCATCTTGAACGTCACATTACGAATGGTACTGAAGAAAAACGCTTCAAACGTGATCATTGTATTATGTTTATATGTTATAGTAATGAACTTGGATCATTAATTAACTAGGAACATACTTTATTAATACTTAAGAAATTGTGAAGGTTTAAATTGATTTGTTGTACTGTTAAAATAGTTATCATTTACATGGTAATAGAACGATCTATCCTCGGCGGGAGTCACTTCCCAAGTGCCCTAAATTTCCCTAGCCTTTGCACTTCTCTCCTGTCCCTAATCCTAATGCACTAGCGCCATCTATATATACATGAAGTAATTAGTTGTCTAAAATGTAATCTTGAAAACGGACTGGTTTGAGTGTGGTGCGACTAGGTCGAGAATGATTGTAAACTTCTTGTTGTACGTTTTCGGTTGTATCTGCGACATCAAGTGTATGGTTGATGGAACGGATGGGAGGTACGGTTGTTGCTTCTGGGATAGGTGATTGCCTAGGGTTGACATTTGTGAGTAGATAGAAAGTGTTACTTTCACCTCACTGGCGTCAGTCAGTGCCAGATGGCACATGATCTGGCACCAATAAATATGGCGTCAATGGGCGCCCACAGAATTTTTCCTCCTATGGCGCCAGTGAATCAAACATTTTTCCCCCAATATTGTTGTGACGTCAGTGAAACGTTCATGATGTGTTGGCGTCAGTGAATCAATCATGGCGTCAATGTTAGACTTAAGCGCCAACAGTGGTAAATAACCTTTGTCATACACGTGGTTTAACTATAAGAACGCGATTGGTCTAAAAGGACCGCCATATTCAAATTTAATACTATTTAACTAAATATATAAGCATATTCCTAATTTTAGGAGTTATTTCAACTTAATATTCGAATTTAATACTTCTAAATATAAACTTTAGAAATTATTTCAACTTAAACCAATTTCTCTTTATTGATAGGCTTATTTCAAGGATAAGAAATGTACGTAATGAACGTGAATAGAGAAACTCGGACGGTAAATAAACGGCCTATGTCAATAATTAGAAATCATGATAAGCGCTTGTAGAAAGCGGTTAGTGTCGACATGGGATCATAGTTGGGGTTACAATGTTTGCTAGGAAACTTGTAAGTAAACAAACTAGACTGAAACTTGGCATGAATTTCGAAACATGGCGTGGTTTTCGAGGTCGGTGAATAGAGAAACTCGGACGGTAAATAAACGGTCTATGTCAATAATTAGAAATCACGATAAGCGCTTGTAGGAAACTCTGGCTCCGAGTGTCGACATGGAATGATAGTCGAGGTTGCAATGTTTGCTAGGAAACTTGTAAGTAAACAAACTAGATTGAAACTTGGCGTGAATTTCGAAACATGGCACGGTTTTCGACTTGACGCCAACGGAAAAACCCATATGATAGTTCGGGCAAAGATTAAATGGACGACGCCAAGAGGCAAGAGTATAAAAGCCCGGTACGTGTCCAAACTCAGTCACTTTTGTTCCTGACTTCAGACGAGTTCCAGCCTGCTCCTTAGTTGCTTTATAGTATTTTTCAATACTTGGTAACATTTGCTGCTGTAAGTTATTTTGCAGAGGGTAAGAAAAAGTTTACGGGCTAGTACCGAAATTACTTGTGATTTTTACAAGTACTTGCGATTTTTTTTACAAGTACTTGCGTATTTTTTTACAAGTACTTGCGATTTTTCTGAGATTGTCTTTATCTCATTCATTCTTTGAGAATGTTTAAGTGTAATATTTGTGAGTGTTCCTACCAAGGGAACAGAGAGCTTTTGAGACATAAAAGGGAGAAACACGAGGGTGTTAAATATCCATGCTCGCAATGTCCGGCCGTTTATACCAGACTTGCGAATTTAAAGTTACACGCGGCTGCCCGACACTCTAACTTTAAGGTTCCACACCCCCTCATGAACAATGCGGGTCCATCAACTTCTACCTTTGTCCCATTCTTGGGTCCATCAACCTCTACCTTTGTTAATCCTGTTATCCCATTCTCGGGTCCCTCAACCTCTACCTTTATCCCTCCTGGGACGCAGAGGCCGAAACGGTCCACGTCCGACCCATCCACTCCTGAGACGAAGCGGCCGAAACGGTCCACGTCCAACCCTACTCCTTCCTCTGTTTTCGGTCCCCTTTCCGGCGTCACTCGTAGGGTGTCGTCGGACCTTTCTCCTGAAAATCTAGATGAACTGTCCGACGATGGGAATCGTGCTTTGAGCGAGTTCATGGACCGAGAAGAGGGTGTCATCAATGGATCTCTACTGGGAACTCCTCCTCCCGCCGTTTGCGAAAATCTGGATGAGCTGTCCGACGATGGAAATCGTGCCCTGAACGAGTTCATGGACCAGGAGGATGACTTCCCAGCCCTTTCCAGCCAGGAGAACCGCGACATCCATCGCTTTATGGATCAGCAGGAGGGTGGTGGTGGCCAAGAGCAGGAGGAGGAACCCATCGTTGCGTCACCGGAAGTTCCTCTTCACGACGAGCTAGAGGAACTGGAAGTACTCGGTAGGGCTATTTTTTGTGCGCGTTTCACACCCGTAGCGACCGAGACAGACGTAGAGCTGTACGTGGGTAGACATAGGGCAGCGATTGAAAATTACTTGCGTAATAAACTGGCTAGAGATAGAGGGATTAAGTGGTATTTAACTGTCAGGGCTCGCTACACCCGTCAGTTAGCCGACACTGACGAGGAAGTAGAAAATTTAATTTATCATAGAACCCGAAACCTTGCTATTTTGAACCCCGACGTTATCCCCGGACAGATAGATTTTAGTATTACGACTCTGAAACGTTTAATGGAGGAGTTCGAGGCGAGCGGTAGCGGGTGGGTTCTAGATAAAATTCTCTTCCTGCAAATTAATATCATAGCGTACCTCCCGCTTCACGGGGGTACGTATTTTGAAACCCCTAAAAATCTTTTAGCTAAGGGAGCCCTTTTAAATGTGCAAAATACAGACAATAAGTGTTTCTTATGGTCAATTTTGGCACATTTACACCCTGTCAATTATACTGATAACCCGAATCGTGTAACAAAGTACCTAGAGTATAGTAATGAATTGGACATGGCCGGTATTACGTTCCCCGTGGAAGTAAATACCGGTAAATTTGAGAATTTCGAACGGGTGAATAACCTTTCGATTAATGTTTTCGGATACGAGAAAGAGGTCTTCCCCCTTTACGTGAGTTCCAATAGAGTTGAGGAACCGCGTCAAGTAGATTTATTGCTATTAACCGAGGGTGAGAAGAAGCATTTCTGCCTAATCCGAAGCATGAGTCGACTTCTAGCGAAGGCGTTCACCGCACACGCAAACACGAACTATTACTGTCGTTATTGCCTCCATCGATTCTCCGGTGTAAACTCGGAGAAGAACTACAGGGAACACATCAAGGAGTGTAGTATACACGGACCCCAGAAGATCGAGATGCCGGTAAAGGAACCTATTCTGGAATTCAAAAATGTCGCATGGCAGCAGAAGGTAAACTAAAACTTTTGTTATTTATCAGGGTATTTTGAATAGCGCGCCAAAATAGTTTACTGAGGCTAACGACAGACGGCGCCTATAGCGGGATAAATAAAGCAGACGATAAGATGCATGGGAGAGAGAGAATGTTTTGTTTACATTTTATCTAATATAGTTTTATTTCTATTTCTCACAGGTTAAATACGTCATCTATGCCGATTTCGAGTCTATTCTCCGTAAAGTTCACCGATGCGATCCCGATGTCGACCTCTCTTCAACCACGAAAACTTCGCAGCATATCTCCTGTGGGTTTAGTTATGTCATCGTTAGTCACGACGGTACAGTCTCTAAACCAGTTACTTATCGAGGGATAGATGCCACGGAAAAGTTTTTAGAAAACCTTTTGCGTGAAGACGCAATCATTCAGCGTAAGATTAAAGATAACGCCCCCATGAATCTATCACACTTAGAAAAGGCGCAATTCGCCTCGGCCCAATCTTGTTACTTATGTAACAAGCCTTTCACTGTAAATGACTGTAAAGTTCGTGACCACGACCACACTAACGGAACCTACAGGGGAGCTGCCCATAATTCGTGCAACCTGAAACTGAGGACCCGGAATTTCGTTCCGGTCTTCATGCATAACTTATCTCGTTACGATGCTCATCTTATCATGGACAAAATTGGATTGGTCAAAGATCACAAGATTACGTGTATCCCCACGAATTCCGAAACGTACATTTCGTTTTCTCTGGGTAATTTACGATTCTTAGACTCAATTAGGTTCATGCCGGCATCGCTAGAGACACTCGTATCGAATTTGGCTCGGGGAGGAGCCGACAAGTTCAAGTGTTTAAACTCTGCCTTCAGCGCTGACGAAGTTCCGCATCTGCTGAGGAAGCAGGTTTACCCCTATGACTACTTCGACAGCGAGACTAAATTCGACGAGACCGAGTTGCCACCCAAGGATGCCTTCTTCAATTCCTTAACTGACGAAGAGGTTAGTGAGGAAGATTATTCTCAAGCTCAAAAGGTTTGGGAAAAATTCCAACTCACTAACCTCGGTGAGTACCATGATTTATACGTTAAGACCGACGTTCTGCTCCTAGCGGATGTTTTTGAAAGTTTCAGGGCTATGTGTCTAGAGTATTACAAGTTAGATTGCGCGCATGCATATACAGGTCCTGGTTTCGCTTGGCAAAGCGCACTTCACATGACCCAAGTGAAATTGGAACTACTCCAGGATCCTGATATGCATCTCTTTATTGAGAAGGGTATAAGAGGGGGCGTTTCTTTAATTACACATAGACTAGCCATAGCCAATAATAAGGATCTCCCCGAAACATTCAACCCAGCAGAACGTAGCTCTTACATTACCTACCTAGACTGTAATAACCTTTACGGCACCGTAATGTGTCATCACCTGCCGATGAGAGGATTTCGATGGATTCAACCATGTCAAGATTTCACTCGTGAAATTATCTTGAATCACCCAGACGATGATCCTCAGGGATTTATCCTGGAGGTGGATCTTGAGTACCCGGAAAGTTTGCACGAAGAACATAACTGTCTACCCTTAGCACCCGAACGTAGAGTTATTAACGCGGATGAGCTTTCACCGTATTCGATTGAACAGTTGAACAAACTGAAAATTAACGTACATGATAGCCTTCCAAAGTTAGTTCCCTCGCTCTACAATAGGGAGAAATATGTTCTCCACTACCGGAATCTCAAGTTTTACATCGCTAAGGGGATGAAATTGGGGAAAATCCATCGAATACTCACATTCGAGCAGGGTGCGTGGTTAAAACCATTTATCGAGTTCAACACGGAGAAGAGGAAGCTGGCAGTGAACGACTTTGAGAAGGATTTTTTCAAGTTGGCCAACAATAGGTACGCATCTACGCTACGCTAAGTTATTATTTCACACGTAAATTAATCAAAATTTTCATCTATTAACAGTGTTTTCGGGAAGACGATGGAAAACCTCCGCAACAGGATCAACTTTGATCTTGTCCAGACCCGGGAGATGGCAATCAAGAAGGCCAGTTCACCGACATTCCAGAGGTTCACCATCTTCAGGAACGAGCTGGTCGGGATCCATCGTCTGAAGAAATCCCTCAAGTTGGACCGACCCATTTACACCGGTTTCGCCATCTTGGACCTCTCAAAGTTGGTCATGTACGACTTCCATTACAACACTATGAAGGCAAAATATGGCGACGACCTCAAACTTCTTTTTACCGACACAGGTATGATTTTTTAAAAACGTTTACTAGATTTAAATCCTTTTTTCTACTTTCAATTTTAACTAATTAAATGTTTTTACGTATAATTGCAGACAGCCTGACCTATCAGATTTTCACCGACGATTTGCCCCGGGACTTTTCCCAGATGAAGGAGATGTTCGACTTTTCCGCCTACCCCAAGGAACATCCGCTCTTCAGCGAGGAGAACAAGAAGGCCCTCGGAAAGTTCAAGGACGAACTCAACAGCGTCCAGATTCAAGAGTTCTGCGGCTTGCGACCGAAAATGTACAGCATCCTGTCGGCAAAAGGTGAAAAGAAGACGGCGAAGGGAATCTGTCGTCGCGTAGTCAAAAAGAAGATACGTCACGCCCAATACAAGGAATGCCTGCTTCAACGTAAACTCACCACTGAGGAGATGAAGAGGATAGTCAGTGTTAAACACGAACTATTTTCCATCACTCAGAAGAAACTCGCTCTTAACCCCTGCGATGATAAGAGATTCATCATCGATGGGGTGTCTACATACGCTCATGGTCATTTTAAAATTAAGGAATAATTCCAAATGTATAACTTTCTGTAACCCTATCCCCTCCCATCCTGGGGGCGAAGTGGCCGAACCGGTCCACGCCCTCATCCCATACCCTTTTGGTGCGAAGTGGCCGAATCGGTCCACGCCCAATTTCCCCTCCCATACCCTTTTGGTGCGAAGTGGCCGAATCGGTCCACGCCCTACCCTTTTCCTTTAAAATTTCATAGTTCTATGTATAGTTTATAAGTTTAATTTAATGTATATATATTTTCAATGTTTAATTGTATAGTTTTAAGTTGTTTTTTCTCGAATGAGTTTTACTCCGTGATTCTACGGTTTCTCATTCAAAATAAAATTTTTTAAATGCAAATTTTCTCCCTCTTATTTCATACAACTTAGGCAAACATTTTTTTTTCTTACAGGTTAAGGTGTAGCGCGTGGGCCAGCCGCGTGCGCGTGTTTAAATTTCCCGCGTGTAGGAATACGTTCGCGCGCGATTTAAAGAAAAACACATAAATTCAATCAAAAAAACTTTATTAAAAATCTCTTATACATAAATTCCGATATCATTTTATCGTTCAAATTCTTATCTTTTACAAATTTTAAGCAAATATCATACATTTTAATACCTCTACATCTATACAGAGAAAAATATACGCAAAATCCGCCACACGTCTGACTGGAATTTCCTTGAAGTTGTTTAGAATTAAAAGTTACGGTAACGCTGTTTCTTTCTACAAAATCGTTGAATTGAAACATGTCCGGCGGGTTTCCGAAACTATCGAAGAACTCGGTATTTTTGTTACTAGAAAAGTAAATAACAGTCCAATGCTGACCTTCAGTTTCTGAAGAGCCAGTATTTACAATATACAGTGAAGGGAAAAACTTTACTTTCTCGGGTAGCAGGTCAGCTGCAAAAACACCTCGAAACAGATCTTTGGTGAATTTATCTCTTTGCATAATTTTAGTTAATTGCGTGGTGTTCATAATCTTTTAGTTGTAATCGTATATGACAGTTCTATTCTTATCAATCTCAACCAAATTCTGAAACTCAGGGTAATATAAAACTGTGATAGTCTTGGGCAAGTCCTTGGCGAATTTTAATTCCAATCGCAAGTTACCATTCCTTATCAATTGAAATTGAGAAGTTGAACTACTGAGGTCGGCACTTAAATCAAAAGCAAATATGCAATTCCCATTGGGGAATTCCTCCCGTGAAATGTAGTTTCCCTCGTCCAATAACCATTGAGAGGTTTGAGTAAAAAGATTAGTATAAGATCTCATATATTGACCACCAGAAAAGTTTGGGGTAAGAGGTTTATGTGGAACGCTAGCTCCGTCAAGGTACAAGGCGATATGATTTAAATCATAAGGTTGAAAATTGAAGGGTGACTTTCCGTAATCACCCAAATATGCATTTTGATCTACAAGAGCGAAAAGAACTTTTTTGGGTAGTTGACCCATGAATAAATTATCTCTAACACATATTTTTGTACCACTGTTAATTGAGAATGAGTTACATTCCGTGCGAATAATCGGGTATTTCATGGTTGCCAGTTCCAAACATTTAGCGTGGGCGATTAACACTTCCGATGGTAATTTCACTTTACGAACGTACAGGGATGCTAACTCGTAAACCACTTTCCATTTAACTGCACCGTCTGCATGCACGCAAAATTCGTTTGGACTTTTAACAAACTTGAATTTGAGATCCGTTAAATTTGGGAAGTATCGAGGTTGTTGACAAAGGTCCAAGTGTACAGTTCCTACCATATCTATTGTTCCTTTTTTGGCAAAGGCCGCTCGCGTTTTAAACCCTTCGTTATCGTCCAAAACGTCAAATTTTCCGGCCGTGTCTTTGTAAAACATGGAACTAGTAAGAAAACTAGTTTTGGCGGGTCCTCCGAATGTCACCGCCGTTTGAAACATGGCCTTGTAAGGGTAGTTTTGCGGCGATGGTGTGACCGATCTCTCTTGAGCCGAAAGGTGTACTTCGCTGAAAAGACTATGCAGGAAATTATTTACCGGTCCAACTTTATCAGCAGCGGCCGGAATTGTGGTCCCATCGGCCGGGTTGACAATCCTAACTTGAATATGTAATAAAGTCTTGGACAAGTCCAAATACGCGTCGGAACTACCAGCTACGGTAAACGTGATTGTCGAATTTTCGTTAATGTTAGAGATGGGGCTGTATTCGACCCATTCTCCACTCAGAATACTGGTATTGGTAAGAGGTACGTCGAAAAGTTCGACTTCGCTACTGATTGACCCATGCGAACCGGGATGGACATGTGTCATTATATTTTTTAGGTAAAAATATCTGGATGATTAAAGGATGTTGCTTTCCTCTTTCTTGTCACGACTGAACTGACGAGTGATCTAGACCTACGTCTCCTTTTATTACCATTCCCCGTCATTTTTCGAATTTCTTCCGCTGCACTAAGGGCGACGTCTTTAGCCGCGGCTTTTCCATGAGATTTTACAGATGCTTTTAAGGGAATCCCGCTAGCTACGTCCGTCACGACCTTCGCACCTGTGTTCAAAAACTTTTTACCGAGGTAACTGGCACCCCGTTTGAGTAGAGGTATTGCCCGGCGAAACGCCGATGAAATGAAGTTTCCCAATCCGTACCCGTGTTGCACCGGAAGCCCCCTGTATACCGCTAAAGAATTACCAATTTGAGAATGAAAGTGTTTATAATAATCAAATTTTCCACCATGTCCGATCTGGTTTAGAAAGTGTTGATCGTAGTCCGATTGGTTAAAGGACATATTCGATTTGACGACGTTCTTCATTTAAAACTTCAAGTGTAAATGACACGAGGACCTGTTTTACCTTCTAATTTATAATGGTGACCACATTCTACGGGGTCTAAAGTGTAGAGTAACGTGAACTCTTCCTCTCACGAAATCTATGGGGGTACCAAGCTCACTCATTATGTTAATTTCAATTGACTGGAAAGTATTGCAGGCGAGGGGGAGGTAGTGCGGTCTAGGGAAATCTTTGTCTACCGTTTCTCCGTCATTACCCTGCACGCTAACGATTCTTAGTAGAGGTATGTGCACATCTCCCACGGGTCTAGACTCGACCACGTCGCTATAAACAAAGAGTGAATGAAGTCCCGCGTCGAGGTCAAAGGGGTACGTGGCTATGGTAGACTGGGAAAACGTCGTTGATTCCGTGGAATCTTTCGAAAATCCGAGAATAACAGATAACTCCCCCGGTATAGTTAACAAATAATCCTCTTTGAGAGAAATTTGTACTCTTCGTATGCGCTTTATATAACTAAAGGAATACTTGAGCTGGGCGGGAATTGAAGGTTCACGCGTAATAACGCCCGCCACGTCATCCTCGACGTAGTTAAGTTGCTCGATAAGGTCCTGGATATTACCATAATATCCGGCGGGTAACTCTATGATTGTAGAATATACTACTCTACCATTACTCACGAGTATAAGCGAGCATGTCCTACTCAAATTATCCCAAGTGTGCGGGTAGCTAATTTCCGCTAAGCCTACTTCGTAAAATCCCTGTAATTTTACGGGTTCGGGGAGGTACGTCCGGAATTTACTTCTCGTATTGTCGGGGAAATCCCTCATCGACGAGTCGGAAGGTAAAGTGATGTAAAAGCTCATACTATATCTATTTCCTGAACCCAACTGTCAAAAGACGGAGAGTATCCTTTCCAACGTACTAGCTTCTCTAGCGTCCCGTCGGGTCTGCGACGTTTCCTCAATATCTTTTCTATTTTAAACACGCTAGAATTTAGGTCTTTACCCACTTTCTGTAATTGTTCCTTGTAAAAAATACCAGTAATCGGTTCCGAATTCAAATCCTGGATCCTATACACCGGTGGACTACGAGGTAATCTCTCCACCACTTTGAAAAGTTCTTCCGACCACGTGGGCAAGTAACCCTTCTCGAAAATATTCTTATGTTTGCTTATCCGGACTACGTCACCAATATCGTAAGGATACTTTAATGGTGGGGAGAAGTCTATATCGCCGTAAAGGTTTTCCCATACCCGTCTCGATGTTTCGGGTGTGACTTCAACGGGTTTACACTTTATGGATCGGTGATAATTGTTATTATAAGCTTGAACCATGTCTTTAAGAGCGTCAATGTACTTATAGGTATTGTTTTCCGTGAAATACCGATACATGCGACTTTTTATAGTTCTGTTGAACCTTTCAACTATCGTAGCCTTCTGTTCGGAATCCGGGGCAAAGAACTCAATCCCCCTTCTTTTCAACTCTCTCTGAACATCCCTGCATATGAACTCATTACCGTGGTCACTTTGCACTCGCTTCGGCGAGCGACCGGACTCGAGAATAGCCTTAAAAGCCCTAAGGATGGTTGGCCCTTTCTTGTCCTTGGTAGCCACCACAAAGGCGTATTTACTGAAAACGTCAATGCAGCACAGGAGGTATCTGAACCCTTTATTGTGACGAGTTAGGTTCTTCAAATCGGCTAAATCAATCTGCCACTGCTCATCGATCCCATAAACTATTGTCCTATTTCGCTTAAAGTTTTTTCTAGCATTCATGTGTAATGTATACGTATCTTGTGTTTTTAAAAATGTCTCCACGTCTTTTACCGTAACCTTTAACCCAGCCTCTTTAGCCGCTCGGTATAGCCCGAGAACACTTCCATATGAACCCGGGTCAGAAACATTAGAATAAATCTCTTTTAGTCTATCCATTAAGGGTGCAGTTGGTTACACTATGATAATGCCTGAAGAGAAAATCGCTAACCTCTATAATTAGGAATATGGCAATTACTAAAACCACAGTTAAAATTTTAGGAGATTTAAAAAATGTGTCTACTAGGTTGGCTAACACCACAAAAGTACCCACCTGATTATCACAACCTTCCATATCGGAATACTTAAAATGAATGAAACGTGGAATGTAAATGAATCGTATTTTATTAAAAACAAGTGCTACAAGTTTATCCAATTTCCGAAACCCTCACCAGTCTGAGCGGGCAAATAATAATCCTCCTTCACTTCTTCTTTCTCCACTTTTTCTTTCTTCGCTTCACTTTTTTCAGGCGGCGGTGGGTCTGTTTTTCTAATTTTAATTAATGTTCTTGGTACATTAACCGTATACAAAAGTTGGTAAAACTGTGGGGCACCAATGACGGACGACTGTTTTTTAGAACTCTTCGCGGTATTAGCTAATAAATCAATTATATTTGAACCGATGATTTTACGGTTCTCATATATTAACTCTCCGGCGTGTGTCCATCTTATTTTTGATATACGGTCAATCCATTTGTACAAGTTCAAACAATCAGCTGCGCTATAGGAAGGAACCGAAGAGACGATTTCAGGACCCCAATTCCGGTTTTTTGCTGGTTTTACTTTCGCCCTTTTCACCGTTTTACTAATTTCCCTCGAAAGTACGTGGTTATATCTTAATAGTTTATCAGTATCGTTTAATTTATTATCGTTTATGATGGATTTCAACTTATCCTCCTTATCCAACTCCATTGAAGTGTCGACTTTTAAACCGCTATTTGAATTTAACCTATTATACGTTTCTTCGGAAATTAATAACATTTTTCGCGCCATTTTTACTTTATAGCTCGACTTATAGCCGCACCTGTTACTGAACTAATGATAGATAGTAACGGTCCGAGAAGTAAAGGGATGAAACCTCCGTTTTGAATTAATAGTTTCCTTTTCTTTGAAGGGAGTATGTTGGACGTAACCTTTCTTATAACGTGTCGATGTTTCTTCAACCGCTCCTTCTCCTCCACTGAAAGAGGGACATTGCCCCGTAGGATATTTATACAACACTCGACAATAGATTTAATCGCTTCTTTATTGGCAAATTTAATTGCGGCATTTCTTTGACATGAGTTACAATTTGCAATATATTTTAAAAAATTTAAATTATCGTCGACTCGTTTTGACGGAGCCATTCCGCTAGTTTGGACGCCTTCACCAAGGTACTGTTGTTGCTGTCCCTATGAAAAGTGCAAGCCCTGGGGGTATCGCACTCGATACTTGATAATCTCGGGCAACCGTAGTCTTCGGCGTTGATAACTTCGCACCCTAAGAACCTTGATAGGGTTTCGGCCTTCCCCGCTCCTTTCGTCACGTATGACGATGCTCTAGCTCGAATATAGTCGGCGGCCTCCTGCGTCGTCTCGTATGGGTAGTCTCCCTCCTCGAATGCTAGATCGCAAGTGTTCCTTGAGAGCCACCTGCATTGCCTTTTATCCTTGACGGATAACTCTGAGAACTTGCATGGGGATTGGAAGATCCAGACTTCGTGGACGTCGGTCTCCTTCACGTACATCGTCAGCTCCTTGATTACCCATCGTCCCTTAATCCGGAAAAAATTCGCTTCAAGGATGGCCGTCATTTCGGTATGAACAGTGCTGCTTGTTGACCTGGAAGTATACCTGTTCTTAGACGGTGGTTATCTAGGGTGTTAGCCTTAAGGTCTACAAATAGATATCCGTAAGGTTCCAAAGTCGCCTGTCTAAAGGAGTCTACCACGTATTTACTATTTCCCGGCGAAATTTGTTTCGCAAGATGGATAATGGCAGACTGATCACGTGGTGTTTTAAATATAACCAAGTAATGGGCATTTAAGTTTAAGGTACGAATTTCCTTCCCAGGATAATAAAGATTCTGCATTAAAATTAAAACTGAGGTATTCCAATGGTGCGAGCCCCTAATGAAAAGATTCGTCACGTCCTTATTATTCGCTATTTCACATAGTAAGTCGTCTAATATAACGAAGTTCCTCACACTAGCATCTAGGGAGTTAACATCTAATAAACCCTCGTGAAATTCTACACTCGGAGTATGGGATAGTATAGCACCGTATAGTTTCGACTGATACTCCGTGTAACACCAAATTATTCTTTCGGGGGTGGGCGAAATACATATATCCTTATGCTTAATTAATTCTCCTACGAAAACACTTTTCCCACAGCCGGTGACTCCAGCCACTAGTCCGGTAAAGGGGTGTTGCATACTTAAATCCATATCGATAAATGCGGGAGGAATTAACTATCGTAAACTTATATTTAAAGAAATTTATACTTACATTTTTCGGATCTGGATCGGTACTTCAAGGATGGATGTAGAATGCCTTATCTTTAAACCGTCCTCGTCTTTTATACTTTAATGTCACGTGACTTTCTGACCATGTAAACATGGCGCTCTTTTTAGACCAATCACGTTCTTATAGTTAAACCACGTGTATGACAAAGGTTATTTACCACGTTGTCGAATATGACGCTTAAGCCTAACATTGACGCCATGATTGATTCACTGACGTCATAGCAGGATTGTGAGAAAAAATATTTGATTCACTGGCGCCATAAGAAGAAAAATTCTGTGGGCGTCCATTGACGCCATATTTACTGGTGCCAGATCATGTGCCATCTGGCACTGACTGACGCCAGTGAGGTGAAAGTAACACTTTCTATCTACTTTTGTGGTTTCTACAATTCTTTCCTCCTGAGCTGCTGGCTCGAGAGCGTTCCTGATCCTATGACCAATCACGTTCTTATAGTTAAACCACGTGTATGACAAAGGTTATTTACCACGTTGTCGAATATGACGCTTAAGCCTAACATTGACGCCATGATTGATTCACTGACGTCATAGCAGGATTGTGAGAAAAAATATTTGATTCACTGGCGCCATAAGAAGAAAAATTCTGTGGGCGTCCATTGACGCCATATTTACTGGTGCCAGATCATGTGCCATCTGGCACTGACTGACGCCAGTGAGGTGAAAGTAACACTTTCTATCTACTTTTGTGGTTTCTACAATTCTTTCCTCCTGAGCTGCTGGCTCGAGAGCGTTCCTGATCCTATGACTTTTATTAGGCATGCTGATATTGGTAACCCTGGCAGGAATGGGCATAACTGTTGTGATACGGTTAGGAATGAAAGTTTGTTTTGGTGGTGGAGGAGCGTTCGATTTAGTTGCGATAGACGTGTTTACAGTGGTCCTTAGCTGATTGACATGTCTCTTTACGATGCCGTGGGCTGTCATTATTTCATACATCTTGTTACCCACATAGGCGGAGACCTTGCCCAAAATCCACTTGGGACCTGATTCCATAGTTGCGGACGGATACTGGGTCATCTATCTTATATGGCTTGTTATTTACGAATTCTTCATTGGTTTTAAATATCTTTGGGTTGCATGTATCCAATTTCGTTAAGATTGCCCTCCCGAACATGAGTTCTGCTGGAGATCGTCCCGATTTATTAGGTGTTCGGCGGTAATTGAATAAAATGTTATTCAATCGTTCTTCAAGGGTGCCTTTCTTGATAGTGGCTAATCCCTCATTGATGGCTAAAATTTCTTCGGTGACATCACAGGTAACTTTCTTCAGAGTCGATTTGATTGTTCTGACAGACCGTTCAGCTTGACCATTTGAAGCAGGATGATATGGTGCAGTTGTGATATGATTAATGCCGTTTTCCGTTGCAAATCTTTTGAATTCCTTGCTGGAGAAACAAGTCCCATTATCAGTTACTAATGTTTGCATTATACCATATCTTGCGATGTGTGCTCGCACACTTTGTATGACTGCAGCAGTGGAGGTTGTACTAGTTATATCTATTTCCATCCATTTCGACTGTGAATCTACTGTTATTAGAAGGTACTTCTTTTCAATTGGTCCAGCAAAATCACAATGCACTCTTTCCCATGGACCATCTGTAGTGTGAATGTCGCATTCGGCATCGATGCATTTACTCTACATCTCTCTCATGATTTAGCGGTTGCTTCCAAATCCCTGTCGATATTAGGCCACCATATTTTCGAGCGCGCTAACGATTGGTCTTACTTATAATGAAATATGAAACGATTTATTGTTGAAAATGTAATGGATACAATTTGTAATATATTGAAAATTACTTAATGTATGGGAAACAAGGGTTTTGGAGAGAAAATGGTGTTAAGGTAAACATCCTTGAGATTTGGGTAGAGCCTTTCGGCAAAATAATGTTATTGTCGTTGTAAACTATCCAAGACGTTTTCTTTTCTTCTGACTTAATCGTTGCAATAAGTAAATCACGACTTTGTCACTTACACCGCTTACGCCGAGTGACTGACTACCTTCCTCGTAGAAGTGGCCATCATATTATTAAATTATGATGATATCTGGCTCTTTCAGAATTTTGCACTTTACATAACATCATATTCAGTTCATTAGGGTAACGCCAGTGCCAAATGTATCTCGCACAGTCGTGAGTTGGAGTTACGTGTTAACGAATTGCAGTTACTTAACTTACTTGCATTTTAACTCCGTCACCTAGAAACAAAAAAAGAGAGGACATTATAACGCCTTTCAATAACGGCAGTCATATCATTTTCCCTTCCAATTTATTTTAGAAGCCTATTTATATTGCTATAGACTGAAACCTTAAATATTTTCTTAATGATAAACAACCATTAGTTTCCACTTTCTGATGGATAAAATCTTCGGAGACAGTCATCTCGATTCGGAGCGGTATTAATTTTGTTTTCCGAACTTGTTCTCTTTAACTTTGCGTCATTTTAGTACTCGGCATGACCGGTTTTATCAAGTGGTATTGAACAGTACAATGCGTTTGATTCAAATTGTGAGAAGTTTCAGTTTAATTGCTTTCTGAAGGAAAATCCGAGAAGCATCGTTCAACTCTGCAAATATTCTCCTGAATATAAAAGTGATCTTGAACGTCACATAACAAATGGTACTGAAGAAAAACGCTTCAAACCTGATCATTGTGACTGAGGTTCTTTGATCAGACATGAACATGATTTAACTGCTCTGAGATCGACCTTGTTTTGCGTAATTAAATCCGAATATATTTTTTTCCTTCCAAACATCTCGAATGTGCGAGACACGGACTCCATGAAGGAAAATCAGTGTGTTCAGCTTTTGGACCTAATTCCACTTTAAACTTAGGTGAAAACTAATCTTGGGCAAAAAGCCGCTAATCGATGCTCACTTTCAGTCGTTGTGGTTGTAACATGTGTTGGACAAAACGTTCACACTTTTTATGTTATTCTTAAGATTCTACATACTTTGAACTGTAGCACTAAACGGCCTTTCATCCTTTTGAACAATGAAACAAACCCTTAAAATACCCCGTTTTCCCAAGGGTCTTCACTCTTCTCTCATCATAGCTGGTGCTTATTTCGAGCAAAAATACTTTGACAATAAAGAGGGGGTGACAGAACGAAATAAATTGGTAACTTGTCTTTACGCAGCGTCACCTAGCATTTGATTCCCTCAAAATCAGCTGAAAGTTAAAAGAACAACCTTTCAGATTTCGAGCCAAGGTTTCTTCTCGCAAGTTAAGTTAATCTCCATCCCCTTTTTGTTGATAATGCGCGTCTATTCATCAGCAAACGCCTTTGAACAACACTGTTTCAACACGCCTTTTTTTCTGTAACACCGTGTTTTCGTACGCATTAGCTTTTTTCATGAAGTTCAATTGAATATTATTTTATTTTGGATGATAAATTGTAAATGATGTTTGTGGTTTCTATGTTTTCTATGGGAAAATTGAAGAAGAAACGTACAACGGGGCACAAATATTCAACTGAATATAAAAGAGGCCTACAACGTCGCGTTAGAAACGGTAACGAAGAAAAACTCTTCAACTGTGATCAGTGTGAATATGCGTGCACGCAGAAGAGTAAATTGATCACACATCACACGCATTCATAGCGGTGAAAAACCGTTCAAATGTCATCAGTGTGACTTTGCAAGTACGCAGAAGAGTTCATTGATCAGACATGAACCTATTCCCTAGCGAAAACTACGTATACGCCACCTATTCACACTGCGTGGAACTATATAGTGTTGATCAGAATAAATCGGTTGTCGCGAATTCGCCATTACCGGCTTTTCGCGTTATTAATGCACTGAAACTATGGAATCTCAAATAGCTATGCCATCATCAATGGGAATGTGAAAAGGAAAATCAAGTGGTTTTTCATCTATTCTGCTAATTATAAGACCAATCTGCCTAGTGAACTACATCCGTATGGTTTAAAATCATGGATGGTAGTAATCGTGTGAGTAATTTGATCATATACAAACGCATTCGCAATCGTATTGACAGTGCTGAAAAACCTTTCAAATGTGGTCAGTGTGACTATGCCAGCACAAAGAAGAATCATTTGATCTGTCATCAACGCATTCACAGTGGCGAAAAATCCTTCAAATGTGATCAGTGTGACTTTGGAGGCACTCAGAAGAGTAGTTTGATTGCACATAAACACATTCATAGCGGCGATAAGTCCTCCATAGGTACACATCGGGCGGTTTAACAAAGTTTCTTTAGATAATGTAATCTGCACATTAATGTTTAATTACAATTGTCTCTGCAAAGATTTAACGGTTCGGGCTGGATCGAAAGTAAAATTCACACTAGCTAAACATTTAAAGGCATAAAGCAGACTGTACGTTGTCTCTAAATAGTGACTCTGACGGTTCTATAAGTATAATTGATCGAATCAGGGGGAAAGCTTCCATCCCCCTCCCTGATCGAACCCGGTGTCATCACTGCAAATATATTCAACAGTCAGAATTGTGCACCTCCTAGGTACACGTGGGATATCATTCAAACAAATAATATAGAATGTGTTTTATAAGCATATTTTTATTACCTTTAAACTTTTTTTTTAAGTTTCCACAATCTGAAAGCATAAACCTATGAAAAACATTAACATGTACAACAAGATATGCCCCAAGGCATATTAACGCTGTTTGCAGTGTGATATTGTCTTTAACAAAACCCGAAATTAGGGATTCCCGCTACCAATAAGCAAGGCGTGGAAAAGTACAGGAAAAATATCGATAGCTTAACAACAATCCGTAGTGGCGCAGACGTTGAGTATCCGCATCCCACACCGGCGTCGTCACTCACTCGTAAGTTCGAGTCCCGATGCCTCCGAGTGTAAGCATTTTCTCGTCGAAAATATGATCGAATTTAGTATAGATGTCGCTAGTGCGGTGGAGAATGAAATTCCGGCAAGCTCTGCCGCGTAATTTAAATTTACGAGAATGAACGCGAACGCGAAACAGCCAGCCTGCCTGCCTGCCTGCCTGCTTGCCTGCTTGCCAGCCAGCCTGCTTCCAGGGGTCGCCGTATAAAGCTGTTGCTATGGGCAAACAGCTTAAAAATGGACCAAGCCTCGCTCGTGCCCTCTCCGCCGTAAAACGTTCTGAGATCCCATGTAGAGCCAAGCTTGCCTTTTGTTCTCATTCAATCGCCAATTGAACAATTATGTTATAAATTAAGTCCTTTTCCTAATTAATAACCAATATTCTTTGACTCTATCATTATTATACATCTTTGTTCGTATCAAAAATATCCTGACTTGGCAATCGTAGGTAAGTAATGTTAAAAGGAAGTCGAGGGGATATTCACTAAATCGTTGCCGATATGAAAATAATCGAAGGGATATTCACTAAATCGTTTATGGTCGAGGGAATATGTACAAGTTTATAAGATGAGTCATGCACAACCCTATGTACAAATTATATGGTGAGTTATGCATAACCCTATTTACAAGTTTATAAGGCGATTTATGCATAACCTTATGTACACGTTTATAAGGTAATTACCTGCGCTTGCCAAGTCACGATATTTTTGATACGAACAAAGATGTATAATAATGATAGAGTCAAAGAATATTGGTTATTAATTAGGAAATGGACTTAATTTATAACATAATTGTTCAATTGGCGATTGAATGAGAACAAAAGGCAAGCTTGGCTCTACATGGGATCTCAGAACGTTTTACGGCGGAGAGGGCACGAAGCGAGGCTTGGCCCATTTTTAATTTTACACGGAATTTTATTCCGTTAAAATTTTAGAAACGGCACCAAAACCCCTGTCCCTGTCCCTGTGCCGGACGCGTCCGCGAAACGAACGCTTACGATAAGAGAGGGAAACCGGTCGCGTCCGCGAAAAGTACGCTTACGATGAGAGAGAGAGATCGCTAGCGTACGCGGTGGCGATACGAAGCTCCGCGTAGAGAGAGAACTGCCTGCCTGGTATATTAGTGAGAGGGGGAAGAGGGAGAGGGGGCATCCCGCTCGGAGAGAGAGGAAAGAAAGGTAGTTTAAATCTCGCGGGCTTTTTTGAGTGAAGGGAAACAAGATGATAATTTTCGTGCACTACTGCACTTTGTGCGCGTGATACATCAGAGATTATGCTGGATGGTTAGGTTAGGTTTCGTAAAATAGAGGGGACGCTTTACGGTCATAGTGATTTCTGGTTTAGGGGATCCAGGATTTCGTTTATTTGTTTCAGAAATGTTTTTAGTTGTACGATTTATTGGAAATCAACTATACGGGGGGTCACGTGAGCCGTGTAAAATTACTATTAAGGCCCAGCCCTTGGGCCATCTTGTTAAATCTTGCATTTTAAATCGAGGTCTAAAATAATCGCAATGTTTTAACCATTTGGTTTTCGGTCGGCTAGCTGGAGGTTAGTTTCCTGCTTTGCGTTTAAAATTTAATCTGGACATATTTTGGACTTCAACATATAACATCAAGTTAAATGATCATGTGCCATTCATTTTCACCCATTTAAAGTTAATCTTATGATATTTATTAGTAACAACAACGTGATCTTCACTGTTGGTTAACGTGAATAAGACGGTGCTTAGAGGTGACATGGTATGGGTATTTTACACGTTCATAATTAGTTTTACCGTACACCGCTTCTAGACGTGTAAATCACGGGTTTTGGGTACCCGAGAAACGTTGGGTACACGTGCTACCCACGTTAATTGCACGTTACGAACATTTAACTACCTTACATTATTTTAACGTGAATTTTGAGTGCAAATATTGTTTACATATTTAATAAAAACAACGTTATCTTCACTATTTGTTAAGGTGACTAAGACGGTGTTTAGATGTGACATGGTATGGGTGTTTTACACGTTCATAATTAGGTTTACCGTACATCGCTTTTAGACGTGTAAATCACGGGTTTTGGCTACCCGAGCATCGTTGGGTACACGTGCTACCCACGTAAATTGCACGTTACGAACATTTAATTACCATACATTATTTTCACGTGAATTATAAGTGCAAATATTGTTTACATATTTAATAAAAACAACGTGATCTTCACTGTTGGTTAACGTGAATAAGATGGTGTTTAGAGGTGACATGGGGCGATACGAAGCTCCGCGTAGAGAGAGAACTGCCTGCCTGGTATATTAGTGAGAGGGGGAAGAGGGAGAGGGGGCATCCCGCTCGGAGAGAGGAAAGAAAGGTAGTTTAAATCTCGCGGGCTTTTTTGAGTGAAGGGAAACAAGATGATAATTTTCGTGCACTACTGCACTTTGTTCGCGTGATACATCAGAGATTATGCTGGATGGTTAGGTTAGGTTTCGTAAAATAGAGGGGACGCTTTACGGTCATAGTGATTTCTGGTTTAGGGGATCCAGGATTTTGTTTAAATACATTATTTGATTCGTATGGTTTTTAAAAATTATACTTTAGTGGGGTGCACAATTTAGTTTCATTAATATTATTTGAAATGTGACGTTATTAGAAATTAAAGGGATACACGATTGTGTTTCAGAAATGTTTTTAGTTGTACGATTTATTGGAAATCAACTATACGGGGGGTCACGTGAGCCGTGTAAAATTACTATTAAGGCCCAGCCCTTGGGCCATCTTGTTGTACATGTTAATGTTTTTCATAGGATCTCACTTCTTTTTGTAGACCCTCTCGTTATACTTCGGTAGTTATATTAAAACAAGACCCTCTCGTGGTACTTCGTTTGCTAATATAATCGCTAACGTTTGTCCATATTTACGCTGAATTACCCCTTTCTGCCCGCAGAGAATATGCAATAAAGATTGTACGCGATATCCTAATAAAAGAATGTAGCATCAGTTACGACACATTTCTTTTAAACTACTACTCCTATTAGCTTTAATATATATTTAACTTTCGGTTAACTTTGGACCATTACGTCCTTTCATCAAGAACACACACTATTTCTGTTGAAAAGACGGCAGCGCCATCTAGTTTTAAAATAAAGAACTAAATAACAATTTTATGAAAATTTCGCGATGTTTTAATTTTTCTGTGCTCTATAAAATAAATGAAAGCCAGAAGTTTATGACTTCTTATCCTGGGAAGTATTGGACTCTAACTATATCCGGAACCATCTCTGTTAGCCAACTTCTTATTAGGTCCGATCACCGCGCCACCTACGGCATTTCCCTCATTTTGAATTGGCAGGCTGATTTAAGCGCCAGCAGCGGGCAAGAAACGAAACTTTAAGGCGTGTCCTGTGGTTTGAGGTAAAGAATCAGAAACGGTGACAAGAACAGCTGTTTTAATAGACTGCTAGAAATTCCGGTCAAACTAGTGTGGAGTAGGGATGGCGGTTTTCCCGAAAACCGGTATTTGACGATGTCAAATCCGGAATTTACCGGAATTCCGGAATCTTTTTACACTCCGAAAAATCCCGGAATCAATCCGGTTTTAATTCCGTATTGATTCCGGAATAAATCCGGTTTCAATTCCGGAACCAAACCGCATTGATTCCGGAATCAATACGGTTTCAATTCCGGAATCAATACGGTTTCAATTCCGGAATCAAAACGGTTTCAATTCCGGAATCAAAACGGTTTCAATTCCGGAATCATAACGGTTTCAATTCCGGAATCAAACCGGCTTCAATTCTGGAATCAAACCGGCTTCAATTTCGGAATCAAAACCAAAATTACACCGACACCAAATCCGGAATTTAACCGATATCAAAACCGGAGCTATTAACATTAACTATATAGCTATAACTTACATTAGCTATATAACTAATTAAGGCATGGAAAATAAATTTTGTTAAATTATGGACAGACAAATAGGCTAAACACCATTAGCTATTATTGTATATTGTTGAGTTTGTTTCCCACGGTGGAATTTAGAATTTTGTTTTTATTATTTTATCACGAAAGAGAGCCAATCCGCCTCTCTTATACACCGACTTCCTAACAAAATTAAAGTTGAATGTGACGCCACGAATAGCATTACGCCAACCTCCCCCTTGTCACGGACTGTCACAAATTCAGAAACTCCCCCCCCCTTTAAGAGTGTGACGCCGTTTATGGAAGGTTTCCATTTGTATTATTTGAAGAGATGAAGATTGAAGACAATAGTGGTGTGTCTTACTCTTGATTCTTGAGTAATGTTGGCTGAAAACATTCCGTATGAGCCGGAATTCCGTACAAACCGGTATTCCGTATGATCCGGTATTCCGTTCAAACCGGTATCCCGTATGATCCGGTATTCCGTTCAAACCGGTATCCCGTATGATCCGGAATTCCGTACAAACCGGTATCCCGTATGATCCGGAATTCCGTACAAACCGGTATCCCGTATGATCCGGAATTCCGTACAAACCGGTATTCCGTATGATACGGAATTCCGGTTTTCAACTTGGAAAATTCCGTACCGGAATTTTTTGGAAAATTCCGGATATGTTCCGGAATTCCGGAATTTTTGCCATCCCTAGTGTGGAGTCCTAGGCCCACGGATTGTAATGGATTTTCATAGTGTTCTAGCCAGACGGCTTTTCAACGATTGGCACTGAAGAAGTTTTGAACACGCCCCACAGTTTGAGTGCCACAGCCTCTCGGCGTGGGATTTTATTCAGTAGATTAGATAGTTTTCCTAGTGGGGAGGAAACTTTCGACCCTCTTTTACGATTGCCATAGGCAATTTTGACTTGCAGGGATGGATACTATATAATGCCTTAGTGTCCAATACTTCCCAGTCATCAACTTCTGATGAAAGCTAAATCCTGAATTTTAAGTTTCTATCTCCTCTAGAAGTACCTTAGAATTTTGATGATCGGTGAGTGAGTGAGTGAGTGACAAAATAAGGTAAATTTCACCTGCGATATTTCGAAAAGTATATAGGGTAGGAACTTGAAATTTGGAAACTATAGCTAGGATTGACAGTCCTCGCGGCAAGCAAAATTTCAGACTTTTAACTGTACCCATCACGACGTTACAGTGGGCTTAAAAGTGCCACGAGTTGCTTCGAGAAAAGGATGTCAGTGCTCGACTTGGCTGGGAGCACTGCCGTGCTCCCAGATTGGGTAAGGTAAGATCAAGTCTTTGGAGACCGCTGTTTCGACTCGCACATGGATTATTTCTGTTTCTAAACTCGTTTTCTTTGATAATACATTCAAAGTGTGATTAGTGTGACTATGCTAGTACCCGTAAGAGTACCTTAATCGCACATCAAGGCATTCATAGCGGTGAAAAACCCTTCAAATGTCATCAGTGTGATTTTCCAGCACATTGAAGAATAATTTGATCAAACATCGACGCATTCATAGTGGCGAAAGACCATTCAAATGTGATCAGTGTGATTATGTCAGCCCGCAAAATAATATTTTGATCAGACATCAACGCAACAATCACAATATGTATATAATATTGAATATAACCTTTTATTTAAAGGGTATGAGAAGCTTCGTTTGAAAAACCTCTGATTTATATAACAAAAGATGGAACTAATTTCTGTGAATTCAAAAATATCAAGCTTTTAATTCTCCGATTTCTGGTTATTTAGCAATATGCATTTGAAAATGCTTCATATGAAATTATTTCAAATTCATTTTTTAAGATTAAAAACTTGATATTTTGAAAGTATAGACTTGAAAGTGTAACATAATACCACTTTCGTGCTAAAATATCATATGAAATTGTAAATTCCCATACCCCTTAACTATAATTAACAATATTTGATATATCAAATGGTATATCAGTAATGATATATTCGCTATTAAAGAAGAACGCCTAATTGAATTACTGTGAGGTCGTAGACCTCGGTAGCTCAGTTGGTTAGAGCGTGGGACGGTAAACTAGAGGTCGTTGTCATCTTTTCACATCGGGGTGGTACGCGTAATAACATCATCCGCAACCGGAATTCGCTTTGGTCCCATTGAACCGAATTCCCATTCGACAGAACGGTTTTTTTGAGGTGTCCCATTCGACCGAACGTAGCCAAAAGGTGCGTTTTTATTTATAATTTAGTCCCATTGGACCGAAATTCTATTGAACTGGAAGAAGACATACTGTGTGGTTTTGCATTAAATATATTTTTAATTTCACAACTTATTTTTGTTGAAATAAATGTGAGTTGAAAATGTATTACTGCAATTATTTTAACTACGTTTTACTTACGGCAAACCTAACCTAACATAACAGTAATGTTTTGGAAAAGGAAAATTATTTGAGAAGTCAATGAAGCTAAACATCAATATTTTGGAAATGCGTAACAAGGTTAAATGATTTATAAAATATTACTAACCTAACCTCACCTAACCTATTCTAACCTAACCTCACCTAACCTATTCTAACCTAACCTCACCTAACCTATTCTAACCTAGCCTCACCTAACCTATTCTAACCTAACCTCACCTAACCTATTCTAACCTAACCTCACCTAACCTATTCTAACCTAACCTCACCTAACCTATTCTAACCTAATCAAACCTAACCTAACCTAACCTGAACAAACCGGTAGGATTGCACTTTATCTAACTAACTCCACTAACAGCGGTTTCTGACTAATTAGACGACGGAGAATTCGGGAAAAATAGTAAAAAAATTCTAAACCCGCCGCAAGTTGGTCAAAAAAGTTTTTGAAAATTTTAAAATTGCATGTATTTACCATAACCTCGGGCCCCGAGAATTCCAGAAAAACCAAACTCCGTCGTCTGCAGCCGAGCTCGATCTTACCAAATGGACCCGCGACGAAAATAGAGTTATAGCTTATTCTAGATCTTACTAAGAAAAGGTAAATCTACAAAAATTATGAGATTTATGCTAATAATATTTGAAAAGGTGGATTTTAATTGAGAAAAAAATTGGGAAAAGGTCTCATTTTATTTGAGTTGTAGTAGTGAGCATCAAAATTTTGGAAAAGGCGGATTTTAGTTGTGAAATATTTCAGAAAAGGTTGCATTCTATTTGGGTTGTAAATGATTAAGTAATCATCTAGTTTTTGCAAGAGGCTTCAAATAATTTGGGAAGCAAATGAACGTAAAGGCAAAATTATGGAAAATTACGCGAATTATTTGGAAATTAATGGTAATATTTGGAAAGGGCGTCATATTTTACAGCAATATTTTGGAAAAGGCGTCATGTTTTACAGCAATATTTTGGAAAAGGCGTCATGTTTTACGGCAATATTTTGGAAAAGGCGTCATATTTTACGGCAATATTTTGGAAAAGGCGTCATATTTTACGGCAATATTTTGGAAAAGGTGTCATATTTTACGGTAATATATTGGAAAAGGCGTCTTATTTTACGGCAATATTTTGGAAAAGGCGTCATATTTTACGGCAATATTTTGGAAAAGGCGTCATATTTTACGGCAATATTTTGGAAAAGGCGTCATATTTTACGGCAATATTTTGGAAAAGGCGTCATATTTTACGGCAATATTTTGGAAAAGGCGTCATATTTTACGGCAATATTTTGGAAAAGGCGTCATATTTTACGGCAATATTTTGGAAAAGGCGTCATATTTTACGACAATATTTTGAAAAAGGCGTCATATTTTAACGCAATATTTTGGAGAAGGCGTCATATTTTAACGCAATACTTTGGAAAAGGCGCCATATTTTACGGCAATATTTTGGAAAAGGAGCCATATTTTACGGCAATATTTTGGAAAAGGCGTCATATTTTACGGCAATATTTTGGAAAAGGCGTCATATTTTACGGCAATATTTTGGAAAAGGCGTCATATTTTAACGCAATATTTTGGAAAAGGCGTCATATTTTAACGCAATATTTTGGAAAAGGCGTCAAATTTTACTGTAATATTTTGGAAAAGGCGTCAAATTTTACAGTAATATTTTGAAAAAGACGTCTTATTCTTTTTGAAATATCTAAACACAAACAGCGATATTTTAGAAAGGGTTTCAAATTACCAGGGAAGAACTAAATACAATTAGAAATTCCAAATATATTTATGGTTATGCAGTAATGTGTGGCACTTAGCGTTACCCGAAAAACACCACTTGGAGGTGGCCACACTTCGTTTCTCATGGAGAGTTTTTTATGGCAGGTCCCCTTGCCTACTGCCGGCTTCAATATCCTGGAGACTTTTCATTTGTCAGGCCCCCCTACCTATATATTGTCGACCTCATTGCCCTGCCAAATCAAAACTCCTCAGGACATTGAGGTCGACTGTATATAGGTAGGGGGGGGGCCTGCCAAATGAAAACTCCCCAGGATATTGAATCCCCTTGCCTACAGCCTTAAACGAAGAAAACCGACCTCACTCATCGCTGAGTTCAACCGTGTTTTCTTCGTTTTGACCACCAATAAGGAACGCCGGCTGTGTCTCTGGATTCAGAGCGTTCAACTCTTCCTCCGACACGCCAATTTCAATTAGTTCAAGGCCTTTTTTCTCTGGACCAGGATAGCATGCCTTGACGTCTTCCAGGAACCGACGGAAATTGGTTCCAGGAGGAAGCCAATTGCCATCTTGGTCCTTGAAAAAAAGACACCTGTACCAATATGTGGCCATATAACTATTCAACGCCCGGTCAGTTCTGTAGGACTTTATGCTCGACTTCAAATGTCGGTTTCTGTTTTCGATGTTATTCGTATGAGCACGTGAATCTTCCGAATTCACGAACTCATACTTATGCAAAACAGTCAGATGCTCCCGAAATCCCATCAAAGTACAATTCATGTACATCGGAGCGCCATCTGACACTATCACAGACCCCGGAGCTATGTATTTCGCCATTTGGGTCCACAAAACGGCCCTGGACTTATGGAATAGTAATCCACGACGGTATGGCTGGCACATTCACTGTGGATTATAGCGTCAGAAACGCTCATTTTGGAAACCCACAAGAACACGAGGAAGAGATTGTCGGTAACCGACAGGTTTTGATTGTAAAACCAGGTGCACTCGACCGCCAAATACTCTGGTACCTTCTTTTTGGATGCTTTTAAGGCCTCGCGCTTGTTAGCGCGAGACTGGGCTGCGGAACATCTTATCGAATAGCCAAATCGGCTTTGGGCATTGCCAACCCCAACAAGATATCCATTTAATTCCCCATCATCATTTTTATTCCCACATCCGCAAGGTGTCTTTCCTTCATTGAAGGATTCAAGACGCGGGACAAGCTCCAAAGAAAGTACTAGGGCAATGGCATCCATCTCTGACCTCGCCTTTAGGCCATCATCCATCCCGGGAAAAAACCCTCCCCAATTCTTCAAGGAAACCAAAATTTGGGTTTTCATACGCCTCGTTTTCGAAATTAGCATGAGCCATTTAGAAATTAAACCTAATAAACCCCAAGAAAATATAATTTGACAGCAGTAATAATTATCTCTCAAGGAAGCCTCTTCAAAAACACGTCTAATCACGTTGAAAATCAACGAGTCTCTGCTCAGTAAGTTCTCGTTTCCATGGCAACCCGCGAGGCGGGAAGAGGCGCGAATCGAGGGGAGGCGTTAAGGGGCGGCCAGCGGATTCAGTGACAGTTTTAGCGGGGAAGGAATACCATATATTTCAAAGGTATTAAAGGTAAGGTTAGGTTACTTATTAGCTAATTTACCACCTTTTCCAAAATTTCTGTTTGCGATTAGGCCTAGTTAACTTTTAAGTACTTCCCAAAAGTTTAATGCTATTTTTAGAAACTAAAATATCGCTAATGTAATTTTCGCCATTTCTCGCTTATATTCTCCTTTTCCTTATTTTTGGCATTTCTAATTTTTCTTTTCGCAATATTTTGAAAATTTTTCAAATTACTTTACGATCACAGTACCAAAAATGAATGGTTTTGCTAAATTCAGTAGGTCTTAAAAATTCCATAGCTATACTTCCGTTGCGAGTCCTTAAAGTTCTTCTAGTTGCCCTCCCCCCGGCATATTTTGAAAGATTGAGTGCATAATGCGTTTAGTCTATAGCGGTAAGTACATGCAATTTTAAAATTTTCAAAAAACTTTTTGACCAACTTGCGGCGGGTTTAGAATTTTTTTACTATTTTTTCCGAACTCCCCGTGGTCTAATTAGTCAGTAACTGCTGTTAGTTGAGTTAGCGGGTCTTATTTTCGTTATGGCGTTGTATGTATATACGGGTCAAATAAACGTCGTCTGCCCCTTCGTCTGCCAAGTTGGAATGGGCTCGGATTGTAATTTTTGAAATAACATTGTTTAAAAATGGAAGTTACACAAGACATAGGGCTTGCAACTAAAAAAAAAACGGGGAAGACCCAGGAAAATTAAAAGTGAGTTAGAATTGAGTAAAAGTCTAAATAGATATTACAGCACGAACAGGTTTTAACCAAACACTAAGCTCACAAAACTCCTGACCATTCACTAAGCCTTGGCTAACTTCATCAAATTCGTTTACAAAATCATGAGGATAGTAGAAATGATTGGCTTAAGAAAGAATTAGCGAACACTTTTCACCTTTACAGATGTACTCCAAATCCAAAACACCGGCACCAAATTCACTAACTACCGTCTTAATCCCAGGTAGCAAAAAGTCGTTTATTATACGTTGAGATACCGTCAATTTGAAACGGCTTTCCTAACGTCAAGAAAACGTCAACCATGTCACCTCAAAACACGGTTTATTAAACGTTGCAAATGACGTTTTATTAACGAATATAGTCAACTAAATATTAACCATCTATGGACGTTTTATTCGACTCAATTTACACGTAATAGATTCGTTTCATAAACTGCGTATTTAACTCAAAATACACGTTAGAAACATGTGTAAAACAATTCCATATTTGACTCAATATACACGTTTTAAATACGTTCCAAAAACGGTATATTTGACTCAATATACACGTCATAAATACCTTCCAAATCTGTATATTTGACCCATTATACACGTTCATTTAAGCCTAGTTGTAGGCTTTTCCTTATTACACTTATAATTGGCTTTCCCGTAATACAATAAATAGGGTTCCCTTTTTTATGTGAAAATAATGAAACAATATCAAGTTCAAAGTTTATTTTTAAATATTTGATAAAAATCATGTAATTTTGTACTAAAAGATACATTTTAATGGAAATTTCTTAGTTTCATATTATTGTTTGAAATAATCGATCAGCTTCTTCACCATTCCCTTCAGTGGTGTCCGGTAGTTTTTCCCTTTCTTGCAATTTTCTTTGTTCCTTTTTCTTCTCTGACCGCAATTTATTGTTCAGCCTAGTGAACGATTGCTTTAACCAATCCTTAATTATTTCCTCAATTTCACGTTCAGGAGCAGTTTTGAATACGTTGTTAGACCGTACAGCACCCGATGAAGAAAAATATTTTCATAATATTTGTAAATTCAATGGTATTTAAAAAATTATGATAAATTTCCGCTTACAAATAGCTATTTCCTTAATTTTCATGTCTTTGAAGGCCAATTTTTTGTGGCCAGCCCAATTAATTTTTTCGCCAAGATAGTCTGTCATTAATGCGCTAAGAATTCTGCGAGTGCAGTCGCCTAGAGATTTACCACCAATTCCACCAAGATAAGAGATCTGGATATAAAAAAAATTAAAACCCAAAATCAACTTAATTATCACTTTAGTATAAAAGAATCCATACCAAAATTCCTTGATTTTCCTTTAGATTCAAAAATTCTTCCAAAGCTGCCAACCCATCAGTAGAATTTATTGGCAAGTCTAAATGGTCGAGGTCTATTTTTGATGTTGGTTCGTTATCCACAACTATTTTATTTAGAAGGGATGTGTTTACTTCAACTTGATGTTTTATGTATTCCAAATATTTCAAAATCTTTAGAAAACCTGTCATTAGAGAGTAATCAAATTTTACAAATTGAAGTATTATTTAAATACTAAAATTTACAAATATATTGGTAGTATTCCTTTTAAAGGGAGGGTGAAGCGGAAAATGAATTTAATTTTTATGGATTCTATATACAGTTGGATCTCATAATTAGTAGAAGAATCAATAAAAATTCACTTCATTTTTCTCTTCATCCTCCCTATAAAGGACCTTTCGACAGCGAGAATTTAATTATTGGACCTACTTGACTCCGAAGAAAAATGGTTTGTTGGTCTAACAGTTGTTTTAAAATCAGTTGTAGGTGGTACATAAATTCTGCTTATATCTCTAGAAGAACTTGCTGTATTAAATGTAGGCCCCATTTTAGCCGTGGAATTTGATTCTGCGTCCAAGCATTCTGTTTGAGTGACGTTTAATATCCCCCGTGAATCTCTTGGTGGAGTGGTAAAGCCTGGACTTTCACTATTCAAATTCGAGCAGCGTTGTTGGTCATTTAATACTTGACCACAGGAAGTATTTTCTCTTGGAGAGCACGATTTAGCAGAATATGATGGTATATTATCAGGTAAAGCACCACTGGCATGATTTTCCTTTGATCTACTTGTCACATTTGAGAGTCCAAGAAAGGAGACTGCAGTGGTAGTTGGTGAATTTGTGTCAGCCTCAAATTCTATGAAAATGATTAAATTAGAATTCCGTCACTTCTATTCCAAGTGTATTAACTTACCATTCTCATTGTAATCAGTAGAAATAGTGCTTAAATCTCTTCTAACACCTAAAAATACATTTTAGGTACAAGTACTCTTTTTAGTTACCTTTCTATTCAAAGCTATCATTAAAAAGTGTGCAACTTCATTAAATATATTTTTAACACCTGCGCTTGGAAATGCTGCGGGTTTCGGCAGGTTAACATTCTTTCGAGGGGAAAGTTTCCTTTTCTTTAAAGACGGTCCATGGAGTACTAAATACATGAAATTAAATTTATTTAAATCTATAAATTAAAATGGATAAAAGGTCCATACCATCTTCGTCTTCATCGCTTACTATATACCCTGAATCGAAACACGCTTCCTTTGTGCGTGTAGTCTGCTTTCTCTTTCGGTTTAATGGTTCATTCTGTTCCTCAGATTCAGTTCTTTCTCCCACATCTGAACTTACTTCGAAAAGTTTCGATTTATTTTCGGCTTCTTTGTAATTATCTAAAATTCGTTATAGTATTTAATAACTGCTCATGATAAAAAATATTAAAAATCTGCATTCACCAAACTTACTGCTTTCAAATACTATTCTTTGTAATTCATAAATTTTCCACTTTTCTTTCGGACTTTCGGCATTAATGATGGCTTTTATTATTCTATCATTTGACTTGAATGGTGGCCAAAAGCAAGTTTTTTTTTGAAGCATCAAGCCATTGCTCATGTATCACCCCACACTCCCGCTCTCCACTCTCATTTACTTCAGCGAACTCCACAACTTTGAACATAGTTTACCTTACACCAAATATATATATATATATATACTTTTTACTATTTTCTAATATACAGGGTGATTCTAAAATGATGCTAATACCGAACTACTGTGAGTTCTATGACATTTTGTCATCCGGGCCACCGTTTTCAAGTTAGGATTACAGTTTTTATGGATAATACCTTAAATTTAAGTAAGAAATTAAAACTCAAATGTAATTTAAATTGAATTGCTAGGTTTCGTAAAGTGCGAGTTTCAAGTAATTTTTTATTGTAAAATTGGCCCGTGCCAGATTTGGCTCTTATTTTAATTGTGCTGCATTTATACGGTCGATTTAAATTATAGACCTCAGTTGTTCGGTAATACCACCATTTAAAGATACACCCTATATATATACTAACTCCTTAATCTGAAAACATAAATTTATATGTCATTTGAATGAAGGAGAGGAACTGCAATGGCAGTTAGAGGATTTTCAGAAATGGGCATGTAAAAGCACTTTCGGTCAATCAAATCAACAGACCACGATTGCAACTTTGATAGCTTTGAAACTCGTTTAATTCCGAGATTGGTAGAGGGACAAGGATAAGCATAAGCATTACCGGAATGGATAAAACATTTCCCTACAAGAACGACATCTTGGCTTTGCCTTATTTTAATAATATTCTCTACAAGAATAACTTCCCCTGTTTTTAGAGACAAACAGTTGTCTGGAACTCTATTTCTATAAACGAATCCCTTATATAGTAATCTTCGGAACTGCAATCCTTGAACATTATTAATCATGGGACCTTCATTGTGCGCTAACTGAGTTTCCAATCTAAGTAATTGCGTCTCACTTAATGGTTGCTTTTTTAGGCCTTTTAGTTCATGCAGTCTCAATACCACCTGCTGAAGGGGTTTATAGGGTGACCTAACCAACTTTTTTAAATGACCTAGAAAGGATTCAAATGGGAATGCAGAAAAATTGTCCAAGCCTCCGTATTTTTTGACATGGTCAGATTAGTGAACAAGATTGTGAATATTATAAACATGCATTTCTTTGCCATAAAATTGATCTGCAACTTCAACAAAGTTAACAAGAAGTGAACCAGCATAGTCTATCATATCATTTGAAGGATTTTTTTGGCACAAGATTGTAATGGCACAATGTAATAACTGAAAATGATCGACCAAATTGTTTGGTAGAAGGCCCCTAAAAGCAAACACTCCTGTATACAGCAAGAACTGCCTGAATTCTGTTGCTTTCCATTTGTCAACTTCATCTAGTCCTCGCGGCTTTCTAGAAAACTCAACAGGGGTAAACTCAGCGAATGTTTTCAACTTCAAAGATACTTCGTGAAGAATATGCGGGGGTTGCTTAACTGGAGACTTAGTTTTGGATAAATATTTTACTATTCTCTTTACACATCCCAAACAAACTAAATGCATGTAGTCAATAGGAATATTTTTTATCATATCAATTGGCAAATCCAGAAGAGGTGAATCGTCTAGGTTGTGATGTTCAATTTGCGTTTTATTTCGAAAACTAGTGTCAGTTCTTAAACGTGCATCTGTCAAATTAAAAACAACCCGTCCAAAATATTCACCTCTCTGGTCACAATAATCACAATCGAAATACCCATTGTGGTTTTTAATACACTTTATGTATGCTTTAGCTGGAGCATCACATATAAAAGGTCCAATTTCCACTTTGTATGTCCTGTCACCAAATTTTAGCCCAGACTGATATAGCTGAATCAATTCAGCAACGAATTTTTTAAAATATAACCCAATAGTTTTTGGTTTTCCATTACCTATAAAGAGACCAACAACAAATGGCCCCGAGTCTTTTGTCTCGCAGCATCTAGCTAAGATAGTCCAGAAATCTGAATAGGTACTCTTATAAACTGGAATACCATCAATGTTGAACATTAAATTTAGAACATTTATATTGCCCGTACCACTTCTAAATCCATTTTTTAATTTTTCCAAAAGCCCGTTTGCTAAGCCCATGTGGTAGTATAGCCCATTGTCTAATTTGTCAACTTCAAGTGCCTGCCCTCCTGTATGTTCTAATACTGTGCGTGAATCTAATGGTAGAAAGGGGTGGTGTGGTTTTAAAATCTTTAGCAAGTCATTTAACGAGGCATGGCTGATTCTGTACTTTAGGGCCCATTGCTTTAGGGCGTCGCGTAAATCTGGAATTAAATCTTCACTGTCATTTGATTCTGAATCAGAAGAAGAAAAATCCATATCCAAACTATTTTCATCATTCTCACTACTTATATAATCCTGATTACCGTTGGAATGAGTATCTGAATTCTCATCCATGCCCATTTCAATCTCAGAATTAGACAATTTCGATTGATTGGTTAAAAAGGATTGGGTTTCAAAACTAGCTAGGCTTTCTTCTACGGTCTCAAAATTTGATGGATTTAAAATTATGTCTTTTCCTTGTTGGTTTGGTAAAACTTGATTATTTGAACTGGTTACTAATTCTCTAATTTGTTTGTTTACGTTAGCGGTTATATTTCTAATTTTTTGTCTTTTCGAAACCCCATAACGCTTCATTTTGAGCGTGCGTGTCGTGTAGTGGCTTTGATTTTAGATTTAAATCAATGATTGTTGTTAAAAACCTTGTAGGCTAATTTAAGTAATGTAGTTAAATATAACACAGTTAGGCTTACTTTTCCAAATACTTGAAGGGGTATGCGAAATATCCCAAAATTTCGTTAACCTGAAATAATTTTTTTTGACAACGGATTAGACTTTGAAAATCATTGACGGATAGGCAATTAGGCAGACTGGCGCTAGCACGAATTATTTTTAGCTGCATAAGTATAAACCCTAGGAGGAGAAAGCACGAAGAGGGGAATTTTCTATAGAGTAATTTCTGTAGAGAGGGGCGTGAACTGTGTAACCCCAACGTTGAGGTCAACTTTGTAAGAGAGAGCATTATTTACCCCCGGAAGGAGTATATCACTAAGGTAAGAGATAAAGGGTTATGACGTTAATGCACATGTGGGAAAGAAATTACTCTATAAACCTTTTTGTAGGCCAATTTGGGGGGGGGAGGGCTTAACGGCTTATTTTTTCGAAATGAAAACAATGCTTGTTTGGGTTTAGATTTTTTTAATTCACAATCTCATTTACTTTGTACACGGTTTCAGTGGGAATTAAGGGTAGGGAAAAACTGGCGAGTAGGAATACATAATTTAATTTCTCATAGAAAAAAAAGTAGTGTACCTCAATTCCGACTAAAAGCGAGTATAAAGTAGTGTTGGTAGAGAGGGGAGTAGACTGTGTATCCCTCCCTCTAGGCGCGCTTTTGTAAGAGGGGATAATCGACGCGCCTGCTAGGTGAATGACACTGAGCAAAGAGATAGAAGGCTATGACTTTTGCATACGTAGAACTGACATTACTCTATCGACTGTGTTTCCATCCCACCCTTTGAGCCACGCTCTTGGAAGAGGGGAAACTGTACGCGCCTCGTAGGGGGGATGACACTGGGCCCAGAGATAGAAGAGAACGACGTTTGCATACGTAGTACTTCGAGCTTTCCCAAATCCTGCGATTACTTGACAATTCTTTCCTATATAGATAGTTTTCACACATGGAGAATTCCTACCGTTTACACCAGGAGGCCGGGCTACCTGATTTTTTCCTCCAGTTAGCCTGGCCTCCTGATATAAATCCTCCATGTGTGAAAACTATCTATTCAGTCTTCTATTTGCATTTTCCATGCGGTAAATTAGTCAAAAATAATAACGTTGTACTATCACGAGTAATATAACTACTATAAGTGTGGCAACTTGAATTTAATATTAATGATATTTTGTTTCGGAGATATAACTTCATTTACGGAAATCAACTATAAACTCCTTAGTAAGTACACGATAAAATATCGTATTAATATACCATTAAATCTAGAGCGTAAAGCATTGTGGATATTGCAAGAGTCATACATATAATTATCATATTACTTATGATTGTACCTATGCCTCGGTGTTTAATACTATGGAAGATTACATCCTTCTTGTTTATACCGCTCTTTGGCGGTGGATTGCTACTAGCAACCAATGGAAAACGGCTTAAGAGATTCGCCTTAAAAACGATTTTCTCGCCGGGAAACCCCGACCACGTGTAACACCCCCTAACAAAGGATCCGAAGTCCTTGTTGTCCTCCTAGAAGCTTACCCTCTCTGATCTTAATATGTCTTCTTATGGCGCCATTTTTTACACGATTGTGGACAAAAATGGCGCCATATTTTTTACATGATTTTGGACTAAAACTAAGCCGTTGTTTTACCAACTGAACTTAATATGCTGTTATTCATCTTCAGCTTATTTTATCATAGATCAGTAGTTTACGGTATTTAATGGCAGCCCCATAATTATTTGATGTATTTAGAAAATAATAAAAAATATTTTTTAACTTACTTTTGTTATGATTTTCAATTATTAACTGTCTTGATGGTCGAATGAAGACTAGGTTAAATTTAAAAGGTGCAAAATAGAAAGTACTACGGAATTCTTACAACCGACGTTTAATTAAAACATCTTCCTAACAGAGCGAGTAACTGAACTACTCTACCCAGAGCCCTAAGATACTGCAATGACCACGAGGTGGGAGGAGGTAGAGCGCTAAAAAATATCAAGAATGAAGAAAAAAATAACCCCCTAACCCATGGCTCGCCTCCCCCTTTACCCTTTATATACCTTTTTTCGTGGAAAAAAACGTAGAGAATGACGCACTTTACAAAAAAGAGTAGTACTTGTTTTGAAAAATACGTTATATAAACGTTAAAAACTGTACTAATAGTCAACGACTTCGTTTCCTATTTCAACTACGTCATATAAACGTTTAATATACCATTGCAATCTACGCATTAATTTCTCGTTTTTATGAAACCAAACATGAACGTTTACAAAACGTTTAATCTTCTCTCAAAGTAAACGCTTTCAAAGCTGGTGTTTTTATGACTAAAAATAAACGTTTTTACATCGTTTCATAAAAACGTAACACGTTATATAAACGACTTACACCAGATATCAACTGAATTCACACGTTGAATTGCTACCTGGGATTGCTATTAAAAACAATTCCCGAATAATTACGGGACCCTCGCATTTAGACGGCTCCATTTTGAGCCCCTGTGAAGACGCTTATCTGTACAACCATAGCCCACTCTATAGCTATAGCGCGAGCAGCTTGCGTCGTGACGCTCGTGATCGAGTGGGCTATGGTACAACGCAAGAGGGGTCGTAGTCATGGCGACAGAGGTAAACAGGAATTACGTATTTTTGGCCCTCCCCGTCAGCAACGTCACCAATACGTAGTTTTTGTGAGCCAATAAGATAATTTAATTTTTTGGTTACGTGTTGAAGGAAGGGACTATATACTCGTCTATGAGTCGGACTGAAGTAAAGGCCAAACATTGTTTATTCCGTCTTAAAAAAGTCTATCTATCCCTGGTTGAATTCATGCTTTTGTTTTTTCACTACTTTGTAGGAGTTATCATGCACCTACGGAGGTTTAATGGCAGAATATTGCCGTTCATATTGTCATGTGTATTTCATTATACGTTTATTATTGGAAAGTTTGCATTCAGTTTTACGCAAATTTCTAATGTGGGATGAAGTTTGAAATTTGAATCATATATACATATATATTTGAGAAAGTTGTTTGTTTGTTCTTTATGACATGCACAGTCACAATTACTTAATTTCCGAATTCGATCAAGCTGCAGGGTTGATATCAGTAACACCTGGAATTCAAAGATCTTCAACTCGCCATTTTCTGGGCCCTTCTGATTGAAATAAAGCGGAAGAGATGTAGAAACACTTACCCCTGACGTCACATTTAATGCATGTGATGTCATGGCTTCTTTCCTTGTTGAACTTCGTCATCACTTCTAGTTCTAGTTGGTTTCAGCAGAAACAGGAGAGAATGCAAAATTGTCGCTAAGCTTAACTTTACCTACGGAGGTTTAATGGCAGAATATGGCTGTTCATACTGCCACGTGTATTTTAATAGACGTTTATTATGGGGAAGTTTGCATTCTGTATTACACAAGTGTCTAACGTGGGGTCAAGTTTGAATCTTCCACATTCTCAACGCATATATTAGGTTTGGTAAAGTCAAACCTTTAGATACCGCTGTTTCGACTCGAACATGGATTATTATGGTTTCTGAACTTGTTTCGTTTGCCTTTGGGTCTTTTCAAGCCTAAGCATAAACTATTATATCAAATGCCTTTGAAGATTGAAATTTTTGTTATTCGAGTTGTATGATATCATACGAGATTTTAATCTATTTCCTTTCTGTAGGAAAATCCAAGAAAAAATATTCAACTCGATACAAATATTCACCTGAAAATAAATGGGAGCTTGAACTTGAAATTCGAAAGGATACCAAAGAAAAACCCTTCAAATGTGATCAGTGTGATTATGCAAGTACGTGGAAGAGTAGTTTGATCAGACATCAACGCATTCACAGTGATGAAAAACCCTTCAAATGTGATCAGTGTGACTATGCAAGTAGGCGGAAGAATGTTTTGATCATACACAAACGCATTCACAGTGGTGAAAAACCCTTCAAATGTAATCAGTGTGACTATGCAAGTGCGCGAAAGGATGATTTGACCAGACATCAATGCATTCACACTGGTAAAAAATCCTTTAAATGCGATGAGTGTAATTATGTTAGTACACGTAAGATTACTTTAATCGCACATCAACGCATTCATAGCGGTGAAAAACCCTTCAAATGTGATCAGTGTGACTTTGCAAGTACGCGCAAGAATAATTTGATCATACACAAAAGCATTCACAGTGGTGAAAAACCATTCAAATGTGATCAGTGTGACTATGCAAGTGCGAGGAAGAGTTCTTTGATCAGACATCAACGTTATAATCATATGGACTAATTAAGTGGATTGATTGTATTTAAGCATACTCAGCAATTTAGAACTTTTAAAGAACCATTTCAAAATGTGTTAATTGCGCAACGCGTTTTCATTTTCGCTTCACACATTACTGTTCTTTACCACTGTAGTAGATACTCACTAAGAAAAAAGTTTTTGTTCGTTGAAAAATTGTAAGAAACCTATCGTTAAGGAATAGTCACCGGACGGGCTATATGATATTACAAAATTGTGGAATGTAACTATCCTAACGTCTTAACGGGAATCTGGTAGTGATACTATATTTGTGTAAGTTAGTTTTAAAACCTTAACGAACAATATTGAATATAACCCTTTTAAACTATAATTATCAATATATAATATAACAAATGGTATATCAGTAATTATATCTTCGCTATTAAAGAATGATATTTTTACCACAATAATTGATTAATATTTCATTGCTTCTTTCCTTTGTTTAACTTCGTCATCACTTCTAGTGCTAGTTGGTTTCAGCAGAAACAGGAGATTGAAGAATTATCGCTAAGCTTAACATTACCGTTGCTTGTGTTCTGTTCACTACTTTGTAGGTGTTATCTCATATCTACGGAGGTTTAATGGCAGAAGATATGGCTGTTCATATTGTCAGGTGTATTTTATTGTACGTTTATTATGGTTAAAGTTCGCATTCTGTATAAGACTGTATTCCGCAAAGTTCTAACGTGGAATGAAGTTTGTTCTTTATGACATACACAGTCACAATTAGTTAATTTCCGAATTCGATCAAGCTGCAGGGTTGATATCAGTAACACCTGGAATTCAAAGATCTTCAACTCGCCATTTTCTGGACCCTTCTGATTGAAATAAAGGGGAAGAGATGTGAAACACTCACCCCTGACGTCACATTTAATGTATTTGATGTTAGAAGCTAAGTGGCTATAGACCCGATTGTAAACAAGTTATCTTTGCGTTGTGTGAACGAGTAAACAAAGGATGAATAGCCAATGAAACGCGAAGAAGGAGGAGCGAGCGGTTTAGCAAAGTTTAAAGCCCTTACTCTTACCTTCAATCAGAGTCTATGTCCTCTTCAAGATCCCAAGTGTAGGAAATTTTATGTATATCTGTTTAAACATTTATTCTTTAGATAATGTAATGTGCAAAGATCATTAATGTTTATTTGTCTCTGCTTTGGCTTGATCGAAATTAAAATTCGCACATGCTAAACATCTAAAGCCATAAAGCAGACTTGCGTTGTCTCTAAATAGTGACTCTGACGGTTCTTTAAGTTTAACTTGTAACCGATTAGGCTAAAAAGCAGGTTACAAGGTTGAAATAATGAACTCCAAACAGTAGCCTTCACCGGTAGATTCCGACACCATCACTCCACCTTTATGGACGCAACCGGTAGATGCTGCCATGAACGCTGATAATAGATCTTCACGCAGCCCTTCGCCCACGGCACTTGCCAGCTCTATCGCGCACCTAGCGAGGCGTGGAACGACTCAGGACACGGAGGTTCAAAGCGTCGTTGTTCCGGCTCCTGCTCCGACTCTTTCAGGGAGGCCCCTTTGCGGTCGAGCTCGAGGAACACCCCTTCGATAACCCGCACCAGCCCTCTTACCAACGCCACCTAGGGCTTTATTACCAACTCCTCCCCATGTACGAATGGACCTCTCGTGGATGCTCACCCCACGGGTGACCCATGGTGGTCTGCTCTGTTACTGGTGTGGTTGTCCGCACCATGTGCGAAATTGTCCGTATAGAAGTAGAGTAGACAGAAAAACGTCTTCCTGCCTTCCTCAAGACGTTTCTTCCATCCTTTATTAATGACTTCAAAACTTTAAAGGGTTTCTTCTTTTCAACGTGTGGGGGGATGTAGCGGTTCAGCTACTGAGCCTACACACACACACACACACACGCATAATTACATAAATTAGGCTTACCGTTATAATTTTGAGTCTCCTCACTTGAGGGCGCACTACTGCAGTCCTTGCGCGCCCCCTTGTGAGGATAGGCCGAACTACTGCTAAGTCAGATGCTATAAATAGTCAAAGCCATAGGGCGAGAGTGTTAGTTAGTTACTAACTAGCGGTGAGAGCGCTAGTTAGTGGTCAGGTCAACTGGCATAGTCCAAGGGAACATTTCTACACCCGTCAAGTCAACATCTGCTTTTCGGCGAGGTTGAGGGTACGGTTTTCACGACTCTCTAATAGTTTAAGTTTAGTTCTCGCGCGCTACGTATTCGGCTAGGCCCGCTTGCTTCGAAGACCATACATTGAACACAACCTGGCTCTTCTTACCTCGGTGAGTGTAATGTATAAATAGAAGAAACCCTATGGCGCTACCCCCATTTGACTTGGCAGTAGTTTGGCCTATCCTCACAAGGGGGCGCGCAAAGACTGCAATAGTGCGCCCTCAAGTGAGGAGCCTCAATATTATCTTATGATATAGGCCTAGTCACAAGCTAGATAGACAGGAGCCTAAACGGTAAGCCAAATGTATGTAATTATGCGTTTGTGTGTGTGGGTGTCTGTCACCGCGTTCGCAGTTGGGAAATCGGAGCAAACGTATTGTTAGTTTCCGGACTGCGTTCGCAGTTCACAGAAATTCGGAAAACTGTCGCTACTTGATGGCCTCTAACACCACCATGCACTAGTCTTCCGTCTATACCACATTGGCACCAATCTGCAACATTAGCTTCTAACATCACCATCAACTGGTCTTTCATCTATACCACATAGACACCAATCTGCAACACTGGCTTCTACTCTATTATCGCTGTTATGGGTAAGATTTACGCGGCGATCAGCTAGGGTTACGACTTACGAGAAACGTCTAGCCTCCCTAATCTGGGCTCACCACCGAAGGGTTTCGCAATTGCGCACTTTCTTAATAGTTACTGATTAAGACGATTGCTATATATACCTTAGATTTCAAAAACTTTGGCAAAGGCAGTACGCTAGCGGGGAAACCAAAATTCTAGGAGAGCGATAGCTCTCTTAGATAAGACTTCATACCGACTTTAATGTATAAGGATGGTTTTTTGATTGGTTTTAACTTTTTTTGTATCGTATTAACTGCTTTGAAAAAATTCCACAGAACTACAATTCGGGATCTAAATATGTGGTTAAAATTTCAAAAAGATCCATCCATTAGTTTTTCATATAAAAAATAAAGTTGCTAAGGGTGGTTTTCATTTCCATAAAAATAATCATAGTTTTTGACGAAAACCTCGAAATTTTCCCATAGAAATAACATGGGAAAATATTTTACAGATAACCATCTTGTTGTAGCCGTCATGATATAACTATACGTTTGTTTGATTTGAAAACGGTTTTAAACGAAAGCCTCATATTTAGTATTTGTGCTTTCCAGCTTTCATTGATTAATTTTAAGTTTAAGTATGTTTAATTTTAAGTTTTCAAAATTACCCCAATTTGCGTTATTTAAGCATGGATAGACTGATTTACTAGTAATTATCAGCGCGACCAATATTGGCCTTTTTTTACGTATAGTTGCGTCATATTAATCCGAATGTTTTTTCTTAATGCCTTTTGGTTGAAATGGCCTATCGGTAGTGAGATATGACTGCTTTAATATTGTCGCCGTGACAATATTACCAAGTTTGTGGCGGCCGCCATTTTTTTAAGGGGAAAAAATTTGAGAGTGGGTCCTTTTTCGTTGTCATTTTCATATTTTTTGAGGATTTGCTGATGGATGGATTTTAAATATAATATAAAGTAGGTTTCAAGCTTTAATATAAGCCTAATTTCATAATTTTCCACCTTTTTATTGTCCCACAATCTATTCCTAAACTTGCCACTTTTTTTAAGGCGGTGAAACCCGTGAAATTGTGCTAAGCCTTGGTCGCTTCAGCGCCAAAAACAGCTGTAGTCAGACATGTTATTATTACTAAAAAATGTATGCGGTCAGTGTGTTGTTTTTGCCTTTTAATGCTTCTAATCGTGATGCGTGTCGAGGTTTACGAATCCAATGTGTGTTGCGAAATGAAAATCAAGGGTGGATACTATATGATCTATGCTTTAAAAGGAATTTGACAGCGCCAGTTAAAAAAAAATGGTATTAGGCCTTGCCAAAAGTGACTGAGCTATAGCTATAGCTATGATATAAGAAATTGACCCTCGGATATCCTGTGACTTGGAGATGGTTATAAAGTTACTAACCCTCGATTTTGGAGGTAGATACTGTCTTGTGACACTTTAACGATTAAAGTAACGATTTAAGCTTATAAACAGACTACCATCATAAGCCCATATCGTAAATTAACCGATGTTGATATCAAAGCTTACTTGAAATACCAATACCAATTTTTTTAACTCAATGAATCTTTAATATCAACATCAAAAATTATCTACTGAAAGAGATATCTACTTATATTCCATTCAAATTTCTCGCAACATTTCAAATTAACGAATAGAAATGTGCAAATGAAGTTCAAACCGATTAATTGGGCAAATTGCTATATTGGTCACCATTACCGATCACAGATAGATTTGCGCCCTTCAGTAGTGTTTATTATGCTTGTGAAATGGTAAGCGAAATCTGTGATTAAAGTTTAAAATAGACATGAGCAAAAAGGGCTTTATAAATATCAACTCGGTTACCGAATATCTAAAATTTGACCAAAATTAAAAAAATATTCTCTTCGTGATTAAAAATCTTGTTTGAAGCAGCAAGCGGCCATCTAATCCTTATTTACCTTCTTTTGAAAAAAAATAGGTTAATACCTCTTTCAGTAGATGATTAATTGATATTTCAGTTTCATTGAGTTTAAAAAAAATTAGTTCCACCATTGGTTAATTTTCAATATTGACCAATCGATAATCACAAATTTTAATAACTAAATTACAAAAGCCGGTTCAAAACCATATTAGTTTTGAAACGATTAAATTATAATTTTAACCATATATACTAGTTAATTCCTCGTAGGTAATTAGTTAATTGTCTTAGTCAAATTAATGCTGAATATTACATACAAAAAGTAAATAATAAATTAACTTCTAAAATTTAAATGTAAAGTGTGTGCATTATTTCCCAATTAATAAAAGATATCCACCTATTTTCATTCAAATTAATTACTAATTTGTGGATAATGGATAGAAAATGTCGAGCTCTAATTGCGATATAGCTAAAATCAATCCCACTGGCTATTTATAATACAATATAACCTTTGCCCTCTGTTTACTGTTTTGAATTTTATTTGTAAAATTTAAAACATAAAATAGTATTACAATTTATTTAATTAAATAATTATTAATAAATTTCAATAAAATAAATTCTGGTTAAATACATAACACTACTTTTTATTAATTTTCTGAAATTATCAGAGCTAAATATCAAAGACACATATTTAATTGCTCTCATTTCGACACAACTGCAACCGTATAGATTCATTCATTTAATAACATTTCTCATTTCTAATTATTTGAATTCAAAGCGCTGTATTAACTTTTAAAGGTGAAAATCCAGCTGACTGAGAAGTAAACAAATACCAGGCTGCCAGGCTGTCTCTAACACAACAGAGTTGGCCATTCTCGCTTATGAGAAATGAATCCTTGTCATATGCATCTCGGGACTTTAGGAGCTCCAGGCAGGCCCGGAAATAAGCACAGGACACTGGACATTGTCCAATAAAATTTTAAAATGTCCCATAATTTTTTTAAAAACTAAGGGGGTCACTGGACAGTTTGACCAATAAATTTCCCGAAGTTTCGATAGCTTGACAGTGGAGAAGCGACACTATTTTTGCACACTTCAGTTACAATGTCCTATAAATTTTCCAGTCAAACAGGGGGTCACTGGACACATGTCCTATAAGAATGATTTCTTATTTCCGGCCCTGGCTCCAGGACTCCCAACTGAAGCAGGGTGGGAAATAGGGATTTTTTTAAAACTAGACATTGGGCCAGCGACCCCCCTGCCCTGGAATAAATGAACTGGTCCATGACCATTGACCAGGGCGCGGCGTCTGCTAAACTAAAGAAGTGGGTAATTAAAATAGTTGAGATAATGTCTGGACCCTGGTTACCCTAGAATTTCCTTAGTGGTCCTGTGGACCACTGACCCCCCTCCGATTTAATTATTGAACTGTACCAGGCAATTTTTAAACTCGTCATTTGCCCTGTGTTACTGCCTTATTTCCCACGCTGGCGCGAGTTGCTTTGCGTTGTCGAGTGCGTGATGGAGCGGGCTATGCCTGGAGTCCCAACCCCCGTTCTTGGAAGAGGGAAGTAACCCGTTACTTACTACCAAAATACCCACTAGCATAGCCCACTCGATCACGCTCTCTTTTCCCCGGCTACATATTTTGAAGAGGGCACTTTTTAGGCGTATTAACAATCTTGGATCACCTTTGTGGACTTTTATGGTAGCCCTTATAAATTGAGTCGGCATTGCCCTGACTATATTGTGTTTAAGGTTTATAAGCTTAATATCAAACAGACGTTAGTTATTGCTACAAAAAAGTTCGAAATTGATAATCTCGGATCGTCTTTGAGAAGTTTTAAGGATATCCTAATTTCATATTGGGCTTATGAAAAGTTTGAGCTAAAGGTTAAACAGACATAAATCAGCGTTTTAAAAAATTGTGTAAAACTGTCAATTTGGTCCTATTTGTGGAATTTTTAGGGGAGCGCCTCGCGTTTCAATAAAGGGTTGTAAAAAATTGTATTATGTTAATTACAATAAGAATACAATGAGTTACGTTTTTATTTTTTGGAGTATGATTATAAATAAATGACTGATTGAGCTAAAGTTACGGTCCCCTTTATACATGTTTCTGCTTATTGTAGATTTTGAAAATGTAAAACAGTTTCTTAACAATCTTAATTAAAATGAAGACTGAAGGAGCAGATATTAATCAAAAATGTCTTGATTAGAATCAAGTCCTAAAAAGTATCGATAAGACTGAGGTTATCACTTGACTGAAGGATCAGATATTAATTTTTCTTTTTAATTGAAACTTAAAGGCATGCTTAAGAAAAAACAACGTTCCATTACCGTTTTCCGTTGAAATAACTTATTTTACAGGTAATCAATTTCAAAAATTTACTTATCTCGGGTTTTCGGGCACAATTCCATTCCCCCAAAACATTTTATCATTACATTAATTACTTTTGAGAGATAACGTGTCAAAATAAGCTTTAAAACAATGAAAAACTGAATGAGCGGTCTGTTTAGCCATGACCAAGACCTTCAAATAAGTGTTGCTAATGTTAAAAAGTGGATTTTCCCACTTCCATTTTAAAAATTTGCCGCATTTCCCACACCCCCTTTTTTACAGTCATATTTATCTGGACTATTTTATCATACTAAGTTTCATATGGAATATCACTCCGCATGGCTTTGACAATATGTACAAATGCTATAAAGCTTTAAAATTCTCAAAATATGCTTTTTTTTCAGTGCCAAACTTAAAATCACCGAATTTATTTCAAAATGTCGCTTGAAATTATTAAACCGGATAAAATTTTCGAAAATGCACTAATTTTAACTGTGCAGTTAAAAATTAGTGCATTTTTGAAAATTTTGCAGAAAATTCCGACATTTGTTTAATTTCGGAAAAATATTACTTTTTCCCCACAGAGCCTAAAACCAAACCTAAATCTCCCACGATGTGGGAAATTACCCACACATTGTCAAAACTGCTTTAAAAACTTACAACAAGCACACTTTCGAGACATGTTCTGAACAAATTAGTGCTTAACCGGCTAATAGTACGACCACGGAGAATTGATGTAAACTGTAGTTGAAATATATTCATGTGCGAACTGCGGCACTGAATGATCTCTAACCATTGTTTGAAACTAGAGAGAGAAATAGTGAGCAGCATTAATCATGTCCTGAGCTATGAGAATGAACAGTATGACTGTTGACTGAAGTACACTAGACATTACATCATTTTGCATAACCACGAGTAAAAATCTAACTGTCCCTACTTAACTTTCCGCCATTTTTTTAAAACGTATCCACTGCGAAGCATGCCGGGCACAAATGAGGGAACCTTTTAAAACTCAATGTCATACACATACTCTCTCAAAAGTAATTAATGTAATGATAAAATGTTTTGGGGGAATGGAATTGTGCCCGAAAACCCGAGATAAGTAAATTTTTGAAATTGATTACCTGTAAAATAAGTTATTTCAACGGAAAACGGTAATGGAACGTTGTTTTTTCTTAAGCATGCCTTTAAGTTTCAATTAAAAAGAAAAATTAATATCTGATCCTTCAGTCTAGTGATAACCTCAGTCTTATCGATACTTTTTAGGACTTGATTCTAATCAAGACATTTTTGATTAATAACAGTTTAAGTTCAAACGATATTACGAATAAAGTTTCTTAAAACGATGTAAGTATAACTAAAGCAAATATCTCACGAAGATAATAATTAATATAATATAAATTTAAGCAATTGTCTTATCGATACTTTTTAGGACTTGATTCTAATCAAGACATTTTTGATTAATAACAGTTTAAGTTCAAACGATATTACGAATAAAGTTTCTTAAAACGATGTAAGTATAACTAAAGCAAATATCTGACGAAGATAATAATTAATATAATATAAATTTAAGCAATTGTTTAAGAAAAACCTCTATCAATCAAAAATTTCTAGTCAAAGTTTATATAGGACGAGTAATGAAGATTGCGTATGAAGTCGAAACACTATACGCATTTCATAGTCAATATGGAGCGAGTAAAAAAGACGTAACTCCATTGTATTACAAACCACGGAAACTCTTTTGCAAAGCTAATATCGGACAAGTAATGATAACGTTAGTTAATAAAAAACTGAGTAATAAGGACACAGCTCCCACTCCATGTTTCATATTTTATAATCCTTCCTTGTTTTAGTATTCGAGATAATCCTGTTTCTCAACTCAGAATTAATACGGAAAGAGTAAAGTAGAAGTCTATGTTTTTGTCTGTGTGTGTCCGTCCATTGTTACACTAGGCGTCGCGTTAGCAGTTAGCCTTGTGTTGATGTGTTAAGAAATCATACAGAACCTTAATATTCCCTTTTTCCATATTATAAAGTGAATATGTGAAAGTATTTTTCGTAATTATTATGCATTTAGTACTTTTGTAGCTTTAAAGCTCTGTTTCATTTTGATATTCCAAAGATACTTTTTAATATTGTTATTTGAAATGGCTGTTTATATATTACTTAAGCTATACTACATCTGTATATAGAATAATCCTTGGTTTAGTGATTTCATGAAGAAAACTAAGACCTAGACTCCGTTGGGTATATTAAGTATTATCCGCAATAGGCTTAGTGAAACAAAGAGTAAATAATTGAGGTCTGAGGTGAAGTAAACTTTGGGGTTTGATTTTCGTGTCTATAATGAAGAGACGTTAACGGTTCAGAGTGAGCCGAAAGTTAAATACACTCTTAAATAATCAGGTTAAGATTTTGTTATAGAAGAAAAGATCATGGTGGCAATTAGAATAGTAAAAGGGCTAATGGTAAACGGGTAGTAGCTACAGAGTTTTAATTCTCTTTATGGTGCGCTTTGACTATTAATGCGTCTAGCTACAATTTAGCTTTGGTGTTATTTAACGTTAACATTCCTGTTGGCAAACTAAGAATATTGTTGAGGTGAGACGAGACGATAGTGTTTACACTGCAAACTAGTTGTGAATGTAGCTATCAGAATAAACGGTAAACAGCTGAAGCGTAGACTTCACTTCCTGTTCTTTTCCCCATTGACTGATTTCCATGTGTCCGAGATTTATTCTTATTACATGTAAAATGTCGTCTGCTTTACTGTATATTCGCTATGCTTGGAATACTGCTTCAATATTTCATAAATTTTACTTCAAAAAAGAGAAATAATTCCATATCTAGGTAAATAAGTTTGTAGTAGTAGACCTCTTGACTCGGAGAGGTAATTTTTTGGTTTTCCCAACTTGTGTAATTTATACGTTTGGCAGTTATATGAAAAGTAACTATAGTTAATTTACTAAGAAATATCCGGAAAAAAGTTGTAAACCGTTTACCTTAATCGTTTTAACCATTAAGTGTTACGTTGTGGCTAATATGCCTTCAACCATAAGTAACATAAATTTCTGTAAGTAAGCCTTTTGGTGCGTTTTAGATGGACAATAGTGAATTCAATGGTTTTGGATTTTTGTCCCACGTCAAGGCTATAGAATTCAGAAAAACAGTTATAGAATTCACCCTAGCATGGTGCGAGCGATGCCCATCTGAAGTTTGATGAGCGGGAAAGCAAAAAAAAAAAGGGGGGTGACCCTGGGTAGAATCATGTTACATAATTATAACATTAAGAGGATATAGTGGCATCCTTCTTCTATTATCCCCTTCTGCTTAAACTTGTTTTATGTAATTAGCTTTTTTTGTTAGTATAATAATAATAATAATAATAATCTACGAAGGGATTTCCACACTAAGCCTGTGGCTTGTTTACAGATGGGTCCCTTTACAACGCATAGAGGGGTGGTGGCTAGCCCCTATGCCACAGCTAGCCTACAGCGCCCTATACTAACTATTACCGTTAACCTCTGCAAGTTTTCATGGAAAGGAGAAACCGGGTTAGACCGCGGAGGAAAACTCCTTTAACAAGCGGGGAGAGAACTTGCAAACTCTACGCAGAAGGATTTGTTCCCAGATTTTCACCCGGTGCCACAGTCCGGGATCGAACCCGGGATCCTCTTGCTGCGAGGCGAAAGCGCTAACCGCTACGCCACCCCACCTTAAGGAAGTTATTTCTGAGTATGCGGAATGGGTTGAAAGGCTACGCTACCTTTTCGAATCTTGCAACAAAACGTTAGTATATTTTTAGAATGTACAACAGGCCTGGGAGCAATTGACCGATGCGACAATTTCTAGTCATCTGCTCCTGTTATAACAAATAAAGAATTTTATTTTCTTACAATTTCAGTGTTTATGTTTATAAATGGATCGAGTATGGCAAATATTCAAATTTAGGAGACCTCCTTAAATATGACGTATACCTGACTTCGTATTATATTAATTTGGCGAGAAATATTACGGAATTTAGATTTCTGATGAAAAAGGACTAGACTTAATCATACTTCTATTATTTTCCAGGGTTTAGATTTGGCCTTAGATGTCCATGGAATAAATGAGGATGATTTAAAAACTATACCAAATATACGAACATCTTTTACGTTGAGAAGTTAATCATTCTCTCTATTAATCCCAAAGCCCACCCAGAAACCATGGGCCAAGAATAGTAAGAGGACTAGGCAGTCCCAAGCTTCTAAGCGCAAACGATTTCGTCTTTCTAAAAAAACAGCCATCCCGTATCAGCGGGGGTTAAAATAGGGGAGAAACCGGAATTGGGGTCAAGCATTTCCGACTACGGCCAACTTTGCGCGATCTCGGTTGGCCGTATTTCGGAGTATTGCACTTTAAAAATGGCGGTTTTCCGAATTTATCTTGTTGAAACCCAAACCTTTGGCCAAGAATAGTTAAACGGTACGGCAAAAAGGATAAAGTTAAGTATTTTAATTTTTCAAGATGGTTAAAAATAAGCTCTGCGCTTTACCTATCTGTAATAGCAGAAATAATATAAGAAACCTCCCTACGGGAGGAGAGAGGTTTCTTATATTACTTTTGGTAATAGTTTTAGTCGCTACTTTCATAAACCGTACATAAAAACCAAGCCTTTGCTATGCAAACAATGCGCGGATTGTCTGGCTAAATTTAGGCTCAGCTGCTATTGCCTTGTCACACTCATGCATGCGCTGAATTTGGAATTATATTTTCCGGATTTTTGAGCCACGTGATTTGACCCCAAAGAGTGACGAAGTTCCGGTTTCCAATAAATTGAGCCGTAGCCTACGTTAATCAAGGCCCGCGCATAGCCTTCTGGCTATGGGCGGCATTGAAAGGACGTGCCAGCTTGTTTTTTGCGCTTGATTCTCGAAAGGTGGCGCTTTTAGATAGTAAATGTTAAGGGATCTTCCATTTATTTGAATTTGTAGAGCGGGAAGATTAGAGGGATCATGCATAAAATTGTTTTGACTAAAATATTTTTTATATAAGGAAACGCATGCATTTCTTATATATCATTACAACTATTATTATTTAAAAGATAAAATTTATAATAATAATTATTAGAAGGGTAAAATTTATAATAACAATTATTAGAAAGATAAAATTTATAATAACGTAGACTCCGATTGAAATTTTTATTTTAATGTTGGAGTCGCAAATATTCATTATACAGGGTTTATCTGAAATAGACGTAGGAGCGAAAGTATTTGGGTTCCTGGGGTCAATATAAGGCGAAACTGTGGTATGACATTTTGTCGTACGCCAACCCATTTGGAAGTTACTTGAACCTAACACTTGCTAATTTGCATAAATCACGGCATGTTGATTTCTTCTAAAACAGTAGGAATTAACTTCAAGATAGGATGATTATTGCAAATTAGTGGTTGCCAGCTAAAACAGAAAAAGCCTCATAGCCATAGAGTTTATAGTCAATTTTTAAGGAGTAGAAAGTTGTACAGTTGTTAACTCATAACGAACATCATTGTAAAACAACATGTTACGATCAGTTTGTTGAAACAACTGACCGATACTAACGGGAAACTGACAGCGATAAGTAGCGGAAACTAATAAGAAACACCGACATTTTGCTTCATTCTTCAAACAATCGAAAGGTTGCGAAAGCGTTCCTTTTGGTTTGTGTACAAGACTACATATCCGGCGACGTCTTGTTTCCATTAAATTTGCAAATTATTTTTTACATGCTTTAAAACATTTGAACCTAACACTTGCTAGTTTGCATAAATCACAGCATGTTGACTTCGTCTAAAACAGTAGGAATTAAGTTCAAGATAAGGATGATTATTGAAAAAGTTGTTCAGTTGGTGAATCATAAAGAACATCAATGTAAAACAAGATGTTACGATTTAGTGTGTTGAAACAACTGACCGATACTAACGGTAAACTGACAGCGATAAGTAGCGTAAACTAAAAAGGAACACCGACATTTTGCTTCATTCTTCAAACAATCGAAAGGTTGCATTTAGTTTAAAGATTAGGTCAATGTTGCAACTTATCGAAATCGGTATTCGTGAATGAATGGTAGTGGGCGAATGTTTGGGATGGATGTTGGGCAACGCCTGTTAAAACTGAGCAGTAAAATGCATAATTTGTAAAATTTTATCCTTATAAAAATCAACAAATAATGAAGAAACCTAAATGTTGAAAATGAAATAAAATTTGTTACGGTTCAAAGTGACCAAGAAAGGGAACATTCCTTTCTCTAAAAAATTACAGTGAGGGAGTAATGGCGGTTTTCTTGGGGCCTCACCAAAATTTTCACCCGTAACAAATTAAATACGGATGGTTGAACAAGAAACTGTGAGAGAAAGGATTGAAGTATCGTAGCATGCGAACGTTTTATAGTGATTTGCAGACCACCCTAAAACTTTAGACTAATGAAGTTTACTAACTGGTAGCAATCTGCCAGCGTTGAGAACGACAGGAGACCTACGTGCAATGCGAGATGCAATGTAATGTACCCATAAGGAAATATACACTCTTACTCCTTAGAATTATTCTATGAAAATTGCCAATAAAAACGGTAAAAAAGGTTCTTCCTTTAAAGGTTCAAATGTTTTAAAGCATGTAAAAAATAATTTGCTAATTTAATGGAAACAAGACGTCGCCGGATATGTAGTCTTGTACACAAACCAAAATGAACGCTTTTGCAACCTTTCGATTGTTTGAAGAATGAAGCAAAATGTCGGTAGAGAATATAGACCACCGTATAGCGACAAGATTGTCGCTATACGGTGGTACTGTGAGGAGGAGGGGGGTCATTTCTTCCCCCTTTTCGTTCTTCTCTCTAGGAGGTGGTGCGCCAGAGGGCATGGGAAATTGCAGGGGGTATTGATGGCGTCACGTGATATTGTTGGCGGTAAATTTGAATTGTAACGCCCCCTAGTTGTGGCGGGAGATTGAGTTGATTAATAAGGTGATGGCGCGAAATTTGAATTTATAGAGGATTTTTTTTTGTACACTCTAAGAAAATGGGGTGTGCTTTAACACCTTTAAAAGTAGTTTATATGGGTCCAAATTTGACACCGTTACAGGTGTTCATTTACACCCCTGAAAGGGTTTAATAACACTTTTTGAGCAATTGGTGGCAAAGATAAGTGTAAAGAGGTGCAGTTTAACACCTTTTTAACTCTTATATCGCACTGAAAGTGAATTTTTACTCCCATATTAGTGTTGTGCAACTCCTCAAAGGGTGTGGCATAGCACCTTTAAGAGTGTCGCGTCCCACCTTTAAGAGTGTCGCGTAACACCTTTAAGAGTGTCGCATAACACCTTTAAGAGTGTCGCGTAACACCTTTAAGAGTGTCGCGTCACACCTTTAAGAGTGTCGCATCACACCTTTAAGAGTGTCGCGTAACACCTTTAAGAGTGTCGCGTAACACCTTTAAGAGTGTCGCGTAACACCTTTAAGAGTGTCGCGTCACTTCTTAAGAGTGTCGCGTCACACCTTTAAGAGTGTCGCGTCACACCTTTAAGAGTGTGGCGTAACACCTTTAAGAGTGGGAGATTTTTTGGTAGGATAGTATAGTAGAAATTCTAGTTCTTTTCCTAGACGTAAGAGCAAAACCGATGACGTAGCTGCATTTTGACCACTCATGAGGCATAACTCAAATATCGAGTATGGTTTTCCTGTTTAATTAAATTTTGATTATCCGCCATTCCGCAGTATTATTAGCAATTAGTGCTATATTCATAGCAGGGTTCCATCTTTAGAGGACTTCATCACCTATAGGGAGGAAAGTTCTCACATGCAGAAATATACCTCTTTAAGCGAGGGTTGTTGCATATAAAGTCATTTTAACGGGTTTATGAACTTCTGAAAAAGGCAGAGAGTTTTCAATTCGTACAAATGCATAGGTTATTAAATTAGTTTTGGAGGCTATAATATTCAAGCAGTAGATATAGACGTTCTAGTTAAATTTAATAATCTCTTTTCACTAAGAGTTTTTCGAGCACCAGAAACGCGTTTAATCTACACTGTAAAAAATTGTGGTGTCTAAATAGTGACATAATGGTGTTAAAACAATGTGCACTATTTGTGCACCTTGACAAGGTGCAGAAATAGTACGAAAATGGTACGATATTTTAAAAACACCATTAGCTTAAACGAATGGTGTAGAAATGGGTTTATAAAGCATAATTCTTTAAAAGGTGTGCAAATCATACCTTAATTATATAAAATAACCCCATTGAATACCCCTTTAAATGGTGCTCAAATGGCATAGAATTAGTGCGATATTTTTTAAACACCATTCGCTTACATAAACGGCGTGAAAAAGGGTTAAAAAAGCCTCATTCATAAAAGGCGCACAAATGACACCCAAACGATATAAAATAACACCTTCGCAAGGCCCATATACAAGGTGTTCAAATAATGTGAAAATAGAGTTATGATTTGAACACCATTGGCTTAAATAGAAGGTGTAACTAAGGGCGGAAAAAACCTCATCCTCGGAAAGGTGCGCAATTGATATAAAATAACACCTTCGCAGGCCCTTAAAAAAATGTTGAAATAATGTGAAAATGGAGTTATCTTTTAAACACCTTTCGCTTAAATAGAAGGTGTAAGAAACGACTGAAGAAACCTCATCCTCGAAAAGGTGAGCAAGACTCATATAAAAGATGGTGAAATAACGTGAAAATGGAGTTATGCACTCTAAATTAAGGTACCTAAAAAGTGTTGTAGTGGTGTAAAATTTATTTCGCAGTATTTGTACACCTTGACAATGTGTTGAAATTGTATGGAAATAGTGCGATATTTTACAAACACCATTAGCGAAAATGAATGGTGCAAAAAACGGATTCATAAAACATCATTCCATAATTTTGCTCAAATTATACATAAATGGATTAAAATAACACCTTCGATTATACCATTAAATGGTGTTAAAATAATACGAAAATACACCTTTGCAAACCCCTATTTACCCCATTTTAAGTCCTTAATTAGCCCATTCCAAGTCTATATTTACACCATTTACACCATTGCAAACCCCTATTCACCTCATTTCAAGTCCATATTTACACCATTTCAAGTCTATATTTAGCCCATTTCAAGCCCTATTTACACCATTGCAAAATCCCTATTTAAACCATTGCAAAACCCATATTTATACCATTTCAAAACCCCTATTTACACCATTGCAAAACCCCTATTTACACCATTGCAAAACCCCTACTTACACCATTGCAAACCCCTATTTATACCATTGCGAAACCCCTATTTACACCATTGCGAAACCCCTATTTACACCATTGCGAAACCCCTATTTACACCATTGCAAAACCCCTATTTACACCATTGCAAAACCCCTATTTACACCATTGCAAAACCCCTATTTACACCATTGCAAAACCCCTATTTCACAATTGCAAAACCCCTATTTCACCATTGCAAAACCCCTATTTGCAACATTGTAAAACCCCTATTTACCCTATTTAAAGTTCCTATTTACCCCTTTTCAAGCCTTATTTACACCATTGCGAAACTCCTATTTACCCAATTTCAAATCTATATTCACCATTGCAAAACCCCTATTAACACCATTGCAAAACCCCTATTTACACCATTGCAAAACCCCTATTTACACCATTGCAAAATCCCTATTTGCACCATTGCAAAACCAGTATTTACACCATTGCAAAACCCCTATTTACACCATTGCAAAACCCCTATTTACACCATTGAAAAACCCCTATTTACACCATTGCAAAACCCTATTTACACCTTTGCAAAACCCCTATTTACCCCATTGCAAAACCCCTATTTACACCATTGCAAAACCCCAATTTACACCAATGCAAAACCCCTATTTACACCATTGCAAAACCCCTATTTACACCATTGCAAAACCCTTATTTACCCCATTTAAAGTCCCTATTTACCTCTTTTCCAGCCTTATTTACCTCTTTTCCAGCCTTATTTACCTCTTTTCCAGCCTTATTTACACCATTGCGAAACTCCTATTTACCCAATTTCAAATCTATATTTATCCCATTTAAAGTCCCTATTCACCCCATTTCAACTCCATATCTACCCCATTTCAAGCCTATATTTACCACATTTCAAGTCTATATTTACCCCATTTCTAGTCCTATTTTCACTATTGCAAAACCTCTATTTACCTCATTTCAATTCCTTATATTTACCCCATTTTAAACCTATTTACGCCATTGAAAACTCCTATTTACCTCATTTCAAGTCCTTATTTATCCCGTTTCAAATCTATATTTACCCCATTTCTAGTCTAAATGTAACCCATTTCAAGTCTAAATTTAGCCCATTTCAAGTGTATATTTACCTTATTTCAAGCCCTATTTGCACCATTGCAAAACCCCTATTCACCTCTTTTCAAGTCTTTATTTACCCCATTTCTTGTCACTATTTGCCCATTTCAAACCCCTATTCACCCCATTTACTGGGATCGTTATTGTTGCGTTCGGTGGGACTTCACTACCTTTCCTATTGTGTATATACACGTTAAAGGCTTTTCTATTATATCAAGCTCGAATTAACACGACTATAAGTTAATGCCGTTAAAATTATCCAAATGATCTCTCTTGGGTAACAACTAATGGAGTCAGATCGGTATTAATAAAGAGCACATGTTATTTTTTAAAGCAACACCTTTCTTTCTTAGGCATTAAACTAGATTCCCACTCGACCGAAAAAAACCGGCGGAAATCACACAGCCAACGGTAAGAATTTTAACTTACGATGGCGTCCGGCGGTAGACCGTTCAAACTACGACAGAATTTTCAGTTTGGTGGTAGATATTTTTGGGTCACGTGACAGATTTGAGTTGTTTCCTCAACATCTATTTCACACTCTTTGTCCCCTTGTCGCTTGGATCGTACTAGAAGGGATATTTTCTAGCTTCCTCAGTAAACTTTTCCTTATTAACATCTTATCTCTTTTTACTTCCGTTAATTTAATTTTTCTTTCTTGGTGGTTTGTTTCCGATAAGCCTTGGTCAACCACAAAAATGGCGGCTATCAATCGATCTCGCGTGTGCGTGCGCCTTTGAAATTTATGACGTTGTCAGTGGGATAATTTCATTGGCTGAGACACCGGCGTAACGCCGAACACGACCGAAAAAATAGAACACAACTTACGCCCGACCGAACGGAAATTCCGTCGGTCGAACCCCTTTCTGCCGGGTTTCCGTCGTCTTTTCCGTGGAGTGGGAATCTAGCTTCATAAAAGCGGGCCTATTCGAAAAAATGCTCCATTTCTTTAGGTCCTTGAATAATAACGCTTTATTTATTAAGGATTTTGAAGAATAAGCATCTTCCTTTTCCAAAATATTGCTTGTTTTATAGATCAGATTAGGGTTAGGAAAGGCATAGGTTAGTTTTGGTTAGGCGTCTTTGAGACCTACGGTTCCTAAATTAAGCATTTGACCTCGTGATAATAAGCGTATGCATATATTCATATCCTATAAATTGAAAAACCATTTCAACGATAATAATCATTTTATCGGTGACAGCATAAGTGGATCATATTACAGCTCCCTAAAAGTACTGGACGTAGGTTGTGCTTTTGTAAACAGCGTTTTCTTCCAAGACATCCAAGCCCGCCATCTATAGCTCAGTTTTACAGGTATAGTTTGCCCATTAACCCGGATCTGGAGTTCAGTTAACCTACGGACGTTCCGGTTGATGGTAATGGCTGTCAGACAGCCGTCAGTGTCGTGATTAGTGTGAAGCTTGTTATCGCGTTATAATTTTGTTTAGAATGGCTTATGTTTCTTTGCTAATTAGGAAAAACGCCTACGATCAATCTAACTAATTACAATCGTCGCATGTCCAAATGAAAGAGACATTTGAACACGATTTGTCTGATATTAAAAGCGACTAAAACGTTTTGCAAAACTGAAAAATATTGACCAGCATCTTTCGCAAACGGAAAACATTAAAGCATTGAAAAAATTTGTCAGACTTAAAAAAAAAAACAAATTTCTATGTCTACGCACATAACCTATAATTAGTAATAAATCGGCCCAACTATTCCCGCTAAAAACTTTTAAATCGGTGGAAAGTTGGGAACTGAGTGCTGTATTAGGTATACATTAAAAATGTTCTAGGTTGATGAAGGCTATTTTGAACTTTTGAATTCATATTAATTTCCTTTTCAACACAAGCATATAAAAATTGCGCGAAATACCTACAGACCGCCAGTTATTTTTTAAAATCGGAAAAATAAAGTGGACTTCTACTAATACATTCACAACCCAACACTATATATGGAACAACTTGTTTCCTTTCGCGCTCTTCTCTCTCAAACCTTTTCTCATTGGCTACCACTTACTTCCGTTTGCTTGCCCCGCTTCTTAAAAATTTCTTTCGCGCCAAAATCATTCCTCTGGTTTAGTTCACAAATTCGCCGCTGCGTTTCGCATATACCCTTTAAACTTCAGTGCTGGGAGACAATGCTGATGCACAGCGATGTTATAGGGAGCTGTAACATGATCCACTTCTGGTGACAGCGTTTAAAAATGAAATGTTTTTTAGAGGAAATATGTTACGTTAGAAAATAGATTTTGGGTACTCATTCTATGTTCAAACTTCATTACAGTGTTACATAATGCATATGACTTAAATATAACAATTTGCTAATCGCTTTATCAAGGTACATTTCTTCGATTTGAAAATATTTCGTTCTTCTAAACTCTAAATTTTGCTTAATATTTAAAAAAATACATTGAATTATTGCTCATTTAACCTAACCACTCAATCTTCATTAGATAATCAGATTATCTCTGGTTTAGAGTCTTCGTGTTCCCGAGAATTACTGTATTTCCATCGGGAACTTTTAATCATAATATACCGAATCCAAAATCCGCCAAATTGCGGGGTTTTTCAGCCAAATGGAAGACAATCTGTTAATTGCCGTAGTAAAATCAACTTGGAATGTGGTGAACAGGGGCTTGAAATTGTTAAAAAGGGACTAGAAATGGAGTAAATAAGGGTTTGAAACGGTGAAAATAGGGGTTTGAAACGGTGTAAATATGGGTTTGAAATGGTATAAATATGGGTTTGAAATGGAGTAAATTGGGGTTTGAAATGGAGTAAATTGGGGTTTGAAATGGAGTAAATTGAGGCGTGAAATGGACTATATAGGGCTTTTAAATGGAGTAAATAGGGGTTTGAAATGGAGTAAACAGGGGTTTGAAATGGAGTAAATAGGGGTTTGAAATGGAGAAAATAGGGCTTGGAAATGGAATAAATAGGGGTTTGAAATGGAGTAAATAGCCGCTTGGAAATGGAGTAAATAGAGCTTTGAAATGGAGTTAATAGGGCTTTGAAATGGAGTAAATAGTCACTTTGAAATGGAGAAAATAGGGCTTTGAAATGGAGTAAATAGGGCTTTGAAATGGAGTAAATAGGGCTTTGAAATGGAGTAAATTGGGCTTTGAAATGGAGTAAATAGGGCTTTAAATGGAGTAAATATCTAGGGCTTTGAAATGGAGTAAATAGCTAGGTTTTGAAGTTGAGTAAATAGCTAGGGCTTTGAAATGGAGTAAATAGGGCTTTGAAATGTATTAAATAGGGCTTTGAAATGGAGTAAATAGGGCTCTGAAATGGAGTAAATAGGGCTTTGAAATGGAGTGAACAGAGACTTGAAATGGTGTATTAATGGCTTTGTTTTACACCTTAAACGTGGTGCTAAATATAGAAAAAATATTTAACACCTTCACTTCATTTGGTGTAGTAATGTGATATACGTGGCGTAACTTTGCCTACATTTAACACCATTAAACTAAGTAGTAATATTAGAGTTCAAAAGATTTCCTGAAAAAGATGTTAAAAAGCACTATAAATGGTGCTTAAATGCCTAATATTTCGTTCATACTTGCAAATAATATTTGTAAATGGCGTGAATTAATCATAAAAATGGTGTAGAAGTACACCTTAAATGGTGTCAATTTTGGCACCGAAAAAAACAGCATATATGGTGTAAGAATGCACCATTATTTTTTACAGTGTAATTTGCACTACAGATTTTACAAAAAGAAATCCATTTAGTACTCTAATTTTTCTCAAAATAATGATAAAACATGTCACGAAAGAAAGTGCCCCACTTTGGCTTCTCAAGCTGGCCCTACTGTGAGGCCAGTACCTAACCTAGTCTCGTTTTTTAAGAGTATCGCTTAACACCTGAAAGAGTGTCGCCTAACACGTTTAGCATAGTTTTATGAAGGTACAACACCGCCAGATTACCAATTTCTTTGTTAATTTTATTTAAAGGATAAACTGTTTTCTTTCATGAACATCATCTTTAAAAAAGGTTTAACAATTACGTTTTTCAATCATTTTTTACTGTTTGTATTGACTTTAATATTAAAACATTAATGAAAATGAAAGACCTTATTTAAGAAACCCGCAGTACTATAATTTTTCATGTTTCACTTCGAACGGTGTTTTTATAGTGTTATTTTACACCGAATTTACACTTTAAATTGGCCCCTAAAAACTCAAGGTAATAAAACTCTCTTTTGGGTGTTTTTACGGTGTTTACACCGTTTTAACACGTTTTTAACACTTCCATTTCTTAGAGTGTATAGTGGTAGGACGTCACGTGACTTATCGATGGTGACGGCGCTCAGTGTCCATAGTGGTATTATTTTGGTGTATCTTTAGTATATTGTATCAAAAACGGATTTATGGGATAAGAACGTCGGAGTTAGCGAATTCACTCCCCATCCTCGCATACTTTATTGAGAAACTTCGTCTGCTTATATTTTGACTCCACCCACAAATTCTGTATATAGCTACTTCTAGAGATCGAATTTGTGGGTGGAGCAAAATATAAGCAGACGAAGTTTCTCAATAAAGTATGCGAGGATGGTACTAGAGGCTAAAGCTATGATCCGACGTTCTTATCCCATAAATCCGTTTTTGATTGTATACATTTAGTGGATGATTTATTGGTAATTCTATAGGTTCAGTAGACCCTTTCTACACGCACGCTTCCCGTAATGTTGTACGATTTTAAGGTATCTCCATGTATGCTTATGTCATACTAAAGAACTAGATTTAAGTAATATAAGGTTTACATTGCAAAAGGTACAAACTAAACTACGATGATGTTCTAGGTGTGCTCATGTTTTGTATTGTTACTATTTGGGTGTATCTTTAGGATATTGTGTACATTTAGGGTATGCTTTAATGGTAGTTCCATAGGTTCAATAGACCCTTTCTACACACACCCTACCCGTAATGTTTTTTTTTTATGATTTTAAGGTCTCTCCATGTATTCTTATGTTATACTAAAGAACTAGTTTTAAGCATAGAGATAGGAACATATATACCTCTAGAGTCACAACGTATATCCCGAGACAGGCCGCACTTTTTAAAACCATGTAAACTTTATCATTCGACACCAGCGCCACTATCGGCGATATTCTTAACTAAAATATTATTCGAGCTAAAAATAGATGGCGTAGCTAAATAAGGTTTTCCGCGCTAAAAATGAATTTTTGGCGGGAAAAATGAACTTTTCTCGCGAAATCTGTAACTTTTTCAAACTTTTTTCAGTTGACGGACCTTATATTATTATTATATGTTCTTAACTATCAAAATAAATGTTTCCAAAGTATATTTAAGTGTTTTATTTTATTTCTGTTCAAAATTTAACAAAATGGGTAGAAAATGCGCTGTTTCCTCTTGTAAAAATACAGGAAGAAACAAAAAGGTTTCATGGCATAGGTGAAAACCCAATAAATTAAACGTTGACATTATTAATTTATTAAACTAAGTTGTTATCACAATAAGATTTCCAGATAAAGCAACTGATCGGTTAAACAAATGGCTTAAAGCCATAGGAAAAACGGACTGGGTTCCAACTGCAAATGACGCGATTTGCGGAGATCATTTTGAGGCAAATGCCTTTCGGGAAAATACTTCCATTAAAGTACTGACAAGATCTGCGATTCCTTCTTTATTTTTACCGGAATCAAATGAGGATAATTTTAGAGCTGGCATTGTACTGTTTTGCAAAATAACTTTAGGTGCTTATTTATCTTGTTAATACAACTTACAGAAAACATACGCTAGAACAATCCCAAACGAAACCTTTCCCCAAACCACTCACGCGTCGGTAAATGAAACGGTTGATAATAGGCCTACCTTATTGCCAACTAGCCTACCTTTGGCAAGTTACATTGAGGTCAATGAACCCGCGGAGCATAATCTAGACGAAAATGCAATAGAGGATATCGCATTAACTGTAGAAGTTGGAACATCTTCCCAACGCACAGAAATGTATGACATCCCAATGGACATTGAAGAACACGATAGCACTCTGTTTGTTGTATGTACAGAGCTACAGGCTATATCATTGTTATTTTAGGGGGTTTGTCAAACATTAACGTATTTCCACAGCCTACACAACACACACAAGCAGCTGAAAGTCTGTACAATTTAACCGATAGTGAAGACCATCTCACTTTCACACACCCAACAATGTCTGATCATGTATGTTAGTAATCACTCAGTCATCAACATAACATCTATTCAAGAACATTACTTGCAGACTTATAACACAACCTATGAAAAAGCACTTAAGAAATTGCAGGAACTGACTAGCAGAAAGGTTAAATAAATAAGCATGCACACGTTAATATAAATTAGTTTTTAATGAAAGTTGGTATCTATCATTAAGGATCGAGATATTCTCCATTTGAAAATGCAGTTAGCCAGTCAAATTAAAAAGAGAAGAGGAATTCAAATGACATTGAGAGTGGCCAAGCAAAAGATCAGGCGTAGGACCAGAACGCTGGGAAGTTTGAAAGATATTTTGATGGCACTGCGGAAGGAGAAGCTAATATTGGAGGAGAATCTTTCAAAAATTGAAGATCTGTATTCTCCAATTGCTAAAGACCTCTTTCAACAATTGAAAGAAGCGGGCCCAAAAAATCTGGGGAAAAAATCTTACAGTTCAACAGTTCGAGAATTTGCGATTACGCTTCATTTCTACAGCCCAAAAGCTTATCGTTACCTTCGAAAGTTCTTCTGCTTACCACACCCCAACACTTTGAGGAATTGGGCTAGTAGAATTGATGGAGAGCCAGGCTTCACTGCACAAAGTTTACAGTTTTTGACTAAAGCTGCTGAGAAATCAAAGCACCCAGTTCTCGTAACACTTATGATGGATGAAATGTCTATTCGCAAAGAAGTCCGATGGAATGGTAAAGCCTTCGATGGGTACATCAATTATGGAACTAGCCTAGAAGCATCTGCTGATAACGACACCATAGCAACTTCAGCTTTAGTGTTCATGGTGGTTGCGATTAATAGCAGTTGGAAGATTAAAATTGGTTATTTCTTTGTGCACGGAACACCTGCTTGGTTACTGGAAAGACTGGTGCGAGAAGAATTCCATCATCTCGAGTCAACTGGTGTTCAATGTGTTGCATTAGTATGCGACGGACTATCTTCCAACATTTCCATGGCTCAACGATTGGGTGTAGTTATCACATCTACAGAGATAAAATCATTATTTCCAAATCCTGGTAAAAGTCAAAACATCATTAGTGATATACATATATAATTTGACAAGTAATTTCCCGGTGACTTTGCAAACAGCAAATCCAACAAAACAGGTAGTATTCATCCTCGATATTTGTCACATGCTGAAACTTTTAAGGAACATGTGGGAATTTTTGAAAGTCATTTACGATAAGAGAAACGGCCAAGTACTTCTTGCGTTGATCTGAAAATAATACGTATCACTAATATATTAAATATTTCAGCCAATACAGTGGACTTTAGTTGAGAGCCTCGAGCTCATCCAGGAAGAAGAGGGTCTGAGTCTGGCCAATAAACTAGGCCGATTTCATATAAAGTTCCACACACAAAAGATGAAAGTTAATTTGGCAGCTCAAACTTTGAGCGCTTCAGTGGCAAGTGCCATTAAACTTCTCAAACAAATCAAAGTTAGAGATTTTCAACACTGCGAAGGAACAGTAAACTTTATTGAGACTGTTGGTAGGTGAAGATCATAAAGGAATATAGAAAGCTTTAAGCATTCTAATATTACTTTATTTATCAAATATCATTTGATATCCTCAATTCGAGAAATCCTTACGCCAAAGGATACAAGTCACCGATCAACAATTATAACAAAGAAAAAGCCAGAATAAGCCTCCTTAAAATGAAAGACTTAATGTTAAACCTTTGCGATGCCGAAGGGAACTTGATTTCAGAATCAACGAGGAAAACAGGACCTCTTGGTTTTGCTGTTTCCATTACTGGTGTCCTGCATTTAATGAACACTTTACTTACCACTGAAGGACCATTAAAGTATTGATTAGCGTTAAAGTAAACAATAAGGGAAAACCTTAAATGGAATAATTTACTTTGCACAGATATCTTCCAACTTATAAGTTGTCGCAAGATCATTTAGAGCTGCAATTTGGTTGCTATCGACAGATGGGAGGTTCAAATAACAACCCCACAGTAGCGCAGTTTAAGTCTGCCTATAAGAGATCTTTCATGGCAAAGTTAGAAGCTTCCGGCTGTGCCAATTTATTGGCCCTGGATGAAACATCGTTTCCTAACTTGTATGAAGCTTCTAACAATTTCCTCGAAAATACCAACAAATCTCATGAGGCAATTACTAATGAAAAAGAACAAGATGATGAGGCTGACTTGGAGTTTTACTTCGATGGATCAAACTTGATCAGGGACAACATCCTTCATTATGTCACTGGCTTTGTCGTAAGAAAGCATCGAAAAAATCTGAAATGCCATCAATGCAAAGCAGCGCTAGAAGAAACTCCAAATGAACACAATACTAGTTTCCATGATTATTGTCTTTCATCAAAAACGTTGATTTTGATTCGCGACCATGGTGGTTTGATCCATCCATCTAAGGATATTGTCAAAATCATTGAACTTACTGAAAAATGCATTAGAAATCTTAATCTTGAAAAATGTGGTGGTTGCATTAAAAACCTTCCACTCAAAATAGAAACTCTTGTTAGACGATGCTTAATGCATGAAAACATATTTCCCACTCTAACGGAGCACATGTATGACCAAGAGTTCGGATGGAACCACCATTTAAATCACATTGTTAAAAAGGCTATAAACATCTACACAGATATCAGGCTGAGGAAAATAGCAAAGAATATGAACGAGAAAATGAAAAGAGAGAAGAGAGAATATTAGAATACGACTGACCAAACTCATTTTATTCCAAGGACAATAAGAGTCTATTTATAATTTGAATTTATTTATTAGTTGGTAACTTGGTACATTTCACATTATATACGTACATTTTACATTCAGCGTTCATGATTCGTTCATTCACTCCAAAAAAAATAAAGTTTGTTTAACTAACTTGTCAAATCACCATCAATTTGTTTAACTAACTTGTCAAATCACCATTAATTTGTTTAACTAACTTGTCAAATCACCATCAATTTGTTTAACTAACTTGTCAAATCACCATCAATTTGTTTAACTAACTTGTCAAATCACCATCAATTTGTTTAATAATTCATTATCACTTCCCTCGAATTTGCTAGAATACAATAAACGCACAGACACAGTAGCAGACTACGCCGTTGAAAATATATCAAAATAGTTCTTCCGTTTTTGCACAGATGGCGCTGGGTGTATTTGATAAAGTATACTGTTTTTAACGTTGTATATTCACTAATGATAAGGTTAAAGTCTATGGGGACGCTTCCATGTTGTGACTCTAGAGGTATATATGTTCCTATCTCTATGGTTTTAAGTGAGATATGGTTTACATTGAAAAAAGGGTCAACTAACCCTATGACGCGGTTCTAGGTGTTCTCCTGTTTTGTGTATTGGTTATCAGATTACTACGTAAAACAATAGTACACTACTTTAGTATCATAAACGTAGTATTACGGCAGTTTTTGCACAGTTGGGTAGTTGATTAGATGTTAAAATGAAGCAGTACTGCTAAAACATCAGAAATAAAATTTGATTCACATTAGTTTTAATACGAATTTGGAGAATAAGTACAATTACTTGAGTTAAAATGCGAAATATTACTAAGAAAAACATCAGAAATTACGGGTTGCATAGAATACATGGTAAATAAGCACAATACTAGTTATTAAATTAAAAGTCCTCATAGGATTGACTGAAAAATATATAATTTTACTACGCGCTAAAATATTGATATACAGTTAAAATGCGCAATCGTTACTAAAAAACATCGAAAAATAAGAATTACAATGGTTTTGATACTATTTGGCGAATAAGCACAATAGTATTTGACTAAAATATATACAAATTCAAAAAAAAGCGTACTTTTATACGTATATTACGAGACGATAGGAGTGGGAAAGTGAGAGTTCAAAATCATTATGAGGTGGGAAAAGAGGTGTTTTTGAGGTGGAATTGAGGCGACCCAAAAACCCATGTTAAAATCCCATAGGGTTTAACATGGGTGAGAGTTCAAAATCAGAAGCGGTGGGGCTTCGGTTAAAGCCAACACTGGTGGATTTTTATCAAGTTTTAAGATAAGATAACGCGACTCTAAAGAAGAAAAATGTTCTTTCGAAAGTGTGCTTGAGATAAACAAAGACTCCTTATCGTGTTTGTACGTCAAGTACGTATGGTACTATATAAGTCAGACTCCTTATCGTGTTTGTACGTCAAGTACGTATGGTACTATATAAGTCAGACTCCTTATCGTGTTTGTACGTCAAGTACGTATGGTACTATATAAGTCAATCACATTTTAAATTAAATCTAATGTACTTAAAGAAAATTTAACAATTAAATCTATTGTACTTAAAGAAAATTTAACAATTAAATCTATTGTACTTAAAGAAAATTTAACAATTAAATCTATTGTACTTAAAGAAAATTTAACAATTAAATCTATTGTACTTAAAATAATTAATCCAAAAATGACTTGTATTATCGAAGGGAATTTTCTTCGGGCGAAGAACGAATACATCATAAAGGAGGTAGCTTTTTGCATTATAGAAACTCAGGAAAGTGCGGTTTTTCATTTCAAAGCACCATATGATTATAAAGACCTTAATTACAAGGACAAACGGACAAATACGTGGATGGCGTACAATATATGTGGATTGCAGTGGAATGAAGGTGACATAGACTTCGAGGATCTAGCATTTATAGCTGCATCAATATCTTCTAAGGCAACCAAGTTTTTCTCAAAGGGCTGGGAAAAATGCAGTATTTTCAGTAAACTTTTAGGGAAAAAAGTTGAAAACTTGGAAGATATGGAGTGTCCTAAGTTTAATTCCCTCCCAAAATGTGAACTTCAATTAAAGTGTAAATATCATAATGAAAGTGATAACTGCGCCTTGTTCAAGTCATGTCAATTGGCTTCATTTTTCTCTTCTAAGTCCATTTGATTTTTGTTATAATAAAAGTTTACATTTTTGATCAATAAAAGTTTAATTTATTCTAGAAACTCTTACAATATTTAAGATCTGACGTCAATTTACCCTTTTGTTGTATTAATATCTCTTGAGGGTTCAGGGTATTTTAGCTACGGGAATATAAATAAAAAGGTCATACATTTTAAAAAAATGTTTATCATAATCTCAAAAATTTAATTACCCATGATTTCACTACTAATATTATATTGAGAAACATAGTGAATAAAAATCAAGAGTTTATACATTTTAAATTATGTTTACTTTCATCTTGAAAATCGGTTTTCTTCCCAAGATTTCAACACAAACCATCACTATTAATATTGTATTGAGAAACATAGTGAATAAAAATTAAGATAATTTTAAATTGTGTTTACTTTCATCTTGAAAAACGGTTTTCCACCATATTTCATATCATATTGAGAACTAATAATACATAGATTAAAATTTCAAGTGCTTTTCATATTTCCTATATAAATGAGACAATATTTTAGGTAGTCACTATTCAACTTAGAAACATACTAAATATTATACTTAAAGAAAAAATCAACATGGAAAATCAAGTAAAAGACGTAGTTAATATGAACGAAACTGTTCAAGTTTTAAGATTTTCGCTCATAAGTAACCCCATACCAGTGAAACAAAACTCACCCAAGTTTACCTTCCGTATAATGGAAATCATTATACGGAAGTATAAAAATTGGTATTGTCGTGAAATCGACGTTTAAGAAGCTAAGGGCTACGTGGATGTACACCTAGCTACGTTTGTCAACATAGAAAAAATATTTGAGAGAATAGGAGAATTCTCGAAAAACTATTTTAAGGTAAGACATGTTTTTAAATAGTAATTAATATATATAGTAATACAGAAATACCCAGTAATTCAGAAATACCCCGACTCATTACTTTCTAGATTGAAAGAAGACTTTCAGGAGTCACTGATAAAGAAGAGGAGATATGTGACAACTTCCTAACTTTTTTCAATGAGAGTCCGAATAAAGCTGTGTCTTCACAATCATCTATTTCCAAAGTGAACGGAGGGGGAGGGAAGAGAAGACGGCCAGAAGACAATGATCAAAATTTAAAAAAAAAAAGTTAAAACTGTTGTAGAGAACAAAGATTTAGAAAATATTATTGCATCAACAATTTTAATAAATGAAATAAATACTTAACAAGTTTCTCTGTGAAATTCCCTTCTATCAATTCTAAAAACACTCTTACTATCACCACCACCTCACTTATTTATTCTTAACAATTTTAATAAATGAAATAAATACTTAACAAGTTTGTCTGCGAAATTCCCTTCTATCAATTCCAAAAACACTCTTACTATCACCACCACCTCACTTATTTATTCTTAAGATTCTTAAGCAGATAAAATGAACAATCAAAAATATGGGTGCATATAAAAACAGTCAAATCAAAACTTAGAGTAGAATGTGTAAAACTCTTCACTATTGTACTACATTTAAGACTTCGTTAATATACAATGTTTGCGTGTACCATATGTTTCAAAGAGTTCACTCGGGGAGACGCTTTAAAACGTCACGTGTTGGCGAAACACAACGGTCAAACGTTTAATTGTAACGTTTGTGGGAAATCTTTTTCACGTAAAGATAATCTAAAACGACATTCAAAAGTTCACCAAAGTATTTGTAATAATAACAATTCAACAGTAACTACGTCCGATTTGAATAATGTTCAAGCTACACAGTCAAGTGATCAAACTGTCCCACCACGATCTGTTACTCTAAAACGACACTCAAAAGTTCACCAAAGTATTTGTAATTATAACAATTCAACAGTAACTACTTCCGATTTGAATAATGTCCAAGCTACACAGTCAAGTGATCAAACTGTCCCACCACGATTTGTTACTGAATCATTGACAAACCAAGTAAACGATTCTAGTGAAGTTAAAGCAACACCTTCAAATAATAATACGCATCAATCGCCACCATCGTCCACCTCTGAACCATTAAAAAACCCTGAAAGTGAGTTCATAAATTTTGATGAGCTTGATGATATCCACGACGTATCAGAACACATGGATGAAGTGAAAGCTTTAGATGAGGTTGTAATCAGTTCACGTTATACTCCACCTGAAATTGAAACAGATCCTCATCTTCTAATTGACAAAATTAAGTCATCCCTCGTGGAATATTTAGAAAACCGATTACGTATAAACAATGGGATTAAGTGGTATTTCCTTCTTCGTGCTTGCTTTACCCGTGACGTTGCTGAAGGTCAAACAGTGGAGGTGCACCCATATTTTAGAAGTAAAACGTTTACAACTATATCGCCAGAAGAGTTCCCTTATCAAGTGGATACAGGAAAAGAACAGATTATGAAAGCTGTAGAAGAATTTGAAAGTAATGGAAGTGGTTTCCAATTTCAAAATATTGAATTCCTGCAAGTTGACATAATAAAATATATCCCCCTAAAAGGCGGCACCTACACCGAACTTCCGAACATAGTTAAATTTTCCCGAGGTGTAACTAACGTTAGATCATCTGACGGAAAGTGTTTTTTATGGTGTGTTTTAGCTCACCTACATCTAACCCAGACCGAGTTGTTAATTACAAACCCTTTGAAAATTAAATAGACTGTTCGGATATTTCATTTCCGTTTATGTTTAATACCTCGAAACTTAAATCTTTCGAAAAGAAAAACAACTTATCAATAAATATATTCGCGTATGAAGATGATGTTTTCCCGCGTTTTATTAGTGATTTGAAAGTACCAGACGAGCGGAAGATAAATCTCTTATTTGTTGAGAACGAGGGAAACCAACATTTTTGTTTGATAACCTGTTTAAGTAGACTCTTATCTCGATTCACGCAACATAATGGTCAAACTTTCTACTGCCATTACTGTTTACATTTACATCGATTTTCTGGAGTTAACGCGCAGATTAATCGTGATTCACACGAAAGTGATTGTAGTGTTCATGATCCACAACGTATTAAATTACCTTTTGACGAACCGGTTCTGAAGTTTAAGAAAATGGCTTGGAAGCAAAGGGTGCCATTTGTTATCTATGCAAATTTTGAATCAATACTAGATCGAATAAACACATGTTTACCTGATTCAAAACTCTCGTCCACAACAAAATTACAAGAACACGTGGCCTGCGGTTTTAGTTATGTTATTGTTGGACCTGATGGTAAGTTGATTTTAAATATCATAATTCTCATTGTTTAATTTTCCTTTCGTTCAGGACCAAACTCGCCGGTTACATACAGGGGTATAGATGCCGTGGACGTCTTTCTAGAAAGTTTGAAAATGGAAGAAGAGTACATCAAATCCGAGTTGAAGCGCATTGTTCCAATGACTATTCTTCCCGAGGATGAAGAAAAAATAAAAAACTCTACAAAATGTTATATTTGTGAGGTGGATTTCAAAAGAGATGAAACCCAGGTTCGAGATCATTGTCATTTTTCAGGTATGTTCATTTTTCAGGTAGTGATCTTAGAAAACTCTAGACTCACGTAGAATTTTTACATATTATATTGGTTTTTCATAGGACAATTTCGTGGAATGGCTCACTTTGAGTGTAATTTACAAATGCAAACTGTTGCATATATACCAGTTTTGATGCATAATTTGTCAAGGTAAGTTTGCGTGTGATAAAATTAAATACTTTAAACTAAGGTAATTTTAAAAATAGGTATGATGCACATCTTATTATGCAACGCATTGGAATTCAAAAAGATAGGAGGATTGATTGCATTCCATCTAACACGGAGACGTACATCAGCTTTAGCTGGGAGTCATTAAGTTTTTTAGATTCTTTTCGGTTTTTGCCTGATAGTTTACAAACTCTAGTAGCTAATGTTGCTAACAAAGGATCAAACCACTTTCGAAACTTGAACAAGTTTTTCCAACCGGAACAAGTAGAACTGTTATTACGTAAACAAGCCTATCCCTACGAGTATATGGACAGTTTTGATAGATTCGATGAAAGGAAATTACCCCCGAAAGAAGCTTTTTATAGTGTTCTAACTGAGGAAAATATATCTGAGGAAAGTTATAATAATGCTCAAGAAGTCTGGAGGAGATTCAACATTGAAACTCTGGGTGACTTTCATGACCTGTATGTGACGGTAGATTCACTACAGTTAGCAGACGTTTTCGAAAATTTTAGAGACATGTGCATGGAGTATTATGGTTTAGACCCTGCTCACGCATTTACAAGTCCCGGGTTCGCGTGGGAAGCTGCTCTACACATGACCAAAGTCAAAATGGAGTTGTTTCTAGATCCCGACATGCACCTTTTTATTGAGAAGGGAATTCGAGGTGGTGTTAGCATGATAAGTCATAGATATGCCAAAGCAAATAATCCGTATATTCCCGAAACATATGATACAGCTAAACCAAATAATTATATTATGTACCTTGATGTAAATAATTTGTATGGACAAGCCATACCTATATCCAATTTTCAATGGGTTTCACACCATGATCTGCTACACTATACCGAGTCTCATATTTTAAACTGCCCAGATGATTCCCCTTGTGGGTTTATTTTAGAGGTAGATTTGGAATATCCTGATGAGTTGCATGAGGACCATAACGATTATCCGCTAGCACCAGAGTCTATTAAAATTGGGGAACATATGTTTTCAGATTTTTATAATGGAATGATGGAAACATTAGATATTAAAATCAAAGACACTCTGCCAAAACTAACACCGAATTTATACGATAGAGAGAAATACGTTATCCATTATCGAAACTTGAAATATTATGTTTCTAAGAGAATGAAACTTTCAGCTGTCCATCGTATTATAACATTTAGACAAGAAGCCTGGCTTCGACCCTATATTGATTTCAATACAGAGAAACGTAAAGCCGCAACTGACGAATTCTCCAAAAATCTTTTTAAACTATTAAATAACTGCGTGTACGGAAAGACAATGGAAAATCTCCGCAACCGAATTGATTTCCATCTGGTTAATACCCCAGAAATGGCAGTTAAGAAAGCATCCTCTCCTGCCTTCGAAAAGTTCACAATTTTTCATAATGATCTTGTAGGAATTCAACGATTAAAAAAGAAACTTTTACTAAATAGACCTATATATACTGGTTTCACAATTTTGGAGTTATCCAAATTAACCATGTATGAATTTCATTATGATTATATTAGAGTAAATTACGGGAATCGAGCATGTATGCTCTTTACAGATACAGACTCCCTTATGTATAACTTTCAAACTAATGATATTTACAAAGATTTAAAAAAAAAATTCCGATCGGTTTGATTTTTCAGGTTATCCAACTAATCATTTCCTTTATTCAAATAAGAATAAAAAAGTCTTAGGGAAAATGAAAGATGAGTTAGATGGTACCCCCATTCAAGAGTGGGTTGGACTACGACCTAAAGTTTATAGCATTCTTTCTAAAAAGGGTGAAAAGAAAGCTTTGAAAGGAATTTCTAAGCGAATTGTTAAAAAACATATAAGTCATTCGGATTATCTTGAGTGTCTATTCAACATAAAAATGTCTGTAAATACAATGAAACGAATAATGAGTACCAAACACGATTTGTTTACAATATCACAAAATAAGATTTCCTTAAATCCCTGTGATAACAAGAGATATATTTTGGGTGATGGAATACGTACATTGTCTTATGGTCATTATTGGATTGATATTATTAAAGAAAAATGTGGTAAATAAATATATAAATGTTATTTCACTGTGGTAATAAAATATCTATAAAGTATTTATTGTGTATTTCTTGTACATAAATTCTGATATCATACAATCTCTTTCGAAATGTGCTTGAGATAAACAAAGACTCCTTATCGTGTTTGTACGTCAATCACATTTTAAATTAAATCTATTGTACTTAAAGAAAATTTAACAATTAAATCTATTGTACTTAAAGAAAATTTAACAATTAAATCTATTGTACTTAAAGAAAATTTAACAATTAAATATATTGTACTTAAACTAATTAATCCAAAAATGACTTGTATTATCGAAGGGAATTTTCTTCGGGCGAAGAACGAATACATCATAAAAGAGTTAGCTTTTTGTATTATAGAAACTCAGGAAAGTGCGGTTTTTCATTTCAAAGCACCATATGATTATAGAGACCTTAATTACAAGGACAAACGGACAAATACGTGGATGGCGTACAATATATGTGGATTGCAGTGGAATGAAGGTGACATAGACTTCGAGGATCTAACATGTATAGCTGCATCTATATCTTCTAGGGCAACCAAGTTTTTCTTAAAGGGCTGGGAAAAATGCAGTATTTTCAGTAAACTTTTAGGGAAAAAAGTTGAAAACTTGGAAGATATGGAGTGTCCTAAGTTTAATTCCCTCTCAAAATGTGAACTTCAATTAAAGTGTAAATATCATAATGAAAGTGATAACTGCGTCTTGTTCAAGTCATGTCAATTGGCTTCATTTTTCTCTTCTAAGTCCATTTGATTTTTGTTATAATAAAAGTTTACATTTTTGATCAATAAAAGTTTAATTTATTCTAGAAACTCTTACAATATTTAAGATCTGACGTCAATTTACCCTTTTGTTGGCAAAGAAATAGGTCATACAATTAAAAATATGTTTATTTTAATCTCAAAAAATTGAATTACCCATGATTTCAACATGTGCATCACTACTAATATTATATTGAGAAACATAAGCCGAGTGTCTGTGTGATAACACTCCCAGTTTAATGTTTCATGAAGTTCATTATCACGTGAGATCCAATGACGCGAATAAGTATTTCGCAGACTTTTTTAATTAATAAAACGTTTGTAAGTTCTACATTTTGTATGCGAGGGATAGTGTTAAATGCTAAACAATATTTGTAGAATCTTGAATAAAAAGAAAAATGTTTGAATGATATGGGTTTCTAATTATTTTACGTAGGTTTAATGTAATTAATATTTTAAACCCATTTTAAAACCTTATCTTTTGGCCATTTAAACAACCGCCTTATCTGGAAGTTCATATCTATATATAAATAACTATCTTGTAATAGATTTATGTGGTTGTTGATCTGGAGGTTCATATCTATATATAAATAACTATCTTGTTATAGATTTATATGGTTTATATTTAAACAACGAGATGTTTATAAAAATTAAACAATAAAACACACATAAAGACACTAAAATTCATTTGAACCGCAATAAAATACACTAAAATTACAATAGAAAACTTAAATAAATTACAATAGAAAACTAAAATTACAACAAAACACACTATAATACACAACTAAATTGCAATAAAACAGAACTAAATTACAACAAAATACGCTAAAACTGCAATTAAACATACTTAAAATACACTAAAACTATAATAAACACACTAAAATTACAATAGAGTAATTAAATTACAATAAAACACACTTAAATTACAATAAAAACTTAAATTACAACAAAACTACAACAAAACACAACTAAATTACAACAAAATACAACTAAATTACAACAAAATACAACTAAATTACAACAAAATACACTAAAACTACAAAAAAGCACACTAAAACACACTAAAACTGCAATAAAACATACTTAAAATACACTGAAAGTACAGAAAATACACTAAAACTATAATAAACACTCTAAAATTACAATAGAGTAATTAAATTACAATAAAACACTGTAAAATACACTAAAATTACAACAAAATACGGCTAAATTAAACCAAAATACACTAAAACTACAATATAGCACACCAAAATACACTAAAACTGCGATAAAACATACATAAAATACACTAAAACTGCAATAAAACACACTAAAACGTAAAACAAAGCACTAAAAACTGCAATAAAACACACTAAAACGTAAAACAAAGCACTAAAATTCATTAAAACTGCAATAAGACATTGTAGAATACACTAAAATTACAATAAAACGCACTTGAATTACAACAAAACACACTAAAACTGTAATAAAACACTGTAAAATACACTAAAACTATAATAAACACTCTAAAATTACAATAGAATACACTAAAATTACAATAAAACGCACTTGAATTAAAACAAAACACACTAAAATACACTTAAATTGCAATAAATACATTGAAAGTACAGAAATACACTAAAACTATAATAAACACTCTAAAATTACATTAGAACACACTAAAATTACAATAAAACACACTTAAATTACAATAAAACACGCTTAAATTACAATAAATCACGCTTAAATTTCAATAAAAAACTTAAAGTACAACAAAACACAACTAAATTACAACAAAATACAACTAAATTACAACAAAATACAACTAAATTACAACAAAATACACTAAAACTACAATAAAGCACACTAAAATACACTAAAACTGTCATAAAACATACTTAAAATACACTAAAACTACAATAAAACACACTAAAACGTAAAACAAAGCACTAAAATTAGAGTAAACCTCACTAAAATACACTAAAATTACAATAAAACGCACTTGAATTACAACAAAACACACTAAATTACAGTGAAACATTGTAGTTTTAGTGTATTTTAGTGTGTTTTACTGCAATTTAGTGTGTTTTGTTGTAATTCAAGTGCGTTTTATTGTAATTTTAGTGTATTTTATTGTGTTTTACTATAATTTTAGTGCTTTGTTTTACGTTTTAGTGTGTTTTACTATAATTTTAGTGCTTTGTTTTACGTTTTAGTGTATTTTAAGTATTTTTATGGCAGTTTTAGTGTAATTTAGTTTGCTTTATTGTAGTTTTAGTGTATTTTGTTGTAATTTAGTTGTATTTTGTTGTAATTTAGTTGTGTTTCGTTGTAATTTTGTTCTACTTTAAGTTTTTTATTTTAATTTAAGCGTGTTTTATTGTAATTTAAGTGTGTTTTATTGTAATTTTAGAGTGTTTATTATAGTTTTAGTGTATTTTCTGTACTTTCAATTTTAGTGTGTTCTATTGTAATTTTAGAGTGATTATTATAGTTTTAGTGTATTTTACAGTGTTTTATTGTAGTTTTAGTGTATTTTAGTTTGTTTTGTTGTAATTCGAGTGCGTTTTATTGTAATTTTGGTGTATTCTACAATGTCTTATTGCAGTTTTAATGAATTTTAGTGCTTTGTTTTACGTTTTAGTGTGTTTTATTACAGTTTTTAGTGGTTTGTTTTACGTTTTAGTGTGTTTAATTGCAGTTTTTAGTGCTTTGTTTTACGTTTTAGTGTGTTTAATTGCAGTTTTTAGTGCTTTGTTTCACGTTTTAGTGTGTTTTATTGCAGTTTTAGTGTATTTTAAGTATGTTTTATCGCAGTTTTAGTGTATTTTGTTGTAATTTAGCTGTATTTTGTTGTAATTTAGTTGTGTTTTGTTGTAGTTTTGTTGTAATTTTAGTGTATTTTACATTGTTTTATGTAATTTAATTACTCTATTGTAATTTTAGTGTGTTTTGTTGTAATTCAAGTGCGTTTTATTGTAATTTTAGTGTATTTTACAGTGTTTTATTGCAGTTTTAATGAATTTTAGTGTTTTGTTTTACGTTTTAGTGTATTTTATTGCAGTTTTAGTGTATTTTAAGTATGTTTTATTGCAGTTTTAGTGTATTTTATTGTAGTTTTAGTGTATTTTGTTGTAATTTAGTTATGTTTTGTTGTAATTTAAGTTTTTATTGTTATTTAAGTGAGTTCTATAGTAATTTTAGTGTGTTAATTATAGTTTTAGGGTATTTTAGAGTGTTTTATTGCAGTTTTAGTGTATTTTAGTGTGTTTTGTTGTAATTCAAGTGTGTTTTGTTGTAATTCAAGTGTGTTTTGTTGTAATTTAGTTGTAATTTGTTGTAATTTAGTTGTGTTTTGTTTCGTAGATTTCATTTCAAGAATGAAACATTTCAAACGTGTCAAGTTATATTTATTTTCCTAATAGCATTTTCTTCGCTGTACAAACAATATTACTTATCATGAGTTCACAGAAACTCGATTCTAGGAAAGATTTTTCGGAATACTTAGAGTAAATACCCGAATAATTCAACTTATCAACAGCATCTAAAAAGTGTGATTCAATTCTTTCTTCCCAATCCATCATTATGCAATCGTGTTGAATCTGGGATGGATGATCTATTTCACATCCGTTACATTTATTTTTAATAAAACTATAAAGTTGATCTTTCACCTCCTCTTTAATAAGCGTGTAAACACGTGTTACTTCATTGTGATATACCATAACATCGTCATAGATTTCAATAAGTTTTTTCCTTGAGGAATTGGCTATACTAATTCCTTCTTTACCAGGGTATAACGTCCCGTATAACACCCCATGTCCGCGATACATCTGTCGTATGTCTAACACTTTCCAGTTTCGATAATATGAAAGTTCAATTTGTCTTGTCTCCAATTCATCAAAATACCTTGTCGAGCCCCTGGAGGAATTGAGGTTAAAGAACGTTGTAATATCTTCCCTCATTGTCCATAAATGTTGGAATTCTTCTTGGGTTAGATTTATACCACTTCTACCATCTATAGTCCCAAGACGAATTTTACAATCCTGTGTAACAGCAACACCTTTAGTCCTAGATATTGGAAACACTTTCAGACCATTCCTAAAAGAAAACTTACTTAGATTAAACAAATATGAATCAAGATATTCTTTACTTACATTGTTAAATTTTCTTTAAGTACAATAGATTTAATTTAAAATGTGATTGACTTATATAGTACCATACGTACTTGACGTACAAACACGATAAGGAGTCTTTGTTTATCTCAAGCACACTTTCGAAAGAACATTTTTCTTCTTTAGAGTCGCGTTATCTTATCTTAAAACTTGATAAAAATCCACCAGTGTTGGCTTTAACCGAAGCCCCACCGCTTCTGATTTTGAACTCTCACCCATGTTAAACCCTATGGGATTTTAACATGGGTTTTTGGGTCGCCTCAATTCCACCTCAAAAACACCTCTTTTCCCACCTCATAATGATTTTGAACACTCACTTTCCCACTACTGACGATTAACCACATATAGTTGCATAAGCATATGCCATCATCGAAAGTATAGCAATATTACTGCATGCGAGATTATTAAGTACATATATACCCATGTACCTTCATAGAAAATATAGCAATACTACTTTTAATACAATGGTTATTATACGATTTTAGTACAAATATTAGGCTAATTATTAAACTAAAATGTTCACAGGATAGACGAAAAAATATGTTTTTCTATACACGCTAAAATATTGATATACGATTACGGATAAAAATATCGAAATATTACTAAAAAACGTTACTATAATTATCATAAAAAAAATTACACTTATACAAAACAGTATAAATTCAATACTAGTTTTTATACTAAAGTGCTAATATATATTAATTAAAAAAAGCTTAAATGCAAAAATATTACCAAAAACGCTGCGTATTCGTTAAAATAATGTTACATGTTAATAGTTGAAATACGTTAATATTATAATACTTGAGATACTAATTAAAATACTGATACTGGGTATCTAAAATATATACAAGTAACTTATGTCGAAAATGTCAAAGATTCTATTTAATATAACCGTATGGGGTAGTTTTATAATCAGATATTATTCGAACTTTATCCACTATGACCTGATATGTTTTGGTCTGGTTGATCGTGATCAGAGTGTGATCTTGCAGACGTCTGATTTGTGGGCCAATAGGGACTTGAACCGAGTTCATTAGAGGTTCACCTTCATTGTTTACTCCCAGTAGTTTCTTCATTGTTTCGAAATTTATATAATTTTCAGTAGAGGCGATTAAATAAAATCCTTTAATTTTTATAATGTTAGTTTTCGCGCCGGTTTTAGGGTCTAGAATGTCCATAGTATAGTTCTTTGGTCCAGCATTCCCCCATTCACAAATATAAACGTCTTGCCCATAAGGTTCTAATTCATTTTTTAGTTGCCCTTAATAATCGCCTGTGGGTAGCAAATGAGCGCCGTCTGGTGAAAGGTACACTAAACTGTCAGTGTCATTATAAAAGCAAAGGTCACCGTCCTTTTCAAGATGTTTTAGTAAATGTAATCGGGCCATAGCTGTTGTGTAACAAGCGATAACTACGTTTGCGTGTTTGTGCACAAGCTCGTTTTCTAGAATGTGTTCGTATTTTACAAGTACTGTACTTTCGTTAATTGTTAATAAACTTTCAACCTCCAAGTCTAGATTTAATATTAAGCCGTATAATTTGTGGGCATCTTTGATTAATTCGGTAGAGATGTGTCTTGTTTTTTGGCCAAATTTACCCCAAAAAGAGTTGAGCATAAGTTTGCTAAGGCATCTGAGACCTTCATTTTTCTCTACTTTAGTGATATCCAGTTCTACACCCTCTTCGTCTTTGAAGTTTTTGATATAGTTCTCTTTGTCTTCTTGAGTCTGGCAATCTGCAGGGAAGCCACAAGCTTGGGTTTTATACTCTAAAAAGGTATTAGCGTAATCTTTAAACAGTCCTCCCTGCTTTGTTTTAGGATCGTACAGTGTCACTTTGTATGACCAAGCCTCGTACATTCGTGTGATTTTGTAGCCATTCTCTACTGCATGACGTAACTCGTCGACTACCCATGTACCACGCAATTCTCTTTGTTCTGTAGTATGTTCGCAATCACCTTGAAATTGGGTTTTTCAACATGTGTAACATAATGGAAACGTTAATTTCCCGTTAATACGAGCAAGCAAAACGGGATGAATTAAGTTTTGCGCCGGTAATACGTCACATTTAAGAAGTCCATCAAACGAAAATACATCAGGAAAGTTGTCTAGTATGATTACGGGATGTCCTATAGGTATCTTGGTGGTTTTGTTAATGAAAGGGTATAAACTTGTGAAATCGACGTAATGAATACGCTCTGATCCTGTTGTTTTATGGTATAATTTTGTTGCGCAACATCTGCCTCCGAGGGATCTAATCTTTTTACTATTTTAGGCTTAATATCATTACTTTTTAAAAACTCTATTATTTCTGGTTTATTTAATTTTTCTTCCTGCCAGTCACACTCCCATTTGACATTTACTGTATAACTAAGGGATTCTAATGTGGCTAGCACGTTCAGGCTTCTAAAATATCTAGAATTCAAAGTCTGTGCAGGATCTCCGTGCAAAGCCTTGTTTCTGTTTAAGGGAAAGTGTATTTTACACCCATGATAGAAACACCCCCAGTACTCGAATATTTCCTTGTTGATTTCACAAAATCCGTCTACTTTAAGTTTTTGTATTCTGGTTTCTTTACCTCTAAAGGAGGATTGGATAGATATATTGAGTTTGTGCGCGGTCCATTCTAACCATTCTATAGCCCCTATCGACTGATTTTCGCTAAGTCTATAATAATTAGCGGGTATGATGCCTATAGTATCAGGTTTAAGATAATTCCTGCGAAATACGTAAGAGCAAACGCCAGGAAGAGTAATTGCGCCGCAATTAAATGGATCTACGCCAGTTATTATAAAGAGTAGTGTACGAAAAGTTAAACAACCTAGGAATAGTAAAACCGTGTCGTTCTCACAATAATAATTTAGTTCCTTCAAGAAGTCGAAACCTTTACCTTTACTCTCTTCGGAGCTATGCCATTTTAAGAAGGCATCTAAATTTTTCCTTGTAAAATATTGACAACCATACGCTTCGATAGGGGGGAGATTAGTTTCTAAAACATAGTTGGTTTCATCCTGTCTATCTACATCAAAATTGTGTTCTATTACATTGAATAAAAAATGTGGAAAATACCCTTTGACTGCGTCTGATATACTAAAAGTAGCGGGAAACTTTGCTAAAGCTACGGGGATAAAATTATAAGAATCCAGAAATAGCAAGTTAAACAATTTCATTTCTAAAATTCGAGTTCCGTTAATTTTCAAAGATGGAACGAATTTTTCATCTCGATTAATGATTTCTCTAATTAGTAATTAATTATCATAATTACTTCCAAAATGTGACAGTATGATGACGTTCTTAACGGCATGCAATTGCATTAAATAATCTAAAAATAAAGATATAGGATTACCGCCTGAAAATTGTTGTTTACGCTTACCAAACCGACTACACATAATACAGTTAAAATTTAGGGATGTTTCATCTATACAAAACTCACACACGGTTATACTGACTAGCAGGATAGCCTGGTGTTCGTAGGCTCCTAACTTTTCCTGACACACCTTCGTCAAAGAAAATATACATAAGGTTAGGCTGATTAGGTCTAGGTTTCTTAACGGAGGGAACTTTCAGAGGTTTATCTTTGATAACCTGGATATAACACAAGTGATTGCTAGGTTGATATTTCTTACAAACCTGACAAAACATCTCCCCACACGTATGCGTTTCGGTTCTTCGGGAGAAATCAATAATATTTAAACAGTCTTTGCAGTAAAAAAGACGCTCACATAGCGGCTTTTTACTGCTGGAAGATGCTAAGTGGCTTTGATAGCAATCAGCGCCTAAGAACTTTCGTAAACAAGACTCACAAGCTATCTTGGGGCCTTGGCAGATAGTGGGTCTCATGCAACTAAAACAAAAGTCATTACATTTATGGGACTGTATTCGCCAATAGGGTACGAGACATTTTTCACAGAATCGGTCGTGATTAAAAAGTGGTCGTAATTTCGTAATAACGTTATAATGGTTATTTTCGTTTAATATAAAGAGGCGGGGCCTAGTATCATCGGGATCGTTTTCACCAAAAATCAAGATAGGAACGCTATTTTCGAATTTGTAGACGAAAATCGAATATTGATTTAAATAAGTTTTGAGTTTGGAAAAGACTCAGCCGTCCCACACTCACTAGCCCTTACTCCTGCCTTAAGACATAGTTCTAAAGCAGCTTCTTTTTGCATTTTGTTCTCATCTCTAGATTTAGATATTGATTTGTAATGTGTCTTTAGAGTCTTGTCTTCGGTTGTATCATCAGCATAAGCTCTATGAGAAACAGCTACACTAAGGGCTCTAGCTTGACAGAGATAATCTGAATTGGCTATACGTACAATACCTCGTCTATCTTTACAGAATAGATTAAAAGGTTTAATCCCTCGGGGTAACGTGAGGGTCTTGCCCTCAGGCAATCGTACAATGCTAAAAATCATTTTAACAGGACCTAGGAAAAATGATTCCATTTCGTCATCATAGAGCATAACACTAAGCTGGTCAAAAAGAATATTGGGGTCGACTTGATCTGCTCTTCTAAAAGATAATTCTAGTTCGGACCTACAAATATTTGCCGCACTCTTTAAAGTAATTTGGACGTAATCTGTAGGCCTGTACTTACTAAGGAGGCATTTGGTTACGGTACATACACTAGCGACGGGATCTTCAGTAACTCTGAGAACTACCTCTCTACCATACATGTTAAAATGTTCGTAAAATTTCTCGCTTTGTCCTATTATCTCGCAAGAGGGTACGGTGTCAATAGGTGTGGGCGGGTCCTGGGCTCCTGCTCCCCATTGTACATCAATTTCTTCGTCAAAATTCGTCTCTTCAGAACCGTTCTCCCTCGGTAAGGTATCGTTCAATAGTGTCTCCTCTGCGGGTGATCCTTGATCCGTTCGGTCTAAAAAGTCGGCTATCTCTCTGTTGAAGTCGGCGATATGAGCTTCTTGTATACCACGCTCAATTTCCTCTTGTCGTTTCGCTAGGCGATCTACATATTCAGTTCTTAAGGGACTTGGAATTAGATTCCTTAGGTATTCCAATTCTTCTATGGTGGTACAGTCCTCTGGTGTTCGAACAACTGTTTTCATATATTCGAGTAAGTCGAGGCAAGCTTGAATGACATTTAAGTCATCCTGTACAACGAGTTGTGGTAGAGTCTGAGGTCCGTACATCGGATCTATTCGCAGATAGGCGCATAGGTAGAAATAAAACTCATATATTAAACGTAACGGCCAAGGTCTATTTATAGTCAGTTCGTTCAAATTTGTACGGAGAGTTTCAAGAGCCATGTTTATCTTTCGGTGTTTGAAGATCGACTGTGTATTTTGATCATTTCCTCAGCCGCTTTTATACTAAATTTCTTAATAGACACGCCCACATTCCTCAATAATTTAACAATAGCCTGATTTATTGCTTATCAGTCACCAGATGCTTTCTCACAATGCATTTCTGACACACGCTTGTTAATAGTTTACCGATTTTATAACTAAAGAACGTTGGATTTGCTTTATGTCATATAAATTGTCAACAAAAGAGCGGCCTATAAATAGAATTTTGGTACAAACACTGCAAATAAGGGACAATTTTATTGGGGTAATAAATAAAAAACATGGTGTGTAAAGCATTTCTGGAGATTCTCTAATGAGAAAATATCCTTTGTTATCTTCAAGTCTGTTAAATAATAACGTTCCGAATTTCTCTAACTGGTCATAAAAACCCTTGTACACTTTTCAAAAAAATTCTACCTTAAGCTAACTAAATTTCTTAATAGACACGCCCACATTATTCAATCGTTCAACAATAGCCTGATTTATTGCTTGATCTTATCAGTCAACAGATATTTTTCTCACTATGCATTTTCGGACACACGCCTGTTAATAGTTTACCGATTTTATAACTAAAGAACGTTGGATTTGCTTTATGTCAAATAAATTGTCAAGAAAAGAGTGGCCTATAAATAGATTTTTGTTACAAACACAGCAAATAAGGGACAATACTTTATTGGGGTAATAAATAAAAAACAGGGTGCGTAAAGCGTTTCTAGTGATTCTCAATTGTGAAAATATCCTTGCTATCTTCAAGTCTGTTAAATAATAACGTTCCGAATTTCTCTAACAGGTCATAAAAACCCTTGTACACTTTTCAAAAAAATTCTACCTTAAGTTGTGCAGGCGAGCAGTCAGCCTACACAATTAAAAAAAAGCAATGAATCACAAAATAAATTCCGTTCATAACAATGCAATAGCACGGGTCAACCACCTCCTAAAGCCCTTGCCTGAAAGTGTTTACGGAATAGGCAATAAAATATTTTTAATCAACCAGGTAGCAACTAGACATTTAAATATAACATATTTAATTCCTTAAGAGGCTAAATTTCGAAAGTTTTATAGTAGAGACAGCACGAATTGAGCTAGTGTTCGATATAGAAAGGTTTATCTGCGGATCAAAATTCTCAAAACAAGTCGAATAGCAAACATTAGACGTCTTTCGCAGGATTAGAACAAAAGACCTTTCTCCACCGATGTGCATATACTGCATAAAACTGGCATAACAAAAGGCGTATAACTCCGAAATGCTATTGATTGGGTTAATTTGTGATTAATGATAATTTTCGCTACTTACTAATATAGCAAATGACTGTAATACCTTTAAAAAAGGACGCAATTGATTGTGAAAGGCTTGTAAATAAAGGAAGCTAAACCCAGAGCAATTTGGTCCTATATGGACAAATAATTCCTGTATTCCAAAATAAAATTATGGTTTTGTCTGAAAAGGGGTTAAGACTTTGAAGCACTTAATTTTAAAAAGGTTAACGCATTCGTATCATGGGGACAATAGAGTCAAGGGATTTCTCTTATCATTCATTAATACAAACGGCACACAACAACGTTTTGTCTTCTAACGTTTATTTGTAAACCCTAATTAAATAAACCTGTTAATCCCACTAAAAAGATGTAAAAAATCAGAGACTTTGTGAGAATGACTGAAACATACAAGGATTTGAGCATGATTTTTCTACCAAAGTATTCTTAATCTCGTCAAAGTTCAGTATAGGCGTAAATATCTGACAAGAAATAATATTAATGTTTTACTCTACCCAACTTGTTAACAATGTTGAACCCCCAACCAGTATTTAAGATCGGCTTAAGAGACTTCATCGAGCGGGAAAATCACAATATAGTGTATGGTTTGCGATAAAAAAGGTTAAAAAATGTACTGTTTTTTAACAAATGTTTTGATTAATCCTAGATTGATACAGCGTTTACTTGAGATGTAAGCACTGAAAGTTTTTGATTTAGCTGTCAAATTGAAGGTATAATGGGGTATTTAGGATAGCTTTGTTACATTATTTGCTACATTAAAGATGATAAAAGAGCGTTATTTCGTGCATCTTTAAAAAAAGAACGAAATTAGTCTCCAAGTCTATAGTTCTGGAAAAATACTCTTATATTTTCATGGTTTAGGTTAACGCATCAAAAAGGCCTTTTAAACTTGTCAGGATAATGCCTTAAGGCAAACACCTAGAATCAAATGTTTCGTGGCAGGAAGAGTCACCAACTAACAAAGCAATAAATCACAAAATAAATTCCATTCATAACAATACAAATGGTTCGGCCATGCCCTTAAAAGCCATCACGTAGGGACGTGTTTAAGTAAAAATAAAAACGGATGGGGATAAATCCTTTTGTTATGGATCAAGTTCGACCTCTTCCCCCTAACCGCCTTTTAATGTCATAAAACCAGGTGGGTGGTCGTATTAAAGAAAGGACAATAAATTCCAATGTATCTAAAAAAATCTATGAGCATCAGACAACAATCGAGGGAAGCACCACCCTAAAGTCTGAACATCTCAAGAATAAGCGACCCTAACCACAAATGATAGTGTTAGCATATTCAATATTAAATCTAGTCAAAGCAGGCGTCAAATTTTGTAACTATTGGTGTAAAAACCAGTATTTTTCATGATATTTAAGGAACATTTTTAATGACGTAACTGAATGTTTAAATTTAACCATTTCGTAAGATTTCTCTCTTTTGATAGTTCATTTGTACGTTTCTGTTTGTAACCACTCTCGTATTGTATCTAGACTCTTGTGCCATGGAGGGGGTTCGTACTCAAGCCCTGGCGGCTTCACGACCCTATCCCTCGAGCCTTATTAAAATATAGAAAAATAAAATATCCGCGCTTCAATCAACTGGAAAAAACTCTTATCGTTTTGTTTTTTAGGCTTGGGAAAACCAAGTCCTTTTTATATAATATCTGTTCCTTCAGTCTGCATTTGTATTAATCTATTATAAAACAATTTTTTGCCTGAAATACGAAATTTTTCACTTCTAGGACGAGATTAAAAATGGTTCTACACTTCTACTAATTCTTATAAGATACGGCTCACAATTCGTTCTAGAACCCGAGCTTTAGAGTCAACTTCAAAACCAACATCGTGCCACGATTTTTAAACTATCAAAGCCGTATCTTTTACAGTCCACTTTACGATTGCAATTATCCATGACATTGCGTTCACTGCCCTGGTACGTTTACAGTGAGTGGCACCGCGGCCAGTAATTTTAATTAAAATACCTAGGCCACAGGTCCAGTTTTAAAAAAATCCTTATTTCCAACACTGATCCATCTATCCTTCAAGTATTTACAATCACCAATTTCATTGACTCACTCAATAGTCTGCATGGATTTATATTAGAAGCTTACGCTTCCTTGATATTTCACTCACCTTAAAACGCGCACAACATTTATTCCTCGTCTGAAATAGTACCAGCCTGGCACGCGCGTTTGTGACGTAGAATTTGAGGCAAATTCAGAGGGGGGTTGAAGTTTTTCACGTGATAGAGTTCTAATTTTTAATAGCGCGCGCGAAATAATTTTTAAAAAAGCGCGCGCGCACGCGCGCCGAAAGAAAAAAAGTTTGCCTCAATTTCTACGTCATCAGCCCCCCCCAGTCCCCACCTGCGCGAATTTTTATGACATAAATGTGTTTAAAATCAAAATGCCTTACTGAAGGCTACAGTGAAATATCCATGAAGCGTAAGCTTCCATTATAAATCCATGGCCTATGTAAGGCAACTTAAGCCTTGGTCGAAACTTACATCTAAAATATAAATTAAAAAGGTATCTTAAGGATAGAATTTCAACCGAGACACATAATTAAACGAAAATTAGACCCGCCAGAGAAATTTTTAATAAATATAGTGTTATATTTATTGAAAAATATCAAGTTAAAGTTTCAAGGCGGTGAAATGGCAAATTAGCGTCGTCTACTGTAGAGTAGCAGAAAAGAAACCCAACCCTGCTTTGCCCTTTTCGCACTCGTCCATAAATTCAATAATATTTCTTCTGACGTTACTAAAGTATAACTCAATCTGTGCATGAATTAACTAACGCGAGGGATTGTTCATCCCCCCTAAAGGATAAAACACGCGTGTTCCAAACGTCCCCTAGCAGCAGCCACTATCCCTAGCAGGAAGTTATAAGAAAATTGGACCAAATATCACATGTCCTATGACGTCAAAATTGAAATCCTTCCTAAGTTGGGCGCCGCCATCTTTAAAATCCGCAAATTTTATTTATTTTGCCTAGAGATGGCGCTATATCTACATCAGTTTTGGTCCAATAAATTGGGGGAATGAAGAGGGGAATCGAGGAATAATTCGGAACATGTAGTTGGCGATAGCGTTACATGGGACACACGATTAGTTAACAATCCCTTGCGTTAGTTAATCCATGATCTGTGATTATGGGTTTATTTTATGTTTATTGATAGGACTAAATATTTTTTTGAAAAAGCAACATCATTCCATATCTACCTAATTTTTTGATGAAAAATTGTTATTGTCGCATTCGGATAGCAATAAAGATATAAAATTCATAAATTACTCGGCCATACTGGTGGAGGAAAGCTGAAATCCACCAATATGGCTGACTTAGGAGGGTGTCACGTACCACTCACCCAAAATCATAGCTCTCTTTTTTCCTACTTCAAAGTTGCATATATTAGATCACAACTAATATTTAAATACCATACTGTTTAATATAAAACATGGTTAAGATTAAATTATTTTTTCGTGATAAATATGTGTACTTTATTGCATGACTTGGATAAATTATAATTACAACTAAATAAATGTAGATTCATTATAAATGATGCTTCAATCTCACTTTAAATAATGCTGCAATCTCGCATTAATAACACCTGACCTTTAGTAATTGCGTTCAGAAAGTGAAACTAATGTGGACTCTTAAAGTTTACCAGGTCAAGGAGGGAGAGGAAAACAATAACCCCGCTTCCTTCCCCCAGTAACAGAGAGCAAAACTTGATATGCTCTAAGAATTTTTGTATAGTTTTGTAAGTATTAAGACGGAACAACCGGTATGTCGATTAAGGTTAGGCCTACAAGTCCACCAAAGCTTTTTTCTTTGAAGCCTCATGATCCAACGTCTTTTGATCCATTTACCGGATATTTCGTCTCTTTACTGCCTACTTTTCATTTAACACTGGGTTTTCACTGGGCGTTTTTTGCTACGCAAAAACATCTTAAAAAACGCGGCAGTGGTTATTATCGACACGTCCCAGTTTTCATTCGATGAAAAACGAGAAAATAAACCCGAGAAGTATGAGAAAATGTCGGCGATTGAAGTCATTTTGTTGTCATTCATCCCAAAGATAAGGATACTTCCTAATTTTTCCAATTAGTAATTTTGTATTGAATTTCGACATTTAAATATCACAAAGCCACTTGGCTCTAATTTGTATAGTTTCTAATTCACAACCAAGGCTTATCACATACGCTTAGCGAGTGTAGAGCATAAAATGGCGACACAAATCAAAACCTTTACCCATGTGTTCAATGACGTCAAACCAAGAAAGCCTATGAAACCAAGAAAGCCTATGAAACCAAGAAAGCCTATGATATAATGATTGGTCGGTTAGTGCCTAAGAAAACAAGTTGGGAAGCCAAATAAAACCTCTCCGAGCTGAGACGAATTTACTTTCCAAATACCGGTCCGCCAGCCAATGAGACAAACCGGAATTACAAAGTTCTAATCGGCGAGATATTGCCATGATCATTTGTAAAGTTTAGAGCGTTTAACAATTTCCTGCGTATCCTCAATAATTCTAATGAGGACCTAATATCTATCACTTAAATGTGTATTTAATTTTCGGCTCACTCTGAACCGTTAAGACCTCCTATAAAAGGACATGAAACAAGGTCAATTCTGGTTAAAATCTAGGTTATCTTATCTCATAGACCCAGTCGTTTCAACACGTATGGAGAGATGAAGTATTAACATCCTAATTATTTAATGAAGCTAAAAGTTACGTTTACACTATATATAAATGTAGTAAAGATGAATTAAAAAGTAAACACCAAATTTTAAATGTTAATATCAAAAGATGTTCTTGGAATATTGAGATGAAACAGAGCTTTATAGCTACACAACTACTAAAAGAATCGTAATGCCAAAAAATATTTAAGTATTTCCATTTAATATTCTGCAAAAAGAAAATGTTATCGTTTTGTAAGAGATGTTTTCATCTAACTCGCTTTATATTAACTTTGATATGCGTGTAGTGTTTCGATTCAGATGCAATCTTCATTACTCGTTCTATATTAACTCTCACTTGTGTCAGAAAACATAGAAATAACTTTATCTTAAATAATTAATTAAATATAAATGATATTAATTATTTTAATCGCCAGTAAATAACTTTAAAAATAGTTAAATCGTTTAAAATAAAGTTGTTCCTATTATCTTTCGAAACTTTGCTAATATTGACGTTTAAAGTGAAGGGTACCCCTCTTGCCCGCTTTCTTCAAATTTTGGGGTATATATTAGGCCTGTGCGAGTCCAGTTTTTTGGGCTTCGAGTCGAGTCTCGAGTCCTAAAAAAAGCTTTTATAGAATCTCGAGTCGAGTCCTTTAACTGGTGTCGAGTCCTCGAGTCCTAAGGGCAGCTTCAAAACTACGTCTCAAGCCCAGTGTCGAGTCCTGATAAATTATATCAAGTCCCAGTCGAGTCCTAATAAATTATTTTATGTCAAAATCAAGGCTAAATAATTTTTTATCTTTCATTTTTTACTCTTCATTTGTTCAAATATCACAGCTTGGATATAAAAAGTAACAAACATAATTTTAGCTTTGGTTTTGGTTTGTTCTAGTTGACGTCAAATTTTTGTCCTATCAACTGTCTTCTCTAAAATCTAAATCGGTAAAACCCCACTAGATACCGCGCTTTACTTGAAATTCCGGGTCACCGAGTTCAGGTTAAATACATGGATAAAGGATGAGCGTGAGGAAATTTGTTTTCGCGCTAGAGGGTTGGCAACTCCCTATTTATTCGATATATACTTTGATGCAGCTTCGGTTGTCAGCACGGGAAAGCTAGGCCACTATGTAACGTAGATTTGTGCTGACAAAAGACGAAAGAAAAATAAATTCTTTATCCATGGTATATATTTTTGGACTTGATATGGTGTTAAACCTCGGTTCGAGTCCTCCTCGAGTCCAGTAGTGATGAATTTTGAGGACTCGAAACTGTTCTCAAGTCCTAAAATTTTGATTTTCAAGTCTCGAGTCGAGTACTCGACTCGAGACTCGATCGAGTACTCGCCCTTGATCGAGTACTCGCACAGGCCTAGTATATATACGATTCGTTTCCATTATAATAATAGATAAAAACGAACTCGCGTGAACCGATGGTGGAAGCCCTGCCATTGGGAGGCTAGACGTTTCTCGTAACCCTAGCCGCTCGCCGCGTACATCTTAAGATGATGGAGTAGAAGCCAATGTTACAGATTGGTGTCTATGTGTTATAGACGAAAGACCAGTAGATGGTGGTGTTTGAAGCCAATGCTGCAGATTGGTGTCTATGTGGTATAGACGAAAGTCCAGTAGATGGTGGTGTTAGAAGCCAATGTTGCAGATTGGTGTCTATGTGGTATAGACGAAAGACAAAGAACAGAAGATGATGGTGCTTGGAAGCCAGCAAGTACAGACTAGTGTCCATGTGGAGTGGACGAAAACCAAAACTGGTGGTGTGGGATCTCAAGTAGAATAGCCAGCGGAGACAAACACAATTTTCCAAATTTCCGTGAACTGTCAATGCAGTCCGGAAATTGGGAACACGTTTGCTCCGATACGCAAACTGCGAACGCGGTCACGTGGGGTGTGACAGACACACACACACAGACACACACACCCACACGTCCAGTGTAATACCTCTCCGTGACTACGTCACTCGGAGAGGTAAAAACGCAAAGGAAGAAAAGACGAAAAATAGAAATAGAGCCTTCGACGGCAAAACGCGTATTTCGCCAAAAAAAATTTGTAAACTTTTCTACATATTTGCGATATTTTGTGAAAAAGGCACGAAAAACGCCCAGTGAAAACCGAGCATAACTCTATCAGTTTTATGCGCCTGAAAAACGCCGTCAGGCTTTAGGGATTGTTGGCATTGGTATAATATATCGAAATAGCGTGACGCTGCACGAGCTACAATCTTTTCAAACGTAAGTCATTAAATTTACCCATTTCGGCAAAACTAACTTACGGTCAGCTCCTACGTTGAACTTTCCACAATAAAGGGCGATTTCGTGTTTAGTAACAATTCAGCCTACCACTTTCAAAGAAGGATCTCGAACCAAACGAACTCAAAATTTTCGCGAATTCGACCGTTTTTGAATGTCGATAAATATTTTCACCAGTTTGTAATCCACAGTTCATTAATACAACCCTGTTATTTAAAGTTTGTGCTGTTGTAACGTTACGTGCGACACATTTGAGCGAAATGTTATATATAATTTATATTCGTGCTAATTTTTTTATAAATTTTCGAATAAAGGCCTAGAGGTAAGCTTATTCTAGTTTTGCCATAACAGAATTTATATTTTTAATGTCTCCAAACGAAATTGATTCATCAGTTGGAACTTGAAAAATGGCAGAAAATGAATTTGAATATCTTGGCAATAATCGTCATTTTAAATACAGGTACAATTTCAATTTATAACTATGAAATTTTACTCGTTGATTTAAAAAATGTCTCGATTATCACAGGTACGTCAATGAAACTCCCATAAACTATACGACAATTACGGTAAGATCGCGGGTCAAAATCATTTTATTGAAGCAAGATGGTAATGGTAACTATACTTCAAATTCTTACCAGGAAACGTGGGGGATGGCGAACATAGTGTCGGCGTACACAAGCACGGCAGATTACTTAAAACAATCCTTCAACATAAAGTACTTAATATTCGTTGTGCTTTGAGGTATTTTCAGTTATTGGCCGCAACCAAACTCGATTTGAAAGGGAAAAGCTGAGGAATATGAAAATACTTTGTTAAGTTTTAACAAAGTAGGCTGTTACCAAGTTTCTCACTCATTTAGCCAATACATTCATTAATACCTTGAGTATCTACTAAGTGTTTCTGAGGTGACACCAGTAGAAATGTTTTGCCTCGATATATGTCAGGAATGAAATTTTAATTTATAAATACACATTTCTGTAGGAATAACTTAATTTTATTGCTGACTCTAGGGCAATATTTGAAAGTCATAAGCTGGACTTTTTTGAGGTTCTTAAAATATATCATGAACCTAATGTAATAAACGTAAGTGAGTTTTCGACTAATGAAGAAGTTAAATACAAAATAGTCTTGCGACATAAATTTGACCTCAAATTAGAAAGTTCATTGCGTCATGATTGCCATGCCGCTATCATTTTTTGACGGCCGACAGGAATATTTCAGTCCGTCTTCACCCACAGGAGAATCCAAAACGATTATCCTGTCCACCGCCCCTAAAAGAGTCTTGTCAACTTCGCTCTCTTTCTTAAATATGGACACTCCAGTAAATTTCACTCAATTACAATCCAGTATATCCAATCGTAAATTCGTTATTGATTTAATTAGGTGGTGACTTTAATGGCGGTAACCGTGGTCCTTCTTGCAGTTTTACTCGTCATTCACTCGCTAGTAATGGACAAATACAAACATTTGTCCAAAACAAAAATTGTTAAGAAATTAGTCCGAGAAACGCTGGAAAATGTCTGGCATAATGCGTCACTCTTGTGTGCTGAACGTAAGGAAGGTTTTCCTATTGGTGGCACTGGTTTTGGCGTAAAAATAATTCTGATTGTGGTTGGGGGCATAACACCTTTGAGACTTTGATAGGAGACTGGTGGGCTCCCAGAAAGGATTCAGCTCTATGAATTTTAAAATTAGAAAATATTTTCTTTAGCGATTTCCACCGTTCTGCCTCATATTACTTGTCGTCTGCTAGCCTCGTCGTGGCTCATCGGAGTGACTTTCATTCTGTTTTTCTTGGGTTGTTTCTTGCGAACCGAGTTCACGACAGAGAGTTACAGTTACATAGACAGCCTCTCGGACTTGATCAAATCGGGAATTCCACCTGTTTTGATCGAAGGCAGTGGAACATTCGAATATCTTCAAGTTTTGGTGAATATTCTTTTTCATACTTAGTCCTCTATTGGGACAGGATGACTTCATTGGTTCGTATTTAGGCTGCCAAGGATCCATTTGTTCAGGAATGGCTAGACGCACTCGATAAGGAGAAACTTTTCAAGAGTCTAATGGATTATCTGTCCTCTGATGGATACATACCCATAATATCTGGGGAGGAAGCGCTGATCATATCAGACAAATACCTGACTTGGCTCTTGGGAGAAGTCTTAACCGCTGATTCTGAAACTAAACAGCTCTTCGTGGACCAAGGAGGACTTTACTTTTCGAAACATGAAATTGGCTTCGACTACTTACACATTGTTTACAATACATCTTGGATGAGTAGCAGTCCTTTAGTACACGAGTACGGACAACTGAAGTCAGTATGATTTTTATCGTAAAGTCAAAGAGCCTAAAGATTCTTTATTTAGTATGGGACCAATGTTCGAAACGCAAGTTTTCAACTATCTGGATTTTGCTGCGCATCACTCCATGGAATACGCCACGTGGAAGCGGCCTCTGAAAAGCTCTTCGGACTTGGGTCTTGGTAGCGTCATCGCTCCTTTCTACTTGTTTTTCATGCTGATATCAGTATCAGTAGCCGTTCTTATTACCGAGATTTCCTTCAACCTAGTTGCTAAACGTTGAAATTAAGACGGGCTCTTTAAATTGTTTAATCGCGTAGTGTAAATTATTTTGTCAATGTGTACAATTGCGACATATTGACAATGTATGCTATAGCTGGTTCGTTTTCTCCAAGTCTGTATTTAGATTGTACTTGGAACTGATAGAACTAACAGAACTAACAGTAACACCTCTATTATTTCCTAACTTTAATTACAAGGATTCTTTATGCGTATATTCATTCCACGCTACGTGACTTAAGAAAAATACTTTTCCACATACTACACTATACATATGCTTATGACTATACTATATTATAGGAGGAAGCTGAAACCTACCAATACGGCTGCCAGAGCCGTGGTAAAACTTAGAAGATTGTGGGGGGGGGTAGCTTAATCTGGGCCTACTATTTGAAAGTTGTTATAGGAAATTAATAACCAAATTTTGCATAATTGGTTCATTGGAAGATGTGTAGACCTTTACAACTATCCGACAATTTGTGTCATCGTGAAATTATTCGTATTTTAAAGACATACAAACTTTTATTGATAAAGAGTACAGAACCGAGTTATTGACTATGAGACAATTGTGGATGAAAGAATTACTTTAGTTTTCATTTGCTTTCAGTCCCCGTTACTGTTTGATATTGAAATTCATCTCTACAAAGATGAAACTTAACGAACTTATCATTATATTTTTATACACCATCATGCTACAGAATTTTAGGGGCTACGAGTAATTTTTTGGTAGGGTTTATGGATTATTTTGAGGGGGCTAACATTGAAATCTGGGGGTTTTAGCCCCCCCCCTGAAAAGGCCTAGTGACGCCACCGTTCGCATAAAATCAAACTGCTCTATTCTCCTACTACTAAGTTGCATTTATTAAATCACGAGTAATATTGTAAAATGCGTATAGTATTATACACTTTAATATAAAACATGGTTAAGATGAAATTATCTTATCTCGATAAATATATGCGTACTTTATTGCATGAATTGAATAAAATATAATTACAACTAGGCCTAAATAAATTTAGATTCACTTCAAATAATGCTGCAATCTCACTTTAACAATATCTGACCTTTAGTAAGTAATTGCGTTCAGAAAGTGAAATTAATGTGGACCTTTAAAGTTTACCAGGTCAAGGAGGGAGAGGAAAGCAATAATCCCGCTTCCTTCCCCCAGTAACAGAAAGCAAAACTTGATATATATTAAGAATATTTTTAAAGTTGTGCAAGTTTTGATAGTTAAAGTTTCGCAGTTGAAGAGAAGTAAATAAACTAGTCGTAAGAAACACGGCAAACACTTTCGTCTCTAGTTTGTCTATTTCTCAAGACGGCATATCTAAAATCGGAGCCTCCGAAATGAACTAGGCCCATGCGTGTCGTGAAGCGAGAATATTTTTTTAACCAATTTAGTTCGCCGTGGTTTTACGCTTGGTGGCGCTTATATTACCGTAAAATAAACAAAGTTCAACCCCGTGACCCTGTCGACTGCTTATGTATTTGGGCCAAGGTCGCGGATTGTAAGTATACGTTTTTATTACTCTTACTGAATTATTTTAATTGAAATAATTTATTTTGTTGTCATCAATACAATCTAACCGAAAGATTCAATAAAAAGTGAATAGCACCAAAAACATTTACGTTAATTTTAGGATGAAACTTTTCTCTATCATAAAAATTTTATGACTGACCCCTAAAATATCAACGATAATTTAAGGAAGACCCCTGTCACAACGGTAATATAAGCGCCATCTCGTACACGTATATGGTGAAAATATTTTGCTTAACAAACTGGATATTTCCCCACAAAAATTTTGACATGCATGGGCCTAGTTCATTTCGGAGGCTCCGCTAAAATATACCCTTTTCAAATGGGGGCAGAGTATCGTCTGCTTGTATTACAAGACGCTAGATGAAGCTTCAAAGTACCAGTAAAACAAAGTTCCTTTGTTCGAAGCCACATGATCTAACGTCTTTGGGTCCATCTAGCGGATGTTTCGTCTTATGAAAACGATACGGGCATACACCATATTATATTTTACACCCAACTTTTGAAAATCGTATATTTATGGTGGAATTCAAAAACGTTGGACGTTAAGCAATTAAGTACAGGCGAAGGCAGAGTGTCGTGCGTGAACGTCTGCTTTTTGCGCACGAAGCCCTGCCTTCGTCTGTACTACATTGCGTTGCGTCCGACGTTTATGAATTCCACCTTTAAAGTCTAATTTTCATGCAGCTGTCTGTGTTTTTACGTGCAAGAAAAACGCCGTTACGCTTAAAGATTTAGTTCTTTACTCCTTGTATATTTACTGTTGGCGTGCATAATACAAGGAAATGGCGTAACACTACTCTACACGAGCTACGAAAGTCATTAAAACTATTTCTGGAAATTACGGTCAGCTTCTGCGTTGAACTTTGCACATTTAGGGGCGATTTCGCGTTTGCTTACCATTTTCAAAGAAGGGTCTCGAACCAAACGAACTCAAAATTTTCGCGAATTCGACCGAGTTTGAATGTCGTTAAATATATTCTCGAGTTTGAAATCCACAGTTCAGATTCAATGACGTAAAGCAAAAAGCACTCTGTTATTTGAAGTTTGCGCTGTTGGTATGTTTCGTGCGACACATCCTAATGTTATATATAAGCAGAAGTATATAATACTTATTTCCGAGAGTTTTTGGGTGTAATATTTTCAATGGTAAAAATCCAGGTTCATTTAATCAAAATTTTAATATTATAATTCAACAAATCATTTTTATTATATTTTGATGTTCAAGAACATGATAATTTGCCAATTATTCATTACCATTATTAAGTCGATTTTCTTGGCTCAGACTATTGATTTTTTCAGGAACACAAGCACACACTCAAATTACGAAATATTATTAGAAAATGGAGGTTAAACCTAAACTAAATTACTTGCTTAACTGGGTAATTAATTACATAACTAAGTTTGATTGGCGATCGTCCTCTCTAAATAATCGTAAAAACTACTAGCTAAGTTTATATACAATAAACACCTGCCTTTTTCAAAATATTGCTTGTTTTGTAGGTCAGGTTGGGTTAGGGTTAGAAAAGGCTTAGGTTACGTTTGGTAAGTGTTAGGTAAGACTTAGTTTAGGTTAGGTAAATTTAAGCATTGATCCTCTTAATACTAGACGTGTGCATATACACACATCCTATAAATTGAATTTTTACCTCTCCGCGCGACGTATGTCACGGAGAGGTTCAAATTTCACCGTCTCTGTCTGTCTGCCTATCTGTCTGATGTTACACCCCAGGGGACCGCGTTCGCAGTTGGAAAATCGGGGTAAATGTGTTCTCAATTTCCGAACCTGAAATTTGGAAAATTGTATTCCACTTATAATGGCTATTATTCCATTGTCTGTCTAACACCACTATCCTCTGGTCTTTTGTCCATCCTACATGGACACCAGTCTGTACTCACTGGCTTCTAAACACCACCACCATCCGGTCTTTTGTCCATCCCACATGGACACCAGTCTGTACTCACTCGCTTCTAAATACCACCATCATCCGGTACTTTGTCCATCCCACACGGGCACCAGTCTGAACTCACTCGTTTCTAAATACAACCATCGTCCGGTCTTTTGCCCATCCCACATACTGGCTTCTATCTCCATCATCATCGTTAAGGTTAAGACATAAGCGACGATCGGCTAGGGTTACGAGAAAGGTCTAGCCTCCCAATGGCGGGGTCTTTTTCCAAAGGTTCACGCGATTGCGATGTTCTTATAAACAGCTGCGATTCTAGTCCTTTATATACTACCTATTTGAGTAAGGCGAAGCAGCAGTCGTATGCTTCATTTCAAACGTCAATATTAGTCAAGTCTCTCATGAATGATTAATTGTTCTTTTTTAAAACGATGTAACGCTCAATAAGGCGAACAACTAACGAAGAAAATGTTTAATATTAATTATATCTATTTTAGTATTTAAGATAATCTTGTTTCTGAAATTAAAGTTAATACGAAAAGGGTTAAAAAGCAGTCTATGCGATTGTCTGTGTGTGTCCGTCCGTTGTTACACTAGTGCGCCGCTTTAGCATTTTGTTTTGTGTTGATGTGTAAAGAAATCCTACAGAACCTTAATATTCAATTTTTTCATAATATAAAGTGAATATGTGGAAATATTTTTCGTATTTACGATGCCTTTAATAGTTTTGTAGCTTTAATGCTCTGTTTCATTTTGATATTCCAAGGATATTTTCTAATATTATTATTTGAAATGGCTGTTTATATATTACTTAAGCTATACTTCATCTGTATATGCAATAATCCTTGCTATAGTGATTACAGAAAGAAAGCTAAGGCCTAGGATCCGGCGGGTAAATTAAGGATTATCAGTAATTAGCTTAGTGAACCAAAGAAGAAGTAATTGAGACCCGAGATTCAGTAAATTATGGGTTTTTATTTTCTTGTCTGTATTGAAGAGACATTAACGGTTCAGAGTGAACCGAAAGTTAAGTACACAGAAAAAACGATGTTTAGATTCTAAACGTTTTCCTAAACGGGAAAATACAACGCCTTTTTAAACACGAGCCCTGCCTATACGCGTTTAGTTCTGAAATTTTTATTTTTCAAACGCGTATAGTTTGAAAATGTTTACGTTTCAAACGCGTATAGTTTGAAAATGTTTACGTTTCAAACGCGTATAGTTTGAAAATGTTTACGTTTCAAACGCGCATAGATTGAAAAAGTATCTGTTTCAAACGCGTTTAGATTGAAAACGTTTATGTTTGAAACGCGTTTAGATTGAAAACGTTTATGTTTCAAACGCGTTTGTTTTGAAAACGTTTAGGTCTCAAACGCGTTTAGATTGAGAACGTTTATGTTTCAAACGCGTTTAGATTGAAAACGATTATGTTTCAAACGCGTTTAGATTGAAAACGTTTATGTTTGAAACTCGTTTAGATTGAAAACGTTTATGTTTGAAACGCGTTTAGATCGAAAACGATTATGTTTCTAACGCGTTAAGATTGAAAACGTTTATGTTTCAAACGCGTTAAGATTGAAAACGTTTATGTTTCAATCACGTTGAGATTGAAAACATTTATATTTCAAACGCGTTCAGATTGAAAACGTTTATGTCTAACCCGCATGTAGTTTTCCAACGTTAATGTACAGATGTGGTATAGCTTAAGTAATATATAAACAACTATTTCAAATTATAATATAAAAATTATTCTTGGAATATCAAAAAAACGGATCTTTATAGCTACAAAACTACCAAAGGCATCGAAATTGCGAAAAATAAATCTATATATTACTTTTAAATTATGAAAAATGAAAATATAAAGGTTTTGTAGGATTTCTTTACACGAGGCGAACTGCTAACGCGTTGCACTAGTGTAACAAGTTCTAAAAACCAAAATATTACCTCTCCGAGTCAAGAGGAGGACTACTACTACAAACTTATTAACCTAGATATAGAATTATTTCTCTTTTTTAAAGTAAAAATTTACGAATTTTTAAACCAGTATTCCGAGCATAGCGAATATACAGTAAAGCAGACGACATTTACATCCAATAAAGATACGTCTTGGACACATTTAATAAGTAAATGGGAAAAAAAACAGGAAATGAAGTGTATAGATTTTGGAGAGATATAACCTTTATGTCTTTGAAAAGTCCCAACTGTCTACGCCTCAACTGTTAACCCTATATTCTTATAGCTACATTCACAACTGGTTAGCAGTATAAACACTACAGTCTCGTTTCACCTCAACGATTTTCTTAGTTTGCCAACATGAGTGTTAACGTTAAATATCACCAAAGCTGACTTGTGGTTGGACGCACTAAAAGTCAATACGCACCATAATAAGAATGAAAAATTCTAAGCTATAACCCAATAACGATTAGCCCTTTCACTGATCTAATTGCCACCATGATGCATTCCGTAGCTAATACCCGTTTACCATTAGGCTTTTCACTGGTCTTAATGCCAATATGATCTTTTCTTCTAATATTAAATCTAAACCTGATTATTTAAACGTGTAAATAACTTTCGACTCACTCTGAACCGTTAATGTCCCTTCATTACAGACACGAAAATAAAACCCACAGTTTAGTTCACCTTAAGTCTCAATTATTTACTCTTTGGTTCACTAAGCCTATTGCGGATAATATTTGATTTACCCGATTGAGTCCAGGCCTAAGCTTCCTTCTTGAAATATTTAGATCAAGGATTATTCTATATACAGATGTAGTATAGCTTAAGGAATATATAAACAGCAATTTCAAATAATAATATTAAAAATATCCTTGGAATATCAAAATGAAACAGAGCTTTAAAGCTAGAAAAGTACTAAATGCATCGTAGTTACGAAAAATATTTCCACATATTCACTTTATATTATGGAAAAAGTGAATATTAAGGTTCTGTAGGATTTCTTTACACATTAAAGCAAAGCGAACTGCTAAAGCAGCGCGCTAGTGTAACAACGGACCGACACACACAGACAAAAACATAGACTGCTTTTTAACTCTTTCCGTATTAATTTTGAATTGAGAAACAAAATTATCTTAAATATTAAAATAAATATATAATTAATATTTGATATTTTATTCGTTAGTTGTTCGCCTTATTGAGCTTTACATCGTTTTAAAAAAGAACAATTAAACATTCTTGAAAGACTTGACTAATATTGACGTTTGAAATAAAGCATACGCCTGTTGCTTCGCCTTACTAAATAGGTAGTATATAAAGGATTCGAATCGCAGCTGTAGATAAGAACATCGCAATTGCGTGAACCTTTGGAGGTAGACCCCGCCATTGGAAGGCTAGACGTTTCTCGTAACCCTAGCCGATCGCCGCGTACAAATATAAGTACCCTGGTAATGGTAAAACAGTCAACGTGGTCGTCCCCTAGCAAAAACGTTGAACAGACCGGTCCCAGGTGCCTAGAAAGGCTTAAAAAAGTGTAAACATATTCTATACACTCATTTGCAAGTTTAGAATCATCTTGATTTTTAATAGAAAACCGTATTTTGATGTTTTTATGTTTTTACGCCAAGATAACAAATAATATATTTTGATCGGTTATATGTACTAAACCTCTGATCTAAACTTACAGTTCGCAACAAAAATTTTCACTGAAACATTTTTGAAGGCAATTTTAGCGTGAGTCAAACCGTTTAATAAGCAACACTTTTCTAAAATTAGAATTCATAACTCAAAATTAAACCCAGTTATAAACCAAACTAATTTAAAAATAAAATTTTATTTATTTACTATATATGGGCGAAGTTCTAATATGGCTCTTTTGTGAGTAAATTCTGACTTTTGATGTGTGAAGCACCAGCGAATGAATGTACCCCATTCCCAAATTTCTGAACCTTGGCCTCTCGGCATGAGAAGGGGTTAAAACCGATTCACCAAATAAAATATTAATTATTCTTCCTCAGATGCTCGAGTTAACTACATGACGTCAATATGTTTATATCCTTTACACCTAGAGTAGGTTTTGAACACGTTTAAACCCTGGCGTTTCGGTTTATGTCCACTTTACGATAAGTTTAGATTTTAAACGTGTTTTTAAAGGCTTTCAATGCGCTGTTGTGTTTAGTTTTTATATGTTTAGCTATTACACCCATTGGTACTAGTTGGTGTTAAGTTTTCGTATGTCAAATCTAGGGGTTTAGATTTTCAACATGTTTAAATCAAATGGATGTGCTCAAAACCTAAACGTTGTTTTTTCTGTGTACACGTCTAAATAAGGTCTAGTTTTTAAAACAGATGTAAGGACCATGGTGGCAATTTGATCATTGAAAGGGCTTATCGTAATTGGGTTGTAGCTTCGGAGTTTTCATTCTTATTGTGGTGCATATTGACTTTCATTGCGTCTAACCACAAGTGAGCTTTGGTGATAATTAACGTTAAAACCCGCGTTGGCAAACTAAGAATATATATGAGGTGAAACGAGACAATAGTGTTTATACTGCAAAACCAGTTGTGAATGTAGCTATGAGAATACAGGGTTAAGTTGAGGCGTAGACAACTGGGCCTTTTAAATACTTAAAGACTATATCTCTCCCAAAAGTTATGCACTTAATTTCCTGTTTTTTCCCCATTGACTGATTTCATGTGTCCAAGGCACATTCTTATTGGATGTAAAATGTCATCTGCTTTACTATATATTCTCTATGCTTGGAATACTGCTTTAAGCTTAGTTCCCACTTGACCGAAAACACGACGGAAACACTGCGTAAGTACCTCTGCGGTAAAACATCTTCCGCCTAACGTGACCGAAACAGAATTAGTGTTCTATTTTTGAAGCAGAGACCGACGTAAAATTATTTTCATAACCAATCAAAATGCGTTTCGGGATGAAGCTTCTGCTGACGTCATAATAGGGGAGTTTTTTATCGATGCTTTGAGTTTTGTTTCAACTCGCCAGTCGCCATTTCCACCTTTGCATGTTATGAACTTTTGAGTTTGAATTCTCTAATCGTATTTGATCGCTAGTCGCTATTGCCGTGTTTTTACGAAATAAACCTTTGATTTGAATATCTGACCTTAATTTGGTAGAAACAAGCTCCCTAATTAAGATACCATCAATGGAAAATCAAAGGCCAAGGCTTAAGTGCCACGTGACTACCTGCCGACCGCCCCTTTTGGTCTGAATTCGGTCGTATGTGTGAACCAAACTAAAATCTTGCCGTCGAAGGCCTGCGTAAAACTCATTTTTTGACGCAGCGCTAAAGTATTCGGTCGTCATTTTCGGTCAAGAGGGAACCTAGCTTTAATAATTCGTAAATTTTTCCATCAAAAAAAGAGAGATATAATTCCTTATACAGGTAAGTATGTTTGTAAGTAGTCCTCTTGACTCGGAGAGGTAATATTTTGGTTTTTCCAACTTTGTTTTTTCAATAATAAGAAATTTTTTTTCGTCGGCAGCATTTAAAAATGAAATATTTGCTGTCTTTTTTATAGGCAGTGTTTTACGTTAGGAAATCATATTTGGGTACTCGTTTTATGTTCAAATTTCTTTGCGGTGTTATGTGATGCATATGACTCAAAAGGGAAAATAAATATCAAGAAATGTTTTTATAAAGGTACATTTCTTTAATTTAAAATTATTTGGTTCTTGTAAACTATCAATTTTGCTAAATATTTTACAAAATAATTGGGTTTAGTGCTCATTTTATCTAGCCACTCAATCGTTATAGATTAAGTAGATTTTTGCAGGAAAAGATAGAATCTTTCCGTTCCCGGGAATTAGTAATTTAATTTCACTGGGAACATTTAACCCAAGATGTTTGTCCCATTTGATGAATCCGACAATTTGCGGCGTTGGTCGGCAGAATGGGAGGAAAGCGGTTAACTACTATAGTCAAATCAACTTGAAATGCTGTAAATAGGGTACTAAAATGAGGTAAATTTAGTGAATAGAGGCTTAAGTTAGGGTATTAATACGTGCAAATAATATTTGACCATGGCGTGAATTGATCACACCAAAATCTTTCTCGTTAAATTGTTAATGCAATTCTATTATAACGCGAAACAGTTACGTATGAATGCCAATTCGTTCTCGTTTGAACGCCAAAAGTGCTTACATGTGGACGCCAAAATCGCTTACCTTTGAACGCCAAACACGATCTCGTTTGAACGCCAATCACGATCTCGTTTGAACGCCAATCACGATCTCGTTTGAACGCCAATCACGATCTCGTTTCAACGCCAAACACAATCTCGTTTGAACGCCAAACACGACCTCGTTTGAACGCCAAACACGACCTCGTTTGAACGCCAAACACGATCTCGTTTGAACGCCAAACACGATCTCGTTTGAACGCCAAACACGATCTCGTTTGAACGCCAAACACGATCTCGTTTGAACGCCAAACGCGATCTCGTTTGAACGCCAAACACGACCTCATTTGAACGCCAAATACCGACCTCGTTTGAACGCCAAAACGCTCTCGTTTAAATGCTAGTGCAATCATATTTGAATGCCAAAATGACCTAATCTGAATGCTTCGTTAGCGTGAATTTTTGAATATCAATATTAGCGTTAAAATATGAACATTTCCTTAACGTGTACAAATGAATACCACTTTAGGCGTTAATATTTGATTGCTAAGGCATACCACCACAGTGGCAAGGTATTGAACGCTGAAACATTTAATTTCGAATGTTCTTTTTTTACTGTGAAGACAATCAAGGTTTGTGGGTTGATTCCTGAGTGTTTAGTACCAAATAGTTATTGCCTTCACCCCCAGTGTGCGATGCCCATCTGAATTTTGATGAGGAGATGAGCAAACACAAAAAGGGTGAGCCTGGGAAGAATCATGTTGCATACCTATTAATAGGATACAGTATTATCCTTCTTCTATTATCACCTAAAGTTATAGTCCCGCTAAATTGTCCATAAACTTTCCAATATAGAAATAAGCGTGTTCTAGTTTTGTCATAACAGATTGGATATTGTTAATTTCACAAAGGAGATTTGATTTATCAGTTGAAAATTGAGAGATGTCAAAAAATGAATATGAATTTCTTGGTAATGATCGTTATTTTAAATACAGGTACAATTTGAATTTATAAATATAAAATGTTACTCTTTCATTTTAAAAATGCCTCAATTATCACAGGTACGCCAATGAAACTCTCATAAACTATGCGACAATTACGGTAAGCTCGCAGATCGAAATCATTTTATTGAAGCAAAAAGGTAAATATACTTCAAATTCTTACCAGGAAACGTGGGGGTTAGCGAACATGGTGTTGGGGTACAGAAGGACGGCGGATTACTTAAAACGATCCTATAACATAAAGTAATATTTGTTGTATTTTGAAGTAATTTAAATTATTGCACTCAAACAAACTCGATTTAAAAAGCAAAAGCTGAGGAATTTGAAAATACGATGATAATTATTATTGTGAAGTCTTTATGAAGTTGAATAGTACTTTAAAGTTTATCCCTCTGAGTGACGTATGTCACGGAGAGGTTCTAATTTCGACGTGTCTGCCTGTCTGATGTTACACCCCACGGGACCGCGTTCGCAGTTTGCAAATTGGAGCAAACGCGTTCTCAAATTCCGGACCGCATTCACAGTTTCGGGAAATCTGACAAATTTTACTCCACTTAAACTGGCTAATAGCACCATCTTATGGGCTTTCTAAACTCGACCATATTCTTGGAAACCAGTTTGTACTTACTGGCTTTCTAAACACAACCATTTTTGGTTTATTTCCATCCCACTTGGACAACAGCCTGTACTTACTGGCTTCTAAACACCACTATCATCTGCTCTTTTTTCATCCCACAAGGACAGCAGTCTGTACATACTCCATCATCATTAGAGTTACGAGAAACGTCTAGCTTCCCAATGGCGGGGCTTCCACCAAAGGTTCACGCAATTGCGCTGTTCTTATCTATAGCTGCGATTCGAAACTTTTATATACTACTGATTTGAGTGCGGCGAAACAACTGGCGTTTGCTTTGTTTCAAACGCCTTATTAATCAAGTCACTCTAGGTCAAATACACATTTAAATTAACAGGTTAAGGTGTTACAATAGAAGTTAGTGTCATGGTGGTTACTAGATTAGTTAAAGTTCTGATTATAATCGGAATAAATCTTCGGAGTTTCCATAAATTTTTTGTGCGCTTGCACTTTCAGTGCGGCTAGCCACAAATCAGCTATGGTACAATGTAACATTAATAGTCATGATGACAAACTAGGAATATTATTGAGGTGAAACGAGAGAATAGTGTTTACAGGCCAACCCAGCTGTGAATCTAGCTTTGAACAGAGAGGGTATACTGGTGAGGAGTAGAAAATTGAGCGTTTACCAATACAAAAGGGACTATCTCGCCAAATTTTATACTCTCTTTTCCTGTTTTTTTTTTGCCCATTGGATGATAGCCTTGGGCAAAAGGCTTACCCTTATTGGATGAAAATTTTGTCTGCTTTACTGTTAATTCTGTATGCTTTGAATAATTCATTAATTTTAATTGTTTATCAATAAAGAGCGATCCAAATCTACATTATAAAGTTTGTAGGTAGTCTCCATCTTGACTCGGAGGGGTAATATTCTGGTTTTCCGAACTTGTTTAGCCAATAAATTCATAAATAAATGTTTCTGAAGTGACCCTAGTAGAAATGATTTGCCTCGATTATATGTCAGGAATGAAATTTTAATTTAAAAATACACATTTCTGTAACTTAATTTTATTGCTGACTTCTAGGGTAATATTCGACAGTCATAAGTTGGACTTTTTAGAAGCTCTTAAAGTTTTTAACGAACCTAATTTAGCAAACGTAAGTGAATTTTCGACTAATAAAGAAGTACAAAATAAGTTACTCTCTTACGACATTTCACCGCGATTTAGAAAGTTCATTGTATCATGCTTCCCATGCCGCTCTCATTTTTCGACGGCCGACAGGAATATTTCAGTCCGTCTTCGCCCTTTGGAGCGTCCAGAACTATTATCGTGTCCGCCGCCCCTAAAAGGGTCGTGTCAACTTCGCTATCTTTCCTAAATATGGATTCGCTAGTAAATTTCAGTCAGTTACAATCCAATGATAAATTTGTTCTGGATTTCATTAGGTAGTAACTTTAATGGCAGTAACCGTGGTCCTTCTTGCGGTTTTGCTCGTCATTCACTCGCTAGTAATGGACAAACATTTGTCCAAAACGAAAATTGTTAAGAAATTAGTCCGAGAAACGCGGGAAAATGTCTGGGATAACGCGTCGCTCTTGTGTGCTGAACGTAAGCAAGTTTTTTTTGTCTTTTGGATTTGGCGTAAAAATAATTCTGATCGTGGTTGGGGGCATAAGACCTTGACTGGTGGGCTCCCAGAAAGGTTTCAGCTCTATGAATTTTAGAATTGGAAAATATTTTCTATAGCGATTTCCACCATTCTGCCCCATATTACTTGCCGTCTGCTAGCCTCGTCGTGGCTCATCGGAGTGACTTTCATTCTCTTTTTCTTGGGGTGTTTTTTTGCGATCCGAGTTCACGACTGAGAGTTACAATTGCATCGACACCCTCTCAGACTTGATCAAATCGGGAATTCCACCTGTTATGATCGAAGGCACTGGAACATTCGAATATCTGCAAGTTTTGGTGAATACCCACTTTTATATTAAGTCCTCTATTTACTTGACGTCATTAATTCGTATTTAGACTGCCAAGGATCCAGTTGTTCAGGAGTGGCTAGACGCACTCGATATGGAAAACATTTTCAAAAGTATTGTGGATTATATAATGATTGACGGATACGTTCCGATAATTTCTGGGAAAGAAGCTCTGATCATATCAGACATGTACCTGACTTGGTTCTTGGGAGAAGTCTTGACTGCTGATGCTGAGACTAAACAGCTCTTCGCGGACCAAGGAGGACTTTACTTTTCGCAGCAAGAAATTGGCTTCCAATTCTTACACAGAGAAGCAGTCCAATACTACACGAGTTCGTACAACTGGGGTCAGTATGAATTTTGTCGTAAAGTGACAAGGACTGACCACTCTTTATTGCAGTCTGGGACCAATGTTTCAACTATCTGGAGTTCGTCTACAATCACCCTATGGAATACGTCACGTGGAAGAGACCAATGAAAAGCTCTTCGAACTTGGACCTGAGTAGCGTCACCGCTCCTTTCTACTTGTTTTCTATTCTGATGTCAGTATCAGTAGCCGTTGTCCTAACCGAGATTTGCTTCGACCAAGTTTCTAAACGTTGAAATTAAGCCATGGTCATAAATCAATTAAACAAATTCCCAATAACGATATAATATTAATGTCAGCAGGAACCGTATCGGTTCCTGATGTCAGCTATAGCGGGTTTATTTTTCCAAGTCTGTATATATTTAGACTAATTAAGGATGTGATAGAACTTACAACTCTATATTTCCCTAACTATAATTACAAAGTTTCTTTGTGCGTATTCATTCCGCTCTACATAACTAAAGAAAAATACCTTTTCACGTACTAAACTACGTACTTTCGTGGCACCGAAGAAACCAAGCTTTATTTTTGAAACCAATTGGTTGCCGATCCGCAACCTGCATTTAGACAGTCACAGCAAAAGTTAACCGAGAAATTTGGGAGTTGGAATAAATCTATCTTCTCCAGTCTGGGAAAATGCCAAAACCCTGGTAGATGGTCATACGAAGATTTGAATGAGTCGGCCTGAAGTATTGATAAGCTGTTATTCATGCCTGCTTCATTTATATAAATAAACTCCGGTAATATTGCCATTTATTCATCGGTGTTCCATGTATTTCCTATGTAGCTCGTTGATGTTATTTATGAATAAAATACTATCTCAAATTTCCTCACTTGAGATTTCACCAAATTCAAGGCCAAGTCAAATGTTAATTTGAAAAGCTACATAATTTGATAAAGATGTACTACAGAGAAAATCCTGTAAACTAAGACACTGAGTTCTTCATTTAGTGTTCTAGCCCCTTTTCTTGTCTAATCAAAGTAAGTTCTCTTTAAAGACAGCAGGATATAGACTAAATTTTATAATTGTAGTGGGAGGTTGAGTTTCTATTGACCGAGAATCGTCAAAAGGCCTAAAAATGACGTCAAAGCCCTACTTTTTTTGTGAAATGAATTGTGGAATACATCATAATTTAGCTTATTGGCTATAGGTGATGCATCGGTTTATGTCAGCAAGGTTCATTTTGTTCATGCATAGCCCACTCGATCAACCTCGTAGCTGAGCGGTTGATCGAGTGGGCTGTGGTTCATAGAATCAGATTCACCAATGAGTTGTACTAATTGTGCCACCAGTAAAATATACAGTAAATAAGAATATGTGTGCTCCCATATCTCCCATGTTAATTTCTATGCAGGTTTTTTTGGGCCGGCTCAAGCACTTCGTCACGTCTCATGATCATGACGTCTTTCTAACTGTGGTTTCGTTGTTTGGTAGCGACGAGAGTTCCTAGGCGCAGCGTGATGTATTATTCTGTAGGTTAAATTCGTCTATCTTTTCCCACAAAATCAGCCTAGATACGTTGAGAAAATGGCTACACGATGATTCCAATTAGCTGTTTTTGTTGCAGGTGCCACTTAGTCAATAACCTATTCATTTTCCACCCAAAAAATACCTTGACGTAATTTTTGGCCTATATATTGAGGCAACTTGGTCTGTAGACACTATAAAATATGATAATTATTAAAAAAAATCCATCGATGTTGTGTGTAGTCAAAAATACTACTCTAATTGTTTTTTAGCATTCCAGGCGTCTCGCCTTTTGGTTATTGAGTTCAAACAGGGGAAACGCTGTACGATTTTGCTCGGAGGATTTAACTTTTAGCTAGTTGCGTGACACTACGAAGAAAAGACGTTTTATGATTTATTTTGCCCTGTTTTTACATTTTCTAAAAATCGTAGTTCAACGTTATGAAAGTTCAACTCAAATCGCTCTATTCCCATCGAGTGAACCAACTCTGTAGCTTGACATTGTCTGTAACATTTACATCGATTAATATTGCTTGAGTATGACGCCGTTCATTCTAAAGATCTGCCATCTTAGAGTAGTATGAAAAAATAAACAGCAACAATAAAACTAACTATAAATTATCGAGATAACCGTAATTTAATTTATATTCAAATTTAAAGGGCCAATTTACTTGGTAAATACAGTTTTTACCTCTCCGAGTGACGTATGTCACGGAGAGGTTCTAATTTCGACGTGTCTGTCTGTCTGTCTGTTGTTATTGACTTACACCCCAGGGGACCGCGTTCGCAGTTTTCAAATCGGAGCAAAGGTTTTCCCAAATTCCGGACCGCATTTACAGTTCCCGGAAATTTGGAAAACTGTATTCCACTTACCATATCTATTATCCATTATTTGTCTAACACCACCATCCTCTGGCCATTTGCCCATCTCATATGGACACCAGTCTTTACCCACTGGCTTCTACAGTCCACCATCATTTTGGCTCTTTTTCCATGCCACATGGAGACCAGTCTGTACAGACTGGCTTCTACACACCACCATTTTCTGGTCTTTGTCCATCCCACTTGGACAACAGTCTGTACACACTGGCTTCTACACACCACCATCTTCTGGTCTTTGTCCATCCCACATGGAACACCAGTCTGTAAACACTGGCTTCTAATCCCCACCATCTTCTAGTCTTTGTCCATCCCACATGGACACCGGTCTGTACAGACTGGTTTCTACACACCACCATCTTCTGGTCATTGTTTGTGTCCATCCCACATGGACACCAGTCTGCACACCTGGCTTCTACTCCATCATCATCCTTAAGGTTAAGACATACGCGGCGATCGGCCAGGGTTACGAGAAACGTCCGGCCTCCCTAAGGTGGGGCTTCCACCAAAGGTTCACGCAATTGCGCTGTTCTTATCCATAGCTGCGATTCGAAACCCTTATATACTACCTATTTTAGTAAGGCGAAGCAACCGGCGTATGCTTCATTTCAAACGCCAATATTAGTCAAGTCTCTCAAGAATGTTTAATTGTTCTTTTTTAAAACAATGTAACGTTCAATAAGGCGAATAACTAACGAAGAAAATATTAAATATTAATTATATTTATTTCAATATTTAAGATAATCTTGTTTCTCAATTCAAAATTAATACGGAAAGAGTTAAAAAGCAGTCTATGTTATTGTCTGTGTGTGTCCGTCCGTTATTACACTAATGCCGCAGTGCGCTGCGTTAGAAGTTCGTTTTGTTTTGATGTGTAAAGAAATCCTACAGAACCATAATATACTCTTTATCCTTAATATAAAGTGAATATGATGAAATATTTTTCGTAATTATGATGCATTTAGTGCTTTTGTAACTTTAAAGCTCTGTTTCATTTTGATATACCAAAGATTTTTTTAATATTATTATTTGAAATGGCTGTTTATATATTACTTAAGCTATACTACATCTGTATATAGAATAATCCTTGGTTTAGTAATTTCATGAAGAAAGCTAAGATCTAGACTCCGGCGGGTGTATCTAGTATTACTTGCAATAAGCTTAGTGAAATATAGAGTAAATAATTGAGGCCTGAGGTGAAGTAAACTTTGGATTTTGATTTTCGTGTCTGAAATGAAGAGACATCAACGGTTCAGAGTGAGCCGAAAGTTAAATACACTCTTAAATAATCAGGTTAAGATTTTATAATAGAAGAAAAGATCATGGTGGCAATTAGATTAGTAGGGCTAAGCTACAGAGTTTTTATTCTCTTTATGGTGCGCATTGACTATCAGTGCGTCTAGCTACAATTTAGCTTTGGTATTATTTAACGTTAACACTCATGTTGGCAAACTAAGAATATTGTTGAGGTGAGACGAGACGATAGTGTTTACACTGCTAACCAGTTGTGAATGTAGCTATCAGAATATAGGGTAAACAGCTGAAGCGTAGACTTCATTTCCTGTTCTTTTGCCATTAACTGATTTCTATGAGTCCAAGATTTATCCTTATTGGATGTAAAATGTCGTCTGCTTTACTGTATATTCGCTATGCTTGGAATACTGCTTCAATATTTCGTAAATTTTTACTTCAAAAAAGAGAAATAATTCCATATCTAGGTAAATAACTTTGTAGTAGTAGACCTCTTGACTCGGAGAGGTAATATTTTGGTTTTCCCAACTTGTTAAAGACTACGTTAACGTTCACATTTCTAACTTCAACTTTATCGAGCCGAAATTCAAAATTGATCGATTCAGTAAGCTTCTCCATCTACATAATATATTAGTAGTAGGTAATGGAATATAATTAAAAATTACAATTTCATTACATTTTGTGGTAATGCCATGCCTGTGCGTATAATTATTAGCATTCCTAAGTTACATTGTAAAAGTATAACTGAAACTACAGCGGCTACTAGCAAGAATTCATTAACGTTATTAAGTATATGGGCACTAGGCTTTAGCTTCTGGTACCATCCTAGCACACATTGTAGCGAAAGTTCGTCTGCTAACACTGATGAAATGTAAAAAGCGCCTTCTTGCGTTATTTAAAATTCCGTATGAAATTTGCAACAAGGTTATAGTGAGTAGACCCTCGATGATTACGCATAATGCAGACGCAATCCTTAATTACCTTCCATTTTAAAATAGTCCATGAAAGTCAACAATGAACGAAAATTTTCATTTGTGAGTAGCCCCTCGACGCTATAAAATGATTAGACTGAACCTCTAAGTAACCCATAAACTCAATCCGTTTTAAAATCGCCAATGTGTCATTTAGTGAGTAGCCCCTTCGACGCGCTACCTTTAACGGTACTAAGATAACGACAAGTAACCCCTATCAAACCCTTAAATCTAAATCCCTTTAAAATAACCAATGAAAATCCCCACTGAACAAAAACTGTCATCAGTGAATAACTCCTCGACGCCGTGCAATTTTCTAAAACGCGAGCGCTAATAGTAAAGCACCTGTTCCAGATAATATTTCTATTTTTCCATCTTTTTTCAAAGTATAATTTTGCTGGAGTTCAATTAAGAAATCGATTAATTTATAGACGAAACCTTAACTCACAATGCACTAGTTTTCTCTACGATAGGTCTCATAGTACATTAAAAATAACATTATGAAAATAAGTATAAGGATATCCCCACGATCCGCTTGCCATCAATATATTACACCATGGTTATGAGTAAATACTAACAAATTATAGATTTCCAACTAGTCCAAAAAGTCTACCACGCGTGGGACAACTGTAAATAGAGGCGGAGACGATAGGTCACGTGGGGAAATTAATTACATTTCCGGAGAATCCTGAGAGGTGGGTTTAAAATTTTGCCCACGCGCAGAGAGAAAATAAAATAAGAATTTTTCTCTTACTCAGATGGGGGGGGAGGGGGTTTAGGAGTTTCATTTTCCCCTGCTGAACGGACGCTTAAGCGAAATGCTTTGAATGACGTAAGACATGGGAATCCATCATACTTTTGTATTTATACATATCCATGGTTACACATTCTGACCTAGCTCGCATGAAAGAATTTGACCTTTTGACCTTTAAATATCATGTACTTAACTTATGCCCCAGTGCTAAGCTCGTGGCATTCAAAAGCAATGGAAGATTGCAATAAAATTTGTGATGATAACAAAATATGACCTATAAAATTGGATGTGTAACCAATTACAAAATATAATTTTTAATACTGAAAAATTTTAAAAATTACAAGATAACTTTTATGCGAAAAAGATTTTCAAATCTCCACTGAATAGATAAGACCCAAGAAGCGATATCTAGTTTACTAGGTAGAATGTATAAATTGCCTTAAGTATTCGCGCGCCATAGTCCCAGTCCCCCATTCAATATACAAGGGGGACGTAAATGAAGGCCGGGCTATTCCGCCTCTCTTCAGTCGGAAAATACGTAATTTTAGTCATTCGTATTACGCTGACGTGAGTTTTCAACAACCAATAAGATGCTGGTTGTAATTTAGAGGCGGGGATTAACACCAAACCTACGTTTTGACTAGAGATAAAGCTAGAAATGAGGCGAATTTACACCTTCTCCCTAGTAATATAGGTATCGCTTTTTTATTGACTGTGGCACCGGGTGAAAATCTGGGAACAAATTCTTCTGCGTAGAGTTTGAAAGTTCTCTCCCCGCTTGTTAAAAGGAGTTTTCCTCCGCGGTCTAACCCGGTTTCTCCTTTCCATCAAAACTTGCCGAAGTTAACGGTAATAGTTAGTATAGGGCGCTGTAGGTTAGCTGTGGCATAGGGGCTAGCCACCATCCCTCTGTGCATTATAAAGGGACCCACCTATAAACAAGCCACAGGCTTAGTGTGGAAATCCCTTCAAAGACCAAGCTTAGATTATTAATACGCTAAATTTCAATGGAACTAGGAACAACTTAGAATTTGAAATATTTGCCCCACTTTAGTGTTAATCGTCTTACTTACGATACGGCCCTATTTATGATCTTAGGATTGTGTTTTTGAAATTCAGCTTATGTTAACATGAAATTGATCGTAATATGGTTTTAGCTTATATAGGCACTAATCCAAATAGACCTGTATTCGAAAAATATGAAATTGCTTAATTGCTCTAGGAACAACGTCAGCTGCGAAGTGGTTAGCGTCTCATTGACAGACCCGTTATTTTCGCATATGTTCACGCAAATCCGTATAAGTTATATATTATCTTGGCACCAAGTGAGTACTTTAAGAAATTGCTTATCGAAATTATTTGACTTTCAATTGCTTCTTTTTTACATACATGTGTTGGCAAGCGAAAAGCAATCAAAGTACGCAGATCGGTAATTATTGTCTTTGGAAATTACTTGCACATAGTGGTTGTAAAATGGACTTGTAGTAAAATCAATGCTCAAAAATGTATGGTGTTTATATCAGTCTATTAAAGTCGCCCGTTTATTTAAAATCAGAAATGCGTCTATTTTTAAAGTTCTAAGCAAGAATGAACATAACGCCATCCCAGTGAGCAAATAAGTGTAAAATTGAAGCACCATCTTATGTTTGAAGTTTTAACCATAAAACCTCTACATAATTTTATTTACAGCAAATAGGGTAAGTAGTATATTTATTTTAGAGGTCAAATATCTCCTTATTAGTGAACCTAACCACGCTGCTCTTCACTTGATTATAACTCTTACCAGAAGTGAGATGAGACTAGAAGTGAAGGGCTCTAGCATTGATAGTAGATCCTGGCACTAGTGAACAAATTTGAGGATTTTATGCCGCTTCCCACGCGCCTACACTACTGAGAAACAACGCGACCCAAAGGCTCGTAATAGTAGTCACATCGTACAAGTGAATAGCCCCTCTACCCTACCCTAATGAGTGGATAACCCCTCTATACCTTACTCTTATGAGTGGATAACCCCTCTATACCTTACCCTAATGAGTGAATAGCGCTATCTTTTACAATGCTTAAATAATTTACCGTGCATAAAATCAGAGTGAATAGCCCCTCGATGCCCTACCCTAAACGGTGAGAGAATTATTGCCCTTATAAATTTACTTATGCCGTAATTGCAATATTCTGGCGAATCGAAAAACAGATAGTTTTAGTGATTATCCCCTCGATGAGTTTACAACATAGACTTATGCCGATGCACACTTATCGCTTCTTATAAATTTCTAACATGAACTTATGGTCAGAAGAGTTTGAAAGAGAAAGAATTCGGTAAAACACCCAATAATTGTCATATCCCGGTGCCTTATGACCATTCTAAAAAGAACGTCAGTAAATACTTGCTTTTGCTTTCAAAATTTCCCTCGATTTCTTTGAATGTTAAAATAGGGGAGCGTGAAACTCTTATTGTCGACGGGTCAGAGGAATTTTTAAGGGAGGGTATATGGCTTAACCTAACTATCATAATTTTCTTCCTTTTAAAATACACGAACGAAAAATATCACCTCACCACATTTCTCTCCCTTTCACTCTCCCTTCATTGACGATCAAAAATTTTATACTGTCTAAGGCAGTTCTCTTTCACGACGCCGCCACCACCACCACCACCACCAGGCCAGGTCAAACTAAGACCCACATCGTAGATGTTCATCATACGATGTGGCTTAAAAATTGGTCGAGTTCCAAAAACATTTCCTACCCCCTTCCCCTCAACCTAAAGCCGCGAAACACGGACGCGGGAGCTTGAATCTAGTTCGGTCGTCTACCACCGCGAGCGTCTCACGTTTTGTAGGGAAAATTCAGAAATCGCTACCAGAGGGCCAACCGTTGGTGTGTTATCAAAAATATTCACTTTCGCCGAGTGAAGAATTTGGTTAGCTCAGTACTTCTGGTCTCATCTCACTTCTTCTCTTACTATTCGACATTTATAAAATCCACCATAGGTAAAAAAAATTTAATTGCCTGTTAATGCCAAGTAGGGTTGTGGACTTTCAGCCATCAAGTTACAAAGTGATTTATACAATTATAAGATTTCAATTAAAGCAGTATAAATTCCGAGGCTGGTGAAAGTGTTTTTGAACGATCATTCATGCAGAGTGGAAAAGGGGAGATAAAAGATGCCCCATCTCTATAATACACCCTTTACAAAAATTGTTGCCGCAGAATAGTCTGCTTGATATTGGGGTTAAGACGGAACATAAAGTATATGGACAACAAAGACGTTAGATAAGGCTTCAAAGTTACCAGTCCACCAAAGTCCGTTTGTGTCAAGCCATGTCTAACGTCTTAGGATCCACATACCGGATGTTCCTACTTAAGAAAACTAGTTGGTGTCAAACCGGAGTCTTTTTTACCCCCGACTTTCGAAAAGGGATTATTTTCTCACCTTAATTTAAAGCAAAGCGCATGTCACGTGGTTTCCCTACAAGTGGACTTTCCTTATGAACTACAAGCCAAAACGGGAGCTAGGAGGATATAGGGGTGAGGGAGTCTTCGACTGCCTGTTTTCTTATTGTAACGCGCTTACAGATTATTGGCCGTGGTTTCCCCTCGTTTTCAGTCGTTCTGGGAGATTCTTAGCCGCGCGCCTAGTTCCGCGCACATCGTCATCGGGCGTCGACTGTTCCTTTGTTTTAATTTTTGTTTAAGGCTTAATTCGTCGCGCTGCATTTTTTTAGTGCTTTAACGGAACATTTATCATTATTTTATTTTTTATTAATAGTAAATTATGGTTCTTTGATAAAACTGAAGTAAAGGTAACGGTGTTTACCTCTTTCACTACACCAAAAACTCTACTAGATAAGTGTTTAAGATAGATTAAAGCCTGTGGGAGGGTCGAATTAACTCCCGATATCTCTAAAAAAAAATATCTCTACATGTGCAGTGAACACGTAATATAGGCGGCGTTGCTTCAAAGGCCTAAGCTAGCATGAAAAACCCGCAATTTTTTCAATTGGATTTGCGTGGTTACGTGATGCGCGTAACCAATGTAACTAGGTGCGCGTGCACGAATCTCCCATCGGAGAGGCCGAAACCCGAGCTCTAAGAACGGGCAGTCGAAGACTCCCTCACCCCTTTATCCTACTAGACTGGAGTTAGTAAGGAAAGTCAACTTGCTGTATTATATGAAATTCTAGATCATTGTAAAATTTGGATTTTTTGCGCATCATGAAGGCTCCTGATAATTATTCAACATATGCAAACATAGCGATTAATGCGGTAATAATAAATAATGAATAAAAGCAAAACCGTTTAATGACGAATTACGAGATAACATTTCAAATCACTTGCAGAATATTTACGATTTTGCCCCGGAGTATAGACTGTGGGTTGAGAGAATTCTTCGCTTATTTGAACGCTGTAACACAAGGTAAATATATTATATTTAATTATTAGTCGAGACGTTTTTATAATCAAAGTTCCAATGCCTGTAATCAGGAGTTTAATAATATGAGAGTTACAAAGAGCAATGCTTTATCTAGAAGCGATATCTATTTTACTAATAGATGGTTTAAGATGCCTAAGTATTCGCGCCTCATAGTCCCTATCTCCCTTTCAAAATACAAGGGGTGACGTAAAAGGAAGCCGGGCTATTTCGCCTCTTCTCAGTTGGAAAATACGTAATTTTCGTCATTCGCGTCGCCCTGACGTGAGTTTTCAAGAACTAATGAGAGGCGGGGATTAACTCCGGACCTACGTTAGGACTGCAGATAAAGCTAGAAATGTGGCGAATTTATTATATCTTCTCCCTAGTAAACTAGATATCGCATCTTGGCTTTATACCGTGACCGGCATTGGCGATAAAATTTTTTCAAATACTCCCTGATTTAGCTGCACATGGGGTTGAAAAATTTTTCCCCTTCTAAAGTTGAGAGATCATGATATTAGAGAAAGGAACCTTTTTAAGGGCATTGAAGTCGCCATAGCTGATGTCAACTTAAGTAGAGGGTTTCTAAGCTTTTGTTATAAGCTAATGAAAGATCTTTACGAAAACTTGTTCTTTTTTTTATTATTATTATTTTTTTTTTGATAGTGTTGAATTGCATTACGAAGCCGAAACAGGTGACTCGTGGGCAAAATGGTTAAATCAACTAGGAAAAAAAGTATATATGTTACATTTACACCTAATTTTTTCTTTCTCCTTGATTTACACGTCACATTGTTGACTTTGCGGGCAATCATTCATTTCAATAAATAAATAAATAAAACTGAGATGATGTTTATGATAATAGAGCAGCCTGGTCATTTCAGAGCCCTTTGAACGTTTGTCTCTCTTACCTCAGAAACGATACAGGGTGGAAGAGATTACACTATGGATATGTAAAATACCAAAAGCCGATTAGCCTTTACATATGAAGTACGTAACATGTGCCTGGGGGAGCTACACGATATTCTCTATGCTCCTAGGAAAGAACCTCCCCTTACGCGGAGGGAAATAGTTCAGTAACGCGGCTCCTTCGGATCCATCTGATCCTTCCGCCTAAAGAACCGATTTACCACGTACCTAAATTCCAGAACTACTATAAAGACTGAGTAGGGTGTCTAAAATATTCTTTAGATAAAACTATTCACAATACCAGAAGTGAGATGAGACCAGAAGTACTGAGCTAACCAAATTCTTCACTCGGCGAAAGTGAATATTCTTGATAACACAAGAACGGTTGGCCCTCTAGTAGCGGTTTCTGAATTTTCCCTCCAAAACGTGAGACGCTCGCGGTGGTAGACGGCCGAACTAGATTCAAGGAGCCGCGTCCGTGTTTCGCGGCTTTAGGTTGAGGGGAAGGGAGTAGGAAATGTTTTTGGAACTCGACCAATTTTTTTCTCTCTACTTTAGCGCGTGGGAAGCGGCATAAAATCCTCAAATTTGTTCACTAGTGCCTAGAGCTCGGAATTTGTATAACTTTTGTTGCTTAGGTACGATCTCTTGAATATCAATCAGATCTATCCATTCAAATAATTTAAGCCTATCTATATTTTCCAAAAACCTTATTCGAAACCAAAACCATAAATGTGTAATTTTATCCGTTCATGATTTCGTAGCGTAATTTTGGATTCGTAAAGGAGTAGACATAATCTTTTGCGTACGTTTTAAGAGCATTAATTAACAGATAAAATAATTAAATAATAATTTTTAACGTCAATTAAATACGTTTCTTTATTTACAAATAATATTGTTACCGGATAGTTTAATCTGCTATTAAAGTAGGTGTATATAATTTGATAAAAAACCAGCAACCTTATCTAATCCGATTTTGCAATACTATTTTTTATTCAGAGTTAAGTTAATGCTTTGTAGTTATCCATTTTTAACCGTTTCTTAATCCGTTATCTGCAAGCTGATGCATTAACACGGATTTTCAACTGTCAGTTTATAATGATCTGGCGGGTCACTCGGGTGGTCGTGAACGGTGGTACTAGTGTTTCGGAATGTTAGTGCATGTAGACCTTGGTTAATGGCTACAGGTTGTTCTTCAGAACTCAGTTTACCTGAATCGTCGCAACCTGACGTTGCACAAACGTGAAGTGACTGTTGGCGGCATTTCAACATCTCATATCGAGAGTCTTACCATGGCAAAACAATTTGCAAAATGACTGCACTGTGATAAGTAAGTACCAACGTCTTATTTGTTGTATATTATGTGCAAAATTAGTAACTATTTCTTACAAAAGTGCGTCGTATACCCAAGGATCCAAGACCAACATAAGGACAGGGAACTTGAAATACCACGTTGAGAAGAAACATCCCAAATATAATACTGATCGCGATTATCAATGGTGAATTGCAATAGCTAATACCTATAGATGAATAGAAATCATACTTTTATAAACAGGAGAAGTCCATATCCAGTGCATAAACAGGTTTAAAAACGTCAGACTTCAAATATGGCAATTCTTTCAACAGCCCGCATATTATCTTCACCTGTTTTTCCGTTTCCGTGGTATTCGTTTTGAGGGTTGTTTTGTTTGTACCCAACCGCATTTCTGCAAAAGCGCCTTCAATGTCGCTGTTTATCAGGATCTCGTATCTCTTATCATGCTTCTTGAGCTAATTTTAAGGTGTGTTCTTTCCCTAGTAGCATTTTCTATCCGTTTTGTAGTCGGATTATTGTCGGTACAGGCGGTTAGTTGTCCGAATCGGTTAAACGTCGGTAAACGTCGGTAAAAGTCTTCAAACCACCTTAAGTCGGATACACGACTCAAAACACGACGTGGAATGCACCTTGCCTACTAAATTGCTCGGACATGAAGTATTGTAGACCGACAGTCTGATAATTATTTCGGGCCGATTGATCAGGTTTGGTGTTGGGCCAACTAGTTTTCTACTGGGTTCGGTCAAACTGAGAGCAAAATGTCCTAGAACCTGCCGCCTACAATATTTAATTACAAATATACGGGCACCCAAACATAGGCCCCTAAAGCAAGGAAAACGTTTCAAACTTGCAGTAATACGTACTAGCCTGCCCATCTTGTTTAGAAGAGATAGAAGTCTTTGAAAGATGTTAAAACACTGCAACACTTTCATTTAGCTTCATTTTACCTACTCAAGTACACTGCAATCCATTTATTTCTACAAGATAAAGATTCAATAACATTGTAGCGAGATGGGAAAAACGTGACGCTTCTCTTAATAGCTACTAGCAAAGGCGCGGTTATAACAAAGACTAGTTAGCAGTGGCCCGCTGTAGCGCAAAAGGTAATATCGAAGTGCTGTATTTCTTCTAAATCAGAAGGCCAGGATGATGTCTTGTTTCACGTGTGGGACTATTTCCCTATTTTAAGGGTCATTGTTTAAGAGGCCCATATATCCGTAACTAAATAGTGTAGACCCCTTATTTTTTTTTACACGTCCCACTTAGTTGTATCTAGAAAAATGTCCTTTAATTTATAGCAGACTAATCAGAAACAACATGTATAGGTCCCATTCATTAGAAACTAGACTATTCAACACTCTTAGTTCACACTACAGTAATATTATGTTTTACAGTGGACAATGCCTCTGATAACAAAAGGTTTAGGAAGAAGCTTGACCAGATAAGGCCACAAATAGGACTTAGATTCTGAACTGGAAATGGAATTAGTTGCCTTGCTCACATGACCACCCTAAATCCCAGCCTTCTTGCAATAGTGTAGAGAAATGTGGTCCTGAAGGCATTGTGATTTCAAACTTGGAATCAAGCATTGGCAATACTGTAGCTAAAGTAAAATGCAACTATAATCTTCTCGGTGTCTACTCTGTACCAATAGAATTGGTTTTTTTGACATTTGACCATAGTGACGTGCACATGAGTTGAGCTTTAGGTTTCTTTGTATCTTTGATTTACCAATGTAGTGGGCTATTAGCATATTATATTCTCTGTCAGTTGCTTAAGTGCTATGTACCCCCATCTACCTAGCATATTAGGAGACTAACCTTTATCTCCGCGAATCGATTGCAGAAGAACATAACCTCTTAAAGTTCGGTTATTCAAGTTATTCTAGGTTGTAGTCTTTAGTTTGAAAAGTTGAGCTAGTTCTGGGATTAAATTACTTAAAGATTACATATAGAGGCATAATGTACTCAGTCTCTCTTTAATATATTTGTTATACACGTCTTAAACGGTGCCGGCTGGCCTGCATTGGGGCACGGGGGCCATGAGATCGACCCTGGATAAGCTTCCTCTTCATCTCTTCGTTGAGGAGGAGGCTGTCATGGGTGAGTACAGGCTTTACAAAAATCGCTGTTGCGGGTACCCAGACTTTGGGATCACAGCCATACCAAGCTCTTTTGGAAGCATGCCGCACTTGAGCCGTCGCTGACGATGCGCTCTGACAAAACCGTTACCAGTTTTGATTTTACAAAGCCATTCAGCACCCACTTTCCCCAGTCAGTCCGAGTGGACTAACCTGATGCCTCTTGGTACCGGGGTTCTAAGGCTGATTCCGGCGCTGGTGCCGGTTACTACCACAAAGGTCGGTTTTTCTGAGAGTCTGGACACCTATGCAAGTGTGTTCCAGACGGGGATGGCCTCGATCTGTTATTGCGCGGACTATTGCGTCAATAAAGGTTATACCGGACGGACTGTAAGAATTTATTCTGACAGTTAGGCCTCCTTGGAAGCGCTGAACCAGTGTCAGATAACTTCTCAACTGGTGCACAGTTGCCTTGATCTGCTTGCGCGACTGTCAGCCCGCAAAAGGGTTCAGGTGTTCTGGGTGCCGGTCACAGCGGTTATCATGGCCATGAGCAAGCTTATAGGTTTGGTAAAAAGGGGGCGGAGGCATACTATGATTGCAGTGAAACGTCGACAATGGATATTCACGGAGCTTTCGCTGGCCTTGACGACTTGTATAGCGTCCATCCGAAAGATCTCGAAGGATAATCAAAGGCTCAGTGCTTCTCAAGTACTACAAGCATGAACATCCTTTTCCTCACACCGACAAACTCGAATGGTGGAAGGTATAGACCTGGTTAAGGTTAGTATTGTCGTGGAATAATATCATAACAAGCTGTACCATTACGGGTCAATAAATAAGTTTACCCAACGGTTAGCAAAATGGCAAGCGAATTTTTTTCACTAAAGGGTCGTCAGTTGCTTTTGAGGGACATTTTTCTGGAAGCGTTTTACTATGACACCAGACAGGATTTTATATTTCACTTGTATTTAATAGTGGTGGAAACGGAGTATTTTTGTTAATACATTACTAATGTGAACAACCAATAATGTTTTTTTGAAATAAATATGTATAAATTCACTGGATGTTTGCGCAATTACATTGTTAATTAGCAATGAAGAGCAACCAGAAAAGGAACTAACGAGGCATTGTCTGCACAATTGTGATTTCGAGGGACATGTACAAGTATCTTATGATGACTTTTAAGTACGTCTGTAATTGAGAATAGTACTTTACTCGTCCTTTATAACTTCAGATTCTAGCCAAGAACAAGGACACAAAGTTCAAATATCATAAAATTATGACTGTACTGTATACTTATTTTAACATAAGATGTTGAAACCAGGTTCATAATTGATTAATAGGCAATCGGTCTTATCTCAATTATATTAATGCTTTCCAGTGTTTTAGTTTAAACGAACGTTATACATTTACTAGTTTTTGATGTACAGTTAAGAAAACTTACCACGTTACGTAATATGTAAGCTTATCTATACATAATGTAACTTACTCAACGTTTATCCGAATGGATACAGTTGATTGATATGGGCTTGCAAACAATACATCTTTCAACCTACAACCGAATAGGCCAACCTATAAAATAGAAGCTACTATATTTTATATCTGGGTAAATTAAAGTCGAATAATTTGTAGACATAAACGTGAATAACAAACGATAATGGATATCCGATTCCGAGCTCTACTAGTGCCAGGATCTACTATCAATGCTAGAGCCCTTCACTTCTAGTCTCATCTCACTTCTGACAATACCAAAGATTATTTGGGAGTAAGGCGTTAAAATGTTATCAATCTGGGTAGCTTTTGCTTGGACTATTTAAGACGCCGTGCATATGTTTTTTAACGAGGTATTTTTCTGTTCTCGCCGTTACGGCAAACCCGGCCGCCGGCAGCTCGAGATGCGCCGCTCGGCCTCAGCCGCTGATATCTAGCCAAGGCTTAATGTAGTTTTCGTGTCTAATTTCATTTGCAGAGCTATTTTTCTGTTGAAATTTAAAGAAAATCTTATAATATTTAGTTGAAGACTAAGTAAATGTCTCAAAAAATTTCGAAACTTGAGCTTTAAACGGTTGAATATTTTATGACGACTACGGAACGATATCGCAAATTCGCCTTCCGAGCCTCCCGGTTATGTCGACGGCGAGGTCCCATGCATGAAAATAATAATAGCCGTCGCCTATTGGTCTGGCATTAAAGAGGTTATCTATGGTTAGGGGGCTCATGATTGGTTAAAAGCTTTTATGTTCGTCTGCTTAGTTTTTACTTCGGGAATATCATGAAATCCATGGCCAAAGCTATGGAAAAGTGGGACTTACGTACTTTATGTGTGAAGCATAATCCGCTTTTGAAAATACTAACGTATCCGTAGTAGTTAAAGGGGCTCACCGGCGCTGTTGTGGGGAGACCGCCCTTAGTTCAGGGGGAAAACGCCCAGCTCTTTGGCCATAAGGAATGGCGCCACCGTCGCGGTGGACCGGTAAGCAATATGCTTACCAACAGTTTGACCCCCCTTCACCCCAACAGCTCCATAGCCAGCCCCTTTAAACATATCCATGATTAGACAACACTTATTTTCTCGAAAAAAGTTTTAAATGGTTTTAATTTGCAGGGTTACGATATGGTGGTTCACGGTACCGCTGTAACTGAGGAAAAGCTACGTGACGCAAGATTTACAAGCTTTTTCTACATCGAAAAAATAGCCCTTCTAAGCACTAATCCAAAACCAATTGATATTACGTTCAATGGCAAACTTTTTTCAATCGATTCGGGTGTAAGTTTATATTTAAATTTGGTTCATTACATTTTGAAAGAGAGAGGAATGGAATTGAAACCACTGATTATTTAAGGTTTAAAAAACAGCTTGATGCATACTCAGTTCAGTAGTTACATGATGTGTAGATGCCGCGGCATTCCCATACAACTTTTAATGAACACTTACAGCAATTGCTCCGTATGTTTTACATTAGGTATGCATTTTTCTTGTGTCTCTATATCTGTTGTAGTGATCGTACGGGGAACCCGAACCCGACCCGGGAAGTCGGGGATCCCCGGTTTTTTCCAACCCGACCCGACCCGACCCGGCCAGTCAATTTTGAAGTCGGGTTTAAAAAAAAATCGGGGTGGGTCCGAAGTAGAGGGTAAGCTATTATTGACGGTCGCGCTTTGTGTTACAGTAGATAGGAACTCAAATCTGATTAGGGCGAGCTTGAATATTTAATTTCTTTCTGTCTCGAGGCTTCGAAAGCCAGTAGAAAACTAATATATGTCGGCAATTTCATGGTCGTCCGTCAAACGCCAATGTATTAATTGTGTGTTAAGTTGCGAGCAATTGATTTCAAAATTGAAAAAGTGGTAGAAGAGTTTCACGAGTACCAGAAACCGCTTTCAGCCACTGCCAAAGACATAGGACAAGGACAATTTGGAAACTTTTTAGATGGAAGTTGCGCCTGTTCTGGGACAATTAGTTACCCCAATCCCTTCCACGACGTTCTATCAGATAGCAATGATATGGCAGATTCGCCTACTATTGGATTCACTAAAGCAATGATATGGCAGATTAGCACTAAAGCAGTGATAACTTGGAACTGAATTACAGAAAATAAATTCCTTACATTACATAGTACATAGTTACTATGTATAATTTTTTAAAATATGTTAATTCCATTTATATTATTAAAAAGGAAAACCCCGACCCGACCCGATTTTCCGGGTTTTTTTTCGCAACCCGACCCGGAACCCGACCCGACAAAAATCTCACCCCGTACGATCACTATATTCTGTTGGTCTCAATACTTTTGGCAATTGAAAAGTATATACATTTGGTACATGATGAAAAACGTACAAAGTTAACATTTCAAGCTAAAAGAAGAAAGCGTTCCAACAACTTTAGATATTTAATTTCAAGCATGCTATGGAAACTTTTACCAAATATTTTTCTCCAAGGTAATAATCCTCAGTTAATATTGTTGAATTAAACTAAGACAAGTTTCTCGTTGGCTAAATAATCATTTCATTCATTATTGAGAAAGTTCTCTGCGAATGAGAAGAAGTCTGAGCAGATTCATTTACGCCTTATGGCTGATCTCCGTTTACTTCGTGTCACTGGCTTTCCTGAGCAGTATGCAATCAGACTTTCCTACGGAATGGGACACCATCGATAGCCTCGAAGATGTCGTAGCTAAAAAAGACCTGATACCAATTTTCAGAGAAGGACATTATTCTACGGAATATCTTAAAGTATTGTTGTTTGTTCCGCACGACAGTTGTTTACTTTCAACCAGCACAAAGCCTCGTCAAAGGGGCTCCGTTTGCATAAGCTTTCGATTGATAATTGAAAATAATCGCAATTCAACAGTTTGGAAAATATTTGTAATTTTTTTTTTCAGAGTTTCCAAGAATCAGATGTCAGTCGAAAGGTCCACGATAAAGCATTCGATCTTAAAGGAAATTATACGTTCCTTATTGAAGTTGAAGAAGTTCACACTAACTCCTCGAAATTTGTCAAAACGTTTTGCGACCCTTTTGATTACAACTTCGATCCAATGGATATGACTTTTCCATTCTTCACTGAAACTGAAAAGATGTATTTTGGGAAAACAACCGTGCTTGAAACATTTATGGCCATCCCAATTAGTCACAGGGTTTCAAGCAACTGTGGTGAAATATTAAATGCTGGGTAAGTGTGTTGTTAGTGCAATCTTCTGAAACCGGCTTGCACTGTAATTGGTTTGAGGCTAATTTTATCGAAAATGAACGTCCACTTTTGAAAATTTGAAAATGTACATAAAATCAACTGGAATAAGTACATTTGACTTGAATTTGTAAAAGAAAATGGGTTCTACGATATTTTGGTTCGGAGGTATGGGCTCCCGAGCTCCGATCACTTAAAAGAAGGAGCTAGTCACACATGTGGAACAAGACGACATAGCCTTCCCATTTTGAATCAAAGAGCGTTACTGATCCTTTATCTAGAAGAATTGACTTTGAATAAGCTTCAATTCACCCTCGTTAGCACGCTTCTACCTATTTAATAGTACACTTCTGTTTATATTGAATGCTTATACAGTATGTCTTACTCCACATGTTTGACTGTTACCATGGTTTAGGAGTCCATCAATGTTTGGGAGACCATATCCCCGTTCCTAAATGTTGTAGTTGCCATGTTGTTTGACATTTTCCACTCAGTTTCACGCAAAGAAAAAACCTAATATTTAATTTATGGGAAACTTATCAGAATCAGCCTGCGTATATTTTCGGAATAGAGAGTAACTTCAAGAGATGAATGCTTTCGATAAGTTTTTGTGCTGAAATTAACTTCTCCGTTTAGTTGGTTTTTATCTTTTTTTTTTGTAAAATTTTAAACAATTGATTGAAATCATAACTCACACTGAGAATTTTACATCTAGATTGTATCGAATATTTGAAACGGCATCGTTTTTCCATGAGCAATCCATTAAACCTAAATTAAAATGGAACCGTTTCATATGGCAACCATTGAAGGAAAAGGAAGTTGCCCTTTATTTGAATGAAGCTATTGTAATCTTTGTCATCTACTTAATTGGGAACTTGATATCCATAATTTTCATTGTGTGTGAAGTGATTGCGCAAATATGATTTTACAATGAATTGAGTTAATCGGGTTGCAGTTCTCGGCATTACGTCAAGAGGTGTTGTTCACTTTGCGAGATGGAAACCAATTCAGAGCGAAGCTCTACTTAACACCATTTAAAATATACCAACTATTGTAAATATCAATATGCACTTGTGAATATTAATATGCACTCCTGAATATCAATATCCAAAAAGGGCCTAGCCACACCATTGAAATACGTTTCAAAACAAAGAAATAGTACATTTAAAGCTAGGTATATAATTCCAGAGTAATAATGCGTATCCACAATGGACTGTAATTACTTTTCTTCACATTCAGTTTAAGCATTTCGAAACGAGTTAGGCTGGTATATTAACAGTGGCCAAATCCATTTACATTATGATAAGTTATACAAAGAAACTACTTAAAAGGTTTCCATAGCAGAAAATATATTAAACCAGCCCACCGTTGACCTTTTAGCACTCGCCCATAAATTTCAAGGGCTTAAATAAGATCATGTTTTACGTACCAAAGTTTAACCGAATCTGTGATTTTAGTCTATAGACAGAACTAAATAATATTAGAAAGCAAGATTTTTCGAATCGTTTCATAATGGAAAATGAGTCGCGGTTCCATTGACCTGCACAAGTATTTTTTTTTTCAAAGTTAAAGTTTTTATTTTAACATGATTCCAAAGCTTCATCACTTTTAAGTAACAAATTGTTATTGTCGCACTGAAATAGCAATTAAGAGCTAACAATCCTGATATAATGAACTCGGCCATACCAGTGTGTTGAAGGCAGGGGGGGCCTCAAACCGACCAATATGGCTGCCAGAACCATGGTAAGACTTAAGAGGCTCTGACTAACCACTCACCCAAAATGAAAACTCTCTATTCTCCTTTTACTAAGTCGTATTTATTATATCGCAAGTAATATTGTAAAATACGTACAAAATTGTCTTAGAGTATACCATACTCTTTAATATAAAACATGGTTAAGATGAAATTATTTTCTCGCGATAAATATGTGTACTTTATTGAGGCTTGGATAAAATCAAGAAGTTATTATAAAAAAACGGCTTGGTTTGGACCAAGGCCGAAAAAACAAACGATATGTGTGAGGTTTATCATTTGACTGAAGTTTCAGATATTGCAATTGTTTTAGTTATTTTTAACCATTTAATCCTTAATCAATATTAAATTCAATCAAATGATTTTACTGTTAATCGATCCATTCCCTCTAAATTAATTGAAAAAATGACATATCTACGCTTTTTCAAGAACAATTACATTTTCCGAAAACATTTTATCATGAAATTAATTATTTTGAAGGGATTTCGTGTCGTTGCTCACTAACTTGTAAGCACCTTGACGGACACAGTTTTAATTGTTGCTGGCTTAACAAATTTTCAAGTTTGCACCAAAAAAGTTTAAATCTGTAGTAAGTTTCTGAGAAGACTGATGTTAGAGAAAATATGATAAAGAACTTTTTTTCTCAAACTAATTTATAAACTAATGTCGTCTTCTTGAGACAAAGCAACAATGTTTATCCTTTGTGGTTTCGTTTAGTAGGTGGCTCTCTGAAGCACAGGAAAAATATGATATCGGTATAAATATAACCAGCAGTAAGATAAGGGACTAGAATTAAAGTGCCCTAGCATTAGTAATAGAGGCTAGCACTAGTGAACAAATTTGACGATTTTATGCCGCTTCTATCGCCAAGTGAAGAGTTTGGTTACCTCGTTAATTCTAGTCCCTTATCTTACTTCTGATATAACCAAAGGGTAAAGATTACATGAAAAGAAATACTTCTCAGTATCAATGACTTGTTATATTCATTTCATGCGGAAATAATATGGGTATACACATTATTCATTACCTGTTATGCGAAGGTCACACTTTACTCCGACCCCCCTTCCTCTATTTTCCCAATATAAAAAATTTTAAAAGCACCAGTGTATGGGTCATCTGAGCCGTCGCAACACACTCAGCCAATAATACCATATAGTTCGAAACCTTTTCACATTAGTGACTCTCCGGACTTGCCCGCCAACCTTAATAACCTAAAACTATAAAACATTCGTGTACATGAATGATTATGATTATGGTTGTGGCTTGTCACTCGCTAGCGCCTGAAGGACCGATCACTCAGTGTAATTTGTGAACATTTGTAAGTGAGTAGACCATTTTAGAAATTACATACAGAGAAACTAAAACACAAGGGTGATGCCGCCATTGGGGCCTTCTCTCTCTCTCTCGCCTAGAAGCACCGCTATAGGCAGAGCGAGTTGACTAGCCTCCTGCCTCTTGTGAACTTTGGCACCGTCTGGCGGTGACCCTTGGTGCGAGGGAGAATACCCCGATGGTGGCCTCGCCCCTGTGTGTTTTCCGAAATGGTCTTTTAGCGTGCTAACATGATTACGCGTAATACTTAACCGGTGTACAAGTAGCGCCAACAATGTAGAAAGGGGTGGTGACGTTTCAAATGAAGACTGAGTTATGACCAAGAAATTCTAAAGCACGGAGAGGGAAATTGCAGTGCAATCCTTTCTTCATAGAGGCGACAATAGAAATGTAGCATTTCGTTTAAATTTTTACATTTTCCTTTCGAATTATGTCAAAGTTCGCTTGCTCTTTTTAGAAAGTCAATAGAATATTTCAAATATTCTATGTTGATATCTCAACACGTACTCCCTTCAAAATAATTAATTTCATGATAAAATGTTTTCGGAAAATGTAATTGTTCTTGAAAAAGCGTAGATATGTAATTTTTTCAATTAATTTAGAGGGAATGGATCGATTAACAGTAAAATCATTTGATTGAATTTAATATTTATTAAGGATTAAATGGTTAAAAATAACTAAAACAATTGCAATATCTGAAACTTCAGTCAAATGATAAACCTCACACATATCGTTTGTTTTTTCGGCCTTGGTCCAAACCAAGCCGTTTTTTATAATATCTGTCACTTCAGTCTTATTGTAATTAAAATTTGAATAATTTTATTTTTGCTTTACCGTCATACATTTGGGGTTGATCTATTTCTAATTGCTTAAAGAAGCACTTAAGTATCGTTAATTACATTTAACTTATATTCAAAAACATTGATTTCGATAAGCAAATAATGTTGTACTTTATTTATGAAAGAAGTTTAAAAACGACGGTATTTGGAATATGGAAGAAAAATATTTGTTTGTACACTGTATACATAACAGTGTTGTCGAGATCAGACCAACAGCTTCCTTTATGTAAAACGCCCAATACTGCCAACGGGAGATGTCATACTAAATTATACAGGGTGTAAATTAATGTTTAGAATTCATGTTTTACTGTATGCCTGAATGCAACAAAATATATTAAAGCACAGTCCTACGATTAGTCTTAGTCTCTTAGAACCTGGGTCTCAAATTGCTACCTCTAAACTGTTTGGTAAACAACTCAACCTTCATAACGTGCATTTTCGGGAGGGCATTATTGGAAACCAAATTATCGGACCCTTTTTCTTGATAAGAAAAACTCTGAAGGCATTTAATTGGACTTTCTGCGTCATGAGTTCGTTGCTTGAAAAGTTATTGCAAGACATGGGCAGATGAAGAGTGCCTGCACCACAATGGTAATCACATTGAACATTTACGTTGACGTTGATGTGTAACAAACAGATTAGAGGTTGTAATTTGAGGCCCAAATTCCAAGACTAATCGCAAGACTGTGCTTTAAAATTTTCTGTTGCTCCCCCCACTTGACTGGTATGCTAGGTGATATTTCAGTAGAAGAAAATTTATTGAATTAGGGATAGCGAGAGATGGCTAGCGATGTGGCTTAGTTATGTGCTAGACGCCCTTGTTTTATTGGCAACATTACTACATTGAATGTTGCCAGATTAAATTGTTGCTGGTGATTTTGCGAACTATGTTAATGATATATTAAAATTTAAATGGAAAAGTTTCATTTTGACACATTCCTTACCCTAAAGTTTTGTATTTGGAGCCTACTAATGAATTATAGTGATAATGTAATTAATTTTAGTGTTTAAAAGGAAAACATTTAGGCTGAAAGAACAACTCGCGTAGTTTGATCTTATTTTAAAATTTCAGTTCAGGGTTATCTATAGTTACCCAAAAAACCTATTGTTTTCGATTAATTTCACGTTAAATATGGTTATTAAGTTTAAATTAACGGCTCATCTTCTTTTACTAGTGTTATTTCAGTTTATTAAACGAGTTTGAACAAGAAACTCTCCCTAACTGCAAACTTTAGAGGCGTGACTGTTTGGCTCTTGCGGAACAATCACTATTTTGCCCCAAAACTTTTAAATATCGCTCCTTTTCAATGGCTCTCTTTTCAAAATGGGGAAAAATGCTTTTAAATGACAATTTAATTAATCGTAAGAATTAAACAGGAAAGTGGAGGCTGGGTGAAAGATAAGTGTAGTTTTAATTTTAATTTGTTAGTTTAATTATAAGGTATCCATGAATTTACCCAAAACACGAATCTTTCACATTAATTATACTTGATTGAGTTTAATTTAACGGCTTATCTTGTTTATCTAGTGTGGATTTAGTTTATAATACAAGTTTCAATAAAATATTAACTTAAATTGTAATTACCCTAAAATTTTAATGTATGCACTTTTGATATATTTTAATGATCATTTAAATTAATTTGAAAGTGAAATAGGAAACTACTGTGGCTGTACGAAAAACTTGTAAGGTTTTAATATTAATTTGAGCGTGGTTCGTGAGAGTGGATTAAGCTTAAAATTTATTTGAATTTTTTACCCTAATTGCAATGTTTAGTGCAGTTTAATATTTTTGCCATATATTCATCATTGTGGTACCCTAAACTTTTGAATTTCGCGGCAATTAATGTACTCTAAAGATAGTTTAAATTAACTTAAGTGTGAAATAGAAAATATTGGGCTTTACCAATGGCTTGGGTAGTTTTAATCATAATTAAACAGTTTATTTAAAAGTTATTTGAGCTTTTATCCAAAAATGTATATTTTGGTTTAATTTCACGTTAATTATATTAAATTGAGTTAAAATTAACGTAGGATTGTGTTTTGGCAGTGTACATTTAGGTTATAAAATGAGTTTAAATGTATGCATTACCTTAATTACAATTTTCAGTGGAGTTTTCGATTCTCATTTTACGCAAAACTTTTGAATTTCGCGCCAAAGGTACTTTGGAGATAATTTAAATTAGCTTAAGTGTGAAAGAGAAAACATGGGGCTTTACTAACGGCTTAGGTAGATACAATCTTAATCAAGAACATCATTTAAGAGTTATCTGAGTTTTCATCCAAAAAATGTATATTTGGGGTTTAATTTCACGTTAATTATACTTAATTACGTTGAAATTGACTTGTCGTCAGTGCTCATTAAGCTTATAAAATGACTTTCAACAATTAATTCACCTTAATTCTAATGTTTAGAGGAGTTTTTGATTATTTCCAACACATTGCGTTCAATTGTTATCATATCATGTGCTAGGTTTGTGGTAACATAAAGATTATCTATACAATATGTTCATGAATGATGTTATTCTATAGTTTAGCTTAAATACCAGTAATTAAATCAAATACCTATACAATTCATAGCAGGCCCGTAGCCAGAAAAGTTACGCAGAGGGGGCAGTATCTTTCTGTGAGGGGGCATGGCAAATGGAATTTTTTTTATAGAATAACATAAATATCAAAATGTCAGACAATAAATATTTAAGCAGGTATTTCATTATTGACACTCATTTAACATTTGAAAATCAAACTTTTTTTAAAAAGTTTAAAAATAAATAAATTGTTAATAAACAATTCTAAATCTAAATTTCTAGTCAGATCTTTTTCGTAGGCTAGGGAAGTTAAGTTTCACTTTCTTTCAAGTGACATAGCTCGTCGTTAAAGTGAAAATACGCCAGTAGGGTAGGAAAAGTTTGCCTCGCAACTTCGCAAGTCGCTGTTGAGGCGTCAAATGTAAGTCTGTACCCCGAGGGGTCGGTCATTCATGAACTCCCGTACGCTACCCGTGAAATCCAACTTAAGAAATCCGAAATCAATGCTGATTTCGAAATCAAATAAAAAATCCGAAATCAGCAACGAAATCACAAAACATAAAAGAAATCATAAAATCAGAAAAAAAAACAAAAAATCAACAAAGAAATCACGAAATCAACATAAAAATCACGAAATCAGAAGCGAAATCACAAAATCAGAAACAAAATCAGTAAAGAAATCGTGAAATCCATTACAAAATTCACGAAATCCAAAATCCAAAGAAATCGCAAAATCCGTCGAAATCACGGGAAAAATCTCAAAATTCGATGAAATTCATTGGATTTTATCGAATTCTGAAATCAAACGAAATCCGACGGAATCCGAAGAAATCAAATTGGATTTCAAAATCCCGAACACTTTTTCCAAAACGTCCGACCCCTCACTGTACCCCGACATAATATTTTGGTCCTGGATGACAAAACCAGCGATATATATCAAGGATAACCACAAAAAGCTAAAAATTCCAGTGTATCAGGGATACATATCAAAAGTGAATTTAAAACATACAAATGAATCAGGGATATATCAAGTAAAAAAATCCAAGTGTATCAGGAATATACACAAGTAAAGACAATAAAGTCTAAAATATGTTGATATACATTCTAAATAGCCTGAATATTTGTGTATCAAAATGAAAATATTCATTACAGGGGCAAAGTTAGTTTGATAAGAAGGCATTGGAAAATTTTGAGGGGGCATTTAGGGGCAAACCGAAATCTTATTTGAGGGGGCAGGATATATTTTTGAGGGGGCATTGCCCCCTGGTGCCCCCCCGTGGCTACGGGCCTGATTCATAGCAATTTAAACCAATAAACAAACGGCAATGTGGACTGTGGAAATAGCAAACAACGTAACCCTCCGTTTCTAACGTGGTTACGTTGAGAGAATCTGTGATGTAAACCTGAAAATTATTTCACTAATTAAATTATATAACGACACTGTCCTACTGCATTAACCAGTACCACTGTTACTTATGAATTAAACAATCCACTGTTGGTAACAAATGATAACGTAACATCACAGTATGACTGATTCAATATGATCAAAATTGTTTTAACGAATAATCTGGTCCTCTACATTGGTTTAGTTTCAGAAATTATATCACACACCTTCACAATTAGTAGCATTTTAGTGAGATTAACAAATAATGAAACCGTGTATACCTGTCCTCAAATGAGAATGTAACGTAAACAACACTCTTTTAACTGCCGTAGGGAAAACACATTGAGGATTTTGTTATCTTTCCTGTAATATTTTGAAGTTGAATTCTTCACAGGGTGAAAACACTACCGTTTATTTCTAAACCATAATAACTTGGATAGATATGCCATTTTTTACTTAAAACTAGAAGCGTCAACAAACAGTCATGATGAATACAGTATTAAGTTACGGGTTACGTAGCGTAAAACCTAGGCCCTAGGGTTAGGATTTGTAGCATGAATCGAAGCAGACTTATATTTTTGTAATTCCAATCCAAAACAGTGCTGGAAATAAGCTTTCTTATAATCTTTAAAAGGAAAGACACTATAAACACTATATTACAATAGACAAACTAAAACTTAAGCCTTGGCCGTAAAGAACGTCGAAAAGCTTACTTCAAAAGATATAAAAACCTCTATTAACTGTAATTATTTACCTGAATTACTTTTCTAGACGAAAATTCGACCTGATAACGACGTATTTCTTATTAAGGGTGCTACAGTTAATTAGAAAATACATATAAAGGTGCTCAAGCTCGGATGAAATACCAGCGTCTAGTCTACTGCTAAGAAATTAGGAAAATCAGCAAGGAACCCAACATTTGAAATTTGTCAACGTAACTTGTTAGCACCCACAAACCTAGGCCCTTCTAGTTGTCAACGTGAACGAAATGAAGAAATAGGTTTAAGCGCGCTATAAGGTTTGGCTGACATCTGACCCAAAAGTAATTTTTTGACGTACTATCTTAATTAGTTAAATTACAAAAATTAGAATTCATTAATTAAAAATCGAAACAGGTAAGTTTCTCATTTAAGAAATGCTTGTTAATTTAGAAGTATTCCGAAAACTAACTTCGCTATGGTTTTTCCGTATGGCCGGCTTCAATTGCCGTAAAAATTTTTAATGCTTTTTCTATGGGACGCTAACCCTAAAAACTGTGAATTTTCCTTTAACATTACGGAAGGGTGTCATGTCATATCTACAAGGGCCTACCGGCCCTGTAGAATATCAGTATCTCAGAGAGAAGGTATAAGATGCCTTTGTATTCGCGCGCCATAGTCCCAGTCCCCCTTTAAAAATACAAGGGGGGACGTAAAAGGAGGCGCCGGGCTATTTCGCCTCTCCCCAGTCGGAAAATATGACTGTAATTTTCGTCACTCGCATCGTTGCGCTGACGTGAGTTTTCAAGAACCAATGAGATGCTGGTTGTTATTTAGAGACGGGCATTGACTCCGGACCTACGTTTGGACTGGAGATAAAGCTGGAAATCTGGCGAATTTATACCTTCCCTCTGAGATACTAGATATAACTTCTTGATAAAATATAATTACAACTAAATAAATATAGATTCACTTTAGGGTAAAAGGCCGATATCGAAAACTTATTTTGTAGAATACGACTTTGTCTTATTCCTCGTTAAATAATGCTGCAATCTTCCTGGAACAATACAGCTAGATTCCCACTCGAGATCGACGGAATTTCCGTTCCATCGGGCGTAAAATGTGGTTTTTTTTTAATTTTACACGGAATTTTATTTCGGTAAAATTTACGAAAGGGCACCAAACCCCTGTCCCTGTGCCGGACGCGTCCGCGAAACGAACGCTTACGATGAGAGAGAGAGATCGCTAGTGTACGCGGTGGCGATACGAAGCTCCGCGTAGAGAGAGAACTGCCTGCCTGGTATATTAGTGAGAGGGGGAAGAGGGAGAGGGGGCATCCCGCTCGGAGAGAGAGGAAAGAAAGGTAGTTTAAATCTCGCGGGCTTTTTTGAGTGAAGGGAAACAAGATGATAATTTTCGTGCACTACTGCACTTTGTGCGCGTGATACATCAGAGATTATGCTGGATGGTTAGGTTTGGTTTCGTAAAATAGAGGGGACGCTTTACGGTCATAGTGATTTCTGGTTTAGAGGATCCAGGATTTTGTTTAAATACATTATTTGATTCGTATGGTTTTTAAAAATTATACTTTAGTGGGGTGCACAATTTAGTTTCATTAATATTATTTGAAATGTGACGTTATTAGAAATTAAAGGGATACACGATTGTGTTTCAGAAATGTTTTTAGTTGTACGATTTATTGGAGATCAACTATACGGGGGGTCACGTGAGTCGTGTAAAATTACTATTAAGGCCCAGCCCTTGGGCCATCTTGTTCGGTTCTGTTCGGCGTAACACCAGCGTCATAATATTCAAGAGCGCACGCATACGCGAGATCTCTTGATATCCGCCATTTTTTCTTGTGGTTAAACAAGGCTTATCAGAAATATGTCACCAATAGAGATGGCCGATACCAGGCTTAACCCGATACCGATGGATACCGGTACAAACATGAACTGATACCGATCGATACCGATATTTACTCATTATGATCCAAAACCCGATATTTCAACCGATACCGATATGGTATCGGTTCATCCCTAGAGTAGTAGGCGCGTACGAAGAAAGATTTTCGCTTTAGATAAACTGAATTCAGGTACTTTTTATATAAATGAGAACTCGTCACGATTGAAATTGGTAGAAATGAGATATTATCACCACCAATATGTTACTAAAAGACCTAAAAATGTCATGTAGGGCCATATAATGCATTTTAAACGAGTGTCGGTTTAGTATCGGTATCGAACCAACCGATCCGATACTATCGGGAAACCCTGAGTATCGGTACCGGTTCATCCCTAGTCACCAAGAAAGAAAAATAAAACTAATTGAAGTAAAGAGATATTAGAAGTTAGTAAGGAAGACTTTATTGATGAGGTTGAAAAATATCCCTTCTACGATCTAAGCGACAAGGAGACAAAGATATCTCACCAAAAACATCTCTGTAAAAATATGCCAAGTTGTTTGGCCGTAAAAAGAAGTGAGATCTAAAATACGGCCAAGTTATTATCTCCAGGTGAACCAACATTTTGTTCGACTTAAAACTTCTCAAGAATGTTTTTCTGACTTGGCCATTTGCATATCAAGGATTCGTTTAATTCCAGATATGGATCGAAATTAAAATATTAAATCAAATTGGTTAAATATTCTTGATAAGCCTTTGTGGTTAAACTTGTAATTTCCGTTATTTACCTTCACGGGTGCAAAGAAGAAGGATGCAAGTTTGGAATGCTAATGGTCAAGTCAGAAAAACATTCTTGAGAAGTTTTAAGTCGAATAAAATGTTGGTTCACCTGGAGATAATAACTTGGCCGTATTTTAGATCTCACTTGTTTTTACGGCCAAACAACTTGGCATATTTTTACAGAGATGTTTTTGGTGAGATTTCACTCCTTTTTGTACGTGCATGTTCTTGTACATTTATAGAAGTAGGATTATGAAGTGAAATAAACATTTGTACTTTTAGATTTTTATTTGTTCTTTCCAAGAGTTTTACTTGGCTTTGCCTTTTTCAACTTTTTTGCATTCAACTTTCTTTTTTTTCTCAGGCTGTGATAATTGTTAACCGTATTTCTATTCGAAGAACACAATATTGTGGCAAGTAACACTTTTAATCAACAGAATAGATTTAAGAAAAACTAAATGAATCAAAACACGCTTAGAACCATTTCAGACGAAATGAAAAAGAAAATGAGTAAAAAATTTAATTACTAAAACATTATGTAAAAAACATAAATTTTGCAATAATACGAAAGAATCATATTAGTAAAAAATATTAATATTAAAAGACGAAAAAATTAAATTATAATGTCCTATCACGAGGGGATATAAATTATAAAACCCCCATTTCAGGGGCTAACAGGGGAAATTCCCACTTTTGGGACTTTTTCCTTTCTTTGTATGCTAAGTCCTACATGTATGCCAAATTTTATCATTCCCGCAACACCGGAAGTGCCCTAGAGGTTTAGATGATGACTCTTATTCTAAACCCCCATTTCAGGGGCTAAAAGGGGAAAACTCCCGCTTTTGGGACTTTTCCCTTTCTTTGTATGCTAAGTCCTACTTGTATGCCAAATTTTATCATTCCCGCAACACCGGAAGTGCCCTAGAGGTTTGGATGATGACTCTAATTTTAAACCCCCATTTCAGGGGCTAAAAGGGAGAAACTCCCGCTTTTGGGACTTTTTCCTTTGCTTGTATGCCTAGTGGTACAAGTATGCCAAATTTCATCATTCTAGCACCACCGGAAATGCCCTAGAGGTTTAGATGATGACTCTAATTTTAAACCCCCATTTCAGGGGCTAAAAGGGGGAAACTCCCGCTTTTGGGACTTTTCCCTTTGCTTGTATGCTAAGTGGTACAAGTATGCCAAATTTCATCATTCTAGCACCACCGGAAATGTCCTAGAGATTTTGATGATGTGTCAGTCAGTCAGTCAGTCAGTCTCATAATGTGTCATTTTCACATAGGATTATCACAGAAACCAAATGAGTTAGAAAGCTGGAAGTTGGAGGACTTCCTAGGATTAACACTGTGCCCTTGAGGTGCAAATATGAGTGGTGTACTATTCCCCAGTACCGAGTTAAGAGGGGGTCAAAATGAGGCTGAAATGTTTCGGGTAAAGGATTGCTGATAGTGCACGACAACTTGGCGGGTGCACTACCGTGCACCCAGATCAATTCAGAGTGTGAAATAGAAGTTATGGAAACCGCTAAAATCTGTCACGTGACCCAAAAATATCTAACGCCAAACTCAAAATACAGTCGCAGTGTGAACGATCTACCGCCGGACGCCGGTGTAAGTTAACAAGTTGGGAAACCAAAATAAACCTTTCCGAGCCAAGACGAATTTACTTTCCAAACACAGGTCCAACAGCCAATGAGACAAACCGGAAATACACAGTTCTAATCGGCGAGATATTGCCATGATCATTTGTAAAGTTTAAAGCGTTAAATAATTTCCTGCGTATTCTCAATAATTCTAATGAGGACCTAATATCTAACACTTAAATGTGTATTTAACTTTCGGCTCACTCTGAACCGTTAAGACCTCCTATAAGAGGACATGAAATAAGGTCAATTCTGGTTAAAATCTAGGTTATCTTATCTCATAGACCCAGTCGTTTCAACACCTATGAAGAGATGAAGTATTAACATCCTTATTATTTAATGAAGCTAAAAGTTACGTTTACACTATATATAAATGTAGTAAAGATGAATTAAAAAGAAAACACCAAATTTTAAATGATAATATAAAAGATGTTCTTGGAATATTGAGATGAAACAGAGCTTTATAGCTACACAACTACAAAACGAATCGTAATGCCGAAAAATATTTAAAATATTTAAATTTAATATTCTGCAAAAAGAAAATGTTATCGTTTTGTAAGAGATCTTTTCATCCTACTCGCTTTATATTAACTTTGATATGCGTGTAGTGTTTCGATTCAGATGCAATCTTCATTACTCGTTCTATATTAACTCTCACTTGTGTCAGTACATAGAAATAAGTTTATCTTAAATAATTAATTAAATATGAATGATATTAATTATTTTAATCGCCAGTAAATAACTTTAAAAATAGTTAAATCGTTAAAAATAAAGTTGATCCTATTATCTTTCGAAACTTTGCTAACATTGACGTTTAAAGTGAAGGGTACCCCTCTTGCCCGCTTTCTTAAAAATTTTGGGGTATATATACGATTCGTTTCCATTATAATAATAGATAAAAACGCACTCGCGTGAACCGATGGTGGAAGCCCTGCCATTGGGAGGCTAGACGTTTCTCGTAACCCTAGCCGCTCGCCGCGTACAGACTGTTAAAAAAGTCTTTGCGCGTTGCGTTTTTCGCACATATTTTACAATATTTCAAAAACTATTCAAGCTAGCGCTCTGGAATAAAGTGCGTTATAAAAATTTTTGCATTTCTCTTTCATATTTTACCCGTTCCAAAGTTGTCCTTTGCATACTTATACCGGAAACCGGAAATGTCAAAATTATCAACTTTGAAAATATTGGATTCTCGAGGATATAAATGCAATTTTCGGAATCCTTGGGGTCGATTCATATTTGAAAAGTGTTCACCAAATTCAAATCGGATGAATAGGTCACGAGTAATCAGCCTTTATTCAAAATCTGGCAAACTTGGTTAGATTTGCGATAATGCAGAGTATCGAATCTTTGTCGTAATAATGCTTGTTAGATGTTATGACACTTTATGCATATATATATGATTGGTCCTTTGGCGCAATACTTTGAAACAAATCAGACGTTCAATAAAGGGATGGTGAAGTGGAAAATAAAGTAACTTTTTTATTAATTCTTCTATAAGACCAATCTGCATCGTGAAACATCCAGGAAGTAACACCGAACGATTTTTAAACGACAATTAGTATGAAATTTCATGGATAATTTTAAATAGGGATCTCCGACCAATCGCGTAGCGCCCCGCCTTCTTATCAACAATTTTCTCTTGGCACGCTCCGTGTTGAATAAATTTATCGCGAGACTTGAAAAAATTTGCACGATGTGACAATTGTGGCGCGAGACATGGAGTGTGCCACGAAAATTTTGTTAACGAAAAGGCACGGCGTTACGGGATTGGTCGGAGTTCCTTTTTTGAAATTATTCTTAAAATCTTAACCTAATTTGAATATTAAAATCAATGGGAGGTATTTCCTGAATTTTTCATTATGCATACTGGTAGAAGAATCAATAAACAAATCACTTTATTTTCCACTTTCCCACTCCCTTTAAGAGAAAACTCGCGTCTTTTGAAGAGGAGAAGCGGTTTGAAAATTTTGTTGTTTGGGCCATGATATCATAATATTTAGAACTCATATTAATTACGTCTAGGTCTTCAGCCCGATTCATTGCAGCCTAGAGAAAATCTTATTCGTGATGGCGTATGCGCTTCACGAGATCCCTTCAAATAGACATGTTCGACTATTCCAAATAAGAAACAACTTCAGAGGAGAGGGCTTCTATGCTAGGAATGTTCGCTACGCGATTGAGCTTCGCTAAACGGAGCCTGAAGTTGGCTATAGCCTCCCGCGTTTAGCGCAAAAGTGAGGCCAGGGATAGATCTAATTTTAGAAGTGGGAATAGAGAATAGAGTAATCTAGGAACGCGTCAAATTGCCGGACCCCCTTCCACGGAAAGGAGGGGTATGAAAGAAGAGGCGTGTCAAAGCGACAAAGGTAAAAACGAATAACGTATTTTTTGCCGATCCCGTCAGTAACGTCATAAAAACCTAGTTTAAGTGAGCTAATCTGAAATTTTAAACTTTTTATTACGGGTTGGAGAGAGGGGCTCTATACTGGGCTATGAGTCGGACTGAATTAAACGCTAACCGTTCTCGAATCCTGCTTCTAAAATTAAATCTATATCTATTGAGGCTTACTAATAAAGCCGACCACAACCAAAGCATGGGCAAAGGCGAATTTCACAACTGACGTTCAAAGCTACCGATGGAAAAACCTAAAAATTAAATGAAAAAAAAATTAATGCCGGTAAGAATGATCACAACTGAAAATAACAGCTAACAGCTTAAAACGAACCCGAACGGTAAACACTTGAAGTTGGCCTCTCTGCGCTGCTGGTCTGCTACTCCTTTCGTTTATTTTCTATGGCAAAAATACTAACTTTGGGAGGTATTGGGATATTAGGCCATTTTGTGTTTTAAGACTTTTATTGTGTAGGAAAGATAACTAGCCTTTTTAAAGAAATTTTGGATAACTATTAATATCATTATTGATAACTAGTTAAAAGTTGAAAAATATTTATAAAATTTGGACGAACATTTTAAAATAACAAGACTTCCTTCGAGTTTCAAATTGAAGAATGCTCGTGTGCTTTATTGAACTATTTTATACAAACAAGACGGTCACTTTCAGCTTGAATTGTTGCTTGATATTTTATTGGACATCCCCTAGCCCTTGAAGGGAGGATGAAGAGGACAATAAAGTGATTTTTTTATCGATTCTTCTTCTAATTATAAGACCATTTTGCATAGTGAAACATCCAGGAAATACCGTCTGCGTTCTTGATCTATCTATTACAAACAAGACTGTCACTTTCAGTTTCAATTGTAGCTTAATATTTTACTTAACCTCCCGTAGCCCTTAAACACATTTTTAATCTTTTATTAAATGACAGACATAAACGCTAAATCGGGTTCAAGTCGGACCAATCCAAAGCGTTAATTCCTTCGTTCTCCAAAAATCTTGCAACGAGTCGGGACGTATGGGTTGGACAATTGTCCTGCTGAGCCTGAAACCATACACTAAAACAATGTTTTAAGTTAGTCAAGAATAACTATCAGGTTATTAATATTAATGCCGGTCACGACGTGGGCTGGTTACTCATACGGAGAAAAAAATACCAGCGAACAGGGCGCATCTCTATTTTTAATATTACAATGCTTTACCTCCTAATTTCATTAGAGTTTATGTCTGTCTTTTAGAATGCGATTAAGAATGTGTTTAATGGGAGAGTGAAATGAAAAATCAAATAATTTTTTATCGATTCTTCTACTAATTATAACACCATTCTGCATAGTGAAACATCCAGAAAATATCTCCGAATGGTTTTGAAACTCCAATTAGGTTCAGATTTTACGGAAAATGTGAAATAATGACCTCCGACTCATCGCGTAACGCCCTGCCTTCCTATTGACAAAATTCTCGTGGCACGCTCCTTGCCGAATGAAATTTATCACGAGATTTAATAAAAGTTGCTTGCGACGTGACTATCGTGGCGCGAGATATAGAGCGTGCAACGGAAATTTTGTTAACAGGAAGGCAGGGCGTTAAGCTATTAGTCAGTGGTGCTTACTTCAAATTATCTTTAAAATCTGAACCTAATTTGAATTTTAAAATCATTCGGAGACTGTATTTCCTGGATGTTTCACTGTGCATATAATGGTCTCATAATATGAAAAATCGATCAAAAAATCACTATTTTTCCTCTTCATCCTTCCTTTAACGACTAGGGGATGTCCAATAAAAGCAACAATTGAAACTGAAAGTGACTGTCTTTTTTGTAAAAAATAGTTCAATAAAGCACAGGAACATTCTTCAATTTGAAACTCAAAGGAAGTCTTGTTATTTAAATATTTTCGTCCAAATTTTATAAAAAATTTCAACTTTTAACTAAATATTAAAATTTATCCAAAGTTTCTTTAAACAGGGTCGTTTTTTCTATCCTACACAATAAAAGTCTTAAAAAGTTAAAACACAAATGGCCTAATATCCCAATACCTCCCAAAGTTAGTATTTTTGCCATAGAAAATAAACGATAGGAGTAGCAGACCAGCAGCGCAGAGAGGCCAACTTCAAGTGTTTACCGTTCGGGTTCGTTTTAAGCTGTTAGCTGTTATTTTCAGTTGTGATCATTCTTACCGGCATTAATTTTTTTTTTCATTTAATTTTTAGGTTTTTCCATCGGTAGCTTTGAACGTCAGTTGTGAAATTCGCCTTTGCCCATGCTTTGGTTGTGGTCGGCTTTATTATTAAGCCTCAATAGAGATAGATTTAATTTTAGAATCAGGATTAGAGAACGGTTAGCGTTTAATTCAGTCCGACTCATAGCCCAGTATAGAGCCCCTCCCTCCAACCCGTAATAAAAAGTTTAAAATTTCAGATTAGCTCACTTAAACTAGGTTTTTATGACGTTACTGACGGGATCGGCATAAAATACGTTATTCCTTTTTACCTTTGTCGCTTTGACACGCCTCTTCTTTCATACCCCTCCTTTTCGTGGAAGGGGTTCCGGGAATTTGACGCGTTCCTAGATTACTCTATTCTCTATTCCCACTTCTAAAATTAAATCTATCCCTGGCCTCACATTTGCGCTAAACGCGGGAGGCTATAGCCAACCTCAGGCTCCGTTTAGCGAAGCTCAATTGCGTAGCGAACATTCCTAGCATAGAAGCCCTCTCCTCTGAAGTTGTTTCTTATTTGGAATAGTCGAATATGTCTATTTGAAGGGATCTCGTGAAGCGCATACGCCATCACGAATGAGATTTTCTCTAGGCTGCAATGAATCGGGCTGAAGGCCTAGACGTAATTAATATGAGTTCTAAATATTATGATATCATGGCCCAACTAACAAAATTTTCAAACCGCTTCTCCTCTTCAAATGACGCCAGTTTTCTCTTAAAGGGAGTGGGAAGTGGAAAATAAAGTGATTTTTTATTGATTCTTCTACCAGTATGCATAATGAAAAATTCAGGAAATACCTCCCATTGATTTTAATATTCAAACTAGGTTAAGATTTTAAGAATAATTTCAAAAAAGGAACTCCGACCAATCCCGTAACGCCGTGCCTTTTCGTTAACAAAATTTTCGTGGCACACTCCATGTCTCGCGCCAAAATTGTCACATCGTGCAAATTTTTTTCAAGTCTCGCGATAAATTTATTCAACACGGAGCGTGCCAAGAGAAAATTGTTGATAAAAAGGCGGGGCGCTACGCGATTGGTCGGAGATCCCTATTTAAAATTATCCATGAAATTTCAAACTAATTGTCGTTTAGATGCAGATTGGTCTTATAGAAGAATTAATAAAAAAATACTTTATTTTCCACTTCACCATCCCTTTAATGAACGTCTGATTTGTTTCAAAGTATTGCGCCAAAAGACCAATCATATATATATGCATAAAGTGTCATAACATCTAACAAGCATTATTACGAAAAAGATTCGATACTCGATTATGAATTATCGCCAATCTAACCAAGTTTGCCAGATTTTGAATAAAGGCTGATTACTCGTGACCTATTCATCCGAATTGAATTTGGTGAACACTTTTCAAATATGAATCGACCCCAAGGATTCCGAAAATCGACTTTATATCGTCGAGAATCCAATATTTGCAAAGTTGATAATTTTGACATTTCCGGTTTCCGGTATAAGTATGCAAAGGACAACTTTGGAACGGGTAAAATATGAAAGAGAAATGCAAAACTTTTAAAACGCACTTTATTCCAGAGTGCTAGCTTGAATAGTTTTTGAAATATTGTAAAATATGTGCGAAAAACGCAACGCGCAAAGACTTTTTTAGCCTAACGACAACGATGGAGTAGAAGCCAATGTTACAGGTTGGTGTCTATGTGGTATAGACGAAAGAGCAGTAGATGGTGGTGTTAGAAGCCAATGTTGCAGATTGGTGTCTATGTGGTATAGACGAAAGACCAGTAGATGGTGGTTGTTAGACGCCAATGAGGATAGATTAGTGTGTATGTGGTATACACAAACTAGTGTCCATGTGGAGTGGACGAAAACCAAAACTGGTGGTGTGGGAACTCAAGTAGAATAGCCAGCGGAGACAAACACAATTTCCCAAATTTCCGTGAACTGTCAATGCAGTCCGGAAATTGGGAACACGTTCGCTCCGATACGCAAACTGCAAACGCGGTCACGTGGGGTGTGACAGACAGACACACAGTCACACCCACACGTCCAGTGTAATACCTCTCCGTGACGTCATCGTCACTCGGAGAAGTAAAAATTCTACCGTCGGTTACGTGATCTCCGCCGGTTTTTTTTCCGGTCTCGTGGAAATCTAGATTACCTGACCATTAGAAAAAATTGCATTCAGAAAGTGAATTTATTATGTGTACGTAAACCGTTTACCTGGTCAAGAAGGGAGAGGCTAGAAAATAAAGAAATTTTACGGAGTTGCGCAAGTTTTGATTGTTAAAGTTTCAAAGCAGTTGAAGAAAAGTAAATAAACTTGTCGTAAGAAAAACCGCAAATACCATAGTCTCTAGTGTCTATTTCTCAAGATGTCATAACTAAAATATACCCTTTTCAAATGGGGTGAAGTATTGTCTACTTGATATACGGTCAAGAAGTAACATCCGGTATGTGGATTACAAAACGCTAGATGGAGCTTCAAAGTATCAGTTAAACAAAGCTCTTTTGTTCGAAGCCACACGATCTAACGTCTTTAGATCCATCATGGGCGAAGAATTGTAAGAGGACTAGGCAGTCGCAAGATTCTACGCGCAAACGATTTCGTCTTTCTAAAAAAACAGCCTTCCCGTATCAGCGGGGGTTATTGCCCTTTAAAAATGGCGGTTTTTCGAATTTATCTTGTTGAAACCCAAACCTTAGGCCAAGAATAGTTAAACGGTACGGCAAAAAGGATAAAGTTAAGTATTTTAATTTTTCAAGATGGTTAAAAATAAGCTCTGCGCTTTACCTAACTGTAATAGTTTTAGTCGCTACTTTCATAAACCGTACATAAAAACCAAGCCTTTGCTATGCAAACAATGGGCGGATTGTCTGGCTAAATTTAGGCTCAGCTGCTATTGCCTTGTCACACTCACGCATGCGCTGAATTTGGAATTATATTTTCCGGATTTTTGAGCCACGTGATTTGACCCCAAAGAGTGACGAAGTTCCGGTTTCCGATAAATTGAGCCGATAGATCGCGCTACTAGTGGCCGTTTTTTCCGTTGGACGCCTTTTCGCGACCCTGCCTAGTCCTCTTACAATTCTTCGCCCAACATTTGAAAGGGTATATTTAAAGCCTACTTTTCATGGAGCTGTCAGTGTTTTAACGTTTACTGACTACATGACGACACGTAACCCTTAATCTAAATCCCTAAGCCAAGGAGTTTGTCCCGGGTCCTTCTATCACTAGGGCAAAGGAACTGCTTGCCCTCACCAAAAGCAAAATTAGGCTGGTCACCAGTCTCCTCACTGGACACTGCCGGCTGAATAAACACCTGCACTTATTGGGCATCGTTGATGACCCACTCTGTAGGTTCTGTCGGGAGGTAGAAGAAACCTCCTCCCATATCCTCTGCAGCTGCGACTACCTCGCGGCCATGAGGTTTGAGCATTTTGATATGCATACTATGGAACCTCACCAGTTCTCTACTGTCTCGGCCAATCGGATTCTCCGATTCATCGAGGCGACAGGACTCTTCGCAGTCTAACCAGCTCGGGGCGCACAATATACTTTTGGTATCGGTGCTCGACGCGGCGACGCGTCACCCCCTTCAACATTACAATACAATACAAAATCCCTTTAAAATAACCAATGGAAATCCAAACTGAACGAAAATTGTCATTAGTGAATAGCTTCTCGACACCTTGTAATTTTCTAAAACGCGAGCGCTAATAGTAAAGCACCTGTTCCAGATAATATTTAAGGCAGTCGACAGACTGGCTGATATATACGGGTCGTTCGAGTTTCCTGCCTTTCTACGGCAAATTTTTGGAACGGGAGAGTAGATAATTTTGACGCCAGAAATGGCAGGCCTATGGCTTCACGCGAATAAACGACAATTCGTTTTTAACCCTTGTGCTGCTAAAAGCAGCCGCGAGCGTAGGTCATTCTCTATCTAGCTCTTATCATTGTGGGGGATCTTTTAACGACGTACTCGAGTTCAAAATTCTCGTAACTCCAAGGCACTGAGGTTAAAATGCACGTATATCTTTTATGGACAATTTGTGCTCGAGTTCAAAATTCTCGTAACTCCAAGGTATTGAGGTTAAAATGCACGTATCTTCGATTCGTTTATTGAGACTTGGACTCTCTTGAGTTAAAATGCACGTATCTCCGTCTTTCCTCGATTCGTTTCATTATCAGTAAGACCAAGCCTTTTATCTGTCCCTTAGAAGCCGTGACAAGAACAGTGAGTGGCGACCCAAAATCAACGATGGAGTATTATATCAGGTTTTTTTCCGTTTGTAAACGTTTTTTTTATATATAATTTCGATTTTTTCCACTTGTTTTTGAAAGTATAATTTTGCTGGAGTCCAATTAAGAAATCGATTAATCTATAGACGAAACCTTAACCCACAATGCACTAGTTTTCTCTAAGATAGGTCTCATAGTACACTAAAAATAACATTATGAAAATAAGTGTAAGGATATCCTCATGCTCTGCTTGACATCAATATATTACACCATGGTTATGAGTAAATACTAACAAATTATAGATTTCCAACTAGTCCAAAAAGTCAGCCACGCGTGAGACAACTGTAAATAGAGGCGGAGACGATACGTGGGGAAATTAATTACATCTTTCCGGAGAATCCTGAGAGATGGGTTTAATATTTTGCCCACGCGCAGAGAGAAAATAAAATACGAATTTTTCCCTTACTCAGATGGTTGGGGGGAGGGGGTTTAGTAGTTTTATTTTCCCCTGCTGAACGGACGCTTTAGCGAAATGCTTTGAATGACGTAAGACATGGGAATCCATCATACTTTTGTATTTATACATATCCATGGTTACACATTCTGACCTTGCTTATGAAAGAATTGGACCTTTTGACCTTTAATTATAATTTACTTCACTTATGCCCCAGTGCTAAGCTCGTGGCATTCAACAGCCGTGGAAGAGTGCAGTAAGATTTGTGATGATAACAAAATATGACCTATAACATTGGATGTGTAACCAATTATAAATTATAATTTTTAATACTGAAAAATTTTAAAAACTACGAGAGAACTTTTATGCGAAAAACATTTTCAAAGACAACTTCGATCTGCACTGAATAGATAAGACTCAAGAAGCGATATCTAGTTTAAAAAAAAACGCTACCCAAGCCTATAAGGCTTACATGTATTCAACAACCTAGATAAATAAATAAATACTAGGTAGAAGGTAGAAGATGCCTAAGTATTCGCGCGCCATAGTCCCAGTCCCCCTTTCAAAATACAAGGGGGACGTAAAAGAAGGCCGGGCTATTCCGCCTCTCCTCAGTCGGAAAATACGTAATTTTCGTCATTCGTATCACGCTGACGCGAGTTTTCAACAACCAATAAGATGCTGGTTGTATTTTAGAGGCGGGGATTAACTCCGAACCTACGTTTGGACTGGAGATAAAGCTAGAAATGTGGCGAATTTATACGTTCTTCCTAATAAACTAGATATTGTACGCTAAATTTCAAAGGAACTAAGAACAACTTAGAATTTGTAATATTTGCCCCACTTTAGTGTTAATCGTCTTACTTACGATACGGCCCTATTTATGATGTTAGGATTGTGTTTTTGAAATTCAGCTTATGTTAACATAAAATTGATCGTAATATGGTTTTAGCTTATACTGGCACTAATCCAAATAGACCTGTATTCGAAAAATATGAAATTGCTTAATTGCTCTAGGAACAACGTCAGCTGCGAAGTGCTTAGCGTCTCATTGACAGACCCGTTATTTTCGCATATATTCACGCAAATCCGTATAAATTATATATTATCTTGGCGCCAAGTAAGTACTTTAAGAAATTGCTTATCGAAATTATTTGATTTTCAATTGCTTCTTTTTTACATACATGTGTTGGCAAGCGAAAAGCAATCAAAGTACGCAGATCGGTAATTATTGTAGTAAAATCAATGCTCAAAAATGTATGGTGTTTATATCAGTCTATTAAAGTCGCCCGTTTATTTAAAATCAGAAATGCGTCTTTTTAATTTTACACGGAATTTTATTCCGGTAAAATTTAAGAAAGGGCACCAAACCCCTGTCCTCCCTGTGCCGGACGCGTCCGCGAATTGAACGCTTACGATGAGAGAGAGAGGGAAAACGAAAGCGTGCGGGGGGAGAGAGAGATCGCTAGCGTACGCGATGGCGATACGAAGAGGGAGAGGAGGGAGAGGGAGAGGGGGCATCCCGCTCGGAGAGGAGAGAGAGGAAAGAAAGGTAGTTTAAATCTCGCGGGCTTTTTTGGGTGAAGGAAACAAGATGAAAATTTTCGTGCACTACTGCACTTTGTGCGCGTGATACATCAGATTATGCTGGATGGTTAGGTTAGGTTTCGAAAAATAGAGGGGATGGTTTAATTATTTCTGGTTTAGGGGATCCAGTATATTGTTTTAGATACATTATTTGATTCGTATGGTTTTTAAAAATTATACTTTAGTGGGGTGCACAATTTAGTTTCATTAATATTATTTGAAATGTGACGTTATTAGAAATTAAGGGGATACACGATTGTGTTTCAGAAATGTTTTTGGTTGTACGATTTATTGGAGATCAACAATACGGGGGTCACGTGAGCCGTGTAAGATTAGTATTAGGGCCCAGCCCTTGGGCCATCTTGTTTTAAAGAAGCAAGAATGAACATAACGCCTTCCCAGTGAGCAAATAAGCGTAAAATTGAAGCACCATCTTATGTTTGAAGTATTAACCATAAAACCTCTACATAATTTTATTTACAGCAAATAGGGTACATAGTATATATGTATTTTAGAGGTGAAATATCTCCTTATCAGTGAACCTAACCACGCTGCTCTTCACTTGATTATAACTCTTACCTGAAGTGAGATGAGACTAGAAGTGAAGGGCTCTAGCATTGATAGTAGATCCTGGCACTAGTGAACAAATTTGAGGATTTTATGCCGCTTCCCACGCGCCTACACTACTGAGATAAAAATTGGTCGAGTTCCAAAAACATTTCCTACCCCCTTCCCCTCAACCTAAAGCCGCGAAACACGGACGCGGGAGCTTGAATCTAGTTCGGTCGTCTACCACCGCGAGCGTCTCACGTTTTGTAGGGAAAATTCAGAAATCGCTACCAGAGGGCCAACCGTTGGTGTGTTATCAAAAATATTCACTTTCGCCGAGTGAAGAATTTGGTTAGCTCAGTACTTCTGGTCTCATCTCACTTCTTCTCTTACTATTCGACATTTATAAAATCCGCCATAGGTAAAAAAAATTTAATTGCCTGTCAATGCCAAGTCGGTGTGAAAGAGAATCAGGTTAAAAGTATTAGTTCAATTATTGTTATTTGTTTATAACATAGGAGGAAAGTGAAAGAGCCAACATTGAATGTGTGAAGTTAGAACCTGTTGAAAATGATTTAGGACTGAATGAACAGGAATTATCTCATCCTGTTCTGATAAATCAACAAACAGAAGAACAAATACAAAGGTATTTAAAGCAAAAAATCAATGAGAACTTCTCCACGAGGGCGGGTCTGAAACTAGGACTGTTCACGAGCTCGAGCCAGCTCGGGCTCGTGACGAGCGAGCAGAGCCGACACTTTGGCGGCTTGATTAATTACAGGGTTGCCACGGGTCAGGGAGAACCTGGAAAAAAAGTAAATGTTTTTAAAAATCCTCTTAAGGCTCATTTACATGCACGATTGTAGCTCGTAAAAACAGGATTTTGCTTGAAATATTTTAAATCTTTTCTGCACAAGCTCAAGCTCGGCCATTTACATGACTGCTTGTAGCTTCGCTTGTTACTTGGTTTGGTTTCTTACAAGCTCAATCCGCAACTAAATCGAATTTGGTTTTTTTCTAGCAAGCGCCAAAAAAAGCTACCGCCATCAATGAAATTTCCGTTTTTAATCATTTTGACAAAATTTTAACTGGATATTAGTTATTATGCCTCTTTGAAATGGCAAATGTACCGAATTGACGTCAAATATCAAACACATATTTGAATAATTAGGCCAAACACATATTTATAAAATTAGGCTTAGCAAAAGTTTGAAAAATTAGGCTTAGCAAAATTTTGAAACATTAGGCTTAGCAAAAGTTTGAAACATTAGGCTTAGCAAAAGTTTTAAAAATTAGGCTTAACGAAAATCTGAACAATTAGGCTTAACGAAAATCTGAACAATTTCAAGTTATATCTTATAATATATTTTTAAAAGCATGTAAATCAAAATGCTTGAAGCTTGCGCTTGAGCCTGTAAAAACGTAAATAAAAAAATCTCAAGCTCTGTCATTAGCAAAAAGTTCACGCACAAGCAGAATTTTAGAAACCATGTAAATCAGCCTTCAGACTGTTGTTTATAGTTAAAATGTTCCTTAATCATTTTGATGCGAAAAATACATTGGAAAACTTAATGTAGAGACTTTAATTAATTATAAGTACTTAAAACGTGCTGTAAACATTTACAGTTTCGGCCTAAAAGGTAAGGGAATTTGGTTCTGAAAATTCCGTGGCAACCCTGAATTAACGAGCGAGCTTTTTTAAGGTCGAGCCACTACGACTCGCGAGCTTAGCCACTGAAATAGTGCTTTCTTTTTAGTCCTTCTTTCCACCAATAGCGTTCCGTTGTATTTTTACAAGAAATAAAGCGTGGGAAAATTTTCCTTCTCTCGCCTCTAACCTTGAGCATAGAACGATTTCTTCTCACTTTACCGAGCGGGTTTTACTGAACCATTACATTCCTAAACATGGGATAGCATTTAGAGTCGTTCCCAAGTCTTATGTTGATAGTAGCCGCCGTTTTTTCGAATCGAGCCAAGCCGAGCCGAGCCGAGCTTTTAAAAAGCTCGCTCAGCTCGGCTTGTGAACAGTCCTATCTAAAACTAGCCTTTGCTAAGCTTGGCGGGCCTGTCATCTCCACCTCTCGACTATGGGAGCATCTATTGTGATTTGATTAAACTAAACCATAGCCAAGTGATTAAGTTTAAGCTCAACTATAATTTTTTATTTGACTGACTAATTTGCGTCCATAAAACTTGATTCGTTAAGCCTTGCCACGATAATCGTGAATAGAATCAGAAGTATGTAATTCTTCGAGAGAAGTGAACCACAAAGCGGGGTAATTGTAAAATGATTCTTCCCAACATCATTTTACATTTGGAGCAAGGTTACTATTTAACCGAATCGTGCGCATACGCTATAAATAGTTCCCTCATCATTACTCTATTGGCGCTTGTGGATTGTTGACCCACGTCAAGACAATCAAGATTTGTGGGTTGATTGCTGAGAATTTAGTACCAAGCAGTTATAGAATTCACCCCTCGTTGTGATGCCCATCTGAAGTTTGTTGAGCTGGAAAGCAAATGTTCAAAAAGGTTGAGCCTGAGAAGAATCATGTTACCTATAACTAAAGTATTAAGAGGTTACAGAGTGTCATCCTTTTTCGAGTATCCCCTTCTGATAAAATGTATTTCTTTTATTACTGTTCCTATATCAGTTTTAACGGTTTTTTATTTGCGTAGTTCGCTAAGTATACCAGCTGAGATACCCAGCAACATTTACCAAAGTCTGCTTAAAGTGGAAGCCACGGTCCTTGAGCAATTTGGTTTAGGTATGGTGTCACATTATCGTAATTCTGACACGCAATCTGATGTAGTTCCAGTTTAATAAAACTATTAGGGTTATTTTCTCGTTTTGATCATTAAGGTTCGTTGGTAAAAGCTGAAGGTGCTTGCAATATCCAAGGCACGCTGACTGAAGAAGATATTAAGGAAGAATCACCTCAATGTGATGCGGAGGAGGTTGGCAAAGGAAACACATCCCAAACTAAAACTACCTCGAAAAAGGCTAAAAACGCGGGTCTCGGAACGCGAATTATGAAACTATGTATTCCTAAACTAAAATACAGTGACTGTGTTCCTTATTTGCCTAACCTTGACGGCGAAAGACAGTTGGAAATGTCTCCTGTCCCAACGACAGATTCGCCTCTCGAGAACAATCTTAAAATTAACAATTCTTATCCTAAATCACGAATTTCTTCGACAAAGAGAGGTAATGAGAGTATTGCAACTCGATCCAAGAAATTGTGTCTTGAAAAACATTTTGATTTGTCGTCGCTTGACGCAAATATGGAAAGCAATTCTCTTGAAGAACCTATAGAGAAGAATCTTGATGATAACCAATCCAAAATGACCTTGACCGATTCAAAGAAAACTGATAATAGACAAAATCAAACTGTGAAACTGTACTTGCCAAGCGATTTACCAAGAGTACCGATTGAAGTTGAAGATAATACTTCAGTGTCCAGCTCTGATGCATCCGAAAGTAGCTCGTCAAATAATTCCGAAAGTAATACAACTTCTGCCAGTTCGGAAATTGGTAAGTCATTTTACACTTAGGGTCTGCAACGATTTTCGGGACTGGAACTTAAAATTCAAAAATAGTCAAAATTGACCCAATTACAGTAGAAACCTTGCCTAAAATAGAGTATGTTTCGAAATTTTCTAGTGGTAGTTCCCCTAACAGGTTTTTTAACCCCGTCCTTTCTAACCCTCATTTCTTCTGTCTTCCCCGGAATTTTTCAACCTAATCCTCAATCCTTAGCATTTTAAAGCTTAAGTTTCTAAAAATTTTTGTCTCATTGAAATTAATACGTTTTTAACTTAGTAAGATTTTTTTTTTAAATTTAAACGGAAAATTTTTCCTACGAATAATATTAAACTCAATATTTGATGCTTTTGGGCCTGAGCTCCGTGGCCACCGGACGAGAAAAAATTCCCTTTTAAAAATACAGGTACCCGGCCGTCCTGGGTGTCTTAAAGAGCCGAAGCTAACGTTGCTCAGATTGATAAGACCTTAGTACTTTACTCCCAATGGTCTTTGAAATTGTGTATAATTTCATCTAAAGAATATTTTTGAGGCCCTACTCCGTCTTTATAGCTGTTCTCGAATCTATGCAAGTGACCAATCGGTTCTTAATTTAGTGCCGAAGGAACCGCGGCACCGAATAATTGTCCTTTGCGTGTTAGGTTCTATACGAGGCGTTTCAAATATATCGTGTAGCTCACCTAGGCCCAAGATGCGTACTTTGCGGTGTGGAGCCTTACCGCTTTTTGGTCTTACTTATAATGAAATATGAAACGATTTATTATTGAAAATGTAATGGATACAATTTGTAATATATTGAAAATTACTTAATGTATGGGAAACAAGGGTTTTAAGGAGAAAATGGTGTTAAGGTAAACATCCTTGAGATTTGGGTAGAGCCTTTCGGCAAAATAATGTTATTGTCGTTGCAAACTATCCAAGACGTTTTCTTCTGACTTTTTCGTTGCAATAACTAAATCACGATTTTGTCACACATACCGCTTACGCTGAGTGACAGACATGGCTATCATATACTTAAATTATGATGATATCCGGCTTTTCCAAAATTTTCCACTTTATATAACATCATATTCAGTTCATAAGGGCCAAATGTATCCCGCACAGTCGTGAGTTGGAGTTACGTGTTAACGAATTGCAGTTACTTGCATTTTAACTCCGTCACCTAGAAACAAAAAAAGAAGAGAGGACATTATAACGCCTTTCAATAACGGCAGTCATACCATTTTCCCTTCCAATTTATTTTAGAAGCATATTTATATTGCAATAGACTAAAACCTTAAATATTTTCTTAATAATTAACAACCATTAGTTTTCACTGATACTTTCGGGGACAGTCATCTCGATTCGAAGCGGTATTAATTTATTTCTCTTGTTCTCTTTAACTTTGCGTCATTTTAGTACTCGGCATGACCGATTTTATCAAGTGCTATTGACCAGTACAATGTGTTTGATTCAAATTGTGAGAAGTTTCAGTTTGTTTGCTTTTTGAAGGAAAATCCGAGAAGCATCGTTCAACTCTGCAAATATTCTCCTGAACATAAAAGTGATCTTGAACGTCACATTACAAATGGTACCGCAGAAAAACGCTTCAAACGTGATCATTGTGACTATACTAGCTCTGAGAATGGTTCTTTGATCAGACATGAACATGATTTAACTTCTCTAGTTACTACTGCTTTGCGTAATAAAAGCCGAATATATTTTTTTCTTCTCCCAAAAATCTCGAATGTGGGAGACACGGACTCCGTGCCGGAAAATTAGTATGATAAGCTTTTGAACCTAATTCCGCTAGATGAAAACTAATCTTGGATAAAAAGCCGCTAATCGATGCTCACTTTCAGTCGTTGTGGTTGTAACATGTGTTGGACAAAACGTTCACACTTTTAATGTTATTTTTAAGATTCTACATACTTTGAACTGTAGCACTAAACGGCCTTTCAAACTTTTGAACAATGAAACAAACCCTTAAAATACCCCGTTTTCCCAAGGGTCTTCACTCTTCTCTTATCTTAGCTGGTGCTTATTTCGAGCAAAAATACTTTGACAATAGAGAGGGGGTGACAGAACGAAATAAACTGGTAATTTGACTTTACGCAGCGTCACCTAGCATTTGATTCTCTCAAAATCAGCTGAAAGTTAAAAGTACAATCTTTCGGATTTCGAGCCAAGGTTTCTTCTCGCCATTTAAGTTAATCGTCATCCCCTTTTTGTTGATATGCTCGTTTATTCATCAGGAAACGCCTTGAAAGTAAAATGCACACGAGCTAAACATTTAAAGGCATAAAGCAGACTGTACGTTGTCTCTAAATAGTGACTCTGACGGTTCTATAAGTTTAAATAATCGAATCAGGGGGAAAGCTTCCATTCCCCGTCCCTGATCGAACCCGGTGACATCACTGCAAATATATTCAACAGTCAGATTTGTGCACCTCTTAGATTCACGTGGGATATCATTCAAACAAATAATATAGAATGTGTTTTATAAGCATATTTTTATTACCTTTAAATTTTTTTTTTAAAGTTTCCACAATCTGAAAGCATAAATTGGGTTAGGTAAGATCAAGTTTTTGGAGACCGCTGTTTCGACTGACACATGGATTATTTCTGTTTCTAAACTCGTTTTCATTGATAATACATTTAAAGTGTGATTAGTGTGACTATGCTAGTACCCGTAACAGTACTTTAATCCCACATCAAGACATTCATTGGCGGTGAAAAACCCTTCAAATGTCATCAGTGTGATTTTCCAGCACATTGAAGAATAATTTGATCAAACATCAACGCAACAATCACAATATATATAATATTGAATATAACCCTTTATTTAACTATAATTAACAATATTTGATATAACAAGTGGTATATCAGTAATGATATCTTTGCTATTAGAGAAGAACGTCTAATTGAATTACCGTGAGGTCGTAGACCTCGGTAGCTCAGTTGGTTAGGGCGTGGGACGGTAACCCAGAGGTCGGTGGTTCAAATTCACCCCGAGGTAGTTGTCATCTTTTCACATCGTCCGCAACCGGGAATTAGATTGGTAGAGTTAACACTGTTAACTAAAAATTCAAATTGAATTATATTTTTACCACAATAATTGATTAATATGTTTTTTCTTTGAATCTTAATTTGCTTCTTCTATAACTTAATCGTTGTCATCACTTCTTGTGCTAGTTGGTTTCAGCAGAAACAGGAGATTGCAAAATTATCGCTAAGCTTAACTTTACCGTTGAATTCATGCTTATGTTTTTTCACTACTTTGTAGGTGTTATCATGCACCTACGGAGGTTTAATGGCAGAATATTTCTGTTTATATTTTCACGTGTATTTTATTATACCTTTATTATGGGAAAGTTTGTATTACGCAAATTTCTAATGTGGGAAGAAGTTTGATATTTGAATCATATATACATGTATATTTGAGAAAGTTGTTTGTTTGTTCTTTATGACATACACAGTCACAAATGGTTAATTTCCAAATTCGACCAAGCTGCAGGGTTGATATCAGTAACACCAGGAACTCAAAAATCTTCCACGTTCCCAACGATAATATTAGGTTTTGGAGACCGCTGTTCGACTCGGACGTTGATTATTTTTGTTTACGAACTTCTTTTCTTTGTCTTTGTGTCTCTTTAAGCCTAAGCATAACCTGTTTTATCAATAGCTTTTGAACAGTACAATGTTTTTGAAGCGTGTTGTATGATATCATTTGTGGTTTTAATTTATTTCCTTTCTGTAGGAAAATATAAGAAAAAATGTTCAACTCGATACAAATATTCACCTGAATATGAAAGAGATCTTGAACTTGACATTCGAAAGAATACCAAAGAAAAACGCTTCAAATGTGATCAGTGTGATTATGCTAGTACGCGGAAGGATGATTTGATCAGACATCAACGCATTCACAGTGGTGAAAAACCCTTCAAGTGTGATCAGTGTGACTATGCCGCCACGCAGAATAATAATTTGATCACTCATCAACGCATTCACAATGGTGAAAAACGCTTCAAATGTGATCATTGTGACTATGCAAGTACGCGGAAGAATGTTTTGATCATACACAAACGCACTCACAGCGGTGAAAAACCCTTCAATTGTGATCAGTGTGAATATGCGTGCACGCAGAAGAATAAATTGATCACTCATCAACGCATTCACAGTGGTGAAAAACCTTTCAAATGTAATCAGTGTGAATACTCTTTCACACGGAAATATGATTTGTTCAGACATCAACGCATTCACAGTGATGAAAAACCCTTCAAATGTGATCAGTGTGACTATGCGTGCGTGCAGAAGAAAAATTTGATCAATCATCAACGCACTCACAGTGGTGAAAAACCATTCAAATGTGATCAGTGTGATTATGGCAGCGCGCGGAAGAGCCATTTAATCCGACATAAACTCATTCACAGTGATGAAAAACCCTTCAATTGTGAAGAGTGTGACTATAAATGTGCGCAGAAGATTAGTTTGGTCACACATCAACTAATTCACAGTGGTGAAAAACCCTTCAAATGTGATCAGTGAGACTATGAATTCACGCGGAAGAGTAATTTGATCAGACATCAACGTTATAATCACATGGACTAATTGAGTGGATTACTCAGCAATTTAGAACTTTTAAAGAACCATTTCAAAATGTGTTAATTGCGCAACGTGGTTTCATTTTCGTTTCACACATTACTGTTCTTGACAACTGTAGTAGATACTCACTAAGAAAACGTTTTCGTTCGTTGAAAAATAGTAAAAACCTATCGTTACGGAATAGTCACCGGACGGGCTATGTGGTATTACAAAATTGTGGAATGTATCAAGCCTGACGTCTTAACGGGAAACTGGCAGTGATACTATGTTTGTGTTATTTATTTATAAAACCTTAACGAACAATATTGAATATAACCCTTTTAAACTACTTATCAATATATAATATAACAAATGGTATATCAGTAATTAAATCTTCGCTATTAAAGAATGATATTTTTACCACAATAATTGATTAATATTTTATTGCTTCTTTCCTTTGTTTAACTTCGTCATCACTTCTAGTGCTAGTTGGTTTCAGCAGAAACAGGAGAGACTGCAAAATTGTCGCTAAGCTTAACTTTACCGTTGAATTCATGCTTGTGTTTTGTTCACTACTTTGTAGGTGTTATCATGCACCTACGGTAGTTTAATGGCAGGATATTGCTGTTCATATTGTCACGTGTATTTTATTAGACGTTTATTATGGGGAAGTTTGCATTCTGTATTACACAAGTTTCTAACGTGGGGTCAAGTTTGAATCTTCCACGTTCTCAACGCATATATTAGATTTGGTAAAGTCAAACCTTTGGAAACCGCTGTTTCGACTCTGACATGGATTATTATTGTTTCTGAACTTGTTTCGTTTGCCTTTGTGTCTTTTCAAGCCTAAGCATAAACTATTATACCAAATGCCTTTGAAGATTGAAATTTTTGTGATTCGAGTTGTATAATATCATATGAGATTTTAATCTATTTCCTTTCTGTAGGAAATTCCAAGAAAATATGTTCAACTCGATACAAATATTCACCTGAAAATAAAAGGGAGCTTGAACTTGACATTCGAAAGGATACCAAAGAAAAACCCTTCAAATGTGATCAGTGTGATTATGAAAGTACGTGGAAGAGTAGTTTGATCAGACATCAACGCATTCACAGTGGTGAAAAACCCTTCAAATGTGATCAGTGTGACTATGCAAATAAGCGGAAGAATGTTTTGATCATGCACAAACGCATTCACAGTGGTGAAAAACCCTTCGGGTGTGATCAGTGTGACTATGCAAGTGCGCGAAAGGATGATTTGACCAGACATCAACGCACTCACAGTGGTGAAAAACCCTTCAAATGTGATCAGTGTGATTATGGCAGCGCACGAAAGAGCCATTTAATCCGACATAAACTCGTTCACAGTGATGAAAAACCCTTAAAATGTGAAGAGTGTGACTATAAATGTACGCAGAAGATTAGTTTGGTCACACATCAATGCATTCACACTGGTGAGAAATCCTTTAAATGCGATGAGTGTGATTATGTTAGTACCCGTAAGTGTACTTTAATCGAAACTTAACGCATTCAGAGCGGTGAAAAACCCTTCAAATGTGATGAGTGTGACTATGCAAGTGTGAGGAAGAGTAATTTGATCAGACATCAACGTTATAATCATATGCACTAATTAAGTGGATTGTATTTAAGCATACTCGGCAATTTAAAACTTTTAAAGAACCATTTCAAAATGTGTTATTTGCGCAACGTGTTTTCATTTTCGTCTCACACATTAATGTTCTAGACAACTGTAGTAGATACTCACTAAGACAAAGTTTTCGTTCGTTGAAAAATTGTAAAAACCTATCGTTACGGAATAGTCACCGGACGGCCATATGATATTACAAAATTGTGGAAAGTAACTAGCCTAACGTCTTAACGGAAAACTGGTAGTGATACTATATTTGTGTTAGTTATTTTTAAAACCTTCACGAACAATATTGAATATGACCATGAATTTATTCATTAACAATATTTAATATTAAAATGATATCAGTAATGATATCTTCGCTATTATAGAATGATATTTTTACCACAATAACTAATTAATATATTTTTGCTTTTAATCTTAATTTGCTTCTTTAATAACTTCATCGTTGTCATCACTTCTTCTGCTAGTTGGTGTCAGCAGAAGCAGGAGATTGCAAAATTATCGCTAAGCTTAACTTTACCGTTGCTTGTGTTTTGTTCACTACTTTGTAGGTTTTATCATGCACCTACGGAGGTTTAATGGCAGAATATTGCTGTTCATATTGTCAGGTGTATTTTTTGTACGTTTATTATAGGATAGTTCGCATTTTGTATAAGACTGTATTACACAAAGTTCTAACGTGGAATTTTTTTTTCTTTATGACATACACAGTCACAATTAGTTAATTTCCGAATTCGACCAAGCTGCAGGGTCGATATCAGTAACACCTGGAATTCAAAGATCTCCAACTCACCATTTTCTGGACCCTTCTGATTGAATTAAAGGTGAAGAGATGTAGAAACACTTACCCCTGACGTCACATTTAATGTATTTGATGTTAGAAACTAAGTGACATATACGTAGCTATAGACCCGATTGTAAACAAGTTATCTTTGCGTTGTGTGAACGAGTAAACAAAGAATTAATAGCCAATGAAACGCGAGGAAGGAGGAGCGGGCGGTTTAGCAAAGTTGTAAGCCCTTACTCTTACCTTCAATCAGATATTAGTATGGAGTCTATGTCCTCTTAAAGATCCCAAGTGTAAGAAATTTATGTATTTCTGTTTAAACATTTATTCTTTAGATAATGTTATGTGCAAAGTTCATTAATGTTTATTTGTCTCTGCTCGGGCTTGATCTAAATTAAAATTCGCACATGCTAGACATCTAGGGGCATAGAGCAGACTTGCGTTGTCTCTAAATAGTGACTCTGACGGTTCTTTAAGTTTAACCATAGTTTAACTATTCTAATCAGGAGGAAAACTTCCATTCCTCCTCCTTGGTCGAAACCGGTGACATCACTGCAAATACAACAGTCATAGATTTGTGCACCTCCTAGATTTACGTGGAATATAAGTCAAACAAATAAATATAGAATCTGTTTTATAAGTCTATTTTTAATGCCTTACAATTTGTTTTATTATATATTTTTTCCACGTTCTCAAAGTATGTATTAGGTTAGGTAAGGTCATGTCTTTGGCGACCGCTGTTCGACTCGAACATTGATTATTTTTGTTTACGAACTTGTTTTCTTTGTCTTTGTGTCTCCTTAAGCCTAAAAATAACCTGTTTTATCAATTGCTTTTGAACAGTACAATGTTTTTGATGAGTGTTTTATGATATCATTTGAGGTTTTATAATTTATTTCTTTTCTGTAGGAAAATCCCAGAAAAAATGTTCAACTCGATACAAATTAATCAAAAATGTCTTGATTAGAATCAAGACCTAAAAAGTATCGATAAGACTGAGGTTATCACTTGTCTGAAGGATCAGATATTAATTTTTCTTTTTAATTGAAACTTAAATGCATGCTTAAGAAAAAACAACGTTCCATTACCGTTTTCCGTTGAAATAAATTATTTTACTGGTAATCAATTTCAAAAATTGACTTATCTCGGCTTTTCGACCACAATTCCATTCCCCGAAAACATTTTATCATTACATTAATTACTTTTGGGAGAGTACGTGTATGGTTTTGCGTTTTAAAAGGTTGCTAAAGACGTTACATCCCCATTCGTGACCGGCACGCTTCGCAGTGGAACATTTTAATTATTCTTAAACCAATGGCGCCAAATTCAATAGGGACAGTAAGATTTTTACTCGCGGTTTTGCAAAATGATTTAATATCAAGTGTACTATAGTCAACCGTCGTATTGCTTTTTCTCATAGTTCAGGGCATTATCGGTGTTACTGCCCAATTTCTCTCTCTAGTTTCTAACAATGGTTAGAGACTATTTGATATGTCACGGCACAACGTTATATACATTTGTAAATTCTAAGTAGCACAAAAAGAAAAAGAATCCATTTTTTATATTTTGGTTTAAAATAAATAAACTCATGATAGTAGTTATAACGAACAGAAAGTCAAGGGAATGGCACCGGTAATGAGCAGCAAAAAGAGAGGAAAGTTTGCTTCAAGTTAGCAGAGGGACATGGTAGTGAAAATAGTAATTTAGAATTTTGTTCGTTCAAACCTTAATATATCATGAAAAATTCAAGTGAGGAGACGGCACTACCTAGAAAGATTGATTTTGGCAGTTAACAGCGAAAAAATTATAATCTACACACACTGGGACTATGGGAGAGTTTCAGGGCCGCAGGTCGCACATGATGAAATTTCAACTCCAGTTTAAATCAGTTCTCCCTGGTCGTACTAGTAGCAGGTTAAGCTATAGTTTTCTCAGATCATGTTAGTCTCGAAAGGGTTATATAGTCCTTGTAACTTTTAAAAGGTTGTTGTCATGGCTAAACAGACCGCTATTACAGTTTTTTATTGTTTTATAGATAATTTTGACACGTTATCTCCTAAAAGTAATTAATGTAATGATAAAATGTTTTCGGGGAATGGAATTGTGGTCGAAAAGCCGAGATAAGTAAATTTTTGAAATTGATTACCAGTAAAATAATTTATTTCAACGGAAAACGGTAATGGAACGTTGTTTTTTCTTAAGCATGCATTTAAGTTTCAATTAAAAAGAAAAATTAATATCTGATCCTTCAGACAAGTGATAACCTCAGTCTTATCGATACTTTTTAGGTCTTGATTCTAATCAAGACATTTTTGATTAATATCTGTTCCTTCAGTCTTCATTTTAATTAAGAATGTTAAGAAACTGTTTTACACATTCAAAATCTGCACTAAGCAGAAACATATATAAAGGGACCATAACTTTATCTCAATCAAACATTTATTTATAATGATACTTCAAAAAAAAACGTCAATCAATAAAAGTATGTATTCTTATTGTAATTAACGTAATACATTTTTTTTACAATCATTTATTGAAACGCGAGGCGCCCCCCTAGAAATTCCAGAAATAGGACCAAATTGACAATTTTACAAAATTTTTAAAAATGCTGATTTATGTCCGTTTAACATTTAGCTCAAAATTGTAATAAGCGCAATATGATATTCAGATATCCTTAAAACTTCATAAAGACGATCCGAGATTGTCAATTTCAAACTGTTTGATATTAAGCTTAAAACCTTAAACAAAATAAAGTCAGGGCTACCCTAAAATTTCACAAAGATGATCCCAGATTGTTAATACGCCTATAAAGTGCCATCTTCAAAATATGTAGCCGGGGAAAAGAGAGCGTGATCGAGTGGGCTATGCTAGTGGTTGAAAGTCTCGGGGGTTGGGACAGGGATAAGGGAGTTGAGATGGATTGTAAATGATGATGGGCTACCTGCGGCACCGTATCTCTCCCAATGTACCTTGCGCACGACCCTACCCTTCGGTAGGCGATTGCTAAGTGCTGCCGCGTAGCGCCATTTTATTTGTATGAGAACTAGCTTCTATTTTGAAGATAGAGGGAGCGCCCTTTACAATTTCGTCCAGTACGACCCTACCTAACCGCTGAGGATGCTGGGAGGACAATGGTGCCGTAGGTGGGGTACACAAGCAACGCTATAGGTATGGGGTTTTCCACTCCATTCCTCTCTCCTTCAAGGTTGGGACTCCAGGCATAGCAAACTCCATCACGCACTCGACAACGCAAAGCAACTCGCGCCAGCGTGGGAAATAGGGTGGTGACACAGGGCAAGTACTTAGAAGCACCCACAAGTACCTAAAAGTACCTACAAGCACCCACAAAAACCCACAAGTACCCACTAGAACCCATAAGAACTCACAAGTACCTACAAATACCCACAAGTACCTACAAGCACCCACAAGTACCTACAAGCACCCACAAGTACCTACAAGCACCCAAAAGCACCCACAAGTACCCACAAGCACCTACAAGTATCCACAAGCAACTAAAAGCACCCACAAGAACCCACAAGTACCTACAAGCACCCACAAGTACCTACAAGAACCCACAAGTACCTACAAGCACCCACAAGTACCTACAAGCACCCACAAGTACCCACAAGTACCTACAAGTACCCACAAGTACCTACAAGCACCCACAAGTACTTACAAGTACCCACAAGTACCCACAAGTACCCACAAGTACCCACAAGTACCTACAAGTACCCACAAGTACCTTCAAGTACCTTCAAGTACCCACAAGTACCTACAAGTACCTACAAGTACCCACAAGTACCTACAAGTACCCACAAGTACCTACAAGTACCCACAAGTATCTACAAGTACCCACAAGTACCTACAAGCACCCACAAGTACTTACAAGTACCCACAAGTACCTACAAGTACCCACAAGTACTTACAAGCACCCACAAGTACTTTCAAGCACCCACAAGTACTTAGAAGCACCCACAAGTACCTAAAAGTACCCACAAGTACCTACAAGCACCCACAAGTACCCACAAGTACCCATAAGAACCCACAAGTACCTACAAATACCCACAAGTACCTATAAGTACCCACAAGAACCCACAAGCACCCACAAGTACCTACAAGTACCCACAAGTACCCACAAGTACCCACAAGTACCTACAAGCACCCACAAGCACCCACAAGTACCTACAAGCACCCTTAAGTACCTACAAGCACCCTTAAGTACCCACAAGTACGTACAAGCACCCACAAGTACCCACAAGAGCCCGGGCAAAGCACCTACAAGCACCCAGGCAAAGCACCTGCAAGAGCTCAAACGCCATGTTTTTCTTGCTTAATATCCTTCTAACGGCGTGAATCACGACAAAAACGCCGTAAGTCCAATATAAAAAATTAGGGCTAAAATGCGTGTCTCTAACAGTGGTAAAACGCCGTAATTCCAATACCAAAACAACGTAAGTCAAAGTATGTGTTAATAATGATAAAAATCAATACTTAAACTTAATTGATCTTAATGAAACTAGGAAAAGGCACATCTATGGACTGTTATCTTTCAATTAAGATGGTTCCCAAACGTAACGAATGAATAGTTTTCTTTATATGCCTTCCTAGAGAAGGTCACTTTTCAAAAAAATCCCATGCTATCTCTATGGAAGAATATTGTATCTTTCACCAAATGTCGGATTCATTTTAAGGATTCTAAAACCACCCTTAACAACTTTTTTCTTTATAGAATTAACTATTAGTTGGATCTCTTTGAAATTTTAACCACAAAATTAGGGCCCAAAGTTTAGTTCACTGGCAAAATTTCAAAGCAGCAAACACAATACGAAAAAAGTTACAGCCAATCAAAGAACCCTCCTTTAGCATTAGAGGCAGTATCAAGTCTTATCTAAGAGAGCGACCGCTCTCCTAGAATATTCACTTGAATATGGAAGGGATCTTGAACTTGGCATTCGAAAGGATACCAAAGAAAAACGCTTCAAATGTGATCAGTGTGACTATGCAAGTACGTGGAAGAATGATTTGTTCAGACATCGCCGCATTCACAGTGATGAAAAACTTTTCAAATGTGATCAGTGTGATTATGGCAGCAAGCAGAACTTTCATTTGATCAGACATCAACTCTTTCACAGTGGTGAAAAACCCTTCAAATGTGATCAGTGTGACTATGCAAGTACGCGGAAGAATGATTTGTTCAGACATCAACGCATTCACAGTGGTGAAAAACCATTCAAATGTGATCAGTGTGATTTTGCAAGTACGTGTAAGAGTGATTTGATCACACATGAACGCATTCACAGTGGTGAAAAACCCTTCAAATGTGATCAGTGTGACTATGCAAGTACGCGGAAGAATGTTTTGATCATGCACAAACGCAATCACAGTGGTGAAAAACCCTTCAAGTGTGATCAATGTGAATATGCAAGTACGCGGAAGAATATTTTGATCATACAAAAACGCATTCACAGTGGTGAAAAACCCTTCAAATGCGATCAATGTGAATATGCCAGCTCGCAGAGCTGTCATTTGAACGTCCATCAGCGCATTCACCGTGAAGAAAAACCCTGCAAATGTGATCAGTGTGATTATGCCAGCACTCACAAGAGTTGTTTAATAATGCATCAACGCGTTCACAGTGGTGAAAAACCCTTGAAATTAGATCAGTGCGACTATGGTAGTAATAGTATAGGTAATTTGTTCAGACATCAACTCATTCACAGTGGTGAAAAATACTTTAAATGTGATCAGTGTGACTATGCAGGTGCGAGGAAGAGTAATTTGATCAGACATCAACGTTATAATCATATGGACTAATTAAGTGGATTACTCAGCAATTTAGAACTTTTAAAGAACCATTTCAAAATGTGTTAATTGCACAACGTGGTTTCATTTTCGTTTTACACATTACGGTTCTTGACAACTGTAGTAGATACTCACTAAGAAAAAGTTTTCGTTCGTTGAAAAATAGTAAAAACCTATCGTTACGGAATAGTCACCGGACGGGCTATGTGGTATTACAAAATTGTGGAATGTAACTAGCCTAACGTCTTAACGGAAAACTGGCTGTGATACTATGTTTGTGTTAGTTATTTGTAAAATCTTCACGAACAATATTGAATATAACCACGAATATATTCATTAACAATATTTAATATTGAAAATGATATATCAGTAATGCTTTCTTCGCTATTACATAATGATATTTTTACCACAATAATTGATTAACATGTTTCTGCTTTGAATCTTAATTTGCTTCTTTAATAACTTCATCGTTGTCATCACTTCTTCTGCTAGTTGGTCTCAGCAGAAACAGGAGATTGCAAAATTATCGCTAAGCTTAAATTTACCGTTGCTTGTGTTTTGTTCACTAATTTGAAGGTGTTATCATGCACCTACGGAGGATTAATGTCAGAATATTGCTGTTCATATTGTCAGGTGTATTTTTTGTACGTTTATTATGGGAAAGTTCGCATTCTGTATAAGATTGTATTACGCAAAGTTCTAACGTGGAATGAAGTTTGTTCTTTATGACATACACAGTCACAATTAGTTAATTTCCGAATTCGACCAAGCTGCAGGGTCGATATCAGTAACACCTGGAATTCAAAGATCTTCAACTCGCCATTTTCTGGACCCTTCTGATTGAATTAAAGGTGAAGAGATGTAGAAACACTTACCCCTGACGTCACATTTAATGTATTTGATGTTAGAAGCTAAGTGACATATACGTAGCTATAGACCCGATTGTAAACAAGTTATCTTTGCGTTGTGTGAACGAGTAAACAAAGAATTAATAGCCAATGTAACGCGAGGAAGGAGGAGCGGGCGGTTTAGCAAAGTTGTAAGCCCTTACTCTTACCTTCAATCAGATATTAGTATGGAGTCTATGTCCTCTTAAAGATCCCAAGTGTAAGAAATTTATGTATTTCTGTTTAAACATTTATTCTTTAGATAATGTAATGTGCGAAGCTCATTAATATTTATTTGTCTCTGCTTTTGCTTGATCGAAATTAAATTCGCACATGCTAAACATCTAAAGGCATAAAGCAGACTTGCGTTGTTTCTAAATAGTGACTCTGACGGTTCTTTAAGTTTAACTAATCTAATCAGGAGGAAAACTTCCATTCCTCCTCCTTGATCAAAACCGTTGACATCACTGCAAATATATTCAACAGTCATAGATTTGTGCACCTCCTAGGTTTACGTTTAATATAAATCAAACAAATAAATATAGAATCTGTTTTATAAGTCTTTTTTTTTACAGTTTTTTTTTATCATATTTTTCCCACGTTCTGAAGGTATGCATTAGGTTAGGTAAGGTCAAGTCTTTGGAGACCGCTGTTCGACTCGGACATTGTTTATTTTTGTTTACGAACTTGTTTTCTTTGTCTTTGTGTCTCTTTAAGCCTAAGCATAACCTGTTTTATCAATTGCTTTTGAACAGTACAATGTTTTTGAAGCGTTGTTATGATGTCATTTGAGGTTTTACTTTATTTCTTTTCTGTAGGAAAATCCAAGAAAAAATGTTCAACTCGATACAAATATTCACCTGAATATGAAAGAGATCTTGAACTTGACATTCGAAAGAATACCAAAGAAAAACGCTTCAAATGCGATCAGTGTGATTATGCAAGTACGTGGAAGAATGATTTGTTCAGACATCAACGCATTCACAGTGGTGAAAAACCCTTCAAATGTGATCAGTGTGACTATGCAAGTACGTGTAAGAGTGATTTGACCACACATGAACGCATTCACAGTGGTGAGAAACCCTTCAAATGTGATCAGTGTGACTATGCAAGTACGCGGAAGAATGTTTTGAACATACACAAACGCATTCACAGTGGTGAAAAACCCTTCAAGTGTGATCAATGTGAATATGCAAGTACGCGGAAGAATGTTTTGATCATACACAAACGCATTCACAGTGGTGAAAAACCCTTCAAGTGTGATCAATGTGAATATGCCAGCTCGCAGAGCTTTCATTTGAACATCCATCAGCGCATTCACCGTGAAGAAAAACCCTTCAAATGTGATCAGTGTGATTATGCCTGCACTCACAAGAGTAATTTAATAATGCATCAACGCGTTCACAGTGGTGAAAAACCCTTCAAATGTAATCAATGTGACTATGTAAGTGCGAGGAAGAATGGTTTGTTCAGACATCAACGCATTCACAGTGGTGAAAAACCCTTCAAATGTAATCAGTGTGACAATGCGTACACGCAGAAGAATAATTTGATCACTCATCAACGCATTCACAGTGGTGAAAAACCCTTCAAATGTGATCAGTGTGACTATGCAAGTACGCGGAAGAATGTTTTGAACATACACAAACGCATTCACAGTGGTGAAAAACCCTTCAAGTGTGATCAATGTGAATATGCAAGTACGCGGAAGAATGTTTTGATCATACACAAACGCATTCACAGTGGTGAAAAACCCTTCAAGTGTGATCAATGTGAATATGCCAGCTCGCAGAGCTTTCATTTGAACGTCCATCAGCGCATTCACCGTGAAGAAAAACCCTTCAAATGTGATCAGTGTGATTATGCCTGCACTCACAAGAGTAATTTAATAATGCATCAACGCGTTCACAGTGGTGAAAAACCCTTCAAATGTAATCAATGTGACTATGTAAGTGGGAGGAAGAATGGTTTGTTCAGACATCAACGCATTCACAGTGGTGAAAAACCCGTCAAATGTAATCAGTGTGACAATGCGTACACGCAGAAGAATAATTTGATCACTCATCAACGCATTCACAGTGGTGAAAAACCCTTCAAATGTAATCAGTGTGACAATGCAACTGCGAGGTAGAATGTTTTATCATACACAAACGCACTCATAGTGGCAGGGCCGGATTAAGTAATTTTGCACCCGGGGGCCGAGATAGTGTGCGCCCCCTTAAGTCGGAAAAAACGGAACAGAATATGTCTTTAAGGGGGAATAGTTAAACTCAATGCGCTCCCAACAGGGCTTGCGCCCGGGGACCAGTGCCCCCCTGGCCCCCCTTAATCCGGCCCGGCATAGTGGTGAAAAACCCTTCAAATGTGATCAATGTGAACATGCGTGCACGCTGAAGAATCAATTGATCAGACATCAATTCACTCACAGTGGTGAAAAACCTTTCAAATGTAATCAGTGTGATTACTCTTTCACACGGAAAGATGATTTGTTGAGGCATCAACGCGTTCACTGTAACAAGTTACTTTTGTTAGACTTCACTTTACGAACTTCTACAGTTCATTGCATCCTATAAATTTGTATCTCTTAATACAGGACACACCTGCACTCACACCCCTGACCTGTTCAATACCTGTTGTTAACCCTTTCGTCACAGTACTCGAAATTTGTAAAGAACGAGATGTTTTTCTCGCTTCTAAAAATAAACTCTTTTGTATTCATATTTGAAAAGAACGAGATTCCTCTCCTCGGAGGTTAACCCCTTGGTCAAAAACCCCTGGTAAAGATAAACGTATGAGATGGAATCTCGAGTCACTTCTGTTTAACCCTCTGGACTGTTAAGATGTAATAAAGTATCTTGGATTTTACCCCCACGGCTAAAATTATTTTTAAATAAGTTTGTACGCGAACTCCAACGGCATAGCCAACCGCTGCGGGGCCTTATGACCCCAAAGTCCGCTACAACTCTGGTGGAGGCGCCGTGCTTCGATGTCGGTTTCCCTACCGAGTCGCCATCCTTGATGACTTCTTTTGCCGGAGGTTGCCGTCGTTCCTGACTGTTGCAGGTGGTACCATAGCGCCTTTTCCGTCGTGCATTTGGTCGATCTTCTAGATCTATAGCATCGTTTTGGTCGTTGGGAGGAGAACTGCGGGACTCTTCAGCTGCACCAAAGATCACTCGAGTCGACTCCGACGTGGCTGCTCACCGTCAATCATTCTTCACTGCCGGACTGCGGGACGGTACGTTGCCGAACGAACGACAAACAACAAGAATTTTTCTGCCGTTGGACTGCGGGACAACGTGCCTCGAGGTGACTCTCACAAACCCTCGTCACTCATCAACTCCGTAAGGACTTACTCAGCTGCCGGACTGCGGGACGGCACGCTACAAGACGCATCACGCTTCGAAAATCTACCGTTGGACTGCGGGACAACGTGCTAATAGAACATTTTCACCGCGGATCGTCGCTCATCATCTCCGGAAGGACCGCGGGACTACGGAGCGGCACTCTACGCCGAAAACAATAAGGTTGGACACAAACGATTTTTTTTTCTAAAATTATCAACCTACTACTAGTACGGGACAATATTTTATTATCATTATTGTTTAAATCAAATGTGTATAATTTATGGATAAGGAAAGACGCTATACGCGATCTCAGGTCCGTAACTTAGATATTATTTCTTCTGGTGAAGAAACAGAAATTTATTCCCCATCACAGGAATTTTTAAAGGAAAACGAGGATAATCCTGTGTTATCAGATAACGTAGATTTAGACATAAACACAAACTGTTCAAATTATCAAAATCAGGATTCCTCTAACTTAGTAGACACAATGTCTTCAAAAGGTGATCCAAATGGTTCTGGAAATCCCAATTCAAATACAGCCACCCCTATAACCAGTAGTCTTACTTCGGGTACCACAAACACTACCCTGACTACTAGCCAATCTTCTTTGGCTGACGATATTGCAAATCGTATGGGTGCTCTATTAGCTAATCTAGTAGCCCAACAAAACCAACAACAGTTAAATCTAATAACTGCTTTGACCAATGGTCAATTTAACTTGGGTTTTCCAGGGACCACTCCTACTGTTACTAATCCTATTAGTCCAAGTAGTTTAAGTAATTCGTCTAGCACGAATATGCCGCCATCAGGCGCTTCTCCTAGTGTTTTAAATGCTAATAGTAATCAAAGTAATGCTAATGTAAATGTACCGTCAAACAATGGAAATGGTCAAATGATGAACTCTTATAGCTTCCCTAATTTGTCCATTCCCCCTCCAAATTTTACAAATCCTAGTATATACGCTAGACCAGACCCACCGCAAATTCCTAAATTTCGCGCGGGAAAAGACCCTTTAATTTTCCTGTCGGAGGCTGAGCGTTTCCAAAGAATATGCAATTTAACTGACCCACAGTTAAGGGATTTAGTAGAAAGAATGTTAGAGGGCGACACTTTATACTGGTTTGACCGTATGGCGCGAAGTATTCCCACGTGGTCGGAGTTTAAAGAACACTTTTGCCGAGCATTTATCGGTGTAGATTTTAAAGAACAGCTGCAAAACAAGCTGAATAGGCGTAAGCAACGCGAAGACGAACCAGTCTTAGGTTTTATTCTAGAGATGGAACGTTTAGCACTACAGTATGACCCTTGCATGACTCCTCAAGCTGTAGTTACTCACATTCTCGACAGCCTTAATCCGCATCTAATTCCCTTTATGAGGTTACCAGACAACCCAAGGCTAATAGATGTTCAAGAAAGCGCTCAGAAGGCAGAGAATCTGTGGAGGCGTTGTCAGGCTTTCGATGGTAAAAATCCGCGAAGCCAACGTCCTACCTTTCAAAATAGGCCTCGGCCTGTCCAAAATTTAAACCCACCTCAAACTTCTAGGGACTCCATTCAGGGTACAGGGCTTCCTAAAAATAGCCACAATTCATCGCCACATGTAAATAATACCGCCAGTAATGTAGTCAGGGAACACCACGCGCCTAACCCTCCCGGGGCAGTTTCTAGTATAGCCACGGCGGCTAGCGAAGATGAATCTTCCCCAAATCAAATTTCAGGCGTGATTCAGGCCGCTCTCAATGAAGCCGTTTCACCGCAAACGTCACATGCCATTTCGCCAATAGGTTCTTCTGTCATTGATAACCCCAGATGGCAGAACCTCCCCCTAGAATACCCTGAAGGGCCCGATGACAAGAAAGTCATTCCTGAGAAAAATCTCAAAACAAAAGTACGAGTGGCTGCCCACCGACCTCAAGTAGAAATAACGTTAGGTCAATATAAAGGCTTAGCAGTGTTAGACAGTGGGGCAGAAATTTCCGCTATTTCCACTACTCTATGGGGTAAAGCACGCGGTAAGTCAGATACTTTACGCCCGTGGTCAGGACCAAAAATGAATAACGCCGATTTAACCCCTTTTCACGTTATTGGTGAAGCCGCTGGGATGGTCCATACAAAATTTCGGCTAAAACTAGCGATTTAAATTACGCTTTGGTTGACCCTAAGACATTGAAAGATCAGGGTATCATTAATGTTACTAATATGAAACCGTACGTTGAAAGAGACGCTACTTTAGTTTTGCCACAGGTCACTGTTCCCCAACCAAGGAAAAAACCTAACGTCTCACAACCATTGCGACACAATCCCCGCCCTCAGCGAGCTAATACAAAAGCAATTAAATATTCTAAATGAAAAAAAAAATACAACTTACTGATTAAAATTGTATAATTTCAATGCTTATTTATAATCTGTTTAAACTTTTGATTTAAATTTTGTAAATTGAATTGACTCTTATAATTTGTGTAAACATTTCATTTTGTATTTTGCAAACTCAATGTTACCTTTGTATTTTTGTAACACAATATAATTGTTTTTGTTTTTTCTTAAGTATTCGAACCCATTCTCATCCTTTGTCGGGGGGAATTGTAACAAGTTACTTTTGTTAGACTTCACTTTACGAACTTCTACAGTTCATTGCATCCTATAAATTTGTATCTCTTAATACTGGACACACCTGCACTCACACCCCTGACCTGTTCAATACCTGTTGTTAACCCTTTCGTCACAGTACTCGAAATTTGTAAAGAACGAGATGTTTTTCTCGCTTCTAAAAATAAACTCTTTTGTATTCATATTTGAAAAGAACGAGATTCCTCTCCTCGGAGGTTAACCCCTTGGTCAAAAACCCCTGGTAAAGATAAACGTATGAGATGGAATCTCGAGTCACTTCTGTTTAACCCTCTGGACTGTTAAGATGTAATAAAGTATCTTGGATTTTACCCCCACGGCTAAAATTATTTTTAAATAAGTTTGTACGCGAACTCCAACGGCATAGCCAACCGCTGCGGGGCCTTATGACCCCAAAGTCCGCTACATCACAGTGGTGAAAAGCCCTTCAAATGTGATCAGTGTGACTATGCGTGCGTGCAGAAGAAAATTTTGATCAATCATCAACGCATTCACAGTGGTGAAAAATCCTTCAAATGTGATCTGTGTGATTATGGCAGCAACAAGAAGTTTAATTTGATCAGACATCAACGCACTGACAGTGGTGAAAAACCCTTCAAATGTGATCACTGTGATTATAGCTGCGCACGGAAGAGCTATTTAATCCGATATCAACGTAGTAATCACTAGGAATAATAAAATGGATTATAGTTAAGAGTACTTAGCAAACTTGGAAAGAACATTTACTAAATGTATTGTATTACAAAATGTTTTTATTTTTTGAATAAATATTACTGTTCTTAACAATTGTATTTGGTAATTTCTAAGAAAGCTTTCCATTCTTAGAAATAATGTAAGCACCTTTAATTACCATACTGGCTCTATGGTTGTGTGCTTTAAATATGCCGCAGCATATTAAAATGGCGGCCGGAACTAACCAATTATCTTAACGGGCAACGCTGAACCTTTTTAGCCACATCGTATGATAAATATTTACGAATGTGGGTCTTTGTTTGACCTGGCCTTTTATCATTCTCGTAGTAGTAGTATTGTCAAGAGTAGCGCCTTTGGTAGTATAAAATTTTTCGTTCGTCATTGAAGAGTCAATGGGAGAGAATTGTGGTGAGGTCATATATTTCGTTCTTGTTTTTTAAAATGATGGGGATTATAATAGTAAGTTTAAACATTGCATTTAATTGTACTAGTTTGTATTATGTTTTACTTTTGCTTGATATATTTAAAGCGAGAGAGAGGATTATGGTATTGCCTTAGTTTATATGGAAGGTTTAATACTCCCTTTAAGATACCCGTCATCCGTCGACAATAAATAAGGGTTTCACGCTTTCAATCCCTTTCCCCTATATCAAAAATTCAATGAAATGGAGGGAGTTTTTAAGAAGCAAAAGCAAGTAAATACATTATATTTAGAATGTGTCTTAAGGTGGTGTTTATTATTAAAGTTACGTTTATTTCTCTATAAATCGAGAAGAATTTCAGAAGAAAGTACTAGCTTGTGGCCCCGGATATTACAATTATAACGTAAGTACATTTATTGAAGTAAGGATTAAGGGTTATAATACTTATAGGGTATCGAGGGGCTATTCACTCCGATTTTTTTGAACTTCTTTTAATGGGTATTTCGTTTTACCACTGTTAAAGTATGCGCATCGTGGGGCTACTCACTCATATTTTCCGTTCGTGTCACACTATTACAATCATAACATAAGTAAAATAAGTAATAATTTTAACAAACTTAAAGGTAGCGCATCGAGGGGCTATTCACTCAAATTTTCTGTACGCCTGTTAAGTACGGTACGATGTGACTACTATTACGATTCCAGCCCTTTAGTCGTCTTGTTTCTACAAGTAATAATAAAAATATTAATATTTTGCTAGTTATTCATAAAACCGTTTCGAACGGATAGTAAAATTTATTAGTAGCAATATCGATTTAAACGCTTTATTTAATATCAATTAATATTACAACTGGAATTACAGTAATTATATCTTCGTTTACCGTAATAATTGACTAATTTTATCGTTCATCTCCTTTTTAAATTTCTCGAAGGTATTATTTAGTTTCGTTGCTTATGGCAGTACTGATTCCTCATACCGGAAACTTGATTCAAATTACGTTCAATATTTTTCTCAATTCCTGCCAATCTCTTCTTAGGGCTGTGCGAGCCTTGAATTTTTGGTTTGAGTCGAGTCTCGAGTATTGATATTTTCCTTTATCGAGTATCGAGTAGTTGGAAAATTTGTTTCGAGTATTTATCGAGTAATTCAAGTATTTCCACACTTTCTGTTAACTTATCTCTCTCATAATAGACATTTAGTGTAATTTTGATCATCCACAACTACTTCACACAATTCCCAGACGGTATTAATATTCTTCCCTTTAAATTTAACCAACTTAATTCCTCATTAATATCTTCTTCGGAATCGCATTCCTCGTCGAAGTCACTTCTAGCCATTGTTATACTTCGCGCAAGTCCCAAACGAAAATTAATTATAATAAATAAAAATAATAAATAAATTAATAAAATAAAAAATAATAATAATAGTCAACGCCCCTTAACTGTATTTTATTACTTTTACCAAGATATTAATAATAAAATTAACATTACGCGATAGCATTTGATTCTGAACCAAATCGTGGGGCCAGTAACTCTTCGTAATCCCACAGTAATTAGCCCATCGTACCATCAAAATATTTAAATTTATCTCACCTTTTTGAAATCATAGTTACCCTGTCATTAAAATCTAATTTAATCGAGATTAAATTGGGCTTATACTTCGTAGTAACGCGTATTATAACGTACCTCGCACACCCTGGTACTCCTTTGAAATCGTCCTTGATTCTATCAAACCTTACAAAACATTTCTTAACATTGGGAAGACAATCATCGTCATTCTTCATCTTTTGCGTCATTCTTTTCCCCTTCGAAACAGGAACGCTTATTTTCGATAAAAAAACGGCTGTAAACAATTTCATCAAACTCCTCGACAATTTTCTAAACTAACAAGAATCGGTCCCAGCAAATAATCTATATCTATATAAATCAAAGTCCTGACTGACAGACTGACTGATAATCAAAGCCCAGCCCAAACCGCTTGCTCTAGAAGACTGAAGATTTGCTGGAATTTTACTCATAAGTAGTAGGTGCGTACAAAGAAAGATTTTTCCAATCCACCGCGTCCGCCATCTTAAAAAATGGCGCCCAGAAATGTAAAAAATCTTCTTTATGCAACAAATTACGCGCGTTTCAACCGATTTAACAAATATTTGTTGCGTGGTCATGTGATGCGCGTAACCAAGTTAACTAGGTGCGCGTGCACGAAGCTCCCATCGGAAAGACCGAAACCAGAGAGCTCTAAGAACAGGCAGTCGACGACTCCCTGACCCCTATATCCTCCTAAGTTCCATTTATACATTATTCCACCATCCCTTGTTAAACATTATGCATGTCAAAAATCCATGTTAAAAACTTTAATGTTAAGAAAGAAAGTAAAAATTTCAATTGAATCGGCATTGGTCTAGTGATATTTGAAGTTCTTAATCCTTTTCTGAACTATTATTGCATTTTACATAAATTCGGTGGCAATATCTTCTCTCGTTATCAGTAACCCAGATCAAAATCCTGTAATGTGACCATACACTACTGCCTAATACGAGTCATACGCAGTGGCGGCTTAAAGGGATAAAATCAATCTTTTGACTACTAATGAAAAGCTTTCATTATTTTAAATCAGATAGAACCTAAAATTACGTTTTCAAAAATATATAGACATTGATAGTTTTAATAACTTAACTATTTTCAATTAATTTTTAAAAGTATTAGTTTTCGGCGCCGCTCCGATCACTGCCCCCTCTACAGTCGTTAGCAAAAAAACGAGCGAAAAAACTAAATTACTCCCGCGACCCTCCTCGCCCTCGGAGGTACAGTAGATTTACTCCTAAAAGTAGTTTTCATACTATTCTGCATTTTCGCCAAATTAATATAAATCATTTCGATACGGATGCTTTGAAAGTTATAAAGGAAGGTAAATAGTTTCAATGTAATTTTGGTGTTCAAAGTAATAATTTTTCTATGTTTAATTACAATTAAAAATATGTTAAAGCTTAGATTAGGGCCATTAGGCTAAAATAAAGACATATCATTATTATACATGGAAGCTAAGCCTTTGTCAAAATAGTGCAAAAATGTGGTGTTTTGGACATTACCTGTAACAATTTTGACAAATCTCTATCATCCTTACTGTTATTGTTAGAGTATTGAGTATTAGATGGCGCCACCACTTTAGAATATCGATCGGTGTCTGTGAGCTAGAGAGGCTAGGCACTCTCTGCTCGGGAATGGAACTACATAGTTAAAAGAATCGAGTACCATGTTTCACAACAATGTAACTTTAAGTATTAATCATTAAACAAAACCTTTCATTATTAAATCATGCCCACATTATTTAACCGATGAACGTAACACTTACTCTACAACGCAACCGAGAGTTAAGAGAACAAAGGATAATAAACATGAAAAATCAGAATTATGTTTACAAAGGTCTTCTCAAATATGCGCCGCTTCCCCAGTGAAGGTGAAAAGCTACTACACACAGAATAAAAATGCTGTAAAATAAACACTATGGTAATGGCAATAGCGTATGCCATCAAGATGATGTTAATTTAATTGCGCATCCTCCCTGTTTTTAATACCATCAACAATACTGTTTTTCTAAACAGTGGAACTAACAGTTTTAAGTATTAATTGTTCGTGTATTCAGGGGCGTTTGTAGCTTTTAAAATAACTTCTTCAGAGGTTGTTTCAAAGACAGCCTTAACCGTTGATTATATTGTAGGGGTCAATGAAAAAACCAGCACTATCTGCTGTTTTACTACCAATAAATCACAGTTACATAAAATGCCTGCTGCTGTAAAACTAACAGCAAAATATGTGGTTTTAAACTCACTAAGCACTGTGGATTAAAACGTGGTTTGCTGTGAAAATAAAAACACATCATGCTGTTTCAAACCGCGTATGGTACACTAAAAAAAATAGGGTTGCTGTAAAAATAACAGCTCTTAGAACAGTTTTAAATCCCGGAGCTTATTTTGATAAAGACTCTCTTTGTTGTTAAACTAAAAGCACTCATACCTTCATTAAAAATATTAAGCTCTGTTAGTTAAGATGCAACTTGTCATTTATATAAGACGACTAGCTGTTTTTAACAGACTGTCGATTAGGGTAGATTTATACTGGTTGCTCTTATACACGTCTTTTAAAGAAGTTTATATGGGTCCAAATTTGACACCATTACAGGTGTTCATTTACACCCCAGAAAGGGTTTAATAACACTGGTTCAGTTTAACACCTTTTTAACTCTTATATCGAACTAAGAGTTAATTTTTGCTCCCATATGAGTGTTGCGCAATTCTTTAAAGGGTGCAGCATAACCCCTTTAAAAGTTTAAATAACGCTTTCTGAGTGTCGCATGACACCTTCCTGAGTGGTTGATTTATCAGCAAATAGCGCTATGTGCTTAGCAAGGTTCAACCTTGAGAGAACTTAAGAGGACATTTCTAACAAGCAAGGGTAGTTCTCGCATCAATGTGAAACTACGTGAAAAGTAGATCAACTGAAAATCCAGCGTGAAACTGCATGGTAAGTTGGTCATTTTCACCGCCTTAATAACTTCTGAAAAAGGCAGAAAGTTATAAATTAGTATAATTGCATCGGGTATTAAATCGGCTTTGGAGGCCCTAATATCCCAGCAGTAGATACAGACGTATTCGTTAAATTTAATAATCTCTTTTCACGAAGAGTTTTTCGAGCACCAGAAACGCGTTTGACCTAATCTACTCTACCATATTTAAAAAAGGAAAATCCATGGAAGTGCGAGAACTTGGAACAGATTGACACTAACGACGTTTCTGAAGTGGAAATTTCTCTAACTGTAACTAAAGTCGACGATTTAGAAGTTAGTGTACGGATTATTTTGAGGGCGCTATAGCCCCCATAAAAGGCCTAGGGACGCCACTCCAAGAGTGTCGCATAACGCTTTTAAGAATGTCGCCTAACACGTTTTGTACATTTTCGGTCAATTTTAGAAATAAGTAGGTTGAAATTATAATGAAGAAGAGAAATTGCAAAGTTAAAAAATTGGTTTTAAAATTAGCAATTCACTGACTTTCCAAAATATTTTTATTTTCATATGGGTCCTTTCATAATAAACGCGGACCTTTTCCAAAAGGCATAGCATGGTTAGGTAAGATTAGGTTATATTGCTCAAGGTTTAAATTAAAGCGCTTCAAGGTTTAAAATAAAGTGCTTCAAGGTTTAAAATAAAGTGCTTCAAGGTTTAAAATAAAGTGCTTCAAGGTTTAAAGTAAAGTACTTAATGTTCAAATTATAGTATGCAAAACTTTAATTTACGGTGGGTTATACAGTAAAATATACGATAAATTTATACTTAATAGTGTAACTATCTGTGTTTTTAATTATACACTACTGTATTCTTCACGGCAGAATACTTTTTTCCCGGAAAACAGCAACGTTCTATTAATAATAACATATCCTGCACTTCCGTTTGAGAAATAAAAACTAGCTGTTTTTTCCACAGTCGTTAACATAAAAAAAAACAATGTTTTGCTGTATATTTAAAATTAAGGTAATGTAATTTCAAAAACAGCGACTACCTGTATATATTAAGGCTTGTTAGAGGTTTTTCTGGATAACGGCATTAAACAATCAAAAACATGGTGAAAACTATTGTTTCTTTGACATTAGTTTCTCAGTGTGTATACAGTGGTCTAGAGCTCCCTACATTCTCCTATTTCCAAACAACCAATGAATCAAGAGACATTAGTAACGTCACTACGTGAAAAACAAGTTGAGCGGTATTTCGCGGCTAGTTTGAATTTCAAAATATCTAACGTACTTTTCTTAATTTTAAACGTTTCAATTCGATATATTTTTGGCACACATAATTTTAGGCACATTTTTTTACCTAAAACTGCCCTCATCTTGTACTAGGAAAACATTGAGGGTATCACTTTAAGTCAAGTGGAGGCCCCAAGCGGTAACCATTTTGGGGCCCCCAAACTCAAGATATTAAAATTAAATAGTAGTTGTAAGAAGGAATTTATATAAGAAGGCCGGTGCGTGCGTGATAGTCGACAATCCCCCTTAATGAGTGGGGGGGGGTGGAAAAGGAGCCGGGACTTATTATTTTATCTTATATCGTTTTTTGGGTCGCTTGAGAGCGCTCCGAGATCGCTCCAAATTTACGTGTTACGTCATCGCTCTAGCTCGAGGGAATGAATGTAGTTGCTCCGAATGAAATACAAAAGTTTTTTCAGAGCGGATTTGTGACGTCTTCAGGCGCTCCGTCTCTAGACTCGGAGCGGTTGGGGTCAATCCGGGAGGAAACCGGGAGTGAGCGACTGGGTCATTGAAAGACGCGCCGCCGTCTCGGAGCAGCTCGTTTTTACCGCAAAGAAAAACGCTATATGTTTTCCACCATCTATTTCTTTTACCTTTTCGTTAAGTCTTGGTTTGGTTTTTGGAACTCGCGAAATCATAGGTACACTTGATTCGATTTAGAAACAATTACAGAACGAACGATTTTCACGTAGAGACACATATTCAAAATCCATCAAGTTAAGTATGTTCAAAACCTTTAACTAACGTGTTCATGGCAATTAAAAGCAACCGTCGTAAAGTTTGAGCAAAGAGGAGAGAAAGACGGAGAGAGAATCGGTATAGGCAGCCGTCATCCATGCGTGGTGAGAACGGGGTTAAATATACGGTACACCGCGGCGCTTGAGCGCAGCTTTCTCGCGCATAGTTGACGTAGGGGATGACAGAGATAAGGCGAGGAGGTCAATCCCCCATGCGCAAAGGATGTGCGTCCTTAAACTAAACGTAAAGAAAAATGTTTTTACTACCCCCCCCCCTATTTTCCCATTTTTCGGCGGATTTTATAAAGCACGTTGCTATCTCCCTCTCTCTCTTCACTTTGGTTTCCTCCATTTTCTATTTTCTTTGCTCGAGGTTTGCTTTCTCTCTACTCGGAATCATTCGCGTGCGTATAACCTATCCCCATGGGATCCAATGGGAAAGCGCAGAGTAATGACGGGAATGAAAGGGGTGGGGCTTACTTGTCCACTGACACCGGCGTAAGAGTAGAAGCGTAAAATCTCGCGATTTAGGTCTTCTTATATAAATCCCTTCTTGGTGTAATACAGAAAGCGAAAATATTCGTCATTTATTTCCTTTTAAAACTATTAGTCTCTCCATTTTTTACTTTAAAAAAATTGTTAATGGAAGAAAATTAATTCTGCTCAATTCGGGGCCCCATGGCATCCCGGGGCCCCAAGCGGCCGCTTAGTCCGCTTACCATTAAACCCGCCTGACTCATACGACTACTGACAACTCAATGCCGACTCAATTTATAAATTGAGTCGGCATTGCACAACTAGTACTGGCTATGGTCTAGACTGTCGAGTACAACAGAAGTTTATGACTTCTTATCCTGGGAAGTATTGGACTCTAACCATATCCGGAACCATCTCTGTTAGCCAACTTCTTATAAGGTCCTATCACCGCGGCACCTACGGCATTTCCCTCATTTTGAGTTGGCAGGCTGATTTGCGCGCCAGCAGCGGGCAAGAAACGAAACTTTAAGGTGTGTCCTGTGGTTTGAGGTAACGAATCAGAAACGGTGACAAGAACAGCTGTTTTAATAGACTGCTAGAAATTCCGGTCAAACTAGTGTGGGGTCCTAGGGGTAATGGATTTTCATAGAGTTCTAGCCAGACGGCTTTTCAACGATTGGCGCTGAAGAAGTTTTGAACACGCCCCACAGTTTGAGTGCCACAGCCTCTCGGCGTGGGAATTTTTTAAGTAGATTAGATAGTTTTCCTAGTGGGGAGGAAACTTTCGACCCTCTTTTACGATTGCCATAGGCAATTTTGACCAACAGGGATGGATACTATTTAATGCCTTAGTGTCCAATACTTCCCAGGATAAGAAGTCATCAACTTCTGACTACAAGAGACTCATTCTAGAGTATAGACGCTAGACAAGATCAATAGTCAATAGAATACAAAACTTTTGTAGGGAAGTTGTATCCAAGGAGTACTAACTACCTATGAGTAGAATTGGAAGAAAATGTGTTGAGCTAGAAAAATTCTAATAAGGAACCCCGAAATAATAATAAACTGGTCCCACCGTCTATTTTTTCCAAAAACCATAATTAATAAAGTGGTCCCTGGGACCACTGACCCCAAGTTTTGGAATAGATAAACTGGTCCGAGCAATTAATAAACTGGTTTTGGACTTGTAAACCTGGCTTATTTCCTACCCTGTTTCAGGTCATTCGAATCAGACTTAGAAATAAGGATAATTTTTACTTGTCCTTGGGACCAGTGACCCCCTAGTGTTCTAAATAATAAACTGGTCTCCGGAGTGGTCCCAGCCTTTGTTCTCCTATAGATTTGCAATTAATAAACTGGTCCCGAGGACCAGTAACCCACACTTTTTGAATTAAAAAACTAGTCCAAGCAATTAATAAACTGGTTTTGGACCAGTGGACGTGTGCTATTTCTAAGTCTGATTCGAATCAATGGAATCGTCCGTGAGCGTATGATAGTGATCGTACGGGGAACCCGAACCCGACCCGGGAAGTCGGGGATCCCCGGTTTTTTCCAACCCGACCCGACCCGACCCGGCCAGTCAATTTTGAAGTCGGGTTTAAAAAAAATCGGGGTGGGTCCGAAGTAGAGGGTAAGCTATTATTGACGGTCGCGCTTTGTGTTACAGTAGATAGGAACTCAAATCTGATTAGGGCGAGCTTGAATATTTAATTTCTTTCTGTCTCGAGGCTTCGAAAGCCAGTAGAAAACTAATATATGTCGGCAATTTCATGGTCGTCCGTCAAACGCCAATGTATTAATTGTGTGTTAAGTTGCGAGCAATTGATTTCAAAATTGAAAAAGTGGTAGAAGAGTTTCACGAGTACCAGAAACCGCTTTCAGCCACTGCCAAAGACATAGGACAAGGACAATTTGGAAACTTTTTAGATGGAAGTTCCGCCTGTTCTGGGACAATTAGTTACCCCAATCCCTTCCACGACGTTCTATCAGATAGCAATGATATGGCAGATTCGCCTACTATTGGATTCACTAAAGCAATGATATGGCAGATTAGCACTAAAGCAGTGATAACTTGGAACTGAATTACAGAAAATAAATTCCTTACATTACATAGTACATAGTTACTATGTATAATTTTTTAAAATATGTTAATTCCATTTATATTATTAAAAAGGAAAACCCCGACCCGACCCGATTTTCCGGGTTTTTTTTCGCAACCCGACCCGGAACCCGACCCGACAAAAATCTCACCCCGTACGATCACTAGCGTATGATCGAGTGGGCTATGACTTTTTACTTGGAAGAGAGTGTGATGGAGAATTGGAGATCTCATCTTTATACCTATAAAGTATACACTGTTAGAAAAGTGAGTCCAATGACTGTCCAATTTTGCACAAAGTAATCCAAATTTGGATGGCAAGTGATCTAAGGGTCCAAAAATGGAAGCTTTAATCCAAAAATGGATGCTTTCGATTCTTGGTGCTAAAACTATCCAAATTTGCACGAATAGTCCAAATTTGGATGGGAAGTGGTGTAAAGGTCCAAAAATGGTAGCTTTAATCCAAAAATGCATGCCTTCGATTCTTGGTGCGAAACGGATCCATATCTCAACATATACACCCAAAACTCGAACAAAGAGGGGTTAAGGTATATAAAAGGGTTGATGTAAAAAGGGGAGCGAAATGATATTTGAGGATCGCCTACATAAATATTTACCTATTTCTCATCAATCATTTCTCTTTATTGATAAGCAATTGCAGAAGTTAAATCAAAACACAGACACGAAAGCCTTTCCCCAGAGAGGTAAAAATCCATTCCCCTACAATATTTCAGAGAGTCACGCTTGAAAAATCTTTTGGTCATTTACCTCAAAGACTTCTTTATTCCGTTTTTATTAACTAACGATATCAATACTCGTCATACATTAACTTTGGAAAGAGCTTCATGTCTTAATTACTCGCTTTATATAAACTATGAAATGTATTTAGTGACCTAATCTTCATTACTCGTCCTGTATAAACTTTGACTACAGATTTTTTGGTTAAGATAGGTTTTTCTCAAATATTTTATTAAAATTATTTGATATTATTTATTTTATTCGAGAGTTACTTATCATACTTTTAGTTGTAACGTTTTAAGAGAGGTTTTCCCTATTATCATTTGAACCTAGCTATTATTGACGTTTGACTCCTAGAATATGCCTCTTTCGCGAGTGTCTAAATCACCATAAAATGGTGTAGTTAGATTGGGGTTAACAGAAAAGAGAATAGTGGTCAATGTACATACCTGCGGTTGTACAGTTTTCCAATATTCTACAATTCCGTTAACTGTGAATTTTGATCACTTGAACAGTGAAATTGAGAACACTTTTGTTCAGATTAGGAATCTGCGAAAGCTATCTCTTGGGGTGTAACAACAGACAGACACACACAAAGACAGATGGATACGTCGAGAACTGAACCTCTCCATAGCATACATCACTCGGTGAAGTAAAGAATCTAGCATCCATATTGGCTTCATATGAGCCCAATATTTTTCGACATTTGTCCAATGTTGGTTAGGTATTACACCAATATGGGCTCGATATTAGTCCAACATGGGCTCGATATTAGTCCAACATGGGCTCGATATTAGTCCAACATGGGCTCGATATTAGTCCAATATGGGCTCGATATTAGTCCAATATGGGCTCGATATTAGTCCAATATGGGCTCGATATTAGTCCAATATGGGCTCGATACTAGTCCAATATGGGCTCGATATTAGTCCAATATGGGCTCGATATTAGTCCAATATGAGCTCGATATTAGTCCAATATTGGCTTGATATTAGTCCAATATTGGCTTGATATTAGTCCAATATTGGCTAGATAATAGTCCAATATCGGCTTGATATTAGTCCAATATTGGCTTGATGTTAGTCCAATATTGGGAGGATACTAGTACATTTTTGCCCACTTGCGTAAAAATTGGATAACATCCTGACCATTTCTGGGTAATAATTGATCCCTTAATAGATGATTCTGGATCCAATTTTGGATGAGACTCCAAATCTGGCTTATCATTTGATCGTCCCTTTTTGGACACAAATTATGTTATCCAAAAATAGACGAAAAACTGTGCTGTCTCAGAGTCAGCCGTTTGGATCCATTTACATCCAATTTTGGACAACATTTTTTAACAGTGTAGCCTCTATAAACACATCTATGGCAACTACGCTCACCGTCTTTCTCCGAGTCTCCGAGCATCCTCACTGTTTCTGTATGGGGTAATACGGTAAGAAAACGTCAAAGATGCCCACTATGTTTTAAAAATAGAACCTATACTCCCATACAAATACAATAGTGCTACGCGGCAGAACTTAATAATCAGATATGGAAGGGTAGTGGCGTGCGCAAGGTACTCTGGGAGACTTTCAATGCCGCACATGTCCCACCAACATTTTACTCCAGCCCACCATCTCCTCCAAGTTAACTCATTGAGTTCCCATGGAGCAATGAAAATGGGAGAAGTAGTTGCAGTCATCGTTAAAGACCCTTTCAGCAGTATCAAGGTCTGCAATTTTTATTGCTCCTTGATAGCGCACATTCGCCTTGAGAAGTTCAGATTTAGAATTGAATAATTCTCTCTTTGAAGCACTTAATTTAAAATTTCGAAAGGGAAATTACGGAATGCCCGTGCCGGGCTGCCGGCGTGCCGCATGCCGCCCTTACTTATACCATCGTCTGCTACCATGACTGCTCCACAATTTAAACCGAAATTGGCCCCAACCTAAAGGGGTTTTGGATTTTCGCATTAAATTTTATTATTCTGTAACTTGTAGCCTTTCTATCTTCTCTCTCAATTTTTTGGCAACACTGGGGGAATGATTTTCGTAAAGGATTTGTTTGTTTTTGAAAAAATGGCTCTAGTTTGAAAAGTTATGTCTTTAGAATAGAGTCAGACATTTCCGAAATGAGTTTAATAAGTCTTCAAAGGGTGGCGCTTAAAGAGGTACTTCACTTGAGAAATTATTGGACTATCCGTGGTTTGCACAGAAATTTTAAATTTCAAAAAACTGGACTTTGTTTATAGGAAATGGAGGAGAATGATTGCAACTGTGATCACTTAAGCAAAGATGATCAAATAAAGCAACTAAAAGCCAAGGTGAGTTTCAAAGCCTATAGCGTTTTGGCCAGTACAGCATGAGCCATCCAATCTAGTATCCCTTTAAAGGGACTGCAAAGAAGACATCAGTGGGTGGGTACAAATTATTTTAAATACGTCACAGACATCACGTGATGCCAAGATACAAAGGCTCCTCATGCAGTGGAATTGGACATCTAGTCCTTTGTTTTTCGTGAGATTGCAGCGCCAATTCCATGAAATAAAATGAACTAAGCTTCTTTGAACCACGCTTCTCCTAGGTCACGTGCCTCTGACGTATTTTAAATAATTTTTACCCACCCGCCGATGCCTTCTTTAGAGTCCCTTTAAAAAAAGTCTCAGCTGTGACTGTGGTTTAGTATAAAAAAACGGCACTAGATGCTCTCATAGTCAAGGGGTGGAGTTGACTGACCCAATAGAGTAATATCTTTCACATATATGGCAACGTCATAACCCTCTATCTCTTACCTTAGTGATATTCCCCCCTTCCGAAGGCAAATAGTATTCTCTAATACAAAGTTGCCTTCAACGAAGGGGATACACAGTTCACTCCCCCTCTCTACCGATATTACTCTATAGAGCTGTCTCAGAAGTCTTAGTGTGACGTCACCCATGCCATTTGCCCATAGAACCAAAGCGGTACCAAACATGGCCGCCCACTGCCAAAGCTAAGCCCGGGACGTTTTACCTAGGCGCTGACGTCACAACTGACATAGCTCTATAAACTTATCAAAGGCTAGGTCTAGCTCCGCCCGTGTTTTACGGGCGCCACAGGAGCTGACATTTGCTTTAAAGTACAAATCGCAATAGAAAAACCTTAAGTAAACCAATGTTTATTTGTGGGTGATTAGAAACACCATAAGCCTGTCACCATAGGCTTATGGAAACACATCTCTCGACCATTTATAGCGTTATTAAAGGGCGCCGCAAGAGCCTTGTGGGAGCTCTATGTCTACACACACCAACTGCAGCCTTGCTTATAGTTCTTGCAAAGCTCTCGCGCCCGCAAGCCTCTGGTGGAGCCCTTGACGAAAAAACCCCTTCTGATCCCCCATTTGTTCTCATCATTGTTGTTTTCTTTCTGGACACTTTAAAAGACATTCTGCGTAGAAGGAAGTCCTATTTTGTAATGCAGCCTATTTTTTTCAGTGTAATGGTTTAATATCAAACGTGAAAAAGGAGAGAATGAGAACTTTGTTTACGATAAATGAGAAACTGGATGAAATTGAAAGGCTCAATAGGGTCATTAATGAGTTGGAAAGTAAAATCAAGGACCTGATGGTTTGTAACATTCTTCATTTTCATAGTCGATGTGAAAGAGAATCGGGTTAAAAGTATTGGTTCAATTATTGTTACTTGTTTATAACTTAGGAGGAAAGTGGAATTCATCAAAGAGCCAACATTGAATGTGTGAAGTTAGAACCTGTTGAAAATGATTTAGGACTGAATGAACAGGAATTATCTCATCCTGTTCTGATAAATCAACAAACAGAAGAACAAATACAAAGGTATTTAAAGCAAAAAACCAATGAGAACTTGTCCATGAGGGCGATCTAAAACTAGGACTGTTCATGAGCTCGAGCGAGCTTTTTAAGGTCGAGCCGAGCCACTACGACTCGCGAGCTTAGTCACTGAAATAGTGCTTTCTTTTTAGTCCTTCTTTCCACCAATAGCGTTCTGTTGTATTTTTACAAGAAATAACGCGTGGGAAAAATTGCTTTCTCTCGCCTCTAACCGTGAGCATATAACGATTTCTTCACACTTTACCGAGCAGGTTTTACTGAACCACTACATTCCTAAACATGGGACAGCATTTAGAGTCGTTCTCAAGTCTTCTGTTAATAGTAGCAATTTTTGTTGAACTTATATATGTAAACTGAGCCAGCTCGGCTCGGCTCGTGAACAGTCCTATCTAAAACTAGCCTTTGCTAAGCTTAGCAGGCCAGTCATCTCCACCTCTCGACTATGGGAGCATCTTGTGTCATTTGTTTAAACTAAACCAGAGCCAAGTCTCGGCTATGGTTAAGTTTAAGCTCATGTAAGTTTTTATTTGACTGACTAATTCGCGTCCATAAAACTTGATTCATTAAGCCTTGCCACGATAATCGTGAATAAAATCAGAAGTATGTAATTCTTCGAGAGAAGTGTCCAACAAAGCGGCTGGGTAATTGTAACATGATTCTTTCCAACATCATTTTACATTTGGAGCAAGGTTACTATTAAACCGAATCGTGCCCATACGCTATAATTAGTTCCCTCATCATTACTCTATTGGCGCTTAACTATTTGTCAAGGCGCATGCGCTTGTGGATTGTTGTCCCACGTCAAGACAATCAAGGTTTGTGGGTTGATTGCTGGGGATTTTGTACCAAACATTTATAGAATTGACCCCACGTTGTGATGACCATCTGAAGTTTGTTGAGCAGGAAAGCAATTGTTCAAAAAGGGTGAGCCTGGGAAGAATCATGTTACATATAACTGAAGTATTAAGAGGTTACAGAGTGTCATCCTTTTCCTATTAATCTTATGTTGCTGTTCCTATATTAGTTTTAACGATTTTTTATTTGCGTAGTTCGCTAAGTGTACCAGCTGAGATACCCAGCAACATTTACCAAAGTCTGCTTAAAGTGGAAGCCACGGACCTCGAGCAATTTGGTTTAGGTATGGTGTCACATTATCGTAATCCTGACACGCAATCTGATGTAGTTCCAGTTTAATAAAACTATTAGGGTTATTTTTTCGTTTTGATCATTAAGGTTCGTTGGTAAAAGCTGAAGGTGCTTGCAATATCCAAGGCACGCTGACTGAAGAAGATATTAAGGAAGAATCACCTGAATGTGACGCGGAGGAGGTTGGCAAAGGAAACACATCCCAAACTAAAGCTACCTCGAATTTGGATCTTGGAACGCGAATTATGAAACTATGTATTCCTAAACTAAGATACAGTGACTGTGTTCCTTATTTACTTAACCTTGAGGACGAAACACCGTTGGAAATGTCTCCTGTCCCAACGACAGATTCGCCTCTCAAGAACAATCTTAAAATTAACAATTCTTATCCTAAATCACGAATTTCTTCGACAAAAAGAGGTAATGAGAGTATAGCAACTCGATCCAAGATATTGTGTCTTGAAAAACATTTTGATTTGTCGTCGCTTGACGCAAATATGGAAAGCAATTCTCTTGAAGAACCTATAGAGAAGAATCTTGATGATAACCAATCCAAAATGACCTTGACCGATTCAAAGAAAACTGATAATAGACAAAATCAAACTGTGAAACTGTACTTGCCAAGCGATTTACCAAGAGTACCGATTGAAGTTGAAGATAATACTTCAGTGTCCAGCTCTGATGCATCCGAAAGTAGCTCGTCAAATAATTCCGAAAGTAATACAACTTCTGCCTGTTCGGAAATTGGTAAGTCATTTTACGCTTAGCAACGATTTTCGGGACTGGAACTTAAAACTCAAAAATGGTCAAAATTGACCCAATTACAGTTGAAACCTCATGAGCATGTTTCGCAATTTTCTAGTGGTAGTTCCCCTAACAGGTTTTTTAATTAATTTTTCAGTCTAATCCTCAATCCTTAGCATTTTAAAGCTTAAGTTTCCAAAAATTTTGTCTCATTTAAATTAATACGTTTTTAACTTAGTAAGATTTTTTTTTAAATTTAAACGGAAAATTTTTCCTACGAATAATATTAAACTCCATATTTGATGCTTTTGGGCCTGAGCTCCGTGGCCACCGGACGAGAAAAAATTCCCTTTTTGAAAAATACAGGTACCCGGCCATCCTTGGTTTCTTAAAGAGCCCAAGCAAACGTTGCTCATATTGATAAGACCTTAGTACTTTACTCCCAAATGGTCTTTGAAATTGTGAATAATTTCATCTAAAGAAAATGAGACCCTACTCCGTCTTTATAGCAGTTCTCGAATCTATGCTAGTGGTCAATCGGTTCTTAAGGTAGTGCCGAAGGAATCGCGGCACCGAATAATTGTCCTTCGCGTGCTAGGTTCTATACGAGGCGTTTCAAATATATCGTGTAGCTCGCCTAGGCCCAAGATGCGTACTTTGCGTGTGGAGCCTTACCGCTTTTTGGTCTTACTGATAATGAAATATGAAACGATTTATTATTGAAAATGTAAAGGATACAATTTGTAATATATTGAAAATTACTTAATGTATGGGAAACAAGGGTTTTAAGGAGAAAATGGTGTTAAGGTAAACATCCTTGACATTTGGGTAGAGCCTTTCGGCAAAATAATGTTATTGTCGTTGCAAACTATCGAAGACGTTTTCTTCTGACTTAATCGTTGCAATAAGTAAATCACGATTTTGTCACAAATACCGCTTACGCTGAGTGACAGACATGGCTATCATATCCTTAAATTATGATGATATCCGGCTTTTCCAAAATTTTCCACTTTATATAACATCATATTCAGTTCATAAGGGTAACGCCAGGGCCAAATGTATCCCGCACAGTCGTGAGTTGGAGTTACGTGTTAACGAATTGCAGTTACTTGCATTTTAACTCCGTCACCTAGAAACAAAAAAAGAAGAGAGGACATTATAACGCCTTTCAATAACGGCAGTCCTACCATTTTCCCTTCCAATTTATTTTAGAAGCATATTTATTTTGCAATAGACTAAAACCTTAAATATTTTCTTAATAATTAACAACCATTAGTTTTCACTGATACTTTCGGGGACAGTCATCTCGATTCGAAGCGGTATTAATTTATTTTTCCGAACTTGTTCTCTTTAACTTTGCGTCATTTTAGTACTCGGCATGACCGGTTTTATCAAGTGCTATTGACCAGTACAATGTGTTTGATTCAAATTGTGAGAAGTTTCAGTTTGTTTGCTTTCTGAAGGAAAATCCGAGAAGCATCGTTCAACTCTGCAAATATTCTCCTGAATATAAAAGTGATCTTGAACGTCACATTACAAATGGTACCGCAGAAAAACGCTTCAAACGTGATCATTGTGACTATACTAGCTGTGAGAACGGTTCTTTGATCAGACATGAACATGATTTAACTTCTCTAGTTACTACTGCTTTGCGTAATAAAATCCGAATATATTTTTTTCTTCTCCCAAAAATCTCGAATGTGGGAGACACGGACTCCCTGCCGGAAAATTAGTATGATAAGCTTTTGAACCAAATTCCGCTAGATGAAAACTAATCTTGGATAAAAAGCCGCTAATCGATGCTCACTTTCAGTCGTTGTGGTTGTAACATGTGTTGGACAAAACGTTCACACTTTTTATGTTATTTTTAAGATTCTACATACTTTGAACTGTAGCACTAAACGGCCTTTCAAACTTTTGAATAACCCTTAAAATACCCCGTTTTCCCAAGGGTCTTCACTCTTCTCTTATCATAGCTGGTGCTTATTTCGAGCAAAAATACTTTGACAATAGAGAGGGGGTGACAGAACGAAATAAACTGGTAATTTGACTTTACGCAGCGTCACCTAGCATTTGATTCTCTCAAAATCAGCTGAAAGTTAAAAGTACAATCTTTCGGATTTCGAGCCAAGGTTTCTTCTCGCCATTTAAGTTAATCGTCATCCCCTTTTTGTTGATATGCTCGTTTATTCATCAGAAAACGCCTTGAAAGTAAAATGCACACGAGCTAAACATTTAAAGGCATAAAGCAGACTGTACGTTGTCTCTAAATTGTGACTCTGACGGTTCTATAAGTTTAAATAATCGAATCAGGGGGAAAGCTTCCATTCCCCGTCCCTGATCGAACCCGGTGACATCACTGCAAATATATTCACCTCTTGTGCACCTCTTAGATTCACGTGGGATATCATTCAAACAATTAATATAGAATGTGTTTTATAAGCATATTTTTATTGGTATGTTATCGATTGGGCGTGTTATCAAAACAGCATTGTCCAAAACGGCTTTTTCATAAACGCGTTTGCCATTATAGCCATTTCTCGTTTTAGCGCATTTTGATTACAGCGTTTATATCTTGAGCGTACGAAAGTACGCCTTTTCCAAAATATTGTTGTTTATCTTCATTAACTTCCCAAAATAATATGCCTTTTCCAAAAAAATTATATTTTATATTTACTTCCGATATAACATTACTCCTTTTTGCATAATATTGTTCTTTGTTCTGTAATAGAGATTTCCCTCCCTATAAATCACAGTTTGGGCGGAAACAGCAACCGCTGTTTTGGGAAATAGCGCTGTATTGAGAAACGCGGAAACAGCAACCGCGGTTTTGCTTGTACGCGGTTTTGCAAACCGCTGTTTTAGGAACCGCTTTATTCCAAAACGCTCTTTTGAAAACCGCTCAACTACCCGTGAACCATTTTTATTACCTTAAAGTTTCCACAATCTGAAAGCATAAATTGGGTTAGGTAAGATCAAGTTTTTGGAGACCGCTGTTTCGACTGACACATGGATTATTTCTGTTTCTAAACTCGTTTTCATTGATAATACATTCAAAGTGTGATTAGTGTGACTATGCTAGTACCCGTAACAGTACTTTAATCCCACATCAAGACATTCATTGGCGGTGAAAAACCCTTCAAATGTCATCAGTGTGATTTTCCAGCACATTGAAGAATAATTTGATCAAACATCAACGCAACAATCACAATATATATAATATTGAATACAACCCTTTATTTAACTCTAATTAACAATATTTGATATAACAATTGGTATATCAGTAATGATATCTTCGCTATTAGAGAAGAACGTCTAATTGAATTACTGTGAGGTCGTAGACCTCGGTAGCTCAGTTGGTTAGAGCGTGGGACGGTAACCCAGAGGTCGGTGGTTCAAATTCACCCCGAGGTAGTTGTCATCTTTTCACATCGTCCGCAACCGGGAATTAGATTGGTAGAGTTAACACTGTTAACTAAAAGTTCAAATTGAATTATATTTTTACCACAATAATTGATTAATATGTTTTTTCTTTGAATCTTAATTTGCTTCTTCTATAACTTCATCGTTGTCATCACTTCTTGTGCTAGTTGGTTTCAGCAGAAACAGGAGATTGCAAAATTATCGCTAAGCTTAACTTTACCGTTGAATTCATGCTTATGTTTTTTCACTACTTCGTATTTGTTATCATGCACCTACGGAGGTTTAATGGCAGAATATTGCTGTTTATATTTTCACGTGTATTTTATTATACCTTTATTATGGGAAAGTTTGTATTACGCAAATTTCTAATGTGGGAAGAAGTTTGATATTTGAATCATATATACATGTATATTTGAGAAAGTTGTTTGTTTGTTCTTTATGACATACACAGTCACAAATGGTTAATTTCCAAATTCGACCAAGCTGCAGGGTTGATATCAGTAACACCAGGAACTCAAAAATCTTCCACGTTCCCAACGAGTATATTAGGTTTTGGAGACCGCTGTTCGACTCGGACGTTGATTATTTTTGTTTACGAACTTCTTTTCTTTGTCTTTGTGTCTCTTTAAGCCTAAGCATAACCTGTTTTATCAATAGCTTTTGAACAGTACAATGGTTTTGAAGCGTGTTGTATGATATCATTTGTGGTTTTAATTTATTTCCTTTCTGTAGGAAAATCCAAGAAAAAATGTTCAACTCGATACAAATATTCACCTGAATATGAAAGGGATCTTGAACTTGACATTCGAAAGGATACCAAAGAAAAACGCTTCAAATGCGGTCAGTGTGACTATGCTAGTACGCGGAAGGATGATTTGATCAGACATCAACGCATTCACAGTGGTGAAAAACCCTTCAAGTGTGATCAGTGTGACTATGCCGCCACGCAGAATAATAATTTGATCACTCATCAACGCATTCACAATGGTGAAAAACGCTTCAAATGTGATCATTGTGACTATGCAAGTACGCGGAAGAATGTTTTGATCATACACAAACGCATTCACAGTGGTGAAAAACCTTTCAAATGTAATCAGTGTGAATACTCTTTCACACGGAAATATGATTTGTTCAGACATCAACGCATTCACAGTGATGAAAAACCCTTCAAATGTGATCAGTGTGACTATGCGTGCGTGCAGAAGAAAAATTTGATCAATCATCAACGCACTCACAGTGGTGAAAAACCCTTCAAATGTGATCAGTGTGATTATGGCAGCGCGCGGAAGAGCCATTTAATCCGACATAAACTCATTCACAGTGATGAAAAACCCTTCAAATGTGAAGAGTGTGACTATAAATGTGCGCAGAAGATTAGTTTGTTCACACATCAACTCATTCACAGTGGTGAAAAACCCTTCAAATGTGATCAGTGAGACTATGAATTCACGCGGAAGAGTAATTTGATCAGACATCAACGTTATAATCACATGGACTAAATAAGTGGATTACTCAGCAATTTAGAACTTTTAAAGAACCATTTCAAAATGTGTTAATTGCGCAACGCGTTTTCATTTTCGCTTCACACATTACTGTTCTTGACAACTGTAGTAGATATGTAAAATAATGAGATATTTTAGGGGCGACCTAGAAGTTAGTTAATTTGTATAAAGTTTTTGATAATAATAATTGAATGATTTTGTTAAAATTTTAAGTGTTTTGATTTAGGAATATTTTGTTGTAAATTTGCTTGTAAAAATCAATGCTTTAACTTGTAAATATTAAGTTTGTTAAGAGCAATGTTCATTGTTAATATTTTTAAAATTTGTCATGGTGCTATTTTTGTACTTTTCCTTCCTTTCAAGTCGTTTTCGACATTCCCTTTGTAAACATGTTTTTCTCTATCAGAATCGGTGAATAACCGTAAAAAACCCTTCAACGTAGGTAAAAATAAAAAAAACCCCTACGTCAGTGCTAGTGCGGGTATGTTTGCCCAAAACAGGTGTTTTTAAAGATTTGAGCCAACAAGAAAAAAAGCCCTTTGTAGAAAGGAATTGTGGGTCCAAAAATACACCTAAGAAAAAAAACCAGTAGCTACCAAAAAAAAAAATAAAAAGAAAAAAGTAGAATCTCTCGAGCAGTCCAACAAGTAAGTTGGCTAGAAAATTTGTGAGCGCGCTAGGCCCCCTTAAAAAGGCCCAAGAAAAAGGACTAACTGAGCAACCTGTAAGTGGTTTAAGGTTAAATTTTGTGTGAGCTTGGCCCTAAAAAGCCCTAGAAATAAAAGAAACTTTTGAGCATTTTTAAGATTAATAAGAAAAATTAGTGCTTTTATAAGGCGTAATTTTGTGCGAATTTAAACCAAAAAATTAAAAATAAACTGTGCGTGAATTAGACATGAAACAATAAATCAAGTGCGATCTTTAATTCTTAAAGGACGAATAAATCATTAGATTCTGTTAAGTTTTACCCGTTTGTACCGTTTCTATTTTTTCACCTACCAACACCGATACGAACTCAACCGCGCTTATGGGACCGATGTTTCAGTCCGTCGGAACCGTATCTTCTAATTTATTAAAGCTCTCCCAAAGCTAAATCAGCTACAAGATACTCACTAAGAAAACGTTTTCGTTCGTTGAAAAATAGTAAAAACCTATCGTTACGGAATAGTCACCGGACGGGCTATGTGGTATTACAAAATTGTGGAATGTATCAAGCCTGACGTCTTAACGGGAAACTGTTAGTAATACGATGTTTGTGTTATTTATTTATAAAACCTTAACGAACAATATTGAAAATAACCCTTTTAAACTACTTATCAATATATAATATAACAAATGGTATATCAGTAATTAAATCTTCGCTATTAAAGAATGATATTTTTACCACAATAATTGATTAATATTTTATTGCTTCTTTCCTTTGTTTAACTTCTTCATCACTTCTAGTGCTAGTTGTTTGCAGCAGAAACAGGAGAGACTGCAAAATTGTCGCTAAGCTTAACTTTACCGTTGAATTCATGCTTGTGTTTTGTTCACTACTTTGTAATTGTTATCATGCACCTACGGTAGTTTAATGGCAGGATATTGCTGTTCATATTGTCACGTGTATTTTATTAGACGTTTATTATGGGGAAGTTTGCATTCTGTATTACACAAGTTTCTAACGTGGGGTCAAGTTTGAATCTTCCACGTTCTCAACGCATATATTAGATTTGGTAAAGTCAAACCTTTGGAAACCGCTGTTTCGACTCGGACATGGATTATTATTGTTTCTGAACTTGTTTCGTTTGCCTTTGTGTCTTTTCAAGCCTAAGCATAAACTATTATATCAAATGCCTTTGAAGATTGAAATTTTTGTGATTCGAGTTGTATGATATCATATGAGATTTTAATCTATTTCCTTTCTGTAGGAAAATCCAAGAGAAAATGTTCAACTCGATACAAATATTCACCTGAATATGAAAGGGATCTTGAACTTGACATTCGAAAGGATTCCAAAGAAAAACGCTTCAAATGTGATCAGTGTGAATATGCTAGTACGCGGAAAGATGTTTTGATCAGGCATCAATGCATTCACAGTGGTGAAAAACCCTTCAAATGTGATCAGTGTGACAATGCGTACTCGCAAAAGAATAATTTGATCACTCATCAACGAATTCACAGTGGTGAAAAACCCTTCAAATGTGATCAGTGTGAACATGAGTGCTCGCAGAAGAATCATTTGATCAGACATCAACTCATTCACAGTGGTGAAAAACCTTTCAAATGTAATGAGTGTGATTACTCTTTCACACGGAAAGATGATTTGTTCAGGCATCAACGCATTCACAGTGGTGAAAAACCCTTCAAATGTGATCAGTGTGGTTATGCAAGTAGGCGGAAGTGTCATTTGATAGTACATAAACGCATTCACACTGGTGAAAATCTTTAAAATGTTATCATTGTGACTATCCCAGAACAATGAAGAGTAATTTGATCAGACATCAACGTTATAATCACATGGACTAATTAAGTGGATTGTATTTAAGCATACTCAGCAATTTAGAACTTGGAAAGAACCATTTGAAAATTTGTTAATTGCGCAACACGTTTTCATTTTAGCTTCACACATTACTGTTCTATACCACGGTAGTAGATACTCACTAAGAAAAAGTTTTCGTTCGTTGAAAAATTGTAAAAAACCTATCGTTACGGAATAGTCACTGGACGGGCTATATAATATTACAAAATTGTGGAATGTAGCTATCCTAACGTCTTAACGGGAAACTGGTAGTGATACTATGTTTGTATTTTTAAAACCTTCACGAACAATATTGAATATTAAAAATGGATATCAGTAATTATATCTTTATTATTAAAGAATGATATTTTTACCACAATTATTGATTAATATGTTTTTGCTTTGAATCTTAATTTACTTCTTTAATAACCTCATCGTTGTCATCACTTCTTGTGCTAGTTGGTCTCAGCAGAAACAGGAGATTGCAAAATTATCGCTAAGCTTAACTTTACCGTTGCTTGTGTTTTTTCACTACTTTGTAGGTGTTATCATGCACCTATGGAGGTTCTATGGCAGAATATGGCTGTTCATATTGTCACTATATTTTTTTGTACGTTTATTATGGGAAAGTTCGCATTCTGTATAAGACTGTATTACGCAAAGTTCTACCGTGGAATGAAGTTTGAGAAGGTTGTATGTTAATTCTGAATTCGACCAAGCTGCAGGGTTGATATCAGTAACACCTGAAATTCAAAGATCTTCAACTCTCCATTTTCTGGGCCCTTCTGATTGAAATAAAGGGGAAGAGATGTAGAAACACTCACCCCTGACGTCACATTTAATGTATTTGATGTTAGAAGCTAAGTGACATATACGTAGCTATAGACCCGAAAGAAAAAATTTATTTTTGCGTTGTGTGAACGAGTAAACCAAGGATAAATAGCCAATGAAACGCGAGGAAGAGGGGGGGCGGTTTAGCAAGTAAATACCTACGTTATATTTAGAATTTATATGCCGATAGATGTCTGTTAATATTTTGAGAAATTCCAGGCTTACAGAAGATGAAAATTGAGGAAGGATCTATTATTTATCCTCAGTTTTTCTAGAACCTATTTGCACCATGACCATTGACACTGTCGCACAGTGTTCTTAGTTCGATTCTCAGTTCGTCCACAACCCTTTTCGATGGCTCAAAATTAGTTCATATTTACTACGCCGTCCTTCATGGTTTCATTATATCTTCTGAAGACCTTATTTATTGAATATTTATCATTTGTTACTGAACCAAATCAAGGGGTTAGTCACTCGCTGTAACCCGAGAATAAATATACTCACCGTAATCAAATGTTCACAAGTCTGAAAAATGTTTAATAAAGTTAGCGTTAATATTAGGTTGACTACCATCAAAACAAATAAATTTATCTCACCTTATTGACATCAAATTTAGCCTATCATTGGAATATAATTTAATCGAGATTAAGTTTGGTTTGCACTTGATAGTAACGCGTATTATTACCGAGGGGATAACCACTCGAAGAGATCCTGTACACCGATTACATATTACCATGAATCTATATAACTATGAATATACAGCTCTATCATATGCCCCTTCTATCATGTCGATTTGGTTTGGGTGTTACCCTACTAGCTTTGATGCGTTTTGCGTAGCCAATCACAAGACAAGAGGAAGTGACGTTTCGAATTTACACACTACTGGACTCCTCCTTCCTTCTCCCGCTCCTAACACTATCAGACACGTGACTGATGTCTCCTTTCGCTAAGCCCCGCCCAAACCTTATCGAGAGGTTAGACAGCGTAACGCAGCTGTATATTCATAATTCATGATATTAGGCGTTATCATTTTAGCATTGCTAAAGGTAGGCTTACGCGTAGTCGATTTAGTGCGGTCAAAGGTACTGCCACGAGCGGCCGGTGGTCTCGCGCTACCTGGCTGAACTTGAGGATTGGGTCGGTGCGCGCTTGATGCATCGCACCACGCGCAAGCTCAGCCTCACCGCCGCCGGCAGTGAAACGCTGCCGCGCTGCCGGCAAATGCTCGAGCTGTGCAGTGACATGCAGGCGGCCGTCAGTGAGCCGGATGAAGCCCCACGCGGCCAGTTGCGCCTGAGTGTCAGCAGCTCTTTCGGCCAGGCGCAACTGGCGGACGCCGTGGCCGAATACGTCAAGCGCTTCCCGTTGGTCAGCATCGACCTGCAGATGCTGGACCGCACAAACTCATTTACCCAGATATGGAAAAGTTTTTTTTATGAACAAATACTGAAGTTAAAATTTATGAAATATTAAAGCAGTATACAAAGCATAGCAAATATACTGTAAATCAGATGACATTTTACACCCAATAAGGATATACTTGTACACATTAAAATCATCCGATGGGGGAAAAACGGGAAATGAAGAGATAAAACTTTGGAGGGATATTACCTTTACGTGTTTGTAAAGGCCCAATTTTCTACTTCTCAACTGTATGCCCTCCATGTTCAAAGCCATATTCACAACAGGGTTGCCATGTAAACACTATCCTCTCGTTTCACCTCAACGATTTTCTTAGCTTGTCAACATGACTGTTAACTTTACATAACACCAAAGCTAATTTGTGGCTACACACACTGGAAGTAAATGCGCACCATAAAAATCATGAAAACACGAAGCTATAATCCGATTACGATCAGACCTTTCACTGGACTGGGCTGCCTTCAGCAGAGCTCACCAAAAAAGACAGCGGATTTTGGAAAACGTTTACCGGTGAGCTCTGTCGTCAAAGCTTTTCTCCGGTCATCTTTGTTTTAAAAGTGACGCTAGCGCAAAAAAGCGTGCAATGTACCAAGGCTTAACAAAAATTGTATGATAACATAGTTATAGAGATAGATAACAACAACTTTTATAATTAAAATTAGAAACTAACATGTCTCTTAAAATTCTCGCGTCATCAACTGGTTTCACGCCAATTAAATGTTTTTTCGCCTAGCTGAGAACTACGCGTTTTACGTCACGTAATCCAAAAACCCGACTATTTTCTTTGAAGACCGCGCTGGCTCAGTGCTGAGCACCGTGATGGCACAATTCAAAAACAAAATCCCGTTCTGTAGGACACTGCTAACAGCGCTGAGCTTTGATGAACGCGGCCCAGATTTCCACTATGATTACAATATCTAAGCCAAACTATTTAAAAGTGTATTTAACTTTCGGCTCACTCTGAACCGTTAATGTCTCTGCATTACAGAAACGAAAACCAAACCCAAGCGTTTACTTTTTGGTTCACAAAGCCTATTGACAAATAAAAGTTCATTTGACCAATAAAGTAGCGTTCTTCTTGTAATCACTTTAGAAAGGATTATCCTATAAACAGATGTAGTTTAGCTTAAGTAATATATAAACATCCATTTCAAATAATAATATTAAAAAACATCCTTGGAATATCTAAATGAAACAGAGCTTTAAAGCTACAAAAGTACTAAATGCATCGTAATTACGAAAAAGATTTCCCATATTCACTTTATATTATGGAAAAAGTGAATATTAAGGTTCTGTAGGATTTCTTAACACATCAAAACAAAGCGAACTGCTAACTCGGCGCACTAGTGTGACAACGGACAGACACACACAGACAAAAAATAGACTGCTTTTTAACTCTTTCCGAATTAATTTTGAATTGAGAAAAGAGATTATCTTAAATATTAAAATAAATATAATTAATATTTAATATTTTCTTCGTTAGTTGTTCGCCTTATTGAGCGTTACATCGTTTTAAAAAAGAATAATTAAACAAACTTGAGAGACTTAACTATTATTGATTTTTGAAATGAAGCATCCTCCTGTTGCTTCGCCTTACACAAATAGGTAGTATATAAAGGATTCGAATCGCAGCTGTAGATAAGAACATCGCAATTGCGTGAACCTTGGAGGAAGACCACTCCATTGGAAGGCTAGACGTTTCTCGTAACCCTAGCTGATCGCCGCGTATGTCTTAACCTTAAGGATGATGGTGGTGTTAGAAGCCAGGTGTACAGACTGGTGTCCATGTGGGATGGACAAAAACAAAGACCAGAAGATGGTGTTGTTAGAAGCCAGGTGTACAGACTGGTGTCCATGTGGGATGGACAAAAACAAAGACTAGAAGATGGTGGTGTTAGAAGCCAGGTGAACAGACTGGTGTCCATGTGGGATGGACGGACAAAAACAAAGGCCAAGAAGATGGTGGTGTTAGAAGCCAGGTGTACAGACTGGTGTCCATGTGGGATGGACAAAAACAAAGGCCAAGAAGATGGTGGTGTTAGAAGCCAGTAAGTACAGACTGGTGTCCATGTGGAATGGGCGAAAGACTAGAAGCTGGTGGTGTTTAGAAGCCAGTAAGTTCAGACTGGTGTCCATGTGGCGTGGACAAATGAACAGAGTTGTTAGACAGGCAATGGAGTAATAGCCTGTAAGTGGAATACAATTTCCGGGACTGTAAATGCGGTCTGGAAATTGAATACACGTTTGCTCCGATTTGGAAACTGCGAACGCGGTCACGTGGGTGTAACAACGGACAGACAGACAGACAGACAGACACACAGACACGTCGAAATTAGAACCTCTCCGTGACATACGTCACTCGGAGAGGTAAAAATGACGTGGTTCGATTTGCTTCCCAATCCTCACCTAGAGTAAGTTAACGAAAATTTAAGAAACAGATTAAGGTCTTATTTTGTATGAAAGTAGTTTTCTTTTTTTTACTATGAGCCTTTTACCCAAAACAAATAGAATTATCGACAGTTTGCGTCGCCATTTTGTTCGTGGTTGAAATAATACTCGGCTGGAAGAAAGCGTTTAGTTACTATGATTTCCCAGGGGATTACGCCGTGGATTTCATCCAATGGAAAGGTCCAATTAAGACCGCGTCAGACCTGACTTTCTAGCGTCTTTTACCTCACTTTATCGGCTTTATCCGTTTGCGTCGCCATGTTGTTCGTTGAAATAATCCTCGGCTGGAAGAAATATAGAATCGATTAAAGGGAAAATCAACCAATCAAAACGCTTTACAAAAAAGTACACCTTATTGATTTCGAAATAATGACAAATATTTACAACGACATAAAATCTTACAACTTTCAACCGATCATTGAATTTTTTTTGTTGTTGTTTAAATAATTCCTGATAATTAAATTTAATTATATTAAACGTGTTTCAAATGTCTCGTAGCTTTTACCTCAGAAATAAAACGTAACCTTAAGTGCGATGATGTAGTTATTAAAGACTAAGCAATCTTTCGCAAAATGTAGGAGTTCAAAAAATACGTTAATTTTCTGAATCCGTTGAAATGGTTCTACGTCGAGTTTAGCGATTTTCGAGAAACAAACGAAACTCATTTCCTTTCTTTCATTAAAGACACTGAGAACCATTAAATACGCTTTTGAGGTATATTACTTCAAAAGCAATTATACGACGTTGTCCTCTATCGTTCCGTTTTTGCTGCGAAAACTAGTCAGGTGAAGCGCAAAAGTAAGCGAAACGCGAAATGAGTAAATACATATAATGTAAGGTATTATCTGCTGAACATTTCTTGCCGTAATAATGATTTCTGGTAATTGGAGTTATTGCTATAATGAATTTTGGCAAAATTTCATAACTACAGTGATAATTCACTTTTCAAAAGGGTACATTTTAAATCTCCTTAAACAAATGAATATAAATAATTAGGAAAACTAAATTGCCCCTTTCTGTAAATTTTGCGAGCGAATCATTCATAACGTAGAAAGAAATCACAGATGTCGGTTGCCACTGCTAAATATGAAAAACTATTTCCCGATAGATACTTCAAGTACAAGTGAGTACTTATTGAACGTAACCGAGAATATCAGTTCCTTTCATCACTATTTTCTCTTACAACAGATTTACGGAACCAGCTATTATCAAGTTCGGAATTCTTGAGGTATATATAAAAAAATTAATTTAAGATTCAAATGGCGTTTTATGAAAGTATCTTTCCTAGGAGTTGGAAGAAATTCCGCTACAAAAGAAAAACGTTTACGATGCCATCGGATATGGAACTAAAATTCATAATTATACGTAAATGGTTAAAATGATTTAAAAAAATAGTTGACGATTTCAAGATAATATTTCGTTCAATAGCCCTATTTTCGAACCTATCGGCACCTTGGACGTCATAGACATTACCAAGGGTGGAGAATTACCAACCGTAAGTTACAGAAATGCAAAACCCCTTAGATTGTAGAGGGGTTCATCATATCCTTTAGGAGGCTTTATCTAGATCACTGCTAAAAAATTGTGGTCATTAGTTTGTATTCAGTTTTCTGACGCATTTTCAGAGTTAGGACATTATACTTGCTCCATTGGATATGTTCACTTTAAGCAATGTAAAAGGGTTTATTTCCAGTGGCTTTTACGACTTCACCGAGACAATCATATTGTCAGTGGCACCAAAATTGTCACTGTCAACTTCGCTCTCATTCTTGTCAATGGATTTGATGGTACTTCATGTCAAGAGAAATCATACATGACCCCACCGAGATATTACAACCAAATGAAGTTTGACCAGCTGAAACCAAGGAACAGAGAAACTTGAAGCTATCCACTAAATCCACAGGCCTAAAAATAGCACATCTGAACATAAGAAGTCTCAAGTTTAAAGTTCAAGAAATATAGTACCTGCTCACACTATATAACATCGATATATTGGGACTCACAGAGACTTGGCTAACTGAAACCATACCTGATATTGTATGCAATATTGATGGATATACTCTATGGAGAAATGATAGAGTAGGCAGAATTGGAGGGGGAGTATGTATATACTCCAAAACTGACTTACCAATTAATCAAATCACCCTCCATGAAACTGAACGCCCTCTGGAATCCTCTCTTGAATCAATCTGGGCTGAGGTTAAATATAAAAACTCCAGTAACTTGTACATTGGAATCATCTATATACCCCCCAAAGCAAATATACAAGACACGTCGGATGATCTTAGGAAAATCATTGACTGTCTGCTACACAAATTGAATAATGAAATAATAATATTAGGTGATACAAATTGCGATCTCCGACAAACTCCCCTTTCAGCTAAGTCAAAGATACTTACAAAAACTATGGCTGATTCTGATTTTAAGCAAATAATACAAGTCCCAACAAGAATAACTATGACGACGACAAGCCTAATAGACCATATATATACAAATTACCCGTCAAGAACTAGTAATGTAACAGTGAAGGCCTGTGGTGTATCAGACCACGACCTTACCTGCCTAATTCGAAAGAAAAAGTGTCGAAAATTGCAAAAGAAAATATGTAGTGCTAGAAGTTATAATAAAATTGATACGAACGCATTTGTGAATGAGCTACAAGTGAAACTAAGGGAAATGGAAGAAGCATTGGAAGATCCAGAAATGGGGTTGCATAACCTATGCACTGAAATCATCAAACAACTAGATAAATATGCCCCGCAAAGAAGAAAATATGTTACAAAAGTAAATGCCCCGTGGCTAAATTCGACCATCAAACACCAAATGCATGTTCGCGACAAATACAAAACGAAGATAAGAATCTCGCAGAATAAAGAAAGGTATCAAAACCTGTATAGAATTCAAAGAAATGCTGTAAACAAATTAATCTGTACGGAAAAAAAGGAATTATTTTAAAAACAAGATAGGCAACGGAAATAATACAGCCAATATCTGGAAAACAATAAAGCCCTACCTTAAATCTAAGAATAGCAAAACAATAACAAAAATGGAGTATAAATCTGAAATAAGTGAGGATTCGCAAACTATAGCAAACATTCTAAACAATTATTTCATAAACCAAGTGGACGAACTACTTAAAGAACAACAGAGGGATATCGTACAACAACATTATGAGATTGACATTCCCAGTATAACAATTGACGAATTTACACCAGTAACGGAAGATAATATTTTTAACATGCTTAAGAAGCTAAAAATAAATAAAGCCACCGGCATAGACGATCTTGCGCCTGCCATCCTGAAGGGACTTGCAGCTGTAATATCTAAAACACTGGCAAAAATAATTAACCTATCCTTCACCACAGGGATCTTTCCAAAACAATGGAAAACAGCAAAAATTATCCCAGTATTTAAAACTGGAAAGGATCATGAGCCAAAGAACTACAGACCAATATCAGTGCTGCCAACCTTATCCATTATATGTGAAAGACTTGCGTACAATGACATATACAGGCATGTTGAGGAACAAAATATGCTGCATACCCTACAATCTGGGTTCCGCAAGCATCACTCAACTACAACGTGTATATTCAATGTATATGAAACAATACTTCAACAACTAAATAATGGAAACTATGTCATCACAATCTTTCTTGATCTTTCAAAGGCTTTTGACACTGTCCAGTATGATTTCCTTCTTAAAGATCTTAAAAATGGAGGAATCTCTGGAAACGTATACAAATGGCTTGAATCCTATTTGACCAGTAGAAAGCAAATGGTATATAACAATGGGTGCTACTCAGAGAGTCGAACCATCAAACATGGAGTACCTCAGGGGAGTGTCTTGGGGCCGTTGATGTTTAATATCTACACCTCTAGAATGCATGAAGCACTTTCAAAGTCTGTCGCAAATGAATACGCGGATGATACTGCAATTATTGCTGGGGGTAAAAACTTGCAACAATTGATTACACTGTTAGAAAAGTGAGTCCAATGACTGTCCAATTTTGCACAAAGTAATCCAAATTTGGATGGCAAGTGATCTAAGGGTCCAAAAATGGAAGCTTTAATCCAAAAATGGATGCTTTCGATTCTTGGTGCTAAAACTATCCAAATTTGCACGAATAGTCCAAATTTGGATGGGAAGTGGTGTAAAGGTCCAAAAATGGTAGCTTTAATCCAAAAATGCATGCCTTCGATTCTTGGTGCGAAACGGATCCATATCTCAACATATACACCCAAAACTCGAACAAAGAGGGGTTAAGGTATATAAAAGGGTTGATGTAAAAAGGGGAGCGAAATGATATTTGAGGATCGCCTACATAAATATTTACCTATTTCTCATCAATCATTTCTCTTTATTGATAAGCAATTGCAGAAGTTAAATCAAAACACAGACACGAAAGCCTTTCCCCAGAGAGGTAAAAATCCATTCCCCTACAATATTTCAGAGAGTCACGCTTGAAAAATCTTTTGGTCATTTACCTCAAAGACTTCTTTATTCCGTTTTTATTAACTAACGATATCAATACTCGTCATACATTAACTTTGGAAAGAGCTTCATGTCTTAATTACTCGCTTTATATAAACTATGAAATGTATTTAGTGACCTAATCTTCATTACTCGTCCTGTATAAACTTTGACTACAGATTTTTTGGTTAAGATAGGTTTTTCTCAAATATTTTATTAAAATTATTTGATATTATTTATTTTATTCGAGAGTTACTTATCATACTTTTAGTTGTAACGTTTTAAGAGAGGTTTTCCCTATTATCATTTGAACCTAGCTATTATTGACGTTTGACTCCTAGAATATGCCTCTTTCGCGAGTGTCTAAATCACCATAAAATGGTGTAGTTAGATTGGGGTTAACAGAAAAGAGAATAGTGGTCAATGTACATACCTGCGGTTGTACAGTTTTCCAATATTCTACAATTCCGTTAACTGTGAATTTTGATCACTTGAACAGTGAAATTGAGAACACTTTTGTTCAGATTAGGAATCTGCGAAAGCTATCTCTTGGGGTGTAACAACAGACAGACACACACAAAGACAGATGGATACGTCGAGAACTGAACCTCTCCATAGCATACATCACTCGGTGAAGTAAAGAATCTAGCATCCATATTGGCTTCATATGAGCCCAATATTTTTCGACATTTGTCCAATGTTGGTTAGGTATTACACCAATATGGGCTCGATATTAGTCCAACATGGGCTCGATATTAGTCCAACATGGGCTCGATATTAGTCCAACATGGGCTCGATATTAGTCCAATATGGGCTCGATATTAGTCCAATATGGGCTCGATATTAGTCCAATATGGGCTCGATATTAGTCAAATATGGGCTCGATACTAGTCCAATATGGGCTCGATATTAGTCCAATATGGGCTCGATATTAGTCCAATATGAGCTCGATATTAGTCCAATATTGGCTTGATATTAGTCCAATATTGGCTTGATATTAGTCCAATATTGGCTAGATAATAGTCCAATATCGGCTTGATATTAGTCCAATATTGGCTTGATGTTAGTCCAATATTGGGAGGATACTAGTACATTTTTGCCCACTTGCGTAAAAATTGGATAACATCCTGACCATTTCTGGGTAATAATTGATCCCTTAATAGATGATTCTGGATCCAATTTTGGATGAGACTCCAAATCTGGCTTATCATTTGATCGTCCCTTTTTGGACACAAATTATGTTATCCAAAAATAGACGAAAAACTGTGCTGTCTCAGAGTCAGCCGTTTGGATCCATTTACATCCAATTTTGGACAACATTTTTTAACAGTGTACAGACACAGGAGATTTACAAAGAATTAACACTGTTAAAAAATGTTGTCCAAAATTGGATGTAAATGGATCCAAACGGCTGACTCTGAGACAGCACAGTTTTTCGTCTATTTTTGGATAACATAATTTGTGTCCAAAAAGGGACGATCAAATGATAAGCCAGATTTGGAGTCTCATCCAAAATTGGATCCAGAATCATCTATTAAGGGATCAATTATTACCCAGAAATGGTCAGGATGTTATCCAATTTTTACGCAAGTGGGCAAAAATGTACTAGTATCCTCCCAATATTGGACTAACATCAAGCCAATATTGGACTAATATCAAGCCGATATTGGACTATTATCTAGCCAATATTGGACTAATATCAAGCCAATATTGGACTAATATCAAGCCAATATTGGACTAATATCGAGCTCATATTGGACTAATATCGAGCCCATATTGGACTAATATCGAGCCCATATTGGACTAGTATCGAGCCCATATTTGACTAATATCGAGCCCATATTGGACTAATATCGAGCCCATATTGGACTAATATCGAGCCCATATTGGACTAATATCGAGCCCATGTTGGACTAATATCGAGCCCATGTTGGACTAATATCGAGCCCATGTTGGACTAATATCGAGCCCATATTGGTGTAATACCTAACCAACATTGGACAAATGTCGAAAAATATTGGGCTCATATGAAGCCAATATGGATGCTAGATTCTTTACTTCACCGAGTGATGTATGCTATGGAGAGGTTCAGTTCTCGACGTATCCATCTGTCTTTGTGTGTGTCTGTCTGTTGTTACACCCCAAGAGATAGCTTTCGCAGATTCCTAATCTGAACAAAAGTGTTCTCAATTTCACTGTTCAAGTGATCAAAATTCACAGTTAACGGAATTGTAGAATATTGGAAAACTGTACAACCGCAGGTATGTACATTGACCACTATTCTCTTTTCTGTTAACCCCAATCTAACTACACCATTTTATGGTGATTTAGACACTCGCGAAAGAGGCATATTCTAGGAGTCAAACGTCAATAATAGCTAGGTTCAAATGATAATAGGGAAAACCTCTCTTAAAACGTTACAACTAAAAGTATGATAAGTAACTCTCGAATAAAATAAATAATATCAAATAATTTTAATAAAATATTTGAGAAAAACCTATCTTAACCAAAAAATCTGTAGTCAAAGTTTATACAGGACGAGTAATGAAGATTAGGTCACTAAATACATTTCATAGTTTATATAAAGCGAGTAATTAAGACATGAAGCTCTTTCCAAAGTTAATGTATGACGAGTATTGATATCGTTAGTTAATAAAAACGGAATAAAGAAGTCTTTGAGGTAAATGACCAAAAGATTTTTCAAGCGTGACTCTCTGAAATATTGTAGGGGAATGGATTTTTACCTCTCTGGGGAAAGGCTTTCGTGTCTGTGTTTTGATTTAACTTCTGCAATTGCTTATCAATAAAGAGAAATGATTGATGAGAAATAGGTAAATATTTATGTAGGCGATCCTCAAATATCATTTCGCTCCCCTTTTTACATCAACCCTTTTATATACCTTAACCCCTCTTTGTTCGAGTTTTGGGTGTATATGTTGAGATATGGATCCGTTTCGCACCAAGAATCGAAGGCATGCATTTTTGGATTAAAGCTACCATTTTTGGACCTTTACACCACTTCCCATCCAAATTTGGACTATTCGTGCAAATTTGGATAGTTTTAGCACCAAGAATCGAAAGCATCCATTTTTGGATTAAAGCTTCCATTTTTGGACCCTTAGATCACTTGCCATCCAAATTTGGATTACTTTGTGCAAAATTGGACAGTCATTGGACTCACTTTTCTAACAGTGAAGGATAAACTGAAATCTAAAGGTTTAATCTTAAACGTGGAAAAAACCAAATTTATGCTATTCTCACCCGATCGAAAAATGAGACAGATGGCAACAAATGTCCTAACCTTGCACAATAATACAATAAAACGGGTCTCCAGCTACAAGTACTTGGGCCTCTGGATTGACGACTTACTGACGTGGTCAGAACACGTGAACTATGTGATTAAGAAAGTGCAAACTCGAATATGGATGATTAAACCCATTCAAAACTTCTTAGAACTTGACACCATACGAATAATATTTCAAGCATGCATAAAATCAGTGCTGCAATATGGAGGTGTATTTTATCAAAACAGTTCAAAAACAAATCTAGCAAAGCTAGAAAGCGTATATAAACTATGCATAAAATTTGTTGCAAAGACTCAAAAATATGCGTCTCTTACTGACGCCAAATTAGTAGCAGATATAGGCACCGTGCACCAAAATTACCTACTTGATACATTAACATTTATGTACAAAATCAAAACTAATGACTACCCCGGATTTGTCCAACAATGGTTCCCGCTGAACACAGGTATAAACAATACAAGGGGCACTAAAAATAACTTTTATATAGAAGCATTTCCGACGAGACTGCGCAACAAGTGTGCCAAACATATGGGAATCAAACTGTGGAATGATTTACCGATGGACATCAAAACAGAAAAGTCTATAAATGTTTTTAAAAACAGGCTTAACCAATACATAAAACAAGATTTGATTTAAAGATAGTTAATTTTAAAAATTTTAAAGTGTAAAATAATTTAAACTACAGGACACCTTTGTAAATAAGTTTACACTTAAAGGTATATCCTAATAAAAGCTTTTTATTATTATTATTATTTTTATTATAAGAACCGCGTACGTGTAACTCCAAAAACTTCTAATTGATTACATTTCCAGTCTGGTGTCGGCATTTGCCACCTTTTCCAAAATATTCTCCTATTAATTAGCTGCCACATTTTCCAAAATATTTCTATTATTGCTTATAAATTGCTCGTGCTAAGAGGCGGGCTTTTAATACTCATATAAGTAATCTTCTTACCTCCAAACAAGGTTGGGTTGCGTTAGGCTAGGTTAGGTTTGTTTCGGTTCAATTCGGCTCGTTATAAAAATGCTGAAGGGATGATTTTTTTTTTTAAACGAGACTTTCGTGTCCAGAGACCAATTTGTCCCAAGACCAAATCGGCGAGACCAAAACGGCGATACCAAATCGCCGAGACCATAACGGCGAGACCAAATTGTCGCGTACTGAGCTGGCGGTAGAGTAGTAACCGACGCCACTCGAGCGTGCGCGTTAGCTTGAATCGAGGAAAAGAGAGATAAAAATTCCTGCCATCCCTTTTTCCCCTTTCATTTATATTACTGCTTCTTTAACATTAGACTAACTCTCCCGTTTATGTCTCTCCTCCCTGAGGCAAGTCTTTCATAGTACTCCAGATATTAGTCTTCGTTCCTGTTACTGTAATAACTTTCCAGTTACTAGTTTAGCGCTGGAACAATAGGATTTTAAGCTAAAATTGACTTCCAAATATTTGAATAGAGATTTAGCAACATAATTGGTAGTTTCAAGTGATTATAATGTATTTTTCCACTGCTTTTTGTTGAAGTTCTTAGATTGGCATTACGATTAAAATTATTGCATTAAACGGAGATTTACTATGAGTGGAAGAAGTTACAAAACCAAGGGACTTATGTCGATCTGTGGAAGTTTCATCATAGCTCTTAGTTACGGCAACTTTTATACGGTCGGTGGAATCAACCCTTACGTTTCTTCATATCTTCGCTTTAAAGTGGAACCGTGGTTCGATCCAAGTTATATCGTTCTTATCAATGGTTTTTCCATGCTGGGTCAAGGATGTCTCGCCGCTTTGGGTGGTTACCTAGCGCCACATCTTGGCGCCAAACCAATTCTCTTGCTTGGCGCTGCGGTCTACATGTAAGAATTTTAGACACTAAAGTTTACTTGAAACAAAATAGTAATTGCGGAAAATACACACCCAAATACTAATGACGTACTTTACTTCTAATACGTGAATGATTATGTGTTAAGCTCAATATATACCGATTTATAGGAAACCGTAATTTGATCAACATGGCAGTTTCTTATTTTTGGCTCTCAGAAACTTTCGAGAATGCAATTGTTTCTGCTTTCATATAAATTACAGATAGAACGTTGCGTATGTAACGTTCTGTCTTGAAAGTTTTCTAACAGCTTTTCAGTGTTGTGAAATGTGAAGTTATTACCTCCACTTTTTGAAAAATTTAAAATATCTAAAATGTTGTAATTGAACACAAAATCATAAAAGAACTGGAAATTCGAAAAATCAATGTGAAATCTGAAATAATTCCAGAACATAAAATACCAAATTTGGTCAGATAGTGCAGGAATGTATTCGATTAATAGAACTGGAAACATATACCTAAATCACAATAATAACATTGCAACTTCACGATGGAAATTTCAGAAGTATGACTGCTGTATCAAGTGTGACTTTAAAGACAGGTTTTTTATTATCTACTTCTTACATATGGATTCGTGGCCTGGGTTGGAGCGGGAATTTCTTGCGCTTTAATCATGGGAGGCATCATGAAGGCCAGTAACTTCAATATACGATAATTCAAGCTGACATTTTTTTGAAGCTAAAAATAAATAATTTTTGCCATAACAAAGAAGTTATGGTAAAAATGGCAGCCGAAATAAAACGTAAAGAAAATGTGTTAAGATAATGAAGTTGACGTCCCTGATAAGAATCGACAGTTTTTAGCTGTGACATGTGAAATTAATTGTCATGACGTAATATTACCACTTTAATAGTTGATGCTGTCATGACATGTGATATTAATTGTCATGACGTGATGTTACCGCTTTATTAAATGGTGGTGTTATATGAAACGGCTAGAATAAAAAATATCTGTTCCTTAGAAGCGGTGACAAGAACAGTGAGTGGCGACCCAAAATCAACGATGTAGTATATATCAGGTTTTTTCCGTTAGCAAGAACGGTTTTTTAGCCACATCGTAAGATGTGAGCTATTAGTTTCACTGGGGATGGAAGTGGGAGTTGCCGTGTCTGTTGTGGTGGCCGTGGGTGTGTTCGTCCTCCCTCGTAATACATTATAGTTAATTAATAAAAAAAAAACAAATTAAAAATATTAGATTTGCATTTAATTGAACAACATAAAATGGAAATAAGGTGTCCCATGAAAGGATCCACCCTTTCAATCGCCGAGTTAAACAAAAAATGGAAGGAAAAAATTATGTTTTGAAGAAAAAACATAAATATTACGGACAGATTCAGCCAGGGATGGCAGTTTTAAATTTTGAACAATGTCACTTGGCCAATTTTAGTAAAAAGGACAAAGATTTTGTTTTGAAATTGGTTAAAACAATTTTATTTTATTTTATTGATACCGCAATTAGTGGGATTAAATTGTAAAACTGTTCACAATTAAAATAATTTTTTAAAAGCCCAATGTCCATTTTATTAAAATCTAACTTCATCAAGTATTTGTGATGACAAGTTTACAATGCCAGCTGCGATTAAAAACATAGGGTTAATGAAAGACGTCATCTCCCAATCCAGTTTTTCATTAAAGATTGAAAAATGTTTTAATCTTTGTATCGCTCTCTCTACGTGCACTCTTGCTTTTGCTATTTTCAAGTTTTCGAGTGATTTTGTTTCCGTAAACTGTTTAGATTTATTCAGAAATGTTGGGATAAAAATTTCGATTCCTTTTTCTAAACATTCGGTCTCTATTCTGAATCCCCTATCTACCATGCATGCGTCAACATGTGGTGTTAACTTGTCCAATACTTTACTGTGCAAAGTGATAAATTTGTCAGATGCTCTTCCTCCATAAGCACTACTCAAAAATGTAATCAAACCAGCGGGAGAAACGCCGACCAAAACTTTAACAGTGTCATTATCTTTGTTATAAGAATTAGACAAGATTCTACATTTAGGTTTCTCTATTGGAATTTCGGTACATTCCAATACCACCACAGTTTTTTCAAAGTCTTTAAAACATTGGGGCATGCTATTAATAATTTCTTTCTTTGAGGGCCATTTGATTGCGCATTTAAAAACATCCGCCACAATGAACACTGTTTGTTTAAAGTATCTGCGGCAAATGGTATCAGAAATATTAAACATGGTAGAAAGAACCCCGTACGTCAAGTTCAGTTTAATTTTCATTAAAACTAGAAGAGAAAGTCCGTCCATTGGGATGTGAGATTCGAAATTTATTAACATTGTCATAGATTCCACAACGGAGTAAAATAATTTGAAAGTGGAGATACCAGTCATATGGCTTAAATCCTTCTCAGTTTTAACTGAATTCATAATACTAAAGGATTCAGAAAAATAGGTGTTTCCTTGCACTGAAACATCTCTTCTTTCTTGATGTAAGGGCAGCTCACAGACCTCAGTTTCTGGAGCATTCAAACCAAATTCAATATTTGCTTGTTTAACAGAGGATTCTGGGGCGCCTTCTATTTCTCTTTCTGGACTCGACTGCCTACAAGTTGAAGGTTCTGCATCACTTTTAAAAAGTTTTTGTCGATTATCAGCCCTTTTCTTTCTTCCATTAACTTTCTTTCTGGTATCTTCAGAAATAAATTTGTCGTGGGTCAATATAGGCAAACATTGTGAAGGGCAAGTTCCAAGCTTTAGTTTCCTTTTCCTTGTCGGCATATCTGAAGTAACAAGTACATTAAATCCTCGTCTTATATTCTTAATACTTAAAAACAAAAAAATAACTTACCAGGAAAAAAGTAATCAGTCTTCTTGAAATGTAAACTGCATACAACCATGTGATTTGAAATATCTTTTCCAATTTTTAAGACGAGTTGCCATTCTTTACGCCACTTGATTTCTTTTGGGAAACTATGCATACTTAACCCAGGGATATTCAGTTTTAATCTAGAATTACATTGTGGGACACAACAAAACTTTTTGCTAGGCGCCATGTAATGATCCTATAATAATTTGTTAACATAAGTTAACCCCAACGAAGGGAGGTACTAATTTGCAGGACGTATTTTTTGCAACCTTTGGGGTGGTACTAATTTGCAGGACTTTTATGCAAACGTTTTTTACAAACTTGCAGATCTTTCGAGTACCGGACCCCTGAAAAGTTTGCAATTTCACACCCTAATTTGCAGGACCTTTTTTACAATCTTGCAGAACTTTTTGTTTGCAATTCTAGACCCTTATTTGCAGAACCTTTTTCTCAAAATTTCATAATTAAATTAAAACAACGAAAATATAAGCCTTTAACAACGGAAGTTACCGAAATATTTCATCAGAATACATCTTGGATGATTAATTTGAAACTCTTAAATGTTTGCTTTGAGTTTTATTACTAACTATTAAAGGTTGACCCTTAACCCATAGTCGAGGTATGCTACTAGAGTTAAATTTAAACTATCGAGACTATATAATCATGGTTTCTTACTAACGAGTTAAATACAAATAATAATAAGGGTTAATGGCGTATTTAACACTTGTATTCAAGGTAGAAATGTCAGAACCGGCCGATATTATGGGTGTGTTTGGGAAGCACTAGCCACCCGGAATTTCACTTTAAAGCAGAGTTGATACTAAGAAAATGGTAGGAAAACCTCAATTACCCTCCCGAAATTAACACCATCCGCCAAGACTGAGAAATGGTATACATTCATGGATCTGGAGGGAATTCTTAGAACCCAAACAAAAATAAAACCACATTTCTGGTTTACAGACCCCCTTTACCTACAAACTATTGAAAATTTCGGAATATAAATACTGAGTAACCAACCCACAAGGGAGAGGCGGCCATTGGGGTATTTTCCCTCGCGCCAAGAAGAGACGCCAGAATGAGCCCGAGTTCACTGCTCGCGGGAGGCTAGCCAACTCGCACTGAATCTAGCGGGGTTTCTTGGCGCCAAGGAGGATACCGCAATGGTACCGTATTTAATTTCCGAAATGGTCTATACGGTAGGTAGCAAGGCGGATTTAAAAGAGAGGAGGTTCAGAGTCAGACAAAATGCACGTAGTCCGCAGTTCATAAAATTACACTGTGGCGTTACCATGATTACCACGACCCCCTCACGGCAAGAGAGCGTACGTTCTCGCCCATGCGTTCAAGCCCCCTTTTTCTAGCCTCATCAGCTTGTTTATAATTTTGAATATTCCTCGTTTGCAAGAACGATCACGTGACGCCTTTACCAACGGCTTACGCGCCGATGCATGTTTTTATTTCCACATTTCCAAAACGAGTCTTCTCTCTTATTCATCCTCCTTGCTTTTAGCGAGCCGGCACAAAAATTTTCCAACACCATCACACCCTTACCCCACTCAAAGTAACGAAGCAAGTACCAGTCCATACTACCCCTTAATGCCAATAAGGATGAATACATACATCTCCTTTGCTAATTACCACCTGGTATTATCTATCATTCGATGTTGCTAACAAAGACCAAAATTATTTTGCAATGTGCTAAGGTTGTACAATACCCAACAATGGTCCAAGGCTGTGCAGTGCATGACGCATACGTTTTTTCTCCTTTCCTAAATCGTAGAAAATGTCTTTAGCCTACCTATTCTCTCCCAAACCTGTCGCGATTTATAGATACAATAGTTTGAAGCGCTACACCCTTTCCCTCTTGAAGCTGCCAGTTTAACAGCTCTATGATTAGACACGGTTATACGAGAAAGAATCACAACATTGTATAGAAAACCCTAGTTGCTAAAGGCTTGTCTATATACATGTACAGGTACACAAACTGGTTCTGATGTTGTAAGACTGAAGTCAGGCCCGATATAGAGTAATGGCAGTACTACCTATGCAAACGGCATACCTCCTATCTCTTAGCTCAGTGTCATGCCCCCTACTGGGCGCGTACAGTATCCTCTCTTACAAAAGCGCGCCCAGAGGGAGGGATACACGGTTTTCACCCCTCTCTACCACCATTAGTCTATACACTGTATCCTCAAAAAGTTTTTATAAATACGAAGTTTGAAAAAATATTCTAACTATCGCGAGCGTCCAATTAAAATATCGCGAGCGTCCAATTAAAATATCGCGAGCGTCCATTTAAAATATCGCGAGCGTCCATTTAAAATATCGCGAGCGTCCATTTAAAATATCGCGAGCGTCCATTTAAAATATCGCGAGCGTCCATTTAAAATATCGCGAGCGTCCAATTAAAATATCGCGAGCGTCCATTTAAAATATCGCGAGCGTCCATTTAAAATATCGCGAGTGTCCATTTAAAATATCGCGAGTGTCCATTTAAAATATCGCGAGTGTCCATTTAAAATATCGCGAGCGTCCATTTAAAATATCGCGAGCGTCCATTTAAAATATCGCGAGCGTCCATTTAAACTTTGCCAAGCGTCCAGTAACCCAGTTCAATTTCATTGTGGTTCTCCAACTTCTCCCAGTGTTACTAAGCCAAGAGGCTGCAGGGAGAAAGGCTACAGTTCAGTTTGACCATCTTGGCTGACGTAGAATGCCTCACAATCAAAACATGGCACTGAAGATAAAGCTGAGAGAGGGAGCAACTTCTCCCACCCCAATAATTTCAAACATTATTCACACGTCCTGTTAAATTATCAGTAACGTCCTGGTGTATACGTACTATATAAAAGTCACAAAATGTTTAGTCACTAATCTTTTAAATTGGTCAAACTTAACATTCGATTTTTACCTCATTTTATTTTTGATGTTCATTACCAAACACCACTAAAATAATTATCCTCATAAAACAAAGCATGAATTAAAACCAGGCACGGATATAGTTTTGATGCTTTTATTAATAGTTACCTATCATCTTCACATAAAACAGTTCCGAACACAATTGACTTCATGCGATATGAAGAAAGCTCAATTCGTTTCTTACTAACCGTCTTTCTGAAATCCCGTCCCTAAGAAAGATACCTAACCGATCGCTAAACGCGCCCGGCCCCAAGCCCCCAACCAAACCAAGTCGAATGATTTCTCAATTCCGCGAATTTCCCCTCTCCTATGACTATAACAGCATAGTACAAAAAAAAAAGAAAAATTCCAAGAATAAAAGAAGTTCCCACGTGCGAAAAAGAAAAACCGCTCCTCGCTCTCACGAAAGAATGAGGAAAAGGGGTGCAAAATGGACTGCAAGGTTTTGCGCTCTAGGCGAGCTTCATTTATATTGATACGTGGAGTCCAGGTTGAGGGGCAAATAGAGTCTTTGTAACCCACGTGACACGATTCATCCACTCGTAGGGTATAGTCCTTTTTTCAAATTTTAGGCCACCGCCCCCAACGCGAGCGCCATCTAGCGTTCTAGATCGGTAATAAACCTCGCCGACGCTACCTTTAAACGTAATGAATTAACATATTTTTATAAGGATTTCTGAGGTGAAGAGCATTCCTACAATATATATTTAAATTAAAGAGTGTTAGGATACTATCGTTTGAACTAACTTGGGCGAGTGTATGTTCTGATCAGTTCATAAAATTAAATAAGGATTATTTATAACTTTAATTTATATTTTGGTAGTTTTTTATGCCAAAAACCTCTCGCAGAACCTTGAATATTTTTTGTAAACTATTAAAAAAACCGGTTTTTCTAAAAGTTTTCAAAAACTATTCAAGGTTCTGCAAGAGTTTTTCGGCATAAAAAACTACCAAAAAATTAAATCATGGTTAGAATTAATTCTTATTTAATTTTATGAACTGATCCGTACCATTTTCATGTTAAAAAAACCGGTTTTTCTAAAAGTCTGCAAAAAATATTCAAGGTTCTGCAAGAGGTTTTCGGCTTAAAAAACTACCACAAAAATAAAAATGGTTATAATTAATTCTTATTTTATTTAATGAACTGATTAGTACCGTTTCTTTTGAAAAAAACCGGTTTTTCTAAAAGTTTTCAAAAACTATTCAAGGTTCTGCAAGAGTTTTTCGGCATAAAAAACTACCAAAAAATTAAATCATGGTTAGAATTAATTCTTATTTAATTTTATGAACTGATCCGTACCATTTTCATGTTAAAAAACCGTTTTTTTTTAAGTCTGCAAAAAATATTCAAGGTTCTGCAAGAGGTTTTCGGCTTAAAAAACTACCACAAAAATAAAAAATGGTTATAATTAATTCTTATTTTATTTAATGAACTGATTAGTACCGTTTCTTTTGAAAAAAACCGGTTTTTCTAAAAGTTTGCAAAAAATATTCAAGGTTCTGCAAGAGTTTTTCGGCATAAAAAACTACCAAAAAAATAAATAATGGCAAAAGTAAATAGATCTACTTTTGATAATGGTTATAATTAATTCTTATCTAATTTTATGAACTGATCCGAACATACACTCACCCAAGTTAGTTCAAACTATAGTATCCTAACACTCTTTAATTTAAATTAATCATCCAAGATGTATTCTGATGAAATTTTTCGGCAACTTCCGTTGTTAAAGGCTTATATTTTCATTGTTTTTTTTTAATTAAAATTTCTGCACATTTGTAAAAAAAGTTTGCAAAAAACTGTCCTGCAACTTAGTACCTCCCTTTTGCTTCTTGGGAACTTGCTTGTTTGCGACCTCATTGACAGGGATGCCTTATTGGGCTGGAAAACAGGCTATTGGGCTTCTGTTCTGAAATATTCGCTGCTAACAAAAGGGTCGTTGGTTGTCTTGAAATTTAGCATTTTGGTGTTATTCTTAAACTTTACAACCTCCTTAAGATACCCAAAAGCCCAAGATCATTAGAATTTCTATTAGATACTGCCATCTGCTACTGTCAAACCTTTCCAGCAGCTTATAACTCGCCAATTTATAATTAAATAAAATGGGTTCAGTTTCCTTTTTCATATAAATAATGTTGGTGTTGCCGAAATGTCTAAAAGAAAAACTGCTTCCTATTTTTCACGATTGATGGCTTGTTTTTGAGCTGGATAATCTATATCTATTCATTTTTTGGGCTGCTTTTCGAAATGTTTGGGCTTGTTTCCAATTTCATTTTGGCGGGTTCAAGGTTTTCAATCTGGTATTCCCATAGATATGTTAAAAGGGTAGATACACAATTCAATGGGAGGTCGACGTGGAAGGGGCAACGAGCAGACAGCCGCTATTTTCTGGGGGTAGCCGTATAAAACGCCATCTATCGGGAACTTTCGAAACTAAATTAAAGGATGAGCTTAGAGTAGTGGCACTCTATGTTAACCCCCTATAGGGCATAATAAGTCAAACCCTCGGAGATGCCATTACTCCATTTTATACGAGCTAAGAGCAGAAAAACGTATTTTATAAATTTTACACTTGTAAAATCGTTTAAAAAACACTTGGAACTTGTATTTCTACTTACTTTCGAGGAAATACCACCGTTTTCTGAAGGTAAGAGTCTTTTTTTATACATTTATTAGTAATAAAAACATTTAAGGCGAGCTAAGCCTTGGTCATGTCCATAATGTAGATTTGATTTGCACATAGAGAAAAGAGGCTGTACTTTTGTGACTTGGAAAATTTATTTTTTAGGCTTTTCGAACATTTCTATGGCAAAATGAGGTAGGCCTAGGAGACTAATGAAATATTTAGAGGATAATTTTGGAAGCAAGGTATCATTGATGAATTGGTTGTCTTTCACTATCATCAAGATTTCGATGTTATCGGGTGGCACAAATACTGCCCAAAAGCATACGGGTACGTTACACACGAAAATCTGACCCTGAATCTGATGATAGACGTTCCAGTTCATCCGTTTCTTCGTCAATGTAAAGGTAAAAGTTACCCGAAGCTGCTTTTCCTCTGATAGTTTCTTTATTCTTGAAAATAGTGTAAGGGCATTTGATCTCCACTAAGTACAGCTGGTCCTCAACCAGTATAAGGCAATCGGGGCTTGCCCCAAGGAAGAAAAATTGTGGATTAACAATCAACCCACAGAGGTGTGACACTGGGTATTGATGTGTTGCCTGAATATTTGAAAAAGCAGCGGGTTCATGCTTCAATCCATGATCAAAGGACAACGCTCCCATTTCTTCTAATGCTTCAGATTGTTGCTCGAGAGTCAAATTACGGAGAGTCAGTTTAGGGATAATTTCATCGGTTACATTAATTTGATCTCCAAATTAGGATGGAATCGCGAACCGTACGGTTTGAGCGCTCTACGTAGTCTCTTTCCAGTGGTGGGAAAGAAATCTCATTTTGTAAAATGTTTTGAACAAATCCGTAAACTGGAGATATCAGTGGACAGAGGTCCTACAGCTGTTGTTATAGAATTAATCCACTTCTTTCTAGTGGCTGTCTCTTTCGGAAAGTTGTGGTAAGAAAGAAAACGTTCTTTACACCTACAGTTTGAACGCAGCAAACATGAGTTGAAGCCATGATTGTTACATAAATAAGTAAATAAAAACGTTTATGTTATATTTTGTTTTATGCCTTTAAATATAGAGACACACACTTAACAAAGTTTGTTATGGTGGGCACCATTATCGACTCTTATTTTAAGAATATTTAAACATCAGTACCTTAAAACGTTGCTAACGTTTTTTTAACATGATAAAATAACGTTTTTCAACGCTGAAAACAACGCTAATCACTAATCTGCCGTGTTTTACAAGACCAAGGCTTAGCTCGCCTTAAATGTTTTTATTACTAATAAATGTATAAAAAAAGACTCTTACCTTCAGAAAACGGTGGTATTTCCTCGAAAGTAAGTAGAAATACAAGTTCCAAGTGTTTTTTAAACGATTTTACAGGTGTAAAATTTATAAAATACGTTTTTCTGCTCTTAGCTCGTATAAAATGGAGTAATGGCATCTCCGAGGGTTTGACTTATTATGCCCTATAGGGGGTTAACATAGAGTGCCACTACTCTAAGCTCATCCTTTAATTTAGTTTCGAAAGTTCCCGATAGATGGCGTTTTATACGGCTACCCCCAGAAAATAGCGGCTGTCTGCTCGTTGCCCCTTCCACGTTTTTTTCGTTAAGCCTAAGCCAGCGAAGTGGATCTAGACCCTTTATAGTTTTACTATATCTATGGGTATTCCTGCTCGTCGAGCGAGGTGATGGATCAGAAGAGTAAAGTTACATGTTTATTTGCATTATAATTATTCCGAAATAGTTTATTGGGTAAGTAATAATTGGGAATTTAATTTGTATTTTTTTTATATATGACTACAGTATAAGTATTATTATCTCACACTTATTATTGTCGCATCTTTAGCTCTTCTCTAATTCTCTTTGCTATTTTTTTTTTGACCAAGTCTTAGCGTATGTTGCCCGACTTCAACTTGTCAAAGAAAGAGATTACCTGAGGCTGTAGATTACCATATCTAGTTTCGTTAATTTATTTAAAATTGATTTCAAAGAAAGCGAGAAATCGGAACTTGTGGAAAATTGAGTTTTTCTGTCGTATTAGCTGTTAGATATGATAGCCGAATCTTAAGATATGCAATACAAGAGAGATTCAACAGTCTATTACCATTTGGTAAGGCATTCCAGTTTGAGAGTTTACTCACATTTGCCAACCCGCTAACGCGATGTCAAGAAAGATAGGTACTGTTGTTTGACAAGCTTTTACGTCAGCCGCATTTTATATAGATTGTCAGGGTTCATACAAACCTGGAAAACCGGGAAAACCTGGAAAAATCAGGGAAATAAATAGTTGACAAAAACCTCAGGGAAGTTTAGAATTTTTAATAAAATTCAGGGAAATCAGGGAAATTTGCGTCAAACAGGGGCCGAGTAATTAAGCAAAATGTTCGTGAACATTCCCTCCATAGGATTAACATTACACTATACTTTGGAGGCTCATAACTCTGGTTCTACCAGAGATACGGGGATGTCCTTTGAGTATGTTATAGTCCAATTTGTCCCCCATCCAACCATACTAAAATCTTAGGGCTACGACAAACAGGGGCCGAGTAATTAAGCAAAATGTTCGTGAACATTCCCTCCATAGGATTAACATTACACTATACTTCGGAGGCTCATAACTCTGGTTCTATTAGTGATACGGGGATGTCCTTTGAGTATGATATAGTCCTATTTGCCGCTACCCCCCTTCGCCTCCTTCGTTAACATTTGCTCCATAGGATACTCCATATACGGGAAAAACCTGGAAAACTCAGGGAAGTATATGGGAAAAAACCTGGAAATCTCAGGGAAATTTGTTTTCCAAAAGTTGTATGAACCCTGAAATTTGTCAAAATCCTGGGAATTTTAACTTTCATAGAGCAACCCTATCGCATATCCCTGCTTTGGAGTATATTACGCTTTATGGATAGTTAACATGGATTGCCACTACTGTATATAGAGCTATTTCAGTTAACACCTAGTGTGTACGTTGTCTACAAAGAAAAAATCTGTCACAAACATGGCCACCCACTGCCAAAGGCCAACCCATATTATTTTGCCTAGGTGCTGATGTCACACATAAAATGACTTTGTGAAACTATCTCTCGCATTATTTCGTTACAACTCTATTGTTAACACTAAGAGAGAGAGATAGTTTTTTCCATTAGTTAATTCTAGTCTTGGCATACGTTTAGTTTAAACACATGGCACTAGAAGCTCCCATGGTTAAGGGCGGAGTTGATTGGCACGCAAAGCTTATGCCGTTTTCCATCGGCATTTTCTATTAGTAATTTTCTTGAATTGAGAACTGGAGTCTCTTTAAAATTGAATATATCTATGTCTAATTTAATATTGCTCCATGGTGGCAGATTGCTAGCAGCCAATGAAAAATTGCATTACTAGGCAAGGCTAGTTTTAGCTCCGCCCTTGTGGATAAGTTTCCGGTTGGTTTCTGCCTTTGGCAAGGTAAATTCGTCTGTAGAAGCAGGGATAAGTGAGGTGAGATGGATTGGAAATGATGATGGGCGAGCAGCGGCACCGTAACTCTCCCAGTGAACCTTGCGCATGCCCAGCACCATTTTATTTGTATGAGAACTAGCTTCTATTTTTAAGATAGAGCGAGAGTCCTTTACAATTTCGTCCAGTACGACCCTACCTAACCGCTGATGATGCTGAGAGAACTACAGTGCCGTAGGCGGGGGTACAGAAATCACATTATAGGTATGGGGGTTGCCCCTCCACCCCTCTCTCCTTCAAGGTAGAAGAATTTCTAGCATGTTAGGGGCACCACCAAAAGTATATAGATATAAAAACCAAAAGTAAACTTTGGCTGTAGACAACATGTATACGGTGAAGCAAACTACCCTCCACTCAACCGCCTACACCAATTAACCAATCAGGGAATAGTTTCTTGACGTCGTTGGTTTATAGAAAGTAGTACATGATGCTGGCAATCCAAACGTTAATTTTTGGTGCTCATGAGCCTATAGGGAGCTAACAGTTCTGACCCTGAAACGTCACACCCTTCTATCTCCTACTGGAGTTTCATCCCCCCTAAAGGTTGGAAAACAGTATTCTACGTGCAAAAATGCCAACCATAGGGGGGCTGCGTGACGTCAGACTATCTCTTTCCCGTTACCAGTTGTTAGCTCCCTATTAACAGCTTGTTCCCCGTGCCACTGTCGGCAAGGTAATTATTAGGGATGCACTGATATGGGTACAGACGATATATAGTAAATTCATAGCCGATATATCGGCTGATAATATCGTCCCATAAAAATAATATTTCTCCATGAACATCGTTTCCAGCATTATTTAGGAAAATTTACGTTTTTACTCTGTTTTATTTTAGACACGTGTCACATGTCTTTCATTTAATGTGGTACCGCTACATATTTTAGCCTTAACCCCCTTCCTTAACAATGGTATTGTCTAACCCTTGCTTGGTTTTTAGTAAAAATGCAGCTCTTTATATCTATGTACTTTTGGGTGCCACATGAGTTGACATTTTCCTTAATTAGAGCCATTTCAATTCGGGGAGGGAGAGGAGAGCTTTTGAGGCGGGGTTTCGCCAGTCTCCGCCCAGGCGCCTTATTGTGCGCGAAATTTTGCATGGGAGTTCTTCAGCGGCCCGCACGGAGGGAGGGTGAAAATCGCCTCCGTTTATTGGTAGGCCCAACTGTGACGTTGTAACGAAGAAAATCCTACGATCCGTACTTTAACGCGATTTAGAGGGGTAGAGCATACATCGTACTATTACTGGGGTCCGATAATTAATAAAGGAAGAATACGTTACTTTCTCTAGTTACTCTTTATTAACATCATAAAAGTTCCTTATCGCATGGGAATGTGTTGTCCTTCCCGTGACCGGTACACCGCTAACCAAGCCCTAAACCATGCCGCCCTTACTGAAGGTAAGACCCGGGCTTATATACCATATAAGCGGGTACGTGTGAGGTTAAAGGTCAGGTCACGAACGTCCAACGGCGCCATCTGGCGGCGGCCGTTACAACGTCCCCCCCCCCTTCAACTGATATAGCTCTATAATGGAGCAGTGTTATCTCCTTGTAGTTCTGGACAAGAGAATGTTTGAATTTGGAAGATTGTTATTAGCAGTATAAGATATGTTGGCCATAAGTTTTTCACTGGTTACAAACTGGAGCTTGTCATGAAGTGATTGAAGTAGGTCATATATTCGTGGTAAAGCGACGCCTGGTGAGTGGAGCACTGTCAAAGGCTTGGAAATGCAGACTTAAAAGGATTAAGATGGAAGTCCTGCAAAATTAACCACCGAGTGTAGTCTGCAATTCTCGCTTCCGTCTTTCTCGAATTAGTTATCTCGAGCTGTAAGTCTCTAGCATTACGAAGTATAGAATGTGTCATACTTATGGAACATATCGCTAGTTAGAGAACGACAAGTGAGAATTGCAGACTACACTCGGTGGTTAATTTTCAGGGCTTCCATCTAATCCTATTTAGTCTGCATTGCTAAGCTATGGAGGAAGGCTACGAGCTGTGGGCTCTATAGGAGAGGCCAACTAATAGGCGCGCGAGAAGCCAAAAAGGGTCACGGTGGCGCCGCCAGACGGCGAGTAAAGTAACTAAAGTTTTAATAAAAATTCAAAACCTTGTCGAGAACAACAAATCGAAACTTATTGTTAATAATTGATTGCAGCTCTCCTAACTCCAAAAATAATAAAGGAAATGCTAGAAATTTGTCTTTTTTTCCGATTTCCCAAAAATACCTGTTTTTTTAAACGTTATAGAGCAATATATAATTTGTTTGAACTTTAGTTACTTTACTCGCCGTCTGGCGGCGCCACCGTGACCCTTTTTGGCTTCTCGCGTGCCTATTAGTTGGCCTCTCCATGGACGAACCAATACTGAAGGACCGATGGCGGCCCATAGAGCCCCATACTAAGCGAGTAAACAACCAATGTTAAGCTTACTTCCCCCTTTTCAGCCCCAAAACGGAGGGGGGTTATGAAATGTACAGAGTCAAATCCCGGAAAAAGCTAGCGCCATCTAGACAAAATAAGACGTTAGCCGCTTCCCTCTCTAGAACGTTGATTCCCCCACTATCCGGTTTGCTACTATCTGCCGCTAGAAGGCGAATTAACAAGTATTTTACAACTTTCTCCCTCTGCCATCCGTCCTTCAGTATTATTTCGTCCATGGCCTCTCCTATAGAGCCCATAGCTCGTAACCTTCCTCCATGGCTAAGCCTTTGACAGCGGCTCACCAGGCGTCGCTTTACGAAAATCTATGACTTACTTCAATCACTTCATGACAAGCTCCAGCTTGTAACCGGTGACAAACTTTTGGTGATTATATAGTACGAATTTTAATTTAAGTCTATAATCTTTTTATTTATCTAGAAGTGCCATGGAGTTACCAAGATGCGAATTTTAACCTTGATGATTCTTTTTGACGGATGAAAACATTGGGGAATGTATCACACTGATTGTAATCGCAACAACACATTACTATTAGAGACGAAGAATGGCATCAAAAAAAGTGGAAGCTCGGTTTTTCCCTCGGGAATTTTGCGTAACAGAAGCAGACAGGAGGGTGTCCTGATACCATTTAACATTGGACCTTTTACCGCGTCTTGCGTCACATTTACATTAGCGGTTTTGTGCTTTACGGGTAGTTTGAACGGAGATTTTGTTTTTGACGATTCCGAAGCCATTGTTAATAATCAAGACTTAAAGCCGTCAACGGACATCAGAAATATATTTTTCAATGACTTTTGGGGCACTAAGCTGACTCACACTACAAGCCATAAATCATATCGACCTTTCACAACATTAATATTTAGGTATAACGTCTTTATTTTATAGTTTACTTAAGCTGGTTGGAACCTTTAAAGGGAGGGTGAAATGGAAAGTCAAGTAATTTTTTATCGATTATTCTACTAATTATATCACCATAAGCATATCAAACCACCCGTAAGCGTGAATGGGCGGGAAATTAGCCACAGGCATTGTCAAGGTAAAACTCGGGAGACAAGTTTGGCCTTATTCCCGATCAACGCCACCGAGGCGTAGCGGCGACTTTTGGCACTATAATAGTACGGTAGCCAATTACAGGTGGCGCTGGAGTCGATGTACTCTGATGGAGATGTTATTTTCTATGTTTTGATTATTACCGCTTCAACTTCAAAAAACATGTTTTAACTATAATTATTATTAAGCTAATAATCTCCAAATAGACCAAAATCGAATGAAAACTTACTCCGAAGGTCTTATTTCATAATATTAGACAGAATAAGAAAAGTAAAATCAACTTTTAATACTTTTGAAACCATATCGCTTGTTAAGCCTTGGCTATTCACATGATTCGGAAAGATCAACAAAACAGAAACTAACAGATCTCCATCAGAGTCCATCGACTCCACCTGTAATTGGCTACCGTATTATTATAGTTCCAAAAGTCGCCGCTACGCCTCGGTGGCGTTGATCAGGAATAAGGCCAATTGGGAAACTTTATTATGCAAATCATGCAAGGGATGCTACCGGAAGCTTGGGAATAAATACAAGGATTAATATATATCTTATTCTTACCTATTATAAGCTCTACCTCAATTAATACTTGTAATTATAACAAACATTGTCGTCTGCTAGTGGAGCTAAAACGTGGATTTTGAAGTTGGCGTAATAAAGGCATGCGGCAACCTACACTTTTATCTTTTGTACTTATCCTATAGGGACTTGGCAGTACTACGTTGTGCAACGTCAGGCTACCTTCCACTAGTGCTAAAAAACATACCAGGAGGAGGGGCTTATGTAGCTTTCATTCTGTTAAAAGAACATACCATAATGGCGCTGGGGGCGGAGTTAAGCCCGAATTGCCAAGTCCCTATTCATAAGAAACCAGTTGTACTGTGTACACTTATCACTAAGATTTTTTCCCATTTTCTTTAAAAATTCAAGATAATTTGCTGTTCCTAATTTTAAACAAACAACTTAAGTCTTAAAAGCCCGTACTAAACCGATTACCGCTGCCATTTATTGCAGAAGCAGACGACTACTTAGATTTCCGGGTTATAAGGTGGTAGGGGGAATCGGGAACCGCAAATTTCTCTCTGGCGCCCTTGTACAATGGTGATTACCCGTGGTCTTATTGTGAATTCACGCTTACGGGTGGTTTGATATGCTTATGATATCACCAATCGGCATAATGAAATGTAGGCAAGGAAATACAGTTTTAAATAAGTACTTCCGACCAATACGAGAGAGACGGTTGAATTTTCAGCGCTGAGTAAGGCTCATTGGAAGCACCCCTTCGCGAAGTTCGCGTACGTGTGTGATAGGGTGAGTCGCTAGTGGCGCCACCTACACGCGTCGAGGAAAAATAAAATATTACTAACCCTATGTTATCACTCAAATCACTAACCTTATATAATGGACCAGAATCTTAATGGTGGATCCCATGTTGAAGTTTTCTTGCTAAAGTGCCCCAAAATAATAAAGAAAAAAAAAACTAGCAGACGACAAGGTCTTGGAGAAAGACGGTACAATGTAAACAAGTAAAGTGGCCGCTTGCTCTCATTTCGCTAAGCCATGGGACTAATGTTAATTTTTTTCCATCTATCTGAAAGTAAAGTTTAGTATAGTAATTAAAAATTAGAAAAATAAAGATTTGCCCGCTTGGCAGTTGTTAAAGTATACCAAGGAAATTGAAATGGAAAAACATACGTTTTGCACCCTTCCCAAAACCGCCACCTTTGTTTACGTTGTACCATGGATGAAACCAGGATAGCCGACTCTAGCTTTGGCCTATAGTACCCGATTTTCGAAACGCGACCGTGGCGCCCCCTTTTTTTCGTACGGAAAAACTGGGGGATATTAACATTGGGGAAACTAGTCCCTTGCCCCCCCGTGCATCTAATTATGTTCCGCAGGAAAACTAGAGGCCGCTAGAAGCACTAGCTTCTGCAACGCTTCTGTCATGCCTCTACCGGACGTTTACGGAAACTACTGGTGTCGACTCTCCTGGTTTGCTCGATTCCCCACCTTCTCGTGAACCATGTACAGTAGGGGCAAGCCACTAGCGCCATCTATCGCCATTATTGACAACTTAAATATTTTTTTTGGCTTTTGCGCTGACCCGTGAAAATTTTCGGGAAATGCAAATTTAAAACGTTCAAATATAGAATTAGGCTTAACATTGTGGTTTTTAACGTGAATTAAAGCATTCGTAAATTAATTACATTTTAATGAAAGGGCAAAAATAAGAGAATAAAAAGTGTAGCAATCTTTCTACCACTCATAGTTAACTTTTCCAAGGCCAATAGACTATTGACAGCTCCTTTAGTCATTGTTATAAGACTTGGTCAACATTTTTAAGATATAAACAAAAGGGGATTTGATATAAAATAAAGTAAAATAATTCAATTCAATTCAATTCAAAATAATATATAGAACTTTAATATGTTTACATATCTCCTTAATTCTAGACAATTACATGCTTTTAAAACCGTTTAATAATCACAATAACATCAGTTTCACGGTGTGACGGTTCAATCTTATTGATATTTGATAATCCAAGCCTTCCTAAATAACAGCTGTTCGAATTACAACCCCTCTATGCCCCTATCGTCCATAGTTTTGAGTAATGTCACTTTATGTTAACATCCCATAGGGCTTAAGGCAGTGAAAAGCAGTACAGTGTCAATACCCTTTATGCTCTTTAGTTTTCCTTTCCGTATATAGGTGGCGCTCGTGCTTTGCCCCTACTATACACGGTTCTCGCGCAAGTAGGGAAATGAAAGCAAGGCCGCCAATTCAATAGTGAGTCTAAGTGTATATAGTGTTATATGTCTATGTTATACCGCGGGTGCGCGTACCCTGCGAAATTGGCGGGGAACTGCGCACAGATGTAAGCAGAAAAAAAACCTCCCAGTTTCTGGTCCTTCGAGATTGCTGGTTCACAATGGTCTCAAAATGTCGTGTTACCCGACTCGAAATAGTTTGTCTAGCTTCTTAATACACGTCTATGGTAACTCCCAGTCTGTTGTTTTAACAAAATTCTCGTGACACCACGATTGTCACATCGCGCGATAAATTTCATTCGACACGGAGCATGCCGCGAGAAGTTCGTTAAAGGGACGGCAAAGAAGTCATCGGCGCTTGGGTAAAAATTATTTGAAATACGTCATAGACATCACGTGATGCCAAGATACAAAGACTCCTCATGGAGTGGAACTGGACATCTAGTCCTTGTTTTTCGCGAGATTGCAGCGCCAATTCCATGAAGTGGTGGTTTTCGAAATAAAACGAACTAAGCTTCTTTGAACCAAGCCTCTCCTTGGTCACGTGCCTGTGACGTATTTCAAATAATTTTTACCCAACCGCCGATGCCTTCTTTACAGTCCCTTTAAGGACAGGAAGGCAGGGCGTTACGCGATTGGTCAGAGGTACTCATTCAAAATTTATACATGAAATTTCAAACTAATTGTAATTTTAAAATTATTCCGAGACTATTTCTTGGATGTTTCCCTGTGCAGATAGGTCTTATAATTAGTAGACGAACCGATAAAAAAATCACTTGACTTTCCATTTCTACTTCCCTTTAAAAGTGTATTTGTAGTCAAATAATGAAATTTGAGATGCTAATTCGTAATCTTCTATTTATTCCACGGAACAGGTTAAATTATTTCCTTTGTGATGGTTTAAATCCATTCAGTTTTCATTTAGTGAATGTCATCCTTCATGGTGTCGTCAGTGTTCTTGTGTTTCACGTTTTATCGTGTCTTTACGATGCTGCAGCGGGCTGCATTAAAAGAAACCAAGCCGCGTTTCTCAGTGCCTTACTCTTCGCCGTTCATCCCATTCATACAGAAAGCGTGAGTATTTATGACCTTTCTACCATTATCAAAGCGGCCAAAAAATATTTAAAGGAGAAGTTCAGGTAACGTAACATTATACCTTAAAGGAACGGCATTTTTCCAAATATGAAAGGAAAAATATTAAGAATAAAGTAAATTATTGGCATTCAATTTGTCTTAAAAGAGAAAAATCAAGGACTATTGCGCCACCGCCATTGCTTTAGTGGCGTCTGCTAAATCGAACCTCTTATTCCTACGGGAACGGGATTGGTTGAATTCTCACAGGCTGAGAGCAGCGTGGGGAATAAGGCGGTGGCACAGGGCAAATGACCAGTTTAAAAATTGCCTGGTCCAGTTTAAAAATTAAATCGGAGGGGGGTCAGTGGTCCACGAGACCACTAAGGAAATTCAGGGGTAACCAGAGCCTAGACATTAACTGAAATATTTTAATTATCCACTTGTTTAGTTTAGCAGACGACTCGCCCTGGTCAATACAAAGAGAGTATAGGGGAGGAGTGGAAAGAGGGGAAAATCTTGTTGCTCTTGTCTACCGCGTATCTTCCATGCGCAGTACCGAGACATTAAATGGTATCGTAGGTGGCGCGACTGAGCCGGAAACTCCTTCGTACCATTAGTATAATTTAGGGGCAACATTGTAATTTAGCCTTGTGGATCGGGGGAGCTTCCACTCCTCCCCTATACTCTCTTTGCTGATAGGGGTAAGTGGTTAGATTTAGAGGACGCCACTAAACCAATGGCGGATGGCGCAGTAGTTCTCGTTTATAAGACTAATTAAATGCTAATCATTTTGTAATTAGAGATAATTTTTGTTAATATTTAATACTTATTATCTTTTATATTTAGAAAAAGGCCGTTCTTTTAATTTTTGCACTTTTCCTTTAAGTTGGATTTAACAACGGACAAAGTTTAATTGAAACAGTAGGCCTACATTGCAAAAATATTTCTCTCCGTTAAATTGTAAGCCGAAATAGGCCCAAGAAAAGGGACGACGGGCCCCCCCCCTCTCGCTGAAGGCCGACGACTTGTCTAGAGGGGGGGGATGTAACCGTGGCACCCTCAGCTCCTTTCGCGTCGTCTGCTTCATCTATTTTTCTATTTCTTAGTTACATTTTTTCTCACAAGTGGCGCCTTAAGCGCCACTAGCTCTTGTAAAAAGATAAAAAAACAAATGTTGGCGGGGATAAAAACCCCCGCCGCCGCCTGCTAAAGGGCAGTTAGTTTCGTATTCACGGACAAGCTCAGACGTGTTTAATATATAAGTAATAGTTGTATTCTACAACTGCGTTGTTCTTCTAGCAATGATGGATCATTTGGTAATTATTAAGTCATGGTCAATAAGATCTTAAAACGGGTAACCTGGGCTTCTTAGTTTTTATTTAATTATCTTTGTGAGCCGTGAAATTAGGCCCCCTTTCCTACATTTAAATTTTACGGTTACAAAATTATTCACGCAAAGCCCTAAAAGACCCTTGTTTATTTTTCTTTCTTGCCATTTGTGTAATTGCTTAAAGGGAGGGTGAAGTGGAAAATTAAGTGATTTTTTATCGATTCTTCTTCTAATTATAAGACCAGTCTGCATAGTGAAACATTCGGGAAATATCTTCGAATGATTTTAAAATTCAAATTAGGTTCCGATTTTAAGAATAATTTGATGTATCCCCCTCCGACCAATCGCGTAACGCCCTGCCTTTTTATTAATAAAATTCTCGTGGAACGCTCCGTGTCTCGCGCCACGATTATCACATCGCGAACAACTTCTATCAAATCTCGCGATAAATTTCATTCGACACGTAACATGCCACGAGAATTTTATTAATAAAAAGGTAGGACGTTACGCGATTGGTCGGAGGTCCTTATTTAAAATTATTCTTAAATTCGGAACCTAATTGGAATTTTAAAATCACTCGGAGACTGTATTTCCTGGATGTTTCACTATACAGACTGGTCTTATAATTAGAAGAAGAATCGATAAAAAAAATCACTTGATTTTCCACTTCACCCTCCCTTTAAACGAGATTTATTTAATATTTTGGTCGATAAAAAGCCAATGTTTAACAACTACGATTTGTAATTTTTTAATGTTGCGTTTATTTTTGATTTAGGTGGCTGGTGTTGTAGGTTGCGCTGATTTATTATCAGCAATATTTTTCTTGCTCTCTTTTTTGGCATATCGACAAGCCTGTTTAACAGGTCAGTCATTACAAAGAGAAATATAATTTAAAATAGAAAATCAAAGGTTATTAATGTATATTAAACTCTAGGCACTCGTGGCAGTGAAAATTCTGTACCTTCAGACTTCTCATTTGTGTGGATATGTTTGAGTTTATTACTCGCTGGAATTTCTATGCTCAGTAAAGAACAAGGCATTACAGTCATAGTGAGAAATATTTTGTTAAATATTTGTGTAGAAAAGTTTAATTAACTTCAGTAGTATCACAACTACGTAGGTTAAAGTTAAAGGGAATGATTAGCTTCATTTTGAAAAACCTATGATTTATATAACAACAGATAGAATTAATTTCTGTGAATTCAAAAATATCAAGCTTTTAATAGTCCGATTTCTAATTATTTGAAAATGCTTCATTTGAAATTATTTGAAATCCACTTTTTAAGAAAGGCTAAAATGTTTCCCTGTAGTCTGACGTCACAGATATATTTTTCACGTGAGATGGTGCCACTCTCTCCGCTATCAGACCCAGAGTTTAGACTGGCGAGAAGCTCGAGGCGCGTATAGGATTCCCGCGCTTTTTCTTTCCTCACGTCATAGTGATGTCATGAAACGGGCGAACAAGCTCGACAAGACAAAATTATTGATATATCGAAACTGAGTTTTCGTGATTTTTCAATGGATTTTAAAAATAGAAAATTTGGTTGAATTATATTAAAAACTTGATATTTTGAAAGTCGAGACTTGAAAGTGTAACATAATGCCACTTTCGTGGTAAAATATGATATGAAATTGTAAATTCGCATTCCCTTTAAGTATAGGTGAAATTAGGTGTGCACCTGAGAAACTATGGTTGCGGTTTATTACCATGGATAAAGGATAGACTAGTGGCACCCCATGTTATTTTCCCATAGACCTTAATACAGTCAAAGCTGGGAAACTGCCATTACTCTATACGCTTGAGGGAATTTGTCGTGATGCAACTCCTTATCTCCGACGGGTGCTTAATCGATATATACTCTGTTCCAGCTTTGGCTGTCAGCACGCGCAAAGGTAGCTTTGCGCGTGCTGACATAGAGACCTAACGGAGCCGCGAGATATCTAGACCCATGCCTATCGCGAAGCGAGAAAATTTTTTAACTAATTTAGTTCGCCGAGTTTTCTCGCTTGGGGGCGCTTTTACTATCGTAGAAAAAAAATAAGTCCTGCCTCTAGAACCCGTCGACTGCTACAATTCCCTCCGATTCACGCTTACGGATGGTTTTATATGCTTATGGTATCGTAAAATAAAAATAAGTTCAGCCTCGTGACACCGTCGACTGCTACAATATTAGGGAAGGCATCAACGTAGAGTTGTGAAGCCGAGGTCGCGGATAGTAAGAAAATGTTTTAGAAAATTTCCGAAGACCTTTATTAAACAATCATGCCAAAGAAGTAACTGATAAAAAAGCTAAGGTTAAAAAAATGGAAGGTTACGAAAGAGTAAAAAAGTTCCATCTTATGGTATAATTAAACTGTGAATTAGCAATTTCAAGAAGTTTGGTTTTAGTAAAAAAACAACAATGTTAAAATCTCACAATTAATTTTGTTGTCCACACAATCTATCCTAAAGATTCAATAAAAAGTAAATAGCCCCTAAAACAATTACATTAATTTAAGGGTGAAACTTTTCTCTTTCATAAAATGTTTATAATTGGCCCCTAAAATATCAACGACAATTTATGGAAGACCCCCTTCGCAACTTTAATAAAAGCGCCATCTAGTACACATATAGTGTGAAAATATTTCCTCTATGAAACTGGATATTTCCCCACATAAAAACCGACACGACGGGCCTAGATATCTCGGAGGCTCCGGACCTAACTTTGCTCGTGCTGACAACCGAAGCTAGAACAGACTATATATTTAGTAATAATAATAATCTGCCGTCGGAGATAGGGATCGTACCGTGAAACCATTTACGTTACAGAAAAAGGGGGTGACAATTTGACGCATGATATTTGTAGTGTGTGAATTGGCAAGGTGGATTCAGAGGCATTTAGATGAAGTTTGACCCCTTAAATCGGAGTAGTTTTCTATGTACTTTGGTAGTGTGTTACACTAATACTGTGTATCAAGGAGGATAATATGGAGGGCCGACTTAGCCTTTGGGGGTGTTAAGTGATTTTTGGAGCTCGATCCTGCTGACACCTGGTTCATTTACGGAAAACGATTGGTTTGGCGGGGGGGGGGGTGAGGTAGGGGGATATTTTTTTTTGGCGAATCGCGATGGCGGACCGAATATGTTGCAGACGACAAAACATTAGTTTTCCGCAGATGAGCCAGGGGCCACTAGCGTAAGCAGGGCTACCAGTCACTTTCCTAAAATTATACTAAGTCTGCCCTCCATATTATCCTCCTTGCTGTGTATATTGTAGTCCTGCTGCAGTGCCAACAAAGAGGGTAGAAAGAGGGGTAGTAGAAGGCTTGGCTGGAGTGTTCTCGCTTTGAAAGTTTACCTCTAAGCTTCCGGTGTGCGCGCGCATCTTTCTCTGCCCTCTTATTGGTTGAAATACGGTGAACCGGATATTAGGAGGAAAATATAACAAATAAATAAAAAAGAAAAGCGAGAACACCCAAAATGCCTTGCCAAAGCCGCTAGCTTCTACTCCTCCTCTTTCTACCCTCTTTGGTGCCAAGGCCCTAAATTTAACGGAATATTCAGTTTGGAACAGTTAAAATGGGCATATCAAATACCAGATCGAATTATTCGGTTCGGTTTTTGATCTAATTATTCGATTGAAACAGTTAACCATATACCTCTATTTATAATAATTACCAATTTTGTTTAGTCTGGAAATGATTATAAAATTAATAAATATTAACTTTTTTTCAGGGTTTTTGCAGTGCTTATGACATATTTCTGTTATGTCGAATTGACATTGTTGAACTTATCAACAAAGCTGTCAGTAAAAAAGAACCATCACCTACTTGCAAAGAAGAAAACAAGAAAGTAAGTTTACGTTGAACTATAACGGGATCAGCCTTTCCGTAACATAATTAATGACATATTGTAGAAACTAATATAACTTACAAGTAACAAAAGTATATAGTTATAAAAACAAAAAAGTAGACTTCATTAATAATTCCCGGCCTCTGTCTATAGACGACGTGTAAACTGAGAAGCAAACTACCCTCCACTCAACCACCTACAGGCACTAACCGATCCGGGAAAAGCTGCTTGACGTCAGAGGTTTATAGAAAGTAGTACATGAGGCTGCACATCATTTTTGGTGCTCCCTATAGGTTCATAAAGTAGCAAGCAACAAAAACAAGTTGGCGTGGTCTCGTCTCCATCTAAGGGATAGGATCGTGTGACTAACGAAGTTGACTGTAGTACGTCCATCTGTCGTTAAGCCACGAAAATAAATCTCTTATTTCTCTGATTGGATTAGAGTCTGACTCTTGGGGTAAAACATTTTCTGCGCATGGCAGAATCAAGCCAATCAGGTGTAACGGTCCAAATCTTACAATATGTACATTAAAGCTATTTAGCGGGTCGTACTATTAGAGTCCCATAAGTAATAATGAAAGAATGCGTTACGTCTTTTAATTTGTCCTTTATTCCAATCATTAACGTTCCTTATCGTAAGGGGATGTGTTGTCCATCCAAGTGACCCGTACACCCTAACTATGCCCTAAACCATGCCGCCCTTTACTGAAGGGTGACCCGGCCTTATTTATACTGCATAAGCGGGTACATGTGGGATTAACGGTCAGGTCATGAACGGCTAACGGCGCTATCTGGCGGCGTCCGTTACAATGTTATCCCGTTCTCGCCTCTAAACCCGAGAACGAGGCCTGAGCGGTTTTAAAAGTTCAAAAGATTTATTGGTTGGGTCTATTTTTGGTACTAGAGCTAGTATATGCTAATTTATGAGCCTATTCACGGCAGGTTCCCTGCGCCACGCAGAGGGGGTTTGACACTATTTTGGGATAAAGGATTGCAGGCCCGTAGCCAGAAGAGTTACACAGAGGGGCGGTATCTTTCTGTGAGGGGGCATGGAAAATGGAATTTTTTTATAGAATAACATAAATATCAAAGTTGTAAAACAATAAATATTTCCGCAGGTATTTCATTATTGACACTCATTCAACATTTTAAGAAGTTTATAAAAAATAAATTGTTAATAAACAATTATAAATCTAAATTTCTAGTCAGATCTTTTTCGTAGGCTAGCAAAGTTAAGTTTCACTTTCTTTCATGTGACATAGCTCGTCGTTAAGTGAAAATACGCGAGTAAAAGGCAGGAAAAGCTCGCAACTTCGCAAGTCACTGTTGAGGCTCCAAATGTTAGTCTGTACCCCGACATTATAATATTTTGGTCATGGATGACACAACCAGCGATAAATATCAAGGATAATGACATAAAGCTGAAAATTCCAGTGTATCAGGGATACATATAAAAAGTGAAGTTAGAACATACAAGTGCATCAGGGATAAGGATATATCAAGTAAAAAACCAAGGGTAAATATGTTAATATATATTCTAAATAGTTTTAATATTTGTGTACCAAAATGAAAATATTCATTACAGTGGCAAATTTAATTTGATAAATGGGCGTTGGAAAATTTTGAGGGGGCATTTAGGGGCAAACCGAAATCTTATTAGGGGCAGGATATATATACAAGTTGTAGAAACTCTACATAAATAATAATAAACAAGACGAACCAAGGGCTCGTAATAGTAGCCACATTGTACCGTACTAAACTCGATGCGCTACTTTTAAATTATCCGTAAGACCACTCTAAAAACAACAGTGCTAAAATGATTACACACAAGTAACCCTTAATAGAAGAACAGAACGTTTTAGTGATTACCCCTCGATGATCGAGTTACTTTAACAGTACTAAAATTATTACGTCTTTAACCCTCGATTAATACACGTACAGAAAGTTTTAGTTTACAACATAGACTTATGCCGACGCATAATTTTCGCAACTTATAAATTTCTAACATGAACTTATGGCCAGAAGCGTTTGAAAGAGAAAGAATTCGGTAAAACACCCAATAATTGTAATATCCCGGTGCCTTAAGACCATTCTAAAAATAAAGTCAGTTAATACTTGCTTTTGCTTTCAAAATTTCCCTCGATTTCTTTGAATTTTGAAATAGGGGAGCGTGAAACTCTCATTGTCGACGGGTGAGAGGAATTTTTATGGGAGAGTATATGGCTTAACCTAATTATCATAATTCCCTTTCTTTTAAGTAGACGAACGAAAAATATGAACTTCACAATTCTCTCCCTTTCACTTTCCCTTCAATGACGAACGAAAAATTTTATACTGCCACACCTACTACAACTACACCAGGGCAAGGCTAGCTAAGAGCCTCATCGTAGATGTACATCATACGATGTGGCTAAAAATGTCCGACGTCAATTGGGATGACGCTTTAGTCGAGTTTTCAAAAAGGCACATCATGGTTAAAGGGGGCTGTCCGACCCCCTGTACTTGTTACCCACCCCCTATGCTAAGCTCTATGAGGAAGATCGTCGTCTGTCCCATGGTTCAAAGAGCCCCTGTAAGTAATATTTGGCAACCGCAATAATGCGAAATGTCATCTAAGCTCAGTGACTATAACTCTCTGAAAAATCTGCTGATTTTTTATAACACTTTTGGCATTAGTAAGTAAGTAATATTTGGCAACCGCAATAATGCGAAATGTCATCTAAGCTCAGTGACTATAACTCTCTGAAAAATCTGCTGATTTTTTATAACACTTTTGGCATTATTTATGCGTTTAACTGAAAGTATACCCTCTGTGCAAACAACACTTAAATGCTAGAGTTTAAAGTTTTTTATATAGAAATACGTTCTCTGGAATGAAGTGAAGATGGACCCTCAAAGTTTTCAATGTGTAGAAATCATAACCATTGAATCCAAGCAGTTCTAAAAACTAGGTCGATGTATCGATTTTTAAACCGCAAGACCATCAAACACAGGTGGACTGGAATGGAGATACGGCGCGTGGTTCTTTTAGGACAGCGCCTCTCTAGCGCCACGCAGCGACCAATATTGAAACCTTCTCGACTCAAGCCACAGCCATAACATGATCCATGAGTCGAACATTTTCGGGACTCTCTGGCGATGCCATTAGAAGAACGGGGATTTTAGCTTATCAGTCCAGTTCATGGGTTCAATGGTCTTAGGTCCAGGATTACTTTTCTCTACTTATAACGACAATTTATTGACACTAAACTTTATCTCGTTGTTTTAAGCATAGAAATATAGTTTCATTTGAAATATTCATTATATTATAGGCTCTTTCCGTTAAATAAGAAAAAACCTAGCTCGGAGTATCCTTTTTAAGAGAAACAAGACGGCCCAAGGGCTCGTAATAGTAGCCACATCGTACGAGTGAATAGCCCCTCTATACCCTACCCAAATGAGTGGATAACTCCTCTATACCTTACCCTAATGAGTACAATGCTGAAATGATTTACCCATGCTGTAATTGTAATATTCCGGCGAAAAAATTTAGAGATTATTAATGGTTATTTTTAGAATTAAATTCGCCACTTTCATTTTAATTAATGAAGTCTGGTGGATTATACGACCCCACAGATACGATGTGGCTAAAAACCCCAAACATAAAAATTCAGAACTATCCGACACCAAAGATACAAATTCAGAAGTATCCGACCCCAAAGATACAAGTTCAGAAGTATCCGACCCCAAAGATACAAGTTCAGAAGTATCCGACCCCAAAGATACAAGTTCAGAAGTATCCGACCCCAAAGATACATTCACAACTGGTTTGCAGTGTAAACACTATCGTCTCGTCTCACCTCAACAATATTCTTAGTTTGCCAACATGAATGTTAACGTTAAATAACACCAAAGCTATATTGTAGCTAGACGCACTAATAGTCAATGCGCACCATAAAGAGAATATAAAGTCTGTAGCTACTACCCGTTTACCATTAGCCCTTTTACTATTCTAATTGCCACCATGATCTTTTCTTCTATTTTAAAATCTTAACCTGATTATTTAAGAGTGTATTTAACTTTCGGCTCACTCTGAACCGTTGATGTCTCTTCATTTCAGACACGAAAATCAAAGCCCAAAGTCTTAATTTTCTTCATGAAATCACTAAACCAGGGATTATTCTATATACAGATGTAGTATAGCTTAAGTAATATATAAACAGCCATTTCAAATAACAATATTAAAAAAAAATCTTTGGAAAATCAAAATGAAACAGAGCTTTAAAGCTACAAAAGTACTAAATGCATCATAAATACGAAAAATACTTCCACATATTCACTTTATATTATGGAAAAAGGGAATATTAAGGTTCTGTATGATTTCTTAACACATCAACACAAGGCTAACTGCTAACGCGACGCACCAGTGTAACAATGGACGGACACACACAGACAAAAGCATAGACTGCTTTTTAACTCTTTCCGTATTAATTTTGAGTTGAAAAACAAGATTATATTAAATATTAAAATAAATATAATTAATATTAATTATTTTCTTCGTTAGTTTTTCGCCTTATTGAGCGTTACATCGTTTTGATAAAGAACAATTAAACATTCTTGAGAGACTTGACTAATATTGGCGTTTGAAATGAAGCATACGCCGGTTGCTTCGCCTTATTCAAATAGGTAGTATATAAGGGTTTCGAATCGCAGCTAAGATAAGAACAGCGCAATTGCGTGAACCTTTGGTGGAAGCCCCACCATTGGGAGGCCAGACGTTTCTCGTAACCCTGGCCGATCGCCGCGTATGTCTTAACCATAAGAATGATGATGGAGTAGAAGCCAGGTGTACAGACTGGTGTCCATGTGGGATGGACAAAAACAAAGACCAGAAGATGGTGGTGATTAGAAGCCAGGTGTACAGACTGGTGTCCATGTGGGATGGACAAAAACAAAGACCAGAAGATGGTGGTGTTAGAAGCCAGTGTGTACAGACTGGTGTCCATGTAGGATGGACAAAGACCATAAGAGGGTGGTGATTAGCAGCCAGTGTGTACAGACTGGTGTCCAGGTGGGTTGGGCATAGACCAGAGGCTGTTGGTGTTAGACAGGCAATGGAGTAATAGCCTGTAAGTGTAATACAATTTTCGAAATTTCCGGAAATTGAGAACACGTTTGCTCCGATTTTCAAACTGCGAACGCGGTCCCCTGGGGTGTAATTCAATAACAACAGACAGACACGTCGAAATTAGAACCTCTCCGTGACATACGTCACTCGGAGAGGTAAAAAGGAAATAAATATAACAAGATGACCCAGTCATATAAGTTTTTACCGCCCTCTAGTGACAAGAATTAGTATTACTATATTCATTATAAGATGACCCCAGCTAATTTAGAATTTCGGGGTTTTTTTTCATTGTTTATAAAATAGCATTCCTATTATGAATAAAATCAATCTAGTAATAAACTACAGTAACTTACTCATTAGGTTCAGAACTTTATCTTAATTAAATTACAGAATAATATTTATTAAACTAGGTTCCCTGACTTTGCTGAAAATTTTAAAATTCCTTGACTTTTCCCTGACCTTTTCGGCCCATTTTTAAATTCCCTGACTTTTCCAGATTTTCCAGGGACTGTGGCAACCCTGTCCTTTCCTAGGGCCTTTTTTATTCCTTCCATTTGATTATCATTGTTGTTCACAATTTGGTCCAGTGTTCAGTCACTACCTCCTTCAGTATTTAGGGTCAGGGTGTTTACATTTACAAGCGATTGTTCACATTTGGGGTGCTCTAAGGGGTTTATAACAACAGCTGTAGAGCCTCTGTCCACTGATATCTCCAGTTTACGGATTTGTTCAAAACATTTTACAAAATCAGATTTCTTTCCTACCACTGGAAAGAGACTACGAAGTCGGCTAGAACCGTTCGCGATTCCATCCTTATTTGGAGATCAAATTAATGTAACGGATGAAATTATCCCTAAACTGACTCTCCAAAATTATCCACTAAATATTTCATTAGTCTCCTACCTCATTTTGCCATAGAAATGTTCGAAAAACCTAAAAAATAAATTTTCCAAGTTACAAATGTACAGCCTCTTGCCCTCTTTCACTCTATGTGCAAATCTACATTATGGCCATGACCAAGGCTTAGCTCGCCTTAAATGTTTTTATTACTAATAAATGTATAAAAAAGACTCTTACATTCAGAAAACGGTGGTATTTCCTCGAAAGTAAGTAGAAATACAAGTTCCAAGTGTTTTTTTAAAAGGTTTTACAGGTGTAAAATTTATAAAATACGTTTTTCCGCTCTTAGCGCGTCTACGCGAATCACGGAAAAAACATTTTCCGTATAAAATGGAGTAATGGCATCTCCGAGGGTTTGACTTATTATGGCCTATAAGGAGTTAACATAGAGTGCCAGTGCCACTACTCTAAGCTCATCCCTATGATAGTTCCAATTTTGGCCGCTATGCCCTCTGTGCGCTGATCAGGCAAATGGCTAATTCGTTTCTCTCTACATTCAAGACTGATAAGGTTTTAGGAAAAGAACTTTAAGCTTCAGACGTGACTTTGAGGCCGACTTAACGTCATATTAACGTGGCAGTGGGCAATTATTTAATTTCTCTCTCTTAGCGCGAAACGCGCCTAGACTCGAGATGGATTTGTCTCTACCAGCTCTTATCTTATAAAAGCAATTGTACTTTACAAGAAACGGTGGCGCAGTCCTAGCGTGCCGGTTTTCCGAACCGTAGCGTTAACGTTGGTACGTTCGAGTCCCCTCGGGGATTTGTAAATTTACGAAATAAAATAATATAATATTTAGCTACCCTAGGTCCATCTGTTAGGGTTTTAGAGCATTATTTATGAATTATGAATAAATTTGAATAAATTAACGCGAAAATGGGCGGGGATAGGGCGGGATTAAGATTCCCGACCAGCCGTAACATAGGCTAAAATGGGGGAAAAAAGGGAGTAGTATAGGGTGCAAAGGCACTAAAAAAGGGGGAAAAGTGGGGGTAGTAAATCTTCGGTATAAATGCATAAGTTTTTAGCCCATCAATAGATGGCGCTAAAAACTAAAAACCCCAAACATTTAAATTCATAAGTATCCGACCCCACAGATAAAAATTCAAAAGTTTCTGACCCCACTGATTAAGAGGTACACATCACCCCGACATTTTAGAGATAAAAATAAATAATAAAAAACTCGAGATTTCTAGCAAGTCTCTATGGCGCGGTGGTAGAATGTCTGTCTACTGCGTGAGCGATCTGGGTTCGTTTCCCGGTTGCAACTTGAAAAAATTTTAATTAAAATTAAATCTCTAATTGAGCCCAGTTGCCCCTATTGGTGGGTTGTGGTAATATAAAGTTCCTTTTAAGCTAAAATCTAACGATAACGAAGCGACAACCCCGGCCACTACTACTACTACTACGGACGACGGCTCGGGTCAAACTAAGAGCCTCATCGTATACTACGATGTGGCTAAAAAGACACTGTAATATACGTGACGTCGTTACTTATTTTGCTTTGTTTTTCAAAATTTGTCCGTGTTAATAACTAAATTTTCCGTTGGTATTTCCATTACGTACAACTCCATTATCATAATCACTATTGAAGTGAAGAATAGCCAAATTGGTTTTCACAGTCACTGCGGAAGGGAGAAATTAGAGCCATAAAACAGATACAAATCGCCCCACGCAACGATTATCAATTTTTTTTGTAGAATGTGCTGACGTCTATTAGCAAAATGTCACATTTCCCATATTGTTTGTTTAATTTGAGATAATTGTTTCCAAATTTCGTGTTATTATGTTAAATGGTTAATGAACATACATTTATTCGAACTAGAATACCACACGAGCGAATAAACTATCGGCGCCTTTCTTCTCACCTCTTTCTACCCTCTTTGGTGCACTAGTGCAGTTAGCACCACTGACTAGTGTAACCAAAGATTGGTAGAAAGACGTGATATTTAGTGCGATATTCTTGAAATTAAATCAAACCAGCTGGAAACCAATTGGTGATTATATAAAAAATTTGGTCTTGCCGAGAATGTGGAAAAATAAGAAATAGTCATCACGTTATGACGCTACTTCCGGATTTTCAGGCATGCGCGTCGCGATTTTTAAATTGACATGAGACTCGTGATTTATTGTTAAGCATGAATAAAGACTGCGCGTGAGGAAATTTGTTTTCAAGCTATCATATAACATGAACACAAATGTCTTCAGGCGTATTTTGTATCCATGATTTTAAGATTCTGAGCACGAACGTCATTTCTGCAGACTAGAAACGTTACTCGAGACAATTTGTTTTATTTTTCAATAAGCTCCTCCTACTTTATATATCTATTTATTATCTTACGATATGTTGGTAATCGTTTGAACGTAAAGAGAATCAGTCGTATCCATGTTTTTTTACAAATGTTCTAATAATTCCAAAAAACAAGTATACTTTCGAAAAAAAAATTAAATGGGGAAATAAATACGGTTAATCCCTACAAACGGTTTTTTTCCTCTTTGGTTTTGAACATTTCATTAGGTTTAAAGCCAAGAACTTCACTTTAGTATAGATATATATTAAATAAGATTTCCAAACGTTTGAGAAACTCCTGTCACTCGGACTCGATGCACAAAAGACCGAGGCATAATCTTCCACAACGTCCGTAGCTCGCGACCATCTTTCTTCATTACATACATGGGCTCGTCTAGGTTTGGAGGGTCAAAATTCATGCCCCTTTTTAATGACAAATAAGGTCTAGTTTTTTTAGTATAGGGAAAGCTACGAGTCTCTCTCTACTCCTTCTAACACAGCTCCGTGCCAAAATTTATACTCTTTCTATTTCTTTGATTGCCTTTGGTAGTACAAGGCATACCCTTCTTGGATGAAAATGTCGTCTGCTTTACTGTAAATTCATTATGCTTTGAATAGTTCATTAATTTTAACTTCTGTAATTGTTTATCAATAAAGATCTTAACCCTAACTATGATAATGTAAATGAAAATGTCGTCTGCTTTACTGTAAATTCATTATGCTTTGAATAGTTCATTAATTTTAACTTCTGTAATTGTTTATCAATAAAGATCTTAACCCTAACTATGATAATGTAATGAAGGACGATGTGCCGAATTTCTGCTAACTGCGCACGTAGTCCGCAAATTGCGCACACGTTTGCTCCGATTTGCCAACTGCGAACGCGATGACAGACACATAGACACGTCCAGTGTAATACCTACGTGACGTCATCGTCACTGAGAAAGGTAAAAATTGTGGAAATCATTGTAAATTAATACAAGTTGGGAAAACCAAAATATTACCTCTCCGAGTCAAGAGGAGGCCTACTTACAAACTTATTTACTCAGATATGGAAATTTTTCTTTTTTTAAGAACAAATACTGAAGTTCATTTTATGAAATATTAAAGAGGTATACAAAGCATAGCGAATGTACTGTAAATCAGACGACATTTTACATCCAATAAGGATATAATTGTACACATTAAAATCATCCGATGGGGAAAAACGGGAAATAAAGAGATAAAACTTTGGAGGGATATTACTTTTACGTGTTTGTAGAGGCCCAAATTTTCTACTCCTCAACTGTATACCCTCTATGTTCAAAACCAGATTCACAACAGGGTTGCAGTGTAAACATGACACTTCTAACAGCGCTGAGCTCTGCTGAACGCGGCCTAGATTTTCACCATGATGCTCTATTCAATTATAAAATCTAAGCCTGATTATTTAAAAGTGTATTTAACTTTCGGCTCACTCTGAACCGTTAATGTCTCTGCAGTACAGAAAAGAAAACCAAACCCAAGCGTTTACTTTTTGGTTCACTAGGCCTATTGACAAATAAAAGTTCATTAGGCCGACATAGTAGCGTTCTTCTCGTTATCAATAACGAAAGGATTATGATATAAACGGATGTAGTATAGCTTAAGTAATATATAAACATCCATTTCAAATAATAATATAAAAAAATATTCTTGGGATATCAAAATGAAACAGAGGATTAAAGCTACAAAAGTACTAAATGCATCGTAATTACGAAAAAGATTTCCACATATTCACTTTATATTATGGAAAAAGTGAATATTAACACATCAAAACAAAGCGAACTGTTAACGCGGCGCACTAGTGTGAAAACGGACAGACACACAAAGACAAAAAAAAAATAGACTGCTTTTTAACTTTTCCGTATTAATTTTGAATTGAGAAACAAGATTATCTTAAATATTAAAATAAATATAATTAATATTTAGTATTTTCTTCGTTAGTTGTTCGCCTTATTGAGCGTTACATCGTTTTAAAAAAGAATAATTAAACAACCTTGAGAGACTTGACTAATATTGACGTTTGAAATGAAGCATCCTCCTGTTGCTTCGCCTTGCTCAAGTAGGTAGTATATAAAGGATTCGAATCGCAGCTGTAGATAAGAACATCGCAATTGCGTGAACCTTGGAGGAAGAACCCTCCATTGGAAGGCTAGACGTTTCTCGTAACCCTAGCCGATCGCCGCGTATGTCTTAACCTTAAGGATGATGATGGGGTAGAAGCCAGGTGTACAGACTGGTGTCCATGTGGGATGGACAAAAACAAAGACCAGAAAATGGTGGTGTTAGAAGCCAGGTGTATAGACTAGTGTCCATGTGGGATGGACAAAAACAAAGACCAGAAGATGGTGGTGTTAGAAGCCAAGTGTATAGACTAGTGTCCATGTGGGATGGACAAAAACAAAGACCAGAAGATGGTGGTGTTAGAAGCCAGGTGTACAGACTGGTGTCCATGTGGAATGGACAAAGAGTAGAAGATGGTGGTGTTTAGAAGCCAGCAAGTACAGACTGGTGTCCATGTGGAATGGGCGAAAGACTAGAAGATGGTGGTGTTTAGAAGTCAGTAAGTTCAGACTGTTGTCCATGTGGGGTGGACAAATGAACAGAGTTGTTAGACAGGCAATGGAGTAAAAGCCTGTCAGTGGAATACAATTTCCGGGACTGTAAATACGGTCTGGAAATTGAATACACGTTTGCTCCGATTTGGAAACTGCGAACGCGGTCACGGGGGTGTAACAACGGACAGACAGACAGACAGACACACAGACACGTCGAAATTAGAACCTCTCCGTGACATACGTCACTCGGAGAGGTAAAAATCTGTCATTGTAGACAAAGACTGGAAAGTGTAAAAGATAAGGTTTGAAAATGAACTGCCTGAAGTAACAGATATTAAAATTTTCACTTTTGAATACATCATTATAAAACATCAATTATTTTAAAAAATTCTTATCTTACTTTTTTCACCAAAATTACTTCGGGAAAGTATTTTAAAAAGGAACATGCGCGTTATTTTAAAAATACTACGGCTTTACATTTTATTTTTTATCAAAAATTTAAAATTAGGTAGAAAATTGACCCTATAACGTGAGAAAATCGTTGAGAGCTTACAAAATATAAACCGTATTAAAACTTTACAAAACATATTCTTAAATTGTAAAGCTTTCAAAGTATTAAATATTAACGTGCTGTGTTGCTCTCAAAGATCACGATCAATCTACAGATCTTTTCGACACTAATAACTAAATCACAAAGAAAAGGCCTATATTATTTTCCGCTACGCAATATTTTCAATTTCAAAATATAAAAATTTAAACTCTTCAAGAGAAATCTTTTCAGATATCCAAGCATTTGAATCTCCTAGAATCAAATGTTAGTTGAAAGTAAAACCAGTACCAAGCTAGTATCCCTTAAACCCTTCTTGGTGACAACTACTATTGAGGACAAAATAATTGGTAAATATTGCTGAAAAATATTTTGGGAAAATGAAATTTTGGTGAAAAAAAGAAAGATAATAATTTTTTAAAATAATTGATGTTTTATAATGATGTCTTCAAAAGTGAAAATTTTAATATCTGTTACTTCAGGCAGTTCATTTTCAAACCTTATCTTTTACACTTTCCAGTCTTTGTCTACAATGACAGATTTTATTAATATCTGTAACTTCAGTCTTCATATTAATTAAAATTCTTTAGAAAATATGGGAGAAAAAGTCCTAGGCCGTTGCGCGTCCATCGGTAATCTAGCTTAAATACCAGCCGTCGGTAATACGGCTAAATTACCAGTCGTCGGTAATCTAGCTTAATTACCAGTCGTCGGTAATCTAGCTTAATTACCAGTCGTCGGTAATCTAGCTTAATTACCAGTCGTCGGTAATCTAGCTTAATTACCAGTCGTCGGTAATCTAGCTTAATTACCAGTCGTCGGTAATATAGCTTAATTACCGGTCGTCGGTAATATAGCTTAATTACCGGTCGTCGTTAATCTAGCTTAATTACCGGTCGTCGGTAATCTAGCTTAATTACCGGTCGTCGGTAATCTAGCTTAATTACCGGTCGTCGGTAATCTAGCTTAATTACCGGTCGTCGGTAATCTAGCTTAATTACCGGTCGTCGGTAATCTAGCTTAATTACCGGTCGTCGGTAATCTAGCTTAATTACCGGTCGTCGGTAATCTAGCTTAATTACCGGTCGTCGGTAATCTAGCTTAATTACCGGTCGTCGGTAATCTAGCTTAATTACCGGTCGTCGGTAATCTAGCTTAATTACCGGTCGTCGGTAATCTAGCTTAATTACCGGTCGTAGGTAATCTAGCTTAATTACCGGTCGTCGGTAATCTAGCTTAATTACCGGTCGTCGGTAATCTAGCTTAATTACCGGTCGTCGGTAATCTAGCTTAATTACCGGTCGTCGGTAATCTAGCTTAATTACCGATCGTCGTTAGTCTAGCTTAATTACCGGTCGTCGCTAATCTAGCTTAATTACCTGCCATCGGTAATCTAGCTTAATGACCTGCCATCGGTAATCTAGCTTAATTACCTGTCATCGGTAATCTAGCTTAATTACCTGCCAACGGTAATCTAGCTTAATTACCTGCCATCGGTATTCTAGCTTAATTACGGGCCATCGGTAATCTAGCTTAATTACCTGCCATCGCTAATCTAGCTTAATTACCTGCCATCGGTAATCTAGCTTAATTACCTGCTATCGGTAATCTAGCTTAATTACCTGCTATCGGTAATCTAGCTTAATTACCTGCTATCGGTAATCTAGCTTAACTACGAACCATCGGTAATCTAGCCTAATTACGGACCATCGGTAATCTAGCCTATAACGGGCCATCGGTAATCTAGCCTATAACGGGCCATCGGTAATTTAGCTCAATTACGGGCCATTGCTAATCTAGCTTAATTACCTGCCATCGTTTATCTAGCTTAATTACCTGCAATCGTTACTATCCATTCGAAATTATCAGCTAAATCGATTAATTATCACAAAAGTTATTTGTTAATTCTAATTCCTTCCCTAAAATTGTTTCATATATCAATATCATTCAGTTTTTGCAACGAAACAGAGTAAAATCAGATGAACGTCCGTGGTAAAACAACGTAAGTGCAAGAGTAGCTTTCTCCTTGGCTTTATCCACGGTAAAACATCGTAAGTCCAACAGTATGACATATAGGGTGCAAAAACGTAAGTCAAAGCATGATTAAAAAACATGAAATTTAGCACTTAAACTTAATTTTTCGCAAAAACATTAAAAATTGTCCGAGAAAAAGGTTTATATTTTGATATAAAACCGTTCCCAAACGTAACAAACGAATATTTCATTTCGAAAGGGTGGCCACAAAATAGTTAAATTGGAGAAAAACTCCATGTTATTTCTATGGGAAAATTTAACTTTTTCACCAAAAGGGCTGAATAATTTTATGGAAATGAAAACCACCCTTAGCAACTTTATTTTTTATAAAATAAACTAATGGGTGGATCTTTTTTGAAATTTTAACCACATATTGAGGGCCGGAATTGTAGTTCTGTGGAAATTTTTCGAAACAATTAATACAATACAATAAAAACTACATCCAAACAAAAAACCCTCCTTATACATTAAGAGCAGTATGAAGTCTTATCTAAGAGAGCTATCGTGCTCCTAGAATAGCTACATTCACAACTAGTCAGCAGTATAAACACTACTGTCTTGTTTCACCTCAACGATATTCTTAGTTTGCCAACATGAGTGTTAAGCTGACTTGTGGTTAGACGCACTGAATGTCAATGCGCACCATAATAAGAATTAAAACTTCTGAGCTATAACCCGATATCAGAAGAAAATAGGGGAAGTACGTATTCGTACCTTTAGCTAGTGCAAGTCGTCCTTCTCTCCCAGAAACAAGCTATCGCTTTAAATTGGCCAATCAGAGATACGCAGAGAACCGATAGAAATTTTTGAAGGTGCGCCACTATACCGTGAGCATAGCCCACTTGATCACGCACGCTGGCTGCACGCGCTCTAGAAGCCCGTCCAAACGATTTTTTTTACATGTTAACTAGCGAATACGGCGCGTCACATAGGTTCGGTCTAAACTTTCAAACCCGTCTGGTTTTAACATGGGCGTCTATGGGAGGGGACCAGTTTTTTCAACGTTTTTGACAATATTAGTGCATCTACTGGTTCAAATCTCTTGAATTTTTAATGAGACGTGTATTGAAAGGTTTGATATTATCCTGAAAAATTTAAAGTCTTCAGCTATAATAGTTTTTTTTTATAAAAAATAAAAATCATCACAAAGTAGATAAATAAATCCTTCAATTTCTCTACTATGTGATGGTTTTTATTTTTTATAAAAAAAACTATTATAGCTGAAGACTTTAAATTTTACAGGATAATATCAAACCTTTCAATACACGTCTCATTAAAAATTCAAGAGACTTGAACCAGTAGATGCACTAATATTGTCAAAAACGTTGAAAAAATAATTAAACTGTCTTTTTTTTACTCTCGGCATTTTCGTTCGTGACGCTGGTGCGCATGACTTAAATAAGTTAACCAATCATATTCCAGCATTAAATTAAAAAAATATATTTTAGTTACCGCCGCCGCCGCAGAGTGTCGCATGGCCTTTTTTTCCCCATAATGACGTAAAATACATAAATGCTGTGACGTCAGCAACAATCGGCCTCAATTGCGGGAATTCAACAGTGACTCTATGTATCTCTATGACCATAACAAAATCACGAGCGGATAGTAGCCCGACAGGGTCCTGTATGACGTCACTCACTTAGACCAATTAGGGGCCATATGTAAGTCATGTGACAAAAATACTCGGGAATTGGACGAAACACGTCGTCTGCATGTATGCTTCAAGATTTGAATCGTTTGACAGACCTAGGCTTAATGAAACCATTATTAAAGGCTTTGTTTTGTTTGGAAATGGAGACCTACCTGTTTTGTAAATGTTCGGTCCCAAAGGAAGTCACAAATAAAGTTGAGTAATCATTTCTCTATTAAAAAAAACGTTCCTAGGATTGCATTATATCTATTCACATGATATAACAGTCTTACCTGACTAATTATACCACGGGGAGTACAAAAAAATTAGTTAAAAAATAGGGTCAGGCTATTGCCACACACACACAAAACGTGTAAGGGAGTTTGTGTGGCAATAGCACGGAGACTATTGCCATACAATGTGTGCCACACTCACACAAAATGTGTAAGAGAGTGTGTCAATCCTAACAGTGCTATACTATTGGAACACAAAATACAAGCGCGGGGACTATTGACACACACATTTGTACCTATGACAATTAGTTAATTAAATTTTTCCATTTAGATAAAAGTTCACAGGTTCTACGATCCTGTATAATTATTTCAAATGTCTGGGGTCACTAATTTCAAGGCTGATTTGGAAATGTCCAATAAAATTGTTTGCTTATTTTCGTCCCTGATTCAATTAACCTTGACAGGCGGGCCACTGTACTGATAGGCCCATCACTATTGACACACACAAAATTTGACCTTCTATTTTAATGTAAAAATTTAATTATCTTGTACAAGGGAACTGTGTGGGAATTGTTCATTGGCTACTCCCACACACTGTGTGGTAATAGTCACTCCCTAAAAGGTATTCGTCTGTGGCAAGTTAGTTAAAAACCATTTTGAAATCACCTAACCCAACCTTACCTGAACCAAACCTATCCTAACCTGTGCCTAAACCGACCCTAATTGGAGATTAAAGATTGGGATTTTTGAGATTTCAAATTAGTTTTTTACCAAATTGACGCGGACGGATATTTTTTTAACTAAGTTTTTCAATTCCCTGTGCTCTAATTAGTCAGGTAAGACTGTTAATTATTTCAAGTAAATAAGTAATCATAAAGGTTAACCTCAATTTTAAAAGTGCTAAGAAATAACTGAGTTTATTTATAAATGATGGAACAAAGTGCGTGCATTTTAGAATTTTTATTCCTGTTCTCTTCAAGAGGAACTAATTATGTAACAACTTTGAAAGACATTGCAATTGAAAATTAAGGAACTAAGCATTTTTTACACTCCCAGGTTTCTTCGTTTGGTTCAGTTAAAACCTTTTGGCATTTCCAATGAAACCATTTTTGGCATGTGTCGCATGAAATCATGTTTAATTTTGTTGTAATTATTTTACATGTATTGCAGGACCATAATTTCTTCTTTATTTCTAATACTTGATTTATAACCCGCCAAGCATCGTCGTCCAAAAAAGTCCTTATTTCTTTTATTATCTCATTGGTTAGGGCATAAGGAAATTATCTCTCTCTCTAAGGGCCCAAGATTCTATGTTACGGATGAAATGTATGTCCGATTTGGTTAGCCATCCGTCTCATCTCAAGTGGTATAATAATTGTATAGCCTAAACAGAGGCCGAGCGCATTCGCTGCAGAGTAACCCGGCATTGAACATTTTTCCCTCCTTCAAATATTTCTCACGACAGCTCTTCGTGATTTTTACTAAGCGCGAATTTACCTCTTGTGTCTGAGAGAGCTGGGGGGTTCTGGAAATTCTCTTACTTATTTTTTCCCCTCAGTCCTTCCTCTCTCGCGTCTCGCCACTCGCCTCCCCGCCTGTTTTAGTTTGATTCCCAACCGCTTGGGAGCGTTATCTCAGAGCTCGCGTCTAGACCACGACCGGCTTAGGATATCGGTCGTGGCTGATTTTGAAAATTATTTTTCTCTCCCGCGAATTTCACGAAAAATTCGGAAAGAGCCCCTATACAAAATCTACGTCACATCTAGCAGAACTAGATGTTTTTGCTAATAGATGCGCTTGGGCCCTTAGAGAGAGAGATAATTTCCTTATGGTTAGGGTTATATCAATTATAGCATCCGGAACATTTTCAGGCTTGGTTTCAATATCTTTTTCCTCAAGAATGACTTCTTTTTTGACTAGAGACCGAAATAATTCTTTTGAAATAAATCCCTGAATGAATCGGCGAGCCAATAGAGTTATCCGGCTAGTTGGCTTTCTCGATTTCATTTTTAGTGAATCACAAACAGGAACATCAGCTTCAGGTACAGGATTGGTTTCTTGGACGGAGGTTGTAGGATCATTTGAAAGGCTGGGGTTTTTTTTATCACAGTTTCGTATAGTTTTCACGGCATAAAGGTGATCTTCATCTTTGGTACAATCGCTTGTCAAGGAGTTTTCTAGATCAATTTTTTCAAACCACGTTGGTTTTGCACATTTTACTCGTTGATTGGGTTTTTTATTCTTTCTCGAGAAAAATATTTTTTTGTGTTTCAATGTTTTTATTGCTTGGACCGTTATTTTTCATTTGAAAATGACTAGATGTTTCCGTATATCCTTTGAGCTCAAGGATGTTAGCAGCATTATTAATGTGCTGTTTCGCAGTCATTAACGCATCCAGGTTCTTGCATTTTTTTATTTGCTCACATAGCGCCATTGTTTTAGAGATGAGGCTGTCTTTCACTGAATCAATATTGTCTTCGTTTTTGGCAGTTAAAAGTTTTAGGATGTAGTCTTTTTCAGGCTTTTCAGAATCAGTGACCTTGTTTTCAGAATCTTCATTACGTTCCAACTCTATTCTTAGTGTTTCAGAAGCTGCGATACCTTTAGTTGAATCTCTTTCTAAACCAGGAGTTACAATTTCTTCCGTTGTTATTTTTTGAATAGAGTCTGCGTATTTTTGGAATCTGATTGTTAAGTGTATGTGTTTGCAAATGTTAGTTCCGACAAGCGCGTCTGGGCAATTGCACGTATAGTCATGAAGACAAATATCACATGTATGGCATCTAACTTGACATTGGTTTTGGCATGGTGTTTGTTTTTTTACTTTGTACATTATTCCTTCTGATGCAGTGGTGTCATCCTTTAAAGACTTTTCACTGACAACCTTCCATGTGGAGTTTGATGAGGCGGTGACTAGATCAATGGGCAGTTGCATTGCTGTTTTGTGGCGCTTGACTATTTGGGTGCTTTTCCATGTCTGTTTTCCCTTTTCCAGCTTTATAAGCCTTTTTATGGCCAAATCTCGAACAAATTGAAAAAGAATCACCATACATTTGTCTAGCCTTTTCCCTTGTTTCCCCTTCAGGTATCCATCTCCATATTTTAATGATTTGTGGAAGGATTCTACGTACATATTGGTATTTATTCCACTTCCAGCTCGAAAACATTTCGCCCATTCTTTTTTCACTGGAACCCATTCCTTTGCAAAATAATGCCCAAAATCAGTGGTATATTCATTTTCCTCCATTTTCTCCATAGTTTTTTGAAGCAGATGTTCAAATTTTTCTTCTTCTGGCTCTTCCAAAATAAGGCAAAGACCTTTATATAGTGCAGAAGCCACATCCTTGTCTCTAATTTTATGTAAGTTTTTTTGCCAATCATGGTGGACGTGCCAATGGCATAGAAGTTTTTGCGAATCCCCGCCAAAAACCTCGTTCCAGGCATTGAAATACTGCGATGCTTTGTCACTCATAATTACTTTTGGTTGAATAATGCCAGCTTCTTTCTTCAATAACTTAAAAAATAAAGTTAAAGCCGTGATAGTTTCTCGATTGCAGATTAACCAAGCCACTGGGATACCTTCAAGAAAATCGTCAACAACCAAAACCGTTATCAAGTTAAAATCGTAACTGTTGGTCCCGTGGGTAGCATCCAAGCAAATAACATTGTTCCCAAATTTTTGCACCATATGCTTTTGGAAATCCGTCATAATAGCGAGAGCAAAATCATTTTTTTCTAAAGTGCATGGCTCATCTTCAGGGAACGCGATTGTTTCTTCTTCCTGTCTTTTATACAAAAAGATGCTTCTTTCTTCTTTTAAATTTTCCAAAACATAAGCATCAACGCTAAGCTTATCATTGGCATGTTTCGAGACCTTTTCTATTCCGAAACTGTTTGTGATATTCAAAATATCACGTTGAGTACATAAGTGTTTTCGCTCCAAGGTATTTTGTTTCCCAGAAAAAATATTTCTTCTTACACGCTGTGGCTCTATTCCTTGGGACAGTTGGCCTGCAATAGCGATTTTATCTGGTAAAGGAATTCGAAGATGAGAGAGCTCATTTTCGTGGCCATAGTGTTGATGACACACTGTAACCGAGACTGATTCAAAGTCATTGAAACGGCGCACTATCAAACTCGAGGTGCAGTTAAATCCAATTTTCCCAGATCCTTGAGACTTTAATGATCTTTTGCCAGTTGCTAAACTTTGAAATTCTCCTGTTCTGCTGCAATAGAAGTAGGTGGTTTTCCCACTCGAGGTAGAATTCACTTTATCTTCAACATAGAAAGCTTTTGTTGACCTTTCATATTCATTTTTCCAGTCTTGAAAATCTATTTAAAAAAATTTAAGATAATATAATAAGATTGGTTAATTTAATCTTTCAACTTGTTTCAAATTTCAGCTTGATCAAACATGGAAATTATACTCTGTTAGGTTAGGTTTACACAAGTAATAAATATATAATAAGATGTGAAATAAATGAATTTAGGGCATGTTTAGAAATTTTGATAAACTGCATTGCCTAAATGAAATTAGGGTTGGTTTTACAACTCTTAACAATCATATTTAAAGTTTTGAACTCACATACATATTACTCATATGAACCTAAGCTAATACATTCTAATTAATAATTACTTAAATATATCAAATCTGTGAAAGTAGTTTTAAATTTTTAAATCTGTCTCGCAAAGGTTTTAGAAATAAAATGTATTTACCAGAATAGCTCTTGAATTTCTTTTCTTCACTTTTAATGTCAATTTTGTGGGAAATTCGCATATGTTCTTTAAAATCTTCACTATATTTTGCTGTAAAAGTACAGTCACCTTCTTTACATATGAAAATCTGGGAACAAATCCTTCTGCGTAGAGTTTGCAAGTTCTCTCCCCGCTTGTTAAAAGGAGTTTTCCTCCGCGGTCTAACCCGGTTTCTCCTTTCCATCAAAACTTGCTGAGGTTAACGGTAATAGTTAGTATAGGGCGCTGTAGGTTAGCTGTGGCATAGGGGCTAGCCACCACCCCTCTATGCAATGTAAAGGGACCCACCTGTAAACAAGCCATAGGCTTAGTGTGGACATCCCTTCTTAGAATTTTTTAAAAAAAAAAAAAAATATGAAGTTACCAGGCTTTATATCTTTTTCATTTGGAAGAGGAAGTGAACAAGATTTTCTGTGAGTGTAAAACCATGACTTGGTTCGAAATTCTTTTTTACAGCCACAAACTTTGTAGAACTCTTTCTTTCGTGAACTTTCAGCCATTTGTATCGAAAATGAAAATTAACTCTTAAATACAGCCATAAATTAACAATACTGTTACTGCCTTAGAGGCTGAGTCAGATACCCAACTGATGTCTTGCGCGGGAATAAATTAAACAAGGGAAAAAAGCACGTGGTAACAGAAAAAGGTAAACAAACCATAGGTCCCGCCTCTATCGAAGTATAACTCCCATTGGTCTAAGTGAGTGACGTCATACAGGACCCTGTCGGGCTACTATCCGCTCAGACCGCTCGTACAAAATCAGCATTCAGCTGGATAGCAGACGAACCTTCGAAGAAAATAGTTTCTTGTATTCATCCGCGGTTTCCCGCCAAAAAAAGCGGATATTCAGTGGCGCGAAAAAACCGATAAAGTGACGTCTCGCGAAATAGCTAAGAATACGTACTTCCCCTATTTTCTTCTGCCGATATTGATTAGCCCTTTCACTGATCGAATTGCCACCATGATGCTTTTTTCTATTATAAAATCTAAACCTGATTATTTAAACGTGTAATTAACTTTCGGCTCACTCTGAACCGTTAATGTCCCTTCATTACAGACACGATAATTAAAACCCAAAGTTTACTTCACTTCGGGTCTCAATTAATCAAAAATGTCTTGATTAGAATCAAGACCTAAAAAGTATCGATAAGACTGAGGTTATCACTTGACTGAAGGATCAGATATTAATTTATCTTTTTAATTGAAGCTTAAAGGCATGCTTAAGAAAAAACAACGTTCCATTACCGTTTTCCGTTGAAATAACTTATTTTACTGGTAATCAATTTCAAAAATTGACTTATCTCGGGTAGGAGCAGATGACAAAGGAGTCTCGGACGCTAGCTTCCATAATGTAGAGGCAATGGATCCGCGAACGTCACGGTTATTAACCAAAATCATTACGCCAGTGCCACCTCTCGTAGGAAATTTGAGCTTTATTTTCCAACCAATAGCGTGGCTGCAAAGTCTCGAAAGGAGATCTGGGAAATCGCGTCTGGAGCCTCTCTTTAAAAATACGTATCGTCTGCTTATAATTAGCCTAGGCCTAACGAGTATTAGAGTTAAAAAATGGATTTCAACGGCTTTTTAATCTTTTTACTCGTGCGGGGGAGAATCCCCCCCCTCGCACGAGGTATTGGTCCCGGTTTTTCAAGGTCTCTCTAGCATAGCTTTGGCAATGCATGGCGACAGGAAAACCGTGTGTTTGGGGCTTTTCATCCCTATCATTCCGATTTCGATTTTTTTTATGTAAACACTTATTTGGTGACTCCACCAGAACGAACTCTAGTTGAAGGATAAATAGACTCCGCCTCCTCCCAAGCCGGCGATGGTGCGGTGCAGCGGTGGTTTAGTGATAGTGGCGCACGATGGTGCGGTAGTTTAAGGATGGTGCTAGGGAATAGCTTTCCTTCTGAAGAGTTACGCTGTCTGTTACGTGTTCTACTGTTAAGTTAATAGTCAGGCGGCATAGCCCAAAAAATTTAATTAATTGTGCGTTTTGTGATTAGAGTGTCACACTTTTAGAGGAGCTTGCACACATGAGGAGGATAAATTTTTTTATAGGAGGCTTTTTAAATTTTTGTTGTGAAGGCCGCCATCTTGAAAAAATGGCGGTAGACTGAATGATAATTTTAAATGGCTATATCTCTGCAAGTTACCGTTAGATCATTTTCATTCTTGCAGAAAACGATTGCTTAAAATATAGGCATTATTGAAATGTTGGTTTTTCCATTATAATATTAATTAATCTTTAAATGATTACTAGTCAAATAATTATAGTTTTGCCAAAAAAAGGCAAGCTATTAATTTTCTCTAAAGGAAATTACCATGTTCATGTTCATTTTCTTTTTCAAGTTTTAAACTACATGATAAGTCAAAAACGCTTGGTAACAATGGATATTCCCTTTTTTCTAGAGGGCCGGTAGGCCCTTCTAGATAAGATCCCACACCCTCCCGTAATGTTAAATGAAAATTCACAGATTTTCGCCGATTTTCCCATAGGAATAACATGGGGTTTTTGGTGCTCCTGTACATCGAATCATTTAAAAACTAAAGCGAAGTTACGTTTCGGAATACTTTCAAATTAACAAGTAACTATTCAAGGTGTGCCTTTTTTAAGTTTCATCAAAATTAATTAAGTCTAAGTATGTTAATTTAATTAAAAATGTAAGTACCTCAAAAGATTATTCTACAGCAGACGACGCTAATTGTTCATTACTCTACAGTAGACGACGCTAATTTGCCCTTTCACCGCCTTGAAACTTTAACTTGATATTTTTCAATAAATATAACACTATATTTATTAAAAATTTCTTTGGCGGGTCTATTTTTCGTTTAATTATGTGTCTCGGTTGAAATTATATACTTAAGATTCCTTTTTAATTTATATTTTAGATGTTAGTTTCGACCAAGGCTTAAGTTGCCTTACTTAGGCCATGGATTTATAATAGAAGCTTACGCTTCATGGATATTTCACTGTAGCCTTCAGTAATGCATAAGGATAGATGGATCAGTGTTGGAAATAAGGATTTTTTTTTAAACTGGACCTGTGGCCTAGGTATTTTTATTAAAACAACTGGCCACGGTGCCACTCACTGTAAACGTACAAGGGCAGTGAACGCAATGTCATGGATAATTGTAATCGTAGAGTGGACTGTAAAAGATACGGATTTGATAGTTCAAAAATCGTGGCAGGATGTTGGTTTTGAAGTTGACTATTAAGCTCGGGTTCTAAAACGAATTGTGAGCCGTATCTTATAAGAATTAGTAGAAGTGTAGAACCATTTTTACCTCGTCCTAGAAGTGAAAAATTTCGCATTTCAGGCAAAAAATTGTTTTATAATAGATTAATACAAATGCAGACTGAAGGAACAGATATTATATAAAAAAGGACTTGGTTTGCCCAAGCCTGAAAAACAAAACGATAAGAGTTTTTTCCAGTTGACTGAAGCGCGGATATTTTATTTTTCTATATAATTTTAAAGACAATCCGTATTTTACTACTCTTTAGAATTTAATTCAATCTCCTGATTTTACTGGTAATGGATTTATTTCCTATAAATTATTTGAAATAAAAAATTACTTATCTCAGATTTTTCAACAATTCCATTTTCGTAAAATTTTATCCTGAAAAATCTGAGATAAGTAATTTTTTATTTCAATTAATTTATAGGAAATAAATCCATTACCAGTAAAATCAGGAGATTGAATTAAATTCTAAAGAGTAGTAAAATACGGATTGTCTTTAAAATTATATAGAAAAATAAAATATCCGCGCTTCAGTCAACTGGAAAAAACTCTTATCGTTTTGTTTTTCAGGCTTGGGCAAACCAAGTCCTTTTTTATATAATTAAACATAGGCGCGAAAACGTTTTGATTTCACTTAATAAAGGATTATTTCGACTGGTGTTGGATTTTTCGTAAACTGTAACTAAAAGCTATCTGTTTCTCTTTTTGAAAAAGAGACGAATAAAATAGAGTTCGCGTTGCACCGCGTGCGTTGGATTTGGTTTCACTGGCCTATATTAAAGGATTATTTCGACTGGTGTTCGATTTTTCGTAAACTGTAACTAAAAGCTATCTGTTTCTCTTTTTGAAAAAGAGACGCATAAAATAGAGTTCGCGTTCAACCGCGTGCGTTGGATTATGAATTATGACAGGTTTTGTTTGAATATCAATAATATCAAGTTCTACTAAATGGTTTGCGAATAAAATATATGAAATTCATAATATGAATTTTATTTAACTTAGCCTATATATTCATTTTAAGCAATATGGCGGCACATTCATCTTGCAAAATAAATTGGGAACTATGTGTTCTCTGTCAATCCTATATTGTCAGCGAGAATTTAGTATGTCCTGATAAAGGACGAACTAAAAGTGCAGGCATGGGATATTTGTCACTGGCTGAACATCTAATGGCTTTCCATAAAATAAATCAGTTGCCGAAAACAATTAATATTGAAAACTTAGATGAGGGTGAAGGGATTGAAACGACGCTTAAGATTCATAACGCGAAGTGGCACAAATCTTGCCGTTTAAAGTATAACAATAAATCTCTGGAAAGAGCTATAAAAACTACTGATCTCAAATCGGATAATATGCTTAGCACAAGGTCGCGTAAATCACTTTCACATAAAATTGGCGAAGCTCTGTGTTTCTTCTGCGGTAAAGAAGCCGGTCATGGTAACCCATTACATAGCGTAACTACTATTGAAATGGAAAAGCGCGTTCGGGAGAGCGCAGAACGTTTGCAAGATACTAATCTTTTAGGGAAACTGAGTTCTGGTGACATGGTAGCACTTGAAGCTCGGTATCATTCAAAATGCTTAGTTCAACTACATAACCGAGCTAGAGCTACTAAATCGCAAGATACAGAAGCTAATATAGAAGATCAGAGGAACATTTCTGGAATTGCTTTTGCCGAACTAGTTAGCTACATCGAAGATGCAAGAATAGAAAGTAGTGGCCCACATATATTTAAGCTATCAAAGCTCGCTGAACTCTACGATTCCCGAATGATTCAATTGGGAGCGGAGAAAACCACGAAAGTTCACACAACTAGATTGAAAGATAGACTCTTAGCAAATATTCCGAACATAGAGGCAGTGAAAGAAGGAAGGGATATTCTTCTGACATTAAGAGACGTGATCGCTGAAACACTGAAAAATTCCTTAGCAGAAAATCTCGACAGTGACGCCCTTTGCATCGCTCGCACCGCAAAAATTATTCGGAGACATTTATTTTCAAATACACGGCCATTCAACGGGTCATTCGGACAAAACTGTGAAAAAGAAAGCGTTCCGGATGTTTTGATAGCGCTTGTTAATATGATTCCCCAAGGACCAAATATCAAAAAACAAGCTCAAACAACTGTAACCAAGGCTACATTAACCATTGCGCAGTTACTGAAGTTCAACAGCACCAAGTATGAACGAATGAAGGCTGATTCCTCTGTTACGAAACACAGCATTGGAAATGAAACCCCTCTTGCTTTATATATTGGGTTATTATTACATGCAACTACCAGAAAACGACAGCTAATAGACAAATTATCACATTTTGGAATCTGTATTTCTTACGATAGGGTTTTGCGTCTTTCATCTCAGCTTGGAAACAGTGTATTGCATCATTACGAAACTGAAGGCGTTGTTTGCCCTCCAAGTCTACGTTCAAATGTCTTTACATCTGCCGCTGTGGACAATATAGATCACAATCCTAGTTCAACAACGTCAAAGGATTCCTTTCACGGAACCGATATTTCATTAATTCAACATCCGTCACATGTTGAAGAAGGAATAATCAGGAACATTGAAATACTTGTGGCAGATAACGAACAAAAGTCCATTAAAAACCTTCCATACGATTACACTACCGTTCAACCAGTTAATGTTTCCCTACGAAGTTCCAAGGTTCCGCCAACCAAATCAATATTGCCAAATGAATCAAATTGCGACACATATAAGAAGAAAGAGAAAAAATGGCTGGACATGGTAAGAGACACCGTCGAAGAGCCACCTAGTAACATATACAAAAATATATCATGGGCGGCTTATCATGCGAGTTTGCAATCCAATATAGATAAACCTGTACAATCTATTGTCTTGTTGCCCTTGTTTCACGATGCTGCACATTCGGTGGCAATGATTAAACATGCAATGGACGTTATCCAAAAAGCTACTGATTATTTGAACGCTGGTCAAGCACCGGTTATTACGTTCGATCAGCCGCTATATGCAATTGCCAAGCAGATTCAGTGGCAATGGCCTGATCGTTATGGTGAAGACAAGTTTGTTATATTTTTTGGTGGATTGCATATTGAGATGGCAGGTTTGAAGACAGTTGGTGATTGGCTCAGAGGAAGCGGATGGACTCAAGCCCTGGTAAAAGCAAATATTGCCAATTCTGGTACCGCTGATTCGTTCCTTCGAGCCAGCCACATATCGCGTACAAGAAGAGCTCACCAAATTACAGCTGCCGCTTTGCATACGCTCTTACATAGAGCTTACAGAAATTACGTATCTAAAACTGAAAATACGGAAGTTCTTGATTTTGATACTTGGACTAAAGAAAGGATGAAACACTCGCCGCATTTTCATTATTGGTCCATTGTTTTGTCACTTGAGCTTAACATCTTGATATATGTTCGCTCAATTAGAGAATCGAACTTTTCTATGTATCTTGATTCTCTTACAGAACTGGCTCCGTGGTTTTTTGCACTCGATCACACCAACTATGCTCGTTGGATAACCATCCATCTTAGAGATATGTCAGATCTTTCAATAAACCATCCAGATGTGGCATTGGCTTTCAAGAATGGAAAGTTTACAGTAAAGAAATCAAAACGCTCATTTTCTACCATTTCAATTGACCATGCTCACGAACAGATGAATGCATGTATAAAAGGAGACGGTGGCGCTGTCGGCTTAACCGAAAACCCATCAGCACTACGCAGATGGATGATAGCTGGTCCCGAAATCTCTCGCTTGATAAACGAGTTTGAAGATTCTCAAGAAGCGTCGAGCACATTTCAAAACTTTAAACATCATGAACAAACTTTCAGCATTCAAGATTCATTTGAAACGGACGTAAGATCTCTAACTGACGCCTTTGAAGAATTCGGAAACCCATTTGAAGAAGACAGTAAAGATTTGCTTGTACTAGATACTAAAGTAATTGCACCGGATTCAGTAGCGGAAACCATTCGCAATGCTGAACGAATAGGACAAGAACAATTTAAATCTTTTATTAAAGATCGACTTGTTGATAGAGTCAAACCTACTGACGATGTTTTGCCTCGAAACAAGCTCACTCTGTTTTCGACCCCTATTGCTAAAGGTCAGGGAAAAGTCAAGTCAAAACTAGCATCGATCAAAAGTGATTTAGGACTATTCTCGCGATTATACGTTGCTTGCCAATCTCGACAAGGAGATATTGAAGAGTTCTTCGCCCACGAAAACCAATCATATCCACCGTCAATATCGGAAAACGGGAGCTTGCGGCATGGAACAAAGTCGGATCTTTTATTATGCATGGAGGACTACTATACTTCTGGAGCAGGTCGTCCATTAAGCACATGCTCAATATTAGACGGGCCAGTGATTGTTCAGATGCTTCAACCAGGCGCTGCAAAAACATTTCAAGAGTATGCTAATTCTGTTTTTATACCATACCTGAAAGAGCAAGTTCAGAATGCTTGTCGTTTGGATATTGTATTTGACATATATTTACCTAAAAGTCTAAAAGCTTCAACTAGAGGAAAACGTGGCTCTGGAGTAAGAGCACGAGTTGCAGATTCTTCCCCAATACCACGAAACTGGCAAACATTTCTTCGGGTCGATGAAAACAAATCAGAACTTTTTAAATATTTGTCTAATTCTGCTTTAGAAGCATTTAAAATGGATGATAAAGAATTTGTGGTTACCAATGGTTCAGACATCTTCTCTGTTCCTTTTAGAGAAGATAAACTCTCACTAGAGCCTTGCAACCACGAAGAGGCAGATACACGTGTTTTGATTCATGCAGCTGATATTCTAATCCGAACAGTTGATACTGATGTTGTAGTTCTCTCAATTATGGCATTCACAAAGCTAAAGCTAGACGAGCTATGGATTGCATTTGGAACTGGAAAGGGATTGCGATACCTTCCTGTCCACGAAATATCGATATCTATAGGACCGCAAAAGTCGTTGGCTTTGCCACTGTTTCACGCGTTGACTGGATGCGACACAGTCTCATCATTTGCAAATCATGGAAAGAAAACTGCGTGGAAAATCTGGCGTTCATTTCCAGAATTAACGGAAGCGCTAATAAACATATCACCAACGAATACCAATATCACAGACTTGCAAATGTCAATAATAGAAAGGTTTGTTATCCTAATGTATGACAGAACGAGTACATGCACCAACATTAACGAAGCCAGAAGGGTAATATTTTCAAGGCACTGCAATTCACTAGAAAATATCCCACCTACGAAAGCGGCTTTGGAACAGCACGTCAAGAGAGCAATTTACCAGGGTGCAATTTGCTGGGGACAGACGCTCAACCCAATAATGGATCTGCCACGTCCGGAAGATTGGGGATGGCGATTACTTGATAGCTCATACGAACCTTATTGGACATCATTACCAGAAGCATCAAAAATCTGCCATGAATTAATTCACTGTGGCTGTAAAAAAGGATGTGGCACTCTCAGATGTAAGTGCAGAGCTTCTGACTTATCATGTACAGCCTTATGCGAGTGTGATGGAAAATGTGATGGAAATTAAAATTCATTTTGTAAAACACACTTTCCATTAATTAATTACTATCGAATTAAAGCTTAATTAACTGAAACAATTTTTGATCCAATTTCATTATCATAATTTTGTCTCTCAACGATTTCGAAGTGGGCCTGAGAATAGAATAAGGGAAAATAATACACTATATTAAATTTTGATTTGCTAATTTTCATAATTTAAATTATCATTCGAAACCGAAGAAACCGAGCTTTCTAATGCCTCATAAGTACGTTTTATATCTTAAACGGTCATTGTAATAATTTAAATATCGGTGTAAAATTTAAAAAAATTAAATATATAAATTTGATTAAGTTGATATGGGTATATTAAGTTAGATTACATTAAATACTTTCGTTTGCTTTAAAAATGAAGAATATCTAACGATAACTTTCAGAGATATAGCCAATTTAAACTATACGCACATTCATCGCCATTTTTTCAAGATGGCCGCCGTCTTAACAACAATTTAAAACGCCTCCTTTAAAAAAATAAGCCTTCGCCATGTGTATAAGCTACCCTGAAAGTTTAATACTTTAATCATAAAACGCATGATTTTATTGCTATGCCGCCTAACTATAATATTTATTTTGCTCAAAACTGAAGGTATGGCGTCTAGTAAAGAAATTTTCACCTCATGCTCAGGGCCGGAAATAAGAAAAAATTGTTATAGGACATGGGTCCAGTGACCCCCTGTTTGACTGGAAAATTTATAGGACATTGTCCACTGGAGTGTGCAAAATTGGTGTCGCGTCTCCATAGTCAAGGTAACAAAACTTCGTAAAATTTATAGGTCAAAATGTCCAGTGACCCCCTTAGTTTTTAAAAAAAATTATGGGACATTTTAAAATTTTATTGGACAATGTCCAGTGTCCTGTGCTTATTTCCAGCCCTGCTCATGCTTGCTTTTTTAGCCCCTATTTTTTCACTTTTTTATTATCTTACATATCCCGCACGAGTGTCCTTTCTGCTGGGGCAGTTTGTTTTTAGACTAAAATTGATACTGAAAAGCCCAGCTAAACTAGTTGACTCGCGCTTCTCTACGCTCTTTTTTGACTGAAATCGGTATAATTACCTTAAATCTTTGATCTATCTTTAGTTGGAAGTTATTCTTTAATTTTTGAGTCGTTAATGTGTTCATAATAATAATGTCTCTGAACGGTTTCAAAGGATGGCCTGGCCAAGGCCTAATAGTCTTTCTGCGATCTCCCCTAAGCCTCGGCTTTAGTCTGTACTACATTTATATGTGAACAATGGTAGTCACCCACTCACCCAAAAAGCAGGGTCGTACCTGTGTTTTAGACAGTACTCTGCCGTCTACACATGCGCCTTTCACCGATACATTAACATTGTCTTGTCACAAGCCTGCCTTATGTTCGACTCATAATGCCTCAGTTCCTACGTCACAGGTTCCTCTTGCTACACCTTCAAGTGCCCTCTCACATAATGATCAAAGTCATGCAAATACCTTATCCTGTGATACTGATACTAATAGTTCCTCGTCTGGCTCTTTGATATGTGACAATTCCTCTCCGGCAACTGAATTGTCAGGTGCTTTTGCCTATGATATTGCCCGTACTTTACTAAGTGATATCATCAATGATGCTACCTGTGATATCTCGCGTTCTTCTGTTAATGACAATGCGAGTACTCTCTCCAGTGATATCTCCAATGATGCTACCTGTGACATACTTAGTTTACCTCCTCCAAGTTCCGATGCCCAAAAAACTCAAGTCAGTAACTCTACATGTGATAATGAAGTCAACCCCCCACGTGCGCCACGTGGTCGTCCTAAAGGCTCCCGCAATAATAATAATAATAATAATAATAATAAAGGCTTTTATTGGATCAATCATTAAGGATTAACCTTATTTACAATGATGTCCGTACTTTAAGTTAATTAATTTAACATATAACAGAATTTACAGAGGCTGTTAAGTAATAAAAGTAATAAATTATCAGGTAAATTTATGTAAAACGTTATTGCGCGCGGCATTTTTGAAAACCCTTATTGAATTTAGGGCTTTGGTCGCGTTATCTAGCTCGTTCCAGTGCTTTATGGCCTGGAACTTTACGCTCTTGTCTCTATGGCTCGTAAAAATATCTGTATAAAAATTATAAATATCTCCACGCGTTCTTATTTCAGTGTTTCCCTTTGGAAACCAATTTAGGAGGTCCTCAGAAAGTTACCCTTTCTACTTCTATCTCTCAGGCGCAAAAAACAAAAACTAAAGCTAAACCTCCGAAACTCACCACAGATGTCTTTTCTCCCTGCCCAGTTTGCTCACAATTTGTGGAAGATACCCACCCCTCATTTCAATGTAAGGCCTGTCTAAACTGGTGTCACATTAGCTGCGTTAACATCTCTTCAGCCCTATACGAGTTCCACCAAGCCAATCCATGTGATAGCCTACTATTTTTCTGTCCAGACTGTCTTCAACATGCCCCGTCAATCCTACAAACTCTCTCAAGCCTCTCTCGAGACTTTGAATCTATAAAAATGAAATTGGACCCCCTAGCCTTGAAATTTCCCTCACTATGTGCTGCAACGGCTAAACTCTCTGAAGACTTTAAAAACATTCCAACCATGCCACTCAATACTTCTCCACCTCCTGAGTTCAATACCCTAGAAGACACTGTTCGTCATTTCGAATCTCATTTGGAGGAGGTGGTAGCCGATGCCTCAAATTCTCGCACTTCCATTATCGAAGAACTTCAAGCCCTAAAGGCCTTTCAGTCAATCTTAACTGAGCAACTGGAAGCACAAAGTGATGAATTGCAAAACCTGAAGACCCAGCTACACACAAATCAAGACAAATTGTTCACTCACCTCGCTCATGTTACTCCTACTACTGCCCATGATTATTTGTCCCCAACTAACCTCCTTACTACCTCAGTAAAATCGACTGATATCCCTATTACTGTTTCTTTACCTCCTCCTTGTAATGAAGCCCCGCCAACCATTCCATCTCAAATGCGGCAATGCCATCTCAACTCAGTCACTCCAGCATCAAACGTCGCCCGGCCTACCATCTACCATAATGGTGGTCCTCTGACCTCAACAAGCACGATACATAATCCTGCCACTATAAACTGTTACCCTCCCCATTTTGCCTTGAATGCACATACCGATGGGCCCACCCAGAGCTCCACCAAGAGCTGTACCAATACCATCAATGATGATCCAAGCGCGGACAATACTCTAGCCTATGACATTCTTCGTGATATGGAGTTTACCCATGCTCAATGTACCTGTATTCGCGTTACGCGTCTCTTCCAATTTCGTCCAGGCTACTGCCGTCCCTTACGTTTTGAGTTTCGCTCAGTAAATCACCGTCAATACTTTGTTCGTGGCATTGCTCATTGGCGGTCACACTTTCACTATGAATATGCCTTCTCCCCCGACCGTACTGAATCCCAGCGGCTCCTCCACCGTCGTCTACTAGCCGAACTACGCGACCGTCGCGCCAGACCTGAAACAAACCTTGTTATTCGTCAGGGTAAATTAATTGTGCGTGGTACTAACTCACAAGACACGCCCATGCCTGAAAATTCAACCCATAGTATGCCGATACCTCTCTCCTCTCCCAATTCCAATCCTGTTCAATACCAACCCCTTCATTCCAACAACACCTTATCCATGCAAAAAAACTAACTGATACCCCACCGTCCACCACCAGCCTCGTCGTAATTTCATTTAATGCCCAAAATCTATATGGTAAAAGGCAAGAACTATCAGCGTTATCTCACACTTGGAATGCAGATTGTATCTGCATAACCGAAACCTGCGCAACTCCCTCGTTAAGTGATGCGGTATATAACCTGCCTGGCTATACCCTACTACGTCAAGACCGTTCTGATCGCCCTGGTGGTGGGGTATTTATTTATCTCCGTCAAGATTTAGTTTTTCATCAAATAACTTCCCATGTGAGCTACTCTGAAGCTGTATGGCTTGAATTAAAACCACGTTCCTCAACCTCCTGGATTATACTTGGGTGCATCTATCGTGCTCCCAGTACGTCTGAGGCAGCCACCTTAAATCTCTATCAGGACATCAAGTCTTTTTCTTCTCGTGCTGGGGAAATCATCGTCACGGGAGACTTCAACCTACCCAAAATATGCTGGTCAACTTTATCATGTTCCATAGGATCGACAAAGCTTCATAGAGCTTTCCTTGACCTCTTACATTCCGCGGCTCTCCAGCAACATGTAAATTTCCCCACTCGTTACAGCCAAAGCCATTTAGTGAGTGCCAATACACTAGATCTTGTATTAACCAAACTTAATATAATACCAACGGTCGCCGCTCTCCCACCACTTGGAGGTAGTGACCACTTAGTACTACACGTTTTATATCCCCTCCTGGGTCCATCCCAATCAAACTCTGGCCATTTCACCCGAGACTTTGACTACACGCGTGGTGACTGTGTTCGCCTTAACTACCTAATATCTAACCATGACTGGTCCGTTATCACTGGTCTAGCCACTGATGCTGCTTGGACTTACTTTAAAAATACGCTCTTTGACTTCATCGCTAAGTCTATCCCCTTATATGACCACTCGGATGCCCGTTCGTCTCACCCTTGGATATCGGTATCCACCAAACGTGCGATACGAAAAAAAGAGAGACTTTGGAAAAAACTATGTCGACTTTTGAAGTCTGGAAACTCACTTCGTCATAATCTTACGCAAGCGGCCTATAAACAACAAACGCGACTTGTTAAAAAACTCCTCCATGATGCAATTGCAAAATCTCACCATCGCAAGCTAAACTCTATTCACGCAAATCCACGTATAGTAATTCCTTACTAAGTTTCGTTGCCGATTTTATTTTAATTTAAATTTTGTTTGGTTTGGGAGAGCTTTATTTAAGGCATAGACTACCGACTGAAAAATAGCCCATGAACTTACATTAGTATATCGGAGAGAGACTGGAGATTCTTCCTTAGTAAAAGAAAGTGAAGAAGTGATTTATTGTTACAAAAATTTCAAGGTGTATACAGGTGAAGATTTTGGGGTTAGAAAAGGGTGGTGATTTTCCACGACAGGGTTCGACCTGTAGGATTATCGATTGAGTTGAAAACATGTTATCCTACTGCTCACCCTGGGGCTTTTCCCTTTTCTTTACAAAGTTTTCCATTTTAACATTCTCTAGAATTTATATTTTTTCTTTTTTGTAGTGATATTTTTTAGGGTTTTTTTGACAATTTCTATTTTGTACAACAAAATTTTAGTAACTATTTAAGTAGCAATTTTAATAAGTAAGAAATTTAGTAACAAATTTTTTTAAGTAAGAAATTAAGTAACAAGTTTTATAAGTAAGAAATTAAGTAACAAAATCAATTTAGTTAAGAAAATAATTAACACTCCCCGCGTAATATTGACTAATATTACTAAATAACATTTTATTTTCTCCTTTTTTTATCTCTAAGTTATACAACAATTGAATAGGACGTCTAATTGTATTTCCATTACTTGTGCGAAGTTCGCAAGATCTGATTTTATTATCTCTGCCTAATTTAATTTCCGTTACAACACCTAGTTTCCATATGTGTTTAGGCACTTTATCTTGGTGAATCAACATTACATCTCCTATCTTAACCTCGCTTTGTTTATTTTTAGCGCAATTGTGGTGCGCTGATCGCAATTCCATTAAATATTCGTGCCTCCATCTTCTCCAGAAGGTCTCTATCAATTGTTCCCTATATCTAATTCTTTTAACCATTTCTCTTTGAGTTTCCGGAGCCTTGACCAGTTTTAAATTTTGAGGGGGTAAACAAGTAATTCTTTTGCCGGTTAAAAAGTGCGCCGGTGTGAGTGGGGATGGTTCATCAATGTTGTTAAAACCGTAGGTTAAGGGTCGTGAATTTATAGCGGCTTCTGCCTCTACCAGAATAGTTTCCATTTCCGAAAATTTAAGCATGGCTTTTCCCAAAACCTTTTTTAGTATTGTTTTTGTTGACCGAACTAGTCTTTCCCAATAGCCTCCATGCCAGGCCTCCCTTTCGACTATGAATTTCCATGTTATTCCTTTTGCACTAAAAAACTCCAATAGCTCTTTTCCATTTAATTTTTCCCAAATAAGGTTAAGTCTTGGCTACCCTTTTTAAAGGTTAGAGCGTTGTCAGAGTAAATTACTTCTGGTATTCCTCTCCTTCCCATCATTCTCTTAAAGGCCATTATGAAATCTTCGGTAGTTAATGTTTGAACTAGCTCAAGGTGCACAGCACGAGTTACAGCGCTAGTGAATAAGCAAATGTAGGTTTTCTCAGTGTTTTTGTTTGTGTTGTTTCTTATGTAAAGAGTACCGGCAAAGTCCACGCCTATTACTGAAAAGCTTTGAGTTTGTTCAATCCTATCCGAGGGAAGAGGGGCAGTTGGGGCTTTCCCAGCCTTAGCTAGATCTTTTTTGCATGTTACGCAGTTTTTGATGGTTGTTTTTGCTACCTGTCGCGCGGCTATTATCCAGTATTGTTCCCTTGCTTGAGTTACGGTACTTTGGACCCCACTATGCATTACTAACCTATGACATCTATCCATAATCAGTGATGTAAATCTATTTTTGTTTAAGATTATAGGGTGTTGTTCCCTATAGGTTAGAACTTTTGATTCCGTTAGCCTGCCTCCCACACAAATTAATCCGTCCCCATTCAGTATAGGGTTGAGAGACACTAATTTTGATGATTCGGGGATAGGATTACCGTTTTTGATAGCAGCCCATTCTATTCCAAATTCATTTTTTTGAATATGTTTTATCCAGTTAATTTCCGCTCTAGCCATTTCTTGGGCCGTTATCGGTCCTGTAATTTTTATTTTGTTTTTAGCGCGCTCTAATGCCCTGTAGAGGTATGCGGTGACCCGCAATAGCTTGCAAATGGTTCCATAATTATTTATGTTAATTAAGTTGTTTAGATTTCCTTTCTCCTGAGATCTAATAGTCAAGTTAATAATTTTTCTTTTTTCTAGTTCTACGGACTCGGGGCTAAATTCCAATTCTATATTTTTATCTTGGGGCCAATTTGATTTAGGTTCCTTTAACCATTGTGGCCCTTCCCACCAGACTTTACTTTGAGCCATTTTTTTCCACTGTCACTCCCCTAGTGGGTAGGTCCGCCGGGTTTTGAACTCCGGGGCAATGTGACCAACTGTTTGGGTTGGATAACTCTTGAATTTCTTTTACACGGTTCGACACAAAGGGTTTCCATGTGTCAGACTTTCCCTTTATCCAATGTAAAGCTATTGTGGAGTCTGTCCACATGAAAATCGTTGTGTTTTTATCGCTAAATTCCTCCTTGACGTAATTAACCAATCTAGAGCCTAAAAGGCATCCTATTAATTCTAGCCTAGGTAGTGTTAGTGTTGATTCTTTTAGGGGGGCTACCCTAGCCTTGGCAGTGATTAGCGCTGTACCAACTTTCCCTGATTTTAATTCAAATCTGACATAAATAACCGTAGCATAAGCCCCTTGACTAGCATCGCAGAATCCATGTAATTCTTGAGATACAATATCGTCCTGGCTAACTCCGTAATAATGTCTTGGTATTGAGATATTACGTAATTTTGGCAATTCAAGAGTCCATTTGCTGAAGTCTTCAGCCAATTTTGGGGGTAAGGCTTCATCCCAACCTAATTTTAATTTCCATAGTTCTCGCAAAAGCATTTTTGCTCTAATTGTGTAAGCCGAGAGTAGACCTACAGGGTCAAAAATTTGTGCTACGGTACTTAAGACTTCCCGTTTGCAGATTTTTCCGGTTTTAATTAACTCAAATATTTTTGTTAAGTCAAAAGAAAAGGTATCTGTACCCGTGTTCCATCTTAATCCCAGAACTTTTAGAGTTTCAGGCTCCGTTCCTCCTTCAAATAAGGCTATTTCGTTTTTGTTATTATTTTCTAGCATTCTGTGATCGCTATCTGCCCACATTTTCCTTGATTCTATAGAATTTGTTTGCCATTTTCGAAGGCGCATACTAGCCTTTGACATGAGCTCCATAGCCCCTGTAGATAATTTGAAAGCCTCCTCTACACTATCATCCCCGCTAGTCAGGTCATCGACGTATAGATCATTGTCTAACATTTTTACTACCTTAGGATCAGTGTCGGGGGTGTTTTTTATGTGATGTTTAATTGTAGCTGTTAAAATGTGGGGGAAGAAGTTATGCCAAAGGGTAATCGTGCAAATCTTAACTCTATAAATTGGTTCATTTGGATTTTTCCAGTGCTATCCTGTACGACCCACAAAAATCTAACCGAGTCCCTTTCTTCCTCGTGTAAGGCTATCATTAAAAATGCCTTTTCAATGTCAGCGATAAACGCTACTAAATGTTTTCTGAACCTAATTAATAATAGAAGCAATTCTGGAGTTAAGTTTTTGCCTGGGTCTAGGCAGTCGTTCAACGACGGAACCCCTTTTGCGTGGGAGGAGCCATCATTGACCACTCTTAGTTTTGTTGTTTTGACTTCTGGTCTTATTACGGCTTGATGGGGTAAATAATAAGTGCCCGGTTTTTCTATACTTGGTAATGGGACCCTTTCTATTATACCTAATTTCAATTGCTCGTCTATAACTTTTTTATAGTCCGAAAATAATATGGGATCATTCATGAATCTTTTATTTAAAGCAATAGCCCTTTTTGTAGCTACCTCCTTGTTGTTGGGTAAGACCCCTTTTTCAGTTTTCCAAGGAAATTGCACGTGGTACCTCCCTTCTATTTTTTCTATTTTTAAATCTAAATTTTCTGCGTTTTGATCTTGATTTTGTTTACAATTTCCGTCTAAAATTCCAAGACTTTCTAAATCCCAAAAGCCCTTTACTATGGTTTTTAATTTACTTACTCCTATTCCCATGGATATAATTGAACATTCTAGTAATTCTGAGTTTCTTCCTTCTCTTGACCCTTGGATAGCCCATCCTAGCATTGTTTCAATAGCCACCAATTTATGTCCAAATCTTTCTGATTTTCCCGTGGCAACTTCCCAGTAAAAATCTCCTCCAATCAAGAATTCTATGCTAGAGCTACAAGCTAGATTCCCATTAATCTGATCTGCCAATTGCCATCCCTTTAAGTTAATAAAATGTTCTACTTCCGCGCTGTTGTATGATGTTATAGTTTTGCAAATGTATGGGACTTCTAGCGCTGTTATTTCCACCCTTTTGTTTGGATTTTGTGTGTTTTGCAAGACTAGTTTTATTTGTCTACGTTTTTCTTGGACTAGGATTTCGCTACCAAAATGATAAATTTCTACTACCTGCTCTCCAATTATAGGTAATTTTAGTTGTTCAACTATGTTATTTGTTACAAAACTAGCCTGAGCTCCGGGGTCCAAGAGACCTCTAATATTTTTATTTTCGTTAGTGTTAGGATTTAAAGCTATGGCTCGAGCTGTTTGTAATAACACCGTTCTCTCACTAGTTACTGACATGGTTTGGCACCCAGAAACAATGCTTTCTGGCGTTGGAGACGATTGGGTTTTAATTATGTTAACCTCATTTTTATCACATAAAGCAAAACTATGTCCTTTTCCACATTTTTTACAAATTTTGATATGTGATGGACATATATCTGCAGAATGATTTTGCCTAAGGCAAGTAAAACATCTTCCTTGATCCCTTACTATTTTTTGTTTTTGTTCTAAGTTGAATTTTGTGCAATTGGGGGATCTATGGACACTATCCTGGCAGAAGATGCAGTAAATGTTATCAGAGGGGTTTCTTTGATAATTAAATTTGGGATAATTATTTTGATGATAATTTTTGGGGTAGTTATTTTGATAAGTTCTTGGGTTATTGTTAAACCTTATCCCCGTATTCAAAACCGGCGCTGAAGATCTAGGCCTAAAAGAATTACTTTCGTTTTTTGGTTTAAATTGAGACCCATCCGTTTTGGGTTTGGGGTTTCCTGGCGTAGCTCCCAGAAGTCTCGCAGATTCTCTATTTTCTAATTCTTTCTTAATAAATTCTAACAAAAAGTTAACATTCCATCTACGTTCTTCGTTTAATTCCCTAGAATATTGTAGCCTAAAATCCTCGGAGAGACTTTTTAAGATAGAGGCACAAAAGGCGTTTCCCTTAGCTGAAGTATCTACGTTTAATGCTTTTAAGCTGCGAATGTTGATTTCACAAGTGTTATAGTGGTTTCGTAGTGCCTTTAAATTGTTTGAATCATTAAGTGGTTTTAATCCTAAATCTAACAATGCATTTGTATGACTTAAAATTGCATAATCCGGTTTTCCAAATTGGTTAATCAAAATTGTTACTGCTTCATCATAAGCCTCATCAGACGCGAAAAGTCCTTCTATAGCCATTTTGGCTTCTCCTTCTAAGTAAGATTTCAAATAATTGAATTTTTCTACCTTTTGAAGTTCTTCTTTGTTGTGTACTGCTGCCTTGAATTGGTTCCAAAACGATGACCACTGGGTGAGATCGCCGTTGTATTTCGCCATGATGAGTTTTGGTAGTTTCGTTGTTTCCGCCGTTTTTGATTAAATAGATCCTCCCCCGTTGTTTCCAAGAACGCTGAGGTTGGTATTAGATCCCGATATTGACGGTACATTTGAAGTGGTTTGTATATTCCTTGGTTACGTATTTTATTCTAATTTTCGATTATTCCGATTTTTAATAAGTATCAAGTCCTCGCGGTATTGTTGAGCAGCTTTCACTTGACTTTCCGCTTCCGAGGTCGAATCCATTAATTTTATTATTTTTTCCTCCAGTTGAATTAGATCTTGTTCTTTTTGTTTTACGCACGCCTGTGCATCTTCCAAATCATCCTCATCGGGTGATTCTTCTTTTAACAGCTTTTCCAAAGACGTGATTAGTTTGGTAGTTAAAGTTCTTATAGCTTTCCTGGTTGCTTTTAGGTTTTCTAATTCCTTTTTCTTTGCCGAGGAACCGCTTGCTCCCGCTTCTTCGCCATCTCCAGCCATTTTGATTGAGTTTATTTTATTCCGATTACTAATTTACGTTTATTTTAGGGGATGTGGTTTAATCCCGGGTTGACACGCACCATATAGTAATTCCTTACTAAGTTTCGTTGCCGATTTTATTTTAATTTAAATTTTGTTTGGTTTGGGAGAGCTTTATTTAAGGCATAGACTACCGACTGAAAAATAGCCCATGAACTTACATTAGTATATCGGAGAGAGACTGGAGATCCTTCCTTAGTAAAAGAAAGTGAAGAAGTGATTTATTGTTACAAAACTTTCAAGGTGTATACAGGTGAAGATTTTGGGGTTAGAAAAGGGTGGTGATTTTCCACGACAGGGTTCGACCAGTAGGATTATCGATTGAGTTGAAAACATGTTATCCTACTGCTCACCCTGGGGCTTTTCCCTTTTCTTTACAAAGTTTTCCATTTTAACATTCTTTAGAATTTATATTTTTTCTTTTTTGTAGTGATATTTTTTAGGGTTTTTTTGACAATTTCTATTTTGTACAACAAAATTTTAGTAACAATTTAAGTAGCAATTTTAATAAGTAAGAAATTTAGTAACAAATTTTTATAAGTAAGAAATTAAGTAACAAGTTTTATAAGTAAGAAATTAAGTAACAAAATCAATTTAGTTAAGAAAATAATTAACACCACGCGCTTTCTACCGATTTGTACGCTCTATGCCATCTCGCCTTAATATTTGCCTACCGAATGGTTTAAAAACGGACTCTGATTTTGCAATGGCAAACTGTGTCAATCATACTCTAGTTCAAAATTTCAACTCGTCACCCCCCAATTTCAATAATCTCCCTTCTCCATGCCCTAATAACATGCAAGATTTCTATCCAACACCCAATGACATTTACTCTGTCCTCCGTAAACTTGATGTTAAAAGTGCCTCTGGTCCAGATGGGATACCCAATAGAGTCCTAAAAAATTGTGCCTCTTCTTTATCCAACCCACTTCATGCTCTCTTTACCATATCCTTATCTGAAGGTGCATTACCGTGTGATTGGTGCACAGCGCATGTTACCCCTATTTATAAGGGCAAGGGGAAAAAAGGCGATGCTGCTAATTATAGACCTATTAGTCTTACTTCTACAGTTTGTAAGGTTTTAGAAAAATGCATTCGCGCCCCGCTGTTAAAATTTGTAGGCCCCGTCCTCAGTAATTTTCAGCACGGATTCCTTAATAACCGGTCAGTGGAATCAAATCTGTTATCCGCCTTTAATACCTGGTTGGCCACCTATGATTCGGGAACACGTGTTGATGTTATATATCTCGATCTTGCCAAGGCATTTGATACTGTCCCCCATGCACGGCTCTTAGCCAAGCTCGATTCTTTACGCGTCCGTAACAATATCCTATGTTGGATTAAATCCTACCTCCGAAACAGATCCCAATCAGTGCGCGTCAATGCTGATTTACTCCCATTTAACCCAAACCGTTTCTCCCAATTCCCATATCTCCCAATCCCATTTGACCCAACACTATGTCATTTCCCCCAATTTCTTTTCTCCCAATTCAGCATAAAACATATGTTAATAAATTCAAAGAGAATTTTTTTGTTTTATTAACAATGATATGTTTTACATATTCAGTTTAGTTTGAATTTCCATTTTATGATTTCTAGATATTCAAATGAAGTTTTTCTGCCCGCATCCAGTTCCCTTTTTAGTTGTTTTATTCTTTCCTCCTGAATCTTGTATTTTCTGTTTGGTGGTCGAACAGGTTACCCACCATTTCACCCAATTTAAAACACCCAATTCCCATTTACCCAAACATCATTCAACCCAATTCCCAGTTCTCCTATTCCAATTAACCCAATATAAGACTCAAATAGAGTAGAATTAGATGGTTTTATTTATTTATTTATTTATTTTTTCATTTCATAAGGGATACACTTACTTGAAGTGTATAACCGTTCCAAAGAGGAAGAGACGTCCTCCAAACCAAACCAAACCTAACCTAACATAACAGTAATGTTTTGGAAAAGGCATATTATTTGAGAATTTACTGAAGCTAAACATCAATATTTTGGAAAAGGCGTACCATAGTTAAATAATTTATAAAATATTACTAACCTAACCAACCCAAACCTAACCTAACATAACAGTAATGTTTTGGAAAAGGCATATTATTTGAGAAGTCAATAAGGTTAAACATTAGTATTTTGGAAAAGGCGTACCGTAGTTAAATGATTTATAAAACACGAACTTTTTCGTGGATCTAGCAGAAAAATATAATACATTAAGAATAACACTTCACATTAATTGGTAGGAAAATTATTTAACCTAACCTAACCTAACCTAACCTAACCTAACCTAACCTAATCAAACCAAACCTAACCTAACCTAACCTAACCTAACCTAGCTTAACCTAACCTAACCTATTCGCATTAAAAATAATCAAATTCGTTTTGAAAGGAAGTTAAGCAACCCTTTGCAACATAAAACATTAGACGAAACCATTCGATTGGGAGAAATGAGAATTGAATAGTTTGGGATAAAAATTACGATTGGGAAATATAAGATTGGGAGAACTGGGAATCGGAAAGTTTGGGATAAAAATGTATTTTGGGAAACACAGAATTGGGAGAAATGGGACCATACCGTCAATGCTTGCCTTGGCGACCCCCTTCTTGTTGTTAGTGGAGTACCCCAGGGCAGTGTTCTCGGCCCGCTTTTGTTCCTAATCTATATAAATGACCTTCCGAACAACTTAACTTCCCCCTATGTTTATTTGCAGATGACCTTAAAATTTACCGCGAAATTCACTCTTTTAATGATGTCAGTCTTCTTCAAGCTGACCTTACTCGGCTTGAGACCTGGTCTGTTGATAATGGTCTAACCTTCAACAGTCAAAAATCTATGGTACTATCAATTGCGTGTACCAAAGCTAACCCTGCATTACCATCCCCGTACTACCTAGCCGGAAAAAACATTCAACGTGTTAACGAATGTCGGGACTTAGGCATCCAGGTCACACATGACCTCACCTTCCACGCGCATATTAGCAAAACGTACCGTCGTGCCACGGGTCTCCTGGCAACTATTAGAGCAAATTTTCCAAAAATTTCAAATAAGCTGCTAACCAGGCTCTTCCAATGTTATGTCCTCCCTGTTATCGAATTTGGCAGCCAAATATGGAATCCATATCGCGTTGCTGATATAAATTTATTAAATAAAATACAGGCCAGGGCCTCAAAAATCCCCCTTCATCTTCGTAAATTACCACGTGGGGCGCGATTATCTGCTCTAAATTGGTCGCCTCTCGCATCCCGACGTACTTACCTAGATCTAGTTAGCTTATTTCGTATTCTTTCCCGTGAAGATCAAATTTTTTTTAAGTATCCTCCTCCAGCAACTCACAATACCCGAGGGCATAGGCGTAAACTTTTCCTACCCTCATCCTGTAAAGATCCCATGAAGTACTCCTTTTTTCGGCGGGTTATTCCCATCTGGAACTCTCTCCCCTCTGATCTGGTTTTGGCCCCCTCATTACCTGCTTTTAAACTAGGACTAAGAAAATTCCTCAAAATTTAATATTTAGTCCCGAACCCTCCTCCCTTCATGTCCAACTACTATTACCTGGAGCTGTAAGGTTTATTGTAAACCCTAGCTCGTCATCTCACACGGAGAAAAAAAAAAAAGCGTATGTACACTATTAAAAAACTAAATGTGTTTCAGTGCCAAATTTTTCTAAATTTCTTTTTTACTGTTGGACGTTTTTTTCTGGAGTAAATACACTTATTGTTAATTTGATTTTATTGAGGTTCGGATCGTGTCCACGTAGACTGTACTTTATGGTCGAATCTCTGTACTTTTTATCCCAAACTAAGGAATGCATACAGTTGATAGGAATAATTGCACCTCCATATATATCCCATGTTCATTTCTACGATGGTTTTGTGGTTATTCCGGGCTTGAGGTAACTTACTTTCCCTGTCAGGCCTCATAATGATGGCGGCATTCTAACTGCCGTTTCATTGGTTGGTAGCCACGCCAGTTCCAAGGTGCAACAGGCAGCGTGATAGATTATTCGCCAGGTAAAATTCGTCATACCAAGAAGTGATATCTAGTTTATTAGGGAGAAGGTATAAATTCGCCACATTTCAAGCTTTATCTCCAGTCCAAACTTATACGTAGGTCCGGAGTTAATCCCCGCCGCCTCTAAATTACAACCAGCATCTCATTGGTTCTTGAAAACTCACGTCAGCGCGACGAGAATGATAACGAAAATTACGTATTACCCGACTGAGGAGAGGCGAAATAGCCCGGGGCCTCCTTTTACGTCTCCCCTTGTATTTTGAAAGGGTGACTGGGACTATAGCGCTCGAATACTTAGGCATCTTATACCTTCTCCATAATAAATTAAATATCACTTCTTGGTCATACATAATGATTAGTCTAGCTAGCTCTTCACACAAAATCCGGCCTAGATACGTTGAGTGAAAATGGTTTTCACGTACATACACAATGATTCCAATTAACTCTATTCATTCCAGCCCATACTAAAAAGAAATCGTGACTGAGAAACTTCCCTAAAACGTTGCTAAAAACATACTTGGTTAGGACGTAGAAAAAAATGGGTTTACATTCCCAAAATTGGACTGCTGATTCAATTTGACCAATCCTGACCCTACCCACATCTGTTCAACTTCATAGACGTAATATTATTATACTAACTCATTCCCAAATATAAGCATACCACTTCTTACATTTAAGGGGTATAAAAAGTTAACAGATGCAATACAAGCCAAGGCTTAAAGAGTCATAGGAAAAACAGGGCAAACCAACCAAAAATCCTTTTACCCTTGCTATAAAGAACGGGGTTTTTGTGTGTGAGCGTATAGGTCCTTAAAGTTCCGCTATTTCATGGACTTTAAAATTTCTCTACTAAAGAGGACCAGAAAAGAAACCTAATTTTTTTGGCCATCAAACGAGCATAAATTATGATTGGAGTGAGCTGAGGGGAATGCATTATTTACTTCACCCCCTTTCCGGTGTCTATCTATAAACAGTAATCACTTTGAAAATAATTTATTTCGAAATTATGACCTTGCAATACCTGAAAAAAATATAATATAGATTCTAATTTATTACGTCACCCTGTGCGCTTAACATTAAACACCTTCTTGGGCTATTTTCCCTCACGCCATAAAGCACCGCTAGAAGCACTGCGAGTCGGCTAGCCTCCTGCCGCGTGTAGTGAACTCGGGTTAACTCCATCTGGTGGTGCCTCTTGGTTGGCGTCAGGGAAATAACCCAAGAGTGTGACCTCCCCATGGAATAGTCTATAGATTTTTTTGGTATCGACAAAGCCCTCTGCTAGTTTTCCCGTCCCCATAGCATTTATAAGGTCCATGGATATTTTGTAAAAAGGACCCATCTTCGAGCTACAGCCACAGATACGCAACCATAACATTGTTTCCAACTGAACTTTTAGGGTTATAAAAAGGGGTCACGGTATGGTCATTTTAGTCAATGTCCGTTCCGTTTCGATCTTTTATAATAAAAAGCACCCCTTCACCCGCTATTGGTCGCTCGAATGAATCGTCTGCGTTGATTTTTAAATATCAACCAGGTGGGTTAAAAATTTCAGGGGAAGATGATATTTATTCGGGGGTTAAAAAAGGGTAATAGTTCTGGTAACCCTCGGTGGTTTTATGAAAGACTAGAGGTCTTTACTAAGGGTCAACGCGTCATCTATTATATCACCTAGACGCGCGACTCGTGGCATGGCCGGAATGAATGAATGAATGAATGTTTATTAACTTTCTCAAAGAGATCCCTTTTAGAACATGGAGGAGCAAACGAATTTGCTCACAAGTTACAAGTACTAGTACAACAGTAAAAGTGTTACATAAAGAAATCAGAATAAAATAAAAAAAATAATGGAAATAATAAAAAGTGTTTTAAAGACATAGTTCAAATGTGATTAGAGCTGTAACCTGAGAGAAAACCATTGCCGCAGAACGCGCTTCGACACTGCCACCGCCGGGAAGTTGATTTCGTCACCGAAACCAAGATAAACGGGCAAGGGATCGATCCCTTCCCAGGAAGGTTCGAAGCCCTCTCTAATTTCAGCAAAGGCTGGACAATGAAGAAGAACATTCCTAACATCCTCTGCTACTTCTCCGCAATTTAGGCACATGGGGTTCTCACCAAAAATCTCCGCACGTCTAGACGCCAGTGGCGTCGCCAGGGGTTTTTTGGAGGCGCTTGAGCCCCCTGATAATTTTCTGAAGCCCCTCCTAAAATTTCTTAAAAGCGCCCCCTTATATTTACCGAAAGCCTCTCCTAATTATTCAGTTGGGGTGAATTGAAGTTTAAGTGAAATACACGTAGAAACACTATTTCATATTTATATCATACAGTCGTAACAGTCTATTTTCATGATTTTTCCATAGCATAGCTACACTACTGAGGGCAACATCTTCCCCCTTTCGCCTCAATCGCCTGCTTTCCGAAGCAAGGCCCGTCCTCTAGCCACTAAACTACCGAGGATCTCCTAATCGAACAATTTGAAATTTTGCCATTAACTGCCCCCCCTCAATTAAGGACGCCCACTAGTCACACTCGAGTTTAGTCTAGTCCTGATTAATAAAATTAATTTGTGTGATGCGAAAGCTTTTGTGATAAAACATGCGTTCAGTCCTTAATTACTTTCATTATTTTATTACTATAATATTCGCCTTATAGACAAGAGGGTGTCGTGATAAAAGTGATGAGTTTTGAAAAATTGGAAACACAATACTTTAGGGAGGGCTTAAGCCCTCCCAAATTCGAGACCCTGGCGACGCCACTGCTAGACGCAGTGGGGAGCGCCCCTGATCTGGCTAAGAATAGCAGGTCGCTGGCCTTACCATTACAGTAGAAGGCCTTTACCTCGGGTTAAGTCTTCATGCGGTATAACGAGAGGCTAGGGTGTCGGGCCACTTCCAGTGACCATTTCCTTTGCGAAATTGACTGTACCGACTCGTCCACTAGGGCATACCACTCCCTGACGTTAGCAGCGCCAGCTCGTACCGTCGCACTACCATACTCCCTATCAAGAAAGCTTAGGCGAGTAACCCACTTCGATCTATGCCCCATGGCACGAAGGTACAGGTAAACTTTCTTTACCATACGCTGGTCCGACATAAAGCGCAAACGTCCGAGGTACCGCAACTTGCTTTTTGCTCCCTGGCCACGAAAGAAGACCAGTCCATCTCTCCAGTTATGGCAGCCGACGCAGAGATGAAATTTCCGACCACTGCCGCCTTACCAGCCGCATTTTGGGCCCGTTTGTAGGTCTTAATTGTATGATCCTTGAGACAGAGGACCTCATTGCCATACGTTAGAGCCGGTACAGCTACTCCCTTCCAAAGCGTTCTAATGACCCGGTACTTATTATAGGAATGACAACCTTTATGCTTGACCGCGCCCAATAATCTGTTCGCTCTACCACACATCTTCTTTTCATACTCAGCGAGGTAATCGGTGCTTGGAATAAAGGCAATACCCAAGTATTCTACCATCTCTGAGACGAGGATTTTATAGCCCTGCAGAGTTAATGTGGCATCCTCAGCAGGCAATTGGGCGTCTAGTCGAAGCACTTTGCATTTGGGGGGACTAAACTGCAGCCCATAGTCCGAGGCGTAATGCCCACAGATATCCAATATACCCTGCAAGTCCGTCAGGGTCTCCGCAAACACGCCAATATCATCAGCGAAAAACATTGCTGGCAGAGAAAAATCAAGATGGCTGTACGATGGATGCGTCAGGCGGAAACCCCGGTTCGATGTTCGCAAGTTGCGGTCGAGCGGTTCAAGATAGAGTGCGAAGAGAATCGGCGATAGAGGACAGCCTGCTTCAGGCCCACCGTACTTGGCAGGAAGTCTGTTGACACATCGCCGTACCAAGAGCGATAGAGGGTGCGTGAGTAGAGGCAGTGCAGATGATGTACGAAAGCACTAGGAAGCCCTAGATCCTGAAGGGTTTGCCAGAGCTTATCTCGGCATACACTATCATACGCCTTTCGTAAATCCAGAAGTGCAACGTATAGGTTTCTGTTTTCAAGCCTGGCCATCTCTATCAATTGGGTTAGTATGAAGAGGTTATCCGCACCTCGCCGGTCGTGCCTGAAGCCATTCTGTAACTCCCCAAGTATGCCCTGCGTCTCCACGAAGTTTTCAGACGGGCCTTTAAAATGGACATGTAGAGTTTAGCCACGCATTGAGAAAGCGCTATGGGTCGAAACGATGCCAAATCTTCCGCATATTTATCCCCTCCTTTAAATACCAGTCGTATTTCTGTAAGATACCACGAATCCGGGATGTCTTGAAGCAATAGAATGTTGTTGAAGATGGCGAGCGTGAATACCGAGGGAGCGTAATAATTCGTTTGGAATAGAGTCTTTGCCCGCGGCCTTGCCGGAGGCCAGCATTGAGATCCTTGTATTCGATTCGTCTATGGATACGACGGATGTCAAGCCCGATGGATCGCGCTGTGAGGCACCTGAGCCAGGTGAGTGCCACAGGGATGGAATGAGTAGATGGGCCGTGCTAAAGTTCTGTTCTTCGTCTCTGTGATACTCCTCCAAACGTCGTTTAATTGCCTGGGAACTGTCGAGAACCGCCCCGTTCACTGCCTTGACCCTTGAGAGATTTACTGATTGTCGGGTATCCTGAAACAATCTCCAAAACGTCTTTCCGGCTAGTTTACGGTCCGCTTGTATGTCAATTTCAGTCTGTCTATCCAATTGCTTGATTTTGGTCGCGACCAACTGCTTAACGATGGCCTTTTTTTCAAGATACGTCTTCCACAATTCCATTACCCCAGAGTCGGGTCTGGTACGTTTTGTCTTTACAGCCCTGCGATACGCTTTATTAGCTTCCTTCCTGCGACCGATGGCCGTTTTAACCTCTCTGTCAAACCATCGTTTATGAACCCGCTTTTTCGTGTCACCCGTGGTTTTCCCCAATATAGTAGCCGCAGCGTCAACTAGCACGTGTGCAAAATCAGGGTACAATGTCACACTCTGAGAAAGGATAGTATCCTCGACCTTTCGACTGTACTTCACCAACCGTTCTGGCTCACCTGAACGCCATCGAATCTGATTACTTTTAACAGGCAGTGACACAGCTCTGGTACTTTGGGCTTTGAATGTGACCGTAATAGCATTATGATCGCTCCCTAGATAAACGTTGAAAAAAATTCTGATTAAAGAGATAGTAGCATAGCGTGTATTTTCAAAGTATACAAAATGTTCCAAAAAAGAGGATTTGGTTTTGAGTCGAATATCTTTCATTAAATTTTGTCACAAGGGACACCGTTTTCAAGACATAATTGGAGTGTTTTAAGGATGACCCTTTTAAGTAAGAAATTGAACGGAACGGCAATATAATTTAATGGGTCATAGGTAAATAATTCCAATCCTAACTTGTCTAGGATGGTCTCTAGGAAGTCGGTTTTTCAAAGTTACTTCAGCTTAAGGCAATTATTCTCCTAATAGAGTTTGAGGCAAAAAGGATTGGCTTTGTTTAATACGAGAAGAAAATTCGATATCACTAAACCGAAACTTTCTTCGCAAAATCGGTCATAGAAGTTATAATACAATTTCGATTAAACATTTATGACTTCCCATAATACAATCCCACTCATGTACTTCAGTCCCTTTTTTGTAACACCCTGATTAAAATATCAAAATCTTATGCAAGCCTAAATTAAATACTACTATCCCTTTAAAGAAATTAATCCAGACTTACCCCTTTATGGTCATCACCATTAGAGTACCCACCATGACTCATTCAATTGAAAAAAGCGGGATGTATGTAGTTGGGACGTTCTCACTTAGAAAAAGGTTTTCGAGCAGACCAATAACCATTCGTAAAACTACGTACGCTCTTCTCCAATTTCCGAACCTTTAATTCGGCGTCTAGATGACTTTTACCTCTGACCCCCGGCTACAATACCCTTTTGTCATATAAAAGAGAACCAAATGATGAAAAACGTCATGGATTGGGTCATTTTAAGTATGGCTAGGGTGGCTAAATTAAAATTGCATCGAGGGGATTGATTGGAAGGGGACAAGTATTAGTGATCGGACATTTGCCACTCGCTTTACTGAAATAGGGGGCTTTTGACCTACCAAGGTATTTATTTGTTTTCTCGACATGTTTAAATGATATGCATATAATTTTTAATTTGAAACTAATGACTATTAGAATTGTTTCTATTAACAATATTTTATTGAAGATATCAACAATTAAGTATTGCAGATGACGTTTTGGTATATAATTCTATTGGACGACTGAAAGTTTCTTTTAACACTCATCTTGTCAGAATCCCAGTTAATCTATTACCGATAACCTGTAACGGTTCGAGCACTGTCAATGGCGTACTCTTTTAAAGAGATACACTTAATACCGTTAGTACAGTCGTTTGCCCTGGGAAATATGCCTAATCAGGTGACATAAATAGGATTTGATAACATAACCTAATTGGGTGTTATCTTTTATAATCAGTGGGTTCGATGGACGATTTTGAGTGGAAAATGTAACTCTTATGACATCTTGCCCAAAGGTGAACCGTTTACAAGCTGTGATTGGAGGTTTTTTAAGGCTGACCCCTTAAATTTTAGTAAGAAACTAAAGACTGCTAATTTAATTTGAGAGGTCACCCCTAAAAATAATCCTAAAATAAGTAGTAAACGGTGGCACTCAGGGCAAAATGTTATAGAACATTTTCGACTCAAAATTATCCAAAGAACCCACAGTACATTGGTCGTCCTACCACCCATTTTGAAAAACTCAGAATTGTTTTGTAATACGGCCATCTTGGAAAATGGCGGCTGGAAGTGTAAAAGCCTTTCTTATGGAATAAAGTTTCAACAGTAACCTTAAGTATAGCGGCTGTTTGTTGTTTTTGCTTTGAATTTACCCTCAGAAATCTTGGCGCCGCAAAATAAAATCGAAACGCTCATTAAAATGGAAAAGTAAGCTTAAATGGGGCAACACCGGGTGCTTTTTGCTAAAATTTGCAATATAAAGACGAAGGCGAAATAAATTTTGGTTTGGTGATATCGAAATTTCTTCTCAAAATTTTGTAAGAAACGCTTAAAGGTTAGTCCACACTATGGCTTTTTTTCGCGTCGCAAGCTACGTAACGCTCGCGCGCGCGGTACGTCGCTTCGCACGGATCGTTTACACTATAGAAATTCGCTAAGGTATACGCCCTCGTTTTGACAAACTTCGCAGCATATCCGAGAGCTTCATTGGCTGAATATTATATCCGGGTTAACTTTAGACCTTAATAAATAATCAAATTGAGAAGGGGGTTAGTCAACAATATTGAACATATAGGGAATCATCATAAAGCTCTTTATATAACTGAAGTTTTGGAATTAAATGATGGTAATTACCAACTCTTTTCTCTGCAAAAACTTCGCGAACCCATATCCTTCTTCTCGTGCAATTTCTATTAAGGTGATTTATTAATAAAAACGAAAATAGTTGTTGATTTCCACTCGTTTACGAGAAACACTAGGCCTATTAACCGGAGACATATTTGTTTACGTGAAAATATCTCGAATACACGGCGTCTGCGCCAACCAGGAGACCTCTGATTGGCTGCGAGGCTGCAATCCTTGCGAAAATCTTTGACACGCCAAAGATTCATTAGCGTTGTTGAACAGTGTCTCGCAATTAAGATTGCTCTTTTCGATGACAATTGCACTTTCATTTCTTGTCAGGAATGGTGGATGGTAAAAAGCAAAAGGATCCAATTCGAAATCATGGATGGATATTTTAAACGATCCCTGAACATGAAGTAAATTTCGTTATTGAAACTCTATTAATTCGGGCGAGCGAGAAAGAATCACCTTAACGCGATAAATGAATCTTGCGCGATTGAGAAAACTAGTCTACCAAAAGTTAAAAACAAGAATATAATCGAACCGAGGAGTGAAACCGTTGAGAAAAGTGATTTTAGACGAAAGATGCGGAGAATTATTTAATTGTTATCCTAACAAATCTCTCGGAAACGAATATCAGTCAGCTTATGAACACTTACGAGATTTTGTTAAGGTCATGCAGTAATTCATTTTGTCGAATCATTTACAGGGTCAAGTGGGAAAAAGTCTCCATTAGTTATGTTATATAATGAACCCACGCATAATTTTTTCAAAGTAAATAATTTTAAACGCTTTCTTTAATTACTGAATTACGATGATTAAATACTTAATTCTTACGATGGTTTTAAGAAATATCATGTTTTCACTTTACACACGCCACGTTCATTTTTCGATAAAAAACTGGAATATTTCACTCCGTCTTCTCCCTACGAAACGCTCAAAACGATTATCTTTTCTTCGGCCCCTAAGAGAGTCACGTCCACTTCCCTGTCTTTCTTAAACATGGACACTCCAGTAAATTTCGCTTAATAAACATTTCATACACCACCCAATTCATTAATTTCCATTCTCGGTTCAATTGGGTGCTCATTTTAATTGTGTCCACCTTGGTCGTTCTGTCACTTTTGCTCGTCCTTCACTCCATCGTAACCAACAAATACAAATCGGTGTCCAACAAGAGAGTTGTCAAGAAAATGGCCAGAGAGACCCTGGGAAATATAAATGAAAACATTGAGTTTAACACCCAAGAGACTGCAGTTAATTAAAAGCGAAATCTTGCTTTCGAAAAACGAAAACCGTTTAAATAAAACCAAGATAAGATTTCACACGAGTGAAGTTTACTTGAACGGACATAGAATTTTCCTCTTTTAATATAAAGATTCAATATTATCAAAGCATTGTACAAAACTTGACTTCAATTAAACTTATTCAAATACATTTATTCCAACCACATTTCTAATCGTCCTTAAAACAATGCATCGCTAAATTCATAGGAATTTCGTGTCAATATTCCCGAGTTATAAAACCTAATCCAACCTTAGCTTCAAAACAATTAACTACCAATTACTTAGATGGAGACCACAAATCAACTTCGATTTATGTGTAATAACCTTAAACGATAATTGATGTTTTATGTGGGGCCATATTGCTCCCCTTGCTTCAAAAGGGTCGCTTACACCATTACTGTTAAAATTGAAATTCCGTCTGTAATTTTGCTTTGGTCCCATTGAACCGAATTCCCATTCGACAGAAGGGGGTTTTTTTTGGGGTCCCAGTCGACCGAACGTAGCCAAAGGTGCGGTTTTATTATAGTCCCATTGGACCGAAATTCTATTGAACTGGAAGAAGACATACTGTGTGGTTTTGCATTAAATATATTTTTAATTTCACAACTTATTATTGTTAAAATAAATGTGAGTTAAAAATGTATTACTGCACTTATTTTAACTACGTTTTAATTACGGCGAACCTCACCTACCCTAGCCTAACCTAACCTAACCTAACCTAACCAAACGTAACCTAACCTAACCTAACCTAACCCAACCCAACCTTGTTTGGAGGTAAAAAAATTATTTATATGAGTATTAAAAGCCCGCCTCTTACCACGAACAATTTATTAGCAATAATAGAAATATTTTGGAAAAGATGTCAGATAATTAATTGGGAAATATTTTGGAAAAGGTGGCAGCTAATTAATAGGAAAATCTTTTGGAAAAGGTGGCAGCTAATTAATAGGAAAATCTTTTGGAAAAGGTGGCAGCTAATTAATAGGAGAATATTTTAGAAAAGGTGGTAGCTAATTAAAAGGAGAATATTTTGGAAAATGTGGCAGCTAATTAGTAGGAGAATGTTTTGGAAAAGGTTGCAGCTAATTAATAGGAGAATATTTTGGAAAAGGTGGCAGCTAATTAATAGGAGAATGCTTTGGAAAAGGTGGTAGCTAATTAAAAGGAGAATATTTTGGAAAAGGTGGTAGCTAGTTATTAAAAGGAGAATATTTTGGAAAATGTGGTAGCTAATTAAAAGGAGCATATTTTGGAAAAGGTGTCAACGAATTATTGGAACCAAACCAAACCAAACCTAAACTAACCTAAGCTAACCTAACCTAACCTAACCTAACATAACCTAACCAAACCTATGCTAACCTAACCTAACCTATGCTAACCTAACTTAACCTAACCTAACCTAACCTAACCTAACCTAACCCACCCGAAACCAAAATATTACAATTTTAATTTAAAATTTAAAGACATTGATGGAATTACCATTAAGACTGTACTTCATTTTAAGCACAATTTGTTTATTAATTCTATATATCTCTTGCCTTGAAAGGAATGAAAGTGAGCGTTTTAATTAGTATCACGAAACATTTACTTTTAATATTATTAACATACCATTCGGAGATTCGAACCAACAACCTATCGCATCCAGGTCCAACATCGTATCCACTACACCACCGAATCGCTGACGGCTACAGTGTTTCAAGTTATATTCATGTATTTTTTAGAGGCATATTCGGACGATTGGGATTTCGGTCCATCGGGAATATAGCCATTGGGCTGGAAATCTAAAATCATTGCGGGATATTCGGTCGAATGGGATTTCGGTCCATTGGGAATTCGGTTGAAAGGAACGATACCGTAATTTTATTGTGGGCGAAATCAAAGGTTAATTTGACGCGAGATATTTTGCGATATATTTTTGCAGTTGCCAATCATTTTTTTTAAACTTTTTTTTCCAATTATTCATTAACACTTTGAAAAGGTTTTCGGGGAATTATTTGTATGTTAAAATCATACATTAAGTCAACCCATAAGTATATCTATAACAACCACAACCACTTGTAAACTCCGCGAACTATTTCGAAGATAATTGCAGCAAATTAACCAACTGTATTGAGAAACAGATAACGTCAAGTTAACTCGCTTAACTGGACTCGGGGATGCAGTTGACCGACCAAGCAAGATATTTGTTACCGAGCCTCGGTTTAATGAAATGCATATATTTTTTAGTTAATGTTAAAAATTAGTTCCATGGTTAATTATTTTATTCAAAACTTGTTTAGAAAAAGAACTACTACTTCATGGATATTATTGCTTTCATTTGAAAGATCTTAATGATTATTAGAACTATGGTTCTATATACAATATTTTAAAGAAGATATCAACAAATAAATAAAGCAGATGACGTTATAAAGTGGGTGACTGAAAGATTTCTTATAACACTAATCATTCTCAGATTCCCAGTTAATCAATTATAGATGACATGTAAAGACTTAAGCACTGCCAATTGCAGGGCTTTTAAAGTTACGTTGAGTGACTGAACCCTCGTGATATAAACAGGGTTCAGTAACATAACCTAATTGGGCGTACTTTCTATAAGCAGTGGGTACGATGGGCAATTTAACTAGGGTCATCCATAAAACACTGCAATATTAACTTATTTATGGTGGCCTTCAGGACACAAAGTCATAGAACCCCCTGTACTTCTGTCCTACCACCCTTTTTGGTACACCCTGAAGTGTTTTGTTGGACGGCCATCTTGGAAAATGGCGGCTGGAAATGTAAAAACCTTACACAGGGAATAACGTTTTAACGGCAGCCTTAAAGGGCCACTCGTACGAAAAATATTTCTACACTTTTCTTTTAACGTCAACCAGATGTCGTAGCGGTAGCGATAGGTTGTGGGTAGTGTTTAAGCTGATCAGCTCACGCGATTGGCGTTATTTAATGTCAATCATCCGTCAAGGGAGTACCTTACCTATCATTCTCACCTTAGAGCACTAACAAGCTCGTAAAGTTCATTTTATCTGTATCATGGTAGTCTCAAGTGACATTGTTTAACAATATAAAAATCATGTTGGTACTTTTAGTACTAAAAATAGTAGTTTTCCCTCTATCACACTTACTCTTTCATATATTCTCGACTGTAACAGTGTGATTTCTCGTCATTGGCGTCTTCGCGATATTGTTAGGCGGTGTACGGTACGGTTAACTAGGCATAATATAAATAAAAGCTGGCGCGTTAAATTTTACAGCGTAAATTTGAAAAGTATCGGCGCAACGTGAGTTCTGGTGAGACTTATTATTGGAAAATATAAAAAATGCCTGTTCCCAAAAAAGGTAAGACAATGGATATTGGAATTATATTATATTTTACTTAATATTTTATTTGGCTTTCCCCGCTAAATAAATATTATTATTATTATTATACTGTAATGATTTTTTTAACTATAGTGTACCTGCAAAGAGTACATATTGGTGTGAATTTTACCAGATGGGGAAATCTTCTAAAGAAACTTCGTGTTTCTAATGAAGATTTAGCTAAAATCCTCTTAGATAAATAGTATTTTATACATTAACGTGTTAACAACACCTTAAAACAAATATTTGTTTTTAAAACAGTGAAGGAGAAAGTAATGATAAAAGAATCTACAGTTCAGAAACTCAAACCGACAAGATAATGTGCACTAGCGTGGAGACTGGGACATGTTATCCGCGTAATGTTGATGTTGGTACGAGCCCCAAATTTTGTTTCCCAAATCATAATAATTATTTAAAATACAAGAATAGAAGTGAGAATAAAATTTTAATTTTTGTTGTAACTATTACTAAAGAAATAATTAAAATCATTTTTATAATATCGCATAAGGAAACCATCTCCAAAGACCCCAAGAAGCAAATATGGCTTAGTCATAGAATCACCCTGCATTTCAACGCCTCCCAAATCAAATAAAAAGACCATTTCTACACTACGTGAAAGTGCTTTTTTTACAAAGAAGCGAACACTTAATTTTGATGAAACGTCGCCATTGTAAGTGCATTAGATAAGTCCGTCACCAATTTGGCCCCCATAGCATTCATGGTTTGTTAGGTTAGTTTCTGAAAGGTTAGGTTGAGTTTAGATTTGGTTAGGTTTCGGTTTTCTGGCCTAAGTGCGGTTTATATATTTTGATAATTATCTTTTCTTTCAAATATGTTTTCTCACATGTAGATCTCACTTGAATAAAAACCATTTAAGAGAACAAGCTAAAATTTATGAAGGTGTGGATAATCTAATTATAGAGTAAGTAAGGTGTTGAATAGTTAATTTTTGGCATTTTTTGACGGATACTCGTAACCATTTTTAGCGACGAGGATGAAACGTATCCATTGAACTTCAGTCATGATTTTACTGAAGCTCATGAACTTTCTAATGTAAAATTACTATTTCACTTTTGACCACTTTCCTAAAAGAGAGAGTGAAATTTCCAGACAAGCATTTGTTAATTGATAAAAGAACATGAAAATCACAATGAAAATTTTTCCCAATGATTTTTATGTTGTTTTACTTGCTTAAATCATTTGGTTAGCATTACAATTAACTCTTCCTTCAATAACTTTGCACTATTTTATTGATATTTATAAGGAATTGGAAAAAACATTCGGCATAAATCAAGATTCTCTGGACAGTTTGATTATCGAGAACCACTATAAGGTAATTTCTTAACACCTTAATATTCCAAAAAAAATTGATCTTCAAAGTGTTTGAAATAGGGTTCGCGTTTGAAGAAACAGATTTCGCAAGAAGAAATGCTCGAACAGTCTTCAGTTTTTGTGAATTTAGGCTACTTAACAAAACTTGTGAGGAAAGCAAATCCTAGCAAATGTGCTGCATGTGGCGAGACTCTGGATTATCGTTTCAGAGAACATGTTTCTGCCATAATTTATACCTGGATTTGCTCAAAAAGTACCAAGTCTCCTCACACAAAAGTAAAATGCTTCTAGATGATTGATAAAAACTTGAGTTGCAATTATTGATGCTCTAAATAGGATCAATGGGCAACTCAACCCATGTTTCATGGGCTATATTCTGGTAACTTGATGTTGGCCAGCTGCATTCCACCTTCCGGAAATTTATTTTCGAAAATAGCAAAGTTTTTTAGTTTTTCAAAGGTCAAATTTTTTGGAAAAGATACGTTTCTAAAGTAAGTACGATTTTGTTACATTTATTTCGTGGAAAATGAAGTATGTTTGAACATTCGCGGATGAAACAGCTTAAACTATCAGAATATCTTCTCAAAAAGACTTTGACATAACACTAATACTATACTTGGCTGATTGATTACTTAGGGAAATCGAGAAATGTGAAAAAAAGTTGCTTTATTTTCCTTGCACTTACACTTTAGAAACCGAAATATTATGGCAAAACTCTATCTATAGCCTCATTCCGGATTAGCGCCTCTCCAGCTGCGTGAACTTCGTGGTAACCCTCATATATTCCATCAGGTGAAGGATACCTTCCCCTGATTCTGTTCACGCAGCAGGCCGGTAAAGGGGTTCTTATTCCCGGTCCTAATCTTCCATGCAACCATAAACAAAGATTTTGATAACCTTGGTATCGCATATTTATGTGGTGGTGAGGTGTTTTTTGAGAGGGTAGATGTAGGTCGTTCAGACTTTCCTCTTTTTTTCTTTTTTACACGCTTTGGTTTTGCTTCTGTCATTTCAGCCATTGTACTTTTAACAAGAAGTTCCTCTTCCGTTGTTTTCTGATCGCTAGCTATTTCTTTTATGACTATGAGATTATATGTAAATTAGACAGATTTTTGATGTTTAAAATATCATAATTATGAGATTTGAAATCACGAGTCGCCTTACATTCATTGAGTAAACCAAATGATTCGATTACTCTTTGTGTTACTATGTATGAAAATTTTAACAGATCGCTTTTCTTGAGACTCTTTAATGTGTTCTAGAAATAAATTTCATTTCATTGACCAAACATTATTAATCGTTATCTTACAGAATGAACACTTACCCAAATATATTTTCTATTTTCTTCTAAAGCCTGTTTGGCAGAATCCTCTGTTTGATTTAGTGTTTCCATAGCCTTAAACATTCGGGGATCTCTTGTAGTCATTTGCTTGACCTTCTTTCGTCGGAGTTTTGGTTTTTCTATTCTGGGCACATCTTTCTTCTATTAAAACAAGCAATGTTAAATAAGTTTACAAATATAAATTATTCCAGTGGAAGTAATTATTAGGGCTATGCAGTTAAGTTTGGCAAGCAACAGGAGCTAGTGAGGGAAGAAGGGTCTCAAAGAGATCTTTCTTCTTATAATCACCAAGTTTATAAGGATGCGGCTATACACATTATACTAATTCAAAAAGTCAAGTCCGCTTAATTAGATACCATTGAAAATAATTCTGTTGGATTAAATCTCAAATTTCTCTAATTTGTTGCTTTTCAAGGAGTTTTGTTTTGCCCAAAATTTACTTTCTAAATAAAAAATTCCAAAGTGGAATTTCGGGGCAAACCGAGCTGCTCGAAGACTATAAACTAGTCTCGCAAATGCACTATTTTGTCATAATGAATGTACAGTTTGGACTACATATTCGGTTACTGCATTGGTGGAACTGATGTAGTTGATAATTGTACTTACTCCTTCTATCTTGGCTATTCTCTTCGTAGGTGGTGTGTCCTTCTGAATTTCTTCGCGCGGGTTTTCCTGAATTTCTTCGCGCGGGTTTTCCTGAATTTCTTCGCGCGGGTTTTCCTGAATTTCTTCGCGCGGGTTTTCCTGAATTTCTTCGCGCGGGTTTTCCTGAATTTCTTCGCGCGGGTTTTCCTGAATTTCTTCGCGCGGGTTTTCCTGAATTTCTTCGCGCGGGTTTTCCTGAATTTCTTCGCGCGGGTTTTCCTGAATTTCTTCGCGCGGGTTTTCCTGAATTTCTTCGCGCGGGTTTTCCTGAATTTCTTCGCGCGGGTTTTCCTGAATTTCTTCGCGCGGGTTTTCCTGAATTTCTTCGCGCGGGTTTTCCTGAATTTCTTCGCGCGGGTTTTCCTGAATTTCTTCGCGCGGGTTTTCCTGAATTTCTTCGCGCGGGTTTTCCTGAATTTCTTCGCGCGGGTTTTCCTGAATTTCTTCGCGCGGGTTTTCCTGAATTTCTTCGCGCGGGTTTTCCTGAATTTCTTCGCGCGGGTTTTCCTGAATTTCTTCGCGCGGGTTTTCCTGAATTTCTTCGCGCGGGTTTTCCTGAATTTCTTCGCGCGGGTTTTCCTGAATTTCTTCGCGCGGGTTTTCCTGAATTTCTTCGCGCGGGTTTTCCTGAATTTCTTCGCGCGGGTTTTCCTGAATTTCTTCGCGCGGGTTTTCCTGAATTTCTTCGCGCGGGTTTTCCTGAATTTCTTCGCGCGGGTTTTCCTGAATTTCTTCGCGCGGGTTTTCCTGAATTTCTTCGCGCGGGTTTTCCTGAATTTCTTCGCGCGGGTTTTCCTGAATTTCTTCGCGCGGGTTTTCCTGAATTTCTTCGCGCGGGTTTTCCTGAATTTCTTCGCGCGGGTTTTCCTGAATTTCTTCGCGCGGGTTTTCCTGAATTTCTTCGCGCGGGTTTTCCTGAATTTCTTCGCGCGGGTTTTCCTGAATTTCTTCGCGCGGGTTTTCCTGAATTTCTTCGCGCGGGTTTTCCTGAATTTCTTCGCGCGGGTTTTCCTGAATTTCTTCGCGCGGGTTTTCCTGAATTTCTTCGCGCGGGTTTTCCTGAATTTCTTCGCGCGGGTTTTCCTGAATTTCTTCGCGCGGGTTTTCCTGAATTTCTTCGCGCGGGTTTTCCTGAATTTCTTCGCGCGGGTTTTCCTGAATTTCTTCGCGCGGGTTTTCCTGAATTTCTTCGCGCGGGTTTTCCTGAATTTCTTCGCGCGGGTTTTCCTGAATTTCTTCGCGCGGGTTTTCCTGAATTTCTTCGCGCGGGTTTTCCTGAATTTCTTCGCGCGGGTTTTCCTGAATTTCTTCGCGCGGGTTTTCCTGAATTTCTTCGCGCGGGTTTTCCTGAATTTCTTCGCGCGGGTTTTCCTGAATTTCTTCGCGCGGGTTTTCCTGAATTTCTTCGCGCGGGTTTTCCTGAATTTCTTCGCGCGGGTTTTCCTGAATTTCTTCGCGCGGGTTTTCCTGAATTTCTTCGCGCGGGTTTTCCTGAATTTCTTCGCGCGGGTTTTCCTGAATTTCTTCGCGCGGGTTTTCCTGAATTTCTTCGCGCGGGTTTTCCTGAATTTCTTCGCGCGGGTTTTCCTGAATTTCTTCGCGCGGGTTTTCCTGAATTTCTTCGCGCGGGTTTTCCTGAATTTCTTCGCGCGGGTTTTCCTGAATTTCTTCGCGCGGGTTTTCCTGAATTTCTTCGCGTGGGTTTTCCTGAATTTCTTCGCGCGGGTTTTCCTGAATTTCTTCGCGCGGGTTTTCCTGAATTTCTTCGCGCGGGTTTTCCTGAATTTCTTCGCGCGGGTTTTCCTGAATTTCTTCGCGCGGGTTTTCCTGAATTTCTTCGCGCGGGTTTTCCTGAATTTCTTCGCGCGGGTTTTCCTGAATTTCTTCGCGCGGGTTTTCCTGAATTTCTTCGCGCGGGTTTTCCTGAATTTCTTCGCGCGGGTTTTCCTGAATTTCTTCGCGCGGGTTTTCCTGAATTTCTTCGCGCGGGTTTTCCTGAATTTCTTCGCGCGGGTTTTCCTGAATTTATTCGCGCGGGTTTTCCTGAATTTATTCGCGCGGGTTTTCCTGAATTTATTCGCGCGGGTTTTCCTGAATTTCTTCGCGCGGGTTTTCCTGAATTTCTTCGCGCGGGTTTTCCTGAAGTTTCTGGCGCCGTTTCTCCCAATTTCCTGGCGCCGTTTCTCCCGAATTTCCTTGTATTTCGTACTTCTTCTCACGGTTCCAGAAGAATCGCGCTTCAAAATGTTTTCTTTGTTCTGGCATTTCAAAATTTTTCCCCCAACCATTCCGCATGAACACAAATCGGAACAACATTTTCCTGATTTCTTACATAAGCACCTGTTTTTGAGGCAGTTCGATTTGCATGTGCAACAAACAGCCCATGATTTTTCCTTTATAATGTTCATGGTATCCGTCATATCCATTTTTGGTAGTTTCCGTCAAGCGCGAGCGTCAAGCTAAGTACTAAACTCCTGTTTGTTAAGGGCCTTTATCGTTTATTAAACCTTGAATTCGTAGGGCATCGAGACAAGGTTACGAAAGCTTGTTGCCAACCCCCTTTACCGAACCGAAAAATTCAAAACTACGTGCAGGTGCGTGTGGCTTTTTGAGCCTAACGAGAGGCTAATCACTATCAGTTTCCAAATTCACCGACATCGGGTTACGCATAACAATTTTACTACAGTTTAGGGTACGGAATATGCGTGATCATTTTAGTTCAGTAAAGGGTACTGATTATGCGGGACCTTTTCAGTACAGTTATGGGTAAAAAATGTAAACATTAGGCGCAACTGTACAGACAAAGTTACAGTGATTGTCCCCTCGGAAAGTAAGTTTCAGAATTTGTATAGAAAATTTCGAGTAATTTTAACCCTTATAGTGAAAGGAAGGAATTGAAAGTTTCTTTTCAATGGCTGGCGTTCCAAGCTGCCAAAATTCCCCCGACTGGTGTGATTGAGGGTGTGGTGTCAGTAAAGGCTCCATGAGGGATCTACAGTGAAAGTCAAGGTCGGTCAAAATCGTGCAGGCACTATAAGGTTAGAGCATAGAGCCTGTTTTCGGAAGGGAATTTCGCGGTGGCTGGTTGGGAGGGTAGAGAGCGCCCCCCCCTAAGATGACGTAGTAGTGCTCCACTAAAGAAGTTCCGCGCGAGAGCAGAGAGAGAACCAGGGAACAAAATTTAAAATTATAGGTATTTAAAATGCCGGGCTATAACTGTGCAGTAGTTGGTTGTGTGAACAACGTCATGAAAACCAAGAACATCGGAGTTTCGTATCACAAGTTTCCTGTTGAAACGTGGGTTCGTAAGCGGTGGATAGAGAAGATCAAAACAGACAAAATTAATACAAAATACTCGAAAGTTTGTTCGTTACATTTGGCAACTGAAGATTTTGAGTCCGATTTAAAATCTCAACTTCTAAATATAAAGCCTAGAAGATACTTAAAGAAGAATGCAGTTCCTTCCTTATTGCTCGAAAATAAATGTAATTCCTACTCCAAAGAAAACTGTGATAAGAATTTAAACACTCCAAATACTCCCAAATTGGATTCGTTGATAAATAACTCGGTTCCTTCCATATGTGATAGTCATTCGAGAGAAAACTGTGATATCAATTTAAGCATTCCAAAATCTCCCAAATTGGACTCATTGAAGAATAGCTCGACCCCTTCCAGAAAAGAAAACTGTGATAACAATTTAAACATTACGCCTACCAAATCAGTGTACCTTAAGGAAAACTCAGTTTCTTCCTTAACATCAAATGACCATAATTATACTTCCTACTCAAAAGAAATTGATTTCAACTCGTTGACATCTCCCTCTTCCCAAAAGAGAGAAAGCCTACTTGAGAAATCAATGAATTCTTTATTGACCCCCCAAACCCAAAGTTCCTTTACGTCTAGTCTGTTTGAATGTAAATACCAAAGTACGCCAAAAATATGCAAGGAAATTCGATCATTGCCAGTCAATAAAGAAAACAGTATATGTGATTTTTCAAAGATAATTACCTCTCCTATGTCCAAAAAGGTAAAATCAAGGTTCATGGTAAATGAAACTCCGAAATGTTCGCTTTTAAAGAAGTTATCAAAGCAAAATAGCATAAGAAAACTTGAAGAAAGTATTGAGCAACTAAGCCAAGACTCGCACACAATTGATTCGGGTATCAACTCCTATTATGATTGTGGAAACTTAAATTCTTCGAATCGACCTTCACGAAGTATCTCTTCTATTCGAAATTCTACAAGGAGTCCATGTCAGTGCAATTTTAAGGAAGTTTTGGCCAAAAATAAGAAACTTCTCTTAGCGCGAAAAGCAAGTATCGCGAAAACTAAGATGCTGATGAACAGATTAACCAAGAAGGACCAAAAAATACGCTCATTAAGGTGCAATAACTCAATTCAAGGTATTGAATCACGTTTATTGAGGAAAGACTTAAAAAGGCTGAAAAAAGAGAATAAGTTGCTCTCGGAAAACAACTTCAAACATGAAGAAATTTTACAAAAGGTTTTTACTAAAAGCCAAATTAAAATGTTAAAAGGCTCCAAAAAAGTGAAGTGGGATGATGAAGATATTGCAAGGGCCTTTGCATTATGGTACCTCAGCAAACGAGCCTACATATACCTTCGTGTGCAGCGCAATATTCCTTTGCCTCATATAGCAACACTTAGGCACTTTGCTTCTAAGCTAGATTTCAGGCCAGGATTACTAAATGATGTTCTAAAAATAATGAAAGCAAATGGAACGCACATGCCAATCATAGAGAAATTAGTAGTATTGACATTTGATGAAGTAAAAGTTAGATCACTATTGGAATACGACGTAAAACATGACCAGATCATGGGCGAACATAGTCCGCTACAAGTGATAATGGCCCGAGGATTATTTGCAAGTTGGAAACAGCCAATTTATCTTGGATTCGATGAAAAAATGACTGCGTCACTTTTATACCAGGCGATCACGGAACTAAATTCTGCTGGCTTCACTGTGGTGGCCTGCGTAAATGACATGGGTGCGGGAAATCAAGGACTATGGAGAGAGCTGGGTATTTCTGTTAACCAAAACTCATTTCCAAATCCTGTAAACCCTCTAGAGGAGATTTTTTGTTTAGCTGATGCCCCACACCTATTGAAATTAATTCGAAACTGGTTTCTCGACAACGGATTTAACTACAATGGAAAGCTGATTACCAAAGAACCTGTGTTGTCATTTTTTAAGCAAGATCAAAGTGAATTAAGGAGATGCCACAAAATAACGAAACTCCACTTGGAATGTCAAGGAACTCAACGCCAAAATGTGAGAATGGCTGCGGAATTGATGTCGCATACTGTGGCCTCGGCAATAAAAAGAATGAAATTGGGTGATTTAGGAGAAAATACGGCCGACTTTATAGAAACTGTCAATCAGTGGTTCGACATCATGAACAGCTACGTGAAAGATGATGACATTATTTCAAAAAGCGGATTTGGAACGCACTTAGATGAACAAACTCAAGCTTTAATAAAGATGTCTGAAATTTTCAAGCAGGCGTTCCCTTTAAAGAAAACCACAATGCAAGTTTTTCAGAAAGGCATCATAATTAGTATTAATTCAGTCATAAATCTATATCATCAGTTAAACGAAAAATACGGGATTAAATACATATTGACTTATCGCCAAAATCAGGACTGTCTGGAGAATTTCTTTTCACAGCTACGCACACGAGGTGGCTTGGATGATCATCCAACACCTCTTAATGCTCTCTATAGAATTCGAATGATCATTTTAGGTAAAAACCCTGGCATCATTCAGACAAATACAAATACAATAGGCAATTCGCAAGATGAATATTTTGTAACAAACATTTTTAGAAAGTCAGAAATTACTCCTGATGACATAGAAATTAGTGAATTTATAGACAACGTATTTGAAATAAATGATGACAGTGCTATTGAGTTTAGGCCAGAAATGATGATAAGGAAAACAACCTACAGTTCCTCAAACAAAGATTATAACAAGAGGGTGATAAAAACGCAGGCAACTTTAAACATAGACACAAACAAAACCCTCACAGAATGTGAAGAAAATGGACTAGAATATTTGGCAGGTTGGGTGGCCAATAAATTTGATAAGGCATTCCCAAACTTAGATCTGACATGCAAAAATAATTTAGAACTAGAACACTGCTATGCCAAACCAACATGGGTGGCGCAATTAAGCTATGGTGGAATTACCAAACCATCAAATAGTTTTTTAATTGATGTTCGATTTTTTGAATCTGAATTTTTAAAATACCACGAATCGAATGAAAGGTATGTTATCGATTGGGCGTGTTATCAAAACAGCATTGTCCAAAACGGCTTTTGCATAAACACGTTTGCCATTATAGCCATTTCTCGTTTCAGCGCATTTTGATTACAGCGTTTATATCTTGAGCGTACGAAAGTACGCCTTTTCCAAAATATTGTTGTTTATCTTCATTGACTTCCCAAAATAATACGCCTTTTCCAAAAATTATATTTTATATTCACTTCCGATATAACATTACTCCTTTTTGCATAATATTGTTCTTTGTTCTATATACTTAATATAATAGAGATTTCCCTCCCTATCAATCACTGTTTGGGCGGAAACAGCAACCGCTGTTTTGGGAAATAGCGCTGTATTGGGAAACGCGGAAACAGCATCCGCGGTTTTGCTTCCATGCCGTTTTGCAAACCGCTGTTTTGGGAACCGCTTTATTCCAAAACACTCTTTTGAAAACCGCTCAACTACCCGTGAACCGAATGAAATGGGTATAATCAAAAACGGATTTATGGGATAAGAACGTCGGATCATAGCTTTAGCCTCTAGTACCATCCTCGCATACTTTATTGAGAAACTTCGTCTGCTTATATTTTGACTCCACCCACAAATTCGATCTCTAGAAGTAGCTATATACAGAATTTGTGGGTGGAGTCAAAATATAAGCAGACGAAGTTTCTCAATAAAGTATGCGAGGATGGGGAGTGAATTCGCTAACTCCGACGTTCTTATCCCATAAACCCGTTTTTGGTATAATTAGGCTTCGAAAAGAAGAGGGAATTGTTAATGCCGTGACAAATTTAATTTTAACACAAAAATCCAAGTCCTCAAAAGAACTTGTCTTTGCCTATATTAAAATGAGAACAATTATAAGAATGAATTTCATAAATGAAAGGAAAAATATCCAGTCTCAGGACAGAAAGAAAGAGAAAAAGATGAAAAAAATTGTAACTTAAAAATTTGTAAACCAAAATCTCTGATGTAGAAAGTTATAATCTAAAAATTGTAAACCAAAAAGTTTTTTAAAAATTAAAATTTACAGATCTCAAAATAACGTTTCTTCTATTTTCAGAAAAATCATAATTTATATTTAGAAAATTACGCATGTTATACATAATAGTAGTAGTATAATACCATCATTCCATTTTGACAATACCTTGATTCCTAATAATACCTCTACTGAAATATATTTCACTGCAATATTTAAATTATATCAAGTTTAACCAAAGTATATAATTTAAATAAAATATATAATAACGCAAACAATAATTATAGTGAACTATTTTGCACTTAAATCTTAATACATGTATTTATATATAAATATAGGAATTTATGTTAATATTTTATTAATCATGATAAAATATTTATATATAAATACATATATTAAGATTTGAGTGTAAAATAGTGTTCACTATAATTATTGTTTTCATTATTATATATTTTAGTTAAATTATATACTTTGGTTAAATATATATATATATATATATATATATATATAAATATAAATATTAATATAATAGAGTTAATTTTGTTTGTGAACGATATATACATAAAAACTAGAAGGACGAAACTTAAAAAGACAGACGGGTTTAAAAAGACAGACGAGTTTAAAAATAGTATAAGTCTCCTCTCAGGTTCTTCTCCCCGAAATAGTGGAACACTATGACGTCACTAAAGCGAGAGAAACTTTCTACGGAAATTTTCTAGGGCGAACGTTCCGAATGCCCTCCCGTTGGTTGCCAGTAGCTTTGGGTTACGAAATAAATATTATTATTAGTATTATTATGTACCCAGAAGAAAAAACGTTCCATATTGTCCTATCTAAGAAAGGCGAGGGGTCGGTCACCCTTGACAGTGCTAAATTTATTCCAAGTAATCCGTAATCGATGTACCGTGACTTAGTGATTAGTCCCTCGAAGAAGGCTTTAGTTTCTTCACCTTTTAGCTTCAATAATAGAGCCTTTTATTCCGAATTTATTATTACTTCCCCTGGGTTCCCGCAATATATATATATACAGTGTGGAAAAGATCAGAGTGCCCAAATTTTTCGGACATTTTATGAAAAAAAAACTCGAGATCAATGAGGAAATTAATTGTAGTACATTTTCCAGACTCATGGAAATTTAATTAAAGAATTCTCTGGCATCCACTAAACAAATCGTTCATGTAGTTTCAAATTATCACAAAAATGAGAATTTGTATGAAATCAATACAATAATGTTAATGAAAAATTAGTTTTTGTGAGATATCATAAATTTTGCAAGATTAATCCTGTAACAAACAGGAAATTAATGCCCTTTAGCGCAAATGTTCGATGTGTCTACCATCTTGATGTAGACATTCTTCAAGTCTACTGGCCATTGATTCGCGGGCGTGGCGAAGCATTCCTGGGGTGATGTTGGCAATGGCGATTCTTATTCTGGCTTTAAGGTCGTCGGGTGAATCTGTTTCAGTTGCGTATACCTTTCCGTTGAGGAAGAAATCTAACGGAGTTAGGTCAGGAGACCTTGGAGGCCAGGGCGTTGGTCCACCCCTGCCAATCCATCGGTTAGGAAACGCCTTATTCAGCCACTCTCTTACGGGTACGGTGAAGTGCGGTGGCTCCATCCTGTTGAAACCACATATCCCTCACTACTGCCAAGGGTAAATTATTAATGGCATCAGTAAATTCTTGACGCAAAAACTTCAATTAACGTTCCCGGTGATGTTCTCGTCAAAAAAGAATGGCCCAATGATTCTGTCGCCAATGATGCCAACCCACACATTGGTTTTCAAACGCACCTCATAATAATGCTCCCGAAGCCAGTGAGGATTTTGCTGCGACCAATAGTGAAGGTTATGTCGGTTGACTGTTCCATCTTGATGGAATGTAGCTTCGTCAGAGAACATAACCTTGCTAAGGAAACCTGGCATTTGTTCATCGAGGAACCGCATTTGCATACAAAAGTCCTGACGCCTAAGATAGTCATCCCCTGTTAACGCTTGGTGTAGGTGATTTCTAAAAGGATGGAATCGGTTAAAGAATTCTCTGGCATCCACTAAACAAATCGTTCATGTAGTTTCAAATAATCACAAAAATGCGAAATTTTAATAATTCAATACAATAATGTTAATGGAAAATTTGCTTTTTATCATAAATGTTGCAAGATTAATCCTGCAACAAACAGGAAATTAATGTCCTTCTAACGACAACAAAAAACACCTACTGCCATGAAAGGCAGAACTATTGCGGCTGTTAACAAGGGTCAATGTGCATTAAGGCTTATTTTTTAGGTTTGTGGCCTCTAGGCCGTAAATACGAGGTTATCTCACGGTAGTTTACTTCGGAAGTGTGCCCCACCTACGAATTAAATTAGCTTGGTACTTCGTTATGATGGCGCGTTTTACTAATCGCGTAAAGTTCGATATGATTTACGTTATGGGTGAATGCCGAGGAAATTCTCGCCTGACAGTTATTTTGTACACCGAACGCTTTCCGAACCGAAGGCCACCTGCTCGAAGGACTTTTGGTAAGCTAGAAGCTAACCTACTAGCAGAAGGTAGCTTTACGGTTCAAAAAACGTCAACGTAGGGTTGACCGGATAGTTGGAAACAAAGCCCGAGAGATGGACATTGTGGCAAGGTTCGAAGTCGACCCTCACACCAGCAGTAGAGCGGTACGAGACGAGTGTGGCATTAGCCATCGTACATATCTGTCCATTTTGCATCGGAACCGATTCATCCTTATCGAAATCACCTACACCAAGCGATAACAGGGGATGACTATCTTAGGCGTCAGGACTTTTGTATGCCAATGCGGTTCCTCGATGAAGGAATTCCAGGTTTCCTTAGCAAGGTTATGTTCTCTGACGAAGCTACATTCCATCAAGATGGAACAGTCAACAGACATAACCTTCACTATTGGTCGCAGCAAAATCCTCACTGGTTTCGGGAGCATTATTATCAGGTGCGTTTGAAAACCAATGTGTGGGTTGGCATCATTGTCGACAGAATCATTGGCCCATTCATTTTTGACGAGAACATCACCGGGCAACGTTAATTGAAGTTTTTGCGTCAAGAATTTACTGATGCCATTAATAATTTACCCTTGGCAGTAGTGAGGGATATGTGGTTTCAACAGGATGGCGCCACCGCACTTCGCCGTACCCGTAAGAGAGTGGCTGAATAAGGCGTTCCCTAACCGATGGATTGGTAGGGGTGGACCAACGCCCTGGCCTCCAAGGTCTCCTGACCTAACTCCGTTAGATTTCTTCCTCAAGGGAAAGGTATACGCAACTGAACCAGATTCACCCGACGACCTTATAGCCAGAATAAGAATCGCCATTGCCAACATCACCCCAGGAATGCTCCGCCACGCCCGCGAATCAATGGCCAGTAGGCTTGAAGAATGTCTACATCAAGATGGTAGAGACATCGAACATTTGCGCTAAAGGGCATTAATTTCCTGTTTGTTACAGGATTAATCTTGCAAAATTTATGATATCTCACAAAAACTAATTTTTCATTAACATAATTGTATTGATTTCATACAACTTCTCATTTTTGTGATAATTTGAAACTACATGAACGATTTGTTTAGTGGATGCCAGAGAATTCTTTAATTAAATTTCCATGAGTCTGGAAAATGTACTACAATTAATTTCCTCATTGAACTCGAGTTTTTTTTGTTATAAAATGTCCGAAAAATGTGGGCACTCTGATCTTTTCCACACTGTATATATATATATATATATATATATATAAACGTTTTTTTATTTTAAAAAATGTACTGTACGGCATTTTGTTGAGAGTGCATAATGCAAAGGCAAGACGTAAGATAATACAAAAGCATATGAAACAAGTTGGGAAACCAAAATTAAACCTCTCCGAGCCGAGACGAATTTACTTTCTAAACCCAGGTCCACCAGCCAATGAGAAAAACCGGAAATACATAGTTCAAATTGGCGAAATATTGCCAAGGTCTTTAACAATTTCCTTTGTATCCTCAATAATTCTAATGAGGACCTAAATGTATCACTGAAGGGTGTATTTAACTTTCGGCTCACTCTGAACCGTTAACACCTCCTATAAGAGAAGGCGAAACAAGGTCATTTCTAGTTTAAATCTAGGGTATCATATTTCACAGACCCAATCGTTTCAACACTTGTGGATAGATGAAGAATTAACACCCATATTATGTAATGAATATAAAAAATGCGATTACACTATATATAAATGAAGTAAAGCTGAATTAAAAAGTAAACACCAAATTTGAAATGTTAATATCGAAAGATGTTCTTGGAATATTAAGATGAAACAGAGCTTTATAGCTACACAACTACTTAAAGAATCGTAATGCCGAAAAATATTTAAAATATTTCCATTTAATATTCTGCAAAAAGGAAATGTTATCGTTTTGTAAGAGATCTTATCATCATACTCGCTTTATAATAACTTTGATGTGCGTGTAGTGTTTCGATTCGGATGCAATCTTCATTACTCGTTCTATATAAACTCTCACTTGTGTCATTACATAGAAATAAAGTTTATCTTAAATAATTAATTAAATATAAATGATATTAATTATTTTAATCGCCAGTAAATAACTTTAAAAATAGTTAAATCGTTTAAAATAAAGTTGTTCCTATTATCTTTCGAAACTTTGCTAATATTGACGTTTAAAGTGAAGGGTACCCCTCTTGCCCGCTTTTTCAAATTTTGGGGTATATATACGATTCGTTTCCATTATAATAATAGATAAAAACGCATTCGCGTGAACCGATGGTGGAAGCCCTGCCATTGGGAAGCTAGACGTTTCTCGTAACCCTAGCCGATCGCCGCGTATATCTTGAAACCAATAATAGATAAAAACTCATTCGCGTGAACCGATGGTGGAAGCCCTGCCATTGGGAGGCTAGACGTTTCTCGTAACCCTAGCCGATCGCCGCGTATATCTTGAAACCAAACGATGACGAAGGAAAAGAAGCCAGAATGGACTGATTGGCGTCCATGTGGAATGGACAAAGACCTGAAGATGGTGGTGCATGGAAGCTGGTGTCAATGTGGAATTGACGAAGAACAGAAGATGGTGGTGCATAGAAGCTGGTGTCAATGTGGAATTGACGAAGAACAGAAGATGGTGGTGCATAGAAGCTGGTGTCAAGGTGAAATTGACGAAGAACAGAAGATGGTTGTGCTTGGAAGCTAGCAAGTACAGACTGTTAAAAAAGTCTTTGTGCGTTGCGTTTTTCGCACATATTTTACTATATTTCAAAAACTATTCAAGCTAGCGCTCTGGAATAAAGTGCGTTATAAAAGTTTTGCATTCCTCTTTCATATTTTAACCGTTCCAAAGTTGTCCTTTGCATATTTATACCGGAAACCGGAAATGTCAAAATTATCAACTTTGAAAATATTGGATTCTCGAGGATATAAATGCGATTTTCGGATTCCTTGGGGTCGATTCATATTTGAAAAGTGTTCACCAAATTCAATTCGGATGAATAGGTCACGAGTAATCAGCCTTTATTCAAAATCTGGCAAACTTGGTTAGAGTGGCGATAATTCATCATCGAGTATCGAATCTTTGTCGTAATAATGCTTGTTAGATGTTATGACACTTTATGCATATATATATGATTGGTCTTGTGGCACAATACTTTGAAACAAATCAGACGTTCATTAAAGGGATGGTGAAGTGGAAAATAAAGTAATTTTTTATGGATTCTTCTATAAGACCAATCTGCATCGTGAAACATCCAGGAAATAACACCGAACGATTTTTAAACGACAATTAGTTTGAAATTTCATGGATAATTTTAAATAGGGAATCTTCGACCAATCACGTAGCGCCCCGCCTTTTTATCAACAATTTTCTCTTGGCACGCTCCGTGTTGAATAAATTTATCGCGAGACTTGAAAAAATTTGCACGATGTGACAATTGTGGCGCGAGACATGGAGTGTGCCACGAAAATTTTGTTAACGAAAAGGCACGGCGTTACGGGATTGGTCGGAGTTCCTTTTTTAAAATTATTCTTAAAATCTTAACCTAATTTGAATATTAAAATCAATGGGATTTATTTCCTGAATTTTTCATTATGCATACTGGTCTCATGATTAGTAGAAGAATCAATAAAAAAATCACTTTATTTTCCACTTCCCACTTCCTTTAAGAGAAAACTCGCGTCTTTTGAAGAGGAGAATCGGTTTGAAAATATAGTTATTTGGGCCGTGAGCCCGTGATATCATAATATTTAGAACTCATATTAATTACGTCTAGGTCTTCAGACCGATTCATTGCAGCCTAGTGAAAAGCTCATTCATGATGGCATATGCGCTTCACGAGATCCCTTCAAATTGACATATTCGACTATTCCATATAAGAAACATCTTCAGAGGAGATGGCTTCTATGCTAGGAACGTTCGCTAAGCGATTGAGCTTCGCTAAACGGAGCCTGGGGTTGCCCATAGCCTTCCGCGTTTAGCGCAAATGTGAGGCTATTGAAAGATTTTTTATTTTAGAAGCAGAAATAGGGAACAAAGTAATCTGGGCGCGCGTCAAAGTCCCGGACCCCCTTCCTCGGGACGGTGGGATATGAAAGAAGAGGCTGGTCATAGCGACAAGGGTAAAAGGGAATTACGTATTTTTTGCCGTCCCAGTAATCAACGTCATAAAAACCTAGTTTAAGTGAGCCAATCTGAAATTTTAAACTTTTTATTACGTGTTGGAGGGAGGGGCTCTATACTGGGCTATGATCGGACTGAATTAAACTTTAACCGTTCTCTATTCCTACCTCTAAAATTAAATCTATCTCTGTTGAGGCCTAATAATAAAGCCGACCGCAACCAAAGCATGGGCAAAGGCGTATTTCACAACTGACGTTCAAATGGAAAAGCCTAAAAATTAAATAAAAAAAAATGAATGCCGGTAACAATGATCACTAGTGAAATTAACAGCTAACAGCTAAAACGAACCCGAACGGTAAACACTTGAAGTTGGTCTCTCTACGCTGCTGGTCTGTTACTCCTTTCGTTTATTTTCTATGGCTAAACAACTAACTTTTGGAAGTATTGGGATATTAGGCCATTTGTGTTTTAACTTTTAAGACTTTTATTGTGTAGGGAAGAAAAACGACCCTGTTTAAAGAAACTTTGGATAAATTTTAATATTTAGTTAAAAGTTGAAATTCATTTATAAAATTTGGACGAAAATTTTGAAATAACAAGACTTCCTTTGAGTTTCAAATTGAAGAATGTTCGTGTGCTTCATTGAACTATTTTTTACAAAAAAGACAGTCACTTTCAGTTTCAATTGTTGCTTTTATTGGACATCCCCTAGTCGTTAAAGGAAGGATGAATTGGAAAAATAAAGTGATTTTTTGATCGATTTTTCTTATTATGAGACCATTATATGCACAGTGAAACATCCAGGAAATACAGTCTCCGAATGATTTTAAAATTCAAATTAGGTTCAGATTTTAAAGATAATTTGAAATAAGCACCACTGACTAATAGCTTAAAGCCCTGCCTTCCTGTTAACAAAATTTCCGTTGCACGCTCTATATCTCGCGCCACGATAGTCACATCGCAAGCAACTTTTATTAAATCTCGCGATAAATTTCATTCGGCATGGAGCGTGCCACGAGAATTTTGTCAATAGGAAGGCAGGGCGTTACGCGATGGGTCGGAGGTCATTATTTCAAATTATCCATAAAATCTGAACCTAATTGGAATTTCAAAATCATTCGGAGATATTTCCTATGCAGAATGGTCTTATAATTAGTAGAAGAATCGATAAAAAATTATTAGATTTTTAATTTCACCATCCCATTAAACACATTCTTAATCGTATTCTAAAAGACAGACATAAACTCTAATGAAATTAGGAGGTAAAGCATTGTAATATTAAAAATAGAGATGCGCCCTGTTCGCTGGTATTTTTTTCTCCGTATGAGTAACCAGCCCACGACGTGACCGGTATTAATATTAATAACCTGATAGTTATTCTTGACTAACTTAAAACATTGTTTTAGTGTATGGTTTCAGGCTCAGCAGGACAATTGCCCAACCCATACGTCCCGACTCGTTGCAAGATTTCTGGAGAACGAAGGAATTGAAGCTTTGGATTGACCCGACTTGAACCCGATTTAGCGTTTATGTCTGTCATTTAATAAAAGATTAAAAATGTGTTTAAGGGCTGAGGGAGGTTAAGTCAAATATTAAGCTTAAATTGAAACTGAAAATACCAGTCTTGTTTGTAATAGATAGTTCAAGAACGCAGACGGTATTTCCTGGATGTTTCACTATGCAAAATGGTCTTATAATTAGAAGAAGAATCGATAAAAAATCACTTTATTGTCCTCTTCATCCTCCCTTTAAGGGCTAGGGGATATCCAATAAAATATCAAGCAACAATTCAAGCTGAAAGTGACTGTCTTGTTTGTATAAAATAGTTCAATAAAGCACACGAGCATTCTTCAATTTGAAACTCGAAGGAAGTCTTGTTATTTGAAAATTTTCGTCCAAATCTTTTAAATATTTTTCAACTTTTAACTAGTTATCAATAATGATATTAATAGTTATCCAAAATTTCTTTTAAAATGCTAGTTATCTTTCCTACACTATAAAAGTCTTAAAACACAAAATGGCCTAATATCCCAATACCTCCCAAAGTTAGTATTTTTGCCATAGAAAATAAACGAAAGGAGTAGCAGACCAGCAGCGCAGAGAGGCCAACTTCAAGTGTTTACCGTTCGGGTTCGTTTTAAGCTGTTAGCTGTTATTTTCAGTTGTGATCATTGTTACCTGCATTAATTTTTTTTATTTAATTTTTAGGTTTTTCCATCGGTAGCTTTGAACGTCAGCTGTGAAATACGCCTTTGCCCATGCTTTGGTTGCGGTCGGCTTTATTATTAGGCCTCAACAGAGATAGATTTAATTTTAGAGGTAGGAATAGAGAACGGTTAAAGTTTAATTCAGTCCGATCATAGCCCAGTATAGAGCCCCTCCCTCCAACACGTAATAAAAAGTTTAAAATTTCAGATTGGCTCACTTAAACTAGGTTTTTATGACGTTGATTACTGGGACGGCAAAAAATACGTAATTCCCTTTTACCCTTGTCGCTATGACCAGCCTCTTCTTTCATATCCCACCGTCCCGAGGAAGGGGGTCCGGGACTTTGACGCGCGCCCAGATTACTCTGTTCCCTATTTCTGCTTCTAAAATAAAAAATCTTTCAATAGCCTCACATTTGCGCTAAACGCGGAAGGCTATGGGCAACCCCAGGCTCCGTTTAGCGAAGCTCAATCGCTTAGCGAACGTTCCTAGCATAGAAGCCATCTCCTCTGAAGATGTTTCTTATATGGAATAGTCGAATATGTCAATTTGAAGGGATCTCGTGAAGCGCATATGCCATCATGAATGAGCTTTTCACTAGGCTGCAATGAATCGGTCTGAAGACCTAGACGTAATTAATATGAGTTCTAAATATTATGATATCACGGGCTCACGGCCCAAATAACTATATTTTCAAACCGATTCTCCTCTTCAAAAGACGCGAGTTTTCTCTTAAAGGAAGTGGGAAGTGGAAAATAAAGTGATTTTTTTATTGATTCTTCTACTAATCATGAGACCAGTATGCATAATGAAAAATTCAGGAAATAAATCCCATTGATTTTAATATTCAAATTAGGTTAAGATTTTAAGAATAATTTTAAAAAAGGAACTCCGACCAATCCCGTAACGCCGTGCCTTTTCGTTAACAAAATTTTCGTGGCACACTCCATGTCTCGCGCCACAATTGTCACATCGCGCAAATTTTTTCATGTCTCGCGATAAATTTATTCAACACGGAGCGTGCCAAGAGAAAATTGTTGATAAAAAGGCGGGGCGCTACGTGATTGGTCGAAGATTCCCTATTTAAAATTATCCATGAAATTTCAAACTAATTGTCGTTTAAAAATCGTTCGGTGTTATTTCCTGGATGTTTCACGATGCAGATTGGTCTTATAGAAGAATCCATAAAAAATTACTTTATTTTCCACTTCACCATCCCTTTAATGAACGTCTGATTTGTTTCAAAGTATTGCGCCAAAGGACCAATCATATATATATGCATAAAGTGTCATAACATCTAACAAGCATTATTACGACAAAGATTCGATACTCGATTATGCATTATCGCCAATCTAACCAAGTTTGCCAGATTTTGAATAAAGGCTGATTACTCGTGACCTATTCATCCGATTTGAATTTGGTGAACACTTTTCAAATATGAATCGACCCCAAGGATTCCGAAAATCGCATTTATATCCTCGAGAATCCTATATTTTCAAAGTTGATAATTTTGACATTTCCGGTTTCCGGTATAAATATGCAAAGGACAACTTTGGAACGGGTAAAATATGAAAGAGGAATGCAAAACTTTTATAACGCACTTTATTCCAAAGCGCTAGCTTGAATAGTTTTTGAAGTATAGTAAAATATGTGCGAAAAACGCAACGCGCAAAGACTTTTTTAACAGTCTGTACAGACTAGTGTCCATGTCGGGTGGACGAAAACCAAAGCTGGTGGTATTGGAACTCAAGTAGAATAGCCAGAGACAAACCCAAATTTCCGTGAACTGTCAATGCAGTCCGGAAATTGGGAACACGTTTGCTCCGATACGCAAACTGCGAACGCGGTCACGTGGGGCGTGACAGACACACAGACACACAGATAGACACGGCCGGTGTAATACCTCTCCGTGACATACGTCACTCGGAGAGGTAAAAAGTAATAATAGAAATCTTAAAAACGTAACGAACGTCAATATTTGTGGTATAGTAGAATCCATCGTTCGATTGACTAGAGATTTGCGTATAAAAAAGGGTTTTCTAAGGGGAAATTTACCTATTACAAGTTTGGTGGTGTCTACTATAAAATTAAATTCATGGGGTCTACTGGCCTTGTGCCCACTTAATTAATTAAAAATGTTCAAAGGTTAACTATTTTAAGTGGGCAATGTCCAATTTTTAAAATAAACGTGCTTGGGCTCCACAGGCCACATGTCCAAGCAGTTTTAAAAAAATCGTAGTTTCTCAGCCTGATTCTGAGTATTCAGAAGAGTCGGTTTCAGCAATTTCAAATCGGCTTCTTTGAATTTTGCGCAGCTCCTCCTTTGACGGGGCGTCCACCATACCGCGATGTGGGTGTATTAGTTTTGGGTCGTCATGACCAATATTAATTTTTTTTTTCAAGTTTCCCTGTTCGAAATCAAACTAACTTTAGTTTCGTCTAGCTAAGCAATACTATTTCTTAGAAATGTCCGGTCCTTTACTTCAAATTTCACTCTGTTTTCAAATATGAGATCTAATAGCTCTGGAATAAAACTGTAAGTTTTAGGCTCCAAAACTTTGACAGTGTGCCAAGTTTTAGAGCGTTTACTGTATCTTCGAGTGTCCCTTTATAAGAAAAATTATCTCAGAGAGAAGTTAAAAGCATTGCCAAGATATACGAAAATTACCGTAGGGTTTTTCTTTCGTCACAGCTTGCTTTCGCCCTACATGATGGTTATGGTCCAAAATAGCTAAGGTTATTCGTAACTGATAACCCTTAAAACTACAAGTTAAAAAGAGAAGTTCTGCATTTGCGTTTGGTATACCGTGTTGCAAAAAAGGTTGGTATGGCCAAAGTACAGTGGACTAATTTAAGTGGGAAATGTTCTATGGCTTTACAAGTTATGATTTCAGTGTTTTACGGAAGAACCCTTAAGTAAGAAACTGAAATGAATGCTAATTTAATTAAGGGCTCATCCCTTAAACACTAGGCAGTGTCCCATAAGGCAAAATGGGGTTTCCACCATTTTCAACTCAAAATTACCCAAAGAACCACCCCAGTGACCCCACCGTACTTCGGTGTAATCACCCTTTCTTGGAACACCCTGTATAATATACGAGTGCTTTCAAAATTCAATTCAGGCGTGTTTAATAAAATTAAATGACCTTAATGAATCTCTTTGGGGCATACATCAACATTAGGCTGTGTAAGTTTTCCACAAATCCCGTATGTCTATAGGAAACACCATCTATCCAAAATTTTCACACGCAGCGTCATTAGTGCAAATTGTATAACGACTTTTATATGTTACAATGTAAAGAAAGTTTAATATTATGGTGGTGGACAATCTTGTTTTTGGAATATTTGACACTTTAAAGTTATTGACAACCCCTTGCTTTTATACCTGCGAAAAAACCCCAAATACCTAAAAGTGGGATAGGTCCAATTACTTTCCATAATAAAAGAAATTTTGTACGAAAATATTTTGTCAGAAGAGTAAAAAGCGTTAGCATTGTAAAGAGGCAGAGCGTTTCTGAGCGTAGAAGAGTTCGGAAGGGTAAAAGTTGTAACCTTTAAGAAATAAAACAAATTTTTGATATTTTCACTTTTAACTCGGTTCATTATTTAAATACTCTAATGCATCTCTCCAGAGTAGCGTAGCGCAAAATAATAGAAAAATTACATGGTGCCGAAACCCGGGATATTAGATTAAGAATTAAATAATTAGCGAAAAGTCCTATTAATTAGTGAAAATGTATCGAAACTTGATTAAGCGAGCGACATACCGAACTCTCATCAACAATGTCATAGTGGCGATAGAACAGACACTCAACGAAGAACAAGTGGATATTAACTATTTAGAAGAACAATTAAAACAATTGAAACCCAAAGTAGAGAACCTCAATCAGATTGATTTGGCAATCGAAGAGGATACACCAATTGAACAGTTAGAAAAGGAACTTTACGAAGTGGAAAAATTTCGATCCAGCGTCATCACGTGGAAAACAAAAGCGGAGAAAGTGATAGAAGAAGATAAACAATCACAGAATACAGAAGCGGCCTCTATACCTTCAGCGTCGGGAGGAGGAAATGTGGGAAGTGCGGTGTCGGTAAAACTGCCCACATTAGAATTGAAAAAATTTTATGGAGAAAATACGCAATGGTTAAAATTTTGGAATCACTTTCGTACGATGGAACATGAAAATCCGAACGTTCCTGAAAAGGTAGCGAAATTCAATTATCTTTTAATGAGTTTAAAGGGAGAGGCGGAAGCGATCGTAGACGGGCTCCCAATTACCGAAGCAAATTACGATTTAACTATTAAAACTCTTAAAGAAAAGTACGACAAAAAAGAAATGTTAGTGGACACTCACACGGAAAACCTTCGTAACATTAGACCAGTTTATAATGCTTCTGACATAACGGGATTAAGAAAACTATACGATAAATGTCAAGTCGAACTTCGTAGTTTGGAAACATTAGGGGAAAATCCAGAGAACTTTGCTAATTTTTTCAGCCCTATGCTTTTGAGACGCATCCCTAGAGAAATAGCGTTGGGATACAATAAAACACCTCAAGCGGGAAAAACATGGAAGGTAGCGGAATTGATGAGATTCATAAAAGAAGATTTAGAGAGCAGGGAGCGTACGTATAGAATCTTAAATCAAAGCGAATTTGAAAGAGTAGAATCGGATAAAATTAGAAGTCAGAAGCCTATCAGTTATAAGAAGCTTTCAACGACCGCCACACTAACCACATCAGTTGAATCGCAATTAAAAGGCTGTGTTTTTTGCGAAAAAGATCACAAGCCCGAAGATTGTAAAACTTTTGCTTTGGAAGAGAAAAAAGAGATTCTCAAGAAAAAACGAAAATGTTTTAGATGTCTCAAGGGTGACCATATTTCAAAATATTGTAGAGGCAGGGTAGAATGTAAAACCTGTAGTCGACGTCACCACTCAGCTATGTGTGAAAACAGCGAGCGAAAGGAGAGAGAAAAGAGCGAAGCTGACCAGAGGGACATCGTAGAGGCAAGCGAAGTTAACGTTTCGGTAGTTAACCCCCATCACAAAGCGGGAGGAAAAATTCTCCTACAAACAGCCAAAGTAATGGTTAAGGGTAGCGAAGATATGGCAGTCACCCGATGTTTGATTGATGGAGGGAGTCAGAGGACTTTTATAAAAACAGCGATTTCAAGAAAACTAGGACTCGTAACAAAAGGAGAAGAAGACTTGAAATTACAAGTTTTTGGAAATAAGGATTCAGTTACTGTTAAAGCTAAGAGAGTTGAACCAGTGGCGCCGCCAGGGGGTAGGCTGGGTAGGCTACAGCCTACCCGTAAATTTCAGAGGGGCCCCGAAATTTGGTTCCCATAATATTAAAATACCATTATTACAATATTTTGATCTAGGCCTACAATGCAATTTACTTTAGACAAAGTTTCATAAGGATGCTGAACCTTTTGGCATCTGATTTTTACAATATTCTACAAAATATTAATTGAGTTAACACTTTCATGTTGAAAGTTTTTGACTAGCGAGAAAAGTTATCTAGCTTTTTAATTTTTAGCCCCATCCTATATGTACATCTAAGATGAGGCTCTTAGCTTGCCCTGCCCTGTTATCATTCTCGAAATAGTAATAGTGTGAAATTTTTGGTTCGTCATTGAAGGGATAGTGAATGAAAGAAGATTGTGGTGAGGTGATATTTTTCGTTCTTTTTTTACATGGAAGGCGATTGTAATAGTAAGTTTAAGCATTTCACTTAATTGTACAAGTGAGATTAATGATTGCGAATTGTGTTTTACGTTTTCTCGATATAGCTAAAGCGAAAGGAACGATTATTAGATTGCCTTAATATAATGGAAGGTGTTAAACTCTCCCTTTAAAATTTCAGTCACCGGTCGACAATAAGTATTTCACGCATTCAATCCCGCTCCTCTATTTAAACATTCAGGGAAATCGATGTTAACTTTAAATGCAAAAGCAAGTATATACTGATGGTATATTTTTTTGAATGGTCTTAAGGCGTTGTTTATCACGATCCCAGAATTTACGTGTATTTCTCCAGAAAGTGAAATAATTTTAAAAGCAAAAGGAAGTATCTAGTATCTTTATATATTTAATATAGTGTATTACAATTTTATCATAAGTACGTAAGGATTAAGGCGCAGGTAATTATTTTTTAGGTCAGGAAAACGATGGACTAATAACTTTGATTTTCTGCACTTAAGGTTTAGGTATGCGTTATTGTGGGGATACTCACTCAAGTTTTCTCTTTGTGTCGCACAATTACAATTATAAAAGAAGGTAAATTATTAATGTACAGATTACGGGCAATCATTTTAGCACAGTTAAAGATAGCGCATCGAGGGACCAATCAGTCTGATTTTCTGTACTTCAATTAAGGGTTTACTTAAACGTTACTATTAATCATTTTTGCACTGTTAAAGGGTGGGCAAGTTTCCTATTTTTGTCGCACTATAGACAATATTTAAAATTGGCGCGCGAGCTGCACTGAGAACTTAGCGTACTCTGTCGGGGAGGGGTGCAGTCAAAAAAAATGGAGCTAATGTAAAGTCTATGGCAGTATATTAAACTTTGAGATTAATTATAAATTATACAAATTAGTTTAGGGGTTCGATTTCTTTTTTTTGCGGTATTATTGCATATTAAATCATGGGTTTTCGCTACAGGTATTCAATTTTTAACATAATGATTTCAAATTTTATCAGTTTAACGTGCCCGTGTTATCGCGATCTTGACGGTCTAAGCCTCGGTTGGGTTTATATTTATTTACTTTTGTTGCTGATCCATCTGCCAAAACCTTTTTATACCCTCGCTGGGTACACAAGGGAACGCAAAAACAGTAGGCATTTACAATTTATTTCTTAAACCCTATCATAAGTTTAGATTTAATTTTTAAATTTAACACTCTTCTCGTACGTTTTGCTGGGGACCGACAATACCTTGACTGCACCCTAGCGGCTGCTCTGCACTGTGTCTGCACTGGAGCTGCTCTGGAGCTGCTCTGAGCGCGCGCGATTCAATTTTAAATATCGTCTATTATAATTATAACAGATGAAAATGAATTGAACTTATAGTAATCAGTATATCACACTAAAAGATAGCGCATCGAGGGGCTCTTCAATGAAATTTTCGATTCGTTACGATGTGGCTAAAATTATGAGCCCGGCCTTGGGTCATCTTGTTTGTTTCGCGCTCTTCACCTAACCTTCTTCCCGTCCGTTTCTTCTGGTCCCATAAAACTTCCAGGTAAGACTCGTTTTGGTAAACCTATTTCCCTTTTCCTCACCACATCGACAGTGCACAGTGACCTTATATAAGGCTTAACTGAAAATCCCCCTCTCTCTCCGACTCCGTGTTTTTATTATTTTCGCAAACTATAGTTTATATAATAATATGTCTTTTGTCTGATAATAATGAACTTTAATATATTAAACTTCTTTATATGAATAATATGATAAAAATAGTTGTTAATTTAATATTATCGACTCTGTGCAACTAAATTTTTCCCTTGAAATTTTATAAGGGGCCCCCAAATCTTCCTTAGCCTCTCTGTCAAAAATTCCTGGCGGCGCCACTGAGTTGAACTAACGTTACAGAGCTTGATAAGCGGAAAGAAAATTACCTTAGAAGTACTGGAATCTCCAGAAATTAGTTCAGCTATGATACAAGTACCTAGCGAGGCTTTAAAGCGAAAACTCTTAGAAAAGAATTTATTCCTAGCCGATGACATCGATCAACAAGAAGGCAATGATCAGAAGGAAATAGAGATACTGATCGGTTCAGATTACTACTGGCAAGTTATGACAGGTCGTTTAGAAAGACTTACCGAATCTCTAGTAGCTATGGAAAGTTTATTTGGATGGGTCGTGCAAGGTCCTACCATCGCTACCACTTCAAACCTTACGCCCTTTCCTTCTTCTGCAAGCGTAAATCTACTTAACGTCATGAACGTAATTACTCAAGAAGCGGAAATTATTGATGTCAAGGCCCTTTGGGAATTGGAGACTATTGGGATTCAGGACTCGACAGAGAAAACTCAAAGTCAAAGCGACGAATTAGCTATTGCGAAATTTAACGAAACGGTAAAATTTGAAAATGGTAGATACGAAGTCAAACTTCCATGGATTGATGAAATACCAAATCTAGCGAACAACGAAGCCTTAGCGAAAAGAAGGTTTAATAATCTAATGAAGAGATTTCAACGTGATCCAGAGTTATTCGAAAAGTATCAAGCGGTCTTTCAAGATTATGAAACTAAAGGAATCATTGAACGAGTAACGGAAGACACGGACAATTCAGGTTCGACGTACTTTCTCCCACACCAGCCAATCGTCAAGGCAGAGAAAAAAAAAGTTCGTCCAGTATTTGATGGTTCTTCTCATGAAAAGGGAGAGAAGTCACTTAACGAATGTTTACTATCAGGCCCAAACTTGAATCCGGAAGTATTTGACGTCCTAATTAGATTCCGCACAAAAAATGTTGCCATCATAGCAGACATTAGTCAAGCCTTTCTCCAAATTAGTATTGCGGAAGAAGATCGAAACGCTATAAGATTTCTTAGGCTACAACCCTTACAAAAAACTTCTTTAGAACTCTTTAGAAAATTCCTTGGGAAATTTCTTTAGAAATCCTCAAGGGGTTCTTTGCGAAATTGGGGAATATTGGCCTCTTTTTCTTTGGAAAATGCTTTGGAAATATCTTTGGAAATTCCTTGGGAAATAACTTTGGAAATATCTTTGGAAATTCCTTGGGAAATAACTTTGGAATTTTCCTGGGAAATATCTTTGGAATTTTCTTGGGAAATAACTTTGGAATTTCAGAAACGCGTTTAACCTTATTTTATCTACAATATTTTTTAAAAATATATTTAATTGGGACTCTAATTACGCTCGAAATAAAGATAAAACATGTCACAAAAGAATTAATTTTAGGTTAGTTTTACTTTTCAAAAGCTAAAGTTTCAACTGCCAGTTTATACTCCCTGTAAATCTAAACACCACGATTTTAATGACGCGTATTTTACTTTTAATTTAATTTATCCTTTGCTTAAACACCTCACGAATTATTAAAGGCAAAAAAATAGGTAAATATGATAAACCATTTCAGTACTTGCTGAGCCTTAGCTACGGGACAAGCCTTCGTGAAACGTTTTTAATTTTTTAGCCATCAAGGCAATGTCCATGCAGGAAAACTTTAGCTAAACAATTTGGGTAAAAATATTTTGAAATAATTATATGTAAAGCATAATTACATATATATCTGGCCCTTATTCATCTCTAGAATTCTAAACGAATTTCATTGGAAAATAAACCCCAGACCTTCTTTGGAAATTTGTCTCAAGATTTCCTTAAGAATTTCGTTGGAAAATATTCCATAGACGTTCTTTGGAAATCTATCTCAATAATTCCTGTCGAATTTCATTGGAAAATTAACCCTAGACTTTCTTTGGAAATATATCTCAAGAATTCCTTAAGAATTTCGTTGAAAAATACTCCGTAGACGTTATTTGGAAATTGATCTCAAGAACTCCTGAAGAATTTCGTTGGCAAATATTCACTAGATGTTTTTTGGAAATTTATCTCAAGAGTTTCTAAAGAATTTGCTTTGAAAAACAAACCCTAGACCTTCTTTGGAAATTAATCTCTAGAATTCCTAAAGAGTTTCTTTGGAAAATATACCTTATACATTCTTTGGAAATTTACCTTTAGAATTCCTAAAAAATTTCTTTGGAAAATATTCGTTAAACCTTCTTTGGAAATTAATCTCTAGAATTCCTAAGGAGTTTCTTTGGAAAATAAACCTTATACATTCTTTGGAAATTTACATCTAGAATTCCTAAAGAATTTCTTTCGAAAATATTCGTTAAACCTTCTTTGGAAATTAATCTCTAGAATTCCTAAAGAGTTTCTTTGGAAAATTAACCTTATACCGTCTTTGGAAATTTACCTCTAGAATTCCTAAAGAATTTCTTTCGAAAATATTCGTTAAACCTTCTTTGGAAATTAATCTCTAGAATTCCTAAAGAGTTTCTTTGGAAAATTAACCTTATACCGTCTTTGGAAATTTACCTCTAGAATTCCTAAAGAATTTCTTTCGAAAATATTCGTTAAACCTTCTTTGGAAATTAATCTCTAGAATTCCTAAAGAGTTTCTTTGGAAAATTAACCTTATACCGTCTTTGGAAATTTACCTCTAGAATTCCTAAAGAATTTCTTTGGAAAATATTCGTTCAGCCTTCTTTGGAAATTAATCTCTAGAATTCCTAAAGAGTTTCTTTGGAAAATTAACCTCATACATTCTTTGGAAATTAATCTCTAGAATTCCTAAAGAGTTTCTAGGGAAAATATTCGTTATACCATCTTTGGAAATTAATCTCTAGAATTCCTAAAGAGTTTCTTTGGAAAATATTCGTCATACCTTCTTTGGAAACATATCTCTAGAATTCCTAAAGAACTTCTTTGGAAAATAATCCCAAGACATTCTTTGGGCATTTGTCTCAAGACTTCTTTAGGAAATTCCAAAGGAAGTCTTTGGGAATTGTTCCTTTAGAAAATGATCCCAAGGGCTCCGTAGGGTTCCAAAGAATGGTCTTTAGAGTTCTTAAGAACATTTTTGTAAGGGAAGACCCGAACAAGCTAGAGTCAGACCCGAAATTGCAAACGTACAGGTTCACAAGAGTATTATTTGGACTTACGTCTAGCCCTTATCATTTAGCGGCAACCATAAGGCATCACCTGAAGCATTTTGAAGAAGTGTACCCAGAAACTTGCGTAGTAGTCAGCAAGGACTTATACGTAGATGACCTGACATCTGGCGACAGAGATGAATCTACAGCTTACAAGCTAGCGAGTGAATCCAATTGGGAAATTCTAGCGAAAGGCGGATTTCAATTACGTAAATGTTTAACTAACTCGCAAGGGTTACGGCAAAGATTAAACGAAGAGAACTTCAACGAAAACGAAGAAGAAGCAAGGTCCAGTAAGACCATTTTTCCCAACGCATCGCCATCTACTAAAATCCTTGGAATGTCGTGGAACCAAGATACAGATCTATTTGGTTTCGAAATTGAACCATTACTAGCATTAGTACTGGAGACTAAAGGCACGAAAAGAAGCGTTCTATCCTTTTCAGCGAGAATCTTTGATCCACTCGGATTTATAATGCCTTACATAATCGGGTGTTCCTCATATGAGCAGTTCCCTGTAGAGCAGTTCTCGAAATAGCAACCGCGATTCCAAAAAACCAGCGGAGTTTTTCAAAATTGCTCTTTTAGAAATAGCGGCCGCTATTTTGAGAAATAGCAGTGTTTGTCTTGAGTTTCGAGCATTTCTTAACAATACACTTATATTCATTGGTTTCAAATACTTCCTTTTCCGTGATCATTTAATCAGGAATGTGACCTAATAAAACATCATGTATAGATAATTGTAAACAGTAATTTTTGGGAAAAGGCATATTATAATTCGAGAAAGGCTATTTTATTTCGGAAGTAGATAATTGTAAACCGTAAGTTTTTTCTAAAAGGCATATTATAATTCCAGAAAGGTTATTTTATTTCGGAAATAGATAATTGTAAACAGCAATTTTTTGGAAAAGGCATATTATAATTCGAGAAAGGGTATTTTATTTCGGAAGTAGATAATTGTAAACAGTAATTTTTCGGAAAAGGCGTAACATTGTTACACAATTTCCAAAATATTACTAACCTAGCCTAACCTAACCTGACCTAATACTATTTAGTTGAAATAATCAACTTTAACCTAACCCAATTATCCATATCTGACCTAGTTCTTTTTGAGCTCATATAACCCAGCTGGGTCAGCTTACACCATAATAAACAGCTATAGTTTTTCGCATATCTGATTTTCCGCTCTTTAGAGAACTGCTGTAACGGTACGCCGCGTTTACGAGAACCGCTGTATCGGTAAGTGCTGTAATGGGTAAACTGCCATTTCGGGAACCGCTATTTAGAGAACTGCTGTTATGAAGACCGCTATTTTGAAATCCGCTCATATGGGAACTGCTCATATGAAGGCTTCCCACATAATCAGAGTGAAGATTCTATTCCAATTATTGTGGGTGGAAGGACTCAATTGGGATGATGAGATAGAGAAGTTTAACAAAGAACTCTTTAAAATTTGGAAGACTTGGTCCTCTGAACTCATGGACTTGCGATTAATCAGCGTTCCCCGACTATAAGCCGTACCCTCAAATGGAATAGAAGTTATCGAAACTCAAATTCACTGCTTTTCTGATGCGTCAGAGGCTGCGTATGGTGCAGTTTTATATTTAAGAGTTACCTTAAGCTGTGGGAAAATCTCGAGTCAACTAATCATGTCCAAGTCGAGAGTGGCTCCTTTGAAGAAACTTCAAATACCTAAACTAGAACTTATGGCAGCGTTAATTGGCGCCAGGTTGACTAATCGAGTCAGACAAATCTTAGACGTACCACAAGAAAATATATTTATGTGGTCGGACTCACAAGTAACACTTCATTGGATTCGAGGCGTTTCAAGGAAATGGAAACCCTTTGTAGCAAATCGCGTTGATGAAATTCAGAGCCTCTCAAATCCAACTTCGTGGAATTACTGCCCTGGCAAAGGAAATCCAGCTGACATATTAACGAGAGGAATTTCCGTTGTTGAATTAAACAAAAGCGATCTATGGTGGCATGGTCCATCGTGGATAATCCAAGAGAAAAGGAATTTGTCGGACAAATAAATTCAAGAACTTGAAGAACAAGAACTCGAAGAAATTGAGCTTGAAAAAAGAAAGCGATACCAAGAAGTCATAATCATGACAAGCGGCGTAGTAGAAAAGTCAAAATCTATCTTTGACATCAAGCGATACAGCAAATTGGATAGAGTTTTACGCGTAACAGCATGGTCGTTTAGATTCATCAGAAATTCTCGCAATCCAGCTGAACGAGATTTTAATCTAACAGCGAAGGACATGACTCCTCTAACCACGGAAGAAATAAAAGAAGCGCAGGAATATTGGATTCGTCAAGTTCAAAGAGAAAACTATTGGCAAGAACTTGAAGACCTCAAAGACAGAGGAATTGTAGAGAAAACGTCTAGTCTCCTACAATTAAACCCTTTTCTCGATGAGAAAGACATCATTAGGGTAGGAGGAAGACTCCAAGAAGCCAATCTGAACTTCAATGAAAAACATCCAATAATCTTACCTAACGGACATTATCTTTCTGAATTGATTGTAGACAAAGAACATTTGACGGTTAAACATTCAGGAACTGCTTCTACTTTAGCGCAATTGAGAGCAACATATTGGATAATTAAAAGTAGACAGTTGGTTAAAAAGCGCCTAACCAAATGCTTGTTATGTCAAAAATTGAGAGCTAAACCTATAAGAGAGATCACCGCACCTTTACCAAAGGACAGAATATATGAATCAAAGGCCTTCGAAATAACGGGTTTGGATTTCGCCGGACCTCTTTTAGTGAAAGGCGAACAAAGTTCTAGCAAACCAGAGAAAACGTATATCTGTTTACTAACTTGCGCAGTCACAAGAGCGGTTCATCTTGAACTTGTGACTGAAATGAGTACAGAGAAACTCCTCTTAGCACTTAGAAGGTTTCTATCGAGAAGAGGTATTTGCAAAACTGTATATTCGGATAATGCAAAAACCTTCAAGCGAGCTGGAAAACAATAAAAAACAACGAGGTCATGGAATTTTTCGGCCAGAGGGGAATAGAGTGGAAATTCATCGTGGAGAGAGCCCCTTGGTGGGGAGGCTTTTATGAAAGAATGGTCAAAAGCGTTAAAATAGCGATTAAAAAGACCTTGAAAAGCGCCTTCCTCAAGTTTGAAGAATTATACACGGTACTGGCTGAGATTGAAGCCGTCCTCATTTCACGTCCGCTGACATACCAGATGAATGAAGTAGGCGAGCCCATAGCCTTAACACCAGCGCATTTCTTAGTAGGTAAAAGACTCACCAGCTTACCTCCAAATTCTAAACTCGAACCTACGAGCACCATTACCAGAGATACAGCGATCAAAAGATGGCAGTACCAAGAAAAGCTCCTCAATCATTTCTGGAAAAGGTGGAAGACTGAGTACTTACTCGAACTTAAATCCATGCACAACGTTAAGCATGCTACCCTAAATGCAACAGTATCCGTGGGTGACGTGGCAATTTTAAAAATTGAAAATCAGCCCAGACAATTGTGGAAATTAGTTAAAATAATAAAAGTGTTTAAAGGACGCGATAACAAGATTAGATCTTGCAATCTAAAATTGCCTAATGGTAAAACTGTAAAAAGAGCGATTAACATGTTACATCCTTTAGAGTTAAAGTAAGAGAAAAGTTGATGAACTAAAATAAGTAGTTCATGGTGGGGAGTGTAATGATAGTTTAATATTATGGTGGTGGACAATCTTGTTTTCGGAATATTTGACACTTTAAAGTTATTGACAGAGTAGCGTAGCGTAAAATAATAGAAAAATTACATACAATACCTGAAAATTAAAAAATATGGCATTCTTTCAAGAGTACGCGGGTTTAGAACAATACGTCTGAGAGCGTTCAATGCGCTTGACCCTTGTTTAAGCCACGGATGACTCTCAAGTTGTTCAACCGTTAAATCACCGTGATCGCAGCTAAATTTGCCTGCTTTAGGCATATTCCAGTCGTGAACATTTGTCACATGGAACAGACTAGTACTCCAAAGTTCCTGACAACAAAGGGAGGATGAAATGGAAAATTAAGTGATTTTTTTTAAAGATTCATCTACTAATTATAAGATCAATATGCATAGTGGAACATCCAAGAAACAACGCCGAGTAACTTCAAAATTGCAATTAGTTTCAGATTTCATGGATAATTGTAAATAAGTGCCTCCAACCAATCGCGTAACGCCTTGCCTTTTTATTAACAAAATTCTCGAGACAAGCTACGTATCGAATGAAATCTATCGCGAGATTCGATAAAATTTGTGCGCGACGTCACAATTGTGTCCCGAGACATGGAGCGTGACACGAGAACTTGGTTACCCGATTGGTCGGAGATACTTATAAAATTATCCATGAAATCTCAAACTAATTGCAATTTTAAAATAATTCTGTTTCACTATTCAGATCCTATAATTAGTAGAAGAATCGATAAGAACACTTAATTTTCCTTTTCATCCTCCCTTTAATAACATTGAATAAAACAGTTAAATCGTTGAAATCAAACTCATTTCTTCATACTCGCATTGCTTGTGGATTGCCGTTACACCAAATTGAAGAATACCAGAAATGGTTTCGTAAATGAGGTGCCCAATGTGCTAGGTCTTTGCACCCTTTCTCCTTAGCGCTCTACACAGATATGTTTCGTATTTCTTATTTAATAGCGATATTTTTAAGCATTCTTACATCAGTTATGCTTGCCAAAATATTTTTCCCCCCATGCCAAACATCATGAGCGGAACCCGACAATTGGGCGCCGACACTTAGGCGCAGGTCATTTAGGCACCGCCACTTAGGCGCCGGGACAGTTAGGCGCCGCGACATTTAGGCTCCGCGACAATTTGGCACCGAGACATTTAGGCTCCGCGACAATTTGGCACCGAGACATTTATGCTCCGAGACATTTAGACGCCGAGACATTTAGGCGCCCAGACAATTAGGCGCCGCGACATTGCAGTATAATTTTCGTGAAAGATTTGAGATAATTAACAAAGGAACAAGACAAGTACTTTTATGCTTATATTCTTTTTATTCAACTGACATCAGAATTCAACCATATTGTTGTTTATCTTCTTTGACTTCTCAAAATAATATGCCTTTTCCAAAATATTGTTGTTTATCTTCATTGACTTCCAAAATAATATGCCTTTTCCAAAATATTGTTTTGTATCTTCATTGACTGTCCAAAATAATATGCCTTTTCCAAAATATTGTTGTGCATCTTCATTGACTTCCCAAAATAATATGACTTTTCCAAAATATTGTTGTTTATCTTCATTTACTTCCAAAAATAATATGCCTTATCCAAAATATTGTTGTTTATCTTCATTGACTTCCCAACTTAGGTTAGGTTAGGTTTTTTTTATTATTTTAGGATACGTTTCGTAAAAACAGGTAAGGTCCTTTAATGGAGATTGCGAACATAGTCATGCAGTGACGCACAGGGATAATACACGGGTTGCCAAATTGAGAGGTCATTACGGATTTTTAGAAGAAATAGTGGAAAAATTATCGGGAAGTAAATGTATCGACGCCTAAATGTCGCGGAGCCTAAAGGTCACGGCGCCCAATTGTCACGGCGCCTACATGTCACGGCGCCTAATTGTCTTGGCGGCTAAATGGCGGCGCCTTAATAACCAGCGCCTAAGTGGCGGCGCCTAAATGTCACGGACCGATCATGAGAGTGTTTGACTTTGTGGCCGAATAGTGATCCAGCCTTTCCACAATTTTCTGTTATTCGTAAATTGCTTATTTATGGCTTTTAAGATCTGGGTATTTATCTTACTCATTTCCTTTTCAATTAAAACATGACCATCTGTCACAATCTCTTTAATTTTAATATTATGCTGATTTGCTAAGTCAATTGTTTCTTTGACTGCTAACTTGAAAGCTAAAAATTCCATATTCGGGCTTTTGCCGTCGGCGTGCCTAACGTCACGGTTGTTAAAAGCGATGACCTTTTGTGTTGAATAGTCTGCTAATGAGTAAGTGCAGTACATGGCAGTGTGGCCTGATGGGAACATTAAGATAATGTTTTATTCTAAGTGTTATATATGTACACCATATATAGATGGCGCCACTAGGCAGACGAATAGCTGGGAATAGCCAGGGGACGTTTGGGGCACTTCGCTCTAGGATGCCGTAGGCATCAGGTTCTTAAATATTGTAACTCTTTAATTTGTAACTCGTAATAAATAAGTTGGTAATTAGTATTAAAATAGCATCCCTATTATTATTGCCTACATACACAACAAATGGCGACGGAGATGGGATGGTGAGAGCAGATACAATTTCGACTACTATCATCATAAATTCTACCCACACGAGGCGAGCGACAAAGGAACGAAAGAAGAGCGCAGTCCGCGAGGAACCATTCTAACCGCGAAAGAATTCATGGGAACGCCCGATAACGTATTGGCCCAGACCGAGGCTTAACTACACGAGGCTCCAAGAAGACCGAGGCTTAACTACACGAGGCCCGGGAAGGAACACACACATTCCTGATTTTAAGACAATCAAGATAAGTCGCAATTAACTTTAAACTTTAGTTTAATTACACCGACAACACTCTGAAGTTTCTCAACACCCTGTACGGCAAAAATTTAAGTTTAAAATGCCTGGGAACGAAACCGGAGTACGGGAAGAAACGCCGAGAGCAAGGGGAGCTCACCTTCCTTATTTTGATAGCAATATGGAATCATGGGACCAATACTATAAACGGCTTACCTTATACTTCGCTGTTACAGCAGTAAGCGAAGTCAATAAAGCGCATTATTTGATAACGGTTCTAGGAGCAAGCGAATTAGCACTCCTAACCACGCTAATATATCCGGCAGAGATACATGATGTCTCATACACAGAGCTTGTGTCAAAGCTGAACGCCCATTTTACCAGCACTCCAAGCAAATTCGTGGGGAGATTCCGGTTTTCCAGTAGGAAACGTAAACCGGGGGAAACTCTCATCACATACATGTCCGAGCTCAAGCGGCTAGCTAAGGACTGCAAATTCGCCGGAACCAGCCTCGACGAGAGGCTGATGGAACAATTGGTTCTTGGAGTGAACGACATAAATATGCAAGGTAAAATCTTCGAGGAAAGCGAGAAAAATGCAGAACTAGACCTCCAAGCACCCCTGAAAGCTATCCAAGGTATGGAAACGGCATCTAAAAACACTCAAGCAGTCGCGGAGGATGGAGAACGTACTGTCAGCTTCAACAACGAGCGCGTGCATGCTGTAGTAAACCACCGGCCGCAGAACAAGATGAAAAAGAATAACGCCAAACATCCCACCGCCGATACAAGAATGGAAGTCAACAAGGCCACTTTCAGGCAGGTCAGTTCAAGCCACATCACTCACAATGCATTAGATGTGCCAAAACAGGGCACAAAGCAAATGATTGCCCATACATAAATGAATTCTGTCACAAATGTCAAAAACAAGGACACTTGGCGGCGGCCTGTTTGGGAACAGCAACGGCGAGCAAACCAACTGCGCAGAAGAGCAGACGACACCGTACTGCACCTTCCAACCAAACAAGCCATCACTTTCAGCCAGTCCATGACGATTCAACCTCTTTAGAAGAATACAATTCATTTGTATACAACATCAAAAAAAAGCAGAGACCCAGGACATGACTTTAACGAAGGAAGATAATGTCATACCATCCGCTGAGGTAATAAACCTCCAAGTAAACGGGGTAACAGTACCATTTGATTTAGACAATGGCTCTGGACACGCTATGCTCACGACAGACTGGTTTAATAAATTAACCCATCATTTCAAAGTCGAACCGTTCCAGCATGCGCCGCTTCAGGCTTACACTGGCCATATTCTACGAATCGAGGGTCAGACCAAGGTAACCGTTAGCTACAAGAATAGAACTGCACATCTACCGGTACTCATAGTTGACGGGCCTGGACCCAATCTATGCGGCCGCAAATGGCTTTATTCAACGCTCAATATCCTACCATCAATTTACACTACGTCGGGTATTAACCAAGTAACTTCGAGTACGGACGACGCCCTCCTAAATAACATTTTGGAAGAACACACGGAACTCTTTACACCGGGTTTAGGAAAGCTAAAGGATGTTAAGGTACACCTCCACTTGAAGGCTAATGCAACTCCCAAGTATTGCAAGGCACGAACAGTCCCTTATGCTTTAAAAGAGGATGTCGAGGAAGAACTTCAACGCATGGTCGATGTAGGCATACTCGAACCAGTGGCTTTCTCTCAATACGCATCACCAATAGTACCGGTCCAAAAGGTACAAAAGACCGAGCCTCAGGAGACAGGAGCACCTCCAATCCCGAAGAAAAGTTCCATACGCATAAGTGGCGACTTCAAAACCACCGTAAATCCCAATTTGGATACTGAAATTTATCCACTCCCGAGAGCGGAAGAAATATTCTCGAAATTAGCAGGATGTAAATTTTTCACCCGCCTCGATCTCAAAGAAGCGTACAACCAGCTGGAGCTGGATGACTCGTCTCAAGATTTCACTGTGATAAACACGTCGAAAGGACTCTTCAGATACAAACGCCTTCCACAAGGAATATCCTCTTCGTCGGCGATTTTTCAACGCCATATGGAAACACTTCTCCAGCATCATTCTAATGTCTCACCTTTCCAGGATGACATCCTGATCGGCGGCCGCACGAAGAAAGAGCACCTCAAATGTTTACGTTCAGTATTACAGACCTTGCGGGAGAATGGACTAAAATTACGATTGGAAAAATGCAGATTTCTACAACCCGAAGTTGAATTTCTGGGACATCTCCTAGATGCGCAGGGTCTACACCCGCAAGCGCGTAAAATGACTGCAATCATGGAAGCCCCAGAACCACAGGACATCGAGCAACTTCGCTCTTTTCTGGGTTTGCTAAACTATTACACAAAATTTCTTCCAAATAATGCAACTAAACTAGCACCGCTTCACGAACTATTACACAAAAACGTTACGTGGCAGTGGCTGGAACCCCAAAGACGCGCCTTCCAAGACACGAAAGCTTCTCTACAAAATTCGAACCTTCTCGTGCACTACGACACTTCGAAAACTGTCCATTTAGCCACCGACGCTTCTCCAGTTGGCCTCGGGGCCGTCATTTCACATATTAACGACGATGGTTTAGAACAACCCGTAGCTTTTGCTTCGCGTAGCCTCACCAAGGCTGAAAAAAACTATTCACAATTAGAAAAAGAAGCTCTCGCGATAATCTTTGGCATCACAAAATTCAGAGATTATCTCTACGGCAAGAAATTCGTACTCCACACTGATCATCAACCGTTGGTTACACTCTTAGGAGCAGACAAACCAGTACCACCCATGGCAGCAGCTCGCATTCAGCGCTGGGCGCTATTTCTCTCAGCTTACAGCTATGAAATAAAATTTAGAAAAGGGTCGTTGAACGGCAACGCCGATGCTCTCAGCCGCTTGCCACTCCCTACGCCCGCGTCAAACACGCCAGTACCCATGCAATATGTCCTTCTTCTCCAAGACATGGATCGCGGACCGTTAAACGTCAAGGCTCTCGTCGAAGCCACACGACAGGACCCCGATTTACAACTCGTCTCAAAACACATGAAAGGAGGATGGCCTACACGTAAACTCAAAGCCAGCCTGCAACCTTACCAACGACTAAGATCAGAGCTATCAAATTTCCACAAGATTCTGCTTCGGGGTAATAAATTAATAATACCAAAATCATGCCAACAGGAAATACTAGCGGAACTCCACAGTACACACCAGAGCATAGTAGCAATGAAAAACACTGCAAGATCCAAGATATGGTGGCCCGAAATTGACGCCCACATTGAAGGAGTAGTCAGATCCTGCCACACTTGTCAGAACGCGGCGCCTATGCCGAAGACAAACTATCACGCCTGGCCAGACCCTAAGAAGCCATGGCAAAGGGTACATGCAGATTTCGCCGGCCCGATCGAGAATAAATACATTCTAGTCATCGTGGACGCTTACAGTAAGTGGATCGAACTGGAGATAACTTCAACCACATCCACAGAGGCCGTAACGCGCTCGCTACGGCAACACATTGCTCGATTTGGAATAATGCCCACGTTAGTCACAGATAACGGAACATGCTTTACCAGCTCCGCTTTTCAAAACTTCATCACTCAATACGGGATAACGCATCTCCGTACAGCACCGTATCATCCCGCTAGCAACGGCCAGGCCGAACGAACGGTCAGAACGGTAAAAGAAACACTTAAGAAAGTTAGCGACTCTGGCACTCTTGAGACACGACTAGCAAAGATTCTTCTCAACTACCGGAGAACGCCAAACGCTGAAGGAAAATCCCCAGCAGAGCTAATGCTGGGTAGGCAAATACATTCAAAACTGGATCTTTTCAACCCAAAACTTCAAACAAGTCACGAGAATCCGCAAGACACGGAAGACAATCAACCAAAGAACCACTATAAGGTTTCTGACCCAGTATACGTCAGGAATTTTGGACAAGGTGATAAATGGTTCAAGGGAAGTATAGGAAAGTACCTGGGTCAGACAATGCACGAAATGAACACGGAATTCGGAATGCTCCGGCGGCACAAAAACCAAATCAGAAGGAGACAACCCAAAGAACAGCCTAAAGCGCCAGGTGCCCATGAACCAGCCAAAACTCTCACCGAACACACCCACCGAAGATTCGTTTGGACGACCACCACGGGCCCTGAAGTACACAACGATGCAGAACCTGCACATGTAGAACATCCCACACCGGTTGGTGTACCGGAGAATCGTATAGCAATTAGGTCAGCACCAAATGAAGCGACATTAACTGAAGAAACTGCGAAGGCAGCAAGTCACGCAACGGGAACAGAGAAGCCCACTACAATAAACCCCAGGCTCGACTTCCTCCCACCTGCGAACACCCATACCTCGGAAACGTCCAGCAATTCAAACCTTCCGAACTCCTCAGAAGCACCACCGCCAAGCAAGCGTATCCAGCCGGCACGGACCAGAAAACCACCAGCTAGATTTCGCCACGCAGAATCATGAACTCTATTACAGATTCATAATCCCCATGTATTCCCACAAAACAAACAAAAAAAGGGGGAAAGGTATTGTTATATATGTACACCATATATAGATGGCGCCACTAGGCAGATGAATAGCTGGGAATAGCCAGGGGACGTTTGGGGCACTTCGCTCTAGGATGCCGTAGGCATCAGGTTGTTAAATATTGTAACTCTTTAATTTGTAACTCGTAATAAATAAGTTGGTAATTAGTATTAAAATAGCATCCCTATTATTATTGCCTACATACACAACACTAAGCCTGATTGATATCATTTGCAATAAATCCCAAATTTGGAGATACAAGTAATACCTGGACTGTCGTTGCGACCATCTCCAGCTAATACTAGACCTTCATTACCCACCATGCCTGACAGAACCTCCGACTGTTTTCCCCGCCAGTAGTCTTCAACTGCGGGGCTTATGAAATGGTCTTGATATCTACATGAAATATAAATTCTTTTAGAGCAAGGGGTTGATGGAATATGTTTTTCCTCTCTCTTTATTATCCCCTAAAACTCTTTGGTATTAAAATTAATCTGGCCTTGCCAAAAATAATTTTACTAATGCATCGAGTTCAATTGGAAAATATCTTATTAACGTAAGCCTTAATATAATCAGAGGGGAATAAAGGAGAAGGGACCCGCTTTATATCTCCATAATGCTTTACACTCGTAACAACAGTCTTACTAACCTCAAATCAACTACCCTTCACTGATTGTCTATCTAACTTCTGTCGTAACTGTGACGTCACATAAGAAGGTGACGTCTCGGTTGACGTATAAAAAGTAGTTTTGTTTACAACTTTACATTGAAGGAGATAAAAATGGCCGAAGTTCATGTTGTTAAGCGAAATCAAGCTGTGCAAATTAATTTAGATGCACGGGAAGTAAGTTTTAAATCGGTTCAAGTAAATATTAAAGAAGGAAAAGCTAGGCGTTTAAATAAATCGGTACAAACAGACAACCTAAATATTCAGGAGAGTGAAAACAAGAAGAGGAAACTAAATGATTCGGTAAGCCTTGGCGTTTACTTCACTTCTAAGATTGAAAAAACCTTGCTTAGAATGTTCAGATTTTGAAAGCATTTCATACTCTTGGAGTTTTAATGATTCTTTTAATTAAATTAGGTTAACATCCTGCCACCAGATAAAAATAAACTTCTTGTTGTTGGTGGTTGGTTAGATAAATTGAAGAGTGAATGTAAAATAAGCACGTTTGTTTTCTACAAGGAGAAGCTGGCCCTTAATTCCAAAGATGTGAGTTCAAGTTTATTCACCACGAATTCCGTTCAAAATAATGGGGTCATTCCTATTTTAGAGGCCGTTTTCCATAGTGGTAAAAGTTTTAGTAGGATGGTAGTAAAATTAGTAGTATTCCCCCTACGATGAAAAGCGGAACCTATGATGGAGAAAATAGTATGAATTGCTACATTGTGCCGACTAACCATAAATTGCCGCCTTTTCCAAAATATTGCTGACTAACCATAAATTGCCGCCTTTTCCAAAATATTGCTGACTAACCATAAATTGCCGCCTTTTTCAAATTGTTTCTCACTAACCATAAATTGCCGCCTTTTCCAAAACATTGCTATATTACTGTCTTTTTCCGTGTAAAGAGGCGCATACTTAGCCTTTCGTGAATAAACAGGAAAAATGAAATGGGGTAATGCACTGGCCTTTTAACAAGGCGTTTTAAGTGTTCTAATTGCGAGGCCAATACAGAATGAACATGCAAAACGAAATGTTGGAATAATACATTGGCCTTTAACCTAATTGCGAGGCCAGTACAGATATGCCCTTACGTTCAAACGAGATTAGACCAGGTTAGGTTAGGTTAGGTTTAGGCGAGGCGGGTGAAATTCCATGTCGGGCCTCTCAAGTAGGCGTTGGTAGTGGCCTACTTGAGAGGCCATTAGAAAATAAACCTGCAAAACGGAACCGTGTACAATTACACGCGCCTCTGAACTAAGCGTTTGTAGTGGCCTACTTGAGAGGCCAGTAGAGAATAAACACGCAAAATTAAACTTGGGACAATACATGGGTCTCTTATCTATGTTTTTATCGTCGGCTACTTTGCCGTTCGTGAATAAATATTAAAAACGAAATGGAAGCATCACATTGGCCTTTAAACTAGGTGTCCTAAGTGGCCTAATCGCGAGGCCAGTACAGATATGTCCTAACGTTCAAACTAGATAAGTATAGGTTAGGTTAGGTTAGGTTAGGTTGGGTTGGGTTGGGTTGGGTTGGGTTAGGTGTCGGGCCGCTCATCTTGGCGTCAGTAGTGGCCTACTTGAGAGGCCAGTAGAGAATAAACAAGCAAAATGGAATCATGGACTATTACACTGGCCTCTCAACTAGGCGTCAGTAGTGGCCTACTTGAGAGGCCAGTAGAGAATAAACAAGCTAAATGGAACCATGGACTATTACACTGGCCGCTCAACTAGGCGTCAGTAGTGGCCTACTTGAGAGGCCAGTAGAGAATAAACAAGCTAAATGGAACCATGGACTATTACACTGGCCGCTCAACTAGGCGTCAGTAGTGGCCTACTTGAGAGGCCAGTAGAGAATAAACAAGCTAAATGGAACCATGGACTATTACACTGGCCGCTCAAGTAGGCGTCAGTAGTGGCCTACTTGAGAGGCCAGTAGAGAATAAACAAGCTAAATGGAACCATGGACTATTACACTGGCCGCTCAACTAGGCGTGAGTAGTGGCCTACTTGAGAGGCCAGTAGAGAATAAACAAGCTAAATGGAACCATGGACTATTACACTGGCCTCTCAACTAGGCGTCAGTTGTGGCCTACTTGAGAGGCCAGTAGAGAATAAACAAGCTAAATGGAACCATGGACTATTACACTGGCCGCTCATCTAGGCGTCAGTAGTGGCCTACTTGAGAGGCCAGTAGAGAATAAACAAGCTAAATGGAACCATGGACTATTACACTGGCCGCTCAAGTAGGCGTCAGTAGTGGCCTACTTGAGAGGCCAGTAGAGAATAAACAAGCTAAATGGAACCATGGACTATTACACTGGCCGCTCAACTAGGCGTGAGTAGTGGCCTACTTGAGAGGCCAGTAGAGAATAAACAAGCTAAATGGAACCATGGACTATTACACTGGCCTCTCAACTAGGCGTCAGTTGTGGCCTACTTGAGAGGCCAGTAGAGAATAAACAAGCTAAATGGAACCATGGACTATTACACTGGCCGCTCAACTAGGCGTCAGTAGTGGCCTACTTGAGAGGCCAGTAGAGAATAAACAAGCTAAATGGAACCATGGACTATTACACTGGCCGCTCAACTAGGCGTCAGTAGTGGCCTACTTGAGAGGCCAGTAGAGAATAAACAAGCTAAATGGAACCATGGACTATTACACTGGCCGCTCAAGTAGGCGTCAGTAGTGGCCTACTTGAGAGGCCAGTAGAGAATAAACAAGCTAAATGGAACCATGGACTATTACACTGGCCGCTCAACTAGGCGTGAGTAGTGGCCTACTTGAGAGGCCAGTAGAGAATAAACAAGCTAAATGGAACCATGGACTATTACACTGGCCTCTCAACTAGGCGTCAGTTGTGGCCTACTTGAGAGGCCAGTAGAGAATAAACAAGCTAAATGGAACCATGGACTATTACACTGGCCGCTCAACTAGGCGTGAGTAGTGGCCTACTTGAGAGGCCAGTAGAGAATAAACAAGCTAAATGGAACCATGGACTATTACACTGGCCGCTCAAGTAGGCGTCAGTAGTGGCCTACTTGAGAGGCCAGTAGAGAATAAACAAGCGAAGTGGAACCATGGACTATTACACTGGCCTCTCAACTAGGGTCAGTAGTGGCCTACTTGAGAGGCCAGTAGAGAATAAACAAGCTAAATGGAACCATGGACTATTACACTGGCCGCTCAACTATGCGTCAGTAGTGGCCTACTTGAGAGGCCAGTAGAGATGGGGTTTACTGATTTCCGTGTAGAGACAGACGAGATTAGGAGTGGCCTCACAATAGGGCGACTATAGACACCTAGTTGAGAGGCCATGATGTGGGGAAGTTCACTTTGGTGACATATGTTTCGTTATTTTGAGCGCATTAATAGTACAAAATGAATTTCTTTTGGGAAATATCGCTGAGAACATTAGGTTAAATAATCAAAAACTGTTAAAACAGTAAAATCATACGAGAACGTTGCTTCTGAAATATGCCTAATGAGTATTCAAATAGAGCTGTTCATAGCATTTTCTCCGTCATCGGTCTAGCTTTTCGATCTAGGAAAAATACTACTATTTTTACTACTATCCTACTAAAAAAAATCCCACTATCGAAGGCGGCCTCGTAAATAGGAAAGATCCAAATAATGTAACCCTACTTAACACAGCCTTAGCTAAACCAATTTTACTTTTTAGACATATAACCATAGTTACGCTAAAATCCGCATTTTAATTTTTAAACTAGCGGTATTTGGAAGTTACTAGATCTGATATATTGGTTCCCAGTCTTGGTTATGAACCTGTAAAGTTCCTGGTGAATGAGGATGGAGAAGCTACCATGATTGTAGCGTATGAAGGTGCCTGTTCGAGAGAGAACCTATTTGAAGACGACCAATTTATGGAGATTAAAGCATACAATTGTTTTAAAACCATTTTTGAAGAAGGATATGCACTTTGCGCAGGAGTTACACCAGAAGCGCATGAAAAGCTTTCAGAAATTAAGTTCTCACCAAAAAACATCACAAACTATGAGAGTCCTATCTCAAGAAAATCATCCAAACTATGCTCAATCTGGTTTAAGCCATCAAAATTTGCGTCAGCTAAGCATTTAAATGTAAAAAGTCATTGCAACCCATGTCGTAATGTATCCAAACATATCAGGAAATTAGGATTGCAATGTGCTAAACGCATTTATGCCTCTCCATCATCAAACTGTCCTTTAAAATATTTATCACCAAAAACTCAAAACAAGCGTCGATCGCATTTGCGTGTCAGAAAGCACAGGCTTTTTGAGGCAAACAAGAAACTAAGTGTAAAATGTGAAGAATATGAACTTCAGTTAAATGCAAAACAAAGCGATGAATTATTTAAAACTACAAAAATTATAAGAAAGGACTTTTCAAATGAGTTTGAAGAGATCTTGAATGAGAACCCAGAAGCAAGTGCATCTCTAAGAGAAATTTGGGAAACTGATTGTGCTCAACAAAGGGAACAAGATCGACAAGATTTTGCAGAGGATCAATCAAGAAATTGTAAGACCTATTTTGTCATTATTTTAATTGTGGATTTGTTTTAAATGCTTGTTAATTTTAAAGGTAATGGAAAGGTCGGAAATAGATGGAGTGTGATAACATACCGAATAGGTACAGTATTTTTTTTGGTATAATTTCTTTTGAGAAATAAATTAAAAGCTCTCATAATTTTTAATATAACAATTTATCAGCCCTCGCAATAGCATGTCGCAGCAGAGCAGCCTACGAAGCCCTAAAAAGTTTTGCAATTCTAAATTTACCAAGTTGGAGAAGTTTGCAAAGGAAAATGTCAAAGCATCTTGATGGTCCAGGTATTAACTTTGACTATATGCAAGAGCAGCAGTTATGTTATGAGGAGTTCGTCAAAGAAGAATTGGCTGTAGGAAGAAAAGAACCCAAGGGGGATGGAATACTAATCTTCGATGAAGTTAAAGTTACTGCAAAAGTAATTTGGAACAGCAAGAATCACCAGTTGGTAGGACTTGCCATGACATCGGATGAGCTGTCCAGCTTAGATGATATTTACGAAGACCTCAAACCATCCGAAACCTTACCTAAAGCTAACTACATGCTTCAATTCCTTTGGAGGGATCTAACCTCAGATTATGATATTGTTGGACCATATTTTGCCTCAGAGAACACAACTGACACACATTTCATCGCCGCTTGTCTTTTTGAAGTTCTAAGAGCTTTCCACTTGCACAACTTTAAAGTTTCTGTCTTAATGTGTGACGGAGCTGCGTCAAATTTGAGCCTGATTAAACAAACGCAAGGTTATCAAGGAGCTTACGGCGTGAAGATATCAGCATCAAAAGAGGTCAACATTGAAGTGAACCCTTCTTTCCGAAACCCATTTATGCTAAATAAATTTATTCATTGGATCATCTGCCCTTCACACGAGGTAAGTAATGTGTAAGATTTTAAATAATAAAATCTTGCCAGCCATTATATGGCAAACTTTACTGTAGATGAAAAGCCTTGTCAACGCCTTATTTTCATCAAAGGAAGGAGGGGCACGACAATTTGTTAAACATGGCATAAAATTTGGTTGGGACTCAATAATTGCAATGAAGAAAAGGGAAGATCAAAGACGAGAGGCTGGAATTCCGAGATTCATTCCTGACCTGGTGCAAAGCTATATTGACAGGGATGCCTGGACCAAGCTCAACGTGAAGCCCGCTCGGATAATGCAAGTAAGAAACTGTTTGAGGCAAGGCTCTAGAGCAATGAAAAATAAATTGCCTATTTTCAGCAAAATGAGGTTTTGGCTGAGCTATTTGAACACGCAAACCCAAAGAACGGAGACAAGCCAGACGATAGTGAAGAAACAATGGCAACGTTCAAGTATCTTGAAGCTGTGAGTTTACTTTTTGAAAAAGGCATGCTAAAGAGAGGAAAAATCACTAGCTTAGAAGATCCATTAATGGTGAACATGGAAAATGGGTTAAAATATTTCAAGGATTGGCTAGTAGATCTAAAAGGTAAATTTATTCTAATCATGAATGTGCTCTAATTCTTAGGATTTACTGTTTTATGTTTGAAAACAAATTATAGCTCGTGATGTAAAGTTTAACATGATGTATCCAACTAAGGCCTTTTTGGCGTGGCAGGTAAGAGTAAAAATTGTACCCTGCGGTTATATACCCGTTAAGAACATTTCGTACCATCAAGACGAAGGGCCAAATAATCATCTACGTCTTGCAACGATTAATATATCATGTTTTCTTATAGACGTGGGATCTTTTAAGGGTCATGGTTTTTGGAATGAAAGCTCTAGTAAAGGACTTCACTAAGGATTATCCAGGTTATTACCTGGCACCTCTCCGCCTAAATGGGAGCGCTGTTGAAACGCTGTTTTCACAATACAAGTTCAATGCCAATGGAAAGTTATCGGGGGCCAATTTTGCTTACGCTCGAAAAAATTTACAAACTAAAGCTGAAGTACATGGCCACCATCACTCCAGCAAAAACTACCGAAGCGAACGCTTGTATGTTAGCCGTAACTTTTCAAAATTTAACCAAGGACGCGTGGTTAAACGTAAGGCTATTAAGCAAAGTTTAGTGAAGAAAAGCTAGAATCAGTGAGCATTTGGAATTGTTTAATTAATTTGGAAATTAAAACATTCTGTTATACATTTTAATTGTCAAGTCATTATTAAAATTTGCATTTAAAGTCAGCTAGGAACTTTGGTTTTCTTGTTTTTCTTCCAGAGGATGGTCCCGGCTCAAATAGAGAGTTTTTTTCGCCACCTGATTGTGTTTCATTTGAACTATTTATCACAGATTTATTTGTACTGTCTTTTTCGTTAAGCTTCTTGGATGGTTTAGACGATTTCGGTTTTTTGCCATTTGAGGCATGTATAATTTCTTCTTTGGGCTGCACAACTTCGCTCGGTTTAGCCATTGGTTTAGAGAGAGCTTCTGTGACTTCTGATTCAATCATGGTTTTCTTTGGACGCCCTCTTTTTGCGGGTTTCTTAGCTTGTCCTGATGGACTGTTTGGTTCAAAGGCATCTTTAGCTATCACAATGTTTTTTGGACGCCCTCTTTTTGAGGGTTTCTTAGATTGTCCAGATGTACTGTTGGGTTCTATGGCATCTTGAGCTATCACAATGGTTTTTGGACGCCCTCTTTTTGTGGGTTTCTTAGATTGTCCAGATGTACTGTTGGGTTCTATGGCATCTTGAGCTATCACAATGGTTTTTGGACGAGCTGTTTTGGTCAGTTTTGACACGTCTTTGCGATTTTTCACTTCTATCACAGTTTTCTTTTTACGTATAGCGGTTGGATTTGAGACTTTGGGTTTTGAGATTGTGGCTGTCGACATTTTCGTGGTCTTTTTTGAAATACTGCTATCTTCATTCAGGGGTTGATTAAGCGAATTTTTGGATGTTTTTGAAAGAATATATAGTTCATCCCTGAGAGAAGCGCAACCTTTACTCATTTCCTTATGGTTTTCACTTTCCTGCGATTCTTTAGCTCTTAACCAATCATTGAACATTGCGTGAACCATTTTTCTTGTCCATTCTTTATAAAATAGATGTAAATCTTCTTCCGCACGATCTGTGAATTTTCTTGCACTTTCAAGAAATTTCTTGACTAGACTGGCATCTTGGAAAACATTTTCTGCCATTACTTTTATAATGCCTCGTCCGTATTTACAGAAACCCTCTGTACTAAGGTAGCTTCTAACTTTCGAGTTAAGTTCCCGTAAAAATGGTTTAAGCTCCTCTCTCGGAAACTGCATTCCACCGTCATCTCTCATAAGCATGCCCGTATAATTTAAATTCACTTTATCTTTGGCATCCATGCTGAAAATCCAGCTCAATTCGTAAAGTGTTTTAGCTTCTAGGATTTGCTTCTCAGATAGTGATTTTTCTTTTCCAAATCGAATCCGATTTTTAAAAACTCTTCTTATACTCGATAAGCAGCCACCGCCAAATGAAATATAGCTTCTGTCGTATTTGTCTTCTACACTTGCATCATCGATACTTTCAATGAGATCATCGCAGCCAGTATCAGTATCATTTGCTGTCTTTGATTCGGGGTTATCACACTGGTTATTCATATCTAAATCGATACTTTCAATGAGATCATCGCAGCCAGTATCAGTATCATTTGCTGTCTTTGATTCGGGGTTATCACACTGGTTATTCATATCTAAATCGATACTTTCAATGAGATCATCGCAGCCAGTATCAGTATCATTTGCTGTCTTTGATTCGGGGTTATCACACTGGTTATTCACATCTAAATCTCTACCAAGTAGCTTCAGTCTTGATACAGAGAATACTTCATATCCATAGGCATGAAATAACTGGAGTTTCTGATAGTCTGACACCTTAGCCGCAGTTGAGGTAGCTTCTGTGATCAAAATTGATAAATCGAAGAAATGTTTCGCGATGGCACCATACCAATTTATAATCGTGAGCGTGCTTTTTTCTGACGTACTCTTAACTTTTTTTCTTTTGATAGAAGTATTAGGAGCATTAACAGAATCATATATTTGGTAAAATAACTTTATAAGATACTTAATTAGAGATTCAAATTGAGTTGTTCGACTAGCCAATTCATTGTGCAATAAAGCTATTTCACTTCCAGGAACATTAATATTTTTCAAAAACCTTTCGGTTGAACAGTTACTTATGATAATATTTGTGCATGATGTGATTACGTCGGAATTCATAATGAAGGCCCTAGATTGATAGAACATACCAAAATCAGATAATTTGAAGGTAATAAATAGATGAAAACTAATTATTCTGAATTAATATTAAAAAATAAAAATTAGTTTCAATAAAATACATACTTGAGGTTATAATTGCACAAGAACGAAACATCGACAGCCTTAAGCCTTTGGAGAATGAAAATCTAGCAGACAAATAGGCCGCCTGATACCGCGGAGAACTTAAAGAACTATATTTGCAGTAAATTGGTTAAAAGCTGTGTACTTGCGCAAAGTTTTCGCGGTTTTCTTGAGGTTGGTCGGACTCCCGTTACCACATCAGCCTCTAATGTCTCCCTTCTCCTTTATTCCCTTCTGATATAATGTTTATTAACTTATGTTTTCATTTACAATAATTTTGTATCGGTGTGTAAGCATAAGTCATGTTGCTGGCTTAACGAACAATTCTTAAAATATACAAAAATAATAAATTAGGGTTAAGATTCTGTCAAAACGCTTGGGTATTGACGTTCCCTTCTTGTTATCCTTATAAACGTTATCAGGCTGCGGTGTAGGGAGCTATCGCGGTTTAGTGAAATTTTCTCTACTCTCAAAGAAAAGTCGGTGTTTTTTCTTTTGTCGAAGAGATGTTAACACGGGGACGGGACCTCCCTGACTGTTAGTGTAAACAGTGACATATACATATAGTCAACCCCAAGTTCAGGATGGACGCCACCATTCTGTATATTTACGTTTGTATTGTATTCCCTTCCAGTTTTTCATGCCCCCCTCTTTAATACCATTCAAGATTCGCGAATTTACTAGAAGAAAGTGTTGTAAGGCGTTCAACGAGTGCCCCTCGTCTGCACGGCTGGTCACTGTGCACAAACCTAGGGGGTGGTGACAGCGACTAACATTGGAAAGAAAAAATACTCTACTTTCACTCAACGGGAGGGCATTCGGAACGTTCGCCCTAGAAAATTTCCGTAGAAAGTTTCTCTCGCTTTAGTGACGTCATAGTGTTCCACTATTTCGGGGAGAAGAACCTGAGAGGAGACTTATTACCTCTCCGAGTGACGTATGTCACGGAGAGGTTCTAAAATCGACAGGCATGTCTGTGTGTGTGTGTGTGTGTGTGTGTCAGGCTGTTGTTATTGACTTACACCCCAGGGGACCGCGTTCGCAGTTTCCGAATCGAAGCAAATGTGTTCGCCATTTCCGGACCGCATTCACAGTTCCCGGAAAATTCAAAACTTGAGGCTATCCACAATTCAACTGGCCACTACTATTTCATCTGACTAGTCAATTGTCCATTCCACATGAACACCAATCTGTATTCACTGGCTTCTAACACCACCACCTTCTGGGCGTTGCTTTTGTCTATCCCACAAAGACACCAGTCTGTACTTACTGGCTTCTAACACCACCATCTTCTGGTCTTTGTTTTTGTCCATCCCACATGGACACCAGTTTGTACACCTGGCTTCTACACCACCATCTTCTCGTCTTTGTTTTTGTCCATCCCACATGGACACCAGTCTGTACACCTGGCTTCTACACCACCATCTTCTGGTCATTGTTTTTGTCCATCCCACATGGACACCAGTCTGTACACCTGGCTTCTACACCACCATCTTCTGGTCATTGTTTTTGTCCATCCCACATGGACACCAGTCTGTACACCTGGCTTCTACACCACCATCTTCTGGTCATAGTTTTTGTCCATCCCACATGGACACCAGTCTGCACACCTGGCTTCTACTCCATCATCATCCTTAAGGTTAAGACATACGCGGCGATCGGCCAGGGTTACGAGAAACGTCCGGCCTCCCAATGGCGGGGCTTCCACCAAAGGTTCACGCAATTGCGCTGTTCTTATCCATAGCTGCGATTCGAAATCCTTATATACTACCTATTAGAATAAGGTGAAGCAACCGGCGTATGCTTCATTTTAAACGCCAATATTAGTCAAGTCTCTCAAGAATGTTTAATTGTTCTTTATCAAGACGATGTAACGCTCAATAAGGCGAACAACTAACGAAGAAAATATTTAATATTAATTATATTTATTTTAATATTTAAGATAATCTTGTTTCTAAACTCAAAATTAAAACGGAAAGAGTTAAAAAGCAGTCTATTTTTTTGTCTGTGTGTGTCTGTCCGTTGTCACACTAGTGCGCCGAGTTAGCAGTTCGCTTTGTTTTGATGTGTTAAGAAATCCTACAGAACCTTAATATTCACTTTTTCATAATATAAAGTGAATATGTCGAAATCTTTTTCGTAATTACGATGCATTTAGTACTTTTGTCGCTTTAAAGCTCTGTTTCATTTTGATATTCCAAGAATGTTTTTTAATATTGTTATTTGAAATGGATGTTTATATATTACTTAAGCTATACTACATCTGTTTATAGGATAATCCTTTCTATAGTGATTTCAAAACGAACGCAACGATATTGGTCAAATGTATTTTTATTTGTCAACAGGCCTAGTAAACCAAAAAGTAAACGCTTGGGTTTGGTTTTCGTTTCTGTAATGCAGAGACATTAACGGTTCAGAGTGAGCCGAAAGTTAAATACACTGTTAAATAATTAGGCTTAGATTTTATAATCATGGTGGATATCTGGGCCGCGTTCAGCAGAGCGCAGTGCTGTTAGCAGTGTCGTACAGGACGGGATATTGCTTTTGAATTTGACGTCACGGTGCTCAGCGCTGAGCCAGCGCGGTCTTCAAAGAAAATAGTCGGGTTTTGGGAAAACGTGACGTAAAACGCGTAGTTCTCAGCTTGGCGAAAAAACATGGAGGAATTAATACAAATAGCTCTTGCTGATTCTGATGGGACTATAGCTATTTAATTGGCGTGAAACCATTTGATGACGCGAGAATTTTAAGAGACATGTTACTTTCAAATTTTAATTATAAAAGACGTTGTTATCTATCTCTTTAAATATGTTATCATACAATTTTTGTTAAGCCTTGGTACCTTGCACGCTTTATTGCGCTAGCGTCATTTTTAAAACACCGATTACCGGAAAAAAGCTATGACGACAGATCTCACCGGTAACCGTTTTCCAAAATCCGCTGTCATTTTGGGGAGCTCTGCTGGACGCAGCCCAGACCAGTGAAAGGTCTGATCGTAATCGGATTATAGCTTCGTGTTTTCATGCTATTTATGGTGCGCATTTACTTCCAGTGTGTGTAGCCACAAATAAGCTTTGGTGTTATGTAACGTTAACAGTCATGTTGACAAACTAAGAAAATCGTTGAGGTGAAACGAGAGGATAGTGTTTACATGGCAACCCTGTTGTGAATATGGTTTTGAACATAGAGGGTATACAGTTGAGGAGTAGAAAATTCGGCCTTTACAAAAACGTAAAGGTAATATCCCTCCAAAGGTTTAGCTCTTCATTTCCCGTTTTTCCCCCATCGGATGATTTTAATGTGTACAAGTATATCCTTATTGGATGTAAAATGTCGTCTGATTTACAGTATATTTGCTATGCTTTGTATACTGCTTTAATATTTCATAAATTTTAACTTCAGTATTTGTTCTTAAAAAAAGAAACATTTCCATATCTGGGTAAGTAAGTTTGTAAGTAGTCCTCCTCGGAGAGGTAATATTTTGGTTTTCCCAACTTGTACTATTTTTAAACTCGTCTGTCTTTTTAAACCCGTCTGTCTTTTTAAGTTTCGTCCTTCTAGTTTTTATGTATATATCGTTCACAAACAAAATTAACTCTATTATATTAATATTTATATATATATATATATATATATATATAGTTCACTATAATTATTGTTTGCGTTATTATATATTTTATTTAAATTATATACTTTGGTTAAACTAGATATAATTTAAATATTGAAGTGAAATATATTTCAGTAGAGGTATTATTAGGAATCAAGGTATTGTCAAAATGGAATGATGGTATTATACTATTACTATTATGTATAACATGCGTAATTTTCTAAATATAAATTATGATTTTTCTGAAAATAGAAGAAACGTTATTTTGAGATCTGTAAATTTTAATTTTTAAAAAACTTTTTGGTTTACAATTTTTAGATTATAACTTTCTACATCAGAGATTTTGGTTTACAAATTTTTAAGTTACAATTTATTTCATCTTTTTCTCTTTCTTTCTGTCCTGAGACTGGATATTTTTCCTTTCATTTATGAAATTCATTCTTATAATTGTTCTCATTTTAATATAGGCAAAGACAAGTTCTTTTGAGGACTTGGATTTTTGTGTTAAAATTAAATTTGTCACGGCATTAACAATTCCCTCTTCTTTTCGAAGCCTAATTATACCCATTTCATTCGGTTCACGGGTAGTTGAGCGGTTTTCAAAAGAGTGTTTTGGAATAAAGCGGTTCCCAAAACAGCGGTTTGCAAAACGGCGTGGAAGCAAAACCGCGGATGCTGTTTCCGCGTTTCCCAATACAGCGGTTGCTGTTTCCGCCCAAACTGTGATTGATAGGGAGGGAAATCTCTATTATATTAAGTATATAGAACAAAGAACAATATTATGCAAAAAGCAGTAATGTTATATCGGAAGTGAATATAAAATATAATTTTTGGAAAAGGCGTATTATTTTGGGAAGTCAATGAAGATAAACAACAATATTTTGGAAAAGGCGTACTTTCGTACGCTCAAGATATAAACGCTGTAATCAAAATGCGCTGAAACGAGAAATGGCTATAATGGCAAACGCGTTTATGCAAAGGCCGTTTTGGACAATGCTGTTTTGATAACACGCCCAATCGATAACATACCTTTCATTCGATTCGTGGTATTTTAAAAATTCAGATTCAAAAAATCGAACATCATTTAAAAAACTATTTGATGGTTTGGTAATTCCACCATAGCTTAATTGCGCCACCCATGTTGGTTTGGCATAGCAGTGTTCTAGTTCTAAATTATTTTTGCATGTCAGATCTAAGTTTGGGAATGCCTTATCAAATTTATTGGCCAACCAACCTGCCAAATATTCTAGTCCATTTTCTTCACATTCTGTGAGGGTTTTGTTTGTGTCTATGTTTAAAGTTGCCTGCGTTTTTATCACCCTCTTGTTATAATCTTTGTTTGAGGAACTGTAGGTTGTTTTCCTTATCATCATTTCTGGCCTAAAAATGTTTGTTACAAAATATTCATCTTGCGAATTGCCTATTGTATTTGTATTTGTCTGAATGATGCCAGGGTTTTTACCTAAAATGATCATTCGAATTCTATAGAGAGCATTAAGAGGTGTTGGATGATCATCCAAGCCACCTCGTGTGCGTAGCTGTGAAAAGAAATTCTCCAGACAGTCCTGATTTAGGCGATAAGTCAATATGTATTTAATCCCGTATTTTTCGTTTAACTGATGATATAGATTTATGACTGAATTAATACTAATTATGATGCCTTTCTGAAAAACTTGCATTGTGGTTTTCTTTAAAGGTAACGCCTGCTTGAAAATTTCAGACATCTTTATTAAAGCTTGAGTTTGTTCATCTAAGTGCGTTCCAAATCCGCTTTTTGAAATAATGTCATCATCTTTCACGTAGCTGTTCATGATGTCGAACCACTGATTGACAGTTTCTATAAAGTCGGCCGTATTTTCTCCTAAATCACCCAATTTCATTCTTTTTATTGCCGAGGCCACAGTATGCGACATCAATTCCGCAGCCATTCTCACATTTTGGCGTTGAGTTCCTTAACATTCCAAGTGGAGTTTCGTTATTTTGTGGCATCTCCTTAATTCACTTTGATCTTGCTTAAAAAATGACAACACAGGTTCTTTGGTAATCAGCTTTCCATTGTAGTTAAATCCGTTGTCGAGAAACCAGTTTCGAATTAATTTCAATAGGTGTGGGGCATCAGCTAAACAAAAAATCTCCTCTAGAGGGTTTACAGGATTTGGAAATGAGTTTTGGTTAACAGAAATACCCAGCTCTCTCCATAGTCCTTGATTTCCCGCACCCATGTCATTTACGCAGGCCACCACAGTGAAGCCAGCAGAATTTAGTTCCGTGATCGCCTGGTATAAAAGTGACGCAGTCATTTTTTCATCGAATCCAAGATAAATTGGCTGTTTCCAACTTGCAAATAATCCTCGGGCCATTATCACTTGTAGCGGACTATGTTCGCCCATGATCTGGTCATGTTTTACGTCGTATTCCAATAGTGATCTAACTTTTACTTCATCAAATGTCAATACTACTAATTTCTCTATGATTGGCATGTGCGTTCCATTTGCTTTCATTATTTTTAGAACATCATTTAGTAATCCTGGCCTGAAATCTAGCTTAGAAGCAAAGTGCCTAAGTGTTGCTATATGAGGCAAAGGAATATTGCGCTGCACACGAAGGTATATGTAGGCTCGTTTGCTGAGGTACCATAATGCAAAGGCCCTTGCAATATCTTCATCATCCCACTTCACTTTTTTGGAGCCTTTTAACATTTTAATTTGGCTTTTAGTAAAAACCTTTTGTAAAATTTCTTCATGTTTGAAGTTGTTTTCCGAGAGCAACTTATTCTCTTTTTTCAGCCTTTTTAAGTCTTTCCTCAATAAACGTGATTCAATACCTTGAATTGAGTTATTGCACCTTAATGAGCGTATTTTTTGGTCCTTCTTGGTTAATCTGTTCATCAGCATCTTAGTTTTCGCGATACTTGCTTTTCGCGCTAAGAGAAGTTTCTTATTTTTGGCCAAAACTTCCTTAAAATTGCACTGACATGGACTCCTTGTAGAATTTCGAATAGAAGAGATACTTCGTGAAGGTCGATTCGAAGAATTTAAGTTTCCACAATCATAATAGGAGTTGATACCCGAATCAATTGTGTGCGAGTCTTGGCTTAGTTGCTCAATACTTTCTTCAAGTTTTCTTATGCTATTTTGCTTTGATAACTTCTTTAAAAGCGAACATTTCGGAGTTTCATTTACCATGAACCTTGATTTTACCTTTTTGGACATAGGAGAGGTAATTATCTTTGAAAAATCACATATACTGTTTTCTTTATTGACTGGCAATGATCGAATTTCCTTGCATATTTTTGGCGTACTTTGGTATTTACATTCAAACAGACTAGACGTAAAGGAAATTTGGGTTTGGGGGGTCAATAAAGAATTCATTGATTTCTCAAGTAGGCTTTCTCTCTTTTGGGATGAGGGAGATGTCAACGAGTTGAAATCAATTTCTTTTGAGTAGGAAGTATAATTATGGTCATTTGATGTTAAGGAAGAAACTGAGTTTTCCTTCAGGTACACTGATTTGGTAGGCGTAATGTTTAAATTGTTATCACAGTTTTCTTTTCTGGAAGGGGTCGAGCTATTCTTCAATGAGTCCAATTTGGGAGATTTTGGAATGCTTAAATTGATATCACAGTTTTTTCTCGAATGACTATCACATATGGAAGGAACCGAGTTATTTATCAACGAATCCAATTTGGGAATATTTGGAGTGTTTAAATTCTTATCACAGTTTTCTTTGGAGTAGGAATTACATTTATTTTCGAGCAATAAGGAAGGAACTGCATTCTTCTTTAAGTATCTTCTAGGCTTTATATTTAGAAGTTGAGATTTTAAATCGGACTCATAATCTTCAGTTGCCAAATGTAACGAACAAACTTTTGAGGATTTTGTATTAATTTTGTCTGTTTTGATCTTCTCTATCCACCTCTTACGAACCCACGTTTCAACAGGAAACTTGTGATACGAAACTCCGATGTTCTTGGTTTTCATGACGTTGTTCACACAACCAACTACTGCACAGTTGTAGCCCGGCATTTTAAATACCTATAATTTTAAATTTTGTTCCCTGGTTCTCTCTCTGCTCTCGCGCGGAACTTCTTTAGTGGAACACTACTACGTCATCTTAGGGGGGCGCGCGCTCTCTACCCTCCCAACCAGCCACCGCGAAATTCCCTTCCGAAAACAGGCTCTATGCTCTAACCTTATAGTGCCTGCACGATTTTGACCGACCTTGACTTTCACTGTAGATCCCTCATGGAGCCTTTACTGACACCACACCCTCAATCACACCAGTCGGGGGAATTTTGGCAGCTTGGTACGCCAGCCATTGAAAAGAAACTTTCAATTCCTTCCTTTCAATATAAGGGTTAAAATTCCTCGAAATCTTCTATACAAATTCTGAAACTTACTTTCCGAGGGGACAATCACTGTAACTTTGTCTGTACAGTTGCGCCTAATGTTTACATTTTTTACCCATAACTGTACTGAAAAGGTCCCGCATAATCAGTACCCTTTACTGAACTAAAATGATCACGCATATTCCGTACCCTAAACTGTAGTAAAATTATTATGCGTAACCCGATGTCGGTGAATTTGGAAACTGATAGTGATTAGCCTCTCGTTAGGCTCAAAAAGCCACACGCACCTGCACGTAGTTTTGAATCGTCGGTTCGGTAAAGGGGGTTGGCAACAAGCTTTCGTAACCTTGTCTCGATGCCCTACGAATTCAAGGTTTAATAAACGATAAAGGCCCTTAACAAACAGGAGTTTAGTACTTAGCTTGACGCTCGCGCTTGACGGAAACTACCAAAAATGGATATGACGGATACCATGAACATTATAAAGGAAAAATCATGGACTGTTTGTTGCACATGCAAATCGAACTGCCTCAAAAACAGGTGCTTATGTAAGAAATCAGGAAAAAGTTGTTCCGATTTGTGTTCATGCGGAATGGTTGGGGGAAAAATTTTGAAATGCCAGGAAAAAGAAAACATTTTGAAGCGCGATTCTTCTGGAACCGTGAGAAGAAGTACGAAATAAAAGGAAATTCAGGAGAAACGGCGTCAGGAAATTCAGGAGAAACGGCGTCAGGAAATTCGGGAGAAACGGCGTCAGGAAATTCGGGAGAAACGGCGCCAGAAACTTCAGGAAAACCCGCGCGAAGAAATTGAGGAAAACCCGCGCGAAGAAATTGAGGAAAACCCGCGCGAAGAAATTGAGGAAAACCCGCGCGAAGAAATTGAGGAAAACCCGCGCGAAGAAATTGAGGAAAACCCGCGCGAAGAAATTGAGGAAAACCCGCGCGAAGAAATTGAGGAAAACCCGCGCGAAGAAATTGAGGAAAACCCGCGCGAAGAAATTGAGGAAAACCCGCGCGAAGAAATTGAGGAAAACCCGCGCGAAGAAATTGAGGAAAACCCGCGCGAAGAAATTGAGGAAAACCCGCGCGAAGAAATTGAGGAAAACCCGCGCGAAGAAATTGAGGAAAACCCGCGCGAAGAAATTGAGGAAAACCCGCGCGAAGAAATTGAGGAAAACCCGCGCGAAGAAATTGAGGAAAACCCGCGCGAAGAAATTGAGGAAAACCCGCGCGAAGAAATTGAGGAAAACCCGCGCGAAGAAATTGAGGAAAACCCGCGCGAAGAAATTGAGGAAAACCCGCGCGAAGAAATTGAGGAAAACCCGCGCGAAGAAATTGAGGAAAACCCGCGCGAAGAAATTGAGGAAAACCCGCGCGAAGAAATTGAGGAAAACCCGCGCGAAGAAATTGAGGAAAACCCGCGCGAAGAAATTGAGGAAAACCCGCGCGAAGAAATTGAGGAAAACCCGCGCGAAGAAATTGAGGAAAACCCGCGCGAAGAAATTGAGGAAAACCCGCGCGAAGAAATTGAGGAAAACCCGCGCGAAGAAATTGAGGAAAACCCGCGCGAAGAAATTGAGGAAAACCCGCGCGAAGAAATTGAGGAAAACCCGCGCGAAGAAATTGAGGAAAACCCGCGCGAAGAAATTGAGGAAAACCCGCGCGAAGAAATTGAGGAAAACCCGCGCGAAGAAATTGAGGAAAACCCGCGCGAAGAAATTGAGGAAAACCCGCGCGAAGAAATTGAGGAAAACCCGCGCGAAGAAATTGAGGAAAACCCGCGCGAAGAAATTGAGGAAAACCCGCGCGAAGAAATTGAGGAAAACCCGCGCGAAGAAATTGAGGAAAACCCGCGCGAAGAAATTGAGGAAAACCCGCGCGAAGAAATTGAGGAAAACCCGCGCGAAGAAATTGAGGAAAACCCGCGCGAAGAAATTGAGGAAAACCCGCGCGAAAAAATTGAGGAAAACCCGCGCGAAAAAATTGAGGAAAACCCGCGCGAAAAAATTGAGGAAAACCAGCGCGAAAAAATTGAGGAAAACCCGCGCGAAGAAATTGAGGAAAACCCGCTAACTACATCAGTTCCACCAATGCAGTAACCGAATATGTAGTCCAAACTGTACATTCATTATGACAAAATAGTGCATTTGCGAGACTTGTTTATAGTCTTCGAGCAGCTCGGTTTGCCCCGTAATTCCACATTGGAATTTATTATTTAGAAAGTAAATTTTGGGGAAAACAAAACTCCTTGAAAAGCAACAAACTAGAGAAATTTGAGATTTAATCCAACAGAATTATTTTCAATGGTATCTAATTAAGCGGACTTGACTTTTTGAATAAGTATAATGTGTATAGCCGCATCCTTATAAACTTGGTGATTATAAGAAGAAAGATCTCTTTGAGACCCTTCTTCCCTCACTAGCTCCTGTTGCTTGCCAAACTTAACTGCATAGCCCTAATAATTACTTCCACTGGAATAATTTATATTTGTAAACTTATTTAACATTGCTTGTTTTAATAGAAGAAAGATGTGCCCAGAATAGAACAACCAAAACTCCGACGAAAGAAGGTCAAGCAAATGACTACAAGAGATCCCCGAATGTTTAAGGCTATGGAAACACTAAATCAAACAGAGGATTCTGCCAAACAGGCTTTAGAAGAAAATAGAAAATATATTTGGGTAAGTGTTCATTCTGTAAGATAACGATTAATAATGTTTGGTCAATGAAATGAAATTTATTTCTTGAACACATTAAAGAGTCTCAAGAAAAGCGATCTGTTAAAATTTTCATACATAGTAACACAAAGAGTAATCGAATCACTTGGTTTACTCAATGAATGTAAGGCGACTCGTGATTTCAAATCTCATAATTATGATATTTTAAACATCAAAAATCTGTCTAATTTACATATAATCTCATAGTCATAAAAGAAATAGCTAGCGATCAGAAAACAACGGGAGAGGAACTTCTTGTTAAAAGTACAATGGCTGAAATGACAGAAGCAAAACCAAAGCGTGTAAAAAAGAAAAAAAGAGTAAAGTCTGAACGACCTACAACTACCCTCTCAAAAAACACCTCACCACCACCCACCACCTTACCCAAATGTCCACCCATTCCTCTTGTACAACTGGAGGAATCATCTCCAATTCATCAACCATCATTTTCGTCAAGGTGCGCTCCCGATTCTTCGCCACCTCAGTCAAATTCGCCCACACCGCCGAACACCGATCCCCATGGAGACTTACCTTGGCGCGTATGTAGATTCTGCGCAAACATGCCCACCATTATCGAAAATGTATGCTGCGGGTACAGAGAAAACTGCATTTCCCGAACACCAATATTTGAACTATTGTGTCTGGAGCCAGCAGTTTTAGTTTTGTCAATGCGCATTAGGTTCGGTATCTACAACAATGTTGAAGAGCTCTTCGTTGAGAACATAAATATGCGATACCAAGGTTATCAAAATCTTTGTTTATGGTTGCATGGAAGATTAGGACCGGGAATAAGAACCCCTTTACCGGCCTGCTGCGTGAACAGAATCAGGGGAAGGAATCCTTCACCTGATGGAATATATGAGGGTTACCACGAAGTTCACGCAGCTGGAGAGGCGCTAATCCGGAATGAGGCTATAGATGGAGTTTTGCCATAATATTTCGGTTTCTAAAGTGTAAGTGCAAGGAAAATAAAGCAACTTTTTTTCACATTTCTCGATTTCCCTAAGTAATCAATCAGCCAAGTATAGTATTAGTGTTATGTCAAAGTCTTTTTGAGAAGATAATCTGATAGTTTAAGCTGTTTCATCCGCGAATGTTCAAACATACTTCATTTTCCACGAAATAAATGTAACAAAATCGTACTTACTTTAGAAACGTATCTTTTCCAAAAAATTTGACCTTTGAAAAACTGAAAAACTTTGCTATTTTCGAAAATAAATTTCCGGAAGGTGGAATGCAGCTGGCCAACATCAAGTTACCAGAATATAGCCCATGAAACATGGGTTGAGTTGCCCATTGATCCTATTTAGAGCATCAATAATTGCAACTCAAGTTTTTATCAATCATCGAGAAGCATTTTACTTTTGTGTGAGGAGACTTGGTACTTTTTGAGCAAATCCAGGTATAAATTATGGCAGAAACATGTTCTCTGAAACGATAATCCAGAGTCTCGCCACATGCAGCACATTTGCTAGGATTTGCTTTCCTCACAAAATTTAGTTTTTGTGAATTTAGGCTACTTAACAAAGACTGTTCGAGCATTTCTTCTTGTGAAATTTGTTTCTTCAAAGGCGAACCCTATTGCAAACACTTTGAAGATCAATTTTTTTTGGAATATTAAGGTGTTAAGAAATTACCTTATAGTGGTTCTCGATAATCAAACTGTCCAGAGAATCTTGATTTATGCCGAATGTTTTTTCCAATTCCTTATAAATATCAATAAAATAGTGCAAAGTTATTGAAGGAAGAGTTAAATGTAATGCTAACCAAATGATTTAAGCAAGTAAAACAACATAAAAATCAATGGGAAAAATTTTCATTGTGATTTTCATGTTTTTTTATCAATTAACAAATGCTTGTCTGGAAATTTCACTCTCTCTTTTAGGAAAGTGGTCAAAAGTGAAATAGTAATTTTACATTAGAAAGTTCATGAGCTTCAGTAAAATCATGACTGAAGTTCAATGGATACGTTTCATCCTCGTCGCTAAAAATGGTTACGAGTATCCGTCAAAAAATGCCAAAAATTAACTATTCAACACCTTACTTACTCTATAATTAGATTATCCACACCTTCATAAATTTTAGCTTGTTCTCTTAAATGGTTTTTATTCAAGTGAGATCTACATGTGAGAAAACATATTTGAAAGAAAAGATAATTATCAAAATATATAAACCGCACTTAGGCCAGAAAACCGAAACCTAACCAAATCTAAACTCAACCTAACCTTTCAGAAACTAACCTAACAAACCATGAATGCTATGGGGGCCAAATTGGTGACGGACTTATCTAATGCACTTACAATGGCGACGTTTCATCAAAATTAAGTGTTCGCTTCTTTGTAAAAAAAGCACTTTCACGTAGTGTAGAAATGGTCTTTTTATTTGATTTGGGAGGCGTTGAAATGCAGGGTGATTCTATGACTAAGCCATATTTGCTTCTTGGGGTCTTTGGAGATGGTTTCCTTATGCGATATTATAAAAATGATTTTAATTATTTCTTTAGTAATAGTTACAACAAAAATTAAAATTTTATTCTCACTTCTATTCTTGTATTTTAAATAATTATGATGATTTGGGAAACAAAATTTGGGGCTCGTACCAACATCAACATTACGCGGATAACATGTCCCAGTCTCCACGCTAGTGCACATTATCTTGTCGGTTTGAGTTTCTGAACTGTAGATTCTTTTATCATTACTTTCTCCTTCACTGTTTTCGCGGATAACATGTCCCAGTCTCCACGCTAGTGCACATTATCTTGTCGGTTTGAGTTTCTGAACTGTAGATTCTTTTATCATTACTTTCTCCTTCACTGTTTTAAAAACAAATATTTGTTTTAAGGTGTTGTTAACACGTTAATGTATAAAATACTATTTGTCTAAGAGGATTTTAGCTAAATCTTCATTAGAAACACGAAGTTTCTTTAGAAGATTTCCCCATCTGGTAAAATTCACACCAATATGTACTCTTTGCAGGTACACTATAGTTAAAAAAATCATTACAGTATAATAATAATAATAATATTTATTTAGCGGGGAAAGCCAAATAAAGTATTAAGTAAAATATAATATAATTCCAATATCCATTGTCTTACCTTTTTTTGGGAACAGGCATTTTTTATATTTTCCAATAATAAGTCTCACCAGAACTCACGTTGCGCCGAAACTTTTCAAATTTACGCTGTAAAATTTAACGCGCCAGCTTTTATTTATATTATGCCTAGTTAACCGTACCGTACACCGCCTAACAATATCGCGAAGACGCCAATGACGAGAAATCACACTGTTACAGTCGAGAATATATGAAAGAGTAAGTGTGATAGAGGGAAAACTACTATTTTAGTACTAAAAGTACCAACATGATTTTTATATTGTTAAACAATCTCACTTGAGACTACCATGATAGAGATAAAATGAACTTTACGAGCTTGTTAGTGCTCTAAGGTGAGAATGATAGGTAAGGTACTCCCTTGACGGATGATTGACATTAAAAAACGCCAATCGCGTGAGCTGATCAGCTTAAACACTACCCACAACCTATCGCTACCGCTACGACATCTGGTTGACGTTAAAAGAAAAGAGTAGAAATATTTTTCGTACGAGTGGCCCTTTAAGGCTGCCGTTAAAACGTTATTCCCTGTGTAAGGTTTTTACATTTCCAGCCGCCATTTTCCAAGATGGCCGTCCAACAAAACACTTCAGGGTGTACCAAAAAGGGTGGTAGGACGGAAGTACAGGGGGTTCTATGACTTTGTGTCCTGAAGGCCACCATAAATAAGTTATTATTGCAGTGTTTTATGGATGACCCTAGTTAAATTGCCCATCGTACCCACTGCTTATAGAAAGTGCGCCCAATTAGGTTATGTTACTGAACCCTGTTTATATCACGAGGGTTCAGTCACTCAACGTAACTTTAAAAGCCCTGCAATTGGCAGTGCTTAAGTCTTTACATGTCATCTATAATTGATTAACTGGGAATCTGAGAATGATTAGTGTTATAAGAAATCTTTCAGTCACCCACTTTATAACGTCATCTGCTTTATTTATTTGTTGATATCTTCTTTAAAATATTGTATATAGAACCATAGTTCTAATAATCATTAAGATCTTTCAAATGAAAGCAATAATATCCATGAAGTAGTAGTTCTTTTTCTAAACAAGTTTTGAATAAAATAATTAACCATGGAACTAATTGTTAACATTAACTAAAAAATATATGCATTTCATTAAACCGAGGCTCGGTAGCAAATATCTTGCTTGGTCGGTCAACTGCATCCCCGAGTCCAGTTAAGCGAGTTAACTTGACGTTATCTGTTTCTCAATACAGTTGGTTAATTTGCTGCAATTATCTTCGAAATAGTTCGCGGAGTTTACAAGTGGTTGTGGTTGTTATAGATTACTTATGGGTTGACTTAATGTATGATTTTAACATACAAATAATTCCCCGAAAACCTTTTCAAAGTGTTAATGAATAATTGGAAAATAAAGTTTAAAAAAAAAATGATTGGCAACTGCAAAAATATCTCGCGTCAAATTAACCTTCGATTTCGCCCACAATAAAATTACAGACGGAATTTCAATTTTAACAGTAATGGTGTAAGCGACCCTTTTGAAGCAAGGGGGGCAATATGGCCCCACATAAAACATCAATTATCGTTTAAGGTTATTACACATAAATCGAAGTTGATTTGTGGTCTCCATCTAAGTAATTGGTAGTTATTTCCCAAAACAGCGGTTGCTGTTTCCGCCCAAACTGTGATTGATAGGGAGAGAAATCTCTATTATATTAAGTATTTAGAACAAAGAACAATATTATGCAAAAAGGAGTAATGTTATATCGGAAATGAATATAAAATATAATTTTTGGAAAAGGCGTATTATTTTGGGAAGTCAATGAAGATAAACAACAATATTTTGGAAAAGGCGTACTTTCGTACGCTCAAGATATAAACGCTGTAATCAAAATGCGCTGAAACGAGAAATGGCTATAATGGCAAACGTGTTTATGCAAAAGCCGTTTTGGACAATGCTGTTTTGATAACACGCCCAATCGATAACATACCTTTCATTCGATTCGTGGTATTTTAAAAATTCAGATTCAAAAAATCGAACATCATTTAAAAAACTATTTGATGGTTTGGTAATTCCACCATAGCTTAATTGCGCCACCCATGTTGGTTTGGCATAGCAGTGTTCTAGTTCTAAATTATTTTTGCATGTCAGATATAAGTTTGGGAATGCCTTATCAAATTTATTGTTCACCCAACCTGCCAAATATTCTAGTCCATTTTCTTCACATTCTGTGAGGGTTTTGTTTGTGTCTATGTTTAAAGTTGCCTGCGTTTTTATCACCCTCTTGTTATAATCTTTGTTTGAGGAACTGTAGGTGGTTTTCCTTATCATCATTTCTGGCCTAAACTCAATAGCACTGTCATCATTTATTTCAAATACGTTGTCTATAAATTCACTAATTTCTATGTCATCAGGAGAAATTTCTGACTTTCTAAAAATGTTTGTTACAAAATATTCATCTTGCGAATTGCCTATTGTATTTGTATTTGTCTGAATGATGCCAGGGTTTTTACCTAAAATGATCATTCGAATTCTATAGAGAGCATTAAGAGGTGTTGGATGATCATCCAAGCCACCTCGTGTGCGTAGCTGTGAAAAGAAATTCTCCAGACAGTCCTGATTTAGGCGATAAGTCAATATGTATTTAATCCCGTATTTTTCGTTTAACTGATGATATAGATTTATGACTGAATTAATACTAATTATGATGCCTTTCTGAAAAACTTGCATTGTGGTTTTCTTTAAAGGTAACGCCTGCTTGAAAATTTCAGACATCTTTATTAAAGCTTGAGTTTGTTCATCTAAGTGCGTTCCAAATCCGCTTTTTGAAATAATGTCATCATCTTTCACGTAGCTGTTCATGATGTCGAACCACTGATTGACAGTTTCTATAAAGTCGGCCGTATTTTCTCCTAAATCACCCAATTTCATTCTTTTTATTGCCGAGGCCACAGTATGCGACATCAATTCCGCAGCCATTCTCACATTTTGGCGTTGAGTTCCTTGACATTCCAAGTGGAGTTTCGTTATTTTGTGGCATCTCCTTAATTCACTTTGATCTTGCTTAAAAAATGACAACACAGGTTCTTTGGTAATCAGCTTTCCATTTTAGTTAAATCCGTTGTCGAGAAACCAGTTTCGAATTAATTTCAATAGGTGTGGGGCATCAGCTAAACAAAAAATCTCCTCTAGAGGGTTTACAGGATTTGTAAATGAGTTTTGGTTAACAGAAATACCCAGCTCTCTCCATAGTCCTTGATTTCCCGCACCCATGTCATTTACGCAGGCCACCACAGTGAAGCCAGCAGAATTTAGTTCCGTGATCGCCTGGTATAAAAGTGACGCAGTCATTTTTTCATCGAATCCAAGATAAATTGGCTGTTTCCAACTTGCAAATAATCCTCGGGCCATTATCACTTGTAGCTGACTATGTTCGCCCATGATCTGGTAATGTTTTACGTCGTATTCCAATAGTGATCTAACTTTTACTTCATCAAATGTCAATACTACTAATTTCTCTATGATTGGCATGTGCGTTCCATTTGCTTTCATTATTTTTAGAACATCATTTAGTAATCCTGAGAGAGTAAGGTTGACGGTATAAACCCAAAAATTTTACCCCCCTTCTATCCCCCCTTTCAGGGGGGGGGGTAAAATTTTTAGGTTTATACCGACATCCCTGGGGTGGGGGGGGAGATGGGGGGAATTGATGACGTCACGTGACGGTGTTGCGGGGGAGGAGAGGGGGGAATTGATGACGTCACGTGATGGTGTTGGAGGGGGGAATGGGGGTTGAATTGATGTTGTTGGCGGGAAATTTGAATTGTTGAGCCACCTGGTGGTGGTTTTCTTGATGACGTCACAGCTAGTTTTTGATGACGTCAAGTGGCTGGTACCTGTAGGGATAGGCTTATGCTATTGTAGATCCTGGTAGACTTATGCTATGGTAGATTCTGAAAAACATAGGCTTATGCTAGGTTATTCTAGGCTTATTATTATTACGAATCGAATTTTAGTCAAAAACTTTTAATGAACACAATCAATTCCAATTAATTCGCGAATGTACGCGTCGTTATTTAAGCAAATGTAGAATAAATTATATAATTGTAGCTTACGCGTCAAGTTTTTGTCACGAACCAAGTTACAAAAATCTTCGAAAATGCTCGAAGGAACTAAACACGCTGCTAGGAAATTTTTTACACGGTCGTAATCATTGTGAGACATAGTACCACGACTTACATAATATTTTTGATATATATCATTCATGCGTTTTACAATAGCTTCGTACATGCATTTAATAACTTCGGCTTGATCGTTTAAAAGCTTGAAGTGAAATCTCATAAAACTAAATTTCTCGTTCAGTTTCCCTGCTTCGGCCTTTGTTAGAGTGAATACGCTACCATCGTCGAATACTATACTCCCCTCCATAACGGTTATTTTTATTTTCAAGTTCAAGTAACGATAATAGTCGCCAGTTTCCATAGCTGAATAGATCTCCGTCCACTCCTCCATAAATTCCTTCAAAACGTCTTCCGAGATTGTAACAATAGTCCCGTCCTTTTTTGTCAAAAGCAGGCTTGGCTCGTACCCAGTAACCCCAAACACCGCCGAGCAATCAGCCCCTAGTCTTACACGGGCGTTCACGCGGTAAACTCCTACTTTGGCGGACATTCTTACGGCAGGTCTTTACGGTTCAAAAGGTTACAACTGAATGATCTTTATTGCGTGATTTTCTTGAGAGTGCGGGGTTGATAATTAGCCTATGGGTATATTGACTGATGCTCTTCTTTTTTTATTGCCCACCCAATAGGACCTTAAAAGGGGGCGTGGCTAAACCAGTTGTATTGTTATCAATGGAATCTGAGTGATTTATGACTCACACAAACGTGTTAAGACATTCCATCGGCTTTTTATTTATACGTAATATTTATACGTAACATCGTTCAGACTGGTCTATGGCCATAAAAAGAGGCAGAACTTGAACAAAAGAGTTTATCCCCATCCGTTTTTATTTTGTCGCCATCTATGATGTCGAAAAAATATTACGGAGACATAAAAGACATAAAAACGGAAGATTAGCTCCGCCTTCGTCGTCAGCTCCGCCTTCGTCGTCGTCTCGCCTTCGCTCTCTTTAAACTACTCCAGAGCAATGAGATAGAATATATATATGAAACCTAGAGTCACAACGTGAGATCTCGAGATCGACGTTTCGCAATACACCTTTTATCGAGCATGAATCTTTATCAAATACGGGTGGCGCCACCCTAAGAACTTTTTTATTAACGTCTGCTGCTATAATCTGTGTAACAAGCTGTCAAGATAGTTTTTAAACGTGTTAAATAAAATACGCATACGCGAGTATTTGAATTGTAACTCTATCTATCTCATAGAGATCTAACTCATTGCTCCAGAGCCGCATTGTAGCCGTAACAGGCTGAGAAATAAGGATTTTTTTTGCTGAGCGCGTGATCGAGTTGGCTTCGTTTGATTTTTGCACATAACGACTTCTAAAGCCTTCCGTTAACGGTAATCAAACTTAATTTTCAGTGATTTAAACTATTTTTCGTGTTATCGCCGTCTTTTGGTTTTATCTACTGGCAGCGTTTTGCCATAGGTCTTGGAAAAGCTCGTATTGTTTGTTCCTCGGGACTCATGACGGGGCTTTTCTATAACTGTGTTTGAGACCTTACTAAAAATACCTCCACTATCATGTTTTCGCTGTTATTCTTTGAATTTCGGTAATTAAACGTGCGGACTCGACATTTTTTGTTGCTCACTGCATTCCGCTAACGGTGTTTAATTTTTTAATTCGGTTTCATCGTTATTTGGCTCATTTTCGCCGAAAGTGACGCTGTAACGCCGACGTGGATATTGCCTAGTCCTTGTCTCAGACCGTCCTAAAAAGTTTAAAATTCATTATGCCGTCTGCTAAACACTATGATCTCATTTAAATTGTGCGGAAACGTGTTTTAAACTAATATGGGTCATTCCAAGGACACGTGTCTTTTGTGTGACCTCTTTATGTTCGGCTCCCTGTCATTGTAGCCGTAACAGGCTGAGAAATAAGGATTTTTTGGGGTTTGTTGTATCTCGGCTTTTGTTGAGGAGATATTCTTTATACGATTTCAATATTAATTAGCAATGTTACTGTATATAAGTAAGGCATTAATTATACAGTGCCTAAATATAGTTTTTGTAATAATTATCCTTTGCTATTAAATCAATATGGAGTTCATTATACATTGCTAAAATACATTAGAAAGCGCGACAAAATTGTAAGGGTTTACTTGTAACCTCTTGTTATTTTTACTATAAAGACGTGTTTTAATGGGTTTAGGGGTATGGTCGAATCAGTTGTATTGTTATGAATGGAATCTATTTTCGGATTTATTGCATTGTTAGTTGGTGACTCTTCCTACCACGAAACATTTAATTGTTTCCAGGTGTTTGCCCCTAAGGCATTATCCTGACAAGTCTCAACATGTTATGTCTTTGTTGCGTTACCCGAAATTAAAGTAATATTTTTAAAATACCAAAATGCAAATTCAACTAGGAATACAGTTACTAGGATGAAAGTAACGGCCACTATTTTCCCAGGCTTTGAAAGAGCTTCGCGAATTAACGTCTGCTTAGTAACAGCGTCCATTACAATCTAACCTTTCATCCCCTTATTTGGGGTATAAATAGCGTCTGATTTGGTACGGACCTCATTAGATTGTTAGACACCGCCAGGATAAGATGAATCGAGAAATTACCCGTCTAGAAACGTTTGGTGCATTTGCGAGTACGTTTGTAAAACCGTCAGAACTAGCCCGTCATGGGTTTTACTATTTAAGTTCGGGAACCGACGCTGTTAAATGCCATTTTTGTGACTTAACGCTACGAGGATGGGAACCTAACGATAATGTTTTCGAAGAGCATCAGAAATTCAAGGCAGACTGTCCATTACTTCAAGGATTACCAACAAATAACATGCCTATATTCATCCAAAACCCATTGACTAAAGACATGCCACCAAACAGAAAGTACAGAGATGTCCGTCAAGAAGAGTGGGAGAAAGAAAAAGTCATTCCGCCAACTCAACCCATACCAACAACACTTACTCCGAATGACGATATTGTACTAAGAATTAAACGCGTTAATCTCGAGAAAGCTATAATTGAAATGTTTATTCAAGAACTTTTGAGACAGGAAAGTTAGATCCTATTATTGTAATATATTCCATACCTTATTACGTTTCTAAATTATAAAAGAACCAATCAAAAAACTTGAAATGTAACTCGAAATAAATATAATTTTTTTCCTTAATTTGTTCTTTGTAATACTATTATACCTACTACAGTCTTGACAAAACCTTTTCAGTGGTTATAGTGTATGATGTTAATTAGCTTTTATCAACACATTTCGTGTTAAAAGTAAAACGTTTTTGAACATTTACATTGCCAAAGACCAAAGCGAAACGCGTCATTTAAAATTTCTAAAATCCCATAGGAATACATGTGAAATTGAATAATCCACCGACACGAAATCAGTCATGTACGTGGCAATTGACTGACACGAAAAGCGTCATTTGAAGAAAAACATTTCAAATGTTTAAAGCGTTGAATAAATTCTAACTAAATTATTCAAATCATTCCTATTTTCAGTCTTGACAGTTCCTCAAAATCATTTATGGCTTTAGGGAGGGGGTGAATGACCTCGGGTCCCCGAGATGCATTGGAATTTATTTTTCTTTAATTGGGCCACCCCACAGGTTGGTTTATGACCTTGAAAAGGGGGGCTGAACTTGAACAAAAGCATCTATTCCCTTTGTCTTTTTGGGTCACTCCAAGACTTCTATGGCCATAAAAGAGGGCCGAACTTGAACAAAAGAATTTATTTTGTCAATTCTTTAATTGGACCCCACACCATGTGATTTAGTACCTTAAAAGGGGGCGTGGTCGAAACAGTTGTATTGTTATCAATGGAATTTATATTTAGAGTGTTTTATGACTAGCCCAAACGTGTTAAGACATGTTTATGACATTGAGGGGTATCTATTTTTTTTCTAATTGTATCACGAAAGTATAAAAGGGCGGATCACTCTAGGCTACTCATCAGTTTACTTCTGACCGCTGTCGATGCAAGCCAAGAAATCTTCTGATCCCAAACAAAACTTGTGAGTTTTTCCGTGCCCATATCATAGTGCTTTAGTATTTTTAACTTAGTTTTTATACGTGTTTTAGTATTTTAAATTTTTTTATAAGTATTTTACAAGTGTTTTAGTATTTTAACTTAGTTTTTATACAAGTGTTTTAGTATTTTAACTTAGTTTTTACAAGTGTTTTAGTATTTTTTATAAGTATTTTCAATTTTTTATAAGTATTTTCATTTTTTATAAGTACTCTCAATTTTTTATAAGTACTCTCAATTTTTTATAAGTACTCTCAATTTTTTATAAGTACTCTCAATTTTTTATAAGTAGTTTCAATTTAGTTTTTTATAAGTACATTACTGTCTTATTGTTTTAGCATTAATATTTTAGTATTTTATTGTTTTAGTATTTTAGTATATTTTTGTGTTTTAGTATTATTGTTTAAGCTTATTCAGATTTATTATTAGTATTTTGAGGTATTTGTATTTTTAAATTATCGCAATGGCCAACTCTAATGTAGAAATTGAACTCCCTATTCAAGATGATAGTTTTTTAGTCGATGATAGTTTTTTAGTCGACTTTCCAGACTCGTTAGAAATAGCCTTTTTAAATGCCGATGACACGTTTATGGCAAACTATTCTACACCCCCGTCTAATAATAGATCTCCGTCTCCCACCCTGTCTATGGCAAACAATAGCGCTCTTCCTCCTTTATCGCCTCTTGAAGAGGCGTTTCAAAACGACGATGTTTCTTTCTTAGACGGTTATTGTACTCCCCCCATATCTCCATCTCAACATGAGTCAATGGATGAAGGGGAAGGACAGGTAGGGGGTGGGGTTCTTACTCCTCCACCTCCACCCCCATCTCCGCTAGTTGCACCACCAGGTGTAAACGTACTTTCTAGCGGGGTAGTGTCCTTCCCCAATTTTAATCTTGATGGATGGGAAATGGAAGTACAATTTGACAATAACATCGTTGAATCTGTAAGCGACTTCCTAGAATACGTTTTGGACGATTGTTTACCCGATGACATGATAGCAATTTCGATGACAAGCATTAATAATCCAGGCATTCAAACCGCGGACTTTTTTAGAAGAAGAGACTAAATAGATATTGGATTCATACTAGAAGTAGTGGCTGATAAAGCCTATAATTCTGAAGGCGGGTCAAGGTTTTTTCTCGGTCCTATAGGAATAACCATACAGCGCGTGAGATTGCCCCAAGGCGCCTACCGTTCGAAACGGTTAGGAATTTGTAGTTTCGAGACTTTTGCCAGGGAGAAGAAATGCATTATACAAATAAAAAACAACGATCGGCTATGTCTCCCAAATGCTTTAGTTTTAGCTAAAATACATAGGGATCATGTAATGCATCCTCTTGACAAAAGCCTCGAGGCGGATTGCAAAGCCCTATGCCGGCCTGATATTAGGAAAAAGGCAGGAGAGAGGCTTAGGAAGATGGCAGAGGAATTAGCCCTGGCGGCGGAAATACCATTGGACGAATGCGCGGGGGCGGGTGCTCTACCTAGATTTCAATCATACTTGGCAGATTACCAAATAAGAGTATTTACAGTTAGAGCAAACGTCCCCTACCGTATTTTCGGGGAACCCGATTTTATTCCCGGTGCCGATGGTAATCCAAAGCCGCGGCTATACCTTTTTAACTATCAAAATCATTTTGACGTCATCACCAAACCTAAACCTCTCTTCAATTTTCATTATTTCTGCGAGAGGTGCCTTGTAGGATATAACAACTTAGACTTCACTCACGCTTGCAACAAGTATTGTTATTCCTGTCAAAGGGCCGAAGATTGCGAAGGGGGAGAAATTAGATGCAAGACCTGTCATCGCGACTTTAGGGGGCAAGAATGCTTTGACGCCCATAAGGCTAGTGGAAGCAAAACCCTAGCAGTCTGTCAAAGGGTTTTTAATTGCCCCCGTTGCGCGAAAACAATAGATATGGGGAAACGCAAGTCACCTCACAACTGCGGAGAAGTCTATTGCGTCATCTGCAATAAATTCAATCCACACCCCCACTATTGTTTCATGCAGGTTACCGACTCTAAAGCCCACCCCACGGCTAAAAAAGCTAAGACCCATCCTTCGGTTACTATCTTTTATGATCTCGAATGTGTTCAAAATACCCCAGACCCTTCAAACCCTAATGCTTTCCTACACACTCCTATCTTATGTATTTCTCAAAAAATCTGTGATCAATGCATTCTCGAGAAATCCGATCATTTTACTTGCGCCACCTGCGGGCCTCGAGAACGGGTGTTTCTCGGGAATGATCCTGTTCTGGATTTTTTAAATTATCTTCAAGAATTCCACAATTCTCCCAAAATAACCGTTATAGCACATAATGCGAAGGGCTACGATTTACAATTTCTGTACAAAGCCATGTTAGCCATCAAAGCGTGGCGCCCTCAAGTGATAATGACGGGAACGAAGATTATGCAAATTCGATATGAGAATTTGACATTATAGATAGTTTAAATTTCATCCCATCCCCCTTATCTAGCTTTGTTTCCACTTTTGGCTTAGATCCTAGTTTAAATAAGGGATATTTCCCGCACTTGCTTTTCAACTTTGTTCCCGAACACGTGTTTGATCCAAAAGATCCTACGAGTACAAATTATGTCTTGAGGGAAAGCATGCCTCTTTTAGAATCTTACGCGCCAGACAGGCTAACCGAAAAACAACGTTCGGTTTTAATTTCATGGTACAACGAACAAGTTGAAGCCAAAAAAGGTTTCAACTACGTTGAAGAATTGATACATTATTGCCGTTTGGACGTTAGGATTTTAAGAGAGGGGTGCTTAAAGTACAGGGAGATTTTTGAGAAGATTGCGGACGTTAACCCTTTTAACACTGCCGTGACAATTGCAGGGCTTTGCAACGCCGTTTTCAGGAAGGACCACCTAGCGCCAAATTCAATTGGAATTGTTCCACCTCACGGCTATAGAATGAAAGACCCTCAATCTAAAGTAGCCATCGAGTGGCTGAGGTGGGAAGCCCATAAGCGCGGGGTCATAATTAAGTCGGCTTTTAACGGTTCCGAACCTAAAATTTTGAACATTAAAGTCGACGGGCTTCTAGTAGACGATCTTGGCGCAGATCAAAAGGTCGTCTACCAATTTCAAGGTTGTTTTTGGCACGGGTGTAGAGCCTGTTTCCCGGTAAACAGAGACCTGGTTTTGCACGGTGACGTCACCCAAACTTTACACTCCCGCTATACTGATACTTTGAACTGTAATAAGAGGCTTAGGGAGCTGGGGTATAAGGTAATCGAAATGTGGGAATGCGAATTCCACAAATTGAGGGAGCAAAAGCCCGAAATTAACACCTTTCTATCTTCCATCCATATCCAAATCGATGCGTGGGAACCACTTAATCCCCGTAGCGCATTTTTCGGGGGGCGTACTTCCGCTCTTTGTCTTCATCACAAGGTTAAGCCGGGAGAGGAGATTCGATATGTCGACGTCACTAGTCTATATCCATGGTGTAACAAATACGGTAAACTACCTTACGGCCACCCTACGATCTTGACAGACAACTTCCCACCCATTAACGAGATTGAAGGTTTTATTAAACTGGATATCCTGCCCCCTCGTAACCTCTTCCACCCAGTTTTACCAAAAAAGATCGGGGGGAAATTGTGCTTTGCCCTGTGTCAGCTGTGCGCTGAAAACAAATATCAGGGGGATTGCACAAATTCCGACGAGGAAAGAGTTATTAGGGGGACGTTTGTGGCGGACGAAGTCCATTTAGCGGTTAGAAAGGGTTACGTGGTTGTTAAAATCCACGAAGCCTGGTCGTACAAAATATCTCAGTACGACCCCTTAACTAAATCAGGCGGGCTTTTTAACAATTACGTCAACTGCTTTCTGAAGCTAAAACAGGAAAGTAGCGGCTGGCCTTCTGACGTAGTAACCCAAGCGCAGAAAGATCAATACGTGGCCGAGCACTACGAAAAGGAAGGGGTAAAACTTGATCCTAGCTGTATCGAGAAGAACGCTGGCAAGCGTACCATCGCCAAACTGTGTTTGAATTCGTTTTGGGGCAAATTTGGTGAGAGGACTCGGCTTGACAAGGTTGAAGTCTTCGATGATCCACAGAAGTTCTTTAACTTGTTCTATGACCCAGCAATTGAGGTCAAGACGTTGATACCAGTTAGCGACGACATTTGCGTTGCTAAGTGGTGTTATATCAACGAGATTGACCCAATTAATAAAAATGTCAGTGTTCCGATCGCAGCCTACACCACTGCCATGGCTCGGATTAAGCTTTATTCATACTTAGACCGCTTGGGTGAGTCTGTTTTATATACAGACACTGATTCGATACTGTACGTTTACACACCAGGGGGCGTAGAAATCGAAACTGGGAATTTCCTCGGTGAAATGACCAATGAGCTTGAAAAGTACGGACCCCAGGCCTACATCGAAGAATATGCGAGTGGTGGATGTAAGAACTACGCATACCGAGTTGTGAACCCTGATACCGGATCGACAGCCGTCGAGATGAAGGTTAAGGGGTTCCGACTTAACCATACCACCAAAGATTTGGTTAACATGGATAGGTTAATGGGGCTTATAGGCATTTACGAACCGCCGGCGGAACCAATCCAAGTACCAATCCCCAAGCAAATACGCCGAAAGGCTGATCACACTGTTATAAGTGTCGACCAGTCCAAGGTTTATAGAACTGTGGTGGATAAGGTCAGATTGATTGAAGATTTCCGCACGCTACCTTACGGTTATCGAGTTTGAGCACATTCGACAGTATCTGTTTCTGTGAGGGGTCTCTTCTTTTTTTATTTATTTATTTATTTATCTAGTCAGTCCCGGTGATATTTATTTAGTCAGCATGTATATAGTCGTTATATAAAGTCTCTAGTCATATTGTTTTTGATCAATATTATCAATTAGTCATTTTCGTTTCGGTGAAATGTCCTGTGATTAACTAATTTTTTCGTCAATGCTTCCTTAAATATCCCATGTATTTTCGAAATTGCAATTGTTCATTTCCGTGTCGATCTCTTCTATATATATATATATATATACAAACACTTTACAATCTTTATCTCATTAGTTCGTTGAAAGTCAAAGTGTAAGGTCATGTATCCTTTCTACCATCCTTTTAACATGGTGATAGCAGGCCCGTCTCAAAGCGGGAAAACTCAATTAGTTTTAAAAATATTAGAGAACAGGGAAGCCATGTTTTCCCCTAATATAAGCGAAATACATTGGTTCTACGGTGAATGGCAACCTTTTTTCGAAAGTTTGAGAAAATTTGTGGTTTTCAAACAAGGTATGCCAGATTTATTAGAATATACAGGCGGTAAGCCTTGCCTTTTAATCATTGATGACTTGATGACCGAGAACAAAGGAGAAGTTGGTTCTCTTTTTACCAAGGGAACGCATCATCGCAACTTGACTGTAATTTATATCGTCCAAAACGTATTCCATCGATCCAAAGACTCTAGAGATGTTTCTTTGCTCTCCGTTATTGCCAAATCCCCTCGAAAACAACGTAGAATCATTTTACGTAACGCCAAGAAACCCTTAATTGACGCAATCGCAGAGTGTGTTGAAAATACTTTACACGGTAACGTTAAATTAAATAAAAGTCAGAAAGCTAGATTAGCTAGGCATTCAGCAAAACTTAGAAAAATTGCTAATAAGAGAATATCTTGGAAAACAAAACGTGATATACTAGTTCAGGAGGGTGGTAGTTTCTTTTCTTTCCTTTTCCCTCTCGTTTCCTCTATTATCGGCGCCATAACAGGAGGTAGTCAGTAAAAATGCAGTACGCTCAGAAAATGGACCTTGTCCCTAGCTCTACCTTTAAAAACGACCCCTTTCCCCACCCCCAACAACAAGTAGTTTCGGAATTGGACAATGAAATGAATGTTATTTTAGCTCGTAAAGATTTAGACGAAGCTTCAAAATGGCGCTTATACGAACAGACTCTACAAAGATATAATAATTTACATATTATCGCTAGGCAACCTATACCCACGGTCCCCCAACCGACATCCGACTATTATAACTTGGCTTGGTTAGACGATATCCCCCTTAAATATATAGGGCATGTACAAAGTATCGTTGATCAGATATCCACTACCCCTGAAAAGCTTAGGTGGACAGATAGTGGGGAAATTATAGTTAATGATGCAATAATACCCGGCTCGAACATTAGAGATATAGCTTTAGAATTTGTCAAGCCTTCCTCTAACAAAGACCCAAAACCTAGAGGTTTTTACGCATTTACAAACCTACTTTCTAGTTTTTCCCCTTAACCTCGTATACAATACCCCAACAAATTAAAATCAAAAGAACTAGAGCTCCCAAAGTTAGTGTCAAGTCAGCAGCTAAAAAACTTAAAACCGAGTCTCCGAAATGGGCAGCGTACGTAAAATCTCCAAAATTTTAGAAGGTATCTACTTTAACCCTTCCCACCCTGCCAGTTTCGGGGGTGCTGAAAAATTATATTTAGCAGTGAAATTAAAGGGTATTAGTAAGAAACAAGTACTAGATTGGTTAAAGGGAAAAGACGCGTACACTCTACATAAGAGAGTTTTTAGAAAGTTTAAAAGAAACAAGGTGGTTGTAACTAACATAGGGGATCAATATCAGGCGGATTTGAACGATATGCGTTCTTTGAGTCAGTACAACGACGGGTACAAATTCATATTAACCGTAATAGATTGTTTTAGCAGAAGAGCCTGGGCCGTACCTTTAAAATCTAAAAGCGGTGTTGAAACGGTTGAGGCTTTTAAGTCTGTCTTTAGAGAGAGGGTTCCTAGGAAACTGCAAACGGATAAAGGTACCGAATTTAGAAATTCCCAATTACAAGGATACTTGAAGGAGAAAGGGGTTATATTTTTTACAACTGAGATGACGATATAAAAGCGTGTATGGTGGAAAGATTAAATCAAAGTCACGCATGTACAGGTATTTTACAGAAAAGAATACCAATAGATATATAGATGACCTGGTAATTGCTTACAATAACTCGGTGCATTCCGTGATAAAAATGACTCCTTTGGAAGTTACTGGTACCAATGTCCTTCAGGTTTTTAAAAATGTTTACGGAAAGTACTTTAGCGAAAAGAAAGTTTACGGGAAAAAATTAAAGGTGGGCGAATACGTCCGAGTAAGTAGGAATAATATGATTTTTGAAAAAGGGTACGAGCGAACTTACACAATAGAGGTTTTTAAAATAGTGGGGAAAATTGACAGACGCCCTCCGGTATTCAAACTAGAAGATTTAAACGGGGAACCAATAAAGGGGGTGTTTTACGGGATGGAACTTCAGTCGGTAGTTAGACCCGAGACGTACAAGATCGAGAAAGTAATTCGCAAGCGCACTAGTAGAGGACAAAAGGAGCTCTTTGTAAAGTGGCTAGGCTATCCTCCTTCTATGAATTCTTGGATTCCGGCTAAAGATGCAGTCTCCCTTTTACCTAACGCTACCGAGCAACGCTAGCATGAAAATTTATGACAACAACAAGACCTCCTCTTACACTACCAAGTTGCCCCAGGCTATAGAGCTGATCGGGGATGACTGGGAGGTTGCTCTTGTAGAAGTTTTGTACCCAATGAAGGTCACGTGCAGGTGGTCTCGCATGAAAATAAAAAAGGTCGGGACGGAAAATCACAGCCTATTGTTAAAGCCGAGGCCTTTATAGTTCCCGGGGGTTATTACAAATCCTTAGAAGCCCTCCTTAAACAAATAGCTTCCGGATTAAGCGGCTTTCAATACGGTTCAAAGTTTAAATTTGATTCGGATCCCCTCTCTGATTACATTTCTTTAACTATTCAACCTAACGGTATCTTGGCTCTTTCTCCCACTTTGAAAAGGATATTAGGATTTAAAACCCCAAAAGGTCAAAGTACGTCTTTCTCTTGCCCTTCAGATAAAACCAGCCAATCGTATAGAAGCTCTGTTCCCGCTAATTTAAATTATTATATTCCCGACCAATTGTTTATTTATTCCGATATAGTAGCTAATGAATTTATAGGCGATACGGTAGCCCCGCTACTTCGTATAGTAGGCGTTCACAGCGAAAAACCTCACGGTTCGACTATAACTAAATCATTTAACTCTCCCCATTACGTTAAAGTTGTTAAACGTTACTTTGATACTATAGACATTGATATAAGGAATAGTTTAGGCCAAGCCGCGTCATTCGAGTTTGGAACGTCGACCTGTAAACTACACTTTAGACCATGCCAAAACCCCAAACATTAGAGTCTCGTTGCGAGTATAGGAGGTATTATTTAGATCAGGTAGGGGGTGGAGGGGTGTCAAAGTATTTGTCGGGACCCCCCACCAAAAAGGTCATGGAATTGGGAGCGCCCTGAAAGGGTTATTTAGATGGGCACGCCCCTTATTAATTAGAGGTGCAAAGTATTTGGCACCTAGAGCCATTAGTACGGGACAAAAGATTCTTGGTGACGTAATGCAAGGTCAGAATGTGAAAAGTGCCGCGAAAAAGAGATTGCAGGAAACTTATGAGAACATGACTGCTGCACAGCAAGGTTCAGGATTAAAGATAAAGAGACGCAAAGTTAAACGCCTGTCAGTTTATCACTGTCATTCAAAGCAGACGCCACGCGATATATTTAGCTCCTGAAAAAAAATCATGTTTTCTCTCCAAGCTCTTAAGAGTGAATTGGACATTTTTGAACCCGTGCCGATTCAAACTAGTGTCGAACATGCTCAAGGTGTATGGGCCAAACCCTTGGCGGCCATTGGTGATAGCTCTACCCTCGAATACCTCATCTCGGGCAATGGAGATAGCTACATTGATGTAGCCCACACCATGCATTACAACAAAGTCAAAATCACCAACGAAGATGGAAGTGATCTTCCCGATGCCGCCGTGGTAGCTTTCGTGAACAACGCCGGCCACGCATTGTGGAGAACTTGCGACGTTTTCTTGAACAACACCCGAGTTTCTTCAGCCGCTCAAAACTACGCCTTCACTTCTTTTATCGAAACTGTCTCAAATTACGGACCCGCGGCCAAAAAATCTCACCTCATGATGGCCGGATGGGAAAAGGACGAAGCCGGAAAGTTTGACGACTTTTCAAATAAAGGTTTCGTCGCCCGAATGGCTAAAACTGCTAAATCGGCCGTGATTGAATTTTTTACACCCGTGTTTAGTGACGTGTTTAATATTCCCGAATATCTCTTAAACGGGGTGGACCTTAAAGTCGTGTTTACTCGCAACAAGGACGAGTTTGCCTTAATGTGTGAAGAAACAGCCACTCTCAAAAACTGTAAAGTCAAGATACTAGACGCTTCACTCGCGGTACGTAAAGTTAAACTCAGTCCTAAAATATTGTTAGCGCATGAAGCAGCGCTTAATAACGGTACTGCCAAATATAATTTTACGCGCACCGAACTTAAAACTAAAACTATCTCTAGCGGAAGTAGCACCGAGAGTTTTAACAATATATATCTAGGCCCTCAGCCTAATCGCGTCATTACTGGAATAGTTTCCAACGCGGCGTTCAAGGGGAGTTACGCTCTGAATCCCTTTAACTTTAAAACTTACGATTTAAATTTTTTGTCTCTGTACCTCGATAACGAACAAATACCTTCGAAACCGTTGACTCCTGATTTCGCTAAAAACTTGTATATACAAGCTTATCAAACATTGTTCGCGGGCACGGGTATTCATTATAAAGACGACGGTAACGATATTACTCCCAACGAGTTTGCCAACGGCTTAACCCTCTACGCTTTTGATCTGACACCGGACCTATCGGCTAGCGAAACAAACCACTGGAACCCCGTTAAGCAAGGACAATTAAGATTGGACATGGGATTCGCTAAACCTTTGCCCGAAGCCGCAGTCTGCATTGTATACGCCGAATTTCAAAGCATGATTCAAATCGATAAAAATAGAAACGTAATTGTAGATTATTAAAATGTCAGCAACCACCACCGTAGACTTGATTCTCGCTTTATCAGATACGCCCAACTTTTTGGGTGTTTTCGCATCAAATAGGTTACCTAAGGTTACCAGATATCCCGCATCGTTAATTATAAATTTTAGATCAGCACTATGAAAAGGGTTCTCACTGGGTATCGGTCTTTATAGATGTAGCTCGTGTAGGGTATTATTTCGATAGCTACGGTTTACCACCATTTCTGCCTAGTATAAGAAGATTTTTATCTTTAAACTGCAGAAAATGGACTTTTGGTAAGCGACATCTTCAGAGGCTAGAAAGTAGCGTATGCGGGCAATATAGCGCCCTCTATCTTATTCATAGAAGTAAGAAGAAAAGTACGAAAGCTTTCCTAAAAGCTTTTACCGCAAATCGAAAAATTAACGATATGAAAATTGCTAAACAATTTCAAAATCATATACGACGACTAAAAAAAGTGTAAAAGGAGCTTATTAACAAACCGTGTGGTTGCCTGGTGGTAATGCGTCCAGCTCTGTGTTGTTTCAACAACATTTGAGTTTCCATTCCAGGGTTCGACTTCCTACCAACGGCGCTTTATTAGTCCGGTATAGAAAAAACATCTTCAGATACGGCTTGAATCAAGTTTAAGGAGGAGGTTTTTTAAATATTTAACCAATTTATTATTAATTTAACTTAATTATGTATGTTATTATCACGCTAATTAAATGTTTTTGATTTAAAATCCGATTGTTTTACAACTAGCATAAGCCTAGAATAACCTAGCATAAGCCTACCTTTCAGAATCTACCATAGCATAAGCCTACCAGGATCTACAATAGCATAAGCCTATCCCTACAGGTACCAGCCACTTGACATCATCAAAAATTAGCTGTGACGTCATCAAGAAAACAACCACCAGGTGGCTCAACAATTCAAATTTCCCGCCAACAACATCAATTCAACCCCCATTCCCCCCCCTCCAACACCATCACGTGACGTCATCAATTCCCCCCCTCTCCTCCCCCGCAACACCATCACGTGACGTCATCAATTCCCCCCATCTCCCCCCCCCCACCCCAGGGATGTCGCTATAAACCCAAAAATTTTACCCCCCCATGAAAGGGGGGAAAGAAGGTGGGTAAAATTTTTGGGTTTATACCGTCATCCTTACTCTCTATCCTGGCCTGAAATCTAGCTTAGAAGCAAAGTGCCTAAGTGTTGCTATATGAGGCAAAGGAATATTGCGCTGCACACGAAGGTATATGTAGGCTCGTTTGCTGAGGTACCATAATGCAAAGGCCCTTGCAATATCTTCATCATCCCACTTCACTTTTTTGGAGCCTTTTAACATTTTAATTTGGCTTTTAGTAAAAACCTTTTGTAAAATTTCTTCATGTTTGAAGTTGTTTTCCGAGAGCAACTTATTCTCTTTTTTCAGCCTTTTTAAGTCTTTCCTCAATAAACGTGATTCAATACCTTGAATTGAGTTATTGCACCTTAATGAGCGTATTTTTTGGTCCTTCTTGGTTAATCTGTTCATCAGCATCTTAGTTTTCGCGATACTTGCTTTTCGCGCTAAGAGAAGTTTCTTATTTTTGGCCAAAACTTCCTTAAAATTGCACTGACATGGACTCCTTGTAGAATTTTGAATAGAAGAGATACTTCGTGAAGGTCGATTCGAAGAATTTAAGTTTCCACAATCATAATAGGAGTTGATACCCGAATCAATTGTGTGCGAGTCTTGGCTTAGTTGTTCAATACTTTCTTCAAGTTTTCTTATGCTATTTTGCTTTGATAACTTCTTTAAAAGCGAACATTTCGGAGTTTCATTTACCATGAACCTTGATTTTACCTTTTTGGACATAGGAGAGGTAATTATCTTTGAAAAATCACATATACTGTTTTCTTTATTGACTGGCAACGATCGAATTTCCTTGCATATTTTTGGCGTACTTTGGTATTTACATTCAAACAGACTAGACGTAAAGGAACTTTGGGTTTGGGGGGTCAATAAAGAATTCATTGATTTCTCAAGTAGGCTTTCTCTCTTTTGGGAAGAGGGAGATGTCAACGAGTTGAAATCAATTTCTTTTGAGTAGGAAGTATAATTATGGTCATTTGATGTTAAGGAAGAAACTGAGTTTTCCTTCAGGTACACTGATTTGGTAGGCGTAATGTTTAAATTGTTATCACAGTTTTCTTTTCTGGAAGGGGTCGAGCTATTTTTCAATGAGTCCAATTTGGGAGATTTTGGAATGCTTAAATTGATATCACAGTTTTCTCTCGAATGACTATCACATATGGAAGGAACCGAGTTATTTATCAACGAATCGAATTTGGGAGTATTTGGAGTGTTTAAATTCTTATCACAGTTTTCTTTGGAGTAGGAATTACATTTATTGTCGAGCAATAAGGAAGGAACTGCATTCTTCTTTAAGTATCTTCTAGGCTTTATATTTAGAAGTTGAGATTTTAAATCGGACTCAAAATCTTCAGTTGCCAAATGTAACGAACAAACTTTCGAGTATTTTGTATTAATTTTGTCTGTTTTCATCTTCTCTATCCACCTCTTACGAACCCACGTTTCAACAGGAAACTTGTGATACGAAACTCCAATGTTCTTGGTTTTCATGACGTTGTTCACACAACCAACTACTGCACAGTTGTAGCCCGGCATTTTAAATACCTATAATTTTAAATTTTGTTCCCTGGTTCTCTCTCTGCTCTCGCGCGGAACTTCTTTAGTGGAACACTACTACGTCATCTTAGGGGGCGCGCGCTCTCTACCCTCCCAACCAGCCACCGCGAAATTCCCTTCCGAAAACAGGCTCTATGCTCTAACCTTATATTGCCTGCACGATTTTGACCGACCTTGACTGGCAACCACAGATTCTGATTCTCACTGAATTGTTAAAGCGTGAACTACAAGAGGTGCCTTTGTGCCCCTATTGGAGTTTGAAAAGGGGAAATTTAACAATGTGACTCGGATTGGGGGTTTGTGGTGTTTAGTGTCACAATAAACGAATTTTAAAAATAATCTTAAAACTTTGAATCCATTTTTATTGAGAGGTTACTTTGGACGGGAAAATACAGTTCCTTCTAGATCTCAAACCTGAATTCCCTTTTTCGTCGCTCTCCCAAAAAGCCAAGACTCCGCATGGCTTATCAGTTTTTAGGATCGCTTGACAGCTCGTCAAGCGTCCGAGATTTCCTTTAGGCGAAACTACCTTTTGTATTGACCACCAGCGAGTTGCCTGGGGGCAACTTCTACCTTAACAATATTTCTACCTTACAACAATAAAAAGCTTGCCCTTCTCGGTATTTTCTACTCCTGACTCGGACCCCTGCTAGGACTGAGGGAAGCTAAGATAGACATACAAAATAGCAGGGTGTCTTAAGGGGTTTGGAGGGCTTTAGAATTTTAGTGAGAGTTCGTTATACCGCCAAAATTTTGAAAAGTAAAACCGTTGCAATTATTTAAACCTGTTATTCCCTAGCGGAAATTAAAGAAATCAAAAAAATTTAAGTAAAAACAAAAATTGTTCCTTTTACTCTTAAATAAATGATTTAGCATTGATAAAATTTCTAAAAAGTAATGTATGGTAATAATTGAATAAAAAAATGGAAACTAAATACCACTAGATGGCGAAATAAAATTACCCTGATTCCTCAGTAGTAGAATTTTTCAGAATTTTACAACCAGTTGAAGGTTTTAGGGGACGACATAAGGAGGGAAATGAAAGGGATAAGTAAGGAGGGTTGACAAGGGAGACCACCCTTTCCTTTTAGTACGACTAACTCCCGATAGATTTCAGTACATTACAATGATATTTAAAGGGAGGATATGCAGGAAAGCATAGGGGCCGTTCAGCGTACGAGTGGCCCGTACACCGGTTGACTGACTATTTGGGCTGCTCTTGGTTTTGGTTCTAATTTACCCTCAGAAATCTTGGCGCCAGACTAAGTAATCGAAACGCTCATTAAGAGAAAAAGTAACTTTTAATAGGAACAGGCAAGCAAAAAAGTTTCGGTTTAGTGATATCGAACCTATTATTTTGTCATGAACTCTATTACTAGAATAATTGGCTTAAGTTGAACTAACTTTCTTGACAAACCGACCAAACGAAATGGTCCTTTAATTGTACTTAATGCATGCCTGCTTCTAATAAAAATTCTATCTTAGAATGGGTAAATATTCCAGTGGATAACGTATTCTTTTCATTCTTAACCTTTTCAAGACTAACTCTTCTAACCTTGGGTTTTTTTAATTACCAGTAATATAAACCACCTTCTCTGGGTTTAAGACTTAATTGCGTCAAGCTTCAAGATTTCTTAAATTGCCCCTTCACGCTTATGGCTCCAACAGTTTAAGAAAGTGGAGAGTGGTCAACAAAAGTTGCGGTTAAGGTGATGGATCAAGAAACATTGACCAATGCTCGTCTGGATTGATTGCCAGAAATACCCAGATTTCAAGATACTATTCAACGGAGAATACAAAATGTATTTATTATTCTATTAAATTATTATCGCCTAGTACTATTGACAACTTCGTTACTAATTAACCATCGAAAATCAAATCAAAGAGAATTTTACAGATGTGTAAAATTCTCTCTGATCAAATAGCAACACTTTACAGTCTCCGAAGATAGCGGATTGTAAATGCTAAAATTTACTTCGACCCCAAAATGAAACTAAAAAAAATGAAATTTCTTGGAAATAACCGATATTTTAAATACAGGTATAGAATTAGAATTTTCAAATCATCTTAATTATCTTTGATGTTCAAAAAAGCGTCATTTATTATAGATACACCAATGAGACTAGAATTAAATACACTATAAATAGCAGGGTTGGCAAAAATCCGGATTTCTCTTGAAAAAGCCACTGGTGTGGTTTTTTGCTGGTTTAAACCGGATTTTATTGGTTTTATCCAGCTTTTTTTAAACTACTCTTTAGTGCTTAAATTTTAGCACTTCTTTTTACATTTAGTGCGATCGTTGTCTTCTACTAGGCCGTCTGATTGAGAATCATTTTTATTGTACATAAAAGTTGTTAAAACTATAGACATTTCCCTTAGAGATGAGTAGGGCCCCTGATTTTCAATACAACCCGACATATATCGGGTCGAAAAATCCTAGGTTTTAGTTAGAAAATGACTTAAAACTTTTTGCTGGTCGGGTCGGGTAGGGTTTTCATACCGTCTACCCGGGTAGACATTTTTATTATCTTCAATAGGGCAGGGTTGGGCCCAGGTAGGCTCTTTTTGTGGTCTTCAATGGGGCAGGGTCGGGCCCGGGTAGGCTCTTTTTGTGATCTTCAATGGGGCAGGGTCGGGCCCGGGTAGGCTGTTTTGTGATCTTCAATGGGGCAGGATCGGGCCCGGGTAGGCTGTTTTGTGATCTTCAATAGGGCAGGGTCGGGCCCGGGTAGGCTGTTTTGTGATCTTCAATAGGGCAGGGTCTGATAAAGATTTTTCTAAACGCGCGGTCCGACCAACCAATTTAGCATGGGGAAAAATTCAACTCGGTCTCACGAGTTTCGGGTGGAGCAGTGGGATAAGGGTGCGTCAAAATAACCCACAATATATGGGAATGGACTATTTCGATGAAATGAAGAGGTCGTTCTGTCACTTTTGCTCGTCCTTCACTCCATCGTAACAAACAAATACAAATCGGTGTCCAAGAAGAGAGTTGTCAAGAAAATGGCCCGAGAAACCCTGGAAAATGTTTAGGACAACGCGTCACTCTTGTGCGCCGAACGTAAGCGATTAAGCTTTGGCTAACAGTTGATAACAATTCACCCTCGCGCGAGCCGGTTTCGCATGAGGGATTCAATTACCAGAGATTTCGCTTAGATGACGAAAGTGAGATGGCAGGCGCTTTAATCACACATGATAAAGCGAACTGTATGATTATGTTACCTACAGCGATTCCCTCCATTTTGCCCCACATTACTTGTCGTCTGCTCGCTTCATCGTGGCTGATCGGAGTGACTTTCATTCTGTTTTACTTGGGTTGTTATTTGCGGACGGAGTTCACGACGGAAAGCTACAATCGCATCGACACTCTCTCGGACTTGATCAAATCGGGAATTCCACCAGGAATGCTCGAGGAAACATACCAACACCTCCGAGTTTCGGTGAATATCCTTCTGTATGTTAAGATTCTCAATTCCTCTGACATTGTTCCTTATATACAGGCAGCACATGACCCTGTTGTTAATGAATGGCTAGGCGCACTCGATAAAAAGAAACTTGGCGAAGATTTCGTAAATAGTGTCACTGGTGGTTTGATTTCTATTACTTCCGTAAATAAGGCAGCGATCACCACGGTTGAATTTCTGACTAATTTCTTCGAATTCTTAATGAGCACCAATACCCGCAGGAAAAGGGCAAACGAGATGAAAGGACTTTATTTTTCGCAACAAGAACTTGCCCTCGACTACGTACACACCATGTTCAACACCTCTTGGGTGAGGAGCAGTCCGCAAGTGCACGAGTCTGTCCAACTGAGGTCGGTAATGAATTTTATGTTAAAATGATTAGCGGGTGTGACGAATGTTCAATTGCAGCATGGCACCCTTTTTCTAAACGCAAGTTTTCAAATATCTGGATTTTCAGAACCAATACACAACTGAATATATCAAGTGGAAGACACCATTGAAAAGCGTGGCTGATTTGGACCTGAGTAGCGTCTGCGTTCCTTTTTACCTTCTTATCATGCTGTTGTCGGGAACAGTAGCCATTGTCATTACCGAAATTATATTCCACTGATTAACATGAAAGATGCAAATTAAAAAAGTTCTGACACCAAATCTAAATTTTCACACAAACTTTGAATTTACTTCGAAATGTATGGTTCACCAGCGAAATCACTGCGCTTTGATTTATTAACAAATTACGAAGCGTAAATAGTTAATTTTTACGATGGTTTTAGAAATTTAATATCTTCACGTTAAACACTCCAAGTTCATTTTTCGATGGCCGACTGGAATATTTCACTCCGTCTTCTCCCTACGGAACGACCACCTCGATAATCGTGTCCCCCCCCCGAAGAGAGTCACGTCCACTTCCTTGTCCTTCTTAAATATGGACACTCCAGTAAATTTCGCTCAATAAACATTCCGCTCACCGCCCAATTCATTGAATTACATTCTCGGTTTGATTAGGTGGTGATTTTAATCGCGTCCACTTTGGTCGTTCTGTCCATTTTGCCCATCGCTCACTCCATCGTAACCAACAAATACAAATCGATGCCCATCAAGAAAGTGGTCAAGAAAATGGCCTGAGAAACGCTGGAAAAATTTTGAGAGAACGCGTCGCTCTTGTGCGCCGAACGTAAGCCATTAAGCGCACCCATAAATAGTTGATAACAATTCACCCGCGCGTGAGCCGGTTTAGTATGAGGGATCCAATAACCAAATAATAAAGAAAGATGGCTGACGCTTTAGTCACTCATGGGATAATTATGTTCCCTCCGTAGCGATTCCCTTCATTTTGCGCCACATTACTTGTCGTCTGCTGGCTTCGTCGTGGCTGATCGGAGTGACTTTCTTTCTGTTCTACTTGGGTTGTTTCTTGCGGACGGAGTTCACGACGGAAAGCTACAATTACATCGACACCCTCTCGGACTTGATCAAATTGGGTATTGCACCTACAAGGATGCCGGAAACATACGATCACCTCCAAGTTTTGGTGAATATCCATCTGTATATGTTAAGTTTACCAATTCTTCTGCCGTCATTGTTGCGTATCTTTAGGCAGCCCACGACACGGCTGTTAAGACATGGCTAAGCGGATTCGATAAAATGAAAATATTGGAAGAAACTAGAATTACTTTGTATGAAGATTTCAAACCCGTTAATTCCGGGGAAAAAAGTATGATAGTAACGGTCGAAATGCTGATTTCCCTACTACCATATTTAAGGATGAACCAGGACCTAGGCAATTTCAAAGATCAACTTAAACATTTCGTAGGGGTCATCAAGAGCAAAGGCGGTCTTTACTTTTCGTAAGAAGACGTCGCGTTCGACTACGTACACACCATGTTCAACACCTCTTGGGTGAGAAGCAGTCCCCAACTGCACGAGTTCGTCCAAATGAGGTCGGTAAGAATTTTATCCTAAAATTATGAAGGGGTTTTGATGAATGTTCTATCGCAGCATGGCACCCATTTTCGAAAGGAAAGTTTTCAAATACCTGGAATTTGAGCTCGATTACACGATTGAACAGCTGAAGTGGGAGAAACCGTTGGAAAGCGTGACTGATTTGGACAGGAGCGTCTGCGTTCCTTTCTACTTTCTTCTCATGTTGTTGTCGGGAACCGTAGGCGTCGCCATCACCAAAACAATCTTCTATTATTTAACATGAACTCTTAAAATTCAATACGTCACCAAACCAAATCTAACACAAAATTCAAATTTACTTGGAAATATATATAGTTCACCAACGAAATATCTGCGTGTTGCGATTAACTCTTGAACGTATTGAGGGTAATTATGCACTTGTGACACGAATGCGATTACATATTTACTCACTCTCGTGTGAATTTAAATGAAATTAATTAAACTTGGAAAATACATTGATCTATGGTTTTCGTTTCATCAAGAAACTATAGCCAATAGAATAGTTTGTCGTCATTTTTATGACAATTTTAACTATTGTTGAAAAAGTACAGTTGTGGATTCCGTTTGAAAGTTGAAAAGAATCGCGAAAATTAAAATTTTATTTCTTGTAAATAAGCGATAAAATATATTTTTTTTCAAATCTAAAATGTTATCAACGATTAAAAAAATATTAATAGATGCATCAGAAGCTTCATTACGATTAAACACTTTTCGCACGAGTAAAGTTAGTTAAAAATATTGTATTTTCAAAGATTAAATTGTAATAACGGCCTAAAAGCATTCGATAAAGCCCTGACCAATAATAATTATTCCAAGCACAATTGATACCGTCCTTAAAACTATTCATGGTTTAAATTCATGGGATTTTCTTGTCAATATCTTCGAGTTATAGAAGTTAACGTAGCCTGAGCTTCAAAACAATTAACTAGCAATATGACTTAGATGAAGACCACAAATCAACTTTGCTTTATGTATGGGGTGGCGTAGCGGCTAGCGCTTTCGCCTCGCAGTGAGAGGATCCCGAGTTCGATCCCGCACCGGGTGAAAATCTGGGAACAAATCCTTCTGCGTAGAGTTTGCAAGTTCTCTCCCCGCTTGTTAAAAGGAGTTTTCCTCCGCGGTCTAACCCGGTTTCTCCTTTCCATCAAACTTGCATAGGTTAACGGTAATAGTTAGTATAGGGCGCTGTAGGTTAGCTGTGGCATAGGGGCTAGCCACCACCCCTCTATGCATTGTAAAGGGACCCACCTGTAAACAAGCCACAGGCTTAGTGTGGAAATCCCTTCATAGTCAAAGCTAATATTATTATTATTAATAAATTGAACCGATATTGATGATTTATCTGGGGCGATAATTTGCTCCCATGCTACAAAATGGTCGTTTACAACATTAATGTTAAATTTAAAATTCCTTCTGTAATTTTATTGTGGGTAAAATAAAAAGCTTATTTGACGCGAGTATTTTTGCAGTTGCTAATCATTTTTTATTAAACTTTATTTTCCAATTATTCATTAACACTTTGAAAAGGTTTTCGTAGTATTATTTGTGTGCTAAAATCAAAAATGGAAAATGCCATAATTAAGTCAATCCATAAGTACCACATCCACAGCCATTTGCAAATGAGGGAACTACTTCGAAGATAATTGCAGCAATTTAAAAAAAAAATAAACAGTACTTGAGAAACAGATCAAAGGTCAAGTTAAATCGGTTAACTGGACTCGGGAATGCAGTTGACCCTCCAAGCGAGATATCTGTTTGTTATCGGGACATGCTTTCATTAAATGAAAATATATTTTTAATTTGAAATGGAGAAATAGAGTGTGTCATAGAAGTTCCATTTTCTACTCAAATTTGATTTCCCATAGAACGGCTGCACTTCGGCCCTGCCTCTCAGAAATTCAGAACGGTTTTGTAATCCAGCCAACCATCTTGGAAAATGGCGGCTGGGAATGTGAAACCTTTTTAAGGATAATCGTATCATCGGCAGCTTTAAGTACACCGGTTGACGATTTGGGCCGCTATTCTTCTGGTTTGAATTTAATCTCAGAAATATTTTCGTTACAAAATGTTACCAGAATAATAAATATCTTTGTTGAAATATCGACCAAACGTAATGGTACGTAACGCGACCCTGCATATATCAGAATTCAGTCTTAGAAATGGTAAGTATTGCCGTACAGAACCTTTTCTCTTCTAAACAAAATATTTTCATGTTCAACTATTCTAGTCTTGACTTTATATAAAAAAATAATTATTATAATATATATAATAATAATTAATTATTCAGCAGTTTCATTTCAGTTACCCTGGCAACAGAAACATTAGCGAGAGTTTTTTGTTTACAAAAATCTCTGTTAAGATTATATTTTAGATTCATTAGGCAAACTGTTCGGTACGAGACTCGACCTTCTTTACACGCCAAACAGGGTATTCAAAGGAGAGTAGGAAATTGTCTTGAGATTTAATAAAATGATTATGGCTTGAAAATTTTCAAAGATTTGACGTTGAAAGATTTGTTGTAATTTATGTCGTCACCTTTCGGATTTAACACGTTATGGTTTAAGTGGAGCCCAAAATGACGCTGAACGAAATGGAATTTCTCGGAAATAATCGATATTTCAAATACAGGTAAAGAATTTAAATTTTCAAACCATAAATATTATTTATCCTTGATTTTCAAGAACGCCTCATTTATTATAGGTTCGCCAATGAGACTAAAATTGAGTACGCAGTAATTGAAGTGAGTTTATAATCATTCATTCGCAATTGTTGATGTCTCGGAATTAAGATAGATTTTCGATATGACGATTGTATTTCCAATTCTTGTCAGGTATGGGAAAAAATGAAAAGCAAACTAATCTGGTTCAAAATTATGGCGGATTATTTAAAACGATCCCTGAACATTAAGTAAATTTCATATTTGGAACTCTATTAAAAGATTATTAATTGGAGCGAGCGAGAAAGACAGAGGCGTAGCCAAGGATTTTGATGCCCAGGGCGGTTGCGGCTATTAATGCCCCCCCATCCATTACACCTTGATCAAACGGTGAATGAATGACACATATTTTGTCTTCTCGAAAGTTCCTACCGCGGGGAGGGGGCTACGATTTCGCCGCGCCGCGGCCGCAGCTACACCGCGAAAAAGGACTGTGGCGAAACACGCGTCACGCGTGCGTTCAGTGAATCAGTACAGTTCTGACAATTCGTCTCTCATACGTTCTAGGAAATTGTACCAGCTCTATCACACGTGAAGCTTGCATTTTTGTCTAGAGAATGGTAATACCAAGAACGGATTTAAGCTAATAAGAACATAGGGCAAATATAAGGATAGGACAAAGACAAATATCTTTTGTCCTATCCTTAAATCCATTCTTGGTAATACCATTCTCAGCCACATCGTATGGTGAACATCTACGATGTGGGTCTTAGTTTGACCCGGCCTGTTGTTGGAGGTGGTGGTGGCGTCGTGAAAGAGAACTGCCTTAGGCAGTATAAAATATTTCGTTCGTCATCGAAGGTAGAGTGAATTGGGGTGAGGTGATATTTTTCGTTCGTGTATTTTAAAAGGAAGGGAATTATAATGGTAAGTTTAAGCATTGGATTTATTTGTACTAGTAAAGTTAAGCATTGTGAATGGTGTTTTACGTTTGCTCGATATATTTGAAGCGAGAGAGAGGATTGTGGTATTGCCTTAATTTAAATGGACGGATTAATACTCCCTTTTTAATTCCTGTCATCCGTCGACAAAAAGGGTTTCACGCTATTTCAATCTCGCTCCCTTATTTCAAAATTGAAAGAAATCGAGGTGAATTTTTAAAAAGCAAAGGCAAGTAAATACATGGTAAAAAAATCGTTCAAAATATTTAACGGTCAAAGCGGGGAGAACATTGCATGCTGGGAAAGAAAGGGCACTGTGATTGGATGTTACTGCTCCTGCGCATTGACCACTTTAAACACCAAAACAAGCATGGAGTCCGTATTCTCGTGTTATCTAACTTATTTCTTTATTAGGCTTTTTTAATGTGTTTGTTAAATGTTATTACCCTTTTATTGAATTGGATTTAAAGAATTGTAGAAATAATTAATATGGAGCAAAAGAAACAAGTAAAAAGGTAATACGTATTTCAATATCGGTGGCGTAAATGAAATTAGACCAAGGCTTAGGGGAAAGTGGCGAAATGTTAATCCTTTTTTGATTTTTAGAACTACAACTGTCTTTCGCGACGTTACAAACGTTGAAACAAATTTACCCAAAGGAAATTGGACCAAGCAGCTAAAAAGTATACCGTCTAACTTCTCAGAGCAAGCCATTAACAAGCATCATGAATCTAATAACAGAAAAAGCAAAAAGCATAAAGTGAAGGGTTATCGGATGTTCAAAGCTAAAAGAGTAACAAACGTTTTTGTATCTCCTGATCAACTAAAAGGCATGACACATGTAAAATCTAAAGTACACGCATCTTATAAAGCTCACAAATTATACTTCGTTCATCTCATAATGGATTCAAAATCTGGAGAGATTATAAAGGGGTCATGCAACTGTAAAACTGGTAAATGCGGAGTCTGTTGTCACGTTGCTGCTACTGCGTGGTTCATTTTGGATTGCTTAATGGAACAGCTCAAATTCGTTCCCAACGACCTGTCTCCTACCGAAATAGCACAGAAATGGGGAAAACTGGATGTAAAGAAAACTTTATCTACTAGTAGATTTAGTGTGTTAAACTTTCTAAATCATATGCCTGGCAAAAAGGAAAGGAAAAAGCTCCCAAGGAAAATTTGTGTGGCAAGTTATTCATCGAGCACACAAGAGGCGCCTCAATCAGAAAAGAAGGAGCAAATTAAATGTCTAGCAGATGACTTCAAAGCTTTAAAAATAAGGCCCATGTGGCAAAGAATTTTAGAAGAGGCTTCGTTCAATCCATTAGAGTTTGTACCTGTATGTTATGCTAATGAATCACACCAAATACCTGATGATTTCCCAAATAATACCATTCAAGTCCAAAGAATCGGACTTCCAGTTCAACTAATAAATGCAGTTTTTGAGAATGTGGAGATTGAGTTTCCTGATTCTCTTAAGCTCTCTCTAGAAGATGCTAGAGTTTTAGAAGAAAATACCAGAGAGCAAGCATCATAGCAATTATGGAAAGCTGAACGAAAAGAAAGGATCACTGCTTCCAATTTTGGACAAATTGTTAAAAGGAAGGCCAAGGTCACAGATAAATTTGTAGAAAGTCTTAGAGGTGGTGTGGATATAAGTAGGATAAAGTATGTCAGGGAAGGGTTGCAAAACGAGGCAGTAGCTCGAAAAAAATATCTTGCTGAAAAAGACCACAAAGTTCAAGTATTCAAGGTTGGACTAGTTGTTAATCCCGGATTTCCAGTCTTAGGAGCCTCACCCGATGGATTAATCTACGACGAATTAACCCAAGAGTTTGGTCTTCTTGAAATTAAGACTCTTTCTAAAGCCAAAGAACTTGGGGTTACGATTGACGAAGTTATTACAAGAAAAGATTTAAAGATGAACTGCTGTTTGAAAAAAGACAAATCTGGAACCATATTTTTAAACAAGACGCATAACTACTACTACCAAATTCAGGGGCAGTTAGGAATCACTGGATTAACATGGTGTGATTTGTACGTTGATGCCGGTATCGATAGTTTTTGCGAGAGGCTAATGTTTGATCCAAAATGTTTTTTTGAACTTATGTTGCCCAAACTCGATATGTTTTATTTCAATCATTATCTGAAACAAAATTAAGTTCCTAATTCTTACCCTGATCTCAATTTAAATTGCATTTTTTAATTTATTTTTCAATTAATTTTTTTAGTCAATGTTAAGTCATTTTTGTTTCAAAGCATTTAATGTTTATCAAATGTGATAAAATTAATACTTTTTGGTTATAAAATGTGATAAAATTGATAAATATGAATAAATATTAATGACAGTTAAAATTCATGGACTATTTCTTCTTGCAGCAGCTTTTCCTTTCGATTTAAAAGGGGCTCATTAATGAAATTTAACAAATAACCACAAATAACCCAAATTTTTTTCCAAATTTTGCGTGCATGGAGTTTGGAAAAGTATATTTTAGAATTCTAAAGTTCTTTAGTTCTCGAATCACCCTTTCAATGTGTATTCGGACACTAGCTATGTCTCTTGTTTTTTGCTCATCCGCTTCTGACAGCTGGCTCCTATCGCCCAAGAAAGGCGGCATGTTCAAATCTACTCCCTTAGCAGCCAGAACCTCATGTACTAGAAAACCACGGTCCGCCATAACAGAATCGCCTTTCTCTAAGAGGTCTATTAGTCCACAATTTTTTGTTAACTCTGTATCAGATTCTCTCCCAGGAGCTAACGGTGCTACATATGACACAAATCCATTTGGAGAAGCTCCAATTAGGCCTTTGGCTGTAGTGTGACGTTTATAATTTGAATATGTGTCACATTGAGTTCCGTAGTCCGATGGACGTTCTATGTAAAATTCTGTACAATCTATCACAACTCTTGTAGTTGGAAATTTTTCTTTAAAGTCGTCAGGCATAAATTCGTCGACTACTTTCCTTGAAGGCCATATTGGGATGATTGTTAATCTCTGGTAAAGCATATCTAACCACGTCGTTATATAGTTGCTATCAGTTGTGAAAGATATTCCAAATCTGAAAGCCAAATCTTTATTTAGCAAGCCAGCCCTCAACTTGCAAAGCGTTAAGAACAACTGTTCTTTAAAATCCAGCGCCATGGGCCTTCCACGAGCGGAATCATTTCTATCAGTGCAACGGGCATAGCCTTTTCCATTGTTATACAACGACAAAGTTGCTAGGGCGGGTTCAACTTAGTGGTAGAGGACATTAAATTCATCAATGGACGAAAAACCAGTGTAAAATTTAAGCATGTCATTATTTTTAGAAACATTGCATAATCGGAATCGACAACTTTGGACTTCTTCATCCTTTTTCTTCAAATCTTTCTGGAGTCGTCGAACTTCATTTTTCATTTGAATATTTTCAGTTTCCAAGGAATTTATGGTTTTTTTATTGCTTTCTAATTCCCTTAGCAACGTCTTCTCTTTTTCTTTCATAATTAATATCTGATCGAGCAACCGAGACACATTATTTCTCATGGTTGACCCATAAGTATGATCTATGATTTCATAATATTTAAAGCATTACTTTAAATATTAAATAAAAACATTAAATAAGTAAGTAAGAATATGGTAATAACATACCAGAATGAGGGCTGTTTTGTGATGGTGCGTTACTTTCCATCGAGTCAGTAAGTGAATCAACAGATTCCATATGCGATGCTATCTCAGTTTCAGACCCAATATTTGAGCAGATTCCGTTTGCATCTTCATCCAGTATAACAAGATTAGAGATAAATACAGTTTTCGAGAAAGTTTGGCCCCCAATGTAGATAGGAACTTTATCCTCGTAAGCTTTTTTACCGTCTTTACTAAAGTGTAGGCCACATACAAGACTATTTTTCTTGGGTTCAAACCTTTTTCTTTTGGCTGTCTGTACATGGGTTTTATCATTATTATTATTATAGCTCATTTGTATTCGCGCTATCCATTCATTTCGAATTAAGTCATCCTTTGGAAATTTGTAGAAACTGATTTTGTTATCGACCAGATCGCGATGAGTACGCGAAAAGCTACCGCAGTTATATACACAGCATCGTGCACCACTTTTTCACCTCATTTTTATAAATAGTTATAACATTAATCAATTTAATTCACATTAACTAACTTAGAAAACCCTATGCTAAATTGCTAATCAGCAAAGATCTAACCTTGATCTAACTAGGCTATGCTCTGAGTCTCATGGCCCTTGGCCTTTGAAGTTAAAATTGATGAAGCAGACGATTCGGATCGTTAAATATTTTAGGCACGAGATGACTCTAGTGTTCATCTACGTCACATTTTATCCCCCTTTTCCCCCCTCCTTCAGAGAAAATCCTTCCACGAGCTTAATGACTCACCAACTTGTTTATTTTTTTTTACCATGCATACCGACGTTATATTAGGACGGTCTTAAGGTGGTGTTTAAAATTAGAAGTTAAGTCTATTTTTCCACAAATCGAGAAGAATTTTAAAAGAAAGTACTAGCTTTGGGCCCCAGATATTACAATTATAACGTGTATTTCTCCACAAATCGAGAAGAATTTTAAAAGAAAGTACTAGCTTGGGGGCACAGATATTGCAATTATAACGCAAGTAAATTTATCGAAGTAAGGATTAAGGGTTTTTGTTTTTTTGCTAGGTCATCGAGGGGCTATTAACTCTGATCATCTTTACTTCTTTGTATAGGTATTTCGTTTTACCACTGTTAAAGGATGCGAATCGTGGGGATACTCGCGTTTTCCGTTCGTGTCACACCATTTTAATTATAACAGAAGTAATAAAGTAATAATTTTAAAACAGTTGAAGGTAGTATACATGGAGGGACTATCCACTCAAGTTTTTTGCACGCCTGTTAAGTACGGTACGATGTGGCTACTATTACGAGCCCAGCCCTTGGGTTGTCTTGTTGTCTTAAGTCTAGACTAAAATTATCGCGTGAAAATCTGAAACGGTTTCCGCAGTTTAGGGCATCACGGCGAAGGGGGCATCATTCTACGGACCGTAGAAAACGGTAGAATGATGCCCCTTTCGCCGGGTCGCCCCTCCGCCCCCCCCCTCTGGCTACGTCACTGGAGAAAGAATCGCCTTAACGCGATGAAATAATCCTGGCTCGCTCACTCGTTTGACAAAATTGGTCTGCGAAATATGGAAAACTTAAAAGTGTAATCGAACCGACGGGTGAAACCCTTAAGTAGTGATTTTAGACAAAAATATACGAAAAATACTTAAATTGTAATCTTATTTATCTCTCAGAAACGAATATCATTCAGTTTATAAAAACTTATGAGATTGTATTAAGGTCATATTTTAATTCATTTTGTCGCTTCATTTACAGAGTCAAGTGGACTCCTGTTCCAGCTTCTATAATAAATTCATTATATATCGAATCTACGAATGAATTCTGCACTGTAACTGATTACAACGCTTTAGTTAATTACGTAACTAAGAAGTATAAATACTTAATCCTTACGATGGTTTTAGAGAACTCGCATCTTTACGGTGGACACGCCACGCTCACTTTTCGATGGCCAACTGGAATATTTCACTCCGTCTTCTCCCTATGGAGCGACCAAGACGATAATCCTTTCAGCACCCCCGAAGAGAGTCACGTCCACTTCCTTGTCCTTCTTAAACATGGACACTCCAGTAAACTTCCCTCAATAAATATTCCATTCACTATCCAATTCATTAATTTCCATTCTCGGTTCAATTAGGTGGTGATTATAATTGTGTTCACTTTGGTTCTTCTGTCACTTTTGCTCGTTGTTCACTCCATCGTAACAAACAAATACAAATCGATGCCCATCAAGAAACTTGTCATGAAAATGGCCCGATAAACCCTGGAAAATGCCTGGGAGAACGCGTCGTTGTTATGCCTCGAACGTAAGCGATTAAGCGCACCCCAAACAGCTGATAACAATTCACCCTTGAGCGAACCAGTTTTGTATGTGGAACTCAATTACCAAAAATTATGTCCCCATAACGAAAGATGGCTGGCTCTTTAATCACACATGATAAAGCGAACTGGATAAATTTGTTCCCTACAGCGATTCCCTCCATTTTGCCCCACATTACTTGTCGTCTGCTGGCTGCGTCGTGGCTGATCGGAGTGACTTTCATTCTGTTCTACTTGGGTTGTTATTTGCGGACGGACTTCACGACGGAAAGCTACAATCGCATCGACACCCTCTTGGACTTGATCAAATCGGGAATTCCTCCATTAATGTTCCCGGAAACATACGACCAGCTCCAAGTTTCGGTGAATATCCATCTGTATGTTAAGTTTACCAATTCTTCTGACATCATTTTCGCGTATCTACAGGCAACCCATGACCCGGCTGTTAAGGAATGGATAGGCGCATTCGATAAGATGAAACAATTGGAAGAACTTTCAGTTACTTTGGATAAAGATTTCGAACCCGTTAATTCCGGGAAACAATCAATGATATTAACGGTCGAAATGCTGCTTTCCATGATATCATATTTAAAGATGAGCACGCTAGGCCTTGGCGATTTCGAAAAGGACATCAAAAATTTCGTAGAGTTTATCAAGAGCAAAGGGGGACTCTACTTTTCGCAAGAAGACGTCGCGTTCGACTACGTACACACCATGTTCAACACCTCTTGGGCGAGAAGCAGTCCCCAACTGCACGAGTCCGTCCAACTGAGGTTGGTAATGAATTTTATGGTAAAATTATGAAGGGGATTTGACGAATGTTCTATTGCAGCATGGCAGTGATGGCACCCTTATTCGAAACGAAAGTTTTCAAGTATCTGGACTTTGAGCTCGATTACAGAATTGAACAGCTCAAGTGGGAGAAACCGTTGAAAAGCGTGACTGATTTGGACCTGAGTAGCGTCTGCGCTCCTTTCTACTTTCTTCTCATGTTCTTGTCAGGAACAATAGCCGTCGTCACAACAGAAATTATCTTCTACTAATTAACTTGAAAGATGCAAAGTAAACACATCACGAAATGAAATGGAATTTCGCTAAGATAAACCAACTTCAAAATGACTGCACGTTACGTCACTTTTTTATTTAGCCCACTTATTTCGAAATAATTTGCCTTAATTGTTTATCAGTTTGAAAAATGTTGTGGGCAATGTTTACGTTACAATTCAAAACCAAAATTGAAACTAGAAATACCGTTTAGTTTTCAGAACTATAAATTGTTTGTGAGCCCAGGCTTTTTGTCGGACAAAGCACAGTACCAAGAAGCCTGTTCTCCTGTTGTAAATTGTATCAATCCTCCTTGTCATGGAGGCATATTTAAAACGATCCCTCAACATTAAGTGCTATATTTTGCCCCTTTGCTTCAAAATGGTTGCTTAAACCATTACTACTAAATTTCAAAATCAGTCTGTAATCTTCTATTGGGTGAAATAAAATTTTAATTTGACTCGAGATATTTTGGGGGTTGTCTATAATGCTTATTAAACCTTATTAATCCCAAAACTTATTTCGAAATCGTTTTCATTTTGAAACCGTTGATGAAATTGAATTTTTCTTTTCAAAGTTTTAGTGAGAATCACTTAAAGGGAGAGTGAAAAGGAAAATCAAGCGAAATGTTTTATAACGATTCTTTTACTAATTACAAGACCAATCTGCGTAGTGAAATATTCACGAAATCCTTTCTCACGATTTTAAAATTTGATAATTTAAAATTAGCACCTTCGACCAATCGCGTAACGTTCTCCCTTGTTGTAAACCAAATTTAATTAGCAAGCTATTTATCTCTCTAACCACGATTATGATATCGCGTGTTGTATTTCACTATAGCTCGACATGGATCGTGTTAAGAATATTTTGTTAAATTAGTTTTCCACGAGCTGCATTAATAAAAATAATTGAATTAATCTTGTTGGGAAACCGACCAAACGAAATGACCCATAAATGGCATGTCACGCGAGGTTCTTTTTAGCGGAATTCAGTGTTAGAAAGGGTAAGTATTGCCGTACAAAACGTGTTCTCTTCCACGCTTTATATTGACCAAGAACAACTCTTCTAGGCTGGTCTTTATTTTTAATCAAAATTATTGATTAGATAAACTAGATATTAAACATTCTCATTTCAGTTACCCTAGGTATCAACGATACCAGTTAGAATGACATTTTACTATCATTAAGTAAACTCTGTCCTTTTAAGAGACTTGACATACCTTTCGCCAAAACGGTACTCAACGGAGAGTAGCAATTTTCCTAAAATTTAATAAAACTATTCTGGATTGAAAATTTGAGAAAAGGATTGTTGTACCTACATTTTGTCTTCGTCTTTCGGATTGTACAAGCTACGATTTAAGTGGACCCCAAAATGGAATTTCTTTGAAATTATCGTTATTTCAAACACAGGTACAGAAATAGAATTTTCAAATCTTAAATATTATCATCGAATTTAAAATTGAATTAATAGTTTTATGAACGCGCAAGAGACACTAATTAATTACGCGAGTTAATGAACATTTGGTGGCGTTGTTCAAGCGAGACTTCAGTGTCTAAGAACTTATTAATCCTTTGGGGTGAAACAAAACTTTCTTTTCAGATGCCGTGGTACAAAATCACGGCGGAATATTTTGGGGAAATTTACTAATTGCCAGATTCCAAAATACTATTCAACGGCAAGTATTCTTATAATTCTGATAAGTTATTCTGGCTAAGTACTATTAACAATCTCGTTAATAAGAACAATTAAAAAAACCAATTAGCTGGACCCCAAAATGAAACCAAATGAAATGGAATTTCTTGGATATAATCGATATTTCAAATACAGGTCTAGAATTCGCATTTTCAATTTGAAAATATTATTTATCCGCAATTTTAAAAAGGCATCAGTTATTATAGGTACGCCAATGAGACTAAAATTAACTACGCGATACCTGCGGTGAGTTTATAAACATTCGTTTGGCGTTGTTGAAGCGAGACTTGATCAGTGTCTCGGAATTAAGATTGATTTTTTTAAAAAAAACGCATTTTCATTTCTTGTCAGGGCTCGCGGCTTATAAAAAGCGAGGCTACCTATTTTGAAATCATCGAGGAATATTTCAAACGATATCTGAACATAAAGTAAATTAAATATTTGGAACTTAAATCTACAACCACTACTACTACTACTAGATTACTCGATTCATTTACAGGGTTAAGTGGCACGAAGTATTCCCCCCCCCCCCCGACTTAAAACAATTATATTCTGAACCTAATTACTTTAAAGTCAATGAAAAAAATCCTTCCATTAATTTCCGAATTTTTAAGTTTAAATATTTAATCCTAACGTTGCTTTTATGAATTTCACGTTTTCATGACATACATGCCCCGCTCGTTTTTCGATGGCAGACTAGAATTATAAAACAAGACGGCCCAAGGGCTCGTAATAGTAGCCATATCGTACGAGTGAATAGCCCCTCTATACCCTACCCTAATGAGTGGATAACCCCTCTATAACTTACCCTAATGAGTGAATAGCGCTATCTTTTTCAATGCTTAAATGATTTACCGTGCATAAAATCAAAGTGAATAGCCCCTCGATTCCCTACTCTAAACAGTGATTAAATTATAACCGTATAAATTTACTGTAATTCTAATATTCCGGCGAATCGAAGAACAGATAGTTTTTAGTGATAATCCCCTCGATGAGTTTACAACATAGACTTATGCCGATGCACACTTATCGCATCTTATAAATTTCTAACAAGGACTTATGCCCAGAAACTTTTGAAAGAGATAGTTTAGTTATAGTGATTACGCATTTTAGTGATTATCCCCTCGAATTACCTTTAGCAATGCTAAAATGATCAAACGCATAACGCTCATTTAACACTATGTTAGCTCTATCTAAACCCACATTTGAATTAACCGCCAAAACGTTCCAGTCAAACATAACATAGTTGACGATAGCTACCGAACGAGAACGAAACACATGAGGAGCGCGGTAGCAAACGGGGAAAATCGTTATCTATTTAATTAGCACATACATAAAAAGAAAATAAATATAAAAACCCCAAACATACAAATTCATAAGTATCCGACCCCACAGATAAAAATTCAAAAGTTTCCGACCCCACAGATTAAGAGGTACCCCACCCCACATCAACCCGACATTTTAGAGATAAAAATAAATAATAAAAAACTCGAGGTTTTTATCAACTCTCTATGGTTCAGTTGGTAGAATATCTGCCCATTGCGCCAGAGACCCGGGTTCGATTCCCGGGTCTGACCTGAAAAAATTTTAATTATAATTAAATCTCTAACCGAGCCCAGTAACCCCTATGGGTGGGTTGTGGTAATATAAAGTTCCTTTTAAGCTAAAATCTGACGATAACGAAGCGACAACCCCGGCCACTACTACTACTACTACTACTACTACTACGGACGGCTCGGGTCAAACTAAGAGCCTATCGTATACTACGATATGGCTAAAAACGTCTTGGTTTGGACCAAGGTCGAAAAAACAAACGATATGTCTGAGGTTTATCAATAGGGGATTGTAAAAAGATTAGGAGGGGAAACAAATAGGGGGGGAAGGCACTAAAAAGTGTTTCGTCACGTGGTGCAGCTGCTTTGAACCTTCGAGCAGACGCTCCTTTGAACCTTCGAGCAGACGCTCCTTTATAGCGTTTTCCTTTGGGTCCTCGCGGAGCGCTCCCAAGGAGCAATAAAAATGGTAGTTGTAGTTTCCAGCTTCGTTAAAGACTGTTTTTGAAGAATAGGATCTCCTAGTTTTATTCCTCCATGCGAGCGCTCCGCGAGGACCCAAAGGAAAACGCTATTAGTTGGACCTTTATTTATAAAAAATGAACATCAATGTAATGCAATCGTACTTCATATTGCACGTAGTAAAAGAAAAACTCAGCTTCAGTTTTAAATTAAAACGTTTAATTATCTGCAGCGCCCAAATCCACAAAATAAAGTTTTCAGTTAGGCCTTGTCCCACCAAAAAAAAAACATTATGGGCGGGGGAGGGGGTGTAGTAGGACGTTTTAAATATGTCCAGCCTTCTTTTTAAAGTTATCTGGCAGTACTGAAAACACTTTCACGTGACCTCTTTCTTTTTTACAATCCCCTATTGACTGAAGTTCAGATATTGCAATTTCTTTTTAAATTATTTTTATTCCTTTAATCTTTAATCAATATTTGATTCAATCAACTGATTTTTACTGTTAATCGATCTATTCCCTCTAAATTAATTGAAAAAAATATATATCTCCGCTTTTTCAAGAATAATTCCATTTTCCGAAAACATTTTATCATGAAATTAATTATTTTGAAGGGAGTACGTGTTGGGGGATGAATATTGAATATTTGAATTATTATACGAAGTGTCTAAAAAGAGCAAGCGATCCTTGATATAACTCGAAAGGAAAATGTAAATATTTAATAGTGGATGCATATATTGGGGGCGCGAATTTATACATTTAACTTCGAATATCGAAATGTTACATTTTTTTGTCGCGACTATGAAAGAAAGGTTGCATTGCAGTTTCCCTCTCCGAACTTCAAAGCTTCTTGGCCATAAATCAATCTAGATTTGGAACCCCTTACTACATTTTTGGCGCAACTTGTACACCGGTTACGTATTACGCGTAATCATTTTATCAGGCGTAGAGACCATTTCGGAAAACACACAAGGGCGAGGCGACCATAGGGGTATTCTTCCTTGCACCAAGGGCCATCGCCAGACGGTGCCAAAGTTCACTACAGGCGGGAGGCAAGTCAACTCGCACTGCCTTTAGCGGTGCTTCTAGGCGAGAGGGAGAAGACCCCAATGGCGGCATCGCCCCTGTGTTTTAGTTTCTCCTTATGTAATTTCTGTATGATCGGTCCTTGGCAGAACTGGTAAGGTATGATGTGTTCAACCACTTTATTTCCTCGGGAAATAACAAGTCATTGGAACTGAGAAATATTTATTTTTATGTAAACTTATTCCTTTGGTTATATTTATACCGATATCATATTTTTCCAGTGCATAAAAGTAGAACTACCTATTAAAAGAAACCACACAGGACCGAGGTTGTTGCTTTGTCTTAAGTAGACGACATAAGTTTATAAATTAGTTTGAGCAAAATAAATTCTTTATCATAATTTTTCAGCAACTTACAACAGATTTGAACTATTTTGGTGCAAACTTGAAAATTTGTCACGGCAGCAAGAATTAAAACTGTGTCCGTCAAGGTGCTTAGAAGTTAAAGAGTATCGACACGAAATCCCTTCAAAATAATTAATTTCATGATAAAATGTTTTCGGAAAATGGAATTATTTTTGAAAAAGCGTAGATATGTAATTTTTTAAATTAATTTAGAGGGAATAGATCGATTAACAGTAAAAATCAGTTGATTGAATCAAATATTGATTAACGATTAAAGGAATAAAAATAATTTAAAAAGAAATTGCAATATCTGAACTTCAGTCAATTGATAAACCTCAGACATATCGTGTGTTTTTTCGGCCTTGGTCCAAACCAAGACGGTTTTTTATAATATCTGTCCCTTCAGTCTTACTGTAATTAAAATTTGAATAATTTCATGTTTTTTGTACTGACATACATTAGGGGTTGATCTATTTCTAATAGCTTAAAGAAGTACTAAGTATCGTTAATTATACGAACTCATATCCAATAACATAGATTTCGATAAGTATATAATGTTGTACTTTATATATGAAGTTAGTTTAAAAATTACAGTATTTGAAATGTAGAATAAAATTTTTCATTTGTTGTGAAACACTCTATACATATATCAATGAGAATTTTTGAGGAATGCATCATGAGTAGAAGAGCTTGAAGACGATGTCTATAATACTTTTAACGGTGCTAAATCAGCCTCAAGAGAGGAAAAGGAGATTGAAGCGGTCAGAGGGGAAGAGCCTATAGAGGATTGTCTAGGCGCGTGCTTGGAAGATTATGGCCATAGTATCTTTTTAACGGAAGTAAGTATGGCCTTAGACAAGTGTGATCCACGTTGCATCGCTGGCAAAGGAAAAATACCCGCCCCCCATTCACCCGTATAATAGAGGATATTTCAGTAAGAGAAAATTGATTGAATAAGGGATGGCGAGAGATCACAAGTGATATGGCTTAATTATGAGCTAGATCCCCTTGTTTTGTTTGGCAGCATTCGCTAACATTCGATCACAATTCATCATTGAGCAAATCAGTTTCGTATGAGGGATTCAATTACCAAATATTATGACCACATAACGAAAGATGGCTGGCGCTTTAATCACACATGATAAAGCGAATTTTTTTGCCTTTTTAGCCACATCGTATATATACGATGAGGCTATTAGTTTGTCCCGCGAGCCTGTAGGAGTGGTGGTGGTGGTGGTGGTCGTGGTCGTGGTAGTAGTTTTTCGCGATTTGGAATGTGGTCAGAGTTACCCAAAGAAATGTTTATGTCAGAGCTAAAGGAGGAAATGGTTATTTTATGCCTTTGGCAGTATAAAATTTTTCGTTCGTCATTGAAGGGAGGGAGAGTGAACGTGAGAGAATTGTGGTGAGGTGATATTTTTCGTTCGTGTATTTTAAAAGGGTGGGGATTATAATAGTAAGTTTAAGCATTGCATTTAATTGTACAGGTAAGGTTAAGCTTTGTGAATTGTGGTTTACGTTTGCTCGATATATTTAAAGCCAGAGAGAGGATTTTAGTATTGCCTTAATTTAAATGTATGGTTTAACACTCCCTTTAAAATTCCGGTCACCCGTGGACAATAAGGGTTTCACGCCATCAATCATCCCGATCCCCGATTTCAAAATTCAAAGAAATAGAGGGGAATTTTTAAGAAGCAAAAGCAAGTAAATACCAACGTTATACATAGAGTGGTGTTTATTATTAGAATTTACGTGTATTTCTCCTCAAATCGAGAAGAATTTAAAAGAAAGTCCGAGCGGGCTTTGGAAATGTTTTAGTTTCTTCTTAATTACAAGGTATCGATGGGACTGATAGTTTTACCTGAGTAGTAGTGGTAGTAGTAGTAGTATTAGTGATTTTGTAACGGGCGTTGGCGATATTTGATTCTCTTTGCCAAGCAGCCATTGAAAAATTATTCCCTCTGACCGGTATATTAGAGGATATTTCACTAGAAGTATATTTATTGTAGTAGGGATAGCGAGAGTACGTAAACGATGTGGCTTAATTATGGGCGAGGCCATCTTGTTTTTTCTCCTCCTTGAGTCCTTGTTGATGTAAAATATGAGAGTTATTCAGATGCCCTTTAATTGTTAGTGATAATTTCAATTTATTTCATAAACATTTTTCGTATTCATTATTATTGCATGATAGCGTTAGTGGTTGATAAGTGAGTGTCATTAATTGGCATTTTTAATAACCGATTTCATCGGGCTTTTTTTGTATGTCAAACGTTCATTGCGATGGTTTTAATTACGAAGTTTCAATGCAAATTGAATTTCGATGGTTTTAATTACGAAGTTTCAATGCAAATTGAATTTCGATGGTTTTAATTACGAAGTTTCAAGGCAAATTGAATTGCGATGGTTTTAATTACGAAGTTTCAATGCACATTGATTAGCGATGGTTTTAATTACGAAGTTTCAATGCACATTGATTTGCGATGGTTTTAATTACGAAGTTTCAATGCACATTGATTTGCGATGGTTTTAATTACGAAGTTTTAATGCACTGGTGAATTGAAAGTCCACGGTGATGAAAGAGTAACGAGTGAAGTAATTGAGGTTTAATCGGGTGGTGAAAGAGGGGGGATTTGGGGTGTTTCACCACCCTCGGACACGGGGTAATCAGTTCCTGTAGGGTAGGCATGCTGACAAGGCCTTTATTCCCTCAAAACTTTTTCGCCCAGAAGCTAGGCTTACAGAAGTGGGCTAAACTCCCGACAGTACATATACAGCCGTTATTAGGCAACCTTTGTTTGAAGAAGTTATTTTGTGAATCCTTTAACGAGTTTCTATTTTGTTTGTGGACAGCTTGCCTAGTTGTAAAGGAGTTATGTAGCAAAGTTGAAGAATTGAGATGTATTTTTTGGAATTGGTATAGAGCTATTTCAGAGGGGGTAATGGCTACGTCACCAATGCTATTTGCCCATAGAGAAAAATGTCCGCCCTACACTCAAAGGCAGGCCCAATTTTCGTAGCAGACGAAATTTTTCCCCCACTGAAATAGCTCTATAGCTGTAGCCAATACAAAAGTTATTTCTTTGTGCATCTTTGTTGTTCTTAATCACTTGCACTCTTTGAACGTGCCTATCCAAATCGTCTGTTATTTCAGTAGAGAAATTGAATATGGATATCTCTTGATACGTCGTGCCTGTCGTACTTCTTGTTGTGGGTTTTTTTTCATAATGATGGTTTTGGAAGTTCTATAGGGTATCGTATTATTAGTATTTCATTTTACTCTTGTTGGCTATGATGAAATAACTTTCTGTTGGCGCATTTTGATACGATATGCATGTAGTTGAAGGAAATTACTCATTTATCGAAACAATGTTGTACTTGGTTATATCAGAAGCGACATTTCTATGTCGCTTTTGGTTATATTGGTTGTGTAAACAGGGGGGGGGTTTGAAATAAAACTCTACCATTTGCTGGCTATTATATGTTCATTTAAATATAAAATTTTATCACGCAACTCTTAGCTTAAACTTAAGGAACACTGCTGTTTTATAATCATTATTTTGAACATGGGTTACCAAAAAAAACAATGAAATGGTTATTAAATTTTAAATGTATTTTAAATACTTTCCAGAAAATGTTTGCAAATTCTACCCCTGCTGATTTAAGTTCAGCTAGCTAATTGGACCAAGTCATCTCGCGACTTATTGCCACTTATCTAACGCCTTTACAATGCATAGAGGGGTGGTGGCTAGGAAACGCCACCTGTAACACAGACAGTTTACTCTAGCTGTTTAGAAACACAAAGAGAATATGCAAAAGTTCGCGGAATATTTTGATTGAAAAAAATTGTTTTGTTATTGTTTTACTTATGGGGGCAATGTCTATATTTTTTTGGTAACCACAATAGCGAAAAGTTATATTACACTTTGAAAACCAATTTCTACACAAAGTGTAGGGTGTTAGTTAATCAGACAATTAAATTAGTTCATATTGATTTTTAGCCAAAGTACTATTACTGGTATATTGTACAAAAATTATACAAAGAAAAGGATATACTAAAAGATATTATTTTAATATAAAATCTCAGCTATTATGGTGTTCCAGAACTATATAGTTTAGATTATTAATTCTATGGTTTTATAAAACCTTGTGGATTATTTGAAACTTTTTAGAATGAGTCATGTATAAATTTGAAGGGTGTTTTAACGAAAAAAATTAGAGCGTTGTTAATGAAGTTGTGAAACTGATATTTAGTGAACTCTTTGAAAAAATTAATTGGAATTGATATTGGTTTAAAATTTAGATACTAGTGTATAAATTTCGGTTCAACAAGTCTGTTCAGTGTTAAGTAGCCTTTTTTACGATCTAATAAAGGAATCATATTTAGTTGAAACGCTTTACCAACAGGGGTTCCGCTTTTATTTTTAATTTCTACCTCTTAGAAATTCTAAAATTAACGCAAGATTTGTGGCTTTTATTCTTTCGTAGCAATAGCTAAGCCCTATAACCGTCCCACCTCTCCCTTTTCACAGCTATTGCCAAGACAACTCTTTCAAAGTTAACACTGAACCATCGAAAACCTTAAACTTGCTCTAGGGTTGATAATTTTACCCAGTCATGAATTACTTTAAAGGGAATATGAAACTATTTGTACAACTTTGCCAGGTACCATTAATTTTAGTGTTTCCTCCGGCTTAAATTTTATAAGGACTCCAGGCACTTTACATTACCTTTAAAATGTCTGTATTATTTCGAAGTGCAGTCCACTGACGAAGCGCTTTCTTTTTCTAATCATTGCGTCACTAACTTCGTACCAGCCGTTGTCTTTCCTCACAAAGTTCACATAATGTCCCTCGGCCAACTGTTTACCGTTATGAGTAATCGCCCATTCAGTTTTAAAAAGCATCTCGTTTAAAGTGACACGTTGATTTTCGAAACTTAATACTTTAGTTGTAATGTTAATTGGTCAACCTTCTTTGTAATCACCTTCGAACAGACAGAAGTACGTTCTTAACGCTGGATATCAATACAAATTTTATCTCGGTTTTCTAGTGGAAGATGGAAAATGTTGCTTTCAACAATATTTTCCGAATTTTGTTCAACTTGACATTAGGGGTATTTGGTAACGTTTCGCGACTTTGACCAAAAAAGATTATCCCACCTGGCCTTGTTTCGATTCTATTACTTCCAAAAGAGGCTGGGACCTGAAACGTACAGGTTACTGTAAACCTTCCTCTTAGAAATCTTTTGATTAATGCAAGACATGATTTTTTTCTTCTCGTAGCAATAGCAAGGCCCTACAACCCTCCCTCCGCTCCCTTTTCACAGCTATTGCCAAGATAACTCCGAAATGAACCATGAAAATTTCTCGAGGGCCGACAATTTTACCTAGTCATGAATTACTCTAAAGGTAATATGAAACTATTCGTACATCTCTGGCAGGACATGAAACCATCTGATACGTAGCATTGATTTTAATGTTTACTACGGGTTCATTTTGTTAGGAATCCGGGCGCTTAACATTCCCTTTAAAATGTCTATACTCTTTCCAAAAGCAGAACAGTGACGTCAGTCAAGTTACTGACGAATCTCTCTTTTTCTAATCATAGTATCGCTGAACTCGTACCAGCCGTTGTCTTTTCTCACAAAGTTCACATAATGTCCCTCGGCTAACGGTCCGTGACATTTAGCCGCCGCCACTTAGGCGCTGGTTATTTAGGCGCCGCCATTTAGCCGCCAAGACAATTAGGCGCCGTGACATTTAGGCGCCGCGACATATAGGCGCCGTGACATTTAGGCCCCGCGACATTTAGGCGCCGTGACATTTAAGCTCCGCGACATTTAGGCGCCAAAACTTTTTCCACTATTTCTTCTAAAAATCCGTAATGACCTCTCAATTTGGCAACCCGTGTTTTGTCCCTGTGCGTCACTGCATGACTATGTTCGCAATCCCCATTAAAGGACACGAAAACTTACCTGTTTTTACAAAACATGTCCTAAAATAATAAAAAAAAACCTAACCTAACCTAACCTAACCTCAGTTGAGAAGTCAATGAAAATGAAAAACAATATTTTGGAAAAGGCTTATTATTTTGGGAAGTCAATGAAGATAAACAACAAAATATCTTGGAAAAGGCATATTATTTTAGGAAGTCAAAGACGATAAACAAAAATATTTAGGAAAAGGCATATTATTTTGGGAAGTCAAAGAAGATAAACAATAATTTGGAAAAGGCATATTATTTTGGGAAGTCAAAGAAGATAAACAACAATATCTAGGAAAAGGCATATTATTCTGGGAAGTCAAAGAAGATAAACAATAATTTGGAAGAGGCATATTATTTTGGGCAGTCAATGAAGATAAACAACAATATTTTGGAAAAGGCATATAATTTTGGGAAGTCAATGAAGATAAACAATAATTTGGAAAAAGCATATTATTTTGGAAAGTCATTGAAGATAAACAATATTTTGGAAAAGGCATATTATTTTGGGAAGTCAATGAAGATAAAAACAATATTTAGGAAAGGGCTTACTATTTTGGGAAGTCAATGAAGATAAACAACAAAATATTTTGGAAAAGGCATATTACTTTGGGAAGTCAAAGGTGATAAACAACAATATTTAGGAAAAGGCATATTATTCTGGGAAGTCAAAGAAGATAAACAACAATATTTTGGAAAAGGCATATTATTTTGGGAAGTCAAAGAGGATAAACAATAATTTGGAAAAGGCATATTATTTTGGGAAGTCAATGAAGATAAACCACAATATTTTGGAAAAGGCGTATTATTCTGGGAAGTCAATGATGATAAACAACAATATCTTGGAAAAGGCATATTATTTTGGGAAGTCAAAGAAGATAAACAACAATATTTAGAAAAAGGCATATTATTCTGGGAAGTCAATGTAGATAAACAACAATATCTTGGAAAAGGCATATTATTTTGGAAAGTCAAAGAAGATAAACAATAATTCGGAAAAGGCATATTATTTTGGGAAGTCAATGAAGATAAACAACAACATGGTTGAACTCCGATGTCAGTTGAATAAGAAGAATATAAGCCTAAAAGTACTTGTCTTGTTTTTTTATTAAATATCTCAAATCTTTCACGAAAATTTTACTGCAATGTCGCGGTGCCTAATTGTCTCGGCGTCTAAATATCTCAGTACCAAATTGTCGCGGAGCCTAAATGTCTCGGTGCCAAATTGTCGCGGAGCCTAAATGTCTCGGTGCCAAATTGTTGGGAGCCTAAATGTCGCGGCGCCTAACTGTCCCGGCGCCTAAGTGGCGGTGCCTAAATGATCGGCGCCTAAATGTCGGCGCCCAAATGTCCCGTTCCGTTTATGAATAATCACCCCTTTAGTTTTAACAAGTTGGGAAAACCAAAATATTACCTCTCCGAGTCAAGAGGTCTACTACTACAAACTTATTTACCTAGATATGGAATTATTTCACTTTTTTGAAGTAAAAATTTACGAAATATTGAAGCAGTATTCCAAGCATTGCGAATATACAGTAAAGCAGGCGACATTTTACATCCAATAAGGATAAATCTTGGACACATGGAAATCAATGGGGAAAAGAACAGGAAATGAAGTCTACGCTTCAGCTGTTTACCCTATATTCTGATAGGTACATTCACAACTGGTTTGCAGTGTAAACACTATCGTCTCGTCTCACCTCAACAATATTCTTAGTTTGCCACCATAAAGAGAATAATAAGCCTGTAGCTACTACCCGTTTACCATTAGCCCTTTTACTAATCTAATTGCCACCATGATCTTTTCTTCTATTATAAAATCTTAACCTGATTTTTTAAGAGTGTATTTAACTTTCGGCTCACTCTGAACCGTTAATGTCTCTTCATTTCAGACACGAAAATCAAAGCCAAAAGTTTACTTCACCTCATGCCTCAATTATTTATACTTTGTTTTACTAAGCCTATTGCGGATAATACTTGTTATACCCGCCGAAGTCTACGTCTTAGTTTTCTTTACGAAGTCACTAAACCAAGGATTATTCTATATACAGATGTAGTATAGCTTAAGTAATATATAAAAAGCCATTTCAAATAACAATATTAAAAAAAATCTTTGGAATATCAAAATGAAACAGAGCGTTAAAGCTACAAAAGTACTAAATGCATCATAATTACGAAAAATACTTCCACATATTCTCTTTATATTATGGAAAAAGGGAATATTAAGGTTCTGTATGATTTCTTAACACATCAACACAAGGCTAACTGCTAACGCGACGCACTAGTGTAACAATGGACGGACACACACAGACAAAAACATAAGCTGCTTTTTAACTCTTTCCGTATTAATTTTGAGTTGAGAAACAAGATTATCTTAAATATTAAAATAAATATAATTAATACTAAATATTTTCTTCGTCAGTTGTTTGCCTTATTGAGCGTTACATCGTTTTGATAAAGAACAATTAAACATTCTTGAGAGACTTGACTAATATTGGCGTTTGAAATGAAGCATACGCCGGTTGCTTCGCCTTACTCAAATAGGTAGTATATAAGGGTGTCGAACTACACTTTAAAGCAAGAACAACCGCAATTGCGAAAACCTTTGGTGGACAACCCACCCTAGGGAGGCTAGACGTTTCTCGTAACCTTAGCTGATCGCCGCGAATGTCTTAAACTTAACGATGACGATGGAGTTAGAAGCCAATGGGACAGATTGGTGTCTATGTGGAATAGACGGAAGACCAGTAGATGGTGGTGTTTAGAAGCAAGTATGTACAGACTGGTGTCCAAGTGGGATGGACAAAGACCAGAAGATGGTGGTGTTTAGAAGCCAGTATGTACAGACTGGTGTCCAAGTGGGATGGACAAAGACCAGATGATGGTGGTGATTAGAAGCCAGTATGTACAGACTGGTGTCCAAGTGGAATGGACGAAGACCAGAAGATGGTGGTGATTAGAAGCCAGTATATACAGACTGGTGTCCATGTGGGATGGACGAAGACAAAAAAACGGTGGTGATTAGAAGGCAGTAAGTACATACTGGTGTCCGTGTGGGATGGACAAAGACCAGAAGATGGTGGTGTGAGAACTCAAGTAGAGGAGCCATTTCCGTGACTGTGAAAGCAGTTCGGAAATGGCGAACACGTTTGCTCCGATTTGGAAACTGCGAACGCGGTCACGTGGGTGTAACAACAGACAGACACACAGACACACAGACAGACACACACACACGATCGTTACAGAACCTCTCCGTGACATACGTCACTCGGAGAGGTAAAAAGCATCTTGTTCATTGTGACTTTTTGATTTTCGAAACTTGATGTTTTTTAGTCGAAATCTTAATTGATCGACCATCATTGTAATCGCCACGTAGAAGACACAGAAATACGTACTTTCCGCTGGATATCAATACATCACGCTCTTGTATTGTAGAATTATTACAAAATAGGCATCGCATTTCTGTTAATCTCATCCTTTTTTCTAAAGATTTCCAATCAATTTTATCTCGGTTTTCAAGCGGAAGATTGAAAATGTTGCTTTGAACAATGTTTTCCGAATTTTGTTCAACTTGACATTTGGGGCATTTGGTAACGTTTCGAGACTTTGACCAAAAAAGATCTTTTAGAGCCTTAGAGTAATCGGCTTCCATTTCTTGGCTTAGTTTCGTCAAGAAGACCATCAAAAATTCACTGGCGTCTTGTGGCTCATTTTGCGAAAGTGATTACCAACAGCTATTCTCAGTTGCTCATTTTGCGAAAAGTGATTACCAACATAATGCCCATATTATCAGAACTCAGGGAATGGTTTTCGGCGATACGCCTATGATCTACCGGCAACATTAGTATTCTGTGTAATGTTACGCCATTAACATTCAACGCTGCCAAACCCATTGGCGCGGCAATTGCCACGATAGCAGGATTTTGAAAGCGTTGCCTTACGGCGTTGGCGAGAGTGTCGATAAGAAACGATTTGCCAGTGCCACCAGGTCCCGACACAAAAAGGCACTTGTTTCCAGATTTTTCTCCCTCTTGGGAGAAGTGATCCATGATGTGATCATAAATTCTCCTTTGGTACGAGTTCAGTAACGCCACATTGTCAACATCAGTCTCGAAATTCATTTCCATGGCAGCTTCCACACCAGCCATCGCGTGTTCGGTTTCGATAACAATTTCTTTCCCTTGCAGGGCATTTTCATCGTCCTCACTTTCTGCCTCCGAAATTATAGTTTCTGGCTCTTTCGCCTTTTTAAAAGCCTTCTGTTTCTTTTCAACTTCTTTGGAAACCGAGATTTTCTCGTGATATTCTCTCATGTCTTTTAACATTGAAAGCGAGTTTTCGAAAGCATCCGCGTAGGTTTCAAACTCGCCTAATAGCTCAGTTTAGTCACGCCACGGTTTGAAGAGCATCAGTAGAGCGTGACAATACTATTCTTTCTCCTCTATCGGGTTGTGAATGAAATGCTCTAATTCTCTTTCTCATGAAACCCAGATTGTTTTTCAACACGATTACATTCGCATTTTTCTCGAAACCCTCAGAGTGCTTCGCATAGTTGTAAAACTGACCAAATTCCTGCAAACTAAGATTTTCCAAGCTGTCGGGACGATTTGGATACTTGTCGTCGACGAACCCTTTTTGGCAAGTGTCCTTGCTTTCGGGGTCAGTTTCCCTCAAACGTTCGAGTTCCCTGTAACCTTTCAAACCTCTCGATCGGTTATCTTTCAAGTTAGTGTTTATAAATCTAGTGCTGTCGAATTTTTTGTAAAGATCTTGGCCCAACATAAGATCCATAGCTTCGCATATGCCTACTGACTTAGAAGTCAGTGATTTCAATCTATAGGCAAATAATCTTTTGCGCAAACTTTCGTGCCCTAACTCGGCAAAAGTTTGGTCCATGTCAGCCCGGTCTCCCTTTGTGACGTACGCCGTGACATAGTTTGCCACTATTTCCGATTTGTCAGCGACAAATTGCAAATCCATGTTGGCTTTGGAAGCCAAAAGTAGCGCGGGATTGTAATCATTGACTAAAACTTCGTGCTGTTTTCTCGGCAAGTCGTACAGTCGTTTCTGCACCTTTTTCATTTTACGGTGACGAGTAACTGATCTAACGGCATTCATAGTGGCAACGTTTGTTACGTTTCTAGGGAAACCGTAACGACACACTTGTAATTTCTTTTTAGAATTTTTGACCTTCTAATAACAACTGGAGATGCATTTGTGAGTTTGGAATTTTTTTACCAGCCGGTGCAGTTCCGGACTTACGGATGCGCTTGGCATCGAACACGTGACGTGTTTTTGCACGTAATCCAAAATAGTATCGGTCGAAGAAGTTCCGATCTTTGGAGCGTCCTTGGCCCACAATAGCATGTGGTAGTGAGGTAAACCTCGAGATTGGTATTCAACCCACCAAAAATGATGTTCTATCATGCCAAGAACTGGATTTTGCTTACACAAACAAAGTTGTTTAGCAGCGTTCGAACTTTGCTGTGAAAGTGCAAATTGACGCTAAGTGGGTCGAAATTCAACAATTCAGCCACCGTCATCGACTCTACTCCTGGAACGTCTGAATTAATTTTTCTCAAGTGATCGTGCAGTTCCATAACATCGTATTAGGCAGGATTAAAAGTCAAGAGCCAAGTGGGAGGACCAAATTCCCGTATCATCGCCAAAACGCACATAAGGACCTTGTACCAGTTGTCCTTAGTTCCTCGAATATGACCCAAGAAAGTGGCTAAATTACTCTCAAGTTCTTCATCGCCAGATTCAATGCGACTGAGCAAGTTTTCAACCCCAATTGGCAAGGGTTTTTTAACACGAAGAACGTAGTTCAAACTGCTAGAGATCGCCTTCATTTCGCATTCTTGATAAGAATGAAACACATAGGCGTAATCTCGTCAAAAAATTGGACATTTGTTCAAAAGACGAGATAAACGATACACTGTTTCAGTTCATTTCCCAAATGGTCTATCATCGTGCTTTCCGTAGCGACCCTCGGGGAGCAAATGAACGAAGCTCTAGTACTCAAGAGTTTTTGTCCCAAGTACTAATCGGCGCGGCTTCGACGCGCTTCATTTGGTAAGCGGCCAATAAATCTTTCGGTGGTTGGACGTGCACCGGATGAATAGAGTAGTGATCGTACAGATCATTTACTTCTCCCTCAGAAAGTTTTCGCAACAAAGCCTCGGGATGTGTTAAAATATTGTAGACCTTGCCTGGTGCAAGGCTAGACTGATTTTCATCCTGCTCCTGCATGTTAGAAGCGTTTTGGTCACCTTGGACGTCGTGAGGACTATCCGGTGGTCCTTCTGTTGGAACCGCAGCGGAAGCGCGTGTCACCGCATCAGATCCATCGTTAAGCAACGCAAGTGGATCTGTTACGCTCAGTAATTCATGGGGAGTCAATGAATTTTCATTTCCATCAATATCTTGCGTTCCACAAATATATTCCTCGCTCATTGCCGAAATATCAATGTCCTTATACAAAGGATTAATTTTTTTCAGCACAGTGAACGCTTTCAACACTTTTTCGAGGCAAACAACCTGTTGCCAAACCTTTTTGTCCGCAGTGGGAACGCCATTCACTAGGATATGCAGTTCGTGATTTTTGGGCAATGATTTGGGAATCATTTTCAAATTTTTCTCCACGGGTATTGGAAGTTAAATTACTCTTCCCTTTAAAGCTTTAACCGTACCGAACTGCATGTTGGAATTGGTTTTAGTACCTAACCGCACCACAGTGTGGAAGGGCTTCACAAGCTGAATTAAAACTTTCTCAAACATGTTTAAATCAATGACACTTGTCGGAGGATTGTCAACCAACAAGTTGTTCAGGAAGCATCTGATGGGAACTTTCCCCTTTCGTAAATTCGTAGAGCAGTAACGACATAGAAGCTTGTCTGCCTCTCTTGTTTCTGAATTGTTCATTATCCAGCCAGCTCTTAAAATCAGATAGGCCTCGTTATCGAAAACAGCACTGTCTACCATTTTTTCTATTGATCTCAAATCAGATTTTTTGTACAATCTTAAGCAGCAGTCACAGGGAGTGGCGTGAAATTCTTTATTATTTAGCGCCGCTCGAACAAATTGACTTTCGTAAAGACTCAAGATTTCACTTTCATCGAGACTCGGTCTTGGAGCGTTTGCGCTTCCTGTGGACGCATTGTTTTCCTCGTTATAAAAGATTTTTCCTCTTGCGGCAAGGATTTTTCTCAATTCTCCCATGACATTCGTGAGAGAATCGTAGTCACCACTTTCAATTTCATTCGAAATCTTTGTTAACGCGTTAAGCAACGCCTTCACGTGATAAATATTATTCAAAATAGTTCTAATTCCCGAATAATGAGGAGCCAGTTCAGCAAAAGAACGTAAATAGCTTTGGCAATCTTCACTATCATCGCAATAAGCCGTGTGTCCCAGGAAAGGAACTATTCTCACCATGATCTCAGCACCATCTGGTGTTATAGACACGTTGGATTTAGAGCAAAATTTATTTCTAAAATCGCAAAGGTCCAAACCTGACTCAAAAATTTTAGTCACTGATTTTTCATTCGCATTCGCAACCGCGTTTATGAAAGTTAGCACTTTCGCAATGGCTCGAGTTCTAACATTACAAATATCACTGCATTCCCAATAAACGGTTTTTGGTTTAGTTTGTATAAGACCACTTTCATTGATCACGAAATTTCTTTTCGGATTTTTCTCCTCAGTTTCAACAATGTTAAAAAGATTCGTAACCACTCCCGAATTATTTACTTGAAAGACTCTCATCATCACCAGCTTTGTTGTTATTTTTAATGTAACGAAATTGACCATTTCGTCAACGAACAATTCTTTATTGCCATGGGTAACGCGGTCTCTTAGCACTTGACATACATGACCATCAGCATCCAATTGGATAACTCTGGCGTAGCGTAACTCGTGGTCATTTTTCAATATATTGCCATTATTTCCAATTGGATAATAGGTTGTTTCACGGAAATAGGCCTCTTTGAGACTACTGTGAAGCCTTTTACCACCCACTACATCCGTTAAACTGTCCTGATTAACAGTACCAATTTCTTATACAAAAATTCACTAACGGTCCTTGTAAGATGGTAATTGTATGCCGAATATAATTGCCTTTTCAAGTGTAAAATTTTACACGCTAGCAATTGGCATTTTAGGTTTCGAGAGAGTAACTTTGAATTCCCGTCTCTAGTCAAGCTGTCCAAAGATTTTGTTGTACATAATCTTTCAGTTAGCCTTGTCACTAAAAATCGTTTGAAACTTTCAGCTATGAGTTTCTTGTTTCTCGTCCTAAAAATTCCTTTATTTAGTTTCTTTTATGCGAAACCCATTTTACCCAGCGGAAAAGGTTTCTTACTGGTCTTTTTGTTTTTTTTCAGAACATTAGTGGCGCCACCTGGTGGCATAGTTCTCTTATTTCTCTTTGCTCTCTCAATTGAAGGTTTGCGGGTCGCATTGGTTTTTGAATTTCTTTTCTGATAATACTCCTTGTTTTTCAAGTAGTATTTCATATCCACAAGTTGATTAGCTTGCTTTTTTCAAAGCTTTACTCTGTTTTACCCAACCTTGTAGGTTTTTTTGCCTCGTAGCTCTTTCTCGAGAAACCATTTTAAATATTGAAACTAATTAAATAGTTCACATAAAAGACTTTGGTATCGTAATGATCCAATTAATTTGTGCACACAGAAGGCTTTGGTATAGTAATGATCCAATTAATTTGTTCACACAGAACACTTTGGATTCACAAAGATATCCAATAGAGTGGTTCACAAAGAACACTTTTTACCTGCAAAAGATTCAAAATAAATGGATACACGCTTCACACCCAGAACTGTGAATCTAAAGTACACTCAGATTTATATGATGTACTACAAAACATAAAAAAAATTTACGTTTTGATATCGTAATATTGTAAAAAACCTGCTAAATAGAATACACTCGAGTGCAATGATAAACACTCGAATAAAATACTCAAATGGAAGAATAACACTGAGTTAAATTCAATTTAATTAGTACAATTGATGTACCAAAAAAAAAAAGATAACGAAAGCCTAAATACGTTTCTAAAGTTTAAACAAAAGATTATTTAAACTTACTATGAGAATACCTATGATGGTGTAGAGCCTCTTGAGGGCGTAAGCGCACTTCTTTGAAGCAACAATGGGGTAAACTCAAAGTGAACAGTGTAACAATTCATGAATCCATACCATTTCAAGAAATTTGCCATTTTAAAGAAGTGAAGTCCGTGCATAAGGAACCAACAGTTGATCAACAACATACAGTAAGAGAAAAACCTTTAGCGCTGAATGTTCTGCTCTGGCTCTTCATAAAAAAGGTAGGCTGCGGTGAAACTCCTTCAGCTACCTCAGCACGCATTCTCCATGGAATCAACACCAACTCCTCCAGAATCATGAATGCACCACCTCCAAAACTCCCAAGTGAATGTACAGTGATGCTAAACCAAAATTGCTCTCCTAAGCTTGATAATAAAACCGAAGTCTTCCAAACCCAAAGCACCCCTCGTAAACATATTAACATTTTTCGTGTTATGCAGAAATTTTCAACTCTGTCTAACCACTACACTGAAAACAATGATGAACTAAAAAGCTTTACTGATTTCTCCAATAACATAAAGGGGGATATGATGGATGGTATGAAATCCACATTTCTGTGGCAAAAGAACTTGACAAGAGTCTATGCTCTGAAACAATTAAGCAAGGGAAAGAAGAAAAATATCAGAAGATGCTCGAAAGATGGGAAAGATTCTCCTGGTCGATGTGCTACGCAATATATACATGCACTACATTGTTATGGAAATAAGAAGGTGTTCCATGAAAGGAGCCACCCTTTCAATCGCCGAGTTAAACAAAAAATGGAAGGAAAAAAATTATGTTTTGAAGAAAAAACATAAATATTACGGACAGATTTAGCCAGGGATGGCAGTTTTAAATTTTGAACAATGTCACTTGGCCAATTTTAGAAAAAAACGCCGACATACTAGTCACTGTAGTAAAAAGGACAAAGATTTTGTTTTGAAATTGGTTAAAACAATTTTATTTTATTTTATTGATACCGCAATTAGTGGGATAAAATTGTAAAACTGTTCACAATTAAAATAATTTTTTAAAAGCCAAATGTCCATTTTATTAAAATCTAACTTCATCAGATATTTGTGATGACAAGTTTACAATGCCAGCTGCGATTAAAAACATAGGGTTAATGAAAGACGTCACCTCCCAATCCAGTTTTTCATTAAAGATTGAAAAATGTTTTAATCTTTGTATCGCTCTCTCTACGTGCACTCTTGCTTTTGCTATTTTCAAGTTTTCGAGTGATTTTGTTTCCGTAAACTGTTTAGATTTATTCAGAAATGTTGGGATAAAAATTTCGATTCCTTTTTCTAAACATTCGGTCTCTATTCTGAATCCCCTATCTACCATGCATGCGTCAACATATGGTGTTAACTTGTCCAATACTTTACTGTGCAAAGTGATAAATTTGTCAGATGCTCTTCCTCCATAAGCACTACTCAAAAATGTAATCAAACCAGCGGGAGAAACGCCGACCAAAACTTTAACAGTGTCATTACCTTTGTTATAACAAGAACGAATTCAGGCTACCATGGTATCCTGAATTCGTTCTTGGTTATAAGAATTAGACAAGATTCTACATTTAGGTTTCTCTATTGGAATTTCGGTACATTCCAATACCACCACAGTTTTTTCAAAGTCTTTAAAACATTGGGGCATGCTATTAATAATTTCTTTCCTTGAGGGCCATTTGATTGCGCATTTAAAAACATCTGCCACAATAAACACTGTTTGTTTAAAGTATCTGCGGCAAATGGTATCAGAAATATTAAACATAGTAGAAAGAACCCCGTACGTCAAGTTCAGTTTAATTTTCATTAAAACTAGAAGAGAAAGTCCGTCCATTGGGATGTGAGATTCGAAATTTATTAACATTGTCATAGATTCCACAACAGAGTAAAATAATTTGAAAGTGGAGATACCAGTCATACGGCTTAAATCCTTCTCAGTTTTAACTGAATTCATAATACTAAAGGATTCAGAAAAATAGGTGTTTCCTTGCACTGAAACATCTCTTCTTTCTTGATGTAAGGGCAGCTCACAGACCTCAGTTTCGGGAGCATTCAAACCAAATTCAATATTTGCTTGTTTAACAGAGGATTCTGGGGCGCCTTCTATTTCTCTTTCTGGACTCGACTGCCTACAAGTTGAAGGTTCTGCATCACTTTTAAAAAGTTTTTGTCCATTATCAGCCCTTTTCTTTCTTCCATTAAGTTTCTTTCTGGTATCTTCGGAAATAAATTTATTTGGGTCAATATAGGCAAACATTGTGAAGGGCAAGTTCCAAGCTTTAGTTTCCTTTTCCTTGTCGGCATATCTGAAGTAACAAGTACATTTAAAGTGTTAGAGTCACCAAAAATCGCTATTTTTAAAACCAGGAACCGATACCATAACTAGGAATCCACAATGGCGCATATACCCTATGCTGCGTTGTGTGGGGTAAAAGAGGGATAGGGTTCAAGCTCCTTGTATGATGGGATCTGCCGTAACAGCGGCGGTTTGAATTTTCCTGTATTCTTATTGGGTTTTAGAAAATCCTACAGTAGCTACAAAAACTACTGCATTTCCTGTCGTTGCCATGACAACAATGATTCCCTAATGACAACAATTTTACAATAGTCGAAAATAAAAAATGGATGCCTCAGCGAGCGAGTCGGTGAATGACAGTAATTATGTTTTTTCTCTTTTAAAAACTGCCATAAATCTAACAGTAGCTCAGATTGACGATTTAGAAGTAATTGATTTTAATGACGATAAAGTTTTGCGTACTCGCTCGCTTATAATTTCGCGAAAACGTTGGGTTCATTTACCGCGCAATCCGAAGCCTAGGCTTAGCTACAATAACATTCAAGATTTCGATGAATGGAGTGAATTAAATTCATACATAAATCCTGTGCGGATAGTGATATCAGCGACTACCCTCAACGCCAGTCTGCAAATTTTCGGAATTGAAAAGGAAAGAATAGGGCCAATTATCAAACTCTCCAACGCTGATAATGAAGAACGCAAATGTGAAGTATGCCCTAGCTTAATTCCTTTATTGCAAAAAGTATCATCGTATGGACTGTACCGCCTTTGTGAGGGATTTACAGAAGATGAACTGTCCTTAAATGAACCGGAAAGTAGCCAGCCAAATTCTTTGGTTATTTTTAAATTGCCGTTTTATCGGATGGAGTCTCCTAATTGTACAAAATTGATACTACCTGGTCAATCAAAAGATAAATTATTTTGCCAAAAGTGTTCTTTTTGGTTGTCCAAACACTGTGCTCGTAACAAGACTAAACGAAAACTATCACAAGCTAGAGAAACTGAACCAGGCGATAATACATGCACACCAAAAAAAATCAAACGGCTAAAAACTGATGAGCGATCACGAAGAGCCATTGCTTATTTAACACCAAGGAGCTCAAAAAAAAGGATTTCGAACATAATAAAAAGAAATAAAAGCCTCAAACAGAAAGTTTCATCGCTAGAAATTAAACTTTCAAAACAGAAGATAGTCTTGTCGGAGCAACAAAATAAAGAGATGTCACAGTTAGTCAAAACGATAGTGAATGATCCGGAGTTAACGAAGAATCTAGATGATATCGTGAAAGAAAGTGGAGACTTGCAAGTAACGCGTGCTATGAAACAAGTGTGGAACGCTGATAGGCATAGGGTTCATCAAGAGCAAACCCAGGCGTTTTTTAAAGATCAAATTAAAAACAGTAGGTATTTGAAAACTATTCTGACTTCTTTTTATTAAAATACTCCTCTTTTATGTAGAAATAGGAGCTAAGGGAAATTCATGGTCGATGATCTCTTATCGCTTAGCTCTGGCCGTGTATGTTCGCAGTCCCGCTGCCTTTTCCGCTTTGCAGTCATTCAACATACTAAAATTACCTAGTGAAAGCTCTTTAAAAATTTTTACCACCGCCAGACTCCAAAAACCAGGGATGAACAATGATTACATCGAAGATCAAGCAGCGCTTTATAAAAGTTTGAAGGAAGAACAAAAGAAAAAGGGGCTGAGTGAACCTCGAGGTGCTGGTGTTTTGGTGTTTGATGAAGTGCGGGTGATCTCTAAAATTATGTGGAACTCAAGCAATAATGAGCTCCAAGGTTTATCAATGAGACCAGAGGAATATGGAATGCTTACAGACATTTACGCAAGTCTGAAAGGTGACGAAGATTCCCAGAAAGCCACGGATTATATTTTGCAATTTTACTGGCGTGATGCGTCATTTCACTTTGACGTAATGGGTCCCTACATCACGTCTACTGGACCAATTAAAAAAGATGTAATATTAAATTGGTATTGCAAATATTTAAGTATTTTAAATTTGTTTTCTTGTTTTATACAGGCCCTAATCGGTTGCATTTTTGACGTCATTCAGCTCTTTGAATTAAATGACTTCCAAGTAAGAGCCCTAGTTTGTGACGGTGCTTCAACCAACTTAAGCGTCATTAAGGAATTAATGTGTGTAAAAGGCTGTTTTGGATACGAAGTTGATGAATTTGGATGCCGTAACCATGATATCAAACCATCATTTCAACATCCGTTTAAGCCTTTCCGTAAAATACACTTCATAATCTGTCCTTCGCATCAAGTATGATAACTGATTCTTTCCGACACTATAAATACTTAATGAATTCCTGACTGTACTGTATTGCATTTCTCTTTAGCTTAAAAGTATGATAGCGGCGCTTTACTCATCTAAACCCAAAGGCTCTAAACTTTTTGAAATTGAATCAATTCAATTTGGATGGAATGCTATTTTGCAAGTTTGCAATGAAGAAATTGCCCGATCTAAAAGAGGGGAGGCCAGGAGAGTTAAGGGATTAATTAAATCATTTGTGGAGAGAGGCTCTTGGACGAGGTTAAACGTGAAACCGGCCAAGATTATGCAGGTAGCTTGCGCGAAGATGTTTTAATTAAGTTAACTCTTCGCTTGAGGATGACTCTTGAGAAGTGTTTGTTCTCAGGCGGAGGATTCTTTAATAACGGGGAACATCAACCGATTTTTACCAATTTTTGTACTAATTATAAGACTTCTCTGCATATAGAAACAAAAAAAAATTTCGAAATAATTAATGGGATCAATAAAAAACATTTGATTTTCCTCTTTATCCTCCCTTTAAAAAAAACCTGACATTTTATAATTTTCCTAACAGCAAGAACAGATGCTTACTGCTCTTATAAGCATTGCGCAACCAGAAAATAAGCCCCCGCCTCCTAATGCTGATGAGATATTGATGACAAGAGAGTACCTTCGTCATACTAAAATGATTTTCGAGGATGGATTATTGTGCAACAACAAAGGGGTAGAATTGTCTGATCATTCTGTAGTTGAGTCAATGATGGCTGGCTACACCTTCTTCAAGAATTGGCTCGATGGAATTTTAGGTGAGGTAGTTTGAAATTGGGAATGAAAATCCGTTTAAAATATGAAACAAATTATTTTCCCAAAAACAGATGCCGATAGCGAATTCCAACCTGACTCTCCATCCCAAAAGAAATTTTTATCCTGGCAAACCTGGGATTTATTGCGAGTCACTGTTTTTGGATTCATTAATTTTGCCAATGATTTCCTCAGTGATTATCCGGATAATTTTATCTTGCCTGTGCGAATTAATGGCAGTGCCATTGAAAGTGTTTTTGGGCAAATGCGGTATTCCACAGCTAGTAAATTATCAGGAACAAACTACGCTCATGCCCAAAGAAACCTCATCATGAAAAAAGACATTCATGGTCAAAAAACCAAAGACCAATACAGGGGAGTTCCTCTTGCCATCGCTGAACTGGATTTGAAAAAAAAATTGAAAGACTCAAAAAAGAAAGAAAAAAACGAATAATATCTTGAACTTTGGCTGATTAAACCTTTTTTATTACACATAAAATCACAAGTTCAATTTCTTTGGAGGCTTAGTGTTTCTCTTTGCTCGACTAGAAAATACAAGTTTAGGGCTTGCAAGTTTCATAAACCTGGGAGGTTGTTCACTGTGAGTTGCCAATTGTGCCTTTGAAACAGTGTGCGCTCTTCTTGAACTAGGAACTGGGGATATCACAGTTTGCAAAGTAGGGAGTGTTTGACTCTTTGTCAGGGTTTCGTTATTATCACAATCTTTATCATCACGTGAGGTAATCCTCGCTGTTTTTTTTTTTTGGATGGCACAAGGAATCTTAGCACTTCTCTTGCGTCGACTAGAAAGTTGCGTATGCTTCTTTTTTAACGGAGTTAGTTGACTGTGACTAGTCAGCTGTTTATTCAAATGTGAGAGCTCCAAACTTGAATTAGTGACGGCAGGGGATATCACAGATGGCGAAATAGGGAGTGTTTGACTCTTTGATAGGGTTTGGTCATTATCACAATCTTTATCATCACACGAGGTAATCCTCGCTGTTTTTTTTGGTATGGCACAAGGAATTTTAGCACTTCTCTTGCCTCGACTAGAAAATAAATTTCTAGGGATTGCTGGTTGCGTATTCTTCTTTTTTATCGGAGTTAGTTGACCGTGATTAGTCAGCTGTTTATTCGAATGTGAGAGCCCCAAACCTGAATTAGTGACTGCAGGGGTTATCACAGTTGGCGAAATAGGGAGTGATTGACTTTTTGGCGTGGCTTGGACATTATCACAGTTTTTCCCATCACATAAGGCGGGTTTTTTAAGGGTGGCACATACTTCAATTGTTTTCAGGCCTTTGGTAGCTCTCTTTTTAGTTGTTACTTTTTTAATTGCCAATGGCTTTGTTTTGGTTTTTGTGGGTTTGACTTTACAAGGTAGAGTTTCATTTGATTTATTTTTTGGATTTGAGTATTTTTTCTTTGATTTTTTAGTGGTATTAAGTTGAAATAACTCATCCCTGAGCATTGCACCTCCCTTTCCTAAACTCTTGTTTTCATTGTCTTTAAAATGAGAGTGGACTAGATCACCAAAGCGAGCGTTCATCATTTTTTTTATTAATTTCCTCCCAAATTCCTCGATTAGAGGATCATTTGGTACGAGTGTCCTTAGTTCTTTAAAAAGAACTTGTTGTAGTTCGAAATTTTCTGTCACGTTGGGCCAGATAGCCTATAAAATTAAACCAAATATTTGATAAATTTCATTATTTTACCAGGTTGATGAAAATATACATAGTTAAATAAATTATAAGTCCAAGTTTGAACTAAGAGTGAGTATTCACAATAGTGAAATGGGATAAGGAGATTTAATATACAGGATATCCGCGTGATATGCTTAATATCCCTTAAATTTCTACGAGCGATTACTTACTCGTAGTTTGAATTTTGGAGAGAAATTTATTTAATAGTCCATTGGGTTTTGTAATTAAGCATTTCTAGTTTACTAACCGTGAGATCTTTACGTGAAAGTGAGTTGAAATGATGTTTGACTAAACAATCAAAGAAAAATAGGAACTTGCTAAACTGCGGTTTCAGGAAGTACAAAAAGCCCTTATCTCTAGATTTCAGATCATTTGGTAAGTTATCTCCCTTCTCGTCTGGTTTGAGGTATATTTTTTTGACAATCTTGAGCATGAGTAACGCCTTCCCCCTTTTGGTTGGCTGAGTTAGCTCTTTTTCAAATTTTCTTTGCAATAAGCAAAGCCCACCTCCACCTAATGAAATTAGCCGGCTATCAAGATCTTTGAAGTCTAAAAATAACCCAAAACATTATTTGTTTGCAAGCCTTACTTAATTATTAACATTAGACACTAACTTGGAACGTCAGACTCTTCAAATTTAAAAGGCTCAAATTCAGTGGCTTTTTTGTTAAATTCTTCCATAAAAACTGAAGACATGCGGATCAGATATTCTAGCACTCCTCTAGCCAGCAGATGAAATACATCCACAAAGTCTTTTTGCGGTATGCCTAAGAAATTCTGGTCTGCCCACAATAGAATTAAGCATTCCATAACATTGTTGTCAACCTGAGTGACTTCATCTAGGGAATATTATCAACATCTTATTAATATAGGCCTAGTCTTAATTTATGTTTACGGCATAATTCATTTTAAAGTTTATACCGTTAGATTCCATTTCTAATTCCAAATTGCACAGTATTGTCTCACGCAAATCATCTTTCGTTGCTCCTACAGATACTCTGTCTATAAACGCAAAAATGTAATAATTTTCGAGGAACAATCAAAGGACTATTAAGTAGTGTACTTACATTTTGCTAAGACCTTATCTACAAACTGGAGAGATTTTTCCAAAATATAGGAGTTCGTGGCATACCACTCCCTTAAAAATGATGCTTTCTTTTTATTTCCGCAATAATTTTTAATGCATTTTTGCCAAAGCGCTTTACTCAAATTTTCGAAGTCCCTAAGCCTTGTCTTGATAGAGGCTAAAGCGATTTGAACCTCAGTTTTTAAATTGAAAATTCCGTTTTCAAGTGAATTGTTAGCTTCAAAAATTACAGTCTCTAACACAACTTGATTTAATTTCCCTTCAATTATCTTCAAAATTTTATTTTTTTCTTTGACCGACATTCTTCTAGAATAAGATGGAAACTTAGAAGAACGTTTCTACAGCAGCTGAGCCGACACACACACGCGATTTCCGGTACTACAGTTCCAACTGTAGGAGGGAAAAAAATCTACTGCATATACGCTTCTCATGACGTCATAACTGACGTTTTCGAAGCGTCAATTAGGCCCAGCCCCCTTTTACCCCAATCATTACCTCACAAAACGGCCCAATTATGGATTCCAAGTTATGGTATCGGTTCCTGTTAAAACTAATAGGTTTTATTCCCATCTGAAAGATCAAATCTTTCTGATTCAAAATATCTATTTATATAATGCATTATAATTTTCCAAATATTATTAAAACCAAGAACGAATTCAGGCTACCATAAGAACGTTGAAACAAGGCAATGCTGGTGCCATGAAGTCATACTTTTCATAATATGAGGGAGGGGCCTATATTTGGGAATATGGAAAATGGAGTCTCCTAGGTCTAGGAGTGTTGGTGTTGGTGTCAAGAAAAAAATTGTTAAAATCGTTAATGATGAACTGATATATTTATAAAGAGTGGTTATAAAGAATCTAGATTTTTTATTAGAGAGCCTGATTTATCTGGGACAAAGTCAGTACAACGGATTTTCCAAACTTCGCCGTGTAACGCCAAGGCTTAAGGCCAGAGAAGCTGAATGTGATACTAGCCACTTTAACTGATATATAACCCACCGATGGAGCTAAAAACGGATTTTAAGGCGTTACCTAGGACGAAGGCGGTAACGGTTTTCGAAAAAAGTATGACTTCATGGTACCAGGGAACAATGTTACCATTCCACGTTCTTATGGTATCCTGAATTCGTTCTTGTTAAAACCTCGGCTTTCGGAACCTACTCGCAGAATTTTTTCAAACTATTTTGACAGTTGAATACTCCATATACCCCTGGTGACGTCACGATTCGAGCGCGCGTGAGCAGGGCCGGAAATAAGAAAAATTTCTTTTAGGACATGTGTCCAGTGGCCCCCCTGTTTGACTGGAAAATTTATAGGACATTGTCGACTGGAGTGTGCAAAAATAGTGTCGCATCATCATAGTCAAGCTATCAAAACTTCGAAAAATTTATTGGTTTGGACATTTTGATGTCCAGTAACCCCTTTAGTTTTTAAAAGAATTATGGGACATTTTAAAATTTTATTGGACAATGTCCCGTGTCCTGTGCTTATTTCCGGCCCTGCGCGTGAGCACGCGGCACGCGCGACTCCGCAAGTTCTATTTTTTTATTGATAGGTGGTGCTTTCAAACTCAAAGTGATCGAATTTTACGCGCGCGCGATGTTCAAACACTAGGCTTAGCTCTCGTAATGAAATCTGTCTCGCGCTGGTCAACCTCTTATGACGTCACCAGGGGTATATTTATAATTCCGTTTAAATGAGGTATGTGAAATATCAATTTTCTTTTTCATATTACAAAATGAATAAATTTCTATAAGACTTTTTACCTTGGATCTACTGTTATTATAACCCAATTGATGTTTTAAAACGAAAATTAGCCACTTTTCAAAAAACGTGGCACTAACACTTTAAATCCTGGTCTTATATTCTTAATACTTAAAAAAAAAAAAATAACTTGCCAGGAAAAAAGTAATCAGTCTTCTTGAAATGTAAACTGCATACAACCATGTGATTTGAAATATCTTTTCCAATTTTTAGGACGCGTTGCCATTCTTTACGCCACTTGATTTCTTTTGGAAAACTATGCATACTTAACCCAGGGATATTCAGTTTTAATCTAGAATTACATTGTGGGACACAACAATACTTTTTGCTAGGCGCCATGTAATGATCCTATGATAATTTGTTAACATAAGTTAATCCCAACGAAGGGAGGTACTAATTTGCAGGACTTTTTTTTTCAAACTTTGGGGAGGTACTAATTTGCAGGACTGTTTTTGCAAACCTTTTTTTTTTACAAACTTGCAGAAACTTCGAGTACCGTACCCCTTGAAAAGTTTGCAATTTCACACCCTAATTTGCAGGACCATTTTTTACAATCTTGCAGAACTTTTTGTTTGCAATTCTAGACCCTAATTTGCAGGACTTTTTTTTTACAAAATTGCATAACCGACATCTAAAAAGGTAATTAAGTTTGTTTGCTTTAATTTTTTTAAATTAAAAATAAAACAATGAAAATATAAGCCTTTTACAACGGAAGTTACCGAAATATTTCATCAGAATACATCTTGGATGATTAATTTGAAGCTCTTAATGTTTGCTTTGAGTTTTATTACTAAATATTAAAGGTTGACCCTTAACCCATTGTCGAGGTATGCTACTAGAGTTAAATTTAAACTATCGAGACTATATAATCATGGTTTCTAACTGACGAGTAAAATACAAATAATAATAAGGGTTAATGGCGTATTTGCCACTGTTAAACGTAATGAATTAACATATTTTTATAAGGATTTCTGAGGTGAAGAGCATTCCTACAATATATATTTAAATTAAAGAGTGTTAGGATACTATCGTTTGAACTAACTTGGGTGAGTGTATGTCCTGATCAGTTCATAAAATTAAATAAGAATTATTTAAAACTTTAATTTATTTTTTGGTAGTTTTTTATGCGGAAAACCTCTTGCAGAACCTTGAATATTTTTTACAAACTTTTACAAAAACCGGTTTTTTTCAAGGAAAACGGTACGGATTAGTTCATAAAATTAAATAAGAATTAATTCTAACCATGATTAATTTTTTAGGTAGTTTTTTATGCCGAAAAACTCTTGCAGAACCTTTATATTATACCAGAATATTTTTTGTAAACTTTAAAAAAAACCGGTTTTTCTAAAAGTTTTCAAAAAATATTCAAGGTTCTGCGAGAGTTTTTCGGCATAAAAAACTAGCAAAAAAATTAAATCATGGTTAGAATTAATTCTTATTTAATTTTATGAAACTGATCCGTACCATTTTCATGTTAAAAAACCGGTTTTTCTAAAAGTCTGCAAAAAATATTCAAGGTTCTGCAAGAGGTTTTCGGTTTAAAAAAATACCAAAAAAATAAATAATGGTTATAATTAATTCTTATTTAATTTAATGAACTGATTAGTACCGTTTCTTTGGAAAAAAACCGGTTTTTCTAAAAGTTTGCAAAAAATATTCAAGGTTCTGCAAGAGTTTTTCAGCATAAAAAACTACCAAAAAAATAATGGTTATAATTAATTCTTATTTAATTTTATGAACTGATCCGTACCATTTTCATGTTAAAAAACCGGTTTTTTTAAAAGTTTGCAAAAAATATTCAAGGTTCTGAAAGAGGTTTTCGGCATAAAAAACTACCAAAAAAGTAAATTAACATTATAAATAATTCTTATTTAATTTTATGAACTGATCAGAACATACACTCACCCAAGTTAGTTCAAACGATAGTATCCATAGATATGTTAAAAGGGTAGATACACAATCCAATGGGAGGTCGACGCGGAAGGGGCAACGAGCAGACAGCCGCTATTTTCTGGGGGTAGCCGTATAAAGCGACATCTATCGGTAAGTTTCGAAACTGAAATAGGTATTAAAGTCGTCATGATTGTGTGATGACTACTGATATCATTTTTGTTTTTTTTTTTGCTCTGTTTTATCAAAAGTATAGAGATCATAAATCTGTATACTTTTGGTTTTATTTCTCTTTATTTAACAGCTGTGGATTATTTCTTTGTTATTATTATAATTACTCGCCTGGAATAAATAAAAGGTAATTATTAAATTGTAATAATCTGTACTCGTATAAGCAACGTAAGTGAATATTTTAATAAAAAAAATTATTTTATTGGCCAAGGCCTTAGTGGGTTAGGTGCCGTTGTAGTGGTTGGTTTTGGTTACTGGCCTTGAAATAAAATTAACTTTGACAGTTTATGCCTGATGGCTTGGCCTTTCAACTCCAGATTTTTATCCTTAGCCAATTTGTGAAGCCTGACTTTGCAGTACAAGTTAATAGTTTTTTTAATTAAAGTGGTGGCATGGTGCTCAATACCCACTTCAGCATCAAACATGTGCTCATGTAGATCGGGGAAAATATCCATTCCTACAATTGTTCGTAGAACAGCAAGTTCAATGGCCAAAGTTATGTTTTTGCATGGCATAGAAACTGATACATTTTGACGAATGCAGGACTCCGTTAAACGACAAAGCTGAAAAACACTTTTTGATGGTCTATGCAACCCACCATTGTCTTTCAGTTGCGTAAACCGCGAATGCATATTAAAAGCATAATTATGCTCGTTTGGGGGCTCTTCGAGTGCCTGGAGACAGGTTTTGCAGCTTATGACTTTGCAAAGACGCGATACCACAAAGCCAGCAATGTAGAAAACTGAATTTTCTCGGAAAATGGATGAATTTTCTTGTTGAATGTAAAATTCTTTAATTTCATCATCTTCTTGATTTTGAAATTCTTCTACTGTTGACGCTTCCATTTCAGTGTCATATTCCGGGTAACGGCGAACATTGCAAAGTCTGGGGATTTCAGTATCGTCAAGAGCAGTTACATTTCCGGTTAAAGTAGGAGTAAGGCGAGTCGCTAAAGATCTTTTGTAAGCGCCTTCAAACTGTTTTGTTGTTGGATTATTATTCCAGCCTCCTTTTCCACGAATTGTGTTGAAAAATAATTCCAAGTGGTCTTGGGAAAATTTGTAGGTAAGTAAATAACTTTAAGGAAGGAAACATTTGGTTAGTTTTGCATTTAAATGATTAATGTAGATGTTTTCATCTTCATGTGCTATTGCTTACTCTAATTGAGGCATTTCTGGCATGAGGTGTTTTTCTGATATTGCCAGGATGCTGGTGATTGAAATAGCTAACCCTAATGGGCCAGTCTTCCTTTTGCCTTTAACGAGAAGATTTCCTTCCTCGTCTTTCAAGTTTAAAAGTAATTCTTTAGTTTGTTCTAAAGATTTTCTGGTAAGCTCAAATTTATTTTTTCTAATAGGAGCTTTGTAGCCTTTAGCGAATGGAGACCGTGAGTTCAGGATATCAAAACATCTAAAGGCAATAATTAATTTGTGGGAATTATTGAAGGAATGTATACTTTTGTATGGATTAAGTACCTATCAATTGATTCTATAAATTTTACTGTCGCTTGACAACCTTGAAAATTTTGAGCCCCAGTCTCCTCCATGAAAGTTAGCGATTTAGCAACGGAGTTACTTAAAACTTGAACTGCTAGTTTAACTTTCATTTTTTGTGTTTTATAGTAGATGTGGAATTTGGTTAGTTTATTTCCAAGAGTTAACTGTTCCTTATTTTGTAAATTGTGAATAGATTTCACAAACTGCCAATCAATCACCTATTCCAAGAACTTAGAATTAGGACTTGCATAATTTCAATTTGTTAAACGGGGTCTGAGTATGTAGGGGTGGATTTTACTTTCTAGTTTTCGGCGGTGAACGTAAACCTAGAGGACAGGCGCGACTTCCTAAACCACTCAATGCACTGAGAAGGTTGGCAAAGTCGCGCATGTTCAGTAGTTTTATGTTTACCGCCGAAAATTAGAATATTAAAGATCCCATGTTTCCTTCACCTCATCTGTTAAGCCATTGTAAATCTTTTTAAAATCGGCCCAGAGGTTACGCAGCAGCTTAATCATATGACACACATCCAGGATCAGGTAAATTATGTCGGCAGGATCTGAATTATTTCCTGGATTTGGAAAAGAAGGATTGAGAGCCTCGGGGTCCAAGTTTGCTCCCAGGATTTTTGCCATGGTAAGGTTACTGCTTAACCCATCACATACTAATGCGATGCATTTAATTCCCGTCTCAAAGATGCGACAAAAGCACTCTTTAACCAAGTTTGACAATAGCCAGCCTGGTGTACCGTGTACAAAAAAATAGCCCAAAGGAATTTTCCAGCTTCCATTCACGGCCACTAGCATAAACACCAAGGCAGATGAAGCTATAGTTTGTTCCTCTTGCGTATTGTCCGAGACCTTTCCGTAATTCACGAACCCAGTGAATTTATCCCCACACCACGCTACATGTTTTCTAATAGACATTTCGTCTATGTCCAGAACGGCTAAGGTTGGATATTTATTTTTTTTAGCCATTTGACGAAGAAACTCGAAACTTTGGCTGGTAAAGCCAGGTTCTCCGTCGATCCTAGCGGACCACTGTCTGATGGTGTTTTCATGTGGTAGACAAAAATGATTACGCAAAAACTGGTAAGCTTTTGGCGAATAAAAGTGAAGGGTTAATGCGAATTGCTTTAACTCCTCTGAGTAGGGCCTTTTTCTCTGGTTGTTAGTTCCAAGTTCACTTAGTTCTTTGAATAGAGCTTTGGATGTAGTTGAAAACTTTTCATTGATGTTAACAAGATGCTCTTTAAGTAAAAACTTTTGGTCTTCCAACTCTCTTAGCAACTCTTGTAAATTTGTAATTTTTTGTTCCCGTCTAGCGAGTTTCTCAGCGGCTCTTCTGAATTTTTTGGCAAGATTTTGGTTCTTTTCCTCCAAAAATTTAACCTTTCTTTTTAGTGTTTTAACAAAACTTTCCGGGTCTCCACTATGGTAAGAATGATCCAACTATACAAAAATAATCAATTGCTTTTTAACTATATAAATAAATGCTGCTTTATATATTTATGTTAATATGTCTGTTTATTGTTAGAGTACAGACAATAGCAATACCGAAAACGTACCATAACATCATCTAGTTCACCAGACGTATTTGAAGCGGTGCTGTTTTCAAGACTAGAGTAATCCGATGTAGCGTCGTAGGGATCCGCTGTTTCTCCAGAAATACTTACAGTGCAATCATCCAAGTGTTTATTTTCAGTGCCCTGATAAAAGTTACCGTTTTTGCTCCGATTGTTTGTTAGAAATAATTTGCCGCGATATATACCGAAATTGGAATATTTTCGAGTTCCGAGTGCGATAAATTAACCGGTTCGCCGCCTGGTAAGGTCTGATCTAATTCGCGACAGTCGCGAGTCATTTCCTGAACCGATTGTGAGCTCGAGCTAATACTAATGTTACTTTCTATTTCAAACTCTTTGAGAAACGATCTTTCATCCGGAACTTGAACATCAGCGGGTTTATTCTCGTTCCTAACGGGATTATCAACATCAAGTGACGTATCTTTTTTACCATAAGATTTCTGTAATGAATATTTTTAAGTTTATGTGCTACTAGAGAACTTCTTCCTCTTTGAACCACCGAGTCTCTACTACCGAACCGTATTTCTCTAGATTAACTAGGGTAATTAATCAAGAATATGTCTAATTAAAACCGCTAAAACCAGAGAAATTCTGCTCGAGTGCAATGAATACTCAATGCTAAAACCTACGCGTGATGCTCCGTGGTCAAAATTCAAAGTAAGACTGTCGCCGTGTATTTCTTTTTCAACTTTGTGCAAGTTCTTAGAGACAAATAAAATAATTATTATAAAACTCTTAATTGTTCCTATTTTTTTTAATAATGAACCTTCGATGGAAACGCGTTTTTATTAAGGCACCGTTTGCCATTTTGTAGTTGAATTTCACTTTCTAAGAAATGCTGACTACAAACGTAATTACTCTTAGAAGGGACCCAATTTTCACGGTTTATGGTTTGTACCCACTTTTGGAGTAAATCAGGCTTAGAAAACGGAAACCTACACTTTCAGGAATGATATGCAAATTTTTACACCATACTTAAGTAAGGGAGAATATTAATCATACCTATGAAACGATAGTACGTTTGAGGTACCTGAAATGTTTCGACAATGTTTGAACGCGCAGTTCTTAACCATTTTTAGATTTGAAACAAGAAATCAACAGGGGAAATACTTATAACATTTATTCAATTGAATGTTAAACCCAGAAAAAAGTTTCTTTAGAAAAACATTTATTCCAAGTAAATGATACACCTTCCAAGTTTGAAAAAATATTAAGCCTAATTTAGATTTCGCGCCATTTCCCACGTGATTTATTTGCCACCACTTTAGTTTGTCTCCGATAGATGGCGTTTTATACGGCTACCCCCAGAAAATAGCGGCTGTCTGCTCGTTGCCCCTTCCGTGTTTTTTTCGTTAAGCCTAAGCCAGCGAAGTGGATCTAGACCCTTTATAGTTTTACTATATCTATGGTTGCTTCTTGCGAAGTTTCTATAAAAACCTTGCTTCAAGTTGCTTGTTTGCGACCAGGCTAGGAAATAAGACAGGTTTACAGGTTAAAAACCAGTTTATTAATAGCTTGGACCACTTTTTTTATTCAAAACGTGAGGGTCACTGGTCCCAATGACTAGTTTATTAATTCCTACTTTTATTAAAAATTGATATGGGGACCTCTTTAATTATTTTCATTTTAACATAAATTTCGACTCCATGAGTCCAGTTGTGTATACAACCCTAAGAGGAGAGAGATTTTTTAGAAGAGAGAACGACCACAAGTCCTGGGACCAGTAGAAAAATAAATAGGGGAAGGGTCACTGGTCCCGGGACCAGTTTCATATTTAAGACATCAGGGGTCACTGGTCCGGAGGACTAGTTCAGAAATAAACCTTATTTCCAAGCCTGTTTGCGACCTCATTGACAGGGATGCCTTATTGGGCTGGAAAACAGGCTATTGGGCTTCTGCTCTGAAATATTCGCTGCTAACAAAAGAGTCGGTTGTCTTGAAATTTAGCATTTTGGGGTTATTATTAAACTTTCTGTACTTAAGATACCCAAAAACCCAAGATCATTAGAATTTCTATTAGATACTGCCATCTGCAACTGTCAAACCCTTCCAGCAGCTTATAACTCGCCAATTTATAATTAAATAAAATGGGTTCAGTTTCCTTTTTTATATAAATAATGTTGGTGTTGCCGAAATGTCTAAAAGAAAAACTATTTCCTATTTTTCACGATTGATGGCTTGTTTTTGAGCTGGATAATCTAGATCTATTAATTTTTTGGGCTGCTTTTCGAAATGTTTGGGCTTGTTTCCAATTTCATTTTGGCGGGTTCAAGGTTTTCAATCTGGTATTCCTGCTCATCGAGCGAGGTGATGGATAAGAAACGAGCGACTAAAGCCCCGACACTTTTGGGGGCCGAAAGAGGGGTGCCTTGTGGGCGGGAGAATCTCGTCTGGCCTTCATTGGACGCTTTTCGCAGGTTTTTTTGCCTTTTCTCCTTAAACTGTCGCGATAATAGCGTACAAAGGCTCAAAATGTCAGTCCAACACTGATATTCAGTCAATTCCTCTTCATTTCTTTATCACTGCGACAAGAAGTATGTATCTTACTCCTGGAGAAGAACGTGTTTCATTATTTTCAAAGCTCATGCTTTTAAAACGTAACTAATGTCAATTATTTAAACTAATTACAGAATATTACTGATAATTATGTTTCACATATTACAATATGTGTATTGGATGGAATGCTTTTCTTTACGAGTTTCTGTCTGCGTTTTTTCTCGGCTTTTAAGTGAAAGAAGCATGGAGTTATTAAAGGGGATATGAAAATGTAATATTAATAACGGAGATTGAACCCGCCAAATTCAGTTTGCAGTATAGACATACAACATTACGAAAATTTCAAAGACTTGGAAAAGTTTCCCGACTTGACCTAATAATCCTTCCCGGGATTTTCGTCTTTAATCTATCCTAATCTAATCGTGAAGTAAATTTTACCACCACCAGAGTCAAGTATAGTACAGTCATATTTTAGCCCAAAAATAGAGGGAACGCGCAACAAATTGAAACAAAGCTGAAAATTTCAGATCTTATAGATTTTTGGGCGCTCTTTAACGTGGTGTGGTCTCCCACACTCTCCCATTGGAGGAATTTCCGCCATATTGGAAAATGGCGGACAAAATCGAGAAAACGTTTAATAACTCCGGTTCTACTTAACCGATTAACACGTAATTAGGCTTTAATTGTAGATCACCTTCAAACACATAATTCAGCTCTTAAGATATTTTGCCCTACAACTAACCGGAAGTTCACAATCTGACCCTGAATCTCATATAAAAAATGGGGATTTAAAGCATTTTATGGTTTCTATATTCAGAATGCATTTCCAAAAATTAAACATATAGTTCCTATTACTGACAAATTTGGTTTCTTTTCTGACAAGAGCTATAGTGTATAGTATGGGAGAGGGTTAAACAGCCTTTGTACCATCATAAAACTTAGTGTTTTAATATATACCATTGTTCGCCCACACTTGTCAATACGGCTAAAGTCGAGTTAAAGCGTGTGAAACAAAGTTGAAAAAACCAAGTGTATACTTTAAATGAAGATTGTGGAATTGATCTTTTGAATTAGCTTCTCTTCCACCAACAAGTGCGGCAGCACCAAGTTCAAACGTGGCTTGGAAGCAGCCTAAATGCTAGAGAATGGGGTTGGAGACAGGTAGGATCTGAACTCAAACCAATCTTTACCACTCTACAACCTTCTCCAGCTGAGCTTCTGCAGATGATCCCTCGTAAATGCAAGGAAGTCTGTGACTTGAAATGTGAATGCGGTAAAACTGGTCCAGTCTGTTCTTCAATTTGTAGACAATGCAAGGGAGTATCTTGTTCAAATAAACATAGATTTTGAGGCTCAACCTCAAGCAGAGGACTATGATTAAACTTAAGCTTAACCAATATTGATAAATATACTAATATACAAGTTGGTAAACCAAAATAAACCTCTCCGATACGAGACGCAATTAAGAGGCTATTCTTAAATAATTAAGAAAATATAATTGATATTAATTACTTTAGGCGTCAGTAGTTTAACGTAATTCTACTGAAGTCGTTTTAAGAAACTTAATTCCTAAAATAATTTTAAACATAGCTATTGTTGACGTTTGAATTCTAGCGTATGCCTCTTTAACAATTTTTGGAAATTTAGTGTATATATTGATTCACAATAAATGATAAGAAATCCACAATTGCATGAACCTTTGGTTGAAGCCCTGCAATTGGGAGGCTAGACGTTTCTCGTAACCCTAGCCGATCGCCACGCACTTCTTGATCCTAACGTTGGGAGTAGAAGCCGAAAATTATACTGCGAACACGTTTGCTCCGATTTGCCAACTGCGAACGCGGTGACCGACACACACAGACAGACACCCCACCCCATTCACGTCCAGTATAATACCTCTCCGTGACGTCATCGTCACTTAAAGAGGTAAAATAATATATTTTAGGTTTAAAACCCGCTTTGCATTTATTTCGCTTGAAACCGTTTCGAAATACTAAAAAATTAGATTTGCCTTACCTTCCGGGCAGGATTGTGAACTTCCGGTTATTTGTAGGACAACATATCTTATAGGATGAATTATGTGATTGAAAGTAATCTACAATTGAAGCCTAATAACTTGTTAATCGCGTTAGTAGAACCAGAGTTATTAAACTTTTTCTCGATTTTGGAAATGCATTCTGAATATAGAAACCATAAAATGCTTTAAATCCCCATTTTTTATATGAGGCTAATCTTCAGGGTCAGATTGTGAACTTCCGGTTAGTTGTAGGGCAAAATATCTTAAGAGCTGAATTATGTGTTTGAAGGTGATCTACAATTAAAGCCTAATTACGTGTTAATCGGTTAAGTAGAACCGGAGTTATTAAACGTTTTCTCGATTTTGTCCGCCATTTTCCAATATGGCGGAAATTCCTCCAATGGGAGAGTGTGGGAGACCACACCACGTTAAAGAGCGCCCAAAAATCTATAAGATCTGAAATTTTCAGCTTTGTTTCAATTTGTTGCGCGTTCCCTCTATTTTTGGGCTAAAATATGACTGTACTATACTTGACTCTGGTGGTGGTAAAATTTACTTCACGATTAGATTAGGATAGATTAAAGACGAAAATCCCGGGAAGGATTATTAGGTCAAGTCGGGAAACTTTTCCAAGTCTTTGAAATTTTCGTAATGTTGTATGTCTATACTGCAAACTGAATTTGGCGGGTTCAATCTCCGTTATTAATATTACATTTTCATATCCCCTTTAATAACTCCATGCTTCTTTCACTTAAAAGCCGAGAAAAAACGCAGACAGAAACTCGTAAAGAAAAGCATTCCATCCAATACACATATTGTAATATGTGAAACATAATTATCAGTAATATTCTGTAATTAGTTTAAATAATTGACATTAGTTACGTTTTAAAAGCATGAGCTTTGAAAATAATGAAACACGTTCTTCTCCAGGAGTAAGATACATACTTCTTGTCGCAGTGATAAAGAAATGAAGAGGAATTGACTGAATATCAGTGTTGGACTGACATTTTGAGCCTTTGTACGCTATTATCGCGACAGTTTAAGGAGAAAAGGCAAAAAAACCTGCGAAAAGCGTCCAATGAAGGCCAGACGAGATTCTCCCGCCCACAAGGCACCCCTCTTTCGGCCCCCAAAAGTGTCGGGGCTTTAGTCGCTCGTGATAAGAAGAGTAAAATTACATGTTTATTCGCATTATAATTATTCCGAAATAGTTTATTGGGTAAGTAATAATTGGGAATTTAATTTGTATTTTATTTATGACTATAGTATAAGAATCTCACACTTATTATTGTCGCATCTTTAGCTCATCTCTAATTCTCTTTGCTATTTTTTTTTGACCAAGTCTTAGCGTATGTTGCCCGACTTCAACTTGTCAAAGAAAGACATTACCTGAGGCTGTAGATTACCATATCTAGTTTCGTTAATTTATTTAAAATTTATTTCAAAGAAAGCGAGAAATCGGAACTTGTGGAAAATTGAGTTTTTCTGTCGTATTAGCTGTTAGATATGATAGCCGAATCTTAAGATATCTAATACAACAAGAGAGATTCAACAGTCCATTACCATTTGGTAAGGCATTCCAGTTTGAGAATTTTCTCACATTTGCCAACCCGCTAACGCGATGTCAAGAAAGATAGGTACTGTTGTTTGACAAGCTTTTACGTCAACCGCGTTTTATATAGATTGTCAAAATCCTGGGAATTTTAGCAACCCTATGGCGTATCCCTCCTTTTGAGTATATTATGCTTTATGGATAGTTAACATGGATTGCCACTACTCTATATAGAGCTATTTGGTAAAATAGTAGTATTCCCCCTCCACGGATTTTTAAAAGTTTGTACTCATTTCTGATAGTAAATGAGGTGAGGAACACGATGCCGTTAAAAATTTCCACCGCAAATGATTTTGAAATTTTTTTTTTGAATTTTTTTTTATGAAAATTGCAATATTTTGGAAAAGGAGAAATCTAATAGAAACTGAACCGAACCTAACCTAAGCTAACCTAACCTAACCTAACCTGAACCTAACCTAACCTAACCTGAACCTAACCTAACCTAACCTAACCTAACCTAACCTGAACCCAACCTAACCTGAACCTAACCTGAACCTAACCTGAACCTAACCTGAACCTAACCTGAACCTAACCTGAACCTAACCTGAACCTAACCTAACCTAACCTAACGTAACCTGAACCTAACCTAACCTAACCTGAACCTAACCTAACCTGAACCTAACCTAACCTGAACCTAAAATATCCCAAACATAATCTAAACAAGTGTATGCGCCCCAAATATCAAATATACAAACAACCATAAGTAATATGTGCTACCTTTTTTTTTTTTTTATTTTTTTTTTAAATCATTTGCGGTGAAAAATTTTGACGGCATCGTGTTCCCCGCCTCATTTACTATCAGAAATGAGTACAAACTTTTAAAAATCCGTGGAGAGGGAATACTACCATTTGGCCCCAAAGGCCAACCCATATTATTTTGCCTAGGTGCTGATGTCACACATAAAATGACTTCGTAAAACTATCTCTCGCATTATTTCGTTACAACTCTATTGTTAGCACTAAGAGAGAGATAGTTTTTTCCATTAGTTAATGCTCGTCTTGGCATAGGTTTAGTTTAAACACATGCCACTAGAAGCTCCCATAGTTGAGGGGCGGAGTTGATTGGCACGCAAAGCTTATGCCGTTTTCCATCGCCATTTTCTATTAGTAATTTTCTTGGATTGAGAACTGAATTAAGTCTCTTTAAAATTGAATTAAATGTATCTATGTCTAATTTAATATTGCTCCATGGTGGCAGATTGCTAGCAGCCAATGGAAAATTGCATTACTAGGCAAGGCTAGTTTTAGCTCCGCCCTTGTGGATAAGTTTTACGGTTGGTTTCTGCCTTTGGCAAGGTAAATTCGTCTGTAGAAGCAGGGATAAGTGAGGTGAGATGGATTGGAAATGATGATGGGCGAGCAGCGGCACCGTAACTCTCCCAGTGAATCTTGCGCATGCCCAGCACCATTTTATTTGTTTGAGAACTAGCTTCTATTTTTAAGATAGAGGGAGAGTCCTTTACAATTTCGTCCAGTACGACCCTACCTAACCGCTTATGATGCTGAGAGAACTACAGTGCCGTAGGCGGGGCTACAGAAAACACGTTATAGGTTTGGGGGTTGCCCCTCCACCCCTCTCTCCTTCAAGGTAGAAGAATTTCTAGCCTGTTAGGGGCACCACCAAAAGTATATAGATATAAAAACCAAAAGTACACTTTGGCTGTAGACAACATGTATACGGAGAAGCAAACTACCCTCCACTCAACCGCCTACACCAATTAACCAATCTGGGAAGATTTTCTTGACGTCGTTGGTTTATAGAAAGTAGTACATGATGCTGGCAATCCAAACGTTAATTTTTGGTGCTCATGAGCCTATAGGGAGCTAACAGTTCTGACCCTGAAACGTCACACCCTTCTATCTCCTACTGGAGTTTCATCCCCCCTAAAGGTTGGAAACAGTATTCTACGTGCAAAAATGGCAACCATAGGGGGGCTGCGTGACGTCAGACCATCTCTTTCCCGTTGCTCCCTATTAACGGCTTGTTCCCTGTGCCACTGTCGGGAAGGTAATTATTAGGGATGCACTGATATGGGTATAGCCGATATATAAAGGAAATTCATAGCCGATATATCGGCCCATAATAAATAATATAGCTCTCAATGAGATAGATAGAGTTCCAATTCAAATCGGCTCTCCGCGATACACATTGTTTTTATCAAGCAAGTTTATCAAAACATTACAGCGCCACCTGTGAACCTCTCGCGGAACTAATTACAACTTTTACTCGCTTATTTTCAATCAGAAACATCGTTATGATTTTTATTTCATCTATTTAGTAGATTAAAAAGGACTACAGTTTTTATTATTTAACTTGCTTATTTTATTTAACACGTTTTTTGACAGCAGACGGTAATAAAAAAGTTCATCAAGTGATTAATAGGTGGCGCCACCCGTATTTGATAAAGATTCATGCTCGACAAAAAGTGTATTGCGAATCGTCGATCTCGAGATCCCACGTTGTGATTCTAGGTTTATATATATATATTCTATCTCATTGATAGCTCCATGAAAATCGTTTCCAGCATTATTTAGGAAAATTTACGTTTTTACTCTGTTTTATTATAGACATGTGTCACATGTTTTTCATTTAATGTGGTACCGCTACATATTTTAGCCTTAACCCCTTCCTTAAAAATGGTATAGTCTAACCCTTGCTTGGTTTTTAGTAAAAATGCAGCTCTTTATATCTATGTACTTTTGGGTGCCACAGGAGTTGACATTTTCCTTAAGGTCCTCAATTAGAGCCATTTCAATTCGGGGGGGGGGGAGGAGAGCTTTTGAGGCGGGGTTTCGCCAGTCTCCGCTCAGGCGGTGAGTGGAGCACTGCCAAAGGCTTGGTAATGCTTAGGATTAGATTTAAGTCCTGCAAAATTAACCACCGAGTGTAGTCTGCAATGCTCGCTTCCTTCGTTCTCGAACTAGTCATCTCGAGCTGTAAGTCTCTAGCAAGTGTCATACTTATGGAACATATCGCTAGTTCGAGAACGACAAGCGAGAATTGCAGACTACACTCGGTGGTAATGTTGCAGGACTTTCATCTAATCCTATTTAGTCTGTATTACCAAGCCTTTGACAGCGCTCCACTCACCAGGCGTCGCTTTACCACGAATCTATGACCTACTTCAATCACTTCATGACTAGATCGAGCATGGACAAAGCAATACTGAAGGACGGATGGCAGAGCAGTGTTGTTCCTTAGATTTTTGGAAACGTACTTTCCCCAATAGTAAAACGTACTACCCCAATGGGAGGCATTTTGAAAACGTACTTTTCTCTCTTTGGGGGTATTAAAATTTCCTTCCCCCTCCACAAAAGGCTTTTGGCGCCATCTTGCGGCGTAATTTTTGTCCCATAGACGCTAATTGGGAAGTAAGCTTAACGTTGGATGTTTATTCGTTTAGTACGGGGCTCTATGGGCTGCCATCGGTCCTTCAGTATTGCTTAGTCCATGAATCGAGTTTGTAAGCGGTGACAAACTTATTGTGAACATATAGTACGAATTTTAATTTCAAGTCTTTAATCTTTTCATTTATCTAGAAGTGCCATGGAGTTACCAAGATGCGAATTTTAACCTTGATGATTCTTTTTGACGGATGAAAACATTGGGGAATGTATCACACTGATTGTAATCGCAACAACACATTACTATTAGAGACGAAGAATGGCATCAAAAAAAGTGGAAGCTCGGTTTTTCCCTCGGGAATTTTGCGTAACAGAAGCAGACAGGAGGGTGTCCTGATACCATTTAACATAGGACCTTTTACCGCGTCTTGCGTCACATTTACATTAGCGGTTTTGTGCTTTACGGGTAGTTTGAACGGAGATTTTGTTTTTGACGATTCCGAAGCCATTGTTAATAATCAAGACTTAAAGCCGTCAACGGACATAAGAAATATATTTTTCAATGACTTTTGGGGCACTAAGCTGACTCACACTACAAGCCATAAATCATATCGACCTTTCACAACATTAATATTTAGGTAAAACGTCTTTATTTTATAGTTAACTTAAGGTGGTCGGAACCTTTAAAGGGAGGGTGAAATGGAAAGTCAAGTAATTTTTTTTATATCGATTATTCTACTAATTATATCACCATAAGCATATCAAACCACCCGTAAGCGTGAATCGGCGGGAAATTAGCCACAGGCATTGTCTAGGTAAAACTCGGGAGACAAGTCTTCCTGGTGGCACAAAAGGGAAACTTTATTCAAATCGCGCAAGGGATGCTACCGGAAGCTTGGGAATAAATACAAGGATTAATATATATGTTATGTTTGTAAAACCTAAGCATAGATGGCGCCAGCCTCTTCATTGGAAAGATATTTTAATCTACCTCTATTGCTTTCTCTCCAAAGAAAGAACGCAGTAGAGACACGCGCATGAAGCCAGGGTGAGCAAACGTAACGCTTGTCGATAAATAGAACCCCTTAGTACTATTACTATGTAATAACAAATAAACTAGTTAATCTACCTTAATTAGCCTCAGCATTAATTATTAGTCCACGACTTAGTTAGGCTCAGAATAGTACTCTTAAATTATATTACCCTACCTCGGAAATAAGGGAGGTATAAATATAATAATATATCTTAAACTTGCCTATTATAAGCTCTACCTCTATTAATACTTGTAATCATAACAAACATTGTCGTCTGCTAGTGGGGCTAAAACGTGGATTTTGAAGTTCGCGTTGGCGTAATAAAGGCATGCGGCAATCTACACTTTTATCTTTTGTACTTATCCTATTCATAAGAAACCAGTTGTACTGTGTACACTTATAACTAAGAGTTTTTTCCCATTTTCTTTTAAAATTCGAGATAATTTGCTGTTCCTAATCTTAAACAAACAGCTTAATGGTGGAATTCATAAACGTCGAACGCAACGCAATTTAGTACAGGCGAAGGCTGGGCGTCGTGCGCAAACGTCTGCCTTTTGCGCACGATGCCCTGCCTTCGCCTGTACTAAATTGCGTTGCGTGCGACGTTTATGAATTCCACCTTAGTCTTAAAAGCCCGTACTAAACCGATTACCGCTGCCATTTATTGCAGAAGCAGACGACTACTTAGATTTCCGGGTTATAAGGTGGTAGGGGGAATCGGGAACCGCAAATTTCTCTCTGGCGCCCTTGTACAATGGTGATTACCCGTGGTCTTATTGTGAATTCACGCTTACGGGTGGTTTGATATGCATCGGCATAGTGAAACGTAGGCAAGGAGAAAAAATTTTTATTAAGTACTTCCGACCAATACGAGAGAGACAGTTGAATTTTCAGCGTTGAGTAAGGCTCAATGGAAGCACCCCTTCGCGAAGTTCACGTACGTGTGTGATAGGGTGAGTCGCTTGCGGCGCCATCTACACGCGTCGAGGATAAATAAAATATTACTAACCCCATGTTATCACTTGAATCACTAACCTTATATATAATGGACCAGAATCTTAATGGCGGATCCCATGTTGAAGTCAGGCTAGGAAATAAGACAGGTTTACAGGTCAAAAACCAGTTTATTAAAAGCTTGGACCACTTTTTTTATTCAAAACGTGAGGGTCACTGGTCCCAATGACTAGTTTATTAATTCCTACTTTTATTAAAAATTGATATGGGGACCTCTTTAATTATTTTCATTTTAACATAAATTTTGACTCCATGAGTCCAGTTGTGTATACAACACTAAGCTGAGAGAGATTTTTTTAGAAGAGAGAACGACCACAAGTCCTGGGACCAGTAGAAAAATAAATAGGGGAAGGGTCACTGGTCCCGGGACCAGTTTCATATTTAAGACATCAGGGGTCACTGGTCCAGAGGACTAGTTCAGAAATAAACCTTATTTCCAAGCCTGGTTGAAGTTTTCTTGCTAAAGTGCCCCAAAATAATAAAGGAAAAAAAAAAAAAACTAGCAGACGACAAGGTCTTGGAGAAAGACGGTACAATGTAAACAAGTAAAATTTCCGCTTGCTCTCATTTCACTAAGCCTTGGGACTAATGTTATTTTTTTTTTTTGGATCTATTTGAAAGTAAAGTTTAATATAGTAATTAAAAATAAGAAAAGTAAAGATTTGCGCGCTTGGCAGTTGTTAAAGTATATCAAGGAAATTGAAATGGAAAAACGTACATTTTGCAACCTTTCCAAAACCGTCACCTTTGTTTACGTTGTACCCATAGACATATAAAGAGGTAGACATACTATTGACTGTTTTAATGCCGATTCCCCACCTTGTCGTGAACCATGTATAGTAGGGGCAAACTACTATCGCCATCTATCGCCATTATTGCAAACTTAAATATTTTTTTGGCTTTTGCGCTGACCCGTGAAAATTTTCGGGAAATGGAAATTTAAAACGTTCAAATATAGAATTAGGCTTAACATTGTGATTTTTAACGTGAATTAAAGCTTTCGTAAATCATGGATAAACTAACGCTTGGGATAGTTTGTTCTCCCGAAAACATCTTTTCATGTTTTCTTTTTGCATGTTCCAAACGCCCCCTAGCAGCAGCTACTATCCCTAACAGGAAGTTATAAGAAAATTGGACCAAATATCACGTGTTCTATGACATCAAAATTGAAATCCTGCCTAAATTGGGCAAAAACGATTTATTTTGCCTAGAGATGGCGCTATATCTACATCCGTTTTGGTCCAATAAATTGGGGGAATGAAGAGGGGAATCAAGGAATAATTCGGAACAGGTAGTTGGCGATAGCATTACATGGGAAACCCGGTTAGTGAACAATCTCTAGCGTTAGTTAATCCATGCGTAAATTAATTAAGTTTTAATGAAAGGGCAAAAATAAGAGAATAAAAAGTGTAGCAATCTTTCTACCACTCACTTTTCCAAGGCCAATAGACTACTGACAGCTCCTTTAGTCATTGTTATAAGACTTGGTCAACATTTTTAAGATATAAACAAAAGGCGATTTGATATAAAATAAAGTAAAATAATATATGTAACTTAAATATGTTTACATACCTCCCTAATTCTAGACAATTACATGCTTTTAAAACCGTTTAATAATCACAATAACATCAGTTTCACGGTGTGATGGTTCAATCTTATTGATATTTGATAATCCAAGCCTTCCTAAATAACAGCTGTTCGAATTACAACCCCTCTATGACCCTATCGTCCATAGTTTTGGGTAATGTCACTTTATGTTAACATCCCATAGGGCTTAAGGCAGTGATATGCAGTACAGTGTCAATACCCTTTATGCTTTTTAGTTTTCCTTGCCGTATATAGGCGGCACTCGTGCTTTATACATGGTTCTCGCGCATGTAGGGAAATGGAAGCAAGGCCGCCAATTCAATAGTGAGTCTAAGTGTATATAGTGTTATATGTCTATGGTTATACCGCGGGTGCGCGTACCCTGCGAAATTGGCGGGGAACTGCGCACAGACGTAAGCAGAAAAAAAATCTCCCAGTTTCTGGTCCTTCTAGATTGCTGGTTCACGATGGTCTCAAAATGTCGTGTTACCCGACTCGAAATAGTTTGTCTAGCTTCTTAATACACGTTCTAGTGTCTATGGTAACTCCCAGTCTGTTTTTAACAAAATTCTCGTGACACCACGATTGTCACATCGCGCGATAAATTTCATTTGACACAGAGCATGCCGCGAGAAGTTCGTTAAAGGGACGGCAAAGAAGTCATCGGCGGGTGGGTAAAAATTATTTGAAATACGTCATAGACATCACGTGATGCCAAGATACAAAGACTCCTCATGGAGTGGAACTGGACATCTAGTCCTTGTTTTTCGCGAGATTGCGGCACCAATTCCATGAAGTGGTGGTTTTCGAAATAAAACGAACTAAGCTTCTTTGAACCACCCCTCTCCTTGGTCACGTGCCTCTTACGTATTTCAAATAAATTTTACCCAACCGCCGATGCCTTCTTTACAGTCCCTTTAAGGACAGGAAGGCAGGGCGTTAGGTGATTGGTCAGAGGTACTTACTCAAAATTTATACATGAAATTTCAAACTAATTGTAATTTTAAAATTATTCGGAGACTGTATTTCTTGGATGTTTCCCTGTGCAGATAGGTCTTATAATTAGTAGAAGAACCGATGAAAAAATCCTTCGACTTTCCATTTCTACTTCCCTTTAAAAGTGTATTTGTAGTCGAATAATGAAATTTCAGATGCTAATTCGTAATCTTCTATTTATTCCACGGAACAGGTTAAATTATTTCCTTTGTGATGGTTTAAATCCATTCAGTTTTCATTTAGTGAATGTCATCCTTCATGGTGTCGTCAGTGTTCTTGTGTTTCACGTTTTATCGTGTCTTTACGATGCTGCAGCAGGCTGCATTAAAAGAAACCAAGCCCCGTTTCTCAGTGCCTTACTCTTCGCCGTTCATCCCATTCATACAGAAAGCGTGAGTATTTAAGACCTTTCTACCATTATCAAAGCGGCCAAAAAATATTTAAAGGAGAAGTTCAGGTAACGTAACATTATACCTTAAAGGAACGGCACTTTTCTAAATATGAAAGGAAAAATATTAAGAATAAAGTAAATTATTAGCATTTAATTTGTCTTAAAAGAGAAAAATCAAGGACTATTGCGCCACGGCCATTGGTTTAGTGGCGTCTGCTAAATCGAACCTCTTATTCCTACGGGATTGGTTGAATTCTCACAGGCTGAGAGCAGCGTGGGAAATAAGGCAGTGGCACAGGGCAAATGACCAGTTTAAAAATTAAATCGGAGGGGGGTCAGTGGTCCACGAGACCACTAAGGAAATTCAAGGGTAACCAGAGCCTAGACATTAACTGAAATATTTTAATTATCCACTTGTTTAGTTTAGCAGACGACGCGCCCTGGTCAATGGTCATGGGCCAGTTTATTTATCCCAGGCCAGGGGGGGGGGTCGCTGGCCCATGGATTACCTAACGCTAGGGATTGTTCACTACCTGTGTTTCCCATGTATTGCTATTGCCAACTACATGTTCCGAATTATTCCTTGATTCCCCTCTTCATTCCCCCAATTTATTGGACCAAAACGGATGCAGATATAGCGCCATCTCTAGGCAAAATAAATAGAAAAGATGGCGGCGCCCAATTTAGGCAGGATTTCAATTTTGACGTCGTGGAACACGTGATATTTGGTCCAATTTTCTTATAACTTCCTGTTAGGGATAGTAGCTGCTGCTAGGGGGCGTTTGGAACACGCATGCTTTATCTTTTTGGGGGAACGAACTATCCCTAGCGTTAGTTAATCCATGGCTGGCCTAATGTCCAGTTTTAAAAAAATTCTAATTTCCCACCCTGGCTGATACAGGTAAGTGGTTAGTTTTAGAGGACGCCACTAAACCAATGGCGGATGACACGGTAGTTCTCGTTTATAAGGCTGATTAAATGCTAATTATTTTGTAATTAGAGATAATTTTTTTAATATTTAATATCTTATAATCAATTATGTTAGTTGCCGTTTTCCTTTAAGTTGTATTTAACATTAACAACGGACAAAGTTTAATTGAAACAGTAGGCCTACATTGCAAAAATATTTCTCTCCGTAAAATTATTCACGCAAAACCCTAAAAGACCCTTGTTTATTTTTCTTTCTTGCCATTTGTGTAATTGCTCAAACGAGATTTATTTTGGTCAGAAGTGAGATGAGACTAGAAGTACTGAGCTAACCAAATTCTTCACTCGGCGAAAGTGAATATTCTTGATAACACACCAACGGTTGGCCCTCTAGTGGTGGTTTCAGAATTTCCCCTCCAAAACGAGAGACGCTCGCGGTGGTAGACGGCCGAACTAGCTTCAAGCACCCGCGTCCGTGTTTCGCCGCTTTAGGTTGAGGGGAAGGGGGTAGGAAATATTTTTGGAACTCGACCATTCTTTTTCTCTCTAGTGTAGGCGCGATGGAAGCGGTGTAAAATCCTCAAATTTGTTCACTAATGCCAGGATCTACTACCAATGCTAGAGCCCTTCACTTCTAGTCTCATCTCACTTCTGTTTTGGTCGATAAAAAGCCAATGTTTACCAACTACGATTTGTAATTTTTTAATGTTGCGTTTATTTTTGATTTAGGTGGCTGGTGTTGTAGGTTGCGCTGATTTACTATCAGCAATATTTTTCTTGCTCTCTTTTTTGGCATATCGACAAGCCTGTTTAACAGGTCAGTCATTGCGCAAAGAGAAATATAATTTAAAATAGAAAATCAAAGGTTATTAATGTATATTAAACTCTAGGCACTCGTGGCAGTGAAAATTCTGTACCTTCAGACTTCTCATTTGTGTGGATATGTTTGAGTTTATTACTCGCTGGAATTTCTATGCTCAGTAAAGAACAAGGCATTACAGTCATAGTGAGAAATATTTTGTTAAATATTTGTGTAGAAAAATTTAATTAACTTCAGTAATATCACAACTACATAGGTTAGAGTTAAAGGGAATGAGAAGCTTCGTTTGAAAAACCTATGATTTATATAACAAAAGATAGAATTAATTTCTGTGAATTCAAAAATATCAAGCTTTTAATTCTCCGATTTCTAATTATTTGAAAATCCTTCGTATGAAATTATTTGAAATCCACTTTTTATGAAAGGCTAAAACGTTTCCCGTTGGGTGACGTCACAGATATATTTTTCACGTGAGATGGTGCCACTCTCTCTGCTATCAGACCCAAACTTTAGACTAACGAGAAGCTCGAGACACCTATAGGATTCCCGCGCTGTTTTTTCCTCACGTCATAGTGATGTCATCAAACGGGCGAACAAGCTCGATAAGACAAAATTATTGATAAATCGAAACTGAGTTTTCGTGATTTTTCAATGCATTTTAAAAATAGAAAATTTGGTTCAGTTATATTAAAAACTTGATATTTTGAAAGTAGAGACTCGAAAGTGTAATATAATACCACTTTCGTGGTAAAATATGATATGAAATTGTAAATTTGCATTCCCTTTAAGTATCGGTGAAATTAGGTGTGCACCTCCAAGGGGCCATGTGAGAAACTATGCTTGCGGTTTATTACCATGGATAAAGGATACGCTTGAGGGAATTTGTTGTGTGCTTAATCGATATATACTCTGTTCCAGCTTTGGCAGTCAGCACGCGCAAAGGTAGGTCTCTATCTAGCCTAGCTTTGCGCGTGCTGACAAGAGACGAAAGAAATACTGATTTTCAGGATTTAAATCTTGAAATTTTGGATCCTGTAAATGAGTATTACTTTTGTCTGATGTCAGCACGCACAAGGTCTACGTTACATAGAGACCTAACGGAGCCGCGAGATATCTAGACCCATGCCTATCGTGAAGCGAGAATATTTTTTTAATTAATTTAGTTCGCCGTGTTTTCTCGCTTGGGGGCGCTTTTAGTATCGTAAAATAAAAATAAGATCAGCCTCGTGACCCCGTCGACTGCTACAATATTAGGGTAAGGCATCGACGTAGAGTGGTAAAGCCTAGGTCGCGGATAGTAAGAAAATGTTTTAGAAAATTTGCGAAGACCTTTATTAAACAATCATGCCAAAGAATTAAAGGATAAAAAACTAAGGTTAAAAAATGAAAGGTTACGAAGGTGTAAAAAAATTCATCTTATGGTATAATTAAACTGTGAATTAGCAACTTAAAGAAGTTTGGTTTTAGTAAAAAAACAACAATGTTAAAATCTCATAATTAATTTTGTTGTCCACACAATCTAACCAAAAGATTCAATAAAAAGTAAATAGCCCCTAAAACAATTACTTTAATTTAAGGGTGAAACCTTCCTCTTTCATAAAATTTTTTATAATTGGCCCCTAAAATATCAACGACAATTTATGGAAGACCCCCTTCGCAACTGTAATAAAAGCGCCATCTAGTACACGTATTGGGTAAAAATATTTCCTCTATGAAACTGGATATTTCCCCACATAAAAACCGACACGACGGGCCTAGCTTTGCTCGTGCTGACAACCGAAGCTAGAACAGACTATATATTGAGTAATAATAATAATAATAATCTGGCGTCGGAGATAGGGATCGTATTGTGAAACCATTTACGTGGCAGAAAAAAATGGGGACAATTTGGCGCATGATATTTGTAGTGTGTGAATTGCCAAGGTGGATTCAGAGGCATTTAGATGAAGTTTGAACCCTTAAATCGGAGTAGTTTTCTATGTACTTGGGTAGTGTGTTATACTAATACGGTGTATATTATAGTCCTCCTGCAGTGCCAAGGCCCTAAATTTAACTGAATATTCAGTTTGGAACAGTTAAAATGGGCATATCAAATTCCAGATCGAATTATTCGGTTCGGTTTTCAATCTAATTGTTCGATTGAAACAGTTAACCATACACCTCTATATCAATAATTACCAATTTTGTTTAGTATGGAAATGATTATAAAATTTATAATAATTAACTTTTTTCAGGGTTTTTGCAGTGCTTATGACATATTTCTGTTATGTCGAATTGACATTGTTGAACTTATCAACAAAGCTGTCAGTAAAAAAGAACCATCACCTACTTGTAAAGAAGAAAACAAGAAAGTAAGTTTACGTTGAACTATAATGGGTTCAGCCTTTCCGTAAAATAATTAATGACATATTGTAGAAACTAATATAACTTACAAATAACAAAAGTATATAGTTATAAAACCAAAAAAGTAGACTTCATTAAGAATTCCCTGCCTCTGGCTGTGGATGACGTGTAAACTGAGAAGGAAACTAACCTCCGCTCAACCACCTACAGGCACTAACCAGTCAGGGAAGAGCTGCTTGACGTCATAGTTTTATAGAAAGTAGTACATGATGCTGCACATTATTTATGGTGCTCCCTATAGGCTCTTAAAGTAGCAAGCAACAAAAACAAGTTGGCGTGGTCTCGTCTCCATCTAAGGGATAGGATCGTGTGACTAACGAAGTTGACTGTAGTACGTCCATCTGTCGTTAAGCCACGAAAATAAATCTCTTATTTCTCTGATTGGATTAGAGTCTGACTCTTGGGATAAAACATTTTCTGCGCGTGGCAGAATCAAGCCCATGAGGTGTAACGGTCCAAATCTTACAATCCGTACATTAAAGCTATTTAGCGGGTCGTACTATTAGAGTCCCATAAGTAATAATGAAAGAATGCGTTACGTCTTTTAATTTGTCCTTTATTCCAATCATTAACGTTCCTTATCGTAAGGGGATGTGTTGTCCATCCAAGTGACCCGTACAGCCTAACTATGCCCTAAACCATGCCGCCCTTTACTGAAGGGTGACCCGGCCTTATTTATACTGCATAAGCGGGTACATGTGGGATTAACGGTCAGGTCATGAACGGCTAACGGCGCTATCTGGCGGCGTCCGTTACAATGTTATCCCGTTCTCGCCTCTAAACCCGAGAACGAGGCCTGAGCCGTTATAAAAGTTCAAAAGATTTATTGGTTGGGTCTATTTTTGGTACTAGAGCTAGTATATGCTAATTTATGAGGCTATTCACGGCTGGTTCCCTGCGCCACGCAGAGGCGGTTTGACACTATTTTGGGATAAAGGATTGCAGGCCCGTAGCCAGAAGAGTTACACAGAGGGGCGGTATCTTTCTGTGAGGGGGCATGGCAAATGGAATTTTTTTTATAGAAAAACATAAATATCAAAGTTGTCAAACAATAATTATTTCCGCAGGTATTTCATTATTGACACTCATTTAACATTTGAAAATCAAACTTTTTTTTGAAAAGTTAGAAAAAAAATAAATTGTTAATAAACAATTCTAAATCTAAATTTCTAGTCAGAAGTCAGATCTTTTTCGTAGGCTAGCAAAGTTAAGTTTCACTTTCTTTCATGTGATATAGCTCGTCGTTAAAGTGAAAATACGCGAGTAGGGCAGGTAAAGCTTGCCTCGCAAGTCGCTGTTGAGGCTCCAAATGTTAGTCTGTACCCCGAAATTATAATATTTTGGTCCTGGATGACAAAACCAGCGATATGATTATATATACATAAAGCCAAAAATCCCAGTGTATCAGGGATACATTTAAAAAGTGAAGTTAAAACATACAAGTGAATCAGGCATATATATCTTAAGGATATATCAAGAAAAAATCCATGTGTGTCAGGAATATACACAGGTAAAGCCAATAAAGTCTAAAATATGTTAAAAGAGTGAACTATTTGACGTCATTTTACCCGCGGACTTTGTCATCTTGTTTTTAAATCATATTGTAGCGCCATCTTCAGTACAAATGTTTCAGAAACAAACCGCGGCCAGTACTGTTACCGCTTTTGAGTTCTTATGGGTAGAGTTGCTGTGTAAGTACTTGTCGCAGAAGCAGTAAAAAATATCCTGAGTTTCGCTTTTTTGATATTTCAAGTGTGATTAGTAATCAATGTAGTAAAACTAAAGTATTTTCCGAAAAAAGACGCAAAGAATGAATAAAGACGCTAAGCCTTAGCCCAAGCTCTGTGAAAATCAGAGGGTGTGTTCGGTAACTCTAACGGCCGCCACGACACCTATTTTAGATCATATTAAGAAATTTTAAAATAGAGGTGGCGCTGCAAACCGTGGCAAAAGAATGTTGCCCTAACGTGACGTATTATTAATTCAAAACCAAGGCTTCTGACAGGACTCTATATACATTCTAAATAGTTTTAATATTTGTGTACCAAAATGAAAATATTCATTACAGGGCAAATTTAATTTGATAAGGGGGCATTGGAAAATTTTGAGGGGCATTTAGGGACAAACCGAAATCTTATTTGAGGGGGAAGATATATTTTTGAGGGGGCAGGATGTATTTTTGAGGGGGCATTGCCCCCTAGTGCCCCCCCCCGTTGCTACGGGCCTGAAGGATTGCTTTTCATATTACACAGAGCGAGCGAGGTTCAACGAAGTGTACTTTTGTTTTCAGAAACAATTGATTAATTTTGCACCTATCACTTTTATTCTTTTAGTGGGTGTGGTCGTTGGTTGTGAGGCACATGTTGCTGCTAATTGGCGGAATGGCTCTCTTATTTTTCCGCTTCCAAGTGATGGGCTCGAAACCGCCTTCCTTTCAACCTGTGGATAATCCGGCTTCGTTCGAAGAGAACACGGTGATCAGGGCCTTAAATTATCAATATATTTACGCTCTCAATGTCTGGTTGCTACTTCAACCCTGGTGGCTTTGCTTCGATTGGTCCATGGGATGTGTGCCTTTGATTAAAACCATATCAGATACTCGTATTCTCGCAATAATCGCCTTGTGGACGGCAGTTGCCGCTTTACTCTACACCTGTCTCTACAACGCTGATAAACGACTCAGAAGGTAAACAAATAGCTTCAATTACTACAGTGAATGAATTGCCCTCTACGAAAAAAAAAAAGAGATAGGAATTTTGGGTCTGATGGCACTTTCCCTAGATTCATTTAATTCTTGCCGCAGTTGACCCTTTCTAAATTGTTGGTAGACTAGCAGATGTAATGGCTAGTTTCTTCCTATAATACTCCACCATAAGTCTATTATGTAAGGTCCCCATAAGTCAGAAACAAAGTCAATTTTAGTCAAGAGCAATGCCCCTAATGAAGGAAGCAGGTAAGGAAATTTCATCGCCCCCTGTCGGACTCTGGAGGTACCACAAAGCGAAGCTGACGTAATCGAATTTCTTATTGCGGGGGACCTTACATAATAGACTTATGACTCCACCAATAGCCAATGCTTAAAGCACAGCAGCTGTGTTCATGGTAGAAATTGTCATTCAAAAGTAACTGCTAAATAAAAAAGTCGTAAAATGTTTCATAATAAATAATTTTGAAGTTGGAACAACAAATATCTTGAAAATGAAATAATTCTAGTATTCAAATTCCGAGGGGGTAGACACTTTGGATCTCTGTGTACACCTGAGTTCAAAAGAGTTCAGCTTTGACAGTGCATTGAGTTCAAAGCCTTCGGAACTCAGAGTTCAGCTTTGACAATGCATTGAGTTCAAGACATATTGTACACCTGAGTTCTCAAGTGTCTACCCCCTCGTCAAATTCATCCTAATTGAAGATCTTAGTGATGGGTTTTATTAAGCGGGTTTTTTATTGTGGGTAAAACGCAATAAAATCCGCGGGTATTTTTGGAGCTGGGTTTTTTTAATTCGAACCTTGTAAAAGCATCACACCCTCAAATTTATCCAGTTTATATGCGCATGCCCATACAACTTGCCTTGAGGTCATAGTGATTAATTTATTATCTTTGAAAAATACTTTGTTGCTTGTGAGTTGATATTGAAGTAAATTGGTCTAATTTGAAACAAATGACACTAGAAGCTCCCATAGTTGAGGGGTGAAGTTGACTGGCCCAATAACCTTCTTGGTAAAGGCTAGTTTTAGTTCTGCCCTCAAGGATGATTTCTGATTGGTTCCTGCCTTTGGCAAGACAAAATTGGCGTGTATAATATTATCCAGCATTTTAAGGGCGCCACTGGAGCTGACATTTTGTTTTAACGGTTCTAACTCACCCACTTCATTTCGTAATCATAATATATGGACATATATCCCTTTAGATTAAGTTTCAGGGGTCCATTACGCAAGGTTTAAAAAAAACCCAGCCACCGGGTTTTATTGGTTTTTTATTGGGTAATTGGGGGTTTTTTTTAAAACAAGCCCAGCCCACCGGGTTTTCCTGGGTTTTATTGGGTAATTGGGTTTTTTATCTTTAGCAGCTGCGTGCAAAGTAGAAATTTTAATTCAAAAGTAACTAACCCCTTGCTGCTAATTAAAAAAAATCTTAAAATGTTTCATAAAAAATGATAAATAATATTGAAGTTAAACAACAAATATCTTTAAAATGAAAGTAGTCTAGCATGGAAATTCATCATAATTGAAGATCTTAGTGATGGGTTTTATTAAGTGGATTTTAGTGTGTTTTTTAGGGTGGGTAAAACCCAAAAAAACCCGCGTGTGTTTTTTTTTTTTCGGGGCGGGGTTTTTTTTTAATTCGAGCCCTGGGTTTTACGTTTAGCAGTTGCGTGCATGATAAAATTGTCATTCAAAAGTAACTGCTATGTACAAAAGTATTAAAATATTTCATGAAAAATCCGCGTGCCTCTGAATAAAATGCGCGTCACGCGGATTTTCCCGCGTTTTGGACCAGTGAAAACCAGCCTTTATTTATTTTCTTGTCAAATTGATAGCATAATACGTAAGCCTTTGGTGTATTACAGGTCGTTAACCATATCAGTTGCTCTGGTTGTGATTCCATTTTTACCAGCATCAAATTTGTTCTTCCGAGTTGGATTTGTGATAGCGGAGAGAGTACTATATTTACCTAGCATGGGATTTTGCTGTATTGTTGTCATTGGAATGTATCAAATATGTTCGTCAACTTCATATCATCAGGTAAATTTAAGTTGCTCTTAATTTATTCAGAAATAACTGATGTTCTCGTTTTAAAAAATGTGTAGATTACTCAGTTGAGTTTTCTTGGTCTGCTCATTTTATATGGAATTCGTTCTGCTCAAGTAAGTTACGCAGGGTGCTTAAAAAAGGGTGGTAGCAAGGTCCCAAGTACAATGGGCTAATTCTATGGGTCAAGAATTTTCTATGACATTTTGCCCAAAGGGCATCTGTTTTCAACAGGTGGGGTAACGAAGCGATTAGCGCTTTCGCCTCGCAGCAAGAGGATCCCGGGTTCGATCCCGGACTGTGGCACTGGGTGAAAATCTGGGAGCAAATCCTTCCGCGTAGAGTTTGCAAGTTTTCTCCCTGCTTTTTAAAAGAGTTTTCCTCCGCGGTCTAACCCGGTTTCTTCTTTCCATCAAAACTTGCAGAGGTTAACGGTAATAGTTAGTTTAGGTCGCTGTAGGTTAGCTGTGGCATAGGGGCTAGCCACCACCCCTCTATGCATTGTAAACGGGACCCACCTGTAAACAAGTCACAGGCTTAGTGTGGATATCCCTTCATAGACAAAGCTTAGATTATTAGTATTATTAAGTTATGGTTAGAGAGTTTGTGTATCCCCCCTTAAAGCATAGCGCGGCTCCAGTGGATCCCCTACAAGGTGACTTTCCTCCTGAACTCCGGGTTTGGCTTGGCACGTATAAATCCCGCCCATAAACAAATGCCACCTGCCTTCGCCCATCCAAAACTGGAGTTCTTAAGGAAAGTCAACTTGTAGGGGATCTACTAAGGCCGCTCTTTGCTTTAAATTAAGTAAGAAACAGAAAGACAATGCATTTTTGAATAAGAGGACATCCGTGAAACACGCTAATCGTAACTTGCAAGAATTTCGAATGAAAATCCCTCTTAGAACCTACTTTACTTCAGTGCTATCACCCTTTTTGGATCATCCTGAATATGGCTGGCAATTTCTTTCGAATGGTAGATTTGTGCTTACGTGTAATCTTGTAATCATTATTCAATAGAGAAGTGCGGAGTGGAAAAGTGAAGAAATTCTTTTCAGCTCTGGTCTTAAAGTTTGCCCCTTAAATGCTAAGGTATTGTTTTTTATCTTTTGATATACTTTAGAAGCTAAGCAACTGGGGGACAGGGTTAAAAAAAAAAAAAAAACAGTGGTGTGCGAGTCTTGTTTTTTCGGTTTCGAGCCGAGTCCAAGTATCAAAAAAAAAATTTCTTATCGAGTATCGAGCCGAGTATTGAAAAGTCTTTCGAGTATCGAGCATTTAAATTAGGTCAAATTTTAGTTTCGAGTATTTATCGAGTCCCAAATATTTACTTGTCGTGTATTTATCGAGTAAATTTCTTAGCTTTCTAGAAAATAACACTTATGTATATTGAAATATTGTTAATTTGTTAAACCTTAAACGGGTTATTTTTAAAACAAATGCTCACTTTTCAATAGGAAATTCACTTTATAGAGCTATCTCAGTTGTAACATGGATGAAGAATGCGCGTGAGGAAATTTGTTTTCACTCTACAGGATAGGCAACTCCCTATCTCGGACGACAGCCTATTCTGTATATACTCTGTTACAACATCGGTTGTCAGCACGCGCAAACCTAGTTTACTATGTAGCGTAGCTTTGTACGTGCTGTCAAGAGACAAAACACTTCAGGATCTTCAGGATTTAAAATATCCGCGAGTATTTTGGCTCGAGTGCACGGACCTCCGGGCCTTAGTTTCAAATACGTGTAGTAGGCTGTAGGCAATTTCACACGTATTTGAAACTAAGGCCTAGAGGTCCTTGCACTTGAGCTAAAAAACTCGCGGATATTTTAAATCCTGAAGATCCGGAAGTTTTTAGTCTCTTGACAGCACGTACAAAGCTACGTTACATAGAGACTTAGCTTTACGTGTGCTGACAACCGATGTTGTTACAGAGTATATACAGAATAAGCTGTCGTTCGAGATAGGGAGTTGCCTAAACTATAGCGTGAAAACAAATTTCCTCACGCGCATTCTTCATCCGTGGTTGTAACGTCAGTGCCTAGGTTAAAAGTCACAGGCTTAGGTGTGGCAGTGGGCGGCTATGTTTGGTACCGCTTTGCTTCTATGGGCAAATAGCATGGCTGACGTCACACCATGGCTTCTGATATAGCTCTATTCATTATCAATGAATATTTTTTAGCGAACATCGTCTGCTAAAGTTATAAGCCTTGGATTCGAGTATTTATCGAGTATTTAAGAAGCTGAAAAGCTACTTGAAACTTTTTCAATATATTGTTATCGAGTATCGAGTCGAGCACTAGGCTCGATACTCAAATCGAGTACTCGAACTTAACGAGTACTCGCACACCACTGAAAAAAGCCCAGTCCACCTGGTTTTATTGGCTATTTGCTAGGGTTGGCAAGTTTTTGCCAGGGGGGGAAAAACCGCGGTTTTAACCTGGCAAAAACCGGGTGGCAAAAACTAATTTTTCCGCGGTTTTTTTCACTTTTTAAGGTTTTTTCCAGTTGCTATGTAAAGTATTTGACTAATTATTCGTTAAATTTTCGCGAAAAACCTGGCAAATTTGAATACTAAAAATTTAATTGAGTAATAACCACCTCAAATTTAAAAATTAAAAATACTACTGTTATTTTTTGTAACATAACAATAACAAACATCACGAAAATGCACTTAAAACTCGCTAGTTTACCACTTTGTAACCATGAATTTAGTTTTTGCCGGTTTTTTACGTTTTTGCCGGTTTTTTCCTCGTGTCCCGGCAAAAACTACTTTTTTCCGGGTTTTTGCCAACCCTGCAATTTGCACACAAAATAATCGTCAAAACATTTCTGTTGAATATAATTCCTAGGGTGATATCGTAATTACAGGTTCGCTATAATATAGCAAAGAATTCCGCTGATAGAGGATTAAGGGACGAAGCAATATCAGGATATAGGGAGGCGATTAAACTTAACCCCGAATACGACCAGGCTATGAATAATCTGGCAAATATCCTGAAAGATCTGGGAAAGCTGTCTGAAGCGGAAGCTCTTCTTATTAAAGCGCTTCAAATTAGGCCCGATTTTGCCGCGGCCTGGATGAATCTTGGTATTGTTCAAGCTGGCCTACGCAAATCTGAAGAAGCTGAAACCAGTTATCGCACTGCCATAAAATATCGGAAACATTATCCGGATTGTTATTACAACCTTGGAAATCTCGTAAGTTCTTCTGATATGCTTTGACTTTGGCTTATAATTTTAAGAAACTGCCGCCATTTAAAGTCACATTCCTCCCGAAGGGTCCGACATTCCCTAAAAAGCCTACGGGATTTTGTGCTTTTGCCAAAAATGTCGAGATTTTTCTTTGAATTCACGATTTCAACAAAGATTTATTCTGTGATTTCGCGATTTTGCCAGAGATTTTGTGATTTCTTCGTTGATTTCGTGATTTTGACAAAGATTTCTTGATTTTTTTCTTTGATATCATCAAAGATTTCGCGATTTCTTCTTTGATATCACCTAAGATTTCGCGATTTCTTCTTTGATATCACCAAAGACTTCGCGACTTCTTTGATTTCGCGATTTCGCCAAAGATTTCGCCATTTCACCAAAGATTTCTTGATTTCTTCTTTGATATCACCAAAGACTTCGCGACTTCTACTTTGATTTCCCGATTTCGCCAAAGATTTCGTGATTCTGCGTGAAAGGATTTCGCGAGAAGCATACGGGATTTCGTGTAGTTGTCGGACCCCTCGGTTCCTTCATAGTCCGGGACTCAAATACCTTTCCTGCGCATTTCTTACCCCTAGAATGAAAACTAGAAACTTCTTTTTATCTTTTCAGTATTTGGAACAAAAGCGGTATGATGAAGCTTACAAGGCCTGGCAAAATGCGACTAATATGAGACCAACGCAACTTGTGGCTTGGAATAACATGATTGTCATGTTAGACAGCATTGGTAAGAGTTTCCTTATAATGCGCGGCCCGTACGTACGCCTTCATTGTTATTACAGGCCTGAGCAAGGTATTGGTACCGCGCATAGATGTCGCTTTTAAAAACCTCTGTATTCCCGCGAAATTTGAAACCCAGTGTCAATCCACAATGTAGGCAAAAGGTGATAATGCTATTTTACTGTTTGGGAACTTTGAGATATACCGTTCAATTGATAGGATACCAAATCCATCAAGCTTGGCAAGTGGGATATTAAAAAATAGTATTGCTGAATTACGAACAGGGAAAACCTGGAAATATCAGGGAAATTGGTGTAGAGGAAAAATATCAGTTAAAATGAAAATTACTAAGAAAAATCAGGGAAAATTAATTTTGTTTACAAAAAATCAGGGAAATTAAATAAAGTGAAACAAATACACCCATAATTTTATTTGGTGCACGGAAAAAATCGATGTTAGTTGTTTGAGTGTAGAGAAATATATTTCTTCTGTGTATGGAATTCTGTATTTTGGTCCTGTGTCTATTACAACCTAGCAAAGATTGGTAAACATATGGTGATGTAGGTATAGTCTGGTAACCCTATTTGAAGTTGTAACACTCCTCCAATGTAAAAAATGCACCTGGAAATTTATCAGAAGTACTCTGGAAAACCTGGAAATATCAGGGAAACTGGCTTTGAAAATTTTGTATTAACCCTGCTTAAAGGGAGGGTGAAGTGGAACATAAAGTGGTTTTTTATCGATTCTTCTACTAATTAAAAGACAAATCTGCATAGTGAAAAATCCAGAAAATAACACAGAGTTATCTCACGCAACAATTGTCACATCGCGCAAATTTTCTCAAATCTCGCGTGATTCAACACGGAGCGTGCCACGAGAAATTTGTTAATAAAAAGGCAGGGCGCTACACGATTGGTCGGAGGTCCTTATTTAAAATCGCCCATGAAATTTCAAACTAATTGTAGTTTTAAAATCATTCGGTGTTATTCCCTGGATGTTTCACTATGCAGAATGGTCTTTTAATAAGTAGAAGAATTAATAAAAAAAACTAGTTCATGTTGCACTTCACCCTCCCTTTAACGAATGACTGATTTGTTTCAAAGCATTGCGCCACAAGGCGAATCATTTATATATGCATAAAGTGCCATAACATCTAACAAGCATTATTACGACAAAGATTCGATACTCGATTATTAATTATCGCCACAGCTAATCGAAGTTGCCATATTTTCAAAAAAGGCTGATTACTCGTGACCTATTCTTCCGAATTGAATTTTGTGAAAACTTTTCAAATATGAATCGACCCCAAGGAATCCGAAAATCGCATTTATAACCGCGACAATCACTTCCAGTTTCCGGTATAAGTATGCAAAGGACAACTGTGAAACGGGTAAAATATGAAGGAGGAATGCAAAACTTTTATAACGCTCTTTATTTCAGAGTGCTAGCTTGAATAGTCTTTGAAATATAGTAAAACTAGCTGTTACCCGCGGCGTCGCTCGCGTGTAATAAGAACTTCCATCAAAATGATACAAAGAATGGGTAGATTTTACTGATTCGACCAATATTTTTGTAGCACCCTAGGAGCGAAGGCCCGTCAGCCCGTCGGGACATTTTTTATTACTTTTCACGCGGACATTATTCCATAAAGAAGGGTTTTTTAGTTTTTGGCCGCCATTTAAAAAGATGGCAACAAATCGAACTCAAAAGACCATTCAGTCCGTCTATAGGTTAAAGGAAACCCGTGTACTAAATATCTGTGAAATCGGGTGAAACGCGCGGACTTTGTTGCATAGAGAAGATTTTTTACATTTCTGGGCGCCATTTTTTAAGATGTCGGTGGATTGGAAAAATCTTTCTTAGTACGCGCCTACTACGTAACGTTCCTGCAAATTTTCAACCTTCTAGGGCAAGCGGTTTGGGCTGGGCGTTGATTATCAGTCAGTCAATCAGTCAGTCAGGACTTTGATTTATATAGATATAGATATGTGCGAAAACTGCAACGCGCAAAGACTTTTTTAATAGTCTTTGAAAGAGTGCAAACATTTGTGTGTTTTATTTTGTTTAGGAGAGTTGGAAAAGGCCGAGCAAGTTGCTAATGAAGCTCTTCAGATCATGCCGAATGAGGCAACATTGCACTTCAACTTAGCCAACACTTTAGGGAAACTTTCGAAATTTGAAGAATCGGAAAGCCACTTCATCGAAGCAATCTCGCTTAACAATAAAAACCCGATGTATTTCACTAACTTGGGTGTACTTTATCACTTATGGGGTAAATACGACAAAGCCGAGGAAGCCTATTACGGCGCTTTGAAGGTAAAACCTGACATGAAAAGAGCTTACGAGAATTTGGACTTATTGAAAAAGGCTCGAACTAAACAACAACAACAACTCTCGGAGTCTTTAACTCAACTTCATTAAACCCTGATCAATGATTAAGGCCAAAAAAAAAACCAGAAGTATGGCACTCGTAATACACCTCTAGGGTAGTGATAATTATTTGCTAGCTGACCCTGCATTATTCTAATCTGTTTCTTTCAGTACACATGCTAAAAGATGGTTTTGTTGTGGTAGGGAATTCTGTTTATAGTTTAACTTAATCAAATACACCCTATAATAATGCCTAATGAAAGTAAAAATTGGTTAGGGCATATTAATTCGGCAATTGGCTAAAGAACTTCCCTGTTAAAGAATTTTCAGTTTTAATTTGCAGAGAGCTTGGAATCCATTTACTCGTGCTTCATTCATATTTTTTCTAAGCCCAATCTTCTCCTATTGCAATACAATTTTTTTACACAATGCATGATCATTTCAACACCAGCTAATAGACCAATTCGGAAATTAAATACCGCTATGCATAGCCCATTTTCCTTTTTACTTTTGCGCTCTTTAGAGCTGAAAAGTATTGTTCCGACCTCTGTTGGCTGGACGGCTGGCTGGATTTGGTGTAACCGCATAATAAGATTCGTCATAAATAAACTTTTCAAAGAGACCGTAGAGCCATTTCAAGTTGTTTTGGCTTCGTGCTATCTCTAACGGCGCTCTTTGGCGAAAACGAAAAGTGGCGTGCTCTCATGCCCATGTTTTTCTGAATATTATATCCTAATTGTGTCTGTAAGCAAGAGTCATGTGACTTATTTTGATCATCCTAACCCGCCTTGCTTTTATAGAAGTATTTTTAACCTGTCAATTCATATATTATTCCCATACTAATTTTTAGGCATTTATCATATTATGACGCTTAATTCCCACGTCATTAAAAATCCGTGATTTTTGTAAATATTGAATCTGAACGATTTTAAGTTCAACACTTCAAAGCTGCTAAGATCAAATGCTCTAAAAATTGAACTTTTTGTTTGTTCAATCAGAATGCTTTCATACATGGATTAACTAACGCTAGGATAGTTTGTTCCCCCCAAAAGATAAAGCATGCATGTTCCAAACGCCCCCTAGCAGCAGCTACTATCCCTAACAGGAAGTTATAAGAAAATTGGACCAAATATCACGTGTTCTATGACATCAAAATTGAAATCCTGCCTAAATTGGGCAAAAACGATTTATTTTGCCTAGAGATGGCGCTTTATCTACATCCGTTTTGGTCCAATAAATTGGGGGAATGAAGAGGGGAATCAAGGAATAATTTGGAACATGTAGTTGGCGATAGCATTACATCAGGGGTAAATAACGAAAGGAGTTAGAGACGCTAGCTTCCGTAGTGTAGAATACAGTGGGACTTTCAAACGTAGACACAGAAAAGAGAAAACGCCTCGGTCGCGCCGCCTATAATTCAAAATAAGTATGATGTTTTGCAACCAATAGCGTGGCAGCAAAGATTCGATAGGCATGCTGGGATATCGATTTTCTCCTGTCTGCTAGTATTCGTCTGCTTACGACTGAGTGACAATTAGGGTTAGAGTAAAAATTATTCATTAAGGTGCACTTGAATTAGAAACATGCATCTTTAAAGTTGGTAAATTCCTTATTTGATAATGAAATGGAATTAAATGTCGTTTTTGCATCCTTCAATACAGTTTTAGTTGTTTTAATTTCTTTAGTCACAGATACAGTCGATGATCCTGATCCCACAGTTCCCACTAAGCCTTGGCTCACTGGGCCGACTCTGTAACCGCGCACTTATGGCTAAACAAGTTTGATCACATTTTGAGGATTTCCCCGGCTTCAAATTGCGAATTGTTGACTTATCTTTCTTCTTTAAATCGCTGTTTACTCGCGATTGAATATAATTATTATATTGGGTTAATTTATGAGACGACTTCACAACACCGACACCCGCCATTTTACTTTACCCAGAATACCTTGCGGCGCCAGATTTTAAGGCAAAACTTTTAAGGCTCTGCTCTTATTTACAATACAGTTCCAAAGATGGCACTACGTTAGTTACAAATTCTATGACGTTTCAAGGTCCCACTGTATTCTACACTACGGAAGCTAGCGTCTCTAACTCCTTTCGTTATTTACCCCTGATTACATGGGAAACCCGGTTAGTGAACAATCCCTAGCGTTAGTTAATCCATGCTTCAGATGTGTCATATTTGCCAGAGGTACGGTGAAATGTTTATGTAGTGTCATACTTCTTCCAGTTCTATTGTTATTTTTCCAGGGTAATAACAAATAATAATAATAATAATAATAATAATGGACTTGAATTTGAAATATTAATTTTATTTAGTGCCAAACGTCAAGATATATTTGAAATTTTAATACCGTAGTACAATTGTTTTAATAGTTAGGTTTAACACTGAATTTTATTTACACGTCTTCACTATAGTCATTCCACTAAAGTAATGGGCCGATACCGATATATCGGTTTAGCCAAATATCGGTATCGATATTGGTATTGATATCGGTATCGGCCCATCTCAAATCACAACAGAATAGGCAGCTAAACTAATTTTGAGATCAATGATTTTATATGAAATGTTAAAAGGTTAGTTTCCAAAAATGAGTGTTATCCTTTTTTATCTAGTGATAAAAGCAATGTGCAATTAATTGAAAATAAGATCGCTGTTTATCGCGATCCTTGCGAGGCTATGAATGACTCTAACCTCCAGCTCTTCTAACAAAATCTTGTTATTTTTTTAAAATCCTAATTTCAAAATTTAATTCCCACGTGAAATTGTTTTCAAGAGAAAATGGTTAAGGTGGATCAGTGTTTCCCAAAGTTTTTCAAGTTGTGGCTCGCATCTTTCCCAGTGATGTGAAATTACCGTAATGGTAATTTACCGGGTAAATTGCCGATTTAAATTTAGGAATAAAAAAACTACCGGTAATTTGCCGATGAAAATTTTGGAATAAGAAAAATTACCAATTAAAATTTAGGAATAACAAAAATTGCCGGGAAATTGCCGATTGAAATTTAGTAATAACAAAAATTGCCGATTAAAATTTAGAAATAACAAAAATTGCCGGGAAATTGCCGATTAAAATTTAGGAATAACAAAAATTGCCGGGAAATTGCCGATTAAAATTTTGGAATGAAACTTTACCGGTAAATTATCGTATATTACATCTTCACAGACTTATTACCGTGGTAATTGACGTAATTTACCAGTAAATTACTATTTTAAAATTACGGTAGGTTATAAGTCGGTAATTTACGCGGTATTTGGTAAATTACCGACTCACATTGTTGATCTTTCCATATGATTTATTTTTTACCTCGAAATTCAGAGAACTTTTCTATATATTGGTTTTACCCTATACGACCAAAATGTTAACGTGATAGTCTTATTTTATTTCCTGTTCAATACAACAAACTAGACTCTTAGAGACAGTAAGATTATTTGTAGGCCCAGGACTTAAAACTAGCGAGTGGTGTACACTTTTTTCAGTAATATTACGCCACTTTGGTCATTGAACGCAAATTTTTAATTTTTTGACTCCAAATTTAAAAGTTGATCTTAAAACTTCGCGAAACATTTCTATTCAAATCTCATGGCAAAGTAAGGTGTCGAGACGCAACCTTTGGGAAATACTGAGATGGATTATTTAATTATCTATTTCCGCCAGACTAATATTGGTGTTTGTTATAATATAAAACACTATATGCCATAGCAGCATTGGAATAGATTAAGTTAGTCGTGGTTAATTGTAGTCATTCTGTATCTTACTGAAAATTTTAACGCAATCTAACCCATTATCGTTTTACTAATTTAAGAAGGTAAGCATTATCCGTCCACGTCTATTTCACCCCCAAGACAAGACCCTTTAAAGATATGTTATAAGTTTCCATAATTCTTCGCTTTGGTGAAGTCGCGAAATCAACGAAGAAATCTTTGGCGAAATCGCAAAATCAAAGAAGAAATCCCGAAATTTTTGATGAAATCGCAAAATCACGAAATCCGTACGCTTTTTTGAGAATGTCGGACCCCTCGATTATGGTAGCAGCAATATGACATTTTAAATGGTCTCTAAAGAAGGCAACAGCGGGTGGGTAAAAATTAATTGAAATACATCAGAGACACGTGACCGGGGAGAGTTGTTTGTGGTTCAAGGAAACTTCGTTCGTTTATTGCGGAAACTTGCGCTTCATGTAATTGTCGCTTAAGTTCCGTGAAGAACAAGGACTAGGTGTCACGTCCCACTCCTTACGGAGTCTTAGTATCTTGGCGTCACGTGGTGAATTTGACGAATTTCAAATAATTTTTACCCACAGTCAATTAAAGGCACAATAATTATGATATGTTTTGGGTCACCTGTTTAGAAAATTACAAAGAATTAGTTATACTGCTTTCTAGAAAACCTTACAAATCTGACTAAAAAAATTCTGTTGAGTCGGTTTATATTTATGGAAGTCTTTAATCGCATTTGAATTTTCTTTAGAATGAGAAGCATTTTTGTTTGCGCACAAATTGGATCGTTGCCATATTATAGTTTGAGGGAATTAACAATATATTTTATTTCTTCGCGATTGTTATAAGATTTATATATTTTGTGCCATTTCAGTGCTTCTTACGTTACAATTGCAAATTAATGTTTATGAATTGATACAAATATGATATGTCGAACTAAGAATTGAGTTGCGCTTTATTGTCATAAGTGATTAAGAAACATTGCCGTAATTCTTTAATAACCTCTCTGTAAAGCTGCTTATTCGAAAATTATTCTCACGAGAGCGTGTGTGATGCTCGACTGCCGCTTCTCAAAGTTTGCAGAAATGAATAATAGTGGTTTGATCGTGATATCACATTGCTACCGGCGCACTTGTCAATCAGCAGGCACGAATCACTAATCTAGACGTAGATTATAATGCTCTCTATTGCCACGCACTATTATATAAGGTGCGAGGTGACCGCGCAAAGATACACCTCATTTCCCACTTTCTTAAACTATTAGATTATAGAGCACTTAATTCTCCGAACATCGCATTACTGCTAATAGACGAAATGCTAAACCGCGGGGCTACGAAACTGAGTGTACAATTAGTAAAAGAACGGATGGATGCCTTTGTTTTCAACGCTAATTTAATAATGAGTAATTACTGTTAATTCAAAATTAACAATATTTAAGTAACACGAATATTATAACCAGCTCTGCTAATTTCATAATATCTCAATGACAAATTAGGTGCTGATAAGATGAAAGGCATCTTGTATATTTTTAATTAAACATCCAGTTCATGGGTCAATTGGTTTACCAATATCTTTCAGACAAAAACAATAGTTGTTTCTATCTTTTCCGATTTGTTGAGTTGTTCAGTCACCCTTTTAAATAAACCACCGATTTGTGATGGAAGGGCCTATTATTATAAGAAATAATTCGTGTTTAATATCCCTTTAATATGCCTAAATTAGGAAAAATCAAAGTCTCTTTATTTTTAAATTTTTCTTCAAATTTAATACACTAATTTAGACTTGGTAGTAATTTCACCTCAGACTACCTAACCATGGACAGCTAGAAAAGCCGTGTTAAACCCACGTCAACAAATGGCAATGCTCACTCATCTACCGACCGCAATTAATCGCCAATTGTACTATTTTACTAGGGTTTGGAGATAAACTCGCGAAACCCGCCGCAGGCGTTGCTCTAAGCAAACCTAGCTCCCTATTCAGTTGCCTGCCCATGATTAGGTGGTCTGAGATTTCACTCCCTCAAGACCCTTTATAATATTCTTCATATTATTGCATTTTAAATCACCGTGGTATTGTTGTAACAGAAACGTAATTTGTGGTCATTAACCAAATGTTTTTCGACTTCACCCACCTAATAATAATAATGGCAAGTACAATTAATAGTCAAAATAAAGCACTATGCTGACTATACAATTACGAATTACGTGTTTATAGCATGTTTAATTTCCATTGTTTTTGGAAAGTGTTTAATTTCTTTCAATGTTTTTTTGGAAAATGTTTAATTTTTTTACACAGTTTCTGTCATTTTTTGTATTTATATAATATTTTGGGAAGTTTGGTCTTACCGGTGGTATTTTAGATTATTTTGTATCTGAACCTAATTTTTGACAGATAACTTTGGTCAAGGTTTATATTTGTCATGGTTTTTAATTGTATGAGCTAGAATCAGTTCTGTAAATACAAACCTTTAAGTAACCATAAAATTGAACTGTTTTTCAAAGTGAATATTATTAAATTAGACGTACACTGTTGACCAGTCTTTATTGTTCTGCTTTATAAGACAAAATTACATTCAGAAATGAAAAAAAAAAACTTTAAATAAGCAAAATCAACAATTCTTAATTTTACTCACTGTTACAAGATGTCAACGACGTCGGAATCATCAAAAACAAGACGACCTATGGGCTCGTAATAGCAGCCACATCGTACCATACTTAACAGGAGTACAGAAAATTTGAGTCTGTTTTAAAATTTTTACTGAATTTTTTTTTATTTCAGTTATAATTATAGTGTGACACGAACGGAAAACGTGAGTAAGTACCCCCAAGATGCGCAACCTTTAACAGTGGTAAAACGAACTACCCAATAAAAGAAGTACAGATAATCACAGTGAATAGCCCCTCGATGCCCTAACAAAAAATTATAACCCCCTAATCCTTACTTCAATAAATTTACGTATGTTATAAACTAGTACGTTCTTTATTCTTTTAAAACTCTTCTCGATTTGAGGAGAAATACACGTAAATTGTAATAATAAGCACCGTCTTAATACCATTCAAAATATAACGTCGGTAAATACTTACTTTTGCTTTTAAAAAATTCCCCTCTATTTCTTTGAATTTTGGGGAGCGTGATTGATAGCGTGAAACCCTTATTGTCCTCGTGTTAATAAAGGGAGTATTAAACCTTCCTTTTAAACTAAGGCAATACTAAAATCCTTATTGCCTAATATTACTTGTCATCTGCTGGCTTATTCCTGGCTTATCGGAGTGACTTTCATTCTGTTTTTCTTGCGTTGACACCTACGGGTTCTACCCACTTTAAAAACGCATCCCTAAAATCGTCAATTTCGATTAAATTAAATACTTAAATGATTTTTATTCAATAATTGTTAAAAATATTTATTTCTTGGACATTGAAAGTGGTATTTAGTAATAATTATTTTAATTAAACATATTTAAGACTATTTTAATTAGTCAATGACTTTTGAAATTCAATAATTTAGTTCTCACCAGAAAAAGCAATATAACTTTAATAAACATTTTCCTTTTTCTGTTCAAAATCTAATTAAAGGCTCGACCATGCAAACTTCCAAACTAAAAACCGAAACCATCTAACAGAAATTATGATTCATAGCATTTTTGTGTAAAAATTAAATGAAAAATATTAAAACTGCTTAAATTCACAAAATAAAAACTTTGGAATGATGAAAGTAAAATTAAATCATTTTCAAGTTTTAAAGCATGACTGCTAGTTTCGTTTCTAATCGAATGTTATTATTGTATGAATTAAAGTAGTTTTATTTATTTACATTACAATTATTCATATTCCCAAACCTTAATCCAGAATATATTATATATATTAGCAGTATTAAAACATTAAGGGCTAGAAAATAGCCTAAGCTGAAAAATTCATCACGAAAATCCAATTATTTTTAGGTTTTTTTAACCCTTTTGGTCAAGAAACCTTTTTCAGGTTCTTCGTCTAACTTGTAGGATCACATCTTTAGGTTGCAGCAAACCTGTTTTTCGAAATTCAGGCCTGATACTGAGTCACTTTTGTCACTAAAAGTCACTTTTTTTAAATTCAGTCACTAAAAGTCACTTTTTCTGAAATTAGTCACTAAAGTCACTTTTTTTCTGAAATTAGTCACTATTTGTCACTTTTTTTGAAATTTTCAGTATTTTGATATTTGAATTCTAAATCTTTGCTAACAACTTAGTATATTTCAATCGTCTAAAGTTCTAAACACAAAAAGGCACAGTTCCTTTCCTTAGACTTAAGTTTTTGTTTAGTTGGAAGTGTACTTAACTAAACCAAATTGTTTTCTGGGAGCCGTAGAGATCTCGCTCCTGTCCCAATTTTATTTGTCTCCCATCAAAAACTACCAGCAAGTGCCTAGGAAATTTTCAGATATACTTGGCCACCAATTAGGAGAGGTACTTTGAAATTTAGGACCTTCAAAATATTTTTCTCCTTGCGAATATTAGGGTTACTAACCGATTAATTGCAAATAGTCAAGCCTAATATTCACGAGTATTAGGGTTAACTATTCGCGAATACTAGACTTAACTAGTCGCGATTAATCTTATAGGCCTAACTATTCGGTATTTGATTTGGAATAAACTATTCGATTCGGTATTTGATAAGGAAACGTTTTTGGTATTCGGTAACCGGTTTGATACCCAAAATGTGCTATTCGCACACCCCTAGTATAAATACAAAGTGAATCAGATCAAGTGTTACGTTCTACATATGTTAGGACCCCAGTAGGGCAGTTTTTCAACCTTAAAATGTTTTTATTTAAGTCACTTTTTAGTCACTTTTTTTAAAATTTTTAGTCACTTCCGTCACTTATTTTTTGGGTGCAGGAGAGTATCAGGCCTGGAAATTCTATCGGTATCTGTAACAAATTATCGTAATTAGCGCCTTTAACATATTTAGCATTACCATTGAAACACAATTAAGATAAATATGACACTTCCCATTGTCGAAATACTAAATTTCATAAGGGATACGCCGGATTTTTTCTCCATCATTAGAAAAAGCGTATGAAAAATAAATATATCTTTTGGAACCATGTTTATATCTACATTATTAAAGAAGATATGAGCAAATAAGTTTGAGTAATGGCGCGTAAAGGACACTACGCCTTACGCTTTCCAGCGAAGCCCTGGAAGTACCCCTATTCTACGAATCCGTCAGATGAGCGTTCAATTGGGGTACTTCCCAGTGCTTCACGGGAAAGCGTAAGGCGGCTGAATTACGCGCCACTACAGAAACTTGTATTTCTTTAATATTTTAGATATAAACATGGCTACAACTGAGATATAAACATGGTTACAACTGAAATATTCATAATTTTTTTAAAAAAAGAACAGTTTCTACCCCAAAGTATCCCTTTAAGGAACGTTGAGGTAGAGGTTTCTCGTGTAAACTTAATGGACAAGGGAGGACAACCATAATATCATATGTTACTAATTGCCCCATGAACCACGGGTTTTTACGAATACGTTTTTGGCAGAAGTTAGCGTTCACTCGGCAACACCCCACAATGAAAGTCTTTGTTTTGAGTGTCACACTCGCTATTATTAAGTTAAATAGCAGGTTCCATTGGGAACAATGATAAGAGACGATTGGGGGTGCGCTGATTAAGGCCCCCCGCCAGGTGCAGCGCCTAATCAAATGTCCTCTGATGTTATGCATTGACTCCCCCTTCCGCTCCTGGTGGATCAGAGCATAAGGCCTTGTCGTGGTGGAGGGGGTCAGAGTTCAGTGTGCCGGTTTAGAAGTTCCTTGGGTTCGCCTTGGTTCGTTAATTTCCTTGCTTTGTTCCGCGAACGTTATTCTCGGCCGCTTCGCCCTCGCCCAGGTATTGCCTTGGCGCGCCCCCGTTATTGACAACCCTCTGGGATTCGAGGATGCACGTCTGGACCGTATGGCACTGCTGTGCTCGGAGGGAGCACCCCCTTGACCTTCCCTGTCACCGATCACTTCCTGGCCTGGCTCGCCGCTGCCTGTGTCCCGTTTCTGTCACCTGCTCAGGGGGTGTTTGTCGGGTCCGCTGGCCGTTCCCGAGTGCCTTGTACCATTGGAAACAATGATGAGCGACAATCGGGGGGTGCTGAAGATGCCCTCGCGCGCAGGAGCAGCGTCTAATCAAGTGTACTATGAATGGATGTTATGTATTGACTCACTTTAGTTTTTTCGGATGGGAAAAATTCAAAATGTTTCAAGACGAAAAGTAAACATAATTTCACTTCCAAAAGAGCCAATCTCATGGCTATGCAATTCCTGGGACCAGCTCCGAACGGAAAATATGTGTAAGATTTAGCGATAGCAGTCCTTCCTTCACCTAAAAATCTATGATAAGAAAGGTAATAAAATCAGTATTAAATTTAAAAGTAGACTAGCTGTTACCCGCGGCGTCGCTCGCGTATAATAAGAACTTCCATAAAAATGATATAAAGAATGGGCAGATTTTACTGATGACCAATTTTTTGTAGCACCCTAGGAGCGAATGCACTCGGTGTTGCCCGTCAGCCTGTCGGGACATTTTTTATTTATTTTCACTCGGACATTATTCCATACAGAAGGGTTTTTAAGTTTTTGGCCGCCATTTAAAAAGATGGCAACAAATCGAACTCAAAAGACCATTCAGCCCGCCTATAAGCGGATTGGAAAAATCTTTCTTAGTACGCGCCTACTACTTTTGAGTAACGTTCCAGCTAATTTGCAGCCTTCTAGGGCAAGCGGTTTGGGCTGGGCGTTGATTATCAGTCAGTCAGGACTTTGATTTATATAGATATAGATATAGATATAGCTTGCGTAAAGTAGGTTTTTACCTTTCTGGTATAAATTTATCTGGATCAGGAAAAAATTCTGGATCGTGATGCATAGAAAAGGTTGGAATCTCAACGACCATTCCGACTGGGATAGTTAAACCGGTGTTACCAAGCTCATATTCCTTGCCGCAAGTTCGTGTAATCCTAAAAAGTAATGAAGTTTCATAATTTTCTAAAATAATAATCTAACGTGGTAAAGGGACTCGTACTTAGGAATTGGGGGAACAAGTCTAAGAGCTTCATCAATTGCTGCTCCGATGTATTTTGCCTCAGAAAGACATTCGAAATCAATAGTCTTCTAAAATATTTGTTTGAATTTTAACACTTTCGGATTCACATGTTTTTACATGTTGGTTTGCTAAAAACGTTTCATTTATTAATAGGGACTTGGCAATTCGGGGTTAACTCCGCCCCCAGCGCCATTATGGTATGTTTTTAAACAGAATGAAAGCTAGATAAGCCCCTCCTCCTGGTATGTTTTTTAGCACTAGTGGAAGGTAGCCTGACGTTGCATGACGTAGTACTGCCAAGTCCCTATAGTGAGCTACACAGTGCTTACGTCATTATGAAAAAGTGACAAAAACGAAACTAATCGACGCCATCCACACCCCACCCTCTCGTTTGTGATTGGTGCTTTTCTTGCGAAGGCGTGAAATTAGTGTCTTCACGAGGTGAGGACGCAAAGCAGCGAAAACCCAATGTGATCAGTTGCGCGATCCTGCAAGCAAGCAAAGCAAAAATGCGAAGGCGTAAAGCGAGTCTGGACAGGCCTTTAGCGTGCGAAGCAAAGAGCAAGGAAAAATTCCATTCTATGGGGGAACTACAATATTTCTAGGCTAGTACGTGTATTTAGACAACCTCCTTGATTTAGAAAACGATTAGTCATTTTGAAACGAGTATATTCGTTTGATAAAACCAAGGAGAATGAATAAACATCCTCCTTGATAAAACCGAGTACTCGAATTCATATATTTGGAAAATGAGTTATTTTCGTTTGAATCCGTACTCGATTCGGAGACTTAGTATTCAATTTGAAAACTCATCCTATACTGGTATAAAAATTGCTTTTTTTTTGACAGCACGGTAATTTCGTCCACTCTATGAAAATGGAGTGTGTTTCAACACCCTTAAAAGTAGTTTTTATGAGTCCAAATTTGACACTGTTTCAATAATCAGACTTAATTGAACAATAAGTGTCAAAGATGAAAATAAAAATTTTGCAACAGAGGTGAAGTATAACACCTTTTTATCTCTTATATCTCACTTTAAATTGATTTTTACTCTTTAATTAGTGTTGTGCAATTCCTTGAAGGGTGCGCATAGCACCTTTCCAAGTTTAACACTTCTATTAGAGTCGCATAACACTTTCAAAACTTTCGCATAGCACGTTTCAGAGTGGCGTATAACACGTTTAGCAGCCTGATCACCAATTTATTTGTAAATTTTATTTATGGGAAAAAATATTTTCATTCATGAATATCATCTTTTAAAACATGTTGTTAGTTTTCAATGAATTCCAACAATAATTTTTTTATTGTGTGAATTAATAAAAATGGAAGACTTTTTCAAGAAACCCGTAGTGCTATAATTTTCCATTGTTAATTTCAAACTGTGTTTAAGTGTTTTATATTACACCAAATTTACACCTTAAATTGGCTGCAAACACTCTAGGTAATAAAGCTCTATTTTGGGGGTTTTTTTACGTTGTAAAGAAAGTGTTTTCAAAAATTGCACCCTTTTAACACTCTTTTTACACATCCATTTCTCAGAGTGTATACTTTGGTGGCTATTGCCTAATGATAAACTTAAATTATTTAAATATGTATAAAGGACTCGCATTGAGCTGACTTTAATCTTCAAAGCGAATCTATAATTTAATAAATTGTATTTGCTTGAACTAACCCTATTCTCCCAAATTCTGTCAACTTCTTCCAAGGCTTTCTTTTGGCAGTCTGGGTTAATGGCAAAGAAGTATGTGGTCGAGGTTAAGGTGGTAGATGTGGTGTCATAGGCGGCAAGGAAGAACATTATTGTTTGCGCAAGAAATTCGTCCATTGTTAGAGCTATTTTGAGATCGATAACAAAATCACATTAAACTGATTTGACTGCACGTTTGAAGTGAGTCTTATTACGTTTTCTTGTGATGTCATCGATACTGCTAACACTGGATTCCACATGATCGTTTCTAGTCTCCTCATTAGTGGCATTGGAGCATTTCTTCGTGTAATCATTTTTCTCTTTCAGACTGTCCATCATAATTTGAAGGAAATCATGTTGAACCTTTGTAGAAGGTAAGACACTAGTTACAATCATGTCACTAATTGTACCTTTAGTTGGCAAATTGCACAGTTTGTTATCTCTTAAGTAATAGGACAAGATAATAATAAAAATTCAAGGAATCTGCACCTTCTTTTCGAAGCAAATTGTTCTGGAAGATGTGACCTAGAGCTTGCACACATAACTTATCAACGATTAGGAATGTGAGTCGGTAATTAACCAAATAAAATACTTCATTTTATTCTTGTAAATTCCCAATTTTCATATACCGTTGAAAGTTATCAGTTTTCAAATACCGTTGTAAATTACCGCATTTTTACCGTTTTAAATTACCGTGGTAAATAACCGTTGAATGGCGAAAAACCTTAGAACCAAAATGTTTATCATTTTCGGGTTTACTGAATGAACCGTTTTGTGTTTATTTTTGGAAAAAAATGTAACGGTAGTTAAATACGGTATTTTTTTACATTCCTTTATGGAATAGACGTTTTATTTTCATTATCTGCTTTCAAATATATCCTGATTAGATTCTAACAGTGCTCTTTTTCATTTTCTCGAACGTCGAGGTTATTTGCGGAAGTCACGGCAGGGTTTACCTAACCTTTGTACTTGTAGTTCTGATAATGGTTTACAAATACCTCGTTGTTGGCTTCTCTTCTTGTCACAATTTCAAGTGTCAAGTCTTTGAAGAAATCCATAGTTTCACGACGAATGAAACTTATGCCAATCTTGCGGGCAAATTTAGGTGCGAGCACTGAAAGAAAAAATCTTAGATACTTTTTATATTTGTTAATGAGGAAGCCTAATTTACAAGGTATAATGACTTTCCAGTTAATTTCCGAGGAGAACACGCTCTTCGCATGTTGAACGAATTGGCTGTCCGGATCATTTTGAGAGTCAAGTTTTGTCCCAAATGCCACGTTAGCGATAACATCCAATGTGTAACTTCCATATATTCTGAGAAAAAGCTAGAGATAAATATTGTTCATATTCACAAGTGGGTTATATAATTTACCGTCTACAGTCGACTGGTTCTCCGTTTCTGGAATATTTTTCGAAATTTTCGACGGTTAATTTTGCGCAGTCGCATATGAGAGGCATCATCTAGGCATTGAACAGATTTTTGAGTGATTCATTTTCGTGTGGTCTTTATGTTTTTGGTATTACGCCATTAATACTTCTTTGCATTTGAAAGTTACCATTTTTAATCTGCCAGATGTAAATGCGCTTGTGATTGTTTTACGTACATTTCTCCACTTTTCGTCACCTTTTAATGAAGTGAGCATGTTGTCCACAATGGGATTATTTGATTTAAAAATCTAAGATCAAAATTAGTATCGTGTGAGATACAGGGCTGCAAAACGAAAAACTCGTTTCCAAAGCCTGGCACTCCAATGGTAAATGTTTAGTAAACGCCATTGCCACCCTAACGTTATTGTGTTATTTACAACCGCTCCCAATTGCCAATCAATTTTTTTTTCAATTCCTGCAGGCTGCCAAAGCAAATTGATAGATTCCAAAAGCTTTCCAATCCCTGCCAAAGCAAATTGATAGATTCCAAAAGCTTTCCAATCCCTGCCAAAGCAAATTGATAGATTCCAAAAGCTTTCTAATCTCCGCCAAAGCAAATTGATAGATTCCAAAAGCTTTCCAATCCCTGCCAAAGCAAATTGATAGATTCCAAAAGCTTTCCAATCCTTGCCAAAGCAAATTGATAGATTCCAAAAGCTTTCCAATTCCTGCCAAAGCAAATTGATAGATTCCAAAAGCTTTCCAATCCCTGCCAAAGCAAATTGATAGATTCCAAAAACTTTCCAATCCCTGCCAAAGCAAATTGATAGATTCCACAACGTTTCCAATCTCGACCAAAGGCAATGAAAAACACACAAGCTTTCAATCCCTTTCAAAGACACTGAAAATTCCGACAAGCTTTCCAATCCTGCCAAAGCGGATGATAAATTCGACAAGGTTTCCAACTCCAAACAGATCAAAGGTGCAAATGCAATTACTTTTTATTAAGAGATGTTTCAAAATCTATAATATTTAACTTAAAATTTTACACGATTTTGCAGCGGATGTTTTTTAAAGTTAAAAATAAGTTTCAATATTAATTGTTTATTTAAAACATTATGAACTTAAGACTTTGAACATCTCTCAATGAAATATCAGGATATTTTGACCAAGATATATTGAGTATTCGAACTGAACCCATAATCTTTTCATTGTAAATTAATTTTAAAAAAGCCGCCGCGCACTCCAAATTTTTTAATCTTTTTAGTTGAAATCAACTGGTTGTGAATTAAATTTAATACGCAACTGATAATAAGGCAACAATAAGATTGCTTCTACCAGAAGTAGGATGAGACTAGAAGTAAAGAGCTCTAGCATTGGTAATAGCAGAAGCCGATTAGGCTTTACACATGAAGTACGTAACAGGTGCCTGGGAGAGCTACACGATATTCTCTAAGCTCCTAGGAAAGAACCTCCCCTTACGCGCAGGAACAAAATTCGGTAACGCGGCTCTTTCGGGTCGTTGCGATCTTTCTGCCTTAAGAACCAATTTACCTGGTACGTAAATTAGGGAACTACTATAAAGACTGAATAGGGTGTCTAAAATATTCTTTAGATTAAACTATTCACAATATCAAAGATTATTTGGGAGTAAGGAACAAAGATCTTATCAATCTGGGTAGCTTTTGCTTGGACTATTTAAGACGCCGTGTATCTGTTTTTTACGAGGAATTGTTTCTGTTCTCGCAGTTACGGCGAGCTCAGCCGCCGGCGGCTCGGGAATCGGGATACCGCTGTTACCTAGCCAAGGCTTAGTGTAGTTTTCAAGTCCACTATTATTCGCAGAGCTATTTTTCTGTTGAAATTAAAAAAAAATCTTATAATATTTAGTTGAAGACTTATTAAATGACTCGAACATTTTCGAAACTTGAGCTTTAAATCGTTCAATATAACTTAACAACTAACGAACGATTACGGTATTTTGCCTTCCGAGCTTTCCGGTTATGTCGACGGCGAGGTCGAGTCGAGGTCCCATGCAAGAAAATAGTAATAGCCGTCGCCGATTGGTCATGCATTAAAGCGGTTATCTACGGTTAGGGGCTTTTGATTGGTTAAAAGCTTTTTTTTTTCGTCTGCTTAGTTTTTCCTTCGGGAATGTCATGAAATCCATGGCCAAAGCTATGGAAAAGTGGGACTTACGTACTTTATGTGTGAAGCATAATCCACTTTAGGTAATAGATCCTGGCACTAGTGAACAAATTTGAGGATTTTATGCCGCTTCCATCGCGCCTACACTAGAGAGAAAGAAATTGGTCGAGTTCCAAAAACATTTCCTATCCCCTTTCCCTCAACCTAAAGCCGCGGAACACGGACGCGGCTCTTTGAGTCTAGTTTGGCCGTCTACCGCCACGAGCGTCTCACGTTTTGGAGGGAAACTTCAGAAACCGTTACCAGAGGTCCAACCGTTGTTGTGTTATCAAGAATATTCACTTTCGCCAAGTGAAGAATTTGGTTACCTCAATACTTATAGTCCCTTATCCTACTTCTGCTTCTACGAAAAATAGTAACATACTCTTCTAGATGAGAAGCTTGAAAAATCCTTCACGAGAATCAATTTTACCAATTCTGGATCAGCAACATAGATAACTGGTGGCATTCCAAAATAAGTGCTGCGAAGGGCAAAAAACTTGGAAAATGGACATAAAATAAATGAAATCAAAATTATACCCCACTAAGCGGCCATATTTATCATATAGCTCTTGAATAATTTCATGAAGTAGCTGAACACATGAATGTTTAAATTAAAAATGTTATTTTGAGTGCAGAGCCGCTACATATTATAAAATTACATAAACGAACCTTTCCTTTCAAAATTCCTACGGCGTTACCCAAAAATGGGATTGGAGAATCTGACGGTATAGGTTTTCCAACCCAAAAGTTGTGCCTTTTAAAGTATATCCTAAGAATGGTTTAAATAGCAGATAATATCACGCATTGCTTTGACCGATCGTTCAATTGAACGTGAAATAAAATAAGATTTTCTTAGAAGAGCTAAATTTGTGAGCAATAAATAAAATCGAGGGTTTAAATTAAATTTAATGAAATAATTTCAGCGATTAGAGAACGAACGCATTGTAATATACAGAGTATTCCAAAAAGGGTGGTAGAAATGAAATACAGTAGAGTCTATAGTTATCACATTTTGCCATATAAGGAACAACTTGAAGAAAGAGCTGCCCGTATTCCGAATTTGCGATTACTAAGCTGCTGATTTAATTTTAATCTTCCTCTATGGTTCTTTGGGGAGAGCGATTAAGTCTTTAGACTCGGACTGAAACAAGTCTAGGACTATGATAAAACTTCCGTGTACGAAATGAAAACTTCAGGAGAAACCTCATTTAAAACAAATTAATAACAAAAACTTTATTTACAAACTTGGATTGGTATTCCAAGTTACTAAGATGTACAAAAAGTAACAAAATCTAACTATTTATATAGATTTTTACGTCCCTTTGGTTTGGGTACGCAGGATTGAAAAGGGCGAGGTTCTCGGAGCTAGTTGGGTGAAGTTCTGCTTTACAAAGGACGAATCCTTGTATTTATAGGGGATTTACCTTGGCCAGTGTCGCCAGAGAGCCGGCTTCGTTGTTACCTTTGGCCGTGCTCCCTGGCTGCCCTGACCAGGTCATGATCTCGACCGTGAACCTTTCCCGATGACGTCAAAGATTTTCCATCGGCGTCAAGAATCTTTACCGGGGAACCGAGAATTGTCCCGAGTTTCCCCAGTGTAGGCTTAATACTATACATTTTATATTTTGTAGAGATGTTTAAGATAAAAAACCCGTTGAAGGGATACAAAGGGGTAGAGATTTACTTGAAAACAGGGTGAAACACCTTTGAAATGGGTTTTGGTAAAATTTGTACTTTCTATTTTCATATTAAAAGGGTGTGGAAAAATTTAGAAGTATATTAAATAAAGTAAACAGAAAATTAATCGCGTAAATATACACTTAAAGATGCACTTTTTTACACTCCCCACGTGATACTTATGAGTATCACCATGGTTTACGCGGTTAATCACTGATCTCTAAATTGCAGAGATGTTGCACGGAACGTCTTATTTTATTTCCATTTTTTGTTCTAACTATGCATGATCTTATTAGTTTGTCACGTCCTTTTATCACTTCTTCGATGACGCCCAAGCTCCACATATGCCGTGGAAGCTTGTCGTCGTGTATTAACACTACGTCGTTTAATTTTATTTCTTTCGCACTTGTGACGTTTTTTGAGTGATGAGCAGACCGCAGTTCTTTTAAGTATTCTGCGCGCCATCGAGTCCATAGTTTTTGTATGATTGTTTCTCTGTATTTTTGACGTTTTACATATTCTTCTCGCGACACTGGTATTGATTCCCTTTTGAAGCTTATTGGCGGCAATGCCGTTATTCTCCGACCAATTAAGAATTCAGCCGGTGACAAGGGATGGGGCTCATTGTTATCGTTATAAACATAGGTTAGGGGTCGCGAGTTAATTACTGCCTCAGTTTCGAGCAGTGTGGTTTCTAATTCCGTGTAGGTGAGAGAGGCGTGGCCAAGGGTCTTTTTTAATGAAATTTTAACTGATCGAACCAAACGTTCCCACCACCCTCCGTACCACGCCGCCCTTTCCACAATGAATTTCCATTTTATTCCACGGTTAGTGAAGAATTCCTCAAATTTTTTTGTGTTTAAATTTTGCCAGATGAGTTTTAAGTCTGTGTTTGCCTTTTTAAAGGTTTTTGCATTGTCAGAGTAGACAATTGTTGGTAACCCCCTTCTAGCTATTATTCGTCTAAATGCCATTAGAAACTCATCCGTTGAGAGTGAGGGAACATGCTCGAGATGGACTGCCCTTGTTACGGCACATGTTGCGAGACAAATATAGGTTTTCCTCATTACGTAAACCTTTTTTGATTTATCTGCCTTTTTTGCTGCATCTAATTCCTTAACTAAGATAGGTCCTGCGAAATCTAGACCTATAATAGAAAAGGGTGGAGATTCCTCCATTCTATCTTTGGGTAGGGGAGCTGTCGGGGCATCACCTAGCTTTGCGTTTATTTTTTTACACGTGGGGCAACCTTTGACTATGGTTCGCGCAATTTGCCTTCCACTGGGAACCCAATATCGTTCTCTAAGTTGCGTGAAGGTATCGTTGATACCTCCATGCCCTACCTCTATATGGCTTTTTATTACCAATAGTTTTGATAATCTTGAAGATTTAGACAAGATTATCGGATGTATTTCACGATAAGTTAGGTTCGATTCTTCCATTCGACCTCCAACACAAATCACACCAGAATCGTTTAAAAATGGTTTTAATGTTGCCAGGTCTGAGCTCTTATTAACATTTTCCCCCCTTTTCAAGGACTTCAGCTCGGGCTGGAAGTCAGAGGCTTGCGAAGATTTTACCCACAATAATTCTGCCTTTTCGATTTCCTCGGCACTTATGGGACCCAAACCCGTTTTTGCTCCCTTTATTCTGATATCTATGTATCTCAAAACATAAGCTGTTATTCTCAAGGCCTTCTTTAGGCAATGGAATTTGTTTAGATCTATTAATTTGTGTAGACCCTTGCTTTCTGCCGCTGTCACTGTTAGTGTTAATTGGCGTCTTTCCCTTTCTGCCGATTCGTGTGGGACCTGATTTAATTCCCCTTGTGGCCAGTTTTCCCTTGCTAATTTTAACCAAGGGGCTCCCTTCCAATAAATTTCGCTATTTATCAAATTTATAGCAGAGATGCCTCTAGAAAGCAGGTCGGCGGGATTGTCAACCCCTGGACAATGAGACCAGTTTTTTGTTTCGGTTAGATCCCTAATTTCTGTTGTTCTATTGCTTACGAATTGTTTCCAATTATTAGGGTTACTGTTTATCCAACCTATAGCTATGCTCGAGTCGGTCCAATAGTAAGTTTCAATTGGTGTGCTATTAAAGGAACCTTTAACGTAACTTCCCAGGCGCGCTCCTAACAGGCAGGCCATCAATTCCAGTCTGGGAATTGTCAAAGTTTCTTCTTTGATGGGTGTGACTCTCGTTTTAGCGGCCACAAAGGATACTCCTACGTTATTATCTCTAGTTTCATACCTTACGTACGCTACTGCCCCGTAAGCCTTCTTACTAGCATCGCAAAATATATGCAACTCTTTTTTCGTTACATCATCTTGCGACTCCGTGTTGAAATAATGCCTATTAATTTTGAGGGTTTGCAAGTCTGCTAATTCCTGGAACCAAGCTTGAAACGGTTCTTTCAACTCCACGGGTAACTCATTATCCCAGCCCATTTTACTTTCCCATAAACTTTGAAAGAGCATTTTTGCACGGATAATGAATGGTGCTAAAAAACCCATTGGGTCGAATAGTTGGGAAACATAACTCAAAATTTGTCGTTTTGTAAATTTTGAGTTCTCTTGCATGTTTAGTAGGCTTGAAATATCTATGGCAAAGGTGTCATCCTGAGTGTCCCATTTTTGTCCTAACACTGTGAGCATCTGTTTGTCTACTTGTTCAAACATTGGCTCCCCACCTTCCCCTAGTTGTTTTTCCCACTCTTCCCTGAGTTCTGGAACATTCGTTCCCCATTTGCGAAACCGCATTCCCGCGCCTTTCATTAATTTTAAACATCCAATGGATGTGGCTAGGGCTTTCTCTACACTGTCCTCTCCTGTTGTCATGTCATCTACGTAAACATCCCTTTTTATTTTCTCCCTGACATTTTCTTCCACGTTTTTTGCCTCTTGCGCGTGGTATTTTGCGGTACATGTCATGAGAAATGGGCTAGAACCTAATCCAAATGGTAATCGGGTCATTCTTAAGGTTTGAAACTCATCTGGTACTATTTCACCGTCCTTCTCCTTAACCCACAGAAATCTAACGGAGTCCTTGTCGGGTTCATCTAGTGCTATTTGTAAGAATGCTCCCTCTATATCCGCGACTATCGCGATTTTATTGTTTCTGAATTTAAGGAGTAATTGTAGAAGGTCTGGATTTAGATTAGGACCTGTTGATAGGCAATTGTTTAAGGACGGCACCCCATAAGCGTGTGACGATGCGTCAAACACCACACGTAATTTAGTGGTTACTGCCTTCTCCCTATATACTCCTTGGTGTGGCATATAATAGGTACCAGGTGGCCTAAGTTCTAATTGATCTGATGGGACAATTTCAGCGATTCCCTTTTCTAACTGATCGGTTATAACCCTTTTGTATTGTTCATAAAACTGTTTATCTTTATGAAATCTTTTAACTAAGGAGCGCATTCTTTTCTCAGCGGCTGCCTTATTATCAGGGAGTACTTCCTTGCTAGTTTCCCAGGGCAATTTTACGCAATATCTTTCCCCATTGTGAGTGACATTATTGAAGAACTCTGTAACTGTTCTATCTTTACTATTTTCTTTAATTTCCCCCTTATTTAATCCTAGGCTTTCTAAACTCCAAAGTTTACTGAGAGTTTCGTCCAACCGTTTTAAACCTATGGATACTAACATTGTGGTGCTCGAGTTGTACGCCACATTTTCGTTATTGTTTTCTCCTTCGCGCCCTTGAATACACCAACCCAATTTTGTTTCGGTGGCTACTAACGCGGGCCCTAACCTTACAGTGTCTCCCGTTACGAGTTCCCAATAATAATCTGCTCCAACTAAAAAGTCAATGTCATTTTTTATCGCTCTTGACTTTGGGCCTTCAAATTTTACATCATCTGCTAGTTGTAGATTTTTAGATCTCATTAAACCTCTGATTTGGTTATTATTATTGTTATCAGAGTCGTTGCAAGCGTAACAAACAAAGGGTGTCTCTAAAGCGACTATTTGTTGGCTTCGCTCGGGAAATTCCCTGTTTTGCAAGGTTACAACTACTCTCCTAGCTTTCTTTTGTATAGGCTCCTTATCCCCAAAATGATACACATCTGTATCTTGATAACCTACTACTGGCAAGTTCATCCTTCTAGAAAATTCTTCCTTAACAAACGTTACCTGGCTTCCCCCGTCTAGTAAACATTTAGCTACTTCCTGATTTTGCGGATTTTGGGGATCCCTGACTAAGGCTAACGCTGTCTGAAGAAATACCGCCCTTCCCATTGTTTCTATAGGGACGGTAGTGGTGACCACTGGTCAACTTTGATTCGCCTCCGATTTATCTTCGATATTTGCGGGATTTTTGTCGCAAACGGCGTAATTGTGTTTTCCCCCGCAAGCCTTGCATGTCCTGATTGGTGACATGCAATCTTTTGACGTGTGACTTAATCTATGGCAGACAAAGCAGCGACCACTATCTCTAATTATGAGCTTCTTTTCATCTAGGGTGTGATTTGTGCAATTGGGTGTCTTATGGGTGTCGGTCTTGCAAAATATACAATAAATGTTAGCTACTTGTTTGTTATTGTTACTTCTTTTGGTTACTACGAGCGCCGAAGCTGAGGGTTGATGACTCGTTAAAGATCTTCCCCCACCCCATTTCCTATCTTGAGAATGGTTTTCCATTCTCTTTTGATTTTCTATTCTTTTAGCATGATCGGGTTTTCCCGTGGCATTTTTCTTATTACTAAGCAAGCGGGCCATTTCCCTACTCTCGGTTTGTTCCGTAAGGAAGGCGATTAGCTCGTCCGCGTCTAAACAATCGCTATTTCCACTATAGCCTTTTTTTACGCAAAAAGCAGTCCTAATATCATCTGGCATGCATTCTAATAGTGTGGGGCATAGAAAAGATGTGTGTGCTACTATATTAGCATCAACGGCCTTGAGACAACGTAGATTTACTTCGCAAGTATTCAGCATTGAACGAAGACCATCTATGTCGCTCGAACTAGTTACCGGCTGAATACTCTTTAGGTTATTCATGTATGTATGAATGGCAATTCTACTCTTATCAAATCTACGTTTTAACAATTTGACAGCTTCGTCATACGACTCATCACATTCTATTAAACCATCAATAGCCTCAAAGGCTTCCCCTTCCAAAAATGAATTTAAATAGATAAGTTTTTCGACCTTACTAAGTCGTTGGTTATTGTCTACTGTTGACTTGAATCTGGACCAGAAGACGTTCCATTTTGCGTGATCCCCTCGAAATATTGGGACCGTGTACGTTGGTAGTTTCACCTCGCTGCCGTTGTAGCTTGATAAGATTCCCGCGGTGATTTGTTGAGGTAGCGGTGCCATGATTTGTTGACTGGGCGGGTTGGCCGGAACTTGGTGATTTATTAAAGTTCCTGAAGGTGATTGTTGATTGTTGGACGCCGAGTTATGCGTCGGATTTGATGTCTGGATTACGGCTCCAGCGGATGGGAGTTGGTTGTTGGACGCCGTGTTATGCGTCGAGGTTAGCGGCTGATTTGGCGCCGCGTTTTGCGTCGAGGGTAGCGGCTGATTTGGCGCCGCGTTTTGCGTCGAGGGTAGCCCTGCGGTTAAAGGTGATGGCGTGACCGGCGCGGGAGTGAGAGGGGTTACGGCCGAAACGTTGTAAATTGTTGACGACGAACAGTTGGACGTCGTGGTGCCTTGGGCGGCCTTTTGTATCCTCTGGATTATCCTCTGTGTTTTTCTTCTCAGTTCGGATATTTCCTCCCTTCTTAATATCGCCTCGTCAATTTCTTTTTCCATCTCTATGTCGTCCTCAATCAGCGCTTCGACGCGCGCGTCAATTTTGATGAGATCCTCTTCTTTTTCGGCTAAACTGGACAGGGCGTCCTCTAAATCATCCACACTAGTGTTGGGATCGCTAATTAAAGCTTTAATTTGGGTTTGTTTTCGCGTTGCGGCATTTCTAGCACTTTTTCTGTTTGCTTTAGCTAGTTTTAACGCGTTTTTATTATGCGCGGTCGTCTGGGTACTAGTTGGTCCCCCGGTAAGCGCACTCGTTTGCGTTACCGGCACCTGTGCGTTATTGGTGTTGGGCGCCGACGCGTTATTAGATGCACTCTCGTTAGGCATTGTATTTATTTATGAAATTAAGTACACGAAAGTTTAAAGTTTAATTTACTTATCTATAGCGGTTATTCCCGGGTTGACGGTCACCATGAAGAAAGAGCTGCCCGTATTCCGAATTTGCGATTACTAAGCTGCTGATTTAATTTTAATCTTCCTCTATGGTTCTTTGGGGAGAGCGATTAAGTCTTTAGACTCGGACTGAAACAAGTCTAGGACTATGATAAAACTTCCGTGTACGAAATGAAAACTTCAGGAGAAACCTCATTTAAAACAAATTAATAACAAAAACTTTATTTACAAACTTGGATTGGTATTCCAAGTTACTAAGATGTACAAAAAGTAACAAAATCTAACTATTTATATAGATTTTTACGTCCCTTTGGTTTGGGTACGCAGGATTGAAAAGGGCGAGGTTCTCGGAGCTAGTTGGGTGAAGTTCTGCTTTACAAAGGACGAATCCTTGTATTTATAGGGGATTTACCTTGGCCAGTGTCGCCAGAGAGCCGGCTTCGTTGTTACCTTTGGCCGTGCTCCCTGGCTGCCCTGACCAGGTCATGATCTCGACCGTGAACCTTTCCCGATGACGTCAAAGATTTTCCATCGGCGTCAAGAATCTTTACCGGGGAACCGAGAATTGTCCCGAGTTTCCCCAGTGTAGGCTTAATACTATACATTTTATATTTTGTAGAGATGTTTAAGATAAAAAACCCGTTGAAGGGATACAAAGGGGTAGAGATTTACTTGAAAACAGGGTGAAACACCTTTGAAATGGGTTTTGGTAAAATTTGTACTTTCTATTTTCATATTAAAAGGGTGTGGAAAAATTTAGAAGTATATTAAATAAAGTAAACAGAAAATTAATCGCGTAAATATACACTTAAAGATGCACTTTTTTACACAACTTGTAAAAGTTATGATACAATCCAGCTAATGGGTCACTGAAATCATATCTTGAAAACGATGGTCCTTAGTGCAAATTGTCATAGAACATTTTCAATTACTTGCCCATGGAATTACCCTCTATACTTCGGTACTATCATCCATTTTGGAACTCCTATGTTCAATATATTATTCGAAAAACTTTAATCTGTCCTCAAACTGTACCTTTTTTGGCGGGGAAATTAAATGCATAATAAAGCGTTAAGTATGTCTTACCAATACGCTCCAAGAAACGAGCAAATAAATGCTAATAATGCTCCGGTAATTTGGAATCCATCATAAACGACCATTTTTGCCGCCACTCGAGTAATATCTGGACCAAATATTTTAAAATATTTTTGCCTGTACACGCAGGGTACAGCTGAATAGTTGATCGAACCATTGAAAACACGCCCCAGTTTGTTTACAGTTAGATGTATAATGGCTTTGGTTGACCCACTATTCGCTAAAATATCGCTCGTGGATTCGTATAATCACTCCGCAGATACAGGGTGGAAAAGATCAGAGTGCCCAAATTTTTCGGACATTTTATATAAAAAAACTCGAGATCAATGAGGAAATTAATTGTGGTACATTTTCCAGACTCATGGAAATTTAATTAAAGAATTATCTGGCATCCACTAAACAAATCGTTCATGTAGTTTCAAATTATCACAAAAAATGAGAATTTGTAAGAAATCAATACAATAATGCTAATGAAAAATTAGTTTTTGTAAGATATCATAAATTTTGCAAGATTAATCCTGTAACAAACAGGAAATTAATGTCCTTTAGCGCAAATGTTCGATGTGTCTACCATCTTGATGTAGACATTCTTCAAGTCTACTGGCCATTGATTCGCGGGCGTGGCGAAGCATTCCTGGGGTGATGTTGGCAATGGCGATTCTTATTCTGGCTTTAAGGTCGTCGGGTGAATCTGGTTCAGTTGCGTATACCTTTCCCTTGAGGAAGAAATCTAACGGAGTTAGGTCAGGAGACCTTGGAGGCCAGGACGTTGGTCCACCCCTACCAATCCATCAGTTAGGGAACTCGATATTCAGCCACTCTCTTACGGGTACGGCGAAGTGCGGTGGCGCCATCCTGTTGAAACCACATATCCCTCACTACTGCCAAGGGTAAATTATTAATGGCATCAGTAAATTCTTGACGCAAAAACTTCAATTATCGTTGCCCGGTGATGTTCTCGTCAAAAAAGAATGACCCAATGATTCTGTCGCCAATGATGCCAACCCACACATTGGTTTTCAAACGCACCTGATAATAATGCTCCCGAAGCCAGTGAGGTTTTTGCTGCGACCAATAGTGAAGGTTATGTCGGTTGACTGTTCCATCTTGATGGAATGTAGCTACGTCAGAGAACATAACCTTGCTAAGGAAACCTGGCATTTGTTCATCGAGGAACCGCATTTGCATACAAAAGTCCTGACGTCTAAGATAGTCATCCCCTGTTAACGCTTGGTGTAGGTGATTTCTAAAAGGATGGAATCGGTTAAAGAATTCTCTGGCATCCACTAAACAAATCGTTCATGTAGTTTCAAATAATCACAAAAATGCGAAATTTTAATAAATTAATACAATAATGTTAATGAAAAATTTGCTTTTTATCATAAATGTTGCAAGATTAATCCTGCAACAAACAGGAAATTAATGTCCTTCTAACGACAACAAACAACACCTACTGCCATGGAAGGCAGAACTACTGCGGCTGTTAACAAGGGTCAATGTGCATTAAGGGTTATTTTTTAGGTTTGTGGCCTCTAGACCGTAAATACGAGGTTATCTCACGGTAGTTTACTTCGGAAGTGTGCCCCACCTACGAATTAAATTAGCTTGGTACTTCGTTATGATGGCGCGTTTTACTAATCGCGAAAAGTTCGATATGATTAACGTTATGGGTGAATGCCGAGGAAATTCTCGCCTGGCAGTTATTTTGTACACCGAACGCTTTCCGAACCCAAGGCCACCTGCTCGAAGGACCTTTGGTAAGCTAGAAGCTAACCTACTAGCAGAAGGTAGCTTTACGGTTCAAAAAACGTCAACGTAGGGTTGACCGGATAGTTGGAAACAAAGCCCGAGAGATGGACATTGTGGCAAGGTTCGAAGCCGACCCTCACACCAGCAGTAGAGCGGTAGGAAGCCATCGTACAATTCTGTCGATTTTGCATCGGAACCGATTCCATCCTTATCGAAATCACCTACACCAAGCGTTAACAGGGGATGACTATCTTAGGCGTCAGGACTTTTGTATGCCAATGCGGTTCCTCGATGAAGAAATTTCAGGTTTCCTTAGCAAGGTTATGTTCTCTGACGAAGCTACATTCCATCAAGATGGAACAGTCAACAGACATAACCTTCACTATTGGTCGCAGCAAAATCCTCACTGGCTTCGGGAGCATTATTATCAGGTGCGTTTGAAAACCAATGTGTGGGTTGGCATCATAGGCGACAGAATCATTGGGCCATTCTTTTTTGACGAGAACATCACCGGGCAACGTTAATTGAAGTTTTTGCGTCAAGAATTTACTGATGCCATTAATAATTTACCCTTGGCAGTAGTGAGGGATATGTGGTTCCAACAGGATGGCGCCACAGCACTTCACCGTACCCGTAAGATAGTGGCTGAATATCGAGTTCCCTAACCGATGGATTGGTAGGGGTGGACCAACGCCCTGGCCTCCAAGGTCTTCTGACCTAATTCCGTTAGATTTCTTCCTCAAGGGAAAGGTATACGCAACTGAACCAGATTCACCCGACGACCTTAAAGCCAGAATAAGAATCGCCATTGCCAACATCACCCCAGGAATGCTTCGCCACGCCCGCGAATCAATGGCCAGTAGACTTGAAGAATGTCTACATCAAGATGGTAGACACATCGAACATTTGCGCTAAAGGACATTAATTTCCTGTTTGTTACAGGATTAATCTTCCAAAATTTATGATACCTTACAAAAACTAATTTTTCATTAACATTATTGTATTGATTTCTTACAAATTCTCATTTTTGTGATAATTTGAAACTACATGAACGATTTGTTTAGTGGATGCCAGAGAATTCTTTTATTAAATTTCCATGAGTCTGGAAAATGTACTACAATTAATTTCCTCATTGATCTCGAGTTTTTTTTTGTTATAAAATGTCCGAAAAATGTGGGCACTCTGATCTTTTCCACACTGTATAATATTCATCAACCTTAAAAGTTGTGTCAATCATGGAGTGCACCGTTAAAGTGCGAAGATTTTGTTATCATTGTATTCACGTTCTGCACGAAGCATAATTGCTTGTGATAATTATAAACGACTCAATATCGGATACAATTTTATTTTATTGTACATTTTTCAGCTGCATTTTAAAAATATTAACAATTTACTGTATGTTTTAAAGTGGAAAATCTTAAAAACAATGAAAACTCCCTGAATATATACGTATTTATATAAAATACATTAAAGTAGTAGCAGAAGTAAGATAAGGGACTAGAAGTATCGAGGTAACCAAATTCTTCACATTGGCGAAAGTGAATATTCTTGATAACCCACCAACGGTTGGCCCTCTGGTAACGGTTTCTGGATTTTCCCTCCCAAACGTTAGACACTCGCGGCGGTAGACGATCGAACTAGATTCAGGCACCCGCGTCCGTGTTCCTCGGCTTAAGGTTGAAGGGAAGGGGGTAGAAACCTTTTTTGGAACTCGACCTATTTTTGCTATGTGGGGTTATATCTAGGAGGATACAGGGGTGAGGGACTGCCAGTTTTCCCATTGAAACGGGCTTACAGATTATCGGCCGTGGTTTACCCCCCCCCCCTTTTCACTCGTTCTGGAAGATTCTTAGCCGCGCACAGTAGCGTCGCTAGGGTTTGAAATTTGGAGGGGCTAAATCTGGGCAAACTATTTTAAAGTTATTATAAGAACTTAATATAAACAAGATGGCCCAAGGGCTGGGACTTAATAGTAGCCACATCGTTATCTGTTTAATTAGCACATAAATAAAAAGAAAAAAATTCAAAGACCCTAAACAAAAAACCAGAAGTGACCGACCCCACAGTGGTAGCGTGTCTTACTGCTGCGCCAGTGCGGTGTGAATTCCCGGGTGCGGTGTGAAAATTTTTTTTAATTAAAATAAAATCTCTAACTGAGTTCAACTACCACTATTGGTTCCATTTAAGCTAAAATCTGACGATAACGAAAGCGAAAAACCCCGCCAGTACTACTTCGGCTCGGGTCAAACTAAGAGCCTATCGTATACTACGATGTGGCTAAAAATTGCATAACGGGTTCTTTGGAAAATGTGTAGACCTTTAAAACTATCCGTAAATTTGTGTCAACGTGATATTATTCGTATTTTAAAGATGTACAAACTTTTATTGATAAGGACTACGGAACCGATTATAAAGGATTTCACTCGTCTTAGCAGAAGTGAGATGAGACTAGAAGTACTGAGCTAACCAAATTCTTCACTTGGCATTAGTGAATATTCTTGATAACACACCAACGGTTGGCCCTCTGGTAGCGGTTTCAGAATTTCCCCTCCAAAACGTGAGACGCTGGCAGTGGTAGACGGCCGAACTAGATTCAAGGAGCCGCGTCCGTGTTCCGCGGCTTTAGAACGAGGGGAAGGGGGTAGAAAATTTCTTGGAACTCGACCAATTTTTTTCTCTCTAGCGTACAGGGTTGTCAAAAACCCGGACAAAACTAGTTTTTGCCGGGACACGTGGAAAAAACCGGCAAAAACTAAATTCATGGTTACAAAGTGGTAAACTAGCGAGTTTCAAGTGCATTTTCGTGATGTTTGTTAATGTTATGTTAGAAAAATAACAATAGTATTTTTAATTTTTAAATTTGAGATGGTTATTGATGTATTAATTTTTAGTATTCAAATTTGCCAGGTGTCTTTCTATGAGCATTTGTCAGCAAAACAAAAGTGGAAGCGGTTTCATTCTTTAACCTATTTCAAAGTTTTCCATTAATGAAAGACAGAGTAGAAAACATTCTTTCTATCGAGGCTGAGCTATAACATTTCAATATATTTGGTTGGTTACATGGCCAGTAAGAAGCGTGTGGAAAAAGACCAGAATTTTCTAACGCTATAGAGTAGTGGCACTTGTACCCAATGCTAGTAAATTAAAGACATAATGATAACTGATATTAATTAATTTATATTAATTTAGCTTCAAGTTGTTCGCGAATATTTAATGAATAATTATTCAAATACTTTGCATAGAATTCAGGAAAAAGCCTTAAAAAGTGGGAAAAACCGCGGAAAAAATAGTTTTTGCCACCGGATTTAACCTGGTTTAAACCGCGCGGAAAAATTTGTTTTTGCCACCCGGTTTTAACCAGGTTAAAACCGCGGTTTTTCCACCCCTGGCAAAAACTTGCCAACCCTGCTAGCGTAGGCGCGATGGAAGCGGCATAAAATCCTCAAATTTGTTCACTAGTGCCAGGATCTATTACCAATGCTAGAGCCCTTCAGTAGCGTCGCTAGGGTTTGAAATTTGGGGGGGCTAAATCTGGGCAAGCTATTTTAAAATTAATATAAGAACTTAATATAAACAAGATGGCCCAATGGCTGGGACTTAATAGTAGCCACATCGTTATCTATTTTATTTGCACATAAATAAAAAGAAAAAAATTTAAAGACCCTAAACAAAAAATCAGAAGTGTCCCACCCCACAGTGGTAGCGTGTCTTACTGCTGCGCCAACCAGCCAGATTCAATTCCCGGGTGCGGTGTGAAAATTTTTTAATTAAAATAAAATCTCTAACTGAGCTCAGCTACCACTATTGGTTCCATTTAAGATAAAATCTGACGATAACGAAAGCGAAAACCCCGGCCATATACTACGGCTCGGGTCAAACTAAGAGCCTATCGTATACTACAATGCGGCTAAAAATTGCATAATTGGTTCTTTGGAAAATGTGTAGACCTTTAAAACTATCCGTAAATTTGTGTCAACATGAAAGTTTTCGTATATTAGAGATGTACAACCTTTTATTGATAAGGACTACGGAACCGATTAAGAAGGGTTTTCACCGGTTTTCACTCGTCTTTGGTTTATTTTTAGTTTTGGTTAACTTTTAGTCCACACTATTGGGACTCCCTTCGAAAGAACATGAAACATTTTACTTGTCTCCATCTGTTTTTATCTTCAAAATTTTACTGTTTCATATTGAAAATTTTTTATATATTGCTACAGAATTTTAGGTTGCTAACAGCAATTTTTTGGTAGGGTTTACGGATTATTTTGGGGGGGCTAAGTTTGGATTTTGGGGGGGCTATAGCCCCCCCAAAAAAGGCCTAGCGACGCCACTGGTAAATTATAAGAAACGCCGCAATTCCGTAAACCTTTGATGGAAGCCCTGCCATTAGGAGGCTAGACGTTTCTCGTAACCCTAGCCGATCGCCGAGTACATCTTAACCGTAACGATGATAGTGGAGCTTATAGCTATAGATTTGGCGAGGTTCAAGTTAGGTTTGGTTAGGTTCTGGTTAAGTTTATGGTAGTTTTGTCGAGGTTCAGGTTAGGTTCAATTTGAATTAGGCCTATATTCCGCACAGCTATTTAACTTTTTTTTTTAATTAACCATAAATAAACGATTTCCAGCTGATTTACATTACAACGTACTAGCTAAGGTGCTATCCAAATTATTACTGAACTAACAGATATTAATGAAAATTGCACGTGTGGACAAACGACGAAGCCGTGAAAATAATTAAATAAGTGGAAAAAATACAGTCGGTGAAGTAACAGATATTCAAATAATTAGTTTGAAATACATGATTATAAAACATTAATTAATTTAAAAAATGTTTATATTAGTTTTTTCACCGTCCTCCAATTACCAATATTAACTACACTCGACTTTGCTCTCAATTTTACTTCTAGGACAAAATTGAGTTCTTAAGCGATCTTTAAAACTATAGCAATTTCAACTAATATTAGCTTTTGATAGTTTTTAATACTTGGAGCTACATTTTGTTATTTGTGTTGTTGATATCACAATAAGAAGTTAGTAACGCTTATGATATCATCGTTAATTTGAATAAGGGATTATGAAATGTATACTTGATCAACCTTTTATTATTAAATAATCCACAAATTTAATGTAATATATTTTCAGAAACTAAATGGTATTTAAGCGAAAAAACCAAGATTAATTGATGTTTTAAAATCATAATTTTAAAACTGAATATTTGAATATCTCTTACACCATCTAGTCGATTTTGTCCACTTAACCTTTTCATTGCTTTATCTACAAAGGCAGTTTTCGTTAACACCAATTTAGATCTCCTACGCTTTAGATATCGTTGTAAATGTGACAACAGAGGACTACAAAAACTGTACTGGACGTACAGTCAGAATGGCCTCACGGTTCGGAAATTTAAGAAAATTAATTGATCTTATCTTTTATCACGATTAATTTTTGTCTGAGCTTTTCTGTGAAAATTACTAGATAATGGGGGCAATTCTCTAGCTTTTTAAAGGAGTTATCACTTGCGATAACTCCTTTAAAAAGCTAGAGAATTGCCCTCAATACCTAATCTTAAAAGCCTTTGATTTATCAAACCTTAATTTTCCATATTCTATCAACTTCTTCCAAGGCTTTCTTTTGACAGTCCGGGTTGGTGGCAAAGAAGTACGTTGTCGAGGTTAAGGTCGTAGCTGTTGTGTCATAGGCGGCCAAGAAGAATAGAATTATTTGTGCAAGAAATTCTTCCATGGTCAGAGCTATTTCACGAATGATAAGTAAATCAAATTTGGATGATAGATATCTTAGAGTTGCGCTATAATACGTTGTCTCTTGATGTCATCGATGCTATTTATACTGGGGTTCGCATCATCGTTTTCAGTCTCCTTGTTAGATTCATTCTTTGCCTTATCATTTTCATCTTTTAGACTTTCCATCATAATTTGTAGAAAATCATTTCGGACCTGTTTGAATTTACTGAACGTTAAATGAGTTGAATTTTACCAATGGTCAATTAAATGGAAATCCATATATTTTTACTGTAACTATTATTAGCTTTTTTAACAAAACTGCAAACGCGACAGTTTATGAAAGAAATTATTAATCGTTAAGAGTGAAAAATGTCAATGTTTGGCATTATCGAGAAGAAATATACCATAAAAAGGCATTAAATTGCGAGATTCTAGGCTTCTACTCTTACGCCGGTGTCAGTGGACAAATAAGCCCCACCCCTTCATGCCCGTCAGTGATCTGCGCTTTCCCATTGGATCCCGTGGGGATAGGTCATGGCCATAAGCATATCATACCACCCGGGTGGTATGATATTCTTATGGCCATACAGACGCGATGAGAGAGAAGAAAAAACCAAAGGCAAAGTAAACAGAAAATGGAGGCTGCCCGAGGTGCTGAAACGATACACCAGTTGTTTTTAATTGCCATTAACAAGTTAGTTAAAGATTTTGAACCTAACTTGATGGATTTTCAATATGTGTCTCTACGTGAAAATTGTTCATAATTATTTCTAAATCGAATCAAGTGTACTATACTTTTGATTTCGTGAGTTCCAAAAACTAATCAAAAGGGTAAAAAGACATAGATGGTGGAAAACATAAAGTAAGATAAAATATTAAGTCCCGCCTCCGTTCCCCCACCCATGAAGGGGGGACTGTCGACTGTCACGCGACCACCGGACGCGATTTATGCCTTTTTTAGGTATATTTCTTCATGGCATTATAAAGCGCCGGAAGTGTGGGCTTTCTCATTTCAAAGAGGTCAAGTTCATAAGATATGTTCCATAAGTATGACACTTTCTATCAGAGCCGGATTAAGAAGATTTTCGCCCGGGGGCAGTGGCTCGATGGGCGCCCCCTCCCTTGGCCCCATAATTTATAAAAACCAGCTAGAAATTTTAACAATTTTGTTTTTATTAGAAATATAGGGAGCTAACAGTTCTGACCCGGAAACGTCACACCCTTCTATCTCTTACTGGAGTTTCATCCCCCCTAACGGTTGGAAACAGTATTCTACGCGCAAAAATGCCAACCAGAGGGCGGCTGCGTGACGTCAGACTATCTCTTCCCCCTAGCCAGCTGTTAGCTCCCTATTGTAATTTTGTTAAGTCAAAAGTATCCCTATGCATGACTGATACTCACTCATACGCTCAATTTTAGTTGAATAAGTGACTAATAAATTTAAAAATAGTAAACAAAAAGTGACTAAATAAGGGCAAATTAAGCTATAAAATAAGGGCACTTTAAATGAAATGTTTTCAGACATGATCGATTTTCATAATTATTTTCAGTAGTTAAAGATATTTTAAAGGTCGGTGCCTTAATTAAGCCCAATCTATGGGCTTAGATATTTCCAGTCAAAGGAAAGGTCCAATCATAAAATTTCTACGGCGAAATTGAATTAAACCATTTTGGAGCACAGCTCAGAAAGCAAAGTAATTGATGTCGTTTCAAATCAAAACTAGAACATTCATTTGAATTGGATTGATTATAAATATTAAGTTAAATATTTGATGAGCGAGCGAAGCGAGGTCCACAATTTTTTGGGTTTGATCAACTGTAATCTCGCTGTTTTTGCGTTTAAACCGTCATACAGTCAAATATATTACGTTTAACCTTGTGGTCGAGAAGATAAATAACACCGAAAGACTCAAAAATCCAAAAAAAGTGACAAATAGTAACTAATTTTTGGAAAAGTGACTTTTAGTAACCGAATTTGAATTTTGACTTAGTATCAGCCTTGCCTATGTCTTTGAATAGGCTTTTCTAGATTTAGACTCGGAAAATTTATTTATCGTCTCCTCCCAACTAATTTGGTGTAATAAATTGGTCTCGATAGCTAATATACCTATTTAAAAACGAAAAACAGTCCCGTAATCATTCAAAACTAACGTCATGTTTTTGAGTTTTTCAAAAATTTAATAAAACAATCGCTCAGATTTGGGTATCACCAGACATCTTGGGCGCCCCCATTTTGCTGGCGCCCGGGGGCAGGTGCCCCCTATGCCCCCCCTTAATCCGGCTCTGCTTTCTATACTTCGTAATGGTAGAGACTTACTAAGAGCTAGTTCGACTGTTCGAGAAAGACTACACTTGGTTTTGCAGTCCATCTTCCTATTTAGTCTGTACTAGGCCTTTGACAGCGCCTCACCAGGCGTCGCTTTACGAGAATCCATAACGTTTCACCTGCGTCACTTCATGACAAGCTCTCAGTAACCAGTGACAAACGTATGGAACATATCTTATGAACTTATGCTCATACTCTTAGGTTCGATTTGCTGAAATTTTAAAATGAAAGGCACTAGTTTACAAATACCTCGTTGTTGGCTTGTCTTCTTTTAACAATTTCTAGAGTGGTATTCTTGAAAAAATCCATTGTGTCTTGAGGGAAGAAAGATATGCCAAGCTTGCGGGAAAATTTAGGAGCGAGCACTTTTTAAAAATGTGAAAGAAAAAGTTTGAACATTAGCCATAAGATTTAAGTTTAGTGATCAGGTAGATCTTACAAGGTAAAATTTGTTTCCAGTTAAGTTCCGCGGCAAGTACCTTCCTAGCGTGCTCTGCGAACTTACTGTTGGCTCGATTAGTTAATGAGCAAGCTTTTTTAAGGTCGAGCCGAACCTAGTCGATAGGCATCGAGTTACTACGACTCGCGAGCTTGGTTTCTGAAATAGTGCTTTCCTTTTAGTCCTACGTTTCTCCACCAATGGCGTTCCGCGCGGTATTTGCTTTCTCTCGACCCGTTTTCCGAGCGGGTTTTACGGAACCACTACATTCTCAAAGATGGGATAACATTTCTAGTCGTTCTGAAGTCTTACTAGGGTAGTAGAAATTTTTGTTAAACATGTACATGTTAACCGAGCCAGCTCTTCTTGGCTCGATCATTTTCGAGCCGAGTAGAGTCTTTTCGACTCGAGCCGAGCCGAGCTTTTAAAAAGCTCGCTCAGCCCAGCTTGTGAACAGTCCTATCATCTGTCAAGGGTTATTTTCATTTTACCGTTTACAATCGACTGGTTCACCGTTTTTCGAATATTTTTCAAAGTTCTCTACAGATAACTTAGCGCACTCGGAAACAAGAGGCATCATCTTATCAGTCAGAAGAATTCCGTAAGATATAAAACCTGAACAATTTTAAGGTTTCGGGATTGTACCTTTTTTAATCGCCCTGATGTAAATGCCCGAGTCATTGTGGTTCGTATGTTTTTCCACTTATGGTCACCAGGTATTGCCGAAACCATGTTGTCCACATAGGGATCCTCAGCATTCAAAAGCTTTTTATTGGAAAAACAAATTAGACCGACTTATGTTTGCATCTAGCTAAAAGTTACTCACTACTCTGGTAGAAAAGCTTGAGAAATCTTTCACGAATATAGATTTTATCAATTCTGGATCAGCTACGTAGATAATTGGTTTGACACCGGAATATGTGCTACAAATTTACGGTATCTTAACAACTGGAAATGATAGGCCAATTAATGCTAATCTTACCCAAAAACCCGACCATATTTTTCATATAGTTCTTTGTCACATTCATGGATAGGCTAAATCAGGAATATTTTTTAATAAGATTTTATAATTTTGCCTCTATATGTTGGGCTTTGAAACGTCAAGCATTTATTTAAAAAAAATGTTTATCCAATCTCTAAAATAACTTGCAAATGGGATCAAGTACTAATGATCCAGCCCCATCTGATACAAATTTTATTAAATATTATTTTATTCCACCAGGGATAGATGTAATTGTAAAAGCAGGAATGGAGAACGGTTAATATTTACTTCAGTCCAACTCAAAGCCCAGTATAGAGCCCCTCCCTCCAACATGTAACGAAAATCTTAAATTATCTTATTGGCTCATTTAAAATACGATTTGATGACGTAGCTGACGGGGACGGCGAAAAATATTTTATTTCTTTTACCCCTGTCACTATGACCCGCCTCTTCTTTCATACCCCCCTCCTCCCGGGAAGATGGTCCGAGACTTTGACGCGCCCAGATACTCTTTTCTCCACTCCAGCTTCTAAAATTACATCTATCCCTGATTCCACTCAATATTTTTACATTCCAATTCCGTATACACATGAAATTAAAAAGTGGATTCTGTTATTATGCATCAAAATCAATATTAAAATTTGCCCAATTTAGCATCCAGATAAAAAATTATTACAGAACTATTTCATTAAACATAACATAGCAATAACTTATCTAACTTAAAGCATAAGTTCATACGATATGTTCGATAAGTTTGTCACTGGTTACTGAGACCTTGTCATGAAGTGACTTCTCAGTAATTCATACTTATGCCACATATCTTATAAACGTATGGCACAACGTCACTCGCGTATTTTCCCACTACTGCTTTCTTTTGGTAAAGATGCGTAGCTAACCAATGGCATTTGCTTGATTTAGCAAAATACACGATATAGCAAAACGGTGTCACTTACTTAAGGATGTCGCCAAAGATTATTTAAACTGCTAATTTCAAAATGGATATTTCTCAAACAATATTACATTTAATTCAATATATCATAGATTTTTTTACATTCTATTCGGATAAAAATTGGTGCAAAATTTATAAATCGATTTATATCCCCCTTTGCGGTTACCTCTAATGAAGGCCCTTCACTAATCCACCCTTATTTGAAAATAAATACCCAGTAGGTTCTAAATAATTAAACGTCACTAACCTTTCCGGTTAAAAGTCCGACCGCGTTTCCTAAAAGTGGTACTGGAGAATCTGAAGGTATGGATTTTCCAACCCAATAGTGCTTCCTTTTGAAGTATATCCTGAGAATAAAGTTACGAATAAACTAATATTTCTTTAACGAGTTGTTCACGGTTTTTAAAAGCCGACTTCCATCGAAAAGCGTTCTAGGGAACTGAAAACCGAGCATCGAGACTAACAATGGAGCGACCGTGCCGATTTTCGAATCCCCGCTGGGGAAAGCCGTGCAATGTGGTTGTAGCGAACTGAAGATACACAATTTCCTTCAGGGGAAAGCAAAAATTCGAGAGGAAATTAATTTAAAAGGATTTCTATTGTTCAACTTCAGTTCGCTAGAACCACATTGCACGGCTTTCAGTTAGTGAGAACCCTTCCAACTTTTGACACAGCGGGGCTTCGAAAATCGGCACGGTCGCTTCATTGTTAGTCTCGATGCTCGGTTTTCAGTTCGCTAGAACCCTTTTCGCTGGAAGTCGGCCTTTAAATGGAATTAAAATAGAAAATATTTATTTTACCATAAGGAAATTATACTCTCTCTCTAAGGGCCCAAGATTCTATGTTACGGATGAAATGTATGTATGTCCGATTTGGTTAGCCATCCGTCTCATCTCAAGTGGTATAATAATTGTATAGCCTAAACAGAGGCCGAGCGCATTCTTTGCAGAGTAACCCGGCATTGAACATTTTTCCCTCCTTCAAAGATTTCTCACGACAGCTCTTCGTGATTTTTACTAAGCGCGAATTTACCTCTTGTGTCTGATAGAACTGGGGGGTTCTGGAAATTCTCTTACTTATTTTTTCCCCTCAGTCCTTCCTCTCTCGCGTCTCGCCACTCGCCTCTCCGCCTGTTTTAGTTTGATTCCCAACCGCTTGGGAGCGTTATCTCAGAGCTCGCCTCTAGACCACGACCGGCTTAGGATATCGGTCGTGTCTGATTTTGAAAATTATTTTTCTCTCCCGCGAATTTCACGAAAAATTCGGAAGGAGTTCCTATACAAAATCTACGTCACATCTAGCAGAACTAGATGTTTTTAATAATAGATGCGCTTGGGCCCTTAGAGAGAGAGTATAATTTCCTTATGATCTTACCAATAGCCTCCGAGAAACACGCAAAGGAATGCTATTAACGCCGCGGTTACTTCTATTCCCTCGTATAAACCCATCTTCACACCTACCAAACCACAGTGCCTAGTGAAAGGCAAACCACGATTTTGCGGTATAAGACTTACAATTTTTCCTTATCATACTAGCCTCTCTATCAATGATTAAAAAAAATTACTATAAATGTCGCAACTCTTCGTTCTTTATCGATAACAAATTTATTTAACAGCTTTATGTTTAAACACCAGTATTTTATTTTAAACCATTATTAAAGGCGCTGTTGTGAAACCCGTACATTTTTGACCGATAGAAACTTCTGTTATAACTATAGAATTATTGAACACTAACGCCCTCTAATTTCGTAATAAACTATTCGTATATCAAACAAAATTCAGGTTTATTGGAAATTGGATTTAATGGACTGTAAAGATGTCGGCGAACCGGTGAATTTTTTTTAAAGTCAACCAACCCCTCCCATCTTTTGTGGTTGGTGATTGGTTGTGAGCCGCCCCGTTTCAAATATTCCCCAGTCCTCACCCCGAAGAATCCGAGACCCCAGCTGCGCTTGCTAGAAGGAAAGACCCCCAAGGGATTGTGTTGTCAATAACGTCTTTTTCAAAAATAAATCGAACGGTCCGCTAAGAACTTTACAGACCCTTTAACGCATGGAAAAATTGATACGATAGATATTTTATTGGGATTAAGCTCTATTGCTTAACAATATGAAACTTAGGGGTATGATAACAGGGAGTCAATCAGATATTAAGGTTGCGTGCAGCGTGCTGTTAGGGTTATTCATAACGTAAATTGCTGATTAGAAATCTGACATATGTTGGTGTATAGCAGGGTTCGATTTAAACAAGTTGGGAAACCAAAATATACCTCTCCGAGTCGAGACGCAATAAAGAGGTTTTTCTTAAATAATTAACCTATCAAAAACATTAACATGTACAAAAATGGGCCAAGCCTCGCTTCGTGCCCTCTCTGCCGTAAAACGTTCTGAGATCCCATGTAATGCCAAGTCTGTCAATTTCTTCTCATTCAATCGATAATTGAACAATTATGTTATAAATTAAGTCCTTTTCCTAATTAGTAACCAATAATCTTTGACTCTAACATTATTATACATCTTTTGTTCGTATTAGAACCGGGTGCAAATCGGTTCCCTCCTGCAACAAGACGACCCAGTTCGGCCGCACATAATATTTCTCGTGCCACTTCAACTCATTCAACACGGCAAGGATCTTCTCGGGATATTCCACCGTCGCGAGTCAATACAGCGTGTTCCATATGTGGCTTAACTCACCAACATCGATCATGTCCGGATAAAACCGATCATTTTGCGCCAAATGTGAAGGAAGGAGCCACTGGGCTAGAGTTTGTGTGGCTGCTTTTTCGCTTCATCAAGTCGAATCAATATATTATCAGGACACAAAATCAATACGCAACAGAAAAACCCGATTATCAAGAGTATTCACAGACACAGCAAGCCGATACGAGACAGTACTACTCACCAACATGTACCACTGAAGACGAATACCAAGATACAGAACCCTTCTTCATCAACCTCATAACGATAGATGCCACAACGGTCACGAACACAAACCAGGACTGGATGACTAGGGTAACAGTCCACAACAAATCGGTACTCTTTAAAATGGACACTGGTGCGTAGGTCAATGTCTTGCCGCATTCCCTGTATAAGAAGCTCTTCAATCCATCACCAATCATACCAACATCTAAGTTCGTTATGTCATATACGGGCCACAGAGTGCCGATGCTAGGATCAACGAACCTCGTCACCACCTCGGAAAACTCTCAACGAGTTTGCGAATACTACATCACCGCACAGGACACTATCCCGATTCACAGAAACTTCGTCCTATTCCGCGTCTGGACTTGAAACACCTGGAAACCCACAGGTTACAAGTAACCCATGAAGTAACACCTCAGAAGATTATAGAAGAATTCAAGGACGTATTTGGGCCTATGGGAAGTCTCCCAGGAATACATCACATCACTCTCAAGAATGAAGCCGAACCTAGAATTGTACCAGCTCGGACCATACTTCACGCTCTTCGGAAACCACTAAAAAGGAAACTGAAGCGAATGCAAGAACTGAAAGTAATCACTCTGGTTACTAAACCCACGGACTGGGTGCACCCGCTGGTAGTGCTTCCCAAGCCCGAAAAACCACTGAACCCTGATCAACTGCACTCACCAGTCAGCCTCGGACACCCCAGAACTCCAGAAATCCGTGTCTGCTTAAACGATCACTTAATAAATCTATCAAGAAAGGACTACAAAGTACCTACATCACAAGCACTTTTTAGTAACTTCCAAAGCTGTACAGACTGTTAAAAAGTCTTTGCGGGTTGCAGTTTTCGTACATATTTTACTATATGTATTTCAAAAACTATTCAAGCTACTGCTCTGAAATAAAGTGCGTTATAATTGTTTTGCATTCCTCTTTCATATTTTACCCGTTTCACAGTTGTCCTTTGAATACTTATACCGGAAACCGGAAGTGTCAAAATTATCAACTTTCAAAATATTGGAATCTCGAGGTTATAAATGTGATTTTCGGATTCCTTCGGGTCGATTCATATTTGAAAAGTTTTCAACAAATTCAATTCGGATGAGTAAGTCACGAGTAATCAGCCTTTAATCAAAATATGGCACTTTATGCATACAGTATTTACTGTAATTCCACCAAATCTGGTAAAAATCGGTGATAATAAATAATAAATAAATTAAGATGACTCAATTCGAGCACTAAAATATCTAGTAGCCCCATCCAAATATTTAATAAGTCCTGATATTGTATAAAAAAATCTACCCTGATTTTCCTAATTTATTAAGTTTTCAAAGTAATGTTACGCCTTTTCCAAAATATTATTATCTATTTCATGTACTTCCCAAATAATATTACGCCTTTTCCAAAATATTGTGGTTTATCTTCATTTATTTCCCAAATAATGTTACGCCTTTTCCATAATTTGTTGTTCATCTACTTTTGAAATAATATACGCATTTTAGCAAAATATCGTTGTTTACTTTTAAAATTAGAGCTTTTCTTCAAATATTTTTCTACCCTGGTATGAGAATTGTAAATGTTTCAGTGGGTTTTTAAAATTTCATAGCTATAATTTCGTGGCAAGTTCTTGTTATTACGTTTACCCCCCCCCCCCGAGTAGTTTTTCAAGATTGAGGGCAGAATTTGTTTAGGCGTGCAACGGTCTTTATGGCGGTAAGTACATGCAATTTTCAAAGATTTTTTGACCAACTTTAGTTTAGAATTTTTTCACTATTTTTTTCGAACTTCCCGTAGTCTAATTAATCAGAATAGAGTATTGGTTGGGTTAGTTAGATAAAGTAAAATCCTACCACAATGGTAACCTAACCATACCTGACGCAAACTAAGAAAATACAGTATATATTACTATTTTGTCCCTTATATTTAGTTAACCTCCCTTCTGGGTCTGAAACGGTCTCCACCCCCGGCTCGTGACAACCCATTGAAGAGGCCCAGAGCGGAGGATTCTACTCCCTCACCCAGTATCTCGCAGGCGGCGTCGAAAAAGGCTAAGTCCTATAGTGACGCCGCCAGCTCAGAAAAGATGGCCATTGTCAAAAAAGGCTATCCGACGGCGGTCATCACGGAGGAAGACGTGGGCCCAATTCAGAAGGCGATTCTAGGGGCGCTGGATGGAATACCTTCGGGGAGCCCTTTACTGCGTCTTGCGAACTTTAGCCTGACGACCGGGGCCCTAGTATACTCCTGTGAGGATTCGTTCACTGGGCAATGGTTGAAGGACAACTTAGCCTACTCGGTGGTGGGGGATGCGGTGCTCTCAGTAATGAGAGCTAGCGAACTCCCTAAGCCGTTTAAGGTAATGTTTCGCACCAAGTACCAGATCACCAAAGAGCCGGCGGTGCTGTTTCGGCGCCTAAAGGCCCTTAATGCAGGTTTTGCCATTGAACGTTGGAAATGTATCCGGACGTACGTGGACAGGGCCGTACGGTACTGGGTACTGCTCATTGATGGCTCCTCATTGGAAGCCATTAAGAAAGCTGGTTTCGTGGGCTTTACTGGAGTGGACAAGGGTTCCTTCAAACTCCTTCAGAACACGGAAGCCACTAAAACAACTGTAGCCGAGTCTGCGGCAGGGGGTGGGACTAGCGAAATGGGGGATCTCGCTGTTGAGCTCTCTGGCGTCGCTCTAGGCACAGAGGGGGAGGGGGGGCTCATTCGGAAGCCTGTTCTTCCATGGATGAGTCCACTCTACTGGAAGAATCGTATGGGACCCTTCGGGGTTCAGCCGATGAGCGTTCTAGTGGTCCTGGTGAGGGGGAGGAACTTGGGACTGGGAGCTTGCCTGTCAGGGGGGAGGTGCCACTAGCCCTTTCGGGACTGATGAGGTGTAGCTAGGTCCCTTCTGAACCCATCTCTTAGGGACCATGGGGACGCTACGTGCGATTCAAATCAATCTGCACCATAGTAAGGCGGCCTCTGCGGTACTCTGCAGGAGGTTTGCTATAGAGGGTCTTGATCTGGCCCTCATACAAGAACCGTGAATTTGCCATGGCAAAATCCTCGGTCTTGACGCGGCGAGGTCACTATTTTATGACCAAACTGCTGCTAGACCTAGGGCGTGTATTCTGGTTCGGAGGGATCTTTGCTGTATCTCTCTACCGTTGTACACGTCCCAGGACACGGCGGCCGTGAAGCTAGTCCTGGCCACTGGGCATGCCAAGCTGACTTTCACGGCTGCCTCTGCATACTTTGTCCACGATGCGAACTCTCTCCCGACAATTGAGGTGATCAATTTGGTCAATCAATGCGGGGAGAGAGGGGACAAAGTAATCATTGGATGCGACGCCAATGCTCATCACGTCACGTGGGGCAGTTCTGACTGCAACAGGAGAGGTGATGATCTACTAGAATATTTAGTTGGTTGTAAACTTTATATTCTCAATCAGAACAATGAACCTACTTTTGTTACTTCTAACAGAAGGGAAGTAATTGACCTCACGCTAGCCACAGAAAACCTCGCGTCTTCCGTGTTTAACTGGCATGAGTCCAATGAGCCGTCTCTGTCGGATCATAGGCACAATTGCTTCATTATCGCGACTACCTCTGTCCCGGTGGGGACGGAGGTACGCAATCCAAAACGGACCAATTGGGCCGGCTATAAAGAAGACCTAATCCTACGCTACGGAGATGGTCACACCCCTAAACTTACTTCACCTAACGATCTTGATAGGGCTGCTGGTGACTTACAGTGCTCTATCATTGAGTCGTTTCACCGGAACTGCCCACTTAAGACTGTTAACCGCTCGAGGCTTGTCCCTTGGTGAAATGCGGATCTCAGCCGGCTTCGGAAATACACGCGCAGGCTCTTTAACAAAGCCAAGCGCACGGGTGACTGGGCTGGATACAGGCAGTCCCTTAATACCTACAACAGAGAGCTGCTAAGAAGGACTCTTGGCGGACCTTCTGTGAGCAAGTCTCCAATGTCCCTGCCACGGCTAGGGTCATGAAGATCCTAGCGCACGACAACACACATCGAATTAATACTATTAAGTTGCAGGAGGGTGTGTACACTAAGTCTGGGGCTGAGACTCTCAAGCATATGCTGGAGGTCCATTTTCCTGTCTCCACTTCAATCAATCCAACAAACCCTGACTCTCTATACCCTGTTCTGCACAGGGCGAAGAGGGAGGACTGGCTTGTAGCCAGGCAGGTTGTTTCGATTTCCAAGCTTCGTTGGGCTGTCTCCGGGACACGATGGGGTCTTCCCTCTGCTTTTGCAGGAGGGCTTAGACCACATCGACTCTCCGTTATGCAAAATCTATAGACTTTGCATTGCTCTCGGTCACATACCTCGTGACTGGAAGCGCTCTAGGGTCATCTTTATTCCCAAGCCCGGGAAGGTTTCCTATCTCGAGGCTAAGGCATTTAGGCCCATATGCCTGAACTCCTTCTTCCTCAAAATCCTGGAGAAGCTGGTGGACAGGTACATTAGAGACGAGGTACTTTCGGTAACTCCTCTCTCTTCTTCACAATTCGCTTACCAAAAAGGTAAATCAACTGAGACGGCCCTTCACGGCCTCACGAATTGCCTGGATAGGGCATTCCAGTTTCAGGAATTTTCACTGGCCATTTTCCTCGATATCGAGGGGGCCTTTGATAAGGTCTCTAGCTCGGTTATTACTGAAGCTGTCAAGAGATTTGGCATCAGCGACACTCTTGGCCGCTGGATCATGTCCATGCTGACCGACCGAGAGGTGACGGCGTCTCTCCTTGGGGACTCTCTAGGGGTGACTACCAGTAGGGGCTGCCCTCAGGGTGGAGTGCTCTCCCCCCTGTTGTGGTGCCTGGTGGTGGACGAACTCTTGGAGAGGCTCGGGGGTTCTGGGGGCTGTCACTGCTTCGGGTATGCGGACGATGTGGCGATAGTCTTTACCGGGAAGTTCCCGGCTACTGTCACCGCACTTATGGGATCTGCTCTCTCTAACGTGGAGCAATGGTGTCAGGCGGTCAACCTCACTGTTAATCCTAACAAAACTGTCCTTGTTCCATTTACGAGGAAGAACACTAAGGGTCTGTTCAATGATATCTCTTTCTTTGGCCAAGTCCTGACAAAGTCCACCGAGGTGAAATATCTGGGGGTGACTTTTGATTGCAGACTCACATGGAAGCCGCATCTTAATCGGTGCATCAAGAAGGCCAAAATGCTTTTCTGGAGGACCAGGAGCTCTGTCGGCCAGACAAGGCTGTACACTGGCTCTATACTGGGATCATCAGACCCATATTATCCTACGGGTCACTTGTCTGGTGGACAAGGGTCTGGCTTAAAACGGTGCAGGCTGCCCTGCGCAAGCTTCAAAGGCTTGCCTGCATCAGTGATACGGGGGCCATGAGATCAACCCCAACTGCTTCCCTGGAGGTGCTCCTTGACATGCTTCCTCTTCATCTTTTTATTGAGAAGGAGGCTGTCATGGGCGCCTACAGGCTCCACATTAATGGCTGTTGGGTACCAAGACTCTGGGATTACAGCCATACGAAGCTCTTCCGAGAGTACGCCGCACTCGAGCCGTCGCTAACGATGTGCTCTGACAAAACTGTTACCAGTTTTGACTTCACTACTTAACCCATTCAACATCCACTTTCGCAGTCGGGCCGAGTGGACTAACCTGCTGCCTCTTGGCACTGGAGGTGAAACTATTTGGTTCACCGATGGTTCCAAGACTGACTCCAGCGCTGGCGCCGGCTATTACTGCCAAACCACAAGGGTCGGTTTTTCTGCTTGCCTGGGCACCTTTGCTAGTGTGTTCCAGGCGGAAATTGCCGCGATCTGTTATTGCGCAGATTACTGTATTAACAAAGGGTATACCGGACGGACTGTGAGAATTTACTCTGACAGTCAGGCCGCCTTGAATGCGCTGAACCAGTGTGAGATTACCTCTTAAATGGTGCGCAGCTGCCTTGATCTGCTAGCGCGACTGGCGTCCTGCAACAGGGTTCTGTTGTACTGGGTGCCAGGGCACAGCGGATATTATGGCAATGAGCAAGCCGATAGTTTTGCGAAAAGGGGCGCGGATGCCAAGCTCTTGGGGCCGGAGCCGGCCGTCCCCATCCCCTACGGGCACGTCAAACGGAGTCTGCATGACAGGTTGACTGTCATACAAAAGCAGCTCTGGCATAACATGGAGGGCCAGAGACAGACAAAACAGTTAGTAAATGGTCCCTGCAGGTCTCGCGCTAGAGACCTAATTTCGCTCAGCAGATGGGATATTAGGCTGGCCACCGGTCTTCTGACCGGACACTGCCAGCTTAATAGACACCTCCATCTGATGAGTCTTGCTGACGACCCTCTCTGCAGGTCGTGCCGGGAGAAGGATGAAACATCCGCTCACGTACTTTGCGAGTGCGACTGCTTCGCCTCGCTTAGACTAGAACATTTTGATTCACACACTGTGGAGCCCTCAAGGGTCTCCTCTATTACGGTGGAGCGAATTTTTCGCTACGCTGCAGCCACGGGCCTATTCAAGGCCTGAATACGAGGATGCACAATATGCCTTTGGCATCGGTGCTAGGGCGCGTACCCTCCTCAATAATAATAATAAATAATAACCTCCGTTCAACAGAATATTGTTTCGGAAAACCACTGTTTAGTCTACAAACCTATGAATCAAGTCCAGACTAATTGATTTACCGTGTGGTTATATAAAAACCAACGGAGTATTGCTCTGATACCCAGTTGGTTACTTAGTTATTTACTAGACCTGTGATTCACAAAAAAGGCAGTGCACGCGATTCCATGGATATTGCAACCGTAAAGGGGTCTGGTAAAAGTGACAGCTTTGATGGTTCAAAAATCATGGCAAGAGAAGTTCAGTAAAAAGCTAGGGTTCTAAAAGGAGTGTTGAAACGTATCTTATAATAGTTTGTAGAAGTTTATAATAATCTTTATACTCGTCCTGGAAATGAGCTTGCAATTTCAGAACCAGTTTTCGTATACATATACATGTACATGTAGAGAAAGCCTTCCCTCTCTGGGAGCCGATTAGTCGTGGTGAGGTTGCTTCCAAAATTCCATAGACATCTAGAACACCTTCAGTTGGCTAGTAAGTTCATACATTTATTTTTTAGGCTAACGAAATTCTGACATTATTTTTTTCAGGGTATATTTTTGATGGTGTTGATTTTCTACTATTTACGAAAAGAGAAAAAGTGTATGCTTATTTAGAAATGACACCTTATAGTGACGTGGTCACTTTATCCCGCGAGTATTGAATTGGGAAGGTTCAAGCGTTGATCGTTGTAAATGGGGAAAAATTCCTTAAAAATCATATACAAGTATTAATAGACTATGTTGATCTTATTCTGTCATTCATCTCATTGCTTCCTCTCAATAAATGAAATTACCTGCCCATTATGTCCGACGACGAAACTTTTCTCGTCCGTGAAAACTACTCTTTCCCTCTGCTCTAGTGTCCAATTTAAATGTAAACGAGAAAATTCCAGCCTCCCTCGTCGGTTCATGGCGCTTAATTTTCTTTAGGACACGCGATCCTTCCATGAAGGCCTTGACTTGCCAAGGCTCTTCGTACGGTCCTCACACTTGTCTGCAGCTCAAGTTCCGTTCTAACAAGCCGCGCTGTTAGAAATGGCTGTGCCCTGCTTGTCCTACCAATTAGTCGAACTTCTCTATTGGTTAAAGCCCTTGGTCATCCTCCTCTTTGCCTATCAGCTCCACCGTTAAACTCGTTATTTCTGTCATGGTCAATCCAAGTAGCCACTGTCGTAGGTGAAACATTTAACTGCCGAACGATTTCGCGATTACAAAAACCTTGGTCATGAAGTTCAACAATTCGACGATGAATTAATACTCTAACAGCCATTTTACTTGTTCGGAGAATATGAAAATTAAGTGATAAAAAGAGTGGTTTGCGGTCTCTTTTATATAGTAAACTTGTAATAGGTGAAAATATTTTTTCGTCGAGTGGCAGGTAAAAATTAGTTTTTGGTTGAAAATAGACAATCTTAAAAACTTAATTTAACGATGGAGGTGATAGGCAAAGAATAGGACGACCAAAGATTTGACCTACCGAGTAGTTTTTTAAGCGTGATACTTGTGAGGAACTTCAAATAAGTTTAAAACCGTAAGATGAACTTTGGTGAGACAGGGTCTTTTTGAACGCTTCGCGTGGCACTTAAGAAACGTGAAGTTTCTTTTCTCTAAAAGTCCAAAGAGGCTTCAATTTGGAACAGAGCAGGGTTGTTGATTTTTTGGATTTTTTTCAAATAAAACAAAAAAATCGATTTTTTTTTTTATTTATATCGGATTTTTTTATTTTAATTGATTTTTTGATTTTTATTGAACTACTAGATAGTAAATTACCAACATGAAAAGTCTTGAGTCAAAATTAACCCCATGCAAAATAATCATGACATTTAAGCAGCTATTGGATATTGTTGCTATTCAAATGCTTGTATAAAAAGACTAGCTTGACCGCTAGTTCATTTCTTAGCCTATCCAGCAAGACAAACTGAAGTTCTGGGAAAAACTTAAACTGAAATATAACAACACTATGATTGTTTTTAATTATAGGTCTTTTCTAGTTAAGTTTCTTCTCGAGTTTCTTAGCCTACTTCTTGGAATCTTAGAAAACATTTTTCAAAAATAAAAATATATTCTTGATTTTAATTAAATGATTTTTTTAAAAAAACCGCTCGATTTAAATCAAACAACCCTGGAACAGAGCACACAAATTAGACACTCGAGCAGTTAGAATGTGTAGTCTTTACCAATGATAAACGTTTCGTCGTCGGACACGATGGCCAGGTAATTTTTTAGAGGATGGATGTGCCCCAATTTATGCCCATCCACTCGAGCACTCGAAAGGCTTAATGTGGTTTAGTAGGGTAAAAGTCTTAAAACGGAAGTTAAAGAATGCCATTTTTTACAACACAAATAATAGAATTTATATGTTGCCTTTCATAATTTCTCTATTAGGTGATGAAATGATCTTAAAAAAGTTGCGATATCAAATTATGAATGGTTTTAGCATTTTTCAAATATTATAATTTTTATTAAGCCCTATTATTGCTATTTTAGAGGAAACCTTTTCGTATATTTCTATGTAAATATTGTAATAATATTGTAAAATATAATGTTTACCAAAAGTTCTACCGCAAAAAATTTTAAAAATCAATTTCTATTTATGTAAAAAGGCGGATCTCAGTCTGTTTTTTCCTTCCAAGGGTTTTTATCCTACTGGGTACCATAGGAGCATGGATAAAAAAATCCGCGTGAGGAAATTTGTTTTCACGCTATAGGATAGGCAACTCCCCTATTTCTGACGACAGCTTATTCTGTATAATCTGATTCAGCTTGGGTTGTCAGCACGCGCAAAGCTGGGTCTCAATGTAACGTAGCTTTGTGCGTGATGACAAGAGACGAAGAAAATAATGATTCTCTGGAGTAAAAATATCCGCGAGTTTTAGCTCAAATGTATGGGCGGAAATTCTAGTAGGCTTCGAAAAAAGTTGAAGTGCCTCGACCGTCGAATGTCGACTTCATAGTCGAGGCAGTGACTTTTATAATTTCAATTAATACTAATTTAGACTATTAGAGAAGGATGTTAGAGTCGAGGATGGTGTGTCAAACGAAACTACACGTAAACCTTCCACCCGTGTCAAGTATTCCTTTAGTTATATAAAACGCATACGAAGAGTACAAATTTCAATCAAAGAGGATTATTTGTTAACTATACCGGGGGAGTTAGCTGTTATTCTCGGATTTTCGAAAGATTCCACGGAATCCACGACTTTTTCCCAGTCTAAAATAGCTGCGTACCCCTTTGACCTCGACGCCGGAGTTCATTCACTCTTTGTTTATAGCGACGTGGTCGAGTCTAGACCCGTGGGAGATGTACATATACCTCTACTAAGAATCGTTAGCGTGCAGGGTAATGACGGAGAAACGGTAGACAAAGATTTCCCTAGACCACACTACCTCCCCCTCGCCTGCAATACTTTCCAGTCAATTGAAATTCACATAATGAGTGAGCTTGGTACTCCCATAGATTTCGTGAGAGGAAGAGTTCACGTTACTCTACACTTTAGACCCCGTAGATTGTGGTCGCCATTATAAATTAGAAGGTATAACAGGCCCTCGTGTCATTTACACTTGAAGTTTTAGATGAAGAACGTCGTCAAATCAAATATGTCCTTTAACCAATCGGACTACGATCAACACTTTTTAAACCAGATCGGACATGGTGGGAAATTTTTTTATTATAAACACTTTCATTCCCAAATTGGTAATTCTTTAGCAGTATACAGGGGACTTCCGGTACGGATTGGAAAACTTCATTTCATCGGCCTTCCGCCGGGCAATACCTCTACTCAAAAGGGGTGCCAGTTACCTCGGTAAAAAGTTTTTGAACACAGGTGCGAAGGTCGTGACTGACGTAGCTAGCGGGATTCCTTTAAAAGCATCTGTAAAATCTCATGGAAAAGCCACGGCTAAAGACGTCGCCCTTTGTGCGGCGGAAGAAATCCGAAAAATGACGGGGAATGGTAATAAAAGGAGACGTAGGTCTAGATCACTCGTCAGTTCAGTCGTGACAAGAAAGAGGAAAGCAACATCCTTTAATCATCCAGATATTTTTACCTAAAAAATATAATGACACATGTCCATCCCGGTTCGCATGGGTCAATCAGTAGCGAAGTCGAACTTTTCGACGTACCTCTTACCAATACCAGTATTCTGAGTGGAGAATGGGTCGAATACAGCCCCATCTCTAACATTAACGAAAATTCGACAATCACGTTTACCGTATGCTGGTAGTTCCGACGCGTATTTGAACTTGTCCAAGACTTTACTACATCTCCAAGTCAGGATTGTCAACCCAGCCGATGGGACCACAATTCCGGCCGCTGCTGATAAAGTTGGACCGGTAAATAATTTCCTGCATAGTCTTTTCAGCGAAGTACACCTTTCGGCTCAAGAGAGATCGGTCACACCATCGCCGCAAAACTACCCGTACAAGGCTATGTTTCAAACGGCGGTGACGTTCAGAGGACCTGCCAAAACTAGTTTTCTTACTAGTTCCATGTTTCTACAAAGACACGGCCGGAAAATTTGACGTTTTGGACGATAACGATGGGTTTAAAACACCAGCGGCCTTTGCTAGAAAAGGAACAATAGATATGGTCGGAACTGTACAATTGGATCTTTGTCAACAACCTCGATACTTCCCAAATTTAACAGATCTCAAATTCAAGTTTGTTAAAAGTCCAAACGAATTTTGCGTGCAGGTGGCCGGTGCAGTTAAATGGAAAGTGGTTTACGAGTTAGCATCCCTGTACGTTCGTAAAGTAAAATTACCATCGGAAGTGTTAATCGCCCACGCTAAATGTTTGGAACTGGCAACTATGAAATACCCGATTATTCGCACGGAATGTAACTCATTCTCAATTAACAGTGGTACAAAAATATGTGTTAGAGATAATTTATTCATGGGTCAACTACCCAAAAAAGTTCTTTTCGCTCTTGTAGATCAAAATGCGTATTTGGGTGATTACGAAAAGTCACCCTTCAATTTTCAACATTTTGATTTAAATCATATCGCCTTGTACCTTAACGGAGCTAGCGTTCCTCATGAACCTCCTACCCCAAGCTTTTCTGGTGGTCAATATATGAGACCTTTTACTAATCTTTTTACTCAAACCTCTCAATGGTTATTGGACGAGGGAAACTACATTTCACGGGAGGAATTTCCCAATGGAAATTGCATATTTGCTTTTGATTTAAGTGCCGACCTCAGTAGTTCAACTTCTCAATTTCAATTGATAAGGAACGGTAACTTGCGATTGGAATTAAAATTCGCCAAGGACTTGCCCAAGACTATCACAGTTTTATATTACTCCGAGTTTCAGAATTTGATCGAGATTGATAAAAATAGAACAGTTATTTACGATAACAATTAGAAAAAAGAACTATGAACACTACGCAATTAACTAAAATTATGCAAAGGGATAAATTCACCAAAGATCTGTTTCGAGGTGTTTTTGCAGCCGACCAGCCGACCCGAGAAAGTAAAGTTTTTCCCTTCACTGTATATTGTATATACTGGCTCTCAGAAACTGAAGGCATGCATTGGACTTGTATATATTTTTCAAGTCGACAAAATACAGAGTTCTTTGATAGTTTCGGAATTCCACCGGACATGTTTCAATTCAACGCTTTTGTAGAAAGAAAGAGCGTTACCGTAACTTTTCCCGTACAAAAATTTACGGCTGCATTTTGCTGTTAAGTAGATTTTTTAGAATCTGCAATATATTGCAATTAAACTGGAATATTGTGGAATAATACTGGAATAAACCTGAAAAAGGTTCAACTTCAGACAAAATTAAGATGCATTCCAGAGAGCAATGCAGAACATTTTAGACGTTTTGCAGAAAAAATATCTTCCGTTCGAAAACTCAGTACAGCAGTATACAAAATTTAGCTACTCTAGAGTCATAAAAGAGCTACCTTACAGCTAGAAAACAGAGGGGAAATAGTAACTCCCGTAAGAAATCAGGATGTTTGTAGGCTCATTACAGGTACCTTCCAGATATTTTGTATGCATGTTACAGTCGGAAATTGCTAAGTTTGTAGGATAATTGCAGGCGTGTTTCGTATACTTTTTAGGATAATTGCAGGCGCGTTTCATATACTTTTCAGGACCATCACAGGCGCGTTTCAGATAATTTGTAGGATAATTGCAAGAGCGTTTCATATAATATTCAGAACCATTACAGGCGCGTTTCATATACTTTTCGGGATCATTGCTGGCGCGTTTCATATACTTTGTAGGAAAATTGCAGGCGCGTTTCATATACTTTGCAGGATCATTGCAGGCGCGTTTCAGATACTTTTTGGATCATTGCAGGCGCGTATCAGATACTTTTCAGGACCAATACTGGCGCGTTTCAGATACTTTGTACAATAATTGCAGGTGCTTTCAGATAATTTTTAGGATAATTGCAGGCGCATTTCAGATACTTTGCAGGATAAATGCAGGCGCTTTTCAGATACTTTTCAGGATCATTACTGGCGCGTTTCAGATACTCTTTAGGACCATTACAGGCGCGTTTCACATACTTTAATTTTTACAATAATTGCAGGTGCTTTTCAGATACTTTTTAGGATCATTGCAGGTGCTTTTCAGATAATTTTTAGGATCATTGCAGGCGCTTTTCAGATACTTTTCAGGATCATTACTGGCGCGTTTCAGATACTCTTAAGGACCATTACAGGCGCGTTTCACATACTTTAATTTTTACAATAATTGCAGGTGCTTTTCAGATACTTTTTAGGATCATTGCAGGTGCTTTTCAGATAATTTTTAGGATCATTGCAGGCGCATTTCAGATACTTTGTAGGATAATTACAGGCGCGTTTCAGATACTTTGTAGGATAATTGCAGGTGGTTTTCAGATATTTTTAGGATAATTGCAGGAGCGTTTCATAAACTTTGTAGGAAAATTGCAGGCGCGTTTCAGATACTTTTCAGGATAATTGCAGGTGCTTTCAAATACTTTGTAGGATAATTGCAATAGCAGGCGCGTTTCGGATACACTTCAGGATCATTACGGGCGCGTTTCAGATAATTTTTAGGATAATTGCAGACGCATTTCAGATACTTTTCAGGATAATTGGAGGCGCTTTTCATATACTTTGTAGGAAAATAGCAGTCGCGTTTCAGATACTTTTCAGGATCATTATTGGCGCGTTTCAGATACTTTTCAGGATCATTACTGGCGCGTTTCAGATACTTTTAAGGACCAATACTGGCGCGTTTCAGATACTTTAATTTCTACTATAATTGAAGGTGCTTTTCAGATACTTTTTAGGATCATTGCAGGCGCGTTTCAGATACTTTGTAGGATAATTGCAGGCGCTTTTCATATACTTTGTAGGATAATTACAGGCGCTTTTCATATACTTCGTAGGATAATTACAGGCGCGTTTCAGATAATTTGTAGGATAATTGCAGGAGCGTTTCATATAATTTTCAGGACCATTGCTGGCGCGTTTCATATACTTTGTAGGAAAATTGCAGGCGCGTTTCATATACTTTGCAGAATCATTGAGGGCGCGTTTCAGATACTTTTTGGATCATTGCAGGCGCGTATCAGATACTTTTCAGGACCAATACTGGCGCGTTTCAGATACTTTGTACAATAATTGCAGGTGCTTTTCAGATAATTTTTAGGATAGTAGCAGGCGCATTTCAGATACTTTGCAGGATAAATGCAGGCGCTTTTCAGATACTTTTCAGGATCATTACTGGCGCGTTTCAGATACTCTTAAGGACCATTACAGGCGCGTTTCACATACTTTAATTTTTACAATAATTGCAGGTGCTTTTCAGATACTTTTTAGGATCATTGCAGGTGCTTTTCAGATAATTTTTAGGATCATTGCAGGCGCATTTCAGATACTTTGTAGGATAATTACAGGCGCGTTTCAGATACTTTTCAGGATAATTGCAGGTGCTTTCAAATACTTTGTAGGATAATTGCAATAGCAGGCGCGTTTCAGATACACTTCAGGATCATTACGGGCGCGTTTCAGATAATTTTTTGGATAATTGCAGACGCATTTCAGATACTTTTCAGGATAATTGCAGGCGCTTTTCATATACTTTGTAGGAAAATAGCAGTCGCGTTTCAGATACTTTTCAGGATCATTACTGGCGTGTTTCAGATACTTTTCAGGATCATTACTGGCGCGTTTCAGATACTTTTCGGGATCATTACTGGCGCGTTTCAGATACTTTTAAGGACCAATACTGGCGCGTTTCAGATACTTTAATTTCTACTATAATTGAAGGTGCTTTTCAGATACTTTTTAGGATCATTGCAGGCGCGTTTCAGATACTTTATAGGATAATTGCAGGCGCGTTTCAGATAATTTGTATGCATTTGTCGGGCTTCTTTGTATTAGCTAGGTTCCATTCTCTTTTCAAATGTTTATTATCTTTTTTTACTACAGAACAAAATGTAGTAGTTATAACCTTGAGGGTATATACAGGGTGATTCTAAAATGGTGGTATAACCGAACTACTGCGGGTTCTATGAGCGATTTTAAGTCGAAAATGTTCTATGGCATTTTGTCATCCAGGCCACCGTTTAAAAGTTATGATAAGAATCATTTACGGATGACCCCTTAAAATTAATTAAATTAATCAAAAGCCCAGCGGGATTGAATACATTTTTTAAGGGGACTCACGTGTTTAGTAATCGCGCGCGCGCGATTTACTTCCCCGTGAACTTCATAAAGAAGTCCTCCACCAATGTAAGCTTGAAAATGGGTTCAAATGGGAAGATTCATGCCGAATTGAGAAAAACCTAACCCAATGGGGAAATGCATTGAAAATTTAATTAAAAAGGACCAAATGGGAAGATTCTTGCCGGATTGAGAAAAACCTAACAAACAATCAACAAAGGTTTAATGTTTTATTTCCACTCTCTTCTGAGAATCGCAAAAAGAAGTGAAGCTTTTCTAGATATGCCCGCACTTGACGGCCAAAGTGCGGCGGTGCCCCATCGTGCTGAAACCAGAGTTGCGCACGATCAGCCAATGGTAGTTCGTCCAACACATCTTGAACATCAGTTTGCAAGAACTCCAAATAACGTTCCGCGTTAAGAAGAAACGGAAGGATAAATGGACCAATCAGGGTGTCGCCTAGCATTCCGGCCCAAATGTTTATACGCCATTCTTCTTGAAAACTTGCGTTGCGAATGTGATGCGGATTTTCGTGAGCTCAATAGTGCAAGTTGTGTAAGTTTAGAATGCCCTTCCTTGTGAACTGTGCCTCATCCGAACAGAGAATACGGCCACGGAAATGGTCGTCCGCATCGTGTTGTTCCAAGAGCCATTGGCAGAACAATTGGCGCCTTGGAAAATCGAGGGGTCGCAATTGCTGCACTCTTTGGTAATGGTATGGGTGTTGATCATCATGGTGGATGGTTCGCCAAACGATCGGCTGGGGAATGTTGAGCATTCTGCTAACACGTCTAGTGCTGAGAGTGGGGTCGTTAGACACCATATCCAAAACATTTTCCTCGACTGCCACTGCTCTTATTGCTGGACGTCCACGATCCACCCCTTGAATCAAAACGCTTCCAGTTGCCCGCAATCTTTCCTGTGTTCTTGATATTACGCGAGAATCTGGGTGACGCCTATTTGGAAACAATTCCGCGTAACGACGCGATGCGGCTTCGTAGTTTCCTTCACAATAGCCTAAAGCTAGTATCATATCATCAAAAGCGGTTTTCTAAAACTTGGTTTTTAAAAAAGCGGGTTGGTTTCGTTCACTGTCTGCGCTGTTTAAAATCTAATTTGAAATAGGCTTAAGAATTGTTGGGAAGATCGTAGTCACGAGAATTTAGCACAGTAAAAGGCTGCACGTGCCATTACAAAATGTTTAAATGTTGGCGCGCGACGGCGAACATCAGTTTGAAATTTCAAGAAAACCAAGGCTTAGCTCAAAAACACAATAAAGCAGCTTTAACACCCTTCCAAATTCCAACTGACTTTACAGTTAGTTGCAATCCGGCCACGAAAGCAAACAAAAGCCAGCGATTCATCAAGTTTTGATAATCGAATGTGAGAACATCTAGTCAGACTCTCATTCCTTCCAAATTCCAACTGACTTTACAGTTAGTTGCAATCTGGCCACGAAAGCAAACAAAAGCCAGCGATTCATCAAGTTTTAAGAATCGAATGTGAGACCATCTAGTCAGACTCTCATTCCTTCCAAATTCCAACTGACTTTACAGTTAGTTGCAATCCGGCCACGAAAGCAAACAAAAGCCAGCGATTCATCAAGTTTTGAGAATCGAATGTGAGAACATCTAGTCAGACTCTCATTCCATGAGGCAAAACACGCTACACCGCCAAAAACTGACATTTAGTTGATTTCTTAATTTGGCTTCTGACTTTACAATTTTTACGTTACATTGCCCATGTGTTCCGTAACTTCTTACTCCATTGACGATCAAATTGTTAAAATTAAGTTTTGATCCGCTTTAAACAAAAATACGTGTATTTTGCTTGAAATGCTTCACTTCTTTTTGCGATTCTCAGAAGAGAGTGGAAATAAAACATTAAACCTTTGTTGATTGTTTGTTAGGTTTTTATCAATCCGGCAAGAATCTTCCCATTTGGTCCTTTTTAATTAAATTTTCAATGCAATTCCCCATTGGGTTAGGTTTTTCTCAATTCGGCATGAATCTTCCCATTTGAACCCATTTTCAAGCTTACATTGGTGGAGGACTTCTTTATGAAGTTCACGGGGAAGTAAATCGCGCGCGCGCGCGATTACTAAACACGTGAGTCCCCTTAAAAAATGTATTCAATGCCGCTGGGCCTTTGATTAATTTAATTAATTTTAAGGGGTCATCCGTAAATGATTCTTATCATAACTTTTAAACGGTGGCCTGGATGACAAAATGCCATAGAACATTTTCGACTTAAAATCGCTCATAGAACCCGCAGTAGTTCGGTTATACCACCATTTTAGAATCACCCTGTATTTATGCGGAAGATTGTCGAGAACCAGTGTTTTTCAAACACATGAGTTTCTGATAACATAAAATTTCAATTTTGCCACGGTGTACATATTTTCATTATAAATTTATGAGTGCTAGAGTTTGAAAAACAAAGTTCTACGAACAAGGAGCAAAAAACAGACGTTGGTTCAAATCTGGTTTCGGGGATTTAACTGGTATGTGTATTTTAATTAAATATAGCGAAGATAGTTTTGAAAGTTTATTGCGCAAAACATTTAACCGGTTTCAATCATTTGATGAAAATAGAAAACTACGTGATTATTTTTTTGTTGCCAGGTGCATACGTGTGCTTGCAACTGTTGACGCACAAGAATGGGCAAGTGTTTTAGATCAAAATAATGTTTAACTTTTAGTAATTACACATAATTGGTAATAAAATTCGAGAGTCTTGAACAAATACTTTTCAGTGACTTAAAAACCGCACTATAAAACAGTTGAAAAACGTTTCGGAGTATATTTTGTCAGTATTTTATGGTTTAAACTTTTTAATTTTAAAAACTTTCAGTTCCATTTTAAGGTTAACTTTGTTCCTTAAATTCTCCAGGCTGTCATTCCCATAGACATTAGAAAATGTATTGAGAATCTAGACAAACTATTTACAAGCGGGCCTGGCGCCTTTTTGTGACGGAATTTTCAAACCCCTTTCGCTTGTGCGATAGAGGGAATGTAAATGGCGCCCCAATCGAGTTATTTATTTTAAACTATTTACAAATACTGTAGGGCCTAACGATGCATCTTTAACACGTTTCAATTCTCTGTTAATATACCTCTCTGCATCCTACAAACAATTCGAACCCGGTTGTCTCCCTCCCAAGTCAGTCAGCGAAATAAGATTTTTCTAAACTAGTACTTAGTAGTGTTAAAAATAAACATATCTTGTACTTGACCAATCTTAGTTTTCTTATAGAGTCGAAATTAATAAACTGGACCCAAGGATCAGTAACTCCAAGTTTTTAAATTTAAAACTAGTCCAAACATTTATTAAACTGGTTTTTGGTCCAGAGAAAGTGTGCTATTTCCCAGACTGTCCTAAGTACTGACCGCGCTCGACGCTCTTAAACTTCAAATGTTAACATGGAGTATGTAATATTTTAGTATACCTCGCCTGTAGAGGCACCACATGCGAAGGGGTTAGAGCCGTACTCAACGCTGAAATTCAACTGTTCCTCTTGTTTCTCTACGGCCATTACATTTCCTAACCTCATGTAAAGAGAAAATTGGGCACTAAAGATATGTAAAATGGGAGTTGATGAAAAGAAAAATCCATTTAATTTTTTTTATGCTGGCGATTGTTTCAGGATGAAACAAATTGGAACTGCATTTATATCGGCATCACCTGTTCTATTAGTTATTTCCATCATATTATTCTTGTAAGAAAACTGTCAGTTTTCGTTGAATTTATGCCAAAAACAATATTGATTTATATATGATCAGTGTCACGTCTGTGTTCTCTAATGATGATATTGACTGGGAAGACAGGAAACCTAAAATATGCGCTTACGATCCAAAATATACAAGACCAACTGATCACGGTATTTGAAATTATTTATCCATTTAATATCGAAAAGAACGAGGTATGCAACAAAATGGTAGATAGCCAAAAGAACAATTTTCCTTAAAAACGTTATATCAGAAGCGCAAATCCCATAAGCGGTTGTTAAAGCTGAAAGCAATTGAAAACCTAGTTGGTCAAGAATATTTTTCCGTTCTGTAGTTAATTGCTCGATTATTTGCAGGCAATTCCTTGGATGTCTACGTTGAAGTCATGATCCTACATATTTACGACATCAGTGAGGAAAAAATGGTAAACCACTTCACTTACTATTGTTTTAGGATAGATTTAAATGTTAATTTCGCTTTTCAGGAATTTGGAATGCAAATTTATCTGATAATGAAATGGAGAGACGAAATGTTTAATGTTTCTGATCTGAATATCGACAGACCATATACTATGCCCGATTACGTATCTAAATGTCTTTGGATGCCCGATGTCATCTTTATGAATTGCAAATTCGCGGTGAACATACAGATATTGGTACCTAATTCTATCTTCAAATTATTACCAGATGGTTTTGTGTATCATTACTCAAGGTATTAATTAGTTTAGTCAAATCCTAGTGAATATCATACATTCCACTAATTCATTTACAGATATCAACTAGTAGTAAACTGTCTCATGGATTTCAGACTCTATCCGATGGACAAACAAACTTGCTTTCTGCAAATAGGCTTACGTACGTTAAACCTACAGCTTACACTCTATTCCATAAGTATATGACACTTCATGTCGTTTGTAATTCTTCAGTCTTTCCAGAAGTATATAATACTTCTCTTCGAGAGAAATGTACCACAAATCGAGCTAATTGTAACGTCATACTTCCCAACATCCCTTGACATTTGGAGCAACTTTGCTAAACCAAGTCAGATACGCTATAAATAGCTTCCGCTTCATTACTATATTAGTGTTTAACTATTTGGCAAGGCGCATGCGCTTGTGGGTTTTTGTTCCACCCCAAGACGAGGTTTGCGGGTTCATTGCTGGGGATTTAGTGCCAAAAAATTATAGAATTCACCCTAGCACGGTACGATGCCCATTCCAAGTTTGATGAGCGAGTAAGCAAACAAAAAGGGTGAGCCTGGGAAGAACGACGTTACATACCTAAAGAACTAAGAGGATACAGAGTGTCATCCTTCTTCTATTATCCCCTTCTGGTCTTACTGAGCTCTAGTTGGAGAACAGTGCAATGAATGATGGATGGCAGTTTGGAAATTAGTCTTAATATTTTAATATTAAGACAGGGCCTTTGATAGTGCATCACTAGAAGTCGCTATTAAATAATTATTGGTTCCACCGACGTCACTCCATGACTAGCTCTCACAATAGTGTCAAACTAATGGAGCATATCTTATATACGTACCTAAAACTAGTTAGTTTCTGTACCATACCAATTCTTATTTTTCTAGTGTATAGCAGATCAAAAGATGCCGAATTGAGGTGGATGGGAGAAGACACTAGTGGGAAGTTAAAATTTCCTAGTATTGTGTTCCAACATACTAAGTTTTTCAATATTGAAAAAATAATTCTAGACAATTTGGTTTGTTTTGTAGACTTGGAAAGAGTTAATTCATCGTATGGTATGAATTTACTACAAAATTTTAGAATTTCGAATTATATTTACAAACATCGATTTATATAGACCAAAACTCAGCTAAAACCTCGTTATGTTACATTGACCGCGTCTCCAGGGTGTTATTCCCTGTGACCATGGTGTCATTTGCTACAATATATTGGGTCTTATTCATCTTGAAAATAGATTAGTAGAATTGTGAATATACATGTACATTCCTCTCACTCCAGACTCCGGTGTGATCACTTAAATTATACCATAAGTTTATCATGCCTCTAAGTGCACAAATATGGGTCACAACTGGGCATCTTCCGCAGGCTACTGTCAGAACTCGTATAGCGCTAAGATCCGAAGAGAGAAAAATTTGAAATTTCTGCCGTGGTGCAGCCACCAAGCGGTCGAGACGATTACTAAATGGGTCACGTGAAAAAAAATCATCCAATGGGATAAAGGAGATTTTTACGTTTCGTATAGGCAGGCATTGGGGGGGGGCGAATTTTACTTAAGCAACCCCAAAATACCTCTCTCTCGTGAGATAGAGGCGGTTTCAGTCCGGAAACATTCTAAAACGGATAAAAGAAACGCTAGTCTAGGCAGTACAATTTTGTATTGAAGTTGAGGTGATAAATGATGCGGAAAGAGTATAGGGTTTCATTAAAGGGAGCCGGAGAAACACTATTGCCCTAGGAGGAGCAGCCATTTCTCTACTTAGAGGCATGATAAACTTATGATTATACCTACAGTTCCTTTCCCAATAGCTGTTGTTTTCTTAACCACCTATCATGATCCCTACTACCCTTCTTGTTTTTCGTGTTTTCGATCCATGCACGAACAAACCAACTTTTCAAGGCCGCCCGTGATATCCCTCCATTCTACGTCACACGTAGAAAATGACGGAAAATGTAAATACCATTTCATATGTGTCTGAATTAATTATGTGAAAGTTTCGTGTATTTTTAATGAGCGTATATTTAACAAAAATACGTATTTATGAGAGTATTATGAAGTTAATAATTTCTTATACAGGGTGTTTCTGATAAGTCTGCCATAAATCAAGGGGCGTGTTCTTTGGGTCAAACTGAGTGGAAAGTGTCAAAGAACATGGGGTGTACAAGAATTTGCAACGAAGATATGGCCCCCCAAACATTGGCCCCTAAAACAAGAAAATATTCGAAAATGTAGACTAAAACAAATTCAGCCTTATCAACTTGTTTAGAAATAATGAGACAATTTCAATAGTTTCCCTCTAACATCGTTATTGAACTTTCACCTGGCAGAAGTGTATTAAATGAGTAGAAGTATGCCTACTCTAGTAAAGTAAATTCAAAGTATCATGGTACCTTTCGGTTGGTATTACTTTTATTCTTAACAAGTTAACATGGACGTTACAGGTATTGTTCAAAATGTCCACCAGCGGCGTTAAGACAAACATGAACCCGTCTTTCGAAAGATTCTTGGACATGTTGGAAGATTCCTGGCATGTTCCTGATTGTTTGACAACCTTCAATAATTCGTCTTCGCAAGTCTTCCTCATCACGGACTTCATTCTTGTACACGATGTCTTTGAGATGACCCCAAAGATAGAAATCGCACGGATTTAAATCCGTAGATCTGGCTGGCCACGCAACTGGTCCTCCACGCCCAATCCACCTCAAATTAAACGTAGCATTAAGATGTTCTCTAACTGCACGGCTGAAATGTGGGGGTGCCCCGTCGTGCATAAACCACATGTCACGAAGTAATGCTAACGGTATGTCCTCGAGTAGTTCAGGTAAAGTGTCTCTTAAGAACGTGAGATATGCTTCACCATTTAGTCTGGGTGGAAGAAAATGCGGACCTAGTAAATGATTACCGACAATGCCGCACCATACGTTTAAAGAAAATTGCTGTTGGTGACTTCTAACACTAGTTGCGTGTGGGTTTAATTGGCGCCATTCGTGGTGGTTGTGATAGTTCAGAATTCCATCCCGGGAAAAATGTGCCTCGTCGGTTACTAAAAGGACCAGTGGAAATTGATTGTCCTCTACTCTGGCCAAAAACCACTCGCAAAAGTCGATGCGTCTTGGATAATCTGCCGGGTTAAGAGCTTGCACCTTTTGAATATGATACGGGTGAAACTGATGTCCGCGGAGAATTCGCCAGACCAAAACGTGATTAACATGTAATTGTCGTCCAACTTGTCTGGTACTTGTCGAGGGGTCCTCATCGAACATGGCAAGGACGTCTTCCTCGATTTCCTCCATGTCTTCTGGAATGTCTCGCTCTCGAACGTTGTTGGGTTGTACTTGTCCGATGTCCCTCAAGCGCCTGTCAACAGCCTCGAACGTACGACGATTTGGTATGCGTCGTTGCGGAAATTGTTCCTGGTATCGCCGCTGTGCTTCCAATGAATTGCCCTGCGCCAGTCCATACATGAGATGCATGTCTGCATATTCTGCATTGGTATTCGCCATACTGTACTACCACACGTTCGTTCGAAATGATACTGTGACGTTATCAACAACATCGCGTTACTTTATAGCAAACCACCGTTTAGTTTTTACGTTTGCGTCATGACTGTCAGCATTGTTTTTTATTCACAAACGTAAACAATAAACGGTGGTTTGCTAAAAAGTCTTTGGGGTCATCTCAAAGATTTTTTTGACATCGTGTACAAGAATGAAGTCCGTGAATAAAAAACAATGCTGACAGTCATGACGCAAACGTAAAAACTAAACGGTGGTTTGCTATAAAGTAACGCGATGTTGTTGATAACGTCACAGTATCACTTCGAACGAACGTGTGGTAATACAGTATGGCGTATACCAATGCAGAATATGCAGACATGCATCTCATGTATGGACTGGCGCAGGGCAATTCAGTGGAAGCACAGCGGCGATACCAGGAACAATTTCCGCAACGACGCATACCAAATCGTCGTACGTTCGAGGCTGTTGACAGGCGCTTGAGGGACATCGGACAAGTACAACCCAACAACGTTCGAGAGCGAGACATTCCAGAAGACATGGAGGAAATCGAGGAAGACGTCCTTGCCATGTTCGATGAGGACCCCTCGACAAGTACCAGACAAGTTGGACGACAATTACATGTTAATCACGTTTTGGTCTGGCGAATTCTCCGCGGACATCAGTTTCACCCGTATCATATTCAAAAGGTGCAAGCTCTTAACCCGGCAGATTATCCAAGACGCATCGACTTTTGCGAGTGGTTTTTGGCCAGAGTAGAGGACAATCAATTTCCACGGGTCCTTTTAGTAACCGACGAGGCACATTTTCCCCGGGATGGAATTCTGAACTATCACAACCACCACGAATGGCGCCAATTAAACCCACACGCAACTAGTGTTAGAATTCACCAACAGCAATTTTCGTTAAACGTATGGTGCGGCATTGTCGGTAATCATTTACTAGGTCCGCATTTTCTTCCACCCAGACTAAATGGTGAAGCATATCTCACGTTCTTAAGAGACACTTTACCTGAACTACTCGAGGACATACCGTTAGCATTACTTCGTGACATGTGGTTTATGCACGACGGGGCACCCCCACATTTCAGCCGTGCAGTTATAGAACATCTTAATGCTACGTTTAATTTGAGGTGGATTGGGCGTGGAGGACCAGTTGCGTGGCCAGCCAGATCTACGGATTTAAATCCGTGCGATTTCTATCTTTGGGGTCATCTCAAAGACATCGTATACAAGAATGAAGTCCGTGATGAGGAAGACTTGCGAAGACGAATTATTGAAAATTGTCAAACAATCAGGAACATGCCAGGAATCTTCCAACATGTCCAAGAATCTTTCGAAAGACGGGTTCATGTTTGTCTTAAGGCCGTTGGTGGACATTTTGAACAATACCTGTAACGTCCATGTTAACTTGTTAAGAATAAAAGTAATACCAACCGAAAGGTACCATGATACTTTGAATTTACTTTACTAGAGTAGGCATACTTCTACTCATTTAATACACTTCTGCCAGGTGAAAGTTCAATAACGATGTTAGAGGGAAACTATTGAAATTGTCTCATATTTCTAAACAAGTTGATAAGGCTGAATTTGTTTTACTCTACATTTTCGAATATTTTCTTGTTTTAGGAGCCAATGTTTGGGGGGCCATATCTTCGTTGCAAATTCTTGTACACCCCATGTTCTTTGACACTTTACACTCAGTTTGTCCCAAAGAACACGCCCCTTGATTTATGGCAGACTTATCAGAAACACCCTGTATACAATCATGTAGTTTACGAGTTGCACTGTGATAGTTCAATATCAAAACCTAGGACAACGGCGGGGTGATAATATATACTAAATTTCACAGAAAAAATTGTAGTCGCGGTCAATTTTAACTTGTTTTTAATATAAAACTCATTAAAACAAACTTTGGCTAGCATACTATCTAACCTTATCATACTTGATCTAAGCAGGGATGGGATAGATTTAATTTTAGAAGTAGGAATGGAGAACAGAGTAGTCTGGGCGCGCGTCAAAGTCCCGGGCCTCTTTCCCCGGAACGAGGGGGGGGGGGTATGAGTGATGTGGCGGTCACAGCGATAGAGGTAAAAAGAAATTACGTATTTTTCACCGTCCCCGTCAGCAACGTCATCAAAAACGTAGTTTAATTGAGCCAATAACATAATTTAAACTTTTCGATACGAGTTGGAGGGAGGCGCTCTATACTGGGCTTTGAGTCGGACTGAAGTAAATACTAACCGTTCTCCATTCCTAATTCTAAAATTAAATCTATCCCTGATCTAAGACAAACAAACTAGGTAGGCTTATGTAAATTTCTAAATATCTCAATTTAGAATGTGCGTGCAATCAAATAATATTTCGGGTTAACAGTCAAGTACCGGTACATTCACAGTGCTTTATTTTATAATATCCATCATACTTGCAGAAACATAAATAAATAACAGAGCGTGAAGTGTGAATATAGAGCAACCACTTTGATCGATGAAAAAGACAGCAGAGAGAAAATTCGATTTAGATTCCTTTGATTTTCTCCATAACTGCATTACACACGCTTTAACACTGTGAGTCGTTAGTACTTTATTTGGTGATTTTAATATGTTCTAGCTATCATTCAAAGTTTCAACTGTGAGGTCAAAAGGTAAAGGTTGACAATAGAGAAAACATAACATGCGTATTGAAACAAATATGAAAACATTTGCATTACAGTTTTTTTTTCGTTTCATTCGTGGTTAAGGTAGGATGAGAAATATTGAAATGGCAATATTTTCGAAATTGTCTGTTCTATTAGTTATTTCATCAATCTTCTTTTGGTAAAATATTTTGAAATTAATTTTGTTTCGTTGAAGTTATGTTAATGTTAAGTTAATATTGTTTTTCATCATCAGTGACACTTCTGCACTCGGAAGTGATGACATTGACTGGGAAGCCAGAAAACCAAAATTATGCGCCTACGATCCAAAATATACAAGACCAACTGATCAAGGTAATTAAATTTAAAACAATTGAATTGAATGAATTTTCCATACCGGTAATTGTGTTTAATACGAGACAAATAAATCTTCTCGGCAAAATCTGATTTTCATTCCTAATAGACTAGTTTCAAAAATAAAGCTTAGTGTTCGACCACCATGTTGTCTTAAAGTGGAACATTGGTATCCAAAGACTTAATATGTGGCTTCAATCAAAAGGTCTTTGGTGGACTGGAAACTATGAAGTCCTATCTAACGTCTTTGGATAGACATACCCTATACGTATAGTACCCTAATTTCAACAGAGGCTGCGTAACACTCATCAGGAAAAACATCGATGTTTGGGAAAATGAAATCGGTGTTCTTTTGACGTCATGATGACGTTGCAGTTGTTGAACGGCACAATTTTGTGTAATCGATGCTTTTCAAAATGGCGACGATATTATGATAACGTTACTGCAGAGGCTTAAATAATAAATCCGAAATATTTACAAAGATATTGTACTTCAATTTATCAATTAAATCAAAATTCTGTCAGAATCCATTTTTTACCGAAATAATATATTGCTTTTTAGTATTATTATCGATAAGGATAATATTTGTCAATTCTACATTATTTTAATTGTCGCGGCGCAAAATGACGAAATTTGCGTCATGAATCCGATGCTCATCAAAAAAACCTCCTCTCACAGCCGATTTTTCTGATGGGCATCCGATGAGCATCATGACGTCACGCCCAAAGACGCGAAAAACCGTTCAGTAAGACATCGATGTCATCTTTTAGTCATCGATGTTTTTGATGCCGATTACTGAACGCAGCCAGAAAAATAGCTCTGCGAATTATAGTAGACTCGACGAAAACTACACTAAGCCTTGGCTAGGTAACAGCGCTATCCCGATTCCCGAGCCGCCGGCGGCTGAGCTCGCCGTAACTGCGAGAACAGAGAAAGTTCCTCGTAAAAAACAGATACACGGCGTCTTAAATAGTCCAAGCAAAAGCTACCCAGATTGATAAGATATTTGTTCCTAACTCCCAAATAATCTTTGGTATTGTGAATAGTTTTATCTAAAGAATATTTTAGACACCCTATTCAGTCTTTATAGTAGTTCCCTAATTTACGTACCAGGTAAATTGGTTCTTAAGACGGAAGGATCGAAGGATCCGAAAGAGCCGCGTTACCGAATTTTGTTCCTCCGCGTAAGGGGAGGTTCTTTCCTAGGAGCTTAGAGAATATCGTGTAGCTCTCCCAGGCACCTGTTACGTACTTCATGTGTAAAGCCTAATCGGCTTCTGGTTATATGAACTCAAAAAGAGCTAGGTCAGATATGGATAATTTGGTTAGGTTAAAGTTGATTATTTCAACTAAATAGTATTAGGTCAGGTTAGGTTAGGTTTTGTTTCGTTTGGTTAGACTTAGGTTAGTAATATTTTGGAACAGTGTTACGCCTTTTCCAAAAAATTACTGTTTACTATTATCTACTTCCGAAATAAAATAACCTCTCTCGAATTATAATAGGCCTTTTCCAAAAATTACTGTTTACAATTATCTACTTCCGAAATAAAATAGCCTTTATCGAATTATAATATGCCTTTTCCAAAAAATGACAAACACTGCTATTTCCCAAAATAGCAGCCGCTATTTCTAAAACAGCAGTTTTGAAAAATTCCGCTGTTTTTTTTGGAATTGCGGTTGCTATTTCGAGAACTGCTCTACAGGGAACTGCTCATATGAGGTACACCCGTAGTAGTAGTGGCCGGGGTTGTCGCTTTCGCTATCGTCAGATTTTAGCTTAAATGGAACTCGATAGTACCTGAACCCACCAATAGTGGTAGCTGAGCTCAATTAGAGATTTTATTTTAATCAAAAAAATTTCACACCGCACCCGGGATTTGAACCCGGCTGGCTGGCGCAGCAGTTAGATACGCTACCACTGTGGGGTTGGACACTTCTGATTTTTTTAGGGTCTTTGTTTTTTTTCGTTTTGTTTATGTGCTAATTAAATAGATAACGATGTGGCTACTATTAAGTCCCAACCCCTGGCCCATCTTGTTTATATTAAGTTCTCATAATAACTTTAAAATAGTTTGCCCAGATTTAGCCCCCCCCCCCAAATTTCAAACCCTAGCGACGCTACTGTTCAACTCGTTTCTTGTAGTCCTTAAAGGCTTCCAAGACTTCGTTTTTCTTTTTCAGGAATGCAACTTCACTCCATCTGGATTTGTCATCGGTGATGACAGCGAAGTATTTGGCTCCACCATCGAGGCTAGTCGCATTGGGCCACAGTCATTGGTGTGTACAATTTCCAACAAGTTCGAAGTTCTTTCAGGTCTCGACTTCGACAAAGGTGAACGGGTCTGTTTTCCAATTACGCAAGTTTCGCACATGCCGAGAGTTCCGTCTTTGTCCAAATTCATTTCAATGACTAAATCGTTTTGATACATGTCTTTTACGCTTTTTTCATTAAGGTGTCCCAAACGGAAGTGCCAATCTTCGAGGTTCGATTTTGCTGGGAATTCTGGTTCCGCGATGTTAGCTTCTTCCTTGTTCTTTCGTAATAAGTAGAGGTCTCCAATTCGGTCGGCTACCGCTATTACTTCACCGTTGTCTTTCATTATAATCGCGTTGGTTTTCTTGAACAGGACATCGTGATTTTTATCCGTGATCTTGGAAACTGACATCAAGTTTGTGCGGAGATCAGGTACGTATAGGGCATTTTTAAGACTTTGCCGGTTTATCCTTTGGTCGCTGAAATTTTAATTTCACCAATTCCAGTGACTTTTGTCGATTCCTCATTTGCCAGGTTTAATGACTTGTCCGTCTTTTCCAAGTCCACGAAATTTTCCCTTTCTGATGTCATATGTGATGTTGCACTGCTATCATTGCACAAGGTATCAGTGCTTCTTTGAATGTGGAACGCGTACTCGTCGGAACTAGCTTCCGATTCGGTAACTATATTTGACTTCTCTTCAGCAACGTTTGCAGAATTTTGAATTTTTGTTCGACATTCGCTTGCCTTGTGGCCTGGTTTTCGACACCGATGACATTTAAATCTGAATTCCGATTTCTCGTAAGGTTTTTCATGACTCTTCCAGTGGCTGTCCTTGCGTCTTTCCGTTTTCTTCCGTGTATTAGAGCTGCAAGCTGTTGAAACTTTCCATAAATTTCTTACAAAAAACACCTTTACTCACCAAAAAACCCTTTTAGACCAACAACCCTTAAAAATACCTTTGAAATTGCACTCCCCCGCCCCCTTTTTTTCCTCTTCTTTATTGAAGAACCCCCGATGCTCTTTAGAGCGTCAGATCGCATGTTGAAGTCGAAGAAACTATTGCGATAAAGTAGCGAGCCCCCAAACCAAACCCGGGCGTTTAAAATGAAAATAAACTTAAAAATTTTAAAACCAAAAACTTGTAAATAAATTCGACTTTCGAGTAAAGACCAATCCTAAAACTTTACACAAGCCACCATCGCGTTTGGCACCGTGTCTTCTTCTTTCGACTTTCTGGCATCGGACTCTTCCAAGATTTTAATCTGCAAGGCTTCTGGATTTGGTAGAGAATCCCTGGATTCAATGGCGCATCTGAAGTTTCCAAAACTTTCGGGTAGGCTGTACAGGAGCACGATTGCCAGTAGGTCTTTGTTTATCTCTAGTACTATCTCCTCCAATTTGTCTACTGCGTCAAAGAATTGGTCGACGTGTTCCCGAACGTTGTCGCCTTCTCTCAACTTGTTCATATAGTGAGTGTCTTAAGCAGTGTGGCTTTTCGAGCTGGCCCCTTGGATTGGCAGATGGACTTTTCCAGACTTCATGCGAACTTACGCGGCTTTTAACTTGCTTTAATTCAGATGGACTAATTGCCAGGATTAAATCGGATTTCGCCTTCTTGTCCGCTCTGTCCCATTTTTCTACTTCTTGAGAGTTTCCTCCGGTTCCAGCGATTAGTATTGGTCTTGGTTTGCTTCCATCGACGTATTCCCAATAGTCGTTTTTAACCAGTAGAGCTTCTACTAAGTGTCATAGTTTTCTTTCGTTAAGATTTCAATCCGAACGTTGTGATTTGATGCCATGATTCTTGCGATCTCTTCTTCGATATTTTCTTTCCGTAGCGGTCTTAACGAACTTAACTATTTACACTATACAAGCGCAGTAAAACGAGCTGTGCCCATAACCTGTTGTTTATTAATAAAAACACTGAACAGAGTTTGAGTCTAAATACGGCTACATTTATTGAAGTGCAAGAAACAACTGAACCTAACGGTTTTTACCTCTCCGAGTGACGAATGTCACGGAGAGTTTAAAATTTCGACGTGTCGGTGTGTGTGTGTGTGTGTCTGTCTGTCTGTTGTTATTGACTTACACACTAGGGGACCGCGTTCGCAGTTTGAAAATCTGAGCAAACGTGTTCTCAATTTCCGGAAATTTCGAAAATTGTATTACACTTACAGGCATTACTCCATTGCCTGTCTAACACCACCAGCCTCTGGTCTTTGCCCATCCCACATGGACACCTGTCTGTACACACTGGCTTCTAATCACCACCGTCATCTGCTCTTTGTCCATCCCACATGGACACCAGTCTGCACTTACTGGCTTCTAACACCACCATCTTCTAGTCTTGGTTTTTGTCTATCCCACATGGACATCAGTCTGTACTTACTGGCTTCTAACACCACCATCTTCTGGTCTTTGTTTTTGTCCATCCCACATGGACACCAGTCTGTACACCTGGCTTCTACTCCATCATCATCCTTAAGGTTGAAACATACGCGGCGATCGCCCAGGGTTACGAAAAACGTCTGGCCTCCCAAAGGTGGGGCTTCCACCAAAGGTTCACGCAATTGCGCTGTTCTTATCTATAGCTGCGATTCGAAACCATTATATACTACCTATTTGAGTAAGGCGAAGCAGCAGTCGTATGCTTCATCTCAAACGTCAAAATTAGTCAAGTCTCTCAAGAATGATTACATGTTCTTTTTTAAAACGATATAACGCTCAATGAGGCTGATAACTAATGAAGAAAATGTTTAATATAAATAATAATTATTTTAGTATTTAAGATAATCTTGTTTCTCAAATCAAAGTTAATACGAAAAGGATTAAAAAGCAGTCTATGTATGAATGAATGAATGGTTTATTGACCCTTTTGTTTACAAATCCCTTTTGGAACAGGGAGGAACCCACTAACGTGGGTTCACAGGTCCGAAAAAAAACATTAAATGTTATACAATAAAAACACTAAATTAAACTTATTACGCGAAAATTATTTACAATTATTTACAATGGCAGCTGATCTGCATATGACTATCCTCTAATAGGGCATGGGGTAGAGGAGGCGCAATTTTGCCCAATTGACTAAAATACTTTTTGTAATACTAATGATTTCCCTATTTGTCCTATCCCCGAGAGACAGGCTATCCGCCAGGGTCATGGGCCCAAACTTCAGGTACGGGGCTCTTGCTTGCGCCAGGGCCGGACAAAACATCACTACGTGTTCGATGTCCTCTAAGTCCTCCCCACAGAGAGGACAGCCTGCCCCCTCCTTATCAAAAATGTGGGAGAGACGAGCGGACGTTGCCAACGCCCCCGTCCGGGCCAGGAAAAACAACCCACTAGCAAGGGAATTATCATAGAAAGGTTCTATGCCCGGGGTTACCTTTAACGAATACAGATTCAAACTCTGATGGCCAGCAACGTCCCTCCGCCATTGTGCTTGAGAATACTCAGAAACGGCCTTATCTACCTTGGCATACCACTCATGTAGCGATTCAACCGAGCTCCGGGATACTCCCGCAGCATAGTTTTCGTGAAAAAACTCAACGCGCTTTAGCCAGGTAGTTTTTCTGGGCATTGCTCGAATATAGCAAAATACCCGCCGCGCAATGCGCATTTCATTCATAAACAGCAACCGACCCAGGTAGCGGAGCTTGCTTTTGGCCTCCCGCTCCTCAAAGGCAGACCAGGACATTTCACCCTTGACAGCGGCATACGATGTAATAAAGTTACCCCCCAACGCGGCCTTACCCACGTTAAATTGGGCCTGATTAAGTCGGCGACTCGTAGTAGATGAGAAGCACATAACCTCATTTGCGTAAGTTAAAGCCGGAACCGCGACAGCCTTCCATAGGGTCCTCATAACATTGTACTTATTATACGAGTGGTACCCCTTGTGCTTTATGGCACCAGCCAGACGGTTGGCCTTAGCCATCACAATACTTTCCTGAGGTTCCAAAAACTTCCCCCTATTCGATACCTTTACACCTAGGTAGGTCACCTCAGTCACTTCTGCTAATACACAACCTTGCAGGAAAACAGGGTCGGACCCCCTCTCAAAAGGCAAACTATTTTCGAGGACTACACATTTATCTGGGCTAAAAGCCAACCCATATTCCGCTGCGTAGGACCCACAAATATCCAAAATGTCTTGCAGCCCTACCCGCGAATCAGCAACAACAAAAATATCATCCGCAAAAAATCCACCAACTATCCGAGAGTCCTGCGCCGCGCCGCCAGGATACCTAAGCGTAAAACCTAGGTTGGAAGCCCTTAGGGCCCTGTCGAGAGGTTCCAGATATAGTGCAAAGAGGAGAGGAGACAGAGGGCACCCCTGTTTTAAACCCACCCCACTGGACATGAAATCTGTAACCACATCCCCAAACCAATACCGGTACTTTACATCCTCATAAAGCCGAGCCAAGAGAGTAACAAAATGACCTGGAATGCCTAGGGTCACCAGTAACGCCCACAACCGAGCCCTACAGACGCTATCGTAAGCCTTTCGTAGGTCCAGAAAAGCGAATAACGCCGAACGTTGTTCAATTCGAGCAATGTCCAACAACTGGTATACTATAAATAGACTATCAGCCCCTCGCCTATCCCTCCTGAACCCGTTCTGTAACTCCCCTAAGATATTATTGTTCTCAACAAAATGTTCCAAGCGTGGTTTTAGAATTGCGACAAACACCTTAGAGACGCACTGTGATAGGGCAATTGGCCGGAATGAGCCCAGATTTTCAATGTCCTTTCCTGTGATTGTCTGTGTGTGTCCGTCCGTTGTTACGCTAGTGCGCCGCGTTAGCAGTTCGCCTTGTGTTGATGTGAAAAGAAATCCTACAAAACCTTCATATTTGGTTTTCTCATAATGTAAAATTAATATATGGAATTATTTTTCGTAATTTCGATGCCTTTAGTAGTTTTGTAGCTATAAAGCTCTTTTTCATTTTGATATCTCAAGAATATTTTTTATATTATTATTTGAAATGGATGTTTATATATTACTTTAGCTATACTATGTAGAAACTTCTTTTAGTTAATTGTAAGTGAAATGAATAATACGGATTTAAAAACATGAACAAATTTTGCTGCAAACTTTATTTTTAACCATCTTCGTTGAGAGACTACGAGCAACTGAATATTTGTATGTATTTTATTTTCTTTCTCGTTTCTTCATGGTGGCTTTAAATTTTTCTTAGTATTTCCCTGCTGGACACGGTGAAAGGCTAGACATGCAGGTGATGGGTACGAGGTTCGCCAATTCTTAGAACTAAGATTCTGTGTCTCAGTAGCGTCGCTAGGGTTTGAAATTTGGGGGGGGGGGGCTAAATCTGGGCAAACTATTTGAAAGTTATTATAAGAACTTATTATAAAAAATAGACCCAACCAACAAATAAACAAGTTGGCTTGGCCTAGTCTCCATCTGAGGGATAGGATCACGTGACTAACAAAGTTGACTGTAGTACAGCAACGACAATAAATCTTCTATTTTTCTGATTATATTAGAGTCTGACTCTTGGGGTAAAACAGGTTCTGCGCATGTCAAAATCAAGCCAATCAGGTTATCCCTAACTCGCCTCAAAACCTGAGAACGAGATCTGAGCCGTTATAAAAATTCAAAAGATTTGTCGGTTGGGCCTATTGCATAATGGGTTCATTGGAAAATGTGTAGACTTTTATAACTATCCGTAAATTTGTGTCAACGTGAAATTATTCGTATTTTAAAGATATACAACCTTTTATTGATAAAGACTACGGAACCGATTATGAAGGATTTTCACTCGTCTTAGGTTTATTAATAAAAACTGTCATTGTAGACAAAGACCAGAAAGTTTGAAAGATAAGTTTCGAAAATTAACTGCCTGAAGAAACAGATATTAAAATTTTCACTTTTGAAGACATGATTATAAAACATCAATTATTTTAAAAAAATTCTTATCTTGCTTTTTTTCACCAAAATTACTTCAGAACAATATTTTAACAAGAAACATGCGCATCATTTTAAAAATAGTACGCGTTACATTTTATTTTCTATCAAAAATTTACAATTAGGTAGAGAAATCGGCCCTATAAAGAGTACAAAATGGACAGAAAATCGTTGAGAGCTGAGAAAATAAAACCGTATTAAAACTTAACAAAACGTATTCTTCAATTGTAATGTTTCCGAAATATTATATATTAACGTGCTGTATAGCTCTCAAAGATCACGATCAATCTACAGATCTTTTCGACACAAATAACTAAATCACAATGAAAAGGCCTATGTAATTTTCCGCTTCGCAATATTTCCAATTTTAAAATATGAAAATTTAAACTCTTCAAGTGAAATCTTTTCAGATATCCAAGTATTTGAATATCCTAATTGCAAATGTTAGTCGAAAGTAAAACCTAGTATCAAGCTAGTATCCTTTAAATTCTTCTAGATGCCATTTTTTCTTGAACTACTATTGGTAACAAAATTCATGGGTAAATATTGTTGAAAAATATTTTGGGAAAATGAAATTTTGGTGAACAAAAGTAAGAAAATTGTTTTTTAAAATAATTCATGTTTTATAATCATGTCTTCAAAAGTGAAAATTTTAATATCTGTTTCTTCAGGCAGTTAATTTTCGAACATATCTTTCAAACTTTCTGGTCTTTCTCTACAATCAGACAATGACAGTTTTTATTAATATCTGTTACTTCAGTCTTCATATTAATTAAAATTGTTTAGAAAACACAGGAGAGTAAAAGCTTAATTACCAGTCGTCGGTAATCTAGCTTAATTACCAGTCGTCGGTAATCTAGCTTAATTACCAGTCGTCGGTAATCTAGCTTAATTACCAGTTGTCGGTAATCTAGCTTAATTACCAGTCGTCGGTAATCTAGCTTAATTACCAGTCGTCTCTAATCTAGCTTAATTACCAGTCGTCTCTAATCTAGCTTAATTACCAGTCGTCTCTAATCTAGCTTAATTACCAGTCGTCGGTAATCTAGCTTAATTACCTGTCGTCGGTAATCTAGCTTAATTACCAGTCGTCTCTAATCTAGCTTAATTACCATTTGGCGGTAATCCAGCTTATTTACCAGTCGCCGATAATCTAGCTTAATTACCAGTCGTCGGTAATCTAGCTTAATTACCTGTCGTCGATAATCTAGCTTAATTACCAGTCGTCGGTAATCTATCTTAATTACCTGCCGTCGGTAATCTAGCTTAATTACCACTCGCCGGTAATCTAGCTTAATTACCAGTCGCCGGTAACCTAGCCTAATTACCAGTCGTCTCTAATCTAGCTTAATTACAAGTCGTCGGTAATCTAGCATAAGTACCAGTCGCCGGTAACCTAGCCTAATTACCAGTCGTCTCTAATCTAGCTTAATTACCAGTCGTCGGTAATCTAGCCTAATTACCAGTCGTCGATAATCTAGCTTAGTTACCAGTCGTCGATAATCTAGCTTAGTTACCAGACGTCGATAATCTAGCTTAGTTACCAGACGTCGATAATCTAGCTTAGTTACCAGTCGGCGGTAATCTAGCTTAGTTACCAGTCGGCGGTAATCTAGCTTAGTTACCAGTCGTCGATAATCTAGCTTAGTTACCAGTCGGCGGTAATCTAGCTTAATTACCAGTCGTCAGTATTTAGGCTAAATTACCATTCGACAGAAATCTAGTTTAATTACCATTAATTGGTAATCTTGATTAATTACCCTTACTTAGTAATCTAGATTAATTACCCTTACTTAGTAATCTAGATTAATTACCCTTACTTAGTAATCTAGATTAATTACCCTTACTTAGTAATCTAGATTATTTACCCTTACTTGGTAATTAATTGGTTATCCAGTTTAATAACCTATAATTATCTTTAATGAATAATCTAGTTTAATCATCTTTAAAAGGTAATCAAGTTTAATCTTTTATTGGGAATCCAGTTTAATTAGCTTTAATCTAAGCAGGGAAAAGTTAAAATGTCCATTAAGCTAGCTATTTGTTCTAAGAATTTGACTCTAACCGCGGTCAAACGACCTAACTCCAAGAGTGGCTTCATACACTACATAACTCATGCTAAAAAGTCGCAGGTTCCATAGTTTCAGGGTAAATCACGTAAGTCGGAGCATGTAATTAAAACTATAAAAAACAATACTTAAACTTAATTTTCATTGATGAAAAAAATAGGCGCAAACTATGGATATGGGGCTTTCATTTAAGACCATTTTCAAGTCTATCCAACTTATAGTTATTTTTGTAAGGGTATGGAGAAAATTTGTAACTTTGGAAAATTTCCCATGTTATTTCTATGGGAAATTTCCAGTTTTTCGTCAAAATCTGTGATTAATTTTATCGAAATGAAAACCACCCTTAGCAACTTTATTTTTTATAAAATAAACTAATTAATGGATCTCTTTGAAATTTTAACCATATATTGAGGGCCCGAATATTAGTTCTGTGGAATTTTTTCAAAACAGTAAATACAATACCAAAAAAACTACATCCAAACAAAAAACCCTCCTTATACATTAAGAGCAGTATGAAGTCTTATCTAAGAGAGCTACCGCTCTCATAGAATTTTTAGTTTTGGTTAGCTTTTAGTCCACACTCCCTAAAGAAAGAACCTAAAACATTTTACTTGTCTCCATCTGTTCTTTTCTTATTTTACTGTTTGATACTGAAATTGTTTTATATTGCTACAGAATTTAAGGTGGCTAATAGCAATATTTGGTAGGGTTTACGGATTGTTTTGGGGGGGCTAAGTTTGGAATTTGACCTAGCGATGCCACTGCTGTGTCTACATATTTCCCCTTTCAAGCCCTAAACCTTGCCGTTCCAGCAGGGAAGGGAACGAAATATCTTCCTTTGTAAAGCTTAAAAAGGTATACTTAAATTTAAAGGAATACTTAAATTTGAAACAAAAATTTATACAAAAGATAAACCAAGTCATAACACACTCCCCCCGATGAACATTAATTAATCCCGACCTTTTAAAACTTCTTCGATTCGCGCAAGTTTCCATGCTTGACGCGGTTGATTGTGTTCATTTAAAAAAACCACACTCCCGACCTTCAAGGAATTACCGTCTTTTGAATATACGCGATGAAATGATTGTAAATTCATAACATATTCGCGCTTCCATCTTTTCCAAAATTTTTCACACATTGACTGTTAATTGATCGCGGGTGGCTGAATTTTAAATTTTCTTAGTGTCGCCCAAAGTTGGTAGCGACGTCATGCCTTTGCCACTAAAACGTGGCTTGGAGTCAAGGATTCTGGGTCAAATGCGTCATTGTTTATGTACGTTAAAGGTCTTGAATTTAAAATTGATTCAATTTCGGTTAAAACTGTAAGAATTTCTTCATACGTTAATAATGCTTTGCCTAATTGTTTGTTCAAAATTATTTTTATACTTCTGACTCATCTTTCCCAAAATCCTCCCCAGTGGGCAGCTCTTTCTATTATAAACTTCCAAATTATTCCTGCATCACTAAAATAATCCTGAACTGTTTCTTAATTAATAGTCAAATACAAGGAATCTAATTCAAATTTTGATCTTTTAAATGTTTTTGCATTCTCTGAGTAAATTATTTTACAAATTCCTTTTCTAGATATAAATCGTTTAAATGCTAATATAAATTTTTCCACAGTCATATCCGTGGTTAGTTCTAAATGTATACTTCTAGTCACGGCGCAAGTAAAAATCAAGATATAAGACTTAACAACTTGTTTTTCTCTTTTTGAACGAGTTTCATTCTTTAGATATAAAGGCCCAGCGTAGTCTTCGCCTGTCACCGTAAATGAGGGTGACTCTAACACCCTATCCTTTGGAAGACGGGCAGTAATTTCCCCGGCTGGCTTCACCTTCCATTTTTTTACAAATTAAACATGTGTGTATTACCCTTTTGGTCAGCTGCCTACAATTTAGGATCGAATAAGTTTCTCTAACCTGAGCAAAAGTATCGCTAAATCCGGAATGTTGAACTTGAATATGAGACAATGTTATTTGAAGCTCGGAAAATTTATGTATACACGGAAGCACGATGGGGTGTTTCTCTGCGTAACTAAAGTTCGATTTTTGTAATCTTCCTCCGATGCGTATTACTCCGTTTTCGTCTAAGAATGGATACAAATTTTTCAATTCGGAATTTATGCCGATTTCTTCTCTTTCTTTCAAGATTTTAATTGCTTCCGAAAAGGTTTCGGCTTGAGTCCGTTCAATCCAATAAAATTTGGCCTTATTTAGTTCTTCTACTGAAAGCGTGTCTTTTAATGGTTCTTCTCCTTTAATTTTTCTTCGTATGTTCTCTGTAAATCTTAATATCTATGCTGTCTTTCTATAGAGATTATTAAGACTGCTGAAGTTATTTATATTTAAAAAGGGCTCATCTAACCGAACAACGCAACTGGCTAGCATAACTTCTGTTTTTCTGGCTTCTTGTAAATATACAGGATTTCGGTTTTCTTCTAAATCCTTCTCTTTATTAGGCCATTTTCGTCATTAGCAACCAATTTGGAACACACCACCAATTGTGGTTGTCAATTAATTTATTTATGGATATACCTCGACTTAACATATTGGTTATCTTTTCCCTTAACACGTCGCCAATTATATGGGTCTGACAGTTTTTGAATTTCTGAAATCCGATTCTGAACAAATGGCTTCCATTTACGGGCAGGGAGGCTATTCTCTAAAAATCGAAAAGCATTCGGATCACTCCGAATCCTAATGATTCGGATCGGGCTCATTCGGAGTGGACCGTGTTGTATTTTCTGTTCTTTACTGGAATAATCGGACAGCGATAAACTTAACTATAGTTTATTTACATTTAACATAAAGGCGGTCTAGCAGACCTTACAGGTACAACGGCTAAATAGATCTCCGCGTAACGAGGATCGTCTAAACACTGCCTTCTCTAATACTAGGCCTTGCGATAGGAATAAAAAGGGGGTGGCTGTTAGGATTTCACAAATGGCGCTAGATGTCGCTTTTCTGAGGTTTTAAACTGGCGGCAAATTCAAAACTATGGGAACGTGTTAGCAACGACGAAGTGTAATCTGCTAAGTTCGGCTCGAAAAAGAAAGCAAACAACCGGTCAATAAACCGGTTCATGATGCTGAACGGTTTCCGAGTTCGAAAAATACTAGTTTAAATTTGGTGTTCGTTTTGACACGTGTCAATGGCGTCTGCATGGAAATTTCAACCTATCACAGCCCTTAAGTTTTTCCCAAAAACTGCCACTGCCAATGAAATGCCTTAAGTTTGATTTGGATTGACCAATGAGCGAGCTTAGGAGAGGTAGGAGGAGATTTCTTTGACAGCTGAATTCGGTCACAGACATTATAAACTCCGATATTTTAATTACCCACTTCTCTAATTTAGCAGACGATGTGCCCTGGTCAATGGTCATGGGCCAGGTTATTTAGTAGTTTAAAAAAATCTTTATTTCCCACCCTGGTCCGCCATAAGCGAAAGACGTGACGTCATGCGAGACTGCGCAGTACGAATTTAATTTCGTCATCGCGAAAATTCGCCTCAGAAAAGAGCCATCTAACGGTTACTAAGCGCAAATTCAAAATGTCACATAAAAAATGCTTCTGTCGTACAGACTGTTAAAAAAGTCTTTGTGCGTTGCGTTTTTCGCACATATTTTACTATATTTCAAAAAATTTTCAAGGGAAAGGATGTGTTAGTATTAAAAAGAACTGAACTGAATTGAACTAGCTATAAGATTGTATATAAGCTTTAGACCACTGCCAACTCTAAAACTAGGCCTTGAAATGTACAGACTGTTAAAAAAGTCTTTGCGCGTTGCGTTTTTCGCACATATTTTACTATATTTCAAAAACTATTCAAGCTAGCGCTCTGGAATAAAGTGCGTTATAAAAGTTTTGCATTTCTCTTTCATATTTTACCCGTTCCAAAGTTGTCCTTTGCATACTTATACCGGAAACCGGAAATGTCAAAATTATCAACTTTGAAAATATTGATTTCTCGAGGATATAAATGCGATTTTCGGATTCCTTGGGGTCGATTCATATTTGAAAAGTGTTCACCAAATTCAATTCGGATGAACAGGTCACGAGTAATCAGCCTTTATTCAAAATCTGGCAAACTTGGTTAGAGTGGCGATAATTCATCATCGAGTATCGAATCTTTGTCGTAATAATGCTAGTTAGATGTTATGGCACCTTATGCGTATATATATGATTGGTCTTGTGGCGCAATACTTTGAAACAAATCAGACGTTCATTAAAGGGATGGTGAAGTGGAAAATAAAGTAATTTTTATTGATTCTTCTATAAGACCGATCTGCAATGGGAGGTATTTCCTGAATTTTTCATTATGCATACTGGTCTCATGATTAGTAGAAGAATCAATAAAAAAATCACTTTATTTTACTCTTCCCACTCCCTTTAAGAGAAAATTCGCGTCTTTTGAAGAGGAGAAGCGGTTTGAAAATATTGTTATTTGGGCCATGATATCATAATATTTAGAACTAACATTAATTACGTTTGAGTCTTCAGCCCGACTCATTGCAGCCTAGTGAAAATCTCATTCATGATGGCGTATGCACTGCACGAGATGCCTTCAAACAGAAAAATTCGACTGTTCCATACATGGAACAACTTCAGAGGAGATGAGTTCTATGCTAGGAACATCCGCTACGCGATTGAGCTTCGCTAAACGGATCCTGGGGTTGCCCATAGCCTCCCGCGTTTAGCGCAAATGTGAGGCCATTGAAAGATCTTTATTTTAGAAACAGGAATAGGGAACATAGTAATGTGGGCGCGAGTCAAAGTCCCGGACCCACTTCCTCGGGACGGTGGGATATGAAAGAAGAGGCGTGTCATAGCGACAAAGGTAAAAAGGAGTTACGTATTTTTCGCCGTCCCAGTAAGCAACGTCATAAAAACCTAGTTTAAGTGAGCCAATCTGAAATTTTAAACTTTTTATTACGTGTTTGAGGGAGGGGCTCTATACTGGGCTATGAGTCGGACTGAATTAAACGCTAACCATTCTCTATTCCTATCTCTAAAATTAAGTCTATCTCTGTTGAGGCTTAAAAATAAAGCCGACCGCAACCAAAGCATGGGCAAAGGCGTATTTCACAACTGACGTTCAAATAGAAAAGCCTAAAAATTAAATGAAACAAAAAATGAATGCCGGTAAGAATGATCACAACCGAAAATAACAGGTAACAGCTAAAACGAACCCGAACTTGAAGTTGGTCTCTCTGTGCTGCTGGTCTGCTACTCTTTCGTTTATTTTCTATGGCAAAAATACTAACTTTGGGAGGTATTGGGGATATTAGGCCATTTTGTGTTTTAAGACTTTTATTGTGTAGGAAAGAAAACTACCCTGTTTAAAGAAACGTTGGATAATTTTTAATATTTAGTTAAAAGTTGAAATTTATTTATAAAATTTGGACGAAAATTTTTAAATAACAAGACTTCCTTTGAGTTTCAAATCGAAGAATGTTCGTGTGCTTTATTGAACAAATTTTTTACAAAAAAGACAGTCACTTTCAGTTTCAATTGTTGCTTTTAATGGACATCCCCTAGCCGTTGAATGAAGGATGAAGAAGAAAATAGAGTGATTTTTTTGATCGATTTTTCTTATTATAATATATTATATGCACAGTGAAACATCCAGGAAATACAGTCTCCGAATGATTTTAAAATTCAAATTAGGTTCAGATTTTAAAGATAATTTGAAATAAGCACCACTGACTAATAGCTTAACGCCCTGCCTTCTTGTTATCAAAATTTTTAAATTTCCGTTGCACGATCTCGCGCCACGATAGTCACATCGCAAGCAACGTTTATTAAATCTCGCGATAAATTTCATTCGGCGTGGAGCGTGCCACGAGAATTTTGTCAATAGGAAGGCAGGGCGTTACGCGATGGGTCGGAGGTCATTATTTCAAATTTTCCGTAAAATCTGAACATAGTTTGAATCATTCGGATATATTTCCTGGATGTTTCACTGTGCAGAACGGTCTTATAATTAGTAGAAGAATCGATAAAAAATTATTTGATTTTTCATTTCACCCTCCCATTAAACACATTCTTAATCGTATTCTAAAAGACAGACAGAAACTCGAATGAAATTAGGAGGTAAAGCATTGTAATATTAAAAATAGAGATCCGCCCTGTTCGCTGGTATTTTTTTCTCCGTATGAGTAACCAGCCCATGTCGTGACCGGTATTAATATTAATAACTAACTTAAAACATTGTTTTAGTGTATGGTTTCAGGCTCAGCGGGACAATTGCCCAGCCCATACGTCCAGACTCGTTGCAAGATTTCTGGAGAACGAAGGAATTGACGCTTTGGATTGGCCCGACTTGAACCTGATTTAGCGTTTAAGTCTGTCATTTAATAAAAGATTAAAAATGTGTTTAAGGGCTAAGGGAGGAAAGGGAGAAGCCGCCTAATGCTAACAGAACTCGTATCTAGCGGGAAGGGGTTGAAAACGGGGGTATGAAATACTATGTTCTCTCTCTCCCTGGGTCATTCGGTGGATCATTGAGCATGCGCGAAGTGACATCACGAATAGTTGCTACATGAGATAAAAAATTTGGATTTTGCGCAGTAGAGCTCGCGGTGGGCCGGGCGATAATACCCCCGTTGGCTGGGAAATTTACTTCCCCCACCCAAAAGAGAGACACCTCGCGCTATTCACGCGGCATCTCCCTTTCCTCCCTGGGGAGGTTAAGTAAAATATTAAGCTACAATTGAAACTGAAAGTGACAGTCTTGTTTGTAATAAATAGTTCAAGAACGAAGACGGTATTTCCTGGATGTTTCACTATGCAAAATGGTCTTATAATTAGAAGAAGAATCGATAAAAAAATCACTTTATTGTTCTCTTCATCCTTCCTTTAACGGCTAGGGGATGTCCAATAAAGTATCAAGCAACAATTGAAACTGAAAGTGACTGTCTTTATTGTAAAAAATAGTTCAATAAAGCACACGAACATTCTTCAATTTGAAACTCGAAGGAAGTCTTGTTATTTAAAAATTTTCGTCCAAATTTTATAAATAAATTTCAACTTTTTATAAATAAATTTCTACTTTTAACTAAATATTAAAAATTATCCAAAGTTTCGTTAAACAGGGTCGTTTTCTTTCCTACACAATAAAAGTCTTAAAACACAAAATGGCCTAATATCCCAATACCTCCCAAAGTTAGTATTTTTGCCATAGAAAATAAGCGAAAGGAGTAGCAGACCAGCAGAGCAGAGAGACCAACTTCAAGTGTTTACCGTTCGGGTTCGTTTTAGCTGTTAGCTGTTATTTTCAGTTATGATCATTGTTACCGGCATTAAATTTTTTTTTTTCATTTAATTTTTAGGTTTTGCCATCGGTAGCTTTGAACGTCAGTTGTGAAATACGCCTTTGCCCATTTTTGGTTGCGGTCGGCTTTATTATTAAGCCTCAACAGAGATAGATTTAATTTCAGAGGTAGGAATAGAGAACGGTTAGCGTTTAATTCAGTCCGACTCAGAGCCCAGTATAGAGCCCCTCCCTCCAACAGGTAATAAAAAGTTTAAAATTTCAGATTGGCTCACTTAAACTAGTTTTTTATGACGTTATTCCTTTTTACCTTTGTCGCTTTGACACGCCTCTTCTTTCATACCCCTCCTTTCCGTGGAAGAGGGTCCGGGAATTTGACGCGCTCCTAGATTACTCTATTCTCTATTCCCACTTCTAAAATTAAATCTATCCCTGGCCTCACATTTGCGATAAACGCGGGAGGCTATAGCCAGCCTCAGGCTCCGTTTAAAGAATCTCAATCGCGTAGCGAACATTCCTAGCATAGAAGCCCTCTTCTCTGAAGTTGTTTCATGTATGGAATAGTCGAATTCGTCTCTTTGAAGGGATCTCGTGCAGTGCATATGCCATCATGAATGAGATTTTGACTGGGCTGAAGACACAAACGTAATTAATGTTAGTTCTAAATATTATGATATCATGGCCCAAATAACAATATTTTCAAACCGCTTCTCCTCTTCAAAAGACGCGAGTTTTCTCTTAAAGGGAGTGGGAAGAGTAAAATAAAGTGATTTTTTTATTGATTCTTCTACTAATCATGAGACCAGTATGCATAATAAAAAATTCAGGAAATACCTCCCATTGCAGATCGGTCTTATAGAAGAATCAATAAAAAATTACTTTATTTTCCACTTCACCATCCCTTTAATGAACGTCTGATTTGTTTCAAAGTATTGCGCCACAAGACCAATCATATATATACGCATAAGGTGCCATAACATCTAACTAGCATTATTACGACAAAGATTCGATACTCGATGATGAATTATCGCCACTCTAACCAAGTTTGCCAGATTTTGAATAAAGGCTGATTACTCGTGACCTGTTCATCCGAATTGAATTTGGTGAACACTTTTCAAATATGAATCGACCCCAAGGAATCCGAAAATCGCATTTATATCCTCGAGAAATCAATATTTTCAAAGTTGATAATTTTGACATTTCCGGTTTCCGGTATAAGTATGCAAAGGAACACTTTGGAACGGGTAAAATATGAAAGAGAAATGCAAAACTTTTATAACGCACTTTATTCCAGAGCGCTAGCTTGAATAGTTTTTGAAATATAGTAAAATATGTGCGAAAAACGCAACGCGCAAAGACTTTTTTAACAGTCTGTACATTTCAAGGCCTAGTTTTAGAGTTGGCAGTGGTCTAAAGCTTATATACAATCTTATAGCTAGTTCAATTCAGTTCAGTTCTTTTTAATACTAACACATCCTTTCCCTTATTTATAATTTTCACTATGGTTATTATAATTTACAGGAAGTTAAACTATTAATTATTTACAATCGCTATAAATTAAGTTTTTCTACATTTTTAATTATCCTACCGCTTCTTGTCTTCGTTAACGTAGTTTGGTTGCTTCGCTGTAATCCAGGGTCTGGTTGCGTTATATTTCGTTCTGCATTTGTATCTTCTAGCGAAACAGCGATATTTGTTGTTGATGTATCAGATTCCCCTGTGTGTGTTGATACAGCTGGCTGGTTAGAAATCGGACTTGTAGGTGAGACGGGATTTGAAGTTACTATTTCCTTGGACGTCTGGACATCAGAAGATTCGTTGTGAACATCAATCCATGGTTCATCGGGTTGGACTGATGATGGCATTGGAATTAGATGATATCGATTTCTCCGAACCATACCATTAGGATTGCTGAGGATATAGGATCGTGGTTCCTTTGCCAATTTCTGGACAGTTCCTTCGACCCTAAGGTCGGTAATCCATACTTTTTCACCCTTTTGGAGTGGAGTTAATATTTTGACTCTGTGACGTCTGTCATAATTTTCTTTTTGATTCTGGCGGCTATGCATAATGATTCTAGATCCTTTCATGAGGAGGCCTTGCTGTAACGTTATCTCTTCTCGGAATGGATAATACATCACCACGTTCTGCGGGATTTTCTTCTTTTGCGGCCACCCATCGGTTGTGTACTGGGAATGTTGCTTGCAAGTGGTATCCTGTTTTTGTTTCTCCCAAATCTCGGCCAATTCTACATCAGATGCGGGTATGCCCGACGTCGCTAGTTGGACATGGGCAGCAACTTCATCTTCTAGCTCGTATTCACCCACTTCTTTTAATGGACCTCTTGACAATGTATCGGCAACTAGTAATTTTTTTCCCGGCACCTATTGAACGTCATAGTTGTATCGCATCATTCTTATTCGAAAACGTTGTAGACGAGGCGACAAATCATCTAACAATTTCGTCTGCATTATCGAAACCAGCGGTTTGTGATCGGTTTCTACACTCTAAGAAAAAAAGGTTCTACTTTGCCGAGAAAAGGGTTCTTAACGCTTGTCCCCTATTTTAAACCCTTTTTTGATCTACATAGAACCCTTTGATATGAGTTCTCTATAAAGCCCTAAGGAGTTCATCTACGATCCGAGCTGGGGTTTTTCTTTGAACCAAGTTAGTTTCTTTGGAACCGTATTAGGTTCCTACCTGAATCATGTGGCGTGTGCTTCAAAACCTTGTTCAGTTGTAATCGGAACCATGTGTAGTTTGACTGAGAACCGTGTTGAGTTCGACTCTGAACCTGGTTTAGTTCGACTCTGAACCCACTTCGTACGGTTAAGAACCGTATTGCGTTAAACCCAGAACCCGGTTTATTCGACTCAGAACCCGGTTTAGTTCAACCCAGAACCCTGTTAGTTATAATCCGAACGCTGTGTAGTTTGACTCTGAATCATGTCGAGTTTGGCTCAGAACCCTGTCGAGTTAGCCTAAGAACCCTGTTTCGTACGGCTAAGAACCGTATTGAGTTAGACCCAGAACTCCATGTAGTTTGACTCTGAACCGTGTTGAGATCGCCTAAGAACCGCGTTGCAATCAACCCAGAACCAGTGTAGCTCGACTCTGAACCCGGTTTAGTTCAAATCAGAAACTGATTTACTTTGACTCAGAGCCCTCGTTTGTTTCAACTCCGATGGAATTATATCATATCATATGACCACCTTATAGAGGTTCTTATTTCAACAGTGTTAGGTTGCAATCATAACAATGATTTTAAATTTTTCTCTCTTGGTGACTTTTTTAAAACTCTTCACCGTGAAATATAAGTTTACACTATATATAAATGTAGTAAAGCTGAATTAAAGAGTAAACACCAAATTTGAAATATTAATATAAAAATTATTTCTTGGAATATTGAAATGAAACAGAACTTTGTAGCTACAAAACTACAAAAGGAATCGAAATGCCAAAACATATTTAACATATTTTCATTTAATATTCAGCAATAAAAAATGTTATGATTTTGTAAGAGATCATTTCATCCTACTCGCTTTATATTAACCTTGTGTTTCTATTCATATGCAATCTTCATTACTCGTTCTATATAAACTTGCACTTGTGTCGTTCCGTAGAAAAGAAGATTATCTTAAATAATTAAATAAATATAACTGATATAAATTTTTTTAATCGTCAGTATTTTTCCTTAATTCTAGTTAAGCCGTTTTAAGAAACGTTATTCTTAAAATGAATTTATACATAGCTATTTTTGACGTTTGACTTCTAGCGTACACCGTTTTCACAATTTTTGAAAATTTAGGGTATATAAGGCGATTCATTCACAAATGATGAGAAAAAGCGCAATTGCGTGAGCATTTGGTGGATGCCCTGTCATTGGGAAGCTAAACGTTTCTCGTAACCGTAGCCGATCGCGCGTGCATCTTAACCCCAACGATGATAAAGGAGTAGAAGCCAATGTTGCAGATTGGCGTGTATGTGGTATATACCATATGATAGACAAGTGTGGAGATAGCGTAATGAAGTAGATTTTTCCTTATTTCTGTTAACTGCGAACGCGGTCCGGGAATTGTGAACACGGTTGCTCCGATTTGCCAACTGCGAACGTGGTGACAAACAGACACACACACACAGAAACATCCAGTGTTATACCTCTTCGTGACGTCATCGTCACTCGGAGAGGTAAAAACTGGTGTTAAGGGAAAATTCAAGTGATTTTTATGAATTCCTCTAATTCCAAGACATTCCAGCATATTGAACTTTCCGATTATTATTTCCCAATGATTGAAAAATCAAAATAAGTATGAATCCCCGAAGGATTATTATTTTTTTTTGGATTTTTAAAAGCTTGGGATTTTTAAGGATGTTTCACAATGCAGGAAGAATTAGTAGATGATTTCTCTCTTCACCCCTCACGCTCTAAGCTCATATCAAAAAACCTTTAATTTAAAAATACACCATATGAGGTAAAAAAGTGTTAAGTAAAGCCCAAAGGTGTTTATCCGCACCATTCAAACAGTTTTATATTAAACAACAATGCGATTCGGAATTGGTTCGATTATAAACGGTTGTGTTTACACGTGGTTTCAAATCGTTTCCAATGCGTTGGCAACGGTTTGTGCAAGCTCGTGCAAACGCGGCTTGTATTTCCGTTTAAAAACATTTGAATAAGGGTCAATTAACACCCTGCCGTTTTCCTAAGCACCCATAGATAGAACACCTTCCAACTGAAACAAAAACACTCTTCAGATTAAAGCACACCTGGAAGAGTTAATACAAGTTGGGAAACCAAAATAAACCTCTCCGAGCCGAGACGATTTTACTTTTTAAACACAGTTCCACCAGCCAATCAAAAACCGGTATTACATAGTTCAAATTGGCGAGATATTGCCAATGCCATTTGTAAAGGTTAAAGCGCTTAATAATTCCCTGTGTATCCTCAATAAATCTGATGAGGACCTAATATCTATCACTTAAAGGTGTGTTTAACTTTCGTCTCACTCTGAACCGTTAAGACCTATAAGAAGACACGAAACAAGGTCAATTCTGGTTTAAATCTAGGGTATGTTATTTAAATGACCCAAACGTTTCAACACTTGTGGAGAGATGAAGTATTAACATCCATATTATAGTATAATGATAAAAGTTACGTTTACACTATATATAAATATAGTAAAGCTGAATTAAAAAATAAACACCAAATTTGAAATATTAATATCAAAAGATGTTCTTCGAATATTGAGATGAAACAGAGCTTTATAGCTACACAACTACTAAAAGAATCGTAATGCCGAAAAATATTTAAAACATTCCCATTTAATATTCTGCAAAAAGAAAATAATATCGTTTAGTAAGTGATCTTTTCATCCTACTCGCTTTATATTAACTTTGATATGCGTGTAGTGTTTCGATTCAGATGCAATCTTCATTACTCGTTCTATATAAACTTTCTCTTTTGTCATTACATGGAAAGAAGTTTATCTTAAATAATTAAATAAATATAATTGATATTAATTATTTTAATCGTCAGTATTTTACGTTAATTATAGTTAAGTTGGTTTCAGAAACTTAATTCCTAAAATAATTTTAAACATAGCTATCTTTAACGTTATACTTCTAGGGAACACCTATATCAGAACTTTTGAAAATTTAGAGTATATATGGCGATTGATTCACACAAAGGCATAAGAAAATGCGCAATTGCGTGAACCTTTGGTGGAAGCCCTGCCATTGGGAGGCCAGACGTTTCTCGTAATACTAGCCGCTCGCCGCGTATAACTTAAGACTAACGACGATGATGGAGTAGAAGCCAATGTTACAGATTGGTGTCTATGTGGTATAGACGAAAGACCAGTAGATGGTGGTGTTAGAAGCCAATGTTGCAGACTGGTGTCTATGTGGTATAGACGAATGACACATTTAAGGATCTTTCAAGAGCCCGTATTTTTTTCATGAACCCTCAAGTATCTATCGAGAACCGAAATGTTCTTTCACGAACCCTCAAGGATCTATCGAGAACTTGAATGTTCTTTCACGAACCGTGAAGGCTCTCGCAAGAACCCAAATGCTCTTTTAAGAACGTTCAAGGATCTTTCAAGAACCCGAATGTTCTTTCAAGAACCTTCAAGGATCTTTCAAGAACCCGAATGTTCTTTCAAGAACCTTCAAGGATCTTTCAAGAACCCGAATGTTCTTTCAAGAACCTTCAAGGATCTTTCAAGAACCCGAATGTTCTTTCAAGAACCTTCAAGGATCTTTCAAGAACCCGAATGTTCTTTCAAGAACCTTCAAGGATCTTTCAAGAACCCGAATGTTCTTTCAGGAACCTTCAAGGATCTTTCAAGAACCCGAATGTTCTTTCAGGAACCTTCAAGGATCTTTCAAGAACCCGAATGTTCTTTCAAGAACCTTCAAGGATCTATTAAAACCCCACACGTTATTACAAGAACCCGTTTAATTAGATACGATCTGCTAAGAACCTTCCTGTTCTACTGTGAACCTTCATCCACCTCTGGGAACCTTTAGCGTTCCAACAAGAACGTAAGAGTTCTATTGAAAACCCTCGAAGAACCCTTTTTTTACAGTGTTGTATTACATAAGCCATCTTCGGAACGAACTTTGCCAAGTAGTTAGCCATCCCCAAGAATCTTCTTTGCTCAGTTACGTCGTGCGGCACCCTCATATGTACGATCGCCTTGATTTTATCTTCATCGGGACTAAGTCCATGCTCGTCTATCGTGTGTCCAACGAATTTCACTCGTGATACTGCGAATTTACACTTGACTGGATTCAACGTTATACCGGCCTCTTCCAAACGACGTAGAACCGCCCTGAGGTTGACATCATGTTCATGTTTAGTTGAGCCGTGGATTAAGATATCGTCCTGCAGGTTAACTTGGCCAGGCGTTCCTTCGAGAATTGTATTTATTTGTCTTTGAAAATGTTCGGAGGCCGAACTTAATCCAAACGGTAGTCGATTGAAGTAGTACCGTCCAAACGGGGTAATGAATGTTGTGAGAAGAGCGGATTCTTTCTCCAGGGGTATTTGCCAGTACCCACTGTTGGCATCAAGCTTTGAAAATACCGTCGCGCCAGCTAGCTGTCCCAAAAGGTGATCGACGGCCGGCAACTGGAAACGTTCTCGGCGGACATACTTGTTTAGGTTTGTAAAGTCGACGCAAATACGAAGATTTGGAGGCGTCTTCTGATTCCCATTTTCTGATTTCTTGAGTACTATAACCATGGGAGCGCACCATTCTGTCGGTGCCTCTACTTGTGTGATTACGCCTATCGAAACCATTTGATCAAGTTCCTTCTAATTGGCTTCCATTAGAGCTATAGGGACTCTACGTGGAGTTGACAACGCAAAGGATCGAGCACCGGGTTCCAACCGGATCTTGTATGGATTTTTCATTTTTCCAAATCCATTGAATAGGAGGGAAATTCTTTGATAGGGTCTACTGGCGATTCTTGTATTGAATCTTGCGTCTCGATGGCAGCTAATTTCTTGGCAATTCGAAGATCTTTACTCGCTGATAATCCCAAGAGGGGTACTTGTAAATCATGAATGACGTAAAGATAATCCTCTATGTCTGTATTCTTATGACGCAGGTTGACTCTAAGTCTTCTTTCTGTAGTAAGTTTCGTTCTTCCAGGACCATAAAGTCTTTTGTCTGATGGACTTAGTTGGACGTGACTCAGTGATGACTTGTATAACGATAGAGGAATGGCATTCACATCTGCTCCAGTGTCGACCTTGAATTGGATACTGATTTTGTTTACTTCAACATCCACGGTCCATTTTCTAGTTAGTGTTTCCAAGAACATCCACGTGGGCTGTACTGGTAGAGATTGTACTTCTATCAGCGCTGGATTCTTGAAACAACTGAGTAAGTCCGTAGTCATCGGTTTCCTGGTCTTGGTGGTTTTGGGTTGATATTGATCACAAAAAGACTGACTCTATATCCACTTCATGGATCTGTTGATTACGACACATCTTGGAGTAGTGTCCCATTCTCTCGCATCCATAGCATTAGGCGCTTTTAGCTGGACAACTGTTTCGGTCATGTGTTTGCGACAGCGGCCGCATCCCTTGCTGAATTTGTTTCCGCTATTAGAAGTTAGAGTTTAAGTTTTAGTATTGTTTCTCACCGGTGGAATGTTCTTGACTGGTTTAGGTTTTGACTGACGATGTTGAGGTCTTGGTTTGGCCTTCTGATAGCTTTGGCTTTTTATGCGATCAACATTTTTAGATTGTGTTAAACCTCGTAGATCCATTCTCTCTGTCCATCTTCTAAACTTCGCACTCTCTGAACTGTTTGCTCGAGGGTTAAATTTTCATCATCCTGTAGTCTTTCTGATAGAGCCTTGTGACGGATGCCAACGATTATCCGATCCCGTAACAACTCATCCTTGAGATTGCCATAGTTGCAATGTTCCGCCAAGGAATGGACTGCCGTGATAAATTCGTCTGCTGATTCTCCTTCTCGTTGGTATCGAGTGTTGAATTTGGCACGATCGTAAATTACGTTACGGCGAATGATGAAATGGCTTTCAAATTTGGCGAGTACTGCTTTGAAATCTTTTGCCGTTGCCGCGGATAGTCCAAAGGAATCAAATATATCGTCTGCCTTGTCACCCATTAAATATATCAGAGCGTTAACCTGTTCTTCCTCGGTTTTAGCACTGAGGCCTGAGGTACGCCGAAATCGTTCAAAACGTCTCTTCCATACTGGCCATTCGCTAGGGCACGCGAAATTAAAGGCATCTGGTGGAGTGACTTGGAACGCGGAAGACGTCTGCGCTGTAGGAATCGCCATTGGTAGCTGTTTGTGGTTCGCACTCCGTGAAAAACGTCCGAATTGCTGGAGGATTGTCTTTGCAAACCAATTATAGAACTAAGCCTTAGTCTATACGGTACAAACGCGAGCGAATTTTCTCTAATAAACGCGACTATAACGCGGTCAATTAACCTGAAGTAAAATTTTTCCGACTATTAACCATTTTTGCCCACGCTTGATTTTAAGTCTCGAAAAACCCTTTGAACTCGTAAATCGCGAAGGGGCAATGCGATTACCATATTCAAATCGCAAACGATGAAGCTTTAGTTGAAAAAACAAAGCAGCCATACTAAATAAAAATATGAACCGCAACCAAGGTGCCAGCAAAAAGGTACGGGGAATTTGGAAAAATACTAGAAAACTCCGGCGAAAGTTCCGCGAATCTAAGATTGATGGAGGGAAGGGAGGCGGTGAAAACTCCGAATGCCCGATTCGGCCGTCTCTTACGGCCGCCGAATGATTCGGAGAGGTTATCACCGTATGATTAGGATAAGGTGCTTACAGAATAGGTTTTATTTTCATTCGGAGAAATTGACTCCGAATGAAAAGATTCGGATCGAAATTCCTCCAAAAGGACCTTAGAGAATAGGGTCCCTGAACCCTTAATCCAACACAAAGCATCCCATGAATCAGTCCTATAATAAAATTCAGTTAATTCCTCATTCAAGATAGTCTTCAATTTATTCATTAACCTCGCCCCTATTAACGTAGCCAATAATTCTAATTTGGGAATGGTGATTTTGACTCGCTCTTTAATAGGTGTTACGCCTGTTTTGGAGGAAACTATTTGAACTTCAATTTTTCCTCCCTTCGTTTCAAACCTAACATAAACCACCGCCCCATAAGCTTTTTCGCTCGAATCACAGTAACAATGTAACTGTATATTGACTATATCTGTTTAGAATAAGGGTGGTAAAGGAATCTTGCAATCTTTTCATCTTTAAGGAGGGGAAGCTCCGAGGCCCATTGTTGCAATTCTGTCCTTGAAACCTTGTCGCAATATCTACCGGGAGTTCTTCATCCCATTCAACCTCGGTCGCCCACAGTTTTTGAAAAAGCATTTTACATCTTACCGTGAAAGGGGAAAGAAACCCCAAAGGATCAAAAACTCGCGCCGATATTTGCAAGACATTTCTTTTAGTACAAGCGCTAGTAATTTTATCCATAAAATTTAAAATTCCGTCTATTTTATAGGTAAAAGTGTCCGTACTTGGTTGCCAATATGGTCCTAATACTTTCGATGTAGTTAAGGCAGAATTAGCCATTTCTATCATAGATTTTGATTCTTCTTTGCTATGCCTTCCTTTTTCCACTCTTCTTTTAGAGCAGCCGCATTTGTTTCCCATTTACATAATTTCATATTTGCATCTGCCATGATTTTATTTGCTTCTTTTGATAATAATAAAGCTGCTTCTACGCTATCTTCGCCTGACACCAAATCGTCTACGTAGAAATCTTCTAATAAGGTTTGACAAGGGTAGGTGTTTTCGTATAGTTTTATGTGAAATTTCATTGTTGCTGCCAACAGATACGGGCTTGCAGTGACTCCAAATAGAACCCTCTTTATGCGAAATATTTCCGGTTTAAATTCATTGTTTGGGGAGCCTTGGAAAAACAAGAAGCGCACGGCATCTCTGTCTTCTTTTCTCAAAGAAATTTGCACAAAGCGAGGGGTAATTACTTGTTTAATCTGGTGTACACTCGTTGGGTAATCCCGAATAAAATTCAGTAATCCAAGATAATATTAGTACAAGGCGTCATGATCTGGAGGGCGTCGCTGAGTGCGTCTTTGTGGAAGTTAAGCTGCGCTCTGACGAGTCCCTCCTGATAGGCAACGTCTATTTTCCCCCTTCGTCCACTGACGTTCGTTACCGTACGTTTAAACAACGCCTTCTCCAGGACTTACCAGCCCAGGACACCAACATACTGCTCATTGGGGACTTCAATTTACCCGGTGTTCACTGGCTTACTAATGACTCTTTGGGCTGTACCACCCTTACTGTCAATAGGGCTCGTCACATCTTTGAAGTCTGCTTTTATTACAACCTTGTTCAATTTAATGATTTAAAAAATTCTTGTGATAATATTTTGGATTTATGTTTAGCCAATGTTAACACTTTAGACATTTTACATCTCTCTGAGCCTTACGTTAATCCGGATCCTTATCACCCTCCCTTTATCATTAATTATCCCATTCCTTATTATCCTCCCCCACCTGTTGCAAACCCAACCTTTAAGTTCAAGCCAGGGAATTATCACCTCCTTTATACTACGCTACGCGATTCTGACTGGCAGGCATTACTGAACTCCCGGGATGTTAACTCATGCGCGGAACTACTGACCTTGTATATTCAAGGCGCCATGGAAGCTGCCATTCCTCTCAGGGCTGGCAAAGGTACCGTTGCATTCCCTAATTGGTATTCTTCTGACTTGCGCTATGCGATACGAAGAAAGAAATACTACTTTAATAAACATAAACGTACCAATCTCATGGCAGATTTTATCAACTATAAAAAACAAAGAGCGTTAGTTAGGAAATACACAAAGCGTGATAAAAACATGGAGGGCAAACGCGTCTGTCAGGATGCCTTGACACGTCCTAAGAAATTCTGGAGCTTTGTGAACGGGAACATCAAAGCTGCTTCCCCTCGCATCTCTCTAAAATTTGGCCAAGAAATGGTTACGGATCCTCAGAAACTCGCAGCTCACTTCGGGGACCATTTTTCCCGTATTTCAGTTGATAAGCGCCCTTCCTGTGGCCGTTATGATTACGATTCGTCTTCTACGGAACACCGCCCTTTATCCTCCATGTTTTTCACAGAACAAGAAATCTACCGTGCTATTTTAAAACTACCTAATAAGCAATCTACTGGTACGGATAAGATTCCGGCCTTTATTATTAAGGGTTGCGGTGACCTATTACTGTCCTCAATTGCCCATATTTACAACTTATCTTTAAAAACCCAAACATTCCCTCCCATTTGGAAACAAGCTGTGGTAGCCCCCATTTATAAATCGGGTGCAGCATGTGATGTGAAAAATTATCGGCCTATTTCCTTATTATGCACCCTGGCCAAATTATTTGACATGTTGGTGCATGCTAGGTTACAGGCTTGGTTTTCCACCTTCCCATACGACTGTCAACATGGCTTCGTGCCGGGAAGGAGTGTTGACACTAACCTCGCGACATTCATGAACTACGTAGCGCCGGAGGTGGAAAGTCGTGGCCAGGTCGATGTTGTTTACCTCGACTTGGCCAAGGCTTTTGATCGGGTTTCCCATTCATATTTACTAGATAAGATGCGTATTTTGGGTGTGGGGGACCAACTGTTAGGGTGGTTTCGCTCCTATTTGGAAATGAGAACCAACCGGATTAAATGTAATGGCGTACTTAGCTCTAATATTTACCAAGTGAACTGCGGTGTTCCCCAGGGTTCATCTCTTGGCCCTTTATTATTCAATTTGTATATATATGATTTGCAATTTTCAATTAAGTACTCGAAATTAATAGCTTTTGCTGATGATCATAAAATCTGTACAATTATCAACTCACGTGACGACTGCCGCAAGCTCCAAGCTGACTTAACCGCACTGTCCTTGTGGTGTGACAAAAACAATTTACCGATTAATCCCACCAAGTCATTACAAGTGGCCTTCACCAGGCGCATTAGTAGAGAAATTTGTGTCTCTTACACCATAGGGAATTCAATTATTCCTACACGTTTGGACGTAACTGATCTCGGTGTTACCTTCGATCGCGCTCTGCTCTTCCGAGCACACGTAACGCAAGTAGTAAATCGTTGTCGTAGGACACTGGGGGTGGCGTTAAAGCTATGTCGCTCGCTCAGATCTTTCAAACACTTTCGAATGCTATATCTCAGTCTTGTGCGATCGAGACTTCTCTACGGTTCAGTGGCTTGGAGTGGCTGCAGCTCGTACTTAAGACAGCGTATAGAGGCCGTACAGCGTAAATTCATATCTTACAGTCACACTTTCTTTTTACGTCATGAGAATTACGATTACACACTTTTGTTAGCTCGCTTGGACCTTCCGTCCATTGAATACCAATTAGAATTATTAGATATAAAATTTCTGCATAAATTAATAAATAATCAAATAACGCTTAGCGACCTATTGGCTAATTTAAACTATCTAGTTCCTCATACTTTTCGAAATAATGTCACCTTTTATGTGCCATGTCAATTTTTAAATCCAATTTACCGCATTCAAAGAACGTATAATAAGTACTCATTAGTTTTTGATATTTTTTCCATTTCTATAAAACAAATTCGTTAGCTTACAAATGTTATTTATTCCACTGGACTAAAGTTATATGTTTATCCTTTACTTGTATTCCTGAAAATTAATGTGTATATTCTCGTGAACTATATGTATAGTTTTTTATATGCACAATAAACATCCTATTCATTCATTCATATTAATGATCTCAAGAAAAATCTGCAATTTCAAAATAATCTCCTTAATACTAAAAATTTAGGTTAATACCATATTAATCTCCCTTAATACTTGAAAATTGCCGTTAATCCCAAGAAAAACCACAATATTTCGTGAATCCCAGAAAAATTTTGATAATACTTACTATTTTTATAATCATAAATTAATAGCAAATAATCCCCCTTAATCCATGAAAAATGTCGTTAATCCCAAATAAAACTTAAAATATTTGATGGATTCTTATTTTAATACCAGTGAATCCCTCCCAAAAATCGTAATACCGGTGAATCCCTCCCAAAAAACGTAATACCGGTGAACCCCTGTTTAAAAACGTAATACCGGTGAATCCCTCTCAAAAAACGTAATACCTGTGAATCGCTATGAATCCCTCTTTAAAAACGTAATAAACCCCTGAATCCCTCCCAAAAAGCGTAATACCAGTGAATCCCAGCTTGAAAATTTAACCAGATTTAATCTTACATAAACCTTATTAATCCTAATGAATCTTCGAATTAAAAGTGTAATCCCATTTAATCTTGCCTAATATCAAATTAACCGCCAAGATATTACTTCGTCATTATTAATCCCACTTTTTGTTGAATAATCTCAATTTATTTTTAATACTTTGTAATATTTAATCTGGTGTACACCTTTTCAGGGAGTTATTTCCCCCTCGGCAAATAGGCTTTTTCTAAGTCAGCCATTATCGCTACTTCATGTAATCGAAATCTTAACAGAAGAAAAAATCGGCATTTAAATTAGGTCCAGATAATAAACAATCGTTTAACGAAGCTTCTTCCTGCGCATGCGATGACGCATCAAAAACAACCCTATAACTTTTGTGGTTGATCTTTCGTTTCGATTAACTGGTTGGTGGGGTAAATAATAGACAGGATGGCTAGTGTCCTCTGTATTTTCTTCAATTTTGTCGACTTTTTCGATGATGTTTTTTTTTTCAAATAATCACCAAAGACCGTCTCTCCGTACGTATGAGAAGATACCCCTAGTGAATCTAAAATTGTGATTTCTAATTCACATTAGTCATACAATTTTCTAAGGGCGTTAACATCGCTAGATTTCCTAACAGGTTCGATATCCATTAATTTTTGCATATGAGCATTTTCGACCCTGTCCTTTCTACCGAATCGATTTTTTAATTTGTCAACAGCGGCCACGTAATTTTCAGCGGTTAAAGCTAAACCTCCTACTGAATTATAAGCAGTACCTTTCAGATACGATTTTAAATAACTAAATTTAGATACTGGATCAAGATAAATTTGGTCATGCACATTTACCTTAAAATGATTCCAAAAATTCAGCGACTCTCCTGGTTCACCGTCATTACAAGATTAGGAGTGGGAATTGTTTGTTGGGAATTTGGTCTTTGAGTGTTATTAGCGTCGCTGTGTGACTTGCTGCCGAAGGGATAATTACAGTTGATATTGGTGACTCCTCTTCGTTTCTTCTTTCTTCTTCATGAGTAAATGGAGCATCATAGAAGGTCTCCCACGTTCTTACTTCTGGATGTTCTTCTCTTCTAGCGGTTTGATTGATATTTTCTCTAAGATCTTTGATTTTACATTCGGCTTGTTTTCTTCTTAATCTAACAATGTCCTGTCTTTCTGAAACAGCTATGTACTCGTCTTCCAGCAGGGAAGGGAACGAAATATCTTCCTTTGTGAAGCTTAAAAAGGACAGAGCTGTGCTAATTAATTAGTTAGCTAATTGAATTTCTAATTAATTAGCAACATTTACTAATTGAAAATGGTAATTGAATTTTAATTACCTTAGTGCTAATTGAGAAGTAATTCTAATTAATTAGTATGAATCGGAAAGGGAATTATCTAATTAAAATTTAATTAGATTTAGGATTAACTAATTAGCCAATTGGATTTTCAATTAATCTTTTACGCCAATTTGTTGTAAAAAAATCGAGGAATTAACTCATGATTCATCTATTTGAATAAGAAAAAGCCTTATTATATCAATGAGGAAGCCTTAGTGCTACTCTAAATTTTTCAGCTCCTCAAATATGAGAGAATACTAGTACTAGTAGAATATTTCGTAGTTCGCAACTGCCCCATTTCGAAATTTCGACTGTTTTACCTACTCGAATTAAAAGCAGTGCGCATGTATTTACTACTCAGGAGTCCATTATAGGAACTATGGCAAGAAAATGAAAAAATGAGACAAATTTTAACATGACGGAAGGCTCGAGGCTTGTCTCATTTTTCGAGAATAATTCTTGGCTTCCGTACCCGTTTATCAATTGCATTGAAAGATTAAACTTTGCATTACCAAAGTACTAAATCCATGGGCACTTTTAAACTTTTATGTTTACTTATGGTTTCTTTTTTACCTTAATTAGAAAATAGTAATTCTAATTAATTAGTTTGATAAATAAATGTCTAATTTCTAATTGAATTGAATTAGTTTCTATGTCTAATTGCTAATTGGCTATTTAATTAGTTCATAAATATTTCCCTAATTGCTAATTGGCTAATTAATTAGTTCAAAAATATTTCCCTAATTGCTAATTGGCTAATTAATTAGTTCAAAAATATTTCCCTAATTGCTAATTCTAATTCAATTAGTTGTCAGCTAATTAGCACAGCTCTGAAAAAGGAACACTTAAATTTAAATCAAAAATTTATACAAAAGATAAACCAAATCATAAAATACTACATCTGTTTATAGCATAATCCTTTCTTTTATGATTTCAAGAAGAACGCTACTATGTCGGTCAAATTAACTTTTATTTGTCAATAGGCCTAGTGAACCAAGAAGTAAACGCTTGGTTTTCGTTTCTGTAATGCAGAGACATTAACGGTTCAGAGTGAGCCGAAAGTTAAATACACTTTTAAATAATCAGGCTTAGATTTTATAATTGAAGAAAGCATCATGGTGGAAATCTGGGCCGCGTTCAGCAGATTTCAGCGCTGTTAACAGTGTCCTACAGAAACGGATTTTGTTTTTGAATTTTGACTGTACGGTGCTCAGCGCTGAGCCAGCTCGGTCACCAAAGAAAATAGTCGGGTTTTTGGATAACGTGACGTAACACGCATAGTTCTCAGCTTGGAGGAATTATTACGAATAGCTCTTGCTGAATCTGATGGAACTATACCTATTTAATTGGCGTGAAACCAGTTGATCACACGAGAATTTTAAGAGACATGTTAGTCTTTCTAATTTTAATTATGAAAGATGTTCTTATCTCTCTCTCTATAAATATTTTATCGTACAATTTTTGTTATGCCTTGGTACCTTGCACGCTTTATTGCGCTAGCGTCATTTTTAAAACACCGGAGAAAAGCGTTCAGCCAAGCTATGACGACAGAGCTCACTGGTAAAGGTTTTCCAAAATCCGCTGTCTTTTTTGGTGAGTTCTGCTAAACGCAAATCAGTGAAAGGTCTGATCGTACTCGGATTATAGCTTCGTGTTTTCATGCTTTTTGGTGCTCATTTACTTTCAGTGCATGTAGCCACAAATAAGCTTTGGTGTTATGTAACGTTAACAGTCATGTTGACAAACTAAGAAAATCGTTGAGGTGAAACGAGAGGGTAGTGTTTACACGGCAACCCTGTTGTGAATATGGCTTTGAACATAGAGGGTATACAGTTGAGGAGTAGAAAATTGGGCCTCTACAAACACGTAAAGGTAATATCCCTCCAAAGTTTTATCTCTTCATTTCCCGTTTTTTTTCCCCATCGGATGATTTTAATGTGTACAAGTATATCCTTATTGGATGTAAAATGTCGTCTTATTTACATTATATTCGCTATGCTTTGTATACTGCTTTAATATTTCATAAATTTTAAGTTCATTATTTGTTCATAAATAAAAAGAAACATTTCCATATCTGAGTAAATAAGTTTCTAAGTAGTCTTCTTCACTCGGAGAGGTAATATTTTGGTTTTCACAACTTGTTAATAATAATAAAAGTAAACTATTATCAAGATAAAAATATGTCGTCAACAGTAAAAAACCCCGTTTTTTATGTACAGTTATTACTTTAGTCTAAAACAAGGATGTTTATTTATTTTTGCCAATTCCAACAATTAGTGAGGAACTTCTCAATTTGCTTTAAGAGGGATTGAAGTTTGAAGTAAAAATAAACGTGGCAGTTGGACGGAATTGTAAACTTAACAATTGCGCTAAGCTGGTAGTGGCATTTTTTCAAACCTTTACATTCGGAGTTGCCAGGTTTTTTAATTGCGTTTTCTTTTTTACATTTTGCAACCACTCTGATTCAAAAACCACTTGCGTTATGCCAGCGAGACTCTAGCAAGATATTTTAAGGTACGGTTTAAATTCATTATCATGACGTTTTGTTAGTAGTCGGGATACCTCACATCGACCTGCAGTTAAAGAAATTGATCGAATTAATATAGTTTAGCAAAGAATTTAGAATACTTTTCATCTTGAAATGAGTTCATTAAGTTTGGATTATTTTTGTGAATCTCCGTTTTGGGTATGTTACGTGTTTATTGCTTTTCCTGGAGCTCGGCATTTCCTATTCATTATCCATAAATTAGTGATTAACCTATTATTTATAAGCAAAGTTGTGGATATAATACGATTTAACAATTTGAGGATAATTTACGAGTATGGATAAATATAAAATGACGTAAATAATGGATAGATAATGCCGAGCTCTAGCTTTGCCACGTCCGAGATTTAGCATTTTATAGCTTTGAAATAGGGAAACATGAAATAGGGAAATGTGTTGAATCATGGAGTGTGTAATTATTTTCAACAGGATGTCAATTTAACATGGAACACTGATAACCCCGATTTTACTCCATGTTTTCAAAAGACCATCTTGGTCTGGGTACCATGCGCTGTACTATGGGTGTTTCTTCCATTGGAGATTGCGCTGATCAGCAAGTCGCCATGGCGAAACGTCCGTTGTTCTCAACTTTCGATAACGAAAAGTGTAAGTCCTTAATGAGCAAGGATCATCGTTGTACGGCACATACAGTGGCGTCACTTTGCCTATTTTTGGAGGGGGCCTATAGCCCCCAAATTTAAAACTTAGTCCCCTCAAAATAAACCGCAAAAACCTACCAAAATAGTGGTCGTAGCCCTATAAAATTGTAGAGATTCATTTCAATATCAAACAGTACAATTTTGAAGGAAAAACAACAACAAATAAATAGAGACTATTCAATAAATGGATACATGTAAAGTGTTTCAAATTCTTTCAAAGGGAGTCAGAGTAATGGCGACTAAAACCTAAACTAAAACTAATCTTAAGACGAGAGAAATTCCTTCATCCAAATTGTCTCATGGTCAATAATTTTGTTCCGTACTCTTTATCAATAAAAGTTTGTATATCATTAAAATACGAATAATTTCACGTTGGCACAAATTTTCGGATAGTTATATAGGTCTACGCAAATTCCAATGAAACAATTATGCAAAATTTAGGTACTAATTTCTTATAATAACTTTTAAATAGTTTACCCAGATTACCCCCTCCCAAATTTCAAACCCTAGCGACGCTACTGAGCACATAATGTGCTTGAAAGGATGAACGAATTCTTGGCACTGATTATTCCCGCTCTCGGGATTTATTTGAAAAATTAATGTCCGGAAAGTTCTAAATGCGTAGATACTTGTTATATCTCCACGGACGCCGCGGAGAGGTATTACACTGGACGGATCTGTCAAGAGCAAATGTGTTTGCAGAAAGGAAGTTTTGGCTTCTACTCACATCGTTAAGATTAAGAAGTACGCGGAGATCGGCTAGGGTTAAGAGGAAGTCTAGCACCCCAATGGCAGGGTTCCCGCCAAAGATTCACGCAATTGTCATAAACTATGAATCAATCGCCTTATATACCCTAAATTTACAACAAGTTGGAAAAACCAAAATATTACCTCTCGAAGTCAAGAGGAGGACTATACCACAAACTGATTAACCTTTATGTGGAATTATTTCTTTTTTTTTTGAAGTAAAATTTACGAATTATTAAAGCAGTATTCCAAGCATAGCAAATATACAGTAGAATAGAACAGATTTTACACCCAATAAAGATATGTCTTGGACACATGGAAAATAGTCAATTGTAAAAACAACAGGAAATGAAGTGTTTAACTTTAGGAGAGATATAACCTTTATGTGTTTGAATAGGCCCAATTGTCAACGCCTCAACTGTTAACCCTATATTCTCATAGCTACTTTCACAACTGGTTTGCAGTATAAACACTATTGTCTCGTTTCACCTCAACGATATTCTTAGTTTGCCAACATGAGTGTTAACGTTAAATAACACCAAATCTGATATGTGCCTAGACGCACTGATAGTAAATGCGCCCCTAAAAAATAATGAACACTCCGTAGCTACTACCCGTTTTCCATTAGCCCTTTCACTGATCTAATTGAAACCATGGTGCTTACATCTGCTATAAAATCTAGACCTTATTAATTAAACGTGTACTTCACTTTCGGCTCACTCTGAACCGTCAACGTCTCTTCATTACAGACAAGAAAATCAAAACCCTTAGTTTACTTCACCTTGGCTCTCAATTATTTCCTCTTTGGTTCACTAAGCCTATTACGGATAATACTTGATTTACCCGCCTGGGTCTAGGTCTTGGCTTTCTTCTTGTTATAACTAAAGCAAGGATTATTCTATATACAGATGTAGTATAGCTTAATTTATATCTAAACAGCCATTTCAAATAATAATATTATAAAATATCCTTGGAATATCAAAATGAAACAGAGCTTGAAAGCTACGAAACTACTAAAATTAAGGCTTCGTAACTACGAAAAATATTTCCACATATTTATTTATATTATGGAAAAAGGGAATATTAAGGTTCTGTAGGATTGCTTTACACATCAACACAAGGTGAACTGCTAACGCGGCGCACTAGTGTAACAACGGACGGACACACACAGAAAATCACATAGACTGCTTTTTAACCTTTTTCGTATTCTGAGAGAGCGGTAGCTCTCTTGGATAAGACTTCATAGGAATAACATGGGAAATGTTTGCTGTGATAGTGAAAGTTTCTCGACCATTTTTTGAAGACTATATGTTCGATAGGTCTGAAAATGGTTTAAATGAAAGGTATAACACCTCTTTGGTGCCTTCGGAAGTTTTATTGAAAACAATTAATATAAAGTATTACTTTTTGTACTTTTAAGTACATAATTAAACCTACTTAGATTCAATCACACTTTCACTAAACCCTGTCACCAAATCAACCAATATTTTTACTTCAAGTCCTTCCAATCATTTGTACTAGGTAACAATTGAATTATTAATTATTTTGCGCCCAATCTAACGTTACCTAAGAAAACAATAAACAATGGCCAGATTGCCAACGATAAACAAACGCTACAGAGATTATTTCTGGTGCAACCGGTCAACGATAGCCACTGCGTAGATCATTTTGTTTGCTTAAATTAGTGGAAAAATAATTGATAGATCACACGATCACTAAACCCTGTCAAAAAACCAACCAACATTTTTTATTCTGGCTCTTGCAATTATTTTTATTAGATACATTTTTGATGTTTAAAGTACATTAATTCAAACTACGCAAAAGGGTTTATTCCCTGGTTTATAGACTGGTGCCACCAGCCAATGGCAACCGCTACGAAGATAAGTTTTTGTTTATATTGCTGGTAAAATAAATGATAGATTCAATCACACTATCACTAATTCCTGTCACCAAATCAATATTTTTAATTCAGCCTCTTCCAATCATTTTTATTAGGTATCAATTAAATTTTTAGTTATTTTGTGCTTATTCTAATGTTACCTAAGAAAAAAATAAACAAAGGCCAGTTAATTTATTTAATGGTCTTTTTAGTGCATATTCGAAAGTTACCTAAGAAAAAAATAAACAAAGGCCAGTTAATTTATATAATGCTCTTTTTAGAGCATATTCGAAAGTTACCTTAGAAAACAATAAACAATGGCTAATTTTCGTTTCTCACCAGGTACAACGATAACAGCAAAGAACATAATTTTTTTGCTTTAAATTGCTCGTAAAATAAATGATAGATTAAATCAAACAATCACTAAACCCTGTCACCGAACAACCCAATATTTTTAATTGTGGCTTTTCCAATTATTTTTGTTAGGTAACAATTATATTTTTAATTATTTAAATAAGGCTCATTTTAGTGCATATTGAAGCTACCTAAGAAAACAATAAACAATGGCCAGTTTTTTCCAAGATTATTAGTATGTATTCATGTCAAAATAAAAGTTTACTAAATTTATCATAAGTGCGAAATTACAAATTTATTAATTACTATTAATTAATATAAATTTTGGATAAATATGTAACACACTATCATTATTAAATTTCTGAAGAGAGGAAAAAAAAAGGTTGAAATTAATTTTTTTTTAAATTTAAAAAACAAATTTGGTTCAGAAAAAACCCAGCGTCTGAAGCCTGTCTTATAAAATGTTCACAAGATGATTCGTTCAAGAATATCTAGATTTAAGTCGCCTAGAAGTAATAAATATTTCACCTAAGTCAGCTGACTTGGCCGGTCAGGGCATAGAACATTTGATCCATGCTCACGGACGCTGCTCTGCATCTTGCGTCGTGTTACGCGTGATCGAGTGGGCTATGGGCAGGGTAAACAAATACGGGTCTGCCAGGCTGTCTGTTACACAACAATTATGGCCATTCTCCTTTAAGCTTTGTCCACATTGAACTCGCGCTCGCGTGTTCGCGCCATCGTCTATTCGCATCTTCGCAACAGATCACGAAAAACATTTGCACTTCTGTCCTGATACACGCAAAAATTTTGCTTTTCCCATTCTGAGAGCCAATAAAGTTTGAGCAATCATTGCGCCATCTGCCTGTCGATGGCGACGTTGTCCAAAGAGAAAATCGGAACTAATCGCCCCAGCCTTCTTCTCGTCTGTGATTGGTGCTTTTCTCGCGAAGGCGCGAAATTCTTGGCCTTGTCTCAAGAAATTTGTATGTTCGCGAGGTGAGGACGCAAAGTAGCGAAAACCCAATGTGGACAGTAGCACGATCTTGCAAACAAGCAAAGCGAAGATGCGAACTCGCAAAATGTGTCAGTCTGGACAGGCCTTTATGAGAAATGCTTTTTGTCCAGCGTGGGAAATAAGGCGGTGGCACAGGGCAAATGACCAGTTTAAAAATTAAACCGAGAGTTCAGACATTAACTCAAAAATTTTAATTGTCTAATTCCTAAATTTAGCAGACGACGTGACCTGGGCAATTATTTTAATTTTAAAATAAATTTCGAGTCCAGTTTTGCATTTTTGTATCCACTAGACTAGAGTCCAGAGAGATTTTTTTGGAATAAAGACGGACCACGGCGGCTGGGCCTAGGTCTAGGAGTTCTTCAATTATTTGAAAGAAATACTTATCTTGGTTTTTTCACCAAAATTATATTTGCATTGTTTTCGAAAGACAGATTATTCATTCTATATATATTTTTTGGTATTAACAGTTTTCGAATGAAAATAACCCATATCCGAGTACGGATATGGGTTATTTTTAAAGGTTTCTATTTTCGAACTATAAGAGAAAACGTTGTTTATACCGACTAAATGCAACCGAAGGATGAAATTTTATCTTTCATCATGATTGACATTTTAAACGACGCTTTAGGGTGCTTTGGTTTTTCGCCTGCATTTATACGACCACGATTCGATTGGGTCCCATTTTTAGGGTCGACGATTTAAAATGTTTTATAATTCAATCATTAAAATTTGGATAAAGATATTATTAACAAAAAACCTTTGGTATATTATTGCGTGCGTGAGAACTGTTTTAAATGTTGTGATTGAATTAGTTTGGTATTACTTAGATCTGCAATTTATGAGGAACACATTGTAGAGCAAACGTATAACACGAAACACGTAAATGGACACCGACAAATGGGTGGCTGTGTATTTATTTCACTATTGGGCTTAGTTTCCGGTCTTAAAACGTAATGTAGTTCAAATTAAAAGCTGCAATCCTTTTAAATATCACTAACGAGGAACTGTTTATATCATGGACTATACTGGAAATCTAGCTGTAAATATAAACGATGTCGCGTGTATCTGTTATATAGTGAAGCTTTGACAAGAACCATTTTGAAAGGAATGGTAAATTTAATGATACAAAATTTTTGGGCAAATGTAATTTTGGTGAAAAAAAACGAAGATAAGTATTTCTTTCAAGAAATTGATGTTTTATAATCATGTCTTCAAACTGAAAAAGTTTAATATCTGTTACTTCGGTCATTCCCTTTTCTTCTCTTATCATTTACTTTTTCTAGTCTTTGTCCACTAAGACATTTTTTTACCTCTCCGAGTGACGTATGTCACGGAGAGGTTCTGTAACGATAGTTTGTGTCTGTGTGTCTGTGTCTCTGATGTTACACCCACGTGACCGCGTTCGCAGATTCCAAATCGGAGCAAACGTGTTCGCCATTTCCGATCTGCTTTCAGAGTCACGGAAATGGCTCCTCTACTTGAGTTCTCACACCACCATCTTCTGGTCTTTGTCCATCCCACACGGACACCAGTCTGTACTTACTGGCATCTAGTGACCACCATATTTTGGTCTTCGTCCATCCCACATGGACACCAGTCTGTACATACTGGCTTCTAATCACCACCATCTTCTGGTCTTCGTCCATTCCACTTGGACACCAGTCTGTACATACTGGCTTCTAATCACCACCATCTTCTGGTCTTTGTCCATCCCACTTGGACACCAGTCTGTACACCTGGCTTCTACACCATCATCATCGTTGGGTTTAAGACATTCGCGGCGATCAGCTAGGGTTACGAGAAACGTCTAGCGTCCCTAGGGTGGGTTGTCCACCGGCGTATGCTTCATTTCAAACGCCAATATTAGTCAAGTCTCTCAAGAATGTTTAATTGTTCTTTATCAAAACGATGTAACGCTCAATAAGGCGAACAATTAACGAAGAAAATATTTAATATTAATTATATTTATTTTAATATTTAAGATAATCTTGTTTCTCAACTCAAAATTAATACGGAAAGAGTTAAAAAGCAGTCTATGTTTTTGTCTGAGTGTGTCCGTCCATTGTTACACTAGTGTGTCTTGTTAGCAGTTAGCCTTGTGTTGATGTGTTGAGAAATCATACAGAACCTTAATATTCGCTTTTTCCATAATATAAAGTGAATATGTGGAAGTATTTTTCGTAATTACGATGCCTTTAGTAGTTTTGTAACTTGAAAGCTCTGTTTCATTTTGATATTCCAAGGACATTTTTCAATATTATTATTTGAAATGGCTGTTTATATATTACTTAAGCTACACTACATCTGTATATAGAATAATCCTTTCTTTAGTTATATCAAGAAGAGCGCTAAGGCTTACACTCTGTCAGTTAAATCAAGTATTATCCGTAATAGGCCTAGTGAACTAAAGAGCAAATACTTGAGGCCCAAGGTGTAGTAAACCATGGGTACTGATTTTCGTGTCTGTATTGAAGAGATATTAACGGTTCAGAGTGAGCCAAAAGTTAAATACACGTTTAAATAATCAGGTGTAGATATTGTAATAGAAGAAAAGACCTGGCAATTAGACCAGTGAAAGGGCTAATGGTAAACGGGTATTAGCTACGGAGTTTTCATTTTTTTCATGGTGCGCAAGACCTTCAGTGCGTCTAGAGACAAATGAGCTGTGGTTTTATATACCTTAACACGCATGTTGGCAAACTAAGAACATTGTTGAGGTGAGACAAGACGATAGTGTTTACACTGCAAACCAGTTGTGAATGTAGCTATGAGTATATCGGGTAAACAGCTGAAGCGTAGACAATTGGGCCTTTACAAACACATAAAGGTAATATCTCTCCAAAATTTATATACTTCATTTCCTGTTCTTTTCCCCATCGACTGATTTCCATGTGTCCAAGATTTATCCTTATTTGGTGTAAAATGTCGTCTGCTTTACTGTATATTCGCAATGCATGGAAAACTCCTTCAATAATTCGTAATTTTTTACTTCAAAAAAAAAAGTGAAATAATTCCATATCTAGGTAAATAAGTTTGTAGTAGTAGACCTCTTGACTCGGAGAGGTAATATTTTGGTTTTTCCAACTTTTTATTAATTAATTTTGTGTTGGAAAAAAAACAAGATTATCTTAAACACTAAAATAAATATAATTAATTTTAAACATTTGAAATAAATATAATTAATTTTAAACATTTTCTTCGTTAGTTGTTCGTCTTATTGAGCGTTACATCGTTTTAAAAAAGAGCAATTAATCATTCTTGAGATACTTGACTAATATTTACGTTTGAAATGAAGCATATGACTGTTACTTCGCCTTACTTAATAGGTAGTATATAAAGGTTTTGAATCGCAGCTATAGGTAAGAACAGCGCAATTGCGTGAACCTTTGGTGGAAGCCCCGCCATTGGGAGGCTAGACGTTTCTCGTAACCCTAGCCGATCGCCGGGTATGTCTTAACCTTAACTTTAATGATGGAGATAGAAGCCAGTATGTACAGACTGGCGTCCATGTGGGATGGACAAAAGACCAGAAGATGGTGGTGTTTAGAAGCCAGTGTGTACAGACTGGTGTCCATGTGGGATGGACAAAATACCAGAAGATGACGGTGTTTAGAAGCCAGTGTGTACAGACTTGTGTTCATGTGATATGGACAAAAGACTACAAGATGGTGGTGTTTAATAATAGCCTGTAAGTGGAATACAACTTTCGAAATTTCCGGCAAAACTGTAAATGCGGTCCGGAAATTGAAAACACGTTTGCTCCGATTTGCAAACGGTCACGTGGGTGTAACGACAGACAGACAGACACGTCGAAATTAGAACCTCTCCGTGACATACGTCACTCGGAGAGGTAAAAACTCTTAAAGAGGCATACGCTAGAATTCAAACGTCAACAATAGCTATGTTTAAAATGATTTTAGGAATAACGTTTCTTAAAACGATCAAACTAGAATTAAGGTAATTTACTGACGATTAAAATAATTAATATCATTTATATTTATTCAATTATTTAAGAAAAACCTCTTAATTTTGTCTCGACTCGGAGAGGTTTGGTTTCCGAACTTTTTTTCTTTTGTGTTTTCAGCTCTTGGTTTTCTTACTGGCCGCTGTTAGCGTCTTAAAATTTCTTATAAATATATACTACGGCGATTTTCAAGTCGTTGACCATTTGGCTGTCGTCATTCAATTTGGAACTTATGTAAGACGTTTAGAACACATAGCTAACGTTTTGATGAAATAAATTGAACTTGCGAGTTGCAGATCTTGGCGTTATTCCTCATAATTTACGGCAGAGGGTGTGGCGCAGTGTTGTCCGGAATCCAGACAATGTTTTGGTTTCTCTCAACACTAACGCAAACTATCACATTGAGATCCGTCATTATGAAATACTATTTTCAAGTATGGGAAGATTTTCTTTCCATTTTTTAATAATATTACAGCAACAACAACAGCAAATAATAAAACCTTTAATATTTCAGAACGAAAAAGATGACTATTTCAGGTTGGTAATAGAGTCGGTAATTTGCTCTGTAGAAGCAGTTACACTTGTATTACACACACTGAGTGACAACTCTTCGCACTACGAAAAACATACGTACGCAATCGAACTCAAAATGGTAATACTCAATACATTTTTATTATAAGTTGTTTAAGATCGACACTGGTTAGCAGGAGCTTTAGCCTTCTTGATTGTTGTTCTCGAATTAGCTCTAAGTAAGGTTTTAGTGTCATATGGTACATATGACACAAAAACAGGGTTGTTGATTTTTTTTTTATTACTAGTTTGTAAATTACCAACCTGAAATCTTTTGAGTCAAAATTAAAAAACAGCAAATAATCATGACATTTAAGAAGCTTTTAGATATTTTCTACAGAGTTATTCTTATTGTTACATTCAAATGCTTGTACAAAAAGACTAGCTTGACCGCTATTTTATTTCCTTGCCAGTTTCAAATCTTACTCCAGTTAAAATTGACCACATGAGTGAGAAGACAATCTGGAGTTCTGGGAAAAATTTAAACATTAATATGCCAAAACAATGATAGTTTTTAATTAAAAGCATTTTCTAGCTAAGTTTCTTAAACTTTTTCTTAATATCTTAGAAAACATTTTTTAAATAAAGTAAATATTTGATTTTAATCAAATAATTTCAAAAAAATCGGTTGATTTAAATTAAGATTTAAATCAGTGATTTAAATCCAACTGATTTAAATCAAATAACCCTGCACAAAACATTTCTTTTATTAAATTCTATTTTAAAGTTCCTAAACTAAAAGATGATTATTTTAAAACATCAAGAAATCGAGGGAAAATGATGCATCGTTCTGTTCACGCATGGTTCATTCGTGGCTTACCAGGTATTTCTTTTCCCGTTCTCGTGTACATGTATATTGCTCATACTTGAGGAATTTATTTAATATACTTTATTTTAATTCAAACTTGAAATTTTTTCCATTCAATTTTAAACGATTTGTAGTACCCTGTTGAAAGGTTGGAAAAAAAACCTGGAGCCATCGGATGTGTACGATTTGAATGACTCTGAGCAAGCGCTAACAATCTCACGCCTTTTCGAAAAACGCTGGAAACCTGAAGCTAAGGCTAAAAGTGACAGCCATGAAATTGAAATGAAAAGATCTTCGAAAGAACGAATCAAAGCCAAATGTCACACCAAGTCAATCACTTGGCCCTTGTTGAGGACAGTTGGGCCTTGCTTGATTGTTGGAGTGATCTTACAAGTTCTATCCGATGTTGTGTCTATCGCTCCAGCCTTTTTGACAGGGTAAAAAATTACACTTTTTCAGTCATGGGGACCGTCCATAAACTACGTCACACTCTTATGGGGGGAGGGGGTTTCTAAATTTGTGACGGTCCGTGACAAGGGGGAGGGAGGGGGTTCTTCGATGCGTGACGTCACATTTAGCATTGATTTTGTTACGAAGTCAGTAAGAGGCAGGTTGGCTCTCTTATGTTATGGAAGAAGAAAGACAACATTCCATAGTCCACCGTTACAATAATTTACCAAAATTGTTATTCCATCATCGCTTAAACAGTAGAAAATTATGCAATTATCAACTATTTACACTTTTATATAGCCAATTTAAATAGCGCATTTAAAATAAACTGCGTAATCTCTCTTATGTCTTTGTTTATTCGCCCCTATTATTTGTGAGGATGAATCAAATTCCCCTGCCGATTGAAATGGTTTCGATTCTTTGGCAAATTTTCTAAATCTCAAGCTCGATTAGACTGTTTTCGGTGACAGTGTCGAAACCTAAAAAGTGTGCCCCTTTAACTAAGCTTTATGGAACTTTTTTGAAGCTTATAGAAAGCACATCCAGACATTAAAATTCTAAAGGTCAATCAGAGGGAAAAAGCTTAAAACGGAAGAGAACTTGAATTTTCAGCCGAGCAAAATATTTCTGAGAGGGCGGCATATCACTCAAGAAATTAATCAAATTTAATTTGTAAATTAAGACAAATCATAGTGCGGAGGGGGGGGGTTAAAGAAATGTGACGTAGTTTTTAGGGGAGGGGTCTGAGAAAAGCATGACGAAGCGTGATCTGGGGGGACGGGGGGGTCAGAAAATGCTTTTTTTCGCGTGACGTACTTTATGGACGGTCCCTAGGAAACGTCATAATTTCATGAGTGATTATTTATGGGAAATCAAGAATATAACATTAAATTCAAATAAAAAGAACCAGATTGCGTATGGTTTTTAGTTCCATTATTGATTACTCTACGAGCAAAGATCCTTTATGGAAGGGGTTTTTCTATGCTTGCCTTTACGGTTTGGCCGGTCTTGCACAATCTTTGTTACAAGAAGGCAGCACCATTTTCCACACCAAACTAGGACTAAGACTCAAATCCGCCACCATGCACGTTCTGTTCAAGAAAGTAAGTTAGTCCTATCGAGATAGTTTTATGCTAGTTCGTTAATTAGATTCGTCGAAGCAGACGTTTCGCTTGACAAGCAGTGATCGGCGTGACCTGACAATGGGCGAAATACTGAACACAATGTACGTCGACACGAACAGATTCCAAATTCTCTCCCCGCAACTGGGCCTCTTGTGGTCGGTCCCGGTACAAACAGTACTGTGCTTCACCTTCATGTATCAAGAATTGGGCTATTCAGCCTTTGCTGGCATCGTACCTATTGTGGTTCTTCTTCCATTGAACTATCTCAGCACCAAAAAATACAAAGAATTGCAGGTAGATGCTGTCCAACTAAAACAACACTTGATTTCAATCGGAACCATATGCATAAATTAATAAAAATTATCCGGTAGAACTCATCAGTGAAATGTTAACAGCGATATATAATAAGGCTTTCCAAAAAGATAGCATTCAGAAAAATGTAGCCAGGCAAAAAGCAGAGCTGTGCTAATTAGCTGACTACTAATTGAATTAGAATTAGCAATTAGGTAAATTTTTATGAAGTAATTAATTAGCCAATTAGCAATTAGACATAGAAACTAATTAAATTTAATTAGAAATTAGCCATTTATTTATCAAACTAATTAATTAGAATTACTAATTTCTAATTAATTACTTGTCTAATTAAGGAAAAAAAAGAAACAATAATTAAACATAAAAGTTTAAAAGTTTCCATGGATTTAGTACTTTGGTGAAGCAAAATTTAATGTTTTAATGCCATTGAAAAACGGGTACGGAAGCCGTGAATTATTCAATAAAAATGAGACAAGCCTCGAGCCTTCCGTCATGTTAAGATTTGTCTCATTTCTTCATTTTCTTGCCACAGTTCCTATAATGGACCATGAGTAGTAAATCCATGGGCACTGCTATAAATTCGAGTAGGAAAAAAAGTCGAAATTTCGAAATGGGACAGTTACGATTTACGAAATTTTCTACTACACTGAGAGAAAAAACTACCGTTGAAATTACAGTAAATTCATGGAAGTAGAGTAGCCATGACTCTCCTGTAAATAAAACTCCTATCCGGTATAGTGTTTTTACACCTAAACATATGTGGTATTTACATTATCAATTCCTGTAAAGTTCATGGAGGCAGCTCTGTTAATTTAACAGCGAATTCTTTTTTAAATACATTAACTGTAAATGTAGATTTTACTAAAAATGTGTTGTTTTAACAACTAATCTCGTAGAAAATACATACAAAATTCCTGTCTATTTTACAAAAGGACCAATGCCGCTTACACAGAGCGTGTGGTAAAATTTACGAGAACTAAATAATTCGGTTTTACTGAATAATTGAAGTAGTTTTATGATGAGTGTAGTGAAAAATACGTGAAATACTCCTGTTTATTTCACATCATTTATATGATAGTTCTAACAGAGGTCTCGTAAAAAATACGTTAAATGCTCCAGTTTATTTCACATCAGTTATATTGTAGTTTTAACACTGATCTAGTGAAAATTACGAGAAATACTCCTGTTTATTTCACATCAATAATATGATAATTTTAACAGGGATCCATTAAAAATACGTGAAATGCTCAAGTTTATTTCCCTTCAAAGACATGGTAGTTTTAACAGGGGTTTATTAAAAATACGTGAAATGCTCTAGTTTATTTCCCTTCAAGGACATGGTAGTTTTAACAGGGGTCTATTAAAAAATACGTGAAATACTCCTGTTTATTTCACATCACTTATATGCTACTTTTAACAGGGATCTACTAAAAAATACGTGAAATGCTCTAGTTTATTTCCCATCAAGAACATGGTAGTTTTAACAGGGGTCTATTAAAAAATACGAGAAATACTCCTGTTTATTTCACATCACTTATATGCTACTCTTAACAGGGATCTACTAAAAAATACGTGAAATGCTCTAGTTTATTTCCCATCAAGGACATGGTAGTTTTAACTGGGGTCTATTAAAAAATACGTGAAATACTCCTTTTTATTTCATATCACTTATATGCTAGTTTTAACAGGGATCTAATAAAAATACGTGAAATGCTCTAGTTTATTTCACATAATTTATATGATAGTTTTAATTGGGATCTAATAAAAAAATGTGAAATCGGACAAAATTTATGTTGAGACAAATAGTTTTTATTGTACGTTTAAATTGTTCACAGCATATCACTTTTAATAAACGAGATGTACTTAATCCTGACCTAGAAAAGAAATATTTATGTGGTTTATACGATTAACAATTTTACACAACAAAATACGTTACTTTCAGTCCAATACAATGACTTTTGGGTGAACATTATCTTTTTTGTTTTTATTTATTTTTGCAATAAATCTATGTGGAACAACAATAATTTTAATAATAAAACATGATTATATACTCAGACGAATCATTCCAGTATAAGTACATAATCATAAATGTGCCAGTACGAATAATGTGCTACTAACAGTCTTCACAATATTATTATTATTATTTTTGAATTTTGTAGAAAAATCGGAACGAGAATAATTAAAATTAAGCGCGTGTTATAATTAATTCCCTGAAGTTAATAGTTCTAAAACTTCGTCAGTAAAGGGAGCATGCAATGTTGAAACCAATTCGGTTTGATTCATTTGGAATGATAAAAAAAGGCTCAAAACCGTTATTAAAAAGACTGCTTACTATTGATAGATACATTATCCCTAGTTATGATTCATCATGTTATGATCAACTTATGCATTTATTATTAAATTATGTAATTAGCTATACCTTTGAAAAAATTCCATTGTTGAAATCACTCCTTCTGGATAGCAAACATTTTGAATAAAATAGGTTGAAAATAGCATTGCCAGAGCACATCCAAGTTTTTTGACGTCAACGTGATTGTTGACTATTTTGCCATCAGATGCAAGCATCAGCCCAACAGCTTCTGGCAAGCTTTCCCCTGGAAAAATTTTAGATTTTTAGTCGATCGAATAAAATTTAATTCTAAGCATTTTATCTTACCATATACGACCAAGCAAGGGTGTAATGGCAGTTTCGTTTCCACGGTTTCTTCAGGAGTGCCAGGCTGTATAAGGATTAAATAATATCAGTGTAATTAATACAAATTGAAGGAGTATCTAGGCTAAGATTGCCACCGCCTGTGGAATCCTGGTGCAGATAATTAAGCTAGTGTTTATCGTAAAAAAGTGTTTACCTCAAAAACCGGGAAAATTATTTCAGGGTTTTCTTTGAAGTGGTTCATAATTAAACTTATGATAGTTCCAACCACCATCTTATCCTCTCGCTTTTCTTTTAGTTTTTCCATGCTCTTTTTTGCATATTTCTTTTGTGCTTTTTGCAAAAAATAAGCAAAATATGTTGCTTCTTTTAATAAAAAAATTTTCAAAGAGAAGAAAAACATTCTTCCCTAACAGTTCTGTAATGTGTATTTTCATTCCCGAGGTTTCAAACAGAAATGGCCATAGTTTGATTATTTCCTCGATTTTTCTGCCATTGTTCAAATCCATCCTCTGAAGAACATAGCTTTGTAACATTTTAGCCTCCACTACATTTGAATTTTAATTAAATTCTCCCTTATTTCTTCACATTTTTTATAATCTAAATCACTAATGTCTAGATTGAACTTAAAATCACTTTTTGCCATCAGGTCAACCAGATGTGTCATTTTCTTTTTGATTTCTTTCATTCGTGGCATCACTTGCTCGCGTTCGCGAGAGAAATTTTCCAATCTTGTAATTAATTGCACCTCAAAACTATAGAAGCCGGAACCAATTACCTCTCCGTCAATTTCATCTTTAATCGCGAAAGGGAAGCTAGTAACAAATTTAGAAACGGCCTTTCGCATATCTCCTCGGCTTGGTCTACTACAATGTTTTATAGCATCGTCCACAAGAGTTCTGACTACTATGTTTCTGAATTTTGGAGACAGTTTCACAGCACCAGTTAGCTTTGCTTGGGTTTGTTTATTGAATATTTCCAATCGCGGAATATAGTTTTCACACCAAGTGCCGACGTTTGTTTTTTCAGATACCTACAGTTATAAAAATTGGATTAATTCCCAACCATGTGATTGATGGTAAACAAAAAGCTAAGGTCTGAGAATTTACCGTTGCGGTACTGGAATTGGAAGCCATTTCATCCGTTGATATATCCAAATCTAAAATTGAAACATGGATAAGATTACCCCCAAAATAAATATTTCATGATAAGTAAAATCAGAAGTCTATAAATAAAATCGAAATCGAAAAACTCCCGTTCATACTCCTTGGGTAGGGAGAAACGTTTTTTTTTTCTTTCCGATGGATATTTAAGGTCTGAGAAAAGCTACCACGAGGTTGCGAATGTATCGCGCTCCTTCAGTTCCTTTACACAAGAGAAGGTTGTCCCAGACCCCAATTTGGGTACTTCCTAGGCTAATTTAATGAACTTCTGATAACGTCTATAATACTGAAGCCGTCGATGAAACAATAGGTTTGAATTTCAAACGCGGTCCCCAACTGTAATCGTAGTAATAATTGACTAAGGGAGACTAAAGAGAGCTAGGCTTATTTGGAATTATTCTCATATTTGCGCGGCATAACGTCAGAGGTGAAATAATAAAGACCAAAAATTTTTAACACTGAGTCCGTGCTAGTTTGATAAATTCACGCTTAACAGTATTTCGTGAAGACCTTCCAATATACCAACCTTTTTCTGAAGAACAATTAATATAATCCAAAAGCCTCCTCGACTGGATTGGTTTTAGAGGTGTTTTGTTGAGATCCATTAGTGTGATATATTTCATGTCTTCAACTTTCTCCACCCCTATTTCATCGCTTTTCAGATATTCAGTTATTTCAAGCACAAGGCCTTCTGCCAAACCAGGCAGCGCTTTAATTAATAAGTTTTTTACATCGCAATTAGCCATCCTGAAAAACAATTGTATGTATGTATTTATTGATTTTTGACAACTTAATTTTACTGTGAAGAAGGCTATCGAAAAGAAAGAAAACTACTTTAAAAACAGCTACTTAGAATTGTCACAATCTTAAAAAAGTCAGGGTTTTACGCAGGATGTAGGATTACTCTTAACTTAAATTTCCAGTTCAGTAAGTACTGGTAAGACCCGATGACGTTAAAGATCGGCGTAAACGCTCTTTTCATTGCAAATTCCCTGAATTTGGGCACTCGTTTGCTTCGATTCCCAAACTGCGAACACGCATACGACATACACACACTCACCCTCACACGGACTCGGTCCTAGCAGAACCTCTCCGTGACATACGTCACTAGGAGAGGTAAAACGATCCGCCAAACAACTCCATTTAACAAGTAATAATTTTATTGATCTTTGATACATTAATTTTCCTAATTGGAAACGGCTTTAATAAGAATTATACGCGAAACCTAACGTATACATATATTTAAGGATGGTAAACGCTGTGCTTCAGGGTTATGATTTTTTTGCCGAAAATGCAATAACATGTCAAGGGATAGAAGTCACAGAGTTTAAGTATGTTTAAAATTCGGCTTTGATTCAACTCGTATAGCTCAAAGACATGTAATTTCCAGTTATATTGAGAACGAAACAATGAAGCAGATATGTTAACTTCATCGGATTTGTTTTGAGCAATAATCAATGTTTCTATTCGTCCAAATAATATTTCATCGTGAGATGCTTCTAAAACTACAAATTGGCCACGCTCATAAAGAGTACCTTTAAAGTCGATCTTTGTTGAGCATACAGTGTGCTCCATTCTTATCTTTAAATTTCTAAGTTTTTTTTATTAAATCCAGCGTAAAACATTCCTCTCGTAAAACCTCAGAATTATAGCACTTTAATAAATTAGGAAATGGAGAGCCACTTAAAAAATAGGCTTGCTGAATTTGATGTTTTTCGGCTAAAGTTTTGGTTAAATTTATGAAGTTTTTCGTGTTTTGCGCGTATTTTTTATATGTAGAGTGCTTGCTTTCAAATCTAAGTGTCCACACTCGAATTAATGGTCCGAATTGCACAATTAGTTCTGGATAATGCTCAAGCAAGTAATGATGTTTGGCTTTCAGTTGATAGCCCGGAAATGCCTTCAAAAGATCTTGTTTATACACTGAAAGCATTACTGACAAAGAAACTACTTCGTACTTTGATATTTTGGGAGCCGTTACAATTTCTACAATCTTTTTAAGTTGCAAGTAAAGTTTCCAAACTGAATCGGTGTAATCTCTCATTTTGTCTTTAAAAATTAAAGATAAAAGCCTTAAAAGGCACCAAATCTGGGAAGCATCTCCAGATAGTTTAATGCCACTAGCACTTCCACTACACGGTTTATTACCAATATCTTTCCCTTGATAAGCAAAATTATTTAACGCCCAGTTGTAATAGTTCCATGAAAACCACTTTTTCTCCCCTATGAAATATAGTAGAAAACGGTGCAAATCGTAGGCCACTACCCCTTCAAACAAATCGTGCGCTAGGCATGGAGCCAAAGCAGGCATACAGACGTGAAAATGATTTAACTGGTTAAAAACTGAATCTACTTTAACACCTTGGTGACTTTTGATGCCCACATTAATTCTTAGATTATCGAGATTTTTATTGTAACTTGCTACAGTTCTCCTAGGATAGTGTTTGTCCTCATGTAACTCATCTGCCTTTATGTGGCAAAAACGACAAACATAACCTTTTGAAAAACTCATATTAAATCCACCGATTTCGTGGTTACCAAGGTTATCACCAACAATACAGGTTACGACTACTTTGTAATTTTGACCGTTCACCACTATCCCTTCCGTTTCAAGCACCTTTAGATCGGAAACCAAGTATTCAAGGCATTTATTGCTCCCAAAATTTTTAAAATTTGAGCTTCTGCATAGCAACATTAACTGAATATGATCTACCGTCGATCTAAATTCTTTGGGAATGTTTAATATTGTGTAGTAAACGCCAACAATTTTGTGTATGCATTTAGCTGAGCCTAGCGCGTTAACGGTTTCAAAAGCATCTGTAAATGCTACTACATAGAGAGTATTGTTATTACTTTTGTAATTATAATCGTTTTGAAATTTTTTCCCATCACTAACATCTTCCAATAAGTAATTTTCACCCTTCACGTATGTGGGTTTGGGGCAGATCAACAGTTTATTAACTTCCTTGTTTGAAATAAGGGCTGTTAAAGATTCTTTCACCGACACATAGTGTAAAAATTGTTTTTTTCCTTTGTGATATCCAAGAAATATAGGAACAGGTTGAACATAACTTAAATTGTTTTTGTAAAACTTGTGCCTTCGGTGAATCGATTTAAAGTTCTCATTTGCTTTTTCAAATGAAGTTTCTCCAGAGCATATTCCGAGAACCTTTTTAATTATTTCGTCATTTACCCCACTGCTCTTGAGCTCAGAACTGATTTTATCAACCATGCAATGTTTCTCTAAATATTTCAAATCCGACATTTCTTCGGCAATATATTGCACAGCAGAACTTGGGAGAAATTTCTTAGCTTGTTAATACAGATAGAATAGTCCGAGGTTGTGAGAAAACTCATCATGGCATGATTTAGTTTTATCTAATTCTGTTTCTGAAATATTTACAGCATCACGCGTGCTTAATAACCCTGGATCTTCGCCTTTGGCATGACAGCTAGTATCTTCACTCAGATTTTTATCGCCTTCTACAAGAACCACATTTAAATTATTTTCTCGTCTTATTATTGGTAGTCTGTACTGCGATTTGTGCACTCGGCTAAAATGACAACTTAACGAACTCAAAGATTTATATTTCCGAGAAACACATTCTTCAACTGGACATGCGACTAACGATTCAGTTTCAAAATGTTCTTTTGCGTGACAGTAGAATTTTTTAAGATCATTACATTGGTAATCGCAATTCATCGCTGTGCATGCAAAGTTACTTGGCAAATTTTGATTCAGAACTACATCTTCACCCTGGGATGAGTTTAAAAGTTCTTTGTGCAGCCTGTAAGCGTGACTTTTGAATGATCCAAAATTTGAAAAGGTTTTTTGACATTCCGTAAAACCACAGTAAAAACTGGTATTGCAGAAATGTTTGTGCATAGAACAGTGTCTGAAGAAGGTGCCATATGAGTTTGATTTAAATGAGCAGTCACTTAAAGAACATTTGAAAATCATCGTACACGATCCTGTCAATAAATAGTATTTCTTCAGCATAAAGTACAATAATTCAGCAATATAAAATACAGCATCCAAGTTGTGACTTGGAAAGCAGACATTTCTTCAAATATTAATGATGACATAAGTACATTAACTACAAGTAACCAACTTTGAATGGGATCTATGAGGGACGTGCTTGTCCGCCTGCAAAAAAGAAACCCTATAGTCCTCTAGAAAACTGTATCACCAATACCAGTAAACTTTAACGGACAATGCCGCCGCGTAATGGTTTCCCCTTAGTAAGAAAACCTGAGAAATAGGAAACAAGTTGGGAAACCAAAATAAACCTCTCCGAGCCGAGACGAATTTACTTTCCAAACACAGATCCGCCAGCCAATGAGAGAAACCGGAATTACATAGTTCTAATCGGCGAGATATTGCCATGATCATTTGTAAAGTCTAAAGCGTTTAATAATTTCCTGCGTATCCTCAATAATTCTAATGAGGACCTAATATCTATCACTTAAATGTGTATTTAACTTTCGGCTCACTCTGAACCGTTAAGACCTCCTATAAGAGGACATGAAACAAGGTCAATTCTTATCTCATAGACCCAGTCGTTTCAAGTTTTTTCAACACGTTTGGAGAGATGAAGTATTAACATCCTTATTATTTAATGAAGCTAAAAGTTACGTTTACACTATATATAAATGTAGTAAAGATGAATTAAAAAGTAAACACCAAATTTTAAATGTTAATATCAAAAGATGTTCTTGGAATATTGAGATGAAACAGAGCTTTATACCTACACAACTACTAAATGAATCGTAATGCCGAAAAATATTTAAGTATTTCCATTTAATATTCTGCAAAAAGAAAATGTTATTGTTTTGTAAGAGATCTTTTCATCCTACTCGCTTTATATTAACTTTGATATGCGTGTAGTGTTTCGATTCAGATGCAATCTTCATTACTCGTTCTACATTAACTCTCACTTGTGTCAGTACGTAGAAATAAGTTTATCTTAAATAATTAATTAAATATAAATGATATTAATTATTTTAATCGCCAGTAAATAACTTTAAAAATAGTTAAATCGTTTAAAATAAAGTTGTTCCTATTATCTTTCGAAACTTTGCTAATATTGACGTTTAAAGTGAAGGGTGCCCCTCCTGCCCGCTTTCTTCAAATTTTGGGGTATATATACGATTCGTTTCCATTATAATAATAGATAACAAGTTGGGAAAACCAAAATATTACCTCTCCGTGTCAAGAAGATTATATAAACTTAAGTATCCAATGAAAACGTTATTATGTTTCTGAGTTGGGGTTTCCCATTTTTGTTGTTGTTTTGAAAAATATATCGCAATGCACGGGCCTTGATAGATATAGGAGGCAATGAATGAAATATATCACAATGCACGGGCCTTGATAGATATAGGAGGCAATGAATGAAATATATCACAATGCACGGGCCTTGATAGATATAGGAGGCAATGAAGGAAATATATCGCATGCACGGGCCTTGGTAGATATAGGAGGCAATGATAATCTCTCTCTTTGCACGAGAGGTTTATCTTTAATATTTAAATAAATATAATTATTTTTAATTATTTTAATCTTCAATAATTAACATTAATAATAGTTAAATCGTTTAAAATAAAGTTATACCTATTATCTTCTCAAACTTTGCTAATATTGACGTTTAAAGTGAAGGGTACCCCTCTTGCCCGCTTTCTTCAAATTTGGGGTATATATACGATTCGTTTCCATTATAATAGTAAGGAAAAAACGCAATTGCGAAACCTCTGGTGGTCGATCCCACCTTATGGAGGCTAGACGTTTCTCGTAACCCTAGCTGATCGCCGCGTATATCCTAAAACCAAACGATGATAATGGAGTAGAAGCCAATGATACAGATTGGTGTCTATGTGGAATAGACGGAAGACCAGTGGATGGTGGTGTTAGAAGCCAGTGTAAGTGCAGACTGGTGTCAATGTGGTATTGACAAAGAACAGAAAATGGTGGTGATTAGAAGCCAGTAAGAACAGACTGGTGTCCGTGTGGGATGGACAAACACCAGAAGATGGTGGTGTGAGAACTCAAGTAGAGGAGCCATTTCCGTGACTGTGAAAGCAGTTCGGAAATGGCGAACACGTTTGCTCCGATACGCAAACTGCGAACGCGGTCACGTGGGTGTAACAACAGACAGACAGACACACAGACACACACACAGACACACAGACAGACACACACACAGACACGGCCGTTACAGAACCTCTCCTGGACTACGTCACACGGAGAGGTAAAAACGCATTCGCGTGAACCGATGGTGGAAGCCCTGCCATTGGGAGGCTAGACGTTTCTCGTAACCCTAGCCGATCGCCGCGTATATCATGAAACCACGCATTCGCGTGAACCGATGGTGGAAGCACTGCCATTGGGAGGCTAGACGTTTCTCGTAACCCTAGCCGATCGCCGCGTATATCTTGAAACCAAACGATTACGAAGGAAAAGAAGCCAGAATGGACTGACTGGCGTCCATGTGGAATGGACAAAGACCTGAAGATGGTGGTGCATAGAAGCTGGTGTCAATGTGGAATTGACGAAGAACAGAAGATGGTTGTGCTTGGAAGCTTGCAAGTACAGACTAGTGTCCATGTGGGATGGACAAAGACTAGCAGATTGTGGTCCTTAGAAGCCAGTTAGTAAAGACTGGTGTTGGTAGAAGAATGGCCAAATTTCCGTGAACCGCGAACGCGTTCCGGAAATCGGGTATTTGTTTGCTCCGATACGCAAACTGCGAACGCGGTCACGTGGGGTCTGACAGACAGACAGACAGACACACACACAGACAGACAGACACGGCCGGTGTAATACCTCTCCGTGACATACGTCACTCGGAGAGGTAAAAAACCGAACGAATCTCTTATGAAGAATCTAAGAGAGGTTAGTTCATCCTCCCCCAAAGAAAAACGTTTCTTTATAAGAGGAGAGTTTTCATTTGATGTGACGAGTAATATAGAGATCAAGCAAACGACCGAAAAACGCGTACGAAAACACTCAGCGCTCTAGACATGCAACAGCATAACTTTTTTAAGTTTTAATTTTTTCAAAAACGGATGTTTCCTCTCTACTTTCACGTATGTCTTTTAAAAAATTAGACCAGTACGCCAAGGATGTTACGAATTCGACCTACACGTTTTCGAACGCGTATTTTCGGATGTTTTCTTAATCTATCTATTATCGAAAACAAACTCTCTCGACAGAAAGAGTGGGCCCTCCTTACAAACATTCCGACCCCCAAAAAAAATTCCACCCTGATATAATTACCTTTTAGCTCGCGAAGGGCGCCACTAGGGAACCGAAACTTCAAATTTTCACTCTAGCGGAAATACTTATAGTTCATGTACTTCTGATGATGAGGATATTTATAAATTCTAGGGATGTACCGATACCAAAATAATTTCAAGGAATAAGTTACTTCTGGTCCATATTTTTACTGTAACGCTACTTCTTGTTTAACAAGTGAGCCACACCTTTCCCAAAAACCGAGATAGGACTTAAGTTAGACCATATCATTTGATTTAGAAGGGGTTTTAAGACGAAATAACAAAAATGGTTCTAGGTGATAGTATCGGCCGATATAATGGCTATACCAATATCGGTGCATCCCTAAATTAAATTCAAGCGTATATAGCTTCTCCAAAACTAGATTGGGAAGCACACAGTGTCGATATTTTATAATTATTTATAAGAATGATGTACAATTCCGAGTGAAAATATTCCAAAATAATATAATAATTGAAAGCACTTGTCTTTGGGATTATTTAACTTAGTATTCTGGTTTGAAAAGTGAAATAATAAGTCGGATTAAAAGTGGAAAATTTTTAGGTTATATCATAAGTACGCCACTCCCTGTTTTTAAAATTCTGAAATCTTCAATCCCCATATACTAAAGAATGGACTGAGAACGCGCCAATATTAGTTTACGCAGGGACTGTGGGAAAAATTACTGTGGATCAACGTGAACCCCTTTGGTGAGCCATAAAAATATTTTCATGTATGCTATATTCATTATATTACCCCTTTAAAATTGATCAAAGCGCGCGCTATCATTGCGCTAAAGCTTTGGACTCCAAGGAGGGATACAATGGAAATAAAACTAGGTTCTGATCGAGTATCGCTTCCATGGCATAGTTATGGCTAATAGTTTTACTTATGATTAATAATTTTACTTATGGTTGGTTTCATTGGTAAATGAGAAGGATAAAATCCTTATCTTTGCCCCAGAGAAGGTGCGGCTCCCACTGTCCAGTGTCCACAACACTGCCCACTCTCATTCTTATTAAAGGGAGGGTGAAGAGAAAAATCAGGTGGTATTTTTAATTATTCTTCTACTAATTAAAAGACCTATTTGCTAGTTAATGATTCAGGAAATATATCAGAATCATTTTCAAAATCAAACTAGATTCAGATTATAACGCGAGATGTGATAAGAAATGCGCGCGAAGTGACAAACGTGGCGCGCGACAAAGAGCATGCCACGAGTATTTTGCTAGCTGGAAGGCGTTAGATAAGTGGCAATAAGTCGCAAGATGACTTGGTCCAATTAGCTAGCTGAACTTTATAGTTAAAGGCGCTGCGTTTAATGTAACATTGAAAATCTAACTCTATTTTTATTAATAAAATCTTTGGGAGATATTTCCCGATTGATTAGCTAAACCGATTGGCCTTACAATTGGTAGAAGAATCGATAAAAAAAATCACTTAATTTTTCTCTTCACCCTCCCTTTAAGGGGTAAAACCCCAAATACTTTCGCTTTCTTCTTAGCCAAGGTCGACTACAAGCAATACTTGTGCAGTAAAGTATACAGTTCCTTCGAATGCGCGCGATGTTTTTCACACGACCCGCCTCTGAAGTTTCGGCCCACGCTTTCGATTATATTTCGGAATTTTTAGATATATTTAAATCGAGGGGGGATGACACTCGGGGACTCCGTGCACACCTGAGTTTGCAGAGTTCAACTTTGACGGTGCATTGAGTTCAAGCCTTATTGTACACCTGAGCTCTCCAGTGTCTACCCCCTCGATTTAAATAATAGCTGAGTCGGCCGCACTTCGGGCGACCTGCCCCAGCTACCCTACGGGCGTTTATATATATATTTTAATTTGGATTTCAAATTTTCAAATTACAAATTTTAAGAGTTCGGATAAGCCTACTTATATTTCTATTTTTAATAATAAAGGAAGTCTGGTCATAATGTAATAATATATTAATATTGCAAGAAATGTCTATTTTCAAGTTCTATCAATGGGTTAAGAGTGAACAACTTAATCCTTATCTTGCTGCGATAGGGACTTGGCAATTTGGGGGTATTTCCACCCCTGCCGCCATTCTGGTATTCTTTTTTGCAGAGTGGAAGCTATTTCCGCCCCTCTTCTAACCCCCTCTTGGTATACTTTCTACCTAGAGTCGAAGCTAGAGTGAGGTTGCATGACGTAGTACTGCCAAGTCCCTATTCGACGCGTACCAGCTACCCTATACATAACATAGCAGGCTTTAGCCTCTAGTATCATCCTTGCATACTTTATTGAGAAACGTTTTTGAGTGACGTAGTTGCAACGTCATACATTCTCGTGAGGCGCTGCCAAAGGCTTAGTAAAAACTAAATAGGGAGATGGAATGCAAGGCCGCGTGTAGTCAATTCTCGCGTCGTTCTCGAACTAGCTCTCAGCCTTGCTCTCAGTAAATCTTAAGCGTTAAGAAGTATAGAAAGTTTCATACTTATAGCAAAAGCGTATAGAAAACCATAAAGTGAAGGTCTTTACCGCCTGGGCTGAACGTGTAAAAGTAGGAGCCCCCTCTCTATCGCGTTGTTCCGACCCCCCTCCTCGTTAGAGCCGGTACGATGCCGCTTCGTCGCGGCGGAAGATTAAATTCGCGTAGTGTTACACAAGGTACATGAGTGAGTTGGCTACAAAATATAGCTCCACTAAATTTCGTAGGAGTTGCGTCGGCTGCTTATATTATTAGGCCTAAAGACGAGTGTGCCGTCCAATTTCGGTAGTTGGAGAAACAACTTTCTTATCGGTTTCCGTTTGAATTGATATGTCCTTATTTAGTTTAGGAATGGGTATATTTATGATCGTTTGTACACCCAAAGTACGGCATTCTTTCACATAAAAATTGTATTGCGTACTTTGGTTTTTTGGCTTTAAAGCTAAAAGAGCAATCTGCTCTGTGGTTTTTTTCCGAGGCATTTCAAAAACGAATAATAATAATAACGGCTTTATAATATTTGTATCATTAAAAGAACTACCACGACAACTACATATTCTAAACTAAACTTAGTAAACTAGTCTACTTTAAATATTTATATAACAATTAAATTATCACCTTGGGAAGTTAGGAAAAAAGTCGGGGTACTTTAGGCCTTGCCGCCTGACTTAGCGTGCCGTGGCGTTAACGCGGTAACCGAAGAGGCGAAGACCCGAAGCGCTCCCGACTCCCGTTCCGGGGTTGTTTAAAAAAAGCAGACGATATTTTAGTGTTTCTATTTTTGCCCTGAAGTAGCCGGCGCCGCTAGCGTCGCAAAACTATTTCTTGCTTGAGTATGACGTCTGCCTACGATTCGGATGAGGTAATGCAAGTGGAAGGTGATTGGTTGTTTAATCGGAGGAGCTTACTTAGATCCCGCGAGCTTCTCATTTTACATGTTAACCAAAGCCAAAGCCTAAGATAAGTTACTGACCTTCACTTTATGGTTTTCTATACGCTTTTGCTTATAGAATATATTTTTAAACTAATAATTTAACAAACCCTATTAAAACTACCTCGATAATACCGAAAAATAACAAATATCTGACATCTGATATTCAAGATAAGAAGATCATTTTATTTGCCTTTCAATTTGATCCAGTCTTGTTTTGCGGTTCAGGTTAAATTCGATGTTTGTTGGACCTTGTAGCAATCTTTGTCCTCTCACTAAAATTATTAAGTGTGGTTAATAGAGTAATTTCGGTTGAGAGGGGGAGTGAACCGTTTATCCCCTGTTTCGGGGGCAAGTTTGTGTTAGAGAATACTATTTGCTCCTAGCAGGGGGGATATCACTAAGGTAAGAGATAGAGGGTTATGACGTTGCAGTGTATAGGAAAAACATAACTCTATATTGTTATCTCCTGATAGTAAAACAGGACTAGGAATTATAATTTGCTTGTCGGCCTGTCCTTTGTATTTATATACTCATTGTGAAGCTTCAATGGATATGCCCAGTTTTTGATAAACCCAACCCTCATAACGATTGTTACGTATAATTAAACAAGGCCATGAAACTTAATGGGCCCACAGTTTGTGTTAAGATATGTAAGAATAATATGGAAATTTGTATCTGAGACCTTGACAAGGTTACGTTAAAGTAGATCTATACCTTTAAATTATATAAATGTTTAAAATTTAAAATTAAACTTACCAATTAATACTCAGCCGCTTCGCAAAAAAGGTTTCTTTGTCCGAAAAATCTAGGGCAACTGGGCAACCCTTTATAAATGAAAATTTTTTCAAACTGCCAACGACTGCAGAGTGATTGCGCGGGGGATTTTGCAAAGGGGAGGTCGCCTGGTACTAAAACCTCTAGCAAAGACTGAAAAACGTAAATCAGCCTTTTGGGGCTGGATGGGAGAGAAAGTGGAAAATTTTGGATGAGTCGAATCCCATCATACTGTTTGGATTGGGGGGGGGGCACTCAGTGTTAGCATGCCTACTGATATGTGTTTGGGGTTTGGGTTAGAAATTCGTAAGGGGCTAGAATGTTGAGGTATTTTAGTATCTTCAAGCCACTATATTTAAGGCTTTTACCATAGATGAAAAATTTGTCCCACAGTTCCCACTTAATGGCAGATCTCTACCTTTGGCAGTGTGGGGCTCTGTTGGAAGATAACATGGCTGCGATTATTCTAGAGTATAAAAAGGGATGGGGAAGTTTGGAAAATCTGTATATAATTTTCACCAGTGATTTTAGATTTCATGGTATAATTGTGCGCATTTTCGGGTTAATGTCCGACCATTTAGTGAGTAATGCCAGAAGTATATAGTACTTATATTATCCCCTTACATAGAATTTAGCTTTTGTTCGAAATGCGATTTTCAAAATAAAATAAAACATTCGCAAACTATAATTACAGTTCATCCTCGATGGATGTAGGACAAAATTTTATGAGCAATTGCTGGTCCAATGATGCTGTTTACTTCTTCAGTGTGCGGTAATACGGTGTTAACAAGGTTGATCATTAAAATTAGATGGTTTAAAAAATTTGGGTTGGCTGTGTCTAAATTTCGGATTATTTGAGCGAAGTTGCGGGCAATGTTTAAATTAATTATTCTTTGGTGAACAGGATCCTTCAAAATGAAAATACCTTGGTTTAATTGAAGTATTTCCTAAAAGTTTAAGATTTCCGGTAAAATGTCTCACCATTTTAGACTGGACTTACTCCCTCAAGGCTCAAATGTTACTATGTCAGAGCGTGTTGCAACAAATAAATTCGAACAAAGTAGTACCCACGTGATCCCCTCCCACTCCACGCTCCCAAACCCCGGGTCCGAGGGGCTAGTCATTATCAATCGTCAAAATGGGGTTAATAATACCTACCAGGAATCACTGATCTTTAAAATATGGATTTTGCAGGTCTAAATTTCGTATTATTTCTGCGTATCTTAGGGCCATGATTAGATGAAATTGTTGTTTCCGTTCCGTAGCAAAATATTGTTAATATTTTAATAATCGTATTATTCTTATGCTTACAATAACGCCTCATCATTTCCCAATAGTGTCCACCGCCATAGGAAAAAGTGTTTAAATTTTCCGAAATACTTCGGTTATTCAGATCAGTATATTCTCATCCCCACCCTTTGGCGAAGTTGGTATTGGTACTATTTTAATAACGTAAGCTGTAATTGTTCCATATTCAGAAATTTTCAAATTATAATAATAAGGATTAAATTAAAGAACCAACTTGAGTGAAAGAAAGAAGAAAATTATTTGAGAAAGTGGTGGAAAAGCCTTTCCGATCTGAAAAATAATATCACCATTCACCAACAACGCTAAATATATCAGAGATCTTACCAAGACTATGAACAATATTTTTAAAGATTCTATTCCCTTAATTAAATGGAATATGCACTACATTGGAAATTCCTCTTTCCGAATTCCTGGGGTCAAGGGGGGAGGAATTACTCAAAATACCCTATACAGATATTTGGTATTGTCATTTGTCAACTTGTTAAGAAAAGAAAATAAAAAGCCCACAGCATTCATGCAGCCATGCTATAGCATTAGAACGAATTGGAAGTACCAAACTACTGGAATATAGGAATATATCTTATAAACTTATAGTATCCCCTAAGCCCGAACAGATGCAAAGGCACGGAGCCGGTATTGCTCTATTGAATCGTATTCGAGGTGCTCATCACACTCGGATTGCCTGTATACACCGATTACTGATTACGCATAATCATTTAAGCTTTGCCAAAAGCGGGGCTTTTAAAGATAACGCGTAATCATTTTAGCACTGCTTGTACAACGATTACGCTGAGTGACTGGCCCCTCGATCTTCCTCGACTTCACCAGTTTCTGCCCTGAAGGTGGTGCCATTTTTTCCAAGAATGGAAAGACTACGCGTGACCCGTCATTTTGTTGTAGGCCTCTCTTCTTCTAAAGAGTTCAAGGGCAACAAAAAGGGTTTATTTAATATGGTTTTTGAAATTAATTTTGTTTGGTGGTTTAACCGAAAATTTTCAGTTTCCAAATTGTTCATCTCTCATTCTAACGTTAGATTGTTTTTAAATTCTGTATTCAGAAACACATGATTATGACTAGCGAAATCAGGTTTAACTTTTAAAAACGTGTCAAAACTTGTTGATGTCTATACTCACTAATAATACCAAAAACGGATTTATGAGTGGAAGAACACCGGAGCATAGCTTTAGCCTCTAGTACGTATGTGATAATAAACTTAAATTATACTGTAAAGGGTGTTTCCGCCAGAGTAAAAAGGGGGAAGAAATAGGGGGCGAAAACCGGTTTTCAGGGGATGTCAACATGGCGTCCTAACGTGGCCAGAGCGGGCAGCCGGCAAGGGGAGAGGAAAGGGGGAAGGTAACTTGACGTCACGCGCAAAGACCCTATTCTAAATTGCATACCTTATTGTTCGTCTAAAATTAAAGCTTAAAGAAGGCTCCTCCCAGGCTTTTACATTTAAATGATGGAGGGTTTTATAAAGATGAAGGCTAGTGGAGGAGTAAAGCTGATTGGGCAAGAAGGGCCGGTCTTACTTTTGGTATCCCGAGTTGATGTGTCCCTATTGAATGAAGCCTTAAATGGTTTAATTTCAAACCTTTTTAGAGCAGGTATATGGGAATGAAAGAAAAGTATTGAAACCATTAATGGTTTGGATTTTTAGTGAAACTCTTACTAAACTGTTTTGGGTCGTTAAAACCTTCCAGGGGTTTTGGAGATTTTAGAAATCAGTTAAAAAGGGGATATATTCTGTAATTCCACTTTTACAGCCTCCACGTACATTCAACATTATCCTGTTATTTTTACGTGCCCGTGGCTGCATTCCCCAATCATTAAGAATAGTTTGTTGAAATTACAAACATGAGTGTTGGAATTACAGGCTTCATGTGTGAATTAGAGTGTAGGAAATTCCCCGTTTTGACAACGAGAAGTAACCAGTTAAAAAGGGAATATATTCTGTAATTCCACTTTTACAGCCTCCACGTACATTCAACATTATCCTGTTATTTTTACGTGCCTGTGGCTGTATTTCAAGAAACACCACACTGATGTAAAAATAACTACGAATATCGTGTAGAAATAACAAATGAATCTGTTAAAATTACAGGTCTTACACATCAATAACCAAATACTAATAATTCGGTAATAAAAACAAAATATGGCTGCGTAAAAACTACACGAAAATCCAGTAAAACCGTCACTACAGGCTAATTTGTAGATTTAACTGAAGGCATATCAGTTGAAATAACGACTTTTTCTCTCAGTGTAGTACTATTATTCTCTCACGTTTAGAGTAGCACTAAGGTTTCCTCGTCGATATAATAAGGCCGTTTTCATATTCAAATAGATTAATCAAGAGTTAATTCCTCGATTTTTAGTTTTCACTAAATTAAAAGATTAATTGGAAATCCAATTGGCTAATTAGTTAATCCTAAATCTAATTAAATTTTAATTAGATAATTACCTTTCCTATTCATACTAATTAATTAGAATTACTTCTCAATTAGCACTAAGGTAATTAAAATTCAATTACCATTTTCAATTAATAAATGTTGCTAATTAATTAGAAATTCAATTAGCTAACTAATTAATTAGCACAGCTCTGGCAAAAAGTAAAGGTTTAAGACACACTTCCCTGCTGAGAGGAAAGTAATTTCTAAAATCGTCTAAAAAATTCAGAGCCAGAAAAAACCAAGGTGCCTTAGGATGTTATGTAGCTTTTTCATGACCTCTCGAATAAACCAACTCCCAAAGTATAGATTCCAACTTAAAGGGACATTATTGACAGAAATTAAGTGTTTTTATTCTGATTCCTTATGTTGAAATATGCCGCCCTGAATTTTTTTCTGATTTTTTGAAAAGCTATTTATAGTATTAAACAATAATTGAAGTTTCGTATCCAAAACATGCATTTGAATTTTGGTAAAGAGACCTACCGGCCAATCAGCGCCCGCGATTTATAAGAGGCAATCCCCGAAGATTTTCTCAGTCGAGTCTCATTTACATCGTCTGCATTAGGTTCGGAAAACTATACTCTACTTTTTAGAACTCGAAAGAAAGGCGCGGGTTTGATCGTTTAACGAATGGTGGATAAGGAACATTAATAATTAGCAGGTTTGTGCTTTTACGTTTCACTTACACTCAAATTTTTTCTCTTAAACTTACTATATTAAAATGCGGCGTGTCGTAGTTTTGTTGTAAATCTGATAATCTGAGTGTCTAGTTATTAGTCTTAGGAATGGGAAGATCCGTGTTCTTTGTGACGTTCGGGATAGAAAAAATGAAAAAACCCATCTTTTAAACCTCAGCAGAGTCAAACAGCAACACAATTACTATCGTCCTCAAACTTTAGCAGACGACGGGTCCCGGGAAGTCAATGGTGACGAGGCCACTCTAAAAATTACTTATTTCCCGCCCTTGGAAACTCTGCTTTTCCTATTTGAAGCAGACAGCATACGGCTAAATATTCTCTAAACTTAACGGGATTGGCTGATTTGTCCCTATCCCAAAACAGGTTTTTATTGGCCGGTAGGTAAGAGTGCTAAAATTGAAACCCATAGCTAAGAGTAACAAATTTTAAAAAATTTAATTTTCATTGAAAAAAATGTTGTAACAATTACGCTATTATTGAAAATGGCAAAAAAAAATAAGAGAAATGCTACGGATAATAAGATAGGCAGCTAGAAAAGGTGGCGCTGTTAAAAAAGAGGCACGAATTGACTTGGTGAAGCATAAACCAAACTTATAGAACCGAGGCTTAAAATATCCCGTCTTTTCGAAGTGACCGAGCCTTTTTAAAAGCCTTTTTTTTCGCTACTATTTTCGTATTTTTTACTCATTTAAAAATGTTTTTATCTATTATGGTCCTTTAATTTTAAGCTACGACAGTTCACTTCATGCGCTTTATTGAGGCGAATATTATTTTTTTATTACTATATCATAACCGTTGGAGTTTATGTGAATGGTTTCATTAATTATCTCGTTAGATTGAGCTGATGAAGCTGAAGGATAACAGAATGAAAATGATGAGTGAAATATTGAGCGGAATCCGCGTCTTGAAATTGTATGCCTGGGAGAGATCATTCCAGAAAATCGTTCTTGAAATCAGGAAGAAAGAAATTGCACTAATGAAGACACAAGGCCTCTTTCAAGGAATAAATGTGTTTATAACTGCTCTTATACCGGTTTTGGTACGAACGTAAAGCATTTACGAGAAGTAGATTATTATTATTGCAACCAGACTTGTAAATAGGGGGTACCAAGGAGCCTGTGACACCCAAGAAAATTCACAGGACACCCTGAAAAAATACTTTTAGGGGGGTCGGGTACCATGCAACCGGGTACCCTGAAAAATTCGGGGCGATGAGAACTCTCCCCAATAACGACAGACCAAAACAGCTCTAAACAAGACGGCCCAAGGGCTCGTAATAGTAGCCATATCGTACGAGTGAATAGCCCATCTATACCCTACCCTAATGAGTGGATAACCCCTCTATACCTTACCCTAATGAGTGGATAGCGCTGTCTTTTTCAATGCATAAATGATTTACCGTGCATAAAATCAGAGTGAATAGCCCCTCGATTCCCTACAGTGATTAAATTATAACCGTATAAATTTACTTATGCTGTAATTCTAATATTCCGGCGAATCGAAGAACAGATAGTTTTTAGTGATAATCCCCTCGATGAGTTTACAACATAGACTTATGCCGATGCACAGTTATCGCATCTTATAAATTTCTAACAAGGACTTATGCCCAGAAACTTTTGAAAGAGAAAGTTTAGTTATAGTGATTACGCATTTTACTGATTACCCCCTCGAATTACCTTTAGCAATGCTAAAATGATCAAACGCATAACGCTCATTTAACACTATGTTAGCTCTATCTAAACCCACATTTGAATTAACCGCCAAAACGTTCCAGTCAAACATAACATAGATGACGATAGCTACCGAACGAGAACGAAACACATGAGGAGCGCGGTAGGAAACGGGGAAAATCGTTATCTATTTAATTAGCACATACATAAAAAGAAAATAAATATAAAAACCCCAAACATACAAATTCATAAGTATCCGACCCCACAGATAAAAATTCAAAAGTTTTCGACCCCACAGATTAAGAGGTACCCCACCCCACATCACCCCGACATTTTAGAGATAAGAATAAATAATAAAAAACTCGGAGTTTTTATCAAGTCTCTATGGTTCAGTTGGTGGAATGTCTGCCTATTGCGCCTGCGAGCCGGATTTGATTCCCGGGTCTGACCTAAAAAATTTTTAATTAAAATTAAATCTCTAACCGAGCCCAGTAACCCGTATGGGTGGGTTGTGATAATATAAAGTTCCTTTTAAGCTAAAATCTGACGATAACGAAGCGACAACCCCGGCCACTACTACTACTACTACTACGACGGCTCGGGTCAAACTATGGCTAAAAAAGAGTATAAAAAATAAAATGACGAATATTTTCCCTCAAAACTGTGGCAGGAAAGCCCGGAATGCATCCTTCCCTCCCTCCCTCACATTTTGTTTTGGGCTTGCTCCCTTACTCCCTAGCCTCTGTTCCTTCCCCCCTTTAGGCGAGTGTGACGCGGTTTCTAGGATCAAGAGTTCAAGAATCAAAAGTGAAAGTAAAAGTAAAAAATACGCGGCTTTTCCTCAGTATGAAATTAAGTTTTTTTATTTATTTACCCTTGTCCACAAGGGAGCCCCGGGTACCCCAAAAATTGGGATTCCTAAGAATACGGTTTAAGGTTTTACTGTTTCTGTCTTCTATTTTTATTAAACTATTCAACTTCAGGGCTTACGCAACCTTTTACCTCGATATCAATTTTAATTTCCCTCAGATATTGTTTCTACATATTCAGATTACTTCGCCGTGTTTCGCCATGTATGTGTTAATTGACGACGAGAACTATCTCACCTCGAGGAAAGCTTTTGTGTCCTTTCAATTGGTACGATTATTAGCGACGTCAATGGGAACGTTTTCGGATTTAGTAAATATCATTGTTTTGGTAAGAACGGTGGTCACAAGATAAATCCAGTATTTGCTTTTTCTAATTAAATTCATAGAGTTGTGTGGGTAGTGGTTTTAGTATATCGAATCACGATAGGGTAATCAAAATTTTAAATTTTACTTGCCATATACCTGATTCTTTTTCGGTTATATGGTTAAAAAGGCTTGACCGAAAAATACTTGTCGGGTACCAGTTGGTATTAATAGTTACAACTTATACTTATTCGGTAAAAATATTATAATGGGAATCTGTTAAGTAGAGAAAATTATCTAAATAATTTCAAATATTCAACAAAATCATTTTATTTTATAAAAATATACAAACCAGTTTGAACTTGACACGGGTAGAAGGAGGAAACATATTTCTAAGGAGTAGTCTCGCCGTCTCGGGTAATTTTAAAAGTCAATTTCGGGTATCGGGTGGATGCCTGATGGAATACGAGAAACCCTTAACATATAAACTGTTTTCCGATAGTCTAAGATTTGAAATTTTCTTGAATTCCAAATAGAATACCGAATAGTTAGACCTTAATAAATTTTTTTACTTCCCGACTAATAGCGAATAGTTAAGCCTAGTATTCGCGAATAATTAAACCAATTACTCGAGAATACTAGGCTAACTATTCGCGATTTATCGGGTAGTAATTCTAATATTCACGATTAATCGGGTAGTAATTCAACCGAATAGTCAGTTCGGTATTCGATATTCGTATCGAATAGTGAAAATGGGCTTATCGTATTCTGAGGTTCGATTGAAACGGTTATCCAGACACTTCAAGTTATTGGAGGCAATTCTCCAACTTTTTAAACGTGTTATCGCAAGTGTTAACAATCGTCTAAAGCGTTGCTGTCAACCTCGTGCCGTGTATGAGAGAGATATCTAAATAGGTGATTAGTCTTGGGTGTCATCAAACCTTGAACTAAAATCGGCGGATGTCTCGCGAATTCCCCTCGTGCTAATAAAAAACAAGGTGATCAATTTAAATTTTTATCGTCATTAGTTATAAAGCAAGCGATAACTTATCGACCAGATTAACCCTTTAAAATTTTAACTTGTACACCTTGTTTTTTTATTAGCACGAGGAGAATTTACGAGGAATCCGTCACTTTTCGTTAAAGTTTGCTGACACATAAATAATAGCCTGTTTAGATATCGCCCTCGGATATCGCGCTCTCATAGACGGGACGTGGTTCACACCACTGCACCTGTCCTTTAGACGATAGTTACCGCTTGCGACAACTCGCTTAAAAAGTTAGAGAATTGCCCCATTGTTTTAGAAAAAGAAGCGTAACGAATTGTCATGCTGACCTTCTCTTTCATTAAAAAATTTCAAATCCACTATGCAATTCTTTACAGACTTACGTGTCAGTAAGAAGAATTGAAAATTTGTTGAATCTCCGGGAAATGGAGCATTACGTGGATCAGATTTCTAGTGACGCTCAATATGGTAAGTCCATTAAATAGGGAATTGAAGAATCAAGATATGTCGCCAGGGCCGTCGAGAGACTTTGCGGGCCCCGGGAAAGGTTATCGGTCGGGCCCTTAGAAAAATTCACCAAGTCATTGGGAGGGTAAATATCTGGGTGTGCAGTGGTGCGTCTGCCAAGTGAAGCACTCCGTGAACTGCCAAAAGCACTCCAAACACCCTTTTCTCGTAGCAACTTAGGGTTTTTAAAGCGCCGGTATGTTCATTTTGGTCAAAGGTAAAAGTCTGAAATTTCATTAACTGATAGTACTTACTGTTCCAGCCTCTATCGCCAAAAAACAAGTTTTTACCTAATATACTTTAAAAAAATACCTAAAGTAAAATTTTCATTATTTCTTTCACTGATCGATCATGAAAAATCTAAGGCAATTCGAAAAGAGTTAGAAACCTAAAATTTGGGATTTTTTCTAGTACAGGAAAAATTTAAAAATACTGAAATTTCTTCAAATGGTTTTCTATTTCTCATTTTAAAAACTAACTTTAAAAAGAAGTGAGATCCTAACAAAAACACTGACGGGCAAAAAAATGCAAAGGTTAATTTTGAAACTGTTTCACCGTGTAAGTTCTAACATCCCATGGACAGCCAAGTTTCATATAAATATTTTTAATTTATACACTTAATATAAAACAGTGTCACACAGCCAAATTTTATATAAAACTTGGCTATAAATGGGATCTCAGAACATTTTACAGTGTAGCAGATGCAAAGAGAAGCTGGTCATATTTTTACATGTTACTGTTTTAGTACGGATAATTAGTTTAGAAGTTCATTTAACTTATTATTATTAATAGGCTTCTGTAGCTTTAACTCACAAAATATCAAGTTACAACTAAGCAACCCATTTATGAGGAACTGCGAGACGCTGTCTGTAATACTTGTTGTGTTGTTAAATTATTAGACTACTTTGCCTAAACCCATAACCATCAACTTTGAAGTTAGAAAGCTTTGGTATATGACTTGCTGGCTTATGATCTATTTATTAAAATTTATGACTACCCTATTATCCACAGAAAAGAAAGAGTTGTAAAAAAGTTTAAACTTTTCCGTGGCCAATATAGGGTGATTCCCGTGAGAAATAAAACTATAGCGCGAGCAGCTTGCGTCGTGACGTGCGTGATCGAGTGGGCTATGGTACAACGCAAGAGTGGTCGTAGTCATAGCGACCGAGGTAAACAGGAATTACGTATTTTTGGCCCTCCTTGTCAGCAATGTCACCAATACGTAGTTTTAGTGAGCCAATAAGATAATTTAATTTTTTGGTTACGTGTTGAAGGAAGGGGCTATATACTCGGCTATGAGTCGGACTGCAGTAAAGGCCAAACGTTGTGCATTCCGTCTTAAAAAAATAAATCTATCCCTGGTATTATATTTAAATTTGCACAACCATTATCCACTAGATTTAGCAAAGATTGAGGCCCGGCCGGGCCCCCGAAAGGTACGGGCCCCGGGAAAAAGGATCGAATTGCCCCCTCTCTCGACGGCCCTGTATGTCGCTTATTATTTCCGGCAGTTAGGAGAGGAATTTAAGCTGAAAATTAATTGTGGTTAAAAGGTAGAACAAGCGCGAAGTGAGCCCTGAGATATATACAATAGAAAGAACTACTTAACCCATCAATACGGAGCATTGGTAAAAAGCAAAAATATCCTCCTATAATTATCGGAGTTATTCCCATGGGAGTTTTATACCTCAGGGCAATAGGAAATTTATTTAATGCTGGAATATGATTGGTTAACTTATTTAAGTCATGCGCACCAGCGTCACGAATGAAAAATCATGCCGAGAGTGTAAAAAAAAAATACAGTTTCTTGAGTTTAATTAACGGTAGGGCATTATTATTTACTTTTTCCATTGAATTAAATTATTAATGTTCAAGATAAAAGAAAATAAATGGTAAGCAACTGTAATAGTTTTTCTCCTTAAAGAGTGAGAGAGAGAAATATATAATTTATTATAAAGCAAAATCATCTCTTTTCAAGTTAGGGCTATTGCCCTTGTGAAAGGCTTAACTACTTAGTAAATTGGTAAGTTAGGTTTTTCCTTAGAGTTTCTCTATTAATTTCGTTTTAAATGTTTTTAGTTGGTTTTTGTGTTGACGAAAAGTAAAATAAATCGTATCAATTCGATTTATCAAAGCGTTGAGATGATACTATCATGCTGGAAGCCTAGTTACATCATCAACCATTAATCAAAAATGTCTTGATTAGAATCAAGACCTAAAAAGTATCGATAAGACTGAGGTTATCACTTGTCTGAAGGATCAGATATTAATTTTTCTTTTTAATTGAAACTTAAATGCATGATTAAGAAAAAGAACGTTCCATTACCGTTTTCCGTTGAAATAAATTATTTTACTGGTAATCAATTTCAAAAATTTACTTATCTCGGCTTTTCGACCACAATTCCATTCCCCGGAAACATTTTATCATTACATTAATTACTTTTGGGAGAGTACGTGTATGGTTTTGCGTTTTAAAAGGTTCCTAAAGACGTTACATCCCCATTCGTGACCGGCACGCTTCGCAGTGGAACATTTTAATTATTCTTAAACCAATGGCGCCAAATACAATAGGGACATTAAGATTTTTACTCGCGGTTTTGCAAAATGATGTAATATCAAGTGTACTTTAGTCAACCGTCGTATTGTTCTTTCTCATAGTTCAGGGCATGATCAATGTTACTGCCCAATTTCTTTCTCTAGTTTCTAACAATGGTTAGAGACTATTTGATATGGCACGGCACAACGTTTTATACATTTGTAAATTCTAAGTAGCACAAAAGGAAAAAGAATCCATTTTTTTATATTTTGGTTTGAAGTAAATAAACTCATGATAGTAGTTATAACGAACAGAAAATCAAGAGAATGGCACCGGTAATGAGCAGCAAAAAGAGAGGAAAGTTTGCTTCAAGGTAGCAGAAGGACATTGTAGTGAAAATAGTAATCTAGAATTTTTATTCGTTCAAACCTTAATATATCATGAAAAATTCAAGTGAGGAGGCGGCACTACCTAGAAAAAAATGATTTTGGCAGATAACAGCGAAAAAATTATGTTCTACACACACTGGGACTATGGGAGAGTTTCTGGGCCGCAGTTCGCACATGATGATATTTCAACTTTAGTTTACATCAATTCTCCCTGGTCGTACTAGTAGCAGGTTAAGCTATAGTTTGCTCAGGTCCTGTTAGTCTCGAATGGGTTATATAGTCCTTGTAACTTTTAAAAGGTTGTTGTCATGGCTAAACAGACTGCTATTACAGTTTTTTATTGTTTTATAGGTTATTTTGACACGTTATCTCCCAAAAGTAATTAATGTAATGATAAAATGTTTTCGGGGAATGGAATTGTGGTCGAAAAGCCGAGATAAGTAAATTTTTGAAATTGATTACCAGTAAAATAATTTATTTCAACGGAAAACGGTAATGGAACGTGGTTTTTTCTTAAGCATGCATTTAAGTTTCAATTAAAAAGAAAAATTAATATCTGATCCTTCAGACAAGTGATAACCTCAGTCTTATCGATACTTTTTAGGTCTTGATTCCAGAGCTGTGCTAATTAGCTGACAACTAATTGAATTAGAATTAGCAATTAGGGAAATATTTTTGAACTAATTAATTAGCCAATTAGCAATTAGGGAAATATTTTTGAACTAATTAATTAGCCAATTAGCAATTAGGGAAATATTTATGAACTAATTAAATAGCCAATTAGCAATTAGACATAGAAACTAATTCAATTCAATTAGAAATTAGACATTTATTTATCAAACTAATTAATTAGAATTACTATTTTCTAATTAAGGTAAAAAAGAAACCATAAGTAAACATAAAAGTTTAAAAGTGCCCATGGATTTAGTACTTTGGTAATGCAAAGTTTAATCTTTCAATGCCATTGATAAACGGGTACGGAAGCCAAGAATTATTCTCGAAAAATGAGACAAGCCTCGAGCCTTCCGTCATGTTAAAATTTGTCTCATTTTTTCATTTTCTTGCCATAGTTCCTATAATGGACTCCTGAGTAGTAAATACATGCGCACTGCTTTTAATTCGAGTAGGTAAAACAGTCGAAATTTCGAAATGGGGCAGTTGCGAACTACGAAATATTCTACTAGTACTAGTATTCTCTCATATTTGAGGAGCTGAAAAATTTAGAGTAGCACTAAGGCTTCCTCATTGATATAATAAGGCTTTTTCTTATTCAAATAGATGAATCATGAGTTAATTCCTCGATTTTTTTACAACAAATTGGCGTAAAAGATTAATTGAAAATCCAATTGGCTAATTAGTTAATCCTAAATCTAATTAAATTTTAATTAGATAATTACCTTTCCGATTCATACTAATTAATTAGAATTACTTCTCAATTAGCACTAAGGTAATTAAAATTCAATTACCATTTTCAATTAGTAAATGTTGCTAATTAATTAGAAATTCAATTAGCTAACTAATTAATTAGCACAGCTCTGCTTGATTCTAATCAAAACATTTTTGATTAATATCTGTTCCTTGAGTCTTCGTTTTAATTAAGAATGTTAAGAAACTGTTTTACATTTTCAAAATCTCCACTAAGCAGAAACATATATAAAGGGGACCATAACTTTAGCTCAATCAGACATTTATTATAATGATACTTAAAAAAACGTAAATCAATGAAAGTTTGTATTCGTATTGTAATTAACATAATACAATTTTTTACAATCATTTATTGAAACGCGAGGCGCCCCCTAAAAATTCCAGAAATAGGACCAAATTGACAATTTTACAAAATTTTTAAAAATGCTGATTTATGTCCGTTTAACATTTAGCTCAAAATTGTCATAAGCACAATATGAAATTCGGATATCCTTAAAACTTCATAAAGACGATCCGAGATTTTTGTGGCATAAACTAACGTCTGTTTGATATTAAGCTTAAAACCTTAAACGAAATATAGTCAGGGCTACCCTAAAAGTTCACAAAGATGATCCAAGATTGTTGATACGCCTAAAAAGTGCCATCTTCAAAATATGTAGCCGGGGAAAAGAGAGCGTGATTGAGTGGGCTATGCTAGTGGTTGGAAGTCGCGGGGGTTGGGACAGGGATAAAGGAGTTGAGATGGATTGGAAATGATGATGGGCGACCTGCGGCACCGTGTCTCTCCCTATGTACCTCGCGCACGCCCCTACCCTTCGGTAGGCGATTGCTAAGTGCTGCCGCGTAGCGCCATTTTATTTGTATGAGACCTAGCTTCTATTTTGAAGATAAAAAGTACCTACACGTACCTACAAGCACCCACAAGTACCTACAAGCACCCACAAGAACCCACAAGTACCCACAAGAACCCACAAGGACCCACAAGCACCCACAAGCAACCACAAGTACCTACAAGTACCCACAAGCACCCACAAGTACCTACAAGTACCCACAAGCACCCACAAGTACCTAAAAGTACCCACAAGTGCCTACAAGTACCCACAAGCACCCACAAGTACCTACAAGCACCCACAAGTACCTAAAAGTACCCACAAGTAATTAAAAGTACCCACAAGTGCCTACAAGTACCCACAAGTACCTACAAGTACCCACAAGTACCCACAAGTACCTACAAGTACCCACAAGTACGTAAAAGTACCCACAAGTACCTACAAGTACCCACAAGTACCTACAAGTACCCACAAGTACCTACAAGTACCCACAAGTACCTACAAGTACCCACAAGTACCTACAAGTACCCACAAGTACCCACAAGTACCCACAAGCACCCACAAGTACCCACTAGTACCCACAAGAACCTACAAGTACCCACAAGAGCCCACAAGAACCCACAAGTACCCACAAGGACCCACAAGGACCCACAAGCACCCACAAGGACCTACATGTACCCACAAGGACCCACAAGAATCCACAAGCACCCACAAGGACCCACAAGCACCCACAAGGACCCACAAGCACCCACAAGAACCCATAAGTACCTACAAGCACCCACATGTACCTACAAGCACCCACAATTACCTACAAGCACCCACATGTACCCACATGTACCCACAAGTACCTACAAGTACCTACAAGCACCCACATGTACCCACAAGTACCTAAAAGTATCCACAAGTACCTACAAGTATCCACAAGCACCTACAAGTATCCACAAGCACCTACAAGTATCCACAAGCACTTACAAGTATCCACAAGTACCTTCAAGCACCCACAAGCACCCACAAGCACCTACAAGTATCCACAAGCACCCACAAGTACCTACAAGCACCCACAAGAACCCACAAGTACCCACAAGAACCCACAAGTACCCACAAGAACCCACAAGTACCCACAAGAACCCACAAGTACCCACAAGTACCCACAAGAACCCACAAGTACCCACAAGAACCCACAAGAACCCACAAGGACCCACAAGAACCCACAAGGACCCACAAGCACCCACAAGTACCCACAAGTACCTACAAGTACCCATAAGTACCCATAAGTACCTACAAGCACCTACAAGCACCCACAAGTACCTACAAGCACCCACAAGTACCTACAAGCACCCAAAAGCACCTACAAGTATCCACAAGCACCTACAAGTATCCACAAGCACCTACAAGCACCCACAAGTACCCACAAGCACCCACAAGTACCCACAAGAACCTACAAGGACCCACAAGAACCCACGAGTACCCACAAGAACCCAGGCAAAGCACCTACAAGCACCCAGGCAAAGCACCTACAAGAGCTCAAACGCCTTGTTTTTCTTGCTTAATATCCCTCTTACGGCGTGAATCACGACAAAAACGCCCTAAGTCCATTATAAAAAATTAGGGCTAAAATGCGTGTCTCTAACAGTGGTAAATCGCCGTAATTCCAATACTCAAAACAACGTAAGTCAAAGTATGTGTTAATAATGATAAAAATCAATACTTAAACTTAATTTATCTTAATGAAACTAAGAAAAGGCACATCTATGGACTGTTATCTTTCATTTAAGATGGTTCCCAAACGTAACGAATGAATAGTTTTCTTTATACACGATCCCAATTAAGGTCATTTTTCAAAAAAATCCCATGTTATCTCTATGGAACAATATAGTATTTTTCACCAAGTGTCTGATTAATTTTATGGATTCTAAAACCACCCTTAACAACTTTTTTCTTTATAGAATTAACTATTAGTTTGATCTCTTTGAAATTTTAACCACAAAATTAGGGCCCAAATTTTAGTTCACTGGCAAAATTTCAAAGCAGCAAACACAATACGAAAAAAGTTACGGCCAATCAAAGAACCCTCTTTTAGCATTAGAGGCAGTATCAAGTCTTATCTAAGAGAGCGACCGCTCTCCTAGAATATGAGTGGGTTATCCTTAAGCTTAGAACGATAATCAATTTTAGAAGGAAACCCCGCAAAGACTCGACTACCTCCTTTAGAATCTTCTTTGTAAAATAAGGCAATCGATATGTAGTTTTTAAATGGAGGGTTAAGAGGAAAATCAAATGACTTTTTATCGATTCTTCAACTAATTTTAAGACCATTCTGCATAGTGAAACACCTAGCAAATATCTCTGAATGATTTTAAAATTCGAATTAGGTTCAGATTTTATGGATAATTTGAAATTAAGACTCCGAACGATCGCGTAACGCCCTGCCTTCCTGTTAACAAAATTTCCGTTTCACGCTCTACATCTCGCGCCACGATTGTCACATCGCAAGCAATTTTTATCAAATCTCGGGCTAATTTCATTCGGCATGGAGCGTGCCACGAGAATTTTGTTGACAAGAAGACAGGGCGTTACGCGATCATTCGGAGGTCCATAATGAAAATTTTCCATAAAATCTCAACCTTATTTGAATTTTAAAATCATTCCGAGATATTTCCTGGATGTTTCGCTACGCAGATTGGTCTTATAATTAGTAGAAGAATCGATAAAAAAATCACTTGATTTTCCACTTCAACCTCCCTTTAAAGAGACTTCAACCGACGGAAGTAGATTTTAGATGATTTCGCGATGTTGTTTAGCTAACCTTTCACAATTGGTCAACTTTGAACAATATATACATGTTTTTCTTTGAATATTTCAGCAATTGAGATTAAGAAAGGAACGTTTCATTGGAGACTGGAAGAGAAGGCAGCGGCGTCTCTTCAGGACATCAATATGAAAGTGTCCCGCGGTTCGTTGGTGGCCGTAGTGGGTCCAGTGGGTTGTGGCAAGTCTTCTCTCTTATCAGCTCTGGTTTCCGAGATGCAGAAGATGGAGGGTGAAGTGAGAGTAGCAGGGAGTGTGGCATACGTCACTCAACAGCCCTGGATCCAGAACGCCTCACTCAGGGAGAATATACTCTTCGTTGACGACATGGACCAGGAAAGATACGACAGCGTCATAAGCGCATGCGCCCTCCAGCCGGATCTCGACCAGCTACCCGCTGACGACGAAACGGAGATCGGAGAAAGAGTATGTATTATTGAAAACAAGATGGCCCGGCCAGATTAGAGCCCCTCGTTTGTAAGGCTCTATCTATCGAGAACATTCTGTCTTTGGAATAGGCATTAGTTATTCTTAATCCCCATCCATTTTAAAACACCAATAAATCCCTATTACTTTTTAAAGCATCAGTGAAAATCACCAATGAAAGAAAATATTCATTAGCTGCTTTTAACAGTGTTAAAATGATAACCCGGAACCACTAAATAACCCTTATTACCAATCCCATTTTAAAATCGGCAATGTATTTTTAGTGAGTAGCCCCTCGACGCGCTACAATCATCGTTTCTTAAATAGTTGCATGAAACCCTTAAGTAACCCTTAAAAAATTCCCTTCTAAAATCGCTAATAAAAATCCCCAACGAGTGAAAATTATCATTAGTGAATGGCTCCTCATAGCGTTGTCTTTAACAGTGCTAAGATGGTTACCCGTAACCTCTATGTATACCTTAATAACAGAGCTGTGCTAATTAGCTGACAACTAATTGAATTAGAATTAGCAATTAGGGAAATATTTTTGAACTAATTAATTAGCCAATTAGCAATTAGGGAAATATTTTTGAACTAATTAATTAGCCAATTAGCAATTAGGGAAATATTTATGAACTAATTAAATAGCCAATTAGCAATTAGACATAGAAACTAATTCAATTCAATTAGAAATTAGACATTTATTTATCAAACTAATTAATTAGAATTACTATTTTCTAATTAAGGTAAAAAAGAAACCATAAGTAAACATAAAAGTTTAAAAGTGCCCATGGATTTAGTACTTTGGTAATGCAAAGTTTAATCTTTCAATGCCATTGATAAACGGGTACGGAAGCCAAGAATTATTCTCGAAAAATGAGACAAGCCTCGAGCCTTCCGTCATGTTAAAATTTGTCTCATTTTTTCATTTTCTTGCCATAGTTCCTATAATGGACTCCTGAGTAGTAAATACATGCGCACTGCTTTTAATTCGAGTAGGTAAAACAGTCGAAATTTCGAAATGGGGCAGTTGCGAACTACGAAATATTCTACTAGTACTAGTATTCTCTCATATTTGAGGAGCTGAAAAATTTAGAGTAGCACTAAGGCTTCCTCATTGATATAATAAGGCTTTTTCTTATTCAAATAGATGAATCATGAGTTAATTCCTCGATTTTTTTACAACAAATTGGCGTAAAAGATTAATTGAAAATCCAATTGGCTAATTAGTTAATCCTAAATCTAATTAAATTTTAATTAGATAATTACCTTTCCGATTCATACTAATTAATTAGAATTACTTCTCAATTAGCACTAAGGTAATTAAAATTCAATTACCATTTTCAATTAGTAAATGTTGCTAATTAATTAGAAATTCAATTAGCTAACTAATTAATTAGCACAGCTCTGCTTAATAACCATTTCGTTTAAAATCGACGAGTTTCTAGTGAGTAGCATCTCGATGATTAACCGTAATCCAGACCTAACCATCCAATTTAAATCCTTAATGGAAGAACAATGTTTTTGTGATTATCCCCTCGATGAGTATAACAGTGCTAAAATTATTACACACGTAACGCTCAATTGATACAGGCACTGAAAGTTTAAGTTTACAACATAGACTTATACCCACGCATACTTATAAATTTTTAACATTGTCTTATGTCCAGGAGCGTAAAACACCCAACTTAAAATTCTTTCTTTGTGTAAATTCCAAATTTTTTATTTTATAGAAAGTTGTTCGGGTTCTTAGAATATTTATGGCTTGAAAGTCCAGAAATTTTAAAGATAGTATAAAATCTGTCATTATTTGTAGGGCAATATGACAAATTTGTGTGTTCACAAAAGTCATACAGCGTTTCTGGTGCTCAAAAATCTCTTAGTGAAAAGAGATTATTAAATTTAACAAGAACGTCTATATCTACTGCTTGAATATTGTGGCTTCCAAAACCAATTTAATACCCTGTGCATTTGTACCAATTAATAACTTTCTGCCTTTTTCAGAAGTTTATAAACCAGATTTTAAACACAACTACCCTCGCTCACAGGTGTATATTTCTGCATGTAAGAACATTCCTCCCTATAGGATTAAAGGGATAGAATCAATCTTTTGAGTACTAATAAGAAGCTTTAAATTTACGGTTTCAAATATATATATAAATTATATATATAATATAATATATATATATAATTGATTGTTATTTTTAATTAATTTTTAAAAGTATTAGTTTTCGGCGCCGCTCCGATCACGGCCCCTCAATAGTCGTTTGGCAAAAACACGAGCGAAACACCTACATTACCCCGCTACCCACTCTCGCTTGGAGATATAGTAGATATACACCTAAAAGTAGTTTACAATTTTGCATTTTCGCCAATTTAACGTTTATCATTTCGATATAGATGCATTAAAAGTTATAAAGGAAGTTAAACATTTTCACTGTAATTTTGGTGTTCAAAGTAATAGCTTTACTGCTGCCTCTTGGCACTGGGGGTGAAACTATTTGGTTCACCGATGGTTCCAAGACTGATTCCGGCGCTGGCGCCGGCTATTACTGCCAAACCACAAGGGTCGGTTTTTCTGCTTGCCTGGGCACCTTCGCTAGTGTGTTCCAGGCGGAAATTGCCTCGATCTGTTATTGCGCAGATTACTGTATTAACAAAGGGTATACCGGACGGACTGTGAGAATTTATTCTGACAGTCAGGCCGCCTTGAACGCGCTGAACCAGTGTCAGATTACCTCTCAACTGGTGCGCAGCTGCCTTGATCTGCTAGCGCGACTGGCATCCTGCAACAGGGTTCTGTTGTACTGCGTGCCAGAGCATAGCGGATATCATGGCAATGAGCAAGCCGATAGATTTGCGAAAAGGGGTGCGGAGGCCAAGCTCTTGGGGCCGGAGCCGGCCGTCCCCATCCCCTACAGGCACGTCAAACAGTGTCTGCATGACAGGTTGACTGTCATACAAAACCAGCTCTGGCATAACATGGAGGGCCAGAGACAGACAAAACTTTTAGTCAATGGTCCCTGCAGGTCTCGTGCTAGAGACCTAATTTCGCTCAGCAGATGGGATATTAGGCTGGCCACCGGTCTTCTGACCGGGCACTGTCGGCTTAATAGGCACCTCCATCTGATGGGTTTTGCCGACGACCCTCTCTGTAGGTCCTGTTTGGAGAAGCAAGAAACATCCGCTCACGTACTTTGCGAGTGCGACTGCTTCGCCCCGCTTAGACTAGAATATTTTGATTCACACACTTTGGAACCCTCGCGGGTCTCCTCTATTTCGGTGGAGCGAATTCTTCGCTACGCTGTGGCCACGGGTCTATTCAAGGCCTGAATACGAGGGTGCACAATATGCCTGTGGCATCGGTGCTAGGGCGCGAGCCCCCCTACTCACTAATAATAATAATAATAATAATAATAAAATAGCTTTACTATATTTAAATACAAAAAAAAATATTAAAGACTAGATTAGGGCCATTAGGCTAAAATAAAGCCATACCATTATTATACATGGAACCTAAGCCTTTGCCAAAATAACTTAAAAATGTGGGGTTTTGGACATTATCTGTAACAGTTTTGACAAATCGCTATCATCATTACTCTACAACGTAACCAAGAGTTAAGAGAACAAAGGATAAAAAACATGAAAAATCAAAATTATCTTTACAAAGGTCTTCTAAAATACGCGCCGCTTCCCAGTGGGCCAGTGAAGGTGAAAAGCTATTATACAGTGGTCTAGAACTCCCTACATTCTCCTTTTTCCAAACAACCAATGAATCAAAGTCCCATTAGCAACGTCGCTACGCGGAAAACAAGTTGGGCGGTATTTCGCGGCTGCTTTCAATTTCAAAATTTCTAACGGACTTTTCTTAATTCTAAACGTTTCAATCCGATTTTTTTTGGCACACATAATTATCGGCACATTTGTTTACCTAAAACTGCTCTCATCTTGTACTAGTCGGAAAACATTGAGAGTATCGTTTTAAGTTCTTCTCTCAAGATGGAACACTGCTATGTATATAGTCACAGCACTAATTGATAATAATACTGGGGAATGGCGGATAATAAAAATTTAACTATACGATAAAACCATACGACTACTCGATATTTGAGTTATGCCTCATGAGTGGTCAAAATTTAGCTACCATAGTCATCCGTTTTGCTCTTAAGAAAAATACTTCTATTTCTACTACTTTCCTACCAAAAAAATCCCACTCTTAAAGGTGTTATTAGACACTCTTAAAGGTGTATAGCGACACTGTCAAAGGTGTTATTAGACACTTTTAAAGGTGTGAAGCGACACTGTCAAAGGTGTGAAGCGACACTCTTAAAGGTGTTAAGCGACACTGTCAAAGATGTCAAGCGACACTGTCAAAGATGTCAAGCGACACTGTCAAAGATGTCATGCGACACTGTCAAAGATGTCAAGCGACACTGTCAAAGATGTCAAGCGACACTGTCAAAGATGTCAAGCGACACTGTCAAAGATGTCAAGCGACACTGTCAAAGATGTCAAGCGACACTGTCAAAGATGTCAAGCGACACTGTCAAAGGTGTCAAGCGACACTCTTAAAGGTGTTAAGCGACACTCTTAAAGGTGTTATGCGACACTCTGAAAGGTGCCATGCCTCACCCTTTAAGAAATGCAAAAGGCTCTTATGTGAGTAAAAATTAACTTTTAGTGCGATATAAGAGTTAACAAGTTGGGAAAACCAAAATATTACCTCTCCGTGTCGAGATGATTATATAAACTTAAGTATCCAATGAAAACGTCGACCTTTTTGCCCTCATCCTTTCCCGCGCTTTGCGCTTCCGCATTTCATCCTTACTCTCTTCCTCCATTTTACATACAAAAATCGAATACTCACTAAAAGAAGCGGCAAAAACCTGCTGGCTCTTTACAACCACTTAATTTGACTTAATATCCAACTTCCAAACACAAATATTTTCTGGTAGATAAATTAACAACCTACAAGCAAAGGAAAATTCTCAAGAATGGCTCCCGCAAATTTAATAGGTCTATTTTCAACTAGGTGGGCGTATCTGATTAGATTTAAAATATATATTTTTAAAATTTTTGTTCTGGCTGTTATCTAAACCTAGATGGTTTTCAGTGAAACAAACAAGGAGCAAAAACACAATAGTGGAAGCTTCAGTCTTATTTAAAATATGTAAAACAATTATCATCTCTGCAAATAGCTCACACATGTCTTTTTTACCAATGCCTAACCGTTTGGATTTTTCTAAAGCAATCTCAGCACCAAAAAATATTTTTTGATACAAAATAAATGTTTTATATTCTTATTAAGAATAAAACAAGAGGATAAAAAGGTCTGTCCTCTCGTAATTTTTTAAGCTTTTATCATGATTACTCTATACAACAGTAACAAGGAGTATAAACCCATTAGTGGAAGGAGTATAAACCCATTAGTGGAAGCAGTATTTTCTTTTCGAAACAATCTCGCTTATGTTTATCCTCTCTAGACTTCGCTAAAAACGTATTACTCCTACGTAAAATATTAATAGACAGGCAAGGATTCATACCATTAAAGAAGAAGCGCAATATTATCCATATTTTCATTTCATATACAGAGCAAAGAAATTATTATGTTTCTGAGAGGATCGCTTCCCATTTTGGTTGTTGTTTTGAAAAATATATCACAATGCGCGGGCCTTGATAGATATAGGAGGCAATGAAGGAAATTTATCGCTTGCACGGGCCTTGGTAGATATAGGAGGCGATGATAATCTCTCTCTTTGCACGAGAGGTTTATCTTTAATATTTAAATATATATAATTATTTTTAATTATTTTAATCTTCAATAATTAACATTAATAATAGTTAAATCGTTTAAAATAAAATTATACCTATTATCATCTCAATCTTTGCTAATATTGACGTTTAAAGTGAAGTGCCCGCTTTCTTCAAATTTTGGGGTATATATACGATTCGTTTCCATTATAATAGTAGACAGTTTAAGCTGACCCCTCCAAACCGCGTACGGGTACGTGTGAAAAGTTTACACGTACCCGTAGGTTTTATCGTTAAGCTTGTCAGAAAGCATACCAAGACAAAACGCGTAAATATAGCGGTGAATAGCGCCATCTAGAGCGAAAATCTAGCGACTGTTCTCACTCGTTCGTCGCCGGCTCGCCGCCATTTTTATTTATTCAGTCTTCGCTGCATCGAAAAGATGTTTGTTTCTAGAATAAGTAATAATACTTCAAAATTAGTTCAGCCAAATTTTGACGATCTCAGTGATGACGATAGTTTCCAGGAAGAGATAATGGAACCTTTAGAAGAAAGGTTTTTAACGGAAATAAATGGCAACGAATATGAAATTGAGGAAAAAGAAAATTCACCTCAAAAGGGGAATAAAAAGTAAGTTTCCTAGAATGGCTTCTGTTGTTTACAATTAAATTGTTACTATTTCTCAACTAATCAAATTTATTTCACAGAAAAAATGTTCAAAGGTCTTCCGATGGTACTAAAAAACCTCAGTTTAGGTTTAATTGCCTTGCTGACATCAGACTGTTAAAAGAAGTTTTGCTGGCAAATCCATACAATTTGAAGTCACCTTCGAGTGCTTGGGCCAATGTGGCCGACAAGTTGAAAGCCTTCTATCCAAACATTTGCTCAAGGAGGTGCAGGGAGAGAACAACTCTTCTTTTGTCTGATTTCATTAAAGAAGATAACAAACACCTTCGTAAGTCTGGAACAGAAGAAGAAGTTACTGAAAGAGAAGAACTACTTCAAGAATTAAAGGAACTAAAAGAAGAGGGGGAAAACGCCATGAGTAACATCAGTGCTCAGGTGTCGCATGGAAATCAAAAGAAGCGCAAGGAAGCTGAAGATTCAGCTAAGGGAATTGAATTAAGAAAAATGGCGTTACAGTCAAGGACACCTGTTAATGGTAAGATATTTTAATTAGTAATTTTATGCACCTGTTAATGTAATTTTTCCGTGCTTTAGATATGAATGAAACCCAGGAATCGGTTTCAATGAACACAAAAAGGCCCAGGAAAGATGTTTTCCAATATTTACGAGAAAAAAATGCCGCAGAAGTAGAATTGAGAAAAGAAGAACTAAAGTTGAAAGAAAGAGAGCTCAATATACGGGAGAGAGAACTAAATTTGCAAGAAAAGAAGGAAGACGATAAAAGGAAAGAAAGAGAAGAAAGATTTAATCTGGAACAACAGGAGCGGAGGGCGATGTTGGAGTTACTTAGTAAAGTAATGGAAAAACTTGCAAAATAAAAAATATTTCTGTTCTCTTGAGAATTAAATTTAGCCTTTCTTTTGAGCTTAAAACTAAGATTAATTATAATTAGTCAAAAAGTTTAAAATTCAATAATTTCCAAACCATGAGGTTCCCATGGATATATTTTATAGCAGTCTGGGAAATAGCACACTTCCTCTGGTCCAAAACCAGTTTATTAATTGCTTGGACTAGTTTTTTAATTCAAGAAGTGGGGGGTTACTGGTCCTCGGGGACTAGTTTATTAATTGCAAATCTATAGGAAAACAAAGGCTGGGACCAGTTTATTATTTCGGACATAGGGGGGGGGTCACTGGTCCCAAGGACTAGTTTAAAAAATATCCTTATTTCCCAGACTGTTTTGAAAAAAAGAGTTTTTAGCGAATTTTTTCAAGTAGCAATTTAGTGATGAAAACTAGATTCATTTTAGAATTAAGCCTTTCTTCTTTTGAGCTTAAAACCTAGATTAACCGTAATTAGTCAACCAATTTAAAATTCAATAACTAACATAAGGTGTCCAGGGAAATACTTTATAGGAACAATAGGTTGTAAGGGAACGTAATTTAATCGCTATTTTTACAATGAAACTAATTAGCTCAATTCTTGATTTACCTTTTCAATCCCATCTTTTACGATGAAAACCTGAAACTAATTAGCTCAAATCTTGATTTACCTATTCAATCCCATCTTTTACGATGAAAACCTGAAACTAATTAGCTCAAATCTTGATTTACCTATTCAATCCCATCTTTTACGATGAAAACCTGAAACTAATTAGCTCAAATCTTGATTTACCTATTCAATCCCATCTTTTACGATGAAAACCTGAAACTAATTAGCTCAAATCTTGATTTACCTTTTCAATCCCCTTTTTTTTACGATGAAAACCTGAAACTAATTAGTTCAAATCTTGATTTACCTTTTCAATCCCCTTTTTTTTACGATGAAAACCTGAAACTAATTAGTTCAAATATTGATTTTACCTATTCAATCCCATCTTTTACGATGAAAACCTGAAACTAATTAGTTCAAATCTTGATTTACCTTTTCAATCCCATCTTTTACGATGAAAACCTGAAACTAATTAGTTCAAATCTTGATTTACCTTTTCAATCCCCTTTTTTTTACGATGAAAACCTGAAACTAATTAGTTCAAATCTTGATTTTACCTTTTCAATCCCCTTTTTTTTACGATGAAAACCTGAAACTAATTAGTTCAAATATTGATTTTACCTATTCAATCCCATCTTTTACGATGAAAACCTGAAACTAATTAGTTCAAATCTTGATTTACCTTTTCAATCCCCTTTTTTTTACGATGAAAACCTGAAACTAATTAGCTCCAATCTTGATTTACCTATTCAATCCCATCTTTTACGATGAAAGCCTGAAACTAATTAGTTGAAATCTTGATTTACCTTTTCAATCCCCTTTTTTTTACGATGAAAACCTGAAACTAATTAGTTCAAATATTGATTTTACCTATTCAATCCCATCTTTTACGATGAAAACCTGAAACTAATTAGCTCAAATCTTGATTTTACCTATTCAATCCCATCTTTTACGATGGAAACCTGAAATTTAATAATTTGATTTACCTATTCAACCCCCTGTTTAACGAAGAACATATTCTTTTGTTGTTAACTATGGGGTAAAATAATAAAATTAATCTTTATCAAATTCTAAATAATGTTCGACAGTCGGTGGATCTATTCCAAAATAATGAGACGAAGTGCTACCATATATGCAAGTATGCACATTTGTTAAAAGAGCACCTACTATATAGTAAACGCCCACTGGTTGAAGGAGAAGCTTTAGGTTCTTCTTAAAGTCCAGGAATGCAAAATTTTGCACAATTTTACCAAACCCCCACTCAACACTCTCCCTTACAGCACTCATTTTTTTGTTGAAGCTCTCTTCTTCTGGGGATAACTGTGCACCACGAAATGGCACAACCAAAACATTCCGTAAAGGATATCCAGGGTCTCCATATATACAAAATTCTTTCCCACAAACATTTTCTAGTTCTTGGATAATTCCACTTATGCGAAGCATATGCGAGTCATGCCTTCTCCCTTCTATTGGCCCAAACAAATTTACAATAAGTCCATCAGGTGATAAAATGGACTGATATTTTAGAGCGTGAATCCTCTTATGCCCACTGTAAAAAAGCCTCTGATCTCGTTTCGGTCGACAGATCGGTCGTGCCGTTCCATCAATAAAACCCCAGCAATTTTTTAACGGGGCTCCTTTTTCAGCAATTGCTTTTGCATATCGTAGTAAATCTTCCTTTAAAAGCCACTGCCGTTTCAAATCCTGAATCAAATGCTTGTGAGAATTGAAAATCAGGTTCAATGTTGCTTTACATATATACGAAAGCTCTGCTTTAGAGCGGGAAAATAAGGAACACAGGTCTCCTAGCCGATTTGGATAGACCATTCGCCTTAACAAAATACAAAAAGCCTCAACTTTATCCGACTTTGTTCTGTTTTCGCAAATTATGAAATCTGGTAATCTGAGCAAATCAGCAACTCTATAGATATCATCAGGTAAAAACCTATAACATGGGCTACATTGTAATGTGACAGATTATAAAATTTCTTATAGGAAAGCACTAACCTAAAGTTAAACTCGCAAAACTCCTCTGATAAGTTTTGTAGAGAAAACCGTTGGCAATACGGTGTCGGGTTGTAACTTTTCGCTACTCCCAAAATTAACAACTCTTCCATATCATCTCGTTTAACGTTGCTTTCCACAGCGTACAACAATAATTTATCGTTAACCTACAAATAAAAACAATTAACAGCGGCAAATAGCTACTTAAACAAACCTTTCTTTGTTCTTTTGACGGCTGTGCCAAACTACCAAGAAGTAGAAAACTCTAGCTTCAATTTTTTAAATTCCATAAGAAATTAATAAAAATATTACCATTTTCCTGATTTTCGTAAATTTAGTCTTCTTAAATTAAATTAATTGACGTTTACGCGCTATAAAGCTAAAATCTAACAACACGAACAAAGGAGAACTCTCAACGGAAAAATTTTAAATTTAAACCAAACTCGTCGTCTGCTTGGGGTTAAACCCTTGATAGAGGTCGCTAAGTTCCGCGAACCTGCCGCTATATTTAAAAAAAGGAGAGAAGTGAGAGACCGATCTTGGGGCCAATACGCGTAAAAAACCCGCCATTTCTAAAATTTTTGAACTACACGTACCCGTACGCGGTTTGGAGAGGTCAGCTTAAACTGTCTAGTAAGGAAAAAGCGCAATTGCGAAAACCTTTCGTGGCGATCCCACCTTAGGGTGTTGAATAATACACAAGAGCATCTCTAAAATTCTAAAATCTAAAAATTAAAATTAAGCCTAAAATTAAAATTAAGCCTAAAATTATAAATATAAATTAAAATTACGTTTAAATTTCTAGTAAAAATTAAAATTAAAAATCTCAATTTAGTTAAAAATAGGCCTTAAACAAGACGGCCCAAGGGCTCGTAATAGTAGCCATATCGTACGAGTGAATAGCCCCTCTATACCCTACCCTAATGAGTAGATAACCCCTCTATACGTTACCCTAATGAGTGAATAGCCCTATCTTTTTCAATGCTTAAATGATTTACCGTGCATAAAATCAGAGTGAATAGCCCCTCGATTCCCTACTCTAAACAGTGATTAAATTATAACCGTATAAATTTACTTATGCTGTAATTCTAATATTCCGGCGAATCGAAGAACAGATAGTTTTTGGTGATAATCCCCTCGATGAGTTTACGACATAGACTTATGCCGATGCACACTTATCGCATCTTATAAGTTTCTAACAAGGACTTATGCCCAGAAACTTTTGAAAGAGAAAGTTTAGTTATAGTGATTACGCATTTTAGTGATTATCCCCTCGAATTACCTTTAGCAATGCTAAAATGATCAAACGCATAACGCTCATTTAAGACTATGTTAGCTCTGTCTAAACCCATTTTTGAATTAACCGCCAAAACGTTCCAGTCAAACATAACATAGATGACGATAGCAACCGAACGAGAACGAAAAACGGGGAAAATCGTTATCTATTTAATTAGCACATACATAAAAAGAAAATAAATATAAAAACCCCAAACATACAAATTCATAAGTATCCGACTCCACAGATAAAAATTCAAAAGTTTCCGACCCCACAGATTAAGAGGTACCCCACCCCACATCACCCCGACATTTTAGAGATAAGAATAAATAATAAAAAACTCGGAGTTTCTATCAAGTCTCTATGGTTCGTTGGTAGAGTGGATGTTTACTACGCCAGCGACCCGGGTTCGATTCCCGGGTCTGACCTGAAAAAATTTTAATTAAAATTAAATCTCTAACCGAGCCCTGTAACCCCTATGGGTGGGTTGTGGTAATATAAAGTTCCTTTTAAGCTAAAATCTGACGATAACGAAGCGACAACCCCGGCCACTACTACTACTACTACTACCAAAAGGAGATGATCCAAAGGACATAGCTTTCCAGCCTAGGAATGAGGGTAATGTGTGTCAGGTTTTCTCTAACGAACGTCTCATCTCGAGTGTTCCTAAAACGTGATATCCCAAGGCTAGGCCGAATGTATTTACTGTAGAGTAAATGGTAGTTGAACACCCAAAGTTTTTCTCTACTAACATTTTTTCTCGGCGCAAACTAACATCAGCCGCGGAAAGCTGGGTCTCGCTAAAGAAATTCCACCCCCCTTAAAAAATGTACGAAACTTAAATTTTTCGATGGGAGGTTGGGTCCGCTTGTGATGAGCTTTTCAGCCAATAGAGAGACGTAGATCCGCTCGCGTAGATCTAAGGCGATCGGAGTTTACGTTATGGCGGAGCAAGTTAGGTGTAAATGTATTAATTTAGAAATGGATAAAAGGCTCTCAAAATAAACTCAGAGTATTTCCGCGCCAGAAAAATATAATTCCGTCGGCTTTCTCTAAAAACGTTTGCACACCACACGCCATAAAAAACGCAAACACAGTGCACTTGGATGAACCCTCCATGCTTGAACTTACTCGATAAAAAAATTAACCCCGCCTGTTTTACTTCACTCTCCACCGCTGTGGAGCGCTGCTTCAAAAGCTCGTTTTCGGTCGTGGCCGATATTTTAGAAATTTTATCTCTTCATTCACGCGAGCTCCGTTGGAAACTTTAAAAAGCTTAACGTCAGAACTTTCAGACACAGAGGCTACGGCAAAAAATCTTACATAGGAACTTGGTGTAAGATTATTCTACTTGTGCTACTACTACTACTACGGACGGCTCGGGTCAAACTAAGAGCCTATCGTATACTACGATATGGCTAAAAAGAGCATGCTAGTAAAAAATAAATCTAAAATGAAGAAAAACCCCAAGAACTCAAAACAAGATCCTACAAAAGTATTTTTCACCGAACTTTTCAATTGTAAAGAATGGAAAATTTAAACTGTGAAGAAAAACATGTTATTGTAAAGAAGCACGCTTCTTGAAATTTTGTCAACAGCAGAGAGAGGCAGGCTCGCAAATATCCAAGAAAGCTCGTAGCTGATTGGTAGTTCACTATCAGCCATGGTCGCAATACCCCAAAAAGCCCGTAGATGATTGGTCAAAGCTTTCAAAAATCGAGCGTGCCCCTCTCTCAAAAACTTATAAAAGGGTCTCCCTTTCAATTTGAAAACCACAATTTTACAATTTTTACAATTTCGACAATTTCTACAATTTTTACAATTCCCGTTCAATTGATACGATTTTTATGCGGTCCTCAATCTCCAATTTTCGGACGAGGTAAGACTCAATTATTGTCAAAGTCTTTACCAATTTAGTTAAATTCAGTTACTTTATGAAATAAAGTTAGTTTTTTTATTAAGTTTAAACTAAAAGAGCGCATCAATTATTTCGAATTATCGACTAGTAAAAACCAAATTATCGCGCTTCAATTCAAGCAATTTTAAATTCAATTAAGGACGTACGTTTCAATTCGACTCAGTATTCTGTTTCAGTCCGGAATGCTGATATCAACGTAACGCGCCTAGCTCTCCCACAATTAAAATTACACTACGGTCAATTATTACGCGGTGCAATTACTACACATCGTGTTATTAACTTCTGGTACTCGCGTACCGGATACCGATAGTTTTCATGGTGTCACGGAAACCCGGGAACTTGGACTTGTAGATAAATTGATAAGTTCACAACAATTACTTCAATTAAACTCAATTAAAATTAAGCGCGTAAAATGGCGGGAAGCGAGGAGACTGCTTCAAACAATGGAGCCAGCAGCGGACAATCAAACCGGAACTTACTTAAACTCGCGAAAGCTTCGCGGAAAAGTATCCGAACCGCGGCAACAATTAAAATTAATCAAATTGACGCTATGATGATCGCGCCGGAAACAACAGTGGAACAATTCGAAGACGCCCTAGACGCTATCATACAAAAAGAGGACGACTTGACGCAAATCGACGCCAAGATCGAAGCCTTAATCATCGAACCCGATGAGATGGAGAAGGAAACCACTGACGCAATTAACTACAAGGAGAAAATTGGAAAAATCTCACCGGCAGCATCAGGATCAACCATCTGCAGCCTCGTCCAGAACATCGCATCACCATCCAACGCTGGATCAAACATAGCCCAAGGACGACCGGAAGTTCGCCTACCAGAACTAACCATCCCACTATTTACCGGAAACCACGAGGAGTGGAACAATTTTTGGGCAAGATTTCGTACCACAGTGGACTTTAATCCCCGCTTAACTAAGGTAGAAAAATATATTTATTTAATTGGATATTTAAAAGGCGACGCGTTACAAACCGTTAAAGGCCTATCCGAGACGGACGCCTCTTATGATGAAGCCGTGAGATTATTAACTTATAGATTCTCGCTCGGTGGTTTAGATGTAAATTACCATATGAATAAGCTCAAAGAAATTCAGCCCGTGCATGATTCAAAAAATTTAAAAGCTTTACGAAATTTGTTAGATTCATGTGAGATCAGTTTTCGTAGTCTCGAGATCTTGGGGGTAGACGTAAAAGAGAAAGCATCCTTTGTTTGTCCTAGTATATTAGAATGTTTACCAGATGACATTAGAACCGATTACTGTGTTAGTCGAAAACCTTCGAGAAGCAATTTCAATTGGGATGCTAATGAATTAATGGATTTCCAGAGCTGTGCTAATTAATTAGTTAGCTAATTGAATTTCTAATTAATTAGCAACATTTACTAATTGAAAATGGTAATTGAATTTTAATTACCTTAGTGCTAATTGAGAAGTAATTCTAATTAATTAGTATGAATCGGAAAGGTAATTATCTAATTAAAATTTAATTAGATTTAGGATTAACTAATTAGCCAATTGGATTTTCAATTAATCTTTTACGCCAATTTGTTGTAAAAAAATCGAGGAATTAACTCATGATTCATCTATTTGAATAAGAAAAAGCCTTATTATATCAATGAGGAAGCCTTAGTGCTACTCTAAATTTTTCAGCTCCTCAAATATGAGAGAATACTAGTACTAGTAGAATATTTCGTAGTTCGCAACTGCCCCATTTCGAAATTTCGACTGTTTTACCTACTCGAATTAAAAGCAGTGCGCATGTATTTACTACTCAGGAGTCCATTATAGGAACTATGGCAAGAAAATGAAAAAATGAGACAAATTTTAACATGACGGAAGGCTCGAGGCTTGTCTCATTTTTCGAGAATAATTCTTGGCTTCCGTACCCGTTTATCAATGGCATTGAAAGATTAAACTTTGCATTACCAAAGTACTAAATCCATGGGCACTTTTAAACTTTTATGTTTACTTATGGTTTCTTTTTTACCTTAATTAGAAAATAGTAATTCTAATTAATTAGTTTGATAAATAAATGTCTAATTTCTAATTGAATTGAATTAGTTTCTATGTCTAATTGCTAATTGGCTATTTAATTAGTTCATAAATATTTCCCTAATTGCTAATTGGCTAATTAATTAGTTCAAAAATATTTCCCTAATTGCTAATTGGCTAATTAATTAGTTCAAAAATATTTCCCTAATTGCTAATTCTAATTCAATTAGTTGTCAGCTAATTAGCACAGCTCTGTGGATTTCGTGAGGGATCAAATTGAGAGCAGGGAAATGGCAGCAATTCTCGGTGGAAAAAATCATAAAACCAATTATAAATTTGAGGAACAATTTAAACCTCGCAACAATTTCAATTCAAATTCTAATAGTAGAGATAGGGATAGGCATAGGCACACGGCAAGGGCCTTTGGAACCAAGGTCAACAAAACAAATCAAAATAAAGGGTTCTGCATTTTTTGCAAAAGCGAAGATCATAGGTCCCTAGATTGCGAAATTCATACCCTAGCGAGTAAGATACAAATTTTAGAGGAGGCTAACCGATGCTTCAATTGTTTCCGCGTCGGACACTCTGCTAGATATTGTTATTTTAGGTATAATAGGTGTAAGGGGTGTTCCAAAAAACACAATTACGCAATTTGCGAGAACAACAACTCGCACAAGAAAATAAGTAATTCAGACAACACTGAGGCTAAGACAATTCAGATCAATTCAGCGGCAGCAAAAATGAATTCAGGAGAAAAGACCGTTCTGTTACAAACAGCTGTAGGAATTATGAAAAACCCCTCCCAGCCCCAAAGAATAGAAAAGGTTAGATGCTTTATGGATGGGGGAGTGAAGCCACTTTCATAAGAGAAGGGGTTATCTAGAAGTTTGAGACTTCCAATTGTAGGAGAACAAAATTTAGAGATATACAGCTGTGGAAATGAAAAACCCCAGGAAAAGAGGGCAAAATTAGTAAAATTGAGATTAGAAAACCGTAACAACCCCATGGAATTTTCAGAGATAATTGCCATAGAATTACCATTCATATGTCACGAGTCGGTAGCCAGTCCTAATACTTTGCAGGAAATTGAAAGTCAAATGACAATTAAGGGATTACAATTAGCCGAAGACTTAGAATGCGCCCAAAATTCAGAATGCGATTTGCTAATTGGGGCGGAGTGTTATTGGGATAGGTATCAAACAATTAACAATTCAACTAGCCACAGAGCAATTTGAGAGACTTTCACCCTTACTTATGGCTCAGAAAACCAAGCTAGGCTGGACAATTCAAGAGTCGAGTAAAACTCTATTTAAACCTGCCAGAATTAGCACAATTAATCAAAAACCAATTAAAACAATGTTAGTAAAATTAGGCCAAAAACAAGTTAACCAGACGTTAGAAGCGTTTTGGAATCTGGAAAACATTGGGATTCAAGGAAAGGAGCAGTTAGACAATTCAGATGACGCAGTTATGAGCAATTTTATAGAGGAAATTAAATTTAACGAGGGTAGATATAGTGTTAAGCTACCTTGGATTGTAAGTAAAGAAACATTGCCAGATAACAAAGCCGTAGCCCATAAGAGAATGCAAGGTTTAGTGAAGAAATTTGATTCAAACGCGAAATTTTATGAGGGTTATAAAGGTGTAATCAGTGAGCAATTAGCTAGTGGAATAATTGAGGAGGTTCCTAAAGAACAATTAGATATCAATTTGCCAGGAACTTATTATATTCCCCACCAAGGCGTTATTAGAGAGAATGTACAGACAACAAAATGAAGAGTTGTTTTTGATGCTAGTTCCCACGCGCAAAATGCACCCTCACTAAACGATTGTCCTGCGCAAGGTCCAAATTTGTATCCAGACCTTTTGTTACTTTTGTTGAGATTTAGAAAAATAAAATAGCAGTGTTGGCCGACATAGAAAAGGCCTTTCATCAGATTCAATTAGATAAATCAGAGAGAGATTCGACTAGATTTTTATGGGTCGTCGGGAAGGATGGGACAATTATTAATTCAGAATTTAGAACAATGAGAATGACCAGAGTCACATTTGGGGTAAAAAGTAGTCCTTTTCAGTTAGCGGCCACGCTAAAATACCATCTCCAACAATGTAGGGAAATTGACAATAGAGTGAAGGACAAGCTTGACGACTTTGTAACAGGTGCAGATGGGTTTAGGGAAGCCTACGAAATTTCTATAGGAGCGGCAAAAACTGTTATTTTAGCTGGTATGAAATTTAGAAAATGGGACTGAAATTCTCAAGAATTGATTCAATTGTGGAACGAATGTGAAGATGAAAATCTATTCGAAAAGGGGATTTCCCAAAAGGAAACCAAAATTCTAGGAACTTAGTGGGACCCTACTGCAGATACCGTTAGCATAGATCTTAGCACTATAATCTCAACTAGCGAGGAGGCCAAGAATACAAAGCGACACATCTTAAATCTAATATCGCAGGTGTTCGACCCCATGGGCCTACTTGCCCCCTTTGTTGTAAGAGGAAAAATGCTCTTTCAGAGTTTGTGGTTGCAAAAGGACAAGATAGGTTGGGATTCCGAAACCCCCGCTGATATTACGAAAGAATTTCAAACATGGTGTTCAGAGCTCCCAACTCTAGCCACACTCAATTTAGCTAGAAATTATTTCGCGGAAGCAAATGGGGAAATCAAGAACCTAGAATTTCGCTGTTTCTGTGACGCAAGCTTAAAGGCATTCTCAGCCGTAGTTTACGTTAGGTATCAAACAATTAACAATTCAATTAGCACAGCTTTAGTCGCAGCAAAAACTAGAATTGCACCAATTAAAGGACAGGGAAGTCAGGAACAAACCATCCCCAGACTAGAACTAATGGCATGTTTGATTGGCTCAAGGTTAACCAATTACATTAAAGAAACATTTGAGGACAAATTAAACAAAATTTATTACTGGACAGACTCGACCGTGGCATTGGGTTGGAATACTAGTGTAGCTAAGAGTTGGAAACCTTTTGTTTCCAATCGCGTGGAAGAAATTCAGAAATTAACAAATAAAATTCAATGGGGTCACTGCCCGGATTAGAGAACCCCGCAGATTGCCCAACCAGAGGTATGAAAGCAAAAAATTTAATTGAAAGCAACCTTTGGTGGAAGGGCCCAAATTGGTTAGGGAAATCTGAAAGTTTCTGGCCCAAAATCATACCGGAAACCAATTTAGACTCGGTAGCTCATGAAAAACGCAAGCTTACCCTAGGGGTTAGTATTAAACCCAAATTAGGAATTCAAAACTTAATTGATTTAAACAGACACAATTCAATCAGCAAAATTTTTCGCATAACAGCGTATGTGTTTAGATTCTTAGCAAAGGAAAAAAACAAAACTAAAGGCCCTATCACTGCAGATGAAATGTCACACGCCGAATTAACTTGGATTAAACACGTGCAACGAGAAGAGTATGGGGAAGAGTTAATGGCCCTTCAAAATGGGGAAAAATTTAACGCTCTTCGAAAATTTTATCCTTGAACCCAATTCTGCACGAAGGCTTGATCTGCGTAGGGGGGAGAATAGGAAATTCCAATTTTAGTTTCCAGAAAAACATCCCATTATTATGGATAACAGTCACAAATTTACGAAATTAGTTATGTTAAGAAGTCACGAGCAAGTTTTACATAACGGAATTAACGATACAATTACACAAAATAGGGAGCGGTACTGGGTACCTGCTAGTAGACAGTTAGCTAAGAAAGTTATCAATGAATGCGTAAAATGCAAAAGAACCATCGCTAAACAAGCTGACAGGCCCACAGCACCCTTGCCTGCCGACAGAATCTCAGAAGCACCACCCTTTTCAATAATGGGTATAGATTTTGCAGGACCTCTTTTTATCAAAAATGGGAAGGGAAACGAAAAAGTTTATATTTGTTTAGCAACTTGCGCGGTCACTAGGGCAATCCATCTAGAATTGGTTCCATCGCTCAGTACTGACGAATTCATCATGGCTCTAAGGAGAATTGTTTCGAGGAGGGGATTGCCTACCACAATTTACACAGACAACGCGTTGACATTCAAAAAGGCTAATAGCGAGATAAACAAAATTTTTCAAAATTTAAAAGAAAATCAATTGAGGGAATATTTTGGGAATCAGGGGATAGTTTGGAAATTTATTGTTGAGCGCGCCGCATGGTATGGCGGTTGGTGGGAGCGGCTTGTGCGCTCCACCAAAACAGCCTTAAGAAAGACCTTGGGACACGCAACTGTAAGCTACACTGAATTAGAATCGACTCTTTTAGAAGTCGAAGCTTTGATTAATAGTAGACCAATTTCTTACGTGTACAACAACATTAATGAACCTAAACCTCTATCGCTGGCTGATTTTCTTATTGGGCAAAGATTAAATTGTTTACCACCACTAAAATTAAAAAATGAAAATGTACCAAAATGTCGCGCTCAATTAACTAAACGGCTAAGGTACCGCGAAGAACTTTTAAACCAAACATGGAAAAGATGGCGACAAAATTATGTACTAGAATTACGGTCCGCTCATCACGTGAAATTCGGTAAAAATGACATTCAATTCAAAATTGGCGACGTGGTACTCATTCAAGAAGATAAATTACCAAGACATATGTGGAAGATTGGACTTGTTAATGAAGTGATTTACGGTCGCGACGGGAAAAACAGAATGTGCGTGATAAAACCCCAAACGGTAATATGATCCGTAGATCAGTCCAACATTTATACAATTTAGAATTAAATTAATTAAATTAACAATTAACGATTGCCTATCCTAATAATACCTATGGTATTAGGGAGAGTGTTGAATAATACACAAAAGCGTCTCGAAAATTCTAAAATCTAAAAATTAAAATTAAGCCTAAAATTAAAATTAAGCCTAAAATTAAAATTAAGCCTAAAATTCTAAATTTAAAATTAAAATCACCTTTAAATTTCTAGTAAAAATTAAAATTAAAAATCTCAATTTATTTAAAAATAGGCCTTAAAAAAAGAGCATGCTAGTAAAAAATAAATCTAAAATTAAGAAAAACCCCAAGAACTCAAAACAAGATCCTACAAAAGTATTTTTCACCGAACTTTTCAATTGTGAAGAATGGAAAATTTAAACTGTGAAGAAAAACATGTTATTGTAAAGAAGCACGCTTCTAGAAATTTTGTCAACAACAGAGAGAGGCAGGCTCGCAAATATCCAAGAAAGCTCGTAGCTGATTGGTAGTTCACTATCAGCCATGGTCGCAATACCCCAAAAAGCCCGTAGATGATTGGTCAAAGCTTTCAAAAATCGAGCGTGCTCCTCTCTCAAAAACTTATAAAAGGGTCTCCCTTTCAATTTGAAAACCACAATTTTACAATTTTTACAATTTCGACAATTTCTACAATTTTTACAATTCCCGTTCAATTGATACGATTTTTATGCGGTCCTCAATTTCCAATTTTCGGACGAGGTAAGATTCAATTATTGTCAAAGTCTTTACCAATTTAGTTAAATTCTGTTACTTTATGAAATAAAGTTAGTTTTTTTTATTAAGTTTAAACTAAAAGAGCGCATCAATTATTTCGAATTATCGACTAGTAAAAACCAAATTATCGCGCTTCAATTCAAGCAATTTTAAATTCAATTAAGGACGTACGTTTCAATTCGACTCAGTATTCTGTTTCAGTCCGGAATGCTGATATCAACGTAACGCGCCTAGCTCTCCCGCAATTAAAATTACACTACGGTCAATTATTACGCGGTGCAATTACAACACATCGTGTTATTAACTTCTGGTACTCGCGTACCGGATACCGATAGTTTTCATAGGGAGGCTAGACGTTTCTCGTAACCCTAGCTGATCGCCGCGTATATCCTAAAACCAAACGATGATAATGGAGTAGAAGCCAATGATCCAGATTGGTGTCTATGTGAAATAGACGGAAGAACAGAAGATGGTGGTGATTAGAAGCCAGTAAGAACAGACTGGTATCCGTGTGGGATGGACAAAGACCATAAGATGGTGGTGATTAGAGGCCAGTAAGAACAGACTGGTATCCGTGTGGGATGGACAAAGACCAGAAGATGGTGGTGTGAGAAGTCAAGTAGAGGAGCTATTTCCGTGACTGTGAAAGTAGTTCGGAAATGGCGAACACGTTTGCTCCGATACGCAAACTGCGAACGCGGTCACGTGGGTGTAACAACGGACAGACAGACAGACAGACACGAACGTTACAGAACCTCTCCTGGACTACGTCACTTCTGAGGAAGCAACGAAATTTTGAACAGAATTATTTTCGCCAAAGTGGCATCTTACTGAAAAAGGAGATGAAGTTATAAATAAGTCACGAAAAAAGAAGTCGAATATTCTTCTTGTAACGGTGCAACACTACTTGTTACCTCTCCGAGTGACGTATGTCACGGAGAGGTTCTAATTTCGACGTGTCTGTCTGTCTGTCTGTGTGTGTGTCTGTCTGTTGTTATTGACTTACACCCCAGGGGACCGCGTTCGCAGTTTTCAAATCGGAGCAAACGTTTTCCCAAATTCCGGACCGCATTTACAGTTCCCGGAAATTTGGAAAATTGTATTCCACTTACCATAGCTATTATCCATTACCTGTCTAACACCACCATCCTCTGGCCATTTGTCCATCTCATATTGACACCAGTCTTTACCCACTGGCTTCTATAGTCCACCATCATTTTGGCTCTTTTTCCATGCCACATGGACACCAGTCTGTACACACTGGCTTCTACACACCACCATTTTCTGGTCTTTGTCCATCCCACATGGACACCAGTCTGTACACACTGGTTTCTACACACCACCATCTTCTGGTCAATGTTTTTGTCCATCCCACATGGACACCAGTCTGCACACCTGGCTTCTACTCCATCATCATCCTTAAGGTTAAGACATACGCGGCGATCGGCCAGGGTTACGAGAAACGTCCGGCCTCCCTAAGGTGCAGCTTCCACCAAAGGTTCACGCAATTGCGCTGTTCTTATCCATAGCTGCGATTCGAAACCCTTATATACTACCTATTTTAGTAAGGCGAAGCAACCGGCGTATGCTTCATTTCAAACGCCAATATTAGTCAAGTCTCTCAAGAATGTTTAATTGTTCTTTTTTAAAACGATGTAACGTTCAATAAGGCGAATAACTAACGAAGAAAATATTAAATATTAATTATATTTATTTTAATATTTAAGATAATCTTGTTTCTCAATTCAAAATTAATACGGAAAGAGTTAAAAAGCAGTCTATGTTATTGTCTGTGTGTGTCCTTCCGTTATTACACTAGTGCCGCAGTGCGCTGCGTTAGAAGTTCGTTTTGTTTTGATGTGTAAAGAAATCCTACAGAACCATAATATTCCCTTTATCCTTAATATAAAGTGAATATGATGAAATATTTTTCGTAATTATGATGCATTTAGTGCTTTTGTAGCTTTAAAGCTCTGTTTCATTTTGATATTCCAAAGATTTTTTTTAATATTATTATTTGAAATGGCTGTTTATATATTACTTAAGCTATACTACATCTGTATATAGAATAATCCTTGGTTTAGTAATTTCATGAAGAAAGCTAAGATCTAGACTCCGGCGGGTATATCTAGTATTACTTGCAATAAGCTTAGTGAAATATAGAGTAAATAATTGAGGCCTGAGGTGAAGTAAACTTTGCGTTTTGATTTTCGTGTCTGAAATGAAGAGACATCAACGGTTCAGAGTGAGCCGAAAGTTAAATACACTCTTAAATAATCAGGTTAAGATTTTATAATAGAAGAAAAGATCATGGTGGCAATTAGATTAGTAGGGCTAAGCTACAGAGTTTTTATTCTCTTTATGGTGCGCATTGACTATCAGTGAGTCTAGCTACAATTTAGCTTTGGTATTATTTAACGTTAACACTCATGTTGGCAGGCTAAGAATATTGTTGAGGTGAGACGAGACGATAGTGTTTACACTGGTAACCAGTTGTGAATGTAGCTATCAGAATATAGGATAAACAGCTGAAGCGTAGACTTCATTTCCTGTTCTTTTTGCCATTGACTGATTTCCATGTGTCCAAGATTTATCCTTATTGGATGTAAAATGTCGTCTGCTTTACTGTATATTCGCTATGCTTGGAATGTTGGAATACTGCTTCAATATTTCGTAAATGTTTACTTCAAAAAAGAGAAATAATTCCATATCTAGGTAAATAACTTCGTAGTAGTAGACCTCTTGACTCGGAGAGGTAATAATTTGGTTTTCCCAACTTGTTTTATATATAAAACACGTACCTTTTCTTTCCGAGAAAATATCTCAATTTCAGCTGTATATTTTGCCACATTTAAACGCGGTTTTATTTCCAAACCTTACGAGGAACGATATTTTTACCTCTCCGAGTGACGATGACGTCACGAAGAGGTATTGCACTGGACGTGCATGTGTGTCTGTCACACCCCACGTGACCGCGTTCGCAGTTTGCGTATCGGAGCAAACGTGTTCCCAATTTCCGGACTGCATTGACAGTTCATGGAAATTTGGAAAATTGTGTTTGTCTCCGCTGGCTATTCTACTTGAGTTCCCACACCACCAGTTTTGGTCTTCGTCCACTCCACATGGACACTAGTCTGTACTTGCTGGCTTCCAAGCACCACCATCTTCTGTTCTTCGTCAATTTCACCTTGACACCAGCTTCTATGCACCACCATCTCCTGTTCTTCGTCAATTCCACATTGACACCAGCTTCTATGGGACCGTCCATAAACTACGTCACACTCTTATGGGGGGAGGGGGTTTCTAAATTTGTGACGGTCCGTGACAAGGGGAAGGGTGGGGTTCTTCTATGCGTGACGTCACATTTAGCATTGATTTTGTTACGAAGTCAGTACGAGGCCGATTGGCTCTCTTATGTTATAGAAGAGGGAAAGACAACATTACATAGTCCACCGTTACAATAATTTACCAAAATTGTTATTCCATCATCGCTTAAATAGTAGAAACTTTAACCAATTTTCTACTATTTACACCTTTTTATAGCCAATTTAAATAGCGCATTTAAAATAAACAGCTTAAACTCTCTTATGTGTCTGTTTATTCGCCCCTATTATTTTTGAGGATGAATCAAATCCCCCTGCCGATTGAAATGGTTTTAGTTTCTTTGGCAAATTTTCTAAATCTCAAGCTCGATTAGTCTGTTTTCGGTGACAGTGTCGAAACCTAAAAAGTGTGCCCCTTTAACTAAGCTTTATGGAACATTTTTGAAGCTTATAAAAAGCACATCCAGACATTATAATTCTAAAGGTCAATCAGAGGGAAAAAGCTTAAAACGGAAGAGAACTTTGAATTTTCAGCCGAGCAAAATATTTCTGCGAGAGCGGCATATCACTTGAGAAATTAATCAAATTAAATTTGTAAATTAAGACAAATCATAGTGCAGAGGGGGGGTTAAAGAAATGTGACGTGGTTTTTAGGGGAGGGGTCTGAGAAAAGTGTGACGAAGCGTGATTTGGGGGGACGGGGGGGTCAGAAAATGCTTTTTTTCGCGTGACGTAGTTTATGGACGGTCCCTATGCACCACCATCTTCAGGTCTTTGTCCATTCCACATGGACGCCAGTCAGAACATTCTGGCTTCTTTTCCTCCTTCATCGTTTGGTTTCAAGATATACGCGGCGATCGGCTAGGGTTACGAAAAACGTCTAGCCTCCCAATGGCATGGCTTCCACCATCGGTTCACGCGAATGCGTTTTTATCTATTATTATGATGGCAAAGAATCGTATATATACCCCAAAATTTGAAGAAAGCGGGCAAGAGGGGTACCTTTCACTTTAAATGTTAATATTAGCAAATTTTCGAAAGATAATAGGAACAACTTTATTTTAAACGATTTAACTATTTTTAAAGTTATTTACTGGCGATTAAAATAATTAATATAATTTATATTTAATTAATTATTTAAGACAAACTTAATTCTATGTAATGGCACAAGTGAGAGTTTATATAGAACGAGTAATGAAGATTGCATCCGAATCGAAACACTACACGCATATCGAAGTTAATATAAAGCGAATAGGATGATAAGATCTCTTACAAAACGATAACATTTCCTTTTTGCAGAATATTAAACGGAAATATTTTAAATATTTTTCGGCATTACGATTCTTTTAGTAGTTGTGTAGCTATAAAGCTCTGTTTCATCTCAATATTCCAAGAACATCTTTTGATATTAACATTTCAAATTTGGTGTTTACTTTTTAATTCAGCTTTACTACATTTATATATAGTGTAAACGCAACTTTTAATTTCACTACATAATTTGGATTATAATACTTCGTCTCACTGTCAGTGTTGAAGCGATTAGGTCTATGTAACAAGATACCCTAGATTTAAACCAGAATTGACATTGTTTCGTGTCCTCTTACAAGAGGTGTTAACGGTTCAGAGTGAGCCGAAAGTTAAATACACACTTAAGTGATAGATATTAGGTCCTGATTAGAATTATGAGAATACACAGGGAAATGTTAAACGATTAAACCTTTACAAATGGCCTTCGCGATATCCCGCCAAATTGAGCTACGTATTTCCGGTTTCCTCATTGGCTGGTGGACCCATGGACGAAGTATTACTGAAGAACCAATGGCAGCCCATTACTGCCCCCATTACTAAGCGACTAAACAACCAATGTAAAGCTTTTAGCCCCAAAATGGAGGGGGTTATGAAAATGCGGAGTCAAATCCCGGAAAACGCTAGCGCCATCTAGACAAAATAAGACGTTAGCTGCTTCCCTCGTTAGAACGTTGATTCCCCCACTATCCGGTTTGCTACTATCTGCCGCTAGAAGGCGAATCAACAAGTAATTTTCAACTTTCTCCATTTGCCATCCGTCCTTCAGTATTAGTTCGTCCATGGTGGACCTGAGTTTGGAAAGTAAATTCGTCTCGACTCGGAGAGGTTTATTTTGGTTTCCCAACTTGTTTTCTATCAGTGCGAAATTGCTGCCTGAGATCTCCCTACATTTTCTGTTACAGATAGAAAATAAGTGTAATCTGGCTTAGAATGGCATTATAAACGCTTTTGAAAATGACAACCTTAAATCTCAACTCCCCTAACACGAGAAAGGGAATCTTGAATAACTTGGTTGTAACTTATCACGTGACTAGAGGCATAAGTTTTCCCGAAAAATCTCGCACTGGGAACTGGACTCACACGATAACTAGATTAGGAAACAGGATGGCTTGAGCCAGCCAAAATTAAAATTTTGCGTGGCTACACGGCTGGCAACTTTTTCGGACGAACCTTGAATGTTAATTTCATTAGTCCATAATAGTCTAACAATTATTTGTCAATTTTCCATCAACTTTAGTTCAAAAAAAATTACATTTTCCTCAAGTTACATCAGTAAATAGTAACTAAACAAACCCAAATTTCAGTTCTCTAATTTACAGCAGTTTAAAGAGTAACAAAAGTTTAAAGGGACAGTGAAGATGCCATCGGCTGGCGGTTAAATATTATTCGAAATACGTCACTGGCACCACGTGACAATATGATAGAAAGACGTGCACATAGAGTGGGACTGGACACCTAGTCCTTTTTTTTGCGAGATTCCAGCGCCAATTACTGGAAGCGGTGGTTTTCTAAATAAAACGAACGAACTTAGTTTCTTTGAACCACGCCTCTCCTCGGTTACGTGCCTCTGACGTAATTCAAATCATTATTACCCACTCGCCGATGCCAACTTTACATTCCCTTTAAAGTGCGCGCCCTGATTCCTATGCCAGCGTTTCAGAGTTGCGTAGGTCTAATGTGACGGCACACAAGCGAGTTGTGGGAGAGAGAAATATTACGAAACGAGCGTGAGCACCCTTGCCTGTCTTGCACCACCGCACGCGTAAACACAAAGATCCCGTATATGGGACTTACGAGGTTACCGCCCCTTTTTGGAGAGTTGGTCTGTCAAGGCTATGGAGCGCGTTCGACGACAGGGAATCATGGGAATGTCGGCCACTAGCTAAGGGCCGCCGACAGGTTATGGCAGCGCCCACAGAAATACCTCTCGTAAATTTTGCACGCCATCTATGATGGACGTGCAAAATTAAAAATAAAGGTCCGTTAGCTATAGTTATATATTGAGTTATTTGATGGAACCAAATTAACCTCATTCGAGACAATTCTTGCAGTTTAGGTATTTTTACGACTCCCTGTTTTATGGGACTGCTATTTAATGGCGATGTGGTTTTAAAACAGAGCAAGGTTGGTAATATTCGTGGCTTCTTAAACACGTTTAGAAATAGAGATCAAACGAGCGTGAGAAAATGGGCGAAAACCGGAGGAGAATGAATATGCATTTCATAGGATGTAATACTATTGCAGTGTTAACATCCAGTGCGGCTTAACATGATTACACTATCAAGCCCTTGGATACACTAATAATAATGAAAGGTGTCGCACTTTCGCGCGCTTAACATAGGGCAGTGGATGTTACCGAACAATAAAGAACATTCCCAAGAATGTCTTTCGTATAAGGGCTGTTTTCTGTGAAGCTGTGGAATACACTGAAAATATAATGCGCTGTACTCGAAAACCTGGCGTGGCGACGTTTAATCAGAGGGAGATAATAGAAAAAGGATGACACTCTGTATCCTCATAATATTTTAGTTATGTAACATGATTTTTCCCTGGCTCACCCTTTTTGTTTGCTCCCCCGATCATCAAACTAATTCGGATGGGCTTCGCACCGCGTGGTGAATTCTATAACTGTTTGGTACTAAACCCTTAGCAATCAGCTTACAAAAGCGTGGGAAATAAGGCGGTGGCACAAATAAAATGACCAGTTTTAAAATTAAATCAGAGGGAGATTAGTGGTCCTCGGGACCACTAAGAAAATTCAAGGGTAACCAGAGTTCAGACGTTAAGTCAAATATTTTAATTATCCACTTCTTTAGTTTAGCAGTCGACGTGATTTGGTCAATGGTCATGGACCAGTTTATTTATTTCAGGCCTAATGTCCAGTCTAAAAAAATCCTTATTTCCCACCCTGGCTCACAAACATCGTCTTGACGTGGGATAAAAATCTTCAAACACACCTCGGCAAATAGTTAAGCGCTAATAAAGTAATTATGAGGGAACTAGTTGTCGCGTATGTGATTCGGTTTAACCATGCTCGATATTTTCTGATATTGGGAAGAGTGAAGTTAAAATTTCCCTGCTTTGTGGTACACTTCTCTCGAAGATAATTATTATATACTTATGGTTTTATTCATAGTTCCATATAAGGCTGCTTTCGTTAGTAATGTCTTATGTAACTCATTTAACATGTTAGGGTATCAACTTGAGTGGTGGTCAGAAGCAAAGGGTCAACCTGGCAAGAGCAATTTATCGCGATGACGATGTTTATCTCTTAGATGACCCGTTGGGGGCGGTTGACCCACACGTGGCCAAACATCTCTTCAACGAAGTCATCGGACCAAAGGGATTACTCGGGAAGAAAGTAAATAATGCTAACTCATTAGTATTTTCCATGAAAGCGCTTAAGGTCTATTAATCTTAATTTCGTTTCGTTAAAATCCCGATAGTAGTTAAATATGGAAATTAACCAGTGTCTTTACCGTGAAATATATTTCAGCTGATATCTCGTATATACATATTTATTTAAGCTGCATATATTTTGATTTATATCCATTCAACTTCAATGACAGCTGCTCGAAAAGTTGCGTTAGCTAGTGACTTTCCACATATATATGTTTTATATATGTGGAAAGTCACTAGCTAACGCAACTAAATTATTATGACGCCCATGCTTTTGAGAGCTACTTCTGTTCGGTAGTTTCTATCTCGCACGACAAATAGCTTTTCTATCTCTTATAGACGAGAGTTTTGGTGACGCACAACTTGACTTTCTTACGAGAAGTGGACGAGATCATTTTCATGGACAAAGGACGAATTACCGAGAGGGGAACTTATGACGAAATTACGAGTCGTCAGGGGATGGCTAGAGATTATTTTGTAAAACACTTGAGCGACGAGAAGAAAAAACCGTCGTGAGTAAACTTTTAGCCATATCAACATTTACTTGCAGTACGTAGATGAAAAGCGAAAAAAACTTTAAATCATAGAAATTAACGATGTACTGTTGAAAGGGACATGTAGCGTGTAGTTTTTGTAGAGATAATACTTATATGAATTTTTTGAATTGATTTTTTCGAGTAGAACACTGCAAGTTTATAGAAATTTTTAATACAATTTTTGTAGTACGTTAACTCACAAAGCTGAGAGACTTCATCTAGCATCCCAAGGAAAAGTCTCAGATGAAGATGAGGCAAAACTCATGACTTTAGAGCATCTCAAAGAAGGAAATGTATGTGCTCTTTAATATACGAGCCTATAGCTTGGTCTTTTCGTGGCTTCTAGAGAACTAAAACTCTGAACTCAAGTTTTTCCTCGTGATAATAATATTGCGCATTTGCAGATATCCGTTTCACAATACAAACAATATTTCAAAGCCTGTGGTATAACATGGTGTGCGATCTTCGAAATAACAACCATCAGTGGTATACTCTTTAACTTCGCGTCAGTATACTGGCTGTCTCTGTGGTGCGCTGATGCCAAGGAAGATTTTAAAGCAAACCCAGACTTAAAGGCAACCCGTATAGCTGTCTTAGTCGTTCTTGGTCTAAGCCAAGCCATTGTGGTATTTAGCTCTGTAATCATAAACGTCTTTCGTTGTCTACGAGCGGCAAACTGTCTACATGAGAAAATGCTCGACAGCGTAATTCGCTCTCCTATGTCCTTCTTTGACGCGACCCCCGTGGGAAGGATACTCAATCGTTTCTCTCAAGATATCGACGCCCTCGACCAGCAATTACCCTCAATGTTAAGGCTAACCAATAGAGGATTGATATATTTAGTTATTTTCCCATTAGGAATTGCAATGTATTTACCATTATTCATAATTCCCTGCATGGTTGTTTTCGTTGGATACTTTTCACTTCAGGTAAGAACTCGATTTTAGAGCTCGGCATTTTCTATCCATTATCAACAAATCAGTGGATAGCCGATTATTTATAAATAAAGTTGTGGATATTATACGATTTAACACGTAAGTTCTGTGAATAATTTTCGAGAAAAAATAAAGATAAAATGATGTGGATAATGGATAGGTAATGCCGAGCTCTACTCGATTTCAGTCTCTTGTCATGCAGCGTTCACACTATCCAACTTTAGTCAGCTGACATAGCCGACCCGGCAAGTCGGGTCTACAAGTCAGGTAGTGTGAACACCGCATCCGACACAACTTTTGTTAGATTATGGACAGGAATTTTGTCGGCCAGACGCTGCTGGCCCATTGGGTCGAATCCCATTAGACCGAATGTACCATTGAACCAGGGTTGGCAAAAATCCGCATTTTTCTTGAAAATGCCACTGGTATGGTTTTTTGCTGGTTTAAACCGGATTTTATTGGATTTATCTGGATTTTTTTAAACTACTCTCTAGTGCTTAATTTTAGCACTTTTTTTTACATTTAGTGCGCTAGTTGACTTCTGCTAGGCCGTCTAACTGAGAATCATTTTTATTGTACATAAAAATTGATAAAACTATAGACATTTCCCTTAGAGATGAGTAGGGCCCCTGATTTAATCGGGATTTTTCAATCCAACCCGACCCATATCGTTTTGGGTGAGAAAATTACTTAAAGTGTTTTGCTGGTCGGGTCGGGTAGGGTTATCATATCATCTACCCGGGTAGACATTTTTATTATCTTCACTAGGGCAGGGTTGGGCCGGGTAGGCTTTTTTGTGATCTTCAATAGGGCAGGGTCGAGCCCGGATAGGCTTTTTGTGATCTTCAATAGGGCAGCTAGGGTCGGGCCCGGTTAGGCTTTTTGTGATCTTCAATAGGGCAGCTAGGGTCGGGCCCGGTTAGGCTTTTTGTGATCTTCAATAGGGCAGCTAGGGTCGGGCCCGGTTAGGCTTTTTGTGATCTTCAATAGGGCAGGGTCTGATAAAGATTTTTCTAAATGCGCGGTCCGACCCAACAATATAGCGTTGCGAAAAATTCAACTCAGTCTCACGAGTTTCGGGTGGGTCAGTGGGAGGAGGGCGCGTCAAACTAACCCACAACATATGGGAATCGACCATTTCGATGAAATAAAGAGGTAAAGACATGTGGGTCAAACGTTTACTTTCATCTCACTTTATGGTGCCTGCGCTGTACTCTATTATTATATTTTTTGAAAAATCCACTGGATTTTTCATCGTGGCTTAAACCGGTTTAATCCAGGTGGATAAAACCGGACTGGATACCAGCGTGCCAACCCTGCATTGAACCGAATCCCATTTTACCGAATATAGCCAAAATGTGCGGGTTTATTATCTTAAAATTTTCATTGCTATTAAACGTACACTTTTCTATATCCCAAGTTTAAAAGGATGCCTCTATTGTAACCGAGCCGAATCAAAGCCAACCTGAAATGACCCGTAAAACAATCAATGTTTTGGAAAAGGCATATATTTATTGTTCAAATAATTTAGTAAATGCAGAGTTAAATGTTCCAGAATCTTTATAAAAATAATTTGTTGGAAAAGGCCCGCTTTAATTATGCAAGGATCTCAATGAAAATAAATTTTTTCGGAATCTATTTGTATTATTGCATCCACTGTGCTTTGCACGTGAAAACGACGGGAAGGCAATTTGAGTTGGACTGGGCGTTGAAGCAATCAAGATTAATACTTCTATAATAGATGGTTAGGGCCTTGTTAGTTCAAACGTGGTAACTAATATACGCGCAACACCACAAGACTTAAATGGAGCGCCTGCTTTTCAGTATACGTTTTAAAATACTAGTTTCTAAACTGTTTTAATTCATATTAAGACTGAAGTGACAGATATTAATCAAAACTGTCTTTGTACACAAAGACGCGAAAAAGTAAGAGATAAGTGTAGAAAATTAATTGTTTGAAGTAACAGATATTCAAATTTTCATTTTTGAAGACGTGATTATAAAACATCAATTATTTGAAAAAATTTCTTATCTTAGTTTTTTTCACAAAAAGTTCAGAGAAACTACCTTGATACTACTGTTTATTTTCGAGAAACATTTGCTTCGAGGAAGTTCAAATACTCGGATATCTGAAAAATAGAGCTAGTATTTATTTTTATATTTCAAAATTGAAAATATTGCGAACCGAAAATTACATTCGCCCTTTGACTGTGATGTAGTTATTAGAGTCAAAAGGATCTGTAGCTTTGAGAGATATACAACACGTCAATTTTTGAAACCTCGAAATCTTTAAAATAAACGAACACGTTTTGTTAAGTTTTCATGCTTGTTTTATTTTGTCTGCTATCAACAATTTTCTGCCCATTTTATTCTCCTTATAGGCCCGAATACTCAAACTAACTCTAAATTTTAAAAAGAAAATAAAATGCATACGTTTTCTATTTTTAAAATGATGCACATGTTTAAGGATAAAATATTTTACTTAAGGAATTTTGGTGAAAAAAACTAAGATAAGAAATTTTTTCAAATAATTGATGTTTTATAATCACGTCTTCAAAAATGAAAATTTGAATATCTGTACTTCAAACAATTAATTTTCTACACTTATCTCTTACTTTTTCGCGTCTTTGTGTACAAAGACAGTTTTAATTAATCGATCCAAGGACTGTCGCACGGTATTCCGATACTCTTCCACTGGGCCACGGCGGGATTTAAAATCATAATTCAGATAAAATCGGTCGATTGGGAATTCGGTCGAATGGGATTCGATCCAATGGGAGGACACCGGCCAGACATCCGACTTGAGTCAGTCAGAATAAAGTTGGATTGTTCATTAGCCAACAAAAAACGCGAGAGTATCCTCGTGATCAAAGACATCATTAAAGTTTTACACTCGCTTTCGGTTGTGGTCTGCTTGAGTAGGGGGAATAGGCTTAAGGTTTTAATGTTAAACATTAAAATATTTAATTTTTGGTGTTTTGATTCCCACCAACACTTCCACTTTCTTTTATAGAAATCCATTTCATGAAATTTCTAATGTACGCAATCGAGAATAAAGCTGAATAACAAATAAACCCCGAGAGGGCCGAGAGTAGATTCATTGGGCATTAGCAAATTACTTTTCAGTCGAAACTATCCCATAGATCAATTCAGTTGTTTATTATGTACCGGATAGGAAACTAATATCGGCTTGTCAAGATTGCTAATGTGAACGGTTGACATGACTCGAGGCTGACCTGATTAGTCTGTTAGACCATGGGCTATGGTTATACTAGTCTGAAAAACTAGTCAGCTGGCTAAAGTTGGATAGTGTGAACGCTTCTTAATAACTAATTATTCAGTAATAATCTCAATTTTTAATCGTCGTAATTAAACGGGGAATACGTATCGAGTGAGGGATGGTCGCTTATTGAAAAATAGAAAATATACCAATGAACATTCAAAATAGTCAAGATTACAATAGCCACTGCATAAAATTAACAGACATTTTATTTGATATATTTAAAAAAAATTACTAAGCACTTGGTGGTTGGTGCCATGAATGTACTAACTGAGACTTCTACACTAAGCAATTTTCCCACTAAATTAAAAAACTAGAAATCTTTGAAAATGAAATATTTTGGCACTAATATTTTTCTTGCAAAATGTTTTAGAAGGCATATAAAACTTACCCTTGTCGGGCTTCTGGTGTGAAATACTTTGTAATCTTCCATTTAAACTGATCTTTAATATCTTTTGCAGCGTTTCTTGATGTCGAGCAATCGTCAATTCAAACGGATAACAAGCTTGAGAAATTCCTTCTTGTTTTCGTACGTTCAAGGATCAGTTAGTGGTAGCACTGTCATCAGGGTATGTGACGCCGGAGATAACTTCGAAGGACACTTCCTGAAACTGATCGACGAATGCACTGCCGCTAATTATATGATGAACATGGCACAAAGGTATCTCATTCACAAAATTTTGGTAATTGCGTCGTAAAAACCTGGTTGGTGACGGAAAGAGACGGCAAGGGGTCGGGTAAAAGACGGCAAGGGGTCGGGTAAAAGACGGCAAGGGGTCGGGTGAAAGACAGCAAGGGGTCTGGTGAAAGACGGCAAGGGGTGGGGTGAAAGACGGCAAGGGGTCGGGTAAAAGACGGCATGGGGTCGGGTGAAAGACGGCAAGGGGTCGGGTGAAAGACGGCAAGGGGTCGGGTGAAAGACGGCAAGGGGTCGGGTAAAAGACGGCAAGGGGTCGGCTGAAAGACAGGAAAGGGTCTGGTGAAAGACGGCAAGGGTTGGGGTGAAAGACGGCAAGGGGTCGGGTAAAAGACGGCATGGGGTCGGGTGAAAGCCGGCAAGGGGTCGGGTGAAAGCCGGCAAGGGGTCGGGTGAAAGACGGCAAGGGGTCGGGTAAAAGAAGGCAAGAGGTCGGGTGAAAGACGGCAAGGGGTCGGGTAAAAGACGGCAAGGAGTCAGGTAAAAGACGGCAAAGGGTCGGGTGAAAGACGGCAAAAAAAGCCGGTTTTATCTAATGAACTTTCACGTTCCCTGGCACTACGCAGTATTGCGGGGCAAGTAGGACATTTCGACTCGAAAAAGTGTGGTGAGCCGACACTGCTGGCCAAAGCACGCCCAACAGCAACTGGGCCGTAGCCTTTGTGCTAGTAGGGACCTGGTTTCAATTGCGCCTTTTTCGATTTGGAGCGTCAGCTTTCTCATCATACATACTATATCTTTACAATTGAGTTGAAAAGCGCTGTGATGCAACACAAAGCGTGCATTGCAAGTCGTTACTCGTTTATCCAAGCCCATAAAATGCAATTTCATTCCAGATGGCTGTCCGTACGCTACAATATCTTGGGAAATTTCTTGATGTTTTGCACCGCGATTTTCATAGTTATGAGCAAAGGTACTCTGTCAGCTGATTTTGTTGGATTGATCTTGGCTAATGTCGATCGGGTAAGCAATACCTTTGAAATTTAAAAATTCAAAATATATTTTTTCGCTTATCTCTTGATACCGAAGGTTATAACAAAATGGACTTAAAGTTACTGAATTAAGATAGGGGTTTGAATGGGAGGCGAAGAGATAAAAAATAGGTATCAAGGCATGTTATCGCACCAAAAGTACGATTTTCCGTTTCTTAACTTTATAAGTCAATGGCGTTCCTATTAGAGCTCCTCGCAGTTCTAGTTACAGAAATTCACCGTCTTTTATTGATGCTACCTTCATTTTAGAGGTGGGATCTCAAAGCTTTCCAAAACTACACAATTTTTTTAGAATTCCACCAATATTTGTTCCGGTAAAGATTCATCCCATTCCTAAACTAATGATGCAGAGCTGTTAAAACCATATTTTTCTTATAATCGGGTTTGGGTCTATGAATCCTAAGAGATCATTGATTTTGATGAAGACCTTCAAAACTGCTCTTTTTGTTATAATGACTGATGTGATTGAATCGAGCATTTTTTTAAATTGGAATAAAATTGTATCTAAACTCGTATTCCAGGTTAAGCCCAGAACAATAGAGTTGTGAGAATCCAGTTTGCAATATTCTTTTTTACACAACCTCCTTGTTGCCGTTTGTTTCTCTGGACTTTGGAATTTGATCGCCAGTTTCCTGAGTCTTTCATTATCTCTTCAGCTTTCGAAGTGTTGTCATTTGTTGCACCTTATGCCACGACATTACTACATAGTTATTATCATGAATCATTGCAAACTAAATTGTAACGGAATATCCGATAAGTTGGGATTTAAATTAGTTCCATTGAGAAGGCACTCATTTAGTGAAACGTTTCTCCTTACAATGCTTATTTTCGTCGTTGTTCGTTCGTATTCTCACCCCCCCCCCCGAATGGGGTAGGTGATATACCTTTTCCTGTATGCTCCATTCTTCTTGTTATCAGTGGTGCCGCCAGAATATTCTTTGGTATAAACTAAAGGTTTCTCACAGATATGAATACCCCTTTATTTTTGTTAAGAAAATTAAAGTACTCAATGTTTAAATTGCTTTATTCGAAAAATGAAAGCTGTCTCTTAGTAGACTTGCTAAACTACTCAATAATGGATGACGTGTCTTCTATCAGCTTATTTCTACAAGGGGGCCGTCGAGATAGGGGGCTAATTAGGTCAGTTTTCTCGGGGTACGGACCTTCTGGGGTGCTATCTTGATAGGGGCCCGTGATTTTGTCATTTTCTCCAGAGCCCGCATACTCTCTACCTTTAAGAATCCATAATTTTAATTTTAACTGAAGAAGCTTCTCATTAAATAGCAATAAAAGATGCATAGTGAGGGAGAAAAAATGTCTCGTGCGCCTCCTTTCTGTCACTGGAACAAAACAAAAGAAGCAATTCTTAAATATTTTGATCTCACAGCTCTTGCAATATTTGAAGCTTTTTATCACTGCCACAACGGTTTTGGAATCAAATGTAGTTTCAATAGAGAGAGTTGAAGAATACTGCAATTTGGAGTCCGAGGCCGAGTGGGAGAAACCAGAATCTCAACCGCCATCTGACTGGCCTCAACGAGGACAGATTGATTTCCATGAGTATAGCACCAGATATCGAGAAGGATTGGATTTGGTCTTGAAGGACATGGATGTCAGGATCAAGGCCGGGGAGAAGATAGGCGTGGTGGGGCGGACAGGAGCGGGAAAGTCGTCGATGACGTTAGCGCTCTTCCGTCTCATCGAGGGGGTCCGTGGTCACATCGTCATAGACGGAGTGGAAGTGGAGGGTTTGGGTTTGTGCGATCTGAGATCCCGGCTGACTGTCATCCCCCAGGAGCCCGTCCTCTTCTCGGGCACGCTCAGGCTCAACTTGGATCCGTTTGGGCAACAAGATGACCAGCTTCTGTGGGCGGCCCTCGAGCACTCGCATCTAAAATTATTCGTGACATCACTCGAGCAGGGGCTGGATCACCCCGTTGCTGAAGGAGGACAGAATCTGAGCGTCGGGCAGCGTCAGTTGGTCTGCTTGGCTCGTGCCTTGTTGAGGATCTCGAAGATCCTGATCTTGGATGAAGCGACGGCCTCCGTCGACATGGACACCGACTATCTCATTCAAGAGACCATCAAGAAGGAATTTAGCGACTCTACCATTATCACCATCGCGCACAGAATAAACACCATCTTGGACTACGACAAGTTAGTTTACCAACTTATTAAACCAGCTAAATAAGCTAAATTGTCGTTATTTTACTCTTCATAGGGTTATGGTTCTCGATCAGGGTCGAAATGTGGAGTTCGACTCTCCAAATGCTCTCTTGAAGAATGAACAATCAATTTTCTACGCTTTGGCCAAAGATGCCAACATAATCTAGATCACCGTTAAATTAAGCTAAGCTTTACGTTTAATGTTATGTACAGAAAACCTTTATCGCTTATTTTCTTACCAATAGAAAAACGTCACTTAATGTAGTTTAATTGAACTTTTGAGAGGTATAACAGAATATAAATAGCGAACTCATAATTTTCGCTATAGATATATTTGACAAACAATGTTCAGTAATTCAGCCTCAATTTTGTCTTGAAATAAAATGATTAACTAAATATTCATTTCCCAAGCGCATCAAGTATCTTATATCGTGGAAGCATATTTTTGAAACAGATCAGATTCCTTAGGCCTGTGCGAGTAATCGATAGGACTCGAAAGCTCGATCGAGCCTCGAGCCAAGTACTCGGCTCGAAGCTCGATAAGCAACTTTTGAAAGGCTCGACAAGTTTTCGAGCCTCAGAAAAAAGCTCGATAAAAGCTCGAGGACCAAGGCTTAAGGTTATCGAGGTTCAGTCAGCTGTCTGTGAGATTCTAGATTAGGTTAAAGGTCAAGAATTACCATCTAACACAATCTACTGAATGTTGAGACGCTGCAGTGACGCGCGAAATAGGCAATTATTCTGGTAGGTGCCTTTTTTGTAAGCCCACATTTGATTGGCCTAAGTTTTATTTGCACTTTTGAGCAAAGAAAAAAAATGAAAAATCATTCTTGACAGTTACCATCTGTTATAGCTCAAGGGATGTCCCGCTTCATGGGAGAGTTAATTATAAAATAAACGTAGTCGACTTTGTCTATTCCATAAGTAAAACATTCTTTATTGACGAACGCGCGAATACCGTTTACAAGTTATACATTCAGTTCGGACGAGGATGTCCTCTCTCTTTCAGTTCGCGTGGGGCTCTCCCCAAAACCTCTTCTTTCTCGAGCGGGTAGCCGCTTTCCCCTTTCAGTCCCCTAACTTCTTTCAAAACCAGTTCTATTTTTCTTTCTTTTTCTTTTTTACTATTTTCAAATCCTTCGCGCGAAAGTCAGTTTCCACAGCTCCCCACCATGAACATGTTGTCATGTTCATCCCTTAATTTTTAAATTTTTAACAATAAAACATATTCCATTCAATTATTACCCGACACCATTCTATGCATGCATGCAATATTAATATTTTAAACAACATTATCAAATTAAATTTTTACATTACAAATGAAAACATTTTTACTATAAAATAAAATCAAAGTTAGTTATTATATGAAAGTTTAAACATCTTAAAACGTTATCCCTTCTCTCTTTTTTTTTTTTTTTACTTAATTTCCAATAAACACACTTGATTTATTGGCCGTCGCACAGTTCCACCTGTGGCCAATTTTAGTTCTACTGAACGGATTATTCCGTCTCTTCCTACTTTAACGTCTTCAATTCGGGCCAGTTTCCATTTTTGTCTAGGCGCATTTTCATCGTCAAGTAAGACAACATCACCTTTCGTCGGGAAATACCGCGTTTCATGTGTTTTTAATTTGTGAGCCGTTTGTAATTCGCGTATGTATTCTTTCTTCCATCTGTTCCAGTACCGATCTGTAATATTTTGTTGGTAGGCCAATCTTCTTTTCAACTCGTTCGCTTTCGTTACGCCCTTTTCTCCACGAGATTGAAATGGAGGAAGGCACGTAAGTCTCTCTCCTATCAGGAAATGTCCTGGGGTCAAGGGTACTGGGTCGTCAGGGTCCGAATAGGTGTACGTCAGTGGTCGTGAATTTAAAACGGCTTCTATCTCTCCTAATACTGTCGTTATTTCTTCAAACCTTAATAAGGCTCTTCCCAAAATTTTTCGAAGAGGTAATTTTACGGAGGCTACGAGGCGTTCGTAAAATCCTCCCCACCATGGGCCTCGTTCCACGATATATTTCCATTCTATTCTGTAATTGGCGAAAAACGCCTTAACCGTTTCGCTCTTGGTATTTGTCCAAAGAGTCGCTATTTCCTTTTCTGCTCTTTTAAAAGTCTTCGCGTTGTCCGAGTATACAACGCTCGGTATTCCTCTTCGTGAGATAAATCTTTTGAACGCCATTAAAAAATATTCTGAAGTTAAATTAGAAACTAGTTCTAAATGAACGGCGCGTGTATTCGCGCATGTGACGAGAAGTATATAACTTTTCATTGTTTCTTTGTTGTCTCTGTAAAAGATCGGTCCAGCGAAGTCCAATCCAACGATTTCAAAGGGTCTTGATATCAGAAGTCTATCCTTCGGAAGAGGCGCTGTTTTCGGTATACAATGATTTAGTTTCCATCGCCGGCAAATCCAACATCTACTAACACAGTTTTGGCGAGTAATCTTCCTTTTATTACCCAAAGCCTTTCTCGAACTTGAATGAGGGTGTCCGGAACACCACTGTGAAGAACCGTCTGATGTGCAATCTTCATCTGTAGCTCGGAGTATTTATGGGCATAAGGTAGAATAATTGGATGTTTTTCGGCGTAACTAAATGACGATTTATGAAGTCTTCCGCCTAATCTCATCAATCCTTTATCATCAAGGAACGGATCTAATTCAGCTATGCTTGGGTTTCTAATTCTTTCTTTGTTTTGGATTTGCTTCATTTCAACAGCGAAATGTTCAGTTTGCACTGTTTTTGTCCAATATTCTTCAGCCTGATTAAGTTCTTGTGTCTCTAATGGTCCTTTAACCTTCGTCATTGGGTGTCTCGCGTTATGTACGAATCTTCTTATCCAAGCCGTGACCCTTAACACTTTTCTCAAATCACTATAATTCTCTAAATTCAGGATTGGATGTCCAATTTTCAGAGCTGCGTTAAGGTTGGTCGCAGTTTCCTTTTTCTTACTTTCGCTTTCTATTATTTCGTTTTCTTCCTTGGTTTTGGGTACGCTGGGTGGCCAGTCTTCTTCGCGAGACTGAAGCCATGGCGGTCCTTGCCACCATGCTTTCTTTTCTTTTAAATCAGTAATTGTTAATCCTCTGGTTAAACAATCGGCCGGATTTTCAATTCCTTTGCATATTTTCCATGATTGGGGCTCCGTTAGTCTCTGTATCTCTCCTACGCGATTAGCCACAAATGGCTTCCATTTTCGGGTGTGTCCCTTTATCCAATAGTAGGTTGTGGTTGAATCTGTCCAAAGGTGTACCTTGGCCTTGTCTATTTCTAGAATAGGTCTAATCCTATTACTCAAACGGGCTCCAATCATAGCGGCAATCAATTCCAATTTAGGAATTGCTATGTTCTTTACGGGTGTTACTCTGGCTTTCGACGTTACAAAGTTGGTAACAATTTTTCCGTTTTCGTTGGTATAGCGTAAATACGCCACTGCCCCATACGCGTTTTCGCTCGCGTCGCAGAATATGTGCAACTGCTTGTCAGTTACAGTTTGATCTAGGGACTCTTCGAAATAGTATCTTGGCACCTGTATGTCAGGCAATTTGTCCAATTGGCTGTTCCATATTTTCCACTTTTCTGCGAGTTGAGGGGGCAATTCTTGGTCCCAATCCACTCCTTCTCTCCAAAGTGCCTGCATCAGAATTTTAATGATGATTGTAAAGGGCGTTATTAATCCTATTGGATCAAATACGCGTCCTGCGGCTTGTAACACGCTTCTTTTCGTATTCGAAACTGTCCTTACAAACTGGATAAGTCCAGTGGCTTCAAACGAAAACCGATCCTTTTCTGGACACCAGGAGAGGCCTAAAACCTTAGTATTGGTGTCATGATTTTGGAAAACGAGCTTTTCTTCTCTTCTCTGAGTTCCATCTAATTCTTGTCTTAAGGTTTTCGAATTCGTTTGGAATTTGTGTAGTGTCAGGTTAGCTCCTTTCATAATAGTGACAACTTCCTGGATTGTCTTTTTAGCTTCAAAGTCATCCTGTTCTCCAGAAATAAAATCATCCACGTACGTCTCCTTTTCGATTTTCAAACATGTTTTCGGATAGTCCGGTGCTTGAAGCTTAGCATGATGCCGTATGGTGGCGGCAAGCAGAAAGGGGCTACAGCTGAGACCAAACAATACTCTTGCAAATCGCCAGACTTTGATGTTTTCATGGTTGTCCATTTGATCCAAATCTTTTATCCAAAGGAATCGAACGAAATCCCGTTCTTCCGGTGCTATTGAAATTTGCAAGAACGCCTTTTGCATATCTGCGGTTATAGCCACTCGATATGTCCTAAATTTTAGGAGTATGTTATAGAGATCCGGGTTTAGGTTTGGTCCGGATTCGAGATAGTCGTTTAACGAAGCGGAATCGTTTTCTCTGGCTGATCCGTCAAATACTGGTCTGATTTTGGTTGTTATCCTATCTTTAACCACGGGATAATGTGGCAAATAAAATAGTTCGTTTTCCGGTTTATTGATCTCGGAGTCTGGTACTTCTTCTATTATACCTTGATCAGCGTATTCGCGAAGGATTCCGTCGTATTCTTCTAGCAGTTCTCTGTTGGAATGCAAACGGCGTAGCAAACCTTTGAGACGTTTTCTTGCCATGTGGTAAGTATCTGGTAAACAGCGCTCAGTTTTCTTCCAAGGGAATTTTACCTCGTACCGACCGTTTACCATTCGTAGACTGTCTTGGAACTCGTTCATCATTTCTTTATGGCCTTCATGTTCTGTTTCTTCGTTCTTTATTCCTATTGTGTCTAGTTCCCAGAGGGCCTTGAGCTCTTTTCCGACCACTTCTATCTCTGCAGTCGTCACGAAATTGACTGCTACTTCACTGCCTTTGACTGTTCGGTCTTGTTCGGGTCCAAGCAGTACCCATCCAAATTTACTTTCGTGCGCCACAAGCGAGTCTGATAATCTTAAATACCGTCCAGTCAGAGCGCGCCAATAGAAATCCGCTCCAATCAGCAGATCAATTTTCTGTTCTTCTTTTACATCAGATCTGGGATAATCGCCTAAGTTCAAACCTCTATTCTCCATCGTTTTCCTTATAGTTTTTCCTGGAACTTGAAGCCGTGCTCTACTAATCTCTGGAACTTCGACCGCGCTCATATGCAATGTTTGTTCATCAAACAAGCTTTTCAGAGTTAATTTGACTCTTTTACTGATCACCTGGGTTGGGGATCCTCCCAAGAAGACGTTAACATTTAACTGCTCTTCTCCTTCCTGTTCTAGTTCTAGTTTCTCAGATAGATCTTTTGAAATATAAGATCTATGTGCGGCGCTATCGAATAAACATCGAATTGTTTTTGATCCAGCAATTCCACAAACAGTTATATTTGCTGTTTGGAGTAAAAGCGATTCCGATTCTTCTTCCTTTTCAGCCACTACAGTGGTTGTCGTTTCAATCCTTTGTTTCGGTTCGGTTTCTTCTCTAGTATAGGCTTCTTTTGGTTCCTCTCTTCTCTGATCACGAGGTGTTCTCTTTTCTGAATCTTGGCAAAGAGAAGAGTGATGTCTTCGGTCGCAGAACTTGCAAGCTATATCTTCTTTGCAATACTTCGCGAGATGTCCCGGCTTCATACAGATATAGCAGCGTCCTTGTTTTCGTAGGATGTCCCTTTTCTTCTCCACATTAAGAGTTTTACATTCTTCAAAGGTATGATTTGTTCTTCGACAGAAAAGACATCTTGTTTGAGATACACTCGTCAAGGCTGCCGTGGAAAATGGTTTTGGTCTATATTCGACTTGACTGCGACGTTGGGGAGCTCTGGCTTCTGAATAGTGAGGTTTTGTTGCGGTTCCTCCGTCATGAGCGTTTGTAGTGTAAGCGCTTACTCGTTCTCTAGCCTCTACTTCTTCCCTTATGACTGTCAAGAGCTCTTTAATGTCCCATTCCATGTCACAGTCTCTTCTTCTGCTATACTCCAAGGTAACTTCCAGCGGAAGTAATTTCAAAATCAGAGGACACAATACTGGTCCATAGTATTGAAAATGGGTTCCCAAGGACTCCAATGACGTCACTTCTACTTCGCAGCGGTCATATAAATTTCTAAGACCGACGATATCGTTGGCCTTCTTTACTGGATCCAAGGAAAATAAATTCTGAATATGACCGTTTATTAACGCGTCCTTCCTTCCAAAACGTCGTTTAAGTAATCGAATTGCCTCGTTATAATTTTCTTCTGTTGCATCTAATTTTGAAATTGAGCTAGCAGCTGATCCTGTTAAAAACGATCGAAGGTACCCGAGTTTATGGGTAGCTGGCATAGGGGTATTGTGGATGGCCACTTCGTATCTAGACCAAAAATCCATCCATTTCGATAAATCTCCAGAGTACTTTTCTATTCTTAGCTCTGGCAGCTTCATCCCAAACCAGTTTTGAGGTGAAGGCGGTGGGAGATAACCACTAGTCATCGCTGTTAGTTGTTGGGGTGGGTGAAGAGAGCTAGCATGCGCGGCGCTCGTACCAGCCTGTGTCGTTGTCAAACCGGTCGTGGGGTTTGGTCCCCCTCCTGTTGTTACCCCTTGCAACAGCGTTGTAGATTGAAAAGTATGCGGTCCTGGCATACCAAGATTCCCCACTATAGGTTGTAAGAGCGGTTGGCTAGTTGGGGGTGGTCCCATAGGGGTAAAATTCGGAGATTGTATAGTGGGTCCGGTCGGCGTCAAAAATGGCGACGGATGTCTCGTCTCAACTGATAAAGGGGATAGCCCTCTCGCTTGGCCTTTTCTCATCTCTTCTAGGTTCTTATTAATTTTATCCCTTATCTTCCTTATAGCGTTGGAATAATGTTCCGATGTCGCTAATTCCAACCCCAATTCCTCTAAATCTTCGGCCTCATCTTGCAAGGCGTTATCTATTTCTTCTAATTTAGTTTCTTTAACTTTTAACTCACTAAGGTTGTCCAGGAGGCTGTCCTCATCGTACGTTAAATCCTTGAGGCTGTCCTCTATTCTTGAAAGCAATTTCGTAGTCGCTTGTCGACTGATCTTTCTTCTTTGCTTTATAGCATCCCATCTTGAAGGTTTTCCTCGTTTCTGTTGCGATTCTAAACTTGTCTGTTCCGTGTCCGCCATTTTCTCGTTCTAGTACTTTTTAGGGCGTTGTCCCGTTTCTGTGGTTCGGCCACTTCATTATCTAATTCCTAATCTAGTTCTCTTCTAACTTCTAATTCTTTTCTAATTTCCCGGGTTTCGGCACCAGTGTTATAGCTCAAGGGATGTCCCGCTTCATGGGAGAGTTAATTATAAAATAAACGTAGTCGACTTTGTCTATTCCATAAGTAAAACATTCTTTATTGACGAACGCGCGAATACCGTTTACAAGTTATACATTCAGTTCGGACGAGGATGTCCTCTCTCTTTCAGTTCGCGTGGGGCTCTCCCCAAAACCTCTTCTTTCTCGAGCGGGTAGCCGCTTTCCCCTTTCAGTCCCCTAACTTCTTTCAAAACCAGTTCTATTTTTCTTTCTTTTTCTTTTTTACTATTTTCAAATCCTTCGCGCGAAAGTCAGTTTCCACACCATCATTCAATTAAATGTAAACCCATCGAAGTAACTCCTCAAAATTACAAAATAATTTGGAAGAAGACTTTAGTTCTCCGGTAAAATATGATTTTGAAATTGGAGATATTGTTAGAATAAGCAAAAACAAAGGACTATTCGAGAAAGGATACGTTCCAAACTTTTAGGAAGAATTATTTCGAGTAATTAAAAGGATACCCGCAGCAGCCTAGGGAGCAATACCTGGACGCCCAGATTAGCCTGCACTGCCATTACGAACCTTCGAGGTTATTGTTCGGAAATATCATAATGGATTTGTAACGTGGAAATTATCATTTCTGTTCATTCCCTATCGTTACACTAGCTGTGAAACCATCTGGTCCGGGTGACCTACCTGTTCACTATTGGGAGGTGGTGCTAATGAAGAAACTGGACCAGTGAATCCAGGGTGTCTTTGGTTTCAGTTAAATTAATTAATGGTATATCGAATAAATAGTCAATATGGGGAAGTTACCATTTCAATTGACATTTAATATAAATGAATTATTAAGAATCATAAATAAAAAATATTACACTTAATAAACAAAATAAATAAAACTAAAATTTGAAGCGCTTCTTAGTTTAAGAAAAGGGGCACTCTTTGTTTGGAGTGTTTGAGGCCTCATTGTGTTAGATGTATTAGAATGATCTTAAAGATATTACTTAAGATATTACACTTAGGCTTCTCAAGCCACATTAATTAAACTTAAATTGTACTTTACGTGAAGTGACGTCTTTTAATGTCCTCGTCGGGTTGATCCCGAATGATGGGTCCGTAAGTACGGCGGCACGCGCACACACATGATACACGAAAGGTAATTAGTTCTTAATTAGTTCGGGCGCGATTATTTCACGTCCCATTGCTGGGTTTTGTTGGTTTCGCGTTGCAGAGCGATTTCTCCTTATCGGAGTTTATATTCTCCTAATTTTGAACTCGCGTTCCCGACATAAGCTTTTAACCATTTTTTCTTTAAATCGTCGTTGCTTTAAAGTTCAAGCGAACCATCTCGGCCGATGGGTCAGGAGCGAGAAAGTTAGTCCTCTCGCTTTTTCTTTTTACCCTTTCGGTTTTTGGGCAAGTCGTTGACGCCAACGATGACGTCGGGGGTTTTTTATTTGCTATACATTGATTTTAGTTGAAATGGTAACTTTCCATACAGGGGGACAGTGATTTTTGAAAAAGGGATTAGAACGGGAGTTAGGGAAGCCCTGGCCAGTAACTTTCCTAGATCTCCCGGACCACCAGGGTTGACAGCTACCACGCCTGAACCATGGTCAGCATTGAATAGACGTGAAGTGTGTTTGTGTTGTGAGAAGAGGAAGAATATTAAAATTTAAGTATCGAATTGGAATTAGTATAATTTAGCGTTACAATCCTCCCCAACTTAATGTCGAACGTCCTCGTGCGACCAACGTTACAATCGCGACCAACGTTACCACCTACCCCAAGAATGCCACTAGGAACGAATAAGAGGCATAACCATAAACTAATAAGCTAGCTCAACAAAAAATTATTGGGGGTAACATAAAAAAAAATTTAATTGGACGGGCGTGATCAAGACCCTGACCATGACATGAAATAAAAAAAATCTAGAATAGGGGAATAACAACTGAACCCATTTCAATATATACAGGTGCACCAAATAAAACAAACTTGCGCAATCATACAAAAACAAAACATAACGGAGAGCATTCATACTTGATTTGACTCTGCCAGTTAAGGGATCCCTGGGACGCAATGTGCGACCACCATATTTAACAGGTACCTCGTCTTCATCATCCTGAACCGCAGTGGGGTCAGAACTGGACGAATGAAAATCACTAGCCTGAAGGTTTAAATCCTTACGCTCGACGAATGGCTTTAATTGCGAAATGTGATAAGTTCCATAGAGGACTTTCTTGCTATCTACAGTTTCTAACCTATAGGTACGGGCGCTAAGCTTTTGGCTTATCTTATAAGGGCCTTCGTATTTTTCGTCTAATTTGGCTGCAAAGTTTTCAGCCGCATGGGACAGATGGTGAGTTCTTTCGAGCACTAGCTCGCCCTCCTCCATCTCAAAATCGCGATGACGTTTGTCATAATTTGACTTTTGCCTAATTTGGGCCTTTTTGACGTTCTCATATGCTTGCTCCAAAGCTTTTTGTACTTTTGGGAAGACTTTGAGGCCGTAGGTATTTGCGGCATCGTCAGAGACAGAATTGGCGGGGTTTGCAGGGGTTAAAACGCTGTACGCGGTACGAATCTCCCTACCAAACATTAACTCTGCGGGACTAAAACCCGTGGAGTCCTGAACAGCGGTACGAATGGCCATAGCATATTGGTTGAGCCCTTCGTCCCAGTCTTGATGATTGTCCGTGACAAAAGAAGCAATCATGGTTCCAATGGTTTGATTGAACCTTTCTTTTAAGTTTTCCTGTGCGTGATATAGGGAAGTAAATCTTTGCTTGATACCAAGCTTGTGAAACACGCTGGCAAATATTTTACCCGTAAATTGTTTTCCATTATCGCTGACCACCGCAGACGGTAGACCGAATCGCGAGAAAACATCGTCGATAAGATGTCGGACAATGGGTTTTGTGGTGGCGGCACGGAGTGGGAACATTTCCACCCACTTGGTGAGGTAATCAGAAATTACGAGTATATAATTATATCCCCTTTTGCTACGAGGATATGGACCTTTCAAGTCGAGTGAGATAACATCCCAAGGGTTAACAACGTTACTACTCTGCATTAGGCCTGCCGGAAGTTGGCGTGGAATTTTGTGCTTTTGGCACACGGTACAGGAAGTACAGTATTTTAGGATATCCTTCGTCATTCCATACCAGACGAAGTGACTTTGAATTCGCTTGATGGTTTTCTTGGAGCCCAGATGACCGGCGGATTGCAGATCATGGCTTAAGTATGGGATCCTTGGCTTTAAGGCATCCGGAACCAAAATTTTATAAGGGTTAGAACCCGTTTTTTCCCGTGTCTTTATACAGAATCTCATTCTGGAAATCGCATAATGGGGCGTTCCTTTCAATCCAAGCCCTGAGTTTAGGGTCGTTTGGTAAGTTATTGTCGTTCAAATAGGAGATCAGGGGTCCTAAATTTGGATTTTGTGAATGGGTTGTGATAATTTCATCCGTATCGTATATTAAAATGGGTAATTTACTGGAATTCGTGGCAGATATGGCCGATACTTGACCTATGTGACAAGGATTATCATTATTCTCGGGAATGCGAGATAAAGCGTCGGCGACGATATTGTCTTTTCCGGGTACGTGTTTGATGGTGAAATCGTACGCTTGGAGACGGCTATTCCACCTTGAGAATTTCCCGGTAGGGTCAGGGGCCTTATGGAGCCTTCGCAGCGCGCTATGATCGGTATATATTTCAAAATGAGTGCCGTCTATATACGGACGGAACTTTTCCACCGCGAATAAAACTCGTAAAAAAAAAAGACATTCCCTTTCCGTCGTTGAATAATTCTGCTCAGCGGTACTGAGTGACCTACTGGCATAGTGAATGACGTGTCGTTTGCCTTCAATTACTTGAGACAGAACCGCCCCTAGCCCAACTAGAGACGCGTCACAATGAATGATAAACGAGTGGTTGTAATCTGGTGAGCTCAAGATAGGAGCCTCGGATAAAAGTGATTTTAGCGCATTGAAGGCGAGCTCTTGATTCTGTCCACCTGACGTCTTTCTGTAATAACGTATTTAAAGGATTCGCTATTTTTGCAAAAATTTTAATGAAACGCCTATAATAGGACGCCAATCCTAAGAATCTACGTAACTGACGCACGTTTTTAGGCGTGGGGAAGTATTTCATAGACTCCGTCTTGCTAGGGCAACTTTAATACCGTCATAATTTACCACGTGCCCCAAAATACGGCACTCTTGTTGACAAAACTGCGTTTTTGAAGCCTTAACGGTGAGTCCGGCGTTTGACAACCGATGGAAGACTTCTTCTAACGTGGCTAAATGTTTTTCGAAGGTTGATGACGCGATTATGATATTGTCCAGGTACGCGCAAACTCCTGAACTACTTAAATCAACAAAGAGGTTATTAACCATTCTTTGAAAGGTTGCGGGGGCACACGTTAACCCGAACATAAGTACCTTGGGTCTAAAGAGACACCTATGGGTTACAAACGCGGCAATGTCCCTATGGTGCTCGTGCAGTGGCACCTGCCAGTATCCACTGCGCATGTCTAAAGTCGTGATATATTTGGGGTTTCGAATCGACTCCAATATATCGTCGATCCGGGGGAGAGGATAAGCATCCTTTCTAGTTATTGAATTAATTTTACGGTAATCTATGCACATATGAGACTCGTCTGAGTCTTTCTTTGGGATTAATATAACAGGAGACGACCATGGACTATTAGAGGGTTCTATAATATCCTGTGCCAACTTGTCGTCGATTATTTTATCTAATACTTCTCGCTTAACGGGGGATAGGCGGTAAGGGGCGCTAGATATAGGGATACTATCACCCACATCAATGTAGTGTTCTACAGCTTGCGTTCTCCCAGGAACCAAAGAAAAAATTGTCTGATATTTAGAAACTAACGCTCTTAATTGTGTTTGTTTGGCAAACCCTAAAGGGGAAGTTCCAAGTGCCGCATGGATGGAATCCAATTTTTGCTGACTGAACTCTCTGATTTCATTTCTTCAGCCAATAAAAATTAATGGCATTAAAAACGTTTTCGCGGGTTATTTCGTAAGTGCCAAGGTAGGTGATTCTTAAATAGTTCCACTTGGTGGTAAAAGTTACGTCGCGTGAAACGGATTTATTTACTCACTATTCCCCTTCAGAAGTTGGGCAAGTTGATACAACTTTTTGACACATATAGACATATCATTTAGTTAGATTTTCTGAGAGAGCCTTAAATTTTCCCACGTTCTTTAAAAAATTCTCAAAATTGTTTTCCATTATTCTTTCAGAAAAATGCTTTAACTAATCCAGCGTTTGCGGAAGCAATAAAGCGGGCAGAAGCGCATCCATATTCGTGTTACCAAGAATTCAGAAAAATAGAGAAATGATCTGAAATTCACTCGGGAATCGAAAATCGAGAAACATTTTACATTTCAGTGGACGAGTAATTAAGACCATATATGCCAAGACCGGAAATAGCAACATGAAACTAAGCAAACCTTTAATGATAACCTAATAGTCGATGTGTTTTAATCAAAGCATTTCCACAACTCTGATTCAGACCGTCAACTGAACGTTAGTATCAATATGAAGATTTGGGTGTGTGATAGTATACAGCTAATAGCAATCATTTTACCCTCATATATCACATGTTAATTTCTGTGCTGGTTTTGTGGGACAGGCTTCGTCACACCGCATAGCTTTCGACCCCGTTCAACCTGTTATTTCATTGGTTACTAACAACGCGAGGTAAGGCGTTGCGAGATAGATTATTTGATAGGTTTATAAGTCGTCAGACCTAATGATGAGTTTAGCTCGCCCCACAAAATTCGCCTAAATATGTTGAGAAAATGGTTACACAATGATTCTAATTAGCTTTATGTTTTCCTGTTAGCATTAAATTCCTAAATATTCAGATTGCGCCAATTTACTGAAGGTGACTGTTTCGTGGATCTGAAACAATCTTTCAATTCGGAGATGCATCCTTGTCAGAAAACGGAAACACCTGATGAATTCGTTGAAATCAACGTGTACGCTTCCATGATCATTTTACGTGTCTGTCTCTTAGGATTTTCTGCAACACTAATCAGTCTCATACTTAAATATGTTTTGATTATGTTTGTTTTAAAAGATTTTTAAAAGCATGATTCCACTAGCTTCGGGTATTTTAAAACTTGGTTTTTATTCAATCCCAGTTGCATTAAAATTCGTCAGTCGCAAAAGAATTGTGAAACTGTAGCCTATAACTTCTGAATCTTAATAACGTTTTGCAAAATAGTGTGTGCGATTACAGTTGTCAATAATACAAGATGTAACATTTTTGAATTCTGTGTGGTTCATTTATGGTTAGCACTGATTTGAAAAAGACAGTACGACGGTTTCCCAGCTTTAATCTTATAATTCTTGTTAAAATATTGAAACGCTTGGATTATAAAAATATTTAATACAGTTTTATCAAAACTTCTGATGCTTTAGTTATTCGCACTACAAATATGTACATTTCATGACTCAAGTAACATATTCTTTTTAAAGAAACCAAACTGTTACTCTCATCTTAAAGCTCATGCGTATTGAAACACAATTACATTTTGATTTAAAAGAGAGTAGTGATGATTAAGTGCACCTGAACATGAATATCGTTTTATACATCACAATTTTCCGAAATTCACTGAAAATCAGGGTTGTTTGATTTAAATCAGTTTGATTTAAATCACTGATTTAAATCAAGCGATTTTTTTAAAAAAATCATTTGATTTAAATCAAGCGATTTTTTTAAAAAAATCATTTGATTAAAATCAAGAATATATTTTTATTTTTAAAAAATGTTTTCTAAGATTCCAAGAAGTAGTCTAGGAAACTCGAAAAGAAACTTAACTAGAAAAGACCTAAAATTAAAAATAATCATGGTTTTGGTATATTTCAATGTAAGTTTTTCGAAGAGCTCCAGTTTGTCTTGCTGGAAAGGCTAGGAAATGAAATAGCGGTCAAGCTAGTTTTTTATACAAGCATTTGAATATTAATAATATCCAATAGCTGCTTAAATGTCATGATTATTTTGCTTTTGGTTACTTTTGACTCAAAAGTTTTCATGTTGGTAATTTACTACCTATTAGTTCAATAAAAATCAAAAAAATCAAATAAATCAATTAAAATCAAAAAAATCCGATTTAAATCAAAAAAATCCGATTTAAATCAAAAAAATCAATTTTTTTCATTTTTTTGAAAAAATCAAAAAAATCAACAACCCTGCTGAAAATTAATTTTATTTATTATAGAACAAGTTAGCCTAAAATGCGCTAATCCATCTATCAAGTATGTGGTATCAAACTTCGAACCGGGAACAACACCGGTAGATATAACAGAATACTTGGACAGCATTGGAATAAATATAATAGACATTCAGCAACAAGAAGGAACTGAGTGGAACGCCTCATTCATAATTAGTACAAGAAGATGCGACCAGGAAAGGATACAAAGCAAGCGCACATGGCCGTTAGGGATTAGGGCACGAAGATACAGTATTCAACGGAAGGCAGCAGACAGACAGGAAAATAAGGAGGCAAATACAAACAATTTCAACCAACAATGACAAATCCCTGCAACACCGAACTCACATTACCCAAAAGGACTTAGAATTGGACACCTGAATGTGAGAGGAATAGGGCAGAAGTTAGACGATTTAAGAGTGATCCTCGAGAACCATGATATTGGAATAATGGGCATAACAGAAATCTGGATCAAAAACGAAGCACCAGATTTTATATACCAAATAGAGTGCTACAATCTTTTACGAATCGACAGAGGCACAAAAAGAGGTGGAGGCGTATGCCTATATTATAAGGACCATCTAAAAATAGAAAAATATATACCACTGGCGGAACAAATGGAAGACTCTAAATTAGAGGCTCTATGGACAATAGTCATAGAGCCAAAGTCCCCAAAATTTATCGTCGGCATAATATATATCCCTCCAAGTGCGAAGCATGAAGCAACAATATACGACTTGAGAAGACAAATAGATGAAATAACTGACAAGTATGGAGCTGAGATGATAATACTGGGTGACACCAACTGTGATAAGATGAAACCAAAACCAGAGCCAAAAACGAAGCTATTAACAACGACCCTCGCGGAATTTAAGCAACTCATAGAACAACCGACCAGAATTACCCTCACCTCGCAGACATTAATAGACCATGTATATACGAACATACCCACTAGAATAATCTCCACAAAAATAATAAGAATGAGCATCTTGGACCAAGACCTGACAATGATAACGAGGAAAAGAAAATGCCCCAAGTTAATCAAAGAGTTAAAGGAGATTAGACAATTAAATAAACTAAACCCTATGTCCTACGTCACGGAATTAAATGACCGCCTAAATAATATGCCAGATAACGTAACGACCCGCCAGAAAATAAATAATTTCTATACAATATTAAAGGAAACACTGGACATACATGCGCCTAAACGTAGAAAATACATAATAGTAAAGAACGCGCCATGGATAGACGCAAGAATCAAACACATGATGCACATAAGGGATATATACAAAACTAAATCGAAAGCCAGTAATCGCACGGAGCACTTCCATCAATGCTACGCCCAACAAAGAAACCTTGTCAATAAAACAATCCGAAACAACAAAAAGACCCACTTCATAAATAAAATCAAAGATACTAAAGGAAATAGGTCTAAGGCTCTCTGGAAAACCCTAAAGCCATACATGGAAAATAAAAGAAGCAAACCCATAACAGAACTCAAGAAACACAGAGAGGTACATGTGACGCCACAGAAAATAGCGGAAGTAATGAACACTCACTTCCTCTGAACTGTAGATGAAATCATGGGAGCCCAAACAAGGCAAAATGGGATAGTAAAAATACCAACTCCTGACCTGTACGATCAGACTAGCACTCTAAACTCATATCAAACTACGACTGAGAAAGAAGTCCTACTTCTTATAAATGGAATAAGGAACAATCGTGGAGAAGGACCCGAGCTTCTTCCACCTGCAATCATTAAGAACACGGGAATCTTGACGGCTAAATATATAGCAAAGATAGTCAATGAGACAATAGAGAATGGCTTATTCCCGGAGCCATGGAAGTTAGCAAGAATAGTGCCAGCCCAGAAAGGAGGCGATACTAAAAATCCCGAGACATACCGACCACTATCAGTACTTGACATCATTAGTGGTATTGCAGAAAAAATTATCAACAAGCAACTAAATGAATACCTTAAAAAGAATGAACTGTTAGCAAGCAGTCAGGGTTCCGAACAGGTCACTCAACTATACACTCAATATTGGACCTGTACGAAAATATAATCGGCAGGCTTGCAAAAAACAATATGTCATTGTACTATTCGTGGAACACTCAAAAGAATTCGATACTGTGCGACAGGAGACCTTATTGCTGCAGTTACAAGGATGTGGAATACAGGGAAAGGCTCTCGAGTGGCTCACGTCGTACCTGAGTAACAGACAACAAAAAACCGGCATTAATGGCCACATCTCCACGAAACAAACCGTCAAGCACCGAGTCCCGCAAGGAAGCGTGCTCGGCCCGATGCTGTTCAACGTATACACCCGAGGAATACATGAGAAGGCCAAACACACAGACTCCAACGACTACGCGGATGATGATGCAACAATCACCTCACACATAGACCTACATACGGCAATAACTAACTTGGAAGAAGATCTCAAAACACTCGAAACTAACCTCCAAAGCTTGGGCTTAATTATGAACAAAACAAAAACAAAATTTATGATACTGACCCCGACCAGAAAGCAAAGAGATAAAACAAAATTTATAGATAAAGTGTCAATAAATAACGAAAACATCGGCCGAGTCAAGGAATTCAAGTATCTAGGAATATGGCTAGATGAAGATCAAATGTTTGAAAAACATGTAGCGTACCTGCATAACAAAGTACGACAACGAGTATGGATACTAAAGCCACTCCAAACTTCGTTAGACACAAACACTAGGGCTCGGGGTTTTTTTGATCGATTTTTTCGAAAAATACGATTAACTACAAATAATCGAAAACTATTCAGAAGTTTATTCGTTTAAACAATACAACAATTTTAGATGATATTTTTTGAGATTGAATAAGATTTTAACTGACAAATGTATTCAATCGACAAAATTTTCCGAAAAAAAATTATGTAGAAAAAAGGGTCGTACTCTACGTTCGGTTAAATTAAAAATATTTTCTATTTTCTAAATCCACTTGCTTTGAAGTTTAACTTTAAGCGTAATATTTTGATATTTAAGCTTTGTAAAAAATATCTAAATCATTTTTTTGTAGTATACATTCATCTGGAATACTGTCACTATTATTTTTTATCAGAATTTAACATGTATATGTTTTTCTCCGTATCAGTTATTTATGATAAGATGGCCTAACTCACTTATTGTTACTATCTTTTCGATAAAACCCAATTCCAAAAAGCCATAGTTATTACGTTAGTGGACTATATGCTTATATCCCAATGGATAGAATCCGTTGGGCAGAATTTCATTCGACAGAAATCCCATTCGGCCGAAAATCCCATTCGACAGAAATCCCATTCGGCGGAAAATCCCATTCGACAGAAATCCCATTCGGTCGGAAATCCCATTCGACAGAAATCCCATTCGGTCGGAAATCCCATTCGACAGATTGGTCATGTGAATGAAATCATTAAGTACAAGAAGAGAATCCAACCGTACATGGGGTAAGCAGCCATTCTCGTTCTGCCAAGAGCCAACGCTAGAGGTAGTGAACGATGACTGGCGTCGCTTTTTGGCCCAAGCTTGAAGCTGCTGTTAACGACGATTCCGGCTTATTTATGGAATAAATGAATTCGTCTATATCCGATTCCACACACCGAACCTAACCAAACATAACCTAACCTAACCTAACCTAACCTAACCTAACCAAACCAAACCAAACCAAACCTAACCTAACCTAACCTAACCTAACGTAACCTAACCAAACCTAACCAAACCAAACCAAACCTAACCAAACCAAACCGAACCGAACCAAACCGAACCGAACCGAACCGAACCTAACCGAACCGAACCGAACCTAACCAAACCAAACCAAACCTAACCTCACCTAACCTAACCTAACCTAACCTAACCTAACCAAACCTAACCTAACCTAACCTCACCTAACCTAACCTAACCTAACCTAACGTAACCTAACCTAACCAAACCTAACCTAACCTAACCAAACCAAACCAAACCAAACCTAACCTAACCCAACCTAACCTGACCTGACCTGACCTGACCTGACCTGACCCGACCTGACCCGACCTGACCTAACCTAACCTAACCTAACCTAACCTAACCTAACCTAACCTAACCTAACCTAACCTAACCTAAGCTAAGCTAAGCTAAGCTAAGCTAACCTAAGCTAACCTAACCTAACCTAACCTAACCTAACCTAACCTAACCTAACCCTAGGCCAACCTAGAAAATAAGAATATTTTGGAAAAGGCCCATGTTTATTTTCAAAGACCTTAATTAATATAGCATTATAAAATGCGAAATCGCACCAATGGGATATTCGCTCCAACGAGACTTCTGTCCAACAGGAATGGGAAGTCTGCTCAATGGGAATACGATAAAATGCGAAATCGCGCCAATGGGAAATTCGCTCCAACGAGACTTCTGTCCAACAGGAATGGGAAGTCTGCTCAATGGGAATTAGGTCCATTGGGAACAGCCGGCTAGCTTCGGTCAATTAGAACAACTTATTTTTTATTTCGGTCCAATGGAATTTCGTTCCAATGGAATTCTGTTCAATGGTTATATACCGACTATATAGCAAAATACTTTCCTCCAAACACCAAAAAAAGTATATCTGTGATACTTTTGCTATAGGGATCTCGCGATACCACCTTAAACTAGTAGCAAAATTACACACGTTTTAGTAGGCAAACTGAATTAAGTGTTTATGAACTTAACGTCTTTGATTACCGGGCTTGAAAATTACTTTTCCTTACCACATCGTCGAAATGGCGATAAAAGCAACAATTAATATGTAACATCAGAAAGGAATAATAGATAATGCTATCTTTTTCATTCGAAAATGGATGCCTTCGATTCTTGTTGCGAAACCCATCCATATTATCTAAACACGTGTCAATGGCGTCTGCATGGAAATTTCCACCCATCACAGCCCTTAAGTTTTTCCCAAAAACTGCCACTGCCAATGAAATACCTTGTTTGATTTGGATTGCCCAATGAGCAAGCTTAGGAGAGATAAGAGGAGATTTCTTTGGCAGCTGAATTCGGACACAGACATTACCTCCAATATTTTAATTATCCACTTCTCTAGTTTAGCAGACGATGTGCCCTTGTTATTTAGTCCAGTTTAAAAAATCCTTATTTCCCTTCCTGGTCCGCCAAAACCGAAAGACGTGACGTCATGCGAGACTGCGCAGTACTAATTTACTTTCGTCATCGCGAAAATTTGCCTCAGAAAAGAGCCATCTAACGGTTACTAAGCGCAAATTCAAAATGTCACAAAAAATGCTTCTGTTTTACAATTCAAGGCCTATAGGCAGTGATATTTCAGAGAGTCACACACTTGAAACATCTTATGATCATTTACTTCTAAAAGACTTCTCTATTCCATTTTTATTAACTAATGATATCAATACTCATCCTTTATTAACTTTGGAGAGTTTCATGGTACAGTGGAGTAAAGACTCAATATCTCGCTTTATACAAACATTTAAATGTATCCAGTCTTTCGACTTCATACCCAATCTTCGTTACTCGTCCTTTATAAACTTTGACTACAGATTTTCAGTTAAGAGAGGTTTTTCTCAAATAATTTATTAAAATTATATGATATTAATTAATTTTATGTGAAGTTACTTATTATTCATCTTATTGTATCGTTTTAAGATTCGTTTTTCCTAAAGTATGCCTCTTTCGCGAGTGTCTGAAAGACCTTATAATTGTGTAGTTAGATTGTTGATGACAGTTAATAGAATAGTGGTCAGTACAGTTTTTCAGATATCCGTCAACTGTGAATACGATTCGGAAATTGAGAACACTTTGGTTCAGATTAGGAAACTGCGAACGCAATTCCCTGGGGTGTGATAACATTCAGACAGACCAACAATTCAGAACGTTTCAAAAACAATCATCACTCAGTGAAGTAAAAAATCTAGCCTCTATATTGGCTTCAATATGAGTCCAATATATCGGTTAGAAATTAGCTTAAATGAGGGTTTGATTTTAGTCCTATATCGGTTAGAAATTTGTCCAATGTGGGCTTGATTGATGTGTGAATAATATCCTGACCATGTTACCACGCTTTGTGGTACACTTCTCTCGAGGATAAGTATTATATACTTCTGATAATATTGACAATCACAATGCTTTTATGTTCATTCCATTATCAGGTTTTTAAATACTATTACTTGTCAATGATTAAAACTTTGCGTTTTTTCGTTAATATAGACTTTAGAAAATTTAAAATTTATCAAAGTTTATCGTTAAAAAATAATAGTGGCGGTTACTCGTCCAAATACTAATCGATAAAAGAAACCAAAAGCACATTTGTATCAAGAAATGTATGGATCATAATTTTTTATTCGAAATCGAATACAACGTATCGCAAAAAAACTTTTTTGAGTAAAATTCTTCTGATTATGTTGAAAATTTTAGTTTTTCGGAAAAAATACTTACGATTAATAATTGCATCAATCTACCTTTTTCCATATCAAAACGAGACGAAATACTTATATATCATCTTCGTTTTACAAATTTTGGTATGTTAATATGTTTGAATAATAGTTAACCGATCCCCGAGCCCTAACAAACACGCTAAGAGTTCTTATAAACGCAATAATACAAACCTTATATGACTACGGCGATATCATATAAAATAGTGCAAGGAAATCTACATTAAAAAAATTACAAACCCAGCAGAACTATATAGCAAAACTTATATCCAAGGTCCCAAGGAGATCCTCAGCGACGGAAGCGAGGAAGAAGGCAGGGATGAATACGAACGAGGAAAGATATAAAATAAACCTGATGCTTCTCCTCTTCAAAATGAAACAAAACAAAACTCCAGGTTATATAAAAGACATTTTTCAATACCACACAGAACACGGTCAACAAACGAGGGGAGGACGGATAAATTTCCCGGTGGGAGCACTGCAAACCTCGCTGAGAGAAAAAAGTGTAAAAGAAGCAGGAACAAAGCTCTGAAACAACCTACCATATAATCTCAAAACAGAAACAAGCATAGCAGTCTTTAAAAATACAATTAGAAATAATACAGGGCTGCTAGGTATCTCAATTTAAACTCAGATGGTCAATAATACTAAATGCAACCGGTCAGGAACGACAACTAAGGGACCGTCCATAAACTACGTCACGCGAAAAAAAGCATTTTCTGACCCCCCCGTCCCCCCAGATCACGCTTCGTCACGCTTTTCTCAGACCCCTCCCCTAAAAACCACGTCACATTTCTTTAACCCCCCTCCCTCCGCACTATGATTTGTCTTAATTTACAAATTTAATTTGATTAATTTTTTTGAGTGATATGCCGCCCTCTCAGAAATATTTTGCTCGGCTGAAAATTCAAGTTCTCTTCCGTTTTAAGCTTTTTCCCTCTGATTGACCTTTAGAATTTTAATATCTGGATGTGCTTTTTATAAGATTCAAAAAAGTTCCATAAAATTTAGTTAAAGGGGCACACTTTTTAGGTTTCGACACTGTCACCGAAAACAGACTAATCGAGCTTAAGATTTAGAAAATTTGCCAAAGAATCGAAACCATTTCAATCGGTAGGGGGATTTGATTCATACTCACAAATAATAGGGGCGAATAAACTGAGACATAATAAAGTTTACGCTGTTTATTTTAAACGCGCTATTTAAATTGGCTATATAAAGGTGTAAATAGTAGATAATTGCTTAAATTTTCTACTATTTAAGCGATGATGGAATAACAATTTTGGTAAATTATTGTAACGGTGGACTATGGAATGTTTTCTTTTTTCTTCTATAACATAAGAGAGCCAATCGGCCTCTTACTGACTTCGTAAAAAAATCAATGCTAAATGTGACGTCACGCATCGAAGAACCCCTCCCTCCCCCTTGTCACGGACCGTCACAAATTTAGAAACCCCCTCCCCTCCATAAGAGTGTGACGTAGTTTATGGACGGTCCCTAAATTTTATTTATTTAATTTTATATCATTATACATTGTATACTTTAACTTAAACCAACGGACGCGACTGAAAACCAGGGCAACCTGAGACGATGTTCCAAATAAAGCTTTTATTTATTTATTTATTTAATAAAAGCAAAAATGAAAACCTAGAGACGCGCTTTTTACCTCTCCGAACTAATTATTTAACCTGGATAACAGGGATAAGAATGATATTTTTCACCACGAGAACTCGCTATGTACAAAGTTTGTGGGTCGAGCCAAAATATAAGGAGACGAGGTTTCTCAATGAAGATGGTTCTTACGACATTATTCAGTTTTTGACAATAACCATTTTATATTTTTCTACCAAATAATCCAAGTTGATAAAAAATGGGTACATGATAGAAGCTAGCCCCTAAACTAATCACGATATCGTGAATGAAGATTTATATTTTAAAACTTCCTAGAACCCTCTAAAGTAAAATCCCAAAGAAACTTCCATGACAATTGCACCAATCGCCGAAAGTTAAATAGACGTTTAAATAATCAGGTGTAGATATTATAATAGAAGAAAAGATCATGGTGGCAATTAGACCAGTGAAAGGGCTAATGGTAAACGAATATTAGCTACGGAGTTTTCATTCTTTTTATGGTGCGCAAGACTTTCAGTGCGTCTAGCCACAAATCAGCTTTGGTGTTATTTAACCTTAACATGCATGTTGGCAAACTAAGAACATTGTTGAGGTGAGACAAGACGATAGTGTTTACACTGCAAACCAGTTGTGAATGTAGCTATGAGTATATCGGGTAAACAGCTGAAGCGTAGACAATTGGGCCTTTACAAACACATAAAGGTTATATCTCTCCAAAATTTATACACTTCATTTCCTGTTCTTTTCCCCATTGACTGATTTCCATGTGTCCAAGATTTATCATTATTTGATGTAAAATGTCGTCTGCTTTACTGTATATTCGCTATGCTTTGAATACTGCTTCAATAATTCGTAAATTTTTCTTCAAAAAAAAAAGAGAAATAATTCCATATCTAGGTAAATAAGTTTGTAGTAATAAACCTCTTGACTCGGAGAGGTAATATTTTGGTTTTACCAACTTGTTCATAGTCTTAAACGCGCTAAAACTATTCTATTAATTAATTGGCAACAATAATGATTCTTTCTAAAATATAGTACTTGTTCAATTTTTTAACTTTGAATAATTGACGTTTTGCCATAACCATAAAATGTCTTTAAAAATATAGTAATTCAAACTAATCAAGTCCATAGAGAGTAAGGACGGCCTTATAAACCCAAAAATTTTACCCCCCTTCCTTCCCCCCCCCTTTCAGGGGGGGGGTAAAATGTTTTGGGTTTATAAAGCCATCCCTTGGGTGGGGAGGGGGGGGGATTGATGACGTCACGTGATGGTGTTGGGGGGGGAAGATGGGGGGGGAATTGATGACGTCACGTGATGGTGTTGGCGGGAAATTTGAATTTTGAGCCACCTGGTGGTGGTTTTCTTGATGACGTCACGGCTAATTTTTTTTGATAACGTCACGTGGCTGGTACCTCTAGGTGGGGGGGGGGAATTGATGACGTCACGTGATGGTTTTGGCGGGAAATTTGAATTGTTGCGTCCTTGGTTGTGGATGTTTTGGGGGCATATTTTAGCGTCCTTGGTTGTGGATGTTTTGAGGGCATATTTTAGCGTCCTTGGTTGTGGTTGTTTTGGGGGCATATTTTAGCGTCCTTGGTGGTACATGTTGTTCATTGTTGCGCCACCTGGTGGTGGTTTTCTTGATGACGTCACGGCTAATTGTTGATGACGTCACGTGGCTGATACCTGTAGGGATAGGCTTATGCTATTGTTGATCCTGAAAAAGATAGGCTTAGGGTTGGCTTATTCTATGGTAGATCCTGGTAGGCTTATGCTAGGTTATTCTATGGAATATCTTGAAAGATAGGCTTATGCTAGGCTTATTCTATGTTAGATCCTGGGTGGTTTATGCAATTATAGATCTTGAAATATAGGTTTATGCTAGGCTTATTCTATGTTAGATCCTGGGTGGTTTATGCAATTGTAGATCTTGAAATATAGGTTTATGATAGGCTTATTCTATGGTAATCGTGAAAGATAGGCTTATGCTATATTAGATCATGAAAAAGATAGACTTATTATATGGTAGATCCTGGCAGGCTTATGCTGTATTAGATTCTTTGGTAAATGCTACAAAAATATACTTATATGCTAGGTTATTCTATGGTAGATCCTAGGCGTTTTACAATAGCTTCGTACATGCATTTTATAACTTGATCATTCAAAAGGTTGTAGTGAAATTTCATAAAAGTAAATTTCTCGTTCAGTTTCCCTGTCTCGGCCTTTTTTAGAGTGAAGACGCTATCCTTGTTGAATACTATATTCCCCTCCATAACGGTTACTGTTATTTTCAAGTTTAAGTAACGATAATTACCCAAGTCGCCAGTTTCCAACGCTGAATAGATCTCCGTCCACTCCTCCATAAATTCCTTCAAAACGTCTTCCGAGATGCTAACAATGGTTCCTTTTTTTTTGTCAAAACTAGGCTTGGCTCGTATCACCCCGAAAACGGCATAACATTCATGCCCATAGTCTAACGAGTGCATTTGCGCGGTTTTCTTCAGAGTACGGGTTGATATTTAGCCTGAGGGTATATTGACTGATGCTTGTATTTTTTTTTTATTGTCCTTTATTGGCTACATACCAGGTGGTTTAGAACCTTAAAAGGGTGCGTGGCTAAAGCGTAACGAATTGAATTTATCCCCATCGGCTTTTTATTTATTTATAGGTAAACACGACCAGACGCGTTTTAATGATGTCACGTGTCTAAATCTTAGGCTTATGCTATAGTAATTCTTGAAACATAGGCTTTTGCTAGGTTTATTCTTGGTAAATGCTGAAAAATATAGTCTTATTCTAAGTTATTCTATGATAGATCCTGAAACACTGGCTTATGCTAGGTTATTTTAGTTGTATAGGCGGAAGAATCAGAAATTGTATTAGGTTTAGAACATTTAATGAGCAAGAAAGATTTTTCATAGAAATATTACTACAGTTTTTTTCATACGAATACTACTAAAATACACATGAATATTGATTAAAATACTGGCATTTATATAATACTACCTTAAAAAACACCAATTTTACCATGCACAAGTGTCTTATTAGAGACTAATACCGATTTTCTATACGAATAATAATACTAAACTACATGGGATTTATATAAAATACATGCAAAGGTTATAGCTGACTACTACTAAAATACCCATGAATATTGAATAAAATACTGGCATTTATATAATACTACCTTAAAAAACACCAATTTTACCATGCACAAGTGGCTTATTAGAAACTAATACTGAATTTCATACGAATAATACTAAATTACACGTGATTTATATAAAATACATGCAAAAGTTATAGCTGATTACTACTAAAATACACATGAATATTGAATAAAATACTGGCATTTATATAATACTACCTAAAAACACCAATTTTACCCTGCACAAGTGGCTTATTAGAAACTAATACTGAACTTATTACAAACAATACTAAATTACACGTGATTTATATAAACTACATGCAAAAGTTATAGCTGACTACTACTAAAATACCCATGAATATTGATTAAAATACTGGCATTTATATAATACTACCTAAAAAACACCAATTTTACCATGCACAAGCTGCTTATTAGAAATTAATACTGAACTTCGTACGAATAATACTAAAGTACACATGAATATCGACTAAAATACAAACATTGTTATGATGCAAAGTGAAACATACCCTTTTTTATGAAGCAAAAGTTGATTTGTATTAACTATGATGCTTCCACAATTCTATTTCATCTCGAAAGTCACTGCCGTACCTGATTTAAATCTCTGGTGAATCATCTGTCCATTTGTAACACGGGCACAAGTCCTTAATCCGGTATTTAAACTCACCGCACAGAGTACAAAAGTTTCGCTCGTCAAGAAGATGTCTTCGCTCTTTATGGGTCGACATACGGATAAGGTTTTTAGATTGAACTAAAACACAACGTCTGAAGTGCGCACAGTCACGTGATGTGCAGAAATAATTTAATTGGCCGCAGTCAGGCACGTCTTTTAAAGTCCCAGCACAATGAGGGCAATGTAGATGACCCGTACGTGGCATGGGGGCATACCCTAGTTTTTTGAGGTTTTCATGAACATTTTCGGCCATACCGAAAGAGATGTGGTCAGATGAATGAAATATACCGGAATATTACTTATTATGCTAAAACTTTTACCGATCTTAACATTTCCGAGTAAAGTATACACGAATATGGCTAGACTGTCTCTTATGTTTTCTATTTAGCACACATTTTAAGGGACATTTTTGCCAAAACAAGAATTACATACTACGTAAGGTGCATAGGAGGAAACACGTGATTTCTTACTAACCTTGTCACCAACCTTTCTCTCCAGAGTTCGGAAGTGAAATGACTCTCTATAGTTTACAAAATCCCCTTTTGGCCACCCAGGTGTGTGTTATATGACATTAAGGGGGAGGAGGGGGTCGAACATGGTTCATAACAAAAGAATTTATCCCAATGTGTTTTTTTTTTACTTATAGGTAAACACGTTCAGACGTGTCGTAATGGCTTTTGGGGGCGTGGTCGAACCAGTTGTATTGTTATCAATGGAATTTATTTTGTCCTTTCTTTAATTGGAACACCCACCAGGTTTTATGACATTACAAGGGGAGCGAGGGTAAACCTTTATCCCCATCTGTTTTTTTTTTATTTATAAGTAAACACGTTCAGACGTATCTTAGGGTCTTTGGGGGGTGGGTGTCGTACCATTTGTATTGCTATGAATGGAATTTGTATTTAGAGTGATTTATTGCTTTGTTAATTGGTGGCCCATCCTACCACCAAAGATTTAATTGATTCCAGGTGGTTGCCCTGAGGGCATTATCCGGACAAGTCTCAACAAGTTATGTTTTTGTAGCGTTAGCTGAGATACAACATATCATTAAACCGAAGCATTAACCTAATACGTACTATATTTATCAAAATTATCAACCTCGAAATCAAAAATTTGTGGAAAACATAAAACGGTATTGAAAGAAGCATCATTCACAACGCATTTCGTGTTCGAAGTAAAAAACAATCGAAACGTTTTTGATCAACTACGTTACATTTTTTCGAAACGAAATTGAGCATTTAAAATTCCTAAAATCCCATAGGAATACATGGGAAAATGAATAGACCACCGAAACGAAATCAGTCGTTTAGCATACATTCTACCGACACGAAAAGCGTCATTTGAAAAACATTTCAAATTGTTAAAAACGTTTCGATAAATTTTAGCTAAATTTATCAAAATTGCTCTATGTTTCACCAAAAAAACTTTTAATTTAGCACCGATTAAGAATTTAGGATACATTTCTTAACGGTATATACTCCACCCAAGGGGGGGGGGAGGGGGGTAAGGAGATCAACAAAGATGTTAACGGCATGATTGTAAAAATAACTCACTCTGACACGCTGAAGGGTCCGTTACCATTAGGTGCGGGAGGTTGCTACGTGCTCCCCATCCTCATTGTATGTTTTGATATGTTATGGAGGCAAGTACACAAAGGCTGACAAGAATACGCCAGATCTTGGAGATCAACCCCCTAAAAACTACTTATTGTACTATTTATTTTATTGATCTTGGGAATGCTGGAATTCCTTAATCCCTGGCTGGTTTCAGAGTTTGGACGAGATTGTTCGAAGAATGACGTCATCTTACAAACATGTTAAAACGCGCCCGTAAAGAATAACTTAATCCTTTTGTTAAGAAATACTCTTTGTAATCTCTTTTGTATTTTTAAAAAATAAATGTGTCACCTTTTTAATACTGTTTTCTTTTATTTCATATATTAAGTAAAGGAGGGGGGGTAAAAGAGGGGGGTAGGAACTATTGGTGATAAATAAATCGAATAATTCTATCATCATATTCATTCATCATCATGAACTCGGAGCTGCAGAGATATCATACTTTTTACTCCTGGCCACAAGATGGAAACTATAAAAAAGCTTTAAGTAGAGCGGGGTTTTATTCGTTACATACCGATGATCTAGTACAGTGCTTCGAATGCAACGGCATTTTATTAGCCTGGAAACCCACCGATAATCCTTACGAAGAACATTTGAAACATTTCCCCAAGTGCAACTTTATCAGAGGTAGGCACACAAAAAACATACCCTTTAGCATAGATGAAACAGAGACGTACACCAAGTCAATAAATAACAAAATCAAGACCGAGGAAAAAACACCTGAAAAACCCCAAGAAAACAAGGAAGAAATTTATCATACCTTTAAAGTTAAAACTACAGATCTCGAAAGATTAGTCTTGGAACTTTACGTTAAAAAACAACTAAACGCTTTGTATATCAAAGAAAAACTTAATGACTTACGTAAGATTTAAAAATAATATTAAAATTTATCATCTTCCTTATGAAGATAGAAGAAATTACTATAGGTTAAATCAAATGCAATTTAAAATGAAAATTGAAAAAATATCCTTATTGTTAGAACCTATACTTTTAAAGAAAATAAATAACTTTTTACTTTATATCATAGTCTTTATAAATTTATTCCTACAGAAGCATCCTTTGTTATAAGCTTTCAAAACTATAAGCCTACACAATCAATCAAATATTGACAGGTTGAGAAAAAAAGAGGGGAGTACGTAAAACCCGGTCCACGCCTTAACAGTGGCCGAGCATCTTGTTTCCCATGCATATTTATGGAATTACAGAAGATGTAAAATATTATTTTCGCTTTGGTCGGTGGCAAAGCAATTGATTCCAAAAAATATGTTGTTACACACAGATGGTGCACAGAACTAGGCATTATCTTCTATAAGTTCCGAATTGAAAAAGGGGAGGGGTTGCAAGAGCTGAAGAAACTCACTATCGACCAAACATCAAAGGTAAACCTAATTTAACAGTGGAACCTTGCGTTGACAAAGCATCCATTTACCGCCAAGGACGCTAAAATATGCCGCACAGAAACACACCACCAATTCAAATTTCCCACCAACAACATCACGTGACGTCATCAAACCCCCCCCCCGTCCCCCCAACCCATTCCTATTTCTAATTTAGTCTATGAGAGTTCCGTGATTTATGGCCTTTTGGGGGGTGGGCACAGCAGAAATTACACTACCTCAGAAAAAGTTTAATTATTATATTAAAAAACTCTTAAGGCATGACTCAAGCAAAAATATATTAGCACGGTAGAATGTCATTAAGAAAATACACTATTATAGGTACTATTTTAGACAAAATTTATATATAATGTAAGAAAACATCGTAGAAAAGTTACACTGCAATATATTCTGACATGGATAATAACATTTAAATGAAAGGCTAGTTGTAAAAAATGTAAGAAAAATATCCTAGAAAAATACACTATAATATATCCTGACAATTTTAGACAAAATTTATATACAATTTAAGAAAACATCCTAGAAAGTTACACTGTAATATATTCCGACATGAATAATAACATTTAAATGAACGGCTAGTTGTGAAACCCCCAAAAGGCCATAAATCACGGAACTCTCATAGACTAAATTAGAAATAGGAATGGGTTGGGGGGATGGGGGGGGGTTTGATGACGTCACGTGATGTTGTTGGTGGGAAATTTGAATTGGTGGTGTGTTTCTGTGCGGCATATTTTAGCGTCCTTGGCGGTAAATGGATGCTTTGTCAACGCAAGGTTCCACTGTTAAATTAGGTTTACCTTTGATGTTTGGTCGATAGTGAGTTTCTTCAGCTCTTGCAACCCCTCCCCTTTTTCAATTCGGAACTTATAGAAGATAATGCCTAGTTCTGTGCACCATCTGTGTGTAACAACATATTTTTTGGAATCAATTGCTTTGCCACCGACCAAAGCGAAAATAATATTTTACATCTTCTGTAATTCCATAAATATGCATGGGAAACAAGATGCTCGGCCACTGTTAAGGCGTGGACCGGGTTTTACGGACTCCCCTCTTTTTTTCTCAACCTGTCAATATTTGATTGATTGTGTAGGCTTATAGTTTTGAAAGCTTATAACAAAGGATGCTTCTGTAGGAATAAATTTATAAAGACTATGATATAAAGTAAAAAGTTATTTATTTTCTTTAAAAGTATAGGTTCTAACAATAAGGATATTTTTTCAATTTTCATTTTAAATTGCATTTGATTTAACCTATAGTAATTTCTTCTATCTTCATAAGGAAGATGATAAATTTTAATATTATTTTTAAATCTTACGTAAGTCATTAAGTTTTTCTTTGATATACAAAGCGTTTAGTTGTTTTTTAACGTAAAGTTCCAAGACTAATCTTTCGAGATCTGTAGTTTTAACTTTAAAGGTATGATAAATTTCTTCCTTGTTTTCTTGGGGTTTTTCAGGTGTTTTTTCCTCGGTCTTGATTTTGTTATTTATTGACTTGGTGTACGTCTCTGTTTCATCTATGCTAAAGGGTATGTTTTTTGTGTGCCTACCTCTGATAAAGTTGCACTTGGGGAAATGTTTCAAATGTTCTTCGTAAGGATTATCGGTGGGTTTCCAGGCTAATAAAATGCCGTTGCATTCGAAGCACTGTACTAGATCATCGGTATGTAACGAATAAAACCCCGCTCTACTTAAAGCTTTTTTATAGTTTCCATCTTGTGGCCAGGAGTAAAAAGTATGATATCTCTGCAGCTCCGAGTTCATGATGATGAATGAATATGATGATAGAATTATTCGATTTATTTATCACCAATAGTTCCTACCCCCCTCTTTTACCCCCCCTCCTTTACTTAATATATGAAATAAAAGAAAACAGTATTAAAAAGGTGACACATTTATTTTTTAAAAATACAAAAGAGATTACAAAGAGTATTTCTTAACAAAAGGATTAAGTTATTCTTTACGGGCGCGTTTTAACATGTTTGTAAGATGACGTCATTCTTCGAACAATCTCGTCCAAACTCTGAAACCAGCCAGGGATTAAGGAATTCCAGCATTCCCAAGATCAATAAAATAAATAGTACAATAAGTAGTTTTTAGGGGGTTGATCTCCAAGATCTGGCGTATTCTTGTCAGCCTTTGTGTACTTGCCTCCATAACATATCAAAACATACAATGAGGATGGGGAGCACGTAGCAACCTCCCGCACCTAATGGTAACGGACCCTTCAGCGTGTCAGAGTGAGTTATTTTTACAATCATGCCGTTAACATCTTTGTTGATCTCCTTACCCCCCTCCCCCCCCCCTTGGGTGGAGTATATACCGTTAAGAAATGTATCCTAAATTCTTAATCGGTGCTAAATTAAAAGTTTTTTTGGTGAAACATAGAGCAATTTTGATAAATTTAGCTAAAATTTATCGAAACGTTTTTAACAATTTGAAATGTTTTTCAAATGACGCTTTTCGTGTCGGTAGAATGTATGCTAAACGACTGATTTCGTTTCGGTGGTCTATTCATTTTCCCATGTATTCCTATGGGATTTTAGGAATTTTAAATGCTCAATTTCGTTTCGAAAAAATGTAACGTAGTTGATCAAAAACGTTTCGATTGTTTTTTACTTCGAACACGAAATGCGTTGTGAATGATGCTTCTTTCAATACCGTTTTATGTTTTCCACAAATTTTTGATTTCGAGGTTGATAATTTTGATAAATATAGTACGTATTAGGTTAATGCTTCGGTTTAATGATATGTTGTATCTCAGCTAACGCTACAAAAACATAACTTGTTGAGACTTGTCCGGATAATGCCCTCAGGGCAACCACCTGGAATCAATTAAATCTTTGGTGGTAGGATGGGCCACCAATTAACAAAGCAATAAATCACTCTAAATACAAATTCCATTCATAGCAATACAAATGGTACGACACCCACCCCCCAAAGACCCTAAGATACGTCTGAACGTGTTTACTTATAAATAAAAAAAAAACAGATGGGGATAAAGGTTTACCCTCGCTCCCCTTGTAATGTCATAAAACCTGGTGGGTGTTCCAATTAAAGAAAGGACAAAATAAATTCCATTGATAACAATACAACTGGTTCGACCACGCCCCCAAAAGCCATTACGACACGTCTGAACGTGTTTACCTATAAGTAAAAAAAAACACATTGGGATAAATTCTTTTGTTATGAACCATGTTCGACCCCCTCCTCCCCCTTAATGTCATATAACACACACCTGGGTGGCCAAAAGGGGATTTTGTAAACTATAGAGAGTCATTTCACTTCCGAACTCTGGAGAGAAAGGTTGGTGACAAGGTTAGTAAGAAATCACGTGTTTCCTCCTATGCACCTTACGTAGTATGTAATTCTTGTTTTGGCAAAAATGTCCCTTAAAATGTGTGCTAAATAGAAAACATAAGAGACAGTCTAGCCATATTCGTGTATACTTTACTCGGAAATGTTAAGATCGGTAAAAGTTTTAGCATAATAAGTAATATTCCGGTATATTTCATTCATCTGACCACATCTCTTTCGGTATGGCCGAAAATGTTCATGAAAACCTCAAAAAACTAGGGTATGCCCCCATGCCACGTACGGGTCATCTACATTGCCCTCATTGTGCTGGGACTTTAAAAGACGTGCCTGACTGCGGCCAATTAAATTATTTCTGCACATCACGTGACTGTGCGCACTTCAGACGTTGTGTTTTAGTTCAATCTAAAAACCTTATCCGTATGTCGACCCATAAAGAGCGAAGACATCTTCTTGACGAGCGAAACTTTTGTACTCTGTGCGGTGAGTTTAAACACCGGATTAAGGACTTGTGCCCGTGTTACAAATGGACAGATGATTCACCAGAGATTTAAATCAGGTACGGCAGTGACTTTCGAGATGAAATAGAATTGTGGAAGCATCATAGTTAATACAAATCAACTTTTGCTTCATAAAAAAGGGTATGTTTCACTTTGCATCATAACAATGTTTGTATTTTAGTCGATATTCATGTGTACTTTAGTATTATTCGTACGAAGTTCAGTATTAATTTCTAATAAGCAGCTTGTGCATGGTAAAATTGGTGTTTTTTAGGTAGTATTATATAAATGCCAGTATTTTAATCAATATTCATGGGTATTTTAGTAGTAGTCAGCTATAACTTTTGCATGTAGTTTATATAAATCACGTGTAATTTAGTATTGTTTGTAATAAGTTCAGTATTAGTTTCTAATAAGCCACTTGTGCAGGGTAAAATTGGTGTTTTTAGGTAGTATTATATAAATGCCAGTATTTTATTCAATATTCATGTGTATTTTAGTAGTAATCAGCTATAACTTTTGCATGTATTTTATATAAATCACGTGTAATTTAGTATTATTCGTATGAAATTCAGTATTAGTTTCTAATAAGCCACTTGTGCAGGGTAAAATTGGTGTTTTTTTAAGGTAGTATTACATAAATGCCAGTATTTTATTCAATATTCATGTGTATTTTAGTAGTAGTCAGCTATAACTTTTGCATGTAGTTTATATAAATCACGTGTAATTTAGTATTGTTTGTAATAAGTTCAGTATTAGTTTCTAATAAGCCACTTTTGCAGGGTAAAATTGGTGTTTTTTAAGGTAGTATTATATAAATGCCAGTATTTTATTCAATATTCATGTGTATTTTAGTAGTAATCAGCTATAACTTTTGCATGTATTTTATATAAATCACGTGTAATTTAGTATTATTCGTATAGAAAATCGGTATTAGTTTCTAATAAGCCACTTGTGCATGGTAAAATTGGTGTTTTTTAAGGTAGTATTATATAAATGCCAGTATTTTATTCAATATTCATGGGTATTTTAGTAGTAGTCAGCTATAACCTTTGCATGTATTTTATATAAATCCCATGTAGTTTAGTATTATTATTCGTATAGAAAATCGGTATTAGTCTCTAATAAGACACTTGTGCATGGTAAAATTGGTGTTTTTTAAGGTAGTATTATATAAATGCCAGTATTTTAATCAATATTCATGTGTATTTTAGTAGTATTCGTATGAAAAAAACTGTAGTAATATTTCTATGAAAAATCTTTCTTGCTCATTAAATGTTCTAAACCTAATACAATTTCTGATTCTTCCGCCTATACAACTAAAATAACCTAGCATAAGCCAGTGTTTCAGGATCTATCATAGAATAACTTAGAATAAGACTATATTTTTCAGCATTTACCAAGAATAAACCTAGCAAAAGCCTATGTTTCAAGAATTACTATAGCATAAGCCTAAGATTTAGACACGTGACATCATTAAAACGCGTCTGGTCGTGTTTACCTATAAATAAATAAAAAGCCGATGGGGATAAATTCAATTCGTTACGCTTTAGCCACGCACCCTTTTAAGGTTCTAAACCACCTGGTATGTAGCCAATAAAGGACAATAAAAAAAAAATACAAGCATCAGTCAATATACCCTCAGGCTAAATATCAACCCGTACTCTGAAGAAAACCGCGCAAATGCACTCGTTAGACTATGGGCATGAATGTTATGCCGTTTTCGGGGTGATACGAGCCAAGCCTAGTTTTGACAAAAAAAAAGGAACCATTGTTAGCATCTCGGAAGACGTTTTGAAGGAATTTATGGAGGAGTGGACGGAGATCTATTCAGCGTTGGAAACTGGCGACTTGGGTAATTATCGTTACTTAAACTTGAAAATAACAGTAACCGTTATGGAGGGGAATATAGTATTCAACAAGGATAGCGTCTTCACTCTAAAAAAGGCCGAGACAGGGAAACTGAACGAGAAATTTACTTTTATGAAATTTCACTACAACCTTTTGAATGATCAAGTTATAAAATGCATGTACGAAGCTATTGTAAAACGCCTAGGATCTACCATAGAATAACCTAGCATATAAGTATATTTTTGTAGCATTTACCAAAGAATCTAATACAGCATAAGCCTGCCAGGATCTACCATATAATAAGTCTATCTTTTTCATGATCTAATATAGCATAAGCCTATCTTTCACGATTACCATAGAATAAGCCTATCATAAACCTATATTTCAAGATCTACAATTGCATAAACCACCCAGGATCTAACATAGAATAAGCCTAGCATAAACCTATATTTCAAGATCTATAATTGCATAAACCACCCAGGATCTAACATAGAATAAGCCTAGCATAAGCCTATCTTTCAAGATATTCCATAGAATAACCTAGCATAAGCCTACCAGGATCTACCATAGAATAAGCCAACCCTAAGCCTATCTTTTTCAGGATCAACAATAGCATAAGCCTATCCCTACAGGTATCAGCCACGTGACGTCATCAACAATTAGCCGTGACGTCATCAAGAAAACCACCACCAGGTGGCGCAACAATGAACAACATGTACCACCAAGGACGCTAAAATATGCCCCCAAAACAACCACAACCAAGGACGCTAAAATATGCCCTCAAAACATCCACAACCAAGGACGCTAAAATATGCCCCCAAAACATCCACAACCAAGGACGCAACAATTCAAATTTCCCGCCAAAACCATCACGTGACGTCATCAATTCCCCCCCCCCACCTAGAGGTACCAGCCACGTGACGTTATCAAAAAAAATTAGCCGTGACGTCATCAAGAAAACCACCACCAGGTGGCTCAACAATTCAAATCTCCCGCCAACACCATCACGTGACGTCATCAATTCCCCCCCCATCTTCCCCCCCCCAACACCATCACGTGACGTCATCAATCCCCCCCCCTCCCCACCCAAGGGATGGCTTTATAAACCCAAAACATTTTACCCCCCCCCCCTGAAAGGGGGGGGGAAGGAAGGGGGGTAAAATTTTTGGGTTTATAAGGCCGTCCTTACTCTCTGTCCATTATGTTGAACCTTTTAATCGTTAGACGAATTGTATTAAAAATAATAGCAAATCATCTAAAGGAGAAAAATTAATTTATTAGATAGTGCAATAAGTATAAACATACGACGTTTCAAATTAATGTAAGGCTTGAAAATATGAACGTCCTTGGTAATTTCCAAATTCTAATAGATTGAACATTTTTGTCAACCTCCCACGTCCAAAGACTGACCAATAACAAAAACGGATTAATGTTTTGATGGGAGTGGCTTATAATTTCAAAACTCCGGTCTAATTATTTAACCTGGATTATAGGGATAAGAATGATATTTTTCACCACGAGAACTCGCTATGTACAGTACAAAGTTTGTGGGACAAGCCAAAATATAAGGAGACGAGGTTTCTCAATGAAGATGGTTCTTACGACATTATTCAGTTTTTGACAATAATCATTTTATATTTTTCTACCAAATAATCCAAGTTGATAAAAAATGGGTACATGATAGAAGCTAGCCCCTAAACTAATCACGATATCGTGAATGAAGATTTATATTTTAAAACTTCCTCAAACCGTCTAAAGTAAAATCCCAAAGAAACTTCCATGGCAAGAGCACCAATTGCCAATAAGTGACCAAAAAGGTATATTTTGAAAAGAGGTTTAAGTGTTTCAAAAAGCATTGTAGAAAACACAGCTTGGCTCCTTCTCTCCTTCAATATCTTATTCGTCTGATATGTAGATTGGATCATCCTCCTTGAGTGTTGACTGGTTCCAACATATCTCAAAATTCTGTAATCAATATAAGCGTCATCATGATTTAACATCAAATATTACAAATTTAAAAGTAATAGACCAGTACGAATATTACATGCAGGGAAACAAGCTTCCAGGAGCACACCTCTATAGTGGATAATTTCAATCATGTCAGGAGACACCGCTAGAGGCATGACCGAGTTGGCTAGCCTCTCAGATGCAGTGAGCTTGGACTGCCTCTAGTGTTGTCTTGTGGCGACAGGGAAATTATCCAGTATGTAGGCGTGCCTCTGGAAGTTTGTTTCGCTGTAGGTAATATTCGTTTTGGTCTATAGACGAAGTGTCATGCTTCGAAAAATGAAGCTGGGCTTATACTTCCTCAAAGTGTGGTTCATGCAAAGTATATTTTTTATGCCCGAAACCAAAGTGTTAAATGAATTTATATCAACTAATTTTTAAACTAAATTGGAAAAACTAATACTATTGCGGGCCTTAAGGCACTTTTCTGCAAAGCAAGAGAGAGCTAAACGTCAATCTCCAAATCGTTTTGCCACATCCACCTGAAAGGATGTAATTGTTCCAAGGGAACCAATTCACAGTCCTATCGTTTCCCATTCACGAATTTGAGAATATTTCTCTCTAAAATAGTCGTGCGTGGGACCAATTAGCTCCTTTTCTCCTAATTATCCTTCGCTGTTGGTCTAGGTTTTGTTCGAAACTAACTATAGGTTTAAGGTCGAGCTAAAGCCAACTTCACTGTAAAATATTGTGGTGTCTAAATAGTGCCATAATGGTGTTAAAACAATGTGCACTCTTTGTACACCTTGACAAGGTGCTGAAATAGTACGAAAATAGTTTGATATTTTAAAAACACTATTAGCTTAAACGAATGGTGTAGAAATGGGTTTATAAAACATAATTCTTTAAAAGGTGTGCAAATGATACCTTAATTATATAAAATAACCCCAATCGAATACCCCTTTAAATGGTGGTCATATGGCATAGAATTAGTGCGATAATTTTTAAACACCATTCGCTTAAATAAACGGTGTGAAAAAGGGTTGAAAAAGCCTCATTCATTAAAAGGCGCACAAATATATATAAACGATATAATATAAAACCTTTGCAAGGCCAATATAAAAGGTGTAGAAATAATGTGAATATAGAGTTATGTTTCGAACACCATTGGCTTAAATAGAAGGTGTAAAAAAGGGCTAAAAAAACCTCATCCTCGAAAAGGTGCGCAATTGATATAAAATAACACCTTCGCATTCTGCACTATTTGTACACCTTAACAAGGCGGTGAAATGGTATGAAAATAGTGCGATATTTTATTAACACCATTAGCTAAAATGAATGGTGCATAAAAGGGTTCAAAAAACATCATTCGATAAAAGGTGCTCAAATTATACCTAAATGGACAAAAATAACACCTTCGATTATACCATTAAATGGTTTTAAAATAATACGAAAATGGAGCTATTTTTAAAAAACTTACACCATTGCAAAACCCCTATTTACCCCATTTTAAGTCCTTAATTACCCCATTCCAAGTCTATATTTACCCCATTTCAAGCTCCCATTTACACTATTGCAAACCCCTATTTACTTCATTTCAAGTCCATATTTACCCTATTTCAAGTCTATATTTACACCATTGCAAAACCCCTATTTACCCCATTTAAAGTCTATATTTACCTTTTTAAAGTCCATATTCACCCCCATTTCAACTCTATATTTACGGCATTTAAAGTCCCTATTCACCCCATTTCAACTCTATATTTACACCATTTCAAGTCTATATTTACCCCATTTCAAGCCCTATTTACACTATTGCAAAACCCCTATTTACCTCATTTCAAGTCCTTATTTACCCCATTTCAAGTATATATTTACCTCATTTCAAGTCTATATTTACCCCATTTAAAGTCCCTATTTACCCCAATTCAAGCGATATTTACACCATTGCAAAACCCCTATTTACCCCAATTCAAGCGATATTTACACCATTGTAAAACCCCTATTTACCCCATTTCAAGTCTATATTTACCCCATTTAAAGTCCCTATTTACCCCAATTCAAGCGATATTTACACCATTGCAAAACCCCTATTTACCCCAATTCAAGCGATATTTACACCATTGTAAAACCCCTATTTACCCCATTTCAAGTCTATATTTACCCCATTTAAAGTCCCTATTTACCCCAATTCAAGCGATATTTACACCATTGCAAAACCAATACTTACCCCATTTCAAGTCTTTATTTACCCCATTAAAGTCTCTATTCACCACATTTCAACTATATATTTACCCCATTTCTAGCCCTATTTACACTATTGCAAAACCCCTATTTACCTCATTTCAAGTCCTTACTTACCCCATTTCAAGTATATATTTACCCCATTTCAAGTCTATATTTAACCCATTTAAAGTCCCTATTTACCACAATTCAAGCGATATTTACACCATTGCAAAACCAATACTTACCCCATTTCAAGTCTATATTTACACCATTGCAAAACCATTACTTATCCCATTTCAAGTCTATATTTACCCCATTTCTAGCCCTATTTAGACTATTGCAAAACCCCTATATACCCTTTTTCAAGTCCTTATTTACCCCATTTCAAGTCCTTGTCTACCCCATTTCAAGTCCTTATCTACCACATTTCTTGTCACTATTTTCCCATTTCAAACCCCTATTCACCCCATTTACTGGAATCGTTATTGACGTGTTCAGTGGGATTTCACTACCTTTCCTATTGTGTATATACACGTTGAAGGCTATTCTATTATATCAAGCTCAAATTAACACGACCATGAGTTGATGCCGTTAAAATTATCCAAATGAACTCTCTTGAGTAACTAATGTTAATAAAGAGCACATTTTACTTTTTAAACACGACCTTTCTTAGGTCTGTAAGCACAATTTTTAAAACTATACATATATTCAATGCATGATTTCAATTATTGCTCATTCGAAAATATTTCATGACATAAGAATTGTTATTTTTATGCTACAGATCGAGATTAACATTAGGTCATTGCATTATAAAAGCGGGCCTTTTCGAAAAAATGCTTTATTTCTTTAGGTCCTTGAACAATAACGCTAAATTCATTAAGGTTTTGTGAACAATAAGCATCTTCCTTTTCCAAATATTGCTCTTTTTATAGATCAGGTTAGGGTTAGGAAAGGCATGGGTTAGTTTTGCTTAGTTGTCTTTGAGACCTACGGTTCCAAATTTAAGCATTTGACCTCTTGATAGTAAGCGTATGCATATATTCATAAAATATAAATGGTAAAAATTGAAAAACAATTTCAATAATAATAAACTTATTCTCGGTGACAGCGTTCAACAAGTTGGGAAACCAAAATAAACCTTTCCCAGTCGAGACGTCGGCTAACATTTTCAATAAATAAATTACTTTTAAAACAAAGGTCAATCAGCCAATGAGAAAAACCGGAAATAAATATCACAAATTTGGTGGCACACGCCAAGTGCATTTGTAAAGGTTAAACTGTCACTTCTTTTACTACATAACCACAATAATTCCTTCAAAGGACATAATATCTATCACTTAAATTTGTATTTAACATTCGGCTCACTCTGAGCCGTTAAGACCTCCTTAAAAATTACACGAAAGAAGGCCAATTTCGGTATCTTAATACATTGACCAAATCGTAACAAAACTTGTAGAAAGATAAACTATTAACATCCATATTATTTAGTGGAGTCTAAACTTACGTTTACACTATATATAAATGTAGTAAAGCTGAATTAAAAAGTAAACACCAAATTTGAAATATTAATATCAAAAGATGTTCTTGGAATATTGAGATGAGACAGAGATTTATAGCTACAAAACTACTAAAAGAATCGTAATACCGAAACATATTTAAAATATTTTCATTTAGAATTCAGCAAAAAGAAATTGTTATCGTTTTGTAAGAGATATTTTCATACTACTCACTTTATATTAACTTTGATACGCCTATAGTGTTCGATTCAGATGCAATCTTCATTACTCGTTCTATATTAACTTTGATATGCGTATAATGTTTCAATTCAGATGCAATCTTCATTACTCGTTCTATATAAACTCTCACTTGTGTCACTTCAAAGAGAGACGTTTATCTTAAATAATTAAATAAATATAACTGATATTATTTTAATCGTCAGTATTTTACATTAACTATAGTTAAGTCGATAAATAATTTTAAACATAGCTATTTTTAACGTTTGACTTCTAGCGAACACCTAATTCAGAACTTTTGCAAATTTAGGGTATATAAAGCGATTGATTCACGTCAAGGAATAAGAAAATCCGCAATTGCGTGAATCTTTGGTGGAAGCCTTGCCATTGGGAGGCTAGACGTTTCTCGTAACCTTAGCCGATCGCCGCGTACATTTTAAGCCTAACGACGATGATGGAGTAGAAGCCAATGTTGCAGATTGGTGTCTATGTGCTATAAACCAGTAGATGGTGTCTATGTGGTATACACAAAGGACTAGTGAGTGCATGGTGTTGTTGTTAGAAGCCAATAAATACTGAGGGTATTGAGTAAAAGAATTGGCTGTTAGTCAGCAGATGAAGGTGTAACGACTAGCTAACGATTGGCGTTAAATAGGTACAGTTTTCGGAATTTCTGTTTACCGCGAACCCGGTCCGGAAATTGCGAACACGTTTGCTCCGATTTGCCAACTGCGAACGCGTTGACAGACAGACAGACACGTCCAGTGTAAAACCTCTTCGTGACGTCATCGTCACTCGGAGAGGTAAAAATGAGATATTTGCTTATGTCGTTTTTTAGAGGCACTATATTACGTTAGAAAATTGTTTTTGGGAACTCATTCTATGTTCAAACTTCATTACAGTGTGACATAATGCATAAGACTTAAATATTACAATTTGCTAATCGCTATATCAAGGTAAATTTCTTCGATTTGAAAATATTTCGTTCTTCTAAACTCTAAATTTTGCTTAATATTTTAAAAAATACATGGAATTATTACTCATTTTACCAAACCACTCAATCTTCATTAGATAATCAGATTGTCGAGGGTACAGAATCTTCTTGTTCCCGAGAATTACGGTTTTCCATCTGGAACTTCATCATAATATACAGAATCCAAAATCCGCCAAATTGCGGGGGTTTTTACCCGAATGGTTATTGGCCGTAGTAAAATCAACTTGAAATGGGGTGAACAGGGGAATGGAATGGCTTAAACTGGGACTTGAATTGGACTAAATATTGGCTTGAAATGGTGTAAGTAGGGGTCTGAAACGGAGTAAATAGGGTTTTGAAACGGAGTAAATAGGGTTTGAAACGGAGTAAATAGGGTTTGAAACGGAGTAAATAGGGGTTTGAAACGAAGTTAAAAGGGCTTTGAAACGGAGTAAAAAGGGCTTTGAAACGGAAAAATAGGGCCTTAAAATGGAGTAAAAAAGGGCTATGAAACGGAGTAAAAAGGGCTTTGAAACGGAAAAAATATGGCCTTAAAATGGAATAAAAAAGGGCTATGAAATGGAGTAAATAGGGCCTTGAAATGGAGTAAATAGGGCTTTGAAATGGAGTAAATAGGGCTTTGAAATGGAGTAAATATGGCTTTGAAATGGAGAAAATAGGGCTTTGAAATGGATCAAATAGGGCTTTGAAATGAAGTAAATAGGGCTTTGAAATGAAGTAAATAGGGCTTTGAAATGGAGTAAATAGGGCTTTGAAATGGATCAAATAGGGCTTTGAATTGGAGTAAATACGGCTTTGAAATGGAGTAAATAGGGCTTTGAAATGGATCAAATAGGGCTTTGCAATGGAGTAAATAGCGCTTTGAAATGGAGTAAATAGGGCTTTGAAATGGAGTATATAGGGCTTTGAAATGGAGTAAATAGGGCTTTGAAATGGAATAAATAGGGCTTTGAAATAGAATAATTAGGGCTTTGAAATAGGGTAAATAGGGTTTTGAAATGGAGTGAAAAGGGACTTAAAATGGTGTATTAATGGGTTTGTTTTACACCTTAAACGTGGTGCTAAATATAGAAAAAATATTTAACACCTTTTTCACTTCATTTGGTATAGTAATGTGATATACGTGGCGTAACCTTGCCTACTTTTAACACCATTAAACTAAGTAGTAATATTAGAGACCAACAGATTTCCTGAAAAGGGACCGTCCATAAACTACGTCACGCGAAAAAAAAGCATTTTCTGACCCCCCCGTCCCCCCAGATCACGCTTCGTCACGCTTTTCTCAGACCCCCTCCCCTAAAAACTACGTCACATTTCTTTAACCCCCCCCCCTCCGCACTATGATTTGTCTTAATTTACAAATTAAATTTGACAAATTTCTTGAGTGATATGCCGCCCTCTCAGAAATATTTTGCTCGGCTGAAAATTCAAGTTCTCTTCCGTTTTAAGCTTTTTCCCTCTGATTGACCTTTAGAATTTTAATGTCTGGATGTGCTTTCTATAAGCTTCAAAAAAGTTCCATAAAGCTTAGTTAAAGGGGCACACTTTTTAGGTTTCGACACTGTCACCGAAAACAGTCTAATCGAGCTTGAGATTTAGAAAATTTGCCAAAGAATCGAAACCATTTCAATCGGCAGGGGAATTTGATTCATCCTCACAAATAATAGGGGCGAATAAACAAAGACATAAGAGAGATTACGCAGTTTATTTTAAATGCGCTATTTAAATTGGCTATATAAAAGTGTAAATAGTTGATAATTGCATAATTTTCTACTGTTTAAGCGATGATGGAATAACAATTTTGGTAAATTATTGTAACGGTGGACTATGGAATGCTGTCTTTCTTCTTCCATAACATAAGAGAGCCAACCTGCCTCTTACTGACTTCGTAACAAAATCAATGCTAAATGTGACGTCACGCATCGAAGAACCCCCTCCCTCCCCCTTGTCACGGACCGTCACAAATTTAGAAACCCCCTCCCCCCATAAGAGTGTGACGTAGTTTATGGACGGTCCCCATGACTGAAAAAGTGTAATTTTTTACCCTGTCAAAAAGGCTGGAGCGATAGACACAACATCGGATAGAACTTGTAAGATCACTCCAACAATCAAGCAAGGCCCAACTGTCCTCAACAAGGGCCAAGTGATTGACTTGGTGTGACATTTGGCTTTGATTCGTTCTTTCGAAGATCTTTTCATTTCAATTTCATGGCTGTCACTTTTAGCCTTAGCTTCAGGTTTCCAGCGTTTTTCGAAAAGGCGTGAGATTGTTAGCGCTTGCTCAGAGTCATTCAAATCGTACACATCCGATGGCTCCAGGTTTTTTTTCCAACCTTTCAACAGGGTACTACAAATCGTTTAAAATTGAATGGAAAAAATTTCAAGTTTGAATTAAAATAAAGTATATTAAATAAATTCCTCAAGTATGAGCAATATACATGTACACGAGAACGGGAAAAGAAATACCTGGTAAGCCACGAATGAACCATGCGTGAACAGAACGATGCATCATTTTCCCTCGATTTCTTGATGTTTTAAAATAATCATCTTTTAGTTTAGGAACTTTAAAATAGAATTTAATAAAAGAAATGTTTTGTGCAGGGTTATTTGATTTAAATCAGTTGGATTTAAATCACTGATTTAAATCTTAATTTAAATCAACCGATTTTTTTGAAACTATTTGATTAAAATCAAATATTTACTTTATTTAAAAAATGTTTTCTAAGATATTAAGAAAAAGTTTAAGAAACTTAGCTAGAAAATGCCTTTAATTAAAAACTATCATTGTTTTGGCATATTAATGTTTAAATTTTTCCCAGAACTCCAGATTGTCTTCTCACTCATGTGGTAAATTTTAACTGGAGTAAGATTTGAAATTGGCAAGGAAATAAAATAGCGGTCAAGCTAGTCTTTTTGTACAAGCATTTGAATGTAACAATAAGAATAACTCTGTAGAAAATATCTAAAAGCTTCTTAAATGTCATGATTATTTGCTGTTTTTTAATTTTGACTCAAAAGACTTCAGGTTGGTAATTTACAAACTAGTAATAAAAAAAAAATCAACAACCCTGTTTTTGTGTCATATGTACCATATGACACTAAAACCTTACTTAGAGCTAATTCGAGAACAACAATCAAGAAGGCTAAAGCTCCTGCTAACCAGTGTCGATCTTAAACAACTTATAATAAAAATGTATTGAGTATTACCATTTTGAGTTCGATTGCGTACGTATGTTTTTCGTAGTCCGAAGAGGTGTCACTCAGTGTGTGTAATACAAGTGTAACTGCTTCTACAGAGCAAATTACCGACTCTATTACCAACCTGAAATAGTCATCTTTTTCGTTCTGAAATATTAAAGGTTTTATTATTTGCTGTTGTTGTTGCTGTAATATTATTAAAAAATGGAAAGAAAATCTTCCCATACTTGAAAATAGTATTTCATAATGACGGATCTCAATGTGATAGTTTGCGTTAGTGTTGAGAGAAACCAAAACATTGTCTGGATTCCGGACAACACTGCGCCACACCCTCTGCCGTAAATTATGAGGAATAACGCCAAGATCTGCAACTCGCAAGTTCAATTTATTTCATCAAAACGTTAGCTATGTGTTCTAAACGTCTTACATAAGTTCCAAATTGAATGACGACAGCCAAATGGTCAACGACTTGAAAATCGCCGTAGTATATATTTATAAGAAATTTTAAGACGCTAACAGCGGCCAGTAAGAAAACCAAGAGCTGAAAACACAAAAGAAAAATAGTTCGGAAACCAAACCTCTCCGAGTCGAGACAAAATTAAGAGGTTTTTCTTAAATAATTGAATAAATATAAATGATATTAATTATTTTAATCGTCAGTAAATTACCTTAATTCTAGTTTGATCGTTTTAAGAAACGTTATTCCTAAAATCATTTTAAACATAGCTATTGTTGACGTTTGAATTCTAGCGTATGCCTCTTTAAGAGTTTTTACCTCTCCGAGTGACGTATGTCACGGAGAGGTTCTAATTTCGACGTGTCTGTGTGTCTGTCTGTCTGTCGTTACACCCACGTGACCGTTTGCAAATCGGAGCAAACGTGTTTTCAATTTCCGGACCGCATTTACAGTTTTGCCGGAAATTTCGAAAGTTGTATTCCACTTACAGGCTATTATTAAACACCACCATCTTGTAGTCTTTTGTCCATATCACATGAACACAAGTCTGTACACACTGGCTTCTAAACACCGCCATCTTCTGGTATTTTGTCCATCCCACATGGACACCAGTCTGTACACACTGGCTTCTAAACACCACCATCTTCTGGTCTTTTGTCCATCCCACATGGACGCCAGTCTGTACATACTGGCTTCTATCTCCATCATTAAAGTTAAGGTTAAGACATACCCGGCGATCGGCTAGGGTTACGAGAAACGTCTAGCCTCCCAATGGCGGGGCTTCCACCAAAGGTTCACGCAATTGCGCTGTTCTTACCTATAGCTGCGATTCGAAACCATTATATACTACCTATTAAGTAAGGCGAAGCAACAGTCATATGCTTCATTTCAAACGTAAATATTAGTCAAGTATCTCAAGAATGATTAATTGCTCTTTTTTAAAACGATGTAACGCTCAATAAGACGAACAACTAACGAAGAAAATGTTTAAAATTAATTATATTTATTTCAAATGTTTAAAATTAATTATATTTATTTTAGTGTTTAAGATAATCTTGTTTTTTTTTCCAACACAAAATTAATTAATAAAAAGTTGGAAAAACCAAAATATTACCTCTCCGAGTCAAGAGGTCTACTACTACAAACTTATTTACCTATATATGGAATTATTTCACTTTTTTTTTTTGAAGTAAAAATTTACGAATTATTGAAGGAGTTTTCCAAGCATTGCGAATATACAGTAAAGCAGACGACATTTTACACCAAATAAGGATAAATCTTGGACACATGGAAATCAGTCGATGGGGAAAAGAACAGGAAATGAAGTATATAAATTTTGGAGAGATATTACCTTTATGTGTTTGTAAAGGCCCAATTGTCTACGCTTCAGCTGTTTACCCGATATACTCATAACTACATTCACAACTGGTTTGCAGTGTAAACACTATCGTCTTGTCTCACCTCAACAATGTTCTTAGTTTGCCAACATGCGTGTTAAGGTATATAAAACCACAGCTCATTTGTCTCTAGACGCACTGAAGGTCTTGCGCACCATGAAAAAAATGAAAACTCCGTAGCTAATACCCGTTTACCATTAGCCCTTTCACAGGTCTAATTGCCAGGTCTTTTCTTCTATTACAATATCTACACCTGATTATTTAAACGTGTATTTAACTTTTGGCTCACTCTGAACCGTTAATATCTCTTCAATACAGACACGAAAATCAGTACCCATGGTTTACTACACCTTGGGCCTCAAGTATTTGCTCTTTAGTTCACTAGGCCTATTACGGATAATACTTGATTTAACTGACAGAGTGTAAGCCTTAGCGCTCTTCTTGATATAACTAAAGAAAGGATTATTCTATATACAGATAATAATAATAATCTAAGCTTGGTCTAGGAAGGGATATCCACACTAAGTCAACTCGCGACTTATTTACAGGTGGGCCCCTTTACAATGCATAGAGGGGTGGTGGCTAGCCCCTATGCCACAGCTAACCAACAGCGCCCTATACTAACTATTACCGTTAACCTCAACAAGTTTTGATGGAAAGGAGAAACCGGGTTAGACCGCGGAGGAAAACTCCTTTTAACAAGTGGGGAGAGAACTTGCAAACTCTACGCAGAAGGATTTGTTCCCAGATTTTCACCCGGTGCCACAGTCCGGGATCGAACCCGGGATCCTCTTGCTGCGAGGCGAAAGCGCTAACCGCTACGCCACCCCACAGATGTAGTGTAGCTTAAGTTATATATAAACAGCCATTTCAAATAATAATATTGAAAAATGTCCTTGGAATATCAAAATGAAACAGAGCTTTCAAGTTACAAAACTACTAAAGGCATCGTAATTACGAAAAATACTTCCACATATTCACTTTATATTATGGAAAAAGCGAATATTAAGGTTCTGTATGATTTCTTAACACATCAACACAAGGCTAACTGCTAACAAGACGCACTAGTGTAACAATGGACGGACACACTCAGACCAAAAACATAGACTGCTTTTTAACTCTTTCCGTATTAATTTTGAGTTGAGAAACAAGATTATCTATCTTAAATATTAAAATAAATATAATTAATATTAAATATTTTCTTCGTTAATTGTTCGCCTTATTGAGCGTTACATCGTTTTGATAAAGAACAATTAAACATTCTTGAGAGACTTGACTAATATTGGCGTTTGAAATGAAGCATACGCCGGTGGACAACCCACCCTAGGGACGCTAGACGTTTCTCGTAACCCTAGCTGATCGCCGCGAATGTCTTAAACCCAACGATGATGATGGTGTAGAAGCCAGGTGTACAGACTGGTGTCCAAGTGGGATGGACAAAGACCAGAAGATGGTGGTGATTAGAAGCCAGTATGTACAGACTGGTGTCCAAGTGGAATGGACGAAGACCAGAAGATGGTGGTGATTAGAAGCCAGTATGTACAGACTGGTGTCCAAGTGGAATGGACGAAGACCAGAAGATGGTGGTGTGAGAACTCAAGTAGAGGAGCCATTTCCGTGACTCTGAAAGCAGATCGGAAATGGCGAACACGTTTGCTCCGATTTGGAATCTGCGAACGCGGTCACGTGGGTGTAACATCAGAGACACAGACACACAGACACAAACTATCGTTACAGAACCTCTCCGTGACATACGTCACTCGGAGAGGTAAAAAAATGTCTTAGTGGACAAAGACTAGAAAAAGTAAATGATAAGAGAAGAAAAGGGAATGACCGAAGTAACAGATATTAAACTTTTTCAGTTTGAAGACATGATTATAAAACATCAATTTCTTGAAAGAAATACTTATCTTTGTTTTTTTTCACCAAAATTACATTTGCCCAAAAATTTTGTATCATTAAATTTACCATTCCTTTCAAAATGGTTCTTGTCAAAGCTTCACTATATAACAGATACACGCGACATCGTTTATATTTACAGCTAGATTTCCAGTATAGTCCATGATATAAACAGTTCCTCGTTAGTGATATTTAAAAAGATTGCAGCTTTTAATTTGAACTACATTACGTTTTAAGACCGGAAACTAAGCCCAATAGTGAAATAAATACACAGCCACCCATTTGTCGGTGTCCATTTACGTGTTTCGTGTTATACGTTTGCTCTACAATGTGTTCCTCATAAATTGCAGATCTAAGTAATACCAAACTAATTCAATCACAACATTTAAAACAGTTCTCACGCACGCAATAATATACCAAAGGTTTTTTGTTAATAATATCTTTATCCAAATTTTAATGATTGATTTATAAAACATTTTAAATCGTCGACCCTAAAAATGGGACCCAATCGAATCGTGGTCGTATAAATGCAGGCGAAAAACCAAAGCACCCTAAAGCGTCGTTTAAAATGTCAATCATGATGAAAGATAAAATTTCATCCTTCGGTTGCATTTAGTCGGTATAAACAACGTTTTCTCTTATAGTTCGAAAATAGAAACCTTTAAAAATAACCCATATCCGTACTCGGATATGGGTTATTTTCATTCGAAAACTGTTAATACCAAAAAATGTATATAGAATGAATAATCTGTCTTTCGAAAACAATGCAAATATAATTTTGGTGAAAAAACCAAGATAAGTATTTCTTTCAAATAATTGAAGAACTCCTAGACCTAGGCCCAGCCGCCGTGGTCCGTCTTTATTCTAAAAAAATCTCTCTGGACTCTAGTCTAGTGGATACAAAAATGCACAACTGGACTCGAAATTTATTTTAAAATTAAAATAATTGCGCAGGTCACGTCGTCTGCTAAATTTAGGAATTAGACAATTAAAATTTTTGAGTTAATGTCTGAACTCTCGGTTTAATTTTTAAACTGGTCATTTGCCCTGTGCCACCGCCTTATTTCCCACGCTGGACAAAAAGCATTTCTCATAAAGGCCTGTCCAGACTGACACATTTTGCGAATTCGCATCTTCGCTTTGCTTGTTTGCAAGATCGCGCTACTGTCCACATTGGGTTTTCGCTACTTTGCGTCCTCACCTCGCGAACATACAAATTTCTTGAGACAAGGCCAAGAATTTCGCGCCTTCGCGAGAAAAGCACCAATCACAGACGAGAAGAAGGCTGGGGCGATTAGTTCCGATTTTCTCTTTGGACAACGTCGCCATCGACAGGCAGATGGCGCAATGATTGCTCAAACTTTATTGGCTCTCAGAATGGGAAAAGCAAAATTTTTGCGTGTATCAGGACAGAAGTGCAAATGTTTTTCGTGATCTGTTGCGAAGATGCGAATAGACGATGGCGCGAACACGCGAGCGCGAGTTCAATGTGGACAAAGCTTAAAGGAGAATGGCCATAATTGTTGTGTAACAGACAGCCTGGCAGACCCGTATTTGTTTACCCTGCCCATAGCCCACTCGATCACGCGTAACACGACGCAAGATGCAGAGCAGCGTCCGTGAGCATGGATCAAATGTTCTATGCCCTGACCGGCCAAGTCAGCTGACTTAGGTGAAATATTTATTACTTCTAGGCGACTTAAATCTAGATATTCTTGAACGAATCATCTTGTGAACATTTTATAAGACAGGCTTCAGACGCTGAGTTTTTTCTGAACCAAATTTGTTTTTTAAATTTAAAAAAAATTAATTTCAACCTTTTTTTTTCCTCTCTTCAGAAATTTAATAATGATAGTGTGTTACATATTTATCCAAAATTTATATTAATTAATAGTAATTAATAAATTTGTAATTTCGCACTTATGATAAATTTAGTAAACTTTTATTTTGACATGAATACATACTAATAATTTTGGAAAAAACTGGCCATTGTTTATTGTTTTCTTAGGTAGCTTCAATATGCACTAAAATGAGCATTATTTAAATAATTAAAAATATAATTGTTACCTAACAAAAATAATTGGAAAAGCCACAATTAAAAATATTGGGTTGTTCGGTGACAGGGTTTAGTGATTGTTTGATTTAATCTATCATTTATTTTACGAGCAATTTAAAGCAAAAAAATTATGTTCTTTGCTGTTATCGTTGTACCTGGTGAGAAACGAAAATTGGCCATTGTTTATTGTTTTCTAAGGTAACTTTCGAATATGCTCTAAAAAGAGCATTATATAAATTAACTGGCCTTTGTTTATTTTTTTCTTAGGTAACTTTTGAATATGCACTAAAAAGACCATTAAATAAATTAACTGGCCTTTGTTTATTTTTTTCTTAGGTAACATTAGAATAAGCACAAAATAACTAAAAATTTAATTGATACCTAATAAAAATGATTGGAAGAGGCTGAATTAAAAATATTGATTTGGTGACAGGAATTAGTGATAGTGTGATTGAATCTATCATTTATTTTACCAGCAATATAAACAAAAACTTATCTTCGTAGCGGTTGCCATTGGCTGGTGGCACCAGTCTATAAACCAGGGAATAAACCCTTTTGCGTAGTTTGAATTAATGTACTTTAAACATCAAAAATGTATCTAATAAAAATAATTGCAAGAGCCAGAATAAAAAATGTTGGTTGGTTTTTTGACAGGGTTTAGTGATCGTGTGATTTTATCTATCAATTATTTTTCCACTAATTTAAGCAAACAAAATGATCTACGCAGTGGCTATCGTTGACCGGTTGCACCAGAAATAATCTCTGTAGCTTTTGTTTATCGTTGGCAATCTGGCCATTGTTTATTGTTTTCTTAGGTAACGTTAGATTGGGCGCAAAATAATTAATAATTCAATTGTTACCTAGTACAAATGATTGGAAGGACTTGAAGTAAAAATATTGGTTGATTTGGTGACAGGGTTTAGTGAAAGTGTGATTGAATCTAAGTAGGTTTAATTATGTACTTAAAAGTACAAAAAGTAATACTTTATATTAATTGTTTTCAATAAAACTTCCGAAGGCACCAAAGAGGTGTTATACCTTTCATTTAAACCATTTTCAGACCTATCGAACATATAGTCTTCAAAAAATGGTCGAGAAACTTTCACTATCACAGCAAACATTTCCCATGTTATTCCTATGAAGTCTTATCCAAGAGAGCTACCGCTCTCTCAGAATACGAAAAAGGTTAAAAAGCAGTCTATGTGATTTTCTGTGTGTGTCCGTCCGTTGTTACACTAGTGCGCCGCGTTAGCAGTTCACCTTGTGTTGATGTGTAAAGCAATCCTACAGAACCTTAATATTCCCTTTTTCCAAAATATAAATAAATATGTGGAAATATTTTTCGTAGTTACGAAGCCTTAAAGATGTTAAAAAGCACTATAAATGGTGCATAAATGCCTAATATTTCCTTATTACTAGCAAATAATTTTTGTAAATGGCGTGAATTTATCATAAAGATGGTGTTGAAGTACACCATAAATGGTGTCATTTTTGGCACCGCAAAAACAGCATATATGGTGTAAGAATGCACCACTATTTTTTACAGTGTTGGGAAGGGGGGAGGGGTTTTTCATAAGCCTTTAATTTCTGCTCATTTCCAAGCAAGTGTTTCAAATAAAAAATTTCAAGACTTTACAAACAGAAAGACAACATTTCAAAAATTACAACAAAATTGTGAAAAACTTTTATTTTTGAAATTACATTAAGTTAAATGACATTAAATTAAAAGTTACTAATTCCAATATATCTTCTCTTTCCGTCGTTTAAATAGCATAATATTTTGCATACACGCGCATTTACACCTACGCTAGTGGTTAATCGAGACAGTTTTGGAAAATGTCAATTATTTAACTAATTAAGTCACTAATTAAATTAATTTATTCGCTTAATTAGTTACATAATTGACATTTTGCAAAAGTGTCTCGATTAACCACTAGCGTAGGTGTAAATGCGCGTGTATGCAAAATTTTATGCAATTTAAACGACGGAAAGACAAGATTTATTGGAATTAGTAACTTTAAATTTTATGTCATTTAACTTAATGTAAGTTTTTCACAATTTTGTTGTAATCTTTGAAATGTGTCTTCGGTTTGTAAAGTCTTGAAATTTTTTAATTGAAACACTTGCTTGGAAATGAGCAGAAACTAAAGGCATATGAACAACCCCTCCCCCCTTCCCAAGTTGGCTTTAGCTCGGCCATAAGTATGTATCCTATTGGTTTTGTGTACGATGGAGATGTAAATTCTCCGGTCCTCGTCATTTCCTTAAGATTCATCGGTGCGTTAATTTGTTTGTCTTCGTTACCGAATCTACGCAGAGTACTTCCTTATGTACCTCAAACCCATCACGTCCTGTGGCACAAATATTTTTCTTCATTTTTATGGGTGTCATCCATTTAGAGGACGATAGGCCTTTCCTGTTGTCAACCACTCGTTTGCTTTAGGATATTATGCAAATTGTTTCACCCCAAGACCTAAAGCCGGTATAGTTTGAACTATTCCTCAAAAGCGTTTCTCCGTAGAGTGTCCTGTAGTTTTTGTGACGATATTCGGTGTCAGACTCATCCACCTGGATGCGTAGTTGCTCGAGTCGTTCCAGTCGCTCGTTAGATAGGTCGCTACAGGCATAAAGTAAGGGGTCCTGAATCGCTAGAAGTGTGTTGGCTATTTTGTAGGGATGAACTTAAGGTTCTCATGACGCCGCACCATTTCTAGACCTCGTACTTCTCTTGTTGCATAAATCGTAGCATCCGGATTGTCTTTAGATATGAGTAGGATTTGTTTAAAAGCGCCATGAAGTTTTTGAGATCCTTCAGAAACTGGTTTGTTTCTAAATGGTGCGCTATGTAGAGAATAAACGACAGTGGGCCATATAAATTGATTAATTATGTTGTATGTTCGTTTAGGGTGTAACTATGGACTCGCAAATAGAAGATCCAAATTTTCAGACCCCTATCGAATAGGCTCACAGAGCTAGCATGCCACACTAGTAAGGCTAATTGGCGGCTTTGGGGCGACCATTCTTATAAATTGGAGTGACCCGGAGCAGGCTTGAAGAAAAACTAGCCAAATAACTGTTGGAAATGTCAGTGATTTCGGCTGGGTGGGCAGTAAGGCCATAAGTAGCGCGCTCCAGTTCTGTGATACTGAATTTGGTCTTTCTCTTGCTGTTCATATGGGAAGAAGGCTTTCGCATTAAGCTCTATCATATACTCCCAGTGGCGTTCCTTTTTTCGCATACATTTTCGTTGTGCCATGGTGAAAGAAGTCAGGTTGGGCTTGTTGAACCAATAAGAGGTGTAAGTACCGTTTATGCGTAGAGGCTTTGCGAAAAATATTACTTTTGAGATCGAACAGACTTAGACAGATAAACAGGGTGAATGTTTCGAAACGGGATGAAACAGTCTACGCCCATTTTGATCACGGCGAAGAAACCGTCCCAGCACTCATCAAAAGAGATGGCATCAAATGCTTTGAGATAGGCGTTGAACGCCAACTAGTCCCCCTTGAGGAAGTGCCGGGCGAGGTGGGGAAAGAGATTAGGAGCAGCGTATCCTGGTCGCTAGAGCTCAGGGGACCGCAATAGGTGACGTCGAACTTCGAAGGTCCAAGCACAAGGTCCAGAACTATAGCTTATACCCTTCATTGCCGTGGTGATATCCGGGTCCGTGAACGGGATATCTACCTCGTTGTCCTTGATTTCTTTTGTGTCCTCATGCTGTTGCCAAGAGGATCCATTGGGACTCGATAGAGGGTTTTCGAAAAATTCGTGAACCTCCGTCCTTTTTACTGTGTTTGCTATTGCTCGCCAAACTTTCCTTCGGCGATTATAATAGTCAAACTGTGCCTTTTCTACGCTCATTCTGTAGGTTTGAAGTATTTCTATAGCTAGGTTCCTGTGTTAGTATGCACTGAACGCACCAACGTAACATGATTCATCTAGTTGTGTGAACTGATTAGAACTCCCCTTGAGAACTCTATATGTAACCTCTCAGCCTAGTTAAGCAGGCAGTAACGACAGTGCGTCTCGATGTAACCACTCTTTAATAACTTTTAAATAACGTAACGTTGACTATGAATTATTGTGTTTAGTTAGAAACAACGAACACGACATGGTGTCAGAAGTGGGATATTTCGGGAAAGTTGAGATTTTGACGCGGTATAGATAACAAAGTTATGACCATGGCTTCGCTAAGTTACGCGCAGTATTAAATTCGTAAACCCTCTAGTGATTAAAAAGAATCGCGGTGTGTAAACGAAGGACTTTAGTGACTAATAACGAGTCGCGGAGTGCCAAAATCGAACTCTAGTGATTAGAACCGTATCGCGGGGTGTCGAATAAACAATCCAACTAAAAGCTAAACATGCAGGCCGCTGCCGCCGTTACATCAACAGCATTTCAAGTAATACCCCCAGAACCATTCAATTTCACGAATCCGAGTGAATGGCCCACATGGAAAAGGAGATTCGAACGTTTTCGCAGAGCGTCAGGACTGAGTTCAAAGGACCAGGAAGATCAAGTCAATGCACTTATTTACCTAATGGGTGACAAGGCAGACGATATTTTTACTTCATTTGGCCTAACGGGTGCGCAAGAAAAGGAGATCCTACCGTTTTAGCAAAGTTCGAAAGCCATTTCATCATTCGCAGAAATGTTATTTACGATCGTGCTAAGTTTAATACAAGATATCAGAGAGAAGGAGAGACAGCAGACGAATTCATAACGTCAGTCTATTCCTTAGCAGAACACTGCAATTATGGAGCGTTAAAAGAAGAGCTAATTAGAGATCGCATCGTAGTAGGAATCAGCAACAAAGCTCTTTCGGAAAGACTACAGGATGACGACAAGTTGACACTTGAGCAAGCCATTCAAAAAAAAACGAAGCATGGAAGATAGACAACGCGAGCAGAAGGATTTAAATGCCACAGTGCATTCGAAGAACGTCGATCGCATTCAAAGCAGATCTCGTCCGAAGTTCAAGACGCAATATCAAGCCAGTGCTAAGAGAAAAATCGACCAGAAAGTCCAAAACGAAAAGTATCACGGAGTAAATAAGAAACTTACACCGATGAAAGGATGCACGCATTGCGGAGCTCAAGTTCAACATCCAAGAGTAAATTGCCCTGCCAAGAAAGCAAAATGCTATGGATGTAGTAAAACTGGACATTACTCAAAATACTGTCTCAACAAAAACCTTCATGCAGTGGAAGACGTGTTTCTCGGGTCGATAGCGGAAATAGAAGAAACACCACAGTATCTACATACAATAGCAAGTAATCGAGAAACCAAGTGGCTCGTAACAATCAATGTTGGCGGCATTCCGGTGGAATTCAAAGTGGACACTGGAGCAGATGTCAGCGCAATACCGTTAAGTTTGTACGAGAGCACACTGAACAATTTGGAGCTACTTCCGTCCGATAAAATATTATTTGGAGCCGGACAGATATTACACAAGACGAAAGGCCGGACCGAAGCAAAGCTACGACATAAAAGTAATTCTGCGCAAGTAGATCTCCATGTAGTCCAAGACCTTCAAATACCTCTTTTGGGCCTGGCTGCGAGTGACGATCTAAAGCTGATAAAGAAAATAATGGATATCGGAACAGAGGACCACTCAACCGTTAAGCCAATTGAAGAATTTCCAGCGTTATTTAACGGTCTCGGAAAGATGAAAAATTTGTACAAAATTCGTCTAGAACCAGATGCACAACCATATGCCTTATCAGTACCAAGAAGAGTTCCTATCGCCTTAATGGAAGAAACAAAACGCGAACTGGATCGTATGGTTCAAAAAGGTGTCATCACAAAAGTTGAAGAGCCAACCGGCTGGTGTGCACCAATGGTTATTGTGCAGAAAAGAAACAATAATACAGACGTAGCCCAAGAACCGACAAAACTTTGAATATGTGTCGACTTCACTCAACTAAACAACTACATCCGTAGAGAGAGATTTCAAATGCCAGCAGTTGATCATATCCTTGGCCAACTAAGATATTTTCCAAGCTCGACGCGAATTCCGGGTATTGGCAGATACCATTGGATCAAGAATCAGCAATTCTAACTACGTTCATAACACCATTCGGTCGATTTTATTTCAACCGCCTACCCTTTGGATTGAGTTCTGCCTCGGAACATTTTCAAAGACAAGCACAGCTTTGAAGGCGTATCAGGAAATATTAATCTTCAAGATGATGTACTAGTTTTTGGCAAAGTCCAAGAAGATCATGACAACAATCTAAGAAGAGCATTGAACGCAATTGAGAAAGCAGGACTAACACTGAACGTGGAAAAATGCCAGTTTTCCGTACCAAGAGTCAAGTTCGTTGGACATACAGTCGACGGACAAGGAATCAGTCCCGATGACGAGAAAGTAGAGGCGATTAACCAAATACCTCAACCTCAAGATGTAGCCGAACTACGACGCTTTCTGGGCATGACGAATTACTTGGCAAAATTCATTCCAAAGTTGTCAGAAACGATTCAACCATTGACTGCACTCCTCAGCACAAAGAACCAATGGCAATGGTCCGAACCTCCACAGAAAGCGTTCGAAAAAGTTAAAAGGATACTTACGACCAAACCAATACTAGCAATATTCGACCCGTCGAAAAGAACAATTGTATCAGCTGACGCATCCTCTTTCGGAATTGGAGCCGTAATTAGACAAGAACAAGAAAATCAAGAACTCAGAGTCGTCGCATATGCTTCCAAAACTCTCACCCCTGCCGAGCAAAAATATGCTCAATTTGAAAAAGAGGCACTGGCCATGGCATGGGCCTGTAAACGCTTTGAAGACTGTATATTGGGATTAACAATTGACATCGAAACCTATCACCTCGCTTGCAGCGACTTCGGATACGCATGATGAGATATGATTATAAAGTTTTCTATACGCCAGGGAAGGACCTTACGATAGCAGATACTTTGTCCAGAGGTCCACTGCCAGAGACTGGAGACAGCGAACTGGAAGAAGAATTCGATGCTCACATCCAATTAATTATGTCAAACTTACCAGCTTCTGACGTTAGACTTGCAGAAATATGGAAGGAGCAACAAAAAGATACAATTTGCCAAACCATAACCAATCACTTAAACCAAGGGTGGCCAACACGGAAGAATGTTAACCAAGAACTGATGAAGTACTACCCATTTAGAAACGAGATCACCATACAGCATGGTCTGCTCATGAAAGGAGCGAGAATCCTGATACCTCGATCAATACGATTGGATATCTTAGAGAAAATTCTTGAAGGCCATCAGGGTATTTCTAAGTGCAGAGCTCGTGCAAACACATCAGTTTGGTGGCCAGGAATTTCGAGAGAAATAGAAAACACAGTAAGAAATTGTCAAGCTTGCACAAAGGAAGCCAGAAATCAACATGAACCATTATGTCCCAGCGAATTTCCTGATAGACCCTGGAAGAACGTAGCAATGGATCTATTCTATTTGTTTGGAAAAACCTACTTGCTTGTCACCGACTTCTACTCAAGATACTTCGAAATTCAAGAACTACGAGATCAAAGCTCTAAAACCATAATAAATCAAGTGAAGTCAATATTCGCCACTCACGTAATTCCAGAGATAGTAAAAAGCGACAACGGACCACAGTTCAGAAGCGAATTTAGCCGTTTTTCTAAGGAGTATGGCTTTACGCATATAACTTCAAGCCCAAGATTTGCACAAGGTAATGGCTTTGCCGAAGCAGCTGTCAAGATCGTCAAGCAAACGCTAAAGAAAAGCAATGATCCGTACCTTGATCTGCTCTCGTATCGCACAACACCATTAGCCAATGGGTATACGCCTGCTCAACTCTTAATGGGAAGAAAGCTACGATCAACACTTCCGCTAAATATCAAAGAACTGCAACCGAGAATTCCACCGCACGATATAATACGAAAACGAGAAGAACATCGGCGCGAAAAGCAAAAGGAAAATTACGACAGAAGACATGGTGTACATCACCTGCCTACCTTAATAAAAGGGGAGAATGTGTGGATGTGTGGATTACGGATTTGCGAATTCAAGCCACAGTTAAAAGTCTAGCTAAAGAACCTACATCTTATATTCTGGATACACCTAATGGAACCGTTCGTAGTAATAGGTATCATCTTATTCCTATGCCAAAAACCCCAGAGTCGAGACAACCAGTTTTGCTCGAGGTAATCCCTGAGTATCCAGTCATATCAAATCAACTTAACCATCCAGAGTTGCCCGAAAACCCAACCAATGACCCAGATACTCCAGACGAACAAACCCGAGCGATTCCAGACGAGCAAACCCCAGCGATTCCAGATGATCAAAATCAATCACCACTTAGAGACATCAACCCTTCACAACAGCTTATGAATGCGGAACCTGTAATAGCTGACGAACAAGTGACGATTCACAACCAAAACGAAGCTTCATCTACGAGTGAACCAGAATCTAAACCAAACAATAAACGTAAATCTCAAGAGATTGTATTAAGAACTCGAAGTGGTAGACAAATTAAAAAGAGACCGAAATTAGATTTATAAACTGTATAACTAAAAATATTAAGGTATTTTATGCTAAGCGTTTAGAAAATAATGTTTGATAAGAAATCAGAAAAAAATATAATTTTAGACATAGCTAGTTAGCGTGCAAAGATTTTAAATTGAATTTAACGTAAACTTTGTAAAGCAGGGATATTTTAAAATCTAATTGTGTAAATGTGTTTTTAACTTAAGAGAAAGGATGTGTTAGTATGCACTGAACGCACCAACGTAACATGATTCATCTAGTTGTGTGAACTGATTAGAACTCCCCTGGAGAACTCTATATATGTAACCTCTCAGCCTAGTTAAGCAGGCAGTAACGACAGTGCGTCTCGATGTAACCACTCTTTAATAACTTGTAAATAAACGTAACGTTGACTATGAATTATTGTGTTTAGTTAAAAACAACGAACATGACAGTTCCCACTTGACCGATAATAACGACCCAAAACTTTAGAGCTGCGGCAAAAAATTGAGTTTTACGCAGGCCTTCGACGGCAAGATTTAAGTTCGGTTCACACATACGACCGAATTCCGATAGAAACACGTGGCACGCGTTGGAATTGGAACTTTGAGCCATAAGAACTTAAATCTTGGCCTTTGATTTTCCATTGATAGTATCTTAATTAGGGAGCTTACTGCTACCAAATTAAGATCAGAGAATCAAGTCAAAGGTTTATAACGTATAAACACGGCAATAGGGACTTGCGATCAAATCCGATTAGAGAATTCAGACTCAAAAGTTCATAACATGCAAATGAGGCAATGGCGGCTGGCGAGTTAAAAAAAACCTCAAAGCGGCGCTAAAAAACTCCTCTATTATGACGTCAACAGAAGCTTTATCCCGAAACGAATTTTGATTGGTTATGAAAATAATTTTACGTCGTCCTAAGCGTCAAAAATAGAACACCAATTCTGTCCGACCGAAAGCTGTTTCGGTCGCGTTCTGCGTAAGATGTTTTGCCGCAGAGGTACTTACGCAGTGTTTCCGTCGGGTTTTCGGTCAAGTGGGAACTATGCTTATATCCTTTACCATTCTCCCTCGTTTTATTTCGCTTCCTTAATATTTACGAGCTGGTTGTTTAAGAAATTTTTGATACATTGAAATAAAGGGGCACCTCACAAATGAGATAAAAGCGAGGTTAAAAGAAGCCCATAAGTGTCCCGGCAAAATATAACATATGCACTTACATGTAACTGGCGCTTTCCAAAACGATTCGAGGCGTATGTTTGTAAAAATACATAGCGTAGAAAGTAGAAAAGTAATTCTCAGTTCCCAAGTGACATGAACAAGAGGAAAATGGTGGCCTGGCAACAAGGTACAGTCCCCGACAAAAGTTTCTGGACATTTTCATTTGGCTGCCATTTTGTTCCTAATTGAGCTAGAGTAACAAAGTAGGACTTTCTGAATAGGTTTACTTCTCAAACGTATATTGAAATTTCAAATGACACTGTGGCGCTAATAGGGCGTTAGCCATAGCGGAAATAGTAAAGCCCCCCGATAATGACGTTACGAAATAATGCTTCAAATGGATCAACAAAGGTATCGTTGCACGCGTCTTGTCACGTAGATTCCAAAACTGTTTTCAAATTGTAAATCGGTTCAGAAAATCAAAAGTTATGTCAAAAAATGTGACGATCAAAACATTGGCAATTAAGCCTAACGATTATTTATTTTATCTATATCAACTTAGCACAGTAGTAAAACATTACGATCAGAAAAACAAGATGTTCCAATGCGAGAATTTTTAGTTCCACACTGACATATGAGAAATGAGAACTTATGAATTTGACTCAGTCTTCAGAAATGGAGGGTTGTTGGTGGTGGTTTGTAAACGTATAAATATTTAGAGATTTGGATATGTTTAATGATTTTTTATAATTTCCTAGTTGCTAATACAGTGGGTGAATATTTGGGGATAATTCTTTTGACGGATATTTTACGGCAGACGGCGTTATCTGTTGAATCGCTATTAAAAGTTCGACGAGTCGCGGTATTGGATGATGAACAGTGTTTCAAGAATATTCTTTGAGAAAGTTTAAGGAGCAAAATAGGTGGCAGGACTAAAATACAGGTGTAACAGAGATAGTTTATGGAGCAAAATAGGTGGCATGACTAAAATACAGATGTAACAGAACTTATTATACGTTCGGAAAATAATGTTTGGACGCTTGAGAATTGGATGTTGAGAAATGCTCTGAAAATAATATTGTGGGAATAATATTTCGACGGCAAATTCATGAGGATGGGTGAGAAGACATATTGTTCAATTCAAAGTGGATGAGAATGGTTTGAGTTATAGTAATAATATATATACAGGTTAAATTATTCGCAAGTTCTTATGACATGAAAATATTTTACGACGTGGATAATTTTAACGTATTTCCCGCTTTCTCGGCTTTACTCTGCAAGTTTTCTTATTCCCAGCACATTTTAAACGTGACAACTATCCCTTTAAACTTTACTTAAGAATTTGTTTTTTTGAAAATTATGGCTGTTTATGGAACATAGAGCAAAAAAGAGACAGAGGCCCTACAAACGATAAAAAACACAGCTTTTGCAATTGTGTCGTGTTTCAGCGAAGGTGCTCTATATATTTTTTAGCTTAGAGTAGACCAGTTTCAATGATCATCGGAAAAAAATCAGTCTCAATAGCCCATACATTTCCTGCTATAATAGAGTCGGTATGCGCCTTGGTTTGTGACATTGAGAATTTAATATCTCAATTTTACTATCGTTAATTTGGCAAAAAACTAAATTGAGTCTGCTTCCATTATTAACCTTGACTATTTGCCCTAAAATAACTTGATATTATTCTTTTGTAGTTTAAAGTTTACGTTTCATAATCTATATGGATAGAGGGACACTTAGATTTACACAATAATCTAAGACGCCTTGGATTTTTTACTTGAAATGAGAAATTTAACGGGCGCCCATGTATAGAGTTAAATACCATTTTCTTGCCCTGTCAAAGGTTGAAGCTTCTCCAAGGTTTTTCGGATAGAAATTTTATTTTATTTATGTATTTTTTCGCAGATGAAGTTTTACTGAAATTATATCATGAATATTTAGAATAGAATTCATCTTGAATATTTAGGAGAATTCCAACTTGAATATTTAGGAGAATTCCAACTTGAATATTTAGAATAAAAAATCCATCTTCAATCATTAGTATTTACAGAGTAGCAAAAAAGAACAACCGGCGTTGCCCATCGAGATATATTATTACATTTCAGGCCGCCATTTTTAACGAAGGTGGAAAGTCGAGCTTCAAAAGACATGAAGTCAGTCTTACGGAAATTAGGAACCAGTGTTTTAAATGTTATAGATTCGGTTGGAACACGTAGACGCCGCCATTTTTCAAGATGATGAGGAATTGAAAAAATCTAAGAGCCCGCCTACTGCCTTTGAGTACCGACCCTGCAAAATTTCATACATCTAGGTAAAGCTGTTAGGACTCGGAGTAGAATATCAGTCAAATTGTAACTATAGATGTTAAGCATACAAGTTACTGAGGTTTAAATAGGCGTCCTTGTGATTTAAATTAAGATTTCGAGTTTAAAATTAAACTTGTTGTCTTAGATTAGTAGTGTCTTTCAAGTTTGAGTAATAAATGGTTTAGAGAACACTTTAGGACACGGGTTTGATTTGTTGGTTTTCGAGTATTGTTTCCGGTTGTAGTATACTTTTGACGGTTTATTTACTTTTGCTAAAAACGCAATAGAGGTTTGCGTGCAGTTCAATGTCGCCATTTCGGTTATTGGAAGTAATTAGGTTTTAAATAAGATCACCGGACAACTTTTGTAATGAATTTTAAAAGAACAATACGATCATATTTAATGCTTTTTTTTATTAAAACTTGATCAATGAAAAAACAGTTGACATCGCCAGTTATTATTTCAGTTCTTGGAAAAACTTAAACTGAAATATAACAACACTATGATTGTTTTTAATTATAGGTCTGTTCTAGTTAAGTTTCTTCTCGAGTTTCTTAACCTACTTCTTGGAATCTCAGAAAACATTTTTTAAAAATAAAAATATATTCTTGATTTTAATCAAATGATTTTTTTAAAAAAATCGCTTGATTTAAGTCAAACAACCCTGGAACAGAGCACACAAATTAGACACTCGAGCAGTTTGAATGTGTAGTCTTTACGAATGATAAACGTTTCGTCGTCGGGCACAATGGCCAGGTAATTTTTTAGAGGATGGAATTGAACCAATTTATGCCCATCCAATCGAGCACTCGAAAGGTTTAATGTGGTTTAGTAGGGTAAAAGTCTTAAAACGGAAGTTAAAGAATGCCATTTTTTACAACTCAAATAATAGAGTTTATATGTTGCTTTTCATAATTTCTCTATTAGGTGATGAAATGATCTTCAAAAAGCTGCGATATCAAATTATGGATGGTGCCGGGAGTGTGGCGCACTCCTGTAAGCCAAGCTTCTGGGCGTCAAAGTTTGAGGGAATAAGACACATGTCGGCGATCCTACCCTATATGTGCCGACTGCCCCGTGTCCGCCGGAGGTAACTTGACCCCCACACCCCGTTCGTCTCCTCCCAAGTAAACCTCATTTCCTTCCCCTGCTTACACACGTACTGAAACCTGTATAATCACATCCTTGCCGAGGTCCACTGACCCACTCGCATTGAAACCTCCAAAAAAAATTATGAATGGTTTTAGCATTTTTCAAATATTATAATTTTTACTAAGCGCTACTATTGCTATTTTAGAGGAAACCTTTTCGTATATTTCTATGTAAATATTGTAAAATATAATGTTTACCAAAAGTTCTACCGCTAAAAATTTTAAAAATCAATTTCTATTTATGTAAAATGGCGGATCTCAGTCTGTTTTTCCTTCCAAGGGTTTTTATCCTACTCGGTATCATATGAGCATGGATAAAAAAATCCGCGTGAGAAAATTTGTTTTCACGCTATAGGATAGGCAACTCCCTTATTTCTGACGACAGCTTATTCTGTATAATCTGATTCAGCTTGGGTTGTCAGCACGCGCAAAGCTGGGTCTCAATGTAACGTAGCTTTGTGCGTGATGACAAGAGACGAAGAAAATAATGATTCTCTGGAGTTAAAATATCCGCGAGTTTTAGCTCAAATGTATGGGCGGAAATTCTAGTAGGCTTCGAAAAAAGTTGAAGTGCCTCGACTGTCGAGTGTCGACTTCATAGTCGAGCCAATGACTTTTAAAATTTCAAGTAATACTAATTTAGACTATTAGAGAAGGATGTTAGAGTTAGTATTATAAATATTTATTATGTTTCTAAATCTTTTGGGAGTCTCAACAAATAATTTTCGCTATTTTTAATAGCACAACGTTCCTTGATAATGTTTGAAGGACCCACCAATTGATTTCAAACGACTATGCACGCATTTGAAACTAAAGCCTACAGGTCCGTGCATTTGAGGTAAAAATCTCGCTAATATTTATAATCCTTTTTTTTTCTTCGTCTCTTGTCAGCACGCACAAAGCTACATAACATAGAGACCTAGCTTTGAGCGTGCTAACAACCGAAGCTGAAAATAGAGTATATACAGAATAAGCTGCTGTCGGAGATCGGGGAGTTGCCTATCCTATAGCGCGAAAACAAATTTCCTCGCGCGCATTCTTTATCCAAAACAGAAGGTTAAAATTTAGCAAAGAGTTTCCTGAGACCCCGTGAATGGTATGAGTAATTCTAAAACTCCCACAAGTGTTCTTTCAGTGGTTAAACTTATTTTTCCCTTGAAATGAATGAAAGTCAACGAATTAATTAGAAATAGTCCAACGCCTGATCTATTGCACTACCGGATTGCTGAAGTGTTTCGGATTATATTGATATTGTATTTTTTTATGATGGGGATAATTATCGGGGGATTTTTCACTTTTCTCGGATAGAGTTAACAACCGAGGATTTTGTCTGGGGATGGGGGGTTTTGTACAATTTCAGTAATGGGAGATTATGCCTGGGGTTCTTTGTCTTGGAAGTGTTTAGTCCGTATACCCATGTGAATCGATAAAACCTAATAGCTATTTTTCAGTTCTAATATGTAAATCGAGATATTGAACAAGTTTTGAACACACTACCAACTGTTTATACGTCAATCAATCCTGTATCGCGTTTTTTGCATAAGTAAATAAACCGTCATAAATATACTAACTTAAAAATTAGTACTGGAAGACCAATAAATCAAACCCATGTTCTACAATGTCCTATATACCATTTGTTACTCAAAATTGAAAGACACCACTAATCTAAGACATCGAGTTTTTTTACATTGGGAATTTCAATTTAAATCTTAAGGACGTCTAGGAAAGGTCAGACACTTTTAGCCTTAACATCTATAAAACCATTCGTTATAATTTTAAAATATTCAAGATGTATTTTTTCCAAGTATTCATGATGCATTTTTTCTCTATATATTCATGAATAATTTTTTTCAAATATTCAAGATGGATTTTTCTAAATATTCAAGATGGATTTTTCTAAATATTCATGATAGATTTTTTCTTAGTTATCATGATTGATTTTTCTAAATGTTCATGATAGATTTTTTCTTAGTTATCATGATTGATTTTTCTAAATTTTCATGATTAAATTCTTAAAAATGTTCATGATCAAATTTTCAAAAATATTCATGATTAAATTTCTCCAAACATTCATGATAAAATTCCTGAATGTTTTCATTAGTGAATAAATGTAAATCGTAACATCATCTCCAACGTAGGCAGGCACTTGTTTACCGTGATTATACACTTTGGCGTGGTTGATGAATTAAGTGATTGCCATGCTGAAAGCTTAAACAAGATGGCCCGGGCCAGATTATACTTTTGCGCGCCCTCTATTGGGTAGAACTGGTATGATTCCGGCAAATATTTTTGGCGGTATTCTCTTTTTCCTTATCAAATATCCTTTCGATTATGAACAAAATCAATTTAGTATGACTTTGGTTTAATATAAACATCACTGATCATTTTGACCATAAAATAAATTCTTTAACAAAAACAATTACAGTTTTTTTTATATTATACAAACTTTTTTTGAATTAGTATTCACAATAAAATCTTTCTAGTGCGGATTGATAAACTTAGTGATAGTTTCGACAAAGCACTTTCAACGGTTATTTTCAGTTACAATTTTTTATAAATATACATGATAATTTGTAGATTAAATTTTAAGCATTAGTATTCGCAACAAAATCGTTCTATTAACGTCTGATTACTCAAATAACCCTTAATAATAAATTGGACCAGGCAGTTTGTAAGGTTCTTTTCACATACAGTTTTTGACAAACCAAAGTTATTATTTGAAGTTTAAATTTGCCTGTAAGCGTTCTTAATAATTTATTTAGTTATCTGTTGATTTTAACTTATAATAAGAGTAATCAATTACTTACCATGACTAATCTTAATAGTTTCTTAAATAAATAAAATACCTTGACGTTGCAAAGCCACCTAAGTAATGTTCTAAATGCTATAAATAAATTTAAATCTAATTCCGCACGCGAAAAAGGGCGGAAAGGCACCCAGCCAGCCTGCCAGCAAGGGTCAGGCCAATACTTTTGCAACTCGAAGCGCAAAAGCAAAAACCCAAATAATATCATATGAAGTTCAAGTATCATTTTTTTCCACTTGTTGATAAATAATATCAATGCCAAAATTGTAAATTCAGTATTCAATCCACAATATATTTAGATCTAATGGTCCAAATGTAATGAAACTTTAATGAGAGATGTGCTACAATGTATTATATCTAAAAATGGTTGAAAACTTTCAAATTAATTAGCTTTGTCAAAATGATAAATTAAGTACTTTCAGGCCCTTTCCAAGATTAAACATATCGCTTACACATGGCACTAAAAATCCTGTAATTAAACCAAATTACAGGCCATAAAGCTTACAACACACCTAAATGGGAAAGTTCAGAAGAGCCCTTGTGTTTCTACCAAGTAAACGTTATTATGTAAACGCAACGCAATTTTAGTTCAAAACTGTATTTATTGGAAATATTACATATTTTGAAAAACAATGAAGAGTAGAAAAATCATGATTAAGAAACTAACTGTAAGGGAGGGGGTGAAGTATCACAATATCAGTTACTGTTGGTAAAAAAAACAGGATTTACTTGAGATATAGTTTTAAATTATACTTGGTTGTCAAGGAGGTCCAAGAAGAAAAAAGCTTCCTCGCAGCGGTACTCTGCTTTTTCGATGACATTCTGAAGCTTCTTGCGAGGTAGACCTTACATTTTAATGCAATAATTTTTTATCAGTATCATTTGGTAACGAACGCAGAACGTTCTCATTATATGTTATTCAACTGATCAGGTTTCGCAAGACCTGCCCCTCTGCACGTTTACAAAACTAAGAATATTGGTTCAAGAGGTCTTGGTTTTATAATCTATTACTCTCTAAAAGGCCTGTTTTGGACAAGGATGGGGATTGGTTTTTTTCTTGGAAAATGGTTGTAAGTACTGAATTGTGGATTAAATACTGAATTTACAATTTTCACATTAGAAATTCATTTTTATTAAAATATTTATCCCATTTAATATAATAGAATAGATTGTAACACACCTCAAGGTAAAATTTCAGGACATTTGGATCAGTAGATCCGAAGATATCATCAGTTTGGCCTTGGAAAATAATTTTTACACAAAAAAGCTTTAATCTTTCTTAGTATAATAAAACACATTGAAACACACGTCTCACTAAATTTAAGGTCATTTGGATCAATAGGACAAAGGAAGGATCTGGCAAAAACCTACCTCCTCCCATAAAACTTAATGTTAATTTTCTGTTCCTTCGAATTTTCTTCAAAAGTCGCGCTTATACATGTAAATCGAATTCTTTGAACTGGGGGAGTAGTTATAAGGAAAAATGGGGGTGGAATGCTCTGAGAGTCGGAATGAAGGCTAGTTATCTAAGTCAGATCTAGGCTCTTTTTAGCGCCATCATGTCGGCCTAATTTTAATACATATGCCAAATTAATTTTAAACTGTTTTGCTCTTACATAAAATTTACAATTAAAAAACTAAATTTAATAGATAGTTAACAATGAATAATTATTTCTTCCAAATTGTTGCTAAAATAGTAGTGTACGCAGATGACGCTACAATAGGGAAACGCCGGTAGGTGTAGCATGGACAAAGCAATACTGCATTGGTTCGTCCATGGGTGTAGGCATAGAAAAGCGTCTGAAATCTGCAAGGAAGTGAGTTCGAAGATAGTTTGTGCAAATTTTGAAATTTGGTTCATAACTGTTGCGTTTACGAATGGGATGATGATATTGATATTGTTTCTTGATGTCTAGATAATTGTTTTCCTTCTGGTGAGAGAAACAAGTACATTTATTTCTGAACTCATTTCTTAATGTGAAGTTGTAGTATAAGGTTTTTAATAATCATGTTAACAATGCTTATTTTGATTGCGTTTATAAAAATAATATTGAACTTTTATTCTTAAAGTTGGTGATCATAAGTGATGATTAGTAATTGATTACTCTTATTAGTTAAAATTAAGAGTTTATTAAATAAATTATTATTAACGTTTATAGGTAAATTTAAACTTGAAACGATATTTTGTCTTTGGAAAATATGTAACTGAAAAGAACCCAATTAAGAGTTAATTAAATTATCATTATCGTTTTTAGGCAAATTTAAACTTGAAATGATAATTTTTCATTGTCAAAATTTGTTACTGAAAAGTGAAAAGAACCTTAGAAAGTGCTTGTGCTTCGTAAAATTTATTATTAGGCTTATTTGAGTAATCAAACGTTAATAGAAAGATTTTATTGCGAATGCCAATACTTAAAATTAAACATCAAATTATCATTTTTGTTTGTCCAAAATTGTAACGCGCTTAAAGAGAAAAAATAAGTTTTTAGACTTTAGCTTATCTAATCCCAAAACCTAAATTCCCAAATTAAATGTACAGGTATAGTTAACCTCAAAAATGTGTCTGTCTAGAAGCACTTGCAAGTTAATTTAATTAACTTACAATATAAATATATATTTATTTAATTAGAACACTTACAGAGATGGTAATATCATAAATTTGCTTAGTTACAGAGGTTTCCCTGATACACTCTCCAGAGACTACGGTATTAATTTCTTTTGGTTTACAAATCAAATATCTCTTACTTTAAAAATGTGTTTAGTTTTTATTATATTTTAGACTTTCCGACGAGTACAATTCCTAAAATAATTTTGTAAACCTTCTAATGCTAAAAACGCGACGTATTTTATAATTGTAGCGCTACCCGTTTAAAAACTGCCTATCTACCATTCGCGAATTTCCCGCCAAGAGATTTCAATTTTCGGCATGTATAGTTGTATAGGCGCGCTACCATGGAAACGCGAAACTCGCCGCCTCGAAAAATTTCCCTCCTCCCTGCCCCAACTAAGCAAGACGTGAGAGGAACGCGCCGGCCGCCGACGTGAGAGAGATGCTAGGTTTAAGCAACATAACTCGAGCTTGTTGATAAGAGTAGACGGCCGAGAGCGTAAAGGCGTCAATCCGTGGAGTGAAAGCTCTGTGCGATGGTGTGTTCGAGTCTCTTCGGGGATTTGGAAATTTACGAAAATAATTTCATTTGAAATAAAATGCGTTACGCCACCTAAGAAGTGTAATGTGAACTACGGGTGAATTTGGAGTCGAAAATTCGCGGGAAATTTGAAATTCAAAATATTTATTTAGTTGGAAATATCCGAACGCGCACGCGAAAAAAAGGGGAAAAAGGGGGGAAAAAAGGCGCCCAGCGTTCCAGCAAGGGTCAGAACAATACTTTCGCTGCTCTAAAGAGCGCAAAAGTAAAAACAAGGCAGCCTACCTACTCGGAAATAAAATACAAAAGGTATTTTTTCCTCGTTTCATGAAGCCCAGCCCCTATTATTATGATGACTGTGTAAATTCCAGTGAACTACTTATATAGTTTTTTATATACACATTAAAAATCCATTTCATTCATTTTTTGAAGACTACTTTTTTAAATACAACGTTCTATAATTAACCTTAGATTTAACAAAAAATATATGGCATTCTAAAAGTTAAAGAGATAGTAGTCTAATTTCAAAAGTGGTGGAAAAATTAAACTTCCAGACAAAAGGAGGAGTATTCGAATATCAATATTTTCATGCCATTAGGACAAGTGAGTCTTTTTAATTAAAATAATATAATAATTCGAACCATTATCTTCGGAGATTACCATCCATTTCAAAATGAAAATTAATATACGCATCCTTCTTCAAGAATTTGTTGTTGTTAGATTCTTCTCTAATTCATGTCATCGTGAATCTTCATTCCCGATTCTCCGCTATATTTCCATGGTAGACACCTCACCTATTCTGAAAACTGGAGTTCTGCCACGATATTTATTCTCCAAGCACTCAAAACATTTCCTAACAAAATCCAACCAAACATTTTTATACCGAAAAGACACCCAAACATTATTTACCGAAAAGACACAAAAACATTAATCATCGAAAACCCACCCACCCAGAAGCTACACAAAATATTTTATTCTTTAAGAGCTTAAAACATTTACTACAGAAAAGCCACAGAAGAATTCAACCCAAAACGCAAACTTCGCGCATTATAGAATATTTGCAAAATTTTTAATGTCGAAAATCCTTCCACTTTAGCAATCACAACTTGCTTATTATTCCAAATTCACAGACTTAACACTACCCTGCGCACAAATCCAAAATTTCTACTTTCCAAAGAGCCATCCAAAACCGTTATTTCTAAGTTGGAACCCTATTGTCCTCTTAAAGTCGAAACCCTACTGGCAATTAACTAATAAATCGCCACATTACTGAACGTAATTCTTAAAACCTCATTTCTATAATTTCAGAGTAAAACTATGCTATGGCTTGAACATCCTGTTTTTCTGATCGTAATGTTTTACTACTGAGCTAAGTTGATATAGAAGAAATAAATAATCGTTAGGCTTATTTGCTATTGTTTTGAACGTCACGTTTTTTGTCATAACTTTTGATTTTCTGAACCGATTTACAATTTGAAAACAGTTTCGGATTCTACGTGACAAGACGCGTGCAACGATAGAATTATTGATCCATTTGAAGCATTATTTCGTAACGTCATTATCGGGGGGCTTTACTATTTCCGCTATGGCTAACGCCCTATTAGCGCCACAGTGTCATTTGTAATTTTAAAATAATCTTGAGAAGGCAACCTATCTAGAAAGTCCTATTTTGTTACTCTAGCTCAAATAGGAACAAAATGGCAGCCAAATGAAAATGTCCAGAAACTTTTGTCGGGGACTGTACATCAATTAGTCCAAGTCGTGAAAAATAGCTTGCTTACCGCAGACAAACACTTTCGTTAGTTGTCTTGAAGGAATTGGTTTCAAATTCTCCATCAGCTTAATAAACATGGGGTCGTTTAATTTCTGCAATTCCTTTAGGAAAGTAAAATGTAATCATGATTATTTGCAGATTTATAAAAACCGAAACTCAATTCTGCTCTATATAAAGCCACTGATCCTTGTGCGGTTATTGGTGTTAGTTTATTATTCGATAAGAGATCCCCAACGGACTCAATATATCTTGATCTGTCTGTAACGAGATCGCTTCTCAAGTTGTCATTATAAGCTTTCATTATGATGCTCGATAGGAGAAACCAAGTGCCGACAAATATTCGGGTAGCGAAATATGTAGTTTGTAAATCACTTCCTGTAAGTAAAAGAGGTGGATTCAATAATTTACATATCGTTATCAACAATTATATTTTTAATGAAGGGCTAGAAAATATACACAGAAAAAACAACGTATAGGTTTTGAGCACATCCATTTGATTTAAACATGTTGAAAATCTAAAGCCCTAGATTTAACGTGCGAAAACTAAACACCAACTAGTAACAATGGGTGTAATAGCTAAACATATAAAAACTAAACACAACAGCGCGTTGAAAGCCTTTAAAACACGTTTAAAATCTAAGCTTATCGTAAAGTGGGCATAAACCGAAATGCCAGGGTTTAAACGTGTTCAAAACCTACTCTAGGTGTAAAGGATATAAACATATTGACGTCATGTAGTTAACTCGAGCATCTGAGGAAGAATAATTAATATTTTATTTGGTGAATCGGTTTTAACCCCTTCTCATGCCGAGAGGCCAAGGTTCAGAGGTTTGGGAATGGGGTACATTCATTCGCTGGTGCTTGACGCGTCAAAAGTCAGAATTTACTCACAAATGAGCCATATTAGAACTTCGCCCATTTTTAAGTAAGTTAAATTTTATTTTTTTTATTAGTTACACTGTAAAAAAAAAAGGGTTCTTCGAGAGTTTTCAATAGAACTCTTACGTTCTAGTTGGAACGCTACAGGTTACCAGACGTGGATGAAGGTTCACAGTAGAACAGGAAGGTTCTTAGCAGATCGTATCTAATTAAAAGGGTTCTTGAAATAACGTGTGGGGTTTTAATAGATCCTTGAAGGTTCTTGAAAGAACTTTCGGGTTCTTGAAGGATCCTTGAACGTTCTTGAAAGAACATTTGGGTTCTTGCGAGAGCCTTCACGGTTCGTGAGAGAACATTCAGGTTCTCGATAGATCCTTGAGGGTTCGTGAAAGAACATTTCGGTTCTTGATAGATCCTTGAGGGTTCATGAAAAAAATACGGGTTCTTGGAAGATCCTTGAAGGTTCGTGAAAGAACACTGTTAGAAAAAAAGGTGATTCATGGGTGTTTGGAAATACCTTGAGGTGTTTATTTACTCTTTTTAGAGTGTTTTGTAACTGAGATGGTGCTTTCTCCGTAGAAAGGTGCTAGTTGACTCTTTTTAGGTATTTTTTAAAGGAATTGGTGATTCACTGGTACTTAGAAACACCTTTAGTTTTTATTAACTCTTCCAGGTGTGCTTTAATCTGCAGGGTGGTTTTGTTTCAGTTAAAAGGTGTTCTATCACTGGATGCTTAGAAAAACGGCACGGTGTTAATTGACCCTTATTGAAATGTTTTTAAACGGAAATATAAGTCGCGTTTACACGAGCTTGCACAACCTTTGCCAACGCATTGGAAACGATTACACAACCGTTTTTAACCGAATCAATTCCGAATCGCATTGTTGTTTAACATAAAACTGTTTGAATGGTGGGGATAAACACCATTGGGCTTTACTTAACACTTTTATTCCTCATATGGTGTGTTTTTAAGTTAAAGGTTTTTCTATATGAGCTTAGAGCGTGAAGGGTGAAGAGATAAATCATCTACTAATTCTACCTGCATAGTGAAACATCCTAAAAATATCCCAAAGATTTTAAAAATCAAAATTAATTTATAATTCTTTGGACTACCTTACACTAAATATTTGAAGGAATTCATACTTATTTTGATTTTTCAATCATTGGTAAATATTTTTAGGAGAGTTCAAAATGCTGGAATGTCTTGGAATTAGAGGAATTCATAAAATTACTTGAATTTTCCCTTAACACAGGTTTTTACCTCTCCGAGTGACGATGACATCACGAAGAGGTATAACACTGGACGTGTCTGTGTGTGTTTCTGTCTATCACCGCGTTTGCAGTTGGCAAATCAGAGCAACCGTGTTCGCAATTTCCGCACCGCGTTCGCAGTTAACAGAAATTAGGAAAATTCAACTTCATTACGCATCTCCACATTTGTCTTTCGTATGGTATATACCACATACACGCAAATCTGTACTTATTGGCTTCTGACAACACCATCATATACTTATTGGTCTTCTGTGTATACCACATAAACGCCAATCTGGCAGGGGCGTAGCGAAGGACTTATGGTTGGGAGGGGAGAGGTCTAGTCTTTGCCAACCCAAAATGAAAACTTGCCAACTTCTTATAGGTTAAAACAAAACAAAACCGAAAAATGGATAAAGTTTAACTTCAATTTTTATTAATTTTAATACGTCTATTTTTTAATTTTGCCCATGACGTTATTACTGCAGGAAAACTTATGCTGTCTAAAATGTCCTTCTCGCTACTCATAAGCATTAGATCATCCAAACGTTCATCGGCCATGGTTGTTCTCAGACAATTTTTAACAAACGTCAGCTTGCTAAACTTCCTTTCGTTAGTAGCAACAGAGTAACCCGCAGTTACTACAAGTCGAACCAGAGTAAAGGCTAATTTGAGAATATGCTTCAGATCTATAGCTTTTTGAAAAATTTCCTTCATAGATTTAGCATCGCCGCAGTTCTCAAATAAAACTTCCATTTCAGTTTGAAGCGCAAATACGTCGGGTTTGTGATATTCACCATCCAGAGGTGGCCCGGGTGGGAACATACTTAAAACGGCAGACAAATTTTCGATTGTCAGTGCTTTCCTTGAAATTGGTATCTCGAAGACACGAAAAAAGGGACTTAGTGTTTCGACACACTTATTGACATTAGAGCTTAAAAACGACGTTAGCTTGTCGAGGACCATCTTAAATTCTTTTCGAAAAAATTGGTGTAAGGTTAAGGTCGAAGCATTGGACCTGTTGCGGTCGAGCTTTAATGGAGCCACTCGACGTCGATGGTGCTTGATGAAGTCACTTTCGGCATTTATGTCTAATTTTGCAGCAAAAATGATTGCGCTTTCGATGAGATTATTTTGATTTTCGGTGTTTGTTGATATTTCGTCTAAAGATTTGAGACTGCATTTAATAAGTATAGTAACGTCAATAATGTTCAAATCGGTGGATTCTAAGGCCTCAGTTAAGAGCTTCATTTTTCTTAAGATTGTTTTCATGAACATTAATGACAGAATGAAATCGAAGCTCATCATTCTCTTGTAAAGTCCCAAAGCTTTAGTTTTTGTTTTCGCATCGAAACTGTTCGATGTCGAAATTTCCTTTAGGACGTCACTTATGGGTTCAAATGAAGTTGAAACCGCTTCAACGCTTTCGCCACGTGCAGTCCAACGAGTTTTTGATAAATTTCTTAATTGTAAAGAGTTTTCAATTTCATCTAATTTGATTTTAAGTGGTTCGAAGCGCTTAGTGCTTGATGTGAAGAAAACGTACAGTTCTTCCAGTATGTTGAACATGTCTGCTATTATTGGACTTGCCTTGCAGCTATGTTCTACTGCGGTGTTAGTTCTGTGTGCTTGACAAGGAATGTAAGGTACCTTGTGTCCAACTAAATGTGATACGTTTTCTTGAGCCCCATTGAATTCTCCTGACATTGCGCTAGCAAAATCATAGGACTGAAATGCTAGACAATTTACACTTAATCCTCGAGTTACTAAACTCGACAAAATATCTTGAGCTGTGCCCAATCCCGTTTTATTCTTGGCTACTTTTGCTTCCAACAACCGCTCTCTTGAAACACCATTTTCACTGACACTTCTCACTACAACGGAGATAATGTCTTTATGAGATTTATCGGGGGTAGAATCAGCCATTACTGTGTAGAAAAGACTCTCATTTACTTCATTAACAACTGCTTTACGGACAGCTTCACCAAGAAGTTTAATGAACTCATTCTGTGATTCTGGACTCAAGTATGTTACATGGTAAGGCCTCATCTTGGAATCTTGCATCCATCTTTTGAGGGTTTCATTATGCCGTGATAGTAATTGTACAATTTGGTAGAAATTTCCATTTTCGTCAGAGTCAGATCCATGAAACGCTAATCCCTGTCGCCCAAGAGTTCTAGCAACATCAAACAAGATTTTTACTACTTCGGTGTTGAATGCCAACACTCTTTGCTCTTCAATCAGTATATTAATTTTGTTCTTGTCAAAAATATATTCAAGCTTTCCTTCGTTTAACATAAACTGACAGTAGTCAGAAACTGCAGATTTATGTGAAGCTGAAGAAAAATGCATTTGTAATTTTCCTGGCTTTTGTTTTCCTGCACTTTTCATTTTCCCCCAACCTTTCACACCTTCTTTAATCCAAAATTGTTCACTTCTATTTCTGCCACATCCGACAGGAAAAAGACAGCAAGCAAAGCAATAAGCAGAATCCATAGCTGTGCTGTATTCTAGAAACTCGAATTCTTTGTACCATTGAGGATTGAAACGATTTTTACCATCACTTGGAAAGGACGAGAGCCTTGGTTGATGAGGACCAAGAGAAATTAAGTATCGTCTTTGATTGTCTGAAGTAATATTTGGTCGAAAACCCGGGTCGTGAGCAACAATGTCTTCCTTTAATGTACTTGTAGGATTCTGAACTTCAGTATTTTTAGAATTAATTTTAGATATTAGAGTTTCGCAACAAGTAAGCAAACTTTGACAATTATCTTTCAAAGATGTAGCATAGTCTATCATTTCAATCGCTGATATTTGTTCACTGACTATTGTTTTTTGTTGAATGTTTTTGAGTAGCCTTTTACCAGACATAAACTGATCCAAAATATACGCCAATTTTCCGGCACATTTTGAAAACATTGAAGATTCCTCAATTTCCTCTTCCATGCCAGCTGCGACTTCTTCGGTTTTTTGTGTACTTGAATGATTTGGATCTTGCATTAATTCCATGTCAGTCTGATAATCACAATCAGGGAGGTCGTTTTTGGTTTCCAAATGATCAAGATGGTGAATGTTTGTAGAAAAAGACGATGACGCCTGATTAAAGTCAAAATTATCCTTGATCAATTCTTCAACATTAACGTTAGACTGGACTTGTGTATCTTTTGACTTTATAGATGTCTCATTGGCGAAAGATTTGTTTTGCACAGCGTCGGTCTTACTTTGAACTTCAGTTCCTTCGCAGTTAATTTCTTCATTAGCTTCATTTTGAAATTGATTTGAATCCTTGCCTGTCACGGTAAGATTTTCGTCGTCTAAATCGACAATATCGTCATCTACTTCTGCCATTTTCCCTGCGGAAGCCACTACCTGATCATCATTTGATTTTGATGTTCCAGCCGTTTGTGTCGTTTGTATTGGATCACACAGTTCGCCGATTTCGTTTGATTCATTTTCCGATGATAATGATTTTCGACGTTTAGCAGCTTCAAATGGGTTATCTGGTGCTCCGACCTTTCTTATATTGACCTTTTTCCCATTATGACACTTCATTTCATGAGCTTTCTTGTTATCATTGTTAAATAGTGCGTTACACGACAAACATTCAACTTTATACCGATAACTACTTCGGCCAAATTTTAACTCGCTACCACGATTAGTTTTGTAACTCATATTTTATACTTTAGTGTAAATTCTAATTCAAGAGAACGAAAACCATCTCTGTAGAAAATGACCGAAATCCGAAAATGAGACCTGTAGCAGAAAGCTTTCCGCGCCAGCTAGAAGCTACCCAGGAGCCAGGCCCGACCATTCCCTGAAATTCCCTCCGTAAATAATCTTTTGCCGGTAGGTAGTGGTAGTGCGGCAAACCGCTAGTGATGCAGTGCGCCGTGCGGTAGAGACGGAAGGCAGGCCGACCGTAGTCTCGTTCTCTCATGCTTTATCTCTCGCAGACCGGCGAGGCACGGCAGACGACGGTTCAACGACGATGTATTTGTAATGGAGTTAAAAGACTATATGTAGGCAAACAATTTATTCCCACGATAAGGATTTGAAAAGCTATAACCATAAATTAACAAAAATTTTCCATTTTGAAGAATGTCAATTTATTATTTGAACATAGACTTGGATATATATTTATAAATTAGAATTCTTCAACTCCTTTCCAGATTTTCAAAGTTTGCCAACTCAAAGTTGAATTGTCAAGTTTGCCAACTCTGGCAAAAAGTTGGGAGGGGAGGCTCCCCCCCTATCCCCCCCATGGCTTCGCCCCTGCAATCTGGAACATTGCCTTCTACTACATTATCATCGTTGGGGTTAAGATGAACGCGCGATCGGCTACGGTTACGAGAAACGTTTAGCCTCCTAATGGCAGGGCTTCCACCAAATGCTAACGCAATTGCTCTTATTTTTATCATTTGTGAATGAATCGCATTATAAATCCTAAATTTCCAAAAATTGTGAAAACGCTATACGCTAGAAGTCAAACGTCAACAATAGCTATGTTTAAATTCATTTTAAGAATAATGTTTCTTAAAACGGCTTAACTAGAATTAAGGTAAAATACTGACGATTAAAAAAATTAATATCAGTTATATTTACTTAATTATTTAAGATAATCTTCTTTTCCTTGGAACGGCACAAGTGAAAGTTTATATAGAACGAGTATTGAAAATTGCATATGAATAGAAACACAAGGTTAATATAAAGCGAGTAGGATGAATTGATCTCTTACAAAATCATAACATTTTCCTATTGCTGAATATTAAATGAAAATATGTTAAATATGTTTCGGCATTACGATTCCTTTAGTAGTTTTGTAGTTATAAAGCTCTGTTTCATTTCAATATTCCAAGAAATTATTTTATATTAATATTTCAAATTTGGTGTTTACTCTTTAATTCAGCTTTACTACATTTATATATAGTGTAAACTTACACTTCATGAAGAAGTGTTTTTGAAGAGTCACCAAGAGAGAAAAAATCGAATATCATTGTCATGATTGCAACCTAACACTTAAAATAAGAACCTCTATGAGGTGGTCATATGCTATAATATATTTCCAACGGATTTGAAACTAATGAGGGTTCTGCGTCAAAATAAATCAGGTTCAGAGTCGAGCTACACGGGTTCTGGGTTGACTGCAACACTGTTCTTAGGCTAACTCGACAGGGTTCAGAGTCAAACTCGACAGGGTTCAGAGGCAAACTCGATAGGGTTCAGAGTCGAACTACACAGCGTTCTGATTATAACTAAACAGGGTTCTGATTATAACTAAACAGGGTTCAGAGTCGAACTACACAGCGTTCCGATTATAACTAAACAGGGTTCTGGGTCGAACTAAACCGGGTTCTGGGTTTAACGCAATACAATTCTTAGCCGTACGAAGCGGGGTTCAGAGTTTAACTCAACACGGTTCTCAGTCAAACTACACATGGTTCCGATTACAACTGAACAAGGATCTGATGCACACGCCACATGATTCAGGGAGGAACCTAATACGGTTCCAAAAGAAACTAACTTGGTTCAAAGAAAAACCCCAGCTCGGATCGTAGATGAACTCCTTAGGGCTTTTTAGAGAACTCATATTAAAGAGTTCTTTGTAGATCAAAAAAGGGTTTAAAATAGGGGACAAGCGTTAAGAACCCTTTTCTCGGCAAAGTAGAACTTTTTTTTCTTAGAGTGTAGGTTTATAATATAACTGGGTTTCAATTTGAGTTATGAATTCTAATTTTAGAAAAGTGTTGCTCATTAATCGGTTTGACTCACGCTAAAATTGCCTTCACAAATGTTTCAGTGCCATTTTTGTTGTGAACTGTAAGTTTAGATCAGAGGTTTAGTAATTATAACCGATCAAAATATATTATTTGTTATCTTGGCGTACCAACGTAGAAACATCAAAATGGGGTTTTCTATTAAAAATCAAGATGATTCTAAACTTGCAAATGAGTGTATAGAATATGTTTACACTTTTTTAAGCATTTCTAGGTACCTGGGACCGGTCAGTTCAACGTTTTTGCTAAGGGACGACCACGTTGACTGTTTTACCATTACCAGGGTAGTTATATTTGTAGGCGGCGATCGGCTAGGGTTACGAGAAACGTCTAACCTTCCAATGGCGGGGTCTTCCTCCAAAGGTTCACGCAATTGCGATGTTCTTATCTACAGCTGCGATTCGAATCCTTTATATACTACCTATTTGAGTAAAACGAAGCAACAGGCGTATGCTTCATTTCAAACGTCAATATTAGTCAAGTGTTTCAAGAATGTTTAATTGTTCTTTTTTAAAACGATGTAACGCTCAATAAGGCGAACAACTAACGAAGAAAATATTAAATATTAATTATATTTATTTTAATATTTAAGATATTGCTGTTTCTCAATTCAAAATCAATACGGAAAGAGTTAAAAAGAGTTTGGTCTGTGTGTGTCCGTCCGTTGTTACACTAGCGCGCTGCGTTAGCAGTTCGCTTTGCTTCGATGTGAAAAGAAATCCTACAGAACCATAATATTCACTTTTTCCATAATATGAAGTGAATATGTGGAAATATTTTTCGTAACTACGATGCATTTAGTACTTTTCATTTCGATATTCCAAGGAATTTTTTTAATATTATTATTCGAAATTGCTGTTTATATATTACTTAAGCTATACTACATCTGTATATAGAATAATCCATGCAATGAAGATTTCAAGAAGGAAGCTTAGGCCTGGACTCAATCGGGTAAATCAAGTAGTATCCGCAATAGGCATAGTGAACCAAAGAGTAAATAGTTGAGACCTGAGGTGAACTAAATTGTGGGTTTTTATTGTCGTGTCTGTAATGAAGGGACAGTAACGGTTCAGAGTGAGCCGAAAGTTAATTAAATAATCAGGTTTAGATTTAATAATAGAAGAATGCATCATGGTGGCAATTGGGTCAGTGAATGGGCTATTCGTTATCGGGTTATAGTTTAGAAGTTTTCATTCTTATTATGGTGCGTATTGACTTTCAGTGCGTCTAACCACAAGTCATATTTGGTGATATTTAACGTTAACACTCATGTTGGCAAACTAAGAAAATCATTGAGGTGAAACGAGACAGTAGTGTTTATACCGCTAACCAGTTGTGACTGTAGCTATAAGAATATAGGGTTAACAGTTGAGGCGTACACAGTTGGGCCTTTTCAAACACATAAAGGTTATATCTCTCCAAAATCTATACACTTCATTTTCTGTTTTTTCCCATTTACTGATTTAAATGTGTCCAAGACATATCTTCATCGGATGTAAATACCGTCTGCTTTACTGTATATTCGCTATGCTTGGAATACTGCTTTAATAATTCGTAAATTTTTACTTCAAAAAAGAGAAATAATTCTATATCTAGGTTAATAAGTTTGTAGACTCGGAGAGGTAATATTTTGGTTATTCAGGCAATTCATTTTTATGCTCCAGCGTTTTCTCCCGCGCCGCCGGCTTCCCAATTATATGCGACGCTCTGCGGCCGCCACGTGAACGAAAATCTTATTTACTCTTCTTTCCGGTTTTTCCCCGGAAGCGCGTGTAGTGGAAGCTAGCCAATGATATCGGAGCTATTTAAGCAGCCGAATATTTTGCTCAGTAGCCTCGGTTAAGAAAACAGTTAAGAGATCAGTGGATTGGATTTAGCTCAGTTGTATAATTTTCTGGTTTCAAGTCACAATAACAACTCTTATCTTTAGCATTCTTTATCAATATCGGCAAATTGTATTGAGTTCCTGCATTTTTTTGTCTCAGTACTGAGGGACCGTCCTTAAACTACGTCACGCGAAAAAAGCATTTTCTGACCCACCCGTCCCCCCAGATCACGCTTCGTCACGCTTTTCTCAGACCCCTCCCCTAAAAACTACGTCACATTTCTTTAACCCCCCCCCCTCCGCACTATGATTTGTCTTAATTTACAAATTAAATTTGATTAATTTCTTGAGTGATATGCCGCCCTCTCAGAAATATTTTGCTCGGCTGAAAATTCAAGTTCTCTTCCGTTTTAAGCTTTTTCCCTCTGATTGACCTTTAGAATTTTAATGTCTGGATGTGCTTTCTATAAGCTTCAAAAAAGTTCCATAAAGCTTAGTTAAAGGGGCACACTTTTTAGGTTTCGACACTGTCACCGAAAACAGTCTAATCGAGCTTGAGATTTAGAAAATTTGCCAAAGAATCGAAACCATTTCAATCGGCAGGGAAATTTGATTCATCCTCACAAATTATAGGGGCGAATAAACAAAGACATAAGAGAGATTACGCTGTTTATTTTAAATGCGCTATTTAAATTGGCTATATAAAACTGTAAATAGTTGATAATTGCATAATTTTCTACTGTTTAAGCGATGATGGAATACCTAACAATTTTGGTAAATTATTGTAACGGTGGACTATGGAATGTTGTCTTTCTTCTTCCATAACATAAGAGAGCCAACCTGCCTCTTACTGACTTCGTAACAAAATCAATGCTAAATGTGACGTCACGCATCGAAGAACCCCCTCCCTCCCCCTTGTCACGGACCGTCACAAATTTAGAAACCCCCTCCCCCCCATAAGAGTGTGACGTAGTTTATGGACGGTCTCAGATATCACTAATTCTGCGTTTAAAACGTCATACAGCGGGGATCATAAATAATTTCTTTTGAAATTATAGGACTTTATTGGACGATTTGTGAAATTGTAGGGCACTTTAAAAAATATGGGACAATCAGTCTTTAAGGAAAATTTCGAAAGGGCCCCCCAAAAGCCATGGGCCCGCCCGCAGTTGCGGGCTCTGCTCCCCTGTAGTTACGCCACTGACTTGTAGGTACTTGTGGGTGCTTGTAGGTGCTTGTGGATACTTGTAGGTGCTTGTGGGTGCTTGTAGGTACTTGTGGGTGCTTGTAGGTTCTTTTGGGTACTTGTGGGTACTTGTAGGTACTTGTGGGTGCTTGTAGGTACTTTGGGTACTTTTAGGTACTTGTGGATACTTGTTGGTACTTGTGGGTGCTTGTAGGTGCTTGTTTGTATTTGAGGGTGCTTGTAGGTACTTGTGGGTGCTTGTAGGTACTTGTGGGTGCTTGTAGGTACTTGTGGGTGCTTGTAGGTACTTGTGGGTACTTGTGGGTGCTTGTAGGTACTTGTGGGTGCTTTTAGGTTCTTGTGGGTGCTTTTAGATACTTGTGGGTACTTGTAGGTTCTTGTGGGTACTTGTGGGTGCTTGTAGGTACTTGTGGGTGCTTGTAGGTACTTGTGGGTGCTTGTAGGTACTTGTGGGTACTTGTGGGTGCTTCTATGTACTTGTGGGTGCTTGTAGGTACTTGTGGGTGCTTGTAGGTACTTGTGGGTGCTTGTAGGTACTTGTGGGTGCTTTTAGGTTCTTGTGGGTGCTTTTAGGTACTTGTGGGTACTTGTAGGTTCTTGTGGGTACTTGTGGGTGCTTGTAGGTACTTGTGGGTGCTTGTAGGTACTTGTGGGTGCTTGTAGGTACTTGTGGGTACTTGTGGGTGCTTCTATGTACTTGTGGGTGCTTGTAGGTACTTGTGGGTGCTTGTGGATGCTTGTAGGTACTTGTGGGTGCTTGTGGGTGCTTGTTGGTACTTGTGGGTGCTTGTAGGTACTTGTGGGTGCTTGTTGGTACTTGTGGGTGCTTGTAGGTACTTGTGGGTGCTTGTAGGTACTTGTGGGTGCTTGTAGGTACTTGTGGGTACTTGTGGGTGCTTGTAGGTACTTGTGGGTGCTTCTATGTACTTGTGGGTGCTTGTAGGTACTTGTGGGTGCTTGCGGATGCTTGTTGGTACTTGTGGGTGCTTGTTGGTACTTGTGGGTGCTTGTTGGTACTTGTTGGTACTTGTGGGTGCTTGTTGGTACTTGTGGGTGCTTGTAGGTACTTGTGGGTGCTTGTAGGTACTTGTGGGTGCTTTTAGGTTCTTGTGGGTGCTTTTAGGTACTTGTGGGTACTTGTAGGATCTTGTGGGTACTTGTGGGTGCTTGTAGGTACTTGTGGGTGCTTGTAGGTACTTGTGGGTGCTTGTAGGTACTTGTGGGTGCTTCTATAAACTTGTGGGTGCTTGTAGGTACTTGTGGGTGCTTGTGGATGCTTGTTGGTACTTGTGGGTGCTTGTAGGTACTTGTGGGTGCTTGTGGGTGCTTGTTGGTACTTGTTGGTACTTGTGGGTGCTTGTAGGTACTTGTGGGTGCTTGTGGGTGCTTGATGGTACTTGTGGGTGCTTGTAGGTACTTGTGGGTGCTTGTAGGTACTTGTGGGTACTTGTGGGTGCTTGTAGGTACTTGTGGGTGCCTCTATGTACTTGTGGGTGCTTGTAGGTACTTGTGGGTGCTTGCGGATGCTTGTTGGTACTTGTGGGTGCTTGTAGGTACTTGTGGGTGCTTGTGGGTGCTTGTTGGTACTTGTTGGTACTTGTGGGTGCTTGTAGGTACTTGTGGGTACTTGTAGGTACTTGTGGGTACTTGTGGGTGCTTTTAGGTTCTTGTGGGTGCTTTTAGGTACTTGTGGGTACTTGTAGGTTCTTGTGGGTGCTTGTGGGTGCTTGTAGGTACTTGTGGGTACTTGTGGGTGCTTGTAGGTACTTGTGGGTGCTTCTATGTACTTGTGAGTGCTTGTAGGTACTTGTGGGTGCTTGCGGATGCTTGTTGGTACTTGTGGGTGCTTGTAGGTACTTGTGGGTGCTTGTGGGTGCTTGTTGGTACTTGTTGGTACTTGTGGGTGCTTGTAGGTACTTGTGGGTGCTTGTAGGTACTTGTGGGTGCTTGTAGGTACTTGTGGGTGCTTTTAGGTTCTTGTGGGTGCTTTTAGGTACTTGTGGGTACTTGTAGGTTCTTGTGGGTGCTTGTGGGTGCTTTTAGGTACTTGTGGGTGCTTTTAGGTACTTGTAGTTACTTGAGATTGCTTGTAGGTACTTGTGATTGCTTGTAGGTACTTGTGGGTGCTTGTAGGTACTTGTGGGTACTTGCCACGGGTGATTGTAGCTACTTGCTCAGGGTGCTTGTAGGTACTTGCCCTGGGTGCTTGCAGGTACTTGCCCCGGGTGATTGTAGCTACTTGCTCCGGGTGATTGTAGCTACTTGCTCCGGGTGCTTGTAGGTACTTGCTCCGGGTGCTTGTAGGTACTTGCTCCGGGTGCTTGTAGGTACTTGTGGGTACTTGTGGGTGCTTCTATGTACTTGTGGGTGCTTGTAGGTACTTGTGGGTGCTTGTAGGTACTTGTGGGTGCTTGTAGGTACTTGTGGGTGCTTTTAGGTTCTTGTGGGTGCTTTTAGGTACTTGTGGGTACTTGTAGGTTCTTGTGGGTACTTGTGGGTGCTTGTAGGTACTTGTGGGTGCTTGTAGGTACTTGTGGGTGCTTGTAGGTACTTGTGGGTACTTGTGGGTGCTTCTATGTACTTGTGGGTGCTTGTAGGTACTTGTGGGTGCTTGTGGATGCTTGTAGGTACTTGTGGGTGCTTGTGGGTGCTTGTTGGTACTTGTGGGTGCTTGTAGGTACTTGTGGGTGCTTGTTGGTACTTGTGGGTGCTTGTAGGTACTTGTGGGTGCTTGTAGGTACTTGTGGGTGCTTGTAGGTACTTGTGGGTACTTGTGGGTGCTTGTAGGTACTTGTGGGTGCTTCTATGTACTTGTGGGTGCTTGTAGGTACTTGTGGGTGCTTGCGGATGCTTGTTGGTACTTGTGGGTGCTTGTTGGTACTTGTGGGTGCTTGTTGGTACTTGTTGGTACTTGTGGGTGCTTGTTGGTACTTGTGGGTGCTTGTAGGTACTTGTGGGTGCTTGTAGGTACTTGTGGGTGCTTTTAGGTTCTTGTGGGTGCTTTTAGGTACTTGTGGGTACTTGTAGGATCTTGTGGGTACTTGTGGGTGCTTGTAGGTACTTGTGGGTGCTTGTAGGTACTTGTGGGTGCTTGTAGGTACTTGTGGGTGCTTCTATAAACTTGTGGGTGCTTGTAGGTACTTGTGGGTGCTTGTGGATGCTTGTTGGTACTTGTGGGTGCTTGTAGGTACTTGTGGGTGCTTGTGGGTGCTTGTTGGTACTTGTTGGTACTTGTGGGTGCTTGTAGGTACTTGTGGGTGCTTGTGGGTGCTTGATGGTACTTGTGGGTGCTTGTAGGTACTTGTGGGTGCTTGTAGGTACTTGTGGGTACTTGTGGGTGCTTGTAGGTACTTGTGGGTGCCTCTATGTACTTGTGGGTGCTTGTAGGTACTTGTGGGTGCTTGCGGATGCTTGTTGGTACTTGTGGGTGCTTGTAGGTACTTGTGGGTGCTTGTGGGTGCTTGTTGGTACTTGTTGGTACTTGTGGGTGCTTGTAGGTACTTGTGGGTACTTGTAGGTACTTGTGGGTACTTGTGGGTGCTTTTAGGTTCTTGTGGGTGCTTTTAGGTACTTGTGGGTACTTGTAGGTTCTTGTGGGTGCTTGTGGGTGCTTGTAGGTACTTGTGGGTACTTGTGGGTGCTTGTAGGTACTTGTGGGTGCTTCTATGTACTTGTGAGTGCTTGTAGGTACTTGTGGGTGCTTGCGGATGCTTGTTGGTACTTGTGGGTGCTTGTAGGTACTTGTGGGTGCTTGTGGGTGCTTGTTGGTACTTGTTGGTACTTGTGGGTGCTTGTAGGTACTTGTGGGTGCTTGTAGGTACTTGTGGGTGCTTGTAGGTACTTGTGGGTGCTTTTAGGTTCTTGTGGGTGCTTTTAGGTACTTGTGGGTACTTGTAGGTTCTTGTGGGTGCTTGTGGGTGCTTTTAGGTACTTGTGGGTGCTTTTAGGTACTTGTAGTTACTTGAGATTGCTTGTAGGTACTTGTGATTGCTTGTAGGTACTTGTGGGTGCTTGTAGGTACTTGTGGGTACTTGCCACGGGTGATTGTAGCTACTTGCTCAGGGTGCTTGTAGGTACTTGCCCTGGGTGCTTGCAGGTACTTGCCCCGGGTGATTGTAGCTACTTGCTCCGGGTGATTGTAGCTACTTGCTCCGGGTGCTTGTAGGTACTTGCTCCGGGTGCTTGTAGGTACTTGCTCCGGGTGCTTGTAGGTACTTGTGGGTACTTGTGGGTGCTTCTATGTACTTGTGGGTGCTTGTAGGTACTTGTGGGTGCTTGTGGATGCTTGTAGGTACTTGTGGGTGCTTGTGGGTGCTTGTTGGTACTTGTGGGTGCTTGTAGGTACTTGTGGGTGCTTGTTGGTACTTGTGGGTGCTTGTAGGTACTTGTGGGTGCTTGTAGGTACTTGTGGGTGCTTGTAGGTACTTGTGGGTACTTGTGGGTGCTTGTAGGTACTTGTGGGTGCTTCTATGTACTTGTGGGTGCTTGTAGGTACTTGTGGGTGCTTGCGGATGCTTGTTGGTACTTGTGGGTGCTCGTAGGTACTTGTGGGTGCTTGTTGGTACTTGTTGGTACTTGTGGGTGCTTGTTGGTACTTGTGGGTGCTTGTAGGTACTTGTGGGTGCTTGTAGGTACTTGTGGGTGCTTTTAGGTTCTTGTGGGTGCTTTTAGGTACTTGTGGGTACTTGTAGGATCTTGTGGGTACTTGTGGGTGCTTGTAGGTACTTGTGGGTGCTTGTAGGTACTTGTGGGTGCTTGTAGGTACTTGTGGGTGCTTCTATAAACTTGTGGGTGCTTGTAGGTACTTGTGGGTGCTTGTGGATGCTTGTTGGTACTTGTGGGTGCTTGTAGGTACTTGTGGGTGCTTGTGGGTGCTTGTTGGTACTTGTTGGTACTTGTGGGTGCTTGTAGGTACTTGTGGGTGCTTGTGGGTGCTTGATGGTACTTGTGGGTGCTTGTAGGTACTTGTGGGTGCTTGTAGGTACTTGTGGGTACTTGTGGGTGCTTGTAGGTACTTGTGGGTGCCTCTATGTACTTGTGGGTGCTTGTAGGTACTTGTGGGTGCTTGCGGATGCTTGTTGGTACTTGTGGGTGCTTGTAGGTACTTGTGGGTGCTTGTGGGTGCTTGTTGGTACTTGTTGGTACTTGTGGGTGCTTGTAGGTACTTGTGGGTACTTGTAGGTACTTGTGGGTGCTTGTAGGTACTTGTGGGTGCTTTTAGGTTCTTGTGGGTGCTTTTAGGTACTTGTGGGTACTTGTAGGTTCTTGTGGGTGCTTGTGGGTGCTTGTAGGTACTTGTGGGTACTTGTGGGTGCTTGTAGGTACTTGTGGGTGCTTCTATGTACTTGTGAGTGCTTGTAGGTACTTGTGGGTGCTTGCGGATGCTTGTTGGTACTTGTGGGTGCTTGTAGGTACTTGTGGGTGCTTGTGGGTGCTTGTTGGTACTTGTTGGTACTTGTGGGTGCTTGTAGGTACTTGTGGGTGCTTGTAGGTACTTGTGGGTGCTTGTAGGTACTTGTGGGTGCTTTTAGGTTCTTGTGGGTGCTTTTAGGTACTTGTGGGTACTTGTAGGTTCTTGTGGGTGCTTGTGGGTGCTTTTAGGTACTTGTGGGTGCTTTTAGGTACTTGTAGTTACTTGTGATTGCTTGTAGGTACTTGTGATTGCTTGTAGGTACTTGTGGGTGCTTGTAGGTACTTGTGGGTACTTGCCACGGGTGATTGTAGCTACTTGCTCAGGGTGCTTGTAGGTACTTGCCCTGGGTGCTTGCAGGTACTTGCCCCGGGTGATTGTAGCTACTTGCTCCGGGTGATTGTAGCTACTTGCTCCGGGTGCTTGTAGGTACTTGCTCCGGGTGCTTGTAGGTACTTGCTCCGGGTGCTTGTAGGTACTTGCCCCGGGTACTTGTAGCAGAAGCCGATTAGGCTTTACACATGAAGTACGTAACAGGTGCCTGGGAGAGCTACACGATATTCTCTAAGCTCCTAGGAAAGAACCTCCCCTTACGCGGAGGAACAAAATTCGGTAACGCGGCTCTTTCGGATCCTTCGATCCTTCCGCCTTAAGAACCAATTTACCTGGTTCGTAAATTAGGGAACTACTATAAAGACTGAATAGGGTTTCTTAAATATTCTTTAGATAAAACTATTCACAATACCAAAGATTATTTGGGAGTTAGGAACAAAGATCTTATCAATCTGGGTAGCTTTTGCTTGGACTATTTAAGACGCCGTGTATCTGTTTTTTACGAGGAATTTTCTCTGTTCTCGCGAACGATAGCTTATTCTGTATTTATACTCTATTACTGCATCGGTTGTCAGCACGCGCAAAGCTAGGTCTCTATGTAACCTAATTGTGTACGAGATGTCACGAGACGAAAAACTTCAGGATCTTCAGGATTTAAAGTATGCGCGATTTTTTTTAGTTCGAGTACAAGGACCTCTAGGCCTTAGTTTCAAATACGTGTGAAATTGCCTACAGCCTACTGCACGTATTTAAAACTAAGGCCTAGAGGTCCGTGAACTCTATCTAAAAAAACCTCGCGGATATTTCAAATCCTGAAGTTTTTCGTCTCTTCTGAGCACGCACAAAGCTAGGTTACATAGAGACTAAGCAATGTTCGTGCTGACAACCGATCTTGTAACAGCGTATATACAGAATAAGCTGTCGTTCGAGATAGGGAGTTGGCAATCCTATAGCGTGAAAACAAATTAACTCACGCGCATTTATTATCCATGGTTAAGGAATTGAAACGGATCGGACACAGATCTTTTGTTCTCTGCAGCTCTCTAGTGAGCTGCACCAAACGGATTTTTCTCCGTTTTTCGCTGAGTCCGTTCCGTTCCGCCGGATTTAAACGAAATCGGAAGGAAGAAAGATCTATATTACCAGAAGCCGATTAGGCTTTACACATGAAGTACGTAACAGGTGCCTGGGAGAGCTACACGATATTCTCTAAGCTCCTAGGAAAGAACCTCCCCTTACGCGGAGGAACAAAATTCGGTAACGCGGCTCTTTCGGATCCTTCGATCCTTCCGCCTTAAGAACCAATTTACCTGGTACGTAAATTAGGGAACTACTATAAAGACTGAATAGGGTTTCTAAAATATTCTTTCGATAAAACTATTCACAATACCAAAGATTATTTGGGAGTTAGGAACAAAGATCTTATCAATCTGGGTAGCTTTTGCTTGGACTATTTAAGACGCCGTGTATCTGTTTTTCACGAGGAATTTTCTCTGTTCTCGCGGTTACGGCGAGCTCAGCCGCCGGCGGCTCGGGAATCGGGATAGCGCTGTTACCTAGCCAAGGCTTAGTGTAGTTATCGTCGCTATTTTTCTGTTGAAATTAGGGTACTACTATAAATATTGAGTAGAGTGTCTGAAATATTCTTTAGTTAAAACTATTCACAATACGAAAGATTATTTGAGAGTAAGGCACGAAGATCTTATCAATCTGGGTAGCTTTTTCTTGGACTGTTAAGACGCCGTGTATCTGTTTTTATCGAGGAATGTTTTCTATTCCCGCGGCTACGGCGAGCTCAGCCGCCGGCGGCTCGGAAATCGGGATACCGCTGATACCTAGCCAAGGTTTAATTTAAAGTAGTTTTCGAGTCTACTATTATTCGCAGAGCTATTTTTCTGTTGAAATTAAAAAAATCTTATAATATTTAGTTGAAGACTTATTAAATGACTGGAAAATTTTCGAAACTTGAGCTTTAAAACGTTGAATATAATATAACGACTAACGAACGATTACGGTACTTTGCCTTCCGAGCTTTCCGGTTATGTCGACGGTGAGGTCGAGTCAAGGTCCCATGCAAGAAAATAGTAATAGCCGTCGCCGATTGGTCTGGCATTAAAGCGGCTATCTACGGTTAGGGGCTTATGATTGGTTAAAACCTTTTTTTTTCGTCTGCTTAGTTTAACTTCGGGAATGTCATGAAATCCATGGCCAAAGCTATGGAAAAGTGGGACTTACGTACTTTATGTGTGAAGCATAATCCGCTTTTGTTTGTAGGTGCTTGTGAGTGCTTGTAGGTACTTGCCCCGGGTGCTTGTAGGTACTTTGCCTCCTCCATAGGATTAACATTACACTAAATTTTGGAAGCTCGTAACTCTGGTTTTATTAGAGATACGGGGATATCCTTTGATTATGTAATAGTCCAATTTGCCCCTTCCCTCCTTCGTTAACATTTGCTCCATAAGATACTCCATATACGGGAAAAACCTGGAAAACTCAGGGAAGTATATTGGAAGAAAGCCTGGAAATCTCAGGGAAATTTGTTTTCCAAAAGTTGTATGAAGCTTGTTATGGAACATATGTTATAAACTCATGGTTTTAGTTATATAAAGTTTTACCAAGAAGCGATATCTAGTTTACTACGGAGAAGGTATAAGATGCCTAAGTATTCGCGCGCCATAGTCCCAGTCCTACTTTCAAAATACAAGAGGGGACGTAAAAGGAGGCCGGGCCTGAGTCGGAAAATACGTAGTTTTCGTCATTCGCGTCGCGTTTACGTTAGTTTTCTGGTCCGTGACCAATTAAGCATTTTTTATAAGGGACATTAGGCCAGCGACTTTCCTGACTTGGAATAAATAAACTTGTCCGTGACCATTGACCAGAGCACATCGTCTGCTAAACTAAAGAAGTGGATAATTAAAATATTAGAATTTTAATGTGTGGAGTCTGATTACCCTTGAACTTTCTTAGTATTCTCGTGGACCACTGACCCCCCTCCGATTTAATTTTTGAACTGGACCAGGCAATTTTTAAACTGGTCATTTGACCTGTGTCACCGCCTTATTTCCCACGCTGGCACGAGTTGCTTTGCGTTGTCGAGTGCTTGATGGAGTTGGCTATGACTGGAGACCCAACCTTGAAGGAGAGAGGAATGGAGAAGAAACCCCCATACCATAGCGTTGCCTGTGTACCCACACCTACGGCAACATAGTGCTCTTATCATCCTCAGCGGTTAGGTTAGGGTCGTACTGGACGAAATTGTAAAGGGCGCTCCCTCCATCTTCAAAATGGAAGCTAGTTCTCATACAAATAAAATGGTGCTCCGCGGCAGCACTTAGCAATCGCCTACCGAAGGGTAGGGGCGTGCGCGAGGTACATAGGGAGAGACACGGTGCCGCAGGTCGCCCATCATCATTTACAATCCATCTCAACTCCCTCATCCCTGTCCCAACCTCCGTGACTTCCAACCACTAGCATAGCCCACTCGATCACGCTCTCTTTTCTCCGGCTACATATTTTGAAGATGGCACTTTTTAGGCGTATTAACAATCTTGGATCATCTTTGTGAACTTTTAGGGTAGCCCTGACAATATTTTGTTTACGGTTTTAAGCTTAATATTAAACAGATGTAGTTTATGCTACAAAAAAGTTTGAAATTAACAATCTCGGATCGTCTTTATGAAGTTTTAAGGATATCCGAATTTTATATTGGGCTTGTGACAATTTTGAGCTAAATGTTAAACGGACATAAATCAGCATTTTTAAAAATTTTGTAAAATTGTCAATTTGGTCCTATTTCTGGAATAAATGATTGTAAAAAATTGTATTATGTTAATTACAATAAGAATACAAACTTTTATTGATTTACGTTTTTTTTTGTAGTATCATTATAAATTAATAAAAACTGTCATTGTAGACAAAGACTGGAAAGTGTAAAAGATAAGGTTTGAAAATGAACTGCCTGAAGTAACAGATATTAAAATTTTCACTTTTGAAGACATCATTATAAAACATCAATTATTTTAAAAAATTCTTATCTTACTTTTTTTCACCAAAATTACTTCGGGAAAGTATTTTAAAAAGGAACATGCGCGTTATTTTAAAAATACTACGGCTTTACATTTTATTTTTTATCAAAAATTTAAAATTAGGTAGAAAATTGACCCTATAACGTGAGAAAATCGTTGAGAGCTTACAAAATATAAACCTTATTAAAACTTTACAAAACGTATTCTTAAATTGTAAAGCTTTCAAAGTATTAAATATTAACGTGCTGTGTTGCTCTCAAAGATCACGATCAATCTACAGATCTTTTCGACACTAATAACTAAATCACAAAGAAAAGGCCTATATTATTTTCCGCTTCGCAATATTTTCAATTTTAAAATATAAAAATTTAAACTCTTCAAGAGAAATCTTTTCAGATATCCAAGCATTTGAATCTCCTAGAATCAAATGTTAGTTGAAGGTAAAACCAGTACCAAGCTAGTATCCCTTAAACCCTTCTAGGTGACAACTACTATTGAGGACAAAATACTGGGTAAATATTGCTGAAAAATATTTTGGAAAAATGAAATTTTGGTGAAAAAAAGTAAGATAAGAATTTTTTAAAATAATTGATGTTTTATAATGATGTCTTCAAAAGTGAAAATTTTAATATCTGTTACTTCAGGCAGTTCATTTTCAAACCTTATCTTTTACACTTTCCAGTCTTTGTCTACAATGACAGTTTTTATTAATATCTGTCACTTCAGTCTTCATATTAATTAAAATTCTTTAGAAAATATGGGAGAAAAAGTCCTAGGGCGTTGCGCGTCCATCGGTAATCTAGCTTAAATACCAGCCGTCGGTAATACGGGTAAATTACTAGTCGTCGGTAATGCGGCTAAATTACCAGTCGTCGGTAATGCGGCTAAATTACCAGTCGTCGGTAATTCTATAACTGTTTGGCACTAAATCCTCAGCAAATCAACTCTCTAACCTCGTCTTGGGGTGTAACAAAAATCCACAAGCGCGTCTTGCCAAATAGTTTAACGCAAATAGACTAATGATGAGGGTACTATTTATCGCGTATGTGATTTTGGTTTAGTAACCTTGCTCCAAATGTTCCGATCTTGGGAAGAATGACGTTACACTTACCCCGCTTGGTGGTACACTTCTCTCGATGAGAAGTATTATATACTTCTGGTACTAGTAACTCTGCTAGTAAAGGCTCGTTTACATGTGCGCGAGAATTAAGCTTAAAGCGGAGAGTAGAAGTTGAAAGTCGAATCTTTTTCTCGCGCCTAAAAAATCGCGTCTGCCAAAAGCGTTTGTTCCCGCTGCTCCACCCGCTCCTTCGTTTACATACGAGCTGGGCGGTAGCATGAGCCTAGATTGCAGAGTTGCCTTTCAGTCGGAAGTAAACAACTAAAATGGCGTCGACTGTCGTTAGTTTGCTTCTGGTTAAAAATAAACTATTGGTTTTGAAATACATTCGACATTTATAACAAAAATAGTATGGAACGTCGTTGGTGGGTTGGTGGGTACATCCTATATGGAGATATAGAAACAAAGAGGGCTATTTTCGCCTTTTGGATTAACCTTATTTGATATAATTTATATATATTTTCTCTACTTGGGCTTGAGAATAATGTTGTTTTAATTGTCTAGCTTAAATGATCAGGCAATGTGATTACACGTATTTCAAAAATTTTATCTTGTTCTTTTCTTTCTTTTAAAGACATTCTCAATGGTGGTGCCTAGGCCTATTTCGCGAGATAAACAAACGCAAAAATATCAAACGATATTCGGTCCTTGGCTATTATTGGCTTGGAAAATCACGTGACTCTTTGCGACAAGCAAACATGAGCTGAAAAATCTACCACGGCAGATCGGAGCTTATTCGGAACACCCGCTTCATCTATGAGCAACAAGCGCGACTTAAAAAGTTCTCGCTTGTTTGTAAACGGTACGCCTAGGGAACGCAAACCCCAATACGCCTCATCTCTCAGCTTTACGCTTCGACTTTTTCCATTTCTCGCGCACATGTAAACGAGCCTTAAGAAAGGTCTAGCCGTCTTAGGTAATCCTCGTCCGTTAAGGCTTGATGATTATTTCTTTTGTGATGCCCTTGTAAACTGGCAAGAACAGAAGAATGGTTTAGTGCAACTTCTTGTTCCACCACTCTACTATTAGCATGAATTGTCTTCAAAACGTGCTACGATGTCAAAATCTCTATCCTCATTGCAGACAGTACAGTCTCTTCTACGTCCACGATCTTGCACTAACGAAATCACGAATTGGTGTTCGCCAATGTCGATAGAGGTGTTTCGCACCGGATATCGTTGGTGTGGAAAGCGTTCGGCATAAAGCACTGCCTTTAGTTGAACGTTACCGCGACCGTCACTAAAAATAAACATTTAGTCCAATTTGTCCTGGTTGGAATAGGTTGGCATTTTGCTATGAAACGAGACTAACTACTGTAATTCTAGTACTCAGCTGCAACACTACAAACCCAGTATATCGAAAGGGACCGGAAATACCACAATCATGTGGTTTATTGTGGTGAAGGTCGCTTTAACGTTCGACACGTGACACCGCTGCAATGTCGTGACCCGATAGGTCAAACATTTACCATCCTTTTTTTTAGGCTCAACTCTGCGGTATTGCCTGTTCCATTAGAAATACAAGGTCTGTATTGATACAACTGTAACACTACGCCTATTAAAAAGGCACAAATACTGTAAAACACATCGGTCGGACGTGTTGGAAAAATTGTACGGTATTTCGAAATCTAATTTGATTTCTTTGGATCCTATGGATTTCATCGAATTTTGAGATTTTTCCCGTGATTCCGTCGGATTTTTATATTTCTACAGTGATTTTGACGGATTTTGCAATATTTGTCTTGATTTCGCTGGATTTTGAGGTTTTTCGCGTGATTTCCTTGGATTTTGAGATTTTCCCAGTGATTTCCTCGGATTTTGTGATTTCTTTGGATTTTGGATTTCACGAATTTTGTAATGGATTTCACGAATTTTGTAATGGATTTCACGATTTCTTTACTGATTTGTGATTTCGCTTCTGATTTCGAGATTTCTTTGTTGATTTCGTGATTTCGTGATATCTTTCTTGATTTTGTGATTTGTTTACTGATTTTGTGATTTGTTTACTGATTTTGTGATTTGTTTACTGATTTTATGATTTCTTCGCCGATTTTGTGATTTCGGATTTTTTATTTGATTTCGAAATCAGCATTGATTTCGGATTTCTTAAGTTGAATTTCACGGGTAGCGTACGGGATTTCATGAATGACCGACCCTTCGGTAAAAATCACATAAATAATGGTTGGCCAATATTAAAACACCCCTAACCTTAGATTTGGGCTAAATATGGGAAACAAAAGTTTCCTTGGGGAAAAACTCTGAAGCAGAAGGTCCAAGTTGTCTGTGGCACCGAGAAAAAAGGCCTTTGTTAAAATTGCTTGTCGTCACGTAGCAGCTAGGATCGAATTACCGTAGTTAGTCTCGTGTCTTATCAAAATGCCAGCCTATTCCAAGCAGGACAAATTGAACATGATGTTTATGATGATTACCCAAGACGGCAAGACCTTTACGTGAACTAATTGAAGCCGATCCATTACTTTTAGAAAGGTACTGTTCTCTGACGAGGCTATATAGGGATAGTTCATTAAACCGGTGTAACGTACAGTATACTGGACCTAACAAAATTATCATAGGTTACGACATCATAATCATCAATTGCGATGGAAGATGAAATTTTGGTGGGCATTCTTGGAAACCGAGTTACCGAACCCTTCTTCTCGATGAGAAAATCACTGAAGACATTTACTCGTACTTTCTACGTCTATGAGTTTAGTGCTTGTAAATGTATAGCAAGACATGGACAGTCATCTTGAAGAGTCCCTCCACCCCAATGGTACTCACATCGAACGTTGAGGTGTTCAATAAACAGATTAGTCTAGAGGTTGTAATAATAACGCCGAAGGGGGGTTATTATGAACTCCTGATATATCCATTTCTGTGTTTTTGCAACTCGGGAATGGGCATTTACAATTCATAGTTATTTAAGAAATAATACATTTAAATCCTAAAAACAATCTACTCCCATAATGATAAATTTAATAATGCAAAACTCATGAACCTTTATTTTGTGTTGTGTATGTTGTGCTTAAAACATGGTGGGAAATATATTTTAAAATCTTTATAACAACACGAATATTCGCCTTTTTATTAAGATCTTTAGCGACATCAATGTTCTAAAACGAAGCATTTTAAATTTCGCGCCAAAGAGTGGATTTTCCCGCCATCTACGTGTTGCTGTTGGAAGTAAAACATCCAGTGTTTACCGCGCATGTCAATGGGCGGGGCTTTACCATTCCCCACTCCGTCTACTTTTCTAGTATGTGTATGTGTTGCGATCCCCTTCGACACTTCTTTATATTGGTCTACAGAGGTCATAGCCAATTCAACACATCTTAAAATCAAATTCACCCGCACCTACTTCGGATTACGAAACTTAACACTGAGCGCGAATTCCAATCAACTTTAGACATTTTATCGAGTCCAAGTGAATCCGAGTCTAGTACTGTAGTTAGGCTGTTGGATTTTTCGTTATGACACGAAGACGATGAAAAACGGGTACAATTGCATTATATCTATTCACATGAAATAACGGTCTTACCTGACTAATTAGACCATGGGGAGTTCAAATAAAATAGTTAAAAAAATATTCGTCCGCCGGAACTGGGCCAAAACTTCGTTTGAAAATTTGAAATCACCAGGTTAGGTTAACTAGTTTCCACCTTTTCCAAGATATCGGTTTTTGAATATAGTGCCTTCACCAAAAATAATGCGCCTTTTCCAAATTATCGGCTATTAATTAAGTTTAGATCCATTACCGAAAACTGGGCGGCTTTCAAAAACTTGTACGTTTTTTACAAGACTGAATGCGGAATACGGTATACAGGAGTTACGGTAAAAACATGCAATTTTGAAATTTTCGAAAAAAAATTAAAAATACTTGCGGCGGGCCAATTTTTTTTTAACTATTTTATTTGATCTCCCCATGGTCTAATTAGTCAGGTAAGACCGTTATTTTATGTGAATAGATATAGTGCAATCCTACCGAAAAACGCATAAGGCAAGTCAGTTTTACTTTAATCTTCGCAAATGTCATTATTTTGAAGTTATTTTCAGCGATAGGGTAAAATTAAATAGGTTTATTAATAATACAAGGTTTTGCAAGTAGGCTATTTGTTTAAAAATGATCGTCTTTTCAGAAAGGATGAAGGTCAGGTCTATTTTTCAATTTTAAGTTCCAATAGCTATGTTTTCTCTCCCTTAGGAAATATTTCCCACGATGTTCTTAGCTACCACCAGGGGCATACTTTTATTTCCCAGCAGAATGATAGAAAAGCTGGTTCAAGCTAGTACACTGTTAGAAAAACACGTTCTATATTGAACAAAGTGGCGTTCATTGGAGTGTCCCCGTACGAGCACAGCGTTTTGTTCTATACAGAACACTAAACGAGTGTTCAAAACTGAACGCAAAAAGAGTGTTCAAAACTGAACGCAAAAAGAGTGTTCAAAACTGAACGCAAAAAGAGTGTTCAAAACTGAACGCAAAAAGAGTGTTCAAAACTGAACGCAAAACGAGTGCTCAAAACTGAACGAAAAACGACTGTTCATAACTGAACGCAAAAAGAGTGTTCAAAACTGAACGCAAAAAGAGTGTTCAAAACTGAACGCAAAAAGAGTGTTCAAAACTGAACGCAAAAAGAGTGTTCAAAACTGAACGCAAAAAGAGTGTTCAAAACTGAACGCAAAAAGAGTGTTCAAAACTGAACGCAAAACGAGTGCTCAAAACTGAACGAAAAACGACTGTTCATAACTGAACGCAAAAAGATTGTTCAAAACTGAAAATGTTCTCAGTTCTAAGCCGCACGTTAAGTTGTTCAATAAAGAACTCGTGTTTGATTAACAAAAAACTAACACCTGTCCTATGGTGCGCGGGTATTCGTTCATAAAAGAATTCGTGTTTGTTCGATGACTTTCAGGGTTTCGTTTTTGAAAGAACTCGTGTTAAAAAACAAATAGATAATTAGACATGTAAAAAATGAAATAATAGGTCAAGCAAGATTAACGTATAAAAATACATGAGCCTACTGATAAGAGGTCTTCTCGGACGTAAGGTTTATGAGTTTGAGTAGTTCAGTTTTAGGGCTCGCATGTCAGATTACGCCTTTTGAATTAAAAACCTGACCTAGTTATAGTTAAACATATTTTACCTCATCGACTGACGATGACGTCACGAAGAGGTATTATACTGGACGTATGTGTGTCTGTCACCGCGTTCGCAGTTGGCAAATAGGAGCAAATGTTTACGCAGAAAGGAATTTTTACCTCTCCGAGTGACGTATGTCACGGAGAGGTTCTGTAACGATCGTGTGTGTCTGTCTGTGTGTGTGTCTGTGTGTGTGTGTGTGTCTGTGTGTGTGTCTGTTGTTACACCCACGTGACCGCGTTCGCAGTTTCCAAATCGGAGCAAACGTGTTCAGCATTTCCGAACTGCTTTCACAGTCACGGAAATGGCTACTCTACTTGAGTTCTCACACCACCATCTTCTGGTCTTTGTCCATCCCACACGGACACCAGTGTGTACTTACTGGCTTCTAATCACCACCATCTTATAGCCTTCGTCCATCCCACATGGACACCAGTCCCCAGTAACACGAGTGTTCCACGTTCGAGTCGGTTCGAGGTAGATTCGTCGGTTTATGGTCTAGTCGGTAGTTAGGACTAAAATCCGACTCTTATCCAACTTCAGTTGCCAACTCCGCTTTGCAGTCGGCCATGAGAACAATAAAATAGAGTTGGCTGATAGTTGTATTTTAAGTCGGTTAATGTAATAAAGGATTAGGTCGGCTGCTCGACTCCTTACCAACTAACATGCGTTTTTATCAAATAAAAGATAACAATAAGGGTCTAGAGGTCGACATATCCGACGGCCTACCAATCACACTGAACATTTCAGATTTCGTTGTAATGAAGCTTCTTCCGTCTACTTTTCTAGTATGTGTATGTGTTGCGATCCCCTTCGACACTTCTTTATATTGGTCTACAGAGGTCATAGCCAATTCAACACATCTTAAAATCAAATTCACCCGCACCTACTTCGGATTACGAAACTTAACACTGAGCGCGAATTCCAATCAACTTTAGACATTTTATCGAGTCCAAGTGAATCCGAGTCTAGTACTGTAGTTAGGCTGTTGGATTTTTCGTTATGACACGAAGACGATGAAAAACGGGTACAATTGCATTATATCTATTCACATGAAATAACGGTCTTACCTGACTAATTAGACCATGGGGAGTTCAAATAAAATAGTTAAAAAAATATTCGTCCGCCGGAACTGGGCCAAAACTTCGTTTGAAAATTTGAAATCACCAGGTTAGGTTAACTAGTTTCCACCTTTTCCAAGATATCGGTTTTTGAATATAGTGCCTTCACCAAAAATAATGCGCCTTTTCCAAATTATCGGCTATTAATTAAGTTTAGATCCATTACCGAAAACTGGGCGGCTTTCAAAAACTTGTACGTTTTTTACAAGACTGAATGCGGAATACGGTATACAGGAGTTACGGTAAAAACATGCAATTTTGAAATTTTCGAAAAAAAATTAAAAATACTTGCGGCGGGCCAATTTTTTTTTAACTATTTTATTTGATCTCCCCATGGTCTAATTAGTCAGGTAAGACCGTTATTTTATGTGAATAGATATAGTGCAATCCTACCGAAAAACGCATAAGGCAAGTCAGTTTTACTTTAATCTTCGCAAATGTCATTATTTTGAAGTTATTTTCAGCGATAGGGTAAAATTAAATAGGTTTATTAATAATACAAGGTTTTGCAAGTAGGCTATTTGTTTAAAAATGATCGTCTTTTCAGAAAGGATGAAGGTCAGGTCTATTTTTCAATTTTAAGTTCCAATAGCTATGTTTTCTCTCCCTTAGGAAATATTTCCCACGATGTTCTTAGCTACCACCAGGGGCATACTTTTATTTCCCAGCAGAATGATAGAAAAGCTGGTTCAAGCTAGTACACTGTTAGAAAAACACGTTCTATATTGAACAAAGTGGCGTTCATTGGAGTGTCCCCGTACGAGCACAGCGTTTTGTTCTATACAGAACACTAAACGAGTGTTCAAAACTGAACGCAAAAAGAGTGTTCAAAACTGAACGCAAAAAGAGTGTTCAAAACTGAACGCAAAAAGAGTGTTCAAAACTGAACGCAAAAAGAGTGTTCAAAACTGAACGCAAAACGAGTGCTCAAAACTGAACGAAAAACGACTGTTCATAACTGAACGCAAAAAGAGTGTTCAAAACTGAACGCAAAAAGAGTGTTCAAAACTGAACGCAAAAAGAGTGTTCAAAACTGAACGCAAAAAGAGTGTTCAAAACTGAACGCAAAAAGAGTGTTCAAAACTGAACGCAAAAAGAGTGTTCAAAACTGAACGCAAAACGAGTGCTCAAAACTGAACGAAAAACGACTGTTCATAACTGAACGCAAAAAGATTGTTCAAAACTGAAAATGTTCTCAGTTCTAAGCCGCACGTTAAGTTGTTCAATAAAGAACTCGTGTTTGATTAACAAAAAACTAACACCTGTCCTATGGTGCGCGGGTATTCGTTCATAAAAGAATTCGTGTTTGTTCGATGACTTTCAGGGTTTCGTTTTTGAAAGAACTCGTGTTAAAAAACAAATAGATAATTAGACATGTAAAAAATGAAATAATAGGTCAAGCAAGATTAACGTATAAAAATACATGAGCCTACTGATAAGAGGTCTTCTCGGACGTAAGGTTTATGAGTTTGAGTAGTTCAGTTTTAGGGCTCGCATGTCAGATTACGCCTTTTGAATTAAAAACCTGACCTAGTTATAGTTAAACATATTTTACCTCATCGACTGACGATGACGTCACGAAGAGGTATTATACTGGACGTATGTGTGTCTGTCACCGCGTTCGCAGTTGGCAAATAGGAGCAAATGTTTACGCAGAAAGGAATTTTTACCTCTCCGAGTGACGTATGTCACGGAGAGGTTCTGTAACGATCGTGTGTGTCTGTCTGTGTGTGTGTCTGTGTGTGTGTGTGTGTGTCTGTGTGTGTGTCTGTTGTTACACCCACGTGACCGCGTTCGCAGTTTCCAAATCGGAGCAAACGTGTTCAGCATTTCCGAACTGCTTTCACAGTCACGGAAATGGCTACTCTACTTGAGTTCTCACACCACCATCTTCTGGTCTTTGTCCATCCCACACGGACACCAGTGTGTACTTACTGGCTTCTAATCACCACCATCTTATAGCCTTCGTCCATCCCACATGGACACCAGTCCCCCAGTAACACGAGTGTTCCACGTTCGAGTCGGTTCGAGGTAGATTCGTCGGTTTATGGTCTAGTCGGTATTTAGGACTAAAATCCGACTCTTATCCAACTTCAGTTGCCAACTCCGCTTTGCAGTCGGCCATGAGAACAATAAAATAGAGTTGGCTGATAGTTGTATTTTAAGTCGGTTAATGTAATAAAGGATTAGGTCGGCTGCTCGACTCCTTACCAACTAACATGCGTTTTTATCAAATAAAAGATAACAATAAGGGTCTAGAGGTCGACATATCCGACGGCCTACCAATCACACTGAACATTTCAGATTTCGTTGTAATGAAGCTTCTTCCGTCTACTTTTCTAGTATGTGTATGTGTTGCGATCCCCTTCGACACTTCTTTATATTGGTCTACAGAGGTCATAGCCAATTCAACACATCTTAAAATCAAATTCACCCGCACCTACTTCGGATTACGAAACTTAACACTGAGCGCGAATTCCAATCAACTTTAGACATTTTATCGAGTCCAAGTGAATCCGAGTCTAGTACTGTAGTTAGGCTGTTGGATTTTTCGTTATGACACGAAGACGATGAAAAACGGGTACAATTGCATTATATCTATTCACATGAAATAACGGTCTTACCTGACTAATTAGACCATGGGGAGTTCAAATAAAATAGTTAAAAAATATTCGTCCGCCGGAACTGGGCCAAAACTTCGTTTGAAAATTTGAAATCACCAGGTTAGGTTAACTAGTTTCCACCTTTTCCAAGATATCGGTTTTTGAATATAGTGCCTTCACCAAAAATAATGCGCCTTTTCCAAATTATCGGCTATTAATTAAGTTTAGATCCATTACCGAAAACTGGGCGGCTTTCAAAAACTTGTACGTTTTTTACAAGACTGAATGCGGAATACGGTATACAGGAGTTACGGTAAAAACATGCAATTTTGAAATTTTCGAAAAAAAATTAAAAATACTTGCGGCGGGCCAATTTTTTTTTAACTATTTTATTTGATCTCCCCATGGTCTAATTAGTCAGGTAAGACCGTTATTTTATGTGAATAGATATAGTGCAATCCTACCGAAAAACGCATAAGGCAAGTCAGTTTTACTTTAATCTTCGCAAATGTCATTATTTTGAAGTTATTTTCAGCGATAGGGTAAAATTAAATAGGTTTATTAATAATACAAGGTTTTGCAAGTAGGCTATTTGTTTAAAAATGATCGTCTTTTCAGAAAGGATGAAGGTCAGGTCTATTTTTCAATTTTAAGTTCCAATAGCTATGTTTTCTCTCCCTCAGGAAATATTTCCCACGATGTTCTTAGCTACCACCAGGGGCATACTTTTTTTTCCCAGCAGAATGATAGAAAAGCTGGTTCAAGCTAGTACACTGTTAGAAAAACACGTTCTATATTGAACAAAGTGGCGTTCATTGGAGTGTCCCCGTACGAGCACAGCGTTTTGTTCTATACAGAACACTAAACGAGTGTTCAAAACTGAACGCAAAAAGAGTGTTCAAAACTGAACGCAAAAAGAGTGTTCAAAACTGAACGCAAAAAGAGTGTTCAAAACTGAACGCAAAACGAGTGCTCAAAACTGAACGAAAAACGACTGTTCATAACTGAACGCAAAAAGAGTGTTCAAAACTGAACGCAAAAAGAGTGTTCAAAACTGAACGCAAAAAGAGTGTTCAAAACTGAACGCAAAAAGAGTGTTCAAAACTGAACGCAAAAAGAGTGTTCAAAACTGAACGCAAAAAGAGTGTTCAAAACTGAACGCAAAACGAGTGCTCAAAACTGAACGAAAAACGACTGTTCATAACTGAACGCAAAAAGATTGTTCAAAACTGAAAATGTTCTCAGTTCTAAGCCGCACGTTAAGTTGTTCAATAAAGAACTCGTGTTTGATTAACAAAAAACTAACACCTGTCCTATGGTGCGCGGGTATTCGTTCATAAAAGAATTCGTGTTTGTTCGATGACTTTCAGGGTTTCGTTTTTGAAAGAACTCGTGTTAAAAAACAAATAGATAATTAGACATGTAAAAAATGAAATAATAGGTCAAGCAAGATTAACGTATAAAAATACATGAGCCTACTGATAAGAGGTCTTCTCGGACGTAAGGTTTATGAGTTTGAGTAGTTCAGTTTTAGGGCTCGCATGTCAGATTACGCCTTTTGAATTAAAAACCTGACCTAGTTATAGTTAAACATATTTTACCTCATCGACTGACGATGACGTCACGAAGAGGTATTATACTGGACGTATGTGTGTCTGTCACCGCGTTCGCAGTTGGCAAATAGGAGCAAATGTTTACGCAGAAAGGAATTTTTACCTCTCCGAGTGACGTATGTCACGGAGAGGTTCTGTAACGATCGTGTGTGTCTGTCTGTGTGTGTGTCTGTGTGTGTGTGTGTGTGTGTGTGTGTGTGTGTGTCTGTGTGTGTGTCTGTTGTTACACCCACGTGACCGCGTTCGCAGTTTCCAAATCGGAGCAAACGTGTTCAGCATTTCCGAACTGCTTTCACAGTCACGGAAATGGCTACTCTACTTGAGTTCTCACACCACCATCTTCTGGTCTTTGTCCATCCCACACGGACACCAGTGTGTACTTACTGGCTTCTAATCACCACCATCTTATAGCCTTCGTCCATCCCACATGGACACCAGATCTGTACATACTGGCTTCTAATCACCACCATCTTCTGGTCTTTGTCCATCCCACTTGGACACCAGTCTGTACACACTGGCATCTAACAGCACCATCTTCTGGTCTTTGTTTTTGTCCATCCTACATGGACGCCAGTCTACACCTGGCTTCTACACCACCATCTTCTGGTCTTTGTTTATGTCCATCCCACATGGACACCAGTCTGTTCACCTGGCTTCTACACCACCATCTTCTGGTCTTTGTTTATGTCCATCCCACATGGACACCAGTCTGTTCACCTGGCTTCTACACCACCATCTTCTGGTCTTTGTTTTTGTCCATCCCACATGGACACCAGTCTGTATACCTGGCTTCTACACCACCATCTTCTGGTCTTTGTTTTTGTCCATCCCACATGGACACCAGTCTGTACACCTGGCTTCTACTCCATCGTCATCGTTGGGTTTAAGACATTCGCGGCGATCAGCTAGGGTTACGAGAAACGTCTAGCCTCCCTAGGGTGGGTTGTCCACGATAGGTTTTCGCAATTGCGGTTGTTCTTGCTTTTAGCTGTAGTTCGACACCCTTATATACAACCTATTTGAGTAAGGCGAAGCAACCGGCGTATGCTTCATTTCAAACCCCAATATTAGTCAAGTCTCTCAAGAATGTTTAATTGTTCTTTTTTAAAACGATGTAACGTTCAATAAGGCGAATAACTAACGAAGAAAATATTAAATATTAATTATATTTATTTTAATATTTAAGATAACCTTGTTTCTCAATTCAAAATTAATACGGAAAGAGATAAAAAGCAGTCTATGTTTTTGTCTGTGTGTGTCCGTCCGTTGTTACAGTAGTGCGCTGCGTTAGAAGTTCGTTTTGTTTTGATGTGTAAAGAAATCCTACCGAACCATAATATTCCCTTTATCCTTAATATAAAGTGAATATGTGGAAATATTTTTCGTAATTATGATGCATTTAGTACTTTTGTAGCTTTAAAGCTCTATTTCATTTTGATATTCCAAAGATTTTTTTTAATATTATTATTTAAAATGGATTTTTATATATTACTTAAGCTATACTACATCTGTTTATAGCATAATCCTTTCTAATGTGAACACAAGCACAACGCTTCTATATTGGTCAAATGAACTTTTATTTGTCAATAGGCATAGTGAACCAAAAAGTAAACGCTTGGGTTTGGTTTTCGTTTCTGTAATGCAGAGACATTAACGGTTCAGAGTGAGCCGAAAGTTGAATACACTATTAAATAATTAGGCTTAGATTTTATAATCATGGTGGAAATCTGGGCCGCGTTCAGCAGAGCCCAGCACTGTTAGCAGTGTCCTACATAACGGGAATTTGTTTTTGAATTTTGACGTCACGGTGGTTCGCGCTGAGCTAGCACGGTCTTCAAAGAAAATAGTCGGCTTTTTGGATAACGTGACGTAAAACGCGTAGTTCTCAGCTTGGCGAAAAAACCATGGAGGAATTAATACGAATAGCTCTCTGGGACTATAGCTATTTAATTGGCGTGAAACCAGTTGATCACGCGAGAATTGTAAGAGATATGTTAGTTTCTAATTTTAATTATAAAAGTTATCTATCTCTATAAATATGTTATCATACAATTTTTGTTAAGCCTTGGTACCTTGCACGCTTTATTGCGCTAGCGTCATTTATAAAACGCCAATGACCGGAGAAAAGCTATGACGACAGAGCTCACCGGTAAACATTTCCAAAATCCGCTGTCTTTTTTGGTGAGCTCTGCTGAACGCAGCCCAGACCAGTGAAAGGTCTGATAGTAATCGGATAATAGCTTCGTGTTTTCATGCTTTTTATGGTACGCATTTACTTTCAGTGTGTGTAGCCACAAATAAGCTTTGGTGTTATGTAACGTTAACAGTCATGTTGACAAACTAAGAAAATCATTGAGGTGAAACGAGAGGATAGTGTTTATATGGCAACCCTGTTGTGAATATGGCTTTGAACAGTTGAGGAGTAGAAAATTGGGCCTTTACAAACACGTAAAGGTAATATCCCTCCAAAGTTTTATCCCTTCATTTCCCGTTTTTCCCCCATCGGATGATTTTAATGTGTACAAGTATATCATTATTGGACGTAAAATGTCGTCTGATTTACAGTATATTTGCTATGCTTTGTATACTGCTTTAATATTTCATAAATTTTAACTTAAGAAACATTTCCATATCTGGGTAAATAAGTCGTCTTGACTCGGAGAGGTAATATTTTGGTTTTCCCAACTTGTTGGCTTCTATTCTCACCGTTATGATTAAGAAGTACGCGGCGTTTGTGTAGGGGAACGAGAAACGTCTAGCCTCCCAATATCAAGGCTTCCACAAAAGGTTTATGCTATTGCGGGTTTCCTGATCATTAGTTGTGAATAAATCGCCTTATATATCCAAAATTTGCAAACATTGTTGGGGGCATAGGCTTGAATTCAAACGTCAACAAAAGCTATGTTAAAAATTGTTTTAGAAATAATGTTTCTTAAAACGGTTTAACTTGAAATAAGGTAAATTAATGACGATTAAAATAATTAAAATCAATTATATTTATTATATTTATTTTATTATTTAAGAAAAGATTCTTTATTGCGTTTCGACTCGTAGAGGTTTATTTTTTCTTTCCAAACTTTTAAATAAACTAAACGACGCGTCATGATTTTGATACTTACTAACACGCGTATAAGAGTAAGTATAAAGGAAATGTGCATTTTACACATGGCAAAAGTTATCCTGCCTTTGGGGCGTACATGGCGTCAATATACTAACCTAAATGACTAAAAATTGAACGAAATAAGGTATTTGAACGCACCATAGAACCCCAAAACGACGCTTTTAAACATAACGTCAATATAAAATTTAAAATAGTTTTATTTGGTCGTATATACTCTGTGACGTCACTTTCCTGTCTTGGTTACTTGGTTCCAAATTAAACAAACGAATAATCTTCGGTGGAATCTTTGATCACAGAACAAAATACAATACCGTTTCATGTTCAACAATATTAGTTTAAAGCGAAATTTTGTAATCGAAATCGAACGACACACTTTGAACGATTCTAGTCCATGACGTCATTTATTGTTTTAGTTCTATATTGAACGAACAACTCAGAACGATTCTAGTCCTTGACGTCATTTATTGTTTTGGTTCTATATTGAACGAACAATTTAGAACGATTCTAGTCCATGACGTCATTTATTGTTTTAGTTCTATATTGAACGAACAATTTTGAACGATTCTAGTCCTTGACGTCAATTATTGTTCTGGTTCTATATTGAACGAACAATTTAGAACGATTCTAGTCCATGACGTCATTTATTGTTTTAGTTCTATATTGAACGAACAATTTAGAACGATTCTAGTCCATGACGTCATTTATTGTTTTAGTTCTATATTGAACGAACAATTTTGAACGATTCTAGTCCTTGACGTCAATTATTGTTCTGGTTCTATATTGAACGAACAATTTAGAACGATTCTAGTCCATGACATCATTTCTTATTGTTTTGGTTCTATATTGAACGAACAATTTAGAACGATTCTAGTTCTTGACGTCATTTATTGTGTTCGTTCTAAATTGAACGAGTAATTAGCACGATTATCGTCTTTGACGCCATTTTCTGGTTTTGGTTCTAAATTGAACAAACTCGTAGTCATTGAACAAACCATTCAGTGCACTGAACAAATTTTGAGTTTTGTTCAATCTAGAACGCGACTATCTATTTTGAACGGATTGTGAACGCCTTTTTCTAACAGTGTAGCTTCTCACGCGTGCCATCGAGAATTCGAGATTGTGTTTTAGCCTAGGTTATCGCGTTTCAAGCAAAACAGTTAACATAACGGTTTCAATAGGATATTGAATATTTTCCTATGGATTCAGAATCTCGCAGTAACTGTATGGTTCGGGAGACTTTAGAAAATATTATCGCTATCGGGAGCGAAAGGCTTTTACAAACACTGAATGAAAACGTTACCACTGTGCAAAGAAACAATTACGAAACTAGAGTTAATCCCATAACCGAGGGTTTTGTTGGAGCGGAACTTAGGAGAACATTTCAACCATATAATCGGGGCTTATCTAATCATCCCAGCCAGTCGTCCAGTTCTCAATCAAATCAAGTGCCAAAGTTCAACTTCGCTATGAGTGCCAAAACGACAAGGAAGTCCATTCTTAAGTAAGTTTCAATTTATAATGTTAAAGTATGGACTGCAGAGCTGTGCTAATTAGCTGGCAACTAACTGAATTATAATTAGCAATTAGGTAAATATTTATGAACTAATTATATTCAATTAGAAATTAGGCATTTATTTATCAAACTAATTTATTAGAATTACTAATTTCAAATTAATTATTTGTCTAATTAAGGTAAAAAAAAAACCCATAAGTAAACATAAAAGTTTAAAAGTGCCCATGGATTTAGTACTTTGGTAATGCAAAGTTTAATGTTTTAATGCCATTGAAAAACGGGTACGGAAGCCGTGAATTATTCTCGAAAAATGAGACAAGCCTCGAGCCTTCCGTCATGTTAAAATTTGTCTCATTTCTTCATTTTCTTCCCACAGTTCCTATAATGGACTCCTGAGTAATAAATCCATGGGCAATGCTATACATAGTTTACAGGCGTAGAGGATTCTTACCATTAACACCAGGAGACCAAGCGACTAAGAGTGTAAAATCGTCTGCTATTTTACATTTCCCAGGTCTCCTTGAGCAAATGGTATGAATCCTCCACGCCTGTAAATTATGTATTGATTCAAGAAGGAAAAACAGTCGAAATTTCGAAATGGGGCAGTTACGATTTAAAATTTACGAAATTTTCTACTAGTACTAGTATTCTCTCATGTTTTGAGGAGCTGAAAAATTAAGAGTAGCACTAAGATTTCCTCATCAATATTATAAGGCCTTTTTCATATTCAAATAGATGAATCAAAAGTAAATTCCTCGATTTTTAGTTTTTACTGCAAATTGGCGTAAAAGATTAATTGAAAATCCAATTGGCTAATTAGTTAATCCTAAATGAAATTAAATTTTAATTAGATAATTACCTTTCCGATGCATACTTATTAATTACTTCTCAATTAGCACCAATGTAATTAAAATTCAATTACCATTTTCAATTAGTAAATGTTTGCTAATTAATTAGAAGTTCGATTAGCTAACTAATTAATTAGCACAGCTATGGAGAAGGCAATTACAATTTGGAGGGCGGGGTTATGCACGTGAAGGCCCTGTTCCAGCTTGTTTGATCGTTGCCTACGTTAACGTAGGCAACGGTTTGATAATGTAAATATCGCCATATTGCCCCATCTGGTAATCTATGGAGTTTGTACTTGGCTACATTGAACTTTCTCCTATTGTTAATTTTCTCTGTTTTGATCTTACGTCGTTGTCGCAGCTCGCAGCGCTATAGATCGGTGAAGAAGTTCTTTCGTTTTAAATTAATAACTGTAAAATATGGAATATAATTTTAGGAACAAAAAGAAGGGGCCACCGGGAGTAACCTCCTTTCAGAAGGAAGTAGTTCTATTAGAAGGACCTTTGTCATCGAATGTGCCGAAGGGCGAAGCGAAAGCTAGGCTTCATGAGGCCGGGTTAGTTTTAGATGGCATGAAGTTTTCAAAGTCTTGGACCGAAGAAGAAATTTTGCAAGAGATTAGAGAAGAATTTCATGGAAAAATAGATGCTGACACAGAGTAAGTAACAATGTAAAGGCATTTGCGGAATTAGGGTTTCTTCCTTGAAAATTAGTGTTATAAATAAGACCAGAAATTCATACAGTTCCTTGTAATGGATAAAGAGCCAGTTTCTCAAGTGATGTGTAGGGTAAAAGGCAGTTTGCAGAAAAAAAAAAGTATTAAAAACCTCAGTTAACGCGTCGTGAGAAGTATGTTACAGAGCTTTTTGTCCCACCTACAGTGGGAACTTTGATACTGCAGGCAGCAATATAAATTTTTTCTTTCTGTGGTGTCTCTTTTTGTTGACGGCTTTAGGATAATGTCGCCTAAATAAAATAGAATCTGTAATTTTCGAGGCCAATAGTTTGACTGTAAATTTGACTTATTATTTTGAATACTAGCGTTAAGATCGCGTTAACCTTCATGAACTCAAGGCTTAGCAACTGTGAAACTTTTGATTTAGATCAGGGATTTTAGCGTTTGTTTAAGCTGATGAATTTTTAAAATCGAAAAAGATATCATTCATCGACTCTCCTTTGGACTTGATTTAGATAAAGATGCGGTTGTCAGTTAACGATTTTAAAAATCTAAAAAATTTCATAATTCATCGATTGGTTAAAAGTAGCACCTACGAATAATGGCTAAACTCCCTGCCTTCCAGCTAACGAAAATATACATGGCAGAATTTATTTCGCGCCCTGAGAATATCACATTGCTCAACATACCACGTGACGTGGAAATTTTGTTAGCTGAAAGACAGGGCAACGCTAGAGGTTGGAGCTACTACATTTAAGTTATAGATAAAATCTGAATTAATTTTGATTTTTAGATCTTTCGATGTTTGTAATTAGTAGAAGAAGCGATAAAAAATCACCTGATTCTAAATCTAGTTCTAGTCAAACCCATTCCCCTTTATTGCGGAAAAAAGCCGAACAGGCGTTTTTGAAAATTTCTCACCCTCGCTGCGGTTTAAAAAAATATGGAGTCCTCAAAAGATGGTTGCCAATTGAACTGACGGTTTAAAGCGAAAGTTGAGATTAGCTTCTAGCTATTTCGAAGTCCTAGTAAACTTCGCCTATGCTATTTCGAACAGAGAAAGGAAATAGGATTCATGCAGGATTTAATAGAAGACATTTTTTACAACCCCTTTATAACGGGGCGGCTCGCCAGAGGGAGCACTTAATACGTTTTGTCTAAGTTACAACTGACATATCTCTATAACACCTCTCTTCATAGTGAAACATTATTCAAATATAATTTTCAATTATACTAAATAATTTTTCCGTTTTAGGCTTGAACTTTTGGTTGCATGTAAAACCCGCCAGATGAAACCAAAACTTGGGAAAAACATGGTTATATCCGGAGAAACCATTTGTACTCTTTGGAAGCAAAGAATCTTATACGTGCGACCCTCGAAGAATATTTTGGAGGCTACTTCTGATGATTCTGTTGACGTTATGTCCGTTGAAGACTTACAGTGGACATCGAAACAATCAGAAAAAGTGGAACATATCCAAGAGTTATCTTTACCTGATGTGGAATCAAGCACTTCAGAAGTTAATAATTTGCCACAAATTCAATTTCCAGTAGCCTCGTCGTCTACCATTAACAATACATTGACACGGGGTCAATTTCCAGCACGTCAAGACTATAACCTCGTCGTCAACCATCAACAATTCATCGACACAGGGTCAATTTCCAGCACGCGAAGACTCCACAACCTCGTCGTTAACTATCAACAATTCCGAAAGCACATTTTATGATTCCGATCTTTATGTTAACTTTCTTCAGATTTTAAGTGATGGTGATCCTTCTGATCCAACTATGTTAGTGGAAGCTCCTAACGACTCAACCGACGCTTACAACAACGACTTAACCGACTCTTATAACAACGACATTACCGATATCACGAGTCCCAACAATCATGAAAATCCTGAAGTGGAAATGATGACTGCTTATGAAATACTAAGAGAGCTAGCTGAAAAAATCAACAACGAAAAGGTTTCTATATTTAACATAAACCGGAAACGGGTTTTGGAATGTGCGATAAGAACCTTTAAGAAACGCGGATTCAATTCAGAGCATAAAATCTCGGTATGTTTTGCTGATGATTTGGAAACTGCCGAGGGTGCTATTGACGCGGGTGGGCCAAAAAGAGAATTTTTGCGCCTTCTCATTAAAGACATTGTTTCTAGTCGCATTTTTTGCGGCCCTGAGAACAATAAATATTTGAACAAGAATAAAGACGCCGAAGAAGCAGAAGAATACTATTACGCTGGACTCGCTTTCTCACTTTCCCTTGTACAAGGTGGACCAGGGCCAAGATGTTTTTCAAAAGTTACTTATCGCTCTTTATTTCAAGATACAAGTCTCATTCCTGTGGACATTTCTGACGTTCAAGATTATGATGTACAAGATAAGCTTTTTCGCTTCCAAAATTGTCACACTTTAGAGGCGTTACAGAACGTTGGAGATGAACTTTCGGAATTGAGATATTTTGCTGGGAGTACCAAACCAATACTGAAAATTGAAAACAAAAATGAAATAATCCAAGATATTGTTCGTTCTTGCGTATTAACAAGATGTTCTGACGCCCGAAAATGACTCATAGAAGGGCTGAAAACGTTAAATTTGCACGAGAAAATAAAAAGTTATCCAGACGTTTTTGAAAAACCTTTCTGTTACTCAAGTGAACCTTTGACCGCTTCTAAACTATTGCAGCTGTGTGGAGCAATTAAATATTCTGAAAGGGGAAGCAACAAGTTCCAAAAAGAAGTTGATGCAATGACCTTCTTTCGGGAATACATATACGAAATGGAAGAAAACCAAGGTCCATTACAGCTTAAAGATGTGCTAATTTTTTTCACGGGCATGGACGACGTTCCACCTTTGGGTTTTGACGCATCACCTTCGATTGAGTTTCTGCATTCAAAGAAGCTCCCGGAATCAAGTACCTGTGCCTTAAAACTCAGTCTCCCAGCTGTACATGAAACTTACGAAGATTTCAAGTATAACATGAATTTCGGATTAATGAACACACAAGGTTTCGGCCGTTACTAAACTAAATTTCTATTAAAACATTTCCAAACAAGGACTTATTTAACATTTTAAGATTTATATAACGCAATATTATTACTTTCAATGATAAATACGAAGACGATTGTTTTATAATAGCTGCAATTAATTCATTGAAGCGTGCACAATCGTTAAAACATTTTTGTTTAAACATTTCATTATTACAGAACCCTATTTACTTCTGATATTACACGGCTTTGCTTTGCTATATGAGGTCACCAATAACTTCTAAAACGTTGAAAGGTTTCCTATCTTCCCGAACTGAACTATGAATGTAAAATTTGCATATAAAACAGGAGATTATCTTGGCTCTTGTTATGGAATAAATTCCATATAGTCAATTGAGTAATCGGGGCGATACGAAACCAAGGACCATGTTATTAAACTCACTGGTGCCCTCAATTAGCCAAGCCATGCCAAAACTCTTTGTAATCTCGTTAACAATGTACCGTTTTCCATATTAGGAATAAAAACCGTTTATATCAATGGAAATTTAATGAAAAACCAACGCACACAACAACTATACCAAATTGAAAACTGAGTGACAGGTTTAGCCGATATATATAAAAGCTTAAGCATTGCACTCAGATGTTCTTCCTCGAGAAATTTCCCTTCACAGTAGCATCGAAAAAAAAGAGACAATAGTGTAAAAAACATGCGTCAGGATTAGAAGAAAAACACCATTAACTATGTTATGTTTTGAAAGTGCATAGAAACTATCCTTACTACACTCGGCTAATAAGTATGATGCACTCTACCGCTTCACAACCGCACTTAAACCATTTAGGAATTAGCTTATTCCTATTAATATTTAAATTTTTTCAATCAGTTTTCAAGCCATTCTTGCAATAAAGCCAAGATTCTTAGATATGTATCAATACCGTGGTTTCCATCATCTAGTACAGGATCTATGGTGTTCTGCAGATAACGTGTTTGTTCCGTAGTCAAGAGCATCTGGCAATCTTCAACAACTACGTTGTTGTTTGTTTCTATTGGTGTATTTTCAATTTCTTCAGTACCATACGAATCCGGGTTTAAAGAATATTCTTCATTTTGCCTTTCAATATCAAATGAATTCATTCTCGATATTGCCCATAGCTGAATAGGCGAATGAGCATTTTCGGTGGTTAAAGAGTGATAATTTCAAGAGTCTAGCAAACTACTACAGGACTGGCTGATTCTAGGCAAGTACGTATAATGCAAACTAAAAATGTGACGTTCGTTATGGCAATCCAATAAGCCATGTTCTTGCATAAATGTAAATAACGCTCTATAGTAGTCAGAAACAAGTCTATTCACTTCTCTCCATAATCTCTCGATCCTCTGGTTGTGGACAGATAATCCAGCGATAAAGCTGCCTCTATTTAAACCCCTATTTTTTATCATGTATCTAGCGACATGTACGTTTTCAGTACCCTTATCCCCTCGCACGGGCAATGGCAAACCGAGTTCCCTAACACCTTCCATAAATATCTGCAAAACACTTTGGGCTCTATTGTTGGTTAAGCAACGCAGATATATGATTCGACGACAGTATCCATCGATGCACCCATGAAAAACAAGCCTCCATGAAATCAGTTTATGGTTGCTGTCCATGTGCCTGTAATACATTTGTTTTAGCATTGAACACAAATACAGGGTGTTTTTGACAAGTCTGGCACAAATTAACAGGCGTGTAATGAGGGTAAACAAGAGTCAAAACGCCCTATGAACTGGAGCTCTTCGAAGTAGGCTATTAATCAACGAGTTGTGAAACCACTATTGTGGCTTTCACCAAATTGTTTCCATTATTTGAAGATTTCTGGCTTCTCTCTGAGCTATTCCATTAGTTGGGATCAGCAGATAACTGTTCCTTGATCGACGTGTTTACGGTATTCTACTTGTTATAAACGTTTCCGTTCATTAACTTGTGGTAAATAATCGATAACAATTTGGTCAAAGCTCCAATACTAGTTTCAGAATTCTGAAAATCTCTTTGTTTGGTGCCCTACTTTTGAGAGGCCATATGCATTTTGACTCCTTTTACCCAAAAGAACTCGGCTGTTATTTTGATCCAGGCTCCCAAAAACACCCTAAAATAAAATAACGGCTTTCTGTTTTTTCCCCTAACGCAAAAATATTTCGCTCCACAGTTGCCCTCAAATTGAAAATTTCGGGAAAATTGCACCAAATAAAAAAAAACTACTACACTTTGTATGCATTTCGTGCCTAGTCACTCTTAATTTTACGCTTTATAACATGTCATATGTAAGCGACCTGCTAGCGTAGTGTATCATCGCGTTTAGGAAAATATGCAAATTTTAGAAGCTACTTATCATAGAGAGTGTAGACGCCTGTATACCGAATTAATTCGGTATACAGGCTGCCTTTACGTAGCCCCATTTGTTGCCCCCCCCTTTTTCTCTCTATCTCGTTCCTCTAGATGGTACCGAGCCTGAAGGGGGAAAATATGGTTGGGGGGGGACGGCACGTACCACGTGATATTGTTGGCGGGAAATTTGAATTTATTTTTGGTGTATCGGTATGAAGTCACGTGACTTGTCGATGGTGACTTCATTCAGTGTCCATAGTGGTATTGTAGGATATTGTGTACATTTAGGGGATGATTTATTGGTAATTCTATAGGTTCTGTAGGCCCTTTCTACACCATCCTGTAATGCTATTCTCTTTATGATTTTGAGGTATCTCCATGTATGTTTATGTCATACTAAAGAACTAGTTTTAATTGAGATATGGTTTACATTGCAAAAGGGTACAAATTAAGCTACGATGATGTTCTAGGTGTACTCCTTTTGTGTATTGGTTATTGAGTTACTGGGTTAGAACAATAGTACATTTTAGTATCAAAAAAAGAAGAAATACGGCAGTTTTTACACAACTTGATAGCTGGTAATTAGTTAAAATGAACAAATATTACTATAAAATATCATAAAATGCTGATCCTAACTCAAGTATACTCGAATATGGCTAGACTATTTCATGTATTTTCTATTTAGCACACATTTTAAGGGATATTTTTACCATAAAAGAATTGCATATTACGTAACACATGATTTGTTACAAACCTTGTCAACAACCTTTCTCTCCAGTGTTCGGAAGTGAAATGACTCTCTATAGTTTACAAAATTCCTTTTTGGACACCCAACAGGTATATATTATATGACATTAAGGGGGAGGATGAGGTAGAACTTGATTCATAACAAAAGAATTTATCCCCATCTTTTTCTATTTATACGTAAACACATTCAAACGTGTCTAAAGGGCTTTGGGGGGGGGGAGGTGGCAGTGCCACTAGATTCCTTGCATTGCTATCAATGTTATTTATTTTTCATTAATTGGACCACCCACCAGGTTTTATTAAAGGGGAGGGTTAAACCTTTATCCCCATCTAGTTTTTATTTATACGTAAACATGTCCAGGCGTGTCTTAATGGCTTTGGGGGGGGGGGTCGAACCATTTGTATTGAATCAATGAAATTTATATTTAGAGTGATTTATAACTCACACAAATGTGTTATGTCCAAGTTTATGTCATTGAGGTGAGCGGTGACACATCCTACAATGGGGTTCAAGCATTTAATTGATTACAGGTGGTTGCCCCGAGGGCATTATTAGGACAAGTCTCAACAAGTTTAAGATGTTTCCGTTGCGTCAACAGAAAGGCAATATATCATTAAACCGAAGCATTGACTATACTATATTTATCAAAATTATCGGCAACGTAATCAAAAATTTGTGGAAAATGCATCATTCACAACGCATTTCGTGTTAGAAGTAAAAAACAATCGAAACGTTTTTGATCAACTACGTTACAATTGACCGACACTAAAACGATAATTTACATTTCCTAAAATCCCATAGGAATACATGGGGAAATGAATGATCCACCGAAACGAAAACAGTCATGTACATTGCATTTTAACAACACGAAACGAGTCATTTGAAAAACATTTCAAATGATTAAAAACGTTTCGATAAATTTTAGCTAGATTTATAAAAATTACTCTATGTTTCACCAAAAACACTTTTGATTTAGCAAAATTCCACCAATTGTTTTCTATTTAAATAAAAATTTATTACCTCTTGACCACCCCCCCTCTTCGCAGAAACTAGTATAGCAACCTTTTACTATAACAAAGACTAAGCTAATTAAGTATTTCTAGGGAAACGTCAATCAATTCGAGCACGAGTATTAAAATACCAAAGTATATGTTTACAATGCCGAATCATTTACATAGTTTCACACTAGAATTTCACTGCTATTTACACTGTTCTAGGGAAAAACACAGATTTTAACTAACACCTTTAGAAAAGACATACATCCCTATATACTAAAACAGAATATAGCACCAGCGAAAAGTTCAAAGTACAACACAGAGTGTCATTTAGCTAATGCCAGTGCATGAATCATGGATTTCTACCAATAGAAGGAAATATTGTACGCAACATTTTTCTATAAAAATGCTTATTTCGGTTTCCTAAATCCCCCAAAGAATTGCATACAAAATTTGAAAAAGTACTGACTTGAGTTAATCCAGCTCACTTTGTTTCTTTAGTTGCCTTAAAATGACGAAACGAGTCATTTGAAAAACAGTTCACATGACTAAAAACGTTGCGATGATTTTCGCAATATTTATCAAAATGATTCGATGAAAAGCATATTTTCATTTATTTCAGAATCATTAATTTCAATACATAACTAGATGGTGTTACAGACTTAAGGAATTTAATTTTCTATACCTCAAAACTAGCTTTACTCTTATCGTTGCAATTTATTTATTTATTTATTTAATAAGGCTCTAGGGATAGGGTCGTGAAGCCGCCAGGGCTTGGGTACGACCCCCTTCCAGGGCACAAGAGTCTAGATACAATACGAGAGTATATACAAACGGGGAATATTACAAACAGAAACGTACTAATGAACTAACAAAAGAGAGAAATTTTACGAAATGGTTAAATTTAAACATTCAGTTACGTCATTAAAAATGTTCCTTAATAATACATTTGAATATCATGAAAAATACTGGTTTCTACACCAATAAATACCAAATTTGACTCCTGCTTTGACTAAATTTAATATAACACTATTATTAGTGGTTAGGGTCGCTTATTCTTGAGTTGTTCAGACTTTAGGGTGGTGCTTCCCTAGATTGTTGTCTGATGCTCATAGATTTTTTTTAGTTACATTGGAATTTATTGTCCTTTCTTTAATTTAACCACCCACTTGGTTTTATGAGGGTTAGGGGGAAGAGGTCGAACTTGATCCATAACAAAAGGATTTATCCCCATCCGTTCTTATTTTTACTTAAACACTTCCCGACGTGTCTTAATGGGTTTAGGGGCATGGCCGAACCATTTGTATTGTTATGAATGGAATTTATTTTGTGATTTATTGCTTTGTTAGTTGGTGACTCTTCCTACCACGAAACATTTGATTCTAGGTGTTTGCCTTGAAGGCATTATCCTGACAAGTCTCTACATGTTTAGGATATTTTTGGTGCGCTAACCGAAACCATGAAAATATATGAGTATTTTTCCAGAACTATAGGCTATGAGACTAATTTCGTTCTTTTTTTAAAGATGCACGAAATAACGCTCTTTTATCATCTTTAACGTAGCAAATAATGTAACAAAGCAAGCCTAAATACCCCATTTTACCTTCAATCTGACAGCTAAATCAAAAAGTTTCAGTGCTTACAAGTAAACGCTGTATCAATCTAGGATTAATCAAAATATTTGTTAAAAAACAGTACATTTTTTAACCTTTTTTATCGCAAACCATACAATATATTGTGATTTTCCCGCTTGATGAAGTCTCTTAAGCAGATCTTAAATACTGGTTGGGGGTTCAACATTGTTAACAAGTGGGGTAGAGCAAAACAGTCCTTGCCAGATATTTACGCCCATACAGAACTCTGACGAGATTAAGATTGATTTTGCAGAAAAATCATGCTCAAATCCTTGTTTGTTTCAGTCATTCTCACAAAGTCTCTGATTTTTTAGTGAGGTTAACAGGTTTATTTAATCAGGGTTTACAAATAAACGTTAGAAGACGAAACGTTGTTGTGTGCCGTTTTTATTAATGAATGATAAGAGAAATCCCTTGACTCTATCGGCCCCATGATACGAATGCGTTAATACTTTTAAAATTAAGTGCTTCAAAGTCTTAATCCCTCGTTAGACGGACAGTGACCTTTTTCAGACAAAACCATAATTTTATTTTGGAATACTGGGATTATTTGTCCATATAGGACCAAATTGCTCTGGGTTTAGCTTTCTTTATTTACAAACCTTTCACAATCAATTGTGTCCCTTTTAAAGGTACTAGTCTATCACTAGCCAGTAGCGAAAATTATCTTTAATCCCAAATTAACCCAATCAATAGCATTTAGGAGTTATACGCCTTTTGTTATGCCAGTTTTGTATACATATCGGTTCTATTCCTGCGAAAGACGTCTAATGTTTGGACTTGTTTTGAGAATTTTGATCCGCAGATAAACCTTTTCATAACGAATACTAGCTCAATTGGTGCTGTCTCTACTATAAAACTTTCGAAATTTAGCCTCTTAAGGAATTAAATATGTTATATTTAAATGCCTAGTTGCTACCTGGTTGATTAAAAATATTTTATTGCCTATTCCGTAAACACGTTCAGGCAAGGGCTTTAGGAGGTGGTTGACCCGTGCTATTGCATTGTTATGAACGGAATTAATTTTGTGATTCATTGCTTTTTTTTAATTGTGTAGGCTGACTTCTCTCCTACACAATCATAGTGTGACTCATGACCGTGAGAAACTATCTTTTCATAGGCTAGAATTTTTTTGAAAAGTGTACAATGGTTTTTATGACCTATTAAGGAAATTCGGAACCATATTATTTAACAGACGTGAATATAACAAAGGATATTTTCCCAATTGAGAATCTCTAGAAACGCTTTACGCACCCTGTTTTTTATTTATTACAAGTATTGTCCCTTATTTGCTGTGTTTGTAACAAAAAATCTATTTATAGGCCACTCTTTTCTTGACAATTTATTTGACATAAAGCAAATCCATCGTTATTTTATTATAAAATCGGAAAACTATTAACAGTTGTGTGTCCGAAAATGCATAGTGAGAAAACATCTGATGACTGATAAGCAATAAATCAGGCTATTGTTGAACGATTGAGGAATGTGGGCGTGTCTATTAAGAAATTTCGTTAGCTTAAGGTAGCATTTTTTTTTGAAAAATGTACAATGATTTTATGACCTGTTAGAGAAATTCGGAACGTTATTATTTAACAGACTTGAAGATAACAAAGGATATTTTCTCATTTGAGAATCTCCAGAAATGCTTTACACACCATGTTTTTTTATTTATTACCCCAAAAAAATTGTCCTTTATTTGCAGTGTTTATAACAAAATTCTATTTATAGGCCGCTCTTTTGTTGACAATTTATTTGACATAAAGCAAATCCAACGTTCTTTAGTTATAAAATCGGTAAACTATTAACAGGCGTGTGTCATAAATGCATTGTGAGAAAACATCTGGTGACTGAGGAGGCAATAAATCAGGCTATTGTTAAATTATTGAGGAATGTGGGCGTGTCTATTAAGAAATTTAGTATAAAAGCGGCTTAGGAAATGATCAAAATACACAGTCGATCTTCAAACACCGAAAGCTAAACATGGATCCTGAAACTCTTAGAACAACTTTGAACGAAATGACTATAAATAGACCCTGGCCGTTACGTTTAATATATGAGTTTTATTTCTACCTATGCGCCTATCTGCGAATAGATCCGATGTACGGACCTCAGACTCTACCACAACTCGTAGTACGGGCTGACTTAAATGTCATTCAAGCCTGCCTCGACTTACTTGAGTATATGAAAACAGTTGTTCGAACACCAGAGGACTGTACTACTATAGAGGAATTGGAAAACCTAAGTAATCTAATTCCGAGTCCCTTAAGAACTGAATATGTAGATCGCCTGGCGAAACGACAAGCAGAAATTGAGCGTGGTATACGAGAAGAAACACTAATCGCCGACTTCAACAATTCACAATATGACAAAGAGATAGCCGCGTTTTTAGACGGAAAAGATCAACGACCACCCGTAGAGGAGATACTATTGAACGATACCTTGGAGAGGGAGAACGGTTCTGCAGCGGCTCTTTCTGACGAAGAAATTGATGTACAATGGGGAGCAGGAGCCCAGGACTCGCCCACATCTATTGACAACGTACCTTCTTGCGACATAATAGGACAAAGTGAGAGATTTTACAAACATTTTAACATGTATGGTAGAGAGGTGGTTCTCAGAGTTACTGAAGATCCCATAGCTAGTGTATGTACCGTAACCAAATGTGTTCTTAGTAAGTACAGGCCTACAGACTACGTCCAAATTACTTTAAAGAGTGCGGCAAATATTTGTAGGTCTGAACTAGAATTATCTTTTAGAAGAGCAGATCAAGTTGACCCCAATATTCTTTTTGACCAGCTTAGTGTTATGCTCTATGATGACGAAATGGAAGCATTTTTCCTAGGTCCTGTTAAAATTATTTTTAGCATTGTAAGAATACCGGAGGGTAAAGCGCGCCCTGTAACACGAGGGATTAAACCTTTCAATCTATTCTGTAAAGATAGACGAGGTATTGTACGTATAGTCAATTCTGACAACCTGTGTTTAGCTCAAGCGTTATGTGTAGCTATGACTCATAGAGCTTTCGCCGACGATAAAACGGGTGACAAGACTCTAAAAACGCGATATGTAACTATATCTAAAATAGATCCAAAGGGCACACTACAAAGAAATGAGGCTTTAGATTTATGTTATAGGGCCGATGTAAAAGTTAGTGAGTGTGGGACTGCCGAATCGTTTGAAAGGTTCAAATCTTATTTAAATCAATATTCGATTTTCGTCTACAAATTCGAAAATAGCGTCCCTGTTTTGATTTTAGGCGAAAATGATCCATATGATACTAGGCCCCGCCTCTTTTTATTGAATGAAAATAACCATTATAACGTTATTACAAAATTAAGGCCACTTTTTAGCCACGACCGATTCTGCGAAAAATGTCTCGTACCCTATTGGCGAATACAGTCCCATAAATGTAATGACTTTTGTTTTAGTTGCATGAGACCCACTATCTGCCAAGGCTCCCAGATAGCTTGTGAGTCTTGTTTACGGAAATTCTTAGGCGATGATTGCTATCAAAGCCACTTAGCATCTTCCAGCGCTAAAAAGTCCCTATGTGAGCGCCTTTTTCACTGTAAAGACTGTTTAAAAATTATTGATTTTTCTCGAAGAACCGAAATGCATAAGTGTGATGAGATATATTGCCATGTCTGTAAGAAATATCAGCCGAGCAATCACTTATGTTATATCCAGGTTATCAAAGCCAAACCTCTGGAAGTGCCATCCGTTAAGAAACCAAGACCTAATCAGCCAAATCTTATGTACATTTTCTTTGACGTAGAATGCGTGCAAACGAAGGTGTGTCAGGAAAAGTTAGGAGCCTATGAACACCAGGCTATCCTATTAGTCAGCATAACCGTGTGTGAGCATTGTATAGATGAAACATCCCTAAATTTTAACTGTAATTTGTGTAGTCAGTTTGGTAAGCGTAAGCAACAATTTTCAGGCGGTAATCCTATAGCTTTATTTTTAGATTATTTAATGCAATTGCATGCCGTTAAGAACGTCATCATACTGTCTCACTATGGCAGTAATTATGATAATCAACTACTAATTCGAGAAATCATAAATAGAGATGAAAAATTCGTTCCATCTTTGAAAATTAACGGAACTCGAATTTTAGAAATGAAATTGTTTAACTTGCTATTTCTGGACTCCTATAATTTCATCCCTGTAGCTTTAGCAAAGTTTCCCGCCACTTTCGGTATACCCAATACTGCCAAAGGGTATTTTCCACATTTTTTATTCAATGTAATAGAACACAATTTTGATGTAAATAGACAGAATGAAACCAACTATGTTATAGAAAGTAATCTCCCCCCTATCGAAGCTTATGGTTGTCAATATTTTACAAGGAAGAGTTTAGATATCTTTTTAAAATGGCATAACGCAGAAGATAGTAAAGGTAAAGGTTTCGACTTCCTGAACGAACTCAATTATTATTGTGAGAACGATACGGTTTTACTATTCCTAGGTTGTTTAACGTTTCGTACACTACTCTTTAAAGTAACGGGTGTAGATCCATTTAATTGCGGCGCAATTACACTTCCTGGCGTTTGCTCTCACGTGTTTCGCAGGAATTATCTTAAACCCGATACTATAGGCATCATACCCGCTAATTATTATAGACTTAGCGAAAATCAATCATTAGGGGCTATAGAATGGTTGGAGTGGACCGCCCAAAAAAGAAACATATCTATCGAATCCTCCTTTAGAGGGAGAGAAACCAGAATACAAAAACTTAGAGTAGACGGCTTTTGTGAAAGCAACAAGGAAATATTCGAGTATTGGGGGTGTTTCTATCATGGGTGTAAAATACACTTTCCTTTAAACAGAAACAAGGCTTTGCATGGAGATCCTGCACAGACTTTGAATTCTAGATATTTTAGAAGCATGAACGTGCTAGCCAAATTAGAATCTCTCAATTATACAGTAAATGTCATGTGGGAGTGTGACTGGCAGAAGGAAAAATTAAATAAACCAGAAATAATAGAGTTTTTAAAATGTAATGACCTTAAGCCTAAAATAGTAAAAAGATTAGACCCTCGCGAGGCATTCTTCGGGGGGAGATGTTGCGCAACAAAACTATATCATAAAACAACAGGATCGGAGCGTATTCATTACGTCGATTTCACAAGTCTATACCCATTCATTAATAAAACCACCAAGATACCTATAGGACATCCTGAAATCATATTAGATAACTTTCCAGACATATTTTCGTTTGATGGTCTTCTTATGTGCGACGTATTACCGGCCCAAAACCTAATTCATCCTGTTTTGCCTGCTCGTATTAACGGGAAATTAACATTTCCATTATGTTACACATGTTGTAAAACCCAATTTCAAGGTGATTGCGAACATACTACAGAACAAAGAGAATTGCGAGGCACATGGGTAGTCGACGAGTTACGTCATGCAGTAGAGAATGGCTACAAAATCACACGAATGTACGAGGCTTGGTCATACAAAGTGACACAGTATGATCCCAAAACAAAACAGGGAGGACTGTTTAAAGATTATGTTAATACCTTTTTAGAGTAAACCCTAGCTAGCGGCTTTCCAGCAGATTGCCAGACTAAAGAAGATAAGGAGAACTATGTCAAAAGTTTCAAAGACACAGAGGGTGTAGAACTGGATATCACTAAAGTAGAGAAAAACGAAGGTCTCAGATGCCTTAGCAAACTTATGCTCATCTCTTTTTGGGGTAAATTTGGCCAGAAAACAAGACACACCTCTACAGAACTAATCAAAGATGCCAACAAATTGTACGGATTAATATTAAATCCAGACTTGGAGGTTAAAAGTTTACTAACAATCAACGAAAACACAGTACTTGTAAAATACGAACACATTCTAGAAAACGAGATTGTGCACAAACACACAAACGTAGTTATCGCCTGTTACACAACAGCTATGGCCCGATTACATTTACTAAAACATCTTGAAAAGGTCGGTGACCTTTGTTTTTATTATGACACTGATAGTTTAGTGTACCTCTCGCCAGACGGCGCTCATTTGCTACCCACTGGCGATTATTTAGGGGAGCTCAAAAATGAATTAGAATCTTATGGGCAAGACGCACATATTTGTGAATGGGGGAGTGCTGGACCAAAGAACTATTCTATGGATATTCTAGACCCTAAAACCGGCAAAAAAACTAACATTATCAAAGTTAAAGGATTTTATTTAAACGCCTCTACTGAAAATTATATAAATTTCGAAACAATGAAGAAACTATTGGGAGTAAACAATGAAGGTGAGCCCCAAGTGAACTCGGTTCAAGTCCCTATTGGCCCTCAAATCAGACGTCTACCAGATCACACTCTGATCACGATCAACCAGACCAAAACATATCAGGTCGTAGTGGATAAAGTTAGAATTCTACCTGAACATAAAACTGCCCCCTACGGTTATATTAATTAGAATCTTTGACATTTTCCACATAAGTTACTTGTATATATTTCAGATACCCAGTAGCAGTATTTTAATTAGTATCTCAAGTATTATCTCAAGTATTATTTTTAGTATTATTAACGTACTTCAATTAATGACATGTAACAATATTTTAACGAATACGCAGCGTTTTTGGTAATATTTTTGCATTTAGTAAGCTTTTTTAATTAGTATATATTAGCACTTTAGTATAAAAATAAGTATTGAATTGTTTTGTATAAGTGTAATTTTTATTTTTTTGATGATAATTATAACGTTTTTTAGTAATATTTCCATATTTTTATCAGTAATCGTATATCAGTATTTTAGCGTGTATAGCGCGTCAGAAAAAAATATATTTTTTCGTCAATCCCGTGAACATTTTAGTTTAATAACTAGCCTGATATTTGTACTAAAATCGTATAATATCCATTGTAGCTTTTAATTCTAATTAAAAGTAGTATTGTTATATTTTCTATGAAGGTACATGGGTATATATGTACTTAATAATCTCTCGTGTAGTAATATTGTTCTATTTTCTATGAAGGTATATGTCAATATAGGTGCTTAATCATCTCGTAATATACGTATAAAAGTACGATTTTTTTGAAGTAGTATTAATTTTGCATTTTAGTGAATTTGTTTGATATCAAAATCAGTGTAATTCTTGCTTTTTGATGATGTTTTTAGTAACGATTGCGCATTTTAACTGTATATCAATATTTTAGCGCGTATATATTTTTCAGTCAATCCTATGAGGAATTTTAATTTAATAACTAAGTATTGTGCTTATTTGCCATGTATTCTATGTAATTCGTATTTTATGATGTTTTTTTTAGTAATTTTTTGCATTTTAGCTCAAGTAATTGTACTTATTCTCCAAATTCGTATTAAAACTAATGTGAATCAATTTTATTTATGGTGTTTTATAGAAGGTACATGGATATATATGTACTTAATAATCACGCATGCAGTAATATTGTTCTATTTTCTATGATGGTAAATGTTTATGTGCTTAATCATCTTGTACTACTATTTTTTTGAAGTAGTATTAATTTTGCATTTTAGTGAATTTGTTTGTTATCAAAACCATTATAATTCGTATTTTCTAATGATGTTTTTAGTAACGATTGCGCATTTTAACCGTATATCAATATTTTAGCGCGTATGAAAAAATATATTTTTAATTTAATAACTAATATTGTGCTTGTCTGCCATGTATTCGACGTAACCCGTATTTTCTAATGTTTTTTTAGTAATATTTGTTCATTTTAACTAATTACCAGCTATCAAGTTGTGTAAAAACGGCCGTATTTCTTCATTTTTGATACTAAAATGTACTATTGTTCTAACCCAGTAACTCAATAACCAATACACAAAAGGAGTACACCTAGAACATCATCATAGCTTAGTTTTCAATAAACTACGTAGAGCTTATCTCAATTAAAACTGGTTCTTTAATATAACATAAGCATATATGGAGACCTCAAAATCATACAGAGAATAGCATTACAGGATGGTGTAGAAAGGGCCTACTGAACCTATAAAAATCATATCCTAAATGTACACAATATCCTAAAGATACACCTAGTAATAACAATACAAAACATGAGTACACCTAGAACCGCATCGTAGCTTAATTGGTACCTTTTGCAATGTAAACCATATCTCAATTAAAACTAGTTCTTTAGTATGACATAAACATACATGGAGATACCTCAAAATCATAAAGAGAATAGCATTACAGGATGGTGTAGAAAGGACCTACAGAACCTATAGAATTACCAATAAATCATCCCCTAAATGTACACAATATCCTACAATACCACTATGGACACTGAATGTAGTCACCATCGACAAGTCACGTGACTTCATACCGATACACCAAAAATAAATTCAAATTTCCCGCCAACAATATCACGTGGTACGTGCCGTCCCCCCCCTCCAACCATATTTTCCCCCTTCAGGCACGGTACCATCTAGAGGAACGAGATAGATTGAAAAGGGGGGGGGCAACAAATGGGGCTACGTAAAGGCAGCCTGTATACCGAATTAATTCGGTATACAGGCGTCTACACACTCTTATCATTCGCTGTCAGAGCGTCACTATCGAGGTTACTTTAAATAATCTTGCTCATTCTTACTTAAGTAGCACTACTTTCTTTCCTTTGTGTATTCATAAGCCGTACATCAAGTTAAACTGAACACTACTTCAACAGGTAGACAGATTAAGGTAGCTCTTTATAATCTCATCTAAGCTTTCTTAAAGTTTATAATTTTGACTCGCGAATACACAGGAAATTGTGATTTTAGATAGCAACTTATCCTTGGGTAACTTTTCATTGAACTTAACGTAAGGGTAGAAGGTAGAAAGTGCACCCCAAAATAAAAGCTCCTCTCATGCAAGACAGATTTATACTCTCTTTAAAGGTAGGACGAGCAAAAATTCGAGTGCTTTGTAATGGATTGTTCACCTAAATTTTGAAGGCTAAAAGATACAACCTTTAATCGATAGACGATATGAATCTTAATCTATTTTGGTTTTTAAAATAATTTTTATGGCATAAACTAATCATCTACCATTAAGTTTACACGATTGAATTATATCTATAGATGACTAGTCAGTATGTCTGTAGCCTATGATCCGTCTCACTCCAAAATCTGATGTTAAATTACATGACAAACTTTCGCCGTGAAGGCTTCCCTTTAGAGTACTTTTAGTATGACACGCGAGTGGTGATAAAAACGACTCCGCGGAGGCGGCGAGGTTTTCGTTTCCCCCAAATCCTCCTTACTAGAGATTGCTTACTTAAAATATATATATATATATATATATATATATATATATATATATATATATATATATATATATATAGGTGAAACAAAATTGGTGCAAGCGGGAGAAAAAACCGACCATAAAAACATAGACGCTAAACCAAAATTACACTCTCATATATACTTTTCTCCAAAGCCGCTTGGGTTTTTGGCGCCCGATTTCTCTTAGGCGCTGACGTTAACGAAGGGGGAAGGAGACGTTCCACCAAAGACCTGATGATGGACACTTAAAAAAGAAGATTGTCTGCCTATGCTAAAGGAGATTTTTTATGTACACCCTTTGTTGCAAAACAAGTAACAAGAGACTCTAGAGAGACTGACCATCATTTCCATTCAAACTGATTGACTTGATTAACCAGTCTCACCGAGGACCTGACAACACTGCACTTAAGTTTAAGATGAGCAAGACGGAGGGATTTCTACTAGCCCCTTTTGTGAAAACTATTTCCCGTATGTTTCATTATTTCGTTACGCAGATATTTATAAGTCAAATAATTTTAGAATAATCTGTGAAAATGAATTGAATTTCCTGTACACCGTACAGTTAAATGATTTTGCTGTAGCCTGTTATGCTTTCGTAACGGTTCTTACCACAACGCGTTCGCTCCTTGAACACTATATCTGCGTCGTCTTATTGAATTGCGTCTTCTCAAAGCCCTTCCTACAGGATCTAAATCGTTTAGCCGTTCTCTAATACGCAATCTTGGCACTCTAACCCTGTGGCTTCGGAGTGCACCGATGACGTACGTTTCACCCATATTTGGGTTGTTCGACAAAATGTTTGAAATGAGGTGATCCAATTGTTCGTTAGATAATACTTCGTCTGCGCCGTTAACTCCAAGATATTGACGGTGACGAAATTAAGTTCGTGGATTTAATCCCAGAAACGATGCGCACCCTTCCCAGTTAAATGCAAGCCCGTTTCTAGCGTTCAAAACTTCTTCCCTAGTGACATGGTAACGTGGCCTCCCTACGCGTCCGGTGTGTAAAACAGGGCACACGTAAGGATCATTGCCTTCTGTTTCCAATGACAACACGTCCTCTAGTTCATTAGCTAGGAAAGCCACGTTTTCGTAAATGCTATTAACAAGTGCTGTGACAGTTTCAAAATCTTCCGTGATGCGATTTGGCTCCTGGATAGCATTATTCTCTAGACATGAAATTATTGCTGATAATATTCCACAGTGACCTTGAAGTCGCCTATGATTTATTTCTAATCGATTTAAATCATTACTGTAACGACTTCTTGCAGCTTCCTCGAAGCAGTGGTGCAATTCGTGAAGATATTCCTCGACTTCATTCGTGTAAGAAATGCGGGAACACAGTAAAATTATGAGCAGAAGAGTTAAACATTTGCGCATATCGCGATCCATTCTTTTAAACTTTGACTGAATGACAGCAATATAGAGCCACAAATATAGCCGGTCTAAACCTATCTTGACAAAGTAACAAATCACAATTTTAATTACACAAGCACGAACGTTTTTAATATAGTATCACATCTGAGACTAAATATTCACTAGGCAGCGAAAGGACGAGAAAAAAGTTCACCCCTGGAGGCAAACACATTTATCGTGAATCTTTCTCTAAAGCCGGGCACTCGCGGATTCTTTTTTCCCTGTAAGAGTTAACATCGTGTATTCCCACGCCGTAGGTCTGTTTCTTACATGAAGTCAGTCTGAACGGCTGTGCGAATACTCGGATTTTCGTACAGTATTCGTTTAATTCGAATCGAATTTGCCATTTGGAGAAAAGAAATTCGAATAACCTCAAATACGAATACAGTTCCCTAAACCGAGTAATCGTTTCCAAGGGGTTAAATTCGAATAGAAAACGAGTATTCGATTGAAAATTGGAGTTTTGTTTTACTCTCACTAAATACTTATCTCAGCGGGCGAACAAGAGAGAAAGGAAAAATTCCATTGTATGCGGGAACTAAAATATTTATCGACTGCTAAATGTATTTAAAAAACGATTAATCGTTTGGAAAAGAATATTCTTCTGATATAACCGAGTAATCAAATTTTCGAGTACTCGTTTTGAAAAAACAAGTGCTGCTAGATGTATTTTGAAAATCGTTAATCGTTTTGAAACGAACATCCTTCTGATAAAACCGAGTAATCAAATATTCAAGTAGTCGTTTTGATTACTAGGTGCATTAAGAAAACGATTAATAGTTTTGAAACGAATAATCGTCTGGAAAAACCGAGAAATAGAGTTTTTGAATACTCGTTTTGAAAAAAAAACGAGTACTCGAACTAGATTTTTTTAAACGAGTAATATTCGTTTGAACGGGTACTCGATTCGGATTTCGCATAGGAGATTCACTATTCGATTCCATTAGAAAAACCACTATTCGCACAGCCCTATTAATTTAAAAATATATTTAAACATGTTTTTTCCCAATTGGGGGCGCAATATGAGCTGCTTATCGTATGTGGAAGCTGAACTTTTAGCATCGAATAAGGCGCCAGATTGCAAATAGGGATGAAAATGAGTATAAAATATATAGTGGATTTTCAAATAGTAACAAGATGATAACTTTCGAAACTGGTCTATTACATGAAGTCCGACCAAATCCGATAAAAGCATGGTATTTAATATTTTGGAAATCTCTTAATGTTCCATTAAAAGAAAATATTTATGAAACTCCTTCGTAAACAAATGCCATCATAAGTTAAAAACATTTGCTTGTTGTCATGCTACAGGGATACTAAGAGTTCGAGTACTACGCGGGAATTCCTACACACGGTTTTGAAGTCAGTCTTCCTATTTAATTGGTGATAAGTCTTTGACAGCGAATCATCAGACGGCGCTTTACGAGAATCTGTGATGTTTTACTCCACGAATGTCTCTCAGAACCACTATCAAACGTATCCAACATATACTATAAAGTTATTATGCCATACAACACTTCACTGTAAATGATCGCCCTTGTATGTCCCTGCACATGCCAAGTCCATCGTTGCACACTGAACGTAATATAATTGTACATGGGTAGCCCGTCACTGGAAATGGCACGCCACGTCCCTTCATATGGAAAGCACGCCCCTGCAGCACGCTGAGCATCATGTATTTGTACATGGAAGTACGTCACTGCAAACGGCACGTCACGTCCCTGCACATGGCAAGTCCATTACTGCATACTGAACGTCATGGTATTTTACATGGAAAGCCCGTCACTGCACACGCCACGTTTATGTTATTTAGCCAATTAGATGCTGCTGAAAAGCTATCTCAAATTATTGTTATACTTCGACAAATCTTTCTTTTCCTCTCTCAAATCATTCCTTTCCTCTCTCAAATCATTCCTTTCCTCTCTAAAACAATTCCTTTCCTCTCTCAAATCATTCTTTTCTTCTCTCAAATTATTGTTCACCCACGTTAAATGTCTCTCCACACTGAGCGTCATGTCAATGTACATAGAAAGCCTGTCCCATCCCTGCGGATAGCAAATTCATTGCTGTACACTAAACGTCATGTCATTGTACATGGATAGTCCGTCTCTGCATACGGCACATCACGTCCCTGCACATGGCAAATCCATTACTGCACACTAAACGTCATGTCATTGTACATGGATAGTCCGTCTCTGCATACGGCACATCACGTCCCTGCACATGGCAAATCCATTACTGCACACTGAACGTCATGTTATTTTACATGGAAAGCCCGTCACTGCACACGGAACGTTTATGTTAGTGGGCCAATTAGATGCTACTCAACAGCTATCTCAAATTCTAGTTTTACTTCGTCAAATCTTTCTTTCCTCTCTAAAGTCATTCCTTTCCTCTCTCAAATCATTCCTTTCCTCTCTAAAATCATTCCTTTCCTCTCTAAAATCATTCCTTTCTTCTCTAAAATCATTCCTTTCCTCTCTAAAATCATTCCTTTCCTCTCTCAAATCATTTCTTTCTCTCTCAAACCATTTCTTTCTCTCTCAAATCATTTCTTTCTCTCTCAAATCATTCCTTTCATCTCTCAAATCTTTCCTTTCCTCTCTAAAATCATTCCTTTTCTCTCTCAAATCATTCCTTTCCTCTCTCAAATCATTCCTTTCCTCTCTCAAATCATTCCTTTCCTCTCAAATCATTCCTTTCCTCTCTAAAATCATTCCTTTCCTCTCTCAAATCATTCCTTTCCTCTCTCAAATCATTCCTTTCCACTCTAAAACAATTCCTTTCCTCTCTCAAATCATTCTTTTCCTCTCTCAAATTATTGTTCACCCACGTTAAATGTCTCTCCACACTGAACGTCATGTCAATGTACATAGAAAGCCTGTCACGTCCCTGCGTATAGCAAATTCATTGCTGCACACTAAACGTCATGTCATTGTACATGGATAGTCCGTCTCTGCATACGGCACATCACGTCCCTGCACATGGCAAATCCGTTACTGCACACTGAACGTCATGTTATTTTACATGGAAAGCCCGTCACTGCACACGGAACGTTTATGTTATTGGGCCAATTAGATGCTACTCAACAGCTATCTCAAATTCTAGTTATACTTCGTCAAATCTTTCTTTCCTCTCTAAAGTCATTCCTTTCCTCTCTCAAATCATTCCTTTCCTCTCTAAAATCATTCCTTTCCTCTCTCAAATCATTCCTTTCCTCTCTCAAATCATTCCTTTCCTCTCTAAAATCATTCCTTTCCTCTCTAAAATCATTCCTTTCTTCTCTAAAATCATTCCTTTCTTCTCTAAAATCATTCCTTTCTTCTCTAAAATCATTCCTTTCCTCTCTAAAATCATTCCTTTCCTCTCTCAAATCATTTCTTTCTCTCTCAAACCATTTCTTTCTCTCTCAAATCATTTCTTTCTCTCTCAAATGATTCCTTTCATCTCTCAAATCATTCCTTTCCTCTCTAAAATCATTCCTTTTCTCTCTCAAATCATTCCTTTCTCTCTCAAATCATTCCTTTCATCTCTCAAATCATTCCTTTCTCTCTCAAATCATTCCTTTCATCTCTCAAATCATTCCTTTCCTCTCTAAAATCATTCCTTTTCTCTCTCAAATCATTCTTTTCTCTCTCAAATCATTCCTTTCATTTCAAATCATTCCTTTCCTCTCTCAAATCATTCCTTTCCTCTCAAATCATTCCTTTCCTCTCTAAAATCATTCCTTTCCTCTCTCAAATCATTCCTTTCCTCTCTAAAATCATTCCTTTCCTCTCTCAAATCATTCCTTTCCTCTATCAAATCATTCCTTTCCTCTCTAAAACAATTCCTTTCCTCTCTAAAACAATTCCTTTCCTCTCTCAAATCATTCTTTTCCTATCTCAAATTATTGTTCACCCACGTTAAATGTCTCTCCACACTGAACTTCATGTCAATGTACATAGAAAGCCTGTCACGTCCCTGCGTATAGCAAATTCATTGCTGCACACTAAACGTCATGTCATTGTACATGGATAGTCCGTCTCTGCATACGGCACGTCACGTTCCTGCACATGGCAAATCCATTACTGCACACTGAACGTCATGTTATTTTACATGGAAAGCCCGTCACTGCACACGGAACGTTTATGTTATTGGGCCAATTAGATGCTACTCAACAGCTATCTCAAATTCTAGTTATACTTCGTCAAATCTTTCTTTCCTCTCTAAAGTCATTCCTTTCCTCTCTCAAATCATTCCTTTCCTCTCTAAAATCATTCCTTTCCTCTCTAAAATCATTCCTTTCCTCTCTAAAATCATTCCTTTCCTCTCTAGAACCATTCGTTTCTTCTCTAAAATCATTCCTTTCTTCTCTAAAATCATTCCTTTCTTCTCTAAAATCATTCCTTTCTTCTCTAAAATCATTCCTTTCTTCTCTAAAATCATTCCTTTCTTCTCTAAAATCATTCCTTTCTTCTCTAAAATCATTCCTTTCCTCTCTAAAATCATTCTTTTCCTCTCTCAAATTATTGTTCACCCACGTTAAATGTCTCTCCACACTGAACGTCATGTCAATGTACATAGAAAGCCTGTCACGTCCCTGCGTATGGCAAATCCATTACTGCACACTAAACGTCATGTCATTGTACATGGATAGTCCGTCTCTGCAAACGGCACGTCACGTCCCTGCACATGGCAAGTCCATTACTGCACACTGAACTTCATGTTATTTTACATGGAAAGCCCGTCACTGCACACGGAACGTTTATGTTATTGGGCCAATTAGATGCTACTGAACAGCTATCTCAAATTCTAGTTATACTTCGTCAAATCTTTCTTTCCTCTCTCAAATCCTTCTTTTCCTCTCTTAAGTCATTCCTTTCCTCCCTGAAATCATTCTTTTCCTCTCTTAAGTCATTCCTTTGCTCTCTCAAATCATTCCTTTCCTCTCTCAAATCATTCTTTTCCTCTATCAAATCATTCTATTCCTCTCTCAAATGATTATTATCTTCTCTCAAATTATTCTTTTCCACTCTTAAATTATTGTTCACCTGCGTAAAAAGCCCCTGCACACTAAACATCATGTAAATGTACATAGAAGCTAGTCACGTCCCTGCGTATGGCAAGCCCATTTCTGCCCAATAAACGCCATACATTGAATGGCCGTCACCGCGAATGGCACGTCACGTCCCTGCACATGGCAAGTCCATTGCTGCACACTGAACGTCATGTAATTATACATGGAAAGCCCGTCACCGCGAAAGGCACGTCACGTCCCTGCACATGGCAAGTCCATTGCTGCACACTGAACGTCATGTCATTATACATGGAAAGCCCGTCACCGCGAAAGGCACGTCACGTCCCTGCACATGGCAAGTCCATTGCTGCACACTGAACGTCATGTCATTGTACATGGGAAGGCCGTCACCACGAATGGCACTTCACGTCCCTGCACATGGCAAGTCCATTGCTGCCCAATAAACCCCATACATGGAATGGCCGTCACCGCGAATGGCACGCCACGTCTCGGCACATGGCAAGTCCATTGCTGCACTCTGAACGTCATGTCATTGTATACATGGAAAGACCGTCACTGCACACGGCGCTTTTATGCTGGTAGGCCAATTAGACGTTATTGATCTGGTATCCAAATTATTCATAACCATCGTCAAATCATGGTTTCTATAATTAATAAAAATTAATGGTTTTTATCGTCAAATTATTGTTTTCCTCGTTCAAATTATTGTTTTCCTCGTTCAAATTATTGTTTTCCTCGTTCAAATTATTGTTTTCCTCGTTCAAATTATTGTTTTCCACTCTCAAACTATTGTGTTCCTCGTTCAAATTATTTTTTTCTACTCTCGAACTATTGTTTTCCTCGTTCAAATTATTGTTTTCCACTCTCAAATTATTGTTTTCCACTCTCAAATTATTGTTTTCCACTCTCAAATTATTGTTTTCCTCGTTCAAATTATTGTTTTCCACTCTCAAATTATTGTTTTCCTCGTTCAAATTATTGTTTTCCACTCTCAAATTATTGTTTTCCACTCTCAAATTATTGTTTTCCACTCTCAAATTATTGTTTTCCGCGTTCAAATTATTGTTTTCCTCGTTCAAATTATTGTTTTCCACTCTCAAATTATTGTTTTCCTCGTTCAAATTATTGTTTTCCACTCTCAAGTTATTGTTTTCCTCGTTCAAATTATTGTTTTCCACGTTCAAATTATTGTTTTCCACCCTCAAATTATTGTTTTCCACCCTCAAATTATTGTTTTCCACCCTCAAATTATTGTTTTCCACCCTTAAATTATTGTTTTCCACCCTCAAATTATTGTTTTCCACTCTCATATTATTGTTTTCATATTTATCTTGAAAAATGGCCGCCCAATTTCGCTAAAATGATCATAACTCGTGATCTAATCATCCAATTCACAATTATACTTTTTTTTAATTATTTGATAAGATTGATTTATTTTGTGAAGAAAAATTAAAGGATGATAACATTCGATTATGAGTGCAGGTGTACTCTGTACTGGGACGTCAATGGCTATTAGTTCTAGTTCCAGTTAAAGTTAATGTTAGGAGGGAAAGATGGCGCTAGAGTGTAATTACGATTTTTAAAGCTCATTAATGAGAACTGAAAATTCATTTCAAAGTAAATTATTTATTTAAAACAATTTGTTATTATGAAAATTAGTTATATTATTTAAAATATCAATTAAAAATAAACAACGGTGCAAAAAATGACCAAAACTCTTAGAAGTTAAACTTTAGGAAATATTATAACAAACAATTTGAGGTATGAAACGTGTGAATTGGATGATTGGATCACGAGTTATGATCATTTTAGCGTAATTGGGCGGCCATTTTTCAAGATGGCGGACACTTTTTGCCCTCTTTAATCGTAGGATAGACAAAAAGTCTTAGAAGAGCGCTTCCTACTATTTGAACAGCGAAATTTTAAAGAAATCTTTAATTACTTTCGGTAGAAACTTTGCATTTCACGAAATTTATCAATTTAGCCGGTTTTAATGCATGTTTGCCAGCTTCCGGTTGGTTTAACGCTAAAAATTAATATAAGGTAAATCGTGTGGAATGTCTTAAGCTACACTATAAGATTTTTTATGATTCAATCCGATAATTACAGCCAAAGTTACGTAGCACTTTAGTAATTTTGGCGGCCATTTTTCAAGATGGCGGATTTTTCTCAAGTTGCTGATTGGGGGAGATTGCACCATGTGAAAGAGCGCTTCAAGTTCTATAAAAGTCCCCAATTTCAAAACTATCGCAATTTGTTTCGGGTAAGGCCCTTTTTTTAGCTAGATTGACTGTACTAATTACCGTTTTCCGTTGAAATAAATTATTTTACTGCTAATCAATTTCAAAAATTTACTTATCTCGGCTTTTCGACAGCAATTCCATTCCCGAAAACATTTTATCATTACATTAATTACTTTTGGGAGATAACGTGTCAAAATCACCTATAAAACAATAAAAAAACTGTAATAGCGGTCTGTTTAGCCATGACAATAACCTTTTAAAAGTTACAAGGACTATATAACCCTTTCGAGACTAACAGGACCTGAGTAAACTATAGCTTAACCTGCTACTAGTACGACCAGGGAGAATTGATGTAAACTGGAGTTGAAATTTCATCATGTGCGACCTGCGGCCCAGAAACTCTCCCATAGTCCCAGTGTGTGTAGAACATAATTATATATCTGCCAAAATCAATCTTTCTAGGTAGTGCCGCCTCCTCACTTGAATTTTTCATGATATATTAAGGTTTGAACGAACAAAATTCTAGATTACTATTTTCACTACTATGTTCCTCTGCTACCCTGAAGCAAACTTTCATCTCTTTTTGCTGCTCATTACCAGTGCCATTCCCTTGACTTTCTGTTTGTTATAACTACTATCATGAGTTTATTTATTTCAAACCAAAATATAAAAAAAAATGGATTCTTTTTCCTTTTGTGCTACTTAGAATTTACAAATGTATTCTACAGGGCCGGTAGGCCCTTGTAGATATGACTTGATACCGTTTTGTAACGTTAAAATAATATTCACCCGCTTTTGCTAATTTCCTATGGAGATTAACATGGGTTTTTCGTGATTTTTCCCCACCGATAACTTAAAAACTACAGCGAAGATACTTTTCGGAATTATCTTAAATTAACAATTAAGTATTCAGGGTGTGCTATCAGCCAGTTTGGTCAAAAAATACAAGTCTAAGTATGTTAATTTTAGTTAATTACAGAAGTACGGCTTTGACCATCGTGATTGGACATAAGAATTAGCTAGATCTCTTGGAAAACTCAGTGCTACCACGTGTCTATGGTGCAGTGATTATCACGTCCGCTTCACACGCGGAAGGTCCCAGGTTCAAGCCCTTGTAGATACATGTTTTGACCATCGTGATTGTACATAATAATTAGTTAGATCTCTTGGAAAACTTAGACTTACCACGTGTCTGTGGTGTAGTGGTTATAATAAATATTTAACAATTATTTCACTTCACTTGGTTTAATAATGTGACATAGGTAGCGTACTTTTTCCCAACTTTTAAAACCATTAAACTAAGTAATATTAGAAGTTCAACAGATTGTCTAAAAAATGTCAAAAGCCACTGTAAATGGTGCATAAATGCCTAATATTTCCTTAATACTTGCAAATAATACTAGTAAATGGCGTGAATTGATCATAGAAATGGGGCTAAAGTACACCCTAAATGATGTCTTTTTTGGCACTGGAAAAAACAGCATATATTGTGTTTGAATGCACCATTATATTTTAGAGTGCAAATGTATGACGGTAAAGCAAACATAATTATTCAAAATTTAATTACATTAAGACTGAAGTGACAGATATTATATAAAAACGTCTTGGTTTGGACCAAGGCCGAAAAAACAAACGATATGTGTGAGGTTTATCAATTGACTGAAGTTTCAGACATTGAAATTTTTTTTCTAGTTATTTTTATCCACTCAATCCTTAATAAATATTTAATTCAATCAACTGATTTTACTGTTAATCGATCTAGTCCCTCTAAATTAATTGGAAAAATTACATATCTACGCTTTTTCAAGAACAATTAATTTCATGATAAAATGTTTTCGGAAAATGTAACTGTTCTTGAAAAAGCGTAGATATGTAATTTTTTCAATTAATTTAGAGGGACTAGATCGATTAACAGTAAAATCAGTTGATCGAATTAAATATTTATTAAGGATTGAGTGGATAAAAATAACTAGAAAAAAAATTCAATATCTGAAACTTCAGTCAATTGATAAACCTCACACATATCGTTTGTTTTTTCGGCCTTGGTCCAAACCAAGACGTTTTTATATAATATAACGTTGTGCCGTGCCATATCAAATAGTCTCTAACCATTTTTAGAAACTAGAGAGAGAAATTGGGCAGTATGAGAAAGAACAATACGACGGTTCACTAAAGTACACTTGATATTACGTCATTTTGCAAAACCGCGAGTAAAAATGTTACTGTCCCTATTGAATTTGGCGCCATTGATTTTAGAATAATTAAAATGTTCCACTGCGAAGTGTGCCGGTCACGAATGGGGATGTAACGTCTTTGGGAACCTTTTAAAACGCAAAACCATACACGTACTCTCCCAAAAGTAATTAATGTAATGATAAAATGTTTTCGGGGAATTGAATTGTGGTCGAAAAGCCGAGATAAGTAAATTTTTGAAATTGATTACCAGTAAAATAATTTATTTCAACGGAAAACGGTAATGGAACGTTGTTTTTTCTTAAACATGCATTTAAGTTTCAATTAAAAAGAAAACGTAATATCTGATCCTTCAGACAAGTGATACCCTCAGTCTTATCGATACTTTTTAGGTCTTGATTCTAATCAAGACATTTTTGATTAATTAGTATACGGGTCTATGTCCGCTTAGAGATTCCCTAGTAGAAGAAATCTGTATTCCTTGCTCAATCTTATTTATTTCTTTACCAACGGTGAATATTTATTTAAATTATTTATTATTAGTGAATACATATTTTATTAAAGCTAGTGTAACAATTCAACCACAGTTACGTGTCAGTGCATCTCTCTGTAAAATTCACCAAATGGGGGCTTCATGTAGTTGCCAGCTTGAAGGTTAATTGGTTTACTTTAGTAATATCAAAGGTTCAAAATAAGAGTGAAAGTCGGCGTCTTCTAGTCCGGCGAACTTTGGAACGTTTTTGACGGCCGTATCTGAACGCTAATGTTAAATGACCGATGAAACAAGTCATCGAGGCGACGTACCCAATGGTCAGTATGACCATCGTTGATTTGACCTCGTCAAAACTCAGAACAAATTCCTTTTGTTGGTCCAACGTTGGACGGAATGTGTTTTTATCCAATTCGTAAACTGCTTCCTTTTGTTCCATTTCAATCAACTTTATCTCTTGCGTTTTGATAAATCTGTAAGCGAGAATTATAAGTGGCATTATCGATCGCGTTCGGTAATGACAGGAGCATATAATACCCAAGGAAGTTCACACCGCTATGTTATATCAAGACGAAATATACCAAAAGATCGCATAAATCACGAGATTTTAGGGTTCTGCTCTAACGCCGGTGTCAGTGGACAATAGAGAGCTGGAGAGAGCAAAATATCAGTGCCCTTAACCATTAGACATTTTTTCATTTTTCCGTTACGTTTCCATAAAATCATTCATTAGCTCTTCCGTTTCCGCTCCGTTTCCACAACTCCTTCATTAGCTCTTCCGTTTCCGTTCTGGTTCCGTAATACCAAAAGCGGATTATGCTTTACACATAAAGTACGTAAGTCCCACTTTTCCATAGCTTTGGCCATGGATTTCATGACATTCCCGAAGTTAAAATAAGCAGACGAAAAAAAAAAGGTTTTAACCAATCATAAGCCCCTAACCGTAGATAGCCGCTTTAATGCCAGACCAATCGGCGACGGCTATTACTATTTTCTTGCATTTGACCTTGACTCGACCTCACCGTCGACATAACCGGAAAGCTCGGAAGGCAAAGTACCGTAATCGTTCGTTAGTCGTTATATTATATTCAACGTTTTAAAGCTCAAGTTTCGAAAATTTTCGAGTCATTTAATAAGTCTTCAACTAAATATTATAAGATTTTTTTTAATTTCAACAGAAAAATAGCTCTGCGAATAATAGTAGACTCGAAAACTACTTTAAATTAAGCCTTGGCTAGGTATCAGCGGTATCCCGATTTCCGAGCCGCCGGCGGCCGAGCTCGCCGTAGCCGCGGGAATAGAAAACATTCCTCGTTAAAAACAGATACACGGCGTCTTAACAGTCCAAGAAAAAGCTACCCAGATTGATAAGATCTTCGTGCCTTACTCTCAAATAATCTTTCGTATTGTGAATAGTTTTAACTAAAGAATATTTCAGACACTCTACTCAATATTTATAGTAGTACCCTAATTTCAACAGAAAAATAGCGACGATAACTACACTAAGCCTTGGCTAGGTAACAGCGCTATCCCGATTCCCGAGCCGCCGGCGGCTGAGCTCGCCGTAACCGCGAGAACAGAGAAAATTCCTCGTAAAAAACAGATACACGGCGTCTTAAATAGTCCAAGCAAAAGCTACCCAGATTGATGAGATCTTTGTTCCTAACTCCCAAATAATCTTTGGTATTGTGAATAGTTTTATCTAAAGAATATTTTAGAAACCCTATTCAGTCTTTATAGTAGTTCCCTAATTTACGTACCAGGTAAATTGGTTCTTAAGGCGGAAGGATCGAAGGATTCAAAAGAGCCGCGTTACCGAATTTTGTTCCTCCGCGTAAGGGGAGGTTCTTTCCTAGGAGCTTAGAGAATATCGTGTAGCTCTCCCAGGCACCTGTTACGTACTTCATGTGTAAAGCCTAATCGGCTTCTGGTAATATAGATCTTTCTTCCTTCCGATTTCGTTTAAATCCGGCGGAACGGAACGGACTCAGCGAAAAACGGAGAAAAATCCGTTTGGTGCAGCTCACTAGAGAGCTGCAGAGAACAAAAGATCTGTGTCCGATCCGTTTCAATTCCTTAACCATGGATAATAAATGCGCGTGAGTTAATTTGTTTTCACGCTATAGGATTGGCAACTCCCTATCTCGAACGACAGCTTATTCTGTATATACGCTGTTACAAGATCGGTTGTCAGCACGAACATTGCTTAGTCTCTATGTAACCTAGCTTTGTGCGTGCTGAGAAGAGACGAAAAACTTCAGGATTTGAAATATCCGCGAGTTTTTTTAGATAGAGTTCACGGACCTCTAGGCCTTAGTTTTAAATACGTGCAGTATGCTGTAGGCAATTTCACACGTATTTGAAACTAAGGCCTAGAGGTCCTTGTACTCGAACTAAAAAAAATCGCGCATACTTTAAATCCTGAAGATCCTGAAGTTTTTCGTCTCGTGACATCTCGTACACAATTAGGTTACATAGAGACCTAGCTTTGCGCGTGCTGACAACCGATGCAGTAATAGAGTATAAATACAGAATAAGCTATCGTTCGAGATAGGGAGCTGCCAGTGAAAACAAAGTTCCTCGCGCGCATTCTTTATCCATGCCCTACCCATAAGACATTTTTTTCCTGTTTCCGTTCCGTTTCCATAAAATCGTTCATTAGCTCTTTCGTTTTTGTTCCGTTTCCACAACTCCTTCATTAGCTCTTCCGTTTCCGTAATATAGATCTTTCTTCCTTCCGATTTTTTTAAACGGAACGGACTTCGCAGAAAACGGAAAAAATTCCGTTCCGTGCAGCTCTCTAGTGGACAAGTCTTTAATGTCCGTTATTGGATCCCGTGGGGATAAGTCATATAGACGGACGCGAATTTATGCCTTCTTAAAGTATATTTCTTCTTGGTTATATCACTACATTGAGGGAATTAAATGGACTCTGAAGAGGTCGGCGAGCCGTTGAATCTTATTTTTTGAAAAAGTTGATCCCCTCCCATCCAGTCATTGATGTCAGATCTCTCTTTTGGTTGTTTTTGAGCCGTCCCGCTAGGCGTTTCTCCAGTCCTCACCCCGAGAGTTCAAGACCCCCGCTACGTGCGCTAGAAGAAAAGACTGTCGTTTTGCTTGCCCCAAGAGGGGGAATTGTAACGCCATTAAGGACTTTTTCCATAAAAAAAAATCCAAAGGTCCGCCGACCACTTTACAAACTCTTTAAAAGGCTAAAGTTCTCTTTCGCTACGTGCAGTTTTCACTTCAAATCGGAGGTAACATTATTCGTAGCATCATTGGTGTATTTTTAATTTTGCACTTACTTCCTGTTGATTTTCTCCTTGCAAGCGGAGTCTATGTGAGGAGAGTGCAGGGGTCCGAAGTTGGCCGTGAAGATGGGTGGTCCCTCGTGGACTCTGTCCTCTTCGATCAGTCCAAGCAGTTCCGTTCCCATTAACAGTAGGGCACCTTTCGTACAGAAAAACGCGAAATGTTTAGCTTCATGTACTCTGTCAATTGAAGGTCCAACTTGGTTCAAGTACAACAGATGATCAGTCTCCTTCAAGTGTCTCCATATAAGGCGGGCTTTTGGGTCTAAAGACGTCTGTCAAATAGACAAGAACTCTTTTCAAAAGAACTGCAGCTAATATTTTGGCTTCACGACCATGAAATTAAGACGTACGTTCAAAAACGTTTCAATGTACGTATCTCCAAAAACCATGGGTTCCACTACGTCTAAATTGTCGGCCACGTCAGCCACGCTGTCCATCAAGATGTAATGGACATTGGCAAACTCGCAGTTCAGATACGTTTGAATCATAACCGAGAAGAGAAAAGCACACAATAGCCACGAACCAAAAACTACTTTGTATAGCAGAAATTTACTTGACTTGATTTCACCTGCAAAAGCGCGGTAGGCGTCAATCATTTTAAGAAAAGTCCCTCATTTGTAATCGGTAGTGACTAAAATACTATTATAGATGACTATTTTACGGAGCTCTGAACCGATGAACCATCTTCAATAGCTTAACGCTGTCTGAACAAGAGTGACTCTTTTACTAAAATTTGAGCCGTTAAAGCGACTTAAAGGTTAACGTGGCCTGAACTTGAGTGACTATTTTGCTGAACTCTAAACCACTAAACCCTCTTCAAAGGTCTCAAGCTACAGAATTGTTAAAGATGGCTCAGTGATTCAGTTCAATAAAAGAGGCACTCAAGTTCAGACCATGGATGAATTCCCATCTCTTACGTTGCACAAGGCGCCCTTTCAACATTGTCAGAAGTCCATTAAATTAGCTTAGGACGAAACCAAAGCGGAGTTTGGGACTCCTTTCTCTTGTATAGCATTACTGAAGAAGGGCGACACATTCGTCACCTCGCGATATCGTTTCTCAGATCTCCGGTTTAGGTACGACTCGTACGTCTGTTAACGTTGTTTTCGGGTCAAATAATGAGGCTTCATTGAAGTTAATTAAATAGTTTAATGGTTAAAGTAAAATAAGGTAATAGCCGTTACATTGTGTCGTCGCCGTTTCCTACCTCTCGTACGGTTTCGTCTTCATCAGAGGACGAAGCTAAATCGTCATGACCATCGAAGATAATCCATCGTTTAAGTTTATCTGCTGGTGCGGTGTTACGGTAGAACCGCTGGCTTCGTTGGATCTCCGGGAGGTCCTCGATAACGAACCTATAGTAAGGGAGTTTCTGTGCGATGACGTAGGGTCCCTTATATTTCGCGTTAGTTTTGCGTGGTTGTCCCGTTGCTGTCGGATCTTTTTCAACCACTACCATGTCGCCTACTTCATACGTGGGAGCCTTTGCTCTTTTAGCATTGTACCGCTGGCGTTGTCGTGCTTGGTCTACCTTGATGTGCTCTAGGGCTTGGTCCCTCTTCCGTCGGAGCGTTTCATCAACTGGCTGATCTAGTGCGTCGATCAGTGCGTGTCCCCTTGGGTGTCGTGACGGGAAGTTGAAGAGGACGGAGAATGGGGTACATTTTGTAGCTCTATGCATAGTATTATTGACGCTCCACTGGATTTGCGTGAGATGGGCGTCCCAATCCTTCTCATCAGCACGAGTGCATGAACTTGCTATGGCTGGCGTTATGGTCCTGTTATATCGTTCGACTTCCCCCGGGGAGTGGCTGTTGCGTTTTTGACGTGAACGATATTGGTCTCCTTGCAGAAGGTCTCGAAGATTCTGCTCGTGTAACAGGTGCCTTGGTCTGTTATAATTCGTCTGGGAGCTCCAAAAATTCCGATAACGTCGTCCAATACCTTTCGTGTTGGTCCGGCGCCCATATTTCGTACCGGACGCAGGATGGTGAATTTCGTAAAAGCGTCGACGATGACGATGAGATACGCGTTCCCTTTGTGCTGGTTACAAATGGGCCTAAATGGTCAACATGTAAGGTGTCCATGGGTTTCCCTATTTTGTCGATTGGGTGTAGAAGGCCTGGTTTCTTGCCTCCTGGAGACTTGTGGTAGAGGCACTCCAGACAGGACGTGATATACTTTCGGACGTATCGTTTCATTCGAAAAAACCAAAATCTTTCTTGTAGTTTCGCATACGTCTTGTCAAGGCCAAAGTGACCGATGTCGTCGTGGTTTCGTTTCACTATTTGCCAACGGGCCTTGTCTGGTACCACCCAGCACAATGTTGCCGTTGCAGTATCGTTGTGGTACGCGAATCGGTAGAGTCGCCCGTCCTTCATCGTGAAGTCCTTTTGGGTTTGAATTTCGTTTTTCGTTAGGTTAGTTTTCTTCGTGACCTGACGAATCATTTCCTGTATCTTCGGATCTTGTTTCTGGGCTGTTACTAACCAGTCTTCAACCGTGAGTGACATGTGGCAAATTTGAAGTCCGCTGACTATGTCGACTTCTTCGGGTTCGCCTAATGGGGCGCGACTAAGTGCGTCGACGTGCATCATGGACGTACCAGGGCGCTGAATGATATCGTAATGAAAGTCTTCAAATTTCAAACACCATCGTCCTATTCGAGGGACGATATTTTTCTTGGCAAATGTGTTCCTGACAGCGTTGCAATCTGTTATAATCGTGAAGTGTCTTCCCAATAAGTACACTCGAAACTTCTCTATCGCCCAACAGATTGCGAGGGTCTCCAGCTCGTGGGAGTGATATCTGGCTTCGTCTGGGGTAGTCCCGCGGCTTGCATAATAGAGAGGGTGCGTTCTTCCGTCTTGCTCCTTCTGCATTAGGACTGCTCCCAGTCCCAATTGGCTCGCGTCAGTATGCAGTTCCGTTTCCGCCTTGGGGTCGTAAAGTGCCAGAATTCGTCTTTCAATCAGTGATTTTAACGTGTCGAATGCTCCTATCTGTTCCGTATCCCAGACCCATGTGGCGTCCTTCCTTAATAATTGATTCAAGGATCCGGCGATTCGAGCGAAGTTTTCGATAAACTTCCGAAAATATCCAGCGAATCCCAGAAACCGTCTTACTTCGTGGACGTTTCTTGGCGTTGGGAACTTCTGAACGCATACGATTTTGGTCAGTCCGGGTTTCACCCCATCGCAGCTGACTTCCGAACCAAGATAATCGATCTTGTCCATTAAAAAGTGGCATTTCTTTGAATTGAGCGTCAGCTTTGGTTTTCGGAGTACGTCGAATACTTGCCGCAAATTACTAAGGCTTTCTGGCACCGTGCTCGCTGGTACGAGGACGTCATCCATATAGGCCATCGCTATAGTGCATCGTAGTTGTCCCAAAATCGTATTGATCATCCGCTGAAATACTGCGGGACCGTTAGTGAGGCCGAATGGCATTACCTCGAACTGGTAGTGGCCATCTGGTGTCACAAATGCAGTTTTCTCCTTCGATGAAAGGTCTAGGGGGATCTGGTAGTAACCTGACAAGTCTAAACTTGAGAAGAATTTGTTTCCTTGCAAACGCTCCATTTGATCTTCTAAGCGTGGAAATGGGTAAGCGTCGCGCTTGGTGATTCGGTTCAGAGCCCGGTAATCTATACATAGACGTTCGTCCCCACTTTTCTTGTTAACGATTAAGATTGGGCTCGCGTAAGGGAACTCTGATTCCGTGATGATTCCCATCTGAATGAGTTCCTTCATTTGCTCGGCTACCTTTTCTCTTTCCGAATGGGAGAGGCGATATGGGCGAAACGTGACTGGCTTCGTGTTCTCCAGCTCGATTTTCATCGTTGCCCGATCCGTTCGTCCTAAATTAGCCATCCCGTCAGAGAAAATGTCTCGGTATTCGTTGATGAGTTCGATTAGTAGTTTCTTCTCTTCGTTCGTAACGCTGGGTCCAATGGTTAGTTCTTGTTCTACGATTGGCGTTAATGTTCGTTTTTCCGTCCGCATGACTCTCAGGGGCGAGTTTCCTTCCTCTGCCATGCAAATCTCTGCCTGGACAATCTTCTGTCGTCGTTGAAAGGTTAATTCCTTATCCGACAGATTCATTATAGGTATAGCCAGAGGTGTATTAGGGGAAGTTACGAAAGAGGCCGAATTTCTGGATGGGCAAATGCTTTATAAAAGCGATGGGGGAACATAGAGCTACTCTTTATTTTTTAGCCCCCCCAAAAATGAGAGAGAATTCGCGAGGATAGCAGGGTAACGATATTGCCACCTAACGGATTGAAAATAGCGTCTGCTTAGTTTAGTGTATGATGTACAAGGCTTACTCAGTCAAGAGTCGTTTATTGTTAGAAATGGAACAATCGTCGGGAGGCGCGGACTTTCCCATTATTAAGAAGTTAATAGAACAATTAAAAAATGATCTCAGCTATTTTGTGACTTCCTCTGAAACTAGAGTAGCGTTGGTGGCCCATTTTTAAGTTCCAAAGCAGGGTAAATACCTTTCCGTTTAACATCCGATTTCTTTGGTGGTATTGTGACGGGGTTTATTAAAGTCAAGCACTGGGTTGAAACTGATTTAAAGCGCGGCAAAGGCTTAGCTATCTTTTCCGATTTTTCGCTACTTTTTGTCGGTTTTTTATCTATGTTACAACCTACAGACTTATTTCTCATATTTTTTTTGACCATTAAATAAAAATTACATTGAGTTGATACTTCTTCATAACTTTTAGAGCTGTTAATACTCATAATAGGTCGCGAAGAGTTTTCAAGCTTAACTTCGGAGGCCATTTTCTCAATTTCCCATGTTACTTCTCTTAACATCCACCAGGTAGAGACCTTAATCTTACTCCGTTGATTGAGGGGAGGAATTTTAACCCACCCAGCCGTTCCTCTTCCTCTCTCTCGTAAATAAAATGCCCCCACAGTGAGCCCTATGGCTCGTTCATAACTTCCCCTAATCCACCTCTGGTATAGCTGATTGTCCTAGGGCGTTTATTCGGGTGATGCTTCTGGGGATGCAATGTTCGTAACCGGGCGTTTCGCGTAGTGGTCGGCATTTGGATAGTGTAATATCTGTTTGTTTTATCTTTATCCACAATTTGAAGTCTATGCTTAATGCAATGTAATCACGAATTATTATCTGATTATTATCCATGGATAACTGATTAACCAAAATTCTGTGGATTATCTTGTCCAAACGCCGACCACTAGTTTCGCGCCTGTGCATTTCAACGAAAAGGTCGGCTTCCGGTTCTTTCCGCTCTCCGACGTGGACGTCAATAAACCCTACGTATTTTGGTGGTATGACTGTTGCCTCTTTGGCCCAAAGCTTCAAACGCGGTTTTGGGAGGTCTGGTATTTGCAGTTGCCTTAGGCAGTCATCTTCTTCCTCGACTGGTTTATTTTCTTCAAAGATGCGAACCGTGTTCTGGCGACGGACGATAACGATGTGTGGCTGTTCCGAAAAGGGTTGCCCGACCAAGAGTGGAATTTCCTGAGCTTCGTCAGGGACTACGTGGACTTCTACTTCAGCCGTTGCTAGATCAAGTTCTAGGGTTGCCGTGAAAACGCCAAGAATCTTCCTGACTCCTGAGCCGTAACCTTCAATCACCGCTCCACCTTCCGGCGGATTGTGATCTATGCCAAGTCTGTGGGCATCGCTGGCTCTTAGGGCAACGCATTTGCTGCCAAGATCTAAATATGATCTTACTTCGTGTCCGTTAAGGATAGCATCTTGGAAATACTTTTCGTTAGCATCGTCGTTAGTCTTATAGTCTACGTGAACGGTTGTTTTCGTCTCGGTTTTGCGACAGTCCTTCGGTTCGTGGCCAGTTTTGTTGCATTTCTCGCAACGTTGTCTACGCTGGAGCTTCGGACAATCTCTGGAGACATGTCCGTATTCTCTACAATTGAAGCATAGAATCTCGCCTTTGTCGTTTCGATCTGGCTTCCTCCTGAATTTCACTCGTTCGAGTTCCTTCTCGTTTGCGTAGCCGTGCGTTGGCTTCGGGTTCAGGCTCGATTGTTGGAAGTAACGGGGTCTGAAATCCCTTTTATCCTTGTCAAATCGTTCAGACTTACTTCTGTCCTTATTTTCTTGAGCAAGGGTTAACCTTTCTTCCATCGTCTTAATGCATTTCAGCAGTTCTTGTAGCGTGTTGTAATCTTGATTGCTGAGGGACGTGATCAGACGGTCGTCGTTAAGGCCCGTGATGGTATAATCTATCATGTCGTCTTCATGTAGCCCGCTTAGTCTAGCCTTGGCTACTTTATCGTGGTAGTAGGCTTCGATGGTTTCGTTTGGCTGTTTCATTCTTCTCTCCATTTCACGGTGAAGAGACTGATTGCCTTTCACGACGGGAAACCATTCCCTTAGCAAGTGCTTCCATTCGTCCCAGGTATGGTTGTTAAATATTTTTATATCAAAAATGTATAAATTATTGTTGGAATTATTCTCTTTGAAAAATGTAAAAACCCATGCTACCAGTTTTCATTTTCAGAGCGCTTCAAAAACCTTTTAGTTTAAATCTTTCCATCCTCAAAAAAAATACCAATGACGTAGGCGAAAAACCAAAATGTATAGAGATGGAAAGATATTGTAGTGAAAACCACCCAGGATGAAATTACCGACTAAAAATGAAAACTAGGGTCGCTGGGCAGAGGCGTGGTAGAATGGGGCTTAACCCCAAAAACTCTCCGACCTCCCAAAAAGAGGGAATTCACCCAGCGACTTAAAAGCAAGGTTTACTCAGTAAACATGTACAAAAGAAAAACGAAGTATTGTAAGAAGATGTTCAGTTGAAAAATAAAATTGTAAGAAGTAGCACGAGATTTTGCCTCTCCTTAACACGAAAAATATAAACGGAAAACTTAAACCTGAAAACTTCAACTCGCGACAGTTCTTTATAGTCCCAACTAAAAAGCTTAAACTATCAACGAAAAAATATAAACTTATGTAGGGCGAACTGAACTAATCATAAAAATCTCCCACATAATGGTGCCGAAACCCGGGATCACAAGAAATTAGTCGTGAGTGAAATATATTTAAACAAAAAATTAAACTAGAATTAGAAAGGAAGAGTTAGCAACTACTTGCGTGAAAAAAAATTAAATTACGGAAAAAACTTTATCCAACGCGTGCTAAAAAATGACCGCGGAAGAGCAAGCTGCTACAGCGGCCGCAAAGGCTTTAGCCGCCGCCAACAACCAGGAACTTATGGCCCTAAAAGCATCGCAAAAGGCAATAAGGACCTCGGTAACAAGAACTTGTAACCTGATCGACTCACTTCTGAAAGCTACAACCATAAACCGGATGATCTAGAAGATCAATTAGCGATTCTCGAACCAAAAGAAATTACAATGAACGAGATCGATCAACGAGTGGAGAACCTCACCACCAACACCGATGAAAGAGAAAAAGATGTCAACAGAGCCATGGACAACCGGGACAGAATCATAGGAACCAAATCCAAGGTCAACCGAATCCTTGCTAAACTAGCACCTAGACCGGTCGTCCAAACATCCAGCGCGGGGTCGACTACTTCCGGATCAAACTCCTCAGAAAAATCAGCCACCGAGCTTCCAACTTTAACGATGACCAAATTCAACGGGGATTTCACAAAATGGCCAACCTTTTGGAGCCATTTTAAATCAGCGGTAGACGACAGAACTAACATGTCAAAGGTGGACAAATTTACGTATTTGGTTTCTTTCTTAGAGGGTGAAGCGGCTAGTTCCTTAGACAATATGATAGCATCAGATGAGGCATACGATGATGCGGTAACAATGTTAGAGGGTAGATTTGGGAGAAAAGATATGATCAAAAATTCATTGATGAGCGCCTTAAAAGCTGTACCAAAAGTTAATAAATCTAGTGATACAAAGGGCTTAAGGAAACTAGTTGATACTTGCGATGGAAGTATAAGAAGTTTAAAAAATTTAGGGGTAAATATGAAAGAAAATAGTCTCAGTCTAGGGCCCGAACTATTAGAAAAAATACCAAAAGATATTAGAATTGATTATAGTAGAACCAAAAATGGAGATGAGGATTGGGATGTAGATCACATTTTGAAATTCTTGAGAAGGGAGGTGGAAACTAGAGAGGTATCTGAATCAATTGGTGGGGACGAATCGCACTATGGTAGAGATCAAAATAATAAAGATAGACAAAAAGATAAATATCAGCCTAAATTGGAAAGGTTCAGGAATCAAGGGTCCGCCTCAGCATTGACGGTTCAGAGGGGCTCTCCACCAAAAAATAATTATAGGAACACTAACCCACAGGGTAATTACTTTAGAAATGATGCCGGAAAGAAAACTTACTGCATTTTTTGTAAATGTGAGGATCACGCCTCGATTTGTTGTACAAATCACTCATTAGAAGCTAAAATGAATTTAATTAGATCAGAAAATAGGTGTTATAATTGCCTTAGAATGAGTCATGATGTGGCAAGTTGTTGGTCCCCATTTAACACTAGTAGGAAATGTGGGAAGAAACATAACGTTGTGGTCTGTGACCAGTTAGATGTAAACAGAGGGCAAAATAATCCAGTCAGAGAAAGGGGATACCCAGAAGAAGCCCACCCCACTCAAGGAAATTCAGTACAGATAGCTGTTAGTAATCAAGTAGAATGTAAGAAAACGGTTATGCTACAAACCGCTAGGGCATTAGCTATGAACCCAGAAAACGAAAATCAGAAACAACCTCTTAGGTGTCTGTTAGATGGGGGAAGCCAGCTGTCCTTTATTAAAAGGGACATATCTAGAGATCTTAATTTACCAGTTGTAGGAAATACCCTTCTAACTATCTTTAGTTTTGGGAATAAAGATGCACCTCAAGTAAATCGAAATGTAGTAAAAGTTACTTTACAAAACCAACAAAACCCATATGAATCGGTCAGCATAGAGGCAGTAGAAGTATCTTATATCTGTAATGCTTTAGTAAAACCACGCTGCGATGAAATTGAAAGTTACCTCAAAAATAAAGGGTTACAATTAGCTGATGAGCCAGACGAAAAGGCTAGCGATATGGGGATTTTGATTGGAGGTGATTCATACTGGGAATTTGCGTCAGGTCAAATAGAGACGTTAGGCAAAGCCACAGTGGCGCTAGAAACAAAGCTAGGTTGGGCCATAGCGGGACCCATAGAAATAGAAAGTGCGGGGGTAGAAACTTACTCCACTCTCCACGTTAGCGTAGAAGAACGCGCGGATAGAATCATGCAAAATTTGTGGGACCTGGAAGCTATAGGAATCCAACCCGAATTAGAAAATAAGTTAACAAAAGAAGAAATAGTCCAGGAGTATTCTGAAAATGTAAAGTTTGAAGACGGGCGGTATGTAGTTAAATTCCCGTGGAAAATTGATAGAGAGAACCTGCCTAATAACTATGGGGAGGCGAGGAAAATAATTAAACCCCTAATTAGAAAATTTGAAAACAATACAAAATTTCTCAAAGAGTATAGCGAGGTCATACAAAAACAAATAGATCTAGGGATAATTGAAGAAGTCCCGGAAGAGGAATTGGAAACTCCAACCTGTTATTATTTACCACATCAGGGAGTTATCAATGAAAACAGCGCCACCACAAAATTGAGGGTGGTTTTGGATGGTTCCTCCCATGAAAAGGGGAAACCCTCTTTAAATGATGCTCTACTGCCAGGACCAAATTTAAATCCTGACCTTGTAGGATTAATGATTAGATTTAGGACACATCCCGTAGCTATTACCGCGGATATAGAAAAGGCATATTTACAGGTTGGTTTGGATTAGCAAGATAGAGATATGTCCCGATTCCTATGGATTCAGGAAGAAGAAGGGAAAGTACTTAGTGATAGGTTCAGGGTATTCCGTATGACTAGAATCCCTTTCGGAGTGGCCCCCAGCGCGTTTTTGCTCGCCGTAACTATTAAAATGCATGCTAATAAATATGAAAAATCCGATCCAGAAGTCGCGAAAGTCTTAAAAATTAACCTGTACGTCGATGACGTAACTAGTGGGGTTCAAAGCGCAGAAAAACGTTGGGAAATATCAAACAAAATGAACAGAATTATGGGTGAAGCAGGTATGTGCTTACGAAAATGGAATTCAAATTCTAAAGAACTTAGATCAATGTGGGGGAGCGGGAGAAAAATTCAGGACCCGTAGCCATTTTCGGAAGCAATGAAAATTCCGGAAAACAGAAAGTACTAGGAATTAACTGGGAAGCAGAAACAGATGAGTTTTCATATAATTTACAAAAGTTGGTAGGTTATCTCATGAAAGTTGAAGTGACTAAAAGAGCGGTTTTGAGCTCAGTTTCCCAAATATTTGACCCCATGGGATTAGTAGGTCCTTTTACCCTCAGAGCGAAGCTATTGTTTCAGGAATTATGGAAACAAAAGGTCACCTGGGATCAGGAATTAGGTGGTCAACTCGCTACCACGTTTCAAGAGTGGTGTTAGGAATTGCCCTCACTTAGAAAAATAAAATTCCCAAGATATTTCCTAGACCAGCTTCGCGGAGAAATTAAAGAAATACAGATTCACGCCTTTAGTGACGCGAGTCAAGTGGCCTATGCGGCTACAATTTACCTCGGGATAGTGACAACATTAGGAGAAATTAAAACAGTTTTAGTCGTGGCAAAGACCAGAGTAGCCCCTCTCAAAGAAATGGACTCTATTAGTTCCATACCCAAGTTAGAATTAATGGGATGTTTGCTAGCTGCTAGATTAATTAGATATACTAAAGATTTATACCAAAATCAAGTCACGAGGACCCGTTTGTGGACAGATAGCACCATAGCCTTATTTTGGATTAAACAAGAAGCCAAAACGTGGAAACCTTTCGTTTCCAATAGAGTAGAGGAAATTCGGAGGCTAACCAACTCAAAAGACTGGAGTCATTGTCCTGGAGAGGACAATCCTGCAGATTTAGCCACTAGGGGTGTCAAGGCTAGTCACCTTCCCGAATGTAAGGTTTGGTATGAGGGTCCCAAATTGTTAAAAGGCGATCCTGAAAACTGGCCAAAAAGCCCAATAGAAGTTAACAACCAAGTGGTCGAAGCCGAGAGGAGAAAAGTAGTCTTACATTTGCAAACTAGGGAACAACAATTGATTCAGAATCTTATTGATTTAAACAAATTTAGCAAAATTAATAGGGTTATTAGAATAACCGCATGGGTACTTAGGTTTCTGAGACACGTGAGAAAAAAGGGGACAAAAATAATAGGGGAATTAAATTCAGAGGAATTAAAGAACGCAGAAAATCTTTGGGTTAAACACACCCAAAAAGAAATTTACCCAGACGAAATTAGGAAGCTAGAAAACCATAAGCCCTTTGATTCAAGATCAAAAATTGCAACTTTGAAACCGTTCATCAATGACGAAGATCTATTGTGTGTGCGGGGTCGAATAGAAGAAGCAGAATTTAGTTATAGGCAAAAACAACCCGCAATTTTAAATAAAAACACCAGATTAGCCGCTCTCCTGATGGAAAGAAGCCATAACGACGTCATGCATGCCGGAGTTCAAAGCACTATTACTGAGATTAGAGAGAAGTATTGGATAATTAGTGGTCGGCAAGTAGCCAAACAAATTGTAAAGAGGTGTTACCCATGTAAAAGGCCAAATCAAAGGGCAGGTGAAATGGCGGAAGCTCCGCTCCCTAAAAATAGAATCGTGGAGACTCAGCCCTTTGAAACAATGGGCCTCGACTTTGCAAAAACCCAACAGTCAAAATACTATTAAAGCCTATATTTGCCTTTTCGTATGTTCAGTAACACGATCTATCCATTTAGAAATAGTGCAAACAATGTCCACCGACGATTTTTTATTAGCAATGAGGCGCATGATAGCTAGACGCGGAATACCAAAAGTTATTTATAGCGATAACGCTAAAACCTTTGTTAAATCTAATGACGTTTTAAAAGAATTATGGAAAAACTTAAAAACAGAGGATATTTTGAAATTTTTTGGAAAGAAAGGAATTTCCTGGCAATTCATTGCCCCAAAAGCACCCTGGTGGGGTGGACAGTACGAGCGTATGGTTCGTAGTGTAAAATCAACCCTTAAAAAAGTATTGGGTAAAGCTCTTTTAAACCATGTCGAAATGGAGACAATATTAGTTGAGACTGAAGCTATGTTGAACTCCAGACCACTAAGCTATGTATATAACGAGGCTAGCGAACCCATTCCCCTTACTCCTGGTCACTTCCTAAAAGTTTCAAAATACTCCAAATGACATCAAAAGACAAGATCTAACTAAAAGACTAAAGTATAGACAGGCTCTCTTGAAGCGAGTTTGGAAGAGGTGGAAAACGGAGTATCGTATGGATCTCCGATCCGCTCACCAAAGTCACCATAGCCATTTAGCAAAAACAGAAACTCCATTTAAAAACAATGATGTAGTATTAGTGCACGAGGACAATATTCAAAGACAAAATTGGAAATTAGGAGTAGTGGTAGAAAGTCAGAAGGGTCGAGACGGTAAGGTACGATCTTGTCTCATAAGAATGTCTAACGGAAATATCATAAGGCAACCCATTCAATTATTGTATCCCTTAGAAATTAGTAATTAATTGACTGATGAAATTTGTAAAAAAAAATTATTTTGTTGAAAATGTATCAATATGTGTAAAAAATACTGCATGTGCTCCCTTCCGTATTTTTGGGGGGAGTGTTAAATATTTTTATATCAAAAATGTATAAATTATTGTTGGAATTATTCTCATTGAAAAATGTAAAAATCCATGCTACCAGTTTTCATTTTCAGAGCGCTTCAAAAACCTTTTAGTTTAAATCTTTCCATCCTCAAAAAGAAAAATACCAATGACGTAGGCGAAAAACCAAAATGTATAGAGATGGAAAGATATTGTAGTGAAAACCACCCAGGATGAAATTACCGACTAAAAATGAAAACTAGGGTCGCTGGGCAGAGGCGTGGTAGAATGGGGCTTAACCCCAAAAACTCTCCGACCTCCCAAAAAGAGGAAATTCACCCAGCGACTTAAAAGCAAGGTTTACTCAGTAAACATGTACAAAAGAAAAACGAAGTATTGTAAGAAGATGTTCAGTTGAAAAATAAAATTGTAAGAAGTAGCACGAGATTTTGTCTCTCCTTAACACGAAAAATATAAACGGAAAACTTAAACCTGAAAACTTCTACTCGCGACAGTTCTTTATAGTCCCAACTAAAATGCTTATAAACTATCAACGAAAAAATATAAACTTATGTAAGGCGAACCGAACTAATCATAAAAATCTCACACAATGGTTTACTGTGGCCAAGCCTTCATACCATACCTTGGCCGTCCCTTGCAATTTCAGTATTGCGTGGTTTATCTTCATCGTTTCATTCCAGTTTTACGCGTCACCCGTGTCGTCGACTTTATTGATCCAGGAATCGACGGTTTGATGCGGAGATTTGACTGGATCGAAGTCGGGGATTAGTTTGCTCCCATCGTTGTAATGGTGGTGTTGTTGTACTGGATTTGCCGCAGTTACGTTTCGAGGATTATTGGCTTGAAGAGCTTCTAATTGTAACTGATGAGCGTTCATAAGTTGAGTTTGTTGGGCGAGGTGCGCTTCCGACATGGCTGAAATTGATCGTTGTACCGCCGCGTCAACTGCCCTCTGTACGGAGTCCGAGAAGTCGTTTATGGAAATGAAACCCATAGGAGCAACCTGCTCACTCTCAGCTCCTGTTCGTGGCATGCTGTTATCTCGTGTCTCGTGAGAATGCAAAAACGTGGTTCTTCGCGATTCGCCTTCGTGTATTTTAGGCAAAGGTTCGTCTTGGCTGTTGATTTCGCTTGCGATGTCTTGATTATCGTGGAATGATCGCTGGTCTTCGTTTTCGTTGGAAAAGCCCAAGTTACGTTTAGAAAATTTCGTTCGTTGAAATTATCTGGATGGTTTTCTGTTACGCTGTCGTAGGATGAGTCAGAGTCGTCATCGCAGACTTTGTTCCCCTTTTCCTCCGTATCGTGGAAAAATATAGATTCTCGTCGTTTTGCTGAATCGCGGCTTTATCTACGTCGTCCAGGGTGTTACCGATATCGTTGGTCACTTCGTCTAAGGTATCGTCAGTCTGCAGATCAGCTTCCCGAAAACGTTGGGGCTTCTGTGACTTTACTTTGTTAGTTTCCCGGCTTATTGGTAATTCTCGATTTTCGCCTTTCAGTCGTCTACTTCGTCGTGTTGAATCTTCGTTATATTTGTTTCCTTTCACGGAGGTTATCATCGGCGTCGGCGTCGTTGTTGGTTCATAGGAAGACTTCCGTTGTTTTCTCAACCGGTTGTCTATACATGGCTAGTATCGGCAACGAGTTCGTTAGGCTTAGCGGAGCAAGCCTCGTGCGTGTTAGGGCCGGTGCCGTTCTCGATCTCGCGTGGGGTACGGGTTAGGCTTAGCGAAAAAAGCCTCGGGCGGCGTTAGCGCCATTAAAGTTCGTAGTTTTCGCGTATTTTACGGGTCTATCCCACTTCTGAATTGTTAACGTTGTTTTCGGGTCAAATAATGAGGCTTCATTGAAGTTAATTAAATAGTTTAATGGTTAGAGTAAAATAAGGTAATAGCCGTTTCATTGTGTCGTCGCCGTTTCCTACCTCTCGTACCAACGTCTCGGGAAAAAGTGTGTTGCCTCTATATCGGTAAAGCTCGCCTAACCTCTATCGTGTATCTATCTCGTGTTACCTGGGGTACTCGCTCCATCTAGGGGAAAATATGGAGGTGGCTATGGGCGCCGTTAACACGTCAATATCTGCCCTATTGGGAGAGAAACAGCTATTGGCTGAAAATGAACGCTGGATCTCTAAAGGAATGGAAAACGCCCCTTCCACTGGAAAAAACCGAGAAGAAAGACTTTCAAAGAGAGGAGCTCGAGATTTCTAACACTGTTATGAAAGTGGGAAAACACATAGGGATAAAGGAGTTCTTACCCCAGCCAAGAAGAGATATTATTTCGCCACATTTCCAGCTTTATTTCCAGTCCGATCGTAGGTCCGGAGTTAATCCCTGCCTCTAAATTACAACCAGCATCTCATTGGTTCTTGAAAACTCACGTCAGAGCGACTCGAATGACGAAAATTACGTATTTTCCGACTGAGAGGCGAAATAGCCCGGCCTCGTTTTCCGCCCCCTCCCCTTGAATTTTCAAAGGAATACTGGGGGTGCGTTCAGTAACGCTCAACGGAGACCAAACGCGTTGAGCTCCGTTGATCAACGTCATGTCATGTGACGTATTACGCTACTGAACGATTTTTCTGCAAACTTTTCGTTGTGTTGTCTGCTTACTGTTCATGGAAATGGATATGAGAGGGCCTGCTAATCGGAATAAGAGAAAACTCTGACCAGTAACTTAGCCAAGGCTTAAGCTTTAAAACCCAATAACTTTTTAAGATTCATAGATATAATCGAAAAAATTTCATACAATAATTAACAGACATTATTCATTCGCATTCAGTCGCTTCTACACCGATTTTATAAATAGTTCCGAAATTATCCGTCAAATTAACTTCTCGAAATCCTTCAGGGAGATAAGTTTCCGCCATTGTTGATACGTCACAAATGCGTTGCTCAACGAAGTAATCGGCTCTTACAGCCGATGACTTCGATGCCTCTTCGCTTAAATCGTGACGTCAAACCGGAAGTTTCGAAAATCGTTCAATGGAGAATGCGCATTCAACAGAGCCTCCGTTGAGCGTTACTGAATGCAGCCTGGGTCTATTCCGCGTGAATACTTAAGCATGTTATACCTTTGCTTCTCTCTATCAAACCAGCTATTGTAATTGTTTACTTCCTAGGGTAATTTAATGGACTTCTGCTCCTATGTGAGTTCTAAATTAAAATCGATGGTAATGTTTCACCTATGTAGTGTTTTTAGTGTCAAGTTCAGCAATTTAGCAGTTCCGAGGGTGCAGTCTATTAGTCATACTTTGTAATAATGGCAGGCCTCGTGTAAAACTTACCTTGTCTTATGAATACGACAGCCATGTTAGACAATTCACTTATCTGCGATTTAATTACCTTAACCGCGCTGAAATTTCGATTGTTAGTTATGGCCAGGATACAAGAAACAAGGGTCATCAGACCAAACAATGACAGATAAACCTGTATTATATAATAGAGTAATTGGCAGCTGCTTGTGTAAGGGGTTGGTGTCTTACGTTTGCTTTTATCGGTAAAAAGTTGTGAAAGGAGTTTTTCACAACCTTGATGGGGTTTTTGCTGAATATGTACATTGAACTGGTTTCCATTGGGTAGAACATACCCACTTTCGAAAATACTTCATAGTTATGATGCCACATGTCCAGCATAAGGTCCGTCGTCTACGATAGTGATCTTCTCTAAAAATGTTTTAAACAACCCTTTAAATAACGATATTTTTATCCTTAATTGTCAATAAATCAGGAGCCACATTTGCGTAATCAAACAGAACCTCCTGGACCCTGTGGAAATGATTAGGAGTTTTGTTTAAGTTTTAACCAAGTCCTATCGGTTTTGGCCCTTTTGGGGCATTAAGACAAGGAGGGCGCTTGATCCAGTGATCAAGCTCAATAGGAACTTTAGACTTTATTAGTCTTCTTACACAATCAGCGCATCACGTTTACTGCTCTAAATTATTTTTCGTGTTCCATTTAAAGATCTTACGTTTTCATTTACATAGCTAGAGCTCGATGTGTTTAAATAGATCATTTAATCGGATGATTTATCGCTAACGATACATTTTTTGCGGGAAAAAAGGTTTGGGTAGCTCCGGAAATTATTTGTGTTTTATTTTCACACTAATCCGTGAACGATCTTGACCCTCTCTGTCGGATCTTATGACGCAATTGAGCCAATTGCGACCGATCTCAGAAAAGGTGTAAGCAAATGTGGATGAGAGGGAAAGTATGACAATGGACATAGAGCCTGTGTTAAAAAACGCGTACATGAAAGTTTTGCCAATAACTATTTAGTTCACTAGTGACTGATGGCCTTGCAAACTCGCGACTGAAAGTAGTTCAGACATTTATGCTCCTTGGTTTAACCATAGCCTACTCGATCACGCGCATCACGACGCAAGCTGCTCGCGCTATAGCTAAATTACCGAGATTTGTTTCAAACGTATCTGCTCTTCTATTGCTTCGATAACCTCACTTAAATCCATTTCATACCTTCAAATACCTTTTAAAACATTACTAGCTACTCTGTCCTGACTACAAACACAAATCGAGGAAGTTCTAGCATACGCAATAGCAGACGACGGTAACCGCGTAACCGCGAATTAACACAAGACCTATTTTAAGGGAGTGAACAGGCCCAGTATAGCTACGCCAATAAAAACGGTCAACTACGGCGAAACTCTGATGACTCGCGACTTTTGGCCATTTTCATACTTTTCCTCTCATCCACTTTTGGTGTAAAGAATACGCCAAACATTTGTGTTTTCATCTCCATATGGTACAATATAGTTAGCCTCTCTATTGCGATGTTGAGGCTCAAGTACCCTCCCGAAATGTACAGTACGAGTCTGATTAGAAATTTACTCATGGTGACACAACTTAGTGATCCAATCCTTAACGTAGTTAACGCATTTCCCGTAGCTAGGCATGAGGTTTAAATAGTCCTGGAAACCAAATTCACAACACAATTACACCGTTACTTGACTGTTATCCCCAAATAGTAAAATACTTGTCCAGTTTAATTTGAAATAATACAAACAAGCTATATTTCCAAAATCAATTTTAATCTACGTGAGTTTATCATGCTATTTTTGATTTTTTACCTCTCCTAGTGACTATTACGTCACAGAGAGGTATTACACTGAACGTGTCTGTGTGTCTAACTGTCATCGCGTTCGCAGAGGGAAAATCGGGGCTAACGTATATTCAATTTCCGGACCGAGTTCGCAGTAAGCAATATTGGTTTCTACTCCATTATAATAGTTAAGGTTAAAATGTCCGCGGCGATCGGCTAGGGTTACGACTGGGCTTCCCCCAAAGGGTCACGCAATTTCGGGTTTTCATGTCATTTACTGTGAATTATACGCCTTATATACCCTAAATATCCCAAGATTCTTAAAGAGGCATACGCTAGAAACGTCCACAATAGCTATGTTTAAAATGATTTTAGGAATAACTTTCTTAAAACGACTTAACAAATATTAAGATAAACTACTGACGATTAAAATAATTCATATCAGTTATATTTATTTCATTATTTAAGAAAAACCTCTGAATTCCGTCTCAACTCGGAGAGTTTATTTTGGTTTCCCAATTTGTATCAATTAAATTTTTTTTTTTGCATTTTGAATATATAGTCAACGTTGTGGAACTATTAAACCCAAAAACGATTCCATATCTATTATGAACAATCTAAGTTTGTCGCTTCAATTCTAGTTGGGTGCTCCAATATTTTAAACTGAGAATAAATTTTTGCTTTAATACTTAGATTGCATTTACCTCTACAACGCCGATATAGCAGGTGGATTTATTGGCTGACATTCTCCAAGCTAGCGATGCTGCTGCTCTTCTGTGCTCCACTAGATATTTACTTTCATCGTAATAATAATTCTAATTACCCAAAGCGAAGCCATATCAAATATCGCTACTACATTATGTGACTCCTATAACAACCTGCGCTTTGGATCAAAACTATTGAATTGAAAACTGCATTGCGTGACGGTATATATTTTTATCAGGCGAGTTTTCCAAAATAAATTACGCAACGCCAACAAGCTCTTGCGCTGGACGCAAGCTCTTTTCAAAGGGCTAAGCGTAGTTACGAAAAGGCAAAACAGGTTGTCTAGTTCACACAAGATTATTATATTGCAGTATGGATTTTTACTTAGCTATACCCCCAGTGGCACGACGGAGTCGGGCCTACCTGTTGGCTGCCAGTTTTCCCGACTTTTCAACGACTGTTACAAATTTAATCTTGTGGCTAGCCGGTGCGACGTCGAAATGTCCTACCCGCCAAAAATTTGGCCGACTACTTTTCGTTGAACGAAAACAGACCTTTGGCCTTTCCTTATCTCTCATTCTGCCCGCTAGGAATTGTATTAGTTAACCAATTCCATATATCCAAGCAAAAGGTTTTATTGGGGGTGCCGTCTGTTGTACGTCCAAATTGGGTTTGTGACAGCTTCGGTCTACTCTCTTCGAGTTTAACGAAGAAGTGTAAACTCGATTTTAGTGATCAGAGTTATCAGCCGAGTCCAGTTGCAGGAAAGTTTAGTAGCATTGCCTCCTCTTAGGCGCAGACTAAATAATATCATAACAAACTCGGAAAATAAGAGTTCCGAAATTGATAGGTGTGGAAATACTGGAAATTTTTAGGAACTTTTTACTGTGTTACAGGCGCAAACTTTAGACATTGCAAAGTTTTAGAGGGTCAGCTAGAACTCATAACAGATCTTACGTGTGCGTCCGTAACAGAAACATTTAAAGAATTCGTAAACATTTTAGATAGTCCGGATTTGGAGGAGGAAAATAGCTCGCAAGAACTGGATAGCGCAAGATACAAGGAAGTTGCTAGGAGAAAGCTCAAACCCAACCTAAAGGCAAACAATAAAGACAATAATAATGCTCCCTTCGACACTATGGACGATATATGAGGCTTAAAAAGTTCCATTTGTTGGAAAAAGATACTTCGAGTGAAAAGGAAGGATTTACTCACTTTTCCCCTTCAGAAGTTGGGCAAGTTGATAGGCCTACAACTTATTGACACATCTAGGCCTACAACGTTTTGACACATCTAGAAAAGTTATTTAGTCTGGGTGCACGGTAGTGCACCCTCCAAGTTGTCGTGCACTACCAGCAATCCTTTACCCGAAACATTTCAGCCTCATTTTCACCCCCTCGTAACTCGGTACTGGGGAATAGTACACCACTCATATTTGCACCTCAAGGGCACAGTGTTAATCCTAGAAAGTCCTCCAACTTTAAGCTTTCTAACACATTCGGTTTCTGTGATAATCCTATGTGAAAATGACACATTATGAGACTGACTGACTGACACATCATCAAAACCTCTAAGGCATTTCCGGTGGTGCTAGAATGATGAAATTTGGCATACTTGTACCACTAAGCATACAAGCAAAGGGAAAAGTCCCAAAAGCGGGAGTTTTCCCCTTTTAGCCCTTGAAATGGGGGTTTAGAATTAGAGTCATCATCTAAACCTCTAGCAGTGGCGTCGCTAGGCCTTTTTGGGGGGGGCTATAGCCCCCCAAATTCCAAACTTAGCCCCGCCAAAAATATCCGTAAACCCTACCAAAAAATAGCTGTTACATCCTAAAATTCTGTAGCAATATATAAAAAATATAATGATAGATTCGTTAAGTTTCATCTCGGCAGAGATGAATTTCAATATCAAACAGTACAATTTTGAAGAAAAGAACAGATGGAGACAAGTAAAATGTTTCATGTTCTTTCGAAAGTAGTCCCAATATTGTGGACTAAAAGCTAAACAAAACTAAAAATAAACTTAAGACGAGTGAAAATCCTTCATAATCGGTTCCATTTTTATCAATAAAAGGTTGTATATCTTTAAAATACGAATAATTTCACGTTGACGCAAAATTAGGTAGTTTTAAAGGTCTACACATTATCCAATGAAAACATTATGCAATATTTTTTTTTATTAAATTCTTTTAATAACTAGTTTGCCCTGATTTAGCCCTCCCAAATTTCAAACCCTAGCGACGCTACTGACCTCTAGGGCACTTCCGGTGTTGCGGGAATGATAAAAGTTGGCATACAAGCTAGGAGGATATAGGGGTGAAGGAGTCTTCGACTGCCCGATTTCCCATTGAAACGCGCTTACAGATTATCGGCCGTGGTTTCCCCCCGTTCTCTCTCGTTCTGGGAGATTCATAGCCGCGCAACTAGTTCCGCGCACATCGTCATCGGGCGTCGTCTTTTCTTCAGATTTCATTTTTGGTAAAGGCTGCATTTTTTAGTGCTTTAACGGAACATTTATCATTATTTAATATTTTATTAATTGTGAATTATTTGTTCTTTGATAAAACTGTTGTAGAGGGTACGCTTTTTTACTCTATCCCTAAACCAAAAACTTAAGTAAAAAAGTGTTAAATATGGATTAAAGCCTGTGGGAGAGTAGAGTTATTCCCGATAACTTTAAAAAATGTCATTCTTTCCCCAAATCTCTTACTTTTTACAACGCCGCCTACATATAGGCGGTGTTGCTTCTAAGGCCTAAGATAGCATGAAAAACCCGCTCTTTTTGAATTGGGATTTGCGTGGTCACGTGATGCGCGTAACCAAGGTGCGCGTGAACGAATCTCCCATGGGAGAGGCCGAAACCTGAGCTCTAAGAACGGGCAGTCGAAGACTCCTTCACCCCTATATCCTCCTAGATACAAGTAGGACTTAGCATACTAAGAAAGTAAAAAGTCCCAAAAGCGGGAATTTTCCCCTGTTAGGCCCTGAAATGGGGGTTTTATAATTTAGATCCCCTCGTAATAGGACATTATAACTCAATTTTTTCGTCTTTTAATATTAATATTTTTTACTAATATGATTCTTTCGTATTGTAAAACTTATGTTTTTTACTTAGTGTATTAGTAAATAAATGTTTTACTCATTTCCTTTTCATTTCGTTTTAAATGGTTCTACCCGTACAAAAATTTACGGCTGCATTTTGCTTTTAAGTAGATTTTGTTCGATCTGCAATATATTGCAAATGTACTGGAATATTCTGGAATAATTCTGAAATAAACCTGAAAAAGGTTCAATTTCAGACAAAATTTAGATGCATTCCAGAGAGCACTGCAGAACATTTTAGAAGTTTTGCAGAAAAAAATAACTGTTGCTAGAAAACTCAGTAGAGCAGATATACATACCTAATTAAGCTACTCTTCAGTCATAAAATAGTTATCTTACAGCTAGAAAACAGAGGAGAAACAGTAATTCCCGTATGAAATCAGGTTGTTTGAAGGCTCATTACAGGTACCTTTTAGATTTTTTATATGCATGTTACAGTCAGAAAGAGGTAAAATTGTATAATCATTGCAGGTGCATTTCAGATACTTTGTTGGATAATTGCAGGCGCGATTTATATACTTTGTAGGATAATTGCAGGTGCATATCAGATACTTTGTAGGATAATTGCAGGTGCGTTTCTGATACTTTGCATGATAATTGCAGATGCGTATCAGATTATTTGTAGGGTCATTTCAGGCGCGTTTCAGATTTTTTGTAGGGTCATTGCAGGCGCGATTCAGATACTTTGTAGGATACTTGCAGACGCGTTTCAGATTATTTCTAGGATAATTGCAGGCGCATTTCAGATTCTTTGTAGGATAATTGCAGATGCATTTCAGATACTTTGTAGGATCGTTGCAGGTGCGTTTCAGATACTTTGTAGGATCGTTGCAGGTGCGTTTCAGATACTTTGTAAGGTCATTGCAGGTGCATTTCAGATACTTTGCAGCATCATTGCAGGCGAGTTTCAGATACTATGTGGGATAATTGCAGGTGCGTTTCAGATACTTTGTAGGATCATTGCAGCCGCGTTTCAGATACTTTGTAGGGTCATTATAGGCGCGTTTCAGATACTTTGTTGGAAAATTGCAGACGCGTTTCAGATACTTTGTAGAGTAGTTGCAGGCGCGTTTCAGATACTTTGTAGGATAATTTCAGACGCGTTTCAGATTATTTCTAGGATAATTGCAGGCGCATTTCAGATTCTTTGTAGGATAATTGCAGATGCATTTCAGATACTTTGTAGGATCGTTGAAGGTGCGTTTCAGATACTTTGTAGGATCGTTGCAGGTGCGTTTCAGATACTTTGTAGGATCGTTGCAGGTGCATTTCAGATACTTTGCAGCATCATTGCTGCAGGCGAGTTTCAGATACTATGTGGGATAATTGCAGGTGCGTTTCAGATACTTTGTAGGATCATTGCAGCCGCGTTTCAGATACTTTGTAGGGTCATTATAGGCGCGTTTCAGATACTTTGTTGGAAAATTGCAGACGCGTTTCAGATACTTTGTAGGGTAGTTGCAGGCGCGTTTCAGATACTTTGTAGGATAATTGCAGCCGCGTTTCAGATACTTTGTAGGGTCATTGCAGGTGCATTTCATATACTTTGCAGCATCATTGCAGGTGAATTTCAGATACTTTGTAGGATAGTTGCAGGCGCGTTTCAGATACTATGTGGGATAATTGCAGGTGCGTTTCAGATACTTTGTAGGATCATTGCAGCCGCGTTTCAGATACTTTGTAGGGTCATCACAGGCGCGTTTCAGATACATTGTTGGATAATTGCAGACGCGTTTTAGATACTTTGTAGGATAATTGCAGGCGCGTTTCTGATACTTTGTAGGGTAGTTGCAGGCGTGTTTCAGATACTTTGTAGGATAATTTCAGACGCGTTTCAGATTATTTCTAGGATAATTGCAGGCGCATTTCAGATTCTTTGTAGGATAATTGCAGATGCATTTCAGATACTTTGTAGGATCGTTGAAGGTGCGTTTCAGATACTTTGTAGGATCGTTGCAGGTGCGTTTCAGATACTTTGTAGGATCGTTGCAGGTGCATTTCAGATACTTTGCAGCATCATTGCTGCAGGCGAGTTTCAGATACTATGTGGGATAATTGCAGGTGCGTTTCAGATACTTTGTAGGATCATTGCAGCCGCGTTTCAGATACTTTGTAGGGTCATTATAGGCGCGTTTCAGATACTTTGTTGGAAAATTGCAGACGCGTTTCAGATACTTTGTAGGGTAGTTGCAGGCGCGTTTCAGATACTTTGTAGGATAATTGCAGCCGCGTTTCAGATACTTTGTAGGGTCATTGCAGGTGCATTTCATATACTTTGCAGCATCATTGCAGGTGAATTTCAGATACTTTGTAGGATAGTTGCAGGCGCGTTTCAGATACTATGTGGGATAATTGCAGGTGCGTTTCAGATACTTTGTAGGATCATTGCAGCCGCGTTTCAGATACTTTGTAGGGTCATCACAGGCGCGTTTCAGATACATTGTTGGATAATTGCAGACGCGTTTTAGATACTTTGTAGGGTAGTTGCAGGCGCGTTTCAGATGCTTTTAAGGATAATTGCAGACGCGTTTCAGATACTTTGTAGGATATTTGCAGACGCGTTTCAGATACTTTGTAGGGTAGTTGCAGGCGCGTTTCAGATACTATGTGGGATAATTGCAGGCTCGTTTCAGATACTATGTGGGATAATTGCAGTCGCGTTTCAGATACTTTGCAGGATCATTGCAGGCACGTTTCAGATACTTTGCAGGATCATTGCAGGCGCGTTTCAGATATTTTGTAGGATAATTGCAGATGTGTTTCAGATACTTCGCAGGATCATTGCAGGTGCGTTTGAGATACTTTGTAGGATCATTGCAAGTGCGTTTCAGATACTTTGTAGGATAATTGCAGGCGTGTTTCAGATACTTTGTAGGATAATTGCAGGCGCGATTTAGATACTTTGTAGGATAATTGCAGATGCGCTTCAGATACTTCGCAGGATCATTGCAGTTGATTTCAGATACTTTGCAGGGTCATTACAGTCGCGTTTCAGATACTTTGCTGGATCATTGTAGGCGCGTTTCAGATACTTTGCTGGATCATTGCAGGCGCGTTTCAGGTGCTTTGCAGGGTCATTGCGGGTTATTATTGTGAATCAGTCGCCTTATATACCGTAAATTTCCAAAAATTGTTAAAGAGGCTTACGCTTGAGTTCAAACGTCAACAATAGCTATGTTTAAAATTGTTTTAGGAATAAAGTTTCTTAAAACGATTGAACTAGAATTAAGGTAAATTAATGACGATTAAATTAATAAATATCAATTATATTTATTTAAATATTTAAAAATAGCCACTAAATTGCGTCTCGACTTGGAGAGGTTTATTTTGGATTCCCAACTTGTACTCATCCCTTACAAAAATATTAAGCTGTAATTCATCTGCATACACGCTTTTTTATCGCTACCACGCTGTAATATGTGTATACATTCAGGCTACATTTTCTGCAGCTCAAAAAACGGGTAAAATTCACAGCATTTCTAGAACTGCTAATTGACTTACATTTTCTGTTTGTTAACTGTTAACAATCTAGCCTGGCAGAAATATGCAGCGCAATTCTGCAAACGCTATGCAAAAGTAGAAATACCAGCTGCTTGTTTAAAACTGTAATTTGTCCGTTTTTATAGACATGTTACAGGTCTGCAAAAGTGATGGAAATGTAGAAATCCAGCTGCTAATTTAGAACTGTAATTTGACCATTTTAATAGACATGTTACAGGTCTGCAAACGTGATAGAATAGAAGGAATCCAGCTGCTAATTTAAAACTGCAATTTGACCACATTTATAGACATGTTTCAGGTCTGCAAAAGTGATGGAAAAGTAGAAATGCAACTGCTAATTTAGAAATGTAATTTGACCATTTTTATAGACATCTTACAGGTCTGCAAAAGTGATAGAAAAGTAGAAATCCAGCTGCTAATTTAAAACTGCAATTTGGCCATTTTTATAGACATTTTACAGGTCTGCAAAAGTGATAGAAAAGTAGAAATCCAGCTGCAAAATTAAAACTGCAATTTGACCACATTTATAGACATGTTACAGGTCTGAAAGAGTGATGGAAAAGTAGAAATCCAGCTGCAAAATTAAAACTGCAATTTGACCACATTTATAGACATGTTACAGGTCTGCAAAAGTGATGGAAAAGTAGAAATGCAGCTGCTAATTTAAAAGCAATTTGACTACATTTATAGATATGTTACAGGTCTGCAAAAGTGATGGAAAAGTAGAAATTCAGCTGCCAATTTAAAACTGTAATTTGACCACATTTAGAGCCATATTGCAGGTATTCAAAAGTAGGACATTTTACTTGAATTGAATACCTGAAATATGTCTATAAATGTGGAATAGTTACAGTTTTAAATTTTAAGCTAGATTTCAACTTTTGCAGACCTGTAACATGTCTATAAAAATGGTCAAATTACAGTTTTAAATTGGCAGCTTGATTTCTACTTTTCCATCACTTTTTCAGACTTGTAACATGTCAATAAATATGGTCAAATTACAGTTTTAAATTGGCAGCTGGAATTCTACTTTTCCATCACTTTTTCAGACTTGTAACATGTCTATAAATGTAGTCAAATTACAGTTTTTAGCTAGCATCTGGTATTTCTAATTTTCCATACCTGTAACATGTCTATAAATATGGTCAAATTACAGTTTTAAATTGGCAGCTGGAATTCTACTTTTCCATCACTTTTGCAGATCTGTAACATGTCTATAACTGTGGTCAAATTACAGTTTTAAACTAGAAGCTTTTTTTTCTACTTTTGCATCGCGTTTGCAGAATCGCGCTGCTTATTTCTGCCAGTACAGACAATTATCAGTTAATAAACAGAAAATGTAGAAACGGCAGACAATTTGCAGTTCGGGAATTGCTGTGAAATTTTCGCGTTTTTCGAGCTGGAGAAAATGTAGCCCTAATGTATACATAATACAGCGTGGTAGCGATAAAAAAGCGCGTATGCAGATGAATTACAGCTTAAAATTTTTGTACGGGTAAGCATGTTTTGATTCATTTAGTTTTTCTTAAATCTATTCTGTTGAAGAACAAATAAAAATCTAAAAGTACAAATGTTTATTTCACTTCATAATCCTACTTCTATAAATCTGCAAGAACATACACGTACAAAAAGGAGTGAAATCCCAACAAAAACATCTATATGCCAAGTTGTTTGGCCGTAAAAAGAAGTGAGATCTAAAAAATGTTGGTTCACCTGGAGATAATAACTTGGCCGTATTTTAGATATCACTTCTTTTTACGGCCATTTAACCGATTTGATTTAATATTTTAATTTCGATCCATATCTGGAATTAAACAAATCTTTGAAATGCTAATGGCCAGCCAAGTCAGAAAACATTCTTGAGTAGTTTTAAGTCGAATAAAATGTTGGTTCACCTGGAGACAATAACTTGGCCGTATTTTAGATCTCACTTCTTTTTACGGCTAAGCAACTTGGCATATTTTTACAGAGATGTTTTTGATGGGATTAGATTTTCTGAGAGAGCCTTAAATTTTCCCACGCTCTTTAAAAATTTCTCAAAATAGTTTTTCATTATCCTTTCAGAAAAATGCTTTAACTAATCCAGTGTTTGCGGAAGCAATAAAGCGGGCAGAAGCGCATCCAGATTCGTGTTACCAAGAATTCAGAAAAATAGAGAAATGATCTGAAATTCACTTGGGAATCGAAAATCGAGAAACATTTCACATTTCAGTGGCCAGTGCTTTTTGGTGAGCAATCAAGACCATATAAGCCAAGATCGGAAATTGCAACATGAAACTAAGCAAAACTTTAGTGATAATCTATTCGACGATGTATTTTAATCAAAACATTTCCAAAACTCTGATTCAGACCGTCAAGTGAAGGTTAGTATCAATATGAAGATTTGGGTTTATGATAGTATACAGCTAATAGAAATCATTTTACGGTCCGTGACATTTAGGCGCCGCCACCTAGGCGCTGGTTATTTAGCGGCCCCATTTAGCGGCCAAGACAATTAGGCGCCGAGACAATTAGGCGCCGTGACATTTAGGCGTCGAGACATTTACGTGCCAATAATTTTTCCATTATTTCTTCTAAAAATCCGTAATGACCTCTCAATTTGGCAACCCGTGTATTGTCCCTGTGCGTCACTGCATGACTATGTTCGCAATCCTCATTAAAGGACACGAAACCTTACTTGTTTTTACAAAACAATCCTAAAATAATAAAAAAAAAACATAACCTAACCTAACCTAAGGTGGGAAGTCAATGAAAATAAACCACAATAATTTGGAAAAGGCATATTATTTTGGGAAGTCTATGAAGATAAAAACAATATTTAGGAAAAGGCATATTATTTTGGGAAGTCAATGAAGATAAAAACAATATTTAGGAAAAGGCATATTATTTTGGGAAGTCAAAGAAGATAAACAATAATTTGGAAAAGGCATATTATTTTGGGAAGTCAAAGAAGATAAACAACAATATTTAGGAAAAGGCATATTATTCTGGAAAGTCAATGATGATAAACAAGAATATCTTGGAAAAGGCATATTATTTTGGGAAGTCAAAGAAGATAAACAATAATTTGGAAAAGGCATATAATTTTGGGAAGTCAAAGAAGATAAACCACAATATTTAGGAAAAGGCATATTATTTTGGGAAATCAATGAAGATAAACAACAATATTTTGGAAAAGGTATATTATTCTGGGAAGTCAAAGAAGATAAACAATAATTTGGAAAAGGCATATTATTTTGGGAAGTCAATGAATATAAACAACAATATTTGGAAAACGCATATTATTTTGGGAAGTCAATGAAGATAAACAACAAACATGGTTGAACTCTGATGTCAGTTGAGTAAAAAGAATATAAGCCTAAAAGTACTTGTCATGTTCCTTTATTAAATATCTCAAATCTTTCACGAAAATTTTACGGCCATGTCGCGGCGCCTAAATGTCTCGGTGCCTAATTGTCTCGGCGCCTAAATGTCTCGGTGCCTAATTGTCTCGGCGCCTAAATGTCTCGGTGCCAAATTGTCGCGGAGCCTAAATGTCTCGGTGCCAAATTGTCGCGGCGCCTAAATGTCTCGGTGCCAAATTATCGCGGAGCCTAAATGTCGCGGCGCCTAAGTGGCGGTGCCTAAATGACCGGCGCCTAAATGTCGGCGCCCAATTGTCCCGTTCCGATCATTTTACCCCCATATATCACATAATAATTTCTGTGCTGGTTTTGTGGGACAGGCTTCGTCAAATCGCATAACTTTCGACGCCGTTCAACCTGTTATTTCATTGGTTCCTAACAACGCGAGGTAAGGCGTTGCGAGATACACTATTTGATAGGTTCATAAATCGTCACCTACCTAATGATGAGTTTAGCTCTCCCCACATAAAATTTGCCTAAATACGTTGAGAAAATTGGTACACAATGATTCTAATTAGCTTTATGTATTCCTGTTAGCATTAAATTCCTAAATTGTGAGATTGCGCCAATTTGCTGAAGGTGACAGTTTCGTGGATCTGAAACAATCTTTCAATTCGGAGATGCATCCTTGTCAGAAAACGGAAACACCAGATGAATTCGTTGAAATCAACGTGTACGCTTCCATGATCATTTTACGTGTCTGTCGCTTAGGATTTTCTGCAACTCTAATCAGTCATATACTTAAACATGTTTTGATTATGCTTGTTTTAAAAGATTTTTAAAAGCACAATTCCTCTAGCTTCGGCTATTTTAAAACTTGGTTTTTATTCAATCCCAGTTGCATAAAATTCGTCAGTCGCAAAAGAATTGTGAAACTGTAACCTATAACTTCTGAATCTTAATAACGTTTTGCAAAATAGTGTGTCCGATTTCAGTTGTCAATAATACAAGATGTAACATTTTTGAATTCTGTGTGGTTCATTTATGGTTAGCATTGTTTTGAAAAAGACAGTACGACGGTTTCCCAGCTTTAGTCTTATAATTCTTGTTAAAATATTGAAACGCTTGGATTATAAAAATATTTAGTACAGTTTTATCATCTTTGTTGGATTGAAGCAAAAATATATTTTTGGTGTATTTCGGTTCAGCTTTCTAAGCACTAGTTGATTTTCCTTAACTTCTTGAGAAAAGAAGAAAACACAACAAACTTTCCATCTCAAAACATGCTTTGACTACAAATATTGAAAAGCAATATGAAATCGGATACCCGAAGTCAAGGAAACTGATCTTTCATCAAAACATTTCAAACAATAAGCCTTAGGTGTTAGGTAATAATTGTCTGTATTCCTATTCAAATCAATATATTCCACTTTACCAAGCTCCATACGCTACTGTTGTCTTCGCAGACGACGTTAAAATTGATTCAGTAGGCCGCCAGCGTAGAAATATACTAAACTTATAATTCTTGGCAGTTAAAATATGTGTCGTATAGCGTCCAGTCGTTCAATGGCGTTATTGAACTAGTTGGGAACTCCCTCCAGAAGATGGTTGATTATTACATTTCAATGAATATAAATACATGACGTAAATGCATAAGTTACGGTTTTGATGTATGATAAAACTTCTGATGCTATAGTTATTAGCACTATAAATATGTACATTTCATGACTCAAGTAACATATTCTTTTTAAAGAAACCAAACTGTTACTCTCATCTTAAAGCTCATGCGTATTAAAACACAATTACATTTTGATTTAAAAGAGAGTAGAGGTGATTAAATGCACCTGAACATGAATATCGTTTTATACATCACAATTTTCCGAAATTCATTGAAAGTTACTTTTATTTATTTAATAAAAGCAAAAATTAAAAACTACAGACGCGCTTATTCATAGTCTTAAACGCGCTAAAACTATTATGTTAATTAATTGGCAAAAATAATGATTCTTTCTAAAATTTAGTACTTGTACAATTTTTTAACTTTGAATAATTGACGTTTTGCCATAACCATAAAATGTCTTTAAAAATATAGTAATTCAAACTAATCAAGTCCATTATGTTGAACCTTTTAAAGTTTTAATCGTTAGACGAATTGTATTAAAAAATAGCAAATCATCTAAGGGAGAAAGATAAATTTATTAGATAGTGCAAGAAGTATTTCACTGTTAACACACGAAGTTTCAAATTAATGTAAGGCTTGAAAATATGAACGTCCTTGGTAATTTCCAAATTCCAATTTTTGTCAACCTGCCACGTCCAAAGACTGACCAATAACGAAAACGGATTAATGTTTTGATTGGAGTGGCTTATAATTTCAAAACTCCGAACTAATTATTTAACTTAGATAATAGGGATAAGAATGATGTTTTTCACCACGAGAACTCGCTATGTACAAAGTTTGTGGGTGGAGCCAAAATAAAAGGAGACGAGGTTTCACAATGAAGATGCTTCTTATGACATTAATAAATTTTTGACAATATTCATTTTATTTTTTTCTACCAAATAATCCAAGTTGATTAAAAATGGGTACATGATAGAAGCCAGCCCCTAAACTAATCTTGATATCGTGAATGAAGATTTAGTGCTTTAAACCGAACACAGTTATCTGATATGTGATCTGAACAGATCAAATATGTTTGCTTGACTTCAGCTATCAGTTAATTAGTTGAGGACCGTTTTCTGTTCAGATCAGATGCCTTTTTCAGATACACATTCGGATCAAATCATATCTGAGATAAAAACGAGATTGTAGACATTTGAAACCGATATCTGTGGCATCGTTCGTAGTTTCGGATTAATACCCTTTAAGAATTTATACGTTTCAAATGTATTTATAACGCATATACTTAAAAAAATTCAGGCAAATTGTTTGTTTGTTGTAGGTTGGATGTCCAGGGAAGCAGTTCAGTTTATTTTCCCAAACAAATGACTTGGTACTAGTAGAGATGTGAGTCAGTAATTTACCGTCCGTAAACTACTGGTGGTAATTTACCAAATTTTCGTAATTTTATAATAGTAAGAATTATGAAACATTTTTGAAATTTTTGTGCTCTGGGAGTGAAACCAAGTGTACTAGCCTTCCTGAGACTAAAACAATGTCCTCTCTTACTTCGGAGTCCCGTTTTCCTCTATACCCCTTTCGTTCATGCGGCTGTTCTAGCTTAAAATAGTGGTTCACACATCCTCATATTGTTAGTCACTGAAGTGGTGTTTACTTGAAAGCCGGACCAAGTAGTCACACGCACATGCTAGTGCTCTTTTATTTGGGTCAAGGGCTCATTACGCGTTAAAAGTTCATTTATAATTAAATGAACAACTATTTCTGTATTTACTTCCTAATGGAGTCGCCAGGCGCCAGCCAGAATTAAAAATCGTTAGTTAATGTATATTTGGTTTTCGCACAGTAATTTACGGCGTAAATTACCGTTTTCAAAATATACGTTAATTTTACATCACTAGGCACGAGGTAAGACTTGTCCCTAGAAGCGGGCTATTATTTGTGTGGCACCCATTTATTCAAAATCACAACACTGCTCGCTATTGTAATTTATTCCACCTATTTAATAAAGATAGAAAGAACTTATCGCGAGAGATCGGAGGGGGGGAGCTATGATTTATCAAAACACAGTGACTAGTCTTTACCAAGGATCCGTGTAATTTTATTAGCAGGAATGAAGAACGGTTAGTATTTACTTCAGTGCGACTCACAGATCCAATCCCTTCAATTCGTAATGAAAATTTTAAATTATCATACAGGCTCATTTAAACTACATTTTGATGACGTTGCTGACGGTGACGGCCAAAAATACATCGTTGCTTTTTACCTCCGTCACAATTACCAGCCTCTTCTTTCATACCCCCCCCCATCTCGAGGAAGGGTGTCGTGGACTTTGACGCACGCAAAAAGTACCCTGTTCTCTATTCCCGCTTCTAAAATTACATGAATCTCTGTATCTCTGTCTTGACTAGATAATTGAAGGTTTTCATGTGTACTGGAATGGTTGTATATATAATCAGTGTATAAAGTTCAACACGGATATCTGTAAAATTATATATATATCTGAACAGATATAAGATTAGAAATCGTTCAGATAGCGCTAGGTCGGATGAAATTTATCACCTTATCGGATCAGATTTAAAAACGGAAAGTAAATACGACGTTCAATGAACTGTTGACGATTTTGTTGGAAAGACATCGCAATCAGATGTCATAAAAGAAGAAACAGTTCATAATTTTAAGCACAAAGATTTATATTTTAAAACTTCCTAGAACCGTCTAAAGTAAAATCCCAAAGAAACTTCCATGGCAAGTGCACCAATTGCCAATAAATGACCAAAAAGGTATATTTTGAAAAGAGGTTTAAGTGTTTCAAAAAGCATTGTAGAAAACACAGCTTGGCTCTTTCTCTCCTTCAACATCTTATTCGTCTGAAATCTAGATTTGATCGTCTTCCTTGTGTGTTGACTGGTTTCAACATATCTCAAAATTCTGTAATCAATATAAACGTCATCATGATTTAACATCAAATATTATAAATTTAAAAGAAATAGACCAATACGAATATTACATGCAGGGAAACAAGCTTCCAGGGGCACGCATCTATAGTGGATAATTTCAATCATGTCAGGAGACACCGCTAGAGGCATGACCGAGTTGGCTAGCCTCTCAGATGCAGTGAGCTTGGACTGCCTCTAGTGTTGTCTTGTGGCGACAGGGAAATTATCCAGTATGTAGGCGTGCCTCTGGAAGTTTGTTTCGCTGTAGGTAATATTCGTTTTGGTCTATAGACGAAGTGTCATGCTTCGAAAAATGAAGCTGGGCTTATACTTTCTCAAAGTATGGTTCATGCATAGTATATTTTTTATGCCCGAAACCAAAGTGTTTAATGAATTTATATCAACTAATTTTTAAACTAAATTGGAAAAACTAATACTATTGCGGGCCTTAAGGCACTTTTCTGCAAAGCAAGAGAGAGCTATACGTCAATCTCCAAATCGTTTTGCCACATCCACCTGAAAGGATGTAATTGTTCCAAGGGAGCCAATTCACAGTCCTATCGTTTCCCATTCACGAATTTGAGGATATTTCTCTCGAAAATAGTCGTGCGTGGGATCATTTGGTTCTTTTTCTCCCAATTATCCTTCGCTGTTGGTCTACGTATTGTTCGAAACGAACTATAGGTTTAAGTATGTATCCCATTTGTTTTGTGTTCGTTGGAGATGTAAATTCTCCGGTCCTCGTCATTTCCTTAAGATTAATGACTACTCGATCGGTGCCTTAATTTGTTTCTCTTCGTTACCGAATCTACGCATCAGAGTACTTCCTTATGTACCTCAAACACATCACGTCCTGTGGCACAACTATTCATGTTCATTTTTATGGTTGTCATCCATTTAGAGGACGATAGGCCTTTCCCGTTGTAAACCACCCGTTTGCTTTAGGATATTATGCGAATTGTTTCACCCTAAGACCTAAAGCCGGTATAGTTTGAACTATTCATCAAAGGAGTTTCTCCGTAGAATGTCCTGTAGTTTTTGTGGCTATATTGCGTTGTCAGACTCATCCACCTGGATGCATAGTTGCTCGAGTCGTTCCAGTCTCTCGTTTGATATGTAGCTACAGGCTTAAAGTAAGGCGTCCTGAATCGCTAGAAGTGTGTCGGCTATTTTGTAGGTCTGAACTTAAGCTTCTTATGACGCCTCACCATTTCTAGACCTCGTACTTCTCTTGTTGCATAAATCGTAGCATCCGGATTGTCTTTAGATATGAGTAGGATTTGTTTAAAAGTGCCATGAAGTTTTTCAGATCCTTCAGAAACTAATCTGTTTGTTTTTTAAATGGTGCGCTTTGGAGAGGATAAACCACAGTGGGCCATATAAATTGATTAATCATATTGTATTTTCGTTTAGAGTGTAACTATGGACTCGCAATTAGGAGATCCAAATTTTCAGACCCCCTATCGAATAGGCTCACAGATCTAGCATACCACACTAGTAAGGCCAGGTAAGGCTAATTGGCGGCTTTGGAGCGACCATTCTTCATATAAATGGGAGTGACGTGGAGCAGGCTTGCGAGAAAAACTAACCAAATAACTGTTGGAAATGTCAGCGATTTCGGCTGGGTGTGCAGTAAGTTCATAAGTATAGCGCGCTCCAGTTCCGTGATAATGAATTTGGTCTTTCTCTTGCTGTTCACATGGGCAAGAAGGCTTTCGCATTGAGCTCTATCATATGCGTTCCTTTTTTCGCATACATTTTCGTTGTGCCATGGTGAGAGAAGGGCGGGCCTTGCGCTAGTCAGGTTGGGCTTGTTGGACCAATATGTCACTAGCTTGGCGGCGCTTGAGGCGGAAGTACCTTTTATGTGTAGCGGCTTTTGCGAAAAAAATTACTTTTGAGATCGAACAGACTTAGACGGATAAAAGGGTGAATGTTTCGAAACGGGACAAAACAGTCAACGCCCATTTTGATCACGGCGAAGAAACCGTCCCAGCACTCACAAGAGAGATGCCCCCAAAGGCTGCGAGATAGGCGTTGAACTGAACGCCAACTATAGTCCCCTTTGAAGAAGTCACATAACAGCTTTTACGGCTGCGTGGCGGGCGAGCTGTGGAAAGCGATTTGAAGGAGCAGCGTATCGTGGTCGCTAGAGCCCAGGAGGCTACGATAGGTGACTTTGAAGGCCCAAGCACAAGGTCCAGAACACTGGGACGAGAGTCAGCGGAACCTCAATATGCTCTTGTCTTATATTGTCAAAGGCTTTCATGACATCTAGAAATATGATCGCGCAGTCCATGGAATTCAGTTTGGTCTTTTACAGGGCCCCGTTTATCAAAGAGAAGTTAGCGAAGTTAGCATGTGTTCCCAGTGTAGCTTCAAACCCGCGTTGGGCTTCCCAAGGTTGAAAATGTTATAATAGTCAAACTGTACCTTTTCAGACATGTATTTTATTTCGGTTTTTTAGCCACATCGTATATACGATGGGCTATTAGTTTGACCTGGTGTGTAGAAGAAGATGATGATGATGATGTTTCGTTCGCTATTTTTAAATAGTGCTTCGAAAAATCACTTCTAGGTGGCGCTGGCTCCATATTTTTCATGTGAACGATTTTTAAATTTATAATATTTATTTTCTTCTCCACCGCCACCGGGAACCAACCCGGGACCTATGGCATGCCAGCCTGATACTAAACTGCCTTCTCTATAGTCGCTTGTTGAAAGAGGGTTGCAGAGATAGGAGAGGGAACGAAAGTATCTACGAGCTGTGCTGACTGCTGATTGAGCTCAAATTAGAGAGAGAGGAAGAGGAATGGGATGGATGTAAAACCGGTCCGAGCGGGCGAGAATTCTAGAAGCGCGCATTGGAATTTTTTTAGTTTCTTCTTAGCTACAAGGTATCGATGGGGCTAATAGTTTTACCTGCGTAGTAGTGATAGTAGTAGAATTAGTAATTTAGTAACGGGCGTTGGTGATATTTGATTCTCTTTGCCAAGCAGCCATTGAAAAATTATTCCCTCTGACCGGTATATTAGGGGATATTTCACTAAAAGTATATTTATTGTGGTATGGATAGCGAGAGTACGTAAACGATGTGGCTTAATTATGGGCTAGACCATCATGTTCTCCTTCGGTTTCTACGGTTATTCCGTAGGTTTGAAGTATTTCTATACCCTTTACCATTCTCCCACGTTTTATTGTGCTTCCTTAAAGGGTATGGGAATTTACAATTTCACATCATATTTTAGCACGAAAGTGGTATTATATTACACTTTCAACTCTCTACTTTCAAAATATGAAGTTTTTAATACAATTGAACCAAAGTTTCTATTTTTAAAATCCATTGGAAAATCACGAAAACTCAGTTTCGATATATAAATCATTTTGTCTTTTCAGCTTGTTCGGTTGGTTTATGACATCACACGGGGAAACCTATACGCGCGAGCTATAAGCGTCTCGAGCTCTGTCCATGCTTTGATAGCGGAGAGAGTGACACCATCTCGCGTATGTGACGTCAAAAACAAGAAAACGTTGTAGCCTTTCTTAAAAACGTTTAAAAAGTGGATTTTAAATAATTTCATATGAAGCATTTTCAAATGCATATTGCCAAATAACTAGAAATCGGAGAATTAAAAGCTTGATATTTTTGAATTCACAGTAATTAATTCTATCTTTTGCTATATAAATCAGGGGTTTTTCAAACGAAGCTTCTGATACCCTTTAACTGATAATATTTACAAGCTGGTTGTTTAAGAAATTTTGATACATTGAAATTAAGGGGCACCACACAAATGAGATAAAAGCGAGGTTAAAAGAAGCCCATAAGTGTCCCCGCAAAATATAACATATGCACTTACATGTAACTGGCGCTTTCCAAAACGATTCGAGGCGTATGTTTGTAAAAATACATAGCGTAGAAAGTAGAAAAATATTTCTCAGTTCCCAAGTGACATGAACAAGAGGAAAATGGTGGCCTGGCAACAAGGTACATCAAATAGTCAAAGTCGTGAAAAATGGCGTGCTTACCGCAGACAAACACTTTCGTTAGTTGTCTTGAAGGAATTGGTTTCAAATTCTCCATCAACTTAATAAACATGGCGTCGTTTAATTTCTGCAATTCCTTTAGGAAAGTAAAATGTAATCATGATTATTTGCAGATTTATAAGAACCGAAATTCACTTCTGCTCTATATAAAGCCACTGATTCTTGTGCGGTTATTGGTGTTAGTTTTTTATTCGATAAGAGATCCCCAATGGACTCAATATATCTTGATCTGTCTGTAACGAGATCGCTTTTCAAGTTGCCATTATAAGTTTTCATTATGATGCTCGATAGGAGAATCCAAGTGCCAAAAAATATTCGGGTAGCGAAATATGAGGTTTGTAAATCACTTCCTGTAAGTAAAAGAGATGGATTCAAAAATTTACATATCGTTATCAACAATTATTTTTTTAATGAAGGACTAGAGAATATAGAGAAATATCGACTTGAGATTGCCGCGGATAATACAGGGTTCCAAGTTGGGTAGTGGAATCGAAGTGTTCTATGAGCGATATTTAGTGGAATATATTCTATGGAATTTTGATGTCCGGGTACCGTTTAAAATTTATGATTACTGTGTTTTAGGGATGACATCTTAAATTTAATATAAAGACAAAGTTAATTACTAAAGAGCCATTCATAAAATACTCTTATCATAACTCCTAATTGGTGGCATAGACGAAAAATGTCACACAATAGTTTCAACTTCAAATCACCCATAGAACCCACTGTACTTCGGTCTACTTCCCTTATTCGAAAAGTTGGTAAAGTTTTTGTCTCTAAAGCTTTAAAATATCAAAAATATTTATCACCATTAAGAAGGGTTGCTACGAAATACCAAACTACGTTGGCAAATCTTTGCAATTTGGATTTAACATTTGGAAATGAAAACTCCACGAACATTTTTGAAAGTAACGCCATCGAAATTATAGTTATAACTAAAACAAGCCAGACTGAATCATCCAATCCTTGAACGGATAATTCTTCAGATTCACGAGTCACGACTCCTTTTTTAATTGGGTCGCAAGTTAATATTCCCACTTTAGTATATTGACTCGGTGGAATAAAAGAATGGCTTAACACAGTTGATGGTTGTGGCATCCCAAACGTAAAAAAAGTGTGAATAATCTGGTAGCAAAAACTAGACTAATTTAATTAAAGGGCGTCTTTTTGGGTTCAATCGGAGGGGAAAGTGTCAAAGAACATGGGGTCTGCAACAATTGGCAACGAAGATTTGTCCCCCAAAGAGTGGCCCCTAAAACAAGGAAATAGTCATAAAATGAGAGAAAGGCTATTCAGTGAATGTGAACCGCTATTCTCTAGCGCAAAATGCCTTTTATAACTCTAAAGCATATTTTGGAAGGAGTTCATTCAAATTATTAAGTACAATATCGAAATTTTTGGGTTTTAAATGATACCAGAAGTCCATTAAATTAGCCTAGCAAATAACCAAAAGCGGGGTTTGAGGCTCCCCTCTCTTGTGTAGTAATACTGAAGAAGGGCGACACATTCACCACCTCGGTATAACTTTTCTCAGATCTCCGGTTTAGGTGCGACTCGTACGCCAAAATTTGCCCTATTGAGAAAGAAAAAAGTAAACTATTTTCTGAAAACGAACGCTGTATCTCTAAAGGGACCGGAAAACGAACACCTTCCACTGTAAAACCGAGCCCTCTCTAGCATAGAATCAGGAGAAGGATGAGGTGTGTGAATTTTGGAACAGTCAAGGTCTTTCAGTTTTTTATGACTCTTCATAAACCTATTGGAAAAAACTATTTAACGACCGTGGCCGTTCCTTTTTTATTTTTTTAAAAAGCAAACAATCTACCCTTTAAAGATCCAGCGTTCATGGGCTGAAGAAGTCACGCCCGGCTCACGTCAAGAAAGACTTCCTAGAGAGGAGCTCGAGATTTATAAGTGTTAGAAAAGGGGAAAATTTTAAACCCCTATCCATGGAGTTAGAAGCAGTTCTTACCCCAGCAGAGACGTACGCTATACCAGCTACTGTAATTGTTTACTTCCTTGGCTAATTTAATGGACTTCTGATGATACCTAACTCGTTAGCAAATAATACTTTTAATTCCTTTAAAGGTATGTTTTCGAACCTTTTTGGGTTTTAACAGGAACCCACTTAGATATTAAGGTGTAACTTGGAAATTTTGAAGTTTAGTTCTCATTGGATTGTAAATGGTACCTATTTTGAAACCACAACATAGTTTGTACTCTTGAAATATACCACCTTTGAGAGGTTGTTTACAGTACCTTTACACAAAGGTATATTTTGGAGATGCATCCAAAAATAATACCATAGTCGGTACTAGATAGTACCGTGTTTTTACAGTGAATGACATTAGCTTTCTTTCGTTTGACCTCAACAATTGTGTTCGTAGCCTAGTAGTGTTCATTCCAGAACAAAAACTTACCCCAATCGCGACACCTTTACCAAGGTAGTTAAATTCACCTCCTTTTGCAACTGGATCTTTCAATTGCGCCAAGCCAGTTTTAACTTGCTCTCGAGTGATGTACCTATAACTAAAAGCAGAAATTAATATCCAAAGTCAAAAGTTTCGGTATAACGAAGTTTTTATATCAATATCGCTTGTGTGAGTTTTATTGTTGAAGCAATTTTAAAGGTTTAGACGAGCATTTCGAGGATTTATTATTATACGGTCCAGTAAGCACTTGTATTCTGAGAGAGCGGTAGCTCTCCTTGATAAGACTTCATACTGCTTTTAATGTATAAGGGTGGTTTTTTGATTGGATGTAACATTTTCCGTATGTTTACTGTTTTGAAAACACTCCACAGAACTACAATCTGGGCTCTTAATCTGTGGTTCAAATTTCAAAATGATCCATCCATCAGTTTATTTTTAAAAAATAAAGTTGCAAAGGGTCTTTTTCATATCCATAAAATTAATCAGCCCTTTTGACGAAAAACTGGAAATTTTCCCACAGGAATAACATATGGGAGTTTCTCTCCAATTTAGCCATTTTGTCGCCACAGTTTTTCAATGAAATATGCGTTTGTTACGTTTAAGAACGGTTTTATATAAAATATAAACATTTTTCTCAGAACAATTTAAAGGTTTTTGAGAAAAATTAAGTTTAAGTGCTACATTTTATGTTTTGAAATCATGCTTTGACTTAAGTTGTTGCACCCTACATGTCATACTGTTGGACTTACGGTGTTTTACCGCGGATAAAGCCGAGGAGAAAGCCACTCTTGCACTTGCGCTGTTTTACCGCGGACTTTTATCTGATTTTACTCTCTTTCGTTGCAAAAATAAAACAAACACATTTTAAGGAAGGAATTAGAATTAACAAATAACTTTTGTGATAATTAATCAATTTTGCTGATAATTTCGAAACTGATGCTGTCCTCAAAACGAAGGGAAACTAACCGAGTCTACCCATTCAACCGAATACCATTGGAACGAATCCCATTCGTCCAAACATTTCTAGCCAGTATTTTAAAATCTAGCCCAATAGCGGTTTTCTATTAAAAGCGAATATTTTCCCATTCAATCGAATCCCATTGGAACGTATTCCCTTCAACCGAAAGTTCCAAGCTAGTATATTAGTTCATTTGATTTCGAAGTGGTCTGCTTCCCACCGTGGTCTAGTGGTAAAGCGTCGGATCGTCACACCGGAAATCTTCGTTCGAATCTCCATCAGGAAGATAAGTTTACTAAAATCGAATTATAAGTATAATTCTGAATAATCGATAGTAATCGAATTTAATTTCCTTGCAGGTGCTGAATTTAGAAGGCGAATTTATAATTCAGCAGTTTTAATAATAATATGCCTTTTCCAAAACATTAATGTTATGTGAGGTTAGGTTAAGTTAGGTTAGTAATATTTTATAAATCATTTAACAATGTTACGCGTTTTCCAAAATATTGACGTTTAGCTTCATTGACTTCTCCAATAATATGCCTTTTCCAAAACATTACTGTTATGTAAGGTTAGGTTTGGTTAAGTTAGGTTAGTATTATTTTATAAATCATTTAACAATGTTACGCCTTTTCCAAAATATTGATGTTTAGCTTCAATGACTTCTCCAATAATACGCCTTTTCCAAAACATTACTGTTATGTTAGGTTAGGTTTGGTTAAGTTAGGTTAGTAATATTTTTTAAATCATTTAACAATGTTACGCCTTTTCCAAAATATTGATGTTTAGATTCATTCACTACTCAAATAATATGCCTTTTCCAAAACATTACTGTTATGTTAGGTTTGGAGCGGTTATACACTACAAGAAAGTGTGTCCCTTATCGAATGAAAAAATAAATAAATAAATAAATAAAACCATCAAATTCTACTCTATTTGAGTTTTTTAGGGTATGCAATATTGGGTTAATTGGAATAGGAGAACTGGGAATTGGGTTGAATGAGGTTTGGGTAAATGGGAATTGGGTGTTTTAAATTTGGTGAAATGGGGGTTAACATTAATTAGTACCCAAAATGTTATAAGTGCAATATGACATTTAATTTTCCATATATTTACGTACAAAATATAGAAACATTAATTGGCTAAAACATTTTTATAAGAAGATAACTATAGAGGCTTTTTAGACCAAATTACTGCAATAATTTACCGCCAAATTCGGCTACATTTCGGTCGAATGGGATTCTGTCGAACGGGTTACGGTCAAATGAGTTTCGGTCGAATGGGCCAGGAGCAAACTAACAATTAAAGGTGATTAAACTAGATTTCCGATTACAAGTAATTTAGCAAGATTAACAATTACAGGTAAATAAGCTAGATTAACGATTGCAGGTAATTAAGCTGGATAAACGATGACAGGTAATTAAGCTAGATTACTGATAGCTGGTAATTAAGCTAGATTAGCGACTGCTGGTAATTAAGCTAGATTAGCGACTGCTGGTAATTAAGCTAGATTACCGATAGCTGGTAATAAAGCTAGATTACCGATAGCTGGTAATTAAGCTAGAATACAAACTGCTGGTAATAAAGCTAGATTACCGACAGCTGGTAATTAAGCTAGATTACTGTCGGCTGGCAATAAAGCTAGATTACCGACGGCGGGTAATTAAGCTAGACTACCGTCAACTGGTAATTAAGCTAGACTACCGTCAACTGGTAATTAAGCTAGACTACCGTCAACTGGTAATTAAGCTAGACTACCGTCAACTGGTAATTAAGCTAGACTACCGTCAACTGGTAATTAAGCTAGACTACCGTCAACTGGTAATTAAGCTAGACTACCGTCAACTGGTAATTAAGCTAGACTACCGTCAACTGGTAATTAAGCTAGACTACCGTCAACTGGTAATTAAGCTAGACTACCGTCTACTGGTAATTAAGCTAGACTACCGTCAACTGGTAATTAAGCTAGATTACCGACTGCTAGGAATGATGAATTAATGGCTAAAATCCACCGCCTAGTTAACATAAAAATGCATTAATAAACAATTAAGACTGAAGCTGTAGATATTAATCAAAAATGCCTTGATTACAACAAGACTTAAAAAAGTATCGATAAGACTGAGGTTATCACTTGACTGAAGGTTCAGATATTAATTTTTCTTTTTAATTGAAACTTAAAGGCATGCTTAAGAAAAAACAACGTTCCATTACCGTTTTCCGTTGAAATAACTTATTTTACAGGTAATCAATTTCAAAAATTTACTTATCTCGGGTTTTCGGGCGCAATTCCATTCCCCCAGAACGTTTTATCATTACATTAATTACTTTTGAGAGATAACGTGTCAAAATAAGCTTTAAAACAATAAAAAAACTGAAATATCGGTCTCTTTAGCCATGACCAAAACCTTTAAATCAGTGTTGCCAATGTTAGAAAGTGGATTTTCCTACATTTCCCACACCCCTTTTTTTTACATTCATATTTATCTGGACTATTATTTCCTACTAAGATTAATATGGAATATCACTCCGCATGGCTTTGACAATATTTACAAATGCGCCAAAATGCTATAAAGCTATGCTTTCTTTTTTTTTAGTACCAAACTTAAAATCACCTAATTTATTTCAAATTGAAATTATTTTACCGGCAAAATTTTCGAAACTGCACTATTAACTGCATAGTCTGCACTATTAACCTTTTAACAGGAAAACTCCGACATTTCATCGATTACGGAAAATATTACCTTTTCCCCACAGAGCCTAAAACCAAACCTAAATTTCCCACGATGTGGGAAATTACCCACACATTGGCAACCCTTCGAGATGTGTCCTGAACAAATTAGTGCTTAACTCGCAAGTAGTACGACCACTGAGAACTGATGTAAACTGTAGTTGAAATATCATCATGTGTGACCTGCGGCACTGAATAGTCTATAACCATTGTTTGAAACTAGAGATAGAAATAGTTGAGTAGTATTAATCATGCCCTGAGCTATGAGAATGAACAGTATGACGATTGACTAAAGTACACTAGACATTACATAATTTTGCATAACCACGAGTAAAAATCTAACTGTCCCTACTGAATTTTCCGCCATTGTTTTAAAATGTTCCACTTTGAAGCATGCCGGGCACAAATCGGGGGAACCTTTTAAAACTGAATGTCATACACGTACCCTCTCAAAAGTAATTAATGTAATGATAAAATGTTTTGGGGGAATGGAATTGTGCCCGAAAACCCGAGATAAGTAAATTTTTGAAATTAATTACCTGTAAAATAAGTTATTTCAACGGAAAACGGTAATGGAACATTGTTTTTTCTTAACCATGCCTTTAAAGTGTTAGTGCCACGTTTTTTGAAAAGTGGCTAATTTTCGTTTTAAAACATCAATTGGGTTATAATAACAGTAGATCCAAGGTAAAAAGTCTTATAGAAATTTATTCATTTTGTAATATGAAAAAGAAAATTGATATTTCACATACCTCATTTAAATGGAATTATAAATATACCCCTGGTGAGGTCATAAGAGGTTGACCAGCGCGAGACAGATTTCATTACGAGAGCTAAGCCTAATTTTTAAACATCGCGCGCGCGTTAAATTCGATCACTTTCAAAGCACCACCTATCAATAAAAAAATAGGACTTGCGGAGTCGCGCGTGCCGCGTGCTCACGCGCGCTCGAATCGTGACGTCACCAGGGGTATATGGAGTATTCAACTGTCAAAAATGTTTAAAAAAATTCTGCGAGTAGGTTCCGAAAGCCGGGGTTTTAATAATATTTGGAAAATTATAATGCATTATATAAATAGATATTCTGAATCAGAAAGATTTGATCTTTCAGATGGGATTAAAACCTTTCAGTTTAAAAAATAGCGATTTTTGGTGACTAACACTTTAAGTTTCAATTAAAAAGAAAAATTAATATCTGATCCTTCAGTCAAGTGATAACCTCAGTCTTATCGATACATTTTTAAGTCTTGTTGTAATCAAGGCTTTTTTGATTAATTGTTACTGACATCGGTTAATTTACGATATTGGCCAATTAATCATCATTAATAGTTTAAATAATTTCAATTTAACGGTTCAAAACCTTAAGGATAAGCTTAGTTTTATAATGAGTTTAATCAGGGATAGATAGACTTTTTTAAGACGGAATGGGTAACAGGGTTATTCGGGTGCGCGTCCTAGTCCACGACCCCCTTACCCGTGACGGAGGGGTATGAAAGAAGAGGCGGGTCTTATTTTTGTTATGGCGTTGTATGTATATCCGGGTCAAATAAACGTCGTCTGCCCCTTCGTCTGCCAAGTTGGAATGGGCTCGTATTGTAATTTTTGAAATAACATTGTTTAAAAATGGAAGTTACACAAGACATAGGGCTTGAAACTGAAAAAAAAAACGGTTAAGACCCAAGAAAATTAAAAGTGAGTTAGAATTGAGTAAAAGTCTTCATAGATATTACAGCAAGAACAGGTTTTAACCAAACACTAAGCTCACAAAACTCCTGACCTTGGTTAACTTCATCAAATTTGTTTACAAAATCATGAGGATAGTAGAAATGGTTGGCTTAAGAAAGAATTAGCGAACACTTTTCACCTTTACAGATGTACTCCAAATCCAAAACACCGGCACCAAATTCACTAACTACCTTCTTAATTGCTATTAAAAACAATTCCCGAATAATTACCGGACCCTCGCATTTAGACGGCTCCATTTTGAACCCCTGTGAAGACGCTTATCTGTACAACCATAGCCCACTTGATCCGCGCTCTATAGCTATAGCGCGAGCAGCTTGCGTGGTGACGCGCGTGATCGAGTGGGCTATGGTACAACGCAAGAGGGGTCGTAGTCATGGCGACAGAGGTAAACAGGAATTACGTATTTTTGGCCCTCCCCGTCAGCAACATCACCAATACGTAGTTTTTGTGAGCCAATAAGATAATTTAATTTTCTGGTTACGTGTTGAAGGAAGGGACTACATACTCGTCTATGAGTCGGACTGAAGTAAAGGCCAAACATTGTTTATTCCGTCTTAAAAAAGTCTATCTATCCCTGGTAAAATTCTAATTTTTATTAATTTATCGTAGATAACAGTCTAAGAGAGCATTTACTTTACAAAAACAATTCTAGACATTTTTAAGGATTAATCTAGAATTTTCTGTGTTGAGAGCAGAGCTGTGCTAATTAATTAGTTAGCTAATTGAATTTCTAATTAATTAGCAACATTTACTAATTGAAAATGGTAATTGAATTTTAATTACCTTAGTGCTAATTGAGAAGTAATTCTAATTAATTAGTATGAATCGGAAAGGTAATTATCTAATTAAAATTTAATTAGATTTAGGATTAACTAATTAGCCAATTGGATTTTCAATTAATCTTTTACGCCAATTTGTTGTAAAAAAATCGAGGAATTAACTCATGATTCATCTATTTGAATAAGAAAAAGCCTTATTATATCAATGAGGAAGCCTTAGTGCTACTCTAAATTTTTCAGCTCCTCAAATATGAGAGAATACTAGTACTAGTAGAATATTTCGTAGTTCGCAACTGCCCCATTTCGAAATTTCGACTGTTTTACCTACTCGAATTAAAAGCAGTGCGCATGTATTTACTACTCAGGAGTCCATTATAGGAACTATGGCAAGAAAATGAAAAAATGAGACAAATTTTAACATGACGGAAGGCTCGAGGCTTGTCTCATTTTTCGAGAATAATTCTTGGCTTCCGTACCCGTTTATCAATGGCATTGAAAGATTAAACTTTGCATTACCAAAGTACTAAATCCATGGGCACTTTTAAACTTTTATGTTTACTTATGGTTTCTTTTTTACCTTAATTAGAAAATAGTAATTCTAATTAATTAGTTTGATAAATAAATGTCTAATTTCTAATTGAATTGAATTAGTTTCTATGTCTAATTGCTAATTGGCTATTTAATTAGTTCATAAATATTTCCCTAATTGCTAATTGGCTAATTAATTAGTTCAAAAATATTTCCCTAATTGCTAATTGGCTAATTAATTAGTTCAAAAATATTTCCCTAATTGCTAATTCTAATTCAATTAGTTGTCAGCTAATTAGCACAGCTCTGGTTGAGAGAGCATGAGGAGAAACTTTCATTACTCTATCAATAAAGACTTAATCCCAGAAGTTTTACAAACTAAAATCAAATTCCCTGACATTGCTGAAAGTTTTAAAATTCCTTGACTTTTCCCGGACCTTTTCGGCCCATTTTTAAATTCCCTGACTTTTCCAGATTTTCCAGGATTTCCAGGTACTGTGGCAACCCTGTCCTTTCCTAGGGCCTTTTTTATTCCTCCCATTTGATTATCATTGTTGTTCACATTTGGGTCCAGTGTTCATTTAAGAGAGTTAAAAAGCTGAAAACAGCGAATTGTGTATAAAGAATCATATTTCATATCCTGAAAGTTTCTGGTGTCTAACCTTAGCTCCACGGAAGTTATTCAAAGATTTGCAAAAAGTGTTCACAATTACCAGAACCAACCCTATAGTAACTTCCTCAATCGGTTATTTTTAATTAAATTAAAGTATAATATTAATTAAATTAAAGTATAATATTAATTAAATTAAAGTATAATATTTATTAAATTAAAGTATAATATTAATTAATCTACAGTAAATTCCTCAATTAACTTACTTGAAACATCATTATTTATAATTATCATTAATCTCACTAGTGAATATATATTTATTTTAATCTTAATTAAATTACAGAATTATATACTGGTGCGATCACTGATGGTATTGAATTTCGTAGACTTCGTGCTACTGCTCGACGACTTCTCGCTCGTGATCGTGCCGTTATGCTCAAGTCGACGTGCCAGGATGCTCATTCGCATCCAAAGAAATTTTGGAGATTTGTCAAGGGAAACCTTCGGGATAGGACCAATTCCCTTGCTTTAAAACGGGGTAAGGATTTGGTCTCTGATCCTCACACGCTTGCGGAACTTTTCAGGACCCATTTTTCAGCAATTGCTGTCGATAATACGAACCCTGCCGACACTTACACATTTGATGCCTCTCACTTAGTTACACACCCTTACTCTAATCAGACCATATCACTCGCTGACATACACCAGGCAATCATTAAACTTCCGGCTAAGTTCTCAACAGGGGTCGATGGTGTTCCCCCTTTTGTCATCAAGGGTTGCGGGGATATCCTCCTACCTCTGTTGGAACATGTTTTTAATTTATCACTTTCAACTGGCATTTTCCCTTCCCTTTGGAAGCAGGCTGTTGTGGTACCCGTATTTAAATCTGGTGCCGCTTGTGACTCCAAGAATTACCGCCCGATCTCATTATTGTGTGCTCTAGCTAAGGTTTTTGATAAGGTGATGCATACACACGTCCAGCATTGGTTTACCATGTTCCCAAATGATTACCAGCATGGTTTTGTCCCTAGCAAATGCGTGGACACAAATCACGCTGCTTTCATGAACCTCGTCGCCCCTGTGGTTGAGACTCGCGGTCAAGTCGACGTGATTTACTTAGACCTTGCCAAAGCGTTTGACAGAGTTCCCCATAGATTTTTACGGGATAAGTTATTTACTTATGGCATAAGCGGTGTACTTTTGGATTGGATCTGTAATTATTTACGCAGTCGTACGAATGTTATCAAGTGCAATGGTTCTATGACTTCGGTATCATATTCCGTAAATTGTGGAGTCCCACAGGGTTCGTCCCTGGGGCCTCTACTTTTTAATATATATTTGTATGATCTTCAGTTCAAAGTTAGCCACTCCAACCTGCTTCAATTTGCAGATGATAACAAAATTTTTAAAAAAGTCGATTCAGACCATGATAGATTGCTTTTGCAAAGGGATATCGACGCTCTGGCCCAATGGTGTAATCATAATAATATACCGATCAATCCATTAAAATCAGTTCATGTTACCTACACTCGACGCATAAGTAGGGCAATACCCACTTGTTACGTTATTGATAATTCTGTCATACCTATCAAAGATAAGACCAAAGATCTTGGTGTTATCTTTGATTCTCATCTCCTTTTTACTGACCATGTCCATGGAGTTGTAAATAGATGTAGGCGTACCCTCGGTGTAGCCCTAAAACTTACCCGAAAACTTGGCTCTCTTGCACATTTCCGACTCTTATACCTAAGCCTTGTACGTTCTCGTGCAGTCTTTGGATGGGTTGCTTGGGGTGGCGTTAGTGCCTACCTCTTTCATAAGATTGAATGTATTCAAAGAAAATTTATTGAATATTGCCACACGTATTTTATACCCAAAGCTCATTATGATTACATAACTTTACTTGAAATTCTCGCCCTTCCTACATTGCGCTGTCTTTTAAATCTTAATGAAATTAAATTTGTATATAAACTTATCCACCACATTGTAACTTTCCCCGCCCTTTTAGAAAAATTGAACTTTCATGTCAATCGGACTTCGCGAAACCGCTCCACATTTTATTTACCACACATTAGCTTAAACCCATTAATTAGAATGCAAAGCACGTGTAACAAATTTACTGAAACTTTTGATATTTTTTCTACTAAATTTTGCGAACTTAAATTTGAATTGATTAATTTTTATTGTTATCTCAATTTGCTGTAAATAGATTCAGATTCTTAACATTTTGACGGTTTTTCTATTAATTTCTGGGTATTTCACTTTAAACTGTTTATGTTTTCTCAAATTTCTGTTCATAGTTCCTCATTCAGTAAATATAGTCAAATTTTCCATTTATTATTGTTCGCTATACTATGCACTGTTTAATATTTAATTGTTTCCATAATTTATTGTAATTAGTTCCTAATACATGTATATATACCCCCTTTCCTGTGTATAATCCCGTGAATCCTACGTGATTCTTTTTATGCACAATAAACCTCTATTCTATCATTAATCTCACTTGTGAATTTGCCACTCACTGCTGCTCAAACTGCTACAACAGGAGATATACTAAAGGCCTTAAGTGATCACTTCGAACCCCAAATCAACGTCATATATGAAAGGTTCATATTTTATTCGGCAAATCAACAAACTGAAGAAACTATAGATCAGTATGTACAACGCTTGAGAACACTTGCTCAATCCTGTGATTTTGGTGCTCTTCTCGATACCTTCATCAGGGACCGCATAGTATTGGGTACGAATAACTCCCAGACGCAATCTAAACTAATCAAAGAATCGAAGCTCACTCTCGACTCTGCTATTGCTATTTGCCGAACTAATGAACTAGCTGATCAACAATTGCAGCGTATCAACTAGACTGACTCCGCATCAGCCTTACACTATATTCAGAAACCATCTCAAAAAGGCCATACTAGGGAGCAGTTGTATACTTCACCGAAAACTCCAAAAACGCAACCAAGGACAGTGTTGGGCAAATCGCGAATTACGTTGTACTACCAAGCGGGGGAAATTCGGTGAATGATCGAAAAATTCGCGAATTTGCCCACCTCTGACCAAGGAACATGCCTCCTAAAGTACAGATGCTCCAAAAGCCTTGCAATTATTGTGGCACTGTACACGCTCGGGACAGAAACAAATGTCCTGCTTTTGGTCAAACTTGCTCAAGATGTCAGTCCAAGAACCACTTTGCTAAACAATGTAAGAATAAGACTTCATCTTCAAAAACTTGGACTACGAAGAATTCTAGACTACACTACATTGACAACAACGAAGCTGATTCCTCTGACGCTTCAAATTATGCCATAGAAGATATTTCACTCCTTCAAGGAAAAGGAAAACAATGGTTTGTCAATCTTCAAGTTCTGGGCAAACAGAAACACTATACACTTAGATGCCAACTAGACAGTGGCTCAACTACCAATATCTTAACTCGAAAAGATTATGATCAATTGCCTACTGATCAGAAAACGCCACTCACACTCAAGGAGACCTCCTTAACTTGCTATAATGGCTCCACCCTAACTTCACATGGCATCACTACTGTCAACTGCCAATACAACAATCAAGTATTTCCTCTACGCTTCCATGTTGTTACTACTGACAAAGCTTCAATTTTGTCAGGTGGCAGTTGTATTGAACTGGGATTAATAACTGTAAATGTGGATGCAAACAGCTCTGTCAATGCTATAACCACGAATCGACAAACTCCACTCACTAATGAACAAATACTTACAGAATACTCAGATGTGTTTGAAGGACTTGGATGTCTAGCTGGAGACTGTCATCTAGAAGTAGATCCGAATATTAAACCAGTCCAACACAGACCACGTAAAGTTCCTGTAGCTCTGAGAGAGGAACTGCAAACTCAAATTAATGAACTCGTCTCTCGGGGTGTTCTCGAAAAAGTCACAGTTCCTACACCATGGATCTCCAGCATGGTCGCCGTACGAAAAAAACGCATTCGAATTTGTTTGGATCCTAAAGCCTTAAATGCAGCTCTCAAAAGGCCCAACTATCCTCTTCCAACAATAGAAGAAATCCTTCCACGACTGACTAACGCCAAAGTCTTTTCGGTCCTCGATGCCTAAGATGGTTTTTGGCAAGTCAAGCTAGATTCAGAAAGCAGCGACTTGACAACTTTCTGGACTCCTTTTGGACGGTACAAATGGCTCAGAATGCCATTTGGTCTTTCAAACCGCTCCTGAAGAGTTTCAAAGGAGACAACATGAACTTCTGGAAGGTTTACCAGGTGTCGAAGATATTCATGACGACATTCTAGTCATAGGCTGTGGAGATACACTGGACGAAGCAATCAGTAACCACGATGAAAATTTGCTCAGGCTATTGGATAGAGCTCGCGAGAGACATCTTCGTTTGAATAAAGCAAAACTAGGCCTACGTCTCCCTGAGGTAACATACATTGGCCATGATGTATTATCTGCTCAAGGAGTAAAACCAGATCCGGAGAAAACTAAAGCGGTACTAGACATGACTCAACCGCAAAATGTCACAGCTCTTCGCAGCTTTATTGGATTTACAACTTATTTGGCCAAATTCCTACCCAAACTCTCAGATTATCTCGAACCTCTTCGTCAGTTGGCACACAAAGACGCTACATGGCACTGGGGAAAGAACCAAAAACAAGCTTTTGAAGCAATCAAGAAACTAGTTGTGTCTTTCCCTGTTTTGCGCTACTACAATGTCCATGAACCTGTTACAGTACAATGTGAGGCCAGCGACATAGGAGTAGGCGCCACGATTCTTCAAAATAACCAACCTGTGGTCTTTGCTTCACGGACATTGTCTCCTACAGAACGCCGCTACGCGCAAATTGAAAAATAATGTTTAAGCATCGTATTCGCATGTCAACGATTCCACCAATATCTCTGTGGACATCCCAATATCACAATAGAAACCGATCATAAACCGCTTGAGTACATCTGGAAGAAGCTTCTTCTCTCAGCACCCAAAAGATTGCAAAGCATGTTACTTAAACTACAGAACTATAACCTCACAGTAATATACAAGAAGGGTCCGGAAATGCTAATAGCCGACTGCCTCTCAAGAATCCCGTTTCCTCTCCAGAACAATCAAGAGGAACAGGAAACACACGCTGATTACGTTGTCTTCTCACTCAGAGAAGAAAAACGCTATAATCAATGTAAAATCAGACACCTTCAAACTGATAGGCTATACTCAATGAATAGACTGGTTGGGGGTGCCATGGGTGAAATATGGTCTATAAATAAAGCTGGCATGAAAATTACTAGGAGGCTTAAAAAAGGGAAAAAAGTTTTAACTGCTAAGCAAAGGGATGAGGCCCACACTTTATATCAAATCAGCCTTTCCCTGCGCAACCGTGATCTCTTTAAAGAAGACATCCCACCAGCCATAGATGCGATAAACAATGGTGGTTTTTTTGTCGCTGATGTGAGTCTAATTCCTTACGTCAACAAGATATGCAAAATCGTTGTTGACGAATACCGAAAGTGGAGGCTCAGCGCTTATCCATCTAGAGTTATAAGTAATTTTCTCTTAACCATAGCGTTTTATTTTCCTCCTTTTTGACTTAATCCTATAATTTTTACGGATGAAATAACAGCAATTGTCAAAAATAACCAATCGTTAAATCAACAATTTCATTCTGCTGTCTTAAATATACCAGAAATTATTGAGCATGAATTTCAAAATGCCGATTTGGAAAAATACAGGGTTATTTTCCAAAGAAAAATAACTCATGCCAAAGTTGCGGATTTAATTAGAGCCGCAGCAAGAAGAAGAAATGAATTAAAAGGGAGACGAGGAGTTGGAGGACAAACATTACGTTGTATGCAGTATGGAATGAAATCGGGAAAAATAAAAGCAGCTAAAACCAAAGCTAAAACGGATAAATTTCTAAAATCCTTGAACGAAACCCAGAAGAGGCAATTGCAGCACGCTAATGTCGCAGTTCCACAATCTGAAATTCGTGAACAGGATCCATCAACATCAGCTCATAACCAACTTCCACAATTGGCAACGTCACCTATTCAAGTTTCAAAACGAGGCAGACAAATCCGAAAAAGAATTTGCGACGATTTTCAATACGATTAGAGGACAATATGATTTTGACGATCACAAGTTTACAACTAATTCAAACATGAAGCAATTGGTTAATGATATTTCCTGTTTTGTGATAACAAGTTACGAAGTTCCTATATGTGATATCTCCAAACAAAACTGTGATTATTTCAAATTTAAATTCGTCAATATTAGATTTCATTTGTTAAAAGTTTAATTAAGTTCTTATCTGAAAACAAATCTGTCAAAACTGTGATTATTTGAAATTGTAAATGGTCAATATTAAATTTTTTTGTTTCAATTGGTAACTTTTATTGATTTTATTTATACCCTAAATTTATTTATCGCAAATATCTAATCCTACTTTACGATACGATGCCTCGGCATTCTGGGATGTCTTTGTACACCCATAATCAACAAAGACAATGCAAAAAGCATAGTCTTTGCCTAACATGAGCAGAGCATTCATTCTTGTTGCTTCAATATCTTCTGATTCCCCGTTGTAACTACTTCTTCTTTTTAAGCATATATTAGCTTTATATGAAAAACGAAAGAAAAGAAAAATGTTTAAAGTTAATTTAACAAATTAATTGAGAAATTAAAATTAAAACCGCGATATTATTAGTTATGTTTGGTCTTTTTCATTGGAAAATGTTTCAAAATATTTACTTAGTTTGAGCGTATGGATGCAAAACTCTAGAGCTGATAATGCCGAAGCCGAGTCTTGATGTTGAAAAGTTGCTAATATTCTCGGTGAAAATTCGTCAGGGCGGGTAGAATTTTGGGTCTCCGAAATACACGAAAAACTTGAGGCTACCCCTTCTGATATAACCATTATTTTTCGAAAATCATCATCAGTAGCTGTTTGTTTGTTAACGAGCTTTCTTTTCCGTGTCTGCACTCGTGACTGATTAATTACAAACTTGTTTAGCTCATCCCATTTCTCAGGTGATACAAAATTTCCAAATATCTCAGATTGAGTTTCCGAAGTTTTCACATACATTTCTGTTTGAGTTGCAACACTATTTACAGAACTGTGTGATTCAGTTTGAACCCTGACATCGCAATAAACGCACTTTTCAGTTCCGACGCTAATGTCAGTTTTCATTACAAATGTGTCAAACTGGACTGACACATCATTAGACTTTGTTTTAGCATTGGAAAATTCTAAATCCATTGTTGTTTGCAAACCAACATTGTGGCCAAGTTTGGCGTAGAAATTATATTGGGTACTTTGGTTTTTCGGCTTTTGCGCTGGAAGCGCTAACTGTTCTGGTGTTTTCTTTCGAGGCATTTCAATATTAAAAGCAATAACAAAGTTTCGGAAACAATATCAAAATTCAACTTAACGAAACTTGAAAATTCCACGACGATTGAACCGAAAGAGCGCTAAAGAACAACCGTTAAGCCTAGTTAAGCAGCCGATTTCTCAATAGTATTCCCCACTATCCCCAGGAGCCGCTACCATCGCGAACTATTTTCCGCTTGTCACGTAAGTCTTTCGCGAGGTGCGGCTCACTCGTTCGGCCTCTCTCGGTCATTCCGTCCTATCTCTCCTCCGCTCCCTGCCAGAAACGTTAACCTCCTTTCTCGGCTCGAACTCCAACTCTACTCCTATGCTCTCTTCAAAATTATTCTCTCCTCTTTTCGCACTTTCACTTTTTAGGGGTCACGTGTGTCCGAGTTCACTCGTGGTTTTTATAAAATCCCCGAGTATCGCGGTTTGCGCGCGAGGGTTTCAACCAGCCATAGGGGAAAGGGGAAAACCAGCCATACGAATATTGGTGTAAACTAATTGTTTGTTACAAAGGGAATAGCCAGTGTAAGAGGAATACAATTTTCCAAATTTCCGGGAAATAGAGAACACATTTGCCCTGATTTTCCAACTGCGAACGCGGTTCCCCGGGGTGTAAAAACAGCCAGACAGACACGTCGAAATTAGAACTTCTCCGTGACATACGTCACTCTGAGAGGTAAAAAGCAGAATTTTTCCTATTATCAGAAGTCCATTAAATTAAAAAAAGCGGGGTTTGCAACTCCCCTCTATTGTGTAGCAATACTGAAGAAGGGCGACACATTCGCTACCTCGTGATAACCTTTCTCAGATCTCCGATTTAGGTGCGACTCGTACGCCAAAATTTGCCCTAGTGAGAGAGAAAAAACTATTGGCTGATAATGAACACTGAATTTTTTAACAGTCAAGCTCATTCAGTTTTTTATGACTCTTCATAAACCTATTGAAAAAAACTATTTAACGACCATGGCCGTTCCTTTTTTATTTTTTTAAAAAGCAAACAATCTACCCTTTAGAGATCCAGCGTTCATGGGCTGAAGAAGTCACGCCCCGCTCACGGCAAGAAAGAATTCCTAGATAAGAGAGGAGCTCGAGAATTCTAACAGCGTTAGGAACGGGGGGAACATTTATCCCCCTATCCATGAAGTTAAAAGGAGTTCTTTCCCCATCAGAGAAGTACGCTATGCCAGCTATTGTAATTGTATACTTCCTAGGCTAATTTAATGGACTTCTGCTATTATAAGAGATCTTTAGCAAAACAACTTTTTTATGTACAGATCGAGCGGTCTTCGGCTTAAGATGAAGATTAAAAAGAGCGTTTCCTCAGTTACTTTTCGGTATCACTGTTTACAAACATTATTTTCGCGACAGTTGGGTCGAAGTTTTTATGATTATGACATTTCAACGGTCTAAAGTAAAGCCCTAAGACGATATTTCATCAGTGTCGGTTGTACTTCGAAACAACTACGTCGTTCCAAGGTCGATTACGCTACTGGGGTCAACTCCCAAAGACTGTGATTTTATAGAAGAGATATACTGTACCTGATGTTATGGCTGTTGGAAAGTTTATCCATTATGTAATCCTCAATGTAAAAGTTTTGCCTGTCATTCCAAAATGATGTGGTTTTCCTAATATTATCGTGATACTAAAGTTGTAAAAGAAAAAATCCTTGATTTGAAACAGCAACGCTTTTACTTCATAGAAAATGGTAGGGGTGTGCAGGTACGGGAAACTATGAGGGTACTTTGGGAGCAGGTCGAACACCCCCCCCAATACCTGTAATTCACATTTTTAATTACTCGCAACTACCCGGGCGGAAAATGGTTTTGTTCTTCTACCCGTGTCAAGTTCAAACTGCTTGCTATTTAAGGGAGGGAGGACTAACATGGCTAGGGTCCGTACTCCTCCTAAGTTATTTTTTCCATAAATATTCAGTGTGTGAAGCTATGTGTTTAGTTTAAATTCATTGGACTTAATCTAAGCATACGGTTGTTGTTTAATCATAGGACAGACTATTGAATTTTTAAACCTTAACCAGGGACCGCGGGTACCATTTGTGCACCCATTGAGTCACAGTACTAAAACGCTATGTTGAGATAAGGATTTTTAAGTCAATGAGATTAGACGATAGTATCTGCCCCTATTGTTTTTCTGTTTGATGTCAAATATTTTTAAAACAAACCCTAGCTAAACCAAAACATAAAGGAAGCTAAAAACTGGGAGTAAACCTACTCCAAGTTTAAAATATTCAGTAGATTTGTTGAATATTTCGGTTCTTAAAGATGTTTTTTCTTTTCTAGACAGATGACAATTATAATCATTATACCCCATTAGTATTCCCTGTAACTTAAAATATCCGACTGGTACCCGACAACCATTTTAAACTTGTATCAGATTCGATATCCTTTGTAGAATGGGCTACGGGTTTTTGAGGGGAGAGCTTACGGTTTAGACTGAGAAGCATACCGCTACGTGGTTCGTATAATTAACTTAAATCTTTATGTGCGAAATAGAGCGACGGTTGATTGAAAACTCGAGTTATAACAATAACTAATTTTATTTAATGATAAAATGGTAAATAGACATCGCGCTGTATAGCGTATCGTTTAAACAAAAGGAGCTTTGTCTCTACACGTCTACGAATTCAAAACTAATCACGCCTCTGCCCTTTCTGTCTTCTCTATTTAAACAATTTTGGGCAGGAGAGAGAGGGCAAAGGTTCAATACATATGGTTAATTATCTAGTTTTTTAAAACACGCTTTGAGATATACTTTTTTACAGTTTTTAGGTTAAAGTTTTATTACATAGATTAAAATATATCATTGTTTAAGATTTAGTTTTAACACGCTCCCCCCCTTGAGCCTCGATCAGGCTCAAGTCATGGTTGGAACTCAAGCAGGTACAAAAGTTGTACAGGACGTTTGCAGATGGTTCCATTTGCAGTACGGAGGAGGCAGGATCTGATTACACCATCTCTTCCACGAAAGGCTTCTGTTACTATGGCTGTCTTCCAACATTGGCGCGGGATTTTTTCCTCCTTGATAAGGACAAGGTCGTTTGGTTTCAATTCCTTGGTTGGATTGCACCTTGTGCGATGATGAGCGGAGCGTAGCTCCAAAAGGTAGTCATCTTTCCATCTTGTCCAGAATCGGTCGTTCAGCGTTTGGCGGTATTTGTAATGTTTGACGAGTGCGTCTCTGGTCACAGGAGCGACTTCAGCTTGAGGGAACGATCGAGATGGCAAAGTGGTGATACGGCGACCCACCAGGAAATGAGCAGGCGTGAGAACTATGGGTTCGCCGGGGTCTTCATAAAGAAACGTCAGAGGTCTGGAGTTAATCGTGGCTTCCGCTTCGGTTAGAATTGTTTGGAGTTCTTCCGCTGTTAGTTTGGCTTTCCCAATGGTTTTCTTTAGAGCGGTTTTACAACTGTGAACAAGGCGTTCGTAAAACCCGCCCCACCAGGCGCCGCGATCAGCAATGAACTTCCAGGTTATTCGGTGTTCTCCTAGGTAGCTAGTGACTTCTGAGCTTCTCAAGTTCTGAAAGATAGCTTTTAAGTCCAAATCAGCGCGTTTGAATGTTTTTGCATTGTCAGAGAAAACGGTTTTGACAATGCCTCGTCTTGCGATAAATCGGCTGAATGCCATCAGAAACTTCTCCGTTGTGAGATCTGTCACGAGCTCGAAATGTACCGCACGTGTAACGGCGCACGTAAAGAGAGCTATTGTCAGGTATAGATTGGCCACGGAGCCAAGATAAGATCATGAAAGCCCGTGCGAACCGGCCAGCTCGCCTGGTTTATGGGCCACCCATGCCACTCGGGTATAAAAGGACCCCTCGCACGGGCATTCGAGAGATTCGCTTCGGCGACAGTAGAGGGATAAGACCATTGGTGTCCAGCCCCTACTAGTTCGTCTAAGTTCTCCGCTCTCAGATAGAGGGATAAGACCCTTGTTGTCCAGCCCCTATCCGAGAGAACGTCCCCGCAACCCTGACTTAGGTTCCGGCGACCCCTTGTTCATATTCCGAATAAATAATATTTAAACGTACCATACAACTGTCGTCTCACTTAAAAATAAGCCTATTCCGACTTATCCGTACAAATACTGACGCGACAAAGTGGTGGAGGCACGGGGCACGATTTGTCCGTACATCCAATAGATCTACTGCGTATGAGCGATCCAGAGTCTTCCGATACCGAAATCTACGGCTCACCCGAAGAAAGTATTTCTCCCCCTCGATTTCCGTTCGACTATAACGCAGCTGATTTAGCCGATCCCGTCGACGAACCATACGGGCCAAGCTCCGCCAGAACTGCCGAGACGTCGGAAAAAAGATTTTCCCGCCGACATAAAAATCTCGAACCCGAGTTTTCGAGTCTTCTTCCCGTCACCCGACGAGGTATTTCTGCACCGAGAACCACTTGCTTCCAAACAAATATGGCCGCTACTCCCGACCAAATCGCCGCTGCCGTAGCCGCTGCGATTCAAGCCGTTAATATAGCGCGAGACGCTCCTCAATTCAACCCAGACTCCCAGGACGTGTGCGACTGGCTAACGGTTTTTAAGAAAGTGATACAGGCCGACCATAGCCGCATATCCAGCCTGCCCACGGTCCTTGAAGGCAAGGCGATCAATTGGTTTTCGTCGAAAATCCGACAAAACGACGCCGCTCAAGTTACCCCTACTTGGGTAGAATGGGAAGCTGAACTGATATCAGAATTTGGCCGAAATTCAATAGCCACTTTCAATGAATTACTATCCCGCAAGCAACAACCGGGTGAATCACCGGTAACTTATTTCCGAAACGTCACGGACTTATGCTCCCGCGTCAACCCCTCAATGCCTGAAGTAGAAAAAGTTCATCATTTATTCAGGGGCCTACTACCGCAGCTACGGGAAAAAATCGTCCTTATGAACCCTAGCACTACAAAAGATTTCCTATCGAACATCCAACTCCTTTCTACCACGGAGTCAACCTTCACTTTCTCCGAAAGCCGCATCATGGATGTTTTGGCAACGGCTTTGGCCGGTAACTCCGTCCCAGCTACACCCGCAGCTACTACACCCTGCCTCTATCAAGCCCCCGAGGACGAGGAACTCTCCAAACTAAAAAAGGAACTACGGAGCTTAAAAGAAGAAAATCGTCTCCTCAAAGAGGAAAACAGCGAAATACGAGAGGATAACCGCCGAATGAGGGAAGAAAATCGCCACCTCCGGTCCGACTTAGGTCACATACATCATAGCAATCGATGTTCCCTATGCACTCGTACCGACAATCTAACCTCCTACTGCCGTACCCATCTTCCTTCTCGCCCAGTACATGAACAAAACACTCCTGATGCCTCTAGCAACTCACAACGTGGTTTTAGGGACGGTCCCCCAAACTTTAGAGGACGAAGTCCATCACCCTACCTGAACAATAACAGAGAGCCCTCAAGGAGGGATTCAACACCATCTAGAGGTTGCAGTCCTTCTCCTTACTTCCCCCAGGGACGACCTACCTCCCCCTACCCGAATACGCGACGTTCAGATTCTCCACATAGACCGGCCGAGCAAAGATTCAATAACAATCGAGACCAATTTAACAGCAATTCACGAAATTCGGGAAACGACAACCGACGGTGGAGATAGGGGATACCCCACCGTCATCGCCTATAGAGCACCCCCTTCTCTTCCAACGCAAACAAAACCGGACCCCTCCGGCCACACCTTTAGAGCAACCCCTTCTTCTCCAGTCCGAACAAAAACTAGTACAGATCAAAGGCTGTATAGATGGATCCGATAACCAACTAAACGTTGTTCTAGATACCGGGAGCATCAAAAACATTATCAGTCAACAAACCGCCCGGGGGCTAGACTTAAGAATAACGCCAGCCGAAAACATAGTCTTCAGAGTTGCTAACGGTGACGGCATAAAACCTGTCGGAAAAGTCAATACCTGCATTCAACTCGGGAAAAAGAAGCACAACATCGATGCTTTTGTTATTAATGATTTCACGTACGACTTACTACTTGGATTGGACTTCTGTTCCACGAACCGGGTCGTGATTGACTTTGGGTCATCACTAGTATCCATTGAAAACGAGACCCTCACCTTTGATCACCCATCGGACTCTGACGAACCAATTAAAATTCGTATCCTAAATGATCTCTCCATTCCACCTACATCAGAGGCCATCTTGAGAGTCACGTGTTCCGAAAACGAGGCCACCCTTCTCATCGAGGGGGCCGATAGAGTATCCCAACAACACGGTCTGCTTCCTTGCAAAACTCTTACGGAATTTCACAAAGGCCAAGGATTCTTACGGGTAGCAAACCCCACCAAGCAGACGATAAGTCTAAAAGCCGATACCCTGGTGGGAAATGGATACCGTGTCACAGACCTCAACTATCTGGAAAATGATATCTCATCAAGCGAAACCCTACCCGACGACCTCCATATCGGAACCCAACTAACCCATCAAGAGACAAACACATTAAGAACTATGCTACGTAAATATCCAAAGATATTTTCAAGACACAGCACTGACCTTGGTCGCACATCACTCGTACCGCATCGCATTAACATAGGAACAGCAGCACCGGTTAGGTGTCAACCTTATCGCAAATCATACGCCGAAAGGGAGACCATTAAGAAAGAAGTCGACAAAATGCTCGAGGGCAATATCATCCGAGAATCCTGCTTGCCTTGGGCCGCGCCGGTAATCATGGTCAAGAAAAAAGACGGAACCCTACGTTTCTGCGTAGACTGGTGCAAACTAAACGCCGTCACAAAAAAGGACGTGCATCCGATTCCCAGAATAGACGACACCTTGGACCGCCTATCGGGCTCATCACTTTTTACTACCCTAGACTTAGCACAAGGATATTTCCAAGTCGAACTCCATGAGGAAGATAAGGAAAAAACAGCCTTTGTTACACCCGACGGCCAGTACGAGTTTAATGTCCTAGGCATGGGCCTATGTAATTCCCCTGGCACCTTCCAGCGCCTAATGCACAAGGTTCTTGGGTCCCTGATGTGGCAAGTCGCGCTTGCATATCTCGACGACATTATAATTTTCTCCCGCTCCTTCGACGAACACCTCATACATCTAGAAGCAGTCTTGAAGCGCCTCGAAGAAACTGGCTTGAAAATAAAGCCGGAAAAGTGCTCTTTTGCCCAAACTCGTATTAAATACCTTGGCCACGTTATTGACGGCGACGGGGTCTACCCCGACCCTCATTTGATAGATGCCGTGGCTCATTTCCCACGTCCAGAAAACGTCAAGGCAGTCCAACGCTTTTTGGGCGTCGCCGGCTATTACCGAAGGTTTATAAAAGGCTTTTCGTCCATAGCCAAGCCCCTGTCGGACCTCACCATTAAAAATGCGCCATTTGAATGGACCTCCGAGGTGGAAACAGCATTCAACACACTTCGGGAAAAACTAACATCATCACCTATCCTGGCTCATCCGATTTTTGAAGATCAGTTCGAACTCCACACCGACGCTTCCGCCTATGGGATTGGAGCAATCCTTAAACAACGACGTCTGGGGAAGGAGCATGTCATCGGCTACCCTAGTCGTCTTTTAAATAAAGCAGAGCAAAATTACAGTCCCACCGAACGGGAATGTTTGGCAATAGTATATGGGACGCAAAAATTCCGGCCGTACCTTTATGGACGACCCTTCAAAGTTGTGACGGATCACCACGCCTTATGCTGGTTGAAATCCGTTCGTAACCCTAATGGAAGATTGGCCAGGTGGGCGCTTCAATTACAAGAATTTGACTCCGTTATAACCCATAAAAATGGAAGGATACACAAGGACGCCGATGCTCTATCGCGAGCCCCTTTTAGTGGGGCCCCCAAGAAGAGATACCCCTCCTAATAGCTGCCGTCAATCAAGCCAACACAATGAACCAACTCCGAGCCTTCGATATCGCTAAACTTCAAAGAGAAGAACCTTTCTTCGGACCTATTATCCGATACTTAGAAAATCCTGGGGGACACAATACGAAGATCGTCGCGAAAGCAGCTAAGCCCTACAAGTTGATGGGAGATCTCCTCCATCGCCAAGTAAAAACTGACGAAGGGTTCAAGCTAGTAATGGTCGCTCCCAAAGAAATCCGTTCCCTGATTTTTAAGGCACTACACGACGACGCCGCCTCGGGCCACTTAGGCTTTCGCCGTACCTGGGAGCGAGTAAAACAGCGCTTCTTTTGGCCGAAAATGTTAAAACACGTTGTTAACTATGTCAGTTCATGCATTCCATGCAACAAACAGAAAACCTACCCATTCCGACCGGCTGGGTTTTTACAACCAATACCCCCCACTACAAAGCCATTCGAACGAATTGGATTAGATAAATTGGGCCCATTCCCCGACTCGACTTCTGGCAATAAACACATTTTCGTATGTACCGACTATTGTACAAAGATGGTCGTTGCCGCCGCGGCGCCTCGTGGGACCGCTGAGGAAGCAGCATCCTTTCTTTTGAATGGCGTACTATTAAAGTATGGCTCCCCCCGCGAGCTCATCACTGACAGGGGCCGAGAATTTGTCAATGCCCTTCTCCAAGAACTAACACGACTTTTTAAAGTACACCATAATACCACCACCGCTTACCACCCACGTACCAACGGTCAAACCGAACGATTCAATAAAACCTTAGCCGATATGATGTCTCAGTATGTCTCCGAAGAACACTCTGATTGGGACCAATTCCTTCCCCAACTTGTTTTTGCATATAATACTTCAATACACAGTGTTACCGGCTATTCCCCATTCTATCTTTTACACGGATACGAAGCCGATTTAAACCTAGACGCCGCCCTTGACCTTCCGGCCAGGGCTCTTAACACCCCTTTCGGACTACACAATATCGTATATGCTCAACGAGCTCGAAACATGGCAGCCGAACGTCAAACGCTAGCGCAAGACAGAGACAAAAAACGCTTTGATAAAGGCCGCCGCGAAGTGACTTTCTGCGAAGGCGACCTCGTTTTTCTTCGCACTCCCCGACGTGTCCCCGGGCGTTCAGAAAAGCTGTTACACCAATTTAGCGGACCCTTCCATATTATTCGTCAAACAGCGCCCAACAATTTTGAAGTAGTGGATTCTACTGGCAAGAAGAAAGATATTGTCTCGGCGGAACGTTTGAAACCATACCATCCCCGACTACCCTTTCAGAAGAAAGTTCACTTTCACGACACCCCAGTGACCCATATTTTTAACACCGAAGAGGCGCCCACTACGTTCCATCAGGACCAGATCGCTCCTTCATCCATTACCAGAACCAATCCCATTGTACCCATAATGGTACCCAGCATTGGAAAACCTTCACCATTTTAATGCGTTATAGCAAATTAATTCGCAAACAGCAACGTCGGGTTGTTGCACGTAATACCCGGATTACTCAACTCTCCCCTATGACATCATTGGCCACGTCTCGCTTGGACCTTCACCTCTCGGTATTGGAACCGATATGTCCAACCACCTGTCGCAATATTCGTGATCACTGCCTCACCCCGGACATCATCGGCGCATATCTTGCACTCATCAACCGCACCGCATCCCGTTCCACCTTCATCTTCCCTTGCCTTTTCTACGCCACTTTGCAAAAGGTAGGGGCCGCGAAAGCCTCAACATTCGTCGACCAAGAGGAAGACCTCTTCGGCTATTCATTACTACTTATCCCAATTAACCGTTTCAACCATTGGAGCTTGGTCGCCATCGACCTTGACCACCACCGCTTTCAACACTTGGACTCGTTTCCACCGAATCTTAATCTTCTAGCAGAACTTCTCGCCTTCTTCCAGCGCGAAACATCACTGCGGGGTATTATTGATATGTGTTTTGAGAATTTCGATCGGACTGTGCCCCCACTACCGCGGCAAATGCATGGTGTTGACAGTGGTATTTTTTGTTGTGAATTCGTGGTGAGTACAATTTTAACGCGGCGGACGTTCCCGCTCTCCGGCGGAGAATCCGGACTGAACTCCAACGTCACCAAAAAAAAAAAAAAATGCTAATACTAATATCCTCTCAGTTTGGTTTGTAAATTTATCCCTGTTTTATAATCGTAACTTTAATCATAACCCTATTTTTGAGTTTGTTTTGCATATATTTTTTGTTTTACTACCTTCTTGTGTACATTGCTTGTATTTTTTGCCAATTATTTTGTCTTGGTCCCTTTTTGTAACCGCCGGGACGGCGTTTTTCTTTGCGGGGAACTGTCAGGTATAGATTGGCCACGGAGCCAAGATAAGATCATGAAAGCCCGTGCGAACCGGCCAGCTCGCCTGGTTTATGGGCCACCCATGCCACTCGGGTATAAAAGGACCCCTCGCACGGGCATTCGAGAGATTCGCTTCGGCGACAGTAGAGGGATAAGACCATTGGTGTCCAGCCCCTACTAGTTCGTCTAAGTTCTCCGCTCTCAGATAGAGGGATAAGACCCTTGTTGTCCAGCCCCTATCCGAGAGAACGTCCCCGCAACCCTGACTTAGGTTCCGGCGACCCCTTGTTCATATTCCGAATAAATAATATTTAAACGTACCATACAACTGTCGTGACCCAGAGCTGTGCTAATTAATTAGTTAGCTAATTGAATTTCTAATTAATTAGCAACATTTACTAATTGAAAATGGTAATTGAATTTTAATTACCTTAGTGCTAATTGAGAAGTAATTCTAATTAATTAGTATGAATCGGAAAGGTAATTATCTAATTAAAATTTAATTAGATTTAGGATTAACTAATTAGCCAATTGGATTTTCAATTAATCTTTTACGCCAATTTGTTGTAAAAAAATCGAGGAATTAACTCATGATTCATCTATTTGAATAAGAAAAAGCCTTATTATATCAATGAGGAAGCCTTAGTGCTACTCTAAATTTTTCAGCTCCTCAAATATGAGAGAATACTAGTACTAGTAGAATATTTCGTAGTTCGCAACTGCCCCATTTCGAAATTTCGACTGTTTTACCTACTCGAATTAAAAGCAGTGCGCATGTATTTACTACTCAGGAGTCCATTATAGGAACTATGGCAAGAAAATGAAAAAATGAGACAAATTTTAACATGACGGAAGGCTCGAGGCTTGTCTCATTTTTCGAGAATAATTCTTGGCTTCCGTACCCGTTTATCAATGGCATTGAAAGATTAAACTTTGCATTACCAAAGTACTAAATCCATGGGCACTTTTAAACTTTTATGTTTACTTATGGTTTCTTTTTTACCTTAATTAGAAAATAGTAATTCTAATTAATTAGTTTGATAAATAAATGTCTAATTTCTAATTGAATTGAATTAGTTTCTATGTCTAATTGCTAATTGGCTATTTAATTAGTTCATAAATATTTCCCTAATTGCTAATTGGCTAATTAATTAGTTCAAAAATATTTCCCTAATTGCTAATTGGCTAATTAATTAGTTCAAAAATATTTCCCTAATTGCTAATTCTAATTCAATTAGTTGTCAGCTAATTAGCACAGCTCTGCTGTCGTCTCACTTAAGAATAAGCCTATTCCGACTTATCCGTACAAATACTGACGCGACACTATGTACGTCTTGTCTCCTTTCTTCGTGTAGAGAGGTCCTGCGAAATCAAGCCCGGTGATTTCGAAAGCGGGAGCTGGAGTGTTTCGTAGTGGTGGTAGAGGAGCCATAGGTACTGCAGACGGTCTGGCTCGGTACTTGAAACATATGACAAATTTGGATATTTGGTTCTTGATGAGTTGTCGTCCACGTACGATCCAAAATTTCTCACGGATCTCTACCAAAGTATCATTTACCCCAGCGTGCATAAGGCGATGGTGGTGAAATTGTACGAGAAGGCGTGATAGGGTATGATCGTACGGCATGATCCATGGGTGGCGTTCGCGATAAGTGAGAGTTGTGCCAATGAGCCTCCCTCCTACACTGAGAATTCCGTCTGCGTCTAAGAAGGGATCCAGTCTTTTAGCTGGAAAGGCTGCTCTGGATTGGCTACGGCTGCGGAAACACCTTGGAAGATGGTGGCTCGAAATTCTCGTTTGATCTCAGAGTTCAGGGCGTCATCTGGTTTTGGGTTGGAGATAGGAAACTCTCCTGGTTCGCTTAGCCAAACAGGGCCCCTCCACCACATGGCATTGGTGAGAAGGTTACTGGCCTTGAGACCTCGTGTAGGCAAATCGGCAGGGTTGTCTTTTCCTTTGCAATGGCTCCAGATTTCGGGTGACGTAAGAGTCTGTATTTCTCTAACCCTGTTTGAGACAAATGGTTTATAAGTTGCAGCTGCCCCTCGTATCCATTGTAGCGATATGGTAGAATCTGTCCACATCCGGAGTTTTGTTGGTTTAGAGGATAGGGCTTCCAAAAGATGTTTAGACAGTCGAGCTCCAAGTACTGCTCCCATGAGCTCCAGGCGGGGTAGAGTAAGCTTTTGTAGTGGTGCTACCCGTGTCTTGGAAGCTACCAAGGTCGTTCCGATTTTATGGTCTGTGGTCTGGTAGCGAAGGTACGCCGTGGCAGCGTAGGCTTTCTGGCTTGCATCGACCAATATGTGGAGCTCTGCAGAGGTAACCGGTGAATTCTCAATGCCTGAGAAATAGAATCTTGGGATGGTTAAATTTCGAAGTTCGGTGAGCTCGTTACACCAATCGTCGTATAGGATAGAAATGTCATCTGGCAAAGGCTCGTCCCAGGATACCCCTCGTTCCCAGAGCAATTGAAAAAGGAACTTGGCTCTTATCGTATAAGGAGCCAGAAACCCTAAAGGGTTGAAGCATATAAACATTGTGAACTGTAGCCGTTAGGGGGCGCTAAGGGGACGAGATTGGGGACTAGGGACTTTACCGACAGACCTCTCCAGGCGAGGCTCGCGATCAGACTGTATATTAATTACCATGTATCTTTCTTACTAACTATCATTCAAGTATTATTAAATATGTTCCTGTTTAATCATGACTCATTATTAAACCGACAACAGAACATTACAATGGCGACGGAGGCGAGATACACCATTTTAGCGTGAGGTTAGTTGATTTACGTATAACCTACGGGTAACGCGAGCCAAGGCTTACCAACGAATCGAACGTGCGGGGCAAGGAGAGCCTACGGACTTTACAACCTGGAGGTGATATCGATGTGGCCAAGGCTTACATCACCACGAGGAAGAAAAAGGTACATGAACATAATCATAACATCTACGGATTGAAATAAAGGAAAATTGCACATCTACGGATTTGAACTGATCGTTTTTAAAAGTCTACGGACTGAATTAAACGTAAATAAACATCTACGGGTATTTATTAAACGTCTACGGACTGAATTAAACGTAAATAAACATCTACGGGTATTTATTAAACGTGATTAAACATCTACGGACTAGAACTGAATTGAATTAAACGTAAATAAACATCTACGGGTATTTATTAAACGTGATTAAACGTCTACGGACTAGAACTGAAACGTAACTAAACATCTACGGGTATATAATTAAACGTGATTAAACGTCTACGGAGTATAAATGAACGGGAATTATCAAATTACGGAATTGAACTATTTGCCTGCTATGCTATCATTATTAACGACGTATGAAATGACGGAACGCAACACTAAGGAATTGCGTGTCCTGAACCCCGTTGATGAACATCAGCAAGTGAACGCCATCATTCCGTCCAAGAGCCATTCGAGATTTCAACAAGACAATAGGCAACCTCAAGCCTCACGAGCTACTCAACCGTCTGGGGCAAGACCACCTAGTTGCATACGTTGCACTAGCATTGACCACACTCCGCCGAATTGTCCATATAAAGAATTTATATGCAACAACTGCAAGAAAGTAGGTCATCTGGGAAAAGCATGTAACCGACCGCCCACGGAATTGAAACAACGACTTCCCGCCAAGAGAAGTTCAAACAACCAACGCCCAAAACGCCGACATTCGCGAACCACAGCAAATCATATAGCAGATGAGGACGATAATACGCCAACGGCTACGGTTATGGCAAATACTGCCGATGAAGCAGAACTATATCGGGTCCCAGTCAGGGAATACGCCATGTATCATGTTGATGATGATGTCATGGAAGAAGAACATTCCTCTCCTATGAGTCTGGAACCACCACCCCCTGAGACCATTATCTGCGCATTAAACGGCAAGAAGGTATGTTTTGAACTGGATACTGGCCCAGGTTATGCAATGATTTCAGAGGTTGTCTACGGTCAACTTCCTCACGTGCAACCATAACAAGACTTCCGCAAACGCTCAACGTCGTTCACGGGCGGAACACTTCAGATTTTGGGTTCCACGTTACTCACTGTCTCGTACCGTGATAATCAAGCCGAACTACCAGTTCTCGTCTTTTGTGGAGACCGCCCAAATCTATGTGGTCGCAACTGGCTGTTTTCAAAGCTGAACGTGCTACCACGTGTAGCAGAATACTCGGTGCAACCGCACTCCGACGTCGCTTTTGGAGTAAACGCTATGGAATCGTCGGACTCTACGCCCTTGCAAACTATTTTGGATCGACACGCAGCACTTTTCACACCTGGTTTGGGCAAACTGAAGGATGTCAAGGTAAAATTATACCTTAAGCCGGATTCGCGCCCCACATTCTGTAAAGCACGGTCAATTCCGTACGCTATGAAGGACAAGGTAGAGGAAGAGCTTCAAAGATTGGAGTCATTGCACATTATAGAAAGCGTACCATACTCTGAGTACGCTTCGCCAATCGTTCCTATCCGGAAAGTCAATCAAGATGCTATTCGTATCTGTGCAGACTTCAAAACGACGATTAATCCCAACTTGGATATAGAGAAATACCCTCTGCCAAAGGCTGAATTTTTATTCGCGACTCTGGCTGGATGCAAGTATTTTGCGTGTATTGATCTAAGAGACGCCTATAACCAGTTGGAATTACATGAAGACTCTAAAGCAATCACCGTTATAAACACCTCACGAGGACTATTCAGGTATAATCGTCTACCTTTCGGGAGTGCCTCAGCCTCGGCCATATTTCAACGGGTCATAGAAACATTGTTCCGCAATCAAAAAGGCGTGTCACCCTTCCAGGATGACATAGTATTAGTGGGTGCGACCAAACAATCCCTCTTAAAGCTATTAGACCAAGTACTGGAAACGTTGGAAGTCAATGGCTTGGAACTGCGTCGCGAAAAATGCGTCTTTCTGGAAACGTCCATAGAATTCTTGGGTAATAGATTGGATGCACAGGGCATTCATTCACAAGAGGCCAAATTGATCGCAATCATGAACGCACCTGCCCCTACGAACCTGGAACAATTACGCTCGTTTGTGGGTATGCTGATGTACTACGGTAAATTCATAAACAACGCATCCACCAAACTAGCACCGCTATTTGAATTGTACCAGAATAATGCAATTTGGGTCTGGGAAGCAAAACACCAAGATGCCTCCCAGGGAGCAAAGCAAGCCCTAAAGGACTCTAACCTATTGGTTCTTTACGATGTTGACAAACCGATCCACATGGCATGTGACGCGTCTCCTCATGGAATAGGAGCTGTCATTTCACACGTTGAGCATGGCATAGAGCGCCCGATCTCGTTTGCGTCTCGAAGCCTCACTAAGGCTGAAGAAAATTACTCGCAATTGGAGAAGGAGGCGTTGGCCTTGGTATTTGGTGTTACGAAGTATAAAGATTATCTTTATGGCAGAAAATTTTCTCTGATTACGGATCACCAGCCTCTAGTATCGCTCCTCGCTTCGAACAAAGCAATCCCAGCGATGGCCGCTGAAAAAATTCAGAGGTGGGCCATAATTTTATCGGCGTATACGTACGAGATAAAATACAAAAAGGGAACATTAAACGCTAATGCCGATGCGATGAGTAGGTTGCCGCTTCCTACAAAGGAAACCGTACATACACCTCTACCCGCGGAATACGTTTTCGCGCTCACGTCCATCGCAGACATGCCAGTCAGTTTAGCCGACTTAAGTAAAGCCACGGTCGAGGATCAGAATCTTCAGAAGATTAGCCACTACTTAACCAAAGGATGGCCGCCAGCGCAAAAATTACCTGAAGCACTCCACGTGTATCATCGCCGTCGAGAAGAGCTATCAAACATAGAGCATATACTGCTAATGGGCAATCGCGTCATCATCCCGGAAAAATATCGACAAGCAATGCTAGAAGAATTGCATGGATCTCACGACGGGATCGTTAAGATGAAAGCCGTGGCAAGGTCTCGTATATGGTGGCCGTACATAGATAATGACATAACCCGACAGGTTCAGTCATGTCATAGTTGTCAGACGCACGCCGCCATGCCACGAGCAACACACACACCATGACCTCGTGAATCCAAACCATGGTCGCGGGTCCACGTCGATTTCGCGGGCCCAATAGACAGTCAGTATATATTGCTCACTGTTGATGCTTATTCGAAATGGATGGAGCTAGACATCACGCTTCCTCATCAACTATCGACGGACTCCTACCGCATCGGGCAAGTCGCCCGCCGAGCTCATTTTGGGCCGAAACCTCTTAACTAGGATTGACCTATGTCATCCCCAGCACAACCCTAAAGTACAAAAGGTTGAAGACAACCAGAAGAAAACGTACAAGTCGGGAGATTTGATTTATTCCCGCAATCATGGCATGGGGCATAAATGGCTTCCAGGTACTATTCTCGAACCGTTAGGACGAATAATGTTCAAGGTACAGACGCCCAAAGGTTACGAACGCAAACATGCCAACCAACTGCGTCCCAGAGGGCATGACACTCATGCAGCGCCACCCGCCGATGAAACCTCCGAGGAATTTTCTCTCGAGCCGATCTCCATACCTGGACCAACTCCTTTAGCCGTTCGCAGTCAAGCCGGTACGCCTGCGAGACCAATTTTGGCAACACCTATTGCCAGACCAGTTCCTACAGCAGGAAGCCACCTCACCCATTCACCACCGCGTGTGCCATCTCAGCGAGATAGCACCATACCAACCCCCATCCTACCGGACCGTCCGAAGCGTAACACACGTCCACCAGCCAAGCTTTTGGACTACGATTCTGCTCCACGCTAGTTTCTACTCACACACCTTCGTTGCGCCACGCTTGCGCCAACACCAAAAAAAGGGGGAGAAGGTAGTGAAGCATATAAACATTGTGAGCTGTAGCCGTTAGGGGGCGCTAAGGGGACGAGATTGGGGACTAGGGACTTTATCGACAGACCTCTCCAGGCGAGGCTTGCGATCAGACTGTATATTAATTACCATGTATCTTTCTTACTAACTATCATTCAAGTATTATTAAATATGTTCCTGTTTAATCATGACTCATTATTAAACCGACAACAGAACATTACAAGGGTCGAATATTCTTGTGACGGTTTTCAAAACCCAGCGTTTAGTGTTGTCTCGTGATACTAGAAACTGCAAGAGTGAAGTTAGATAATAAATAATGCAGTCTTGTTTGTAGTTCCATATGAGTTCAAGAACTTTGGAGTTTGGGGTAGCCTGGTTTTGCTCGTCTTCGGTGGTAATTCCGGATTCGATCCATAATTTTTGAAGCTCGGCGGAGTTTGTTTTCCATTTCCTTAGATTCATCGAGGCTTGGCTGAGTATTTCCTTAGTATCACGTGAAAGCTGGAAAGCATCAAGTACTTCTTGTCCCCCTGATAGCAAGTCGTCAACGTATAGTTGCTGGTTTATGGTGTGACAAGCTTTAGGGTGTGTTTCTTCGAATTTCCTTAAGTGGTGACGTACGGTGGCGGCCAGAAGAAATGGACTGCAGGTAACGCCAAACGGGACGCGGGTGATACGGTAGTGTTGAGATTTGGCAGGCTGGGGCTCGGTGTCGCCTTGAACCCACAGGAAACGGATAGCGTTACGATCGTCTTCTTGAATGGAAATTTGCAAGAATGCTTTTTCAATGTCGCTGGTGAATACTATTCGATATTCACGAAACCGGATTAATACATCAAAGAGCTCGGGGTTTAAGTTGGGTCCCGATTCGAGGCAGTTGTTCAGTGAGAGGGCTCCTTTTGCTCGCGAAGATGCGTCTTGAACGACTCTGATACGAGTTGATTCATGGTCTTCTCGGATAATCTCTCGATGCGGCAGGTAGTAAATGACGTCGCTTGGTTTATCTTGAATGGGATCAACTTCTTCTACCACCTTGGCTTCAATTTGATTGAGGATTACATTGTGATATTCTTGGAATCTTATGGGATTGGCTTTGAGACGGTTGATTAGATTTTCAGTTCTCTTCGAGGCTACTCCGAGATTGTCCTTTAGTTGTGGTTTGTTTTCATTCCATGGGAAGGAGACTTGGTATCTCCCTTCTTTGATTACAATGGTTTTCTCGAAGTCTTTTAAAACTTGATCGTCTTCCAAATTAGGTTTGGTTCCGTCCTCTCTGATCCCAATGGAATCAAGGTTCCAAAAGGCTTGGATTTTCTCGGACAGTGTGCTTTCTTCATTGGCATCCAGCGAAGAAGAGAACATGACAGCAACAGTATTGATACCAACGGCGCTGGATTTGACCTTGGTCGGTCCGTTCACTGTCCATCCAAAGACGGTCTCCATGGCCACAAGCGTATCAGAGAGACGGAAAATCTTCGTGGTGACAATTTCCCAGTAATAGTCAGATCCAATTAGGAGTTCAATGGCGGTACTGTTTTTGGCACGTGGATTTCCCATTGGAGCGTTGGCAATCATGAGTCCCTTTTCGGTCATTAGTTGAACGGTATTCTCGTCAGGAGCCGGAAAGACATTTCCGCTAATGTGAGGAATTTCAAGCGCTTCGAGAGTAATAGTTTTCGCTGGAAATTGGACGTTCATTAGTGTAAGTCGTACCTTGTTCCTTTTTACTCGCGTGGGTTTATCGCTTGAAAAGTGGTAGCTGTCTAATTCTTCGAATCCAATGACCGGAAGTTGGAGGTTTTTTATATATCTTCTTGAATGTAGGTGCGTTGAGCACCGTTGTCCAAAAGACATCTGATCTTCATTGTTGTGTCTCCAGAGGGGCTGGAAATGAGTGCTTTAGCAGTTTGAAGTAGGACTAGGTTGCCATTGATTCCTTGCATTCCGGAAGTCATGTCTGCTGTCGTCTCGGAACGGGTTTTAGGTTCCGTGTTGACATTCTGGGCTTCCCTCAACTCCTTTCTGTCGCATAAAACCTTGTGATGTTTCCTGGAACAGTTTCTGCATTTCTGATACTTGGATCTACAGTCTCAAGCTTGGTGACCTTCCTTTAGACATATGAAACAACGTATCAAGTTTGCCAAAATTTCTTTCCTCTCTTCCGTGGATTTGGGGCAGTTCGTCGTGGAGTGTGCATGCGAGTCGCAAAAGAGGCAAACGAGACGTTCCACTGTACCCGTTGTGAGACTAGCGGTGCTGGAAGGAAACGATTTTGGCCGGTGGTCATTCCGGGGGAAACTGTTCCTTTCGAAGGCTTTGTAAAGTGGTTTAGTCGGAGTCTTTTCATCAGCGTGTAGGATGGCGTGTGCACGTTATCTACTGGTGATCTCCTTTAATAGGTATTCGAGGAGAAGGTGAACTTTCCAATCAGCCTCTGATTCGAAAAGACGTGAAAATCCAAGAGCTATGTCGCTTGGGAGACGCTTGTAAATAAGGCAACTCAGAATTATACTGTCTTGGTTAATGTCGACATTCATGGATTTTAGGCTTCTTATTTGGGTTTCGCAGAAGTCATAAAATTTTCGTAGTCCCGATACGTCGTTAGAATTTTTAATAGGTGGTAGGTCGAAGAAGTTTTTTAAGTGTGTACTAACAATTGCTCCTCTTTCCCCAAATCTATTCTTTAAGGTAGTTATGGCGTATTCATAATTGTTCGAGTTTAGGCCTCTTATCGCTGTAGCAGCGTTTCCCTCAAGGTAGGATATAAGATAGTTGAACTTATCTGAATCGTGGAGATTCTCGTTGTTATGAATAGCTGTCTCGTACTGGGTCCAGAAGGTCTGCCAGGCGGCGATGGTTCCGTCGAATTTTCGGATCTCCAGTTTGGGGAGACGAACGTTAGGTACGTTCCTCGCTTGTAACGCCGTGTAATGAGGGTTCATTAATGGTGGGATATCCGTGCGGTTCCCGTTGACCTCCCTTAGAGCTGCTGTTCTTGAAGATTCTAGTTTGCGTTGAATTCTTCCTTTTGCCGCGGTGATCTCTGAATTGTAGTTTTCGGCGATTTCACATTCGGATTCAAGGTCATCCTCTTCGGTGATAAACGCTCCAATTTGGTTGTTTAACGTGTTCAACGCTTTCTCGAACCTTGTGAGTTGGTCAAGGTTGACTTCAAGTATTTCGATGTCTGGTTCTTCCCGCTGTAGTTCGTTCTCGGTGGAATTCAAAACGCGAGTTGTATTGCCGCGAACTTTTCCTCTTTTCCGAATAAGTATGCGAGCGGTTGTACCGGACTGATTTAAACCATTTTCTGTTGCCATTATGCTAGTTACTATTCGCGAGTATACCGACTGATTTATTCCGAATTTGATTTAAAGGTTATTGTTCCCGGGTTTCGGCACCAAAATGTAGAATGGGCTACGGGTTTTTGAGGGGAGAGCTTACGATTTAGACTGAAAAATATACCGCTACGTGGTTCGTATAATTAACTTAAATCTTTATGTGCGAAATAGACCGACGGTTGATTGAAAACTCGAGTTATAACAATAACTAATTTTATTTAATGATAAAATGGTAAATAGACATCGCGCTGTATAGCGTATCGTTTAAACAAAAGGAGCTTTGTCTCTACACGTCTACGAATTCAAAACTAATCACGCCTCTGCCCTTTCTGTCTTCCCTATTTAAACAATTTTGGGCAGGAGAGAGAGGGCAAAGGTTCAATACATATGGTTAATTATCTAGTTTTTAAAACAAGCTTTGAGATATACTTTTTTACAGTTTTTAGGTTAAAGTTCTATTACATAGATTAAAATATATCATTGTTTAAGATTTAGTTTTAACATCCTTAGAATCACTTCCTGCAGTCCCCTGCACACCCCTTTCTATGACTTAACTATTTTGAACATTTTTTTAGTATTAAAGCACAATAAGCGATCCTGGATTGGTAGACCACTTACCGATCGGGTTGAATAAAGAAACATGTTATCCATTTCAGTTCCGTTAAAATTGCTAGGAAGAAATTATCTTGTTAATTATATGTTTTGCAAAAACGACGAGAAAAAAATTGTGTCGCTCTAAAGACATGTGAAATTACCGATTCATTTTTTAGGCAAAGTAAAATTACCGTCTAATCGGTAATATATTTCAAATAGTAGCTGTGAAAAGTTAGCTACACCAAATTTACATATGGCCATTCTCATCGTACAATTTATACCCTACTATCAGAACATAATCTCGGATTTATTGTAGACTCCTATGAACTCCAAAACTGTAAGTTCAATATTTTCGGGCAAATTGTGTACAATAATCAAGAATATGTATAGATAATGCAAGGTATAAAACGGCAACCTAACACCCATTTGATTTACGTTGTGATAGATAAGGTTAGGTTAGGTTTGGATTCGGTAGGGATTAATTTTATGTTACGCAAGGCTAGGATGAGGTTGTCTTTCTTTTAGCTATAATCAATGCACATCATGATCTTCTAAGAGGGAATTTACATAAGCTGATTGGAGGTATGATTTTATCGTCTAAATAGATTATAGCACATTCCATTTTGGAAAGGGTTATAACACACATCACTTTCTCAACAAAATTAAAACAAGTTGGGAAAACCAAAATATTACCTCTCCGAGTCAAGAGGACTACTTACAAACTCATTTACCCAGATATGGAAATGTTTCTTTTTTTTTTATGAACAAATACTGAAGTTAAAATTTATGAAATATTAAAGCAGTATACAAAGCATAGCAAATATACTGTAAATCAGACGACATTTAACATCCAATAAGGATATACTTGTACACATTAAGATCATCCGATGGGGGAAAAACGGGAAATGAAGAGATAAAACTTTGGAGGGATATTACCTTTATGTGTTTGTAAAGGCCCAATTTTCTACTCCTCAACTGTATGCCCTCTATGTTCAAAGCCATATTCACAACAGGGTTGCCATGTAAACACTATCCTCTCGTTTCACCTCAACGATTTTCTTAGTGTGTCAACATGACTGTTAACTTTACATAACACCAAAATTAATTTGTGGCTACACACACTGGAAGTAAATGCGCACCATAAAAAGCATGAAAACACGAAAAAACGAATAATAATTGGTTTCACGCCAATTAAATGTTTTTTTCGCCTAGCTGAGAACTACGCGTTTTACGTCACGTTATCCAAAAACCCGACTATTTTCTTTGAAGACCGCGCTGGCTCAGTGCTGAGCACCGTGATGTCACAATTCAAAAACAAAATCCCGTTCTGTAGGACACTGCTAACAGCGCTGAGCTCTGATGAACGCGGCCCAAATTTCCACTATGATTACAAAATCTAAGCCAAACTATTTAAAAGTGTATTTAACTTTCGGCTCACTCTGAACCGTTAATGTCTCTGCATTACAGAAACGAAAACCAAACCCAAGCGTTTACTTTTTGGTTCACTAAACCTATTTACAAATAAAAGTTCATTTGACCAATAAAGTAGCGTTCTTCTTGTAATCACTTTAGAAAGGATTATCCTATAAACAGATGTAGTATAGCTTAAGTAATATATAAACATCCATTTCAAATAATAATATTAAAAAACATCCTTGGAATATCTAAACGAAACAGAGCTTTAAAGCTACAAAAGTACTAAATGCATCGTAATTACGAAAAAGATTTCCACATATTCACTTTATATTATGGAAAAAGTGAATATTAAGGTTCTGTAGGATTTCTTAACACATCAAAACAAAGCGAACTGCTAACTCGGCGCACTAGTGTGACAACGGACAGACACACACAGACAAAAAAATTAGACTGCTTTTTAACTCTTTCTGAATTGATTTTGAATTGAGAAAAGAGATTATCTTAAATATTAAAATAAATATAATTAATATTTAATATTTTCTTCCTTAGTTGTTCGCCTTATTGAGCGTTACATCGTTTTAAAAAAGAATAATTAAACAAACTTGAGAGACTTAACTATTATTGATTTTTGAAATGAAGCATCCTCCTGTTGCTTCGCCTTACACAAATAGGTAGTATATAAAGGATTCGAATCACAGCTGTAGATAAGAACATCGCAATTGCGTGAACCTTGGAGGAAGACCCCTCCATTGGAAGGCTAGACGTTTCTCGTAACCCTTGCCGATCGCCGCGTATGTCTTAACCTTAAGGATGATGGTGGTGTTAGAAGCCAGGTGTACAGACTGGTGTTCATGTGGGATGGACAAAAACAAAGACCAGAAGATGGTGGTGTTAGAAGCCAGGTGTACAGACTGGGGTCCATGTGGGATGGACAAAAACAAAGACCAGAAGATGGTGGTGTTAGAAGCCAGGTGTACAGACTGGTGTCCATGTGGGATGGACAAAAACAAAGGCCAAGAAGATGGTGGTGTTAGAAGCCAGGTGTACAGACTGGTGTCCATGTGGGATGGACAAAAACAAAGGCCAAGAAGATGGTGGTGTTAGAAGCCAGGTGTACAGACTGGTGTCCATGTGGGATAGACAAAAACAATGGCCAAGGAGATGGTGGTGTTAGAAGCCAGGTGTGCAGACTGGTATCCATGTGGAATGGACAAAGACGAGAAGGTGGTGGTGTTTAGAAGCCAGTAAGTTCAGACTGGTGTCCATGTGGGGTGGACAAATGAACAGAGTTGTTAGACAGGCAATGGAGTAATAGCCTGTAAGTGGAATACAATTTCCGGGACTGTAAATGCGGTCTGGAATACACGTTTGCTCCGATTTGCAAACTGCGAACGCGGTCACGTGGGTGTAACAACGGACAGACAGACAGACAGACAGACACACAGACACACAGAAACGTCGAAATTAGAACCTCTCCGTGACATACGTCACTCGGAGAGGTAATAACACTGAAGTGACATAGATTATAAAAAGTCTTGGTTTGAACAAAGTCCGAAAAAACAAACGATGTGAGTGAGGTTTATCAATTGCAATTTTCTTTATAATTTTTATTAGTTGAATCCTTAAGGAGAACTAAATCCAATCAACTGATTTTACTGTTAATCTTTTTATTTCGTCATGAAATTAATTATTTTGAAAGAATTTTGTGTCGATGCTCACTAACTTGTAAGCATTTTGACGGACATAGTTTTAATTGTTTCTGGCTTGTGAAATTTTAAAGTTTGCACTACCAAAAGCTTACGTTGGTTATAATTTGCTGAGAAGACTGATGTTGAAGGTTTTGCATCTTCCATTAAAACAAATTACATTTTCCTTCCGAATTATGTCATAAATAGCTTGCACTTTTTACAAAGTCAGTATAGAATGTTTAAAATATTCAATATTGATTTCTCAACACATACTCCCTACAGAATAATTTCATGATAAACTGTTTCGGAAAAAGTAATAGTTCTTGAAAAAGCCTTAATATGTAATTTTTTCCATTAATTTAGATTGAATAAATCGATTAACCGTAAAATAAGTTGATTGACTTAAATAGTGATTAAGAATTCAATTAACAAAAATAATTAAAGATAATTCCATTGATAAACTTCACTCATGTCGTTTGTATTTATTGCCTAGGTCTAAACCAAGTCTTTTTTTATAATCCTCTATGGCATAACGAGAAATAGTGATTACACGGCAACCTAGAAATTAATAAAACTTTTGATGACGCTGGAATAATTCAGTATTTTAATTTAAACGCCTGCACTGCCCTGCAGTTGCTTATCAATAAATGCGAATAGTTGCATATTCAGTTAAATAAGCGGGTAGTGATAATCCTCTCTACAAAACTAGACCTATTGTATCAGGTATTGGCCACTACGATCGCTTTAATGATCACCTAGGATCCAGTCTGCCACAGAGGCGTAGCCAGGGATTTTGATGATAAATAAACTGGTGAATGACCATTGACCAGGGCGCGTCGTCTGCTAAACTAAAGAAGTGGATAATTAAAATAGTTGATATAATGTCCGAACTCCGGTTACCCTTGAATTTTGTTAGTGGTCCAGTGGACCACTGACCCCCCTCCGATTTAATTTTTAAACTGGTCCGGGCAATTTTTAAACTGGTCATTTGCCCTGTGCCACCGCCTTATTTCCCACGCTGGCAGTCTAGGAAATAAGGATATTTTTTAAACTAGTCTTTGGAACCAGTGACCCCTCTAGTTTCCGAAATAATAAACGGACCGTAGAAAATGGTAGAATGATGCCCCTCTCGCCATGATGCCCGGGGCGGGCCGCCCCTCCGCCCCCCTCTGGCTACGCCACTGTTCTGCCATGTCAATTATTACATTATATTTGCAAAAGGGCATTTTGACACTACCGTAGAACGTCTATCTTAGATACCTTGTAAACACCCAAGAATTATCTCTAATATATTACCAATTATTGGTGACGATGGTCAAATATGCTTCGGAAAGTAAGAGCGCAAACCGCTTCTGACGGAAATTTCCACTGACTAATTTATCCGAAGATTAAAATTGTACCGATATGAGTCAACACTCGAAACATTTTTCTAATCTTGCAAAAATAATGGTCGAGTGAAGATTAATCAAGTTATACACGGTAAAATGAGCTTAGTTAGACGCGGAGTGATTTTAAGGTTCAAGATATATGCTGCAGCCTAAAGGAATTTCTATTGCCTTATTGTCCCTCTCTTTGCTTTTATAAGTTAAACAAAAACATCTCCCCTTTATCCAGAGGTGATTAAATCGTTGATTGGGTCCATGCAACAACATTTTCATTACTGTCCTTGTAATTAGAAGCCTGAAGATTAAACGTTGACTGTTTCACTTATGCTTTCATAGAGTTTCAGCTGCAGTAAAAAGATATCGAAACTACCTAAAATGTAAGGTTTCAATGTGAATTTTGCGGTGGTCTTCAAGTAGCTCAAATACTATCTATATGAACGAGTTAGATATCATTGAATGAAATAATACATCTCACCTATTTCCAGAGGAGATTAAATCGTTGATTGGGTCCATGCAACAACATTTTCATTACTCTCCTTTGTAATTAGAGAGTCTCCCCTTTTCCCAGAGGTGATTAAATCGTTGATTGGGTCCATGCAACGAAATTTTCATTACTCTCCTTTGTACTTAGAAGACTGAAGATTAAACGTTGACTGTTTCACATATGCTATCATAGAGTTTGAGCTGCAATAAAAAGATATCGAAACTACCTAAAATGTAAGGTTTCAATGTGAATTTTGTGGTGGTCTTCAAGTAGCTCAAATACTATCTATATGAACGAGTTAGATATCATTGAATGAAATAATACATCTGACCTATTTCCAGAGGAGATTAAATTGTTGATTGGGTCCATGCAACAATATTTTAATTACTCTCCTTTGTAATTAGAAGCTTTAACGGTTCACTAACGTTTTTACAGAGTGTAAGCTGCTATAAAAATATATTGAAACTACCTGAAATGAAAGGTTTCAATGTGCATTTTGTAGTAGCTTTCAAGTAGCTCAAATACTAGCTATATGAATTAGTCAGATATCAACGAATGAAATATACAGAGTGTTTCTGATAAGTCTGCAATAAATCAAAAGGGGTTTTCTTTAGGTCACACTAAATGTAAAATGCCAATTATAATTAGGGTGTACAACATTAAGCTACGGAGATGTGGGAACCCAATCATTTAACCGTAAAACAAGGAAAAAGTCACACATGTGGAGTAAGACATCAAGACTTGCTCATCTCTTTTAGAAGTATTAAACAGATTCAATAGTAAGAGCGTTGTTTAACCTTTATCTCACAATTCTTCTTTATTTTACGAGTCATGTTCGCGAGCCCAACTACATGATGTAGGCAAGATTCATATTCTTTGACATTTTCTAATAAGTTTCATCCAATAACACACCCTTTAATCTACGGCATGCTTTTCTGAAACACCCTGTATATATACGATCGTTTTTGTTTTTTGGGGCAAGAAACGTTACGTTTCCAAGAAATTAAGAACATTTATAGTTAAAAATGGCTCTGCGTGAATTTATTTCAAAAAAAAAAAAAAAACTGACTTTAATGTACAAGAAGGTTTTTCGATTGGTTGTGGCTTTTTTTACCTCTCCGAGTGACGTATGTCACGGAGAGGTTCTAATTTCGACGTATCTGTCTGTCTGTTGTTACACCCCACGTGACCGAGTTCGCAGTTTACAAATCGGAGTAAACGTGTTCTCAATTTCCGGACCGCATTTACAGTTCCCGGAAATTGTATTCCACTTACAGGCTATTACTCCATTGCCTGTCTAACACCACCAGCCTCTAATCTTTCTCCATCCCACATGGACACCAGTCTGTACACACTGGCTTCCAAACACCACCATCTTCTGGTCATTGTCCATCCCACATGAACAGCAGTCTGTACACACTGGCTTCTAATCACCACCATGGCTCTTGAAGTTGGGAACGCAAGCTGGATGGCGCGCTTACATTCCCCCCTTGCTTTGCTGCTCTGCCTTTCTTTTCGCTTGCACGATCGCCAGCTTGGGTCTTCAACAGTGCGTTGTATCACACCTCCTCGGTGGTGAGAGCTGGCTAACCACTGCGTTTTGTGGGCTGAGTTGATACGCGCCCTTCCCAAGCCAAGGTGTGCAGGTATCGTGCTGATGGCTGTGTGGTACCGGGGAAATTAATCTACGGTATCTCGGACGATCCCCTCCCCCCGATGTAATTATCCTTCCACCCGGGATGAGGACTACCGGGTGGTGACCTTTTACTTGCCTCATTACTCGTGGGATGTTCTTGATGACAGTCACGTGTTAATCATGTTTATTACACGATAGTCCAGAAGCAAATTCAAATGTCGTCAACAAAAACCTTAATTCTCGAATTTCCTTATTTTTAAATTTGAAAAAAGCGTTCATATAAATACAGGGTGTTTCTGATATGCATGTCATAAATTAAAACCTATGTTCTTGTGGTAAAACTGAGTGTAAAGTTTCAAAGAACATGCAGTCTACAACATTTAGTTTCGGAGGTAAGGGCCCCCAAAACGTGAAAAATGTCACAAATCTGGAGTAAGACACATCAGCTTGCTCATCTTGTATAGACAATTCCAATACCCTCCCATAGAAGAATTCTATTGAGCCATTTTCAAGTAGAAGTGTATTATTAAAGGTAGAAGTCTGCAAGGACTGGTCAATACAAGTTGGAAAAACCAAAATATAACCTCTCCGAGTCAAGAGGAGGACTACTACTACAAACTTATTTACCTTGATATGGAATTATTTCTCTTTTTTGAAGAAAAAGTTAAGAATTATTGAAGCACTATTCCAACCAACTGCGTCCCAGAGGGCATGACACTCATGCAGCGCCACCCGCCGATGAAACCTCCGAGGAATTTTCTCTCGAGCCGATCTCCATACCTGGACCAACTCCTTTAGCCGTTCGCAGTCAAGCCGGTACGCCTGCGAGACCAATTTTGGCAACACCTATTGCCAGACCAGTTCCTACAGCAGGAAGCCACCTCACCCATTCACCACCGCGTGTGCCATCTCAGCGAGATAGCACCATACCAACCCCCATCCTACCGGACCGTCCGAAGCGTAACACACGTCCACCACCCAAGCTTTTGGACTACGATTCTGCTCCACGCTAGTTTCTACTCACACACCTTCGTTGCGCCACGCTTGCGCCAACACCAAAAAAAAAGGGGGAGAAGGTAGTGAAGCATATAAACATTGTGAGCTGTAGCCGTTAGGGGGCGCTAAGGGGACGAGATTGGGGACTAGGGACTTTATCGACAGACCTCTCCAGGCGAGGCTTGCGATCAGACTGTATATTAATTACCATGTATCTTTCTTACTAACTATCATTCAAGTATTATTAAATATGTTCCTGTTTAATCATGACTCATTATTAAACCGACAACAGAACATTACAAGGGTCGAATATTCTTGTGACGGTTTTCAAAACCCAGCGTTTAGTGTTGTCTCGTGATACTAGAAACTGCAAGAGTGAAGTTAGATAATAAATAATGCAGTCTTGTTTGTAGTTCCATATGAGTTCAAGAACTTTGGAGTTTGGGGTAGCCTGGTTTTGCTCGTCTTCGGTGGTAATTCCGGATTCGATCCATAATTTTTGAAGCTCGGCGGAGTTTGTTTTCCATTTCCTTAGATTCATCGAGGCTTGGCTGAGTATTTCCTTAGTATCACGTGAAAGCTGGAAAGCATCAAGTACTTCTTGTCCCCCTGATAGCAAGTCGTCAACGTATAGTTGCTGGTTTATGGTGTGACAAGCTTTAGGGTGTGTTTCTTCGAATTTCCTTAAGTGGTGACGTACGGTGGCGGCCAGAAGAAATGGACTGCAGGTAACGCCAAACGGGACGCGGGTGATACGGTAGTGTTGAGATTTGGCAGGCTGGGGCTCGGTGTCGCCTTGAACCCACAGGAAACGGATAGCGTTACGATCGTCTTCTTGAATGGAAATTTGCAAGAATGCTTTTTCAATGTCGCTGGTGAATACTATTCGATATTCACGAAACCGGATTAATACATCAAAGAGCTCGGGGTTTAAGTTGGGTCCCGATTCGAGGCAGTTGTTCAGTGAGAGGGCTCCTTTTGCTCGCGAAGATGCGTCTTGAACGACTCTGATACGAGTTGATTCATGGTCTTCTCGGATAATCTCTCGATGCGGCAGGTAGTAAATGACGTCGCTTGGTTTATCTTGAATGGGATCAACTTCTTCTACCACCTTGGCTTCAATTTGATTGAGGATTACATTGTGATATTCTTGGAATCTTATGGGATTGGCTTTGAGACGGTTGATTAGATTTTCAGTTCTCTTCGAGGCTACTCCGAGATTGTCCTTTAGTTGTGGTTTGTTTTCATTCCATGGGAAGGAGACTTGGTATCTCCCTTCTTTGATTACAATGGTTTTCTCGAAGTCTTTTAAAACTTGATCGTCTTCCAAATTAGGTTTGGTTCCGTCCTCTCTGATCCCAATGGAATCAAGGTTCCAAAAGGCTTGGATTTTCTCGGACAGTGTGCTTTCTTCATTGGCATCCAGCGAAGAAGAGAACATGACAGCAACAGTATTGATACCAACGGCGCTGGATTTGACCTTGGTCGGTCCGTTCACTGTCCATCCAAAGACGGTCTCCATGGCCACAAGCGTATCAGAGAGACGGAAAATCTTCGTGGTGACAATTTCCCAGTAATAGTCAGATCCAATTAGGAGTTCAATGGCGGTACTGTTTTTGGCACGTGGATTTCCCATTGGAGCGTTGGCAATCATGAGTCCCTTTTCGGTCATTAGTTGAACGGTATTCTCGTCAGGAGCCGGAAAGACATTTCCGCTAATGTGAGGAATTTCAAGCGCTTCGAGAGTAATAGTTTTCGCTGGAAATTGGACGTTCATTAGTGTAAGTCGTACCTTGTTCCTTTTTACTCGCGTGGGTTTATCGCTTGAAAAGTGGTACCTGTCTAATTCTTCGAATCCAATGACCGGAAGTTGGAGGTTTTTTATATATCTTCTTGAATGTAGGTGCGTTGAGCACCGTTGTCCAAAAGACATCTGATCTTCATTGTTGTGTCTCCAGAGGGGCTGGAAATGAGTGCTTTAGCAGTTTGAAGTAGGACTAGGTTGCCATTGATTCCTTGCATTCCGGAAGTCATGTCTGCTGTCGTCTCGGAACGGGTTTTAGGTTCCGTGTTGACATTCTGGGCTTCCCTCAACTCCTTTCTGTCGCATAAAACCTTGTGATGTTTCCTGGAACAGTTTCTGCATTTCTGATACTTGGATCTACAGTCTCAAGCTTGGTGACCTTCCTTTAGACATATGAAACAACGTATCAAGTTTGCCAAAATTTCTTTCCTCTCTTCCGTGGATTTGGGGCAGTTCGTCGTGGAGTGTGCATGCGAGTCGCAAAAGAGGCAAACGAGACGTTCCACTGTACCCGTTGTGAGACTAGCGGTGCTGGAAGGAAACGATTTTGGCCGGTGGTCATTCCGGGGGAAACTGTTCCTTTCGAAGGCTTTGTAAAGTGGTTTAGTCGGAGTCTTTTCATCAGCGTGTAGGATGGCGTGTGCACGTTATCTACTGGTGATCTCCTTTAATAGGTATTCGAGGAGAAGGTGAACTTTCCAATCAGCCTCTGATTCGAAAAGACGTGAAAATCCAAGAGCTATGTCGCTTGGGAGACGCTTGTAAATAAGGCAACTCAGAATTATACTGTCTTGGTTAATGTCGACATTCATGGATTTTAGGCTTCTTATTTGGGTTTCGCAGAAGTCATAAAATTTTCGTAGTCCCGATACGTCGTTAGAATTTTTAATAGGTGGTAGGTCGAAGAAGTTTTTTAAGTGTGTACTAACAATTGCTCCTCTTTCCCCAAATCTATTCTTTAAGGTAGTTATGGCGTATTCATAATTGTTCGAGTTTAGGCCTCTTATCGCTGTAGCAGCGTTTCCCTCAAGGTAGGATATAAGATAGTTGAACTTATCTGAATCGTGGAGATTCTCGTTGTTATGAATAGCTGTCTCGTACTGGGTCCAGAAGGTCTGCCAGGCGGCGATGGTTCCGTCGAATTTTCGGATCTCCAGTTTGGGGAGACGAACGTTAGGTACGTTCCTCGCTTGTAACGCCGTGTAATGAGGGTTCATTAATGGTGGGATATCCGTGCGGTTCCCGTTGACCTCCCTTAGAGCTGCTGTTCTTGAAGATTCTAGTTTGCGTTGAATTCTTCCTTTTGCCGCGGTGATCTCTGAATTGTAGTTTTCGGCGATTTCACATTCGGATTCAAGGTCATCCTCTTCGGTGATAAACGCTCCAATTTGGTTGTTTAACGTGTTCAACGCTTTCTCGAACCTTGTGAGTTGGTCAAGGTTGACTTCAAGTATTTCGATGTCTGGTTCTTCCCGCTGTAGTTCGTTCTCGGTGGAATTCAAAACGCGAGTTGTATTGCCGCGAACTTTTCCTCTTTTCCGAATAAGTATGCGAGCGGTTGTACCGGACTGATTTAAACCATTTTCTGTTGCCATTATGCTAGTTACTATTCGCGAGTATACCGACTGATTTATTCCGAATTTGATTTAAAGGTTATTGTTCCCGGGTTTCGGCACCAAAATGTAGAATGGGCTACGGGTTTTTGAGGGGAGAGCTTACGATTTAGACTGAAAAATATACCGCTACGTGGTTCGTATAATTAACTTAAATCTTTATGTGCGAAATAGACCGACGGTTGATTGAAAACTCGAGTTATAACAATAACTAATTTTATTTAATGATAAAATGGTAAATAGACATCGCGCTGTATAGCGTATCGTTTAAACAAAAGGAGCTTTGTCTCTACACGTCTACGAATTCAAAACTAATCACGCCTCTGCCCTTTCTGTCTTCCCTATTTAAACAATTTTGGGCAGGAGAGAGAGGGCAAAGGTTCAATACATATGGTTAATTATCTAGTTTTTAAAACAAGCTTTGAGATATACTTTTTTACAGTTTTTAGGTTAAAGTTCTATTACATAGATTAAAATATATCATTGTTTAAGATTTAGTTTTAACATCCTTAGAATCACTTCCTGCAGTCCCCTGCACACCCCTTTCTATGACTTAACTATTTTGAACATTCTTTTTAGTATTAAAGCACAATAAGCGATCCTGGATTGGTAGACCACTTACCGATCGGGTTGAATAAAGAAACATGTTATCCATTTCAGTTCCGTTAAAATTGCTAGGAAGAAATTATCTTGTTAATTATATGTTTTGCAAAAACGACGAGAAAAAAATTGTGTCGCTCTAAAGACATGTGAAATTAGCGATTCATTTTTTAGGCAAAGTAAAATTACCGTCTAATCGGTAATATATTTCAAATAGTAGCTGTGAAAAGTTAGCTACACCAAATTTACATATGGCCATTCTCATCGTACAATTTATACCCTACTATCAGAACATAATCTCGGATTTATTGTAGACTCCTATGAACTCCAAAACTGTAAGTTCAATATTTTCGGGCAAATTGTGTACAATAATCAAGAATATGTATAGATAATGCAAGGTATAAAACGGCAACCTAACACCCATTTGATTTACGTTGTGATAGATAAGGTTAGGTTAGGTTTGGATTCGGTAGGGATTAATTTTATGTTACGCAAGGCTAGGATGAGGTTGTCTTTCTTTTAGCTATAATCAATGCACATCATGATCTTCTAAGAGGGAATTTACATAAGCTGATTGGAGGTATGATTTTATCGTCTAAATAGATTATAGCACATTCCATTTTGGAAAGGGTTATAACACACATCACTTTCTCAACAAAATTAAAACAAGTTGGGAAAACCAAAATATTACCTCTCCGAGTCAAGAGGACTACTTACAAACTCATTTACCCAGATATGGAAATGTTTCTTTTTTTTTATGAACAAATACTGAAGTTAAAATTTATGAAATATTAAAGCAGTATACAAAGCATAGCAAATATACTGTAAATCAGACGACATTTAACATCCAATAAGGATATACTTGTACACATTAAGATCATCCGATGGGGAAAAACGGGAAATGAAGAGATAAAACTTTGGAGGGATATTACCTTTATGTGTTTGTAAAGGCCCAATTTTCTACTCCTCAACTGTATGCCCTCTATGTTCAAAGCCATATTCACAACAGGGTTGCCATGTAAACACTATCCTCTCGTTTCACCTCAACGATTTTCTTAGTGTGTCAACATGACTGTTAACTTTACATAACACCAAAATTAATTTGTGGCTACACACACTGGAAGTAAATGCGCACCATAAAAAGCATGAAAACACGAAAAAACGAATAATAATTGGTTTCACGCCAATTAAATGTTTTTTTCGCCTAGCTGAGAACTACGCGTTTTACGTCACGTTATCCAAAAACCCGACTATTTTCTTTGAAGACCGCGCTGGCTCAGTGCTGAGCACCGTGATGTCACAATTCAAAAACAAAATCCCGTTCTGTAGGACACTGCTAACAGCGCTGAGCTCTGATGAACGCGGCCCAAATTTCCACTATGATTACAAAATCTAAGCCAAACTATTTAAAAGTGTATTTAACTTTCGGCTCACTCTGAACCGTTAATGTCTCTGCATTACAGAAACGAAAACCAAACCCAAGCGTTTACTTTTTGGTTCACTAAACCTATTTACAAATAAAAGTTCATTTGACCAATAAAGTAGCGTTCTTCTTGTAATCACTTTAGAAAGGATTATCCTATAAACAGATGTAGTATAGCTTAAGTAATATATAAACATCCATTTCAAATAATAATATTAAAAAACATCCTTGGAATATCTAAACGAAACAGAGCTTTAAAGCTACAAAAGTACTAAATGCATCGTAATTACGAAAAAGATTTCCACATATTCACTTTATATTATGGAAAAAGTGAATATTAAGGTTCTGTAGGATTTCTTAACACATCAAAACAAAGCGAACTGCTAACTCGGCGCACTAGTGTGACAACGGACAGACACACACAGACAAAAAAATTAGACTGCTTTTTAACTCTTTCTGAATTGATTTTGAATTGAAAAAAGAGATTATCTTAAATATTAAAATAAATATAATTAATATTTAATATTTTCTTCCTTAGTTGTTCGCCTTATTGAGCGTTACATCGTTTTAAAAAAGAATAATTAAACAAACTTGAGAGACTTAACTATTATTGATTTTTGAAATGAAGCATCCTCCTGTTGCTTCGCCTTACACAAATAGGTAGTATATAAAGGATTCGAATCACAGCTGTAGATAAGAACATCGCAATTGCGTGAACCTTGGAGGAAGACCCCTCCATTGGAAGGCTAGACGTTTCTCGTAACCCTTGCCGATCGCCGCGTATGTCTTAACCTTAAGGATGATGGTGGTGTTAGAAGCCAGGTGTACAGACTGGTGTTCATGTGGGATGGACAAAAACAAAGACCAGAAGATGGTGGTGTTAGAAGCCAGGTGTACAGACTGGGGTCCATGTGGGATGGACATAAACAAAGACCAGAAGATGGTGGTGTTAGAAGCCAGGTGTACAGACTGGTGTCCATGTGGGATGGACAAAAACAAAGACCAGAAGATGGTGGTGTTAGAAGCCAGGTGTACAGACTGGTGTCCATGTGGGATGGACAAAAACAAAGGCCAAGAAGATGGTGGTGTTAGAAGCCAGGTGTACAGACTGGTGTCCATGTGGGATGGACAAAAACAAAGGCCAAGAAGATGGTGGTGTTAGAAGCCAGGTGTACAGACTGGTGTCCATGTGGGATAGACAAAAACAATGGCCAAGGAGATAGTGGTGTTAGAAGCCAGGTGTGCAGACTGGTATCCATGTGGAATGGACAAAGACGAGAAGGTGGTGGTGTTTAGAAGCCAGTAAGTTCAGACTGGTGTCCATGTGGGGTGGACAAATGAACAGAGTTGTTAGACAGGCAATGGAGTAATAGCCTGTAAGTGGAATACAATTTCCGGGACTGTAAATGCGGTCTGGAATACACGTTTGCTCCGATTTGCAAACTGCGAACGCGGTCACGTGGGTGTAACAACGGACAGACAGACAGACAGACAGACACACAGACACACAGATACGTCGAAATTAGAACCTCTCCGTGACATACGTCACTCGGAGAGGTAATAACACTGAAGTGACATAGATTATAAAAAGTCTTGGTTTGAACAAAGTCCGAAAAAACAAACGATGTGAGTGAGGTTTATCAATTGCAATTTTCTTTATAATTTTTATTAGTTGAATCCTTAAGGAGAACTAAATCCAATCAACTGATTTTACTGTTAATCTTTTTATTTCGTCATGAAATTAATTATTTTGAAAGAATTTTGTGTCGATGCTCACTAACTTGTAAGCATTTTGACGGACATAGTTTTAATTGTTTCTAGCTTGTGAAATTTTAAAGTTTGCACTACCAAAAGCTTACGTTGGTTATAATTTGCTGAGAAGACTGATGTTGAAGGTTTTGCATCTTCCATTAAAACAAATTACATTTTCCTTCCGAATTATGTCATAAATAGCTTGCACTTTTTACAAAGTCAGTATAGAATGTTTAAAATATTCAATATTGATTTCTCAACACATACTCCCTACAGAATAATTTCATGATAAACTGTTTCGGAAAAAGTAATAGTTCTTGAAAAAGCCTTAATATGTAATTTTTTCCATTAATTTAGATTGAATAAATCGATTAACCGTAAAATAAGTTGATTGACTTATATAGTGATTAAGAATTCAATTAACAAAAATAATTAAAGATAATTCCATTGATAAACTTCACTCATGTCGTTTGTATTTATTGCCTAGGTCTAAACCAAGTCTTTTTTTATAATCCTCTATGGCATAACGAGAAATAGTGATTACACGGCAACCTAGAAATTAATAAAACTTTTGATGACGCTGGAATAATTCAGTATTTTAATTTAAACGCCTGCACTGCCCTGCAGTTGCTTATCAATAAATGCGAATAGTTGCATATTCAGTTAAATAAGCGGGTAGTGATAATCCTCTCTACAAAACTAGACCTATTGTATCAGGTATTGGCCACTACGATCGCTTTAATGATCACCTAGGATCCAGTCTGCCACAGAGGCGTAGCCAGGGATTTTGATGATAAATAAACTGGTGAATGACCATTGACCAGGGCGCGTCGTCTGCTAAACTAAAGAAGTGGATAATTAAAATAGTTGATATAATGTCCGAACTCCGGTTACCCTTGAATTTTGTTAGTGGTCCAGTGGACCACTGACCCCCCTCCGATTTAATTTTTAAACTGGTCCGGGCAATTTTTAAACTGGTCATTTGCCCTGTGCCACCGCCTTATTTCCCACGCTGGCAGTCTAGGAAATAAGGATATTTTTTAAACTAGTCTTTGGAACCAGTGACCCCTCTAGTTTCCGAAATAATAAACGGACCGTAGAAAATGGTAGAATGATGCCCCTCTCGCCATGATGCCCGGGGCGGGCCGCCCCTCCGCCCCCCTCTGGCTACGCCACTGTTCTGCCATGTCAATTATTACATTATATTTGCAAAAGGGCATTTTGACACTACCGTAGAACGTCTATCTTAGATACCTTGTAAACACCCAAGAATTATCTCTAATATATTACCAATTATTGGTGACGATGGTCAAATATGCTTCGGAAAGTAAGAGCGCAAACCGCTTCTGACGGAAATTTCCACTGACTAATTTATCCGAAGATTAAAATTGTACCGATATGAGTCAACACTCGAAACATTTTTCTAATCTTGCAAAAATAATGGTCGAGTGAAGATTAATCAAGTTATACACGGTAAAATGAGCTTAGTTAGACGCGGAGTGATTTTAAGGTTCAAGATATATGCTGCAGCCTAAAGGAATTTCTATTGCCTTATTGTCCCTCTCTTTGCTTTTATAAGTTAAACAAAAACATCTCCCCTTTATCCAGAGGTGATTAAATCGTTGATTGGGTCCATGCAACAACATTTTCATTACTGTCCTTGTAATTAGAAGCCTGAAGATTAAACGTTGACTGTTTCACTTATGCTTTCATAGAGTTTCAGCTGCAGTAAAAAGATATCGAAACTACCTAAAATGTAAGGTTTCAATGTGAATTTTGCGGTGGTCTTCAAGTAGCTCAAATACTATCTATATGAACGAGTTAGATATCATTGAATGAAATAATACATCTCACCTATTTCCAGAGGAGATTAAATCGTTGATTGGGTCCATGCAACAACATTTTCATTACTCTCCTTTGTAATTAGAGAGTCTCCCCTTTTCCCAGAGGTGATTAAATCGTTGATTGGGTCCATGCAACGAAATTTTCATTACTCTCCTTTGTAATTAGAAGACTGAAGATTAAACGTTGACTGTTTCACATATGCTATCATAGAGTTTGAGCTGCAATAAAAAGATATCGAAACTACCTAAAATGTAAGGTTTCAATGTGAATTTTGTGGTGGTCTTCAAGTAGCTCAAATACTATCTATATGAACGAGTTAGATATCATTGAATGAAATAATACATCTGACCTATTTCCAGAGGAGATTAAATTGTTGATTGGGTCCATGCAACAATATTTTAATTACTCTCGTTTGTAATTAGAAGCTTTAACGGTTCACTAACGTTTTTACAGAGTGTAAGCTGCTATAAAAATATATTGAAACTACCTGAAATGAAAGGTTTCAATGTGCATTTTGTAGTAGCTTTCAAGTAGCTCAAATACTAGCTATATGAATTAGTCAGATATCAACGAATGAAATATACAGAGTGTTTCTGATAAGTCTGCAATAAATCAAAAGGGGTTTTCTTTAGGTCACACTAAATGTAAAATGCCAATTATAATTAGGGTGTACAACATTAAGCTACGGAGATGTGGGAACCCAATCATTTAACCGTAAAACAAGGAAAAAGTCACACATGTGGAGTAAGACATCAAGACTTGCTCATCTCTTTTAGAAGTATTAAACAGATTCAATAGTAAGAGCGTTGTTTAACCTTTATCTCACAATTCTTCTTTATTTTACGAGTCATGTTCGCGAGCCCAACTACATGATGTAGGCAAGATTCATATTCTTTGACATTTTCTAATAAGTTTCATCCAATAACACACCCTTTAATCTACGGCATGCTTTTCTGAAACACCCTGTATATATACGATCGTTTTTGTTTTTTGGGGCAAGAAACGTTACGTTTCCAAGAAATTAAGAACATTTATAGTTAAAAATGGCTCTGCGTGAATTTATTTCAAAAAAAAAAAAACTGACTTTAATGTACAAGAAGGTTTTTCGATTGGTTGTGGCTTTTTTTACCTCTCCGAGTGACGTATGTCACGGAGAGGTTCTAATTTCGACGTATCTGTCTGTGTGTCTGTCTGTCTGTTGTTACACCCCACGTGACCGAGTTCGCAGTTTACAAATCGGAGTAAACGTGTTCTCAATTTCCGGACCGCATTTACAGTTCCCGGAAATTGTATTCCACTTACAGGCTATTACTCCATTGCCTGTCTAACACCACCAGCCTCTAATCTTTCTCCATCCCACATGGACACCAGTCTGTACACACTGGCTTCCAAACACCACCATCTTCTGGTCATTGTCCATCCCACATGAACAGCAGTCTGTACACACTGGCTTCTAATCACCACCATGGCTCTTGAAGTTGGGAACGCAAGCTGGATGGCGCGCTTACATTCCCCCCTTGCTTTGCTGCTCTGCCTTTCTTTTCGCTTGCACGATCGCCAGCTTGGGTCTTCAACAGTGCGTTGTATCACACCTCCTCGGTGGTGAGAGCTGGCTAACCACTGCGTTTTGTGGGCTGAGTTGATACGCGCCCTTCCCAAGCCAAGGTGTGCAGGTATCGTGCTGATGGCTGTGTGGTACCGGGGAAATTAATCTACGGTATCTCGGACGATCCCCTCCCCCCGATGTAATTATCCTTCCACCCGGGATGAGGACTACCGGGTGGTGACCTTTTACTTGCCTCATTACTCGTGGGATGTTCTTGATGACAGTCACGTGTTAATCATGTTTATTACACGATAGTCCAGAAGCAAATTCAAATGTCGTCAACAAAAACCTTAATTCTCGAATTTCCTTATTTTTAAATTTGAAAAAAGCGTTCATATAAATACAGGGTGTTTCTGATATGCATGTCATAAATTAAAACCTATGTTCTTGTGGTAAAACTGAGTGTAAAGTTTCAAAGAACATGCAGTCTACAACATTTAGTTTCGGAGGTAAGGGCCCCCAAAACGTGAAAAATGTCACAAATCTGGAGTAAGACACATCAGCTTGCTCATCTTGTATAGACAATTCCAATACCCTCCCATAGAAGAATTCTATTGAGCCATTTTCAAGTAGAAGTGTATTATTAAAGGTAGAAGTCTGCAAGGACTGGTCAATACAAGTTGGAAAAACCAAAATATAACCTCTCCGAGTCAAGAGGAGGACTACTACTACAAACTTATTTACCTTGATATGGAATTATTTCTCTTTTTTGAAGAAAAAGTTAAGAATTATTGAAGCACTATTCCAAGCATAGCGAATATACAGTAAAGCAGACGACATTTTACATCCAATAAGGATAAATCTTTGACACATGGAAATCAGTCAATGGGGAAAAGAACAGGAAATGAAGTGTATAAATTTTGGAGAGATATAACCTTTATGTGTTTGTAAAAGCCCAATTGTATACGCTTCAGCTGTTTACCCTATATACTCATAGCTACATTCACAACTGGTTTGCGGTGTAAATACTATCGTCTCGTCTCACCTCAACAATATTCTTAGTTTTCCAACATGATTGTTAACGTTAAATAACACCAAAGCTGACTTGTGCCTAGACGCATTGATAGACGCGCAACATAAAATGAATGAAAACTCCGTATCTACTACCCGTTTACCATTAGCCCTGTGGTTGAGACTCGAGGTCAGGTCGACATGATCCTCTTAGACCTGGCCAAAGCGTTTGACAGGGTTCCCCAATGTTTTTTACTCTTATTTATATTAGGAATTCACGGCAAACTACTTGATTGGCTTTGTGATTACTTGAACAGTCGTCGCAATGTCGTCAAGTGCAATGGATCGATAACTTTAGTGACACATTCAGTCAATTGTGGGATCCTACAGGGGGGCCTCTCCTCTTCTTTTTAGCATTTACCTATATGATCTGCAATTCGAAGTTCTTCTTCCCACCTGGTTCGGTTTGCCGATGACAGACTGTGATTATCTGTACAGTACTTCTTTTAATGGGTATTTAGTTTTACCACTGTTAAAGGTTGCGCATCCTGGGGGTACTCACTCACGTTTTCCGTTCGTGTCACACTATAATTATAATTTTCAAAGATTGCCAGCTTGAGCAGGTCGTGGTGTGTATAGTGGTGAAGGTCGCTTTAACGTTCGACACGTGACACCACGGTATGTTTGGTCCTCCAATGTCCTGACCCGATAGGTCCAAACAATTACCATCTTGGTTTTTCGGATCAGTGTTGTGGTATTGCTGGTCCCATTAGAAATACAAGGTCTGTGGTGTTACAATTGTAACAATTCGTCTGTTAAAAAGGCACAAATACTGTAAAAAAACCATTGTAATAATAGTTGGCCAATTTTTAAACACCCCTAACCTTAAACTTTGGACAAAATAAGGAAAACATAAAGGTTTCTTTGGGAATAACTTTGAAGAAGGTCCGAGTTGTCTGTGGAACCGAGAAAAAAGGCCGTAGTTAAAAGAAATCGTCGTTACGTAGCAGTTAGGATCGAATTTAATTAGTCTCGTCTCTTAGCAAAATGCCAGTATATTCAAACCAGGGCAAATTGAGCATGATGTTTACGAGGATTACCAAAGACGGCAAAACCTTTGCGTGAACTAGTTGAAGCCGATCCATTATTTTTAGAAAGGTACTGTTCTCTATTATTATTATTGTTGATGAGGAGGGTACGCGCCCTAGCACCGATGCCAAAGGCATATTGTGCATCCTCGTAATCAGGCCTTGAATAGGCCTGTAGCTGCAGCGTAGCTAAGAATTCGCTCCACCGTGAGAGAGGAGACCCTCGAGGGTTCCAGGGTGTGTGAATCAAAATATTCTAATCTAAGCGAGGCGAAGTAGTCGCACTCGCAAAGTACGTGGGCGGATGTTTCTTCCATCTCCTGACACGACCTACAGAGAGGGTCGTCGGCAAAACCCATCAGATGGAGGTGCCTATTAAGCCGGCAATGCCCGGTCAAAAGACCGGTGGCCAGCCTAATATCCCATCTGCCGAGCGAAATTAGGTCCCTAGCACGAGACCTGCAGGGACCATCGACAAACAACTTTGTCTGTCTCTGGCCCTCCATGCTGTGCCAGAGCTGATTTTGTATGACAGTCAACCTGTCATGCAGACACCGTTTGACGTGCCTGTAGGGGATGGGGACGGCCGGCTCCGGCCCCAAGAGCTTGGCCTCCGCACCCCTTTTCGCAAATCTATCGGCTTGCTCATTGCCATAATATCCGCTATGCCCTGGCACCCAGTACAGCAGAACCCTGTTGCAGGATGCCAGTCGCGCTAGCAGGTCGAGGCAGCTACGCACCAGTTGAGAAGAAATCTGACACTGGTTCAGAGCGTTCAGGGCAGCCTGACTGTCAGAATAAATTCTCACAGTCCGTCCGGTATACCCTTTGTTAATACAGTAATCTGCGCAATAACAGATCGCGGCAATTTCAGCCTGGAACACACTAGCGAAGGTGCCCAGGCAAGCAGAAAAGCCGACCCTTGTGGTTTGACAGTAATAGCCGGCGCCAGCGCCGGAATCAGTCTTGGAGCCATCGGTGAACCAAATGGTTTCACCCCCAGTGCCAAGAGGCAGCAGGTTAGTCCACTCTGCCCGACTGGGGAAGTGGATACTGAATGGCTTAGTGAAATCAAAACTGGTGACGGTTTTGTCAGAGCACATCGTAAGCGACGGCTCAAGTGCGGCGTACTCCCGAAAGAGCTTCGTATGGCTGTAATCCCAAAGTCTTGGAACCCAACAGCCAATAATGTTGAGCCTGTAGGCTCCCATGACAGCCTCCTCCTCAATGAAGAGATGAAGAGGAAGCATGTCGAGGAGCACCTCCAGGGAAGCAGTTGGGGTCGATCTCATGGCCCCCGTAACACCAATGCAGGCAAGCCTTTGAAGCTTGCGCAGGGCAGCCTGCACCGTCTTAAGCCGGACCCTTGTCCACCAGACAAGTGCCCCGTAAGATAGTATGGGTCTGATGATCCCAGTATAGAGCCAGTGTACAGCCTTGGGGTTGAGGCCCCAAGTCTGGCCGACAGAGCTCCTGGTCCTCCAGAAGAGCATCTTGGCCTTCTTAATACACCGATCAAGATGCGGCTTCCATGTGAGTCTACAATAAAAAGTCACCCCCAGGTATTTCACCTCGGAGGACTTTGTCAGGACCTGGCCAAAGAAAGAGATATCATTGAACAGATCCTTAGTATTCTTCCTCGTAAAAGGAACAAGGACAGTTTTATCAGGATTAACGGTGAGGTTAACCGCCTGACACCATTGCTCCACGCTAGAGAGAGCAGATCTCATAAGCGCGGTAACAGTATCCGGGAACTTCCCCGTAAAGACTATCGCTACATCGTCCGCATACCCGAAGCAGCAACAGCCCCCAGCACCCCCGAGCCTCCCCAGGAGCTCGTCCACCACCAGGCACCACAACAGGGGGGATAGCACTCCACCCTGAGGGCAGCCCCTGCTGGTAGTCACCCCTAGAGAGTCCCCAAGGAGGGACGCCGACACCTCGCGGTCAGTAAGCATGGACTTGATCCAGCGGCCAAGAGTGGCGCTGATGCCAAATCTCTCAACAGCTTCAGTAATAACCGAGCTAGAGACCTTGTCAAAGGCCCCCTCGATATCGAGGAAGACAGCCAGTGAAATTTCCTGAAACTCGAATGCCCTATCCAGGCAATTCGTAAGGCCGTGAAGGGCCGTCTCAGTGGATTTGCCTTTTTGGTAGGCAAATTGTGAAGAAGAGAGAGGAGTTACCGAAAGTACCTCGTCTCTGATGTACCTGTCCACCAACTTCTCCAGAATTTTGAGGAAGAAGGAGGTCAGGCATATGGGTCTAAATGCTTTCGCCTCGAGATAGGAAGCCTTCCCGGGCTTGGGAATAAAGATGACCCTAGAGCGTTTCCAGTCACGAGGTATGTGACCGAGAGCAATGCAAAGTCTGTAGATCTTGCATAGCGGAGAGGCGATGTGGTCTAAGCCCTCCTGCAAAAGCAGAGGGAAGACCCCATCGGGTCCCGGAGACTTGTAGGGCTCAAAACAGTTGACAGCCCACCGAAGCTTGGGAATCGTGACAACCTGTCTGGCTACAAGCCAGTCTTCCCTCTTAGCCCTGTACAAGACAGGGTAGAGAGAGTCAGGGTTTGTTGGATTAATAAAAGTAGAATCAGGAAAATGGACCTCCAGCATATGCTTGAGAGTCTCAGCCCCAGATTTAGTGTACACACCCTCCCGTAGCTTAATAGCATTAAGTCGATGTGTGCTGTCGTGCGCTAGAATCTTCATGACCCTAGCCGTGGCAGGGACATTGGAGATTTGCTCACAGAAGGTCCGCCAGGAGTCCTTCTTAGCAGCTCTAATGGCCCTGTTGTAGGCGTTAAGGGACTGCCTGTATCCAGCCCAGTCACCCGTGCGCTTGGCTTTGTTAAAGAGCCTGCGCGTGTATTTACGAAGCCGGCTGAGATCCGCGTTCCACCAAGGGACAAGCCTCGAGCGGTTGACGGTCTTAAGTGGGCAGTTCCGGTGGAACGACTCCATGATGGAGCACTGTAAATCACCAGCAGCCCGATCAAGATCCTTAGGTGAAGTAAGTTTAAGAGTGTGACCCCCTCCGTAGCGTAGGATTAGGTCTTCCCTATAGCCGGCCCAATTAGTCCGTTTTGGGTTGCGTATCTCCGTCCCCGCCGGGACAGAAGTAATCGCGACAGTAAAGCAGATGTGCCTATGATCCGACAGAGACGGTTCATTTGACACATGCCAGTTAGACACGGAAGACACGAGGTTTTCTGTGGCTAGCGTGAGGTCAATGACCTCCCTTCTATTAGAAGTAACAAAAGTAGGTTCATTGTTTTGATTAAGAATATAGAGTTTACAACCAACTAAATATTCTAGTAAATCATCACCCCTCTTGTTGCAGTCAGAGCTGCCCCACGTGATGTGATGAGCATTGGCATCGCAGCCAATGATTAGCTTGTCCCCTCTCTTTTCACATTGATTGACCAAATTGATCACCTCAATTGTCGGGAGAGAGTCCGCGTCGTGGGCAAAGTATGCGGAGGCAGCCGTGATAGTCAACTTGGCATGCCCAGTGGCCAGGACTAGATTCACGGCCGCCGTGTCCTGGGAAGTGTACAGCGGTAGAGAGATACAACAAAGATCCCTCCGAACCAAAATACACGCCCTAGGTCTAGCAGCAGTTTGGTCATAGAATAGTGACCCCGCCGCGTCAAGACCGAGGATTTTGCCATGGCAAATCCACGGTTCTTGTATGAGGGCCAGATCAAGACCCTCTATAGCAAACCTCCTGCAGAGTACCGCAGAGGCCGCCTTACTGTGGTGCAAGTTGATTTGAATTGCACGTAGCGTCCCCATGGTCCCTAAGAGAGGGGTTCAGAAGGGACCTAGCTACACCTCATCGGTCCCGAGAGGGCTAATGGCACCTCCCCCCCGACAGGCGAGCTCCCAGTCCCAAGATCCTCCCCCTCACCAGGACCACTAGGACGCTCATCGGCTGAACCCCGAAGGGTCCCATCCGATTCTTCCAGTAGGGTGGACTCATCCATGGAAGAACAGACTTCCGAATGAGCCACCCCCCCCTCCCCCTCTGTGCCTAGAGCGACACCAGAGAGCTCCTCCGCGAGATCCCCCATCTCGCTAGTCCCACCCCCCGCCGCAGACTCGGCTACAGTGGTTTTAGTGGTTTCCGTGTTCTGAAGGAGTTTGAAGGAACCCTTGTCCACTCCAGTATAGCCCACGAAACCAGCATTCTTAATGGCTTCCAATGAGGAGCCATCAATTAGCAGTACCCAGTACCGTACGGCCCTGTCCACGTACGTCCGGATACATTTCCAGCGTTCAGTGGCAAAACCTGCATTAAGGACCTTTAGGCGCCGAAACTGCACCGCCGGCTCCTTGGTGATCTGGTCCTTGGTGCGGAACATTACCTTAAACGGCTTAGGGAGTTCGCTAGCTCTCATTACTGAGAGCACCGCATCCCCCACCACCGAGTAGGCTAAGTTGTCCTTCAACCATTGCCCAGTGAACGAATCCTCACAGGAGTATACTAGGGCCCCGGTCGTCAGGCTAAAGTTCGCAAGGCGCGGTAGAGGGCTCCCCGAAGGTATCCCATCCAGCGCCCTTAGAATCGCCTTCTGAATTGGGCCCACGTCTTCCTCCGTGATGACCGCCGTCGGATAGCCTTTTTTGACAATGGCCATCTTTTCTGAGCTGGCGGCGTCACTATAGGACTTAGCCTTTTTCGACGCCGCCTGCGAGGTACTTGGTGAGGGAGTCGAATCCTCCGCTCTGGGCCTCTTCATTGGGTTGTCACGAGCCATCGCACCCCCAGCGGCGGTGGAGACCGTTTCAGACCCCGATTTGACCTTTTGCCGAGCAATCCGTCGTTTGAGACGACGACGCAAGGTACTTTTCGAGGGCTTGCCAGACACACGCACCGATAAATCGTCACGAGTATCGCTGGATACAAGCCCTTGTGAAGTGGTATCAGTGTGGGTTCTGCCTTGAGCAGACCCCTGCACCGTAGGTTTGGTAGTGTTAGAGTTGTTTTGATTTAATTTATCCATGGGAATCCCACGAGTAAGGGGGCAAGTAAAAGGTCACCACCCGGTAGTCCCCCACCCGGGTGGAAGGCTAGATACAACGGGGTGTCGCCCGGTGCCCCGAGGGGATCGTTAGCGATACCGAAGTTTTACTTCCCCAGTACCATGCAGCCCTCGGCACGATGCCTCAACACCTTGGCTTGGGAAGGGCGCGTATCCGCTTAGCCCACACAACGTAGTGGTTAACCAGCTCTCACCACCGAGGAGGTGTGATACTCCGCATCGATGAGGACCCAAGCTAGCGTGTGTGAAGTTAAAAACGCGAGCGGGAAGCCAAAGCAAGGGGGGGAAAAGATACACCCCATCTAGCTTGCGTCCCCAACTTCGAGAGCCTACTGTTCTCTAACGAGGCTATTTAGGGATGGTAAACCTTCATAACGACCATTTTTGGGAGGGCATTCTTGGAAACCAAATTATCGGACCCTTTTTCTTGATAAGAAAATCTCTGAAGGCATTTAATTGGACTTCCTGCGTCATGAGTTCGTTGCTTGAAAAGTTATTGCAAGACATGGGCAGATGAAGAGTGCCTGCACCACAATGGTAATCACATTGAACATTTACGTTGACGTTGATGTGTACCAAACAGATTAGAGGTTGTAATTTGAGGCCCAAATTCCAAGAATAATCGCAAGACTGTGCTTTAAAATTTTCTGTTGCTCCCCCCACTTGACTGGTATGCTAGGTGATATTTCAGAAGAAGAAAATTTATTGAATTAGGGATAGCGAGAGATGGCTAGCGATGTGGCTTAGTTATGGCAGGGGACGCCCTTGTTTTATTGGCAACATTATTACATTGAATGTTGCCAGATTAAATTGTTGATGGTGATTTTGCGAACTGTGTTAATGATATATTAAAATTTAAATGGAAAAGTTTCATTTTGACACATTCCTTACCCTAAAATTTTGTATTTGGAGCCTATTAATGTATTATAGTGATAATGTAAATAATTTTAGTGTTAAATAGGAAAACATTTAGGCTGAAAGAACAACTCGCGTAGTTTGATCTTATTTTATTATTTCAGTTCAGGGTTATCTATAGTTACCCAAAAAACCTATTGTTTTCGATTAATTTCACGTTAAATATGGTTATTAAGTTGGTTGAAGTTAACGGCTTATCTTCTTTTACTAGTGTTATTTCAGTTTGTTATACGAGTTTGAACAAGAAATTCTCCCTAACTGCAAACTTTAGAGGCGTGACTGTTTGACTCTTGCGGAATAATCACTATTTTGCCCCAAAACTTTTAAATATCGCTCCTTTTCAATGGCTCTCTTTTCAAAATGGGGAAAAATGCTTTTAAATGACAATTTAATTAATCGTAAGAATTAAACAGGAAAGTGGAGGCTGGGTGAAAGATAAGTGTAGTTTTAATTTTAATTTGTTAGTTTAATTATAAGGTATCCATGAATTTACCCAAAACACGAATCTTTCACATTAATTATACTTGATTGAGTTTAATTTAACGGCTTATCTTGTTTATCTAGTGTGGATTTAGTTTATAATACAAGTTTCAATAAAATATTAACTTTAATTGCAATTACCCTAAAATTTTAATGTATGCGCTTTTGATATATTTTAATTTAATTTGAAAGTGAAATAGGAAACTACTGTGGCTGTACGAAAAACTTGTGAGGTTTTAATCTTAATTTGAGCGTGGTTCGTGAGAGTGGATTAAGCTTAAAATTTATTTGAATTTTTTACCCAAATTGCAATGTTTAGTGCAGTTTAATATTTTTGCCATATATTCATCATTATGGTACCCTAAACTTTTGAATTTTGCGGCAATTAATGTACTTTAAAGATAGTTTAAATTAACTTAAGTGTGAAAGAGAAAACATGGGGCTTTACTAACGGCTTGGGTAGATACAATCTTAATCAAGAGTTATCTGAGTTTTCATCCAAAAAATGCATATTTGGGGTTTAATTTCACGTTAATTATACTTAATTACGTTGAAATTAACTTGTCGTCAGTGCTCATTAAGCTTATAAAATGACTTTTAACAATTAATTCACCTTAATTCTAATGTTTAGAGGAGTTTTTGGTTATTTCCAACACATTGCGTTCAATTTTTATCATATCCTGTGCTAGGTTTGTGGTAAGGTAAAGATTATCTATACAATATGTTAATGAACGATGCTATTCTATAGTTTCGCTTGAATACCAGTAATTAAATCAAATACCTATACAATTCATAGCAATTTAAACCAATAAACAAACGGCAATGTGGACTGTGGAAATAGCAAACAACGTAACCCTCCGTTTCTAACGTGGTTACGTTGAGAGAATCTGTGATGTAAACCTGAAAATTATTTCACTTAATTAAATTATATAACGACACTGTCCTCCTGGATTAACCAGTGCCACTGTTACTTATGAATTAAACAATCCACTGTTGGTAACAAATAGTTTATAAAATGATAACGTAACATCACAGTATGACTGATTCAATAGGATCAAAATTGTTTTAACGAATAATCTGGTCCTCTACATTGGTTTAGTTTCAGGAATTATACCACACACCTTCACAATTAGTAGCATTTTAGTGAGATTAACAAATAATGAAACCGTGTATACCTGTCCTCAAATGAGAATGTTGAATTAACTGCGCTAACGTTAACATGACTCTTTTAAGTGCCGTAGGGAAAACACATTGAACATTTTGTCATCTTACCTGTAATATTTTGAAGTTGAATTCTTCACAGGGTGAAAACCGTTGACTTCTAAACCATAATAATTTGGATAGATATGCCATTTTTTACTTAAACTTGGAGCGCCAGCAAAAAAACAGTCATGATGAATACGTAGCGTAAAACCTAGGCTCTAGGGTTAGGATTTGTAGCATGAATCGAAGCAGACTGCGTCAGAGTGGGAAATAAGGCACTTTCACAGGCCAATAGCCAGTTTAAAAATTACCTGGGCCAGTTTAAAAATTAAACGTTTAGGGGTCTACTGGCCCTGGTGGCCACTTAATTAATTCAAAGTTTTCCCCCTCAAGATTTTGGATCATTAAATAAATACTATGTTAATCCCTAAAATTGTCTCGTCTTTGCTTCTATGGTGTTTGCTTGCTTGGCCTGAAATGTGTATGTGGGAGTGGGATTATGGATGGTTTTCGTATGTCTTATAACCATCTTGACACGAAAATCAAATTAAATTTCCGATTAAACCTTTAAATTAATAACGAAGTGCCTTAAATTACCCCTATAAAGATAGCCCTTTAATCTTAAACCTATCCCTTTAAAACAAACTGAAAAGAAATTCACGGTTTCTAAAAATAACTACAATGAAAGAGGAAATAGCCCATCAAAATTGACAACGAACTTTCTAGAACTATCCTATACCACAGTATCCACAGTGCAAAATGAAATACCTAGCAACGAAACCTTTTTCCAAGAAACCAGAGAAATACTACGCTTATTTAGACCACCAAGCAACAAGACCTTGAGTCACTATCCTGGTACCTGGCCCGAGAAACTTCTAGAACATTTTTTTTAACCCTTTAACTGACCAATCCGTATTTGGTCCCAAAACAAAAAGTTTTGCCCACTCGCTGTTAACATGAATACGCCCGGCTACGTCATAAATATGGTCCACTATTCGCCAAACCGAAGTCAATCAACAAACGTCATTGTCCCAGAAATCCTTGCGAGAAACTAGAAGTTATATATACGAAGTCCCTCCTGTCCCATAGTCAGTCGATACCTGAACTGTCTAAACGAGACCCTGTCGGCTCACCCTCAAGAAATCTCTAAACGGACGGAGATTATTTTTTAAATCGAAACCTTTATTTTTATTCGGTGTTTTTATTTTTATTCATTTGATACCTTTATTTTTCATCAAGTTGAATATTTTAACCCCTAGAAGAAGAGAGCGCGCGAATTATTAAATCGCGAGAGAAAAAAAATATAATTAACCCTTAAAACGCGAAAGAGAAAAAAAAGATCCTGAAGAAAAACCCTTAAATCGAGAAAGAAGAAGAAAAAAAAAAAAAGATCCTGAACCCCTATGAAGAATATGGAAGAGGAGCTACTTGGCGTAAGAAATTAAAAAACTTGAAACTATTGATTAACTGGCTTGAAACTATTGTTAAAGAACTTGGATTATGGTTGACGGATTGATTCATTTTAAAAATCTTAACATTCTATTTTTGGAACATTATTTTTTTAGTGCATAACTGCACGATTTTAACCCAAACACCCCTAAAATTTAAATTTGAAACTTAAGGAGACATTCCATAGAGGTTATAAAGTACAAACCTCCCTTAGATATAAGTTTGATTTTTTTTTGTTTAATTTCTTTATTTTGACCACTATAAAAGTGTGTGAAAATTTATGAACAAGATTGAATATTATGTTGAATATTAAAAATTGGATTAGAATCTATTTTGACTCTCACTTGACATATACCAACAAACGCGGTCACTTTTGATTTAGAAATTTTATAAGCCCCTCGTTTCCGCTAAAAAGGCCTTAACTCCCCACAACTGACTGCATTCTAACATCTAGTCTAGCGTTTGCGAGGATGAATCATTAGTGAAAAAAGAGATAGGTGTTTGTCTTATACTTTAACCCCTCTAATAAGAATCGAACACCCCACTTCAACCCCATAAAATCTTAAAGAGCATAAAGAAACGGCTTATAAATTGGCGCAGTCGGCAGGATACGATACTTCGGAATCTTATCGATATGATGGATTCTGACATGTCTTAAAGATAGTCAAGATTGGTTCAATTATTAAAAACCCCTATATTAAGAAAGTACTAAAATAATCGAACAATCACCATGAGTCAAAATTGACACATCGGATCTTATTATATACGTTTTGATTATCTTGATAATCATATTGTCGTATGACAAAGTAATTCTACCCTTGATAAAATTATTGTATGTCTTGGTTAGTTGGATTCAAAGAAAAAATTTAGTTACCCCTAATCTTAAAGATGAAATTATATTAAAACTATTACAGCAAAATGCTGAATCACAACAACTGTTTAAAGAAACGCTAGAGACACTCAATAAGAGTTATAGAGATTCATTAGAAACCCATGGAGGTTCCCCTCCCCAATCTTTGAGATGTAACTCAAGTTCGAGTTCGAGTTCGGAATCTGATACCCATCAAATAAATACGAAACGTACCCATATAAATGATATACCAAAATCACCCGAAGAAAATGTTATTGATAGAGAAGAAATCCTTAGAAGAATCGAAAAGACTAAAAAAGAGGAAGAGAGGTTAGACCCCATATTTACATCTACCCCTTATAACCAAAAAGAAAGAGGAAAGAAAGTATCCCTCCCCTCCAATATTTACGAAGAAAAACGTTCGGAAGACCCCTATACGACACGAGTAAATAATTTTTCAACCCCCCTACAAACGTTACCTTGAGACCAGAGAGAGAGGAACTTTTTCCAAGAAACGAACCTATACTAAGTCAGAATACCTTCCAAGACAAGTTGAAAAGTCCTATATTTCCGGTATACGAAAAAGAACAAGAGATATCAAATATTCCTGATATTACCTTAATTCCTAGAGGAGATAAATTACAGTATTCAACCCAGAGAAATAGAACTTTACCAATTCCTCAATTTACGGCAAGATTTAATGGAGAATCAAACCCTATAGAATTCCTATATAGCGCGTACGATTATGGGATGATAACAGGCGTAACACTTCAAGAATTATTGACTCATATACCCCTAGCATTCGAAGGGCAAGCTAAGAAATGGTATTGGAAGAATATGAATCATTTTCATACTTGGAATGACTTTGAGAATAAGTTTAAAGAAAAATATTTGGGAGATGGTTATTCCAAAATAGTCAAGAGAAAAATTCAAACAAGAAGGCAAAGACCCAATGAGAGCCCTGAAGATTATGTTCAGGATATGATAAATATTTATGATGAATTACCCTCTATCCCCTCCGAGCAAGATCGATTAGATCATATAATTTTTGGATTAATGCCCGAATATGAAGCACTATTGAACTTGAAAACTTGTACCACAGTTGATGAACTTCTTGAGCTAGTGAAGCAACTTCAACCAGTGATGGGAGTTTTACACCCTAGAAATCAAGGAACAAACGAACCCCGAAACCCCTTAATAAACAAATTTTGCAACTATTGCAAGGAATATGCACATTTTGTTTATAACTGCCCAAATAAAAGAAGTAGACCGCAAGAAGTAACCTTACCCCTTGAATCGTATCTTCCATCAGCTAGGCCTAAATGCTTTGTATGTAATTCTACGGATCATATGGCTCGAGATTGTCCCCAAAAACAAAACTATCAATCAAGAGAAAGAAATGAAGAACAAAAAACCACTCCTAAAAGAACGGTTGAGATAACTGTTCCACAACATGAAAACTCAATTAACGTGATACGTAATTTCGTCCCAAGAACTGGAAGTATACCCCTACAATTACCCAATAGCAATTATGCTGCAATCCTAGACACTGGAGCATGTAAATCATTTATGGTCAAAAATGTCGCTGAACAAGTCTACCCAGAAATGGATTTTACCCGTCTGAAAACAAGAGAATTCTTTTCAGCTTCCCCTAACAGTCCTCTTAAAGCTGAAGGCCCAATTAAACTTCCTGTACAATTAAATGATGAAATGGGTCCCCCTATGGAAATTGAATTTTACATAATTGAGAAAGCAAACTTTTCGATTATATTGGGATCTGATTGGATGACAGATGTAGGAGCAAAACTGAACTACGAGGATAATAGTATCACTTGCACAATAAATGGACAATACTGGGTGTTTCCATTTATTCAAAACCCAAGAGCAACCCCTACTACTATGACCCTGACCAATGACATAAGCATGCCAGAAGATATAGATCTGGATACAGAGAAAAAACAAGAATTGCAAAACTTCTTTATCGAAGAGAAGAGAATGAATGAAAATTCCCTTACGGAGGATGAACAAGACAAAGAAGAATTGAAACATAACACCCCTACTTTTTATCCCACTGAGCGGTTTTTGAATGGAAATAAGTTGATTAAGTCTTCAAGTACTAAAACCCCTATGCGTCGAAAAAAAAAAAAATTTAACGTGATGGTAAGATAAATATGCCAAGTTCGGGGACGAACTTTTCAGAAGAGGTGGGGATATATAACCATCTTGACACGAAAATCAAATTAAATTTCCGATTAAACCTTTAAATTAATAACGAAGTGCCTTAAATTACCCCTATAAAGATAATATTAGCCCTTTAAACTTAAACCTATCCCTTTAAAACAAACTGAAAAGAAATTCACGGTTTCTAAAAATAACTACAATGAAAGAGGAAATAGCCCATCAAAATTGACAACGAACTTTCTAGAACTATCCTATACCACAGTATCCACAGTGCAAAATGAAATACCTAGCAACGAAAACTTTTTCCAAGGAACCAGAGAAATACTACGCTTATTTAGACCACCAAGCAACAAGACCTTGAGTCACTATCCTGGTACCTGGCCCGAGAAACTTCTAGAACATTTTTTTTAACCCTTTAACTGACCAATCCGTATTTGGTCCCAAAACAAAAAGTTTTGCCCATTCGCTGTTAACATGAATTATAAGCCTTTTCTTTTTAATTCGCCTTTCTTCATTTATTGTTTATGGGGGTGGGGTTGGGTGTTCGACGTCTTACGAGAGGGGTTAAGAAGATGCAAGACAAACACCTACCTCTTTTCACTTATGATTCAACCTCGCTAACGCTAGACAAGATGTTAGAATGCAGTCAGTTGTGGAGAGTTAAGGCCTTTTAACGGGAACGAGGGGCTCATAAAATTTCTGAATCAAAAGTGACCGCGTTTTTGATGGTATGTGTCAATTGAGAGTCAAAATAGGTTCTAATCCAAATTTTAATATTCAACATAATATTCAATCTTATTCATAAATTTTCACACACTTTTATAGGGGTCAAAATAAAAAATTAAACAAAAATAAAAAGGGAGGTTTGCAATTTATAACCTCTATGGAATGTCTCCTTTAAGTTTCAAATTTAAATTTTAGGGGTGTTTGGGTTAAAATCGTACAGTTATGCACTAAAATAATAATGTTCAAAAATAGAAAATTAAGATTTTAAAAATTGAATCAATCCGTTAACCATAATCTCAGTTCTTTAACCATAGTTTCAAGTCAGTTTATCAAAATAGTTTCAAGTTTTTAATTTCTTACGACAAGTTGCTCCTCTTCCATATTCTTCTTAAGGGTTAAGGGTTCTTTTTTCTTCTTTCTTGTTACGCGATTTAAGGGTTTAATTATGTTTTTTCTTTTCTTTCTCGATTTAACGGTTTTACTTCAGGATCTTTTTTCAGGTTACACGATTTAAGGGTTAATTATTATTTTTCTTTTAATATTTCGCGCACTCGCGCTCCTTCTCTTCTTCAACTCAGGGGTTTAAAAAAAAATATCTCCGAGTTTCTTTTCCGAAAAATTAGGGATTCAAATTGACGAAAAATAAAGGTATCAAAATGAATAAAAAATATCTCCGATTCTCTTCCAAAACTTAGTGATTCAAATTGATGAAAAATAAAGGTATCAAAATGAATAAAAAATATCTCCGATATAAAATAGTACTCCGGACTTCTAAGGGTTTCTTAAGGGTGAGCCGACAGGGTTTCGTTAAGCAGTTCAGGAATCGACTGAGGGTGGGACAGGAGGGACTTCGTATATATAACTTCTAGTTTCTCGCAAGGATTTCTGGGACAATGACGTTTGTTGATTGACTTCGGTTTGGCGAATAGTGGACCATATTTATGACGTAGCCGGGCGGATACATGTTATCAACGAATAGGCAAAGCTTTTAAATCTGGGACCCAAAACGGATTGGTCAGTTTAAGGGTTAAAAAAAAGTTCTAGAAGTTTCTCAGGCCAGGTACCAGGATAGTGACTCAAGGTCTTGTTGCTTGGGGTCTAAATCAGCGTGACATTTCTCTGGGTTCTTGGAAAGAGTTTTAGTTGCTAGGTATTTCATTTTGCACTATGGAAATAGGGGTATAGGATAGTTCTAGAACGTTCTGTGTCAACATTGAGGGGCTAGTTTCTTTTCTTTTGTATTCAAGAATTTCTTTTCAGTTTTTTAAAGGGATAGATTTAAGTTTAAAGGGCTAGTATTATCTTTATAGTGTTAATTTAAGGTGTTTCGTTGTTAATTTAAAGATTAATCAAAAATTTAATTTGATTTCTGAGTTAAGATGGTTACAGAATACGCCCGGCTACGTCATAAATATGGTCCACTATTCGCCAAACCGAAGTCAATCAACAAACGTCATTGTCCCAGAAATCCTTGCGAGAAACTAGAAGTTATATATACGAAGTCCCTCCTGTCCCATAGTCAGTCGATACCTGAACTGTCTAAACGAGACCCTGTCGGCTCACCCTCAAGAAATCTCTAAACGGACGGAGATTATTTTTTAAATCGAAACCTTTAATTTTATTCGATGTTTTTATTTTTATTCATTTGATACCTTTATTTTTCATCAAGTTGAATATTTTAACCCCTAGAAGAAGAGAGCGCGCGAATTATTAAATCGCGAGAGAAAAAAATCCTGAAGAAAAACCCTTAAATCGAGAAAGAAGAAAAAAAAAGATCCTGAACCCCTATGAAGAATATGGAAGAGGAGCTACTTGGCGTAAGAAATTAAAAAACTTGAAACTATTGATTAACTGGCTTGAAACTATTGTTAAAGAACCCTGATTATGGTTGACGGATTGATTCATTTTAAAAATCTTAACATTCTATTTTTTGAACATTATTTTTTTTACCTCTCCGAGTGACGTATGTCACGGAGAGGTTCTAATTTCGACGTGTCTGTGTGTCTGTGTGTCTGTCTGTCTGTCTGTTGTTACACCCACGTGACCGCGTTCGCAGTTTGCAAATCGGAGCAAACGTGTATTCAATTTCCAGACCGCATTTACAGTCCCGGAAATTGTATTCAACTTACAGGCTATTACTCCATTGCCTGTCAAACAACTCTGTTCATTTGTCCACCCCACATGGACACCAGTCTGAACTTACTGGCTTCTAAACACCACCATCTTCTAGTCTTTCGCCCATTTCACATAGACACCAGTCTGTACTTACTGGCTTCTAAACACCACCACCTTCTCGTCTTTGTTTTTGTCCATCCCACATGGACACTAGTCTGTACTTACTGGCTACTAAACACCATCACCTTCTCGTCTTTGTCCATTCCACATGGACACCAGTCTGTACACCTGGCTTCTAACACCACCATCTTCCGGTCTTTGTTTTTGTCCATACCACATGGACACCAGTCTGTACACCTGGCTTCTAACACCACCATCATCCTTAAGGTTAAGACATACGCGGCGATCGGCTAGGGTTACGAGAAACGTCTAGCCTTCCAATGGAGGGGTCTTCCTCCAAGGTTCACGCAATTGCGATGTTCTTATCTACAGCTGCGATTCGAATCCTTTATATACTACCTATTTGAGTAAGGTGAAGCAACCGGCGTATGCTTCATTTCAAACGCCAATATTAGTCAAATTTCTCAAGATTGCTTAATTATTCTCTTTTAAAACGATGTAACGCTCAATAAGGCGAACAACTAGCGAAGAAAATATTAAATATTAATTATATTTATTTTAATATTTAAGATAATCTCTTTTCTCAATTCAAAATTAATACGGAAAGAGTTTAAAAGCAGTCTATTTTTTTGTCTGTGTGTGTCTGTCCGTTGTCACACTAGTGCGCCGCGTTAGCAGTTCGCTTTGTTTTGATGTGTTAAGAAATCCTACAGAACCTTAATATTCACTTTTTCCATAATATAAAGTGAATATGTGGAAATCTTTTTCGTAATTACGATGCATTTAGTACTTTTGTAGCTTTAAAGCTCTGTTTCATTTTGATATTCCAAGGATGTTTTTTAATATTATTATTTGAAATGGCTGTTTTTATATTACTTAAGCTATACTACATCTGTATATAGAATAATCCTTGGTTTAGTTATTTCAAGACGAAAGCTAAGGCCTGGATTCTGTCGGGTAAATCAAGTCTGATACGCAATAGGCTTAGTGAGACAAAGAGTAAATAATTGAGACCTGAGGTGCAGTAAACTTTGGGTTTTGATTATTTTGTCTGTAATGAAGGGACATTAACGGTTCAGAGTAAGCCGAAAGTTAAATACACGTTTAAATAATCAGATTTAGATTTTACAATAGAAGAAAGCATCATGGTAGCAATTAGATCAGTGAAAGGGATAATCGTTATCGGGTTAGTGGTATGCATCAGAGAATAAATTTTAACATAGAACTTATATATTCTTTGTAAATAATGATTTGAAACCTAGGATTAGCGGATGGTTATATATTTTGACAATGTAGAGATAACTATTCAATGACTTAAGCCTCGTTAGACAAAACAAAGCGAAAAAATGTTGTTCTAGTATTTCGATATTGAGTCCTATACTAGTCTTTTCCCCGACTCGTTAATGAACTATAGTTAATTGGGTCCTCAGATGTCAATCACTCCTTACCGGTCCCCAAGTGTCAATCGTGTGCCCGTAGGGGTGTGTGGGTGTGTGTGTGTGTGTCTGTTGTTACACCCACGTGACCGCGTTCGCAGTTTCCAAATCGGAGCAAACGTGTTCGCCATTTCCGAACTGCTTTCACAGTCATAGAAATGGCTCCTCTACTTGAGTTTTCACACCACCATCTTCTGGTCTTTGTCCATTCCACACGGACACCAGTCTGTACTTACTGGCTTCTAATCACCACCATCTTTTAGTCTTTGTCCATTCCACATGGACACCTGTCTGTACATACTGGCATCTAATCACCACCACCTTCTGGTCTTCGTCCATTACACTTGGACACCAGTCTGTACATACTGGCTTCTAATCACCACCATCTTCTGGTCTTTGTCCATCCCACTTGGACACCAGTCTGTACATACTGGCTTCTAAACACCACCATCTACTGGTCTTCCGTCTATTCCACATAGACACCAATCTGTCTCATTGGCTTCTAACTCCATTGTCATCGTTTGGTTTAAGGCATTCGTGGCGATCAGCTAGGGTTACGAGAAACGTCTAGCCTCCCTATGGTGGGTTGTCCACCAAAGGTTTTCGCAATTGCGGTTGTTCTTGCTTTTAACTGTAGTTCGACACCCTTATATACTACCTATTTGAGTAAGGCAAAGCAACCGGCGTATGCTTCATTTCAAACGCCAATATTAGTCAAGTCTCTGAAGAATGTTTAATTGTTCTTTATCAAAACGATGTAACGCTCAATAAGGCGAACAACTAACGAAGAAAATATTTAATATTAATTATATTTATTTTAATATTTAAGATAATCTGGTTTCTCAGCTCAAAATTAATACGGAAAGAGTAAAAAAGCAGTCTATGTTTTTGTCTGTGTGTGTCCGTCCATTGTTACACTAGTGCGTCGCGTTAGCAGTTAGCCTTGTGTTGATATGTTAAGAAATCATACAGAACCTTAATATTCCCTTTTTCTATAATATAAAGTGAATATGTGGAAGTATTTTTCGTAATTATGAAGTATTTAGTACATTTGTAGCTTTAAAGCTCTGTTTCATTTTGATATTCCAAAGATTTTTTTTAATATTGTTATTTGAAATGGCTGTTTATATATTACTTAAGCTATACTACATCTGTATATAGAATAATCCTTGATTTAGTGATTTCACGAAGAAAACTAAGACCTAAACTCCGGCGGGTATGTCCAGTATTATCCGCAATAGGCTTAGTGAAACAACGAGTAAATAATTGAGACCTGAGGTGAAGTAAACTTTGGGCTTTGATTTTCGTGTCTGAAATGAAGAGACATTAACGGTTCAGAGTGAGCCGAAAGTTAATTACACTCTTAAATAATCAGGTTAAGATTTTATGATAGAAGAAAAGATCATGGTGGCAATTAGACTAGTAAAAGGGCTAATGGTAAATAGGTAGTAGCTACAGACTTTTTATTCTCATTATGGTGGGCATTGACTATTAGTGCGTCTAGCTACAATTTAGCTCTGGTGTTATTTAATGTTAACATTCATGTTGGCAAACCAAGAATATTGTTGAGGTGAGACGAGACGATAGTGTTTACACTGCAAACCAGTTGTGAATGTAGCTATCAGAATATACGGTAAACAGCTGAAGCGTAGACTTCATTTCCTGTTCTTTTCCCCATTGATTTATCCTTATTGGATGTAAAATGTCGTCTGCTTTTCTGTATATTCGCTATGCTTGGAATACTTTTTCAATATTTCGTAAATTTTTACTTCAAAAAAGAGAAATAATTCCATATCTAGGTAAATAAGTTTGTAGTAGTAGACCTCTTGACTCGGAGAGGTAATATTTTGGTTTTCCCAACTTGTTTAGTGCATAACTGCACGATTTTAACCCAAACACCCCTAAAATTTAAATTTGAAACTTAAAGGAGACATTCCATAGAGGTTATAAAGTACAAACCTCCCTTAGATATAAGTTTGATTTTTTTTGTTTAATTTCTTTATTTTGACCCCTATAAAAGTGTGCGAAAATTTATGAACAAGATTGAATATTATGTTGAATATTAAAAATTGGATTAGAATCTATTTTGACTCACACTTGACATATACCAACAAACGCGGTCACTTTTGATTCAGAAATTTTATAAGCCCCTCGTTTCCGCTAAAAAGGCCTTAACTCCCCACAACTGACTGCATTCTAACATCTAGTCTAGCGTTTACGAGGATGAATCATTAGTGAAAAAAGAGATAGGTGTTTGTCTTATACTTTAACTCCTCTAATAAGAATCGAACACCCCCACCTCAACCCCATAAAATCTTAAAGAGCATAAAGAAAAGGCTTATAGTCTGTCTACGCTCTACACAGTGTAGAATCTGTAGATGAAGTGATTTTTGCAGTTAGCTAGACTCTGCTAAAGCATGGCTAAAGGGAAGATAATCTCTCTGTAGTCTTGTTTGGGTCTGGTCTCTAGGGAAAGGCAGCCTGCTGCCTTTGACTGTATTTGGGTCTATGGGAAGATAACAATGGAGTGTCAACTCCCTCCCTACGGGCCGAATTTTTCAATTTAGCATTACTCAATAAAGACTTATAGTTCTTAATTTAAGACTCCAATATTTTTAAATACCCATAACTATAAAAAGTAACCTACTAAGCCTACGCCCTAGCAAATATCGTCCAGAATAGATAATTTGGCCCTAAATTACGAAAGCCTGATTTTTGAGGCTAAAAGTGGTAGGTGGCACCGTGGCCAGTTTTTTAATTAAAATACCTAGGCTCTATTGGCCACAGGTCCAGTTTAAAAAAAATCCTTATTTCCCACACTGGACTGCGTATTTTTGTAATTCCAATCCAAAACAGTGCTGGAAATAAGCTTTGTTATAATCTTTAAAAGGAAAGACACTATAAACACTATATTACATAGACAAACTAAAACTTAAGCATTGGCCGTAAAGAACGTCGAAAAGCTTACTTTAAATGATATAAAAACCTCTATTAACTGTAATAATTTACCTGAATTACTTTTCTAGACGAAAATTCGACCTGATAACGACGTATTTCTTATTAAGGGTGCTACAGTTAATTAGAAAATACATGTAAAGGCGCTCAAGCTCGGATGAAATACCAAAGTAATTTGTTAGCGTCTACTGCTAAGAAATTAGGAAAATCAGCAAGAAACCCAACATTTGAAATTTGTCAACGGAACTTGTTAGCACCCACAAACCTAGGCCCTTTTAGTTGTCAACGAGAACGAAATGAGGAAATAGGTTTAAGCGCGCTATAAGGTTAGGCTGACATCTGACCCAAAAGTAATTTTTTGACGTACTATCTTAATTAGTTAAATTACAAAAATTAGAATTCATTAATTAACAAGTTGGGCAAACCAAAATTTTCCTCTCCGAGTCAAGAGGTCTACTACTACAAAGTTATTTACCTAGACATAAATTTATTTCTCTATTTGAAGTTAAAATTTATGAATTATTGAAGCTGTATTCCAAGCATTGCGAATATACAGTAAAGCAGACGACATTTTACATCCAATAAATAAAATCTTGGACACGCGGAAATCAGTCAATGGGGAAAAGAACAGGAAATGAAGTATATAATTTTTCGAGAGATATAACCTTTATGTGTTTGTAAAGGCGGAATTGTCTACGCTTTAGCAGTTTACCCTATATTCTCATAGCTACATTCACAACTGGTTTGCTGTATAAATACTACTGTCTCGTTTCACCTCAACGATATTCTTAGTTTGCCAACATGAGTCCTAACGATAAAAATCACCAATACTTACTTGTGGTAACACGCATTGAAAGTCAATGCTCACCATCACAACAATGAAAACTTCGAAGCTATAACCCGATAACGGTTTGACCTTTTACTGAAATAATTGCAACCATGATGGTTTCTTCTATTATAAAATCTAAACCTGATTATTTAAGCGTGTAATTAACTTTCGGCTCACTCTGAACCGTTAATGTCCCTTCATTTCAGACACGAAAATCAAAACCCAAAGTTTACCTCACCTCTGGTCTCAATTATTTACTCTTTGGATCACTAAGCCTAATGCGGATACTACTTGATTTACCCGACACATTGCAGGTCTTAGCTTTCTTTATGAAATCACTAAACCAAGGATTATTCTATATACAGATATAGTATAGCTTAAGTAATATATAAACAGCCATTTCAAGTAATAATACTAAAAAATATCCTTGGAATATCAAAATGAAACAGAGCTTTAAAGCTACAAAAGTACTAAATGCATCGTAATTACGAAACATATTTCCTCATATTCACTTTATATAATGGAAAAAGTGAATATTAAGGTTCTGTAGGATTTCTTTACACATCAAAACGAAAATAACTGCAAACGCAGCGCACTAGTGTAACATCGGACGGACACACACAGACAAAAACATAGACTGCTTTTGAACTCTTTCCGTATTAAATTTGATTTGAGAAACAAGATTATCTTAAATAATAAAATAAATATAATTCATATAAAATATTTTCTTCGTTAGTTATTCGCCTTATTGAACGTTACATCGTTTTAAAAAAAGAACAATTAAACATTCTTGAGAGACTTGACTAATATTTACGTTTGAATTGAAGGATACGACTGTTTTTTCGCCTTACTCAAATAGGTAGTATATAAGGAATTCGAATCGCAGCTATGGATAAGAACAGCGCAATTGCGTGAACCTTTGGTGGAAGCCCCACCTTAGGGAGGCCAGACGTTTCTCGTAACCCTGGCCGATCGCCGCTTATGTCTTAACCTCAAGGATGATGATGGAGTAGAAGCCAGGTGTACAGACTGGTGTCCATGTGGGATGGACAAAACCAGAAGATAGTGGTGTGACTGCTGTCCATGTGAGATGGACAAAGACCATAATTGGTGGTGTGTGGAAGCCAGTGTGTACAGACTGGTGACCAAGTGGGATGGACAAATGGCCTGAGGATAGTGGTGTTAGATAGGCAATAGATAATAGCCATTGTAAGTGGAATACAATTTTCCAAATTTCCGGGAACTGTAAATGCGGTCCGGAATTTGGGAAAACGTTTGCTCCGATTTGAAAACTGCGAACGCGGTCCCCTGGGGTGTAAGTCAATAACAACAGACTGACAGACAGACACGTCGAAATTAGAACCTCTCCGTGACATACGTCACTCGGAGAGGTAACAAGTTGGGAAAACCAAAATATTACCTCTCCGAGTCAAGAGGAGAATTAATTAGGAAATTATTTGTCTTTTTTATGTTAAAATTTACGAATTATTAAAGCAGTATTGAAGGCAAAGCGCATATACAGTAAAGCAGACGACATTTTTCATCCAAGCAGGATATGCCTTAGCTTTATTTTCTAATCTCTAAAGCAAGGTTTATGCCATCTACAGTTGTAGTATATCTTAAGTAATATATAAACAGCCATTTCAAATAAAAATATAAAAATTGTTTTTGGAATATCAAAATGAAACAGAGCTTTATTGTTACAAAACTACGTGAATTCTTAGAAATTACAAAAACAAAATCCCTATAATCATTTTATATTAGGACAAAAGTAAATTTAAAGGTTTTATAGGATTTCTTTACATATCTACAGAAGGCGAACTGCTAACGTGGTGCACTAAACAACGGACGGACGCACACACACAGATAAACTCATAGTGCTATTTAACTCTTTCTTTATTTATTTGCAACCCTCTTTTCTACTCGTTGGTGCTGAACGCGCACCGCCGCTAAGGTAAAGGATGCTACTTTAAACATGTTACTAATATTTATTAACCAAATGAAAACAAGGAATTGAGCAAGCCAGTGTTCTACCTGGCTTTAAGCATACATGGGCCTACGTGTCTATACAGTCATCTACAAAGTCTTTTCGAATCGCAGCAATGGAAAAGAACAGCGCATTTGCGTGAATTTTAATTTATATTTATTAATATTCATATTTTTTTCGTATTAGGTTAGCAAACTGATCCTCATAAATAGCGTTCAACGCTTAACCACGTAACAAAGTCAAATTATCAACCTCAATAATTAAGTAACAAAGTCATAAATTCTCAACATCAATAATTAAGTAACAGAGTCATTAATTCTCAACATCAATAATTAAGTAACAGAGTCATAAATTCTCAACATCAATAATTAAGTAACAGAGTCATAAATTCTCAACATCAATAATTAAGTAACAGAGTCATAAATTCTCAACATCAATAATTAAGTAACAGAGTCATAAATTCTCAACATCAATAATTAAGTAACAGAGTCATAAATTCTCAACATCAATAATTAAGTAACAGAGTCATAAATTCTCAACATCAATAATTAAGTAACAGTCATAAATTCTCAACATCAGCAATTTAGTAACAAAGTTATATTTTTTAGTATCAATAATTATATAACTAAGACAAATTTCCAACATCGAAAATTATATAACTAAGACAAATTTCCAACATCGAAAATTATATAACTAAGTTGTAATTACGTAACTAAAACGCATATTTTAAAGAAACCAATAATAAAGTTTGTTTATTATAAAGCCCGATTATTGTTGCTGTCTGATAAGTACTGTTCTCTAGTGTGAGTCTTGGGCTTGAAATAATTACGAATTTCTGACCCTGCGTTAACGGATTAAAGACACTGTCATATCGTATAAGGGAGTCACAAGTAATTTACTGCAAAAGTCGATGTATCATGGAAATATTTCAGAATTGACACACATTCATGAAGACAAAATACCTAGCAGATTTTACAATTACACCAATGTTGCTTCTATTTGATAATTATGTGTTCGAAAATCTGACAATTTTCCTTCAAGAAAGCAAATCGTTTGGGAAATGGAAGTTAACGTTACTTTGCTCTACACATCCAGTGACTTTGCCCGAAGCTCAGTTTTCCACTAAGACTTACTAAACGGGATCGTTTGTGAAATGGCAGCGAACGTCACTTCAAGCCACACATCCAGTGTTTTTGCCCGAAGCTCAGTTTTCCACCAAGACTTACTAAACAGGATCGTTTGGGAAATGGCAGCGAACGTTTTTTTGGAGCAGTTTTGCATTTCAGTTTGCGCAAACGAGCTTCTTGAATATATGTGAAGAACAAGAAACTATGTTACTTGCGTCATTCGAACTCTCCCGCGAGTCGAATGCTTCAACATTGTAAACACATTGACTAAAGCAGTAAGAAATGTGACAATTAAACGCAATTTGTCCTTTTTTAATCCTTTAACCCTTGATCAGAAATTCTCAATTATTTCAAAATCTTGACATATACATACACCTAGACAACAGAACTTGATAGACAACAACAACGTTAAATGATACAGGACTCAAAGTAGGTATCGCCAGGAAACCAAAAAACGGACCTGAAACATTTTTATAGCAAATTTACATTAACTCTCCCCTCCCCCTCCCCCTCCCCGAATCAAAAAGTAACAAGCGGGAGAGTTCTCCCCCTTAATTACGTAACGAACAGAATTGACCCTTTTGTATACTAGAATTTCGCTACTTTAAATCTATCTCGTCTATTTCCCTCTAAATAATGTGAACATAGTGGAAATTGTATTAGTAAAACTCATTGGAAATGTATTCATTGATAAAACCCAAAGTACATGGAATAGAAACAAAAAGTACACTTCGTTGAAAATTGCTCGTGCCATGTAATATGAGGAGTCCTCCTTTATCTCAGAATAGTGTTGACCCCCTCTGCACAGGGAACAAGCCGTGAATAGGCTCATAAAGTAACAGATGCTAGCTCTAGTACCAAAAATGAACGTTAGGATAGCCAGCATCATCTACTACTTTCTATAATTTCCCTGATTGGTTAGTTCATGTAATCGGTTAAGCGAATTGCAGTTTGCTTCTCAGTTTACATGTAGTCTACAGTCAATGGAAGGGAATTGTTAATGAAGTGTACTTTTTGTTTATATATATACACTTTTGATGAAACCCTGTTCTTCTAACGTAATTTGCGAGCAGGCCCAATGACATTTATTTATTCCACACAGGAATATTTTAATCTGAATTTACACCTATTGCGTTACAGGAATATTGAAATTTGTATTCACACAGTTTTCTTTATTCCGCACATCAGTTTTGAATCCACTAAGAGTAAAATCCCCAATTATTACAAAATCCTGATATTTACATATATCTAGACAACAGATCTTGATAGACAACAACGTTCACTGATACAGTAACAGACCATTTCATTATTGACATGGGTAAAGAGAACTTAACAGGGCGTAAGGGTGCGTCAAAAAGCACCACTAGAGGCAGTGCGAGTTAGCAAGCCTCCCGCGTGTAGTTAACTCGGGCTCCATCAGGCGTTGCCACTTGGCAAGTCGGAAGGAAACCCCCGCCCCTGCGCGTTGGTTTCCTTACAAGCAATTAAAGGAATGGCCTACAACGTAACAATCACTTCTGAACCCTAATGTTTAATATCAATCTTACATTACATCTCCCCCTCGGAACAAGAGGAACAATCGAGAACTCTCCCTTAATTACGTAACTAACTGTTTCGACCTCTTGTATGCTAGAATATATACTAACATTTTGAAACTCGTCCATTTTTCCTCTAATTCATAAGAACATAGTGGAAGTTGTACTAGTAATCCTCAATGGGAATGTCTTTCATCATAAATTTTGACTATCTTTAATTATGCTATTAGGTTTTTGTGTCAAAATATAATTTGTTACGTAAAATTTCCCATGACCTTCCCACCTCCCAAGGTAACAATTAGCAACATTGATTCAAACCCCCTCCAACCCTGTTATTGTTAAATAATTTGTGAACGGCCCCAAACCCACAGTAAGATTTTGTTATTCCACACATGAATCCCCCAGTAAGATTTTGTTATTCCACACAGGAATATTGCAATTTGAATTCACACAGAATTCTTTACTCCACACAGGAATATTGCAATTTGAATTCACACAGAATTCTTTACTCCACACAGGAATATTGCAATTTGGATTCACACAGAATTCTTTACTCCACACAGGAATATTGCAATTTGAATTCACACAGAATTCTTTACTCCACACAGAAATATTGCAATTTGAATTCACACAGAATTCTTTACTCCACACAGCAATATTGCAATCTGAATTCACACATAATACTTCATTCCGCACAGGAATACTGCAATTTGAATTCACGCAGAATTATTTATTCCACACAGCAATATTGCAATCTGAATTCACACATAATACTTCATTCCGCACAGGAATTCTGCAATTTGAATTCACGCAGAATTCTTTATTCCACACAGGAATATTGCAATTTGAATTTGCAGTTTGCACAGATTTCTTTCTTTCACACAGGAATAATGCAGTTTAAATTTGCACACAATTCTTTATTCCACACATGAATAATGTATTTTGAATTTGCACAGATTTCTTTATTCCATATAAGAACAACGCCATTTGAATTTACACAGATTTTGTTATTTCACACAGGAAATTTGCAATATGAATTCAAATAGAGGTCTAATAGTCAAGCTTTAAAATATAGTTTTTCTGGTAAAACATATACCCTTGTGGCACGAATAATAACATTCCCTGTAAGACGCTTCGAATCTGTCTCGAAAAAGTTTGTTTCCGAAGGCTAAATCCAACTGGCAATGATAGTCAGTTGAAACCTTCTCTTCAAGACCAGGGAGAAGAGTTATGTCAAAGGAATCAAAAAACATCTTCAGTGCCGTTTTACTTTTTAAAAAATTTATATTAAAATCTCCCACAACAACTGTTGGAACAGAGGCATCATATCTAATATCGAATAAAGGATTAAAATCCTCAAACACTAATTTCAAACTCGCTCCGAGCGATTTGTATAACAACACAACACTCATCGGTTCATTTTCAATGGAAACATCTAACCAACAGCGTTCCACATGCGAATTAATGAAAGGTCTATCGCTTCGCAAAACCCTATTTTCCAAATCGTTAACTACATTTTCGGGTGTATCTTTAAAATAAATGGAAGAACCAAAAGCAATTCTACGTGCCGTTCTTGGCAGATAAATACCGCCCACTTCCTTAAAGGATGGCACACGAAACTCATCGGTTTCCTTCTTCCACGTTTCAACAAAGCATAATAACTGGGCATTACTTATTACGGTACTGTCTGCTAAAATATCTTCCAAATGTGCGTTTAAGGACTGCGCATTATGAACATAAATGTAAACTTGTTCGTTCAAGAACGGTAATACAATACTCTTCGTATCTCGCAATCTTTGAAGTTCCAATTCTACTTTATTGTTTTTAGGAGCATTTGGAACCCTCAATATACAAACCGGAGGCGTTTCTTGCCCTACTACAAGCAACATAAGTGAGTTCTTTCTAATTTCTTTCTAGGATTACAATGCACTACTACGGACGAGTATGTATCGCTTTGACTCTTGTGTATCGTAATAGCCTCGGAAATGACCAAAGGAAACTGTCTCCTAGAGACTGAAACATTATTTTGCCTCCATTTTCTACTAAATGCCTTAATAACCTTCTCGACAGGAGTCCAAGTCCTGTTATTGTTATTCTGCTCGTACAATCCAAGACACTTTTGTCTCAACAACTTCCCAACATTAGCATCAGCAAACTCAATCCAAACCCTGAACGGAATTTGTTCCCCGAGCCTTTTAGTACCGTACTCTATCTTTCTTAACCAACCTGTCGCACCATTTGTAAGTCCATCAGACGTATCTACATTTTTAGTCATCATATATCTCGCGCCACAAGCGAGTGTTAGTTCTTTAGGAAGACCATATGTATCAGACGTTGCTAGCGTTTGAACTTGGGAAAGAATGTTACTTTTAACTTCGCTACTAAGATCACCATTTACAACATCTACTGAAATTGAAATACTCTTTTCCGTACTCATTTTTAAAAGCGTCTCTTGGTTAAATTGGTTGACTTCAACGTTAGTAGGGAAAAGATGTATCGCTTCTTTTGGCGGTACACGCTCTCTATTTACTTCTAAACTTACAAATAAGTCAATATCATCCTGATTCATAGTTCCCACAGACATTCTATTCAAAGCTTCCGCAAACCTCTTATCATCTTTTTGCCTCATAATTTCTTCAAGCTCACTAAATTGGAATTCCTCCCATATTGGGTTACCAATTAAAGACGCATATGGATTGTCACTATCACTTTGACTTTGAAAAGCGAAATGATCCCGGACGGGTCTAAGTTGGTTAAAATCTCCAACTAAAAGTACAGAGACACCACCAAAATAATCTGGGCAACCCATTAACTCTTGCATTCTCGAGTTAACTCGGTTAAAAACCGCACCAACCATTGATATTTCGTCAATAATTAACAATTTCACTTGACCATTGCAACGATTTTCATGGCTTACCTCTTACCTTGATTCTAACATAGGCATCCAGCTCACTTCGTTGACAAAATCTAAACTTATTGATAACTTAAACTAACGTTAGGGTGGTACTAGTTAGGGAAACGAGGAAGGATTTCAGTTTTAACACTTAACAAGTTTTAATTTAACAAAGTATCTCGGAACATTTCTTATTTGACATTAACTCATACATTCTAATTTAATTTCATACAAAGAAACCAAGGATTATTAGTTAATATGCAATATGCAAAATAGTTAATTATTAAAATGATTATAATACGAAATGGTTTTTCTAAGGTGCACCGCTCTTATTGATTTATGGTTTGTTCTTATTGGGTTGTTATACCATGGTATCGATTGTCACTTACGTTAGGATGACTTTCACTTATGGTTGTCTTATGATTAATTCCTGATTTTCTTGCGTGTCGTAACTTCACGCGCGGCCGAAGAATGCCGACGTCGTTGTCTTCTCACGCGCAGTACTGATTTCTTACGGTGCGCGTCTTATTAGTTGCTAACGCGAGCACCTAGTCAGTCTTACGTTGCGCGTCTATGACGCTGCGTGAATTTACGCGGCGCGTGAATCGCACGAACACGAACGACTGCTCTATTTAGAGTCTAAAACAGTTCTGGTCATTCTAACGTTTTCTTCAACTGAATTCTTCTTTACTGGTTCTTATCTTACCATCGATCTTTGTGCCCAGATTCTTCTTTACTGGTTCTTATCTTAGCTTCGATCTTTGTGCCCCAGGTCACCCCCGGGCTTATGTCCCACACACCGCGCGGCGTTTTTGCCGCTCGGCCAACAGTACCAAAAATAGCACTTATACCATATGTATTGAAATCCTTCGGTCGCTCTAAGTTCAAGGCAAGGTATTGTAAAGGGGTAACTATGGTTGGGGAAAGCTGGTTGCCTACCTGAGGTCCGCAAATCCCAGAGGCGCCAAGAATATTTTTCGTCGCTGTGAGAACTAACTTTCGAATTCTCGAATTCTTATTTTTCCCACAAGGTACCCAAACCATCGTTACACCATACATCAACCTACAATTGTGAAGAGTTTCACTTTCTAATCTGGAAATGCTTCCGGCAAATTGACTAACGGGTAGACAAAAAGTACTATGCAAAGTAGCCCCACCTATATTAAAGGCAGCCTTGCCCGTAGGTGCGCATCGCAGAACTTTAACCTCCGACGGATTAGACCCTGGTTGCTTATTGTAAAATCCAGTAACAGATTCAAATATGGCACTTATCAAAACGCTTTTTCCAACACCAGCGCCTCCTGTAACAAATAGCCGTAAAGGCGTTTCTTTGCACTTTAAATGGTGCAGAACTTCATAAAATATTTATCTCTGTTTCAAATTCAGCTTTCTAACAAGGGCATTGTATTCTGAATCATTAACTAACGTGACTGATGGAGCAACAGTTTTTTCCGCATTACCATCAAGAATATCTCTGTTAATATTCCCTATTGCCTCTTCCACTGTATTAATTAGAAATTCAGAATCTTCAACAATTAAAGACCTATCTATTTCATTTTGATGTTCCAATTCAGGTTGGATATTAGTAAGATGAGCTTCAATAGCTTCACTTTCAAAATCTCTCGCAGCCTGTTCAATAGCTACTTCGTCAATTTCATTATGAAATTCTTTTCTAGATTCCGTTATAATCTCAAGTCTAAGCTCGTACTCAGATTTTACATCCTTGGTCAAAATATCTCTACTCTCATCACTCCAAGGCGAGAATAACATCATTTGTTCACGATAAAACTGCTCGGGATCTTTCACTAAATTGAATCTACGATACCGTATAATTTTAGAATGACCACGTTTTCTAATGAACCCTGAATCATTTTTCAGTTTTAACCATTTACCACATTGAACTTCATCGTTCTCACCGTCATCAATATGACTTTGAGTTTTCGAAACTCTACGACTTCTGGAAAATTCATACCAAGCCACAAATTGAGCTAACGTTACTGCCTCTAAATCATCTGGCCTTTGAACATAATGGTCTAACATTCCAGAAGCGAAAACATCCAAACTATCTTTGGACAATTGTTCAAGCTCAACTTTGCTTTTGAGAATATGAACACGATTTTCGGGCACATTTGTATTAACATAAATGCAAGCCCGACTACACCTGGAGACTGGGATTTGTAAAGCACTATAAGCCGCTTCCTGCGCACTTACCTCGTGCGCGTTCAAAAACTGATTAGCAATCACCTTGAACTTTTGCTTCACCGTGCATTTATCTGACTGCGCTCGTTTAGCAGCTTCACGCAGAAGCATTGACATACCACGCTGAGATTTCCCTATATAAGACACGATATACATAACCAGAGCGTAAGGATCAAGAACAAACTGAATGTCCATATTCGCTTGCCAGAGGCGCAAAGTGCACGGGTTGTACGGATTAACCCTAGTATCTTTAGGGTGTCTTTTCAATAAAACCACTTTCCTTTTGATATCATACGTAATGGCTTTAATATAATCATCTTCAGTTATACGCAACTTTTCCAATAACTCCTCAAAACTATCTACCCACAATTCTTTTTCTTTCGATTGCAAAAGCTCACGCAATTTCTTGGAATTGTTCTTACACTTAAGTTCTTCGTCAAGAGTACCGGGTTCTCTTAAACTCGGGTCATAAATAATACATTAAAGTCGGTATCGCTCTCCTAGAATAGTTCTAGGCATGGGAGGAAATGGAATTCCAAAACGACAAATTGAACTATCATTAACCTTCTTCCTACACGTTGTCGTGTGTTTATGCATTTGCAATGACGTTAACAAATCCCCATTATCATCGTTCAATTTACCAGCGCAAGAAATAACTTTATCAATATATTCCTCTACCTCTTTAACATTTGACAAGTCACCTTTAAGCTTCGGCGCATCTTTAATCCAAATCAACCCATGTTGATGAGGAGAGCCTCTTTGCTGTATTTCAACCCTGAAGTAATAATCTTCAATAACACCAAGAGGGCCTAGCTTTTGCAGAGCTTTAAGAAGAGCCCGAAAACGGTGGTCAAAATATCTAGCACAAGTAACAGGATCATCCTGAATCAACTTTGCCTTTTCCGAAAAACTTAAATTGCCAATATCATCATTCGCTAAGCGATCCTGACCCGAAGTCACCCTCAATATGTTCAAAAGCTCAGGCCATTTGCCTTCCGCAGCTGAAAACGTTATAAAAAAGGTAGCCGTACCAAGCTGCCTAATCATAGCCATTAACTCTTTCTGCCTATGCTGCCAATATGAAGGCGAGGACTGCAAATTTTCTAATACTCTAAAACCATCATCCTGCTTAATAATTGAATCGAGTGCACCAGCAGACGATAAAAACCCAGCAGTGTAGTTTGAGCCATCTTTTCTCTTGGTTTTTCTCATACAAACTTGTATTGAATCTCTAACTTTCATAGTTTCCAACTTAACAAAAGTGTAAAACAATTTAGACGGATTTTTAGCACAACGCCTATCAATATTACGAAGCTCCCACTTAGCAATGTCACCAAAACTACCTTTAACCTTAAGGTCTCTCTTCTGACCCACATATATACTGGGGAATGACAATTCCCCCGCGTCCTCATCATAGAGTAAAGACATTGGCGTTTGACCTTCACCAGGAGCAAACTTAACATGCATGGTATTAGTGGGTAGGAAATCAGACAGTGACACTAACAACGTGTCTTGATTCCCAACTGGGAATGAATTAACTTCGTTAGATTCATTCCAAATTTCATCGCTATCATTCTCATTCTCTACATTCATTGACTCTAGTGGGTTTTCACTTATTGCATCACCATGGTTTAACTGACGGTCATTTTCGTCAACAATAAATTCAAGTTCTTCTGGAATTGGATCTAATATATCGCTCCTAACGGTTATCCCATGCTTAATATACAACGGTGTTTTCACCAAAACCTTAAGCGCTTCGTGCATTGTTTTTGGCCTAACAGTTTCATACAAATAGGGTGTGTTATATCGCATTCTTCTCATGAACTCAATTTGAATAGTATCTGTTTCACGTGGTAACCTGGGTAACACTGAAACGGTAGACTCGACATTTATAGGAACATTGACCACATTTCCTTTAATTCCTCTTTGTTGATCACAGCCCAACCTTATTATTTGCATAAAAGGTATTCGTGGTGAAATCATTCTTTCCTCTAAATTAGACAAATTAACTAGTTCTACCGGAATTTCAGGAAACTCAAAACCATTTTCTCTGGAAAACTTGGGGATTTCGTTTTTCTTTACAGCTTTATTACAAGCACTGCATAAAATTACTCTGTCACTTAGCTCACGACGGTGAATACCAGGGACAGCCAAAAACACCGCAGACTTAACTAAGCTACCAGATGCTTTAAAAAAAGATTTGAGCATCCTTCACATGGCCACGTTGGACCTTCTTTAATGGTATCAAAATAAGTCTGCTCTATAACTAAAGGATTTGCCCTCCTATCTGCCACAGACAATCTGTTTCTAGAACGTTCAGAGTTCCTAAACTCGACATTTGCACGACTTTCCGCCTTAGCCGACTGGTTTTTAGCTACTTCAGTGTTTCTATACTCTAAATCTTGGCGTTTTCTAGCCATACCCAACTGATTTCTCTCACGTTCTGCTTCAACATACCTAAATCTTGGCGTTTTCTAGCCATACCCAACTGATTTCTTTTACGTTCTGCTTCAATATAATCTAAATCTTGGCGTTTACTAGCCTTATTCAACTGATTTCTAACACGTTCAAATTCAACGTACTCTAAATCTTGGCGTTTACTAGCCTTATTCAACTGATTTCTAACACGTTCAGCTTCAACGTACTCTAAATCTTGGCGTTTACTAGCCATACCCAACTGATTTCTCTCACGTTCTGCATCAACATACTCTAAATCTTGGCGTTTATTAGCCTTACTTAATTGGTCCTTAACTCTTTCGCTTGCTCTATACCATTCATCAAGCTTTTTCATTCGCTTAGTAAGTATACCATACTGATTTTCCCTTTCACGATATGACTCATCCTCTCGCTTTTTTGCCATAGATCGCGCCTCCTTCATTCTAAACTCTTCATTTTGTCTCAAAATTCTCATTCTCTCTAACGGATACACATTACCATGAGACGTAGAAGGTTCACTACCATTATAGAACTAGCCGATTCATTATTAACTAAATTCATCGATTCGTCGGTAGTAATTTCCCCGACTCTTACAGCGCTTTCACTTGAACTTCCGTCTAATGCATTATCCTTAGTACTATCTTGACCAACAGGCGACTCAATAGAACTAACACACAAATTAGGACTAGAAGTAATAGAAGCTGCACTTTCAGCCTTAGCTTTTTTCTGAGCTGCTAAAACTCTCCTCCTTTCATTTTCTCTCTTCTTAAACTCTGGATCTGACCTTTTTGCCCTCATCCTTTCCCTCGCTTTACGCTTTCGCATTTCATCCTTACTCTCAACATTATCTTCCTCCATTCTATATACAAAATTTCAAATACTCACTTAAATCCACAGTACTTCCAACTTTCAACAACAATAATTCCAACTCTCAACAACAATAATTTACTAGTAGTTTTACTGACAACCTACTGGCATAGAAATTCTTATTAAAAATAGCTCCGGCGGATTAAAAAGATCTATTTACAACTAGGTGGGCGTATCAACCCAGCCGTCTCGTTAAATGTAAAAAATATTTTTTAATTATATTTGGTCTGACTGTTATCTACAGCTAGATGGTTTTTTGTCAATCAAACAAGAAGAATAAACCCATGAGTGGAAGCTTTACTATAATTTAATACATATAAAACAATTTTGCTTACAATATAATGTCTACAAATAGCTTCAAAATGTCTTTTTAGCCATATCGTAGTATACGATAGGCTCTTAGTTTGACCCGAGCCGTAGTAACAGTAGTAGTAGTAACAGTAGTGGCCGGAGTTTTCGCTATCGTTATCGTTATATTTTAGCTTAAAAGGAACTCGATAGTACCTAAACCCACCAATAGGGGTAACTGGGCTTGATAAGAGATTTAATTTTAATTAAAAGTTTTTCAGGTCATACCCGGGAATCGAACCCGGGTCGCTGGCGCATCAGTAAGGCTCGCTACCACTGAACCATAGAGACTTGAGAGAAACCCCGAGTTTTTTATCATTTATTTTTATCACCAAAATGTCGGGGTGATGTGGGGTGGGGTACCTGTTAATCTGTGGGGTCGGATACTTTTGAATTTTTATCTGTGGGGTCGGATACTTATGAATTTGTATGTTTGGGGTTTTTATATTTATTTTCTTTTTATTTATGTGCTAATTAAATAGATAACGATTTACCCCGTTTCCTACTGCGCTCCTCGTGTGTTTCGTTCTCGTTCCGTAGCTATCGTCATCTATGTTATGTTTGACTGGAACGTTTTGGCGGTGAATTCAAATGTGGGTTTAGATAGTGTTAAATGAGCGTTATGCGTTTGATCATTTTAGCATTGCTAAAGGTAATTCGAGGGGATAATCACTAAAATGCGTAATCACTATAACTAAACTTTCTCTTTCAAAAGTTTCTGGGCATAAGTCCTTGTTAGAAATTTATAAGATGCGATAAGTGTGCATCGGCATAAGTCTATGTTGTAAACTCATCGAGGGGATTATCACTAAAAACTATCTGTTCTTCGATTCGCCGGAATATTAGAATTACAGCATAAGTAAATTTATACGGTTATAATTTAATCACTGTTTAGAGTAGGGAATCGAGGGGCTATTCACTCTAATTTTATGCACAGTAAATCATTTAAGCAATGAAAAAGATAGCGCTATTCACTCATTAGGGTAAGGTATAGAGGGGTTATCCACTCATTAGGGTAGGGTATAGAGGGGCTATTCACTCGTACGATATGGCTACTATTACGAGCCCTTGGGCCGTCTTTTTTAACGCTAGCTAACAGTTTGCACTGTTTCGTAAAGCAATCTTGGAACTAAAATTCATATCATTTTATAATAAACAAAGTCTATTTTGGACCGAGAAACAGGAAAAAAAGCAAATTTTTTACATTCACACAGAAGCGATTAAAGTTATTCGGTTCTCCAATGTCTGCTAGCAATCTGCAACTATGGAGCAATATTAAAGGAGTTATTAATAACATAAATAAGATTTCTAATGACATTTTCGTTCTCACTCCAGTGACATTACTCCACAGAAAATGGCAATGGAAAAAGGCATCTGCCGCTATTTTTTGGAGATAAGGCACGTTAAATACAAACACAAGTTAAAACAATCAGTATGGACTAAGGAAAATAAGCTTTGCCCCTTTTTCATTGTGTTGCATTATACATTTTGTTGTTGATTTCCAGTATTATGAAACACCAACCGTTTACGCTCATTAGAGTGGAACTGTTGATATCTCATAATATAGTGTTACACGAGAACCTGCGCTTGTCATTTATCCCAAAATTAATTTCGCTACATTGAATTTAGTAACTAACGATACCAATAAAAAGGGCTCGTCTCTATCCCCTACCGTATTTCAGAGAGTCACACTTGAATTTGCATTTTATCATTAATCGCAAATCGAATTTACTTTTCAGTTTTTAAAAACTAACCTTATCAATACTCGCTCTACATTAACTTTGAAAAGAGTTTCCGGATTTGTAATACAGGGGAGTAGTCTTAATTTCTCGTCCTATATTATCTGTGAAATGTGTACAGTGTGTCGACTTCATACGCCATCTTCATTACTCGTTCTATATAAACGTTGGCTATAGAGGTTTCGGTTAAGAGTGGTTTTTCCCATAAAATTAAACAAATTTATTTGATATAAATTATTTAATCGTGATAACTTATCACACTTCCAGTTATTTATTTTTAAGACTTGTTTTTCTTAAAATCATTTGAACCTTAATTATATTATTGAAGTTCGACGCCTAGAGTATGCCTCTTTTCCGATTGCCTGGAAAATGGGAGTAAAAAAGGCACCCTATTCTCGGTAAGTGATAAGAAAAAGCGCATCCGCGTGAAGCTTTGGTGGAAGCCCCGGCAATTGGGAGGCTAGACGTTCCTCCTAACCCAAGACGATTGCCGCGTAATTTTTGAATTATTAAAGCAGTATTCCAAGCATTGCGAATATACAGTAAAGCAGACGACATTTTACGTCCAATAAGGATAAATCTTGGACACATGGAAATGAAATGTACAAATTTTGGAGAGATATAACCTTTATGTGTTTGTAAAGGCTCAAATGTCTACGCTTCAGCTGTTTACCCATATACTCATAGCTACATTCACAACTGGTTTGCAGTATAAACACTATCCTCTCGTCTCACCTCAACAATATTCTTAGATTGCCAAGTTGCCAACATGAGTGTTAGCGTTTAATAACACCAAAGCTGATTAGTAGCTAGACGCATTGAAAGTCTTGTGCACCATAAAAAGAATGAACACTCCGTAGCTAATACCCGTTTACCATTAACCCTTTCACTGGTCTAATTGCCACCATTATCTTTTCTTCTATTCTAATATCTAAACGTGATTATATAAACGTGTATTTAGCTTTCGGCTCACTTCGAACCGTTAATGTCTCTTCTTTACAGACACGAAAATCAAAACCCATAGTTTACTACACCTTGAGCCTCAATTATTTACTGTTTAGTTCACTAGGCCTATTACGGTTAATACTTGATTTACCCGCCAGAGTGTAAGCCTTAGTGTTCTTCTTCTAAAAACTAGAGCAAGGATTATTCTATATACAGATGTAGTATAGTTAAAGTACTATATAAACAGACATTTCAAATAATAGTATTAAAAAATATCCTTGGAATATCAAAATGAAACAGAGCTTTAAAGCTACAAAACTACTAAAGGCATCGTATTTACGAAAACTATTTCCACATATTAACTTTATATTATGGAAAAAGGGAATATTAAGGTTCTGTAGGATTTCTTTACGCATCAACAGAAGGCGAACTGCTAACGCAGCGCACTATTTTAACAACACACACAGACAAACACATAGACTGCTTTTTAACTCATTTCGTATTAATTTTGAGTTGAGAAACAAGATTATCTTAAATAATAAAATAAATATAATTAATATAAAATATTTTCTTCGTTAGTTATGCGCCTTATTGAACGTTACATCGTTTTAAAATAGAACGATTAAACATTCTTGAGAGACTTGACTAATATTGGCGTTTGAAATGAAGCATACGCCGGTTGCTTCGCCTTACTCAAAAAGGTAGTATATAAGGGTCTCGAATCGCGGCTATGGATAAGAACAGCGCAATTGCGTGAATCTTTGGTGGAAGCCCCGCCTTAGGGAGGCCGGACGTTTCTCGTAACCCTGACCGATCGCCGCGTGTGTCTTAACCTTAAGGATGATGATGGAGTAGAAGCCAGTGTTTTCAGACTAGTGTCCATGTGGGATGGACAAAGACCAGAAGATGGTGGTGTTTAGAAGCCAGAGTGTACAGACTGGTGTCCAAGTGGGATGGACAAAGACAAGAAGATGGTGGTGTGTAGAAGCCAGTATGTACAGACTGGGGTCCATATGAGATGGACAAATGGCCAGAGGATGGTGGTGTTAGACAGGTAATGGATAATAGCTATTGTAAGTGGAATACAATTTTCCAAATTTCCGGGAACTGTAAATGCGGTCCGGAATTTGGGAAAACGTTTGCTCCGATTTGAAAAATGCGAACGCGGTCCCCTGGGGTGTAAGTCAATAACAACAGACAGACACACAGACAGACACACCCCCACACACCCAGACAGACACGTCGAAATTAGAACCTCTCCGTGACATACGTCACTCGGAGAGGTAAAAATCGAAACAGGTAAGTTTCTCATTTAAGAAATGCTTCTTAATTTAGAAGTATTCCGAAAACTAACTTCGCTAGGGTTAGTCCCCCTATTATCGGACGCTCCTATTATCGGACACATTTTTAAAAAGTTGTTTATAAAACTGCCGGGGAAAAAAGGAACACTGTAAGTTACCTAGTTTTAAAGAGGGTGTCGAAATCTGTATGTTGCATGTAAAAACAGAGAAGGGGCGCGATGTCAGAGGAGGAAAGCGCGAACGAACCAGATATCCAATTTTTTTGATTAATTAAAACTAATTGAGGGGCCGGAAAAATTCTTCCCCCGATTTTTAAATCGTGTTTTGAGGTATATAAATAGAAGCCAACTATAAGTTATGTGTATGGCTGTAAAGCCCGAATCTTTTTCTATAAATTGCTACTTTAACAGTTAGTTCTAGGTTTCTTTACATGAAAATAAAACGCGAATTGTATCTAATGTAGAAAACCTATTATCGGACAGCTTTCAAACACGTTTTAAAGACAAATATTTAACGTAGGCTTACAATAAGAGAGGGATTGTAAATATTTAATGCTTAAAGCGGTTAGTGATGTTCAGAATGGATCCAGAAGTGTCAGAGAAGTAACAATTTTCACGGGTCTTTCATTGTTAAAAAAAATTGGTATTCCAATTGAGGAACCATTGTCCGATACAGAGATCCAAATGTCCGATAACGAAGACCCACTGTCCGATTCTGAGATCCCAGTGTCCGATAGCAAAGACCCACTGTCCGAATCTGAGATCCCAGTGTCCGATAGCGAAGACCCACTGTCCGATACTGAGATCCCAGTGTCCGGGCTACAAAGACCCACTGTCCGATACTGAGATCCCAGTGTCCGGGCTACAAAGACCCACTATCCGATTCTGAGATCCCAGTGTCCGAGTTGGATGTATAGGCGTCCGATAAATGGAACATGGGTGTCCGAATCAAGATACAAATAGCCGATAATAGGGTACGATACTTGCCGAATAAAATCCATGATTGGGACAACATTACATCGTTCTTTTGGAATTATTTCTATACCATTAGGTGCAGAAACGTTCAAAATATATATTTCATAAACTTTTCAAAGGTTTTCTGTGATTTCCTTACATTTAACCATAATTTTTTAAAATGTGTCCGATAATAGGGGGACTAACCCTATAGTTTTTCCGTATGGCCGGTTTCAATTGTCTTAAAAACCGAAAATGTTTTAATGCTTTTTCTATGGGACGCTAACCCTAAAAACTGTGAATTTTCTTTTAACATTACGGAAGGGTGTCATGTCATGGCGTTTGAGCTCTTGTAGGTGCTTTGCCCGGGTTCTTGTGGGTACTTGTGGGTGCTTGTAGGTACTTGTGGGTACTTGTGGGTACTTGTGGGTTCTTGTGGGTACTTGTGGGTACTTGTAGGTACTTGTGGGTTCTTGTGGGTACTTGTAGGTACTTGTGGGTGCTTTTAGGTGCTTGTGGATACTTGTAGGTGCTTGTGGGTTCTTGTGGGTACTTGTGGGTTCTTGTGGGTACTTGTGAGTGCTTGTAGGTACTTGTGGGTTCTTGTGGGTACTTGTAGGTGCTTGTAGGTACTTTTGGGCTCTTGTGGGTACTTGTGGGTGCTTATAGGTGCTTGTGGATACTTGTAGGTGCATGTGGGTGCTTGTAGGTACTTGTGGGTGCTTGTAGGAACTTATGGGTACTTGTAGGTACTTGTGGGTGCTTGTAGGTACTTATGGGTACATGTAGGTACTTGTGGGTACTTGTAGGTACTTGTGGGTACTTGTGGGTTCTTGTGGGTGCTTGTAGGTACTTGCGGGTACTTGTGGGTGCTTGTAGGTACTTGTGGGTACTTGTGGGTGCTTTTAGGTACTTGTGGGTTCTTGTGGGTACTTGTGGGTACTTATAGGTACTTGTGGGTTCTTGTGGGTGCTTGTAGGTACTTATGGGTACTTGTAGGTACTTGTGGGTGCTTGTAGGTACTTATGGGTACTTGTGGGTACTTGTAGGTACTTGTGGGTACTTGTAGGTATTTGTGGGTACTTGTGGGTACTAGTGGGTGCTTGTAGTATACTTGTAGGTCCTTGTAGGTACTTGTGGGTGCTTGTAGGTACTTGTGGGTACTTGTGGGTTCTTGTAGGTACTTGTGGGTGCTTGTAGGTACTTGTGCGTCTTGTAGGTACTTATGGGTGCTTGTAGGTACTTGCAGGTGCTGTAGGTACTTGTGGGTGTTTGTGGGTACTTGTGGGTGCTTGTAGGTACTTGTGGGTGCTTGTAGGTACTTGTGGGTGCTTGTAGGTACTTGTGGGTGCTTGGAGGTACTTGTGGGTGCTTGTAGGTACTTGTGGGTGTTTGTAGGTACTTGTGGGTGCTTGTGGGTACTTGTGGGTGCTTGTGGGTGCTTTTAGGTACTTGTGGGTGCTTTCAGGTACTTGTGGGTGCTTTCAGGTACTTGTGGGTGCTTGAAGGTACTTGTGGGTGCTTGAAGGTACTTGTGGGTGCTTGAAGGTACTTGTGGGTACCTGCCCCGGGTACTTTTGGGTGCTTGAAGGTACTTGTGGGTACTTGCCCCGGGTACTTGTGGGTGCTTGAAGGTACTTGTGGGTACTTGCCCAGGGTACTTGTGGGTGTTTCTAGGTACTTGTGGGTGCTTTTATGTACTTGTGGGTGCTTGTAGGTACTTGTGGGTGCTTGTAGGTACTTGTGGGTACTTGTGGGTTCTTGTGGGTACTTGTGAGTGCTTGTAGGTACTTGTGGGTTCTTGTGGGTACTTGTAGGTGCTTGTAGGTACTTTTGGGCTCTTGTGGGTACTTGTGGGTGCTTATAGGTGCTTGTGGATACTTGTAGGTGCATGTGGGTGCTTGTAGGTACTTGTGGGTGCTTGTAGGAACTTATGGGTACTTGTAGGTACTTGTGGGTACTTGTGGGTGCTTGTAGGTACTTATGGGTACATGTAGGTACTTGTGGGTACTTGTAGGTACTTGTGGGTTCTTGTGGGTGCTTGTAGGTACTTGCGGGTACTTGTGGGTGCTTGTAGGTACTTGTGGGTACTTGTGGGTGCTTTTAGGTACTTGTGGGTTCTTGTGGGTACTTGTGGGTACTTGTAGGTACTTGTGGGTTCTTGTGGGTGCTTGTAGGTACTTATGGGTACTTGTAGGTACTTGTGGGTGCTTGTAGGTACTTATGGGTACTTGTGGGTACTTGTAGGTACTTGTGGGTACTTGTAGGTATTTGTGCGTACTTGTGGGTACTAGTGGGTGCTTGTAGTATACTTGTAGGTCCTTGTAGGTACTTGTGGGTGCTTGTAGGTACTTGTGGGTACTTGTGGGTTCTTGTAGGTACTTGTGGGTGCTTGTAGGTACTTGTGCGTCTTGTAGGTACTTATGGGTGCTTGTAGGTACTTGTGGGTGTTTGTGGGTACTTGTGGGTGCTTGTAGGTACTTGTGGGTGCTTGTAGGTACTTGTGGGTGCTTGTAGGTACTTGTGGGTGCTTGTAGGTACTTGTGGGTGCTTGTAGGTACTTGTGGGTGTTTGTAGGTACTTGTGGGTGCTTGTGGGTACTTGTGGGTGCTTGTGGGTGCTTTTAGGTACTTGTGGGTGCTTTCAGGTACTTGTGGGTGCTTGAAGGTACTTGTGGGTGCTTGAAGGTACTTGTGGGTGCTTGAAGGTACTTGTGGGTGCTTGAAGGTACTTGTGGGTGCTTGAAGGTACTTGTGGGTACTTGCCCCGGGTACTTTTGGGTGCTTGAAGGTACTTGTGGGTACTTGCCCCGGGTACTTGTGGGTGCTTGAAGGTACTTGTGGGTACTTGCCCAGGGTACTTGTGGGTGTTTCTAGGTACTTGTGGGTGCTTGTATGTACTTGTGGGTGCTTGTAGGTACTTGTGGGTGCTTGTAGGTACTTGTGGGTACTTGCCACGGGTGCCTCTGGGTGCTTGCCTCGGGTGCTTGCAGGTACTTGCCCCGGGTGCTTGCAGGTACTTGCCCCGGGTGCTCCTGGGTGCTTACCCCGGGTGCTTGCAGGTACTTGCCCCGGGTGCTTGTAGGTACTTGCTCCGGGTGATTGTAGGTACTTGCTTTGGGTGATTGTAGGTACTTGCTCCGGGTGCTTGTAGGTACTTGCTCCGGGTGCTTGTAGGTACTTGCTCCGGGTGCTTGTAGGTACTTGCCCCGGGTACTTGTAGGTGCTTGTGACTGCTTGTAGGTACTGGCCCCGGTGCTTGTAGGTACTTTGCCTCCTCTATAGGATTAACATTACACTAAATTTTGGAAGCTCGTAACTCTGGTTATATTAGATATACGGGGAAATGCTTTGATTATGTAATCGTCATATTTGTCCCTTCCCTCCTTCGTTAACATTTGCTCCATAGGATACTCCATATACCGGAAAAACCTGGAAAATTCAGGGAAGTATATGGGGAAATCCCTGGAAATCTCAGGAAAATTTGTTTTCCAAAAGTTGTATGAAGCTTGATATGGAACATATGTTATAAACTCATGGTTTTAGTTATATAAAGTTTTACCAAGAAGCGATATAGTTTACTAGGGAGAAGGTATAAGATGCGCGCAATAGTCCCAGTCCCACTTTCAAATTACAAGGGGGACGTAAAAGGAGGCCGGGCTATTTCGACTCTCCTCAGTCAGAAAATACGTAGTTTTCGTCATTCGCGTCGCGTTTACGTGAGTTTTCTGGTCCGTGACCAAATAAGCATTTTCTAAACTGGACATTAGGCCAGCGACTTTCCTGACTTGGAATGAATAAACTGGTCCTAGACCATTGACCAGACCACGTCGTCTGCTAAACTAAAGAAGTGGATAATTAAAATATTATAATTTTAATGTGTGGAGTCTGGTTACCCTTGAACTTTCTTAGTAGTCTCGTGGACCACTGACCCTCCCCCCCTCCGATTTAATTTTTGAACTGGACAAGGCAATTTTTAAACAGGTCATTTGCCCTGTGTAACCGCCTTATTTCCCACGCTGCTGCGAGTTGCTTTGCGTTGTCGAGTACGTGATGGAGTCGGCTATGCCTGGAGTCCCAACCTTGAAGGAGAAAGGAATGGAGTAGAAACCCCCATATCTATAGCGTTGCCTGTGTACCCCAACCTACGGCAACATAGTCCTCTCAGCATTCTCAGCGGTTAGGTAGGGTCGTACTGGACGAAATTGTAAAGGGCGCTCCCTCTATCTTCAAAATAGAAGCTAGTTCTCAGAAAAATAAAATGGCGCTCCGTGGCAGCACTTCGCAATCGCCTACCGAAAGGTAGGGGCGTGCGCGAGGTACATAGGGAGAGATACGGTGCCGCAGGTCCCCCATCATCATTTCCAATCCATCTCAACTCCTTTATCCCTGTCCAAACCCCCGCGACTACTAACCACTAGAATAGCCCACTCGATCACGCTCTCTTTTCCCCGGCTACATATTTTGAAGATGGCAATTTTTAGGCGTATTAACAATCTTGGATCATCTTTGTGAACTTTTAGGGTAGCCCTGACTATATTTTGTTTAAGGTTTTAAGCTTAATATCAAACAGACGTTAGTTTATGCTACAAAAAAGTTTGAAATTGACAATCTCGGATCGTCTTTATGAAGTTTTAAGGATATCCGAATTTCATATTGGGCTTATGACAATTTTGAGATAAATGTTAAACGGACATAAATCAGCATTTTTAAAAATTTTGTAAAATTGTCAATTTGGTCCCATTTCTGGAATTTTTAGGGAGCGCCTCGCGTTTCAATAAATGATTGGTAAAAATTGTATTATGTTAAATACAATAAGAATACAAACTTTTATTGATTTACGTTTTTTTGAAGTATCATTATAAATAAATGTCTGATTGAGCTAAAGTTATGGTCCCCTTTATATATGTTTCTGCTTAGTGCAGATTTTGAAAATGTAAAACAGTTTCTTAACATTCTTAATTAAAATAAAGACTGAAGGAACAGATATTGATCAAAAATGTCTTGATTAGAATCAAGACCTAAAAAATATCGAAAAGACTGAGGTTATCACTTGTCTGAAGGTTCAGATATTAATTTTTCTTTTTAATTTAAACTTAAATGCATGCTTAAGAAAAAACAACGTTCCATTACCGTTTTCCCTTGAAATAAATTATTTTACTGGTAATCAATTTCAAAAATTTACTTATCTCGGCTTTTCGACCACAATTCCATTCCCCGAAAACATTAATTACTGTTGGGAGATAACGTGTCAAAATAAGCTTTAAAACAATAAAAAAAACTGTAATAGCGGTCTGTTTAGCCATAACAACAACCTTTTAAAAGTTACAAGGACTATATAACCCTTTCGAGACTAACAGGACCTGAGCAAACTATAGCTTAACCTGCTACTAGTACGACCAGGGAGAATTGATGTAAACTGGAGTTGAAATTTCATCATGTGCGACCTGCGGCCCTGAAACTCTCCCATAGTCCCAGTGTGTGTGGAACATAATTTTTTCGCTGTTTTCTGTCAAAATAGATCTTTCTAGGTAGTGCCGCCTCCTCACTTGAATTTTTCATGATATATTAGTGTTTGAACGAACAAAATTCTAGATTACTATTTTCACTACCATGTCCCTCTGTTAACTTGAAGCAAACTTTCCACTGCGAAGCGTGTCGGTCACGAATGGTGATGTAACGTCATTAGGAACCTTTTAAAACGCAAAACCATACACGTACTCTCCCAAAAGTAATTAATGTAATGATAAAATGTTTTCGGGGAATGGAATTGTGGTCGAAAAGCCGAGATAAGTATATTTTTGAAATTGATTACCAGTAAAATAATTTATTTGAATGGAAAACGGTAATGGAACGTTGTTTTTTCTTAAGCATGCATTTAAGTTTCAATTAAAAAGAAAAATTAATATCTGAACCTTCAGACAAGTGAAAACCTCAGTCTTATCGATACTTTTTAGGTCTTGATTCTAATCAAGACATTTTTGATTAATATAGCTAGATTTGAAAATTTGATCTTGCTGAGGTTGCACAGTTTACAGACTAGGTGGATTCATACCATTTACGCGAGGAGGCCCAGCTTTAAACTCACCCAGTGAGTCAGGCCTCCTTGTGTAAATAGTATGAATCCTACTAGTCTGTAAACTATGTATTCTCCCTTATTATCTTAATGTTCATTTTTTTGAGGAGCTTAAGTTGTAGATTTTTTATTTGATTTATTCATAGTAACGTTATTTTAACCACCAATACCCTTTTATTTATAGTTGAGTAACTAAGGTTTTAGAATGATAACCTAATTTAAATGTGATGTCAGTTTGTAAATCTAGCTAATTGAATTCCCCCTTTCCCACAGAGAAGGTCTGAAATTTAAATCACTTGGCAGAGACTAGAGGTCGTAAACGTTTAGTTACAGACTCTCAATGGGTATTTTAAAAACTGGGATTCATTAAAATTGAAATTCCAAATTATAATTAAATACTTTTTGTTTGATCCGATCTGGGGTTGGCAATCAGTCTGGGTGAGTATCGGGCTAAACTTTACTTTAGCTCGCGCATTTTAAATACAGTTTTTCCAATAAATATCATTTATTCAAGGTTAATTTTAGGCAAATTTAGTAATTTGTTAAAATAAAGGTGCGGAAACTAATTAAAATATATATTTTCCATGTTTTTTAATATTTTACCCTTTACCTCTTGGTTAGATTGTTTTAGTTTTCCAAATAATATCACACCTTTTCCATAAAATTGTTGTTTATCTTCATTTACTTCCCAAATAATATTACGCCTTTTCCAAGATATTGTTTATTTTCATTTACTTACCAAATAATATTATGCATTTTCCAAAATATTGTATTTTGTTATCTTCATTTAAGTTCCGAAATAATATTTCCCCTTTTCCAAAATTTTGATTAGGTTCAGGTTAGGTTAGGTTAAGGTTTGGTTTGGTCAGGTTCAGGTTTAAGGGTTATATTTTCAGAAATCCTTCTAATAAACTCTGCCGATATGGACGACAAAAGCTATGAAAATATTGATTAAAATAGTTTCCGCAACTTAAATGTAATTAATTAACATAAACTGGGTGCTACGGTCCATTACATTCAATTCTGGCCGTGTCTGGGTACATTTGTCAACAGAAAAATTTGACATGCTAATATCACACACATCCTGTGAACGCTGGCCAACATTTCCTATCACTGGTTCATTTTCAGCTTCAGAGCAAATCTCTTCTTCTAACAATACATCTGAGTGTTCTTCAGACTTTCAAATAGCGTATCATCCACGGACAAAGGCAGGAAGGAATTAAGGTTATATAAACTTTTGAAAGGAATTGATAAAAAAACGCAGAATTAAAAATTTAAATACCTTAAAAAATATATTTTCCAATGTCATATAACTCGCTTTTGCCTTCGAAACCTTGAGCAGCTTTATGCACCTTTAATTATCACGTATTTTTGTGGAAGTGAGATATTATCTATCTTAAGCTATGTCCGCACTAGGCAAAAAGTTTCGGCCACCAAGCCCGACGCTCGCCAAGTACGCCACCAAAATATCCTGTCCGCATTTAGCAATATTTTGCGTTGAATACGCCGGGCGCAAATGGCGAGAAGAAACAAGATGGGCTAGCCCATAATTAAGCCACATAGTTTACGTGCACACTCTTTATTGGTCTCTCTAAAAGTCCCGGGTTCGATTCCCGGTGGTTAAAGGCAGTTTTTCTTCTTATTTTACACACCAGGTCAAACTAATAGCCCATAGCCAAAATGCTCAACACGCTCAACTTTCTACGCCGAGCAAGCCGGCATAACCAATCAGCGAGCTAGTATCCGTCACATGGGATATTCGTCAATTTATTATTTTCAAATTAAAGTACAGCATAGTCCTAGTACTCCAGTAAGCCTAGATTTCCAGCCTTTCGAGGGTTTATGTTACTTTCAATGATTACTTACTTTCAACGATTAATGAAGTCCATCCAATGGCTAAACTGCACGAAGTGTGTTCCAAACGTGTGTGCAACGTCTTTAAAACGTAAATTAAGTGAGTCAATAAGATAATTTAAAATTTTCGTTTCGTGTTACAGGGAGGGGCTCTATACTGGGCTATTAGTCGGACTGAAGTAAATACTAATCGTTCTTCATTCCTGCTTCTAAAATCACACCTATCCCCTGATGTAATAAAAGACTTACGTTTATATTTAATGGGGCTTTTGTAGTGGGAAGGAATTGTGGCGAAATCGCAGGAAGAAGATCTCGCCAACATTGCATTCGAAATTGTTCAACTCTTACTTGCCCATTTTCCATGAATGCGCCCTGACTCTAACAAAAGAGTTAGCTAAAACACAGGGCCAAGAAGTGGACATTTTGAAACTTTTTGGTTACTGCGCACTCGACATAGTTATTGGTATTATATTTTATCATTTACATAGGTTACTTAGTGGAACCTTAATTTTTTCCCTTGAGACGTTTTTCTTAGTAGGGGAATAGACATATTTTTAAATTTAACTAAAGGATAAGTCTAAGAATAGAAAGTCAAGGGAATTTTAAATTTTACTGTAAAACATACTCATTGGTGTTAATAATTTCGGGATCGGACTCAAATGCTTTAGTATGAATATCGTTTAATAAGTCAAAACTTTAATCAACCAATTTTAATGTAATAGTAAACACTCTTTTTAAATTTTAGAATTATATGGGATCAAACCCATGGTTTATTTATATATCAACCCTTGATAATCTTAGAGTCATTGTGACTGTTTTTAAAATATTGTTCGACTCACTGTGACCAAAGAACATCTTCAATGTTGGTTCCGGTTGTTTTCGATGCCGCGCATTTATCGCACTATTACTAGGGCTCGGGGTTTTTTGATCGTTTTTTTCGAAAAGTACGGTTAACTACAAATAATCGAAAACTATTCAGAAGTTTATTCATTTAAACAAAACAACATTTTTAGATGATATTTTTTTAGATTGAATAATCTTAGTAAGATTTTATTCGACAAATGTATTCAATCGGCAAAATTTTCGGAAAAAAAATTATTCAGAAAAAAGGGTCGTACTCTTTGTTCGGTTAAATTAAAACTGTCTTCTATTGTAAAATTCACTTGCTTTGAAGTCTAACTTTTAGCGAAATATTTGGAACTTAAGCTTTGTAAAAAATATCGAAATTATTGTTTTTACTATAAATTCATCTGTAATATTGTCACTATATAATTTTTTGGTAGAATTTAACATGTATACGTCTTACTCCGTACCGGTTATTTATGATCAGATCGCCTAACTCAGTTATTATTACAATCCTTTCGATAAAACACAATTCCAAAAAGCCATAGTCATTACGTTAGTGGACTATACTGTATAGCATAACATTTTCCTCAAAAGAGTCCAAACACCTAAAAAGTATATATATATATATATATTTTCGCCTTAGGCATGTCGCGATACCACCTTAAACTAGTAGCAAAATTGCACAGGTTTTAATGGGCAAACTGCATTAAGTGTGTATGAACTTAACGTCCTTGATTTCCGGGCTTGAAATCTACTTTTGCTTTGTGGAATATAAAAGGGTTAAGGTAAACAGGGGAAGTGAAATAATATTTGAGGATTACCTAGACATGCAATCATTTCTCATTATTGAAAAGCAATTGCAGAAGTTAAAACAAAACACAGACAGACACGTTAGGTACAAAGCCCACTCGTCCCTACCGGCTACTATATTTCAGAGAGTCATCTTTTGATCATGTACTTCAAAAAGTGTTCCCTATTCCGTTTTTAGCCATATCGTAGTATACGATAGGCTCTTAGTTTGACCCGAGCCGTCGTCCGTAGTAGTAGTAGTAGTAGTGGCCGGGGTTGTCGCTTCGTTGTCGCTCGTTGTCGTCAGATTTTAGCTTAAAAGGAACTTTATATTACCACAACCCACCCATAGGGGTTACTGGGCTCGGTTAGAGATTTAATTTTAATTAAAATTTTTTCAGGTCAGACCCGGGACTCGAACCTGGGCCGCTGGCGTAGTAGACAGACATTCTACCACTGAACCATAGAGACGTGATAGGAATCCCGAGTTTTTTATCATTTATTTTTATCTCTAAAATAATGGGGTGATGTGGGGTGGGGGTGCCTCCTTATCTGTGGGGTCGGATACTTTTGAATTTTTATCTGTGGGGTCGGATACTTATGAATTTGTATGTTTGGGGTTTTTATATTTATTTTCTTTTTATTTATGTGCTAATTAAATAGATAACGATTTTCCCCGTTTCCTACCGCGCTCCTCATGTGTTTCGTTCTCGTTCGGTAGCTATCGTCATCTATGTTATGTTTGACTGGAACGTTTTGGCGGTTAATTCAAGTGTGGGTTTAGATAGAGCTAACATAGTGTTAAATGAGCGTTATGCGTTTGATCATTTTAGCATTGCTAAAGGTAATTCGAGGGGATAATCACTAAAATGCGTAATTACTATAACTAAACTTTCTCTTTCAAAAGTTTCTGGGCATAAGTCCTTGTTAGAAATTTATAAAATGCGATAAGTGTGCATCGGCATAAGTCTATGTTCTGTTCTTCGATTCGCCGGAATATTAGAATTACAGCATAAGTAAATTTATACGGTTATAATTTTATCACTGTTTAGAGTAGGGAATCGAGGGACTATTAACTCTGATTTTATGCACGGTAAATCATTTAAGCATTGAAAAAGATAGCGCTATACACTCATTAGGGTAGGGTATAGAGGGGCTATTCACTCGTACGATATGGCTACTATTACGAGCCCTTTTGCCGTCTTGTTATTAACTAAAGATGTCAAAGGTCACCCTATATTAACTACGGAAAGAGTTTCACAATACAGAGGAGTAAAGTCTTAATTTCTCGCTTTATATAAACTATGATCAAGAAGGAATTTACTATAAGGAGGCCTAAACAGGCGTACGGTGCGCGCGTGATAGTCGACAATCCCCCCTCATGGGTGGGGGAGGATGGAAACGGAGGCGGGACTTAATATTTTATCTTACTCTATGTTTTCCACCATCTATGATCTATCTCTTTTACCTTTCCGTTAAGCCTTGGTTTGGTTTTTGGAACTGACGAAATCACACTTGATTCGATTTAGAAACAATTATAGAACGAACGATTTTCACGTAGAGACACGTATTCGAAATCTACTAAGTTAGGTTCAAAACCTTTAACTAACTTGTTAATGGCAATTAAAAACCATTCCCTAACCGTTTCAGCACCGCTGGCAGCCTCCATTTTCTGTTTGCTTTCTTCGAGGTTTTTTTTTCTCTATTCGGAATACGTCAATCGCGTCTGTATGACTTATACCCACGGGATCCAATGGGAAAGCGCAGAGCAATGACGGACAAGAAAGGGGTGGGACTTACTTGTCCGCTAACACCGGCGTAAGAGTAGAAGCGTAAAATCTAGTGACTTAGGCATTCTTATAGTAAATAAATTCTTGCTATGATATTTGTCCATTCTATCGACTTTATACCCAATCTTCGTTGCTTTTAATTTTCTCATGTTACCACGCTTTGTGTTACACTTCTCTCGAAGAGAAATATTTTATACTTCTGATAATATACAATCACAATGTTTTTATTGATAGTTCATACTATTATCAGGTTTTTTAATACAATTATTTGTCAATGATTTGAACTTTGAGTTTCTTTTTTGTTAACATAGAGCTAAAACAATTTAAAAAAGATCAAAGCTTATCGTAGAAAATAATAGTGGCGGTTACTCGTCCAAAATCCAAATACTAATTGAAATTGAAACCAGAACCACGTTTGTATCAACAAACGTATGGATCATATTTTTTTATTGGAAATCGTATGAAACGTATCGCAAAAAAACTTTTTTCAGTAAAATTCTTCTGATTATGTTGAAAATTTTAGTTTTTCGGAAAAAGTACTTACGATTAATAATTGCATCAATCTACGTTTTTCTAAAAAAATCGAGACGGAATACTTTTATATAATCTTCGTTTTACGAAATTTGGTATGTCAATATGTTTGAATAATAGTTAACCGATCCCCGAGCCCTAGATTGAGGTGAATAAAACGACGTATACTTGTTTCGGATGCTAACGTGTCTTTCATAATCTTAGACACAAATTGTCGCCCATTATCACTAACTACTTTTAATGGTAGTCCAAATCTGGTAAAAACGTGGTCAACAAGTAGGTTGACCACAGCTTTGGTAGTTGCACGGCGGAGAGGGAATATTTCTACCCACTTAGTTGACATATCAGTAACCACCAATAACTGTGTATAACCACGCCTACTGGGGGTGTATGGCCCTTTTAGATCAACAGAAATCACGGTCCATGGGTCAGTTACAGCAGCAGACTTCATTAGTCCTGCAGGTCTTTGTTGTACGGGTTTGTGCTTTTGACAAGCTACGCATGAGCGAACATATTCCCGAACGTCGCGCGTCATACCGTCCCAAAAATACCGTTCTTTCATGCGCCTTAACGTTTTTAAATTGCCTAAATGGCCAGCAACACGCAAATCATGATTTAGCTGTAGTACAGTTGAACGTAATGAAGTTGGAATCCAAATTTTAAAATTTGCCTCTACTGGGTCGAGATTATTTGGAAGTCTATGTAATACACCCTCTACAAGTTTACATTTAGAAAGGAGATGTTCGTCGCTTTTCGACGCGGGTGGTAACGGCGTTTTCTCTGACAGAAATTAACGTAGGGGACCAAGGCGTACGTCCTTAGGTTGTTCCCTTACTACTATTTCTGTGGAAAAGTCTATGAGATCTTCGGCCATAGCTTCTGCCACAGCGGATACACCTTCGACACTGGAGGGGAGATTCGCCTGCAAATCCTCCTCCAAGGACGAGGGTAAACGCGAAAGGGCATCAGCTACCAGGTTTTTATTTCCGGGTATATGACGTACGGTAAAGTCAAATGCTTGAATTTGCGCGAACCACCTCGCGTACTTCCCTGTAGGGTCTGGGGTTTTTAAGAGCCACACCAATGCAGAGTGGTCGGTGTGCAGTTCAAAATGGATTCCTTCTAAGTATGGACGGAATTTATTCAAGGTATATCTGCAGCCATAGCCTCACGCTCCGTCGTACTATACTTCTTTTCTGTGTTAGATAACGTATGACTATAGTATTGAATGGCGTGACGTTTTCCACCTCGTTTTTGTAATAAAACGGCACCAAGTCCAATATTTGATGCGTCACATTCCACTATAAAGGGTTGTGTAAAATCAGGGGCTGCCAATATAGGAGCGGAGACTAGAGCTGTTTTCAGAGCGTTAAAGGCGGCTTGTTGATCATCGGACCAAATCCAAGGAGTGTCCTTATGCAAGAGTGCTGTTAAAGGGGATGCCAAAGCTGCAAAACCCTTAATAAAGCGCCGATAATACCCGGCCATGCCAAGGAATGATCTTAATGTTTTAAGATTCGTTGGGGGTGCTAACTGGTTTATAGCTTTGATTTTAGATGGATCAACTTTTATTCCGTCCCTACCAACAATATGTCCGAGGATTGTGGTATCCGAAATACAAAATTTCGTTTTACTAGCCTTTGCTGTTAAGCCTTCATGAAGGAGAATTTTAAACACTTCTTCTAACGTTTTCATATGTTCCTTAAAGGATGACGAGATGATAATCAAATCGTCTAAATAAGCTCTTACTCCCTTATACTCTAATTTACTGAACAACCTATCTATCATTCTTTGAAAAGTGCTTGGTGCATTACATAAGCCAAAAAGTAAAACTTTTGGACGGTATAATCCTCGATGGGTTAAGAAAGCGGCCATATCTTGGCTAGCCGGATCCAGAGGAATTTGCCAATAACCGGCTTTTAGATCCAAAGTTGTTATAATTTGAGGATCTTTTAGGGAGTCGAGTATATCATCTATACGAGGTAAGGGGTATGAATCCTTCACCGTTACCGCGTTTAAATCCCTATTGTCATGGCACAGTCTAAATTGTGGTTCCTCTGGCCTTTCTGACAAACGTTGCTCTTCCTCAGTCCTATCAGGTTTTTTGTTAACTAAAATTGAGGGAGCCCCCAAGGACTGTTGCAAGGCTCAATTAAATCTTGCGCGAGCATTTCACTAACAATTTCGTCAATTTTATCTTTTTTCCAAGGAGAATACCTATATGGGGCGCGACTTTTTGGTGTAGCTTCCCCTGTGTCAATATAATGACACGCTGTATTCGTTCGTCCAGGTATAGTGGTGGAAACGTTTTTATATTTATAAACCAATGTTTCTAATTGCACGCGCTCCTTATGGGAGACTTGCGCTAGAGATAAAGCTCTCTTGAGATCTTCTTCGTCAAACTCAACATGACATAACATTGGTTCACCAGGGACCTGGGCGACCGAATGGGGTTTACTAAAAGCATGTTTCTGATTAGGCTTATCAATGAACCAATAACACATTGATTTATAATTTACTATTAAACCACATGCCTGTATAAAATCCATTCCCAAAACAATTGGATAAACTAAATCCTTTACAAAATATACACGGTTGGATTTCTCTTTCCCTCCTGGCAATAAAAACTGTACGAATGTAGAACCTGTAGAGGTTACACGTATTTTTACCTCTCCGAGTGACGTATGTCACGGAGAGGTATTACACCGGCCGTGTCTGTCTGTCTGTCTGTGTGTGTGTCTGTCTGTCAGACCCCACGTGACCGCGTTCGCAGTTTACAAATCGGAGCAAACAAATACCCGATTTCCGGAACGCGTTCGCGGTTCACGGAAATTTGGCCATTCATCTACCAACACCAGTCTTTACTAACTGGCTTCTAAGGACCACAATCTGCTAGTCTTTGTCCATCCCACATGGACACTAGTCTGTACTTGCTAGCTTCCAAGCACAACCATCTTCTGTTCTTCGTCAATTTCACCTTGACACCAGCTTCTATGCACCACCATCTTCTGTTCTTCGTCAATTCCACATTGACACCTGCTTCTATGCACCACCATCTTCTGTTCTTCGTCAATTCCACATTGACACCAGCTTCTATGCACCACCATCTTCAGGTCTTTGTCCATTCCAGATGGACGCCAGTCAGTCCATTGTGGCTTCTTTTCCTTCGTCATCGTATGGTTTCAAGATATACGTGGCGATCGGCTAGGGTTACGAGAAACGTCTAGCCTCCCAATGGCAGGGCTTCCACCATCGGTTCACGCGAATGCGTTTTTATCTATTATTGGTTTCAAGATATACGCGGCGATCGGCTAGGGTTACGAGAAACGTCTAGCCTCCCAATGGCAGGGCTTCCACCATCGGTTCACGCGAATGCGTTTTTATCTATTATTCTAATGGAAACGAATCGTATATATACCCAAAAAGTTGAAGAAAGCGGGCAAGAGGGGTACCCTTCACTTTAAACGTCAATATTAGCAAAGTTTCGAAAGATAATAGGAACAACTTTATTTAAAACGATTTAACTATTTTTAAAGTTATTTACTGGCGATTAAAATAATTAATATCATTTATATTTAATTAATTATTTCAGATAAACTTATTTCTATGTGATGACACAAGTGAGAGTTTATATAGAACGAGTAATGAAGATTGCATCCGAATCGAAACACTACACGCATATCAAAGTTAATATAAAGCGAGTAGGATGATACGATCTCTTACAAAGCGATAACATTTCCTTTTTGCAGAATATTAAATGGAAATATTTTTAATATTTTTCGGCATTACGATTCTTTAAGTTGTTGTGTAGCTATAATGCTCTGTTTCATCTTAATATTCCAAGAACAGGAGTAGCAAATTTCCAATTTAAATTTATGGTAGCAGACGACGTTCTTACAAATGACAGGCAGGGATTGTAGAATCTTCATTCTATAATAGGTTTTCACAAGCCCAAGGCTGAGGGAACATTAAATGCTTTTCTTCCATGGTACTACTATTCCGAAGATTTTCATCCCTCACTTAACCTGGGAAAAAATCTCAAACTATGGCTTTCATACAGCCGGGCTGCCAGACGTTCAGTGCGAATAAACTTACAAAACCAATCCATGTGGTTTGCGCACTGAACGCATTTCGACTTGTAGCCCAGGCTCTTATTATTTGAAAGCATGTAGGGCCGGAAATAAGCACATGACACTGGACATTGTCCGAAAATTTTAAAATGTCGCATAATTGTTTTAAAAACGAAGGGGGTCACTGGACAATGTGTCCAATAAATATTTCCGGAATTTTCATAGCTTGAGCATGAAGATGCGATAGTATTTTGGCAATAAAATAAATAGAAAAGAAATATTTAGTCTCCTGTATTATTGCTCCATGGTGGCAGATTTCTAGAAGCCGATGGGGTAATGGAAACGGGGATAAGGGAGTTGAGATGGATTGGAAATGATGATGGGCGACCTGCGGCACCGTATCTCTCCAAATGTACCTCGCGCACGCCCCTATCCTTCGGTAGGCGATTGCTAAGTGCTGCCGCGTAGCGAAATTTTATTTGTATGAGAACTAGCTTCTATTGGTGAAAAAAAGTAAGATAAGAATTTTTTAAAATAATTGATGTTTTATAATGATGTCTTCAAAAGTGAAAATTTTTATATCTGTTACTTCAGGCAGTTCATTTTCAAACCTTATCTTTTACACTTTCCAGTCTTTGTCTACAATGACAGATTTTATTAATATCTGTCACTTCAGTCTTCATATTAATTAAAATTCTTTAGAAAATATGGGAGAAAAAGTCCTAGGCCGTTGCGCGTCCATCGGTAATCTAGCTTAAATACCAGTCGTCTGTAATACGGCTAAATTACCAGTCGTCGGTAATACGGCTAAATTACCAGTCGTCGGTAATCTAGCTTAATTACCGGTCGTCGGTAATCTAGCTTAATTACCGGTCGTCGGTAATCTAGCTTAATTACCGGTCGTCGGTAATCTAGCTTAATTACCGGTCGTCGGTAATCTAGCTTAATTACCGGTCGTCGGTAATCTAGCTTAATTACCGGTCGTCGGTAATCTAGCTTAATTACCGGTCGTCGGTAATCTAGCTTAATTACCGGTCGTCGGTAATCTAGCTTAATTACCGGTCGTCGGTAATCTAGCTTAATTACCGGTCGTCGGTAATCTAGCTTAATTACCGGTCGTCGGTAATCTAGCTTAATTACCGGTCGTCGGTAATCTAGCTTAATTACCGGTCGTCGGTAATCTAGCTTAATTACCGGTCGTCGGTAATCTAGCTTAATTACCGGTCGTCGGTAATCTAGCTTAATTACCGGTCGTCGGTAATCTAGCTTAATTACCGGTCGTCGGTAATCTAGCTTAATTACCGGTCGTCGGTAATCTAGCTTAATTACCGGTCGTCGGTAATCTAGCTTAATTACCGGTCGTCGGTAATCTAGCTTAATTACCGGTCGTCGGTAATCTAGCTTAATTACCGGTCGTCGGTAATCTAGCTTAATTACCGGTCGTCGGTAATCTAGCTTAATTACCGGTCGTCGGTAATCTAGCTTAATTACCGGTCGTCGGTAATCTAGCTTAATTACCGGTCGTCGGTAATCTAGCTTAATTACCGGTCGTCGGTAATCTAGCTTAATTACCGGTCGTCGGTAATCTAGCTTAATTACCGGTCGTCGGTAATCTAGCTTAATTACCGGTCGTCGGTAATCTAGCTTAATTACCGGTCGTCGGTAATCTAGCTTAATTACCGGTCGTCGGTAATCTAGCTTAATTACCGGTCGTCGGTAATCTAGCTTAATTACCGGTCGTCGGTAATCTAGCTTAATTACCGGTCGTCGGCAATCTAGCTTAATTACCGGTCGTCGGTAATCTAGCTTAATTACCGGTCGTCGGTAATCTAGCTTAATTACCGGTCGTCGGTAATCTAGCTTAATTACCGGTCGTCGGTAATCTAGCTTAATTACCGGTCGTCGGTAATCTAGCTTAATTACCGGTCGTCGGTAATCTAGCTTAATTACCGGTCGTCGGTAATCTAGCTTAATTACCGGTCGTCGGTAATCTAGCTTAATTACCGGTCGTCGGTAATCTAGCTTAATTACCGGTCGTCGGTAATCTAGCTTAATTACCGGTCGTCGGTAATCTAGCTTAATTACCGGTCGTCGGTAATCTAGCTTAATTACCGGTCGTCGGTAATCTAGCTTAATTACCGGTCGTCGGTAATCTAGCTTAATTACCGGTCGTCGGTAATCTAGCTTAATTACCGGTCGTCGGTAATCTAGCTTAATTACCGGTCGTCGGTAATCTAGCTTAATTACCGGTCGTCGGTAATCTAGCTTAATTACCGGTCGTCGGTAATCTAGCTTAATTACCGGTCGTCGGTAATCTAGCTTAATTACCGGTCGTCGGTAATCTAGCTTAATTACCGGTCGTCGGTAATCTAGCTTAATTACCGGTCGTCGGTAATCTAGCTTAATTACCGGTCGTCGGCAATCTAGCTTAATTACCGGTCGTCGGTAATCTAGCTTAATTACCGGTCGTCGGTAATCTAGCTTAATTACCGGTCGTCGGTAATCTAGCTTAATTACCGGTCGTCGGTAATCTAGCTTAATTACCGGTCGTCGGTAATCTAGCTTAATTACCGGTCGTCGTTAATCTAGCTTAATTACCGGTCGTCGTTAATCTAGCTTAATTACCGGTCGTCGGTAATCTAGCTTAATTACCGGTCGTCGGTAATCTAGCTTAATTACCGGTCGTCGGTAATCTAGCTTAATTACCGGTCGTCGTTAATCTAGCTTAATTACCGGTCGTCGTTAATCTAGCTTAATTACCGGTCGTCGGTAATCTAGCTTAATTACCGGTCGTCGTTAATCTAGCTTAATTACCGGTCGTCGTTAATCTAGCTTAATTACCGGTCGTCGTTAATCTAGCTTAATTACCGGTCGTCGGTAATCTAGCTTAATTACCGGTCGTCGGTAATCTAGCTTAATTACCGGTCGTCGGTAATCTAGCTTAATTACCGGTCGTCGGTAATCTAGCTTAATTACCGGTCGTCGGTAATCTAGCTTAATTACCGGTCGTCGGTAATCTAGCTTAATTACCGGTCGTCGGTAATCTAGCTTAATTACCGGTCGTCGGTAATCTAGCGTAATTACCGGTCGTCGGTAATCTAGCTTAATTACCGGTCGTCGGTAATCTAGCTTAATTACCGGTCGTCGGTAATGTAGCTTAATTACCATTCGTCGGTAATCTAGCTTAATTACCGGCCGTCGGTAATCTAGCTTAATTACCGGCCGTCGGTAATCTAGCTTAATTACCGGCCGTCGGTAATCTAGCTTAATTACCGGCCGTCGGTAATCTAGCTTAATTACCAGTCGTCGGTAATCTAGCTTAATTACCAGTCGTCGGTAATCTAGCTTAATTACCAGTCGTCGGTAATCTAGCTTAATTACCAGTCGTCGGTAATCTAGCTTAATTACCAGTCGTCGGTAATCTAGCTTAATTACCATTCGTCGGTAATCTAGCTTAATTACCATTCGTCGGTAATCTAGCTTAATTACCAGTCGTCGGTGATCTAGCTTAATTACCAGTCGTCGGTAATCTAGCTTAATTACCAGTCGTCGGTAATCTAGCTTAATTACCAGTCGTCGGTAATCTGGTTTAATTACCAGTCGTCGGTAATCTAGTTTAATTACCCTTAATTGGTAATCTAGATTAATTACCCTTAATTGGTAATCTAGATTAATTACCCTTAATTGGTAATCTAGATTAATTATCCTTAATTGGTAATCTAGATTAATTACCCTTAATTGGTAATCTAGATTAATTACCCTTAATTGGTAATTTAATTAGTAACCCTTAATTGGTAATTTAATTAGTAACCCTTAATTGGTAATTTAATTAGTAACCCTTAATTGGTAATTTAATTAGTAACCCTTAATTGGTAATTTAATTAGTAACCCTTAATTGGTAATTTAATTAGTAACCCGTAATTGGTAATTTAATTAGTAACCATTAATTCGTAATTTAATTAGTAACCATTAATTGGTAGTCTAGTTTAATTAACTCTAATTGATAATTTATTTTAAGAACGTTTAATTGGTAAACTACTTTAATTAATTAAATTCGTAATCTAGTTTTTTTATCTTTAATTGGGAGTCTAGTTTAATTATCTTTTATTGGTAATCCAGAATAATTAGCAGGGAAAAGTTAAAATGTCCATTAAGCTAGTTTGAATTTGACTATATCCGCGACAATTTAGACCCGTGTGTTTTGATGGCGTCGCTGTAGCGGCCGCGTCAACGTCACTGCAGCAATATTAAAGCCGTCTTATCTCACTATCGATAGGCCATTCCAACCAAAAGGCATTAAGAAGAAACAATCGGATTATTATGAGGCAACTATACGTTAAAAAATGCCAACATTGGTCTCGCTGATATTTCCTAATAAAACAGTGTATAAATGCTAAAATATCGCAGATTGGGGTAGTTTTTAAAATTGAAAATTAAACATACTTAAAATTAATTTTTCTCAAAAACCTTAAAAATGGTCCTAGAAAAAGGTTTAAATTTTGATATAAAACCGTTCCCAAACGTAACAAACGAATATTTCATTTCAAAAGGGTTGCGACAAAATGGCTAAATTTGAAAAAAACTCCATGTTATTTCTATGGGAAAATTTAACTTTTTCACCAAAAGGGCTGAATCATTTTATGCAAATGAAAACCACCCTTAGCAACTTTATTTTTTATAAAATAAACTAATGAGTGGATCTTTTTGAAATTTTAACCACATATTGAGGGCCCGAATTGTAGTTCTGTGGAATTTTTTCAAAGCAGTTAATACGATACAAAAAAAGTTATAACCAATCAAAAAACCATCCTTATACATTAAAGTCGGTATGAGGTCTTATCTAAGAGAGCTATCGCTCTCCTAGAATTTTTAAGATACGCCCCCCCTCCCTAGTTTGAAAGAGATCTTTTTTACAAGCTGGTGTTAAAAAAATTCAACGGCGAAAAAAGTATTTGACAATCTGAGAATATTTTTTAAATATTAAAAAATGCTGTTTAGTTTATACGCCCCCTATTTGTGAAAGACCTTTTTTACGCACTTTTATCATTCTTTATTTGAATTTCAAAGGTAGTACTTCATAATTCAATCTTCTGTAATAAATTTCTTCGGAAAATAATATTTCAAACGTTACAGAGTCTTGCAAGGGGATTGCTTTTGCGGATCTTTGTGAGCATTTAACTGAATAATAAAATGGAGGAAGATAATAATTTGAGTAAAGAGGAAATCAGAAAACGAAAGGCAAGGGAAAGAATGAGGGCAAAAAGGTCAGATCCCGAATTTAGGAAACGCGAAAATGAAAGGAGAAGAGCGTTAGCCGCGGAAAAAAAGTCTCTTTTGGGAACAGGTTCTAGCACACAAAATGTTGGTCCTACCGTGTGTTAAATATATCTTTTCTTTTTATATTTAATTCACTTTTAATAAATTCAAGACTATTTTTAAAGTTTACCGAACTCTTTTTAATAAACTTTTAACTTTATTACATTTTGTTTATTACCTTTTTCTCTCATTTTAGAGCCTAACCTTTTAACATTTTATTTTATTTCATTTTCCCTCTTTAATTTTGGGGACCGATTTGAACGTCTGCCTATCCTTTCAAGGCTAAATTTTCGTCTGAATTCTTTTTCTGAATTCGGTGCGCTCTTCGCGCCCTTTTCTTTTGCCCCCTATTTTGGGGGTTATTTTCTAGGTAAAAAGGGGACCCCTTTTTCTTTTCGAAGATGGGCCTATCTTCCCCCTTTTTCCTCATATTGGTATCTTTCAACCAGATCTACATGAATGCAAGTTTTCTTTACATGAATTTTAGAATTTATATGAAAATATATACAAACAATTTTACAAACATTAACAATTATTTCAAAGTTTTTTACACTCCCCAGAATGCGGAGTAATTATTTACAAGCATTTACATAAATAGACTTTCAAGTTAATATTTTCATTAATTAATCGTCTGGTAATTCCATTAAATATAATAGCTGAACTGGACGTCGAAGGACATTCCCGTTCGCTTGTCTTATTAAACAAGATCGAATAAGTCCGTCACGTCCAGGTTGAGTTTGTGTAATCACACCAATACTCCAATTTTGCCTAGGCTGTTTGTCATCATGAATGATGACTATATCTCCAGGTTTAAAAACAGAGTTCTTTTTTATTAATTTCTCTATGTGATGAACTGATCTCAAGTTCAATAAGTATTCAGTTCTCCACCGTTTCCACAGTTTGTCCATTAATAATTGCCTATATTTCCATCTGACAATTAATTCTTTACGTGTACTTGAAAAGGTTTCATTTTGTTTTATTTTTCTATTTGGTAAGCTTTTAATTCTTTGACCAATTAAGAAATGAGCCGGCGTTAATGGGTTAGGCTCATTATGATCGTTGTACACGTAAGTGATAGGCCTTGAATTAATAATAGCCTCTGTTTGAGTTAAAATGGTTTCCATTTCGGTGTAATTCAAAGCAGCAGATCCAATAATCTTTTTTAGTATGTTTTTTGTTGTTCTAACCATTCGTTCGTACATACCACCCCACCATGCTGCTCTTTCAGCGATAAAATTCCATACTATGCCTTCTTTTCCATAGTATTCTTCTATTTCATTTTTACTTAAATTCTTCCAAATTTCTTTGTAATCTGCGTCAGCCCTTTTGAACGTTTTAGCGTTATCGCTATATATTATTCTCGGGATGCCCCTCCTTGACATGAATCGATTCATCGCTAACAAGAATTCTTCAGTGTTCATTGATCCTACTAATTCGAGGTGTAATGCTCTTGTTACGGCGCAAGTTATCAATAATATATACACTTTTTTCATAATTTGTTTTGCTTTTGTTCGAATTAAAAGTGGGCCCGCGAAATCCAGGCCTATTGTTTCGAAAGGTGGAGTTTCAATTATTCGAGATTTTGGTAATTGCGCAATGTTAACTTTTCCGGCTCTGGCATTAATTTTATTACAAATAACACATTTCTTCAAAATATTTTTAGTTAATTGACGAGCAGAGATAATCCAATATCTCTCTCTTAAATCAGTTATAGTACTATTTATGCCGGAATGAAGCATTCTTACGTGACTACGTCTTATTAGAAGTACGGAAAGGCGTTGTTGTTTACTTAATATTATTGGATGTTTTATTTCAAATTGTAAATTCGCTTCATCCAATCTTCCTCCTACTCTCAAAAGACCTTTGTTATCTAATATAGGATTCAATGAATAGATCTTTGAACTTTTGGTTATTGCCTGTCCTTTTTTTAAACTTTCAATTTCATTACAATAATCTTCTGATTGAATGTCCTTTATCCATTTCTTTTCGGCTAGATCTAATTCCCTACATTTTAGGGTTCCCCTTTCCGTTGGGAGCTTTCGACATTTGTTTATAAATCTTAAAATATAAGATGTAACTCTAACTACTCTCGCGAAGAAGCTATAATTTTCGAGATTAATTAGTCTCTGAATTCCGACAATTTTTCCGGATTGAACTAACATTACTGTTTTCTGTTTTTCTTCATTTATTTCTGATTCATATCCAACTATACTTGGATTTCCCCTGGGCCATTCTGATCTAGGTTTTCTGAGCCAAGATGGACCCTTTTACCACATTTCGTTTTCTAGTAGCTCTGATGCTTTAACACCTCTAGTGGGTAAGTCTGCGGGATTTGTTAGACCTGTACAATGTTTCCATTGGAGTTTATCTGATATATTCTGTATGTCATTAACCCTATTTGATACAAATTGTTTCCATTCCTTTGCTTCTGATTTTATCCATCCTAAAGCTACCGCAGAGTCAGTCCAATATGTAACTTCAATTTCACTATTTTTTAAAGCATCCTTTTGGACCCCGCACGTTTAACCATGAAAATGGGTTTCGGTTAATTTTTTCCAAACTTCGGTACCAGATAGAATGCGTTATGCTGATCAATGTTTCAATGATACAAAACGTTCTCTGACGTACGGTTCGCTCTGCACGTGTCGTCAAAGTTCATATTTTCTATGAGACATAATAGCTTAAAATTAACTATTTAATTAAATAAAACGCTTGTTTATGAGGGTTTTAAAGCTAGAGGACACAAATAATGTACTTACGAAGCTTAGAAGAAAGTCGCCGGTTATTTGTGGTACTTAAAAGCGACGATTTCTTGCGTTAAAGCAGTTTTCCAATATTTTCATAATTATACTATATCGAAGCTTTCTAATTAGCATTAAGGCAATCGGAAGAAGCATCCCTGCAGGGGCCATAGAGATTTAGAGAGAAGGAGTTATAGGTTTCTTCGTTTCACTTGAAAACTGTAAATGCCGGTTGAAGATGACACAAAAGGGAGCTGTGTTTAGTAGGGAAGCCCTCAGATGAGCGGTTCCCGTATGAGCGGATTCCATAATAGCGGTCCTCATATCAGCAGTTCCCTAAATAGCGGTTTCCCGAAATGGCAGTTTACCCGTTACAACAGTTACCGATACAGCGGTTCTCGTAAACGCGGCGTACCATTACAGCGGTTCTTGTAAACGCGGCGTACCATTACAGCAGTTCTCAAAAGAGCAGAAAAACAGGAATGCGAAAAACGACTGTTGTTTGTTATGGTGTACGCTGTGTAAAATGAACTTAAATAGAACTAGGCCAGATATGGTTTGCTTCAAGTTGATTATTTGAACCCCCAATAGTGTTAGGTTAGGTTAGGTTAAGTTAGGTTAAGTTAGGTTAAGTTAGGTTAAGTTAGGTTAGGTTAGGTTAGGTTAGGTTTGGTTTGGATTGGTTTGGTTAGGTTAGGTTAGGTTAGGTTACGTTAGGTTAGGTTTGGTTAGGTTTGGTTAGGTTAGGTTAGGTTAGGTTAGGTTAGGTTTGGTTAGGTTAGGTTAGGTTAGGTTAGGTTAGGTTTTGTTAGGTTAGGTTTGGTTTGGTTTGGTTAGGTTTGGTTTGGTTTGGTTAGGTTAGGTTAGGTTTGGTTAGGTTAGGTTTGGTTTGGTTAGGTTTGGTTAGGTTTGGTTAGGTTAGGTTAGGTTGGGCTAGGTTAGGTTAGGTTAGGTTAGGTTAGGTTAGGTTAGGTTAGGTTAGGTTAGGTTAGGTTTGGTTAGGTTAGGTTAGGTTTGGTTTGGTTTGGTTTGGTTAGGTTAGGTTTGGTTAGGTTAGGTTTGGTTTGGTTAGGTTAGGTTAGGTTAGGTTAGGTTTGGTTAGGTTTGGTTAGGTTTGGTTAGGTTAGGTTAGGTTAGGTTAGGTTAGGTTAGGTTAGGTTAGGTTAGGTTAGGTTTGGTTAGGTTAGGTTGGGTTGGGTTGGGTTCGGTTCGGTTGGGTTTTTTAGGTTTTGTTTTGATTGGTTAGACTTAGGTTAGTAATATTTTGGAAATGGTGTAACAATGTTACGCCTTTTCCAAAATATTGTTGTTTATCTTCATTCACTTCCCAAATAATAATATGCCTTTTCCAAAAAATACTGTTTACAATTATCTACTTCCGAAATAAAATAAGCTTTCTTGAAATATTTTCTATTCTGGTATTAGAATTGTAAACTGATACAGCCTGAAGAATAGTGTAATATTTAAGTGTACTTTAAAAACACGATCCGTTAGTAGGTCACATTACTGACTAAATGATCACAGAATAAGGTAGTTTTCGAAAACAACGAATATAACTGTATTGTTAAGAAATACTCGAAACTGAAGACAAACACTGCTATTTCCCAAAATAGCAGCCGCTATTTCTAAAACAGCGGCCGCTATTTCTAAAACAGCAGCCGCTATTTCTAAAACAGCAGTTTTGAAGAACGCCGCTGTTTTTTTGGAATCGCGGCTGCTATTTCGAGAACTGCTCTACCGGGAACTGCTCATACGAGGTACACCCGTTTAGTAAGCTAACGAAATGGTTATCGATAGGTTCGCCACAAAAGGATAGAAATCCATATCTGCAATAATATGCAGAAGAGGCGACTGGCAAATCAGAGATCTTTAAAGCGTTTGAGACGAATAGCCAAACATTGCTGTAATCAAGATGTAGGTCTTGCTATGAGAAAGCTATTATACGTACTTAACCTCGCGTCTTGCAATGTCGGGGTGCTTTTTTATAGCGAGTCCCATCACCTCTCGCTTTACGGGGTGCTTGTTTATAGCGAGTCCCATCACCTCTCGCTTTACGGGGTGCTTGATTATAGCGAGTCCCCTGGCCTCTCGCTTTACGGGGTGCTGATTATAGCGAGTCCCCTGGCCTCTCGCTTTACGGGGTGCTTGATTATAGCGAGTCCCCTGGCCTCTCGCTTTACGGGGTGCTTGATTATAGCGAGTCCCCTGGCCTCTCGCTTTACGGGGTGCTTGATTATAGCGAGTCCCCTGGCCTCTCGCTTTACGGGGTGCTTGATTATAGCGAGTCCCCTGGCCTCTCGCTTTACGGGGTGCTTGATTATAGCGAGTCCCCTGGCCTCTCGCTTTACGGGGTTTTTGTTTAAAGCGGTTTCCATAAAAAGTGGCTTTGGATTTTGATGTTAAACGTCAACAACGTCGATGTCATCATTGACGTTTTGAGGCAATGGTCTATTTGCCGCATCCATGACAGTCTGTAACAGGATTGTCCATGGATATTTAACCCTGTTTTCCTGTCTTGCAAACCCCAAATACCAAAGAACACTCGCTACGTGCGCGCATGTACCTAGCGTTCGAGCACCCGATTTACACGTGCAATAGTATCCTATTATTGGTTGTCTGTTTACGATATCTTCAGCCTCGTTATCGTCATCATCTAGAACGTTATAGGCTATCCAGAGCTGATACTTAGTAGCGTTTCTAAATCGAGAATAAACCCTCACTCGCAGAAAACCAGGCTCGTCTACAAGTTCGTCATACTCAAAGACGTCATTTGCATCCCTTTGCATTTTGTCTTGAATATAGGATGGTGCTAGGTGTATTTGATATACTCCTACGATCAGATCTCTCAAATATTCCAATGTGAGGTGCGGGAAATGAGGATCAATATTTGCTTGTAAACGACCCCACCTTCCGTTTCATCTATGTAGATTTTCAGCTTCTACTCGAGCTTGAACAATATTTGCCTCCCGTGACTTCAAAAGAATTTCTTGAGCCTTTTCGACCGTTGCATCTTGCATATGGACAGGATCATGGTACTTGTTAATGAGAGCACCGGCAATTCGGTAAAAATCTCCAAGATGAAGGGCGTGCATGAAATTAATTGTATCGTCAAAGAACTTGAAGATTTGTTTTATATGCCCATTTCTTGCTTCTACTATCCAACGTGTTTTCGTCACCAAGCGCGCTTCATTAGCTTCTTCCGTCGAAAATTGTCTTTGATTTGGTCGTAAAAATGGTGGCATTTTGCTCGCAATTCCTAATCTCTCGAGGAATGGTAAAACATCCCTGTAGCCTCTGTCAACTATGAAGATGTCTCCTTCATCAAACCATTCTCGGATTTGTGAAGCGTCTCTTTGATATTCGTTTCGCAGGAGGTTCGCATCGTTGTTACGTGAGTCAGAAAAATAGGGCCCTTGAATATCTAAAATATAGCCATCTGGAGCCACTATTAATACTGGCTTGAGCACATGACGACCCTTATGCGTACTATACGATTGCCTTAGAACTCAAAATTTGGAACTCTTAATTATGTTGCTGTACGTTCCATCTATATATGCAATGGCCCTGGGTGTTTCAGGGTCTGGATTATACAACTCATTAGCGAATGCTGATACATGCCGTTCAATGTATTGGTCCCTCGTTATAGCGTTAAAACCGATATATCGAGGAACAAAGGTGTGCATTAAGGATTTTCGAACCTTCGCGATAGTCAAACTGGTATTTTGCCGAGAAGAGTAATTGAATATGACGGTTAAAAAGTCGTCAGACAAGCCTTGACGTAATTTGCACAAAAACACTAGAAGGTCTTTTTTGCTTATATGACGTTGAAACGCACCTTCATCCAATGGATGACATAAAGCATATAAATCCCGGAACTGTTCTCTTGTGAGAGCTGACAAAGATTTAAATTCCTCGTCGGAAAAACTATTTTCGTCGTGGAATTTAAAATCAGCTCGGTTGTTGGCTGTTTTCCTCAGACCTTCAAGAAATACGTGCAGTTGCTCCCCGCGGAATACAAATGGTCGGTTTATGAATCTTAAACCTTGAGTCAAATATGGGAACAGGTACCCCCTTTCATGCAAATGTATTGTGCAACACCTCGTGTTTTCTGATATATATACATTCCTAGACAAATATACATCAATTCTACTATCCATAGAGAGGCGTTGAATATTTTGGTCGGCGTTACAAATTAAACACGTATTATTGGCTGTTTGTGTCAAGACATTTAGTCTCACAGACGAAGGATTGGTTTCAATGTCTCGGATTTCTTGATTAATTGATCTGTTGCAATTAAAACATATGCGTGTTGCATCTGTTACCTCTAGCGCAGGTCATTCAAGATTTTCTCGCCTTGCAATACTAATAAGGCGTTACATATTATTATCGTCTCCAAATATGCGCACCATTTGCCTCAAGTTAAAAACCCCATTGCAAATATAGCACCGGCCCTGGTTTCTATTAGCCATAATCAATAATACGAGAAACGTATAGCGTGATTGTGATATAAATAATAAATCAATTATGAATTCTGATTATTAGGTGAAATAATTATATGAAATACAATATAATATAATATATAAAGGGAAGAGAAACGGCAATTGTACTGATTCATTCACAAACAGCATTAAAATGAATCATCCTTTTTCGGGCTCGAGAACCAAGCTTGATTGAAAAGTATATTAAGACCTTTGTACCCTACCAGTTTTGTTTCATTGCCCTTGACTAGCTGTTTAAAAAACTAGCTTTTTAAAGTGAAGAAAGGTTGAGGCGCCAAGTTTGGTAGGGTACAAAGGGGGTACCTGTTCCCATATTTGATTCAAGGTTTAAGATTCATAAACCGACCATTTGTATTCCGCGGGGAGCAACTGCACGTATTTCTTGAAGGTCTGAGGAAAACAGCCAACAACCGAGCTGATTTTAAATTCCACGACGAAAATAGTTTTTCCGATGAGGAATTTAAATCTTTGTCAGCTCTCACAAGAGAACAGTTCCGGGATTTATATGCTTTATGTCATCCATTGGATGAAGGTGCGTTTCAACGTCATATCAGCAAAAAAGACCTTCTAGTGTTTTTGTGCAAATTACGTCAAGGCTTGTCTGACGACTTTTTAACCGTCATATTCAATTACTCTTCTCGGCAAAATACCACTTTGAATATCGCGAAGGTTCGAAAATCCTTAATGCAAACCTTTGTTCCTCGATATATCGGTTTTAAACAATACATTGAACGGCATGTATCAGCATTCGCTAATGAGTTGTATAATCCAGACCCTGAAACACCCAGGGCCATTGCATATATAGATGGAACGTACAGCTACATAAATAAGAGTTCCAACTTTAGAGTTCTAAGGCAATCGTATAGTACGCATAAGGATCGTCATGTGCTCAAGCCAGTATTAATAGTGGCTCCAGATGGCTATATTTTAGATATTCAAGGGCCCTATTTTTCTGACTCACGTAACAACGATGCGAACCTCCTGCGAAACGAATATCAAAGAGACGCTTCACAAATCCGAGAATGGTTTGATGAAGGAGACATCTTCATAGTTGACAGAGGCTACAGGGATGTTTTACCATTCCTCGAGAGATTAGGAATTGCGAGCAAATTGCCACCATTTTTACGACCAAATCAAAGACAATTTTCGACGGAAGAAGCTAATGAAGCGCGCTTGGTGACGAAAACACGTTGGATAGTAGAAGCAAGAAATGGGCCTATAAAACAAATCTTCAAGTTCTTTGACGATACAATTAATTTCATGCACGCCCTTCATCTTGGAGATTTTTACCGAATTGCCGGTGCCCTCATTAACAAGTACCATGATCCTGTCCATATGCAAGATGCAACGGTCGAAAAGGCTCAAGAAATTCTTTTGAAGTCACGGGAGGCAAATATTGTTCAAGCTCGAGTAGAAGCTGAAAATCTACATAGAAGCAAATGTGGATGAGACGGAAAGTATGACGATGGCCATAGAGCCTGTGTTAAAAAACGCGGAGATCAAAGTTTCGTCAATAACTATTTAGTTTACTAGTGACTGATGGACTTGCAAACTCGCGACTGAAAGTAGTTCAGATATTTATGCTCCTTGGTTTCACCATAGCCGACTCGATCATGCGCATCACGACGCAAGCTGGTCGCGCTATAGCTTAATTACCGAGATTACACAATAGCAGACGACGGTAACCGCGTAACAGCGAATTAACACAAGACCTATTTTAAAGGAGTGATCAGTCCCAGTATAGGTACGCCAATAAAACGGTCAACTACGGCGAAACTCTGATGACTCGCGACTTTTGGCCATTTTCATACTTTTTCTCTCATCCACTTTTGATAGAAGAAACGGAAGGTGGGGTCGTTTACAAGCAAATATTGATCCTCATTTCCCGCACCTCACATTGGAATATTTGAGAGATCTGACCGTAGGAGAATATCCTATATTCAAGACATAATGCAAAGGGATGCAAATGACGTCTTTGAGTATGACGAACTTGTAGACGAGCCTGGTTTTCTGCGAGTGAGGGTTTATTCTCGATTTAGAAACGCTACTAAGTATCAGCTCTGGATAGCCTATAACGTTCTAGATGATGACGATAACGAGGCTGAAGATATCGTAAACAGACAACCAATAATAGGATACTATTGCACGTGTAAATCGGGTGCTCGAACGCTAGGTACATGCGCGCACGTAGCGAGTGTTCTTTGGTATTTGGGGTTTGCAAGACAGGAAAACAGGGTTAAATATCCATGGACACTCCTGTTACAGACTGTCATGGATGCGGCAAATAGACCATTGCCTCAAAACGTCAATGATGACATCGACGTTGTTGACGTTTAACATCAAAATCCAAAGCCACTTTTTATGGAAACCGCTTTAAACAAAAACCCCGTAAAGCGAGAGGCCAGGGGACTCGCTATAATCAAGCACCCCGTAAAGCGAGAGGCCAGGGGACTCGCTATAATCAAGCACCCCGTAAAGCGAGAGGCCAGGGGACTCGCTATAATCAAGCACCCCGTAAAGCGAGAGGCCAGGGGACTCGCTATAATCAAGCACCCCGTAAAGCGAGAGGCCAGGGGACTCGCTATAATCAAGCACCCCGTAAAGCGAGAGGCCAGGGGACTCGCTATAATCAGCACCCCGTAAAGCGAGAGGCCAGGGGACTCGCTATAATCAAGCACCCCGTAAAGCGAGAGGTGATGGGACTCGCTATAAACAAGCACCCCGTAAAGCGAGAGGTGATGGGACTCGCTATAAAAAAAGCACCGCGACATTGCAAGACGCGAGGTTAAGTACGTATAATAGCTTTCTCATAGCAAGACCTACATCTTGATTACAGCAATGTTTGGCTATTCGTCTCAAACGCTTTAAAGATCTCTGATTTGCCAGTCGCCTCTTCTGCATATTATTGCAGATATGGATTTCTATCCTTTTGTGGCGAACCTATCGATAACCATTTCGTTAGCTTACTAAACACAGCTCCCTTTTGTGTCATCTTCAACCGGCATTTACAGTTTTCAAGTGAAACGAAGAAACCTAGAACTCCTTCTCTCTAAATCTCTATGGCCCCTGCAGGGATGCTTCTTCCGATTGCCTTAATGCTAATTAGAAAGCTTCGATATAGTATAATTATGAAAATATTGGAAAACTGCTTTAACGCAAGAAATCGTCGCTTTTAAGTACCACAAATAACCGGTGACTTTCTTCTAAGCTTCGTAAGTACATTATTTGTGTCCTCTAGCTTTAAAACCCTCATAAACAAGCGTTTTATTTAATTAAATAGTTAATTTCAAGCTATTATGTCTCATAGAAAATATGAACTTTGACGACACGTGCAGAGCGAACCGTGCGTCAGAGAACGTTTTGTCTCATTGAAACATTGATCAGCATAACGCATTCTATCTGGTACCGAAGTTTGGAAAAAATTAACCGAAACCCATTTTCATGGTTAAACGTGCGGGGTCCTTTAGCCAGTCAATTCTAATCTAGATATTGTCAATTTAGCCTTTATTGGAGCTACTCTAGTTTTTGCGCAAACGAAACAAGTGTGTATTTTTCCTTTTATATTTTCAGTCCTTAAGTATACGACCGCGGAGAAAGCTTTCATACTTGAATCTGTAAAACAATGCAATTCGTGTTTTTCTATTTCACCCTCTAATTCCTTTATGTAATATCTGGGAATTTCAATTTTTGATATTTCATCAAGCTCTGAATACCATTGCTTAAATTCCTTGGCTATTCTAGGTGGCAATTCATCGTCCCAATCCAATTTTATTTCTCTGTTTTGAACTAATAACCAAGTCTCTTGGAATAACATCTTTGCTCTTACGACGTATGGACCTAGAATGCCCATTGGGTCGAATATTTGAGCCAGTACTGACAATAAACATCTTTTAGTTGGTTTAACTGTGCAAATGTATTTTATTAAATTTGTAAAGTCGTATGACAATGTGTCTGAACATATGTCCCATCTTATGCCTAAAACCTTCTCTACCCCTGTGTCTATTGACTTTTCTACAAGAAACTTTTGTCCGCCTTCCTCTTTTCTTATGTTTAATAATTTTTGCAGCTCCTTTGAATTAGTCTTCCATTTTCCCAGAGTCATTCCCGCAGCTTTAAAGATTTCTTGGCTAGTTTTGATTAATCCTATACCATTGTCTACGTTATTTACGCAAGTGACCAAATCATCATAATATAAATCATTGTTTAATTTTTCAAACACCTCTGGAAATTTACTCATGAAAGATTTTAAATGCATTTTAATTGTTGCTGCTAATTCGTAAGAACTCGAAGATAATCCAAAGGGAAGACGGGTCATTCTTAAAATTTTAAATTGATAAGGATCAATTTTTCCATTCCTTTCAACTATCCAAATAAACCTGACGCTGTCCCTTTCATCTTCATGCAACCCTACTTGCAGGAAAGCTATTTCCATATCTGCTACGATGCCTATTTGACCTGAACGAAATCGTAATATAAGGGATAGCAGGTCGGGGTTAAGATTTGGGCCTGTTTCCAAACAATTATTTAAGCATGGTTTCCCCTTTTCATGTGCAGAACCATCTAATACAACTCTAAGTTTCGTCGTTGCTCTTTGTTCGTTTACCACGCCCTGGTGGGGTAAATAATGTAGCCCTTCCTTTTCTGTTTTGACATTTCCAATTTTTACTTCTTCTATAATACCTAGCTTTAGCTGTTCCTCTATAACTTTCTTATACTTGTCAAAAAAATAGGGTCCTTTTGAAATCTGTTTAGTAAAGGTTTGAACCTTTTCATGGCTAAACTAAAATTATCAGGAAGGCTACTCTTATCTATCTTCCAGGGAAGTTTTACGACATACCTTCCCTTTTCGAAGGTAGTTTCCTTTTCAAAAGTTTCTAACATTTCTTCGTCACTTTTCTTTTGAGCAATCTCCTGACCATCTATTCCTATTGCTTCCAGTTCCCATAGGGATTTTATGTTTCGTACAACCTCTTTCTCCTCGAAACTTACTTTCATGCATGTTATAGAATAGCTAGCTAGTTCCCCCATTTTGGTTTGTGACCGACCTTGAACCACCCAACCTATTTCTGTTTCTAAAGCAATCAAACTATTTCCCAATTTTTCAAACTTACCGGGTGGTACCAATTCCCAGTAGTTATCAGCTCCTATGAATAATTCAATACTAGAGGGGTCGTTACTATCCGTTTCTATTTCTATGTCATCTGCCAACTCAATACCCTTTTTTCTGGCGATTTCCCTTATTTCCGTATTGTTAATTGAAGTTACGCTACGACATACGTAAGGAACCTCAATAGCTTCTATTTGAATTGTTTTTTGAGCCTCCCTTATATTTTGCAGTGTAAGGGCCACTCTTCTACACTGCAAAACCTTAGAATTTTCATTTAGAAACGTATTGAACTTTATTTTCTCTTCCCCTATTACTGGCAGATTTAAATTTCTTGATACCTTTTCCTTTATGAACGTACCCTGACTACCAGTATCTAGTAAGCATCTAACTATAGTATTTTTTCTGTTCGAGGGGTTTAATACTGCCGTTTTTGCAGTCTGTAAGATTACCGTGGCTTCAATACTACTTGAATACACGGATTTCACAGTAGTTGCTTGTTCATTAGATGCCTGATTATTTTTGTTTTGATTGTTTCCTACGTTTTGATTTTCCCAATTTACCTCATTTTTTTCACAAACTGCTACGTTATGTTTACCTTGACATAGTTTACAACTTTTAAATCTCGAATAACACTTTTTTGCATTGTGTCCCATTTTCAAGCAATTAAAACATCTGTTTTCTTTGGACAATATGCTTTGCTTAGCACTTAAGTCAAAATTTGTGCAAATATTGGAAGAGTGGTTTTGACTTTTACAGAATATACAAAATACATTCCCTCCTTGTTTTTCCATGCCAGTAGCTAACACTGCAGTTGTACCCTTGGGACCTTTATTATAATCATTTTTAACTTTTAATTTTTCTGGTATCACCAACCCTTTCATTACTGACTTTTGATTTTGACTTATTTCATTACCTAACACCTCAGTCGTTTCTCTCAGAGTAATATCCCCTTTAAGAAACGTTATCAAATGATCAGCGTCCCAAGGAGAATTTGGAACCCTAATTTTTATATATTCATGTCTAATTTCCTTAGGCATTATTCTAAGAAGAGTTGGACAAAGGAACATTCCATGAGTTTTAGGATCTGCGCCTAAATGTTTTAAGCTCCTAACGTGAACTTCACAAGAATCAATTAATTTTCTTAAACCTTTAGTATCTGAAGTTTTAAGGACAGGCTCCATTTCGAATAATTTCATCATTAACGAAAATTGCATCAAATCAGTTCTATCATAACGATCATGCAATTGTTTACAGGCATCATCGTAAGCCTGATCTGAATAATTAATTTTGTCTATAACGCCTTCCGCTTCACCTTCTAATAAAGATATCAAATAAGTAAGCTTTTCTACCTTGGACAGTTGAGTTTTGTCATCAACAGTCACTTTAAATTGCGACCAAAATGCGTTCCATTTTGTCCTATCACCATTGAATTTTTGCATGGAGATTATTGGTAGTTGTACGGTATCTTTTATTGAGTGTCCATTGTTGATATTTAAATTAGCGTTAGAGCTACTAGGCGTTGAGAGTAATGAAGCCGATGCATTTAGATTTTGTAATGTCCTTTGTGATTTTGTTTTTGCCATCACTATTTTATCGCTGTATACTTCCACTGTTGCCAAATCATTCTCCAATTCCGTCAAGTCGTCCATGTAATTTCTTACTTCCAAGTCCAATTTGATCAATTCCTCCTCCTTTTTGGATAGGATGGCTAGGCTTTCTTCTAAGTCAGTTTTTTCCAGGCTTTTATCTTTTAATTGTGCCTCGATGTTGGTAACAGTTTTTGTGACCGCACTTCTTATAGATTTACGTGCTAATTTGGCCTTTTGAAGGGCCAAATCCCGATCCACTGTAGCCATTTTCTTTGTTGTCTCGAACTATTCTATTTAATTTCTATTATTTATACTTTTGGGCTTTTCCTGCCCCACGTTGGGCGCCATTTTGTTAAATATATCTTTTCTTTTTATATTTAATTCACTTTTAATAAATTCAAGACTATTTTTAAAGTTTACCGAACTCTTTTTAATAAACTTTTAACTTTATTACATTTTGTTTATTACCTTTTGCTCTCATTTTAGAGCCTAACCTTTTAACATTTTATTTTATTTCATTTTCCCTCTTTAATTTTGGGGACCGATTTGAACGTCTGCCTATCCTTTCAAGGCTAAATTTTCGTCTGAATTCTTTTTCTGAATTCGGTGCGCTCTTCGCGCCCTTTTCTTTTGCCCCCTATTTTGGGGGTTATTTTCTAGGTAAAAAGGGGACCCCTTTTTCTTTTCGAAGATGGGCCTATCTTCCCCCTTTTTCCTCATATTGGTATCTTTCAACCAGATCTACATGAATGCAAGTTTTCTTTACATGAATTTTAGAATTTATATGAAAATATATACAAACAATTTTACAAACATTAACAATTATTTCAAAGTTTTTTACACCGTGAGGCCAGTTGGCCATGATCGTACGAAAGATAATGCATTAAATAAATGTTCTATTGAAAGTACTGTAGGCGTAGGCATATCTATTAATAAGGAACCCAATAATGTACAAAATGTTAATGCTAATATTAGTGAAATCATCGAAAGCGATGAACAAGTGCCTTGAAGGTCCCATGTTAATGCTAATATTAGTGAAATCATCGAAAGCGATGAACAAGTACCTTGTACTTCCCATGGTAATGTCTATCCGTTAGAGAGATTAAGAATCCTGAGACAAAATGAAGAATTCAGTAAGAGGGAGTCGCTAACTAAAGGGGAAAAGCGAGAGAATGAGTCAAATTGTGAAATTGAAAATCAGGGTGGAATATTTACCAAGAAATTAAAAAGGGTTGATGAATGGTATAGATCAAGCGAACGTGTAAGAAATCAGTTAAGCAAGGCTACTGAACGCCAAGATCCAAAGTATAGGGAAAGTGAACGTGATAGAAACCAAGCGGCTAAGGCGGCTAAACGCCAAGATCCCGAGTATAGAGACACTGAACGTGATAGAAACCAGGCGGCTAAGGCGGCTAAACGCCAAGATCCCGAGTATAGAGACACTGAACATGATAGAAACCAAGCGGGTATGGCGGCTAAACGCCAAGATCCCGAGTATAGAGACACTGAACGTGATAGAAACCAAGCGGGTATGGCGGCTAAACGCCAAGATCCCGAGTATAGAGACACTGAACGTGATAGAAACCAGGCGGCTAAACGCCAAGATCCCGAGTATAGAGACACTGAACGTGATAGAAACCAGGCGGTTAAGGCTGCCAGGCGTGAAGATATAGGTTTTAGAACGTCTGAACGTTCTAGAAATAGATCTTCAGCCGCAGATAGGCGAGCAAACCCTTCGCTTATAGAGCAGACCTATTTTGATAGCATAAAAGATGGCCCAACGTGGCTGTGTGAAGGATGTTCAAATCTTTTTTTTAAGTCATCTGGCACCATTGTAAAGTCCATAGATTTTTTGTCAGTCCCTGGTATTGAACACAGAGAGTTGAATGATGAAATATTTTTGTGTAGTACTTGTAATAAAACCGTTAAGAGAAAGCAAATTCCAAAATTTTCAAGGGAAAATGGATTTGTGTTTCCTGAAATACTTGCGCAATTAAGTAACTTAAGTAATTTAGAAGAAAGAATGATATCACCACGAATACCATTCATGCAAATAAGAAGGTTAGGGTGTGACCAACAACGTGGTATTAAAGGAAATGTGGTTAACGTCCCTATAAATGTAGAGTCCACCGTCTCGGTTTTACCCAGGTTACCTCAAAACACAGATACTATTCAAATTGAGTTTATGAGAAGAATGCAATATAACACACCCTATTTGTACGAAACTGTGAGACCCAAAGTCATTTTAGAGGCCCTTAACGTTCTGGCAAAAACGCCTTTGTATGTTAAACATGGAATTACCGTTAAGAGTGACATATTAGACCCCATTCCTGAAGAACTTGAATTTATTGTTGACGAAAATGACCGTCAGGTAAATCAAGTTGATGTATCAGGAGATAATCCAGTAGCGCCAATAAACGCAGAGAATGATAGCGATGATATGTGGAATGAACCCAACGAAAGTAGTTCGTTAACAGTTGGGAATCAAGACACATTATTAGTTTCTTTAAGTAATTTTTTGCCAAGTAATACCATGCATGTGAAGTTTGCTCCTGGTGAAGGTCAAACCCCAATGTCTTTACTCTTTGACGAGGATGCGGAAGAATTGTCATTCCCGAGCATTTACGTGGGTCAAAAAATGAACCTTAAGGTTAAGGGAAGTTTTGGTGATATTTTTAAATGGGAGCTTCGTAATATTGATAGGCGCTGTGCTAAAAATCCTTCGAAATTGTTTTACTCTTTTGTCAAATTGGAAACCTTGAAAGTTAGTCAATCTATACAGGTTTGCATGAGGAAAACTAAAAGAACAGATGGGTCGAAATATACTGCTGGACATTTAGCTTCTGCAGGTTCTCTTGATGCTTTAATTAAGCAGGATGATGGTTTTAGGGTTTTAGAAAGACTTCAGAGCTCGCCTTCTTATTGGCAACTCAGACAAAAGGAATTGATGGGTATGATTAGACAGCTTGGTACGGCTACCTTTTTCATAACGTTTTCAGCTGCCGAAAGTAAATGGCCGGAGCTACTTAATATTTTGAGACTAACCTCTGGGCAGGAGAGTTTACCTAACGATGATATTAATAATTTAAGTTTTTCGGAAAGGGCAAAACTGATTCAGGATGATCCTGTTACTTGCGCTAGATATTTTGACCACCGTTTTCGGGCTTTGCTTAAGGCGTTACAGAAATTAGGTCCTCTTAGCGTTATAGAAGACTATTATTTTAGAGTTGAAATACAGCAAAGAGGTTCGCCCCACCAACATGGTTTGATTTGGGTAAAAGATGCTCCAAAACTTAAAAATGATCTCTCAAATGTTAAGGAAGTAGAGGAATTTATTGATAATGTTATTTCTTGTGCTGCTGAGCACAATGACGAACATTTAGATTTGTTAACACGATTACAAATTCACAAACACACAACGACTTGTAGAAAGAAGCAGAGCTGTGCTAATTAATTAGTTAGCTAATTGAATTTCTAATTAATTAGCAACATTTACTAATTGAAAATGGTAATTGAATTTTAATTACCTTAGTGCTAATTGAGAAGTAATTCTAATTAATTAGTATGAATCGGAAAGGTAATTATCTAATTAAAATTTAATTAGATTTAGGATTAACTAATTAGCCAATTGGATTTTCAATTAATCTTTTACGCCAATTTGTTGTAAAAAAATCGAGGAATTAACTCATGATTCATCTATTTGAATAAGAAAAAGCCTTATTATATCAATGAGGAAGCCTTAGTGCTACTCTAAATTTTTCAGCTCCTCAAATATGAGAGAATACTAGTACTAGTAGAATATTTCGTAGTTCGCAACTGCCCCATTTCGAAATTTCGACTGTTTTACCTACTCGAATTAAAAGCAGTGCGCATGTATTTACTACTCAGGAGTCCATTATAGGAACTATGGCAAGAAAATGAAAAAATGAGACAAATTTTAACATGACGGAAGGCTCGAGGCTTGTCTCATTTTTCGAGAATAATTCTTGGCTTCCGTACCCGTTTATCAATGGCATTGAAAGATTAAACTTTGCATTACCAAAGTACTAAATCCATGGGCACTTTTAAACTTTTATGTTTACTTATGGTTTCTTTTTTACCTTAATTAGAAAATAGTAATTCTAATTAATTAGTTTGATAAATAAATGTCTAATTTCTAATTGAATTGAATTAGTTTCTATGTCTAATTGCTAATTGGCTATTTAATTAGTTCATAAATATTTCCCTAATTGCTAATTGGCTAATTAATTAGTTCAAAAATATTTCCCTAATTGCTAATTGGCTAATTAATTAGTTCAAAAATATTTCCCTAATTGCTAATTCTAATTCAATTAGTTGTCAGCTAATTAGCACAGCTCTGGAAAGAAGGTCGATAATAATTCCGTTTGTCGTTTTGGAATCCCGTTTCCACCTATGCCCAGAACCATAATTTACGACCCTAGTTTAAGAGAGCCTGGTAGCGTACAGGAAGAACTCAGATGTAAGGCAAGGTCAAAGAGATTGTATGAGATGTTGCAATCGAAAGAAAAAGAGTTTTGGGTAGATAGTTTTGAGGAGTTGCTAGCTAAGTTGGGTTTATCAGAAGTGGAATATATTTCTGCCGTTACTTATGACCTCAAAAGGAAAACAGTTTTGTTGAAAAGACACCCTATAGATACTAGAGTTAATCCTTACAATCCGTGCGCTTTGCGTCTTTGGCAGGCGAATATGGACATTCAATTCGTTCTTGATGCTTACGCACTGGTTATGTGTATTGTATCATATATAGGAAAGTCTCAAAGAGGGATGTCTTTGCTTCTGCGCGAAGCTTCTAAACAGGGAAAAAATTATAAATGTTCAGTAAAACAGAAGTTGAAACTAATTGCTAATCAGTTCTTGAATGCCCACGAGGTAAGCGCTCAGGAAGCGGCTTACTGTGGTTTACAAATTCCTGTGTCCAGGTGCAGTCGCGCCTGTGTTTTTATAAACACCAATGCCCCTGAAAATCGTGTACACATTCTTAAGAGTCAATCTGAACTTGAAGAACTACCAGCAGACAGTAATGATGTTTTTGCCTCTGGGATGCTAGAACATTATGTTCAAACGCCAGAGGAACTAGAGGCAATAACGTTAGCTCAATTTGGTGCCTGGTACGAATATTCCAAAGCCCGTAGAGTGACTAAAGTCGCCCACGATCATGTTGATGAGGGAGAGAGCAATGAAGTTGAAGCTTGTGGTAAATGGCTGAAACTTAAAGATGAATCAGGGTTTATTAGGAAACGTGGCCGTGCTAAAATTATTAGGTACAGAAGATTCAATTTAGAAAAAGATCCCGATAACTTTTATCGTGAACAATTAATGTTGTTTAAGCCTTGGCGCGATGAAAGTAATGATATTTTAACAAAGGATATGAAATCAGAATATGAGCTTTGTCGCGAAACTATTAATGAAGTTAGGAAAGAATTTCACAATGAAATTGACGAAGAAGCCGTAGAACAGGCTGTAGCTGATTTTGAAAATGGAGAAATTCAAGTGGATGTTACTAATATCCAGCCTGAATTAGAACATAGAAATGAAGTTGATAGATCTTTAGCTATGGATGATTCCGATTTTTTAATTAATACGGTTCAAGAACCTGTAGGAAATATTAATAGAGAAATTATTGATGGCAATGCCGAAAATACTGTTGCTCCGTCAATTACCTTAATTAATGACTCTGAGTACAACGCCCTTCTTAGAAAATTGAATTCAAAACAAAGAGAGATATATTACCATGTTTTGTTTCATGTAAAAAGCAAAGAAACTCCGTTGCGCCTCTTTGATACAGGGGGCGCTGGTGTGGGGAAAGTCTTTTGATTAGTGCTATATTTGAATCTGTGTCAAGGTTTTACAACAAACAACCTGGGAGTAATCCATCGCAAGCGAAAGTAATCCGTTGCGCACCTACTGGCAAGGCTGCCTTTAACATAGGTGGGGCAACTTTGCACAGTACTTTTAGTTTACCCGTTAGCCAATTTGGTGGAAATATATCGAGATTGGAAAGTGAAACACTTCATAAATGCAGGTTACTCTATGGTCAAGTAAAACTAGTAATAATTGACGAAATTTCAATGGTTGGAGCGAAAGTGTTTAATAGGGTAAACGCTAGGTTACAAGAGATTATGGGTTGTCCTGATTATTTTGGTGGTGTGTCTGTCGTTCTAGTTGGAGACTTTAACCAATTGAGACCAGTTTGCGATAATTTCGCATTTCAAGGTCAAAGTGAGAAAGATAATCCTTACGCGTCGTTAATTGGTAACCCAATATGGGAGCAATTTGAATTTGCCGAACTTGAGGAAATTATGAGACAGAGAGATGATAAAATATTTGCTGAAGCTTTAAATAGAATGGCTGTGGGAAGTATGACTCAAAATGATATTGATTTCTTTAGTAGTCTGGAGGTAACGCCTGAGCGTGTACCCCCAAAAGAAGCGATACATCTTTTCGCCACTAACGCGGAAGTTAACCAATTCAATCAAAAAAGGCTTTTAAACATGAATACGGAAAAGGCTGTTTCGGTTTCAGTAGATGTTGTCAATGGTGATCTTAGTAGTGAAGTTAAAAATAACATACTTTCCCAAGTTGAAAAGTTAGCAACGTCTGATACGTATGGTCTGCCCAAACAATTGACTCTTGCGTGTGGCGCGAGATATATGATGACCAACAATGTTGACACCTCTGACGGACTAACTAATGGCGCGACCGGTTGGTTAAGAAAGATAGAGTACGGCACAAATAGGGTCGGGGATAAAATCCCGTTCAGGGTATGGATGGAGTTTGACGATCCCAAAGTTGGGAAAATGTTGAGGCATAAATGTCATGGTTTATATTTGAATAGTAATATTAACGCTTCGTGGACGCCTGTTGAAAAGGTCATCAAGTCGTTTAATAGAAAATGGAGACAAAATAATGCCTCAGTTTCTAGGAAACAATTGCCTTTGGTTGTTTCTGAGGCCATTACGATACATAAAAGTCAGGGTGATACTTACTCTTCGGTAGTGGTTCATTGTAAGGCTACAAAAAAATTGAAAGAGCGCATTTATATGTGGCTTGTAGTAGAGCGAAAACCGCTTCCGGTTTATACAGGGTGTTTGTGAAAAGTCCATCAATAATGAAAGGGCGTATTTATTGGGCCATTTTGAGTCGAAAATGTTCTATGACATTTTGCCGTCCGAGCCACGGTTTTCGAGTTATGATTTGAATATTTTAGGGATGACCCCTTCATTAAATTAGCGCTGTCTTTCAATTTCTTAATTAAATTTAAGGGGTCATCCGTAAATTACTCCAATCATAACTTGAAAACAGTGGCCCGAACGGAAAAATGTCATAGAACATTTTCGACTCAAAATGGCCCAATAAATACGCCCTTTCATTATTGATGGACCTTTCACAAACACCCTGTATATTGATGGAAAATTTTAAGTTTCTAATTCACCCAAAAACAACCTAGTAGAATTAGAACTTAAGAGGTTGCGAGACACAAAAAGCATCGAACTACCTTTCTTGCATGATCCCGTTTTCATTTATGTACATAACGTGCAGTCTTTAAATGCTCATTTAGAAGATGTTTTAGCAGACAATGTAATAATGCAAAGTCAAATGTTATGTTTTGTTGAAACGTGGAAAAAAGAGACGGACGATTTTAGAGTGCTATCTTTTAAGGAAGTAGGTGGTATTTACTTGCCAAGTACGGCACGCAGAGTTGCTTTTGGTTCGTCCATATATTTAAGAGACACGCCTGAAAACGAAGTTAAAGAGATAGATACATTCCTGTTAGAAATTCTCACGTGGAACGTTGCTGGTTAGATGTTTACATAGAAGGGGAACTTATATCTGTGGTATTGTTGTACAAATCTCCCTTAGGAAGTTTGAGAACTGTGTTTGAGGACTTTAACCCTTTGTTTGACATGAAATATGATTCGTCTATTCCAACAGTTGTGGTTGGAGATTTCAATATTAACTTTTTAAAGAGCCAAACGTCACTGAGAATGTTCTTTGATTCATTTGGAATATCTCTTTTGCCGGGTCTAGAACAAAAGTATTCGACTGACTATCATTGTCAATTGGATTTGGCGTTTGGTAACCAACTTTTTCGAGACCGATACGAAGCATGTTATAGAGAGTCTTATTATTCTTACCACAAGGGTATTTGCATTTTTAAAAGAACATAGTTTGAAATAGAAAAATTTATTTAAAGCAAGGTGGAGCTCCAGTGCGCCCCTTATTGACGACCTTTCTATTGTACATTGGGTTTAGCTTGTTAGGGTAAGCTTCAGGTCCTCCCTTATACATTAAGTCTCATTGTTACCTACCTACGGCAAGGTAAAATGCTTATGTATATACAAGGTTAGGCATCATGGTAGGGGCGCCTATGGAGCCGCCTGTTGCTTTAAGGGTCTAAACTACGAGAAATAGGCTTGGGACCCTTGGCTAAGAAACCCACATATGGCTTGGGATCCTGTACTAAGAAACCTACTTTAGGCTTGGGATCCTGTACTAAGAAACCTACTTTAGGCTTGGGATCCTGTACTAAGAAACCCACTTTAGGCTTGGGATCCTGTACTAAGAAACCCACTTTAGGCTTGGGATCCTGTACTAAGAAACCCACTTAAGGCTTGGGATCCTTGACTAAGAGACCCACTTAAGGCGGTCATATAAGTTTGGTATTAATCCATTTAAAAATATGGTATATTTTATGAGTAACCTGGAGGATTGGCGTAGTTCATGAGCAGCCTAGAGGATTTGTGTAGTTAATGAATACCCTAGAGGTTATGCGTAGTTCATGAATACCCTAGAGGATATGCGTAGTTCATGAATGCCCTAGAGGATTGGAGTGATTCATGAGTAACCCTACAGCATTGGTTTAGTTCATGGGTAACCATGGAGGACAAGGTCAACGAAATTGTAAACAAGGTATGAAATAGTGATAATTAGTTAATGGGGATAATCGTTGAGGTGATTTATTGTGGTTCTTCAGAAAATACGTCGGCAAATATATCTCAAGGCTTATCCTTAGGCTTAATAAAGGTGAAATACAACTCTGAAAACGTTAAAATGGTTGCGTCAGATGACTGAGATCTGGAGCGGCAACTGTGGGTTCATGTAAAGGCGAACCACTGAACAAAGTGTAAGTGTTGCACCAAGTTTCATAGGTTTGGTGAAGAATGGAGCAATTTTGTATAGCGTACTTTAAAAATGTATTAGGTATGGCGAAGCGGAAATGGCTGAATAATCGGCAACAATTCAATAGTCCTAGACGAAAATCCCCTTTTTTCGGCTAAACGCCGCCGAGGTGATTTTGAAAATGTTCCTGTCGGCGTTATCTGCCGTTGGTAACACTGCAGCGTCCTCAAAAGTTGGCCAACGCTCAAGCGGAAGTTGGACTTCGCCGCAATTTATCGAATAGAACTATAGTTCTAGCACCTTCAATGTTATGGGAGCGGCAAGTAGAGCAATACAAGGGCGGGCTGCATAGCGGTCTAGCAGTGGAAATACAGAAAGGAGAAAAACTTAACGCCAAGAGGCAGAGTTTTCCTATTTTGTGGAACTGGAGTCGTCTTGGTCTTTGTTATCTGAAACGTACAGCGCCAATACACTTATGTAATAGTTTCGAAAAAACGAAACTTTATGAACTACGCCTCATCTACCAGGTTATTGCTTTCTTTCGGACGCTATGAACCAAACATTCATCCTTAAAAAGTCTGAAGAAGTTTTTAATATTAATAGTCCTAATTTGATTGTGGTTTTTTCCCAAATGGGTTTTCCCAGAGCCTTTTTTCCCACATGCGCTGTGGGTTTTTATGGCTCGAATTAGCTTGTATTATGACATGAATATTTGACATCCATTGCATCGTTCGATAATGCTATTAATAAATTTATTCGTGGATAGCTCAGACGTCAGAGTGAAAAATCCACTCACAATTTAAAAATAAGTCTTTTAATATTAATAATTCAACTGTGATTATGGTTTTTTCCCAAATGGGTTTTCCCAGAGCCTTTTTTCCCACATGCGCTGTGGGTTTTTATGGTTCGAATTAGCTTGTATTATGACATGAATATTTGACATCCATTGCATCGTTCGATAATGCTATTAATAAATTTATTCGTGGATAGCTTAGACGTCAGAGTGAAAAATCAACTCACAATTTAAAAATGTTTTAATATTAATAATTCAACTGTGATTATGGTTTTTCCCAAATGGGTTTTCCCAGAGCCTTTTTTCCCACATGCGCTGTGGGTTTTTATGGCTCGAATTAGCTTGTATTATGACATGAATATTTGACATCCATTGCATCGTTCGATAATGCTATTAATCTGGGTGCACGGCAGTGCACCCGCCAAGTTGTCGTGCACTACAAGCAATCCTTTACCCGAAACATTTCAGCCTCATTTTGACCCCCTCTTAACTCGGTACTGGGGAATAGTACACCACTCATATTTGCACCTCAAGGGCACAGTGTTAATCCTAAGAAGTCCTCCAACTTCCAGCTTTCTAACTCATTTGGTTTCTGTGATAATCCTATGTGAAAATGACACATTATGAGACTGACTGACTGACTTACTGACTGACTGACTGACACATCATCAAAACCTCTAGGGCATTTCCGGTGGTGCTAGAATGATGAAATTTGGCATACTTGTACCACTAAGCATACAAGCAAAGGGAAAAGTCCCAAAAGCGGGAGTTTCCCCCTTTTAGCCCCTGAAATGGGGGTTTAAAATTAGAGTCATCATCTTAACCTCTAGGGCACTTCCGGTGTTGCGGGAATGATAAAATTTGGCATACAAGTAGGACTTAGCATACAAAGAAAGGGAAAAGTCCCAAAAGCGGGAATTTTCCCCTTTTAGCCCCTGAAATGGGGGTTTAGAGTTAGAGTCATCATCTAAACCTCTAGGGCACTTCCGGTGTTGCGGGAATGATAAAATTTGGCATACAAGTAGGACTTAGCATACAAAGAAAGGAAAAAGTCCCAAAAGCGGGAATTTTCCCCTGTTAGCCCCTGAAATGGGGGTTTTATAATTTATATCCCCTCGTAATAGGACATTATAATTTAATTTTTTCGTCTTTTAATATCAATATTTTTTACTAATATGATTCTTTCGTATTATTGCAAAATTTATGTTTTTTACATAATGTTTTAGTAATTAAATTTTTTACTCATTTCCTTTTCATTTCGTCTGAAATGGTTCTAAGCGTGTTTTGATTCATTTAGTTTTTCTTAAATCTATTCTGTTGATTAAAAGTGTTACTTGCCACAATATTGTGTTCTTCGAATAGAAATACGGTTAACAATTATCACAGCCTGAGAAAAAAAAAGAAAGTTGAATGCAAAAAGTTGAAAAAGGCAAAGCCAAGTAAAACTCTTGGAAAGAACAAATAAAAATCTAAAAGTACAAATGTTTATTTCACTTCATAATCCTACTTCTATAAATCTACAAGAACATGCACGTACAAAAAGGAGTGAAATCTCACCAAAAACATCTCTGTAAAAATATGCCAAGTTGTTTGGCCGTAAAAAGAAGTGAGATCTAAAATACGGCCAAGTTATTATCTCCAGGTGAATCAACATTTTATTCGACTTAAAACTTCTCAAGAATGTTTTTCTGACTTGGCCATTAGCATTCCAAACTTGCATTTTTCTTCTTTGCACCCGTGAAGGTTAATAACTGAAATTACAAGTTTAACCACAAAGGCTTATCAAGAATATTTAACCAATTTGATTTAATATTTTAATTTCGATATATTTATTCGTGGATAGCTCAGACGTCAGAGTGAAAAATCAACTAACAATTTAAAAATAAGTGTTTTAATATTAATAATTCAACTGTGATTATGGTTTTCTCCCAAATGGGTTTTCCCAGAGCCTTTTTTCCCACATGCGCTGTGGGTTTTTATGGTTCGAATTAGCTTGCATTATGACATGAATATTTGACATCCATTGCATCGTTCGATAATGCTATTAATAAATTTATTCGTGGATTGCTCAGACGTCAGAGTGAAAAATCAACTAACAATTTAAAAATAAGTGTTTTAATATTAATAATTCAACTGTGATTATGGTTTTTCCCAAATGGGTTTTTCCAGAACCTTTTTTCCCATATGCGCTGTGGGTTTTTATGGTTCGAATTTGCTTAATGTTAAATTATACTGAAGGTTCCAATATATAATGTTAAATAACTATTCAATGTTGTATATAGATAGAAACGTTGAAGTATTATAAATACTGTTCTGTTAATGGTTTTTCAATAACCTTTTGTTCCCATATGTATTGTGGGTTTTATGGTTTTAATTAGGTTATATTTAACTTTTACTGTACAGTTTAATGTATTATGTTATTTATTGCTTTGTATATATTGAAGTATTGTTGAAGTGTTATAAATACTGTCTTCTGAGCCTAATGTACTTTCAGAATGTTATGGTCTTGAATTAAATGAAAAGTAAATAAAGTGAACGTTAAAATATATGACATCGTCCCTATATCAGTAGCGTCGCTAGGGTTTGAAATTTGGGGGGGCTAAATCTGGGCAAACTAGTTATTATAAGAACTTAATAAAAAAAAATTGCATAATGGGTTCATTGGAAAATGTGTAGACCTTTAAAACTATCCGTAAATTTGTGTCAACGTTAAATTTTTCGTATTTTAAAGATATACAACCTTTTAATGATAAAAACGGAACCGATTATAAAGGATTTTCACTCGTCTTTAGTTTATTTTTAGTTTTGGTTAGCTTTTAGTCCACACTATTGGGACTCCCTTCGAAAGAACATGAAACATTTTACTTGTCTCCATCTATTCTTTTCTTCAAAATTGTACTGTTTGATATTGAAATTCATCTCTGCAGAGATGAAACTTAACGAATCTATCATTATAATTTTTTATATATTGCTACAGAATTTTAGGTTGCTAACAGCAATTTTTGGTAGGGTTTACGGATAATTTTGGGGGGGGGGCTAAGTTTGGAATTTGGGGGGGCTATAGCCCCCCCAAAAAAGGCCTAGCGACGCCACTGCCCTATATTATGTGGTTTGATATGCTCATGGTTTCACAAGAAATATAAGAAAACCAAGATCAGAAGAAGATTTTACATTTTTGAAGAGACTTTTCTTAGAAGCCTAGCTTATGTGTGATTGGGTTGTGGCTTCCATGTTTTGGGGACATTTGCTTTTTGTGTGGCGAGGTATGATTCAGCTTTGATATGGACAAATGTTACAAATCATACTGGTAGACTAAGAATACGGTTGAGGTATAGCGAGAGAGTAGAGTTTCCACAGCAATTGAGAGATATTGAAAAGGCTTGAACAATTGACTATTTTAAAATTGAATTCCTGCACTTGCAAAGAATTAAAAAAAGCGATAGATGCATATATTTAGGTTGTTTAAGGGGTAGTGATAGTCATCTCCACTCGGAGAGGTAATATTTTGGCTTTCCCAACTTGTATTAGCTAATTTTATTCTAATACGATGAGATCGACTATTTGACAAATTTTTGGTTAGTTTACTTCTAAAGCGATCGTCAATTAAGGTAAAGGATGACCCTGGATCAAGGAAAGCGTTAAAGTGTAGTTTACCAACAGAAAGAGCAATCCAAGCGAGTGGAGGTGGGCTGTGGGCCTCTCCTAATATATTCGAATGTACGGGATATATTGCTGGTTGCTGGTGGGTTTTCCCGTGTTTTTCCTCCCGGATTTGCCGTTTCCCTTTTTACGACGCTTAGGTTTTGGGCAATTGGGTTTTATATGGCCTAACCGCATCCATAACAAGTTGGTTCAAAGGGCGCGGCCTCGACATTGAGAACTTGACTAGGTTTTTCTGCAGATTCGGGAATCTGAGCCTGGACAGGAGAGAAACTTCTTATGGGATTAGGACAATGAAATTGGTAATGACCTTGGTCTTCGCAATTCATGCAAATTACATCTGGCTTTTTGGGACGCGCAGCAGCACGAGAAGTACTACTTTGAGATGTTCATGCACGTACATCTTGAGATGCGTGGTCTCTCTTTAATGATATTAATTCGCGCGCGCGCCTATAAGTCTTAGTAGCCAATTGTTTTTTAATTTCCTTATCTAAATTTCGACGAATCAAGGGCACTTGATCGCGATCACATAGAGGTTCTGATAACTTTCTCAAGAGCGATAACATAGCCTCACCATAGACAGCAGGACTTTCACCTGGCTTTTGATAACGATTATCTACCTGTTCCAAAATATGGTCGTCATCAGTATCTTCCTGATATTCAGCCTTATGGGCCTGAGCAAATTCAGAAAAATTTGGATAGGGATATTGGAGTTCAAACCACTCCAATGCTGAACCTGCTAACATATTGGGCACCCATCTTTTAACGAACAAAGCCTCTGGACAATCTCTACTAGCTAATATTTGACGTGCTTTCGTCAAAAATTCCTTTACACCCATACCAGTACTAGCACCTGAAAAATGGGGTAACGTAACCGCGGGAACCCAAGAACTAGGAAGTCCCTGACTGCTCGGATCGGGAAGCGCACCTGCAGTTGGACCAATGGACCCTTGACCCGTCATAACTGAGGTTCTACTAGTTCCTAATAAGGGTGGAACACTAGGGGTCGGCATACTCGGACCAGATGTGGCTACCAAAAGAGGTGTACCAGTAGGTGGTGTCAACTGGACCATGGGAGGCAACTGCAAAAGTGGTGTTGCTTGGGTTGTACCCAACGTAGGAACACTTTGGGTTACAGTAATTTGGGGTACAGTTGTGGTAGGCGGAATAGGAGGTGTTAATGTCTGGCGAGTCTGTTGTGCTAGAGCAAATTGATTTGTCAAATTGGCTACCTGTTGTGTTAAGGCTTGTATTTGCATTTGTATGGCGTGCATAGTGCGGTTCATTCCAGAGGTGACTGGTGGAGTTGAACCAGACGCTTTTGGAACAACGGATTGCTGCTGAACTAAAGCTGGTGGATTTGGCACGCTAAGGGTTGGTACCTGACCTGCTGCTAAAGGTGCAGTGTAACTCATAGTGGTCGAGGTGATAGCAACACATGAGGATACCATAGGAGATCTCGTACTTTGACTACTCTGCAGCGAAGTTGTTACAACTGAGCTTACACTAAACGAAACCCCGGTCGTGAGGCAGAGGGTGAAGGGGGGGAACTCTGTTGAGACCCAGCACTCGAAGCCATACTTTTGCGCTTAAAAATTTTTTGACGTGTAGTTCGTAAGGTTACTCGTCTTTTCACAGCGGTGGGCTGAAGCGATTGTTTAGTTCTACGATTTTCTAAGCGCTCTCTCCTTTGAAAATTTTTAAATTCTAAATAACAGGAGTCGCAACTCAAATCACGATTAAAATGAGGAGAGCAAGCTGCATGAGTCGGTTTGAAAGATGTAAATTCCATATAAACATGAACATGTAGTTCTATACAGCTTAATAACCCTGTGTATTATATTTTTAGCCTTTTCAGAACTTTGACCCTCAAAGTTATCACAGTATACTGCACTAATATACCTTAGGACACCTCCGTACCCTTACCCAAAGGACATACGTAATCTAAATAAATTCTAGGTGAAACTTAGATAAGTGCGAGATACAATAAAACTTAAATGGCTCAAGGCATAAAAATGTTTTCCTGGTTATTTCTGGCCACAATGAACAATATACGTTTCTTAATCTTAGAGAATGTTTACTTTTATCCTACATACTTCTGCGAGAGAGTCACCAAACTTAAGTGGATCCCGGACGGACCCCCATAATGAGACGTTTTTCTTAGTAGGGGAATAGAAATATTTTTAAATTTAACTAAAGGATAAGTCTAAGAATAGAAAGTCTAGGGAATTTTAAATTTTACTGTAAAACATACTCATTGGTGTTAATAATTTCGGGATCGGACTCAAATGCTTTAGTATGAATATCGTTTAATAAGTCAAAACTTTAATCAATCAATTTTAATGTAATAGTAAACACTCTTTTTAAATTTTAGAATTATATGGGATCAAACCCATGGTTTATTTTAAATATCAACCTTTGATAATCTTAGAGTCATTGTGACTGTTTTTAAAATATTGTTCGACTCACTGTGACCAAAGATCTTCAATGTTGGTTCCGGTTGTTTTCGATGCCGCGCATTTATCGCACTATTACCGCACTATTTCCGCACGGATAACTTAATATCGATTTGATATATTTTTATTTAACTTTGTCAACCGCGTAGCGCGATACGCATCTCTGCCAAGACATAATTCTGGCCATCTCGCTTCACGAAAATATAGGAGATCTTTCTTTACTCCCGCAAAGTTTGGCCATCCTGACTTGAAGAGTTACTTTTGATACTGTTTTCTAGAAACTCAATCCAGGTACCCTTATACCATAAGTTAATTATACCTCTAAGTACACAAATCGCTTCCACTTCTATGGCAATAGTGTTTGTCTGGCTCCCTTTAATGAAACCCTATACTCTCTCCGTATCAATTATCACCTCAACTTCAATACACAATTGTACTGCCTAGCCTAGCGTTTCTTTTATCCCTTTTAGAATGTTTCAGGACTGAAACCGCCTCTATCTCACGAGAGAGAGAGAGAGAGAGGGATTTGGGGTTGCTTAAGTAAAATTCGTTCCCCCCAGTGCCTGCCTATACGAAACGTAAAACTCTCCTTTATTCCACTGGATGATTTTATTTTTCGTCTCGACCGCTTGGTGGCTGCACCGCGACAGAAATTTTGAAATTTTCTCTCTTCGGATCTTAGCGCTATACGAGTTCTGACGTCACAGTAGCCTGCCAAAGATGCCCAGTCGTTCCCCGAATTTGTGTACTTAGAGGTATAATTAACTTATGCTTATACTTGTCGCTGAGCGACAAGATGATTACTAGGTAAGGAGTAGGCCTAGTGCTGAATATTTTTCGGTGTACCGTTCTGCCTGGTACGGCACGGGCATCAGATACACAATGATGCGTATAGATGTTTTCGTGGTCATGTTTTTCGGAGTCAGCTTATGCCTGACACGGTATAGCCGTCACACAATAGTGTTTTTAGGGTTTTAGAATTAAGAGTGTATAACACGAGTATATAAGAGTATATAAGCATTTGTGAGCCCATGAATTAAGATAAAACAAAATCATCGTTAAAACATTATTCTTGAAAAACGTAATTAAGAAAAAAACATGTTATAATTACATAATTAAGAAAAAACATGTTATACCCTTTTGACGCAAACTTGCAACTCGATTATAACTCATTCATTAGCTAGTATCGTTCCTAGAAAATTGGCATGTTGGATGAATGTTTTCATAGTACATTTAATTTTCCAGACACTACAATGGGAGTGAAATTGGGATTTCAAAACAACGAGGACTCCGAGTACATGAAAAGCATTTAATTGTAAGTAAACTATCTTCCCGTTTTGATAAAGGGAACGATAAGTCATGCCAACTAGAGAGGCAAGCACTAGCAGGCTGCAGATCATAAATATTTCTAAAAACCACTAGATTAAGCAGTGTCTTCATCATTCGTTTTATATATCCTCATTACTGGGTCAATTGGTTATTCAAACTCTTCCCAATGGGTAAACAATATTTTAAGGCCCTTGTTTACGCCAGAAATTTAACAATGAAGGTCAGTATGCAATGAAACAGAATCTTGAGATATTTGTGGGCTAAATTTCACTCATTCTTTTTCAGATCATTGAACAGAGAAAATCAGAGGTCTTGGCGTTGAAGAAACAACCCCCTAAAGATGTTTCCGAATTTAAACAAAAGGTTTCGCTTTTGGATCTCCTTTTGGATATGCATTTGAATGGCAAAGACTTCCTCATAGAAGATGTTCAAGATGAAGTTGAAGTTGTTCTTTTCGCGGTAAAATCTTTGTTTAATTTACACACCATTTAGAAGCGTACAATTTATTTTAATTTCTTAAAGGGTCATGACACGACGTCGCTCAATTTGAGTTGGGTATTGCTCTTGTTGGGACAAAACGAGTCAGCCCAAATGAAAGTGCACCAAGAACTGGACGAGGTTCTTGGTTCCTACAGCAGAGAGAATTTTACAAATAAAAAAATATATATATGTAAAATTCTCTCTGATCTTACTTTACGAGATTAGATGAAAGAAATTAGGAAAACATGTCATATTTCATAATAAGACTACACCTTCTACTCCTTGGTTCATACTCCCAGTGTTTTTCTTTGTGCTAAGATGTTAAGTAACCATATAAACCCTAATATGGTATTTTTGACAATATAAATAGAGGATCTGGGAAGTATTTCTCGGCATATCCATGCCTTTATTAGTTGTCCAGCGAAATCTGTTTCATTTTACATGCCAAGAACATCTTATAATATTTGTATTTCAAATGGGGTTTATCAATTTAATTTAGCTTTACTACATCTATATCTATATAAATCGAAATCCTGACTGACTGATTGACTGACTGACTGACTGATAATCAACGCCCAGCCCAAACCGCTTGCCCTAGAAGGCTGAAAATTTGCAGGAACGTTACTCATAAGTAGTAGGCGCGTACTAAGAAAGGTTTTTCCAATCCGCCGCCATCTTAAAAAATGGCAACCAGAAATGTAAAAAATCTTCTCTATGCAACAAAGTCCGCACGTTTCAACCGATTTCACAAATATTTAGTGCACTGGTTTCCCTTAACCTATAGAAGGGCTGAATGGTCTTTTGGGTTTGATTTGTTGCCATCTTTTCAAACGGCGGCCAAAAACTTAAAAACCCTTCTGTATGGAATAATGTCCGAGTGAAAAGAAATAAAAAATGTCCCGACGGGCTGACGGGCAACGCCGAGTGCCTTTGCTTTTGGGGTGTTACAAAAATATTAGTCATCAGTAAAATCTTCCCATTCTTTTTATCATTTTTATGTTCTTATTACAAGCGAGCGACGCCGCGGGTAACAGCTAGTTTATGTTTATTCTAAATGCAGATCTCTGCAGTCTGCATCTCTTGATACATATTAGAGTATTTCTTGATTCTACACCTTCTTTGGATGTCTTATCGGTTCGGAATCAACCAAAGGTTAAGACACCCAAGGCTCGGGCTAAAAGACAAACCGAGGTAATCTCTGATACGTGTCTTCTATGAAGCTCTCTGATAGAACCTAATGGTTCAGAGTGACCCGAAACTTAAATACACGTTTAAATAAATTGTTATTGATTACTTTATAGAATTAAGAGTCATGAACGTAACTTGATTGCCGTAGTTATGAGGTCGGATAAGGCTATATCATCCATTCACTTGTGCTTATTACCACTGTTTGATAAACCAAATGTTAATATTACGGTTGAATAAGATTTAAGTTTAGGTGTCATGGACTACAATCTGATGCATAAATCTAAAGTTTACGTTGTAGGTACAATCAAATTTACTGGACCACCTACAATTCTATATACAAAAGTTTAAAATCAAGTGCATAGTAACTGTTTATTTTGGCGAAGATTAACCGTAAATTTTATACTCAACATACCGTTAATTTAATGGCAATTATTCATTGAAAATTATTTTTATTTAATCGTAGACTTAAATATGATAAAGCAGGGAATTTACATTCCTGCCAGTCATGTTTTTTGCTATCGTTTTGCATTGTTTTTTTAATGTAAATTTGACACTTATTTTCACTGTCGTACTACTGGCAACAAGCTGCCGGTAATTTGACTGTAAATTTTACCGTAGTTTCTTACAGTGTATATATTAGACTATCTTGAATAGAAATTTTTAATGTTTTAGCTTTGGGGATTATTGACACAAAGGGGGCGTTGCTTCCTAGTTTCCAAATAAGATAACGGGAGTCGAATAAATTATTATGTACCGCGGCTCGTAACCTGTAGAATGAGAAATGAATTAGAGAAATAAATACTATTGTAATTAGATTGCGTGTTACGATATCTACACACCTAACAAATGGCGACGGACATAGGATACGGACTATCGCGCACAAGTCGAGCTAAGTAGCAGTAATCAAATAAAGTAATAGGCATAACACCACGACGCGTACCAACATCGTGCCAATGTCACAAACCGTGGCCCCGCAAACATAATCAAGTTATCCCGTGCGCCCACCGCGTAAAACATCGCAAGACCACAAACAACAACAACATCGAAAATGACGAAAGTACAAACTGCCATAGGACAATTTCCGTCTTTCAATCCAGACACCGACAAATGGGTGATATATTCGGAACGTCTAGAACTAGTGTTCCTCGCAAACGGAATCAAAGAAAAACCCACTAGCGAAGCCAACGCCATACATAATCGAGAAGTCCAAGAACAGAAACGGGCAATCCTCCTGACGGTCATCGGCACCGTCACATACACTCAACTACGGACCATAGTAGCACCAGACAAGCCACAAACGAAAACGTACGACCAATTGATGATCATTCTCTCCGCCCAATTTGAACCAGTCCCGAAGGAAATAGTCGAGAGTTTTAAATTCTACAAGCGTGATAGAAAACCAGGCGAAACCGTCACCGAGTATATAACCGCCATCCGCCAGAATTCTGTAATTTTGGAACAATGCTGAACCGAATGTTGCGTGATCGTCTCTTCTGAGGCATAAACGACGACTGCAAGCAAAAACATCTATTAGACATCGAAAACATCGACCTTGACAAAGCCACAGCCAAGGCGGTAGCACTAGAATCCATCGACAATGACATCCGCGTCATCAAAGGCCAAACATCCGACGACACAGCTGTCAACCGCATATCCAACTCCACTCAACCGAACTACGGGTCACGCCAATTGCACACCGCTTCCCAGCCAAGAAACACATCCCCTAGAAGTCATGCAGGACACTTCAAGCACAAGCCTTGCATAAGATGTACGAGCACAGGGCATCCAGGATGGGAATGCCCGTATAAGGCGTACGAATGTCGGGATTGCCACACCATTGGTCACTTATCGAAAGCATGCCGAAAGAAACTCATTCACCGCACGACCCGCCCCACAAGGGGACGATCAGAATGGCGACGATACCCGACAAGCGCGAACCACATTGCGCACACGCCGGATGCAGCATACAACATTAACAACGTCGAGCCAAATACACACTCGCCTGAATACGACATATTCACTTTACACGAAGAGCGAGAACCAACACCCACGACAAACCATCTCGCAAACGCCATCTCAGAAAAAGACAGAGGCCAGCAGTCCACGTCCCGTTGGTCGAGAGTACGCATCACTGGACCACCGCCAATGGTAGAGATCACCTGTTCAGTAAACAACAACCTGATATCATTCCAACTCGACACCGGTTCGGGATACACCATCATGTCCGAAGCGACATTACGAACCCAATTGAAGTATGACGGACCATTGCAACCAGGGCCAGGACGCTTAGTCGCCTACACGGGACACGCCTTGGACATTTAAGGCCACATCGTCGTCGACGTCACGTACAAGGGCAAGACGCTCCAACTACCTTTGGTGATAGTTGGAGGCCAACGCCCCAGCTTAATGGGCCGAAAATGGATATATTCGGAGTTCAACATCATACCAAACCCACACCTCGTGGTACAGCGCATCGAACCAAGCGAAAACACCTTGAAGGAGTTACTGGAGAAACATAAACAACTCTTTTCACCTGGTATGGGTTGCTTAAAGAACGTGAAGGTCAAGTTACACATCCGAAAAACGCCCCAGTACCGAAGTTTTTCAAAGCTCGATCTTTGCCGTACCATTTGAAAGAGGACGTAGAAGACGAACTTCGAAGATTGGAATCAGAGGGAATAATAACCGCAGTGGCGTATGCGGATTTTGCCACACCCATTGTGCCTCTCCGCAAGAAAAACAACACCGTGAGGCTATGCGGAGACTATAAAATTACTACCAACAAGATAATTGACACGGAAATATATCCACTACCGAAGGTCAACGACATATTCGCCAAATTAGAGGGGTGCAAAACGTTCGCCCGAATCGACATGCGGAACGCGTACAATCAATTAGAACTCGATGACGAGTCAAAGAACTACGTCATAATTAACACCACGAAAGGCCTCTACCACTATAACCGCCTTCCCTTTGGGGTATCTTCTTCTTCAGCCATCTTCCAAAGGCATATGGAACTCTTATTGCAAGATCATCCATGCTCACTTCCCTTCCAAGACGATATCCTCGTGGGTGGCATAGACGAAAATGACCTATTGAACAAACTGGGGAAGGTTTTTACAACATTTGAGGATGCCGGACTCAAGCTTAACCAAGAAAAGTGCCAATTCTTGAAAACATCTGTTGATTTCTAGGGCTATCGCCTCGACCCTGACGGATTAGAAGAAGAGAAGATCGCCGCCATCCGAGATGCCCCAGCACCGCGAAATGTTGAAGAGCTCAGATCATTCTTGGGACTTATCAATTATTACTCCCGCTTCGTTGCCAATGCGGCTACCATGCTTTCGCCATTATATGAGTTGTTGACCAAATCCACGAAATGGCAATGGGCTCAAAGACACCAAGACACGTTTGCCAAGGCGAAACAAGCCATACAGTCATCAGGTTTGCTGGTGCTGTTCGACCCGAGTAGAGAAGTCATACTAGCTTGCGACGCCTCACCCGTCGGCATCGGCGCCGTCATATCGCACCGAATCGACAACGTAGAGAGGCCCATCGCGTTCGCGTCGCGTACCTTAAACTCAGCAGAGAAGAACTACCCCCAAATTGAGCGCGAAGCATTAGCTATAATATTCGGCATCACACATTTCCGTGACTACCTACTGGGCAATCGCTTCACCCTTGTCACCGATCACAAGCCTCTCACTGTTATTTTCTCAGAAGATAAACCCGTTCCTGCGATGGCCGCAGCTCGCCTGCAGAGGTGGGCATTGATGCTATCTGCTTACAATTACAGAATCACGTACAAGAAAGGAAGCATGAACGGCAAAGCAGATGCATTGAGTAGGCTTCCTTTACCCACTCGAGACACGGAACCTCCTCTACCAACCGAAACAGTGTTCCTGATTCAAGCTATCGACCGCGGCCCGATTGATACCAAAGCAATGAGAAAAGAAACGGAGTCCGACCTGATTTTATCACCGGTTACCAAACATGTCATACACGGATGGCCGGACGACACCGAGTCGCTTTCATCGGAATTGAAGAAATATCATAGACGCTCAACAGACATATCAACCGTCAATGGCATCTTACTCATAGGCAACAGAGTCATCGTACCCGCAGCTCTCAGACGGAAAATAACGGAAGAACTTCACAGTACACACCAAGGAGTGCGTTCCATGAAAGAATTGGCCAGAGCAAAAGTTTGGTGGCCGGGCAAAGATCAAGATCTAGAGAAAACATCTAACTCCTGCGAAACCTGCAGGAAGCACGCACCAATGCCGCCGATGCAATTTTCACCATGGCCATCTGCCGCAGCACCCTGGCGCAGGGTCCACATAGATTTTGCTGGACCAATAGAACAAAAATACCTAATGATCACAGTTGATTCGTATTCCAAATGGATAGAGGTGGATATAACCAGTTCGACATCATCAGCGACAGTCATAAAACACCTTAGACAACACATGACTCGTTTCGGCATAATTCCCCTCTTAATCACCGACAACGCCACGTGCTTCACGAGCGGAGAATTCCAATCCTTCGTCAAAGACAACGGTATTCGCCATCTCACCACAGCGCCGTATCATCCCGCCTCTAACGGCCAGGCGGAACGATCGGTGCGCACGGTGAAAACCACATTGATGAAAATCACCGGCGGTTCCACCCACGAGCTCAATCTTATTGACGAGGGTCTACAAAAACACACAGTGGGATCGCTAGAACTTCGCATAGCACGTTTCGTAATGAACTATCGAAGAACGCCCGTAAACGGCGGGCCATCACCAGCGGAAATGATGCTCAATCGACCAATGCTAACACGGCTGGACTTATTTCATCCATCGCAACTCGTATACCCTAAAATCAACACAGAAGAACTTGGGCTCTTAGGAAAACCCGTACACGCACGAAATTTCGGCCAAGGTGATAAATGGATCCAAGGTGTCATCACCAAGCAGCTTGGTCTCTTGATGTACGAGGTTCGAACAAAGTCAGAACTGACAATACGAAGACACCGCAACCAATTGCGTTTCCTTGCAATTGTCGACACATGTAGCACCAAGGCGCCCGTTTCATCACCTGAAGGATCGACGAAACAGAACTCGTCGCAAGCGGCCAGAAATCCCGCGTCCTTTATCAATATCCACCTAACAAAACAAAAGTCTAACGAACTTAGTGATGCCACGACAGAAGCGCCAGCATCGCTACCACCAGACGAGCAACAACAAGAAACCACATCGACAAGCTCCAGTTCAGTTCAAAGAGAGTTGCAAGAAAAGGTACCTGGTCCATCCAAACTAGCAGAGGTCATACATCCACGCGATCAATCCCGAATCAACGAAGGGTCGCAACACGCGTTTGCGGATACGCCACGTATCGAGCCAAGGAGATCTACTAGAAAAAGAACATTCCGCAACATCCTGGACTATACGGAACTATAATTAACTTCATATTATTATTATAAAAAAAAGGAAATGATGTTATGTTTTAGCGTCTTAATGTTTTTTATACAGTAGCAGGGCTCCCACCAAAATCTCAAAAATAAATAGGGGAAAAAGGGACTTTTCACGATAAAAATAGGGTAAAATAGGGACCTAAATTCTAAAATTAAGAACCAAAAAGGGACCACTGGTAAAACAAAATGATATCTATTCTGTGAACATATCACAAACAGTTAGGAACCTATTATTCTTTTCTATTTTTTCGACAAAATAGGGTATTATTTCTGACTTTCTTTTGTTTATATTCTTATACTAAGGGAGCGGTAGGTAAGACTTGATACTGGCTCTAATGTATAAGGAACGTTTTTTTGATTAGAAGTAACTATTTTCGTATCATGTTTACTGTTTTTTAAAAAATCCACTGAACTAGAATTTGGACCTTTACAGGGTTCGTACAAAATTTTTGGAATGAAATTCCCTGACTTTTCCAGGTTTTCCCTGACTAACTTGAACAAATTTCTCTGACCATTTGCAATAACGTACATGGCAAACATATATGAAAACCAGTCTAAATTCAGTCGAATAATTTTTGAACGAGTTGTTATTGTTATAAAAATTTGCCAATTAATTCGTTTAAATTTACATTAAGTAAATCATAAATAACCAGAGCGAGCGAAGCGAGCTCCGCAAAATTTGGGGCTCTGGTCAAATCTCAGACAAGACATTTTCAAGTCACCCTTATACTTTTTCTGAGGTTTATAAAAATAGGGTGATTTAAGGACCGAATACCAATTTTAGGGTAGATTAAGGACCTTGTAGGAAAATAGGGACTTTAGGGACTTTTAGGGACCTGGTGAGAGCCCTGCAGTAGACATATATATATATATATATATATATATATTTAATATTTTAGCTTTAGGGATTATTGACCAAAGGGGGCGTTGCTTCCTAGTTTACAATTAAGATAACGGGAGTCGAATAAATTATTATGTACCGCGGCTCGTAACATATGAGAAATGAATTAGAGAAATAAATACTATTGTAATTAGATTGCGTGTTACGATATCTACACACCTAACAGAAATGCATATTTTAACATTCCTTCATATTTAAGTAATATTATTTAAACCATTTCTATGCATATTTGTACCTAAATTTTTTAATATGTTATATGATATTCATGTCTGTCTGTTTGGCGACAGCCTCCTCCTCCATTTGGATGACGACATCCTGGGGGGGGGCGTTCTTTGACGCCCCCTCTCCTTTCTCCTTGCCCTCCTCCTTTTTTTCTTTTCCAATAATATAAATAGGCTATTAACTATCTTTATTGAATTTAGACTATCTGTTTGTTTACTAAGTCATTCATTTGGTCTAACAATTATTAAACACAAGGAGGATTCATACCATTTACACCTGAAGGCCAGGAGGCGCCTGGAGGAAAAAATGTAAAAGGGGTTTTTGTCTTCCAGGTAGCCTGCCCTCCTGGCGTAAATGGTATGAATCCCCCATATGTGAAAACTAAATATAGCTTAGGAACTAGAATTTGGATAAAAAAAGGCCCAGTGTTTACAATTAACTAGTCATGAGAGATAGTGTTGTGCTGCCAGTCTTGCAACCACGGAGTTGTATCATTTCTTAAAATACATGCTGGTAGTATCAAGAGCAGGGTGGGAAATTAGGATTTTTTTGAAACTGGACATGGGGCCAGCGACCCTCCTGGCCTGGAATAAATAAACTGGTCCATGACCATTGACCAGGACGCGTCGTCTGCTAAAATAACTAGTGGATAATTCAAGCAGTTGAGATAATGTCTGGACTCTGGTTACCCTTGAATTTTATTAGTGGTCAAGTGGACCACTGACCCCCTCCGATTTAATTTCTAAACTGGTCCAGGCAATTTTTAAACTGGTCATTTGCCCTGTGCCACCGCCTTATTTCCCACGCTGATCAAGAGTGAATTGATCTTATTGATTAATTGGCTCTAACTTGTTATAATATTTAAATGACACATATAGGGCAAATAATTAACTATATGTCTCGGACGACAGCTTATTCTGTATTATACTCTGTTACAGCAACGGTTATCAGCACGCTCAAAACTAGGTCTCTATGTAACGTAGCTTTGTACGTAATGTTAAGAGACGAAAAATTTCAGTAACTTCACGTTTAAAATATGCGCGAGACGCGAGTTCCTTACTTCCAGTGCACGCCGTCGCCTGCACGGACCTTTAGGCCTTGGTTTCAAATACGTGTGAAATTGCCTAAGGCCTAGAGGTCCATGCACTCGAGCTAAAAAAATTCGCGGATATTTTAAATCCTGAAGATTCTTATTTTCGTCGTCTATTGTCAACGCGTAAAAAGCTACGTTACATATTGAGACTTAGCTTTTCGCGTTCTGACAACCGTTGTTGTAACAGAGTATATACAGAATAAGCTGTCGTTCGAGATAGGGGGTTGCCTATCCTATAGCGTGAAAACAAATTCCCTCACGCGCATTCTTTATTCATGGTCAAACTAACAGCTTCTAAAAAAAGGATCCCTACCTTTGAGGGCAGGGCAATTTCTAATAATATGCCCTGCTTCTTTGCAGAAATAACATATGCGCGGACGCCCCCCACGTTTAACGCGACCGCCTCGACCACCACGACCGCCGTCATTATTTGTAACGTAAACGTTGCCGGTTATATGCCAACTGTCCATTTTATAAGCCTTGGTCGGTTAACAAGGGATTAAAAAAAAATCACAATTAACGTTAGAAAGTGCTTACTATCTATTTTCAAACTAATTCATATAAATAAACCTTCAAGTTGTTAAATATATGACTTAGCTTAAAAACAAATAAAAGAAAATTAATTCTTAAATAAATTTTGGCATAGAACTCACTTTCGTTCCTTAAAATATGAAAGTTGAGACACTGACTATAGCCCACTCGATCACGCACTCCTCCGTCGTGGAGCGCGTGATCGAGTGGGCTATGCACTGACAGTGTAAAATAAAAGAGGAATAATAATAATGATTAAAAATTTAAATTTTTGTGTGAATGCCGAGCTCCATAAAGGAGCCGCGCTGTGTTTTTAAAACTATTTATGGGACATTTTAAAATTTTACTGCACAATGTCCTGTGTCCTGTGCTTATTTCCGGCCCAGCCTATAAATGTTCTTGTGCTTATTTTCGGTCCTGTACACAACTTTGACTTTTTAACTAAGCCTTTTTTTATGTCGCCACGTTTTCGGGCGCCTTCCGGTGTTTCGGACTTTTGGTACGTATTCTCCAACACATTTTCCTCTGACTTACAATTAATTTCATTTCTTATTAATCTTTTAAGGGTTAATAACTGCTTTTATTAGTTACATTACGTCTGTATTAAATTATTTACATTTTTTCTCTTTTTTAATTTTTATTCATTCTTTTTTCCCTTCACGTTAAGCCTAATACTTTTTATTACATTTCACTGTATGTTGTTTTTATTTAAGAGTGTATATAATTGTACTTTTTTGTGGTTCCAAAGTGTTCTTTGTGCAACGCTATATTGGATTTCTTTGTGGTTCCAAAGCGTTCTTTGTGCAACGCTACATTGGATTTCTTTGTGCAACGCTTTATTGTATTTCTTTGTGGTTCCAACGCGTTCTTTGTGCAACGCTATATTGGATTTCTTTGTGGTTCCAAAGCGTTCTTTGTGCAACGCTTTATTGTATTTCTTTCCGGATCAAAGGTGTTCTTTGTGCAACGCTATATTGGATTTCTTTCAAAGGTGTTCTTTGTGCAATACCTAATTTGGGTTCTTTGCAAACACAAGTTGAAAATTGCTGTGTGGAATTAAGATCTGTTTCAAAAATACAGAACTGTGTTATATTTCTTTACGAATATTCGAAATTGTTTCTCGAGAAGAACAAAAGAAAATATATATGCGCTTAGTAATGCAAAAGAAAAGAGCGGAAGCCAAGTTAAAATCGCAAGTTCAGAGTAAATCATTGAAACATGGTAAAACTAACAAACTTAAGTGTAAACAGTACTATCTTAAAAACAAGGCGTTGTTTAAGAGAAATAGTGCAAAAAACTATGTGAAGCGTAAATCTCTACTTGAGACAGGGAAAAAACCTAAGAGAACTATGCCGCCAGGTGGAGACGCTAATTTGCGCTCAAAAAATAGAAAACCAAATAAACGGGATAAATTTGTCTTTGCGAAAAGACTCCTTAACGCTCTACTGATCCTCTTCAAACCGTGGCGTGACGAAACTGAACTATTAGGCGAGTTTGAATTTTACGCGGATGCTTTCGAAAACTCGCTTTCGGTGTTAAAAGATATGAGAGAATATCACGAGAAACTCTCGGTTTCCAAAGAAGTTGAAAAGAAACGCGAGGCTTCTAAAAAGGCGAAAGAGCCAGAAACCATAATTTCGGAAGCAGAAAGTGACGACGATGAAAATGCGTTGCAAGGGAAGGAAATTGTTATTGAAGTTGAGAATGCGATGGCTGATGTAGAAGCTGCCATGGAAATGAATTTTGAGACTGATGTTGACAATGTGGCGTTACTAAACTCGGATCAAAGGCGAATATATGATCACATCATGGATCACTTCTCCCAAGAGGGGGAAAAATCTGGAAACAAGTGCCTTTTTGTGTCGGGACCTGGTGGCACTGGCAAATCGTTTCTTATCGACACTCTCGCCAACGCCGTAAGGCGACGCTTTCAAAATCCTGCTAGCGTGGCAATTGCCGCGCCAACGGGTTTGGCAGCGTTGAATGTTAATGGCGTAACATTACACAGATTACTAATGTTGCCGGTAGATCATGGGCGTATTGCCGAATACCATTCCCTAAGTTCTGACAATATGAGCATTATGAAAGAAACTTTGGGAAATTTAAAACTGTTAATTATTGATGAAATTTCCATGGTCTCGTCGGTGTTACTGACTCATGTTCACTTGAGGCTCAACGAATTTTGGGAAATGAACCAACCATTTGGTGGTGTGGTCTCTATCCTTGTTTTGGGAGACTTTTTCCAATTGCCTCCAGTTCAAGGGAATCCCGCGTTCATCAAAATCACTTCCGAAGAAGCCAGACTTAGATTCAATTGCATCGGAGGAAGTGATCTTTGGAAGTTTTTTAAATACGATGAACTAACGCAAAATGTTAGACAAGCCAACAACCAAAGTTACAGCGACATTTTAAGCAGAGTTAGAATTGGAAATATTTCCGAAGCTGATGTTGCAACCTTAAAAAGTAGATTGGTTGCTGACGGACAACACATCGAGGTGGCTATGGCCCTTTTCATAAAGCTGTCCAATGAAGGGTTTCACCCAATTTGTTTGATGCCTAAATTAGCCATGTGCGAAAAATTCAACTGTGAAATGCTGCGAAAAAACGGCGAGAAAGTTGAAGTCATTCCTTGCCAGGATAGACTCGCTGACTACGGCAAAAAAATGAATAAAAACATTCTCAGGAGACTGCAAAGGCTAGAAAACGAACCGTCCAAAACGGGTGGTTTGGAGAGCAAATTATTTCTGTGCGTTGGCTGCCACATGAAGAAGGAATATCAGTTTTGAAGAAAGCGTTGTAAATGGTACGATGGGTTTCATAACTGGATTTAAGAAGGACGAACAAGGAAACGTTATTGGTATTTTTCTCAGAGTAGATCGCGAACCGAATAACGACGACGCTAACACTGACTTTTTAGTTGAGAAAATTTGCGTCAAATTTTTGCTCATGGCAAACATTTACGTTAAGCGCTCGCAGTTTCCCGTCATCCTGGCGTACGCTATTACGATACACAAAAGCCAAGGAATGAGTTTAAAATGCGCCATTATGGATTTGGGTCCGAATTTATTTGGAACGGGCATGTCGTACGTCGCTTTATCGAGAGTGACGACCTTAGCCGGACTCCATCTATTACAGTTCGATCCGACTAAAATTAAGGCGGATGGACGAGCCATAATGGAGTATAACAGGCTTCGCAAAAAATATAGGCCAGATCTGCCTGTTTTGGAAATAACGGAGTCGAAAGAAAGGCGCGGTGGGAAAAGAAGTGCGCCTACACTATCTAAAAGCTTTTTAGAATGCGAGGAAGAGAGATGTGAAGAAACACCGAAGAAGAAAAGGAAAGCCCAACAGAGTTTGGATAGTTTTCCCTTGAAGGGTTTAGCTAACGATGATCAAGTAACGTGCTATTCTAATAGCGTTTTGCAACTGCTTTTATTAGTGCCGGAATTAAGAGAATTGGTTAAGTCTTACAATGGATCGTTCGTTGAAAAACCAGTTTTACGGTAAACGACATCGAGAGTTCTCAAGGAAGTTTCAGTCGTAAAGGGTTGGAACTGAGAATGGCTGTCGGAAATCATTTTACGCAAAACGATCAACAAGACGCCAGTGAATTTTTGATGGTGCTCTTGACGACACTAAGCCAAGAAATGGAAGCCGATTACTCTAAGGCTCTAAAAGATCTTTTTTGGTCAAAGTCGCGAAACGTTACCAAATGCCCCGAATGTCAAGTTGAACAAAATTCGGAGAATGTTGTTGAAAGCAACATTTTCAATCTTCCACTAGAAAACCGAGATAAAATTGATTGGAAATCTCTAGAAAAAAGGATGGGATTAACAGAGGTGCCATGCGTATTTTGTAACAACCCAAAAATACAAGAGCGTGATGTATTGATATCCAGCGGGAAGTACGTATTTTTGTGTCTTCTCCGTGGCGATTACAAAGATGGTCGTCCAGTTAAGATTTCCACCAAAATATCAAGTTTTGAAAATCAAAATGTCACTTTGAGCAAGATGCTTTTTAAAACTAAAGGGGTGATTATTCATAAAGGTCAATCGTTAGCCGAGGGACATTATGTGAACTTTGTGAGAAAAGACAACAGCTGGTACGAGGTCAGTGATGCAATGATCAGAAAAAGGGAGAGATTCGTCAGTAACTTGACTGACGTGACTGTTCTGCTCTTGGAAAGAGTCCAGACACATTAAAGGGAATCTAACGTGCTTGAAGAATCCATATGAAATTTACCCCGCGTAAAGTCCAAAATTTCAATATTCGTACCAGAAAGGAGCATCATATCTGTCAAAGATATACTAATAGTTTCATATTCCCTTTAAAGTAATTTATGACTGGGTAAGATTGTTAATCCTAGAGGAAGTTTAAGGTTAACGATGGTTCTGGAGTAATTTTGATGTTGCCTACTATAATAACCGTGAAAGGGAGAGGAGGGAGGATTGTAAGGCCATGCTATTGTTACGAAAAAAGGCGATGATTCTTGCATTCATTTTAGAATTTTCTAGTGAAGGGTTTTTAGTACTCTGTATTAGTCTTGCCCCAATGGTGTTTAATGTAAAAAACACACTAAAAACGTAACCCCTGTTGGTAATGCTATGTGATTAAATATAATTCTTTAATAGGCTGGCGAAACTATTGAGACAAACTCATCCTATTAGTTAACATTGAACAGATTTTTTGAACTGAGATTTAGACACTCGTATCCAAATTTTAAATAAATACTGATTAAAATTAATATATTCAAAGAGTTTTCTAAATATCAGTTTCGCATCTTCCATTTTTTTCTCTTTTAAGCGCACTATTTTTTTTAAATTAAGACGCCTATAACTTTTTTACATTAACAATTTAAAAATATTCAAAAACATTAAATTAAATTTATCTAATCTAATATTATCCTGTTACAATATCAAAGATTAGCAAAGCTTTTATGTTTAAATATTATCTATTAATATAACCTTTTCTTTGTATAACTTATCAATAATGTGTACCCGACCCAATCTAATACCACTTACAAAAATCCATTTTTAAAACTATTTAATGGCCATATGAACTAATTAATTTGTCCCACTAACTAATATCCTACTATTGTTGGAGAATTTGTTTTTATAAAGTTTGAGAATTATTTCCCCAATTGCGTTTACCAATATATATATATATTACATTACCCTTGTAAATAAAATAACTAAACCATTTTTTTACAATTAATATTCCAGGAAGTTTTGCATATTCTCTATGTGTTTCTCACCAGCTGGAGTAGTCTGAGTGACGGGTGCCATTGAGTAAAACCAACAGGGGTAGAATTTGCAAAACTTCTGGAATAGGTTTTTTTCTTCAGAATTTAATAACCTTTTCATTGTCCGTTTGGTAACCCACGCGCAAAACAATAATTCTCATGTTCTAGCAGCACTGTTTCCAAACTTAAAGCTAAGAGTTGCCTGACAAAATTTAAAAAAAAAAATGACCCTCAAAATTTATTTTTAAATGAACATATAATAGCCAGTAAATGGTAAAGTTTTCTATCGCCTCTTCCCCCTCCGCCCGTTTACATAACTAATATAACGAAGAACAAAATTATTTCGACATAAATGCTACAAGCAGTGCATATTTTCAAGTTTGAAACATGCAATTTAAAGACTATTTTCGTACAACTACAAGCGTATTGGATCAACACGTGCCAGCTGCTAAGCTTCAACAGAAAGATAATTCATCATAGCCTTTACCAGTATAATAAAAGTTTAAAACTACACAGCTAAAAAAAATTATCATCATCATTATAAAAAACAACACCACAAGACTTCGATAGACAGATCAAGAAATAAAATATTCAACTTCTATGCCGAAACAACAGACACTTTAGACTGGCGTGTTCAAAGAATGAGAGCGACTTTGGATTAAAAAAAAGCAAAGATATCAAAGAAATAACCTTCGTATTGGTTGAGCGAGTGTCTATAGAACGTCAAGGTGTACCAAGGCCAAATAATACATGTCAATTATTTGATTTCCCTGCATTTATATAACGGCTTGGCAAGCCTTGCCTTCAAGTTCATCAACACAATAGAAGTTCATAATAGATATGAATTCGCCAAAAAAAACTTTTTTGAACAAAAGTTGCTTCAACGTTATTAAAATTTAGAACAGCAATGGTTTGTTACTAAAATTATGTACTTCACTATGTTGGGAGTTTGGGTGCACTCCTGTAAGCCAAGCTTCTGGGCGACAAAATTTTGAGGGAATAAGGGACTTGTCAGCATGCCTAACCTACAGGAACTGACTACCCCGTGTCCGCGGGTGGTGAAATACCCCAAATCCCCCCTCCTTCACCACCCGATTAAACCTCTAGTACTTCACTCATAACTCTAAAAACCCAACTGTGATTAACCGCATAATCACCTTGGACTTCAATTTAAATTTCCATCAAAACGCCTTATGAACGTTATTTTACGGACGTTTGCCAAACAAAACAAGCTCGATGGAATAAGTAAAATAAAGCTGCCAATTAATGACGTTAAGCAGTAATGCTATCTGAGTTCAAACGTAATAAATATAAAAAAAATAAAATGGACTGGAGATGTCGCTACCAAACACAAGACACATCATTAACTCTCTGAACTAAATTGCAGATTCTACATTAACAAAACAAAATCACGCGCGATGGAGCTAGTAAAAAGCTACCGATTAATGACATTAACCACTAACGCCATCTTAGTTCAATAGTGAAACACAAGGCTCCTCATTAACTGTGAACTAAACTGCAGACTCTACATCAATAAAACAAAACCAAGCGCGATTGAACCAGTAAAAAAAGCTACCGATTAATGACATTAACCACTAACGCCATCTTAGTTCAATAGTGAAACACAAGGCTCCTCATTAACTGTGAACTAAACTGCAGACTCTACATCAATAAAACAAAACCAAGCGCGATGGAACCAGTAAAAAAGCTACCAATTAATGACATTAACCACTAACGCCATCTTAGTTCAATAGTATGAAATATAGAAAAAAAAAATAAATCAACTGGATTGAAGATGTCACTAACGAAATACAAGGCGCTTCATTAACTCTCTAAGCTAAACTGCAGATTCTACACCAACAAATCACTACCCTTTTTAAAAAGGATCTTTAAGTATATTAGCAGTATTTTAACAAACTCCCCCTTCCCTTAATGGGAAGGGGGAGTTTGTTAGTTTAATTTAACATTAAAACCCATGCTTACTATTTTTCTGGCTATTATATATTCTCAATTTTACAGTCCTAGGATTAAATGTGTATAAATATTTTTTCATTGAATTATTCACTTAAGAGATTAACAAAATGATTATTGGTGCTCTAAAGTTAATGTTGAACTTTTCACACTTTTTAAATCCAACCTTCACGTATGACTGTCTTTGAACATTTTTTAATCCATCTCATGTATTCATAGTGAAACTTACATTTTAGATTCAGTTAAAATTAATTATAGTTATTCATAGCTTTTCCCTGTTAAGGTCTATTTTTTGCCAGTTAGGACGCAATCACTAATTATTCTCAAAAGCCTTTCTGGTGTCCAAAATAATTTTCCTTATAAAGTTATGAATGAAACCCTTTTAAAAATACGCAACTATTAGCTTTAAATGTGAAAAACAACATTTTTATTTACTGGAAAATAATTATAATGAGTACCATAAATAAATAACAACCAGGGAAATATAATTCCAAATTGCATGCTATAAATAAACGTAGCAATTATCAAACCAAATGTGTTTTTAAAATAAATCTTTAGCACATTCCAATAAAATAATAATCATGCGTGTTTTAACTTTGAAAAAAAGGTTTAACCAAAATATTCTTATTATTGTTTTAATGATTTGAAAGAAATTATTGAACAGCTATAACCTTAAAAAATTACAATTTATATTTTATAAAATAAATAATACTATTATTTGACATCAATAAACTACTGTAACTCTCATTTGACTTTATTTATCAAAGGTAAAATAGTTACCATTAGTTTCATAAATACTACTAAATAATTGTTGATCCTATTATTTCCTATATTCAATGAAAAATCTAAGCACAGTTCCATTGCCAGACTCCCGTAGTACGCTGGCTAATCATTTGTCATCTATCCCAATGGCTAAATCCAATTAAAATTGTACTTAAGGACAGAGCGTAAAATAAAATATGCCAAACTACCACACTGTACGGAATAGAAAATCTTTTTAAGACGCGTTATATTTATATTATATAATTATTATGATATTGCCAGCTTTTCCAAAATACTACAAAACTGTATTTCTTTTCCTCCGAAATATTGCCAAATTATTGCTAGTTGTCTTATTTAATGTCATTTTTAACAAAAAAATAACTATTTTAGTTTCTTAAATTAGGTTAAAGTTAATCACAAAAGATGGTAATCTATATGTTGAATCTCGTGTAAAGGTTAAGAGAAATATCCGTTCTGAATAAGATCTTATTGACACAATTACATTGGAAATGGGGTTCAAAATAAGCGTGAAAGCAACTGGTATATTCTGGTCTAGGTTCATCAGAAATAGACGAACTAAAATCTTTGTCATGACTTCACACCCTCGTATATCTACGAATTTCATCAGCTTAAATTAAGACTAAAAATATTGATGTGACGTCCCCTTAGCTACTAACTCTCAGTCTATAGAATGACAAACTATTTCCTTTTCTGCAGCTAGCGGGAATGAGCACTGAAATAAATTAATCACCACCACATGGAAGCAAAATTAATAAAAATTAAGACCGAAGTTACAGATATTAATCAAAACGCGTCTTGGATTTAACCAAGACCTAAAAAGTATCGATAAGAACATGGTTAATCACTTGACTGAATGAGCAGATATTGAAACTTTTTTTAATTAAATCTTACATGCTTAAGAAAGTAATGTTCCATCACCCTATTCCATTGAATAAACTTATTTTACTGGTAGTAAATATTTTCCCTCTCAATAATTTGAAAAATTTACTTATCTCGGGTTTTCGAGCACAATTCCATTCCCCGAAAACATTTTATAACTACATTTATTATCACTTTTAAGAGTTTTCGTGTGGAAAATACCATATGACTATAACATAACAATGACAAAACGATTTAGGGTAGTCTACTTTAGCCTCTGCTGCGCCAGATACGAACAAGGAGTATGTATAGTTGTATACCCCTTGATAGAAGTACGCCTTGTGCCATTCTCATGCCTTGTCTTTCGCTGGCCTCGTTACCAAGGCAATAGCCTACTCAATTACGCGTTAAACTGCTCGAGAATTCTGTGTGAATTACTTTTTAAGGTATTCGTCAGCAAATAGTAATTGTTTTTGTGAGCATTCCTCGCCTTGAAATAGGACAACTTCGAAATAATTCGACCAAATTGAAGTTTAAATATTCGAACAAATTTTAATTTATAAATATCTTCTACCATTTCAATTTCTATAAAACTGTTCTACCAAATGCATACAGAGTGCTACTAGAAGTCTCTGGGGCTATTAGAAATACTACATTTTCTATAGGAAGATTCGCAGCGACAAGTTTATAAATCCCATATTCCTTTGAAAACCGTTAATACATGTTCCTTCACTTCCTTGTTACTGAAGATATACAGACTAAGTAGCGGAGTCGAGCCACAGCGTCCTAGATCACGCGACTCGGTGAACGCAGGCTATATTTCAAAATAACCAAGTCAGAATTTTCAGGCTACGACCGTGCTTAAGTTAACAATTACAACAAAGAAAATCAAAAAATTACGAATATCATGGACGCCCCTACTGCTTGCGAACCATAGAAACTCCATGGCATAGAACCGTGTGACCATTGTCTGTCGTACCGCTGCTATAGACCCTTTCTACGTAAAAAAAAGAGATGTCAATCCTCAGTATCGGGACATAGGGGGGTTCACCCCTCGCCGTCTCTGCTCTATTTATGATCTTTCCATCGAGCGAGTTGGAAGGCTAAGTTTTACCCCCGTGTCTTTCCCTCTAAGATATGTCGAAGTGGTCTATTACATAATTCAGTTTAACCAGGGGTAAATAACGAAAGGAGTTAGAGACGCTAGCTTCCGTAGTGTAGAATACAGTGGGACGTTCAAACGTAGACACAGAAAAGAGAAAACGCCTCGGTCGCGCCGTCTATAATTCAAAATAAGTATGATATTTTCCAACCAATAGCGTAGCAGCAAAGTTTCGAAAGTCATACTGGGATATCGATTTTCTCCTGTCTGCTAGTTTTCGTCTGCTAGTGTTCGTCTGCTTACGACTGAGTGACAATTAGGCTTAGAGTAAAGTTTATTCATTAAGGTGCACTTGAATTAGAAACATGCAACTTTAAAGTTGGTAAATTCCTCATTCGATAATGAAATGGAATTAAATGTCGTTTTTGCATCCATCAATACAGTTTTAGTTGTTTTAATTTCTTTAGTCACAGATACAGTCGATGATCCTGATCCCACAGTTCCCACTGGCACTAACTCGGAAAAATCACTAAGCCTTGGCTCACTGGGCCGACTCTGTAACCGCGCACTTACGGCAAAACAAGTTTGAACACATTTTGAGGACTTCCCCGGCTTCAAATTGCAAATTGTTGACTTATCTTTCTTCTTTAAATCGCTGTTTACTCGCGATTGAATATAGTAATTGCATTGGGTTGATTTATGAGACGACTTCACAACATCGACACCCGCCATTTTACTTTACCCAGAATACCTTGCGGCGCGAGATTTTAAGGCAAAACTTTTAAGGTTCTGGTCTTATTTACAATACAGTTCCAAAGATGGCACTACGTTAGTTAAAAATTCTATGACGTTTCAAGGTCCCACTGTATTCTACACTACGGAACCTAGCGTCTCTAACTCCTTTCGTTATTTACCCCTGGTTTAACCAAGAGCAAAAATCATAACGTCCCCATTGAATGTGCTGCCATTGTTGAAATTTGCACTAAAATTAACAAAAGGTTTCACTATGGAGCGTACAGGGCATGAACGGGGGGATATGTTAGCAACCTATTAACGACACAATGTCATACACGTACTCTCTTAAAAGTGATAATAAATGTAGTTATAAAATGTTTTCGGGGAATGGAATTGTGCTCGAAAACCCTAGATAAGTAAATTTTTCAAATTATTGAGAGGGAAAAATTTACTACCAGTAAAATAAGTTTATTCAATGGAATAGGGTGATGGAACATTACTTTCTTAAGCATGTAAGATTTAATTAAAAAAAAGTTTCTATATCTGCTCATTCAGTCAAGTGATTAATCATGTTCTTATCGATACTTTTTAGGTCTTGGTTAAATCCAAGACGCGTTTTGATTAATACTCAAAAGGATTTCATGCAGATTTGCACAAAAACATTCCGTAGACCTGTGTAAAACAATATTCCATAGGCCTGTGCACGAAAAGATTCCATAGACCAGGAAACAAAAATATTCCACTGACCAGTGCACAAAAAGATTCCACTGACCAGTGCACAAAAAGATTGCATACGCCTCTGCACAAAGAGATTTTATACCCCATTGCAGAAAAATATTCTGTAGGTCTGCGCTTTAACAGATTTCGTAGACTTGTACACAAACAGATGTTATAGTTTAGACTCGTGTAAAAATTTAATCTATATCTATGTAAATCAAAGTCCTGACTGACTGACTGACTGACAGACTGACTGAAAATCAACGCCCAGCCCAAACCACTTGCCCTAGAAGGCTGAAACTTTGCAGGAACGTTACTCATAAGTAGTAGGCGCGTACTAAGAAAGATTTTTCCAATCCGCCACCATCTTAAAAAATGGCGACCAGAAATGTAAAAAATATTCTCTTTGCAATAAAGTACGCGCGTTTCATGCGATTTCGCAAATATTTAATACACTGGTTTACTTTAACCTTAAGACGGGCTAAATGATCTTTCGGGTTCGATTTGTCGCCATCATTTAAAATGGCGCCCAGAAATGTAAAAAAATATTCTCCTTGCAATAAAGTCCGCGCGTTTCAACCGATTTCACAAATATTTAGTACAATGGTTTCCTTTAACCTATAGACGGGCAGAATGGTCTTTCGGGTTCGATTTGTTGCCATCTCTTTAAATGGTGGCCTAAAATTTAAAACCCTTCTATAAGGAATAATGTCCGCATGAAAAGTAATGAAAACTGTCCCGACGGGCTGACGGGCAACGCCGAGTGCCTTCGTTCCTAGGGTGCTACAAAAATATTAGCCATCACTAAAATCTCCCCATTCATTATATCATTTTGATGAAGTTCTTATTACACGCGAGCGACGCCGCGGGTTAAAAGCTAGTTTTCTATAATTGGTAATTATCTTTAATTGCTTATTTTGTTTAATTAAGTTTAATCTGTACTTCGCAACTAAATTGGTTGGACGCGCAAAAGTTATAATGACAATTAAGCTAGCTAATTGCCCTACCAATTTGATTATCCGCAGTAAAACGACGTAAGTCCTAGAATGACTTTCTTTATTACTTAACCCAAGCAAAAAAGTCTTAAGTTCCACAGTTTTAACGTAAACCACGTAATTCGGAGCAGGTACTTAAAAATATTAAAAACAATACTTAAACTTTGTTTTTCTTAATGAAACGAAAATTGGCGTCCACTTTAAAAATGGGGCTATCATTTAAGACCGTTTTCAAATCTATCAAACGTATAGTTATTTTTGTAAGGGTAGTTACAAAATGGGTAAGTTTGGAAAACTTCCCATGTTATTTCTATGGAGATTCTCTAGTTTTTCGCCAAAATCTGTGATTAAATTTATGGAAATGAAAACCACCCTTAGCAACTTTATGCTTTATAAAATAAACTATTGGATTGATCATCTTGAAATTTTTACCACTTATTAAGGGCCCGGAGTTTAGTTCAGTAGAAAAATTTCAAAACAATAAACTTAATACGAAAAAAGTTAAAACCAATTCAAAAACCTTCCTTATACATAAGAGCCGTCATCAGGCCTTATCTAAGGGAGCTACCGCTCCCTTAGAATACAGTAGAGGAGTAGACACTATAGCCTTTATCAATGCATAAGGGAATATGTCGCTAAATGTTTACTATTCATTTCCGGTTTTTTCCCATTGGCTGAATGCTTTCTGTACAAGACTTATCCTTATTTGTTGAAAAATGTTTTTTGCTTATTTGTACATCTTCTGTAGAAGCAGAGAATGATATTTAGACAAAGATAACCAAGTGTCTATGAAGAAACCGAGTGCCGGAAGTAGCTCCAAAAATTTGAAAAGAACCATATACCAAACTATATTTTACCACTGACTCCTAAAACAACGGAGTGATTTTCTGTAGTTTGAAGCAAATTATTATTTCAGTAAGATGGTTAAGTTAGAATCACCTTTAGTAGTATCGAATTACAAAGCCATACTGGGCAAATTAAATTATTTTCCAGTTGTTATGTTCTTAAACATTTTGCCTACATTCTCTAATAAACTGGTTTTCCAAAAGTCAGAAATTAAGCTGCCAGCATTCTGACTTTCCAAGGATGTTTTCAATAAGTTAAATTTTGTGTGCATTTTTCTTAGTGCAGGAATTCATATCATCTACTATTCTCCATTGTCAGATCAAGATAGACTTGCTTTAACGTACGAAGTGGTTCGTGTTATGTCAGTTTTCACATTAGCGTGTTTTGAAGCGTCGTGTAGCGTATGCGTGGGCCATAACGCGGGTTTTGGCTTGACTTCTCAAAACAGGCAAATGTGTAGTGGAGATCAACTTCTTAACTACGCGTCATAGCCCACAGTTCTCGAGTTCATTTTTGTCCTGTTGTATGCAAAAACACAATCCAGTAGATAGAAGCGAGCAATATCAGAATTGCTGGAAACACAACTCGAGAAACTTTATCAATATTCAGGTTTTCAAGACATTCTCTATTTCCAAATTTGCAGCATCTTCCAAGCTTGAATTTGGTGTTCATGTCTGTTGTCAAACTGCCAACTTTAACATTCTCCATTGGTTTTTTTTCATTTTCTGTTTGACTAACATCATTGAACATGGGTTTGGTTCGTTTCTAAAAAATAATGCGATACAGAAATGTATTGATAATAACATAAGCACATCAAACCATGCACCCGTAAGCGTGAATCGGAGGGAATTTAGCCACAGGCATTGTCTAGGTAAAACTCGCGACACGGGTCTTCCTGGTGGCACAAAGGAGAAACATTTCTCAAATCGCGCAAGGGATGCTACCGGAAGCTTAGACATAAATACAAGGATTAGTATATATCTTATTCTTACCTAGTATATGCTCTACCTATATTAACACTTGTAATCATATCAAACATTTTAAACCGTGGATTTTCATGTTCGCGTCTTCGCTAATGATCGGGGAGGGGGAGGAGTGCAAAGTTAATGTTTATTTTAATTTTATTTTTTCATCTATTTATTCGGATGGGATAGTACACTGAATTTTTATAACCGTTAAAGTGGCGAATACAAAACTTGCGGTAACCTACTCTTTTCTTTTTGGTTATTATAATATTGATCTGAAACCATGTATTGTGTAAACTTATCTCTATTAGTTTTTCTATTTTGAGCAAAAATTCGAGATAATTTACGCTTAATTAACTTAAAATAACAACTGAAATAATTGGCGGCGGTAATCGTAGTGTAAAAGCAGACGACTGCTTAGATTGCCGAGGCAGGGAAGAAAATAAGCACAGGACATTGTCCAATAAAATTTTAAAATGTCCCATAATTTTGTTAAAAATTAAGGGGGTCACTGGACATTTTGACATATAAATTTTCCCAAGTTTTGATACCTTGACTATGGAGAAGCGACACCATTTTTGCACACTCCAGTGGACAATGTCCTATAAATTTTCCAGTCAAACAGGGGGTCACTGGACACATGTCCTATAAGAATTTTTTTCTTATTTCCGGCCCTGTGCCGAGGTAGGGGGATCAGGGCCGGAAATAACCACAGGACACTGGACATTGTCCAATAAAATTTTAAAATGTCCCATAATTTTTGTAAAAACTAAGGGGGTCACTGGACAATGTAACCAATAAATTTTCCGAGGTTTTGATACCTTGACTCTGGAGAATCGACACAATTTTTGCACACTTAAGTGGACAAAGTCCAATAGTTTTCTTATTTCCGGCCCTGAGGGGGATACGGGGAAGGAGAGAATTGCTTCGATACCCCTAGAGGTGGCGTAGGACCTCAAATCTCTCTCTGGCGCTATTGTACAATGGTGATTACCCGTGGTCGTATTGTGAATTCATGCTTACGGGTGGTATGATATGCTTATGATAATAACAACATTACAAACAGTAGAAACTTACCAATCGCCTTCTTTCAAAAGAATTTGCCAATGTAAACTCTACTAATGATAAGAAAACCAACAACAAACATCCAAACAGCCATATGTCCAACGCTGTCATATAGTTAATTGGAGGTAATGCGTTCCTTGCGGATACAATTTGAGTCGATAGTGTCAAAATAGACGTCACACCGAGAGTAATGCGTCCCGGCACAGCGTCAACGTCCAACCAAAATGATACAAAAGAAAGGCAAACCACGAGAAGACTCGGGACGTACGTGTTTAAAAGTGCTGACATGATCAGTCGAACGAAAGTTATTTTACAAATTAGCTCCGTAGTGTTTCCTAAAATATTAAATCTATATTAGGTTTAGTCAGGGATAGATTTAATTTTAGAAGTAGGAATGGAGAACAGAGTAATCTGGACTCGCGTCAAAGTCCCGGACCCCTTCCCCGGTAAGGGGGGTATTAAAGAAGTGGCGGGCCAGAGGTGAAAACTAATTACGTATTTTTCGTCGTCTCCGTCAGCAACCTCAACAAAACGTAGTTTAAGTGAGCCAAAAAGATAATTTAAACTTTTCGTTACGTGTTGGAGGGAGGGGCTCTATTCTGGGCTATGAGTCGGAAGGTAGTAAATACTAACCGTTCTCCATTCGTACTTCTAAAATAAAATCTATCCCAGGCTTAGTTTATAAAACGCTGACTAATCTATGACTTACGTACCCGATTGGTGTTGAACTTCCTTGGTTTCCGCTACTGGGGTTTCCATTTTGAATTGAGTAACCTTAACATGAGGACGTAGAACTATGCTCGGATATGACAAATTATCCCTTGACTCGCTCATCCAGTAGAGGTTAGCTTCTCTTGATCTGCTGTAAACTTGAAACGAAGTGTAAGTGGCTGGTTTTAATTATATTTTGGCCATTCATATCAGCACGTAAACTTTATATTACTTACAAAATGTAAGTTTGATGGAACAAACTTGTTTGTCCATTGGATACTCTCTAAAATCCATGTCGCAGTTCACCGTCATTTGGTACCTGAAAACGATAGGAATCAAATTAATTAGCTAGGTGTGGTTATATAATCACACCTAGGTATTGCGCTGATGGCTTGTGTGTGTGTGTGTCTGTGTGTGTGTCTGTCTGTGTGTCTGTCTGTCACACCCCACGTGACCGCGTTCGCAGTTTGCGTATCGGAGCAAACGTGTTCCCAATTTCCGGACTGCATTGACAGTTCACGGAAATTTGGGTTTGTCTCTGGCTATTGTACTTGAGTTCCAACACCACCAGCTTTGGTTTTCGTCCACTCGACATGGACACTAGTCTGTACTTGCTAGCTTCCAAGCACAACCATCTTCTGTTCTTCGTCAATTTCACCTTGACACCAGCTTTTATGCACCACCATCTTCTGTTCTTCGTCAATTCCACTTTGACACCAGCTTCTATGCACCACCATCTTCTGTTCTTCGTCAAGGGACCGTCCATAAACTACGTCACGCGAAAAAAAGCATTTTCTGACCCCCCCGTCCCCCCAGATCACGCTTCGTCACGCTTTTCTCAGACCCCTCCCCTAAAAACTACGTCACATTTCTTTGACCCCCCCCCTCCGCACTATGATTTGTCTTAATTTACAAATTAAATTTGATTAATTTCTTGAGTGATATGCCGCCCTCTCAGAAATATTTTGCTCGGCTGAAAATTCAAGTTCTCTTCCGTTTTAAGCTTTTTCCCTCTGATTGACCTTTAGAATTTTAATGTCTGGATGTGCTTTCTATAAGCTTCAAAAAAGTTCCATAAAGCTTAGTTAAAGGGGCACACTTTTTAGGTTTCGACACTGTCACCGAAAACAGTCTAATCGAGCTTGAGATTTAGAAAATTTGCCAAAGAATCGAAACCATTTCAATCGGCAGGGGAATTTGATTCATCCTCACAAATAATAGGGGCGAATAAACAAAGCCATAAGAGAGATTACGCAGTTTATTTTAAATGCGCTATTTAAATTGGCTATATAAAAGTGTAAATAGTTCATAATTGCATAATTTTCTACTGTTTAAGCGATGATGGAATAAAAATTTTGGTAAATTATTGTAACGGTGGACTATGGAATGTTGTCTTTCTTCTTCCATAACATAAGAGAGCCAACCTGCCTCTTACTGACTTCGTAACAAAATCAATGCTAAATGTGACGTCACGCATCGAAGAACCCCCTCCCTCCCCCTTGTCACGGACCGTCACAAATTTAGAAACCCCCTCCCCCCCATAAGAGTGTGACGTAGTTTATGGACGGTCCCCAATTCCACATTGACACCAGCTTCTATGCACCACCATCTTCTGTTCTTCGTCAATTCCACATTGACACCAGCTTCTATGCACCACCATCTTCAGGTCTTTGTCCATCACACATGGACGCCAGTCAGTCCATTCTGGCTTCTTTTCCCTCGTCATCGTTTGGTTTCAAGATATACGCGGCGATCGGCTAGGGTTACGAGAAACGTCTAGCCTCCCAATGGCAGGGCTTCCACCATCGGTTCACGCGAATGCGTTTTTATCTATTATTGGTTTCAAGATATCCGCGGCGATCGGCTAGGGTTACGAGAAACGTCTAGCCTCCCAATGGCAGGGCTTCCACCATCGGTTCACGCGAATGCGTTTTTATCTATTATTATAATGGAAACGAATCGTATATATACCCCAAAATTTGAAAACAGCGGGCAAGAGGGGTACCCTTCACTTTAAACGTCAATATTAGCAAAGTTTCGAAAGAAAATAGGAACAACTTTTTTTTAACGATTTGACTATTTTTAAAGTTATTTACTGGCGATTAAAATAATTAATATCATTTATATTTAATTAATTATTTAAGATAAACTTATTTCTATGTAATGACACAAGTGAGAGTTTATATAGAACGAGTAATGAAGATTGCATCCGAATCGAAACACTACACGCACATCAAAGTTAATATAAAGCGAGTATGATGATAAGATCTCTTACAAAACGATAACATTTCCTTTTTGCAGAATATTGAATGGAAATATTTTAAATATTTTTCGGCATTACGATTCTTTAACTAGTTGTGTAGCTATAAAGCTCTGTTTCATCTTAATATTCCAAGAACATCTTTCGATATTAACATTTCAAATTTGGTGTTTACTTTTTAATTCAGCTTTACTTCATTTATATATAGTGTAATCGCATTTTTATATTCATTATATAATATGGGTGTTAATTCTTCATCTATCCGCAAGTGTTGAAACGATTGGGTCTGTGAAATAAGATACCCTAGATTTAAACTAGAAATGACCTTGTTTCGCCTCCTCTTATAGGAGGTGTTAACGGTTCAGAGTGAGCCGAAAGTTAAATACACCCTTCAGTGATACATTTAAGTCCTCATTAGAATTATTGAGGATACAAAGGAAATTGTTAAAGACCTTGGCAATATTTCGCCAATTTGAACTATGTATTTCCGGTTTTTCTCATTGGCTGGTAGACCTGTGTTTAGAAAGTAAATTCGTCTCGGCTGGGAGAGGTTTATTTTGGTTTCCCAACTTGTGTTATTTTACAAGATTCACGAACACCTCTCCGAATCGCGCTTCTGCGTAATGATATTTTACCTTTCAAAGGGATATGGAACATTTAAAAATATTTGAGGTTCCAATTTTAAGATTATTTTCACGTATTTTATGTGAGGTGATTGAAGTTTTTAAATAATTCTAGCTTCACTCTAAAGAGGAAATACTTTTATACATCTTCGCACTTTTAACCTTATCTTTGGAACACGGGCATGGTTTTGTTATTTGACACCGGTGGTTAATTACATATAACATAGTGTAAACACTGGTTTAAAAGTAGATCGCAATGTTGAACTTAACATGATCGATCAATGTTATTTTTGAAAATATACGCAATGTTGTTTCAAAACTGAAATTATTTTCATTTCTTGAAAACCGAGTCTTGACTGACTTAGTCATATCTTGACGCCAAGGAACAAGACAATGTCCAGGGGTTGTTACTGAAGGTCGTGAGGTCAAAGTTACAGTGCGTACATCGCGATTAAGCCCCTCAACGAAACCACCTGATTCTTTGATTTTAATACTAACTTAAATCATTGAAAGTGTTGGTCTCGATTAGCTAGACCACCCTGTATGACATCATTGTAAGTCAACCAATAACGAAGGATTTTTAATCTTATCACCTATTGTCGGTTGTTGTTTTGAATCAGTTACAACGGATGATTTTAGGTACTCAGGGCGTAACGTTACAACAGCGTTCACGAATGAGGGGTGATCTTATTGGTTCGCTTAGAAATGCGCAGAGGCAGAATTTTAGTGTCAGAATGTTTTCAGCCAATGAAAAAATGTCACCTTTTAGTTTGTATTTCTGTTCACTAGATGGCGCTTGCTTCATTTAGTGTCAGAATGTTTTCAGCCAATGAAAAAATGGCACCTTTGAGTTTGTATTTCTGTTCACTAGATGGCGTTAGCTTCATTTTTAATCTGCCCCTTAACGGGCGTATATATATGGCCAGCTTGTTAATTTTATTTTTAGGTCTATTGGGGGGTGCTGAAGATGCCTTCGCGCGCAGGAGCAGCGTCTAATCAAGTGTACTATGAATGGATGTTATGTATTGACTCACTTTAGTTTTTTCGGATGGGAAAAATTCAAAATGTTTCAAGATGAAAAGTAAGCATAATTTCACTTCCAAAAGAGCCAATCTCATGGCTATTCAATTCCTGGGACCAGCTCCAAACGGAAAATATGTGTAAGATTTAGCGATAGCAGACCTTCCTTCACCTAAAAATCTATGATAAGAAAGGTAATAAAATCAGTATTATATTTAAAAGAAGACTAGCTGTTACCCGCGGCGTCGCTCGCGTATAATAAGAACTTCCATCAAAATGATATAAAGAATGGGCAGATTTTAGTGATGACCAATTTTTTTGTAGCACCCTAGGAGCGAAGGCACTCGGTGTTGCCCGTCAGCCTGTCGGGACATTTTTTATTTCCTTTCACTCGGACATTATCCCATACAGAAGGGTTTTCACTCGGACATTATCCCATACAGAAGGGTTTTTAAGTTTTTGGCCGCCATTTAAAAAGATGGCAACAAATCGAACTCAAAAGACCATTAAGCCCGCCTATAGGTTAAAGGAAAGCAGTGTACTAAATGTTTACAAAATCGGTTGAAAAGCGCGGACTTTGTTGCAGAGAGAAAATGTTTTTTTACATTTCTGGGCGCCATTTTTTAAGATGTCGGCGGATTGGAAAAATCTTTCTTATTACGAGCCTACTACTTATGAGCAACTTTCCAGCAAATTTTCAGCCTCCTAGGGCAAGCGGTTTGGGCTAGGCGTTGATTTTCAGTCAGTCAGGACTTTGATTTATATAGATATAGATATAGTTTGCGTAATGTAGGTTTTTACCTTTCTGGTATAAATTTATCTGGATCAGGAAAAAATTCTGGATCGTGATGCATAGAAAAGGTTGGAATCTCAACGACCATTCCGACTGGGATAGTTAAACCGGTGTTACCAAGCTCGTATTCCTTGCCGCAAGTTCGTGTAATCCTAAAAAGTAATGAAGTTTCATAATTTTCTAAAATAATCATCTAACGTGGTAAAGGGACTCATATTTAGGAATTGGGGGAACAAGTCTAAGAGCTTCATCAATTGCTGCTCCGATGAATTTTGCCTCAGAAAGACATTCGAAATCAATAGTCTTCTAAAATATTTGTTTAAATTTTAACACTTTTGTATTCATATGTTTTTACATGTTGGTTTGCTTAAAACGTTTCATTTAATAATAGTTAGCTGCACACTGCTTCCGCCATTGTGGAAAAGTGACTAAAACGACGCAAAGCAGCGAAAACCCAATGTGATCAGTTGCGCGATCCTGCAAACAAGCGAACTACAATATTGGGAGAATACAATATTTTTGGGCTGGTACATGTATTTAGAAAACGATTAGTCATTTTGAAACGAATATTCGTTTGATACAACCGAGTACTAGAATTCATATATTTGGATTATGAGTAATTTTCGTTTGAATCAGTACTCGATTCGGAGACTTAGTATTCAATTTGAAATCTCATCCTATACTGGTATAAAAAATTGCTTTTTCATTTTCCATTTGACACTTGACAGCGTGGTAATTTCGTACACTCTATGAAAATGGAGTGTGTTTTATCACCCTTAAGAGTAGTTTTTATGGGTCCAAATTTGACACTGTTTCAAGTGTTCATTTCCATCCCTGAAAGGATTTAATCAGACTTATTTGAACAATAAGTGTCAAAGATGAAAATAAAAATTGTGCAACAGAGGTGAAGTATAACACCTTTTTACCTCTTATATCTCCCTTTAAATTTATTTTTACTCTTTAATTAGTGTTGTGCAATTCCTTGAAGGGTGCGCATAGCACCTTTCCAAGTTTAACACTTCTATCAGAGTCGCATAACACTTTCAAAACTTTCGCATAGCACGTTTCAGAGTGTCGTATAACACGTTTAGCAGCCTGATCACCAATTTATTTGTAAATTTTTTTTATGGGAAAAAATATTTTCATTCATGAATATCATCTTTTAAAACATGTTAGTTATCAATGAATTCCAACAATAAGTTTTTTCAGAAGGGGATAATAGAAGAAGGATGACACTCTGTATCCTCTTAATGCTTTAGTTATGTAACGTCATTCTTCCCAGGCTCACCCTTTTAGTTTGATTTCCCGCTCATCAAACTACAAATGGGCATCGCATCTTAAGGTGAATTCTATAATTGTTTGGCATTAATTCCCCAGCAATCATCCCAAAAACCTCGTCTTGACGTGGGACAAAAATGCACAAGCGCGTCTTGCCATGGCATCATCTAGTCATTGAACAGATTTTGAGTGATTCATTTTCTTGTGGTCTTTATGTTTTTGGTATTACCCCATTAACACTTCTTTGCATTTGAAAGTTACCTTTTTTAATCTGCCAGATGTAAATGCGCTTGTGATTGTTTTACGTACATTTCTCCACTTTTCGTCACCTTTTAATGAAGTGAGCATGTTGTCCACAATGGGATTATTTGATTTAAAAATCTAACATCAAAATTAGTATCGTGTGAGATACAGGACTGTAAAACGAAAAACTCGTTGCCAAAGCCTGGCACTCCAATGGTAAATGTTTAGTAAACGCCATTACCACCCTAACGTTATTGTTTTATTTAAAACTTCTCCCAACTGCCAATCAATTTTTTTTTCAATTCCTGCCAAAGCACATTGATAGATTCCAAAAACTTTCCAATCCCTGTCAAAGCCATTTAAAAACCCCACAACGTTTCCAATCTCGACCAAAGGCAATGAAAAGTCCACAAGCTTTTGAAACCCTTTCAAAGACACTGAAAATTCCGACAAGCTTTCCAATCCTGCCAAAGCGGAAGATAAATTCGACAAGTTTTCCAACTCCAAACAGATCAAAGGTGCAAATGCAATTACTTTTTACTAAGAGATGTTTCAAAATCTATAATATTTAACTTAAAATTTTACACGGTTTTGCAGCGGATGTTTTTTAAAGTTAAAAATAAGTTTCAATATTAAATGTTTATTTAAAACATTATGAACTTAAAACTTTGAACATCTCTCAATGAAATTTCAGGATATTTTGACCAAGTTATACTGAGTATTCGAACTGAACCCATAATCTTTTCATTGTAAATTAATTTTAAAAAAGCCGCCGCGCACTCCAAATTTCTTAATCTTTTTAGTTGAAATCAACTGGTTGTGAATTAAATTTAATACGCAACTGATAATAAGGCAACCATCAGATTTCTTCTACCAGAAGTAGGATGAGACTAGAAGTAAAGAGCTCTAGCATTGGTAATAGATCCTGGCACTAGTGAACAAATTTGAGGATTTTATGCCGCTTCCATCGCGCCTACACTAGAGAGAAAGAAATTGGTCGAGTTCCAAAAACTTTTCCTATAACCCTTTCCCTCAACCTAAAGCCGCGGAACACGGACGCAGTTCCTTGAATCTAGTTTGGCCGTCTACCACCACGAGCGTCTCACGTTTTGGAGGGAAAATTCAGAAACCGCTACCAGAGGTCCAAGCGTTGTTGTGTTATCAAGAATATTCACTTTCGCCAAGTGAAGAATTTGGTTACCTCAATACTTATAGTCCCTTATCCTACTTCTGCTTCTACAGGTACCTTCGCAAACGAGCGTAAAGTGAAAACTGAAAGCGGTATCTGAAGCAGATTGAAGAATTCAGTTTCAGCGTGGCCTTTCGCATACTAGACTAACGCGGATTTGTTTAAGCGGTTGTGCAAGCAGGCGCTGAATCCCATTTTCAGCTAATGTCTGTTTCAATTAGATATTCCAGTTTCCTCTTGGGGCCACGTGATATATTTTGACCAATTAAGAGTTAATTTAGGGAAATCACATTCGATTTACATCATTTTTTATCTTGTCGTCCTGTTATTCTTCAATTTAGTTAGCAGAACTATTTTTCTGCCATGAAATCGGCCAAAACATTAGTACAAGAAAAAAATGCTTAAAGCTTGTCAAATAGTATCCTTGCGTGGTTCTGAAAGTATCAAGGATCGTGTTTCAAAACCTTGCATAGCAGAGAATATGGAAATCCCCTTCTTTCTTTCTATTTCGCAAAATTGAATGAACCCACCAACGAGGACTGTTCCTAATTTTCAATGTTTTTAATACAGTGCGTTAACATTAACAAACGCTTATTTCTTGCACTAGCCATCTCTACAAACTATGTTCTTTAACTAGATTTCGCATTGGACAGCAAACTTTAATATCCTTGGAAATAATTAAGTGCGCCTATGCGATAGGTGTAGGAAAGAATCAGAAACGAATTTCCGATTCTGAAGCACAAAGTTGAACTCGAAAGCAGAAAGTGTTCAATCAGTTTAAGCTTCTGTACAGCGGATTCCGCTCGTTTGCGAAGGTACCTTACGAAAAATAGTAACATACTCTTCTAGATGAGAAGCTTGAAAAATCCTTCACGAGAATCAATTTTACCAATTCTGGATCAGCAACATAGATAACTGGTGACATTCCAAAGTAAGTGCTGCGAAGGGAAAAACACTTGGAAAATGGACATAAAATACACGAAATGAAAATTATACCCCACTAAGCGGCCATATTTATCATATAGCTCTTGAATTATTTCATGAAGTAGCTGAACACATGAATGTTTAAATTAAAAATGTTATTTTGAGTGCAGAGCCGCTACATATTATAAAATTACATAAACGAACCTTTCCTTTCAAAATTCCTACGGCGTTACCCAAAAATGGGATTGGAGAATCTGAAGGTATAGGTTTTCCAACCCAAAAGTTGTGCCTTTTGAAGTATATCCTAAGAATGGTTTAAATAGCAGATAATATCACGCATTGCTTTGACGGTATATAACCATTGAACAGAATTCCATTGGAACGAAATTCCATTGGACCGAAATAAAAAATAAGTTGTTCTAGTTGACCGAAGCTAGCCGGCTGTTCCCAATGGACCTAATTCCCATTGAGCAGACTTCCCATTCCTGTTGGACAGAAGTCTCGTTGGAGCGAATTTCCCATTGGCGCGATTTCGCATTTTATCGTATTCCCATTGAGCAGACTTCCCATTCCTGTTGGACAGAAGTCTCGTTGGAGCGAATTTCCCATTGGTGCGATTTCGCATTTTATAATGCTATATTAATTAAGGTCGTTGAAAAATAAAAATGGGCCTTTTCCAAAATTTTCTAGGTTGGCCTAGGGTTAGGTTAGGTTAGGTTAGGTTGGGTTAGGTTAGGTTAGGTTAGGTTAGGTTAGGTTTGGTTTGGTTTGGTTTGGTTTGGTTTGGTTTGGTTAGGTTAGGTTAGGTTTGGTTTGGTTTGGTTTGGTTTGGTTTGGTTTGGTTTGGTTAGGTTAGGTTTGGTTAGGGTTGGTTAGGTTTGGTAGTTTGGTTAGGTTAGGTTGGGTTAGGTTTGGTTAGGTTTGGTTAGGTTTGGTTTGGTTTGGTTTGGTTTGGTTAGGTTCGTTGTGTGGAATCGGATATAGACGAATTCATTTATTCCATAAATAAGCCGGAATTGTCGTTAACAGCAGCTTCAAGCTTGAGCCAAAAAGCGACGCCAGTCATCGTTCACTACCTCTAGCGTTGGCTCTTGGCAGAACGAGAATGGCTGCTCGCCCCATGTACGGTTGGATTCTCTTCTTGTACTTAATGGTTTCATTCACATGACCAATCTGTCGAATGGGATTTCCGACCGAAGGGGATTTCTGTCGAATGGGACTTTCGGCCGAATGGGATTTCTGTCGAATGGGATTTCCGACCGAATGGGATTTCTGTCGCATGGGATTTCTGTAGAATAGGATTTCTGTCGAATGGGATTTTCGGCCGAATGGGATTTCTGTCGAATGGGATTTTCAGCCGAATGGGATTTCTGTCGAATGAAATTCTGCCCAACGGATTCTATCCAATGGGATATAAGCGCTTTGACCGATCGTTCAATTGAACGTGAAATATAATTAGATTTTCTTAGAAGAACTAAATTTGTGAGAAATAAATAAAATTGAGGGTTTAAATTAAATTTAATGAAATAATTTCAGCGATTAGAGAACGAACGCATTGTAACATACAGAGTGTTCCAAAAAGGGTGGTAGAAATGAAATATAGTAGAGTCTATGGGCAATTTTGAGTCGGAAATGTTTTATCACATTTTGCCATATAAGGAACATCTTGTAAAAGTTATGATACAATTCTAGCTAATGGGTCACTGAAATCATAACTTGAAAACGATGGTCCTTAGTGCAAATTGTCATAGAACATTTTCAATTACTTGCCCATGGAATTACCCTCTATACTTCGGTACTATCATCCATTTTGGAACTCCTATGTTCAATATATTATTCGAAAGACTAATCTGTCCTCAAACTGTACCTTTTTTGGCGGGGAAATTAAATGCATAATAAAGCGTTAAGTATGTCTTACCAATACGCTCCAAGAAACGAGCAAATAAATGCTAATAATGCACCGGTAATTTGCAATCCATCATAAACGACCATTTTTGCCGCCACTCGAGTAATATCTGGACCAAATATTTTAAAATATTTTTGCCTGTACATGCAGTGTACAGCTGAATAGTTGATCGAACCATTGAAAACACGCACCTGTTTGTTTACAGGCTTGTGTTGACCCAATATTCGCTAAAACATCGCTCGTGGATTCGTATAATCACTCCGCAGATATAATATCATCAACCTTAAAAGTTGTGTCAATCATGGAGTACACCGTTAAAGTGCGAAGATTTTGTTATAATTGTATTCACGTTCTGCACGAAGCATAATTGCTTGTGTTAAATATAAACGACTCATTATCTGATACAATTTTAATGTACATTTTTCAGCCGCATTTTAAAAATATAAACAATTTACTGTATGTTTTAAAGTGGAAAATCTTAATAACAATGAAAACTCCCTGAATATATACTTATTTATAAAAAATACATTAAAGTAGTAGCAGAAGTAAGATAAGGGACTAGAAGTATCGAGGTAACCAAATTCTTCACTTGGCGAACGGTTGGCCCTCTGGTACCGGTTTCTGGATTTTCCCCCCAAACGTAAGACGCTCGCGGCGGTAGACGGCCGAACTAGATTCAGGCACCCGCGTCCGTGTTCCTCGGCTTAAGGTTGAAGGGAAGGGGATAGAAAATGTTTTTGGAACTCGACCAATTTTTGCTGTGTGGTTATATCTAGGAGGATATAGGGGTCAGGGAGTCTTCTACTGTCAATTTTCCCATTGAAACGGACTTACAGATTATCGGCCATGGTTTCACCCCCTTTTCACTCGTTCTGCGAGATTCTTAGCCGCGCACCTAGTTCCACGCACATCGTCATCTATCGGATCATCTATTAATTTTTACCTCTCCGTGTGACGTAGTCCAGTGTGTCTGTGTGTCTGTCCGTTGTTACACCCACGTGACCGCGTTCGCAGTTTGCGTATCGAAGCAAACGTGTTCCCAATTTCCGGACCGCATTGACAGGTCACAGAAATTTAGAAAATTGTATTGCTCCGTTGGCTACTCTAAACTTGAGTTCTCACACCACCATGTTTGGTCTTCGTCCATCCCACATGGACACCAGTCTGTACATACTGGCTTCTAGTCACCACCATCTTCTGGTCTTCGTCCATTCCACTTGGACACCAGTCTGTACATACTGGCTCCTAAACACCACCATCCACTGGTCTTCCGTCTACTCCACATAGACACCAATCTGTATCATTGACTTCTAACACCACCTACCTCTGGTCTTCCGTCTATTCCACATAGACACCAATCTGTATCATTGGCTTCTACTCCATTATCATCGTTTGGATTTAGGATATACGCGGCGATCAGCTAGGGTTACGAGAAACGTCTAGCCTCCCTAAGGTGGGATCGCCTCCAAAGGTTTTCACAATGGCGCTTTTTCCTTACTGTTAAAATGGAAACGAATCGTATATATACCCCAAAATTTGAAGAAAGCGGGCAAGTAAGTACCCTTCACTTTAAACGTCAATATTAGCAAAGTTTGAGATGATAATAGGTATAACTTTATTTTAAACGATTTAACTATTATTAATGTTAATAATTGAAGTTTAAAATAATTAAAAATAATTATATTTATTTAAATATTAAAGATAAACCTCTCGTGCAAAGAGAGAGATTATCATCGCCTCCTATATCTACCAAGGCCCGTGCATGCGATATATTTCCTTCATTGCCTCCTATATCTATCAAGGCCCGTGCATTGTGATATATTTCATTCATTGCCTCCTATATCTATCAAGGCCCGTGCATTGTGATATATTTCATTCATTGCCTCCTATATCTATCAAGGCCCGTGCATTGCGATATATTTTTCAAAACAACAACCAAAATGGGAAACTCCTCTCAGAAACATAATAATTTATTTTCTCTGTATATGAAATGAAAATATGGATAATATTGCGCTCCATCTTTAATGGTATCAAAAGTGGATGAGAGGAAAAGTATGAAATTGGCCAAAAGTCGCGAGTCGTCTGAGTTTCGCCTTAGTTGACCGTTTTATTGGCGTAGCTATACTGGGCCTGTTCACTCCCTTAAAATAGGTCTTGTGTTAATTCGCGGTTACGCGGTTACTGCCGTCTGCTACTGTGTATGCTAGAACTTCCTCGATTTGTGTTAGTAGTCAGGACAGAGTAGCTGGTAATATTTTAAAAGGTATTTGATGGTATAATATGGATTTTAGTAAGGTTAGTGAAGCCCAAAAAAAAAATCTCGGTAATTTAGCTATATCGCGAGCAGGTTGCGTCGTGATGCGCGTGATCAAGTGGGCTATGGTTAAACCAAGGAGCATAAATGTCTGAACTACTTTCAGTCGCGAGTTTGCAAGTCCATCAGTCACTAATGGGCTAAATAGTTATTGGCGAAACTTTGATGTCCGCTTTTTTTAACACAGGCTCTATGGCCATTGTCATACTTTCCCTCTCATCCACATTTGATGGTATCAATCCTTGCCTGTCTATTAATATTTTACGTAGGAGTAATACGTTTTAGCGAAGTCTAGAGAGGATAAACATAAGCGAGATTGTTTCGGAAAAAAAAATACTGCTTCCATTAAAGGGTTTATACTCCCTGTTACCGTTGTATAGAGTAGTCATGATTAAAGCTTAAAAAATTACGAGAGGACAGACCTTTTTTATCCTCTTTATTTATTCTTAATAAGAATATAAAACATTTATTTTGTATCAAAAAATATTATTTGGTGCTAAGATTGCTTTAAAAAAATCCAACTTGGTAAAAAAGACAAATGATATTTTTCAAATCTAATGAGATAACGCCCACCTAGTTGAAAATTGCCCTTTTTTATCCGCGGGAGCCATTCTTAATGAGAATTTCGATGCTAGTAGGTTGTCAATTAAACTACCGGTATATTATTGTTGTTGGAAATTGGATACTAAGTCAAATTAAGTGGTTATAAAGAGCCAGCAGGTATTTGCCGCCTCTTTTTGTGAGTATTTGATTTTTGTATGTAAAATGGAGGAAGATAATGTTGAGAGTAAGGATGAAATGCGGAAGCGCAAAGCGCGGGAAAGGATGAGGGCAAAAAGGTCGACGTTTTCATTGGATACTTAAGTTTATATAATCTTCTCGACACGGAGAGTGTTACATAAGATGACGTCACACCGCTAGGCGGCGTGACTAGCAATAAACATAGTTGTTCTGTAAACTAGTATGCTCTCAAGTAGACATTACAGTGCTAGACCTTGCCGAATAAACAAGCTTTACTAGAACTACCCTTAGTCGTTATTTACTCGTGCACACATACGTAACATGGTGTCAGAAGTGGGGTGTGAAAAGAAACAAGAAATCAAGCGCTGAGCCCAACAATTGAACTAAACGCGGATAACGTGAATTAGACAAATTAGACAAGTAAGCCTTTGCGGCAAGTTTTTTTTTTGTTGATTCCGCGATTCACATGGCTACGTTTCACGCGCCGGCGCCCTTTACCCCCGGTCAAAATTCGGCGGATGCCTGGGAAGATTGGGTAGAGGAGTTTGATATCTTTGCCAAGGCTACAGAACTGAGCAAGAAAAGTGCGGATACGCAAATCAATACCTTCCTGCATATTATTGGAACAGAAGGTAGGAAGCTATATAAAATTTTAGACATTCCAATCCTAACGGATAATAACGGTACGGCCCTGCCGCGAACATTACGGCAAATTTATGACGCTTTCTCGGCTTACTTCGCGCCGTACAAAAACGTGACTCTTTCGCGGCATCTATTCTTTTCAACTCGCCAAGGCTTAACGCAATCGTTTGACTCTTTTGTGACTGAATTGAAAACTAAAATAAACCACTGTGATCTCGATGCAGTCCGCGATTCGCTTATTTGCTCACAAATAGTTGAAGGCATTCATAGTAAAGATTTGCAAACCAAACTTTTAACGATTCGAAATGTTACTTTAACACAAGCCATCTCCGAATGTCGTGCAGTGGAGAGTGCGATTGCATTCTCATCAGTCATGAAAGCAACAACGAACAATACACTACGTGTACCAACCTCACCACCGCCAGTTACGGTGGATGCATTGCATCATCGTTCACGACCACCTTTTCATAGACGACAACAATATCCCAACGCCTTACGTCATCAATCCTTGTCTCCAGGTCCTAGACGATCTCAAACATCATTTCCGCGACCACCTCGTGCAACATCAGCTTTCCCACAGGCCAGCCTTAACTATCGTGCAACACATACTAACCCATCTTGTCCTCGGTGTGGTTTACAACACGCTCCTCGCACTTGTCCAGCAAACGGGTCCAGACAAATCATTGCGGAATTCCAAGACGTATTTGGTCCTATGGGTTGTCTGCCCGGATTTCATAATATTACCTTACGAGCCGACGCCAAGCCAGTAATTGTTCCGCCGCGTAGCATACCTCATGCTTTTCGCGAGCCTTTAAAGAAAGAACTTCAAAGGATGGTCGCACTAGGAGTAATTGAGCCAGTTACGAAACCCACGGACTGGGTTCACCCAATTGTAGTAGTCCCGAAAGCTAAAAAAAACCAACACAACAAACAGTTCAGTCTACTAACCGGAACGAAGAAACAGAAATTCGAGTCTGTCTGGACCCGAGAAATCTAAATATATCCATCAAACGTCAACACTACAAACTGCCAACATCTCAAGAAATATTTAGCAATCTACAAGGTTGCAAAGTCTTCACTGTGCTGGATGCAACATCTGCTTTTTGGCAGATCAAGCTGACTGAGGAAAGCTCGTACTTGTGTACGTTTGCCACGCCGTACGGTAGATTCCGTTTTCTACGTCTCCCTTTTGGAATATCAAGTGCTTCTGAAATCTGTCAGCAGGTAATGCATGAGATTTTTGGAGATATTCCAGGCGTGTATATATCGACAGATGACTTCCTGCTGGCTGGTACTGGAATCTCACATCACAACGACATCTTAAAAGCCGTTTTAACACGGGCACGGGCTAATGGAGTAACATTCAGTGCCAAGAAACTTCAACTTGTGGTTCCAAGAATTTCCTATCTGGGTCATATAATCTCACAGTACGGGGTGCAAGTAGATCCCAAGAAAATAGCTGCTGTTCAGTCTCTCACTCCCCCGAGAAACAAGAAAGAGTTGCAAAGGTTTCTTGGAATAATAAATTACCTTAGTAAATTTATAGAACGCCACTCCGAAAAGACGATGCACCTGAGGACATTATTAAAAGCAACATCTGAATTCATATGGGACGCCAATACACAACGCCTTTTCGACCGCCTGAAGGAAGACATCACGAAAGCTCCCGTATTAGCTTTTTATAATCCCGACAAAGAGAACCTTATTTCCGTCGACGCCAGTCAATTTGGCATTGGAGCGGTCCTTTTGCAGGACGGTCAACCGATAGAATACGCTTCCACCACTTTGACAGAAACACAACAGCGCTATGCGCAAATAGAGAAAGAAATGCTCGCGATTGTCTACGCTGTTGAACATTTCAACTATTATATTGTTGGTAATAAGGTTACGGTTGAAACTGACCATAACCCATTACTTGCCATAATGAAAAAACCCATCGCCACACTATCACCCCGACTACAACGGATGGTTCTCCGACTTGCCCGTTACGACCTGACACTCAAATATGTGCCAGGGTCGCAAATGTACATAGCCGATGCACTTTCGCGTTCACCTACTCTGACCTTAGGCATCAACACCGATTTCCTGGAAGGGCCCGCAACAGCATTGTATTCTATGACTGTCATGTCACGGGACAAAGTTCTGGACTTTCAACATGCCATACGCCAAGACATGAACATGCAGAAGCTTCAACACTATGTCCAGCACGGATGGCCCAAATACGCATCTATGGTTGACGCAAATCTAGCTTCCTATTGGCCCATCAAGAATGAAATTCATAGCGATCAAGGCTTACTGTACAGAGGCGACCGTTTGATCGTCCCTTTATCGCTACGGCCCATGATAATTGATCAACTTCATGGTGCTCATCAAGGAATTAACACCTGCCTTCGAAAAGCAAGAATGCACGTGTACTGGCCAGGCATGACAGATCAAATTTCTAAAGTCATCCAGAAATGTGAAATTTGCTTAAGAAGAAGCAGGGCAAATACACACGTCATAACAAAACCACATGAAATACCAATGCTCCCATGGGAAACAGTGGGAATAGACTTATTTCATACGGAAGGAAAACCCGCTCTCCTATGTGTGGATTATCATTCCAAATTCGTCGAAGTTGACGAATTACGGTCAACAAATGCAAAAACAGTCATAAAAGCCTTAAAACCTCATTTTGCACGGTACGGGACCCCACAAAGGATAGTTACTGACAATGGACCACCTTTCAACTCTTCCGAGTTTGCGCACTTCCTATTGCAGTGGGGAGTAGAACACCGGACATCAAGTCCTCATTTCCCACAATCCAACGGGATGGTAGAAAGGCACATTCAAACGGTAAAAAATCTTCTCAACAAAGCCGCTCAGACTGGAGTAGATCCACACTACATTTTACTTGAATATCGAGCCACACCTCTCCAAGACCTTCCGGCTCCGTCAGAAATGTTAATGGGTCGTGTGATTCGGACACCAGCAACAACAACTTCCGCTATCTTGAAGCCTCACTTCTTATTACAACGCACAAGGCAAGCACTAGAGCTCGAAGAGCGCGAATGGCAAAACATGATTCACGACCCAATACCCATAAGAATTCTTTCAATATTGGCGAAAATATTCTCTTCAGTGTTGGCCCTCGTAGCTGGCAAAAAGCAACAATCACTGGCATCGCAAATGAACCCGATTCCTATATAATCACGACACCGAACGGAGCACAATATAGAAGAAATAGAATACACCTGAGACCAACGTATGAAAATCTTCACCACGAAATTATGACCAATACATCGATGACAAATACAATGACCCCAAAGCCAATCACGGCGAAAGCGATGATTCCGAAGCGTACAAAGGGAGAAATTAGTAGATGTCAAATTTCCTGGCGAATTGGTAAAGAGCAAGAAAATCAGAGAAGAAGGACAACAACCTCTATTGGAATAACAAGAATACCAGAGAGACCACTACTAACGGCTCAAAGAAAGTTGCCAGGACCTCAAATGCCTCAAGCTCAACCGCAAGAAACTGGCAAAAGTTCTAGAAGTGGGCGGCAAATAATCACACCGAAGCGTTATCAAAATTCTTAAAATTAACCTAGTTTTGTGTAATTACTGTTTAAGCAGAATTTTAATTAACCTAGTTTTGTGTAATTACTGTTTGGGCAGAATTTTAATTAACCTAGTTTTATGTAATTACTGCTTAAGCAGAATTTTAATTAACCTAGTTTTGTGTAAATTACTATTTAAGCAGAATTTTGTTCAGGAGGCATTTATAACAAATTTTTAACTAAAAAAAAAAAAAAAAGAAACATGTTACATAAGATGACGTCACACCGCTAGGCGGCGTGACTAGCAATAAACATAGTTGTTCTGTAAACTAGTATGCTCTCAAGTAGACATTACAGTGCTAGACCTTGCCGAATAAACAAGCTTTACTAGAACTACCCTTAGTCGTTATTTACTCGTGCACACATACGTAACAGAGAGGTAATAGTTTGGTTTTCCCAACTTGTTGATAATGGCTTAATGCGTCGCGAAGCATTTTTTTAGTGCTTTAACGGAACATTTATCGTTATTTTATTTTTTATTAATAGTAAATTATGGTTATGCCCTCAAATAGTGGCGTTGCGTCACTGTCCCAGATGAATTCGGAGGTGTTCTTCAACAGATTCCGAAGTGGAGCGGCTTTTTCTGAATAATGAGTTATGAACTTGCTGAGGTAATTGATGAGCCCTAGAAATCTTTGAAGTTCCTTCTTGGTCTGCGGTGGTTGTATATCTCTGATTGCGGCTACCTTTTTACTGTCAACTTTAACGCCATAGAATGAGAGTATATAAGGTATTTGACTGATGGTACCGCTAGTTGTAATTTCTTATTCCGGCACGGCGGGCCCGTTCGAGCACGGTACGCAATAATCTGTTGTGGTGTTGAATTGAGGTGGCGGCCAGGAGTATGTCATCCGTTGAGATATAGACATGTTTTATGTTACCGAAGATTTTGTGCATGAATCTTTGACAAAATTCACTAGCGCTAGATATTCCATACGGTAGGCGTTTGAAACGATACCTGCCGTATGGCGTCTCAAACGTGCATAGCCGTGAGCTTTCCTCAGTTAGTTGTATTTGCCAGAAAGCAGAGCTTGTTGCGCGAAAGTTTAGTCACTCGTATTGGGAGAGCTTAAATTGCTTTCGAACCCGACTGAAAAGTCCGAAAGTTTCTAGATGGAACTTTGAGAATATTCGTTCGACACGCGCGGATTTAAAATGAGGATAGTATAACCAACAACGACTTGAGTTAAGTTAACAAAAACCATATCTTTAATAGTAGCGTAAAGAAGTCAGTTCCGAGTTACAATTTAGAATTTATTCATAAAGCGGACTCGCAGACGAATCCCAAACTTATTAGGTTGAATAAAATATTGCGACTAAAATTTTAAGATAATCGTTTCACGAGGTAAACAATTAAGAGTTCAAAGATCAAATTTATGATTGGCCAAATAACGATAAAAAAGGTTTCTAAGAAGGATTGACATGAATATTTTTTAGTTATACAGTATTTTAAACAGGGTCGCCTACAAGTTTAATTTAAAAAAAGAGAAAACTAGATTTTTGATTTAACATAAGCTCCCCCCCCCCTTGAACATTTAATGTTCAAGAAAGATTTTTAAACCGATAGGCTTATTCGTTTTCTCTAGATTTTAGATTAGGGGGAGGTTTAAAACTATATGCTTTTTCGCGACATGCAATTTCTTTTCGAAGGAAAGTTAACAAATCCTCAATTTTGTAAGATATGCTATCATATTTTCTATTAAATTCAATATTTAATTCTAACGGAAGCATTTTTGTTAAAACATGACATAAAAGAATACTGTATGAGTCAGAGAATACACCTCAAGACTGCAAACTTCTTATCTGCACTTCGCAAGTAGAGTACAATTGCTTTAAGGCCTCAAGGTCACTCGACCTTGTCACAGGATTTAAATTAGTCAAAATATTCATGTGCATATTAGCAATTTTTTCAGTATCCCCAAAAACGTTCTTTTATAAGAGTAATAGCATAATCATAATTGGAATCAGTAGCTGCTAATCCTTTTATAGCCATAGCGGCTTCTCCCTCTAAATAAGACTTCAAATAGGTAAACTTATCTGACTTCCGTAGATCAGTTCTGTCATGGACGCCGTTGCAAAATTGTGTCCAGAAGTTGAGCCAGTCAGATATTTCCCCGTTGAAGCGTTGCATTTCCCACTTTGGAAGTCTCACATAAAGTTCTCGCGAGGCCGACACGCCTCCCGTACTTCCAGCTTGCGAACGGTTTTCATCTTGTGGGTTAGGATGTAGCGAGAGTCCATCCATCGATGGGAGTCCAGGGTTGATTATCGTCGATGACATGGATCCAGGTGGATTTTCTCGTAGATTTTGAACTAAGGAAGTTCCTTGTTTTTTAAGACGATCGTGTGGACGCTGGGCAGCTCCACGAACCTCGATGATTTCGTCATTGTACTTAATACAGGTCTCGAACTCCCTTTCCTCTTCTTCAGGGTTATCGATAAGACGCTCCACGATAGCGTTTAATAAGTTCAGTTTCTTCTCCTTATCGTTGAGAAGTAGGATGCCATTTTGAAGGTGATCGAGACAAGGGTTACCATCATCTATTTCTTTCTGAAGCGCAGAAATAGTCTTCGTAACTGAAGCTCGCAATGGCTTACGTTTTCTTATTGTTTTTGCAAGTTCCCTGGCGGCGAAATCAGGATCTTGTGGTTGTTGTTGACCCTCCATGGTAATTAAGGTTAAATCGGCGTATCCTCCCGGGTTTCGGCACCAAAATGTTGCGCGAAAGTTTAGTCACTCGTATTGGGAGAGCTTAAATTGCTTTCGAACCCGACTGAAAAAGTCCGAAAGTTTCTAGATGGAACTTTGAAAATATTCGTTCGACACGCGCGGATTTAAAATGAGGATAGTATAACCAACAACGACTTGAGTTAAGTTAACAAAAACAATATCTTTAATAGTAGCTTAAAGAAGTCAGTTCCGAGTTACAATTTAGAATTTATTCATAAAGCGAACTCGCAGACGAATCCCAAACTTATTAGGTTGAATAAAATATTGCGACTAAAATTTTAAGATAATCGTTTCACGAGGTAAACAATTAAGAGTTCAAAGATCAAATTTATGATTGGCCAAATAACGATAAAAAAGGTTTCTAAGAAGGATTGACATGAATATGTTTTAGTTATACGGTATTTTAAACAGGGTCGCCTACAAGTTTAATTTAAAAAAAGAGAAAACTAGATTTTTGATTTAACAGAGCTGGCGTCCAATACAGTGAAGATCGTGCTGCCTTGTAAATTGCTGAATATTTCCTGTGAGGTAGGTAACTTGAAATGTTCTCTTTTGAGTGAAGGATTGAGATTCCGAGTGTCCAAACAGACTCTAATATTTCCATCCTCTTTAGGAACAATGACCAAGGGATGAACCCAGTCGGTTGGTTCGGTGACACTTTCAATTACTCCCATCTCAAGCATTCTTTGCAATTCTTTCTTTAGTGGTTCCGGAAAGCGTGTGGGATAGCCGTGGCTGGGACTATTACTTGTTGTTCATCCTCTTTGAGAATTAGGTTATGCATTCCGGGAAGGCATCCCATGGAGCCGAAGACGTCTCTGAATTCCGTTATGATATCTTCGGTTTTTCTGTGATTTGGAGTGTCTCCAACACGACGCTAGACCGTTGGGGTGCAGGAATTCCATTTACGAGCACGGGGTAGTTGTCTAAACGCTGTATGGAGCCCCATGGTGACCGATGCCTCTGCCCCCAATATTGGAATAGTATCTTGAGGAGTGACATAAAACTGTCATTGCCGGACGACATTTGTAGATGTGGTTACTAAGTCGATGCATCCTAGCATTGGTACTTGGTGTCCTGTGTATGACGTAACACGCTTGCGAGTCGGGATTATTCTGGGTGGTGATGTTAAGCGAGCATACACTGTGTAAGGGATAACATTGACCTGAGACCCCGTGTTGATCTGGAACAGAAGAGGTTCATCGTGTAAATACAGTCGGGACATCCAAGACTGTGCAAGTCGTTCACTGTTAATAGAGTTGAGAAACAGCATGTTGACGTATAAAGGATCTGTATCGAGGAAGTCGGCTTCCGCAAAATATTCTTCAGGCTCGTATGCAGGTTTATTAGGCCGTCCTTCGGGTCCAATTACGTGTAGAAATGTATTAATTTGTGTATCGTTGTTTTTGGAATATAGTTCAGTGGCTTTTGCAAAGACATCAAATTCCTCCTGCCATTCTTTCCATGAATCGGCTGGAGTATCACCTGTGTGAAAGAGGCGGGCGCGCGGAATGTAGCGGAGTTCATAGTGTAAACAAGTTGTGACGAGAAATTTGACTCGACGCGTAAACACTTCTGACCGCGACGTAGAACGGATCCTAGTAAAGACGGTGGCGAGAAATTTAGGGCTCGGAGTTTTTATAATATAAGCCATTTGAATAATGATGACTATCATGTCATTATTCATAATACGATATGCATTAATGGATTGTAACTGAAGTAGACGATGAATTTGTTCATATACAAATATCTATAAACAAACAAAAGAAGTATATATTTATTCAATTTACTGTTATAAACAGTGATAATCGAAATACTTTATCAGTTTAATTATCGTAACTTTAGACTTGATAACAACCAACAAAATATAAACAAGGCGTATCAACAAATAAATGTCGGCGTTCATTCGTATATAACGTTTTTTATAGATGAAAGAAAATAATTTCGTCATACACTTTATAATCCATTAAAAAAATTGCAACTTATTACACATCTTTTTAATACTCATAAGAATTTTTTCAACTAATAGAAATTATATATCAACAATATGTTACATTTTGAAAAAAATATCTGCAGACCTCATTGACAGTTTAAAATCTTCATGTTTTTAAATCCTTCGTTTTGGCTACTCGTTTATGGTTTCATAACTTAGTGTCTCGTGTAAACGCGGCTTTAGTTGCGATCCATTTTCGTTTCATTATCCATTGCCATCATGTTGGAGATTCCACGTACCCGCATCACTGTTTGGCATCATTTTGATATATTATGTGAAGCATTCGGTAATAAAATAAAACGTGTTGCGAAATGAGTATATTGTTTCCGAGTAGTAAGTGTTAAATTATTTTTGTTTACCTTAACTTTAACTAAAGAAATTACTAAATAACTAAACTGATTTTGATTATTAACCCTATTTTGATTTGTGAACTGTAAATGTGTGTCATAACTCTGTACAAAAATTTAATTAGAAATGTTTTGTTTCATATTGAAATACTAACCCTTCAAATAAAAAGTTTTATCAATAGTCTTTTTGGGTTTCTCTTGCCCATAGTTCTATTTCACTTTCGCGTGAGTCACGCTTATGGTTTAAAGTAATAATTTTGTTTGTTAAAATCAGTTCATTATTCCACCGAATTACTTCTGATCGACATTAGTTTGACCAACCCTTTAATTTTATTCAAAGGAATAAGGTTGACTTTTAAGTTCTTTTTCAGTCTCAAATTTTAAAGTAAACTTAGCTCTCCCACTCTTGGGCAACCCTTCGGCCAAAATCCCATTGCACTACCTGGGACAGCTATAAACTTGAATTAAATACAAGCGGGATTAGGTGTCCCTGCCCAAGCGTTCTCAGTTTAGTGGCTTTGGTCAAAATGTTTCAAAGTTTCCCAGAATTCAATCAAATACATGTGTCTAGTATAAGCTTACTTGGTTTAGTTTCTTGTAGAGAGCTGCATTTCAGTTTCAAACGTTACGATTTTTTCCATACCAGTTTTGTTTACCAATTCCACCCATATTTTTCATCAACCTCCCCATCCGTTGCCGATCCGTGGTTTCCAAATACCAACCATTCCCATTCCCATTCCCAATTAAGAAACGTTATTGCAGTTCCAACCATTAACGAAATGAACAATAGCAGAAAAGCATTTCCCTACCAAAGAGTTCGAAAGAATATAACCTTTGAGCGTCTTGGATTGGCCCAAAATTACCACTGCAATACGGATTCTTCATCAAGAATTTTAGTAAAAATAAGGAGGATGAACAACTGTAGAAAAATTTAACTTGGCTGAGGGACTCCTGTTCGCCTGTCGCCAAGTAGCATGAGTCACTTCCTCAAAATATTTATTCCGAGAATGAGATGACTAGTAGTGGCACCTATGTTATATTGCCTTATATCGTCTAATACTGTCAAAGGCCGATATCTGCCTTACTCAGTGGTGAAACCGTTTTTATTTATTTTAAAATTTTAGGATCTTCCATAGAAAATAGATTCTATCCATTTATTAACCATTTCCAACTAAAATGTGTATCAATTTAACCACTTTCATTCCATATTGGTTTTTTTCGTCCATTCCCGATCCGAAAAACCATCCATTCCCACGGTTTTCAATGGTTACCGCGATAAATGGAAATAAACCGTTTCCATGCAGCTCTCTATTTTCTTGGGTTGAAATGTTTTTTAGGTTGAAAAATACTGCCAAATATAAGCGTCAGTAGGTGTCTTTGTCAAACCCTAGAGGCTTTGATTGAGAAGTATTTCATGTTTATCAGAATACAGTCAGATGCAAATGTACTCCGTCTAGTGTAGCGCCCGGAACCTTTTCGCACTTTAGTTTCGATAAGTTTACAGTTCCAATCGGGTTTTCTGTCAATACTTTCTGTACCAGAAAATAAATACCTCGTTAATGAAATTGCGGTTGGTTCTTCATGTTTTATAACAGATGTATATAATACTTCTCTTCGAGAGAGGTGTACCACAATGCGGCTTAACTATTTGAAAAGCCCCGCTTGTGGATTTATGTCCCGCGTCAGGACGAGGTTTCTGAGGTGATTGCTGAGGACTAAGTGTAGGCTTATGGAATTCACTAGCTTTATTATTCATAAGTCAAACCTCATTTAAAACATTTAAAATTATTTAAAAACATATTTACAAAAAGGTGCATAAATTTTAATAACATAACTCAGCTGACTTGTACATCTCGTACTGCATGAAACTATTTAACATTAAGTTCTTTAACCGAATTGACCTGGGAATTACTTAACGCTAGTGAATTTATCTTAAAGGACTCTTGTGCATAGCTCATAAGAATATCCACGTAACTAAAGCTTTATTATTAATGTTGTGGCACCGATATTTACAAGTAAACCTAAGTGTGTTTAAATACTTGTCAGTTTCTGAAAGTAGAGTTACCCACCGCGTTTGTAACGCTCGTCCTACGCATACACATCCGTTGACAATCTTTGGATCTCTTGTGAAAGTTTAAAATGTTATTGAGAGGCTATCTCGTTCAAATCATTTTTGATACCAAACACACACGTTATTTCATTAACTTCTTGGTTTAATTTATCATTAAAACACCAGGGAATCAAGCTAAGAGTAATGAAAGCCGTAAAATGACAACCCTTTCGTAGTGAAACACGAGTTTCGTCGCTTACAGCTGTAACGACTGATGTCATCTTGAAGCATATTTTTAAATATTAAACAAAGCCAGATCCTATATAGGCACGGAATTTAATTTAAGCCTCTCATGGATATACGTTAGTAACGGTAACGTTGCTATACATTGTCTGTGAGAGACTACGTTCAGAAATAAAGCTTGTATGAATGATTATGGAAAGGAGCCAATATGAAGAAATATGTTATCTTTATCAGTTGCCAATATTATACGGGAATAGAAATATCTAGCGCTAATGTTGTATACTAACAATGTCAATTGAATATCTACTAAGGTCTTCTGTTATTGTTTGTAAATAACGTATTCATTAGCATTATTCGTTCCGCTATATTTATAAATAATATATACATCTCAATATCTATAATTTCAGATAATGTATAACGGTGTCCGAGCCCTACGCGCGCAGGAGCAGCGTCTAATCAAGTGTACTATGAATGGATATTATGTATTGACTCACTTTAGTTTTTTCGGATGGGAAAAATTTAAAATGTTTCAAGACGAAAAGTAAACATAATTTCACTTCCAAAAGAGCCAATCTCATGGCTATGCAATTCCTGGGACCAGCTCCGAACGGAAAATATGTGTAAGATTTAGCGATATCAGTCCTTCCTTCACCTAAAAATCTATGATAAGAAATGTAATAAAATCAGTATTAAATTTAAAAGTAGACTAGCTGTTACCCGCGGCGTCGCTCGCGTTTAATAAGAACTTCCATAAAAATGATATAAAGAATGGGCAGATTTTACTGATGACCAATTTTTTTGTAGCACCCTAGGAGCGAAGGCACTCGGTGTTGCCCGTCAGCCTGTCGGGACATTTTTTATTTCTTTTCACTCGGACATTATTCCTTACAGAAGGGTTTTTAAGTTTTTGGCCGCCATTTAAAAAGATGGCAACAAATCGAACTCAAAAGACCATTCAGCCCGCCTATAGGTTAAAGGAAAGCAGTGTACTAAATGTTTACAAAATCGGTTGAAAAGCGCGGACTTTGTTGCAGAGAGAAGATTTTTTTACATTTCTGGGCGCCATTTTTTAAGATGTCGGCGGATTGGAAAAATCTTTCTTAGTACGCGCCTACTACTTATGAGCAACGTTCCAGCAAATTTTCAGCCTTCTAGGGCAAGCGGTTTGGGCTGGGCGTTGATTATCAGTCAGTCAATCAGTCAGTCAGGACTTTGAGTTGTATAGATATAGATATAGTTTGCGTAAAGTAGGTTTTTACCAAGGGGGGCCCATACGCGGTTTTCGCGCGTCGAGTTTTCGATTTTCCAGACAACCAGCGCGTTGGTTTACAAAGCTAGCACGGAGAGGCTTATAAAATATCTTACGTATGTCTGTTTAGCGAAAGATTTCTCTCTCCCCACTTTCATCACAAGCGGTACGCGTCGCCTTGTTTCGTATGTTTGAGATATTTCTACCTCTCGGGCCTCGCTCCGAAAAACCGAGATTTTTTGGGGTCTGTATGAGCCAACCTAATAGTGCAATTTTTTTGCGCATTTACAGACCTTGGGTTTTTACCTTTCTGGTATAAATTTATCTGGATCAGGAAAAAATTCTGGATCGTGATGCATAGAAAAGGTTGGAATCTCAACGACCATTCCGACTGTAATAGTTAGACCGGTGTTACCAAGCTCATATTCCTTGCCGCAAGTTCGTGTAATCCTAAAAAGTAATGAAGTTTCATAATTTTCTAAAATAATCATCTAACGTGGTAAAGGGACTCATACTTAGGAATTGGGGGAACAAGTCTAAGAGCTTCATCAATTGCTGCTCCGAAGTATTTTGCCTCAGAAAGACATTCGAAATCAATAGTCTTCTAAAATATTTGTTTAAATTTTAACACTTTTGTATTCACATGTTTTTACATGTTGGTTTGCTAAAAACGTTTCATTTATTAATAGTGAGCTACACAGTGCTTACGCCATTGTGAAAAAGTGACACAAACGAAACTAATCGACGCCATCCACACCCCACCCTCTCGTCTGTGATTGGTGTTTTTCTTGCGAAGGCATGAAATTAGTGTCTTCACGAGGTGAGGACGCAAAGAAGCGAAAACCTAATGTGATCAGTTGCGCGATCCTCCAAACAAGCAAAGTGAAAATGCGAACGCGTAAAGCAAGTCTGGACAGACCTTTAGCGTGCGAAGCAAAGAGCAAGGAAAAATTCCATTCTACGGGGGTACTACAATATTTCTAGGCTAGTACGTGTATTTAGACAACCTCCTTGATTAAGAAAACGATTAGTCATTTTGAAACGAGTATTTGTTTGATAAAACCAAGGAGAATGAATAATTATCCTCCTTGATAAAACCGAGTTCTCGAATTCATATATTTGGAAAATGCACTGTAAAAAATAATGGACTAAAAATGGTTTAAAAATTCTGAGAGAGCGATTGCTCTCTTAGATAAGACTTCATACTGCTCTTAATGTATAAGGAGGGTTTTTTGTTTGGATGTAGTTTTTTTTTGTATTGTATTAATTGTTTTGAAAAAAATCCACTGAACTAAAATTCGGACCCTTAATATGTGGTTAAAATTTCAAAGAGATCCCTCCATTAGTTTTTTTTATAGAAAATAATGTTGCTAAGGGTGGTTTTCATTTCCATAAAAAAATTAAGACATTTTGGCAAAAAAAAGGAAATTTTCCCATAGGAATAACATGGGAAATGTTTGCTGTGATGGCCAAATTGACTCGAGCATTTTTTGAAGACTATTTATTCGATAGGTCTGAAAATGGTTTTAAATGAAAGGTTGAACATTTTTCTGGTGCCTTTCGAAGTTTTATTGAAAACAATTAATATTAAGTATTACTTTTTGTACTTTTAAACACATGCTTAAACTTACGACCTTTTATTCTGTTGGACTTACGTGTTTTAGTCCTGGCTAAAATCATTGAGAAACGTACTGTTGGACTTACGCTGTTTTACCTCTAATAGAAAGACTGAGCGAAGATTTTTGTTTACACAACAAGTGTGGCTGTGTCGAGCTTAAGGCGAATTTTTAACTTTTCACATAAAAGAAGGGGTTAATTCGTCCTCATTTTATTTTAATTTTGTAAGTTAAACCTTATTATAATTTAATACAAAAGAATTTAAATTTAGGATTTAGCCGATAATTTTTAAATTCACTGATTTCACTAAGCCTTGGTCAAAATTTAAATACAGCTGATTGTATGTAGAGAGTCGACTAGAGACCAATTGGCCGTGTTGCGTTCGTTTTAAGGTGTTTCACCTGGTGCCATCGGCCAACGATAGCCGCTAATTAGGTAATTTGTTTTAAATAAATCAATATTTGTTGTTTAAACTACGCACAAGGGTTCGTTCCCTGCTTTCTCGACTGGTGCCACCAGCGGCCAGCCAAGTGCCAACGGTTACCGCTACGAAGATACGTTTTCACTGGTAAAATAAATGATGGATTCAATCACACTATCACTAAATCCTGTCACCAAATCAACCAATATTTTTAATTCAGGTCCTTCCAATCATTTGTATTAGGTAACAATTGTATTATTAATTATTTTGCGCCAATTCTAACGTTGCCTAAGAAAACAGTAAACAATGGCCAGATTGCCAACGATAAACGCTACAAAGATTATATCTGGTGCAACCGGCAAACGATAACCCCTGCTTAGATCATTTTGAATGTTTCATTAGTGGTAAAATAATTGATAGATTAAATCACACGATCACTAAACCCTGTCAACAAACCAACCAATGTTTTTTATTCCGGCTCTTCCAATAATTTTTATTAGGTAACATTTAAATTTTTATTATTTATTAGTGCCATCGACCAACAATAACCGCTAATTAGAATAATTTTTTTTTAAATTAGACAAATTTTTGTTGTTTAAGATTAATGCAAACTCTACACATAGGTTTGTTACCTGGTTTCTAAACTGGTGCCAAGGGTAAAAACAAACCATAAGTAACATATAACACTAGAAAAGTGTCCATCGATTTCCTACTCTGACTTTGGTATTGCAAATTAGTTTAATGTTTAATCTCCTCGAAAAAGGGGTGCGGAAGCTGTGTATTATTCTCGAAAAGTTAGACAAGCCTCAAGGACTCCGTCATGCTAAATTTTATTTCATTTCTTCAGTATTTATAATTCAATTACCATTTTCAATTAGTTAAAAATGACAATTACCCAACTAACTATTTAACACTGCTGTGAAAAAAAGCCATATTTTGTATTGTGGCTCTTCCAATCATTTTGATTAGGTAATAATTAAATTTTTTATTAATAATTTAGTGCTTATTTTAAGGATACATAGGAAAAAATGAAACCATGGCCAGTTTATGTATATAATGTTCATTTTAGTGCATATTCTAACATTACCTAAAAAAACCATAAACAATGGTTAGTTTTTCCCAAGATTATCAATTCCCATATTGGTTCTGAAAATATAAGTAAAACAATCTTACTAATAAAATTATTAATATATTGAATCATAGGGTCGCTAAACCCGGTCAGGCAGTCACCCACAAACCAATATTTAATGTCCAAGCTGTTCCAGTCATTGTAATTAGGTAAAAAAAACTAAAAATAAATTTTTTTATCAATTATATGGGTGTCTGTAACTCAGTTTAGAAGATGTTAAGTTCTTAACACTGTTGAATTATTGATTTACAAAATTACATTTCACTAGATTCATCATAAGCACGAAATTATAAATTAAATGGATCACTGTGTAGCTTTCTACGTCATCAAATAGATCTACTGGGCAACCGTGAATTTCGTACCAATATCAGTGCATTTGCTATGGATGTTTAATACATCTGCCTAACCAATATTCCAGGAAATAGTAACACTACTCCCTAAAACACCTTCCAAAATAGGCCTAACTCGTTGTACTGATAAATCAAGGCCTGACAACCCCGCTCTTGGACTACAGGACCATCTAGTGGCGTATGTTTAAACTAAACAATGGCAGATATTGCTTTAAAATTAGGAAACTATAAGTTTAAAACCTTTTACAAAAAACAAGATAATTTAGGACATTTTAATTATACTGAGCTTAGCAGGCCAGTTAGCTATTCCCTTTCGACTATGGGAGCATCTAGTAGCGTTTGTTTAAACTAAACCACAACATGTATTTGCTTTAAAATTCGACGAATTTTCATTAAGTTATGAAGAAATTGATTAACGCAAGTTGATAAAAAAATTATTTTATTTAAATTATTAGTATTTGTTTACAGCAATCAATGATGCATTCATATTAGTATAAATTGTTCATTTGTGTTAATAGGAAATAAAGCAAAGCGCGGGCCAATGGATCCCCTACAAGTTGACTTTCCTCCTTGGCGAAGGCTAGTGGGCGGGGTTTATAAGTGCACTTATAAATCCCGACCACAAATGTCCCTGCCTTCGACCGTAGTGGCAGGTCGCCCGTCTTCATTTCCAATCCATCTTACTTCATGTGCAAATGATTTAATGGGTTAGCGAAATGACTGGGAAACGTTTTTCTTAAGTACAAGGGATAACATTTATATTAAAACGGTTTAATAATAACGGAACATTAATTTATTAAAATAGATCAAAAAGAATGGAATAAGGTTGGAGAACTTAGTTTCCATTTTTTGAAGGATAACAAGATGTCTAGGAAACCATTTCCTTTGTCCAAGGGGTAATGAAATGACTAGTAAACCTTTTCTTCAGTTAAAGGGGTAAAATTTACTAAAATGGAATAATTAGAACGGAACATTATAATTTATTAAAATGGATCAAAATAATGGAATAATGATAGAAAGTTATTTTCTTCAATAAAATACAAAATGGCTGGGAAACCGTGTCTTTAGTTCAAGGGATAAAGAAATGGCTGGGAAACGTTTCCTTAAGTTCAAGGGATAAAATTTATTAAAATGAATTAATTAGAACGGACCTTTCCTTTATTAAATAGATCAATAATGATGAAAAAAAATTATTTGGTTCAAGAGAATAACCATTTTTAAGTCAAGGAATAACGTAATTGCTGGTCAATAGTTTCTTAAGTTTAAGGTATTATGAAATGGCTGGGAAACCATTTCTCGGGTTCAAATGATAAACAAATGACTGGGAAACCATTTCTTATGTTAAAAGAAATAAAAATTTTCTAAAATGGATTAATAGGAATCAGAAGAATGGAATATTAGTTCATTCAAATGAATTAAAAAGAATGCAATAATTATGGATGAAATTTATTTTGTTAAATGGATAAATATTATGAAAAAAATGTTTTTGGAAAATTAATATGGTGATGATGCTACAAAAAATATAAGAAAAATATATTAATTATCTTCAATGAAAATTTTTAATTGAAACTCAAGAAAAGAATTGAAACTGTAAAAATATTTAAAAATCCACCTTATTCCCATTCGATGGAAGTTAGGCTTAGCTCAGGATTCATGGGGGTGAGTAACGGGAAGAAATTTGTCTGTCGTCTGCTACAGTACATATTTTTGGCTGTTGTAGCAGACGACAGACGAATTTCTTCCCGTTACTCACCCCCATGAATCCTGAGCTAATCCTAACTTCCGGCAAAAGGGAATAAGGTGGATTATGGCTTTCGAGAAATTAATAAAAACCTGAAATTAACTTCTTTTCCTGTGCCCCAATTTAATAAAAGTGTTAACTTTTTTAAATGTGGCTTAATACTTACAAAATATTTACAATGGGGTTTCCATGTTTGTACCCTCTTGTGGTGGGGGGGTTGGGTTGGTGGTGGTGGTGGTAGTCGGGTTGGTGGTGGTGGTAGTTGAATTGGTGGTGGTAGTCGGGTTGGTGGTGGTGGTAGTTGAATTGGTGGTGGTGGTGGTAGTCGGGTTGGTGGTGGTGGTAGTTGGGTTAGTGCTGGTGGAGTTGGTGCCCATTTCGTCTACTATGTAACCGTATGTAAGTCAACTATATATGCTTGAGCCTTTTACACCTTTGGCTGGTTTGCGTGCGATGTGCTTTTTTTTATAATTCATTTTGGTCTCACATGCATAGATTCTGTGTCCTACAATTTCAGTCTAATATCCCCTTTTCTCTAGATACTTTTATACCATAGAATACCTTTCTACCTCATTTCCAATATTACAACAAAATTACGCTATGAAAGCCATGGCGATAAAAGGCTCTAACTAAGATTGCTTGCATTAGGGCCACCTAGTGATAGCAGGGAACATCACTGTCTTTTTTAAATTCAATAGGGAGCTTTCAGATGGGATAGTAGTAGGTACGTCACACCCACCCAAGTCTTCTGGGAGCCATATTGGGTGGTCTCGGCTTCATTCCTGCTTTAAACCCACCAATATGGCAGGGTAAATTATGTCCCGAGACTCAGCTCCAACTGAAAGCTCTCTATAACATTTTATTAAATTTAAAACTCTTTTCCCTAAATGAGAACTTTAACGAAGTGCATAGAAGTTTTTAGGTAGCCCCAGGAAAAGCAATCGAAAATACTTAGTACCTCGGTTTTGCGGGCAGTCCCGCGTTATGTGCCCCGCCTCCTTACACCTGTAACAGGTTCGCACCCATTGCCACCGTCCGCGACCGCCGCCTCGTCCGCGACCGCCGCCTCTCCCACGACCGCCGCCTCGTCCGCCACCGCGTCCTCGATTTTTGCCGCCGCCGCCGTAAAAGTACGCATTCACGACCTTAATGTTTTTGCCTTCCATTACTAAGCCCAAACCGACAAACAAGAAATTTCATTGAATAGTTTACAATCAATTACTTTCTATCTAGTTTAAGGTTTGACATTAAATTTAAACATTATAACTTTAAATTTTATGACTTAGCTTCAAAATCCGTTAATTATTAATATTAACTATTAAAAATAGTGTTCAAAACATACTTACGAGGTTCAAGTTAGTCTGGCTGGATTAAAAATGATAAACTCTAGGATTTCCCGCCAAAAACTTCCCCGCGCGAGCAGCAGTAACATGGAGCAATTAAAACATTGGAGTTAAAACCATGATTTCACAGCAACGTTCTAGGTATAATTGCTCCATGCTACTGTTCTAGACTCGGGAGTCGGGAGGGCACTAAATTGAAATCGCTTGGCTGCTATTTGGGCGGGAATTGTTTCAATTTCCTCATCGTTCTGTTCTCTTACAATTCTGAAGACTTGTAAATGAATATCAATTGCCACGAATCTTAATTATTAAGGTTTTATATGATCTATAAACAATTTTTTTATGTTCCTACTGTTACATTAACTTTTGTTTTCGTTTCAGATTGTGAAATTGTCTTTTTCACTCTAAGCCTTAAAAGGCTTCACTATCCCTTGTAATTAATTTATTTTCATTCATTTTTATTGTATTTTTTTTACGATTTGCAATTCTGTCAGAGGTATTTATTTTCATTCATTTTAATTGTATTTTTTTTTACGATTTGCAATTCTGTCAGAGGTTTTTTTTTGACACTGGGTTCTTTCTGTGCGCCCAATAGGTTCTCTGTGTTCCTATTATTTAGCCAATTCTTTGTGTTTGGCAATTGGGTTCTCTGTGCTCTCATTAATTGGGTTCTCTGTGTTCTCATTAATTGGGTTCTCTGTGTTCTCATTAATTGGATATCTTTGTGTATCCAAATTGCAAGTTCCAGTGTGGAATTAAGGTATCTTTGTGACCTATTGCAATCTGTGTCAAATATAGTACTACTTGTACTGTTTGAAAATTTACAAAAATTGAAAAGAATTTGCTATTTTGCGTCCATTAAGAAATTTTGAAATGGTTTCTCAGGAGAGACTTAGGAAAAAAAAATGGCGTGAATTAAACCAAAAGAAAAGAGCTGAAGCTAAGTTAAAGTTACTTGTTCAAAGGAAAGCTTCGCAAAAAAAGCAAGCTAAACGAGATATTAACAAGAAGTACTATTTGAAAAACAAAGATAATTTTCTTAGAAAAAGTAAATCAACGCTATGTACACAAAAAGGTGGTAAAAGGGCTATGGCACCAGGTGGCGCCACTAATGGTGGTTTTTGCTCCAAAAAAACAAAACCCAAACCTAAAACAACTAAACAAGATAAATTTGGTTTTGCGAAAAAGCTCCTCAATGCGGGGATTTTCAAAACGAAAAACAAAAGAATTATAGCCGAAAGCTATAAAAGGTTTCTAGTCAAACGTCTCACTGGAAGATTGGCGGCGTCAAAGTCTTTTGACACCGAGACCAAAAATAGACGCACGAAGTCCATCTCTCACAAGCTAAAATGCCAAGTGCTAGCTGGTAGAATATTGCATTTGAAAAGGCAATTATATTCGGCTTACCACGCCCAACTAACGGGGATTGTTAGTGAATTTAAGGATTTTGTCGAGAAAATCAAACATATTGGGTCCATTGATCCTGACAATTTGGCAGAAGTTGTGGGTGGGAAAAGGCTTCACAGTAGCATGAAAGAGGCCTATTTCCATGAAACTTCCTATTATCTGATTGGAAATAATGGTAAAATATTGAAAAATGACGATGAGTCACATTACGGCAAAATTTTTCAATTGGATTCTAATGGTCGTGTACGAAAAGTTCTGAGAGACCGTGTTACGAGTTCAACAAAAGAATTGTTTGTTGACGAAATGGGAAATTTCGTTGACATAAAAAACAATAACGAGACTAGTAACGTAGAACGAGTTTTACAAGTTAATGAGTCGGGAATTGTTACGAATCTTTTCAAAATTGTTGAAACTGAAGAGAAGAATCCGAAAGCAAATTTAGTGATCAATGAAGGGGGGTTTATTGAAACCCAAAACAAATCTGTATATTGGGAATGCAGTGATATTTGTAATGTTCGAACTCGAGCCATTGCAAAAGTACTAGCTTTCATAAAAACAGTTGCCAATGCTAATGAAAAATCTTTGACTAAAATTTTTGAGTCTGATTTGGACCTTTGCGAATTAAGAAAAGAATTTTGCAAAAAATCAAAAGTGTTTATACCACCAGATGGGGACGAAGTAGTGGTGAGAATAGTTCCGTTCCTAGGGCACACCTCTTACTGCGCTGATAGCGAAGAGTGCCAAAGTCATTTGCGTTCTTTCGCTGAATTGGCTCCACATTATTCGGGAATAAGAAGTATTCTGAATAAGATCTATCAAGTCAAAGCGTTGCTCAACGCGTTAACTAAAGTTTCAACTGAAATTGAAAGTGGTGATTACGATTCTCTGACGACTGTCATGGCGGAGTCAAGAAAAATCCTAGCCACACGTGGGAAAAATTTAAATAACGAACAAAATAATGCTCCCACAGGAAGCATTAACGCTCCTCGGCCCACTCTCGATGAAAGTGAAATCTTGAGTCTTTACGAGAATCAATTCGCTCGGGCAATGCTAAACACCAACGAGTATCACGACACGCCTTGCGACTGTTGTTTTAGATTACTGAAAAAAACTGATTTAAGAGCTGTAGAAAAACTAGTAAACAGTGCTGTTTTCAATAACGAGGCCTATCTGATTTTAAGAGCTGGCTGGATAATGAACAATTCGGACGCTAGAGAAGCTGACATGCTTCTATGTCGTTACTGCGCTACGGATTTGGGAAAGGGTAAAGTTCCCATTAGATGTTTTCTGAACAACTTGGCGGTTGACAATCCTCCGCCAGATGTCACCAATTTAAACATGTTTGAGAAAGTTTTAATTCAGCTTGTGAAGCCCTTCCACACTGTGGTGCGGTTAGGCACTAAAACCAATTCCAACATGCAGTTTGGCACGGTTAAAGCTTTGAAGGGAAGAGTAATTTATCTTCCAATACCCGTGGAGAAAAATTTGAAGATGATTCCCAAGACATTGCCTAAAAATCACGAACTGCATATCTTGGTGAACGGTGTTCCCACTGCGGACAAAAAAGTTTGGCAGCAGCTTGTTTGCCTCGAAAAAGTGTTGAAAGCTTTCAAAGTGCTGAAAAAGATAAACCCTTTTTACAAAGATATTGATATTTCGACAATGAACGAGGAATATATTTGTGGGACGCAAGAAATTGATGGAAATGAAAATTCATTGACTCCAGAAGAATTACTGAGCGTAACAGATCCACTTGCGTTAATTAATGATGGATCTGATGCGTTGACACGCGCTTCCGCTGCGCTTCCAACAGAAGGACCAGCGGATAGTAGTCACGACGTCCAAGGTGACCAAAACGCTTCGAACATGCAGGAGCAGGATGAAAATCAGTCTAGCCTTGCACCAGGCGACGCCTACAAAATTCTAACACAGCCCGAGGCTTTGTTACGAAAACTATCTGAGGGTGAAGCCAATGATCTGTACGATCATTACTCTATTCATCCAGTAAACGTTCAACCACCGAAAGATTTACTTGGCGCTTACCAAATGAAGCGCGTCGAAGCCGAGCCAGTTAGCACTTGGGACAAAAAACTGGAATACATGAGCTTTGTTCATTTGTTCCCTAAGGGTCGTTTTGGCAAGCACGATGATAGACCATTTGGGAAAATAACGGAAACCGAGTATCGTTTATCCCGTATTTTGAACAAAAGTCCAATTTTTAGACGAGATTATGCCTATTTGTTCCATTCTTATCAAGAATGCGAAATGAAAGCGATTTCTAGCAGTTTGAACTACGTTCTTCGTGTTAAAAAACCCATGCCAATTGGGGTTGAAAATTTGCTCAATCGAGTTGAATCTGGCGATAAAGAACTTGAGAGTAATTTAGCTACTTTCTTGGGTCATATTCGAGGAACGAAGGACTACTGGTATAAAGTTCTTAGAAACGTTTTAGCGATGATTCGGGAATTTGGTCCTCCCACCTGGCTTCTAACTTTTAACCCGGCCGAGTACGATGATATGGAACTGCACGATCACTTGAGAAAAGTGAATTCAGACGTTCCGGGAGTAGAGTCGATGACGGTGGCTGAATTGTTGAATTTCGACCCACTTAGCGTCAATTTGCACTTTCACAACAAAGTGCGGTCGCTGTTAAACAACTTTGTCTTGTGTAAGCAAAATCCAGTTCTTGGCATGATAGAACATCATTTTTGGAGGGTTGAATACCAATCTCGAGGTTTACCTCACTACCATATGCTTTTGTGGGCCAAGGACGCTCCAAAGATTGGAACTTCTTCGACCGAGACTATTTTGGATTACGTGCAAAAACACGTCACGTGTTCGATGCCGAGAGCATCGGTAAGTCCGGAACTGCGACGGCTGGTAAAAAAATTCCAAACTCACAAATGCACCTCTAGTTGTTACAAGAAGGTGAAAAATTCTAAAAAAGGATCGAGAGTGTGTCGTTACGGTTTCCCTCGTAACGTAACAAACGTAGCGACTATGAATTCCGTTAGATCAGTTACTCGTCACCGTAACATGAAAAAGGTGCAGAAACGGTTGTACGACTTGCCGAGAAAACAGCACGAAGATTTAATAAATGATTATAATCCCACGCTACTATTGGCTTCCAAAGCCAACATGGATTTGCAATTTGTCGCTGACAAATCGGAAATAGTGGCAAACTATGTCACGGCTTACGTGACAAAGGGAGACCGGGCTGACATGGACCAAACTTTTGCCGAGTTAGGGAATGAAAGTTTGTCCAAAAAATTATTTGCCTATAGATTGAAATCTTTGACGTGCAAGCAAATAGGAATTTATGAAGCTCTAGATATGATGCTGGGCCAAGATCTTTACAACAAGTCCGACAGCACTAAATTTATAAACACTAACTTGAAAGAAAACCGATCGAGAATTTTGAAAGGTTACAAGGAACTCGCGCGTTTGAGGGAAACTGACCCCGAAAGCATGGACACTTGCCAAAAAGGGTTCGTCGACGACAAGTATCCGAATCGTCCCGACAGCTTGGAAAATCTTAGTTTGCGGGAATTTGGTCAGTTTTACGATTACGCGAAGCACTCTGATGGTGTCGAGAAAAATGCGAATGTAATCGAGTTGAAAAACAATCTGGGTTTCATGAGAAAGAGAATTAAGCCCTACATAGTGGAGCACTACATTCACGATCCGATAGAGGAGAAAGAACAGTATTGTCACGCTCTATTGATCCTCTTCAAACCGTGGCGTGACGAAACCGAGCTATTGGGCGATTTTGAAACATACGCCGATGCTTTCGAAAATTCGCTTTCGGTGTTGAAGGACATGAGAGAATATCACGACAAACTCTCGGTTTCCAAAGAAGTTCAAAAGAAACGGGAGGCTTCTAAAAAGGCGAAAGAGCCAGAAACCATAATTTCGGAGGGAGAAAGTGAAGACGATGAAAATGCGCTGCAAGGGAAAGAAATTGTTATCGAAACCGAACACGCGATGGCTGATGTGGAAGCTGCCATGGAAATGAATTTCGAGACTGATGTTGACAATGTGGCGTCACTAAACTCGGATCAAAAGAGAATTTATGATCAGATCATGAATCACTTCTCCCAAGAGGGAGAAAAATCTAGAAACAAGTGCCTTTTTGTGTCGGGACCTGGTGGAACTTATCGACACTCTCGCCAGCGCTGTAAGGCGACTCTTTCAAAATCCTGCTAGCGTGGCCATTGCCGCGCCAACGGGTTTGGCAGCGATGAATGTTAATGGCGTAACGTTACACAGATTACTAATGTTGCCGGTAGATCATGGGCGTATCGCCGAATTCCATTCCCTGAGTTCTGAGAATATAAGCATTATGAAAGAAACTTTGGGTAATTTAAAACTGTTAATTATTGATGAAATTTCTATGGTCTCATCGGTGTTACTGACTCACGTTCACTTGAGGCTGAACGAATTTTGGGAAATGAACCAACCATTTGGCGGAGTTGTTTCTATCCTTGTTTTGGGAGACTTTTTCCAATTGCCTCCGGTTCAAGGAAATCCCGCGTTCATCAAAATCACTTCCGAAGAAGCCAGACTTAGATTCAATTGCATCGGAGGAAGTGATCTTTGGAAGTTTTTTAAATACGATGAATTAACGCAAAATGTTAGACAAGCCAACGACCGAAGTTACAGCGACATTTTAAGCAGAGTTAGAATTGGAAATATTTCCAAAGCTGATGTTGTAACCTTAGAAAGTAGATTGGTTGCTGGAGGAGAAAACATCAAGGTGGCTATGGACCTTTTCATTAAGCTGTCCAATGAAGGGTTTCACCCAATTTGTTTGATGCCTAAATTAGCCATGTGCGAAAAATTTAACTGTGAAATGTTGCGAAAAAACGGAGAGAAAGTTGAAGTCATTCATTGCCAGGATAGACTCGCTGACTACGGCAAAAAAATGAATAAAAACATTCTCAGCAGACTGCAAAGGCTACAAAACGAACCGTCCAAAACGGCCGGTTTGGAGAGCAAGTTAGTTCTGTGCGTTGGCTGCCGAATAATGGTCAGAAGGAATATCAGTTTTGAAAAAGGCGTTGTAAATGGTACGATGGGTTTCGTAACTGGGTTCAAGAAGGACGAACAAGGAAACGTTACTGGGATTTTTCTAAGAGTAGATCGCGAACCGAATAACGACGACGCCAACACTGACTTTTTAGTTGAGAAAATTTGCGTCAAATTTTTGCTCATGGCAAACATTTACGTTAAACGCTCCCAGTTTCCCGTCATCCTGGCGTACGCTATTACGATACACAAAAGCCAAGGCATGAGTTTAAAATGCGCCATTATGGATTTGGATCCGAATTTATTTGGAACAGGCATGGCGTATGTGGCTTTATTGAGAGTGACGTCCTTGGCCGGACTCCATTTATTACAGTTCGATCCGACTAAAATTAAGGCGGATGGACGAGCCATTATGGAGTATAACAGGCTTCGCAAAAAATATAGGCCAGATCTGCCTCTTTTGGAAGTAACGGAGTCGAAAGAAAGTCGAGGTGGCAAAAGAAGTGCGCCTACACTATCTAAAAGCCTTTTAGAAGGCGAGGAAGAGAGATGTGAAGAAACACCGAAGAAGAAAAGGAAAGCCCAACAGAGTTTGGATAGTTTTCCCTTGAAGGGTTTAGCTAACGATGATCAAGTAACGTGCTATTCTAATAGCGTTTTGCAACTACTCTTATTAGTGCCGGAATTAAGAGAATTGGTTAAATCTTACAATGGATCATTCGTTGAAAAACCAGTTTTACGTTGCCTCCATAACACGATAAACGACATCGAGAGTTCTCAAGGAAGTTTCAGTCGAAAAGGGTTGGAACTGAGAATGGCTGTCGGAAACCTTTTTACGCAAAACGATCAACAAGACGCCAGTGAATTTTTGATGGTCCTTTTGACGACACTAAGTCAAGAAATGGAAGCCAATTACTCTAAGGCTCTAAAAGATCTTTTTTGGTCAAAGTCGCGAAACGTTACCAAATGCCCCCAATGTCAAGTTGAACAAAATTCGGAGAATATTGTTGAAAGCAACATTTTCAATCTTCCACTAGAAAACCGAGATAAAATTGATTGGAAATCTCTAGAAAAAAGGATGAGATTAACAGATGTGCCATGCGTATTTTGTAACAACCCAAAAATACAAGAGCGTGATGTATTGATATCCAGCGGGAAGTACGTATTTTTGTGTCTTCTCCGTGGCGATTACAAAGATGGTCGACCAATTAAGATATCGACCAAAATATCAAGTTTTGAAAATCAAAATGTCTCTATGAGTAAGATGCTTTTTAAAACTAAAGGGGTGATTATTCATAAAGGTGAATCGTTGGCCGAGGGACATTATGTGAACTTTGTGAGAAAAGACAACGGCTGGTACGAGGTCAGTGATACAATGATCAGAAAAAGGGAGAGATTCGTCAGTAACTTGACTGACGTCACTGTTCTGCTCTTGGAAAGAGTTTAGAAACATTAAAGGGAATCTAACGTGCTTGAAGAATCCATATCAAATTTACCCCGAGTAAAGCCTAAAATTTCAATATTCCTACCAGAAAGGAGCATCATATCTGTCAAAGATATACTAATAGTTTCCCTTTAAAGTAATTTATGACTGGGTAAGATTGTTAATCCTCGAGCAAGTTTAAGGTTAACGATGGTTCTGGAGTAATTTTGATGTTGCCTACTATAATAAGCGTGAAAGGGAGAGGAGGGAGGATTGTAGGGCCATGCTATTTTACGAAAAAAAGGCGATGATTCTTGCATTAATTTTAGAATTTTCTAGTGAAGGGTTAACTTTTTAGTACTCTGTATTACTTTTGCCCCAATGGTGTTTTATGTAAAAAACACGCTAAAAACGTAACCCCTGTTGGTAATGCTATGTGATTAAATATAATTCTTTAATAAGCTGGTGAAACTATTGAGACAAACTCATCCTATTAGTTAACATTGAACAGATTTTTTGAACTGAGATTTAGACACTCGTATCTAAATTTTAAATAAATACTGATTAAAATTAATATATTCAAAGAGTTTTCTAAATATCAGTTTCGCATCTTCCATTTTTTTCTCTTTTAAGCGCGCTATATTTTTTTTAAATTAAGACGCCCATAACTTTTTTACATTAACAATTTAAAACCATTCAAAAACATTAAATTAAATTAATATAATCTAATATTATCCTGTTACAATATCAAAGATTAGCAAAGATTTTATGTTTAAATATTATCTATTATTATAATCTTTTCTTTCTATAACTTATCAATAATGTGTACCAGACACAATCCGATACCACTTACAAAAATTTATTTTTAAACTATTTAATAGTTACGCTTAAAAAAACCCATATAAACTTATTATTTGCCGAATTGTGGTTACCAATATATATATAGACATAACCCCTGTAATTAAAACAACTAAACCATTTTTCCAATTAATATTCCAGTAAGTTTTGCATAATCTCTTTGTGTTTCTCACCAGCTGGGGTAGTCTGCGTGACAGGTTGCATTGCGTAAATCCAACAGGGGTACAATTTGCAAAGCCTTCTGGAATATTTTTTTTTCCCAAAAATTAATAACCTTTTCATTGTCCCTTTGGTAACCCACGCGCAAAACAATAATTGCCATGTTCTAGCAGCAATGTTTACAAACTTAAAGTTAAGAGTTGCGTGACAAAATCTTAAAAATAGACCCTCAAAATCTTATATTTAAATGAACATATAATTGCCAGTAAATTGTAAAGTTTTCTTTCAACCCCCGCCCCTTTACATAACTAATATAACGAAGATTAAAATTATTTCGACATAAATACTACAAGCAGTGCATATTTTCGAGTTTGAAACATACAATTTAAAGACAAATTTCGTGCAACTACATGCGTATCGTATCAACACGTGCCAACTACTAAGCTTCAACAGAAGATAATTCATCATAGCTATTACCAGTACAGCTCAAAAATATGATGATCATCATCATTTTAAAAAAACCACAACAAGACTTCGATAGACAAATCAAAATATATATTCAACTTCTCCACCGAAATAACAGACACTTTAGACTGGCGTGTTCAAAGAGTGAGAGCGTCTTTGGATTAAGAACAGCAAAGATATTCAAAGAAATAACCTTTCTATTGGCTTGAGTCAGTGTTTATAGAACATCAAGCTGTATCAAGGCCAAATAATACATGTCACCTCTTTGGTTTCCCTATATAATCACGTTACGGATTGGCAAGCCGTGCCTACAAGTTCATCAACACAATAGAAGTTCATAACAGCTATGGATTCACAAAAAAACCTTTTTCTCGCAAAAGTTGCCTCAACGTTGTTAAAATTTAGAACAGCAATGGGTTGTTACTAAAATTATGTACTTGACTATGTTGGGAGTTGGGCGCACTCCTGTAAGCCAAGCTTCTGGGCAACAAAGTTTTGAGGGAATAAGGGACTTGTCAGCATGCCTACCCTACAGGAACTGACTACCCCGCGTCCGCGGGTGGTGAAATACCCCAAATCCCCCCTCCTTCACCACTCGATTAAACCTCAAGTACTTCACTCGTTACTCTAAAATACCAACTGATTAACCTTGGACTTCAATTTTCATCAAAACGCCTTAAAGGTAATATACCATGATGGTATATTACATTGTTTAACGGACGTTTGCCAAACAAAACAAGGTCGAGGGAACCAATACAAAAATGCTGCCGATTAATGACGTTAAGCAGTATTGCCATCTGAGTTCAATAGTAATAAATATAGAAAAAAAAAACTAAAATCAACTGGATTGGAGATGTCGCTACCAAACACAAGGCACCTCATTAACTCTCTGAACTGAACTGCAGATTCTACATCAACAAAACAAAATCAAGCGCGATGGAACCAGTAAAAAAACTACAATTAATGACATTAACTACCAACGCCATCTGAGTTCAATAGTAATAAATATAGAAAAAAACCTAAAATCAACTGGATTGGAGATGTCACTAACGAAATACAAGGCACCTCATTAACTCTCTGAACTAAACTGCAGATTCTACAATAGCAAATCACTACCCTTTTAAAAAGCATCTTTAAGTATATTAGAAGTAATTTAACAAACTCCCCTTCCCTTTTTTTATACCTTAAAAAATATAATATTAAAACACATGCTTACTATTTTTCTGGCAATTATATAGTCTCAATTTGACAATCCTAGGATTAAATGTAAATATTTTTTCGTCATTGAATTGTTCACTTGAGAGATTAACAAAATTGTTATAGGCATTCATACGATAATGTTGAACTCTCACACTTTTTAAATCCAACCTTCACGTATGAGTGTCTTTGAACAATTTTTTAATCCCTCTCACGCATTCATTGTGAAACTTACATTATAGATTCATTTCAAATTAATTATAGTTACTCTTAGCTTTTCCCTGTTAAGGTCTATTTTTTGACAGCAGGACGCAATCGCTAATTATCCTCAAAACCCTTTCTGGTGTCAAAAACAATTTTCTTTGGAAAAACCCTTTAATATATGCAACTTTTACCTTTAAACGTAAATAAACATTATATTTATTCACAGGAATAAATTTATAATGAATACCATAATTAAATAACAACTAGGGAAATTAAGCCCAAATTACATGCTGTAAATAAACATGGCAAGTATCAAACCAAATGTTTATTTAAATAAATCTTTTGCGCCTTCCAATATCATAATCTAAATCATGCGTGTTTAAAAACTTGAAAATAGTCAAACAAAAACATTCTTAATGCAATTTAGTACTTTAATGATTTGAAAGTAATTATTCAACAGCCATTACTTAAAAACATTCCTATTTGTATTTTAACTATTATATGAAATAATATTATTAACCCTAAATTTTGTCATCAATAAATTACCATAACTGTCATTTAACTTTATTTATTAAAGGTAAAATAGTTTACAGCGTGTAAAATTACCATTAATTTCAAGTAAATATTAATTTAATCCTGTTATTTCCTATATTTAATGATAAATCAAAGCATACTTCCATTGCCTGACCTCCTAGCATTCTGGCAAATCATTTAAACACCAACTTCAATTTCCCAAAGGCTGAATCCAAGGACGGAGATAATAACATTAAAACTGAATGACTGATCCCATAGCTCCGATCTCTCAACAATTTTCTAAAGGGAGCTAACAACTGGCAATGGGGAAGAGATAGTCTAATGTCACACAGCCCCTATCTGGTTGGCATTTTTGCGCGTCGAATACTGTTTCCAACCGTTAGGGGGGATGGAACTCCAGTAAGAGATAGAAGGGCGGGACGTTTCAGGTTCAGAACTGTTAGCTCCCTATTCTACGGCATGCAGAAATAAGCGTTGAAATAATCAATATAAAATCACCAACGTGTCTACACAAAATTAATAAAAATTAAGACCGAAGTCACAGATATTAATCAAAACGTCTTGGATTTAACCAAGACCTAAAAAGTATCGATAAGAACTTGACTGAATGCGCAGATATTGAAAGTTTTTTTTTTTAATTAAGACTTACATGCTTAAGATGCTGTTCGGACAGTGGGACAAAGGACGAGCTTCCTCGTAGAGCTTAACATGGCGGGTGGGTAAAAAAGGAGAGGGCGTCGGACAGCCCCTTTAAGAAACTAATGTTCCATCACCCTATTCCATTGAATAAACCTAATTTACTGGTAGTCAATTTATTCCCTCTCAATAATTTGAAAAATTTACTTATCTCGGGTTTTCGAGCACAATTCCATTCCCCGTTTACATTTTATAACTACATTATCATTTTTAGGGGATTTCGTCATGAAAAATACCTTATAAATACACGTAACAATGACAAAACGATTTAATCGTAGTCTGCTTTAGCCTCTGCTATGCCTGATACGAGCAAGGAGGATGCATACCTGTATACATCGTCCTGGCTAGAAGTACGCCTTGTGCCACTCTCATGCCTTCTTTCGCTGGCCTCGTCACCAAGGCAATAGCCCACTCAATTACGCGTTAAGCTGCTCCAAAATTCCGTGTGACTGTGAATAGTACTTTTTAAGGTTTCCGTCATCAAATAGTAATTGTTTTTTTAGAACATTCCTCGGCTTGAAATAGGACAACTACGAAATAATTCGACCAAATTTTATTTTGAAAATATTTTCTACCATTTCAATTTCTATAAAAGTATTCTACCAAATGTATACAATTACAGAGTGCTACCAGAAGTCTCTGCGGCTACTTGAAATACTACATTTATATAGGAAGATTCGCAGCAACGAGTACATAAATCCAGGGCTATCCCTGATAAATCCCATATTCCTTTAAAAACCATTAATACATTCATTAATCTTGTTCCTGAAGATATACAGACTTAGTAGCAGAGTCGTGTCACAGCCTCCTAGATCACGCGACTCGGTGAACGCAGGCTATATTGCAAAATAGCCAAGTCAGAAATTTCAGGCTACGACCGCGCTGAGTCCAGCTGACACTCTCACACCCTTAGCGCCCTTAAGTTGGCAATTACAAGTTTACAACAAAGAAAATAAAAAAATTTCGAATAGTATGCACCCCCCCCCCCCTACTGCTTGCGAGCCATAGAAACGATAGAGACGCCATGGGCCTGGCATAGAACCGTGTGACCGTTGTCTGTCGTACCGCTGCTATAGACACAAGAGATTTCAATGCTCAGTATCGGGATATACAGGGGGTTGACCCCTCGACGTCTCTACTCTTTTTATGATCTTTCCATCGAGCGAGATGGAAGGCAAAGTATTTTCCCCGTGTCTTTCCCTCTTACATATATTCAGTTTAACCAAGACTAAAAATCATAACATCCCTATTGAATTTTCCGCCATTGTTGAAATATGAGCGGCTAAATGTGGGCCTGTTTTTGTTATTATCAAGTTTCATCAACTGAATAAATTTCCCCTTTTCCAAAATTTTACTAAATAGAATATGTTTTTACCCCTAATTATTGGTACCTTTCCAAATTATTGCTAATTTGCTTGTTAATTGCCACCTTTTCCAAAAAATCCTTATTTTTAGTTTCTTTCTACCCTAAAAAGAGGCGCACTTTTAGCCATTCGTTTGAAATTTGCACAAAAACAAAAGGTTTCACTATAAATCGTTCAGGCCATGAACGGGGATATGTTAGCAACCTATTAACGACACAATGTCATACACGTACTCTCCTAAAAATGATAATGTACTTATAAAATGTAAACGGGGAATGGAATTGTGCTCGAAAACCCGAGATAAGTAAATTTTTAAAATTATTGAGAGGGAGTAAATTGACTACCAGTAAATTAAGTTTATTCAATGGAATAGGGTGATGGAACATTAGTTTCTTAAAGGGGCTGTCCGACGCCCTCTCCTTTTTTACCCACCCGCCATGTTAAGCTCTACGAGGAAGCTCGTCCTTTGTCCCACTGTCCGAACAGCATCTTAAGCATGTAAGTCTTAATTAAAAAAAAAACTTTCAATATCTGCGCATTCAGTCAAGTGATTAACCTTGTTCTTATCGATACTTTTTAGGTCTTGGTTAAATCCAAGACGTTTTGATTAATGGTTTATAGACTTATGAAGTACTCTTATGGGTTTGAATTAAACATTCAAACGGTTTAAAAAGAGTGCCTATATAATTTAAACCCCTAATGGTTTACACCATTTTTTATTTTTTCCATTAACGGATATGAAATGAACCATTTTGGAGATACGGTTTAAAATGGCAGCGTTTAGGGACATTTTTGAAGTGGTTTAAAAGTAAACCATGGCGCGAAAATGGTAATATTTTAAACCCTAAAAGTAATTATTTGGAAATGGTTTAAACCTGAACCCTGTTTGAGCTACGGTTTAAAACTAAACAGTTTAGGGATATTTTTTAAATGGTTTAAAAATGAGCCGTGTTGCGAAAATGGTGTTATTTTACACCCTTAAAGTACTTATTTAGAAATGGTTTAAAAATTAACCATGATGAAGTCACGGATTAAAAGTGCACCGTTTAAGGAAATTTTTAAAATGGTTTAAAAATGAACCGTGTTGCGAAATTGGTGTTATTTTACACCCTTAAAGTACTTATTTAGAAATGGTTTAAAAATTAACCATGATGAAGACACGGATTAAAACTGCACCGTTTAAGTAAATTTTTTTAATGGTTTAAAAATGAACCGTGTTGCGAAAATGGTGTTATTTTACACCCTTAAAGTACTTATTTAGAAATGGTTTAAAACTGACCCGTGTCGCGAAAATGGTGTTATTTTATACTCTTCAAGCATTTATTTAGAAATGGTTTAAAAATGAACCATGATGCAGATACGGATTAAAACTGCACCGTTTATGGATATTTTTGAAGTGGTTTTAAAATTTCCCGTGTCGTGAAAATTGTGTTATTTTAAACCATCCAAGTAATTATTTTGAATTGGTTTAAAAATGAACCATGCAAGAGAAACGCTTTAAAACTACATCGTTAATGGACATTTGTGATGTGATTTAAAAATTAATCGTTCCGCGAAAATGCCATTATATCAAACTACATGCCTACACCAGTAAATCGCGTAAAAAGTTAAGGTTTTTATCTTGGCAATTATCTTTTGTTGGCAACCTCCATTGCTTGACAAGAAAATGTCAAAATCTAAGATGTAAAGTATGGGCCTACAATTATAGGACGCGGTAGCCACAGAGCACAAACCACCGACGGACGCCACTCTCTTTCTCCCCAATATAGAAGAGACGCGGAATATAGAGAAAGGGGTGCTTTGACTATTTTTTTTTAAATAAACGTGTTCGGGACATGTGAAAAGAAAGGGGTCAGACTATGAGTCTCCTAAAGGATTAAGGTAAAAGCTACCACGTTTTACACTTTATTTGTGTGGAAGTAAAGAAAGAAGATGCTACATTAGTCGACTCTTATTGCTTTTTAAAATCATTATATCATAAGTAACAAAAGAACCATAAGTATGAAACTTCCCCAATATGAATGCTAAACCTATAGAAAACGTCTTATAAACCTACGTATGTATATATTATATTAATTATACAGTTAATGCATAAACTATATAGTGATTTTGCGCTGATCTTTGGAGGTTCGCTGATTCGCGTGTCACAAAATTTAAGAAAGGGCCCAAGCGCCTGTCGGGTTCGCGTGTCTTTTGTATACATTAAATCATAAGTAACAAAATAAGTATGAATAGAGAGATCAACTATATGGGTGGCCACGTGAGCCGTGTAAAATTACTATTAAGGCCCAACCCTTGGGCCATCTTGTTCCAAATTCCAAGGAAAAATATTTTCAAAAGAGAGCACGTGTTACTTGTGGATGAGTGTAACAACTATAGGACTCCAGGCAGATATAAGGATTCTCTGAAATGGCAGCTACAAAGTTTTTACTTAGTTTTGACTAAGTTTAAATAAAATAAAGCCGGTTGGGGTAGGTTTTGACGAATTTAAAATAGGTACACTTTTATTGCGACTCTCTTAGAAATCTAAAGAATATATCAAAGAAGGGCTCACAAGATAAAGTCCCTTGCTACCTTGTTTACGATAACATCAGTTTCTTTCTATCTCTATTGTAAAGCTCTAGTAAGCCCCTCGCTCCTCAGGTGTGGGTTTTTAAGAACGATGGAAAATCTCCAAAACTAGCGAGAAGCCATCGAGCATGGAAAATAACCAAGATTACGAGGGAATCTATATTCCAACGTTTAATTATGTTTTTACATAAGGTTTTGCGGGGCTAAGTCATCAAGTGCACTGTAAGCCCCACCGATTTGCTCTCAGTAACCAGTGGCACACTTAAGGAAAGTGTCTTATAAACGTATGATAATATATAGTATAGAAACTTTCGTGTTGTTGAAGATAGCCCACGTTCAGATCGATAAGAAGTGAAATATGCTTAAAGTAAACATGCTAGCTAAGCACTCTTGAATTTCTGAGAAATTATAAATTACCCTTTTACGTGTCTATTAACATTTTTATTAACATTTTGCCCGAAAATACAATTAAAAATATTTATTACAATAATTTAGGAAACTTAATTAGCAAAGCTTACAGATTTAGACCTTAACGTTACATAAGATTTATGATCAACAACATATTCATCTAGCATTTCGTGTTGACTTTCACTTCCCGCTTTAATAAGTTCCCAATTTTGTGGCTCTTCTACAACAGAATAAGCGTGCAAACGCTTACAAAAATTTTCAACTCGGAATATTGTTCCAGCCATTATTAGGGACATATTTATGTGGAAAATGAACTTAATTTTAAAAAAACATTTGATATCATTTCCTTCCGTTTGATAAAGGATTAAGCAACCCGTGGTATAAAAGACATTATCAAAACTTGCATTTGTAAATGTATAAACCTTTTCAGGGAAATCCTCATTAAGAACTTCTTTTAAATGGTGTGGTAAATCATTTTTTGTGATAAATTTGCCAGCCGTTGTACTTTGAACACCATTGGGTTGCTCATCTAACATGTTATAACATTGCAAATACTGATGGCGATGAGACAATGATTTCGTAATATTTTTCCAGTTGTTAATTGCTCTTGCAATTATTTTGAAATATTTATGCTTTGCCTCAAATCGAATGCAAGATATTGTTTTAAGAGGTCCATATTTAATGTAAGCTTTAGCGTAGTGAATTAAATAGTGAAATTTCGGTGTCATGATTTCACTACCAAACACTCGTGACACTAAATCTAAAAATTCTTCAATTAGATTTTGAAGTGTGGGGAAGAAATAGGTGTGCAAGTGGTTTGAATATATATATTCAACAATTTCTCTAAGTTTAATGTATACAACCCAATGCAAATCATTCTCTTCTGGCAAATATTCGAAAAAGAGGAAAGGTAGCAGTCGAAATAAACAAAATATTTCACTTGCAGATCCTTTTAATGGGGCGCCCCCCATTATCGCCGCTCGAATCTGAGTTTCTGGTCTGCTAGTTTCGCTTTTACCAAATCGGAAAGATTTTATTACATTGTTAATCTCATCAACATTCAAATTAGTGGTCCTACACAAGTAGTTCAAAATTCGCTTTAAAATACTTGGCATAATGCCTTCCTTTAGATCGTGCATAGGATCCGGCGGTAATTGTTCGGTCAGATCGAAGCCAGATATATTCATCAGGGGACTTTCGTATCTAACTCCATAAACGGATTTTTCACTAGGAACCCTAGCTATGCTCTCCAGATGGTATAAATGGCGATTCAACGATCTTGGTATTAGTTCGTTTTCTTTTATTTTGGTTGAAATATTTTCCTTTGAGATCATGCAAAATCTGCATATTTTCCCCGAATAAAGCAAGCATTAAACCCACCTAGTTTGTGGAGCCCAAGATTATCCCCCGAAAAAATTGAAACAGTGGCTGTTAGAAAGGTTCCCAGACTTTCAATTACTATTCCTTCTCTTGACATAAAATTCAGATCAAAAATTAATGGTTCTAGCACTTCGTGCCAACCAAATTCATCAACGTCTTTTGACTTGGCCAAAAACACTAGATTTATATCGCTAAGTTTTGATCTATATTTCGGCTTTAAGTTCAGGACTGAAAAATAACACCCCAGTATTTTGTGTTTCCCGCGTTTTGAGCCAAGGGGATTGGCAATTTCGAACTCATCGAGATAAATTTGCAATTGAAGCGTGTTTATATTAAAGCTAGGGTTTTTTTCAATAATTGTTTTAGCGCTGTCACTCTGTAAAAAATGACCGATGCAGTTACTGGGTATTTTCATAAAATCTTCATGTTTACCAAGCTGTTGATCCGAGTTGTAAAGCTTTTGAATTACTTTGATTATTGGTACATAGTGAAAGAATTTTTTTTTCTCACTTTTTAATGAAGCTGTAAACGTGCATTGTACGGGTTCTACTAACCCGTATTCAGACTTGGTAATTGCGTTAATTTTATAATTAGAATTTAAACTTTCAAAAGCGCTTCGAACTTCGGTATTTTTGGAAAACAATTCACGTTCATCAACATTTAGGTTTTTCGAACGTATGATACTCAGCAAGTTATCAGTATTCATTGAAATAATGTGTTCGCAAAAAGTTATTATATCATTCGCTAATGATTCCACTACAGTTCGAGGCATATGATGAGCTTCACGATACTTAAGGATTATTTTAAGTAGAGTCTCACGAATTTCTGGAGGTTTTAATTGCCGTTCATTCCTAGTTTCTAATGGATCGTTGTGTGCTGGTTCCTCCTCATTTTCCATATTAATGTCATTCTCGGTTTGTTGCGCAACACCTGGCGGATTTTCGTTTTCTCCATTGAGAAATTGTTTGTGCTTGTATCGCACGTGTCGATGAAATGATTTGATTTGTTTAAAAGATCTTCCACAAGTTTCAAGTCCGCAAACGACGTTAAAATTTGGATCATGGGAATGTTTATTTTGCATGTGAGTTAAAAGTGTTCCAAATTTCTTTGAACAAAATGTACATCGTACACAGCTATATAATCCACACGTGGCCATAATGTTTTTCACTGATTTTAAGGCAAGTTTCAGAATTTAACAGCACGCTTACAGAAAAGTAACTTTCAAGATAACTTAAAACCAGAATATGCCTTTTTGAGTTTTCAAAAGCTCAAGAAAAAGTGGAAATTTCTTGGAAAAGTAAAGAAAAAGCAATTGTAGTAAAAATTTGCCTTCAGAGGTGGTTTGTTGACAATGAAGTGAATGCTATAGAAAAGAGTAACTAGGCCTATCTAGAGTCAGAGATTAGATCTACCCCATCCGCTCCCCCTGAGGCGCTGACGTGATGCCATGGGACTACGGTCCAATTTTCCATAGAGCCCCCCGTTTTTTTAGCCTTGTTATTTCGGCTTTGTGCTTAACAGAAGTAGGATTAGGTTATTACCATCAACCCTTTGCAAGCAACTTTGGAATGGGCACTCCCTTAACTTTTGAAAACCAACGGCCACTAGGGAAGAAAAAATACTGAACCAAACGCAACGCGTCCGTTTCCCGCGATAAGCAGCGTGTTTATTTCTACGTTATTTTCAGTTTTTAAAAAATATTTTTATTATCATTCGTCGCGAAATATTACGGTATCGGAACGGTGCATTTGTATTAAATCAAAGTGTTCAAATGGAAGATCAGAGTTTGAACTTGTTATTGACCTTTGGAGAAAGCCGAAGGAAAATTAAAATTAAAGACCAATGCTACTCTTCATTTTTGGAATGCCTCCACAGTGATCCGACTTTAGATGAGTTTACTGGACGAGATATTATTCATCAGGTATGTGTTTCAACGTACTTATTTCTATTAAGCTAGAATAACGTTAAGGTTAAATATTTTCGTTTTCCGAACTTGTTTCTCTTTAATAAGGAGTTTAAGAAATTTATCGAAAAACATATATCCTTTAAAGGGATAGTGAAGCAGGCAAACAAGTTATTTTTAATCGGTTGAGGTAGTTAAGATATCCATAAAAACATTACCATCACTCACCAAATCGCATGATTCGTTAATTTAAAATTAATTATCAAAGTTGTGATTTGTGCTTGCTAAGCCTAACTCGAGTTTTAAACCAAATTTCGATATAAAGAATATTTGAAATGTCCTTTTGAAAAGATTCAAATCATTCGCTAATCAATTGTTTAGCGCGCGATTTGAATATTTTCAAACTTTTATTGCCTATCCTGTATCACCTCATGTTATCTTCCCATAGGCCGTAATACCATGGATGAAGGATGCGCGTGAGGAAATTTGTTTTCACTCTACAGGATAGGCAACTCCCTATCTCGAGCGACAGAATATTCTGTATACACTCTGTTACAACGTCGGTTGTCAGCACGCGCAAAGCTATTTCTCTATGTAACGTAGCTTTGTACGTGCTGTCAAGAGACAAAAAACTTCAGGATCTTCAGGATTTAAAATATCCGCGAGTTTTTTAGCTCGAGTGCACGGACCTCTAGGCCTTAGTTTCAAATGCGTGTGGTAGACTGTATGCAATTTCACACGTATTTGAAAATAAGGCCTAGAGGTCCGTGCACTCGAGCTAAAAAACTCGCGGATATTTTAAATCCTGAAGATCCTGAAGTTTTTTGTCTCTTGACAGCACGTACAAAGCTACGTTACATAGAGACATAGCTTTGCGCGTGCTGACAACCGACGTTGTAACAGAGTATATACAGAATATTCTGTCGTTCGAGATAGGGAGTTGCCGATCCTATAGCGTGAAAACAAATTTCCTCACGCGCATCCTTCATCCATGGTAATACATTCAAAGGCAGGGTACTCAAATTACTCTATAGAGCGTCGAATCTGTTTTCACGTGTAATCATTTCCCCCCCGATTGGTCACGGACATTTCAATTCTTCATATCGAAATTTTATTTAAAAATCGCGTTAGGCTTAGTGAGCTCAAATCACAACTTTGACCATTAATTATATATTAACGAAAACGATTTGGTGAGTGATGTTAATGTTTTTATGGATATCTTAACAGCCTCAATCGATTAAAAATAAATTGTTTGCCTGCTTCACTATCCCTTTAACGTATATGCTTTCTAAAGAGTAAAGAGAACAAGAAACCCCCTCACTGAAACGCGTTCGTGTACGTATAGCATTAAGTTTTTTTCTGTAAACGTTACTGGTACACGTACGCGTTCGAGGAAGGGGTCGTCTCTGATATTTCAACTGTGTGTAAAATAAGCATACCTAATTGAATGATTGCGGGGCTTACGGTGATCCTATTATTCTTATGATTATAATATTAAGATGATCCTATAATGACCGATTTTTTAGAAATTGCTTTTTTAATTCCTACATTTCTTGCTAGTTTGGCAAAATCATATAAAATTCAGTAGACCAACATGGCAGCCCCCATTTTTAGCAGCGGTATAAAGTGTATAGAGAAGCTTGCATGTGCTGGTTCTAGCGCGGGGAAAATTTCAGAAATAAAAACTGGTTGTTGAAATGTTGCAGAAATTTCAAGTCAAATGATATCTTGCGCAATGTTTTAACAGAGATAATTTAGAAGGGGAGTGGTAGGCCCCCCTTTGACTCTATTAAACGCGAGGGGCTAATCACTCTCGGATTCTTTGTACACCGATTACGGATTACGCGTAATCATTTTAGCACTGTCAAAGACCGGGATTTTAAAGATTACGCGTAATCACTTTAGTAAAGTCAAAGGTAGAGCGTGTACACCGATTACGCCAAGTGACTGGTCCCTCGATTAAACGTGATGACGCCCAAACAAGATGTCGCGTTGAGCATTTTTGGGGCAGGCGAGTTTCCGGTAACATGACAACTCTTTAACAACGATGGCGGGGTGATTTTTCGTCATGCCGGAACTCGACCTGCCCGATACTTCGTTTCGTGTCCTAATAGGTCCTGAACCTAATTACGCTTTATACAATCGTAATTAATCGCAATTTTAAAGCAAATCTTAAATCTAAAATAATAAAATCATCAAATAATTTGCTAACAGATTTACGATGAAGATTTCAAAACATACGTTAATATAGATGAAAAAACCCTACTCAAAGACAAAATTGAAGTAAAATGTATTCGAAAGGTGATAAAAGCAAATTTTGCAAGAGGAAAGAGATATTAACACTTTATTCATTTCAAGAACAAGCGTTTGATGGAAGACATCGATGTTCAAGACGATAAAAGGCAAAAAGTTTCGGATTCAGAACAAGGAACTAGTACAATTGAAGTTGACAATGAACCGGTTCGTAACCACTATTGCCATTTTACTCTTCCTTTAATAGATAGTATATTAAGTTTTGGTGCCCCAAAATCCTGGCATACTTATGCAAACCAAAAAATACCTAGCCATAGGATACATAATAGACCCATGTTGAAAGTCGGGGAAAAACCGAACCTAAGTTTGACCATTTTGTTGAGTGAAGACGAATCGTCCGGTACAACTAGTCGGTCAACGACGTTCAGAGTTGCCATTCCACTAAAATTCGTTATTCTTTGTATTGGGTCGTTTGCTTCCCCTTCTGTTAAGAGCCCTCGAATTGGATGAGGCCAAAAGGTCACGTGACCTTTACGTCACAACGGGAAGTTCCGTTTTACCTCTCTTATCGACACTGCGGCCCCTCTTTCGATATGGGTCTATTGAACCCCAAATAATATTTCCATTGGTACCAGTTATTTGAAATCAAAATTTCAAAACCACTTTGGTTTCTAGAATGTAGATGTGACAGAAGAAACTGCCGAGAATGATTCACAATTAACAGTTTGGTAAGTTTAAGAGTTAAATACGAGAGACCCTTAGTAGCTTCAAAGACAACTAATTACTTTCTGTTTAAATAGGGTTGCCGAAAATTTACCACAGGCTATTGGGACATGCTCCAGGACAGAATTCTCATTGAAATATTCGTTACCTGATCTACCGGATTTTATTAAAAACAAAGAGAAGTACAACGCTATGGATTCCAACGGTAAAAAAGCAATGAACAAAACACTGCTAAACATACTCTTCAGTGATTGCCTAAAAAGATTTGGTTTGTATGTACACAAATGTTTTTATTTTTTGCAAAACCGACTTCTGGAAATGATAATTTTATGGAGTTTATTATCTAGATACCCATATCACAAGATTATAGCAGAAAAGTTAGTCATGGAGTATCCTCATCTGAAATCTCAACCTGGAGAAGGACAGGTATACATAAATTCCAATATACGTTTTAAGTACAGTCCTGTTCTTTATTACAATTTATTTGTTGTTAGATCGTTGTTTACTATAAACTTACTATGTAAGGTCCCCGTTAGTGAGACTCCAAAATCTTTCACAAAGAAATAAACGGATGTTCTGTATTATTTGCGTATGACATTTCAATTTTATTACAGAATAAATGGCACACTACATTGGTCTCCAAATTCAAGAATTTTCGACAAAGTTTGACTAATGTTGCAATCGTAGCGGAGCATAAAAAAAATACGCGAAAGACTCATACAAAAAAGAGCCTGCTGCAAAAGGCTCTGAAGATTATTCTATTATGAACATAGTGAGAATTAAGGTAAAGTAAATTTTCTGTTAGATGTATCTTTTTCACATTTGTGAAGACACCTAATTGAAAAGAATAAATTATCTAAAATTTTCTCTTAAACTTAAATAGCCGGCAGATTTTCCAACATTCGAAGACGAAGAAAGCATTGCCGCACATAAATCGCAGATGGCCAGGTTTCAAACTTCGCAAACGCCATGATGACTCTAATTGCAACTTATTGGATTTTTGATGTGCAGTATTACTCTGGATCTTTCAAAACCTTAAATTTTATAGAAGCTTGCTTTTTGGAACTAAATTATACAAAATGCAATTTCCAAGTTAAAAAATTAAAAACCAGATGCATGAAAGAGTCAAAATGTGATTGATGTTAAAAATAACTAGGATCTATTAAATAATTTGTGTGGGTAAATTTTTGACTCCAGGTCTATTTCTTTATTAAAGTACGAAAAGGTGCGGCATTTATCCGGAAATGGTTTAAACTCAATCCCCGAGTAAACCCCAAAGAGATAAATAAAGCACCGGAAAGGTGCTGCATTTAAACGGGGAAATGTTTTAAAAACGCTATCCCTGACTAAACCCCAAAGAGTGCAATAAAGCACCCGATAGGTGGCCCAGTTCAACCGGGTATTGTTTAAATGCAACCCGTAATTAAACCCCAAAGAGTGCAATAGAGCACCGAAAAGGCGCCGTGTTTAAACCTGAAATGGTTTAAACGCAACCCCTGAATAAACCCAAAAGAGAGGAATAAAGCATCAGAAAGGCGCCGTGTTTAAACCTGAAACGGTTTAAATGCAACCCCTGATTAAACCCCAAAAAGTGCAATGAAGCACGAGAAAGGCGTCGTGTTTAAACCGGAAAAGGTTTAATCGCAACCCCTGATTAATCCCTCAAGAGGGCAATAAAGCACCGAAAAGGCGCCGTGTTTAAACCTGAAATAGTTTAAATGCAACCCCTGAATAAACCCAAAAGAGTGAAATAAAGCACCGGAAAGACGCCGTGATTAAACCTGAAATGGTTTAAATGCAACCCCTGATTAAACCCCAAAAAGTGCAATGAAGCACCAGAAAGGCGCCGTGTTTAAACCGGAAAAGGTTTAATCGCAACCACTGATTAATCCCTCAAGAGTGCAATAAAGCACCGAAAAGGTGCCGTGTTTAAACCTGAAATAGTTTAAAAGCAACCCCTGAATAAACCCAAAAGAGAGGAATAAAGCACCAGAAAGGCGCCGTGTTTAAACCGGAAAAGGTTTATTCACAACCCCATTTTAAACCACAAAGAGTTCAATTAAGAACTGGAAAGGTGCCGTATTTACTCCAGAAATGGTTTAATCGCAACCCCTGATTAAACCCTAAAGAGTAACATAAACAACCGGAAAGAAGTCGCATTTAAACCCTAAAGGGCTATTACCACGGTTTCAATGAACACCCTTTGTTTTATAACACTCCCTTAACGGTGAAAATCAAAACCATTTGGGGTATGATTTTCTGACAAAACTGACATATCCCTTAATGGTTGAAATTCAAACCGTTATTTTTTACAGTGTGAGTTATGTTCGTTTGAATCAGTACTCGATTCGGAGACTTAGTATTCAATTTGAAAACTCATCCTATACTGGTATAAAAAATTGCTTTTTCTTGACAGCACGGTAATTTCGTACACTCTATGAAAATGGAGTGTGTTTTATCACCCTTAAGAGTAGTTTTTATGGGTCCAAATTTGACACTGTTTCAAGTGTTCATTTCCACCCCTGAAAGGATTTAATCAGACTTATTTGAACAATAAGTGTCAAAGATGAAAATAAAAATTGTGCAAGTTACAGAGGTGAAGTAAAACACCTTTTTATCTCTTATATCTCACTTTAAATTGATTTTTACTCTTTAATTAGTGTTGTGCAATACCGTGAAGGGTGCGCATAGCACCTTTCCGAGTTTAACACTTCTATCAGAGTCGCATAAAACTTTCAAAACTTTCGCATAGCACATTTCAGAGTGTTGTATAACACGTTTAGCAGCCTTATCACAAATTGTTTTGTTAATTTTATTAATGGGAAAAATATTTTCATTCATGAATATCATCTTTTAAAAAATGCTGTTGGTTTTCATTGAATTCCAACAATAATTTTTTTATTGTGTGAATTAATAAAAATGGAAGACTTTTTCAAGAAACCCGTAGTGCTATAATTTTCCATGTTTAATTTCAAACTGTGTTTAAATATTTTAATTAACACCGAATTTACACCTTAAATTGGCTGCAAAAACTCGAGGTAATAAAACTCTATTTTGGGTTTTTTTACGTTGTGAAGAAAGTGTTTTCAAAAATTGCACCCTTTTAACACATCCATTTCTTAGAGTGTATACTTTGGTGGCTATTGCCTAATGATAAACTTAAAATTATTTAAATACAAGTTGGGAAAACCAAAATATTACCTCTCCGTGTCAAGAAGATTATATAAACTTAAGTATCCAATGAAAACGTTATTATGTTTCTGAGTTGGGGTTTCCCATTTTTGTTATTGTTTTGAAAAATATATCGCAATGCACGGGCCTTGATAGATATAGGAGGCAATGAATGAAATATATCACAATGCACGGGCCTTGATAGATATAGGAGGCAATGTATGAAATATATCACAATGCACGGGCCTTGATGGATATAGGAGGCAATGAAGGAAATATATCGCATGCACGGGCCTTGGTAGATAAAGGAGGCAATGATAATCTCTCTCTTTGCACGAGAGGTTTATCTTTAATATTTAAATAAATATAATTATTTTTAATTATTTTAATCTTCAATAATTAACATTAATAATAGTTAAATCGTTTAAAATAAAGTTATACCTATTATCTTCTCAAACTTTGCTAATATTGACGTTTAAAGTGAAGGGTACCCCTCTTGCCCGCTTTTTTCAAATTTGGGGTATATATACGATTCGTTTCCATTATAACAGTAAGGAAAAAGCGCAATTGCGAAAACCTTTGGTGGCGATCCCACCTTAGGGAGGCTAGACGTTTCTCGTAACCCTAGCTGATCGCCGCGTATATCCTAAAACCAAACGATGATAATGGAGTAGAAGCCAATGATAGAGATTGGTGTCTATGTGGAATAGACGGAAGACCAGAGGATGGTGGTGTTGGAAGACCAGTGGATGGTGGTGTTAGAAGCCAGTGTAAGTGCAGACTGGTGACAATGTGGGATTGACAAAGAACAAAAGATGGTGGTGATTAGAAGCCAGTAAGAACAGACTGGTGTCCGTGTGGGATGGACAAAGACCAGAAGATGGTGGTGTGAGAACTCAAGTAGAGGAGCCATTTCCGTGACTGTGAAAGCAGTTCGGAAATGGCGAACACGTTTGCTCCGATACGCAAACTGCGAACGCGGTCACGTGGGTGTAACAACGGACAGACAGACAGACACACACACAGACACGGCCGTTACAGAACCTCTCCTGGACTACGTCACACGGAGAGGTAATAAAAGACTCGCATTGAGCTGACTTTAATCGTCACTGCGAATCTATAATTTAATAAATTGTATTTGCTTGAACTAACCCTATTTTCCCAAATTCTGTCAACTTCTTCCAAGGCTTTCTTTTGGCAGTCAGGGTTAATGGCAAAGAAGTATGTGGTCGGGGTTAAGGTGGTAGATGTGGTGTCATAGGCGGCAAGGAAGAACATTATTGTTTGCGCAAGAAATTCGTCCATAGTTAGAGCTATATTGAGATCGATAACAAAATCACATTAGACTGATTTGACTGCACGTTTGAAGTGAGCCTTATTACGTTTTCTTGTGATGTCATCGATACTGCTAACACTGGATTCCACATGATCGTTTCTAATCTCCTCATTAGTGGCATTGGAGCATTTCTTCGTGTAATCATTTTTCTCTTTCAGACTGTCCATCATTATTTGCAGGAAATCATGTTGAACCTTTGTAGAAGGTAAGACACTAGTTACAATTATGCCACTAATTGTACCTTTAGTTGGCAAATTGCACAATTTGTTATCTCTTAAATAATAGGACAAGATAATAATAATTCAAATTCAAGGAATCTGCACCTTCTTTTCGAAGCAATTTATTGTTCTGGAAGATGTGACCTAGAGCTTGCACACATAACTTATTAAGAATTAGGAATGTGAGTCGGTAATTAACCAAATAAAATATTTCATTTTATTCTTGTAAATTCCCAATTTTCATATACCGTTGAAAGTTATCAATTTTCAAATACCGTTGCAAATTACCGCATTTTTACCGTTTTAAATTACCGTGGTAAATAACCGTTGAACGGCGAAAATATCTTCGAACCAAAATGTTTGTCATTTTCGGGTTTACTGAATGGCAGGGAGTAAGGAACGTTAGAGGGAGTGTTGATCTAATGCTAAAAAAACCGTCATACAGTGGCAAATGGGAAAGAAAGTGGGGGTAGGAATTTTTATCTCCGTTCCTCAATTTTAGCTAACGCGCAGGCGCGAGTGACGTCGTTTACTACCGCCAGGCTTCAGCAGAGAGAATTTAAAAAAAAAACAGAAGCGCAAGCTTCCGCTTCCATCGACTGCCGCCCCACTCACTCTGTTCAACCAACAATCAACGTCTGATGGGAGGAAACCGAGGCTTAATAAAAATGCCAAATTGTTTTTGTAACGGTTGTAGGAATGATTCAAGGTATTCGCTTAAAAATATATGAAAGGAATATCCTTCCACGCGTTTCCAAAGCCAAAAACCCAGATAGAAAAATGTAAAAGATGGATATTAGCTTGTGGAAGACCGATTTCCACTAGCTTGTATTCACTTTCAATAAATTTCAAGCTTTGTTTTGGGTTTGGGAAATGGTTTGAAAACTATATTTTACATGTCGGGTCTTGTTAAATACTTAGGGTTACTTGAACAATTAAAAAAAACACTTCTTTTAGTTAACCATGGCAGAAATTCAAACACGACCTTCCCCTCTAGTTCAAAGCCGGTTTTTAAATTTGACGCATGTGCGCGGACACCGCGATGAGTCCCTGAGTCAGCGCCAGAGAGAGACGAGTTTCGCCAGGAAAGCGAACGAACGGGCCTATTCACTTTATCACTCCCTCTCAAGTCTCTCCTCACTGCTGAATGGGTTCACGGGTACTTGAGCGGTTTTCTAAAGAGCGTTTTGGAGTAAAGCGGTTCCCAAAAAAGCGGTTTGCAAAACCGCGGTTCCTGTTTCCGCGTTTCTCAATACAGCGCCATTTTCCAAAACAGCGGTTGCTGTTTCCGCCGAAACTGATTTGATAGGGAGGGAAATCTCTATTATATTAATTATATAGAACAAAGAACAATATTATGCAAAAAGGAGAAATGTTATATCGGAAGTAAATATAAAATATAATTTTTTGGAAAAGGCATATTATTTTGGGAAGTCAAAGAAGATAAACAAAAATATTTTGGAAAAGGCGTATGAAACAACGCTCAAGATATAAACGCTGTAATCAAAATGCGCTAAAACGAGAAATGGCTATAATGACAAACGTGTTTATGAAAAAGCCGTTTTGGACAATGCTGTTTTGATAACACGCCCAATCGATAGCATACCTACTGAATGAACCGTTTTGTGTTTATTTTTGGAAAAAAATGTAACGGTAGTTAAATACGGTATTTTTTTACATTCCTTTATGGAATAGACGTTTTATTTTCATTATCTGCTTTCAAATATATCCTGATTAGATTCTAACAGTGCTATTTTTCATTTTCTCGAACGTCGAGGTTATTTACGGAAGTCACGGCAGGGTTTACCTAACCTTTGTAATTGTAGTTCTGATAATGGTTTATAAATACCTCGTTTCTGGCTTCTCTTCTTGTCACAATTTCAAGTGTCAAGCCTTTGAAGAAATCCATAGTTTCACGACGAATGAAACTTATGCCAATCTTGCGAGCAAATTTAGGTGCGAGCACTGAAAGAAAAACTCTTAGATACTTTTTATACTTGTTAATGAGGAAGCCTAATTTACAAGGTATAATGACTTTCCAGTTAATTTCCGTGGAGAACACGCTTTTCGCATGTTGAACGAATTGGTTGTCCGGATCATTATGAGAGTCAAGTTTTGTCCCAAATGCCACGTTAGCGATAACATCCAATGTGTAACTTCCATATATTCTGAGAAAAAGCTAGAGATAAATATTGTTCACATTCACTAGTGGGTTATCTAATTTACCGTCTACAGTCTGCTGGTTCTCCGTTTCTGGAATATTTTTCGAAATTTTCGACGGTTAATTTTGCGCAGTCGCATATGAGTGGCATCATCTAGGCATTGAACAGATTTTTGAGTGATTCATTTTCTTGTGGTCTTTATGTTTTTGGTATTACCCCATTAACACTTCTTTGCATTTGAAAGTTACCTTTTTTAATCTGCCAGATGTAAATGCGCTTGTGATTGTTTTACGTACATTTCTCCACTTTTCGTCACCTTTTAATGAAGTGAGCATGTTGTCCACAATGGGATTGTTTGATTTAAAAATCTAAGATCAAAATTAGTATCGTGTGAGATACAGGGCTGCAAAACGAAAAACTCGTTTCCAAAGCCTGGCACTCCAATGGTAAACGCCATTGCCACTCTAAAGTTATTGTGTTATTTACAACCGCTCCCAATTGCCAATCAATTTTTTTTTCAATTCCTGCCAAAGCAAATTGATAGATTCCAAAAACTTTCCAATCCTTGCCAAAGCAAATTGATAGATTCCAAAAGCTTTCCAATCCCTGCCAAAGCAAATTGATAGATTCCAAAAGCTTTCCAATCCCTGCCAAAGCAAATTGATAGATTCCAAAAACTTTCCAATCCCTGCCAAAGCAAATTGATAGATTCCACAACGTTTCACTGTTAAAAATAACCGTTTCTTCCTGTTGAATTACCGTAAAATTTCAACAAGTAACATCCAATACCAGATATTACCGTTGGATTAACAGGATATAAGCAACAGTAAAAATGTAATAATTATAGTAACTGTACATTTAGCAGTAAATGTTCAATAAATAACAAGAAAGTTACTGTTATCTTAATATACCGTACCATCAACAATAAAGTAATAGTAAAAATTCGATCGATTAAAAATACTGTAAAATCAACTCTAAGTAATAGTAGAAACATTGTCGTTTAGAAATATCGTAACATCAACAATAAATAATCAGTGATCATCTGTTAGGTTAGGAATAATAGCAGGAGCAGATAACAAAGGAGTCTCGGACGCTAGCTTCCATAATGTAGAGGGCAATGGGATCCGCGAACGTCACGATTATTAACCAAAATCATTACGTCAGTGCCACCTCTCGTAGGAAATTTGAGCTGTATTTTCCAACCAATAGCGTAGCTGCAAAGTCTCGAAAGGAGATCTGGGAAATCACGTCTGGAGCCTCTCTTTTTAGAAATACGTATCGTCTGCTTATAATTAGCCTAGGCTTAACGAGTATTAGAGTTAAAAAATGGATTTCAACGGCTTTTTAATCTTTTTTTATAATCTAAAATTGATAATGAAAAGCCCAGCGAGTAACTAAAATGTGTTTCAGTGCCAAATTTTTCTAAATTTCTTCTTGAATTAAATGATAGTTACAAGAGGTTGGGAAAAGAAATCACTCAAGATCTTTAAAAACCCAAAAAATAAGAGACAGTGATTTCGTTTCCAACCTCTTGTAGCAGTCAATTAATTCCTACCTTTAAGGTCACAAAATGTAGTCTTATCTTTTATCTTAATACCAACGATTACAGCTGTTTGAATAAAGTAATTATATTGTGTATATTTATGTCGCGATCGGGTAAGTAGCCACCGTTAGTCCGTTATTACAAAAAAAATCCCAGCAGACTTTGATAGCGCCTCTATGGCAAACGATACCGCCACAGCTGTGACGTACGCGGGTCCCATTGCCCTCTATATTTGTGGAAGCTAGCGTCCGAGACTCCTTTGTCATCTGCTCCTGATAATAGTATATCAACAACGGTATTCTTTGCATTGGGTTTCGTACTACCCCAAATGAAATAAATTCAAATAAGTTCACCTTTTTTCTCTGTTCGGATATTATTTACTATTATTTTTTTATTATTACAATTTACGACATTGGACAACAACTAAGCGTAACAAATCGGATTAACCAGCATTCTTCCGCGTAATTCAGTGATGCCAGATTGAGGGAAATTTCCCATATCTAGGGAAATTTATTTTACTGGTATTGGATTTATTTCTTATAAATTCATTGAAATAAAAAACTAATTATCTCAGATTTTTCAACAAGTATTTCATTTTCCTAAAACTTTTTATCTAGAAATTTATTTTTACCTCTCGGAGTGACGATGACGTCACGGAGAGTTATTATACTGGACGTGTCTCTGCGTCCGTCAGTCTGTCACCGCGTTAGCAGTTGGCAAATCGGAGCAAACGTGTTCGCAATTTCCGGACCGCATTCGCAGTACACAGAAATTCGGAAAACTTTACTTCATCGCTATATTTATCTTACTTAACGTCAATCGTTAACTAGCCGTTATAACATCAACTGCTGGCGAACTCTTTCACCCAATACCAATAAATATTAATTGGATTCTAACAACAACACCATGCACTAGTCTATACCACATAGACACCAATCTGCAACATTAGCTTCTACTGATTCTACGTCCTTAGGTTTAAGATGTACGCGGCGAGCGGCTCGGGTTACGAGAAAAGTCTAGCCTCCCAATGGCAGGGCTTCCACCATAGGTTCACGCATATGCTAATTTTCGTATACCTCACCGTGAATCGATCACCTTATATACCCTAAATTCACGAAAATTCCGAAAAAGGTGTTCGCTAGAAGTCAAACGCAAACAATAGCTTTGTTTAAAATAGTTTTAGGAATGATGTTTCTTGCATCGACTTAACTATAATTAATCTAAAATACAGACGATTAAATTAATTAATATAAGATATATTTATTTAATTATTTAAGATAAACTTCTTTCTTCGGAACGACACGATTGAAAGTTTATATAGAACGAGTAATGAAGATTGCATCTGAATCGAAACACTATACGTGTATCAAAGTTAATATAAAGCGAGTAGGATGAAAAGATCTCTTACAAAACCATAAACATTTTCTTTTTGCAGAATATTAAATGAAAATCTATTAAATATGTTTCGACCTTTAGATTCTTTTAGTAGTTGTGAAGCTATAAAGCTCTGTTTCATTTCAATATTCCAAGAACATCTCTTGATATTAATATTTCAAATTTTGTGTTTACTTTTTACCTCTCCGAGTGACGTATGTCACGGAGAGGTTCTGTAACGATCGTGTCTGTCTGTCTGTGTGTCTGTCTGTCTGTCTGTTGTTACACCCACGTGACCGCGTTCGCAGTTTCCAAATCGGAGCAAACGTGTTCGCCATTTCCGAACTGCTTTCACAGTCACAGAAATGGCTCCTCTACTTGTGTTCTCACACCATTATCTTCTGGTCTTTGTCCATCCCACACGGACACCAGTCTGTACTTACTGGCTTCTAATCACCACCATCTTTTGATCTTCGTCCATCCCACATGGACACCAGTCTGTACATACTGGCTTCTAATCACCACCATCTTCTGGTCTTCGTCCATTCCACTTGGACACCAGTCTGTACATACTGGCTTCTAATCACCACCATCTTCTGGTCTTTGTCCATCCCACTTGGACACCAGTCTGTACATTCTGCCTTCTAAACACCACCATCTACTGCTCTTCCGTCTATTTCACATAGACACCAATCTGTCTCCTTGGCTTCTACTCCATTATCATTGTTTGGTTTTAGGATATACGCGGCGATCAGCTAGGGTTACGAGAAACGTCTAGCCTCCCTAAGGTGGGATCGCCACCAAAGGTTTTCGCAATTGCGCTTTTTCCTTACTATTATAATGGAAACGAATCGTATATATACCCCAAAATTTGAAGAAAGCGGGCAAGAGGGGTACCCTTCACTTTAAACGTCAATATTAGCAAAGTTTGAGATGATAATAGGTATAACTTTATTTTAAACGATTTAACTATTATTAATGTTAATTATTGAAGATTAAAATAATTAAAAATAATTATATTTATTTAAATATTAAAGATAATCTTGTTTCTCAACTCAAAATTAAAACGGAAAGAGTTAAAAAGCAGTCCATGTTTTTGTCTGTGTGTGTCCGTCCATTGTTACACTAGTGCGTCGCGTTAGCAGTTAGCCTTGTGTTGATGTGTTAAGAAATCATACAGAACTTTAATATTCCCTTTTTCCATAATATAAAGTGAATATGTGGAAGTATTTTTACCTCTCCGAGTGACGTATGTCACGGAGAGGTTCTAATTTCGACGTGTCTGTGTGTCTGTCTGTCTGTTGTTACACCCACGTGACCGCGTTCGCAGTTTGCAAATCGGAGCAAACGTGTTCTCAATTTCCGGAAATTTCGGAAATTGTACTACACTTACAGGCTATTACTCCATTGCCTGTCTAACATCACCAGCCTCTGGTCTTTGTCCATCCCACATGGACACCAGTCTGTACACACTGGCTTCTAATCACCACCCTCTTGTGGTCTTTGTACATCCCACATTTACACCAGTCTGTACACACTGGCTTCTAATCACCACCATCTTCTGGTCTTTGTCCATCCCACATGAACACCAGTCTGTACACCTGGCTTCTAATGAGATCCCCACCATGTTCTAGTCTTTGTCCATCCCACATGGACACCAGTCTGTAAACACTGGTTTCTACACACCACCATCTACTGGTCATTGTTTTTGTCCATCCCACATGGACACCAGGCTGCACACCTGGCTTCTACTCCATCATCATCGTTAAGGTTAAGACATACGCGGCGATCGGCCAGGGTTACGAGAAACGTCCGGCCTCCCTAAGGTGGGGCTTCCACCAAAGGTTCACGCAATTGCGCTGTTCTTATCCATAGCTGCGATTCGAAACCCTTATATACTACCTATTTTAGTAAGGCGAAGCAACCGGTGTATGCTTCATTTCAAACGCCAATATTAGTCAAGTCTCTCAAGAATGTTTAATTGTTCTTTTTTAAAACGATGTAACGTTCAATAAGGCGAATAACTAACGAAAAAAATATTAAATATTAATTATATTTATTTTTATATTTAAGATAATCTCTTTTCTCAATTCAAAATTAATACGGAAAGAGTTATAGAGCAGTCTATTTTTTTGTCTGTGTGTGTCTGTCCGTTGTCACACTAGTGCGCCGAGTTAGCAGTTCGCTTTGTTTTGATGTGTTAAGAAATCCTACAGAACCTTAATATTCACTTTTTCCATAATATAAAGTGAATATGTGGAAATCCTTTTCGTAATTACGATGCATTTAGTACTTTTGTAGCTTTAAAGCTCTGTTTCAATTGGATATTCCAAGGATGTTTTTTAATATTATTATTTGAAATGGCTGTTTATATATTACTTAAGCTATACTACATCTGTATATAGAATAATCCTTGTTTTAGTTATTTCAAGAAGAAAGCTAAGGCCTGGATTCTGTCGGGTAAATCAAGCTTGATCCGCAATAGGCTTAGTAAACCAAAGAGTAAATAATTGAGACCTGAGGTGGAGTAAACTTTGGGTTTTGATTATCGTGTCTGTAATGAAGGGACATTAACGGTTCAGAGTGAGCCGAAAGTTAAATACACGTTTAAATAATCAGATATAGATTTTATAATAGAAGAAAGCAACATGGTAGCATTAGATCAGTGAAAGGGCTAATCGTTATGGGGTTAGTGGTATGCATCGGAGAATAAAATTTAACATAGAACTTATATATTCTTTGTAAATAATGATTTGAAACCTAGGATTAGCGGATGATTATATATTTTACAATGTAGAGAGAACTATTCAATGACTTAAGCCTCGTTAGACAAAACAAAGGGAAAAAATGTTGCTCTAGTATTTCGATATTGTGTCGTATACTAGTCTTTTCCCCGACTCGGAGAGGTAATATTTTGGTTTTCCCAACTTGTTCGTAATTATGATGCATTTAGTACTTTTGTAGCTTTAAAGCTCTGTTTCATTTTGATATTCCAAAGATTTTTTTTTATATTGTTATTTGAAATGGCTGTTTATATATTACTTAAGCTATACTACATCTGTATATAGAATAATCCTTGGTTTATTGATTTCATGAAGAAAACTAAGACCTAGACTCCAGCGGGTATATTGAGTATCATCCGCAATAGGTTTAGTGAAAAAAATAGTAAATAATTGAGGCCTGAGGTGAAGTAAACTTTGGGCTTTGATTTTCGTGTCTGAAATGAAGAGACATCAACGGTTCAGAGGGAGCCGAAAGTTAAATACACTATTAAATAATCAGGTTAAGGTTTTATAATAGAAGAAAGGATCATGGTGGCAATTCGAATAGTAAAAGGGCTAATGGTAAACGGGTAGTAGCTACAGACCTTTTATTCTCTTTATGGTGCGCCTTGACTGTTAGTGCGTCTAGCTACAATTTAGCTTTGGTGTTATTTAACGTTAACATTCATGTTGACAAACTAAGAATATTGTTGAGGTGAGACGAGACGATAGTGTTTACACTGCAAACCAGTTGTGAATGTAGCTATCAGAATATACGGTAAACAGCTGAAGCGTAGACTTCATTTCCTGATCTATTCCCCATTGACTGATTTCCATGTGTCCAAGATTTATCCTTATTGGATGTAAAATGTCGTCTGCTTTATTGTATATTCGCTATGCTTGGAATACTGCTTCAATATTTCGTAAATTTTCACTTCAAGAAAGAGAAATAATTCCATATCTAGGTAAACAAGTTTGTAGTAGTAGACCTCTTGACTCGGAGAGGTAATATTTTGGTTTTCCCAACTTGTTAATTCAGCTTTAATGATTTATATATAGGGTAAACGTAAAATATAACTTTCATAGTTTCAATGGATGTTAGCGCTTATTATTGTAGTAACTGTTGTACGAAGTGGATCCATGAATTAAGTATTCCTTGGGCTAAAGCAATATTAGCCTTGATTCATCTTCTCCTTGAGGAGGTCTTTACGCTTCAGAGTGAGCCGAAAGTTAAATACACATTTAAATGATATATATTAGGCCTTTAATAGAAATAATGAGGATATATAGTAAAGGATAAGCCACTTTAACCTTTACAAATGAACTAGGCAAGATCTCGCCAGATTTGTGCTTTTTATTTCTTGTTAAAAAATAGTAGGAAGGAAGGCAGAATTTCACGTTGGCACACCAGTAACGTTCCAGTAAAACTAACCTTACTTCACTTCTGCATGGAGCAAGTTCTTAATTGCAATATTTACGTGAAAAATGACGTTGTGGTTTTTTACCGTCATTTTATTTTAAAATAAAAGTAGAAATCCGGTACAATTTGCTGTTAACACCACAGTAACGTTTCTGTTAAACTAACTAAACTATAATTGAACATATATCAGGTTTTTAATTGCAAGTTTCACGATAAAATTAATGTTGATGTTAACGGTAAAAAACCCTGTAATTTAACGGTAACTTTCCTGGTAATTTTCTGCCAGTAAAATTGCCGTAATTTCAACAGTAATTTTTTACAGTGTTCCAATCTCGACCAAAAGCAATGAAAATACCACAAGCTTTTCAATCCCTTTCAAAGACACTGAAAATTCCGACAAGCTTTCCAATCCTGCCAAAGCGGATGATAAATTCGACAAGGTTTCCAACTCCAAACAGATCAAAGGTGCAAATGCAATTACTTTTTACTAAGAGATGTTTCAAAATCTATAATATTTAACTTAAAATTTTACACGGTTTTGCAGCGGATGTTTTTTAAAGTTAAAAATAAGTTTCAATATTAAATGTTTATTTAAAACATTATGAACTTAAAACTTTGAACATCTCTCAATGAAATTTCAAGATTATTATTATTATTGTTGATGAGGAGGGTACGCGCCCTAGCACCGATGCCAAAGGCATATTGTGCATCCTCGTAATCAGGCCTTGAATAGGCCTGTAGCTGCAGCGTAGCGAAGAATTCGCTCCACCGTGAGAGAGGAGACCCTCGAGGGTTCCAGGGTGTGTGAATCAAAATATTCTAATCTAAGCGAGGCGAAGTAGTCGCACTCGCAAAGTACGTGGGCGGATGTTTCTTCCTTCTCCTGACACGACCTACAGAGAGGGTCGTCGGCAAAACCCATCAGATGGAGGTGCCTATTAAGCCGGCAATGCCCGGTCAAAAGACCGGTGGCCAGCCTAATATCCCATCTGCCGAGCGAAATTAGGTCCCTAGCACGAGACCTGCAGGGACCATCGACAAACAACTTTGTCTGTCTCTGGCTCTCCATGCTGTGCCAGAGCTGATTTTGTATGACAGTCAACCTGTCATGCAGACACCGTTTGACGTGCCTGTAGGGGATGGGGACGGCCGGCTCCGGCCCCAAGAGCTTGGCCTCCGCACCCCTTTTCGCAAATCCATCGGCTTGCTCATTGCCATAATATCCGCTATGCCCTGGCACCCAGTACAGCAGAACCCTGTTGCAGGATGCCAGTCGCGCTAGCAGGTCGAGGCAGCTACGCACCAGTTGAGAAGTTATCTGACACTGGTTCAGAGCGTTCAGGGCAGCCTGACTGTCAGAATAAATTCTCACAGTCCGTCCGGTATACCCTTTGTTTATACAGTAATCTGCGCAATAACAGATCGCGGCAATTTCAGCCTGGAACACACTAGCGAAGGTGCCCAGGCAAGCAGAAAAGCCGACCCTTGTGGTTTGACAGTAATAGCCGGCGCCAGCGCCGGAATCAGTCTTGGAGCCATCGGTGAACCAAATGGTTTCACCCCCAGTGCCAAGAGGCAGCAGGTTAGTCCACTCTGCCCGACTGGGGAAGTGGATGCTGAATGGCTTAGTGAAATCAAAACTGGTAACGGTTTTGTCAGAGCACATCGTAAGCGACGGCTCAAGTGCGGCGTACTCCCGAAAGAGCTTCGTATGGCTGTAATCCCAAAGTCTTGGAACCCAACAGCCACTAATGTTGAGCCTGTAGGCTCCCATGACAGCCTCCTCCTCAATGAAGAGATGAAGAGGAAGCATGTCAAGGAGCACCTCCAGGGAAGCAGTTGGGGTCGATCTCATGGCCCCCGTAACACCAATGCAGGCAAGCCTTTGAAGCTTGCGCAGGGCAGCCTGCACCGTCTTAAGCCGGACCCTTGTCCACCAGACAAGTGCCCCGTAAGATAGTATGGGTCTGATGATCCCAGTATAGAGCCAGTGTACAGCCTTGGGGTTGAGGCCCCAAGTCTGGCCGACAGAGCTCCTGGTCCTCCAGAAGAGCATCTTGGCCTTCTTAATACACCGATCAAGATGCGGCTTCCATGTGAGTCTACAATCAAAAGTCACCCCCAGGTATTTCACCTCGGAGGACTTTGTCAGGACCTGGCCAAAGAAAGAGATATCATTGAACAGATCCTTAGTATTCTTCCTTGTAAAAGGAACAAGGACAGTTTTATCAGGATTAACGGTGAGGTTAACCGCCTGACACCATTGCTCCACGCTAGAGAGAGCAGATCTCATAAGCGCGGTGACAGTATCCGGGAACTTCCCCGTAAAGACTATCGCTACATCGTCCGCATACCCGAAGCAGCAACAGCCCCCAGCACCCCCGAGCCTCCCCAGGAGTTCGTCCACCACCAGGCACCACAACAGGGGGGAGAGCACTCCACCCTGAGGGCAGCCCCTGCTGGTAGTCACCCCTAGAGAGTCCCCAAGGAGGGACGCCGACACCTCGCGGTCGGTAAGCATGGACTTGATCCAGCGGCCAAGAGTGGCGCTGATGCCAAATCTCTCAACAGCTTCAGTAATAACCGAGCTAGAGACCTTGTCAAAGGCCCCCTCGATATCGAGGAAGAGAGCCAGTGAAATTTCCTGAAACTCGAATGCCCTATCCAGGCAATTCGTAAGGCCGTGAAGGGCCGTCTCAGTGGATTTGCCTTTTTGGTAGGCAAATTGTGAAGAAGAGAGAGGAGTTGCCGAAAGTACCTCGTCTCTGATGTACCTGTCCACCAACTTCTCCAGAATTTTGAGGAAGAAGGAGGTCAGGCATATGGGTCTAAATGCTTTCGCCTCGAGATAGGAAGCCTTCCCGGGCTTGGGAATAAAGATGACCCTAGAGCGTTTCCAGTCACGAGGTATGTGACCGAGAGCAATGCAAAGTCTGTAGATCTTGCATAGCGGAGAGGCGATGTGGTCTAAGCCCTCCTGCATAAGCAGAGGGAAGACCCCATCGGGTCCCGGAGACTTGTAGGGCTCAAAACAGTTGACAGCCCACCGAAGCTTGGGAATCGTGACAACCTGTCTGGCTACAAGCCAGTCTTCCCTCTTAGCCCTGTGCAGGACAGGGTAGAGAGAGTCAGGGTTTGTTGGATTGATAAAAGTAGAATCAGGAAAATGGACCTCCAGCATGTGCTTGAGAGTCTCAGCCCCAGATTTAGTGTACACACCCTCCCGTAGCTTAATAGCATTAAGTCGATGTGTGCTGTCGTGCGCTAGAATCTTCATGACCCTAGCCGTGGCAGGGACATTGGAGATTTGCTCACAGAAGGTCCGCCAGGAGTCCTTCTTAGCAGCTCTAATGGCCCTGTTGTAGGTGTTAAGGGACTGCCTGTATCCAGCCCAGTCACCCGTGCGCTTGGCTTTGTTAAAGAGCCTGCGCGTGTATTTACGAAGCCGGCTGAGATCCGCGTTCCACCAAGGGACAAGCCTCGAGCGGTTGACGGTCTTAAGTGGGCAGTTCCGGTGGAACGACTCCATGATGGAGCACTGTAAATCACCAGCAGCCCGATCAAGATCCTTAGGTGAAGTAAGTTTAAGAGTGTGACCCCCTCCGTAGCGTAGGATTAGGTCTTCCCTATAGCCGGCCCAATTAGTCCGTTTTGGGTTGCGTATCTCCGTCCCCGCCGGGAGAAATTTCAAGATATTTTGACTAAGATATATTGAGTATTCGAACTGAACCCATAATCTTTTCATTGTAAATTAATTTTAAAAAAGCCGCCGCGCACTCCAAATTTTTTAGTCTTTTTAGTTGAAATCAACTGGTTGTGAATTAAATTTAATACGCAACTGATAATAAGGCAACCATAAGATTGCTTCTACCAGAAGTAGGATGAGACTAGAAGTAAAGAGCTCTAGCATTGGTAATAGATCCTGACACTAGTGAACAAATTTGAGGATTTTATGCCGCTTCCATCGCGCCTACACTAGAGAGAAAGAAATTGGTCGAGTTCCAAAAACATTTCCTATCCCCTTTCCCTCAACCTAAAGCCGCGGAACACGGACGCGGCTCCTTGAATCTAGTTTGGCCGTCTACCGCCACGAGCGTCTCACGTTTTGGAGGGAAAATTCAGAAACCGCTACCAGAGGTCCAACCGTTGTTGTGTTATCAAGAATATTCACTTTCGCCAAGTGAAGAATTTGGTTACCTCAATACTTATAGTCCCTTATCCTACTTCTGCTTCTACGAAAAATAGTAACATACTCTTCTAGATGAGAAGCTTGAAAAATCCTTCACGAGAATCAATTTTACCAATTCTGGATCAGCAACATAGATAACTGGTGACATTCCAAAATAAGTGCTGCGAAGGGAAAAAAACTTGGAAAATGGACATAAAATACATGAAATCAAAATTATACCCCACTAAGCGGCCATTTTTATCATATAGCTCTTGAATAATTTCATGAAGTAGCTGAACACATGAATGTTTAAATTAAAAATGTTATTTTGAGTGCAGAGCCGCTACATATTATAAAATTACATAAACGAACCTTTCCTTTCAAAATTCCTACGGCGTAACCCAAAAATGGGATTGGAGAATCTGACGGTATAGGTTTTCCAACCCAAAAGTTGTGCCTTTTGAAGTATATCCTAAGAATTGTTTAAATAGCAGATATTGTCACACATTACTTTGACCGATCGTTCAATTGAACTAAATTTGTCAGCAATAAATAAAATCGAGGGTTTAAGTTAAATTTAATGAAATAATTTCAGCGATTAGAGAACGAACGCTTTGAGTGTTCCAAAAAGGGTGGTGGAAATGAAATACGGTAGATTCTATGGGCGATTTTGAGCCGGAAATGTTTTATCACATTTTGCCATATAAGGAACATCTTGTAGACTTGTAAAAGTTATGATTAGAGTGTTTTAGCGATAACTCCTTAAATTTAAACAAGAAACTGCAAAAAATACAATTCTAGTTAAGCTAATGGGTCACTGAAATCATAACTTGAAAACGATGGTCCTTAATTAGTGCAAATTGTCATAGAACATATTCAATTACTTTCCCATAGAATTACTCTCTATACTTCGGTACTATCATCCATTTTGGAACTCCTATGTTCAATATATTATTCGAAAGACTTTAGTTTGTCGTCAAACTCTACTTTTTTTGGCGGGCAACTTAAATGTATAATAAAGCGTTAAGTATGTCTTACCAATACGCTCCAAGAAACGAGCAAATAAATGCTTATAATGCTCCGGTAATTTGCAATCCATCATAAACGACCATTTTTGCCGCCACTAGAGTAATATCTGGACCAAATATTTTGAAATATTTTTGCCTGTACATGCAGTGTACAGCTGAATAGTTGATCGAACCATTGAAAACACGCCCCAGTTTGTTTACAGTTAGATGTATAATGGCTTTGGTTGACCCACTTGTCGTTAAAACATCGCTCGTGGATTCGTATAATCACTCCGCAGATAATATTCATCAACCATAAAAGTTGTGTATATCATGGAGTACACCGTTAAAGTGCGAAGATTTTGTTATAATTAAATTCACGTTCTGCACCAAGCATAATTTTTTGTGTTAATTATAAACGACTCAATGTCTGATACAATTTTAATATACATTTTTCAGCTTCATTTTAAAAATATTAACAATTTACTGTATGTTTTAAAGTGGGAAATCTTAAAAACACTGAAAACTCCCTGAATACATACGTATTTATATAAAATACATTAAAGTAGTAGCAGAAGTAAGATAAGGGACTAGAAGTATCGAGGTAACCAAATTCTTCACTTGGCGAAAGTGAATAATAACCCACCAACGGTTGGCCCTCTGGTAACGGTTTCTGGATTTTCCCTCCCAAACGTAAGACGCTCGCGGCGGTAGATGGTCGAACTAGATTCAGGCACCCGCGTCCGTGTTCCTCGGCTTAAGGTTGAAGGGAGGGGGGTAGAAACCTTTTTTGGAACTCGACCTATTTTTGCTATGTGTGGTTATATCTAGGAGGATATAGGGGTGAGGGAGACTTCGACTGTCAGTTTTCCCATTGAAACGGGCTTACAGATTATCGGCCGTGGTGTCACCCCCTTTTCACTCGTTCTGGGAGATTCTTAGCCGCGCACCTAGTTCCACGCACATCGTCATCGGGCGTCGTCTATTCGTTTGTTTTAATTTTTGATAAAGGCTTAACGCGTCGCGCAGCATTTTTTTAGTGCTTTAACGGAACATTTATCGTTATTTTATTTTTTATTAATAGTAAATTATGGTTATGCCCTCAAATAGTTTTAGTTCTATAATTTGCTAGTTGCTACCCTCTTTTGCGTTTAGCCGCCACTAGGTGGCAAGGTGTCTCCTAGAATGGGTGAGCTTTCTACGTGAGAGGTACTATGCCCGGCGCATAGGCCTTCACTTACTATAGTGATATTTTTCTGCATAGATTAGATGTATAATTCACTATAACAACTTCACTTTCTTTCAATCGCTAGGGATTTCTTACATTTTACTATAGAGATCCGATTCATATTGTATCTTCCATAGAACGCCAATCGATGAATCATAAATTGCTTCTAAATCAAAGAATATCATGCATAGGCCTACTAAAAAATGTAGGTGTAAATAGCTATTGAATTGACCTCGTTGAAATTTCAAATTGCCAATAACTATACGATATTTTATCATCATAAAAATATTGTATTATACATATGCGATCAATGATGTGAAATTTTTTTATCTCAAAATGTTAATCAATTTCTTCGTTTGAAGTGCAAAATCACATCTTTTGGTTGTAGAACACCAGAGTTTCGGAATTCCAATGGTATCTATAACGAAAAGTCGAATTTTAACGAATTTCATTTACGAGTATTATCAGAAGTGGATCATGTGATTCACTTATGGTATTATTTTTTGACTCACTATGGTTTGTGCGGATGGGGAAAATTCAAAGTGTTTCAAGACGTGAAGTAAACATAGCTTCACTTCCATCAGAGCCAATCTCATGGCTATGCAATTCCTGGGTCCCGTCCCGAATGGGAGATATGTGTACGAGTTAGCGATAGTAGTCCTTCCTTCACCTAAAAACCTATTGTTATAAATTTGGCAAGTATATTAGACTTGGGAAACCAATATATGAAGACGGGAAACCAAAATAAACCTCTCCGAGTCGAGACGCAATTAAGAGGTTTTTCTTAAATAATTAAGTATAATTGATATTATTCATTTTTTTAATCATCAGTAATTTACCTTATGAAACGTTATTTCTAAAATCATTTTAAACAAAGCTATTGTTGACGTTTGAATTCTAGCGTATGCCTCTTTAAGAATTTTTGTAGATATAGGTTATATAAGGCGATTAATTCACTGTAAATTATAAGAAACGCCGCAATTCCGTAAACCTTTGATGGAAGCCCTGCCATTAGGAGGCTAGACGTTTCTCGTAACCCTAGCCGATCGCCGAGTACATCTTAACCGTAACGATGATAGTGGAGCTTATAGCTTACCGAGAATGCTGTCAGATAGTGCATTACCTACGGAATAAGAATTCTTATTCCGTAGGCAACGGATAGTGCATATACGTTTGCTCCGATATGCTAACTGCGATGGCGGTGACAGACACACACATACACACAGACCCCCAGTGTAATACCTCTCTGTAACGTCATCGTCACTCGGAGAGGTTAAAAACTAATGATTCAGGTTTTTTAGTTCATTACTCTTTACATCTGTAAAACTATTGTACCGATCTTTACTGATTGACTTTTTTCACAATGACTTTACCTCTCTGGCATAAACTTTTCTGGCTCTGGGAAAAATTCTGGATCATGATGCATAGCGTATACTGGAACCTCAACAATCATTCCCGGTGGGATTGTTACTCCAGTGTTTCCAAGTTCATATTCCTTGACGCAAGTTCGCTCAAGCCTTTACAAACATTCAATTTAGTATAGTTTTCCAAATATCGGCGTATACCGTGATTCACGTACCTGGTTCCTGGCGGAACAAGTCTTAGCGCTTCGTCTATAGCGGCCCCTATGTATTTAGCTTCAGAAAACGCTTCAAAATCGATGGCCGTCTAGGGAGTTTGTTAACAATTAAATTATTAATGTTTCGTTAGGTTCATGTTAGGTTTGGTGAGGGTTATGTTAGGTTTGGCGAGGTTCAGGTCAGGTTTGGCGAGGTTCAGGTCTGGTTTGGCAAGGTTCAGGTCAGGTTTGGCGAGGTTCGGGTTAGGTTTGGCGAGGTTCGGGCTAGGTTTGGCGAGGTTCGGGCTAGGTTTGGCGAGGTTCGTGCTAGGTTTGGCGAGGTTCGTGCTAGGTTTGGCGAGGTTCGGGCTAGGTTTGGCGAGGTTCAGGTTAGGTTTGACGAGGTTCGGGCTAGGTTTGGCGAGGTTCAGGTTAGATTTGGCGAGGTTCAAGTTAGGTTTGGTTAGGTTCTGGTTAGGTTCAATTTGAATTAGGCCTATATTCCGCACAGCTATTTAATTATTTTTTTAAATTAACCAATAATAAACGATTTCCAGCTGATTTTCATTACAACGTACTAGCTAAGGTACTATCCAAATTATTACTGAACTAACAGATATTAATGAAAATTGCGCGTGTGGACAAACGACAAAGCCGTGAAAAAGTAAAAATAATTAAATAAGTGGAAAAAATCCAGTCGCTGAAGTAACAGATATTCAAATAATTAGTTTTAAATACAAAATTATAAAACATTAATAAATTTAAAAAATGTTAATATTAGGGTTTTCACCGTCCTCCAATTACCAATATTAACTACACTCGACTTTGCTCTCAATTTTACTTCTAGGACAAAATTGAGTTGTTAAGCGATCTTTAAAACTATGGCAATTTCAACTAATATTAGTTTTTAATACTTGGAGCTAAATTTTTTTATTTGTGTTGTTGATTTCACCATAAGCGGATAGCAACGCTTATGTAATCATCGTTAATATGAATAAGGGAATATGTAATGTATGCTTGATCAACCTTTTACAAATAAATAATCGACAAATTTTATGTAATATATTTTCAAAAACTAAATGGTATTAAAGCGAAAAAACCAAGATTAATTGATGTTTCAAAATCATAATTTTAAAACTGAATATTTGAATATCTCTTACATCATCTAGTCGATTTTGTCCACTTAACCTTTTCATTGCTTTGTCTGCAAAGGCAGTTTTCGTTAACACCAATTTTGATCTCCTACGCTTTAGATATCGTTGTAAATGTGACAACAGAGGACTACAAAAACTGTACTGGACGTACAGTCAGAAAGGCCTCACGGTTCAGAAATTTAAGAAAATTAATTGATCTTATCTTTTATCACGATTAATTTTTGTCTGAGCTTTTCTGTGAAAATCACTAGATAATGGGGGCAATTCTCTAGCTTTTTAAAGGAGTTATCGCAAGTGATAACTATTGTCTAAAGGGTTGTTGTCAACCTCGTACTGGCCATCTATCTAACAACAACCCTTTAGGCGTTATAGTTATCACTTGCGATAACTCCTTTTAAAAGCTAGAGAATTGCCCCCAATATCTAATCTTAATAGCCTTTGATTTATCAAACCTTATTTTTCCATATTCTGTCAACTTCTTCCAAGGCTTTCTTTTGACAGTCCGGGTTGGTGGCAAAGAAGTACGTTGTCGAGGTTAAGGTCGTAGCTGTTGTGTCATAGGCGGCCAAGAAGAATAGAATTGTTTGTGCAAGAAATTCTTCCATGGTCAGAGCTATTTCACGAATGATAAGTGAATCAAATTTGGATGATAAATATCATAGAGTTGCGCTATAATACGTTGTCTCTTGATGTCATCGATGCTATTCATAATGGGGTCCGCATCATCGTTTTCAGTCTCCTTGTTAGATTCATTCTTTGCCTTATCATTTTCATCTTTTAGACTTTCCATCATAATTTGTAGAAAATCATTTCGGACCTGTTTGAATTTACTGAACGTTAAATGAGTTGAATTTTACCAATGGTCAATTAAATGGAAATCCATATATTTTTACTGTAACTATTATTAGCTTTTTTTGAAAACTGCAAACGCGACAGTTTATGAAAGAAATTATTAATCGTTAAGGGTGAAAAAATGTCAATGTTTGGCATTATCGAGAAGAAATATACCATAAAAAGGCATTAAATTGCGAGATTCTAGGCTTCTCCTCTTACGCCGGTGTCAGTGGACAAATAAGCCCCACCCCTTCATGCCCGTCAGTGATCTGCGCTTTCCCATTGGATCCCGTGGGGATAGGTCATACAGACGCGAATGACCATTCCAAATAGAGACAGAAAAAACCTCGGGCAAAGTAAACAGAAAAGGATGCTGCCCGGGGTGCTGAAACGGTACGCCAGTTGTTTTTAATTTCCATTAACAAGTTAGTTAAAGATTTTGAACCTAATTTGATGGATTTTCAATGTGTGTCTCAACGTGAAAATCAATCAATAATTATTTCTAAATCGAATCAAGTGTACTATACTTATGATTTCGTGAGTTCCAAATACCAATCAAAAGGGTAAAAAGAGATAGGTGGTTGAAAACATAGAGTAAGATAAAATATTAAGTCCCGCCTCCGTTCCCCCACCCATGAAGGGGGGATTGTCGACTGTCATGCGAGCACCGGACGCGATTTATGCCTTTTTTAGGTATATTTTTCATGGCATTATAAAGCGCCGGAAGTGTGGGCTTTCTCATTTCAAAGAGGTCAAGTTCATAAGATATGTTCCATAAGTATGACACTTTCTATACTTCGTAATGGTAGAGACTTACTGAGAGCTAGTTCGACTGTTCGAGAAAGACTACACTTCGTTTTGCAGTCCATCTTCCTATTTAGTCTATACTAGGCCTTTGACAGCGCCTCACCAGGCGTGGCTTTACGAGAATCTATGACGTTTCGCCTGCGTCACTTCATGACAAGCTCTCAGTAACCAGTGACAAACGTATATCTTATGAACTTATGCTCATACTCTTAGGTTCGATTTGCTGAAATTTTGAAATGAAAGGCACTAGTTTACAAATACCTCGTTGTTGGCTTGTCTTCTTTTAACAATTTCTAGAGTGGTATTCTTGAAAAAATCCATTGTGTCTTGAGGGAAGAAAGATATGCCAAGCTTGCGGGAAAATTTAGGAGCGAGCACTTTTTAAAAATGTGAAAGAAAAAGTCTGAACTTTACCCATAAGATTTAAGTTTAGTGATCAGGTAGATCTTACAAGGTAAAATTTGTTTCCAGTTAAGTTCCGCGGCAAATACCTTCCTAGCGTGCTCTGCGAACTTACTGTTAGGGTCATTAAGAGAGTCCAATTTCGTCCCAAACGCCACGTTGGCGATAACATCCAATGTGTAACATCCATATATTCTAAGACAAAATAGATTAATGTTATTCTTTTTGCAACAGAAAAAGTTAAGTTCAACTAGGACTGTTCAAAAGCTTGAGCCAGCTCGGGCTCGTGACGAGCGAGGCGAGTTCGAGCCCTTGCCGAGCCGAGCCGACACTTTGGTGGCTCGATAAATTAACGGGCGAGCTTTTTTAGGGTCAAGCCGAACCGAGTCGATAGGCATCGAGTCACTACGACTCGCGAGCTTAGTTTCTGAAATAGTGCTTTCCTTTTGGTCCTTTTCTCCACCAATAACGTTCCGTTGTATTTGCTTTCTCTCGCTTCTAACGGTGAGCATACAACGATTTCTTCACTTTTTTCCGAGCGGGTTTTACTGAACCACTACATTCCTAAACATATGATAACATTTCTAGTCGTTCTGAAGTCTTACGATTGTAGTAGATATTTTTGTTACACATGTACATGTTAACCGAGCGTTTTTTCGAGCCGAGCCGAGCTTTTAAAAAGCTCGCTCAGCTCGGCTTGTGAACAGTCCTATCATCTGTCAAGGGTTATTTTCATTTTACCGTTTGCAATCGACTGGTTCACCTTTTTTCGAATATTTTTCAAAGTTCTCTACAGATAACTTAGCGCACTCGGAAACAAGAGGCATCATCTTATCAGACAGAAGAATTCCGTAAGATATAAAACCTGAACAATTTTAAAGTTTCGGGATCGTACCTTTTTTAATCTCCCTGATGTAAATGCCCGAGTCATTGTGGTTCGTATGTTTTTCCACTTATGGTCACCAGGTATTGCCGAAACCATGTTGTCCACATAGGGATCCTCAGCATTCAAAAGCTTTTTATTGGAATAACAAATTAGACCGACTTATGTTTGCATCTAGCTAAAAGTAACTCACTACTCTGGTGGAAAAGCTTGAGAAATCTTTCACGAATATAGATTTTATCAATTCTGGATCAGCTACGTAGATAATTGGTTTGACACCGGAATATGTGCTACAAATTTACGGTAACTTAACAACTGGAAATGATAGGCCAATTAATGTTAATCTTACCCAAAAACCCGACCATATTTTTCATATAGTTCTTTGTCACATTCATGGATAGGCTAAATCAGGAATATTTTTTTAATAAGATTTTATAATTTTGCCTCTATATGTTGGGCTTTGAAACGTCAAGCATTTATTTAAAAAAAATGTTTATCCAATCTCTAAAATAACTTACAAATGGGATCAAGTACTAATGATCCAGCCCCATCTGCTACAAATTTTATTAAATATTATTTTATTCTACCAGGGATAGATGTAATTTTAGAAGCAGGAATGGAGAACGGTTAATATTTACTTCAGTCCAACTCAAAGCCCAGTATAGAGCCCCTCCCGCCAACATGTAAAGAAAATCTTAAATTATCTTATTGGCTCATTTAAAATACGTTTTGATGACGTAGCTGACGGGGACAGCGAAAAATATTTTATTTTTTTTACCCCTATCACTATGACCCGCCTCTTCTTTCATACCGCCCTCCTCCCGGGAAGATGGTCCGAGACTTTGACGCGCCCAGATTACTCTCTTCTCCATTCCTGCTTCTAAAATTACATCTATCCCTGATTCCACTCAATATTTTTACATTCCAATTCCGTATACACATGAAATTAAAAAGTGGATTCTGTTATTATGCATCAAAATCAATATTAAAATTTGTCCAATTTAGCATACAGATAAAAAATTATTACAGAACTATTTCATTAAACATAACATAGCAATAACTTATCTAACTTAAAGCATAAGTTCATACGATATGTTCCATAAGTTTGTCACTGGTTACTGAGACCTTGTCATGAAGTGACTTCTCAGTAATTCTACGAAGTAAAGGTAGTGTCATACTTATGCCACATATCTTATAAACTTATGGCACAACGTCACTCGCGTATTTTCCCATTACTGCTTTCTTTTGGTAAAGATGCGTAGCTAACCAATGGCATTTGCTTGATTTAGCAAAATACACGATATAGCAAAACTGTGTCACTTACTTGTCGCCAAAGATTATTTAAACCGCAAATTTCAAAATGGATATTTCTCAAACAATATTACATTTATTTCTATATATCATAGATTTTTTTACATTCTATTCGGATAAAAATTGGTGCAAAACTTATTAATCGATTTATATCCCCCTTTAGGGTTACCTCAAATGAAGGTCCTTCACTAATCCACTCTAATTTGAAAATAAATACCCAGTAGGTTCTAAATAATTAAACGTCACTAACCTTTCCGGTTAAAAGTCCGATTGCGTTTCCTAAAAGTGGTACTGGAGAATCTGAAGGTATGGATTTTCCAACCCAATAGTGGTTCCTTTTGAAGTATATCCTGAGAATAAAGTAACGAATAAACTAATATTTCTTTAACAAGTTGTTCACGGTTTTTAAAGGTAGACTTCCATCGAAAAGAATTCTAGGGAACTGAAAACCGAGCATCGAGACTAACAATGGAGCGAACGTGCTGATTTTTGAATTCCTGCTGGTGTAAAAGATGGAAGGGTTCTAGCTAACTGAAAGACGTACAATGTGGTTCTAGCCTAAGACCATTAACAGTTAATGGCCTTAGTTCTAGCGAACTGAAGATACACAATAGAGATTTCCTTCAGGGGAAAGCAAAAATTCGAGGGAAATTAATTTAAAATGATTTCTATTGTTAATCTTCAGTTCGCTAGAACCACATTGCACGGCTTTCAGTTAGTGAGAACCCTTCCAACTTTTGACTCAGCGGGGCTTCGAAAATCGCCACGGTCGCTTCATTGTTAGTCTAGATGCTCGGTTTTCAGTTCGCTAGAACCCTTTTCGCTGGAAGTCGGCCTTTAAATGGAATTAAAATAGAAAATATTTATCCTACCAATAGCCTCCGAGAAACACGCAAAGGAATGCTATTAACGCCGCGGTTACTTCTATTCCCTCGTAAAAACCCATCTTCACACCTACCAATCCACAGTGCCTAGTGAAAGCCAAACCACGATTTTGCGGTATAAGACTTACAATTTTTCCTTATCATACAAGCCTCTCTATCTATGATTAAAAAAATTACTATAAATGTTGCAACTCTTCGTTCTTTATCGATAACAAATTTATTTAACAGCTTTATGTTTAAACACCAGTATTTTATTTTAAACCATTATTAAAGGCGCTGTTGTGAAACCCGTACATTTTTGACCGTAAGAAACTTCTGTTATAACTATAGAATTATTGAACACTAACGCCCTCTAATTTCGTAATAAACTATTCGTATATCAAACAAAATTGAGGTTTATTGAAAATTGGATTTAATGGACTGTAAAGATGTCGGCGAACCGGTGTATTTTTTTAAAGTCAACTAACCCCCTCCCATCTCTTGTGGTTGGTGATTGGTTGTGAGCCGCCCCGCTTCAAATATTCCCCAGTCCTCACCCCGAAGAATCCGAGACCCCCGCTGCGCTTGCTAGGAGGAAAGACCCCCGAGGGATTGTGTTGTCAATAACGTCTTTTTCAAAAAATAAATAGAACGGTCCGTCAAGAACTTTACAGACCCTTTAACGCATGGAAAAATTGATACGATAGATATTTTATTGGGATTAAGCTCTATTGCTTAACAATGTGAAACTTAGGGGTATGATAACAGGGAGTCAATCAGATTTTAGGGTTGCGTGTAGCGTGCTGTTAGAATTATTCATAAAGTAAATTGCTGATTAGAAATCTTACATATGTTGGTGCCTAGCAGGGTTCGATTAAAACAAGTTGGGAAACTAAAATATACCTCTCCGAGTCGAGACGCAATTAAGAGGTTTTTCTTAAATAATTAACCTATCAAAAACATTAACATGTACAAAAATAGGCCAAGCCTCGCTTCGTGCCATCTTTGCCGTTAAACGTACTGAGATCCCATGTAAAGCCAAGTCTGTCATTTTCTTCTCATTCAATCGCCAATTGAACAATTATGTTATAAATTAAGTCCTTTTGCTAATTAATAACTAATATTCTTTGACTCTTACATTATTATACACCTTTTGTTCGTATTAGAACCGGGTGCAAATCGGTTCCCTCCTGCAACAAGACAATCCAGTTCGGCCGCACATAATATTTCTCGTGCCTCTTCAACTCATTCAACACGGCAAGGATTTTCTCGGGATATTCCACCGTCGCGAGTCAAAACAGCGTGTTCCATATGTGGCTTAACTCACCAACATCGATCATGTCCGGATCAAACCGATCAATTTGCGCCAAATGTGAAGGAAGGAACCACTGGGCTAGAGTTTGTGTGGCTGCTTTTTCGCTTCATCAAGTCGAATCAATATATTATCAGGACACAAAATCAATACGCAACGGAAAAACCCGATTATCAAGAGTATTCACAGACACAGCAAGCCGATACGAGACAGTACTACACACCAACATGTACCACTGAAGACGAATACCAAGATACAGAACCCTTCTTCATCAACCTCATAACGATAGATGCCACAACGGTCACGAACACAAACCAGGACTGGATGACTAGGGTAACAGTCCACAACAAATCGGTACTCTTTAAAATGGACACTGGTTACCAGGTCAATGTCTTGCCGCATTCCCTGTACAAGATGCTCTTCAACCCATCACCAATCATACCAACATCTAAGAACGTTATGTCATGTACGGGCCTCGGAGTGCCGATGCTAGGATCAACTAACCTCGTCACCACCTCGGAAAACTCTCAACGAGTCTGCGAATACTACATCACCGCACAGGACACTATCCCGATTCTAGGGGCAACCACCCTACGGCAACTTCGTCCTATTCAGCGTCTGGACTTGAAACACCTGGAAACCCACAGGTTACAAGTAACCCATGAAGTAACACCTCAGAAGATTATAGAAGAATTCAAGGACGTATTTGGGCCTATGGGAAGTCCCCCAGGAATACATCACATCACTCTCAAGAATGAAGACGAACCTAGAATTGTACCAGCTCGGACCATACCTCACGCTCTTCGGAAACCACTAAAAAGGGAAAGTAATCACTCTGGTTACTAAACCCACGGACTGGGTGCACCCGCTGGTAGTGGTCCCCAAGCAAGAAAAACCACTGAAACCTAATCAACTGCCCTCACCAGTCAGCCTCGGACACCCCAGAACTCCAGAAATCCGTGCCTGCTTAAACGATCACTTAATAAATCTATCAAAGTACCAACATCACAAGCGATTTTTAGTAACTTTCAAGTCTGTACAGACTGTTAAAAAAGCCTTTTCGCGTTGCAGTTTTCGTACATATTTTACTATATTTCAAAAACTATTCAAGCTAGCGCTCTGAAATAAAGTGCGTTATTATAGTTTTGCATTCCTCTTTCACATTTTACCCGTTTCAAGTTGTCCTTTGAATACTTATACCGGAAACCGGAAGTGTTAAAATTATCAACTTTGAATATGTTGGAATCTCGAGGTTATAAATGCGATTTTCGGATTCCTTCGGGCCGATTCATATTTGAAGAGTTTTCACCAAATTCAATTCGGATGAGTAAGTGACGAGTAATCAGCCTTTAATCAAAATTAGATTTGTCTATCTCCTTCATTTTACGGAATGTTTTTCCATTTACAACGATAAACGCTTGATTGATAAATACCTTCCCAATTCAATACTCGCGGGATACAGTGACCACGACACTATAAGGTGTAATTTCTAAATAAGCATAAACTTTTTCTCTTTTCGTAAATAGTAGAAAATCAACACCATCACAAATATACCCTGAAAAAAGTAATGTCAGAATTTCGTTAGCCTAAAAAATAAATGTATGAACTTACTTGCCAACTAAAGGTGTTCCAGATGTCTATGGAATTTTGGAAGCAACCTCACCACGACAAATCGGCTCCCAGTGAGGGAAGGCTTTCTTTACAAGTAAATGTATACGAAAACTAGTTCTGAAATTGCAAGCTCATTTCGAGGACGAGTATAAAGATTATTATAAACTTCTTCAAACTATTATAAGATACGTTTCAACACTCCTTTTAGAACCCTAGCTTTTTACTGAACTTCTCTTGCCACGATTTTTGAACCATCAAAGCTGTCACTTTTACCAGACCCCTTTACGATTGCAATATCCATGGAATCGCATGCACTGTCTTTTTGTGAATCACAGGTCTACTAAATAACTTAGTAACCAACTGGTTATCAGAGCAATGCTCTGTTGGTTTTTATATAACCACACGGTAAATCAATTGGTCTGGACTTGATTCATAGGTTTGTAGACTAAACAGTGGTTTTCCGAAACAATATTCTGTTGAACGGAGGTTAACTAAATATATGGGACAAAATAGTATTATATTCTGTATTTTCTTTGTCTGCGTCAGGTATGGTTAGGTTAAGATTGTTTCTTGAGTGTTTAGTCATTAGTTTAAATGATAAAGAGAATAAAATAAAAATAAAGACGGTTTGGTTGCTGCTGAGTAAGAAATTAAAGATTTTGAATTACAATTTTAATTAAAAACAACGCTGTCCTAAGAGAAGGACATGGTCTGTTTTAGTTCAAGATAAAAGAAGTCGGTCGGCTGTTTGGCAGGTGGGACATTTCGACTCGACACCGGCCATCCACATGACCCATAAGGTATTACTCGTTTTAAAGTCGGGTAGATTGCCAACCGACTAATTGACCCTTGCGCTGCAGTGGCAACCTCGTCCTTTACTTTCTGATCTTGCGCGAATGCGAATCTAACTGATCATCATGGTAACTAGTGTTTCCCTCATATTTGCCCCTCTCATTCTATTAAAATGTTTCAGCCAACCACGTAAATAAAATGACTTCCGAATTATACCATAGAGAAAGTACTCACTGTGTCTCCTTGCCTTATATGAAGCTGTGTGTGTTGGTCAACGAGTTTGATTGTGAGATCTTAAAAAAAGCAAACCTCTTTCTTTTAGCTCGAAACATATCTTATCAAAGGCCATTTCCAAAACGTTTGCTCATTGGTGGAATACTCGGAATTTACGCCAAGTTCAACAAAAAAAAAGAACAAGCGTTTCATCCAACGGAACGGCAATTAAGTCAAGCTGGGCTTGAAAGGTTTCGGTCACACCTTTTCCGTTGTGATTTTTTCAGCCGTGTAAGAATGAGGTTTAAAGCAATCGAAACCTTAATTACCGGTATGATAGCTATTTTTCTAATATTGAACCATCATTACCAATGCTATCATTTCAGCTTTTCGCCAGTATTAACTGAGATTTTATCCCTGACTTTTAATTAAGGGCCACTTTCAATCATCGTTTTCCAGCCTTTTAGCTTTGTCTTTTTTTTTCTTTTTTTTTTCGAATCCAATATCGTAAAGCTACAATAACTCGGACCGTTTTCAAACAAGTATCAAAGAAACAAAATTGACTAAAGATGGCGTAACATAGTTACGTTTACTTAGAGCGGCTAAAATTTAAAGAAAATGAGAAACAAATATCAAACTCATTCAGATATCCACTTCTCGAAGGTTTAAAGCCTGCATGGACAACAAGCTGAATTTGAAACTTGTTTGAAAACCATCCATAATTTGTGTTTCTGCTTTTGACTGAACATTACATTTGACGCAAAGTCTTATTTTTTTTTTTCAAGAATATCTTGATTGAGAATAGGCCTTTAGAAATGAAACATTTTACAGTTTTGATTTAGCAAATGTGCGTGCAAAACTAAGTGGATTTTTAAATGACTTTAATAACACTCTGTGTTTACTTGTCGTATATGCCATCATTTCAAAACGTAATTATTCCAACTTGGCGTCGAGGGGCCAGCCACTCAGCGTAATCAGTGAACAAGTCTGCGCCCTTGTTTTTAACAAAAATGATTACGGCTAATCTTTTAAGGCCTACTCTTGACAGTCCTAAAATTATAACGAGCAATCTTTAATAGGTGGACCGGAAATCTGAGAGTGATGAACTCCTCGTTTGGCGCTGTTGATCCATGTCTGTTTTCGTGATTAGAAATGAACGTTTTAACAAATTGGTGTCGAAACACTATTAAGGCTCTGTTTTGGCAGGATAATGATGCCAGCAAAATGAGCGTGCGGTGGTAATTGGACTCTTCAGTCGATTCCGGCGGCAAAACTCGTTCTGATTTCGACTGGTAAAGACAGGCTGTAGATTCAATCATTTTGTACCTCTAAATCGGAGCATAACCTTTCTCTTGGACAAGGCTTCTCTTTGTTTAACATATGGAAGAAGAGGTCTATAACGTAAGCGTACTCAGTTTGCCAGAAAACGTAAGTTATCAACAGGGCCGTCTCCAGGATAAAATTTTAGGAAGGGCCGCGGTATATGGGATACATTTTCAGACATTTGAGCCATTGTGCAATTCCTTTCCTTTCTTGTTAATACTGCATTGTAAACAGTTTAGAACCAGGCAAAAAACCAAGATTCTTTAAATAAATTTAGATGTTAAATTATTTTCATTAAATTAATTTAGTAAAATTAATAAAAACGTATACTTACATTCCGCGACCTTGGCCCAAATACTTAAGCAGTCGACAGGGTCACGGGGTTTAAATTTGTTTATTTTACGGTACTATAAGCGTCCCCAAGCGTAAAACCACGGCGAACTAAATTGGTTAAAAAAGTGTTCTCGTTTCGCGACACGCATGGGCCTAGTTCATTTCGGAGCCTCCGATTATTTTTAAAAGTTCCCGATGGAAATATATTATTTCTCGTGAACACTAAGATTTTTAACCCCCGCTAATCTGAATACCTAATGAAGATTGAGTGGTTAGGAAAATTTGGCATTAATTCCTTGTGTTTTTTTTTAAATATTAAGCAAAATTTAGAGTTTAGAAGAACGAAATATTTTCAAATCGGAGAAATGTACCTTGATAAAGCTATTCGCAAATTGTTATTTTTAAGTTATAAGTATTATGAAGTTTGAACATAGAATGAGTACCCAAAAACAATTTTCTAACGTAATATAGTGCCTATAAAAAACGAAATAAGCAAAAATTTCATTTTTAAACGATAAAAAGTTTGTTATTATTGAAATTGTTTTTCAATTTTTGGCATTTATTGGATATGAATATATGCATACGCTTACTATCAAGACGTCAAATGATCAAACTTTGGAACCGTAGGTCTCAAAGACACATAAGCAAAACTAACCTATGCCTTTCCTAACACTAACCTATGCCTTTCCTAACCCTAACCTTATCTATAAATCAAGCAATATTTGGAAAAGCAAGATGCTTATTGCTCAAAACCTTAAAAAATATAGCGTTATTGTTCAAGGACCTAAAAAAATAGAGCATTTTTTCGAAAAGGCCCGCGTTTATTATGCAATGACCTAATATTAATCTCGGTCTGCAGCATAAAAATGACAATTCTTATGCCATAAAATATTTTCGAATGAGCAATAATTGAAATCATGTATTGAATATATTTCTAACAAGTTGGGAAAACCAAAATATTACCTCTCCGAGTCGGGGAAAAGACTAGTATACGACACAATATCGAAATACTAGAGCAACATTTTTTCCCTTTGTTTTGTCTAACGAGGCTTAAGTCATTGAATAGTTCTCTCTACATTGTAAAATATATAATCATCCGCTAATCCTAGGTTTCAAATCATTATTTACAAAGAATATATAAGTTCTATGTTAAATTTTATTCTCCGATGCATACCACTAACCCCATAACGATTAGCCCTTTCACTGATCTAATGCTACCATGATGCTTTCTTCTATTATAAAATCTATATCTGATTATTTAAACGTGTATTTAACTTTCGGCTCACTCTGAACCGTTAATGTCCCTTCATTACAGACACGATAATCAAAACCCAAAGTTTACTCCACCGCAGGTCTCAATTATTTACTCTTTGGTTTACTAAGCCTATTGCAGATCAAGCTTGATTTACCCGACAGAATCCAGGCCTTAGCTTTCTTCTTGAAATAACTAAAACAAGGATTATTCTATATACAGATGTAGTATAGCTTAAGTAATATATAAACAGCCATTTCAAATAATAATATTAAAAAATATCCTTGGAATATCCAAATGAAACAGAGCTTTAAAGCTACAAAAGTACTAAATGCATCGTAATTACGAAAAGGATGTCCACATATTCACTTTATATTATGGAAAAAGTGAATATTAAGGTTCTGTAGGATTTCTTAACACATCAAAACAAAGCGAACTGCTAACTCGGCGCACTAGTGTGACAACGGACAGACACACACAGACAAAAAAATAGACTGCTCCATAACTCTTTCCGTATTAATTTTGAATTGAGAAAAGAGATGATCTTAAATATAAAAATAAATATAATTAATATTTAATATTTTTTTCGTTAGTTATTCGCCTTATTGAACGTTACATCGTTTTAAAAAAGAACAATTAAACATTCTTGAGAGACTTGACTAATTTTGGCGTTTGAAATGAAGCATACTCCGGTTGCTTCGCCTTACTAAAATAGGTAGTATATAAGGGTTTCGAATCGCAGCTATGGATAAGAACAGCGCAATTGCGTGAACCTTTGGTGGAAGCCCCACCTTAGGGAGGCCGGACGTTTCTCGTAACCCTGGCCGATCGCCGCGTATGTCTTAACCTTAACGATGATGATGGAGTAGAAGCCAGGTGTGCAGACTGGTGTCCATGTGGGATGGACAAAAACAATGACCAGTAGATGGTGGTGTGTAGAAACCAGTGTTTACAGACTGGTGTCCATGTGGGATGGACAAAGACTAGAAGATGGTGGGGATCTCATTAGAAGCCAGGTGTACAGACTGGTGTTCATGTGGGATGGACAAAGACCAGAAGATGGTGGTGATTAGAAGCCAGTGTGTACAGACTGGTGTAAATGTGGGATGTACAAAGACCACAAGAGGGTGGTGATTAGAAGCCAGTGTGTACAGACTGGTGTCCATGTGGGATGGACAAAGACCAGAGACTGGTGGTGTTAGACAGGCAATGGAGTAATAGCCTGTAAGTGTAGTACAATTTCCGAAATTTCCGGAAATTGAGAACACGTTTGCTCCGATTTGCAAACTGCGAACGCGGTCACGTGGGTGTAACAACAGACAGACAGACACACAGACAGACACACAGACACGTCGAAATTAGAACCTCTCCGTGACATACGTCACTCGGAGAGGTAAAAATTGTGCATACCGACCTAAGAAAGGTGGTGCTTTAAAAAGTAACACGTGCTCTTTATTAACACCGATCTGACTCCATTAGTTGTTACCCAAGAAAGTTCTTTTGCATAATTTTAACATTATTAACTTATAGTCGTGTTAATTCGAGCTTGATATAATAGAAAAGCCTTCAACGTGTATATACACAATAGGAAAGGCAGTGAAGTCCCACTGAACACTACAATAATGATTCCAGTAAATGGGGTGATATGGGGTAAGTAAGGACTTGAAATGGGGTAAATAGGGGTTTGCAATGGTGTAAATAGGGGTTTGAAATGTTGTAAATAGAATTTTGCAATGGGGTAAATAGGTTTTGAAATGGTGTAAATAGGGGTTTGAAAATTGGTGTAAATAGAGGTTTGAATTGATGTAAATACGGGTTTGAAATGGGGTAAATAAGGACTTGAAATGAGGTAAATAGGGGTTTTGCAACTGTGTAAATAGGGCTTGAAATGGGGTATATATAAACTTGAAATAGGGTAGATAGGGACTTTAAATGAGGTAAATAGGGGTTTTGCAATGGTGCATAAGCGTAGAGTTTCGAAAATGTTTGGTGGGGCCCGGCCCAACCGGCCTGGACCAATACATAGATAGCATCATGATGTAAATAAATTCCTAACGAAAATTAAGTTCTAAATTTATATATACTACATAATATAGTATATTTATTAAGTATATCCATGTACTATGTTTTCCTCTAAAGATAATCTAGGCCGTTTTAAAATAAATTTATTCGTATTTGCGCATTACAATGCGAATGTAAAAATCCTTACAAAAATTTCGAGACCACTTTCAAAACTCGGGAAAATCACCAACTTAGAAAACCATGAGAGCGATTAAGCCATAAGACTAATTTATACTTGTGCCTCGAAAAACATTTTGAAAATTATTTATCAACACTATGGAGTTTTACCAGCGCCGCGCCTTACCAGGGATACTAGATGTTTAAAGAGGGATTATCAACCCGAGCCTTTCACGTACGTTCAGACGAGACTGCGGCAGAGGGTTTTTTAACAGGGATATATAATGCGCGTCGTCTTGTTTTTCCCTATCAAGGACAAATTGAATTCCTATTCCGAGTATTTCCCCCATTTATTGCGTTCCACCGGACCTAAGCCGTTCCACAGCGCGCCTATTTCTCTCAGATTTCGCATCCTCCCGCCATCATCCTTGATTCGGCTTTGATTTGCACTAAAATCTAGAAGTCCGGTAGATTGTACTGCGCATGACACGCCGATAACTCTGTTGCAATTTCCGTCTCCCTTCGAATTCCTCTTAAAGCAACTAGTATCCCTGGCCTTACATTCGTCGCACTATTCCAAAAGCGGATTATGCTTCACACATAAAGTACGTAAGTCCCAATTTTCCATAGCTTTGGCCATATATTTCATGACATTCCCGAAGTAAAAACTAAACAGACGAACAAAAAAGCTTTTAACCAATCATAAGTCCCCTAACCGTAGATAGCCTCTTTAATGCCAGACCAATCGGCGACGGCTATTACTATTTTCGTGCATGGGACCTCGACTCGACCTCGCCGGCGACATAACCGGGAAGCTTGAAAGGCAAATTTGCGGTATCGTTCGTTAGTCGTTATATTATATTCAACGTTTTAAAGCTCAAGTTTCGAAAATTTTCCAGTCATTTAATAAGTCTTCAACTAAATATTATAAGAATTTTTCTAATTTCAACAGAAAAATAGCTCTTCGAATAATAGTAGACTCGAAAACTAACTAAGCCTCGGCTAGTTATCGGCGGTATCCCGATTCCCGAGCCTCCAGCGGCTGGGCTCGACGTAGCCGCGAGAACAGAAAAAATCCTCGTAAAAAACAGATACACGGCGTCTTAAATAGTCTAAGCAAAAGCTACCCAGATTGATAAGATCTTCGTGCCTTACTCCCAAATAATCTTTGGTATTGTGTATAGTTTTAACTAAAGAATATTCAGTCTTTATAGTAGTTCCCTAATTTATGTACCTGGTAAATCGGTTCTTAAAGCCGAAGGATCGCAAGGATCCGAAGGAGCCGCCCTACCGAATTATATTCCTCCGCATAAGGGAGGTTTTTTTCCCAGGAGCTTGGAGAACATCGTTTAGCTCCTTCAGGCACAATGGCACATGTTACGTACTTCATGTCCAAAGCCTAATCGGCTTCAGACTATACTAGACAAGAGCATGCTAAAAACGCGTTATTTTCAGAAGACCAGTTGCACTTTTCAATCCTATCCCTCATTCCTTCCATTATTTGTGTCAACGGTCAACGAAATTGTTGTAGTATCTAAATTTATTTGACGTGAAAACCAGCCAATCTGGTTAGGATGGGCTGCCAGCCGCTGCTGCCTTGACCGGTCAATTCACTTTTTCAACGAAATGAAAAAAAAAGCTCTTAGAAACTACACTTTTTTAGCCACATGGTATGATATACATCTACGATGTGGACATTAGTATGACCTGCACTGTTGGCGGTGGCATTGTAGGAGTATCTCTGTACTGCCTTCTTTGTACTGCCTTTGGTAGTATAAAATCTTTCTTTCCTAATTGAACGGAGAGTCAATGGAGCTGATGGGATAGGATTGTGGTGAGGTGATATATTTCGTTCGTCATTGAAGTAAGAGTTAATATGAGATGATTAAGCATTGCATAAAATTTAACTAGTAAGGTTAAGCATTGTTTGGTTCACATTTGCTCTATGTTTCAAGCGAGAGAGAGGATTATGATATAGCCTTAAAATGGAAGGTTAAATCTCCCTTTAAAATTCCTATCACCCGTCGACAAGTATTTCACGCTTTCAATCCCACTCCCCTATTTCAACATTCAAAGAAATCGTGGGGAATTTTAAAAGCAAAAGCTTCTCGGAACCGGGTTATTACAATTATAACATAAGTAAATTTCAAGTTTTCTGTTTATCTCGCACTATTACAAATATAACAGAAGTAAATTTCAAATTCTCTGTTTATGTCGCACTATTTCAATTATAACAAAAGTGAATTTATTGAAGTAAGAATAATTAAGTAGATACCGATGTGGCTACTATTATGGCCAGCCCTTGGGTCGTCTTGTTTACATTTTACAGAACAAAATAAAACTATTCTGTTCGGAAAACACTGCTCTGTAGTGGTTTTAATGGTTTTTTGCAGTCATTTAAACGCAAAAATTATTTTTATGAGGTCACTATCTTCATGATTTCGGTATTATGGATGACAAATTTTTGGAGGGGCCCGTGGCCACTTCTAAAATTTTTGGGGGGGCTCGGGCCCCACGGGCCTATAGAACTCTACGCCTATGCAATGGTGTAAATAGGGCTTGAAATAAGGTAAATATAGACTTGAAATGGGGTAAATATATACTTGAAATGGGGTAAATATGGACTTGAAGTGAGTTAAATAGGGTTTTGCAATGGTGTAAATAGTGCACATTGTTTTAACACCATTATGGCACTATTTAGACACCACTATTTGTTACATTGTACATTGGAGGTTATTAAGGTTAAACAAACTAAACGGGTCTTCTGATTCGTTTCAGACTTGAGCTGTGATCTTTATGATAACATATTAAATTTAATATCCTTATTTGAATGATACTTTAATTTGCAAATTAAAATTTAACTCTATAACAAATTTTAATTTCCTAGCCGATTTGGGAGCATTTACATGATACCCGAATTGTGAATTACGTTTTTGAAAACAATGAACGTCTCCGGTAAAGTATGAAAGGTAACCGTTAACCAAGAGCAAACGGAGTTGGGGTACAATTCTCTGCTGTTAAAAACTCCCTTGATTACGCGTCTAAGCAAAAACATATTTAATCTTGTCTGTATTTAAGAGCATGTCTTAGTAAGTGTTCTTCTTAACATAATGTTAGAAAGGTACTGTTTTCTGACGAGGTTACATTTCACAGGGTAGACCGGCATAATGAACACTACTGGACCCAACAAATTTTTCACTGGTTTCGACACCATTTCCATCAATTTCGATGGGAAGTAAATGTTTGGTGGGCATTCTTGAAAACCGAATTATCGGTCCCTTCTTTTTCAATGAGAACATCACTGAAGGCATTTACTTGTACTCCCTGCGTCATGAGTTTAGTGTTTGCAAATGTATTGCGAGACATGGACAGTCGTTCTGAAGAGTGCCTCCACACGATGATAGACACATCGAACATTAACGTTGAAGTGTTTACCAAACAGATTAGAGGTTGTAATTTGAGGTATAAGTTCTAAGAACATTTGTTGCACTCAGCATATGCCCCAATATTTCTTTTGTGCCTTCTCACTTGCATACAATAAAACCTGTACTGCAAACATTTAATTACAAGCTATATTAGAGGTCTATAATTTAGTATAGTGACGTCATTCGTTGGCAGTATTGGGGTTTGTCCACAAATGAAGGTGTTTTTCTGATCTAGTCCCCAATTTAGGTCTAAACAATCATGCTGGATAGCAAAGAATACTGCTGAGGTTTAAAGAGATGGTAGCCCTTACGAAAACACCTTGATCAAATTTTAAGAATTTGATCAAAAATGTTTCCAAAAATAGAACGTTTGATAAAATAACAATTTGATAAGGTGGTTGGATCTGATTTTGACCATTTTTTGATAATATCTTTCCCTATCAAATAGAAGTTGATCATTGTTTGATTCTTTCCCTTCCTATCAAACGAAATTTGATCCGTATTTGATAATATCTGTTTCTATGAAACAAAATTTGACCCATATTTGATAATATCCGTTTCTATGAATCAAAATTTGATCCCTATTTGATAATATCACTCCTTATCAAATGGAATTTGATCATTATTTGATAATATCACTCCTTATCAATTGGAATTTGATCATTATTTGATAATATCACTCCTTATCAATTGGAATTTGATCATTATTTGATAATATCACTCCTTATCAATTGGAATTTGATCATTATTTGATAATATCTCTCCCTATCAAATTGAATTTGATCATTATTTGATAATATCTCTCCCTATCAAATTGAATTTGATCCTCATTTGATAATATCTCTCCCTATCAAATTGAATTTGATCCTCATTTGATAATATCTCTCCCTATCAAATTGAATTTGATCCTCATTGGATAATATCTCTCCCTATCAAATTGAATTTGATCCTTATTTGATAATATCTCTCCCTATCAAATAGAATTTGATCCTCATTTGATAATATCTCTCCCTATCAAATAGACTTTGATACATATTTGATAATATCTCTTCTTATCAAATTGAATTTGATCCTCATATGATAATATCTCTCCCTATCAAATAGCATTTGATCCTCATTTGATAATATCTCTCCCTATCAAAAATAATTTGATCCTCATTTGATAATATCTCTCCCTATCAAATTGAATTTGATCCTCATTTGATAATATCTTTCCCTATTAAAGAGAAGTTGATCCTTACTTGATAATATCTCACCCTATCAAATTGATAATACCTCTTTCTATGATAAAACATTTGACCCATATTTGAAAATATCTCTCTCTATCAGACAATTTTTTAATATTTTTTATTTCGGAAATGGAGTTTTGATAATTTTTGACATGATCAATAATAACGTGATAATTTTTTACATGATCAATAATAACGTGATAGTTTTTACATCATCAATTATAACGTGATATTTTATTGGATTTTACTAATTGATTTTGCAGAATTAACAAGAATAGTATCAGGGATAGATAGACTTTTTTAAGACGGAATGGGTAACAGGGTTATTCGGGTGCGCGTCCTAGTCCACGACCCCCTTACCCGTGACGCAGGGGTATGAAAGAAGAGGCGGGTCTTATTTTTGTTATGCCGTTGTATGTATATCCGGGTCAAATAAACGTCGTCTGCCCCTTCGTCTGCCAAGTTGGAATGGGCACGGATTGTAATTTTTGAAATAACATTGTTTAAAAATGGAAGTTACACAAGACATAGGGCTTGCAACTGAAAAAAAAACGGGGAAGACCCAAGAAAATTAAAAGTGAGTTAGAATTGAGTAAAAGTCTTCATAGATATTACAGCACGAACAGGTTTTAACCAAACACTAAACTCACAAAACTCCTGACCATTCACTAAGCCTTGGTTAACTTCATCAAATTCGTTTACAAAATTATGAGGATAGTAGAAATGATTGGCTTAAGAAAGAATTAGCGAACACTTTTCACCTTTACAGATGTACTCCAAATCCAAAACACCGGCACCAAATTCACTAACTACCTTCTTAATTGCTATTAAAAACAATTCCCGAATAATTACCGGACCCTCGTATTTAGACGGCTCCATTTTGAACCCCTGTGAAGACGCTTATCTGTACAACCATAGCCCACTCGATCCGCGCTCTATAGCTATATAGCGCGAGCAGCTTGCGTCGTGACGCGCGTGATCGAGTGGGCTATGGTACAACGCAAGAGGGGTCGTAGTCATGGCGACAGAGGTAAACAGGAATTACGTATTTTTGGCCCTCCCCGTCAGCAACGTCACCAATACGTAGTTTTTGTGAGCCAATAAGATAATTTATTTTTTTGGTTACGTGTTGAAGGAAGGGACTATATACTCGTCTATGAGTCGGACTGAAGTAAAGGCCAAACATTGTTTATTCCGTCTTAAAAAAGTCTATCTATCCCTGATAGTATCAAATGCATTTCTATACACGAAAATTGGATTACTTTCTCATAGTCTCCAAATAATTGTCTTCTTCAAATCATAGTTAAAAACAATTTTATATAAAAAAACTTAAGACAACAACTCGGTTGAATATGATAAACCTCAATCACAGTTTTGGTTTCATTTGATCACCTCTTCCTTCATCATATAATTGATTATAATTTAATAAAAACGATATGCAATCTCTATCAAAATAATTCAGCACAATTATCTAATTGTCTATAATTGACGATAGACATGAAAATATTTTAGTAATTATCCGACTTCACGCAGCTCGTGCTAAAAACGTTCGACAGTTATATATTATTTTGAGTCATTATGAAATGGTATTAAATTTCATAAGAAAATTATATATTTAGTATATCATAATAAATCTTGTTGTTAATGACCCGGCTTATGCGGATGCCTCATAGATTGTATTCTACAAAATTTGGTAGTACACAAACGTAATCCAATACTTCAATAACTTGACTGACAATAGCACTGGCTGGAATAATACAAATTCCGTTACATTTTGATTCAACATTTAGCAAATGATTAACCCTAAAGTTGCATGGTTCTTGGTATCGGAAGGCCGTCATCCCCATCTTAAATTTTTGAATAATTGCATATGCTGAACCATTAAAACTAAACAAATATAGCACATAGCCTACACACTTTTCAGTATGTCTCAAGGTCGTATTATTCATAACGTTTGGCGAAATCAAATTGAATAGAACAGTATATGAATTCCTCTTCTGTGCTCGATTTAATTCTTTTGAATTGTATACTATATTTCGAATTTTTAATCTTGGATAAATGCGCACAGTTGTCGGAAATCCAATTTCAATCAGCTTTGCTTTTATATTGGTTTGACATGAATACTTTTTTGGCTTCCCTAGCAATTTAACCTCGCCAAAATTAGTTTCAAGGAACGCGTCAGAATTGCTACCAGCTAATCGGTTCAAAAATGAACTAGCAAGGGAGGGTTTCTTTATGTAATGTTTTTCAATTTCTAGAGCATGATTTATGTGAATATATTGAATGATTTGTTTATTTATTTCTTGAGTTCCGTGAAAGCATGTTTTAATTCTTTGATTATTGTCCTCAAAGATGAATGCGGACGTTGTCTATAGAGGTCCCCAGTTGCGTACAGTGTCGCATAAATGTAGCAATTGATGAACATTAAATGTACAAAAACTGTTCCCATATATTTTACAAATTCCTTCAAAAGAAACTCTGATAATTCTATATCGGCATGCGTAATTTTGCTCTGCAGGAGCAAATATATTGAATGACATAATAAAGCCAAGTGTTTCAAAAACCGACCAGGAATGATTCCTTTGAGAACTGGCAATGCATAAAACAGTAAAAAGTTTCTATACTCCGAAGCTTTCCGATGCTTCAAGGCTGTAATTGAACGAGGGGTTCTTGTTATAAATCTTGGCGGCTTTATGGAAAGTAGTTTTTCATCAACCAAATGCAATTTTGTTCCAAGATAGTATTCTCCCAAATGATTTTTACTATTAACTATAGCGTTTAAAAATTGTCTCGTAACTCCTAAAAGCACAGTGTGCATATAGTCCGGAACGAGCGCCTTTGATAAATCTACTTTAGGAATCATAGATAATACGGACAATCCCTTGATTCCTTTTACAACTGATCCAGTTGTTAAAGCTTCATTCCCGGCCTCTATTATAGATTCATGTGTTCTGTTCGGGATGCCGTCCATATATTTATACACCCTTGATGAGATGTCGTATTCACCAGGATGTTCACAAACAGCACATCCAAATTTCCCATTAAATTGGGTCATGTTTAGCAAAGGGGCCCTTGCTACAGCGTCTACGCAAAATATTTGTGTAAATACTTTGGACACCATCTCGGTTTTTGTTTCTCGGTGTACCCAGAAAATTCCATCTGATTGCAACTTTTTTAAGGTTTTCGTTAGGGGATACAAAAAGGAATTCATTTCAGGTTTACCGCTGCCATACCAAAGGCCAGCAACTAAAATGTACTTCCGTTGGTTATTGGAGCTTATTTCTGGAATACATAATTGGATTGGCCATAAGCTTTTGTTGCTACTTTTGAAGATGGGCACGCCATCAACATTACACATTAGCGAAAAGTTATTTACATTTTTTAGTTCATTTATCTCTGAATATTGTTTACCATCGAAAATATTGTGGATTGAACGTTCCACTTTATTTCGCTCTCTAGTTAGACTTTCTCTACTTTCAAAGCTATGCCTTAAATGGTCAAACAAGCGACCTCTTTCCAGATGCACTTTTAGTGAGTTCACGATATCGATTTCGTAAAACATTTCAACGTCTTTTGATATTTTAGCTATATTTTTGCAACAGCTTGGACACTCAAATCTAGTTTCTAATTCTAGTTCTAATCCCAAATAAAATGTGCAGGATGAGCAAAATAAATGTCTTTTTACAGGGGCTGGAAACGACTGTATATACTTGTAAAATGTAAACTTTGAAGTAAAAAAATCCGTTTCCGGAGGTAAATGCAAAAAAATAAGAGCTATGATATCGTCCAAACAAGACTTGGAAAGTTTGTGCTTCAAAGATAGGGATAATATGGAAATAGCGCTCTCAAATTTTGTTATTTTACTGTTTTGGTATAACAATTCTTCTCTGCTATCTTCATCTTTATGGTAATTAAATTCTTCATCCTCTATTTGATTTAGTGGCTCTGGTACAAAGTAAGCGCCTGAACAATAAATGACATACATAAAAAATTCAGAATGTGTTTGTTGGTTCTTAATACTGTATGCATTATGCCACGCTTTACATTTAAAATCAGTGGAAAAAGGCAAGCGATCAAACCGTAAGTAAAGTGATGAATAATGTTAGTTTTTGTAATGCTAAAAGTAATATTTTGAAGGGATTCATATTAAACCTATAATTTTATTCTTCGTATTTTATTAAACTACACCATCGAATAAAAAAAGGCAAAAATATTAAGGAATGACCTACAATGCCAGGTTATCACAGTTTCTACATCCAAGAAACATTTATTTATAAAACTACCGAAATTTAGAAAATGTATACCTTTATTTTCAAATAATGTGGGTGCATCAATGGTGGCTTCGGCGTTTATAGTTTGTTCTGAATTTGGTGTACACTCTGTCAAAATACGCTTTTATATAGTACTGTACAAGCAGGTGTCAAATAATTCTTAAACCTTTCGCTCGTATTAGGTAGATGGCTTATTGTTACTTTTATGTGTATGAAGGGTGTTATGCAAAAAGATGTGTCACAAATTCAGGGGCGCATTCTACGGGTCAAAACAAGACTAAGTCACCAAAGAAATATGGTCCAAAACTGAACACCCGCGGAGATACGGGCCATCAAAGTATCACGTAAAATGCGATGAATTTTCCCTTCAAGTGAAGCGACGAATATGGCTTGACCATATTGTTTTCAATTAATTGGTCATAATTGAAAAAGATTCGATATTTAAGAAACGATCGATTCTGGGGGGTAATATTACGAGTCATACAGTATTACAATCACGTTAGAATTAGCATTGGTCGTTTGTCGCCGTATGCGTCATTTCTTGCATACGTGGCCGATAGTGAATCTGTCTTAGAAGAATGTCCCACGACACAGATATCCACGAATGTTCGATGGCAAACGTAACTCCACAGGGTTCGATAACAGACATGCGAGATTGGGTAATAATACCACGGTCTGGTTAAAACACCGGTTTTAAAACGTTCATGCCGTTGTCACGACATCCTTCCAATAGGCGCTCTTGCTTACACGTAAAGCGCTTTACTCGTTGGCTTGACAAAGAAGTTTAATGAATGAAAAACCAAGCCACTCAGCAACTACAGCGATCTGAAAACGCCGTTGTAACTTTAGGCCAAATTAAAACACTTTACCAAATTAAATGTTTAATTTTTTGGTCTAAAATGCTTTTAGCTCTGCCTCCAGAATCGATCGTTTCTTAAATATCGAATCTTTTTCAATTATGACCAATTAATTGAAAACAATATGGTGAAGCCATATTCGTCGCTTCACTTGAAGGGGAAATTCATCGCATTTTACGTGATACTTTGATGGCCCGTATCTCCGCGGGTGTTCAGTTTTGGACCATAGTTCTTTGGTGACTTAGTCTTGTTTTGACCCGTAGAATGCGCCCCTGAATTTGTGACACATCTTTTTGTAACACCCTATATTAAAGAATAATTTAGTTCTACCAATTAATGGTGCCAGGAAGGAGTTAAGTAACTAAGTCTCAAAACTCAAAAATAAAACAAGAAGTTGGACCCCATGCAATTTACATGAAGGTGAGAAGGCCTGAGGTAATCACCTTGTATATTCTCTCTGGCCGCACAATCAATTTTCCACCGATTCTTGGTGCTTTTCGGTATCTATATATGTACGTCGGAAATGTCATTTTAAATCGTCATTAAACTAGCGACTGATCTGCACGTACAATAATCACTCTCATGCACACAGAATCTTTTAGTATAACAAGATTAGAATAAACTTACTCTTGCTCCCTCATTATAAAGATATTTTCTATATTTTCTATTTGACATATTGAACAAATATCTTCTAATGATACCAAAATTATTACTTTTTGAAAGTCTTTATCAAAATCAATTTCAATGCTTCATACAATAGTTCAAACACTGCGGTTTTGAGATTTACACTGAAAGTTTTCCGTAAATAGAATTCGCCTACTCACAGAAAGAACTTTTATTCCTTTAAGCTTTGCAAGAATTTGAAAAAACAATTCCTTATCTTGGGTACATAATCATGGACAGTATACTAAGAAAATGGGAAAGGAAAGTCATTTGTTCGAATAAAAGAGCAAATAGCATGTATTTTTCAAAATCTTTAAACACCCTCTAGTTTAAAACTGGAATTCACCATATGTCAAATTAAATAAATCAAAATTTTTATAATTTAATGCGAGTGCTTTGATATAAATTTGCTTAAGTTTTCGTCCTCTTTCAAATAAACAGTCTACTTGTAAAAACGAAAAGACCGCCTACCTGACAATCAAAAATAGCGTCACGACAAGTCCATACAACACGAGTAAAGAAATTCCAGGTTGGGCCCAATACATCTCATTCACAGCGATGGACGTTTTCTTGACTTGGCTACTAGGCCTATGTACTTGTATTTGCATTCCTGACTCATCTCTGTCCGAGAGCTAGAACAGAGTACGCCGTCGCCTTTACGTGTTCAAAATTGTCGATCTCGGCGTCGCGGTGGTTTCCGCCATTGTTTCTTAAAGTTGAGCTAGAAGGGAACTGATTTTTGGCCGTCGACATGGAAGAAAATACCTCAACGGAGTGTAATCAAGATTCAGATTTTAGTGGGACCCAGAATGAACTCGAAAACCAAAATGATGAAATTGAATACGCCTTGTTGGAGTTTCCTGAAGAAAATTTCGTGGATATTTACAAAGTTGCGATTATCCGTGATTGGGATCCAAACAAACCACCTGACGATGGATCAGAAGTCTTTGTAAACTGGAAAAAATCTATAGTCTCCGCAAAAGTGATCAAGCTTGCTTGTAAGTAAAACATGTGATATTCAGACGGAATGTCATACATTTCAAATTTTGGCCGTATTAAACCGTTAGTGAGTCAGTTTCCAATTTAACATTGTGACAGTTGTAGCTTTGTAAATGCATGGTATGATCACCTTTACAAGTGTGAGTCACTGGTGAAAACTGTGACGTTCGGGGCGTTCCAATTGCATGGTATATGATTTTCATTACTAGAGAATAGACTAGTGGCGGTAGAGAGGGGTGTAAACTTCGTATCCCTCCCTCTGGGCGCGCTTTTGTAAGAGGGGATGACACTGAGATAAGAGATAGGGTATGACGTTTGCATACTTAGAACTGCCATTACTCTATATAAGCCACCCCCAAAAAACCATCCGTTGGATGAGAACTCTATCGTCGTTAGCTTTTAGTTAATATTATGTTTCCACTACTCAAACGTCTAGAGCTTTTTCAAAAACAGGTCTATATCCCAAGTATCAAGCTGCGACCACCAAACACCGCATGCAAAGTGCAGGGAGGGTAAGTTGTGCGACCTTGTCCTTATATCGCTTTGCTCCTCAAATACGAGTTGCATTTGTTTACGTGAGGCGGCTTATAGTTGTAGTAGTGGAATAGTTAGTATAAGTCGCTGTGGCATAGTGTCTTAGTTGTTACCACCCCTCTATGCAATGTAACGGACCCAGATGTAAATAAGCTACAAGCTTAACGTGGAATTCTCTTCCTAGTAAATCTTAGATTATTCAACTAGGTTAATGTACTTTGAGAGAAAATATTTAATTTAGGTACCAAATTAGAGTTGGTTCCTCTTCGTGAAAATATGCTAGATGAAACAATTAAAAGAGAAGTGCAAGAGAAAGATTCAGAAGCAGGTGATGAAGAATATACATCGGCTTCAAGATCGCAAATGAAGCGGAATGTAAAGTCAAATACGAGAAAACGAACGAAAATAGTTAATCATTGTCAGAATAAGGTATGACACAGTTTTAAAAACTACACTGTCATAAAACTACACTCTTAAATCATAATCGTTTATGCTATCGTAAGTTTAGAACCGCAAGTCTTAAAAAATCCTTAGAATATTGAAGGTAGTCCAACTGATAGCTCTCTATAGCAAGACAGTGATATGTTAGACTACCTTCAATATTCTAAGGATTTTTTAAGACTTGCGGTTCAAAACTTACGATAGCATAAACGATTATGATTTAAGAGTGCAGTTTTATGCTATCGTAAGTTTTGAACCGCAAGTCTTAAAAAATCCTTAGAATATTGAAGGTAGTCTAACATATCACTGTCTTGTTATAGAGAGCTATCAGTTGGCTGAGTAGTACGTCTCACCCTCCTTAGTCTAATTAACATGGTTCATAGCCATCATATTGGTGAATTTCAGCTGTCCTTCTGCATTGAAAGTTCTACAAGTATGGCTGTGTATATTATCTCACTAGTCTTAGTTCTCCTCTCCAAACCGAAAGCTCTCTGTATGTTCAGGGTGTTTCAGAAAGGTCCGTAAGAAATTATTGGGGCTGCTTAATTGACTCGAACTTTTTTTGTATATAGTATTTTGCCTTAATGGCCGACACTGTTTGCAAGTTATGATAGGAGTGTTATACGAATGACCCCTAAAATTTAAGTAAGAAAGTGGAAGAAAATGCTTATTTTAAATAAGGGGACATCTGTAACACACGCTAATCAAAATTTCTAAACAGTGGCCCTTTTTCGACTTGGAAGAGCCCAACAATTAATTTAGTACAGAACTTTTCAGAAACAGTCTATATATCAGAGCCCGGCCATCTTTGGCATAATATTGTAAAATCCAGAACGGATTCATGCATGAATCCGTTCTTGGTAAAATTAAGATTTAAAAATCGTCCCGTCTTTACCGGAAGCTTGGTATTTAATCATAAGAGACACCAACCAGGAAATCAGGATACATTTTTGCTAGTAGGCAATTTATGGTGATAAAATTATTATTGAACCAGAAAAAAACCAAACTGGAGGAAAAAAACATCAAAGACCAAGGGAAGCGGAAAATGCAGGAATTGATTCGCAGCAATATTGCGTCAACCAAAATAGAGGATACTAAGACCAAACAGTTAGTAGACATCTCTTGCAACAGTTGTGAAACTAGTATTTCAACGCTAAACAGCTTACAAGATAAATGTAATGCTATTGAGAAAAAGATTGACAAAGTTGGAGATTTTTTAAGAGAAATGTTTGCTTTTATGCAAGAAAAATATCCTAAAGATAAAGGTAGTGGCTTGTGTGCCAAAATAATGCGACGCCAATTAATTATTCGATGCCCCTGAATAAAGTTAAAATTTGATCACTAATATTACATAGAATTAGTTAAGTCATTTCCTATTTATTGAAACTATTAATCAAGGTTAAAATTAGACCCATGGTGGTTATTATAAATATTTGGTTTATCTATAGTTCTTAACTTGGCGATGCATTATTTGGTCTACATATAATATACCTATTAAAATTACAATATCATATAATTAATGTAGGTTTAGCAACCACCAAAACTCCAAAATTAAAAACTATGTCTGATAGTGAAATCCAGCTTGGAAAAAACTATTTTACCAACGAGGACCAAATGTTTCTAGAAAAAGAAAACAAATTAGAGCCAAGAAAACAAATACTTTCAGAAACTCCAAAGGCTGCGTCATCGAGCATGGAAAATTTTGGTTTGTTTCAACTATTTTCTATAGTATATAAGCAATTTGCATGTTAAGCCGGATCAGGTATTTTTGCAATAAGAGAAATATGAAATTATAAGTTTTTAGGAAGATCCAGTAGGCCATTCTCAACCCACGGCGGAAAGGGATGGTTTTTTAAATTCATTTTACGAAACACTTTTTATAGATTCACTTTTAGATGCTACAAAGTTCACTTTAGAAACCAGTGTCTTGCCTGGTATGTTGTAAATGTTGTCAATGTTGTCAATAATGTTAAATTTATAGTTTTTTTTAAATAAGATCCAAAATCACCATTGAATACGAGTGTAAGCAATGTGCATGAACATTTGAAGTACTCCGCATCGGACTCTGATGTAAGCTATTTCCTAAGCGTTGTCATTTTAAAAACTTCTCATAAAGTAAAAATGTTACGAAACCATTAGTATCCGCATTTGATATGACTATTTTCTAATTAATTTGGATAGTAGTATAGTCCGTTGAGTCACGACGAAGAAAAGTTGTTATATTATGCTTTTTTAGGTGGTGGAACTTGTAAATGGAAGCAAAGTTTTCTTGTCAAGATTCATTTTAAGACGGGCTGAAAACTCTAGCAAAACTGCTTCAACCATGGCTCGATTGTTGCTTGTAGAAACGTTTAAAATAGAATTTCTACGAACATGTTCATTGTATGGGCGCACGGCAAACGGTCCACATGGAAAACCTGCAGATTCACGGCAAGGGTTGTATAGACCAGCTGTTGACGCCATAATTGGTAATTGAATTGAATAATGGTCTTTAAACGACTGACAAAGATCCAAAATTCAAATACAAAATATTTTTCAATAGGGGAATCCAGAAAGTTTTTCAATGTCTTGCAATGGGCATCTTGTTTAAAATGTTCCCGCGCATGCGCACATTGTACAAAATTGACGTTAGACCATGGCCAACTTTGCGGTTGGCCTGGTTGGCTATGGTCTGACGTCAATTTTGTACAATGTGTGCATGCGCGGGAATCTTTTAAACAAGATGCCCAAGACATAGCAAAACGTTCTGGATTCCTATATTAAATGTTTTGGTGTCAGCTAAATCTCTACTAGTGCTATATTGCTTTAATCGAAAGGCACATATAACAATAATCAGGTCCCTTAACTTTCGCTTACATTTCCTTTCTCTTGAACCTGGGTCACTTGAAAATTTACTTTAAAAGTATAGCATGATAATTTGTTACTTAACACTATTTAACATGCTTGATATCAGATTTCGTTTTGGATATCGCTTCTAAAAGAAACTGGAAAAAATGTAAAAAAGATATTGTGCGAACACTAGGAAACAAACTTAGTGAATTAAGAAGAGAAGAGATAAATGCCAAAAATTTAATATCCATAATGTTTCCGATTTTTTGACAATTGGATTGAATAAAATTTTCTTGAAGCTTGAAATCAGTTTCATTCAGTATGAACAGGATTTGTTCTAAAATATATATGCCTTGATTAATTGAAAATTTATAGGTTTTTCCCCTTACTAAAAATTATTTCTTAGCACAAAAACACGTTGCTACTTTATTAATTAAAAATAACAGTTTGAACAAACTAGTATTTGAAATTGATCAAAGTATTGATGAAGTTATAAATGAAATTAGACTAAAACACGGACTAAACCTATATTAAAATTGCATAAAATCGTGGTTTCTTTTTCTGATTTTGAAATTTAGTCAAAACTTTTATACTACCAGGATCGGAATTGAATTAAAACACCGATTATTCTGCGTTTAAATTTTGATGGAAAAAATAATAAATCGTGATTGAATTTTGAGCAGAAAGTCGATAGAAGCTGGGTATAAAATTTGATTTGAAGTAATATTTATATTTTATGAATGATAAAAGGGAATAAGATTTGATCAAGTATATTATAGAACAGGGATTAAATTCTGATCTGATGTATGATAGTAGAACCAGTATTAAAATTTTATCAAGTCTAGGATAGAATCGAGATTACAATTTGATCAAGTGTAGAATAGAAGCGATATTAAAATTTGATCAAATGTATGATAGAGCCGCGATAAACGCTTGATCAAATGTATGATAGAATCACGATAAACATTTGATCAAATGTATGATAGAACCACGATAAACATTTGATCAAATGTAGGATAGAACCGTTATAAACATTTGATCAAATGTATGATAGAACCGTTATAAACATTTGATCAAATGTATGATAGAATCACGATAAACATTTGATCAAATGTATGATAGAACCGTTATAAACATTTGATCAAATGTATGATAGAATCACGATAAACATTTGATCAAATGTATGATAGAATCACGATAAGCATTTGATCAAATGTATGATAGAATCACGATAAACATTTGATCAAATGTATGATAGAATCACGATAAACATTTGATCAAATGTATGATAGAATCACGATAAACATTTGATCAAATGTAGGATACAATCGAGATAACATTTGATTAAATGTATGATAGAACCACGATAAACATTTGATCAAATGTATGATAGAATCACGATAAACATTTGATCAAATGTATGATAGAATCACGATAAACATTTGATCAAATGTATGATAGAATCACGATAAACATTTGATCAAATGTATGATAGAACCGTTATAAACATTTGATCAAATGTATGATAGTATCGTTATAAACATTTGATCAAATGTATGATAGAATCACGATAAACATTTGATCAAATGTATGATAGAATCACGATAAACTTTTGATCAAATGTATGATAGAATCACGATAAACATTTGATCAAATGTATGATAGAATCACGATAAACATTTGATCAAATGTATGATAGAATCACGATAAACATTTGATCAAATGTAGGATAGAATCGAGATAACATTTGATCAAATGTATGATAGAATCACGATAAACATTTGATCAAATGTAGGATACAATCGAGATAACATTTGATCAAATGTATGATAGAACCACGATAAACATTTGATCAAATGTATGATAGAATTACGATAAACATTTGATCAAATGTATGATAGAATCACGATAAACATTTGATCAAATGTATGATAGAATCACGATAAACATTTGATCAAATGTATGATAGAACCGTTATAAACATTTGATCAAATGTATGATAGTATCGTTATAAACATTTGATCAAATGTATGATAGAATCACGATAAACATTTGATCAAATGTATGATAGAATCACGATAAACATTTGATCAAATGTATGATAGAATCACGATAAACATTTGATCAAATGTATGATAGAATCACGATAAACATTTGATCAAATGTATGATAGAACCACGATAAACATTTGATCAAATGTAGGATAGAATCGAGATAACATTTGATCAAATGTATGATAGAACCACGATAAACATTTGATCAAATGTATGATAGAACCACGATAAACATTTGATCAAATGTATGATAGAACCACGATAAACATTTTATCAAATGTATGATAGAACCACGATAAACATTTGATCAAATGTATGATAGAACCACGATAAACATTTGATCAAATGTATGATAGAACCACGATAAACATTTGATCAAATGTAGGATAGAATCGAGATAACATTTGATCAAATGTATGATCGAACCACGATAAACATTTGATCAAATGTAGGATAGAATCGAGATAACATTTGATCAAATTTATGATAGAACCACGATAAACATTTGATGAAATGTATGACAGAACCACGATAAACATTTGATGAAATGTATGACAGAACCACGATAAACATTTGATCAAATGTATGACGGAACCACGATAAACATTTGATTAATTTCACAACAAAACCGCGATAAACATTTGATTAATTTCACAACAAAACCGCGATAAACATTTGATTAATTTCACAACAAAACCGCGATAAACATTTGATCAAATGTATGATAGAACCACGATAAACATTTGATTAATTTCACAACAAAACCGCGATAAACATTTGATCAAATGTATGATACAATCGCGATAAACATTTGATCAAATGTGTGATAGAACTGGGATCAAAATTTGATGAAAATAATGAAAAATTGCTTTGAAAACATTTTGATTAGATTTATTGAAATCCAAACTAAATCAAGGTTTGATCGGCCCAATTTTGGATCAACTTCGTTTGATCAATATTTGATCATACATTTTCGTAAGGGAGTGTTTACAGGCCCATCAAGTTGTCAATGGTACTCTTAATAACGCTTGAATAAATGCTTAAAACTTTCATAGCTGTTAATGCTTATCAGAACCTTGGAGGAATCAGCTTGACTGGAGACGAAAGAGGGTGTGACATGCTCAGCATCTTAAGATACCAATATGCTTTAGTCTACTTGGGCCTAAGATTGCATCGACATCTATCGCGTATCTCAGTTTTTAGCCATATCTTGTAAGAACATTGAAAAACCATCTCGCTACTTTGTCCACTCGATGCCACCCGTTGAGTAGGCTAATGCGAAGTGTACTGGATACTTTTTACTGCCTAGCATTGGTGCTAGATATAGGATTTTAGCCTCCAGTCAAGCTGGTTCGTCCAAGTCAAAACCAGTGGGGAAACCAAAATAAAACTCTCCGAGTCGAGTCGACCCTTACGAAAATGTATGATCAAATATTGATCAAACGAAGTTGATCCAAAATTGGGCCGATCAAACCTTGATTTAGTTTGGATTTCAATAAATCTAATCAAAATGTTTTCAAAGCAATTTTTCATTATTTTCATCAAATTTTGATCCCAGTTCTATCACACATTTGATCAAATGTTTATCGCGATTGTATCATACATTTGATCAAATGTTTATCGCGGTTTTGTTGTGAAATTAATCAAATGTTTATCGTGGTTCTATCATACATTTGATCAAATGTTTATCGCGGTTTTGTTGTGAAATTAATCAAATGTTTATCGTGGTTCCGTCATACATTTGATCAAATGTTTATCGTGGTTCTGTCATACATTTCATCAAATGTTTATCGTGGTTCTGTCATACATTTCATCAAATGTTTATCGTGGTTCTATCATAAATTTGATCAAATGTTATCTCGATTCTATCCTACATTTGATCAAAGGTTTATCGTGGTTCGATCATACATTTGATCAAATGTTATCTCGATTCTATCCTACATTTGATCAAATGTTTATCGTGGTTCTATCATACATTTGATCAAATGTTTATCGTGGTTCTATCATACATTTGATCAAATGTTTATCGTGGTTCTATCATACATTTGATAAAATGTTTATCGTGGTTCTATCATACATTTGATCAAATGTTTATCGTGGTTCTATCATACATTTGATCAAATGTTTATCGTGGTTCTATCATACATTTGATCAAATGTTATCTCGATTCTATCCTACATTTGATCAAATGTTTATCGTGGTTCTATCATACATTTGATCAAATGTTTATCGTGATTCTATCATACATTTGATCAAATGTTTATCGTGATTCTATCATACATTTGATCAAATGTTTATCGTGATTCTATCATACATTTGATCAAATGTTTATCGTGATTCTATCATACATTTGATCAAATGTTTATAACGATACTATCATACATTTGATCAAATGTTTATAACGGTTCTATCATACATTTGATCAAATGTTTATCGTGATTCTATCATACATTTGATCAAATGTTTATCGTGATTCTATCATACATTTGATCAAATGTTTATCGTAATTCTATCATACATTTGATCAAATGTTTATCGTGGTTCTATCATACATTTGATCAAATGTTATCTCGATTGTATCCTACATTTGATCAAATGTTTATCGTGATTCTATCATACATTTGATCAAATGTTATCTCGATTCTATCCTACATTTGATCAAATGTTTATCGTGATTCTATCATACATTTGATCAAATGTTTATCGTGATTCTATCATACATTTGATCAAATGTTTATCGTGATTCTATCATACATTTGATCAAAAGTTTATCGTGATTCTATCATACATTTGATCAAATGTTTATCGTGATTCTATCATACATTTGATCAAATGTTTATAACGATACTATCATACATTTGATCAAATGTTTATAACGGTTCTATCATACATTTGATCAAATGTTTATCGTGATTCTATCATACATTTGATCAAATGTTTATCGTGATTCTATCATACATTTGATCAAATGTTTATCGTGATTCTATCATACATTTGATCAAATGTTTATCGTGGTTCTATCATACATTTAATCAAATGTTATCTCGATTGTATCCTACATTTGATCAAATGTTTATCGTGATTCTATCATACATTTGATCAAATGTTTATCGTGATTCTATCATACATTTGATCAAATGTTTATCGTGATTCTATCATACATTTGATCAAATGCTTATCGTGATTCTATCATACATTTGATCAAATGTTTATCGTGATTCTATCATACATTTGATCAAATGTTTATAACGGTTCTATCATACATTTGATCAAATGTTTATCGTGATTCTATCATACATTTGATCAAATGTTTATAACGGTTCTATCATACATTTGATCAAATGTTTATAACGGTTCTATCCTACATTTGATCAAATGTTTATCGTGGTTCTATCATACATTTGATCAAATGTTTATCGTGATTCTATCATACATTTGATCAAGCGTTTATCGCGGCTCTATCATACATTTGATCAAATTTTAATATCGCTTCTATTCTACACTTGATCAAATGGTAATCTCGATTCTATCCTAGACTTGATAAAATTTTAATACTGGTTCTACTATCATACATCAGATCAGAATTTAATCCCTGTTCTATAATATACTTGATCAAATCTTATTCCCTTTTATCATTCATAAAATATAAATATTACTTCAAATCAAATTTTATACCCAGCTTCTATCGACTTTCTGCTCAAAATTCAATCACGATTTATTATTTTTTCCATCAAAATTTAAACGCAGAATAATCGGTGTTTTAATTCAATTCCGATCCTGGTAGTATAAAAGTTTTGACTAAATTTCAAAATCAGAAAAAGAAACCACGATTTTATGCAATTTTAATATAGGTTTAGTCCGTGTTTTAGTCTAATTTCATTTATAACTTCATCAATACTTTGATCAATTTCAAATACTAGTTTGTTCAAACTGTTATTTTTAATTAATAAAGTAGCAACGTGTTTTTGTGCTAAGAAATAATTTTTAGTAAGGGGAAAAACCTATAAATTTTCAATTAATCAAGGCATATATTTTTTAGAACAAATCCTGTTCATACTGAATGAAACTGATTTCAAGCTTCAAGAAAATTTTATTCAATCCAATTGTCAAAAAATCGGAAACATTATGGATATTAAATTTTTTTCATTTATCTCTTCTCTTCTTAATTCACTAAGTTTGTTTCCTAGTGTTCGCACAATATCTTTTTTACATTTTTTCCAGTTTCTTTTAGAAGCGATATCCAAAACGAAATCTGATATCAAGCATGTTAAATAGTGTTAAGTAACAAATTATCATGCTATACTTTTAAAGTAAATTTTCAAGTGACCCAGGTTCAAGAGAAAGGAAATGTAAGCGAAAGTTAAGGGACCTGATTATTGTTATATGTGCCTTTCGATTAAAGCAATATAGCACTAGTAGAGATTTAGCTGACACCAAAACATTTAATATAGGAATCCAGAACGTTTTGCTATGTCTTGGGCATCTTGTTTAAAAGATTCCCGCGCATGCACACATTGTACAAAATTGACGTCAGACCATAGCCAACCAGGCCAACCGCAAAGTTGGCCATGGTCTAACGTCAATTTTGTACAATGTGCGCATGCGCGGGAACATTTTAAACAAGATGCCCATTGCAAGACATTGAAAAACTTTCTGGATTCCCCTATTGAAAAATATTTTGTATTTGAATTTTGGATCTTTGTCAGTCGTTTAAAGACCATTATTCAATTCAATTACCAATTATGGCGTCAACAGCTGGTCTATACAACCCTTGCCGTGAATCTGCAGGTTTTCCATGTGGACCGTTTGCCGTGCGCCCATACAATGAACATGTTCGTAGAAATTCTATTTTAAACGTTTCTACAAGCAACAATCGAGCCATGGTTGAAGCAGTTTTGCTAGAGTTTTCAGCCCGTCTTAAAATGAATCTTGACAAGAAAACTTTGCTTCCATTTACAAGTTCCACCACCTAAAAAAGCATAATATAACAACTTTTCTTCGTCGTGACTCAACGGACTATACTACTATCCAAATTAATTAGAAAATAGTCATATCAAATGCGGATACTAATGGTTTCGTAACATTTTTACTTTATGAGAAGTTTTTAAAATGACAACGCTTAGGAAATAGCTTACATCAGAGTCCGATGCGGAGTACTTCAAATGTTCATGCACATTGCTTACACTCGTATTCAATGGTGATTTTGGATCTTATTTAAAAAAAACTATAAATTTAACATTATTGACAACATTGACAACATTTACAACATACCAGGCAAGACACTGGTTTCTAAAGTGAACTTTGTAGCATCTAAAAGTGAATCTATAAAAAGTGTTTCGTAAAATGAATTTAAAAAACCATCCCTTTCCGCCGTGGGTTGAGAATGGCCTACTGGATCTTCCTAAAAACTTATAATTTCATATTTCTCTTATTGCAAAAATACCTGATCCGGCTTAACATGCAAATTGCTTATATACTCTAGAAAATAGTTGAAACAAACCAAAATTTTCCATGCTCGATGACGCAGCCTTTGGAGTTTCTGAAAGTATTTGTTTTCTTGGCTCTAATTTGTTTTCTTTTTCTAGAAACATTTGGTCCTCGTTGGTAAAATAGTTTTTTCCAAGCTGGATTTCACTATCAGACATAGTTTTTAATTTTGGAGTTTTGGTGGTTGCTAAACCTACATTAATTATATGATATTGTAATTTTAATAGGTATATTATATGTAGACCAAATAATGCATCGCCAAGTTAAGAACTATAGATAAACCAAATATTTATAATAACCACCATGGGTCTAATTTTAACCTTGATTAATAGTTTCAATAAATAGGAAATGACTTAACTAATTCTATGTAATATTAGTGATCAAATTTTAACTTTATTCAGGGGCATCGAATAATTAATTGGCGTCGCATTATTTTGGCACACAAGCCACTACCTTTATCTTTAGGATATTTTTCTTGCATAAAAGCAAACATTTCTCTTAAAAAATCTCCAACTTTGTCAATCTTTTTCTCAATAGCATTACATTTATCTTGTAAGCTGTTTAGCGTTGAAATACTAGTTTCACAACTGTTGCAAGAGATGTCTACTAACTGTTTGGTCTTAGTATCCTCTATTTTGGTTGACGCAATATTGCTGCGAATCAATTCCTGCATTTTCCGCTTCCCTTGGTCTTTGATGTTTTTTTCCTCCAGTTTGGTTTTTTTCTGGTTCAATAATAATTTTATCACCATAAATTGCCTACTAGCAAAAATGTATCCTGATTTCCTGGTTGGTGTCTCTTATGATTAAATACCAAGCTTCCGGTAAAGACGGGACGATTTTTAAATCTTAATTTTACCAAGAACGGATTCATGCATGAATCCGTTCTGGATTTTACAATATTATGCCAAAGATGGCCGGGCTCTGATATATAGACTGTTTCTGAAAAGTTCTGTACTAAATTAATTGTTGGGCTCTTCCAAGTCGAAAAAGGGCCACTGTTTAGAAATTTTGATTAGCGTGTGTTACAGATGTCCCCTTATTTAAAATAAGCATTTTCTTCCACTTTCTTACTTAAATTTTAGGGGTCATTCGTATAACACTCCTATCATAACTTGCAAACAGTGTCGGCCATTAAGGCAAAATACTATATACAAAAAAAGTTCGAGTCAATTAAGCAGCCCCAATAATTTCTTACGGACCTTTCTGAAACACCCTGAACATACAGAGAGCTTTCGGTTTGGAGAGGAGAACTAAGACTAGTGAGATAATATACACAGCCATACTTGTAGAACTTTCAATGCAGAAGGACAGCTGAAATTCACCAATATGATGGCTATGAACCATGTTAATTAGACTAAGGAGGGTGAGACGTACTACTCAGCCAACTGATAGCTCTCTATAACAAGACAGTGATATGTTAGACTACCTTCAATATTCTAAGGATTTTTTAAGACTTGCGGTTCAAAACTTACGATAGCATAAAACTGCACTCTTAAATCATAATCGTTTATGCTATCGTAAGTTTTGAACCGCAAGTCTTAAAAAATCCTTAGAATATTGAAGGTAGTCTAACATATCACTGTCTTGCTATAGAGAGCTATCAGTTGGACTACCTTCAATATTCTAAGGATTTTTTAAGACTTGCGGTTCTAAACTTACGATAGCATAAACGATTATGATTTAAGAGTGTAGTTTTATGACAGTGTAGTTTTTAAAACTGTGTCATACCTTATTCTGACAATGATTAACTATTTTCGTTCGTTTTCTCGTATTTGACTTTACATTCCGCTTCATTTGCGATCTTGAAGCCGATGTATATTCTTCATCACCTGCTTCTGAATCTTTCTCTTGCACTTCTCTTTTAATTGTTTCATCTAGCATATTTTCACGAAGAGGAACCAACTCTAATTTGGTACCTAAATTAAATATTTTCTCTCAAAGTACATTAACCTAGTTGAATAATCTAAGATTTACTAGGAAGAGAATTCCACGTTAAGCTTGTAGCTTATTTACATCTGGGTCCGTTACATTGCATAGAGGGGTGGTAACAACTAAGACACTATGCCACAGCGACTTATACTAACTATTCCACTACTACAACTATAAGCCGCCTCACGTAAACAAATGCAACTCGTATTTGAGGAGCAAAGCGATATAAGGACAAGGTCGCACAACTTACCCTCCCTGCACTTTGCATGCGGTGTTTGGTGGTCGCAGCTTGATACTTGGGATATAGACCTGTTTTTGAAAAAGCTCTAGACGTTTGAGTAGTGGAAACATAATATTAACTAAAAGCTAACGACGATAGAGTTCTCATCCAACGGATGGTTTTTTGGGGGTGGCTTATATAGAGTAATGGCAGTTCTAAGTATGCAAACGTCATACCCTATCTCTTATCTCAGTGTCATCCCCTCTTACAAAAGCGCGCCCAGAGGGAGGGATACGAAGTTTACACCCCTCTCTACCGCCACTAGTCTATTCTCTAGTAATGAAAATCATATACCATGCAATTGGAACGCCCCGAACGTCACAGTTTTCACCAGTGACTCACACTTGTAAAGGTGATCATACCATGCATTTACAAAGCTACAACTGTCACAATGTTAAATTGGAAACTGACTCACTAACGGTTTAATACGGCCAAAATTTGAAATGTATGACATTCCGTCTGAATATCACATGTTTTACTTACAAGCAAGCTTGATCACTTTTGCGGAGACTATAGATTTTTTCCAGTTTACAAAGACTTCTGATCCATCGTCAGGTGGTTTGTTTGGATCCCAATCACGGATAATCGCAACTTTGTAAATATCCACGAAATTTTCTTCAGGAAACTCCAACAAGGCGTATTCAATTTCATCATTTTGGTTTTCGAGTTCATTCTGGGTCCCACTAAAATCTGAATCTTGATTACACTCCGTTGAGGTATTTTCTTCCATGTCGACGGCCAAAAATCAGTTCCCTTCTAGCTCAACTTTAAGAAACAATGGCGGAAACCACCGCGACGCCGAGATCGACAATTTTGAACACGTAAAGGCGACGGCGTACTCTGTTCTAGCTCTCGGACAGAGATGAGTCAGGAATGCAAATACAAGTACATAGGCCTAGTAGCCAAGTCAAGAAAACGTCCATCGCTGTGAATGAGATGTATTGGGCCCAACCTGGAATTTCTTTACTCGTGTTGTATGGACTTGTCGTGACGCTATTTTTGATTGTCAGGTAGGCGGTCTTTTCGTTTTTACAAGTAGACTGTTTATTTGAAAGAGGACGAAAACTTAAGCAAATTTATATCAAAGCACTCGCATTAAATTATAAAAATTTTGATTTATTTAATTTGACATATGGTGAATTCCAGTTTTAAACTAGAGGGTGTTTAAAGATTTTGAAAAATACATGCTATTTGCTCTTTTATTCGAACAAATGACTTTCCTTTCCCATTTTCTTAGTATACTGTCCATGATTATGTACCCAAGATAAGGAATTGTTTTTTCAAATTCTTGCAAAGCTTAAAGGAATAAAAGTTCTTTCTGTGAGTAGGCGAATTCTATTTACGGAAAACTTTCAGTGTAAATCTCAAAACCGCAGTGTTTGAACTATTGTATGAAGCATTGAAATTGATTTTGATAAAGACTTTCAAAAAGTAATAATTTTGGTATCATTAGAAGATATTTGTTCAATATGTCAAATAGAAAATATAGAAAATATCTTTATAATGAGGGAGCAAGAGTAAGTTTATTCTAATCTTGTTATACTAAAAGATTCTGTGTGCATGAGAGTGATTATTGTACGTGCAGATCAGTCGCTAGTTTAATGACGATTTAAAATGACATTTCCGACGTACATATATAGATACCGAAAAGCACCAAGAATCGGTGGAAAATTGATTGTGCGGCCAGAGAGAATATACAAGGTGATTACCTCAGGCCTTCTCACCTTCATGTAAATTGCATGGGGTCCAACTTCTTGTTTTATTTTTGAGTTTTGAGACTTAGTTACTTAACTCCTTCCTGGCACCATTAATTGGTAGAACTAAATTATTCTTTAATATAGGGTGTTACAAAAAGATGTGTCACAAATTCAGGGGCGCATTCTACGGGTCAAAACAAGACTAAGTCACCAAAGAACTATGGTCCAAAACTGAACACCCGCGGAGATACGGGCCATCAAAGTATCACGTAAAATGCGATGAATTTCCCCTTCAAGTGAAGCGACGAATATGGCTTCACCATATTGTTTTTAATTAATTGGTCATAATTGAAAAAGATTCGATATTTAAGAAACGATCGATTCTGGAGGCAGAGCTAAAAGCATTTTAGACCAAAAAATTAAACATTTAATTTGGTAAAGTGTTTTAATTTGGCCTAAAGTTACAACGGCGTTTTCAGATCGCTGTAGTTGCTGAGTGGCTTGGTTTTTCATTCATTAAACTTCTTTGTCAAGCCAACGAGTAAAGCGCTTTACGTGTAAGCAAGAGCGCCTATTGGAAGGATGTCGTGACAACGGCATGAACGTTTTAAAACCGGTGTTTTAACCAGACCGTGGTATTATTACCCAATCTCGCATGTCTGTTATCGAACCCTGTGGAGTTACGTTTGCCATCGAACATTCGTGGATATCTGTGTCGTGGGACATTCTTCTAAGACAGATTCACTATCGGCCACGTATGCAAGAAATGACGCATACGGCGACAAACGACCAATGCTAATTCTAACGTGATTGTAATACTGTATGACTCGTAATATTACCCCCCAGAATCGATCGTTTCTTAAATATCGAATCTTTTTCAATTATGACCAATTAATTGAAAACAATATGGTCAAGCCATATTCGTCGCTTCACTTGAAGGGAAAATTCATCGCATTTTACGTGATATTTTGATGGCCCGTATCTCCGCGGGTGTTCAGTTTTGGACCATATTTCTTTGGTGACTTAGTCTTGTTTTGACCCGTAGAATGCGCCCCTGAATTTGTGACACATCTTTTTGCATAACACCCTTCATACACATAAAAGTAACAATAAGCCATCTACCTAATACGAGCGAAAGGTTTAAGAATTATTTGACACCTGCTTGTACAGTACTATATAAAAGCGTATTTTGACAGAGTGTACACCAAATTCAGAACAAACTATAAACGCCGAAGCCACCATTGATGCACCCACATTATTTGAAAATAAAGGTATACATTTTCTAAATTTCGGTAGTTTTATAAATAAATGTTTCTTGGATGTAGAAACTGTGATAACCTGGCATTGTAGGTCATTCCTTAATATTTTTGCCTTTTTTTATTCGATGGTGTAGTTTAATAAAATACGAAGAATAAAATTATAGGTTTAATATGAATCCCTTCAAAATATTACTTTTAGCATTACAAAAACTAACATTATTCATCACTTTACTTACGGTTTGATCGCTTGCCTTTTTCCACTGATTTTAAATGTAAAGCGTGGCATAATGCATACAGTATTAAGAACCAACAAACACATTCTGAATTTTTTATGTATGTCATTTATTGTTCAGGCGCTTACTTTGTACCAGAGCCACTAAATCAAATAGAGGATGAAGAATTTAATTACCATAAAGATGAAGATAGCAGAGAAGAATTGTTATACCAAAACAGTAAAATAACAAAATTTGAGAGCGCTATTTCCATATTATCCCTATCTTTGAAGCACAAACTTTCCAAGTCTTGTTTGGACGATATCATAGCTCTTATTTTTTTGCATTTACCTCCGGAAACGGATTTTTTTACTTCAAAGTTTACATTTTACAAGTATATACAGTCGTTTCCAGCCCCTGTAAAAAGACATTTATTTTGCTCATCCTGCACATTTTATTTGGGATTAGAACTAGAATTAGAAACTAGATTTGAGTGTCCAAGCTGTTGCAAAAATATAGCTAAAATATCAAAAGACGTTGAAATGTTTTACGAAATCGATATCGTGAACTCACTAAAAGTGCATCTGGAAAGAGGTCGCTTGTTTGACCATTTAAGGCATAGCTTTGAAAGTAGAGAAAGTCTAACTAGAGAGCGAAATAAAGTGGAACGTTCAATCCACAATATTTTCGATGGTAAACAATATTCAGAGATAAATGAACTAAAAAATGTAAATAACTTTTCGCTAATGTGTAATGTTGATGGCGTGCCCATCTTCAAAAGTAGCAACAAAAGCTTATGGCCAATCCAATTATGTATTCCAGAAATAAGCTCCAATAACCAACGGAAGTACATTTTAGTTGCTGGCCTTTGGTATGGCAGCGGTAAACCTGAAATGAATTCCTTTTTGTATCCCCTAACGAAAACCTTAAAAAAGTTGCAATCAGATGGAATTTTCTGGGTACACCGAGAAACAAAAACCGAGATGGTGTCCAAAGTATTTACACAAATATTTTGCGTAGACGCTGTAGCAAGGGCCCCTTTGCTAAACATGACCCAATTTAATGGGAAATTTGGATGTGCTGTTTGTGAACATCCTGGTGAATACGACATCTCATCAAGGGTGTATAAATATATGGACGGCATCCCGAACAGAACACATGAATCTATAATAGAGGCCGGGAATGAAGCTTTAACAACTGGATCAGTTGTAAAAGGAATCAAGGGATTGTCCGTATTATCTATGATTCCTAAAGTAGATTTATCAAAGGCGCTCGTTCCGGACTATATGCACACTGTGCTTTTAGGAGTTACGAGACAATTTTTAAACGCTATAGTTAATAGTAAAAATCATTTGGGAGAATACTATCTTGGAACAAAATTGCATTTGGTTGATGAAAAACTACTTTCCATAAAGCCGCCAAGATTTATAACAAGAACCCCTCGTTCAATTACAACCTTGAAGCATCGGAAAGCTTCGGAGTATAGAAACTTTTTACTGTTTTATGCATTGCCAGTTCTCAAAGGAATCATTCCTGGTCGGTTTTTGAAACACTTGGCTTTATTATGTCATTCAATATATTTGCTCCTGCAGAGCAAAATTACGCATGCCGATATAGAATTATCAGAGTTTCTTTTGAAGGAATTTGTAAAATATATGGGAACAGTTTTTGTACATTTAATGTTCATCAATTGCTACATTTATGCGACACTGTACGCAACTGGGGACCTCTATAGACAACGTCCGCATTCATCTTTGAGGACAATAATCAAAGAATTAAAACATGCTTTCACGGAACTCAAGAAATAAATAAACAAATCATTCAATATATTCACATAAATCATGCTCTAGAAATTGAAAAACATTACATAAAGAAACCCTCCCTTGCTAGTTCATTTTTGAACCGATTAGCTGGTAGCAATTCTGACGCGTTCCTTGAAACTAATTTTGGCGAGGTTAAATTGCTAGGGAAGCCAAAAAAGTATTCATGTCAAACCAATATAAAAGCAAAGCTGATTGAAATTGGATTTCCGACAACTGTGCGCATTTATCCAAGATTAAAAATTCGAAATATAGTATACAATTCAAAAGAATTAAATCGAGCACAGAAGAGGAATTCATATACTGTTCTATTCAATTTGATTTCGCCAAACGTTATGAATAATACGACCTTGAGACATACTGAAAAGTGTGTAGGCTATGTGCTATATTTGTTTAGTTTTAATGGTTCAGCATATGCAATTATTCAAAAATTTAAGATGGGGATGACGGCCTTCCGATACCAAGAACCATGCAACTTTAGGGTTAATCATTTGCTAAATGTTGAATCAAAATGTAACGGAATTTGTATTATTCCAGCCAGTGCTATTGTCAGTCAAGTTATTGAAGTATTGGATTACGTTTGTGTACTACCAAATTTTGTAGAATACAATCTATGAGGCATCCGCATAAGCCGGGTCATTAACAACAAGATTTATTATGATATACTAAATATATAATTTTCTTATGAAATTTAATACCATTTCATAATGACTCAAAATAATATATAACTGTCGAACGTTTTTAGCACGAGCTGCGTGAAGTCGGATAATTACTAAAATATTTTCATGTCTATCGTCAATTATAGACAATTAGATAATTGTGCTGAATTATTTTGATAGAGATTGCATATCGTTTTTATTAAATTATAATCAATTATATGATGAAGGAAGAGGTGATCAAATGAAACCAAAACTGTGATTGAGGTTTATCATATTCAACCGAGTTGTTGTCTTAAGTTTTTTTATATAAAATTGTTTTTAACTATGATTTGAAGAAGACAATTATTTGGAGACTATGAGAAAGTAATCCAATTTTCGTGTATAGAAATGCATTTGATACTATCAGGGATAGATAGACTTTTTTAAGACGGAATAAACAATGTTTGGCCTTTACTTCAGTCCGACTCATAGACGAGTATATAGTCCCTTCCTTCAACACGTAACCAAAAAATTAAATTATCTTATTGGCTCACAAAAACTACGTATTGGTGACGTTGCTGACGGGGAGGGCCAAAAATACGTAATTCCTGTTTACCTCTGTCGCCATGACTACGACCCCTCTTGCGTTGTACCATAGCCCACTCGATCACGCGCGTCACGACGCAAGCTGCTCGCGCTATATAGCTATAGAGCGCGGATCGAGTGGGCTATGGTTGTACAGATAAGCGTCTTCACAGGGGTTCAAAATGGAGCCGTCTAAATACGAGGGTCCGGTAATTATTCGGGAATTGTTTTTAATAGCAATTAAGAAGGTAGTTAGTGAATTTGGTGCCGGTGTTTTGGATTTGGAGTACATCTGTAAAGGTGAAAAGTGTTCGCTAATTCTTTCTTAAGCCAATCATTTCTACTATCCTCATAATTTTGTAAACGAATTTGATGAAGTTAACCAAGGCTTAGTGAATGGTCAGGAGTTTTGTGAGTTTAGTGTTTGGTTAAAACCTGTTCGTGCTGTAATATCTATGAAGACTTTTACTCAATTCTAACTCACTTTTAATTTTCTTGGGTCTTCCCCGTTTTTTTTTCAGTTGCAAGCCCTATGTCTTGTGTAACTTCCATTTTTAAACAATGTTATTTCAAAAATTACAATCCGTGCCCATTCCAACTTGGCAGACGAAGGGGCAGACGACGTTTATTTGACCCGGATATACATACAACGGCATAACAAAAATAAGACCCGCCTCTTCTTTCATACCCCTCCGTCACGGGTAAGGGGGTCGTGGACTAGGACGCGCACCCGAATAACCCTGTTACCCATTCCGTCTTAAAAAAGTCTATCTATCCCTGATACTATTCTTGTTAATTCTGCAAAATCAATTAGTAAAATCCAATAAAATATCACGTTATAATTGATGATGTAAAAACTATCACGTTATTATTGATCATGTAAAAAATTATCACGTTATTATTGATCATGTCAAAAATTATCAAAACTCCATTTCCGAAATAAAAAATATTAAAAAATTGTCTGATAGAGAGAGATATTTTCAAATATGGGTCAAATGTTTTATCATAGAAAGAGGTATTATCAATTTGATAGGGTGAGATATTATCAAGTAAGGATCAACTTCTCTTTAATAGGGAAAGATATTATCAAATGAGGATCAAATTCAATTTGATAGGGAGAGATATTATCAAATGAGGATCAAATTATTTTTGATAGGGAGAGATATTATCAAATGAGGATCAAATTCAATTTGATAGGGAGAGATATTATCAAATGAGGATCAAATTATTTTTGATAGGGAGAGATATTATCAAATGAGGATCAAATGCTATTTGATAGGGAGAGATATTATCATATGAGGATCAAATTCAATTTGATAAGAAGAGATATTATCAAATATGTATCAAAGTCTATTTGATAGGGAGAGATATTATCAAATGAGGATCAAATTCTATTTGATAGGGAGAGATATTATCAAATAAGGATCAAATTCAATTTGATAGGGAGAGATATTATCCAATGAGGATCAAATTCAATTTGATAGGGAGAGATATTATCAAATGAGGATCAAATTCAATTTGATAGGGAGAGATATTATCAAATGAGGATCAAATTCAATTTGATAGGGAGAGATATTATCAAATAATGATCAAATTCAATTTGATAGGGAGAGATATTATCAAATAATGATCAAATTCCAATTGATAAGGAGTGATATTATCATATAATGATCAAATTCCAATTGATAAGGAGTGATATTATCAAATAATGATCAAATTCCAATTGATAAGGAGTGATATTATCAAATAATGATCAAATTCCATTTGATAAGGAGTGATATTATCAAATAGGGATCAAATTTTGATTCATAGAAACGGATATTATCAAATATGGGTCAAATTTTGTTTCATAGAAACAGATATTATCAAATACGGATCAAATTTCGTTTGATAGGAAGGGAAAGAATCAAACAATGATCAACTTCTATTTGATAGGGAAAGATATTATCAAAAAATGGTCAAAATCAGATCCAACCACCTTATCAAATTGTTATTTTATCAAACGTTCTATTTTTGGAAACATTTTTGATCAAATTCTTAAAATTTGATCAAGGTGTTTTCGTAAGGGATGTTAGGAAGGAAATGATTAACGCAAGTTGATAAAGAAATTAATAATCTTTTAATTAGTTATGTTAGGAAGGAAATGATTAACGCAAGTTGATAAAGAAATTAATAATCTTTTAATTAGTTATGTTAGGAAGGAAATGATTTACGCAAGTTCATAAAGAAATTAATAATCTTTTAATTAGTTTTGTTAGGAAGGAAATGATTAACGCAAGTTGATAAAGAAATTAATAATCTTTTAATTAGTTATGTTAGGAAGGAAATGATTTACGCAAGTTGATAAAGAAATTAATAATCTTTTAATTAGTTATGTTAGGAAGGAAATGATTAACGCAAGTTGATAAAGAAATTAATAATCTTTTAATTAGTTATGTTAGGAAGGAAATGATTAACGCAAGTTGATAAAGAAATTAATAAATTAATAATAATTTGATAAATATTATGGGGAAGAATATAATACTTCTTTTCCCCTTCTGATATGGGAACTCATGACGGAGACAATAGGGAGCTAACAGTTCTGACCCTGAAACGTCACACCCTTCTATCTCTTACTGGAGTTTCATCCCCCCTAACGGTTGGAAACAGTATTCTACTCGCAAAAATTCCAACCAGAGAGGGGCTGTGTGACATCAGACTATCTGTTCCCCCTAGCCAGTTGTTAGCTCCTTATAGCTTTTAGACCAAACTACATTTTAAATGTCAGGAAGCTTTGACTGTAATTGGATTTAGGAATATTTTGAACTAATAATTCTACCCAAATGATTAAAATCTTAAATTAGGTAATGCTTTATGAAAAACCACGCTTTCTACAGAAGATATCCACATATTTCTCGCCAACGTAACATCTTTGTTTATCTTGCAAACTATTAAACATAAGAAAAAGCACTGTCGTTAACAGTGATTTTCCAAGGAAAGTAATGACAGCACACCTTATTTTGTTAACTAATGGACCCCAGATTTATAATTTATCTCAAACACTTTTAACAAGTTTTATTAATGTTTATTTTGTTACATTTTAAATATTTTTTGTTTTATTACATTTTTAAATATTTTTGGTTTAATACATTTTAAAAAGTTTTGGTTTATTAAATTTATATTTTTTGACAGTTATGATTATTAATTTTTTTGAAAAAAGACGCTCTACAGTGCTGCCCCCAATAATTCGTCTTCAGCGCCAGGGTGAGAAATAAGGCGGTGGCACTGGGCAAATGACCAGTTTAAAAATTGCCTTGACCAGTTTATTTATTAAATGCCTGGGGGTCTAGTGGTCACCGTGACCACTTTTTAAATTGCCCTTCTTTAGTAAAAAATAAATTCCCGGCGCACTGTACCATGGAGTAGTTTTGATGTATATACAATAAAAGTTTACTTGTAGAAGCATAACACAACAATTAGTCTCCTGTTATACTACTCCATGGTGACATATTGCTTGTAAGCAATGATTCAATGAAGAACGGAAGGGGAAAGTGACGGAACGCCGTTATCCGGACCGGTTAGCAGTAGCACCAGTGCCTATAGACTAGCTGCGATGTGCGTTGTTTTTATGAGTCGTTAGTCTTTCATTGTAAGAGGCTTTAGTGTTTGTAATACAACAAATTTAAACACTTCAAACCTTGAAAATTCTATTCGTATTAAAATGGAACATGTTTCCATTAAAGGTTCCAAGTTTAATTATTTTTATTAACATATATAAACTAACTTTTGAGTGAGATATAGAAATCAATTCATATAAAACAAATAAACAGTATATAGAACCTAGAACCATTTCAGTGCAGCTCTGACAGTATGTAGAAATATTAAGTGGTCATTGACCAGTTTTTTAATTAAAACCCTTGGGCTCTACTGGTCAAATGACCAGTTTAAAGATTTTCCTTATTTCTCACCCTGTTCAGCGCTAGCTAGGTTAGTGGTGGTCTTTAGAACTTTCGTAACCGACCAATCAAAATTGTTTTTGCTGGTTTGCAATCAGGGTTGGAAATAAGAAATATTTCTTATAGGACGTGTGTCCAGTGACCCCCTATTTGACTCGAAAATTTATAGGACATTGTAACTGGAGTGTGCGTGCCAAAATATTGTCGCTTCTCCATAGTCAAGATATCAAAATTTCGGGATACTCATTGGTCAAACTGTCCATAGTTTAAAAAAAAGTTATGGGACATTTTAAAATTTTATTGGACAATGTCCACTGTCCTGTGCTTATTTCCGGTTTCGGGCTGCCAGATTCTGAGTGAGTCTGACGTAGCAGACGACAAATGAGTTTTCCTTTAAAATCCTCATAGAGTGGCACAGGCTTAGCAATTTTAATTAATATTTTAGTTAAAAATGGTTTATTGTTCAGTTTTTAAGTGTAAAAGTCGCACGGAAAAAGATAAGGGGATTTCGTTTTACTGTTTTCCTTGTGTAAATAAGAAATATGGGCCTTATATTGAAGAACTTTCGCGTAAAAAAAGGCAGGCTTGGGTTAACGCCCTTCATCTTGAAAAAATTTTTTCAACTTTTGATCTAATACAGTAGGGCTGTTCGATACTACTCGATGCCAACTTGGTATCGAGTACTTCAGTCTTTCGATACCGGTATCGAGTACCGTTTTTGGGATCCGATACTGGTATCGAGTACTTTCGAAAAATCCGAAGCATCGAGTACTTTATCCCCTCATCTTTTCCCCCTGGAATCGAAGGAACGTTTCTTTTTCAAACTTGCGGCCAATCATTGGCTTTATATTTTAACACGTGAATGTTTCCCTCGTCGACATAATTTAGTCTCTATACTCCATCCCTAGAGTAGACTGACGTCAGACCTAGCTTCTTCAACCATAGCCCATTCGATCGCGCACAAAACGACGCAACCTGCTCGTGCTATAGAATCCCGATCAAAGAATTGGATTTACATATATAAGCGCGATTTTGAAGAAAATTCGGAGTAACCGAAAATTAATATTAAGTTCTAAAGGAGGAGGTATGTTTTTTGGCCAGTTCCTTCGTCCTATTGATACAAATGACCTGAAATTTAACTTAGACGCGTTTCGTCGTGTTTTATTATACTTAAAGGATTCTAGCTTTCAGAAAATTTATGTGAATAGCGCTAACTAAACATAAATCACATCTTAAAAATTAGATTAAATAAATTTAAATTAAATGTTAAAATATTGCAGCAATGCTTTTCCAAGAAATAAAAACTAATTACAAAGCTTATTATAATTAAATACGCAAAATCTATCATAGGTGGCGCTTTAAAAAAAAGTACTCGATACTTTGGGTATCGAGTATTTTTTTCTCCGATACCGATACCCGGTATCGAGTACAATATTCAGTACTCGATACCGGTATCGATACCAAAAATCTTCGATACTCCCAGCCCTATAATACAGAAATGGCATAGAATATGTAGTCGTCATTTTATTTCAGGTAAGAAATACTAAAATTAAAGAAATGGTACAAGTTTTAAAATTTTTTCATTAATGCAATGTATTTTAATTTAGGAAAACCATCAAATTTGGAAGATGAGACGCACCCTGATTGGGTTCCATCACTTTTCCTGGGATATAGAAGTGTGCAAAGCTTAAGATCTCCAAAATCTAGACTAGATTTACATAATCGGTATTTAGAGCGTTCTGAGAAGAAGAGAGAATTGGAATCAAAAAGTGAAAATGCGATCTCAATGTCATCATTGGGAAATGATCTCTTCGTTTCTGTGTTAACGGAAGATAGTCAAGATGATTCTGTGTTAACGGTAGACAGTCTAGATGATTCTGTGATTATGGAAATAAGCATTCTTGAAGACAGAATTGAAGATTCTGGAAGAGCTGAAGTTGCTTGTCAATGCGTACCACTTTTTTTAAATGCATCTGTTCAAGCTAATGTTAAAATGGTGGAGGTATCGAGTCAGACAAGCAATAATACATACAAAACTGCCGAAATTCAAACTGATCTAACCATAGAAAATATAAATTTTTATGAAGACTTCAAAAAATACGATCAAATGAAACGAGGACCGTTTATTATACTTGCCTTCCATCAATTCTGTAGTACCATTTGATTAGATTTAAGATGTTCATAGTATATTTTTGCAAATTTTAAATTTTTTATTGCACAATTAAGGTGGAAGGAATAAAAATTATCACAAATTAAGTTTTATCACTTTTTCTTTCCTGGTCTACCTCTACCTCGGTTTTTGGGTTGGTTTTTAGAAAATATTTTGTACATGGGGCCTTTGTAATTTTTAAAGATATGTAATGAAAGTTATTATGAAACTATTTCTATCACAGTTCTCATTATCACAAGCTATCATTCTCCCCTCTTCCCCTTTACCGCAATAACAATACTTTTTATTGACCAGATTTTTACAATTGCGGCTAGAGAGTTCACTGGAATTTCTCTAATGCCATTATAGAGAACATTTCTTCTAAAATGCTTACAAACCAATTCTAATAATATGCACTTGTAAAAATTTTTTGTACATTTTTGAATTATTTCTTCCCAAAGTTCAGTCAGGTAAAATTCTTTCAATTTTGACTTCATTCAGTGTCCAAATGACAAAAATCACAATAACTTCTATCACGGATCATCATTTGGGTTTGTACTTGATAATAGTAAGCGTAACTAGAGGACAGTTTATACTTCTTCGTTTGTTAACAATATTCCAAGCATGAAGATTTCGTAGTTGCCCTTACGAAAATGTATGATCAAATATTGATCAAACGAAGTTGATCCAAAATTGGGCCGATCAAACCTTGATTTAGTTTGGATTTCAATAAATCTAATCAAAATGTTTTCAAAGCAATTTTTCATTATTTTCATCAAATTTTGATCCCAGTTCTATCACACATTTGATCAAATGTTTATCGCGATTGTATCATACATTTGATCAAATGTTTATCGCGGTTTTGTTGTGAAATTAATCAAATGTTTATCGTGGTTCTATCATACATTTGATCAAATGTTTATCGCGGTTTTGTTGTGAAATTAATCAAATGTTTATCGCGGTTTTGTTGTGAAATTAATCAAATGTTTATCGCGGTTTTGTTGTGAAATTAATCAAATGTTTATCGCGGTTTTGTTGTGAAATTAATCAAATGTTTATCGTGGTTCCGTCATACATTTGATCAAATGTTTATCGTGGTTCTGTCATACATTTCATCAAATGTTTATCGTGGTTCTGTCATACATTTCATCAAATGTTTATCGTGGTTCTATCATAAATTTGATCAAATGTTATCTCGATTCTATCCTACATTTGATCAAATGTTTATCGTGGTTCGATCATACATTTGATCAAATGTTATCTCGATTCTATCCTACATTTGATCAAATGTTTATCGTGGTTCTATCATACATTTGATCAAATGTTTATCGTGGTTCTATCATACATTTGATCAAATGTTTATCGTGGTTCTATCATACATTTGATAAAATGTTTATCGTGGTTCTATCATACATTTGATCAAATGTTTATCGTGGTTCTATCATACATTTGATCAAATGTTTATCGTGGTTCTATCATACATTTGATCAAATGTTATCTCGATTCTATCCTACATTTGATCAAATGTTTATCGTGGTTCTATCATACATTTGATCAAATGTTTATCGTGATTCTATCATACATTTGATCAAATGTTTATCGTGATTCTATCATACATTTGATCAAATGTTTATCGTGATTCTATCATACATTTGATCAAATGTTTATCGTGATTCTATCATACATTTGATCAAATGTTTATAACGATACTATCATACATTTGATCAAATGTTTATAACGGTTCTATCATACATTTGATCAAATGTTTATCGTGATTCTATCATACATTTGATCAAATGTTTATCGTGATTCTATCATACATTTGATCAAATCTTTATCGAAATTCTATCATACATTTGATCAAATGTTTATCGTGGTTCTATCATACATTTGATCAAATGTTATCTCGATTGTATCCTACATTTGATCAAATGTTTATCGTGATTCTATCATACATTTGATCAAATGTTATCTCGATTCTATCCTACATTTGATCAAATGTTTATCGTGATTCTATCATACATTTGATCAAATGTTTATCGTGATTCTATCATACATTTGATCAAATGTTTATCGTGATTCTATCATACATTTGATCAAAAGTTTATCGTGATTCTATCATACATTTGATCAAATGTTTATCGTGATTCTATCATACATTTGATCAAATGTTTATAACGATACTATCATACATTTGATCAAATGTTTATAACGGTTCTATCATACATTTGATCAAATGTTTATCGTGATTCTATCATACATTTGATCAAATGTTTATCGTGATTCTATCATACATTTGATCAAATGTTTATCGTGATTCTATCATACATTTGATCAAATGTTTATCGTGGTTCTATCATACATTTAATCAAATGTTATCTCGATTGTATCCTACATTTGATCAAATGTTTATCGTGATTCTATCATACATTTGATCAAATGTTTATCGTGATTCTATCATACATTTGATCAAATGTTTATCGTGATTCTATCATACATTTGATCAAATGCTTATCGTGATTCTATCATACATTTGATCAAATGTTTATCGTGATTCTATCATACATTTGATCAAATGTTTATAACGGTTCTATCATACATTTGATCAAATGTTTATCGTGATTCTATCATACATTTGATCAAATGTTTATAACGGTTCTATCATACATTTGATCAAATGTTTATAACGGTTCTATCCTACATTTGATCAAATGTTTATCGTGGTTCTATCATACATTTGATCAAATGTTTATCGTGATTCTATCATACATTTGATCAAGCGTTTATCGCGGCTCTATCATACATTTGATCAAATTTTAATATCGCTTCTATTCTACACTTGATCAAATTGTAATCTCGATTCTATCCTAGACTTGATAAAATTTTAATACTGGTTCTACTATCATACATCAGATCAGAATTTAATCCCTGTTCTATAATATACTTGATCAAATCTTATTCCCTTTTATCATTCATAAAATATAAATATTACTTCAAATCAAATTTTATACCCAGCTTCTATCGACTTTCTGCTCAAAATTCAATCACGATTTATTATTTTTTCCATCAAAATTTAAACGCAGAATAATCGGTGTTTTAATTCAATTCCGATCCTGGTAGTATAAAAGTTTTGACTAAATTTCAAAATCAGAAAAAGAAACCACGATTTTATGCAATTTTAATATAGGTTTAGTCCGTGTTTTAGTCTAATTTCATTTATAACTTCATCAATACTTTGATCAATTTCAAATACTAGTTTGTTCAAACTGTTATTTTTAATTAATAAAGTAGCAACGTGTTTTTGTGCTAAGAAATAATTTTTAGTAAGGGGAAAAACCTATAAATTTTCAATTAATCAAGGCATATATATTTTAGAACAAATCCTGTTCATACTGAATGAAACTGATTTCAAGCTTCAAGAAAATTTTATTCAATCCAATTGTCAAAAAATCGGAAACATTATGGATATTAAATTTTTGGCATTTATCTCTTCTCTTCTTAATTCACTAAGTTTGTTTCCTAGTGTTCGCACAATATCTTTTTTACATTTTTTCCAGTTTCTTTTAGAAGCGATATCCAAAACGAAATCTGATATCAAGCATGTTAAATAGTGTTAAGTAACAAATTATCATGCTATACTTTTAAAGTAAATTTTCAAGTGACCCAGGTTCAAGAGAAAGGAAATGTAAGCGAAAGTTAAGGGACCTGATTATTGTTATATGTGCCTTTCGATTAAAGCAATATAGCACTAGTAGAGATTTAGCTGACACCAAAACATTTAATATAGGAATCCAGAACGTTTTGCTATGTCTTGGGCATCTTGTTTAAAAGATTCCCGCGCATGCACACATTGTACAAAATTGACGTCAGACCATAGCCAACCAGGCCAACCGCAAAGTTGGCCATGGTCTAACGTCAATTTTGTACAATGTGCGCATGCGCGGGAACATTTTAAACAAGATGCCCATTGCAAGACATTGAAAAACTTTCTGGATTCCCCTATTGAAAAATATTTTGTATTTGAATTTTGGATCTTTGTCAGTCGTTTAAAGACCATTATTCAATTCAATTACCAATTATGGCGTCAACAGCTGGTCTATACAACCCTTGCCGTGAATCTGCAGGTTTTCCATGTGGACCGTTTGCCGTGCGCCCATACAATGAACATGTTCGTAGAAATTCTATTTTAAACGTTTCTACAAGCAACAATCGAGCCATGGTTGAAGCAGTTTTGCTAGAGTTTTCAGCCCGTCTTAAAATGAATCTTGACAAGAAAACTTTGCTTCCATTTACAAGTTCCACCACCTAAAAAAGCATAATATAACAACTTTTCTTCGTCGTGACTCAACGGACTATACTACTATCCAAATTAATTAGAAAATAGTCATATCAAATGCGGATACTAATGGTTTCGTAACATTTTTACTTTATGAGAAGTTTTTAAAATGACAACGCTTAGGAAATAGCTTACATCAGAGTCCGATGCGGAGTACTTCAAATGTTCATGCACATTGCTTACACTCGTATTCAATGGTGATTTTGGATCTTATTTAAAAAAAACTATAAATTTAACATTATTGACAACATTGACAACATTTACAACATACCAGGCAAGACACTGGTTTCTAAAGTGAACTTTGTAGCATCTAAAAGTGAATCTATAAAAAGTGTTTCGTAAAATGAATTTAAAAAACCATCCCTTTCCGCCGTGGGTTGAGAATGGCCTACTGGATCTTCCTAAAAACTTATAATTTCATATTTCTCTTATTGCAAAAATACCTGATCCGGCTTAACATGCAAATTGCTTATATACTCTAGAAAATAGTTGAAACAAACCAAAATTTTCCATGCTCGATGACGCAGCCTTTGGAGTTTCTGAAAGTATTTGTTTTCTTGGCTCTAATTTGTTTTCTTTTTCTAGAAACATTTGGTCCTCGTTGGTAAAATAGTTTTTTCCAAGCTGGATTTCACTATCAGACATAGTTTTTAATTTTGGAGTTTTGGTGGTTGCTAAACCTACATTAATTATATGATATTGTAATTTTAATAGGTATATTATATGTAGACCAAATAATGCATCGCCAAGTTAAGAACTATAGATAAACCAAATATTTATAATAACCACCATGGGTCTAATTTTAACCTTGATTAATAGTTTCAATAAATAGGAAATGACTTAACTAATTCTATGTAATATTAGTGATCAAATTTTAACTTTATTCAGGGGCATCGAATAATTAATTGGCGTCGCATTATTTTGGCACACAAGCCACTACCTTTATCTTTAGGATATTTTTCTTGCATAAAAGCAAACATTTCTCTTAAAAAATCTCCAACTTTGTCAATCTTTTTCTCAATAGCATTACATTTATCTTGTAAGCTGTTTAGCGTTGAAATACTAGTTTCACAACTGTTGCAAGAGATGTCTACTAACTGTTTGGTCTTAGTATCCTCTATTTTGGTTGACGCAATATTGCTGCGAATCAATTCCTGCATTTTCCGCTTCCCTTGGTCTTTGATGTTTTTTTCCTCCAGTTTGGTTTTTTTCTGGTTCAATAATAATTTTATCACCATAAATTGCCTACTAGCAAAAATGTATCCTGATTTCCTGGTTGGTGTCTCTTATGATTAAATACCAAGCTTCCGGTAAAGACGGGACGATTTTTAAATCTTAATTTTACCAAGAACGGATTCATGCATGAATCCGTTCTGGATTTTACAATATTATGCCAAAGATGGCCGGGCTCTGATATATAGACTGTTTCTGAAAAGTTCTGTACTAAATTAATTGTTGGGCTCTTCCAAGTCGAAAAAGGGCCACTGTTTAGAAATTTTGATTAGCGTGTGTTACAGATGTCCCCTTATTTAAAATAAGCATTTTCTTCCACTTTCTTACTTAAATTTTAGGGGTCATTCGTATAACACTCCTATCATAACTTGCAAACAGTGTCGGCCATTAAGGCAAAATACTATATACAAAAAAAGTTCGAGTCAATTAAGCAGCCCCAATAATTTCTTACGGACCTTTCTGAAACACCCTGAACATACAGAGAGCTTTCGGTTTGGAGAGGAGAACTAAGACTAGTGAGATAATATACACAGCCATACTTGTAGAACTTTCAATGCAGAAGGACAGCTGAAATTCACCAATATGATGGCTATGAACCATGTTAATTAGACTAAGGAGGGTGAGACGTACTACTCAGCCAACTGATAGCTCTCTATAACAAGACAGTGATATGTTAGACTACCTTCAATATTCTAAGGATTTTTTAAGACTTGCGGTTCAAAACTTACGATAGCATAAAACTGCACTCTTAAATCATAATCGTTTATGCTATCGTAAGTTTTGAACCGCAAGTCTTAAAAAATCCTTAGAATATTGAAGGTAGTCTAACATATCACTGTCTTGCTATAGAGAGCTATCAGTTGGACTACCTTCAATATTCTAAGGATTTTTTAAGACTTGCGGTTCTAAACTTACGATAGCATAAACGATTATGATTTAAGAGTGTAGTTTTATGACAGTGTAGTTTTTAAAACTGTGTCATACCTTATTCTGACAATGATTAACTATTTTCGTTCGTTTTCTCGTATTTGACTTTACATTCCGCTTCATTTGCGATCTTGAAGCCGATGTATATTCTTCATCACCTGCTTCTGAATCTTTCTCTTGCACTTCTCTTTTAATTGTTTCATCTAGCATATTTTCACGAAGAGGAACCAACTCTAATTTGGTACCTAAATTAAATATTTTCTCTCAAAGTACATTAACCTAGTTGAATAATCTAAGATTTACTAGGAAGAGAATTCCACGTTAAGCTTGTAGCTTATTTACATCTGGGTCCGTTACATTGCATAGAGGGGTGGTAACAACTAAGACACTATGCCACAGCGACTTATACTAACTATTCCACTACTACAACTATAAGCCGCCTCACGTAAACAAATGCAACTCGTATTTGAGGAGCAAAGCGATATAAGGACAAGGTCGCACAACTTACCCTCCCTGCACTTTGCATGCGGTGTTTGGTGGTCGCAGCTTGATACTTGGGATATAGACCTGTTTTTGAAAAAGCTCTAGACGTTTGAGTAGTGGAAACATAATATTAACTAAAAGCTAACGACGATAGAGTTCTCATCCAACGGATGGTTTTTTGGGGGTGGCTTATATAGAGTAATGGCAGTTCTAAGTATGCAAACGTCATACCCTATCTCTTATCTCAGTGTCATCCCCTCTTACAAAAGCGCGCCCAGAGGGAGGGATACGAAGTTTACACCCCTCTCTACCGCCACTAGTCTATTCTCTAGTAATGAAAATCATATACCATGCAATTGGAACGCCCCGAACGTCACAGTTTTCACCAGTGACTCACACTTGTAAAGGTGATCATACCATGCATTTACAAAGCTACAACTGTCACAATGTTAAATTGGAAACTGACTCACTAACGGTTTAATACGGCCAAAATTTGAAATGTATGACATTCCGTCTGAATATCACATGTTTTACTTACAAGCAAGCTTGATCACTTTTGCGGAGACTATAGATTTTTTCCAGTTTACAAAGACTTCTGATCCATCGTCAGGTGGTTTGTTTGGATCCCAATCACGGATAATCGCAACTTTGTAAATATCCACGAAATTTTCTTCAGGAAACTCCAACAAGGCGTATTCAATTTCATCATTTTGGTTTTCGAGTTCATTCTGGGTCCCACTAAAATCTGAATCTTGATTACACTCCGTTGAGGTATTTTCTTCCATGTCGACGGCCAAAAATCAGTTCCCTTCTAGCTCAACTTTAAGAAACAATGGCGGAAACCACCGCGACGCCGAGATCGACAATTTTGAACACGTAAAGGCGACGGCGTACTCTGTTCTAGCTCTCGGACAGAGATGAGTCAGGAATGCAAATACAAGTACATAGGCCTAGTAGCCAAGTCAAGAAAACGTCCATCGCTGTGAATGAGATGTATTGGGCCCAACCTGGAATTTCTTTACTCGTGTTGTATGGACTTGTCGTGACGCTATTTTTGATTGTCAGGTAGGCGGTCTTTTCGTTTTTACAAGTAGACTGTTTATTTGAAAGAGGACGAAAACTTAAGCAAATTTATATCAAAGCACTCGCATTAAATTATAAAAATTTTGATTTATTTAATTTGACATATGGTGAATTCCAGTTTTAAACTAGAGGATGTTTAAAGATTTTGAAAAATACATGCTATTTGCTCTTTTATTCGAACAAATGACTTTCCTTTCCCATTTTCTTAGTATACTGTCCATGATTATGTACCCAAGATAAGGAATTGTTTTTTCAAATTCTTGCAAAGCTTAAAGGAATAAAAGTTCTTTCTGTGAGTAGGCGAATTCTATTTACGGAAAACTTTCAGTGTAAATCTCAAAACCGCAGTGTTTGAACTATTGTATGAAGCATTGAAATTGATTTTGATAAAGACTTTCAAAAAGTAATAATTTTGGTATCATTAGAAGATATTTGTTCAATATGTCAAATAGAAAATATAGAAAATATCTTTATAATGAGGGAGCAAGAGTAAGTTTATTCTAATCTTGTTATACTAAAAGATTCTGTGTGCATGAGAGTGATTATTGTACGTGCAGATCAGTCGCTAGTTTAATGACGATTTAAAATGACATTTCCGACGTACATATATAGATACCGAAAAGCACCAAGAATCGGTGGAAAATTGATTGTGCGGCCAGAGAGAATATACAAGGTGATTACCTCAGGCCTTCTCACCTTCATGTAAATTGCATGGGGTCCAACTTCTTGTTTTATTTTTGAGTTTTGAGACTTAGTTACTTAACTCCTTCCTGGCACCATTAATTGGTAGAACTAAATTATTCTTTAATATAGGGTGTTACAAAAAGATGTGTCACAAATTCAGGGGCGCATTCTACGGGTCAAAACAAGACTAAGTCACCAAAGAACTATGGTCCAAAACTGAACACCCGCGGAGATACGGGCCATCAAAGTATCACGTAAAATGCGATGAATTTCCCCTTCAAGTGAAGCGACGAATATGGCTTCACCATATTGTTTTCAATTAATTGGTCATAATTGAAAAAGATTCGATATTTAAGAAACGATCGATTCTGGAGGCAGAGCTAAAAGCATTTTAGACCAAAAAATTAAACATTTAATTTGGTAAAGTGTTTTAATTTGGCCTAAAGTTACAACGGCGTTTTCAGATCGCTGTAGTTGCTGAGTGGCTTGGTTTTTCATTCATTAAACTTCTTTGTCAAGCCAACGAGTAAAGCGCTTTACGTGTAAGCAAGAGCGCCTATTGGAAGGATGTCGTGACAACGGCATGAACGTTTTAAAACCGGTGTTTTAACCAGACCGTGGTATTATTACCCAATCTCGCATGTCTGTTATCGAACCCTGTGGAGTTACGTTTGCCATCGAACATTCGTGGATATCTGTGTCGTGGGACATTCTTCTAAGACAGATTCACTATCGGCCACGTATGCAAGAAATGACGCATACGGCGACAAACGACCAATGCTAATTCTAACGTGATTGTAATACTGTATGACTCGTAATATTACCCCCCAGAATCGATCGTTTCTTAAATATCGAATCTTTTTCAATTATGACCAATTAATTGAAAACAATATGGTCAAGCCATATTCGTCGCTTCACTTGAAGGGAAAATTCATCGCATTTTACGTGATACTTTGATGGCCCGTATCTCCGCGGGTGTTCAGTTTTGGACCATATTTCTTTGGTGACTTAGTCTTGTTTTGACCCGTAGAATGCGCCCCTGAATTTGTGACACATCTTTTTGCATAACACCCTTCATACACATAAAAGTAACAATAAGCCATCTACCTAATACGAGCGAAAGGTTTAAGAATTATTTGACACCTGCTTGTACAGTACTATATAAAAGCGTATTTTGACAGAGTGTACACCAAATTCAGAACAAACTATAAACGCCGAAGCCACCATTGATGCACCCACATTATTTGAAAATAAAGGTATACATTTTCTAAATTTCGGTAGTTTTATAAATAAATGTTTCTTGGATGTAGAAACTGTGATAACCTGGCATTGTAGGTCATTCCTTAATATTTTTGCCTTTTTTTATTCGATGGTGTAGTTTAATAAAATACGAAGAATAAAATTATAGGTTTAATATGAATCCCTTCAAAATATTACTTTTAGCATTACAAAAACTAACATTATTCATCACTTTACTTACGGTTTGATCGCTTGCCTTTTTCCACTGATTTTAAATGTAAAGCGTGGCATAATGCATACAGTATTAAGAACCAACAAACACATTCTGAATTTTTTATGTATGTCATTTATTGTTCAGGCGCTTACTTTGTACCAGAGCCACTAAATCAAATAGAGGATGAAGAATTTAATTACCATAAAGATGAAGATAGCAGAGAAGAATTGTTATACCAAAACAGTAAAATAACAAAATTTGAGAGCGCTATTTCCATATTATCCCTATCTTTGAAGCACAAACTTTCCAAGTCTTGTTTGGACGATATCATAGCTCTTATTTTTTTGCATTTACCTCCGGAAACGGATTTTTTTACTTCAAAGTTTACATTTTACAAGTATATACAGTCGTTTCCAGCCCCTGTAAAAAGACATTTATTTTGCTCATCCTGCACATTTTATTTGGGATTAGAACTAGAATTAGAAACTAGATTTGAGTGTCCAAGCTGTTGCAAAAATATAGCTAAAATATCAAAAGACGTTGAAATGTTTTACGAAATCGATATCGTGAACTCACTAAAAGTGCATCTGGAAAGAGGTCGCTTGTTTGACCATTTAAGGCATAGCTTTGAAAGTAGAGAAAGTCTAACTAGAGAGCGAAATAAAGTGGAACGTTCAATCCACAATATTTTCGATGGTAAACAATATTCAGAGATAAATGAACTAAAAAATGTAAATAACTTTTCGCTAATGTGTAATGTTGATGGCGTGCCCATCTTCAAAAGTAGCAACAAAAGCTTATGGCCAATCCAATTATGTATTCCAGAAATAAGCTCCAATAACCAACGGAAGTACATTTTAGTTGCTGGCCTTTGGTATGGCAGCGGTAAACCTGAAATGAATTCCTTTTTGTATCCCCTAACGAAAACCTTAAAAAAGTTGCAATCAGATGGAATTTTCTGGGTACACCGAGAAACAAAAACCGAGATGGTGTCCAAAGTATTTACACAAATATTTTGCGTAGACGCTGTAGCAAGGGCCCCTTTGCTAAACATGACCCAATTTAATGGGAAATTTGGATGTGCTGTTTGTGAACATCCTGGTGAATACGACATCTCATCAAGGGTGTATAAATATATGGACGGCATCCCGAACAGAACACATGAATCTATAATAGAGGCCGGGAATGAAGCTTTAACAACTGGATCAGTTGTAAAAGGAATCAAGGGATTGTCCGTATTATCTATGATTCCTAAAGTAGATTTATCAAAGGCGCTCGTTCCGGACTATATGCACACTGTGCTTTTAGGAGTTACGAGACAATTTTTAAACGCTATAGTTAATAGTAAAAATCATTTGGGAGAATACTATCTTGGAACAAAATTGCATTTGGTTGATGAAAAACTACTTTCCATAAAGCCGCCAAGATTTATAACAAGAACCCCTCGTTCAATTACAACCTTGAAGCATCGGAAAGCTTCGGAGTATAGAAACTTTTTACTGTTTTATGCATTGCCAGTTCTCAAAGGAATCATTCCTGGTCGGTTTTTGAAACACTTGGCTTTATTATGTCATTCAATATATTTGCTCCTGCAGAGCAAAATTACGCATGCCGATATAGAATTATCAGAGTTTCTTTTGAAGGAATTTGTAAAATATATGGGAACAGTTTTTGTACATTTAATGTTCATCAATTGCTACATTTATGCGACACTGTACGCAACTGGGGACCTCTATAGACAACGTCCGCATTCATCTTTGAGGACAATAATCAAAGAATTAAAACATGCTTTCACGGAACTCAAGAAATAAATAAACAAATCATTCAATATATTCACATAAATCATGCTCTAGAAATTGAAAAACATTACATAAAGAAACCCTCCCTTGCTAGTTCATTTTTGAACCGATTAGCTGGTAGCAATTCTGACGCGTTCCTTGAAACTAATTTTGGCGAGGTTAAATTGCTAGGGAAGCCAAAAAAGTATTCATGTCAAACCAATATAAAAGCAAAGCTGATTGAAATTGGATTTCCGACAACTGTGCGCATTTATCCAAGATTAAAAATTCGAAATATAGTATACAATTCAAAAGAATTAAATCGAGCACAGAAGAGGAATTCATATACTGTTCTATTCAATTTGATTTCGCCAAACGTTATGAATAATACGACCTTGAGACATACTGAAAAGTGTGTAGGCTATGTGCTATATTTGTTTAGTTTTAATGGTTCAGCATATGCAATTATTCAAAAATTTAAGATGGGGATGACGGCCTTCCGATACCAAGAACCATGCAACTTTAGGGTTAATCATTTGCTAAATGTTGAATCAAAATGTAACGGAATTTGTATTATTCCAGCCAGTGCTATTGTCAGTCAAGTTATTGAAGTATTGGATTACGTTTGTGTACTACCAAATTTTGTAGAATACAATCTATGAGGCATCCGCATAAGCCGGGTCATTAACAACAAGATTTATTATGATATACTAAATATATAATTTTCTTATGAAATTTAATACCATTTCATAATGACTCAAAATAATATATAACTGTCGAACGTTTTTAGCACGAGCTGCGTGAAGTCGGATAATTACTAAAATATTTTCATGTCTATCGTCAATTATAGACAATTAGATAATTGTGCTGAATTATTTTGATAGAGATTGCATATCGTTTTTATTAAATTATAATCAATTATATGATGAAGGAAGAGGTGATCAAATGAAACCAAAACTGTGATTGAGGTTTATCATATTCAACCGAGTTGTTGTCTTAAGTTTTTTTATATAAAATTGTTTTTAACTATGATTTGAAGAAGACAATTATTTGGAGACTATGAGAAAGTAATCCAATTTTCGTGTATAGAAATGCATTTGATACTATCAGGGATAGATAGACTTTTTTAAGACGGAATAAACAATGTTTGGCCTTTACTTCAGTCCGACTCATAGACGAGTATATAGTCCCTTCCTTCAACACGTAACCAAAAAATTAAATTATCTTATTGGCTCACAAAAACTACGTATTGGTGACGTTGCTGACGGGGAGGGCCAAAAATACGTAATTCCTGTTTACCTCTGTCGCCATGACTACGACCCCTCTTGCGTTGTACCATAGCCCACTCGATCACGCGCGTCACGACGCAAGCTGCTCGCGCTATATAGCTATAGAGCGCGGATCGAGTGGGCTATGGTTGTACAGATAAGCGTCTTCACAGGGGTTCAAAATGGAGCCGTCTAAATACGAGGGTCCGGTAATTATTCGGGAATTGTTTTTAATAGCAATTAAGAAGGTAGTTAGTGAATTTGGTGCCGGTGTTTTGGATTTGGAGTACATCTGTAAAGGTGAAAAGTGTTCGCTAATTCTTTCTTAAGCCAATCATTTCTACTATCCTCATAATTTTGTAAACGAATTTGATGAAGTTAACCAAGGCTTAGTGAATGGTCAGGAGTTTTGTGAGTTTAGTGTTTGGTTAAAACCTGTTCGTGCTGTAATATCTATGAAGACTTTTACTCAATTCTAACTCACTTTTAATTTTCTTGGGTCTTCCCCGTTTTTTTTTCAGTTGCAAGCCCTATGTCTTGTGTAACTTCCATTTTTAAACAATGTTATTTCAAAAATTACAATCCGTGCCCATTCCAACTTGGCAGACGAAGGGGCAGACGACGTTTATTTGACCCGGATATACATACAACGGCATAACAAAAATAAGACCCGCCTCTTCTTTCATACCCCTCCGTCACGGGTAAGGGGGTCGTGGACTAGGACGCGCACCCGAATAACCCTGTTACCCATTCCGTCTTAAAAAAGTCTATCTATCCCTGATACTATTCTTGTTAATTCTGCAAAATCAATTAGTAAAATCCAATAAAATATCACGTTATAATTGATGATGTAAAAACTATCACGTTATTATTGATCATGTAAAAAATTATCACGTTATTATTGATCATGTCAAAAATTATCAAAACTCCATTTCCGAAATAAAAAATATTAAAAAATTGTCTGATAGAGAGAGATATTTTCAAATGTGGGTCAAATGTTTTATCATAGAAAGAGGTATTATCAATTTGATAGGGTGAGATATTATCAAGTAAGGATCAACTTCTCTTTAATAGGGAAAGATATTATCAAATGAGGATCAAATTCAATTTGATAGGGAGAGATATTATCAAATGAGGATCAAATTATTTTTGATAGGGAGAGATATTATCAAATGAGGATCAAATGCTATTTGATAGGGAGAGATATTATCATATGAGGATCAAATTCAATTTGATAAGAAGAGATATTATCAAATATGTATCAAAGTCTATTTGATAGGGAGAGATATTATCAAATGAGGATCAAATTCTATTTGATAGGGAGAGATATTATCAAATAAGGATCAAATTCAATTTGATAGGGAGAGATATTATCAAATAATGATCAAATTCAATTTGATAGGGAGAGATATTATCAAATAATGATCAAATTCCAATTGATAAGGAGTGATATTATCAAATAATGATCAAATTCCAATTGATAAGGAGTGATATTATCAAATAATGATCAAATTCCAATTGATAAGGAGTGATATTATCAAATAATGATCAAATTCCATTTGATAAGGAGTGATATTATCAAATAGGGATCAAATTTTGATTCATAGAAACGGATATTATCAAATATGGGTCAAATTTTGTTTCATAGAAACAGATATTATCAAATACGGATCAAATTTCGTTTGATAGGAAGGGAAAGAATCAAACAATGATCAACTTCTATTTGATAGGGAAAGATATTATCAAAAAATGGTCAAAATCAGATCCAACCACCTTATCAAATTGTTATTTTATCAAACGTTCTATTTTTGGAAACATTTTTGATCAAATTCTTAAAATTTGATCAAGGTGTTTTCGTAAGGGGAGGGCTTTCTACGCGCATAATTTTTAACACCGCATTTGTAATATTTATATCAAAGATTTTCTTGGAATATTGAAATGAAACAAGAGGGGAGTATGAACCAAGGAGTAGAATCTAGAAGCTCCTTAAGAAATATGAAATGTTATTGCCAATGCTTTGCATCTCAACATTTCTTTAAATAAACTATAAATGCATCACACTATAGCTTCCATGGTTTATTTCCAAAATTACGAAAAACCAATCGTCTCTACCCTAACTGACAGTCTCAAACGAACCTTTAATTTTCATTTTTCCAAATTGACTTCTCTACTCTGCTTTTATTAACTTTTCGTGGCAACGATATCATTACTCGTCCTTATTTACCTTTGAATAGTTTCTATGATTTATAATTCAATGGGACACGTCTTATTTACTCGCTTTATAATAAACGCGGTAAAAAATTAATGTCAAATTTCCATACTTTCTCGCCCTTTTATTATTAGAGGTACAATGGGCGTCCGAGATCATTGCTCGGAGGTTGGGAGGTTGTGGAGGTTATGTGGAGGTTGTGGAGGTTATGTGGAGGTTGTGGAGGTTGGGACAAAATGGCATTCAAAAGCGTTGATAAATACAGAAATGTGGTAATGTTAGTATAATGAAAGATAAGAAAATTATCGTAAGTAAACGTCCTCGATGGAGCTAAAGGGAGGGTGAATAAGAAAATCAAGTGATTTTTTAAAGGGAGGGTGGAGAGGGGTTTCTTCAACGAAACTGCACCAACACAAATTGTAAATAAAAACGTTTGATGTAACAAATATGGGTCATTATTTAAAATGGACTTCAGCTTACAACACCGGTTTAATGGTCTCATAGCCGGGGCGACACAATCGGGGAAATCTTTCTTTGTGGCTAACCTTATAAAGCATCCAGAAAGGATATGGCTAACCTTATAAAGCATCCAGAAAGGATATTATGGTGTTACACTGAATATCAACCGAAACTATTTAATTCGGTGTTAGATCATACACCCACCGTAGAATTTTACGAGGGGATATTAAATGTGAATATATTAGACCCCAATATCAAGAATTTCGTTATACTTGATGATTTGCTTTGTGAAATATCCAATAATAAAGAAGTAACTAATTTGTTTATACGGGGATTGCATCATAAAACACCTCAGTCTTTATTTTGATGCAAAATTTATATTATCCCGGGAAGGAAATTAGAACATTAAATTTAAACGCCCATTATTTGATAATATCAGAAGCCTATAATTAAACCTCCTTCGGAGGGAAGCCTCTATCAAGCCATAGACGCCACGTTAAAAATCTGAAACGTCTTGGTTTCGCGCTTCACTAAAGAGAACACTAAAGTGGTTGAGGACTGACAACTAATGAATAGTCTTTGTAGAAAGAAAATAGTTCGACCTTGCCCAAAAAAAAAAAAGATAAAATAAAATGGCGGTGCACATACGATCAAAATACGAAGAGAGACAATGATAGTCTTTGGAAATCGCCGAATACCAATCTAACATAAGCATAGTATTCTTTTCAACATTTTTTTTTCAGTTTTTTGGCACTTTTTCTTGGAATTATTTTTGGAAATATTCTCTTTCAAATTTAAAAATATTGAACATAACCTACTTATTAGACCATAAAGTCCTAAGTTTACTTGGGAGTGTTTGTCTAAAGTAAGCGAGATTTTCACAAATAAATTATGTAAAATTTCTTGCCTTTCATTCCCAATATGCTTTACGAAACTTTCACTTGTAATATCTTTTAAAATTAAATCATAAACAGCTTCAATATCCATTATTGAAATTACCCTGGGCCTACCATCACTTTATCACAGACTCCACTGTAGCAGACGACAGTTACAATTTCAAAATAGCCGCTGGCGTAGGACTTTTATATCTTATGTAAAGGCGCTATTTTTTCGCCGTCAATAAAATTGTATCGCTGCGTCGATGTCTCTAAGCGCGAAAACAAGACGTTTCACGTTTTTTGCCTAGATAGAGGCTTCTCCTCTTATCCGCTTCTGATAATATTCAAATCCCCTTGAGATAAATCCGCCATATTTCACTTTGCAAAGCAGATTTGCCGCACTAACAGTAAATACGTCATAGACGCATTCTATCAGGCAATTGTTAGAGATTTTGGGTATTTATGGGTTGATTTAAAGCCAACGACGTCAGATGATCATAGACTACGAACGGGGCTCATACCAGGCGAAGAAGCTGCGGTCCGTATACCAAAATGAAAAGGGTCCACACACATCAACATTTTTTAAAGTATCTGGAAAATTGCAATGCGCGTCAGAGAAAATATGCAATCAAACACGCTAGTAACGACTCGATCAAGGCTATAGGGGAATGTTGTATAAATGTCTTACGCGGAAACGTGAAGTTATCAGATGAGCAGAAGAAGCGACTGGAGAAGCACTGTCTTATGTTACGAAAATTAACTAAACCAAGCAAAGCAGCAAAGCGAAAAAAGCTCCTAATTCCAAAGGGCGGATTTTTACCTCTTTTACTGCCCCCCCTCTTATCCCTCGTTAGCAGCGCCGTGGAAGCTGCCATAAGTAGAGCAATTAAAATGGCTTGAAAGATGATTTTGGTACCTGAAGAGATTTACCACCGATTGAACTCACAACCAAAAGTTGAACTTGGTGTAAAATCGGATGCGAAGACTGTATTGGATGATAGCAAATTAAACCAGACGCAATAAGTTAACATGTACAACCATATATTAACAAGTGCTATTAACAAAAGAAAAAAGAAGAAGAAACCCGTTAAACAACCGAAGAAGAAAGATTGGTATTCAGAAATAGCCCTGACAATCCCAGATACACACCTCAAGCCGGCCGTCGCTTTATATAAGTGGATTAATAGTAACACTAACATTAATTGGTCTGCCAATGGTGAACTTATGTATAAAGGTCAACCAATCATCGGGTCAAATATTATGGATATTTTACACCAAACTGTTAAAGCATATAAAAGCAAATCGAGATACAATGTCACTGGATTAGACAAATTTTACGATCTGCTTATAAAAGACAAGTTGGGAAACCAAAATAAACCTCTCCGAGCCGAGACGAATTTACTTTCCAAACACAGGTCCGCAAGCCAATGAGGCAAACCGGAAATACATAGTTCTAATCGGCGAGATATTGCCATGATCATTTAGTTTAAAGCGTTTTAATAATTTCCTGCGTATCCACAATAATTCTAATGAGGACCTAATATCTATCACTTAAATGTGTATTTAACTTTCGGCTCAATCTGAACCGTTAAGACCTCCTATAAGAGGACATGAAACAAGGTCAATTATGGTTAAGATCTAGGTTATTTTATCTCATAGACCCAGTCGTTTCAACACGTATGGAGAGATGAAGTATTACCACCCTTATTATTTCATGAAGCTAAAAGTTACGTTTACACTATATATAAATGTAGTAAAGATGAATTAAAAAGTAAACACCAAATTTTAAATGTTAATATCAAAAGATGTTCTTGGAATATTGAGATGAAACAGAGCTTTAAGCTACACAACTACTAAAAGAATCGTAATGCCGAAAAATATTTAAGTATTTCCATTTAATATTCTGCAAAAAGAAAATGTTATCGTTTTGTAAGAGATCTTTTCACCCTACTCGCTTTATATTAACTTTGATATGCGTGTACTGTTTCGATTCAGATGCAATCTCCATTACTCGTTCTATATTAACTCTCACTTGTGTCAGTACATAGAAATAAGTTTATCTTAAATAATTAATTAAATATAAATGATATTAATTATTTTAATCGCCAGTAAATAACTTTAAAAATAGTTAAATCGTTTAAAATAAAGTTGTTCCTATTTTCTTTCGAAACTTTGCTAATATTGACGTTTAAAGTGAAGGGTACCCTTCTTGCCCGCTTTCTTCAAATTTTGGGGTATATATACGATCCGTTTCCATTATAATAATAGATAAAAACGCATTCGCGTGAACCTTTGGTGGAAGCCCTGCCATTGGGAGGCTAGACGTTTCTCGTAACCCTAGCTGATCGCCGCGTATATCTTAAAACCAAATAATAGACAAAAACGCATTCGCGTGAACCGATGGTGGAAGCCCTGCCATTGGGAGGCTAGACGTTTCTCGTAACCCTAGCCGCTCGCCGCGTATATCTTGAAACCAAACGATGACGGTGGAAAAGAAGCCAGAATGGACTGACTGGCGTCCATGTGGAATGGACAAAGACCTGAAGATGGTGGTGCATAGAAGCTGGTGTCAATGTGGAATTGACGAAGAACAGAAGATGGTGGTGCTTGGAAGCAAGCAAGTACAGACTAGTGTCCATGTGGGACGGACAAAGACTAGCAGATTGTGGTCCTTAGAAGCCAATTAGTAAAGACTGGTGTTGGTAGATGAATGGCCAAATTTCCGTGAACCGCGAACGCGTTCCGGAAATCGGGTATTTGTTTGCTCCGATTTGTAAACTGCGAACGCGGTCACGTGGGGTCTGACAGACAGACACACAGACAGACACACACACAGACAGACACGGCCGGTGTAATACCTCTCCGTGACATACGTCACTCGGAGAGGTAAAAATGTACCAAAAACTCTTGTTAAAAATAAGTTCCCATTTGAATACTCTACCAGTGCTGTACAACTGGATGTATCAAGTACCTCCATAGATGTACCAAACATCGATTACATGCCCCCAACCCCGGAATCCATGTATGGCAATGGGCCAACTCCCCGTTTCATTTCTCTCACAAATTACTTTATCATGGAAGGTTGTAACGACCCTTCTCCCACAGGGTTTCTAGCCTCCCCATCCATTTCATACTTAAGTAATCCCAAAGTAATTACGACCCTTTTGATATTATTTCTTATTATAATTATCGAACTATCTGATTTCGCTTTCTGGTACACTCAAAAAATTGTAAACTGCACGAGTAATGGATAAACCAGAAGAAATATCATTATGTGAATCGTGGAGCTCTTCTGGATATTCCAAATCAACTTCTAAAATAAAACCGTTTAGATAATCGTCGGGACAATTCAAAATAAATAGTTTGGTGTACTCTAAAAGGTTAGGATGTGAAACCCAATTGAATTCGGAAACTGGTAAGGGTAATGATATGGCTAAACCATAAAGATTATTCACATCTAAATACATTATGTAATTATTTGGTTTTGATGAATCATATGTTTCCGATATGTACGGGTTATTCGCGAGAGCGTATCTATGTGTTATCATACTAACACCACCACGAATCCCCTTCTCGATAAACAGACACATATCAGGGTCTAAAAATAAATCCATTTTAACCTTCGATATGTATAAAGCTGCTTGCCACGAAAATGCCGGGCTCGTAAACGCGTGGGCCGGGTCTAAACCGTAGTCAGTGATACAAGTCTCCCTAAAGTTTTCAAAAACATCGCCTAGTTGGAGGGAATCAATTGTCACGTAAAGATCGTGGAATTCTCCTATTGGAGATAAGATTGATCAAATAAATTTAGTTTCTCATTAGTTTTTGTTTTGTTTTTTTAACAAACCGAGTGATTTTATATTGCAGCTCCTCGAAACGTCTACTGCGTTTGTATATCTTTCATCGGAAATGTCCTCCTCGGTTAGCGAACTGTAGAAAGCTTCTTTCTGAGGTAGTTGTGTTTCATCAATCCTCTCGAAACTGTCCATGTAGGGTATGCTTGCTTACGTAGTAAAAGTGAGACTTTTTCTAGCGGGTAAAATTTGTTTCAAACCCTGAAATTTTCAGAACCCTTTTTAGCGACATTGGATACTAATGTTTCAAGGCTGTCCGGTAGAAACCTGCATATAAACCACAGAAAAATTAAGCTTTATTAGAGATACAAGGTACTTTACCCATAGAATCCAAAAATCTCAATGCCCCAAAAGAGAAGCTAATGTAGTTTTCTGTGTTTGAAGGTATACAGGAAAGCTTTCTTTCTTTTTGGAGACCGATGCATTGCATTATCAAATGCGCGTTGTATCTAAAAAATAAAAGTTAAATTTAGATAATATCTGACGTATGGTTTTAAATAGAAACAAACTAACCTTGACAGGTTATGCATTATTACGGGGATAAATTTCACAACTTTGAGTTTTAAGTTACAATCGTTGTGCGCCATACCACGAAATTGACCTAAAATTTAAATCAAAATTAATATACATTTATAATCAAACCTAAACCTACAAACATCGGAATAATGGCAATGATCTCGAACAGGAACGTCTTCGTCTTTTAAATCTTCGTCACAAATATGACATTTAACACAAGTTCGAGTTTCTTCTAAGTCCTCCGGAGAAAGATTCATAGGGGTATTTCGTTTTAACTCAGTTGTAATATACTCTTCATCATGAGTTAATAATATGTTAGTTCCCTATAAGTTACTCAGGCAATTCATTTTTATACTCCAGCGTTTTCTCCCCCGCCGCCGGCTTCCCAATTATATGCAACGCTCTGCGGCCACCACGTGATCGAAAATCTTATTTACTCTTCTTTACGTTTTCTCCCCGGAAGCGCGTGTAGTGGAAGCTAGCCAATGATATCGGAGCTATTTAAGCAGCCGAATATTTTGCTCAGTGCCTCGGTTAAGAAAACCATTAAGAGATCAGTGGATTGGATTTAGCTCAGTTGTATAATTTTCTGGTTTCAAGTCACAATAACAACTCTTATCTTTAGCTTTCTTTATCAATATCGGCAAATTGCATTGAGTTCCTGCATTTTTTTTGTCTCAGTACTGACACAAACGCCATGATTTAATGTTAAATTGTCAAAATATAAACATTCACGACTAAAACACTCCCTTGGTGAAAAAGCAGCCGACGACTCGAGGTCGAGGAGCCGTACGAGCAACATTCGGATTTTTTTCCCGCGTGGGCGAAATGAGAAGAAATCGCTGGATACATTACGCCTATGGAGCCTGAGTAACTTATAGGGAGCTAACATATTATTAACTCATGTCTTCATCCAATTTCAAACTTTCTAGGAAAACGTCGACTGCATCTGAACCTCGATAACAAACGGGAGCGTTTGGTCCTATAAATAAATAAACAAATAAATACATATAGATAAATATAAAAAATAATTATAAAAGTAAACGAAAGACTACAATCAAAATTAAGATATTTACCGTTAGGTCCGACAACAACATAGCTAAACCCACAGGCGACGCGTTCCTGTAATTTAGTTGTAGATGACAGTTTTGAATCTGGTAAACGAGCCTCCATTCTATTCAGAATAGATTCAAAATTGGCGTAGATGACGAATGGAACCCTTTGTTTTCATTCGACTTTTTTGAATTTAAGAACTGGTTCTTTAAATGGTAATTTTATCCAGGCGCGTAGGAACGTTTCGAATTTTGGGGGGTACAGTCTAGATATGGATTTGGGCGCCCCCTTCCCAAAGATAAGAAAAATGTTGAAAATATATTGAACAAGATTGAAACATAGTATTTTAATTGCAGTGACAAGTGGAACGGTGAATTCAAAAACTAGTGTCCGATAGGTGTTGGTTGTTAAAAACTTTTTGCACATGAAATTTTTATCAATCATCCATTGCCGCCTCTTTTTTATAAGGCCGGAGCGGGCGATATTCCCCCTCTCAAAATCTAACATTTTAATTCGCCGCTTTCTGTCGCGAGAGGCGCTCGTTTAGACGAAAATGTGACGTCATAATTTTTTGAATTTTAAACCTGAGGCTTTTCGCGCGGCTTCAACCGTTCATCGGCAGGGCCGGTTAGCTTGTTGGGTCTCTGGGGACGTCAGTAGTACAAGGAGTGTGCGAAGTCGGTTCGTTACCGGTTACCGTTCCTCAATTCATTAAATGGTAAGATTAATTTAAATGTTTAAAACTTGTGTGATTGTAAAATCAATGTATGGAATTGGGCAATATAGATTATAACCTAATTATTTGGTAACCTTGTCTTGCTTCGGGTTAGGGTAGCTATTATTCACATTTAACCAAGGCTTAAAATTTACTAATTTAGTTTCAATTCAATGTTAGGATGTAATTCAAAGGAGTAATTAGTATTTGAAAAATAACTACAAAATGGTGAAATGCGCTGCACCAGATTGCCATCAGAAGGGAAGGAAGAGACTTTGTGATAATATACGCATTACCTTTCATTCATTTCCGAAAGACCAAACATTAAGGCAAAAATGGATATATGCAATATTTGGAGGGAATTCGGCTTATCTCGAAACCTTCCTGGACGGAAGTTCTGGACCGAAAATTTGTAGCAAGCATTTTAAAAGCACCGACTTCAGTATTTCAACTAGTCAAAGACGTCTCCTTAATGGCGCAGTTCCTTCTTTGATTTATAACAAAGACGAAAATAACTGTGATGCTTCGGAAAACTGCAGCCGGCGATCAATTTCAAGGCCCGTTATAACCAACGAAGGTCGAGGAGAACTGTGTCAATTACAAGCTGTTGGAGGAAGTTAACGTGGCATGCAAGTTATTGTCTTGACAAATTATTTAAAAATGATATTAATGAGAATGGGGAAGCTAACTATTACTGACAACACGGTAGTAACAATAAAATCAATTTCAACCGCCATGATCGAAGGATACATTGTTCGGATTGCCGAAGAAAATTCCGAGTGCTGGGATTGTCACTGTTATAAATCAAAATAAAAATTGTCACTGTTATAAATCAAAATAAAAATTGTCACTGTTATAAATCAAAATAAAAATTGTCACTGTTATAAATCAAAATAAAAATTGTCACTTTATAAATCAAAATAAAAATTATTGTTACTCTTATAAAACAAAATAAAATCTTTTAAAGCTACTCTGTTTATATTTAGTTTTCTAATTCCTAGAGAAGATAAGCCAAAAACTTATATAATTCGTCATTCTTGCAAAGGAACCATTACAAGACTTTGAATTTAAGCGCCATTTAATTTTTTAAATTCTTTCAAAACGAGCTTCGTCTATAGGAGAAGTGAGGTTTCATCCCCCCCCCCCCGCAAATGTTCCCTACCTCGCGAGCCACCCGCTCCGGCCTTATACAATAGAGGCGGCAATGAATCCTCTCTGGACATGTTTTAGTATTTTATGAGTCATTGTTGCCCTAAAGTCAGGGCATCAACTCTTTTTGAGAATTTTTAATAGGAAAAATAGAATTCTTTTTGCAAAATTTTAGGATTTTATAGGACCGAATTCATAAAATTATAGGATTATATTGGACTCATAAATGAGAAGACCTAGAGCGTTATAGCACCTATATCTAATCAAATGCTAAGGGGTTCACACAGAAGACACACATTCAGATTTACTTGGAAATTGACCAATAATTAAAGAAAAAACAACACGCAAAAAAGAGACTTAAAAGTGATTGAAAAGTTACCAAATCAAACTATTTAAAAGGGTCAGGTAGGAAAAGATGTTTTTCAGAGAAAACCCTATTGCCATCATTCCTTTTTATAATTAAAGGTCTGTGCTATAATTGAATTTAATCTGTGAGCGTAGACATTTCAGATGAAAGGTCTTAGGTAAAATTATATTGGAACGAAGCTCAGAATGCAAAGCAATGGCTATAATTTCAAATAAAAACGAAAAAAATTCAAATTCAATTATGAGACAATTGAAGGTAAAAATATCCTGAGCGAGCGAAGCGATTTTTTGGTCTGACCAAATGAGATCTTGCTAATTCTGTGTTTAAAACGTCACACAGCTGGGAATATAAATACTTACACCAAAATACCAAAAAATAGGACTTTATAGAAATTATAGGATACTTTCTAAAATTTGGGATTTTATGTGAATTATAGGACTTCTGGGACCTTGCTGTTAGTACGTTTTTAAAAGCTCAATATAGAGAAACTTCTTTCTGCTGAAGTGTAATGGCAGGCACAACAAGAAGGAGACGAATTGAGTTGCAAACAGAAAAAGACTGGGTTTCGTCGTCCAGCTTTCTTGCAGCCGTTGCCTTTAAAAACAAGTTTTCTCCGAGTCCGCTTGATTTTCACAGTATACCATTTCGGTATTTATCTCTGCGAAGACGCGAACAGTCTTCAGCGCCCCAAATTTGTGAAGCTGTCATTGATAAGCTAAAAAAAGCCTTTTTATGCCTTACAAAAGACGGGCTCTTAGCTCCGCCACTAGGACTGGAAATGGCACCGAGCGTAATACCGAAATGGTCTATTCACCTCTTTTTTACTTCAGTGTAATTTTGACGCCCTTTGATTATAAATTTGGCGCAATTTCTGACCTATTTAGGCGCCCTAGTAAAATTTTAGGGGGGGGGGGGGTACAGTGTACCTTTGAACCCCCCGTTCCTACGCCACTGATTTTATCCTTTGGGGATCATGTACACTACACTCGGTTTCATGGTTTTTATGGTTAAACTTTGCGTTAACACAGGAAAATCGATGTAAACAATAATGGCAGTAGAACGATTGACTATGATGATTAACAAATTTTGATAACAGTCTACTCAAACTTTTAATCAGACAAAAATGCTGGTTCTTCTCGTTCATGAAAAATAAAAGATTAATCCTGCGTTTTTCTGGTACTTTAAAGTCACTTATATGACGTGGGAAAACACCATCTCCATACGCGAAAATATTTATGGATAAATAGTTTTTCTTTTCAAACGCCTTCAATTTAGATGGATTGAAAACAAATGGGAACGTGATGTCGGAACGGTCTATAATGTTTTCAGATCGTTTATAATTAGTTACACGTGTCGGATTGTCTTTAGCCGTATTTAGGTGTGCTAAAACGCACCATAAAAACATTTACCGTCGGTGGACTTTATATTAAGTGATCCTTGAGTTCTTATTTCATCCGGGAGTTCGATGTAAGTACCACCAGATAACGGGTGATATTTAGTAATATCGACTTGAAAAAATTCAATATTCTGGATTTTAAATCCGCTCCACATACCTTCAAATTCTTCCATTGCTTTCGCGATCTGCTTCTCACCCTCATCAATTTGATTAGTCAACTCCTCGGGTGATATTGATGTAACAACTCTACTACGAAAATATGGATGTACTTCAACGGTTTGTCCGTCTCCCACATCACGCGTAAAGCGAGCGCGGATGACCAAGTACCATTTAATCCCATATTTTAACCGTAAACGACGCTCCAAATATTCAATAAGGCATTCCTTGATGTTATGGATGAGCTTGTGTGGATCTATAATCGTTTCGGGTGGGGTGTATCGGGAACTGACGACGGCACCACACAAAGCTTCTGCCACTTCATCATCTAAAGATACACCCTCAATTTCATTGAAATCAAGTTCCTCAAAATTTATGAAATCGTCACCACGGTTCGTTGGAGGTTTGGATAAGGGTGGGGGAGAGGTTGAGAGTATGGTGGGTTTAAGTGTTACACATGAGGGATAGATGCCAGACCAGGGGAGGGCCGCCACACGCGTATCTCTGTTTTCCCGGCGCGTGTTTTATTAGGCGGCCCCCACTCGGTCTTAAGATTGACAGCCTTAACAACTTCCATCCATTGGTTGTGGTATATCATACTCTATTGAAACTACGCGTGTCCACCTGTTCTTGCATTGTAGTTTTTCTGTTCCAAAGGAGAATATGTGAAGCTTTGGTAAATTCTATGTAAAGTGAGGTACTCTGTCCCTATTCTACGGGGTACATGTTTCAAACACCACACCGGGGAATATAAACCTGTCATGTCACATTCCCTAAAACTAGGTATTCACTTAACAACATCGTGAAAGGGTTTTCATTTTCAGTCACTTAACAACCATTTCAATCCCATTAAAGATGTTTAACATCGCTTTCAAGTGCATTTTAGAGATATGACGTAACTGTTATTTGTTCTGTTAGTCATTTCACAACAATTTTTGATGAAATTTATTCATTTGACAACGTTTTCAAAAACCTTTGATTAGACTAACAACACTTTTATCCACTTTATTAGTCATATTAGTTTGCTTTCAATCGACGTTTTTGGTTTCACAGCGTTTTAAACTACATTTTAGTAAATTAACAATCCTTTCGGCCACTTTTTTGGACATTCAACTTCATTATCGGTTTTATTTCAGTAATAGTGAACAATATTAAACACATTTTAGTTGAATTGCGTGGTTTTTACTAGTCATTTAACGAAACGTAAACCAATTTTTTGGTGTTTCGCCAATACTTACAATTGTACTTTTGTCATTTCATGAACGTTCAACTGATTTTTAGTTCCTTTGAATGCGATTTGATCCACATTTTAGTAGTTTAACAAAACTTTTGATCCACTTTCTTAGTCATATTAGTTCGCTTTCAATCGAATTCTTTCATTTCACATCAGTTTACTTTCATTTCGCATCAGTTTCATCCGAATTTTAGTATATTAGCAACACTTTCGATCACTTTTTGGTCATTCAACTTCATTATCAGCTGTTTTATAATAGTCATATATTAACAAAATCAGATATATTTAAGTCGAATAACGAAACGGTTACTAAACATTTAGCGAAACGTTAACCAATTTTTAGTGTTTTGCCGATACTATTAATTGATTTATAGACATTTCATGACACTTTCATCTTCTTTTTTAGTTTCTTGTGAACAAATCTTAATCGCAACTCAGTCATTTGAAAACGTTTTCTGTTACGTACATACCTATAAACATATTAGAAGCCAAACTGAAATAATATCAAAACATGAATTAATGTTAATGAACACTCGTATTTTTGTTATTTTTAAATTTAGACTTACATGTGACGAGATCAGGCGTCCATCTTAGTAGGCTTCATAAGCATTGGGACACCTACACCATTTAAATTAGTTATGTTTCGGTGGACGATGCTCACCAAAAAGAAACATTTTCACCCCCTATGCAAAATATCTGATCAAAGCTGGTTAGATATCTTTCTACGGTTTAAAAAAATTACGTTAATGTACGTAGAGGGGTGATAATTTATAGAGCGTGCAGGCAAGGCTTAAGGGCATTGTACCACGTGGACAAGGCTTAACTTCAATTTAGAGTAAATTGGTTCTCACAGTTTTGACCTATTTAGAGATCAAATTTCACACACTGTTGAGATCCGCGAGAAGTATTTATATCCTTGCAAAATTTATAAAGATATTAAACACATTACTTACAACTGTACTTTTGTCATTTCATGAACGACGGTTCAACTGCTTTTTAGTTCCTTTGAATGTGATTTGAACCACATTTTAGTAGTTTAACAAAACTTTGATCCACTTTCTTAGTCGTATTAGTTTGCTTTCAATCGAATACTTTCATTTCACATCAGTTTCATTAGAATTTTAGTAGATTAACAACACTTCCGACCTCATTTTCGTCATTCAACTTCATGATCTGTTAACAATAATTAAGTCGAATAACGAAACGTTTACTAAACATTTAGGGAAACTTTAACCAATTTTTAGTGTTTTACCGATACTTTTAATTGAATTATAGACACTTCATGTCACTTTCAACCGCTTTTTTAGTTTCTTGTGAAGAAAACTTAACCGCAATTCAGTTATTTGAAAACGTTTTCTGTTACGTAAATACCTATAAACATATTAGAAACCAAACTGCAATAATATCGGAACATAAATTAATGTTAATGAGGAGATGGTATTTCATTGATTTTCTGTTATTTAGTCTGAACTTTGAAATCATCCGTTTTACACTACGTATCTTTCACCTTGAAAACTCGTTTTCCGTATTCATCACATTTATATTACATGGGAATTTTGGTTATGGAACTTTGAAATTCGATTTCAAAACCATAGAAATTAGTAAAGCGATGTAGAAATTCGGAAAAAGTAATTAAATCGCCGAAATAATATAAATTAGGACAGGAACATGAAAAGCTTGGGAAAAAGAATAAATAAACTTGCAACAAAATAAGAAAAGTTTGATACGTTTCAGCAGAAACAACAAAAGTTTGAAAAGTAATAAAAAACGTATCAGCAGAAATAACAAAAGTTTGAACAGTAATAAAAAAAAACGTTTCAGCAGAAATAAGAAATGTCTGAACAGAAACATGGCAAATTGAACAGAAATGAGGAAGTTTGAACATAAATAGTGAAACTTTAAACATAAATAGTGAAACTTTAAACATAAATAGTGAAACTTTGAACAGAAATAGTGAAACTTTGAACAGAAGTAGTGAAACTTTGAACAGAAATAGTGAAACTTTGAACAGAAAGAGTGAAACTTTGAACGGAAAGAGTGAATCTTTGAACAGAAAGAGTGATACTTTGAACAGAAAGAGTGAAACTTTGAACAGAAAGAGTGAAACTTTGAACAGAAAGAGTGAAACTTTGAACAGAAAGAGTGAAACTTTGAACAGTAAGAGTGAAACTTTGAACATAAATAGTGAAACTTTGAACAGAAAGAGTGAAACTTTGAACAGTAAGAGTGAAACTTTGAACAGTAAGAGTGAAACTTTGAACAGTAAGAGTGAAACTTTGAACAGTAAGAGTGAAACTTTGAACAGTAAGAGTGAAACTTTGAACATAAATAGTGAAACTTTGAACATAAATAGTGAAACTTTGAACATAAATAGTGAAACTTTGAACGGAAATAGTTGAACATAAATAGTGAAACTTTGAACGGAAATAGTTGAACATAAATAGTGAAACTTTTAATGGAAATCGTGAATGTTTGAACTGAAATAAGAAATGTTTGAACAGAAATAAGAAGTGTTTGAAGTAATATTAATTATATTAAACCTACGTAAAATAATTAGAAGCCCATATCATTCAAACATTTTCTTTTTATTCGAGATTCTACAAATATTATTTAGCATTTAACACTATCCTTCGCCTACAAAATGTAGAACTTACAAACGTTTTATTAATTAAAGAAAGTCTGCGAAATAATTATTCGCGTCATTGGATCTCATGTGATAATGAACTTCGTAAAACATTAAACTGTGAGTGTTATCACACAGACACTCGGCTAATCTGCAGGGCCTTGAATATATAATGCGTAGCTAGGTCGTTTTCATCACTATAATTTTTCCTTATGGTTTTGTTAGTTTTATATACCATAAAACATACACATATGAAGAGCTAAGTTCAGAACTCTTAAGTACTGGTATGGACAATGAAATTCGTATCCACCGTAATAAAAGGTGCAAAATTTGCATTCCTCCTCATTGCGGGGATGACAACTCCCTAAATGGCAAATATTTGGGTTTGGCATTCCGTTCATTTTGTGTGGTGTGAGGTGTACGGGAAATACGAGGATAGTGTCTCCCGCAAATTCTTTCAATTTGAATTGATGGGTCTTCTTATTTATGATACATGGAAACTGTCTAGCATACATGTCAATTAATGACCCTGCGGGTAATTGTACTGTAGAAGTTTGTAATCTGTACATCGCTAAGTGTTTCAAACCAAAATTTATATTAGGGCCATTAACGTATTGCCATATATAACCTTCACCATCGTCTACATTATAGACTTCATTCGGTGAGGGGTTTATTAGTAAATCCCCCGTTTCGGGATCTGTAGTCCTTTCGGATTTTCCGTAATCTTTATCCCATCCGATAGCACCAAAATTTTCAATTAGTCTTAAGTTGTTTCGTCTAACGGCGGCTTCTAAAGTAATGGGTGAATTCACTCTACCATCCTCACTACAGCAGATAGGACAGGAAGGCGTGTCCGGCGTATTGTCAGTTTCGGAGAACGCTTTTGATTCGTCCCTGATGGAGTAAAAATTAGCCGAATACTCTAATTATAAGTCTGGATACAAATAGACATGCAAGGGTTAACTATATTGTTAGGAGTCTACTTACAATTTAACTAAGTCCATTTCTAAGTGATGACACGTGGATATCGTAAGCCGGGGTGAAAAGCTTGAAGAGCCGTAAAATGACTTATCTTTTAAACTACTGCGTCTTTTATAGGATCTTATCGCGAGACGAAAACGCAAGATATGATGGGTGTATTTTCTCAATCAACGACGCAACGGAAATTCACCATGACGCTCTGAACCCGGATATTTACTATGGCACCCTCAAACACGTTGACGAAAGACGATATGACGCTTCTTTAAGCCTAACATATATAATTTCCCCCTTCCACCACGTTGTCGAAAGTCAACATGGCGTTAAAAACCCCAAACCCATGACAAGGCTTAGCGATGCGTTCAATTTTCATCTCCAATATCGGAGTTAATATGTCCTCGTATTTACACTTTATTTGCATTCGAAAACATTGCAGGGTGCGAAGTTCATTGTTTCTCCTGTCCTCGTGAGGAATCAGGTACACTGTCGTATCCGAAAACTGTACTCTCTTTTTTCCGTTCATATTCCCCGCCTACTTCGTTAATGTTATGACATCTAGTTTTAAGCCTAACTCCCCGCACACTGACATGGGTTTCAACCGCCATAATTCAAAAGTGGATCCCTTATCAGTAATGTCATGCATTTATTATTTTCCTCAAAAATAAGATAAGACACGCCAACGGGAATAGATAACCCTATCTCAAGTGTTCGACATGAGATTAGACGCCGTCATAAGATTACACGTCAATCTCCCCTTTCAGTTCACGCCAAGTCTGACATCATGACATTTCACGCCAATTTCTCCCCTATCAGTTCACGCCATTTCCTCACGCCGGTTCACGCCAATTCCTCACGCCAGCCCACGCCACTGGGCCAGCTCCGCCACTTAGTTACTACTGACTTAATAGTCGAAGCACTTCTTCTCAAGAGAGTCACAGGAATGATGCCCCTAAAACCATGTGATCCTAGCAAGTGGTCACATATCAAAAGATTGCAATAAGCTGATCCAACATTTCACATACCAAGTGAAGTTGACATCTTACTTGGAGCTGACATTTACATTGACATAATGGAAAATGGAATTGTAAAAGGACCACCTAACACACCAGGGGCATTTAACACTATTTTCGGAGGGGTCATATCAGGGCAATCAATCTCGTTTGACAATCAAGCCCATATACAAGTCCATCACTGCTCACTCAACAATCAAGTTGAAAATTTCTGGACCTTAGGAGAACTTTCAAATAGAAAACCACTTTCCGCAACAGAAGCCGAGTGTGAGAAAATCTTCACTGATACCCATTCAAGAGACAAATCTGGACTATACGTGGTGCGACTACCATTCAAAACAAACCCAAACGTATTGGGTGATTCAAGAAAAACAGCAATTCGAAGTTTGAAATGTGTGGAAAGACAACTAGAAAAAGATCCCGCCATAAGCGAAAAATATCAACAGTTCATGACTGAATATCTTGCTCTCGGACATATGGAACTGGTGAATGAGGAATCAGAGAGGACAACATCTGGTCCTTCTTTCTACCTACCACATCATGCAGTCATGAGTGCATCAAGTACAACTACAAGTCTAAGAACTGTTTTTGATGGCTCAGCCAAATCATCAACAGGTGTCTCGCTCAATGACATTCTTCTTGTTGGACCCAAGCTGCAGGAAGATCTGATTAATCTTCTCATTCGATTTCGTTTGCATTCCATTGCAATAGTCGCAGATCTTGCAAAAATGTACAGACAAATTTTAGTACATCCAGATGATACTGACTTTCAAAGAAAAGTCTGGAGATCAAACATGAGTGATGTCATTCAAACATACAGATTACTCACAGTAATATATGGAACATCTGCAGCTCCTTATTTGGCAGTAAAAGTATTGAAACAATTGGCTCATGACGAGAAAGAAGAGTTTTCTTTGGCGTCACCAGTTCTTGCAAATGACTTTTATGTAGATAATCTAATGTCAGGAGAAGAAACAGTGTCTGCAATCTTAGACCTGCAAGCAGAATTGCTGAAGTTAACCAAAAAAGGAGGATTCGAACTCAGAAAATGGGCATCAAACAATCCCGCATTAATGGAATCGTTACCTCCAGAATTCAGAGAAATACAAGGTCCATTGAAGATAGACAACGAAAACACGGTCAAAACACTTGGATTATATTGGCAACTATCAGCAGATCACTTCATATTCAAGGTTACGTTGCCAAAGACAACAAGTCTTGTCACGAAGAAAACTATTTTGTCTGATACCTCAAGGATATTCGATCCTCTGGGTTTTCTAGCTCCAACCATAATCATCGCAAAAATTATTCTTCAACAACTTTGGTTGTGCAAGCTAGATTGGGATCAACCTTTATCGTTAAACAAGGAAAACGAGTGGTTATTGAAAAAATGGACCTCATACAGAAAGGAATTGCCAGAAATTCAAAACATCACTATACAGCGTCACATATCTCAACCAGAGGTACAAGAAATCAGTTTACATGGGTTTTGTGATGCTTCTGAACAAAGTTACAAAGTAAACAAAAGTACAAGTTAGACTGGAAACAGCAAAACCAAGGGTTTCACCATTAAACTCAGAATCAATTCCCAGGTTAGAACTTTGCGGAGCTGTATTATTAACACGATTGATGAAGATAATTCAAGAATCGCTCAAGATTGACATCCAAGAAATACATGGATGGACTGATTCAACAATAGTCCTAGCATGGATATCATCAACTCCTCAAAGACGGAAAACATTTGTAGCAAACAGAGTTTCTCAGATTAAGCAGACCATTCCAAAGATGAAATGGCACCACGTCTCAGGAAATTCTAACCCATGTGATTGTGCATCGAGAGGCATATCTGTGGCCCAATTGAGAATTCACGACTTATGATGGCATGGACCGCAGTGGTTAAAACAACAAACACCAATTGACGCCAATGACAGCACACAAGAATCAGAAGAGTGTTTGAGAGAAGAAAAAAAGAGCAAGCACATAGCAACTCACTTTCACTATGACACTTCTCTCTTAACATCTATTTCATCATTCAGAAAGCTGATCCATGTCACGGCTTACTTATTGAGATTTGTACATAATCTGAAGATAACAGTTAAGGAAAAACAGAAAGCACCTCTTCGGGATAATAAAAGAAAAGGAACATTAACTAAATTTGAATTAGATAACGCCTTAACGCATTGGATTAAAGTAGTACAATCGGAACATTACTTAGAGGAGATTCAACGAATTAAAGCCAACAAGCAACTAAAGAAGACCAGCAAATTGCTTTGTTTAAATCCATATCTAGATAAGGACCAGGTTCTACGTGTTGGTGGAAGATTGCGTCATGCTAACATACCAGGAAGTCAGAAAAATCCAATAATTCTACCAAAGAAAAGCCTTCTAATTGACCTTCTCATCAAACATGAACACGAGAAAAGTTTCCATGGAGGAGCTCAACTGCTTCTAGCCATACTGCAGAGAAAATATTGGATCATTGGCCTGAAAGATGCGATTCGATTCCACATTAGAAAATGCATGCGCTGTGTAAGACAACAAGCGTCTACCATACAACAATTAATGGGAGACTTACCAGCACCAAGAGTAAACCCTTCACGAGCTTTTTTACATTGTGGAGTGGATTATGCGGGTCCTTTCCTTCTGCGCGTCATCAAAGGAAGAGGGCACAAAATGTTCAAGGCATACATTGCTGTATTTGTCTGCTTTTCCACGCGCGCTTTACATCTGGAACTAGTCAGTGACATGACTACTGACGCATTCCTCGCTGCACTAAAGAGATTTGTATCTCGACGAAGAAAACCAGCAGAGATGAACAGTGATTGCGGAACCAATTTCATTGGTGCAAATCGAGAGATGAAAGAATTTTTGAAATTCATAACCACAACAACACACAATGATCAGGTGTCACTCTGGTGCACTGATGAAGGAATACAATGGAATTTTAATCCACCTGCAGCACCACATTTTGGTGGGTTATGGGAAGCAGGGGTGAAGTCGGTCAAATTTCATCTAAAAAGAGTAATAGGAGCAACAAAATTGACGTTTGAAGAAATGCAAACATTGCTTTGCCTAATTGAAGCATGTGTAAATTCTCGACCACTGACTCCCCTCAGTACAGACCCAACGAGTTTGGGAGCATTAACTCCAGGACACTTCCTGATAGGAGATGCCTTAACATCGATTCCTGAACCAGATCTCACCACTACAAAACTCAACAGACTTTCCAAATGGCAGGTGGGCCAACAAATCCTCCAACACTTTTGGAAACGGTGGAGCAGTGAATACCTTTCAAGGTTGCAACAAAGGCCCAAATGGGTCAAGAAAAAACCAAATCTAGCAGTTGGAGATCGTGTTCTCATTAAAGAATCAGATCTTCCTCCTACCAAATGGAAAATGGGACGTATCTTGCAACTACATCCAGGTGCTGATAATTGTGTTCGTGTGGTAACTTTAAAAACTGTTGACAAGGAACTCAAAAGACCAATTACAAAACTTTGCCCGCTGCCGTTAGAGTAAAAACATTCAAATATTAGCAAAATCAAACATTTGTTAAAAAAAAACTTAATTGAAAATAAGCATTTCAAGGCGGGCGGGATGTTCAGTCGAACAACATCACTTATTCGTTATAATGCAGAGTCAGCTACATTATTATGATATACTCCATGTTTTTAATTTTTCAAAAAGTACCTGTAGTTAATTCTATACCAAGCCTTGCTTTCCTATCGGGGGATATTCTGTAAAAATGGGGGTAAATGTCAATCGGGGCTTCTTACACACAATAGAAGACTGATTTTTCGAGCAAAACATCTTTGAAAGAGAATTTTTAGTATAACGTTCGGCACCTTACTGGAAAGATCACAATTTTTGTTTTTTGACTTTAAATAAAGTTAGTTTGTTACTTTGGTCATTGCTTTCTACATATAATTCACGAACAGCGTACCATAGTTAAATGATTTATAAAATATTATTAACCTAACTTAACCAAACCAAACCTAACCTAACCTAACATAACAGTAATGTTTTGCAAAAGGCATATTATTTGAGAAGTCAATGAAGCTAAACATCAATATTTTGGAAAAGGCGTAACATTGTTAAATTATTTTTAAATTATTACTAACCTAACTTAACCAAACCAAACCTAACCTAGCCTAACATAACAGTAATGTTTTGGAAAAGGCATATTATTTGAGAAGTCAATGAAGCTAAACATCAATATTTTGGAAAAGGCATATTATTTGAGAAGTCAATGAAGCTAAACATCAATATTTTGGAAAAGGCATATTATTTGAGAAGTCAATGAAGCTAAACATCAATATTTTGGAAAAGGCGTACCATAGTTAAATGATTTATAAAATATTACTAACCTAACTTAACCAACCCAAACCTAACCTAACATAAGAATAATGTTTTGGAAAAGGCATATTATTTGAGAAGTCAATGAAGCTAAACATCAATATTTTGGAAAAGGCGTACCATAGCTAAGTGATTTATAAAATATTACTAACCTAACTTAACCAAACCTAACCTACCTAACCCTAACTCAGAAAAAGGTATTGATACGTACTTTGTTAACAGAATCCAGTGGCTTTGAAATAACTCTATTTTTCATAATCTCAACTCACCTTTTCTTAGTGATAGGCAAATGGTCTATGGGATGATTTTGCTTATTTTTGGCATAGCAAACGGTTTTATTAGCGGACGCCGCTGTCACCTTGCATTCCATTATCGGGTAATGCCAGTATTTGCGATCTTGAACTGTGATTTTTATCATCATCATCTGGCCACGAACTACGGGGGCATATTTTCCTTTCGAAGTTTTCAGCCATTCGACTTCCATATTTAGTAAATTACACTGATCAACAGTCCCTTATATACTAATTTTAAAATATTGCTTTTTTAATGGAAAATACCACAAGGTGAATAATCTAAAACCAAGGACCTAGCTTTCCAGCTTAGGAATGAGGGTATTGTGTGTCAGGTTCTCTCTAACGAACGTCTCATCTCGAGTGTTCCTAAAACTTGATATTCCAAGGCTAGGCCGAATGTATCTACTGTAGAGTAAATAGTGGTTGAACACCCAAAGTTTTTCTCTCCTAACATTTTTTCTCGGCGCCAACTAACATCAGCCGCGGAAAGCTGGCTCTCACTAAAAAAATTCCACCCCCCTTATAAAAGGTACGAAACTTCAATTTTTGGATTGGACGTTGGGTCCGCTTGCGATGAGCTTCTCGGCCAATAGAGAGACGGAGATCTTATTAGACGATCGGAGTTTACGTTACAGCGGAGCAAGTTACAAATAACGAAACGGATTTAGGGCTCTCAAAACAAACTCAATATATCCGTGCCAGAAAAAAATAATTCTGTCGGCTTCTAATTTATCCATTATGTCGACTTAATCACCCTGTTTAAAAACTTTAGCACTCCACACCATACGCCGTTGCCATACAAACACCGTGGATGAACCCTCCATGCTTGAACTTACTCAGATAAAAAAATTAGCCCCGCCTGTTTTACTTCACTCTCCACCGCTGTGGAGCGCGGCTTCAAAAGCTCGTTCTCGGTCGTGGCCGAGATTTTAGAAATTTGATCTCTCCATTCACGCGAGCTCCGTTGGAAACTTTAAAAAGCTTAACGTCAGAACTTTCAGACACAGAGGCTACGGCAAAAAATCTTACATAGGAACTTGGTGTAAGATTATTCTACTTGTGAAAATACGAATTAATAAAACAGGTATGTTATTTGTGCCAAATTCCTGTGTTATCGCCTTTTGTGGCAAACGGGAATTGGGAGAAATACATTTGGGTGAATCAGGAATATATGATTTGGGTTAAACTCTTTTGATTGGGACAAATGAGATGGGGTGATATGGGGGGACACCTGCAAATTAGGTGTTTGGTAGCCGTAGGTTAGAGATGGTGCCCCAGGTTGGGCGACTGCGGCGGCTGCCTGTTGCATCCTTATACCATCTAATTTCTCCAGGAGGCGTTTAGCTGAAGCACTAGCTTCCAAAATGTCGTCCGCGTACTTGCAGCAAACTTCAAAATCGTTCTCTTGTACCTCATCCCCATCGATTAGGTTTTCGATGAGATTATTAAGGTTTTCTAATTGCGACTCTTTGTCGTTTAGAAGTAACACACAGTTTTCTAGTTTATCCACGTTAGGTGTGGCAGAGTTCAGTTCAATTTTTATAGCGTTGATAGCGCGAGTAGTTGCAGACCGTACTGCACTACGCTTCTTAGTGTATTTCGATAGTTGTTTCGCGTTTGGAGTCGCCTCAACTATTTCTTCGATTTCCGCCATATTATTTTTTTTTTTTTTTAGTTACCAGTTTTAAGAAAATTTATACCGAGCGCGAGTGATCCTTATATTTACGTATTTCCCGGGTTTCGGCACCAAAATATAGTGGGATTTTGGCCGAGGGGTTGCTCAAGAGTGCGAGAGCTTCGAATACTCTAAAATTCCCCGACTGAAAAAGGAACTTTAAAGTCAATTTTATTTCTTTTAATAAAATTGAAGGGTTGGTCGAAATAACGTCGATTAGTAACATTCGGTGGAATAACAAACTGATATTGTATAAAACTTAATACTTTAATACGAAATACAAAGGAAAAAAACAATCTTATACACGGCGAAAGCGAATTAGAAATTTTACCGTCCCGAGACGGGTAGAGGGAGAGAGGTCGGCCCGTGCCTTCCTCGTACAGGTAGATTTTTTGTACTAGTAAGTTTTCTCATCCATCGAAGTTTTCTCTTCGATGAGAAAGATTTGTCATTTTTGGGGGCTCTTGCCCATTGGGTCGAAGGGGTCACGTGCAGTACAGAAGCCGCTTAGCAACTCCATATAAGGAGCAATTTTTCCCTCCAGCGAGGTTGTGGCGTCTTAAAGGTTGCATTCCGTAAGCATGACTCACGAGAAGTGAAAGGGGACTCTGGGCAAGAGAAACCCAAAAATGACTATTGACGTTAAATTTTAAAGGGTTAGTGTTTTTAAAGGGTTAGTGAAATGAACATTGCTAATTAAATTTTGTACACGGTTATACACAAAAATAGTTTTAAACAAATATGATTATTAAGCAAACAAACAAAATTAGTTTCGATATTTAGTTATTTAGTTTAAGTTAGATTCAATAAAAATCATTTAACACCATCTAGTACACAAATTGGGTGAAAATTTTCCTCTATGAAACCGGATATTTCCCCACATAAAAATCGACACGCACGCGCCTTGATAATCTCGGAGGCTCCGCTTATAAATGCAAGAAAGTCCGATTCGAGACGCAATTAAGAGGTTTTTCTTCAATAATTAAAAAAAATATAATTGATATTAATTATTTTAATCGTCAGTAATTTACCGTAATTCTACGGAAGTCGTTTTAAGGAACTTTATTCCTAAAATAATTTTAAACATAGCTATTGTTGACGTTTGAATTCTAGCCTATGCCTCTTTAATAATTTTTGAAAATTTCGGGTATATTAGGCGATTGATTCACAATAAATGATAAGGAAGTTGTATTTGCGCGAACCTTTGTTCGATGCCCTGCTATTGGGAGGCTAGACGTTTCTTGTAACGTAGCCGATCGCCGCGCACTTCTTGATCCTAATTTTGGGAGTAGAAGCGAAAAATTGCTTACTGTGAACACGTTTGCTCCGATTTGACAATTGCGAACGCGGTGACAGCCACACTCAAAGCCACCCACCCAGACAGACAAACACACAGACACGTCAAGTTTAATACCTCCCCGTGACGTCATCGTCACTCGGAGAGGTAAAAATATTACGAGAAAAAGATATTTTTGGTTTAAAACCTTGTTTGCACTTATTTCGCTTAAAACCGTTTCGCAAAACGCAAAAATTAGATTTGCCTTACCTTCCGGGCTGGATTATGAATTTTCGGTTAGTTGTAGGACAACATATTTTATGAGATGAATTATGTGTTGGAAGGTAACCTGAAATTCAAGGCTAATTACGTGTTAATCGGGTTAGTAGAACCAGATAGAAAGCGTTGTAACCCTCAATAGAATTTAACTAAATAGGGAGATTCTCCCGAGGGCCATAAAAATGAATTAAAGACAACTTACAGTTTAAATCCAAAAAATAGAAGACGAATCTTCTAGACTTTTATTGAAGTAAGTAACAAAGGGATAAACCCGAATAAACCCGTACACTTTACGGTTCTTGACTAACAAAATACCAAACAGTTCTCATTGAGAGACGACTGACGACTGCGTTTTTGATCGCAGTGATATCACTAAAGTAAAGTAGGGAGGAGGAGCATGTAACATGGAGGCATATATACCCTGCCAGATCCAAGGAGTAGAAACTCCAAGGAATCTGGCAGCCATGCTACAACGTTTTCTAGATTTTGTCCGCCATTTTCCAATATGGCGGAAATTCTACCAGTGGGAGAGCACAACACGTTAAAGAGCGCTTCTCACTTCGCTAATCGGTTAATAAGCTTTAAAAGGAGAGAGAAGGGTTGAAGAGCGGAACGGGGAAAACAAGCTATTTCAGGCAACATAAAAATCGTTAAGTAATTAACGCATTATCTTTTATCAAGAAGTGATATCTAGTATCTTAGGGAGAAGGTATAAGATGCCTAAGTATTCGCGCGCCATAGTCCCAGTCCCCCTTTCAAAATACAAGGGGGGACGTAAAAGGAGGCCAGCCTATTTCGCCTCTCCTCAGTCGGAAAATACGTAATTTTTTGTCATTCGTGAGTTTTCAAGAACCAATGAGATGCTGGTTGTAATTTAGAGGCGAGGATTAACTCCGGACCTACGTTTGGACTGCAGACAAAGCTGGAAATGTGGCGAATTTATACCTTCTCCCTAATAAACTAGATATCACTTCTTGCTTTTATTAACGTTTTTATATCACTGTATATTTTCAAAGCAATTGAGTTCAACTTGTTCCAACCCTCGATGCTCCCATTGGGGGCTAACTACTAACTGTTTTTTCACATACGCAGTTCCAGAAAACGAACCTGGCACAAACACCAATGGCTTACAGATATTTAGTGTATGACTCTCATCTCGCAGCGTGTACAGTGCCATTCACGTACGCCCATCAAAGGTTACTGTCTGCAAAAAACCTGTCGTTCGACGCTGCTCCAGTCGGAGCCTTCGACAATTTAAAAATTATTTCCATGGGTGTAAGCTCTTTTCCTATTTTTCTTACGACATGATTAGTGTTGCTTTTGAGGGTGTCAGAATGCGAAAAAGTAAACCCGAGGAGTCGGACGTTTCAATTTGGGGCAAATATTTTCCCTCAGTTTCAAATTATCTCCTGTTCGTGTTTACATGGATTAACTAATGCTAGGGATTGTTCACTAACCGGTTTTGCCATGTAATGCTATCGCCAACTACCTGTTCCAAATTATTCCTTGATTCCCCTCTTCATTCCCCCAATTTATTGGACCAAAATGGATGTAAATATAACGCCATCTCTAGGCAAAATAAATCGTTTTTTCCCAATTTAGGCAGGATTTCAATTTTAACGTCGTAGAACAAGTGATATTTGGTCCAATTTTCTTATAACTTCCTGTTAGGGATAGTAGCTGCTGCTAGGGGGCGTTTGGAACATGCATGCTTTATCTTTTGGGGAGAACGAACTATCCCGAGCGTTAGTTAATCCATGGTGTAGAATCTTTCTTTCAGTATAATAATGTAGAATGGAGTGTGTATAAAATATGTAGAAGTATGTCTTCGTGTAAATCTGTAGAATGCATATTTTCATGTCAATCAGTAAGGATGTGCAGCGTATTCAAGAACTCTGTTGTTAGTGCCGGTGATGTTAAGATTAAGCAAAGTAATTCCTAATCGTTGCTTCTCTGAAAACACTTTTTCAGATTTGGAGCGGGTTGCTTTGCGTCATGGGAGTTTTAACGATGATTGACATCATTCACAAGTGAGTGAAGAGAATTCCAGGATCAATGATGTCCTTCGCTGCTCAGAAACTCTTTCTTTATTTCGGAGCCATTTTGGGAAAAGGTAGAAATAATGTCATTTCGCGGAAGATAGAAAGATTTTACTTTCAATATAGATGATAAAAAAGGCGCTCTGTTTAATGTTTCTCAGAGAAGCAAAGCGGTGAATTCGAGTTTCAGAAGTGCTACTTCATGGGTACCCGACAGCCTTATTGCTATTTTAAACGCAATCTTTAATCTAATTTAAAGAAAAAATGTGCGCAATTCCGGTCAAATCGGCGGGAAGCCCTCACATGAACGGTTCCCGTATGAGTGGATTCCAAAGTGGCGGTCCTCATAACAGTGGTTCCCTGAAAAGCGGTTTCCTGAAGTGGCAGTTTACCCCTTACAGCATTTTCCGATGCAGCGGTTCTCGTAAACGCGGCGTTCTCTAAAGAGCAGAAAATCAGGGATGCGAAAAACGATAGTTGTTTATTATGGTGTAGGTATTGGGTTATATGAATTCAAATAGAACTAGTTCAGATATGGATAATTACACGTTAGGTTAAAGTTGTTCATTTGAACTCAATAGTATTAGCAGGAGTTCATAATAACCCCTCTTTGGGGGGGGGAGGAAGTACGAAACTGGCCATAGAGCTAATGGTAAAAATCGCGAACAACAAGATTTTGTCGTTGCGCATAGAAAGGACTAGCCTGTTCATGGACATACAACTTTACAGTACATTGTAGTGGTATCTATGCTCCTTGGTTTTCGTTCCAAAACTTCCGTTGGCTGGGATCTCCGTCATTAAGAAAAATGGCGACTATGGTGGACGTAGAAACACGATGGAATCTGGGAGCCGCCAAGTCGAGCACTGATATCCTTTTCTCGAAGCAACTCAGGGCAATTTTAAGTCCACTGTACTTCGTGATGGGTATAGGAAAAAGTCTGGACTTTCGCTTGCCGCGAGGACTATCAATTCTTGCTATGGTTTCCAAATTTCAAGTTCCTACCCTATATGCTTTTCGAAATATCGCAGGTGAAATTTACCTTATTTTGTCACTCACTCGCCGATCATCAAAATTCTAAGTTACTTCTAGGGGAGATAGAAACTTAAAATTCATGATTTAGTTTTCATTTATTTTATACAGTATAGAAAAATTAAAACATACCGAAATTTTTATACAATTGTTCTTTAGTTCTTTATTTTAAAACTAGATGGCGCTGCCGTCTTTTCAACAGAAATAGTGTGTGTTTTTTATGAAAGGACGTAACGGTCCAAAGTTAACCGAAATTTATATATATATTAAAGCTAATAGCACTAGTAGTTTAAAAGAAATGTGTCGTAACTGATGCTACATTCTTATATTAGGATATAGCGTACAATCTTTTTTGCATATTCTCTGGGGGTCGAAAGGGGTAATTCAGCGTAAATATGGACAAACGTTAGCAATTATATTGGCAAAAGAAGTACAACGAGAGGGTCTTGTTTTTATATAACTACCGAAGTATAACGAGAGGGTCTACAAAAAGAAGTGAGATCCTATGAAAAACATTAACATGTACAAAAATGGGCCAAGCCTCGCTTCGTGCCCTCTTCGCCGTAAAACGTTCTGAGATCCCATGTAGAGCCAAGTCTGCCTTTTTGTTCTCATTCAATCGCCAATTGAACACTTATAAATTAAGTCCTTTTCCTAATTAATAACCAATATTCTTTGACTCTATCATTATTATCAAGAACAAATTTACTATAAGAATGCCTAAGTCACTAGATTTTACGCTTCTACTCTTACGCCGGTGTCAGCGGACAAATAAGCCCCACCCCTTTCATGCCCGTCATTGCTCTGCGCTTTCCTATTGGATCCCGTGGGGATATGTCATACAGACGCAATTGACGTATTCCGAATAGAGAAAAAAAACCTCGAGCAAAGTAAACAGAAAATGGAGGATGCCAGAGGTGCTGAAACGGTACGAGAATGGTTTTTAATTGCCATTAACAAGTTAGTTAAAGGTTTTGAACCTTACTTAATAGATTTTGAATACGTGTCTCTACGTGAAAATCGTTCGTTCTATAATTGTTTCTAAATCAAATCAATAATAATTATAATTTCGTCAGTTCCAAAAACCAAACCAAGACTTAACGAAAAGTTAAAAGAGATAGCTGGTGGAAAATATAGAGTAAGATAAAATATCAAGTCCCGCCTTGGTTTCCAGCCTCCCCCAACCCATGATGGGAGATTGCCGACTATCACGCGCACACCGGACGCCTTTTTAGGTCTTCTTATAGTAAATTCCTTCTTGTTATTATACATCTTTGTTCGTATCAAAAATATCGCGACTTGGCAATCGCCTTATAAACGTGTACATAGGGTTATGCATAACTCAGCATATAAACTTGTACATAGGGTTATGCATAACTCAGCATATAAACTTGTACATAGGTTTACGCGTGACTCATCTTATAAACTTGAACATATCCCTTCGACCATAAACGATTTTGTGAATTTCCCTTCGATTATTTTAAAATCGGCAACGATTTAGTGAATATCCCCTCGACTTCCTTTTAATATTACTTACCTGCGATTGCCAAGTCACGATATTTTTGATACGAATAAAGATGTATAATAATGTAAGAGTCAAAGAATATTGGTTAAAATTAGGAAAAGGACTTAATTTATAACATAATTGTTCAATTGGCGATTGAATGAGAAGAAAATGGCAGACTTGGCTCTACATGGGATCTCAGAACGTTTTACAACGGAGAGGGCACAAGCGAGGCTTGGCCATTTTTAGCCACATCGTAGTATACGATGAGGCTCTTAGTTTGACCCGAGCCGTAGTAGTAGTAGTAGTACTTGTTGCCGGAGTTTTCGCTTTCGTTATCGTTATTTTTTAGCTTAAAGGAAACTCCACATTACCACAGCCCACCCATAGGGGTTACTGGGCTCGGTTAGAGATTTAATATTAATTAATTTTTTTTTCGGATCGCGGCCGGGAATCGAACCCGGATCGTTCACGCAGTAGATAGACATTCTACCACTGAGCCATAGAGACTTGATAGAAACTTCCAGTTTTGTCCTAAAGTTTTATATCTAAAATTTCGGGGTGATGTGGGGTGGGGTACCTATTAATCTGTGGGGTCGGATACTTTTGAATTTTTATCTGTGGGGTCGGATACTTATGAATTTGTATGTTTGGGGTTTTTATATTTATTTTCTTTTTATTTTTATGCTAATTAAATAGATAACGATTTTCCCCGTTTCGTTCTCGTTCGGTAGCTATCGCCATCTATGTTATGATTGACTGGAACGTTTTGGCGGTTAATTCAAATGTGGGTTTAGATAGAGCTAACATAGTGTTAAATGAGCGTAATGCGTTTGATCATTTTAGCATTGCTAAAGGTAATTCGAGGGGATAATCACTAAAATGGATAACCACTATAATGAACTTGTATCTTTGGGGTCGGATACTTCTGAACCTGTATCTTTGGGGTCGGATACTTCTGAACCTGTATCTTTGGGGTCGGATACTTCTGAACCTGTATCTTTGGAGTCGGATACTTCTGAACTTGTGTCTTTGGGGTCGGGTACTTCTGAACTTGTATCTTTGGGGTCGGATACTTCTGAACTTGTATCTTTGGGGTCGGATACTTCTGAACTTGTATCTTTGGGGTCGGATACTTCTGAATGTGGGGTGGTGAAGCGGTTAGCGCTTTCGCCTCGCAGCAAGAGGATCCCGGGTTCGATCCCGGACTGTGGCATCGGGTGAAAAATCTGGGAATAAATCCTTCTGCGTAGAGTTTGCAAGTTCTCTCCCCGCTTGTTAAAGGAGTTTTCCTCCGCGGTCTAACCCGGTTTTTCCTTTCCATCAAAACTTGCAGAGGTTAACGGTAATAGTTAGTATAGGGCGCTGTCGGTTAGCTGTGGCATAGGGGCTAGCCACCACCCCTCTATGCATTGTAAAGGCGTTAGATAAGTGGCAATAAGTCGCAAGATGACCTGGTCAAATTAGCTAGCTAGCTAAACTTGTATCTTTGGGGTCGGATACTTCTGAACCTGTATCTTTGGGGTCGGATACTTCTGAACCTGTATCTTTGGGGTCGGATACTTCTGAACCTGTATCTTTGGGGTCGGATACTTCTGAACCTGTATCTTTGGGGTCGGATACTTCTGAACCTGTATCTTTGGGGTCGGATACTTCTGAACCTGTATCTTTGGAGTCGGATACTTCTGAACTTGTGTCTTTGGGGTCGCATACTTCTGAACTTGTATCTTTGGGGTCGGATACTTCTGAACTTGTATCTTTGGGGTCGGATACTTCTGAATGTGGGGTGGTGAAGCGGTTAGCGCTTTCGCCTCGCAGCAAGAGGATCCCGGGTTCGATCCCGGACTGTGGCATCGGGTGAAAAATCTGGGAAGAAATCCTTCTGCGTAGAGTTTGCAAGTTCTCTCCCCGCTTGTTAAAGGAGTCGGATTCTTCTGAACTTGTATCTTTGGGGTCGGATACTTCTTAACTTGTATCTTTGGGGTCGGATACTTCGGAACTTGTATCTTTGGAGTCGGATACTTCTGAATTTGTATGTTTGGGGTTTTTAGCCACATCGTATCTGTGGGGTCGTATAATCCACCAGACTCCATTAATTAAAATGAAAGCGGCAAATTTAATTCTTAAATTAACCATTAATAGTCCCTATTTTTTTGGCCGGAATATTACAATTACAGCACGGGTAAATCATTTCAGCATTGTACTCATTAGGGTAAGGTATAGAGGAGTTATCCACTCATTTGGGTAGGGTATAGAGGGGCTATTCACTCGTACGATGTGGCTACGAGCCCTTGGGCCGTCTTGTTGTACATGTTAATGTTTTTCATAGGATTCTCATATTAAAGATACTGCGAAAAAATTTGTCCAATCGTTTTAATTTAACCACGGAATTCCCACTCACACATATCACAACAAAACATTAATGACGATCGTTTAAATCTTTGGTAGAAAACCAAAAACCATCGAAAAACTTCATAGCCAAGACTTAATTTCCACCGCGCCGACAGACACAGACGCAAGCCATTTTCGCTCCCAAAATCACAAGATAAAAATAGTGCTAAAGTGGAAGTGTGGAAGTTAATGCGCGTGGGCGCTAAAAATTGGGGTAACTATTTCTTTTGGAGTTAAGTGGTGTATAAATCCGCTGAGCTTTACGGCGAAACTTTGTCTTTACGGGCTTTTTAACCAGTTTCTTACTTCCCCTTCGAAGGGGGGTTATAATGAACTCCTGGTATTAGGTCAGGTCAAGTCAACAAAAATTAGGTATTTGAACCCAAAAATATTAGGTTGGGTTTGGTTACGTTAGGTCAGGAAAGATTAAAGTTAATTATTTGAGCTTAATAGTATTAGGCCAGGTTAGGTTAGGTTTGGTTAATTATTTGAATCCCAATAGTATTAGGTCAGGTAAGGTTAGGTTAGGTGTGGTTACGTTAGGTCAGCTCAACGTAAAGTTAATTATTTGAACCCCAATACTATAAGCACAGGTTGGGTTAGGTTTGCTTACGTTAGGTCAGGTCAGCGTAAAGTTACTTATTTGAACCCCAATAGTATTAGCGCAGGTTTGGTTAATTTTGGTTACGTTAGGTCAGGTTAGTGTAAATTTAACTGCTTGAACCCCAATAGCATTAGGCCAGGTTAGGTTTGGTTTATTATTTGAACCCCAATAGTATTTGCTAGGTTAGGTTACGTTAGGTCATGTCAGCGTAAAGTTAATTACTTGAACCCTAATAGTATTAGCGCAGGTTCGGTTAAAATTACAAGTTGAACAACAACCGAAACTAGAATTTCTACGCAGGCATAAGATAAGGGCACCATGACGATTTTATCAACCTGGGGAAAAATGGTTAAAAAACCCATCTGTCAGATTAAAATTATTCTTCCATTTGCTTAACTGCTCCTTCATCTGCTATATTTTCAGTTCATCTAGTTAATTTTCCTCTCATCTGCTATATTTTTAGTTCATCTAATTAATTTTTCTCTCATCTAGTTAATTTTTCTCTCATCTACTAAATTTTCAATTCATCTAGCCAATTTTTCCTTCACCTTCTAAATTTTCCCATCATCTGCTTAGTTTTTGTTATTATTCAATAACTTTTCTTATTACGGATCAAAAGTTTTTTATTTTTGTTTCAACTTTTGTAATTTCTCTTCAAAATTTTCTCATTTCCGTTCAAACGTTCCTAGTATCTGTTCCAACTCTTCACATTACTGTTCAAACGTTTCTTATTCTTGTTCCAACTTTTCATATTACTATTCAAACTTCTCTTATTTCTGGCTAACGACTCTTATTTCCGTTCAAACTTTCCTTATTAACGTTCAAACGTTTCTTATTTCTGTTCAAAATTTCATATTACTGTTGAAACTTCTATTATTTTTGTTGCAAGTTATTTTGTCCTAGATTTTCATATTTGCGTTCAAACTCTCCTTATTTCTGTTCAAACTCTTCTTATTTCGATCCAAACCATTCTTGTTTCTGTTCAAGCTCTTTTTGTTTCTGTTCAAGCTCCTCTTGTTTCTGTTCAAATTTTTCTTGTTTCTGCTAAACCTTTTCTAAATTATGTTCAAACTGATCTTGTTTTCGCTCAAACTTTTCTTATTTCTGTTCAAACTTTTCTTATTTCTGTTCAAACTTTCACTATCTCTGTTCAAACCTTTGTTATATCTGTGTAAACGTTTCAAACTTTGCTTATTTTTGTTGCAATTCCATTTATTTTTGTCCAAGCTTTTCATATTTCTGTTCTAATATTCATTATTTCTCGTCAAACTTTTCATATTTCTGTTCTAATATTAGAGAGTAAGGATGGTAATATTCTTCGAACTTTTGTTATTATTACTCAAACTTTTGTTCTTATTATTCAAACCTTTGTTATTATTACTCAAACTTTTTTATTATTACTCAAACTTTTTTATTATTACTCAAACCTTTTTATTATTACTCAAACGTTTGTTATTATTACTCAAACGTTTGTTATCATTACTCAAACCTTTGCTATAATTACTCAAACTTTTATAATTTCTGTTCAAACTTTTCTTAATTACTGTTCGGAAGTTTCTCATTTCTGTTCGGACGTTTCTCATTTCTGTTCGGACGTTTCTCGTTTTTAGATTTTAGCGCCATTTATTGATGGGCTAAAAACTAATGCATTTATACCGAAGATTTACTACCCCTACTTTTACCCCTTTCACCCCCACTTTTTCCTCCTTTCCCCCTCTTTCCCCCCTATATTACCCCCATTATATCCCATGTTACGGCTGGTTGGGCGTCTTAACCCCGCCCATTTTCGCGTTAATTTATTCAAATTTATTCATAATTCATAAATAATGCTCTGAACGCTAACAGATGGACCTAGGGTAGCTAACCTTCGTATTATTTTATTTCGCAAATTTCCAAATACCCGACGGGACTCGAACGAACCAACGTTAACGCTACAGTTCGGAAACCCGGCACGCTAGAACTGCGCCACCGAATGCTTATATAGACCTTTGCTTTCATAAGATATGAGCTGGGATAGAAATCCATCTCGAGTCTAGGCGCGTTTCGCGCTAAGAGAGAGAAATTTAATAATCGCCCACTACCACGTTAATATGACGTTAAGTCGGCCTCAAAGTCACGTCTGAAGCTTAGAGTTCTTTTCCTAAAACCTTATCAGTCTTGAATGTAGAGAGAAACGAATTAGCAGGCAAAGTTCACCATGAGTTAACCAATGATATCGTCTCTTGAAAACTCGTCTGCTACTCTACTTAGTTAAGCGAGCAGTCCACGTTTACAAGTGAGATTAATGATAACTTTATAAATAATGATGTAGTTTAATTAAGTTTAAAACTAACCGATTGAGGAAGTTACAATAGTTCAATATATATTATTCTGTAATTTAATTAAGATTAAAATAAATATATATTCACGAGTGAGATTAATGATAACTTTATAAATAATGATGTAGTTAAATTAAGTTTAAAATTAACCGATTGAGGAAGTTACAATAGTTCAATATATATTATTCTGTAATTTAATTAAGATTAAAATAAATATATATTCACGAGTGAGATTAATGATAATTATAGATAATGATGTTTCAAGTAAGTCAATTGAGGAATTCACTGTAGATTAATTAATATTATACTTTAATTTAATAAATATTATACTTTAATTTAATTAATATTATACTTTAATTTAATTAATATTATACTTTAATATAATTAAAATTGAGGAAGTTACAATAGTTCAATATATATTATTCTGTAATTTAATTAAGTTTAAAATAAATATAAATTCACGAGTGAGATTAATGATAATTATAAATAATGATGTTTCAAGTAAGTTAATTGAGGAATTTACTTTAGATTAATTAATATTATACTTTAATTTAATTAATATTATACTTTAATTTAATTAATATTATACTTTAATTTTATAAATATTATACTTTAATTTAATTAATATTATACTTTAATTTAATTAATATTATACTTTAATTTAATTAATATTATCATGATACTATAGTTTATGATAACATTACAAATAATGATGTAGTTTAGTTAAGTTTAAAACTAACCGATTGAGGAAGTTACTATAGGGTTGGTACTGGTAATTATGGACACTTTTTGCAAATCTTTGAATAACTTCCGTGGAGCTAACGTTAGACACCAGAAACTTTCAGGATATGAAATATGATTCTTTATACACAATTCGCTATGTTTTCAGCTTTTCAACTCTCTTAAATTTTGCACAATATCCTATTTCCCAATCCCCTCGGAGGACCCCAATTGTGAACAATCGCTGGTAAATGTAAACACCCTGACCATAAATACTGAAGGAGGTAGTGAATGAACACTGGACCCAAATGTGAACAACAATGATAATCAAATGGGTGGAATAAAAAAGGCCCTAGGAAAGGACAGGGTTGCCACAGTACCTGGAAATCCTGGAAAATCTGGAAAAGTCAGGGAATTTAAAAATGGGCCGAAAAGGTCAGGGAAAAGTCAGGGAATTTGATTTAGTGGGTAATACTTCTGGGAATAAGTCTTTATTGAAAGAGTAATGAAAGTTTCTCCTCATGCTCTCTCAACACAGAAAACTCTAGATTAATCCTTAAAAATGTCTAGAATTGTTTTTGTAAAGTAAATGCTCTCTTAGACTGTTATTTATAGTTAAAATGTTTCTTATTTGTATTGGTGCAACAAATACATGGGAAAATTTAATGTTGAGAGTTTATTTAATTATAACCACTTAAAACGCAGAGCTGTGCTAATTAATTAGTTTGCTAATTTAATTTCTAATTAATTAGCAACATTTACTAATTGAAAATGGTAATTGAATTTTAATTACCTTAGTGCTAATTGAGAAGTAATTCTAATTTATTAGTATGCATCGGAAAGGTAATTATCTAATTAAAATTTAATTAGATTTTGGATTAAATAATTAGCCAATTGGATTTTCAATTAATCTTTTACCACCCCAATTTGTAGCAAAAAAACTAATAATCGAGGAAATTACCCTTGCTTCATCTATTTGAATATGAAAAAGGCCTTATTATGAGAGAATACTAGTACTAGTAGAAAATGTCGTAAATCGTAAATCGTAACTACCCCATTTTGAAATTTCGACTGTTTTTCCTGCTCGAATTAATAGCAGTGCCCATGGATTTACTACTCAGGAGTCCATTATAGGAACTGTGGCAAGAAAATGAAGGAATGAGACAAATTTTAACTTGACGGAAGGCTTGAGACTTGACTCATTTTTCGAGAATAATTCACGGCTTCCGTACCCGTTTTTCAATGGCATTAAAACATTAAACTTTGCATTACCAAAGTACTAAATTCATGGGCACTTTTAAACTTTTATGTTTACTTATGGTTTCTTTATTTCCTTAATTAGACAAGTAATTAAATAGAAATTAGTAATTCTAATTAATTAGTTTGATAAATAAATTCCTATTTTCTAATTGAATTTAATTAGTTTCTATGTCTAATTGCTAATTGGCTAATTAATTAGTTCATAAATATTTACCTAATTGCTAATTATAATTCAATTAGTTGGCAGCTAATTAGCACAGCTCTGTTAAAACGTGCAGTAAACATTCACTTTTTCGGCCTAAAAGGTCAGGGAAAATCTGAGAAAAAGGTCAGGGAAAACCTGGAAAAGTCAGGGAATTTGGTTCTGAAAATTCCGTGGCAACCCTGAAGGAGCTACCATTACGTAGGGCCTAAATCCATGCACCTAGATTAAAGTTTACGCAGATGTGATAAGTGATAATAGGATAATATAGTTAAATCAATACCCGAGTCAAAATGTTCAATAATTTGTTGAGAAGTCCTATTTATTTCGATACCTCGCATAACAGCGTTCTCGTTTTCTCGCTTTTCCGCCCAATAAGTAGTCGTAGCTACCGCACTCTTACCGCTAAATTGATAAACTTACTAATGGCGCGAAAGAGTCTTTTTTGGGTCAATGATATATTTTAAAGTTAATATTATAACTTTTACTTTTATTTTTTAGTAAAATAGCTTAAAAAGGATTCTAATTAACCTTGAAACAATTGAATTTTTACCTGGTTTTTTCCAACTCTAAAATCGAATTCCGAATCGAAACCACAGATATTAATATCAATTTTATAGTGAAAAACGTGATCTATCTAACGATTAAAGGTTTGTTATCGTGGGATTATTTTAACTCTTCCTAGAGCTTATTCCCCGATGGTATTGTATTAAGCAACACCTAAAATTGCCATCAACTTAAGTTGATTAGTCCGAGTTGGTGTGTATATAGGTTCGTATCTTTCATCCACGTATTCCTACAATGTTCATACCTTTTTTATCGTAATCCTCAATATTCAATCTACAAATAGAGCCCTTTTAAAAGGAATTTAAGCCGCCCAAAAATTAGCTACAAAATGTTAAAGAAAAAATAGAATCGTTCACATTTACCAGTACCGACCCTAGTTTAAAAAATATTATTCTGTAATTTAATTAATATAAAGTTCTGTAATGAGTAAGTTACTGTAGTTTATTACTAGATTGATTTTATTCATAATAGGAATGCTATTTTACAAACAATGAAAAAAAAACCCGAAATGCTAAATTAGCTGGGGTCATCTTATAATGCATATAGTAATACTAATTCTTGTCACTAGAAGGCGGTAAAAACTATATGACTGCGTCATCTTGTTCTTCAAGCGTTTCTATTTAATGTTCGGAAGTTTTTCATTTCTGTTCGAACGTTAATCGTTTTTCTTCAAGCGTTTCTCTTTAATGTTCAAAAGTTTCAAGTTTCTGTTCGAAAATTTCACACCACTGTTCAAACTTTTCATATTACTGTTCAATCGTTTCGTGTTACTTTCAATTGAATCTTCTTAGTAAAATTTTGCTATTTTTGTCTAAAATATAATTATTATTAATCATTTTTAGAACATATGACCATATAATATGAATTCGGTACAAAAAAATTGAGTAATTAAAAGTCACGTTGTTAACTAGAAAGTGATAAAAAGCGGTGCTATCTTACAAATTGAATATGTCAAAAATACAGGGTGTCTAGAAAGTCTGGAAAAATTAACAGGCCAGTTCCTTGGGTCAAAAGGAGTCCGAAAGGTCCTATGACGTTTTGGGGTAAAGCGCTCCGTTGTGACGTTATGGGCTCTCAAAAGTAGGCCGAAAAACAAGGAGATTTTGCAGAATTATAGCACTATATATGTACTAAAAATGAATAATAATAAATACATTTTAGACAAAAATAGCAAAAGTTTGACTAACAAGAAAGATCTCAAAATTACGAAATCAAAGAGGGAATTCTGAAATCGTTGGCGAAATCGCGAAATCAAAGAAGAAATCACGAAACCTTTTTCGAAATCGCGAAAACAAAGAAGAAATCATACGAAACGATTGAATAGTAATATAAAAAGTTTGAAAGGTTTGAAACGTTCGAAGAAAACTAGAAACTTTCGAACAGGAAAGAGAAACGCTTGAAGAGAAACGAGAAACAATTGAAGAGAAACGAGTAACGTTCGAACAGAAATGAGAAACGTTCTAACTGTAATTAAAGGGAAAGAATCAATCTTTTGACTACTAATGAAAAGCTTTCCTTTTTTTAAATCAGATAGAACCTAAAATTACGGTTTCAAATATATATAAATTGGTAGTTTTAAAAACTATTTTAATTAATTTTTAAAAGTATTAGTTTTCGGCGCCGCTCCGATCACTTCAGTTGTTCGGCAAAAACACGAGCGAAACACCTACATTACCCCCGCTACCCTCCTCTTACTTGGAAATACAGTAGATAAATACATAAATGTAGTTTTCATACTATTTTGCATTTTCACCAATTTAGTATTTTTCATTTCGATATGGATGATTTGAAAGTTATAAAGGAATGCAAATAGTTTCACTGCAATTTTGGTGTTCAAAGTAATAGCTTTACTATTTTTACCTCTCCGTGTGACGTAGTCCAGGAGAGGTTCTGTAACGGCCGTGTCTGTGTGTGTGTCTGTCTGTGGGGGTGTGTGTGTGTGTGTGTCTGTCTGTCTGTCCGTTGTTACACCCACGTGACCGCGTTCGCAGTTTGCGTATCGGAGCAAACGTGTTCGCCATTTCCTAACTGCTTTCACAGTCACGGAAATGGCTCCTCTACTTGAGTTCTCACACCACCATCTTCTGGTCTTCGTCCATCCCAGATGGACACCAGTCTGTTCTTACTGGCTTCTAACACACCACCATCTTCTGGTCTTCGTCCATTCCACGTGGACACTAGTCTGTACATACTGGCTTCAAATCACCACCATCTTCTGTTCTTTGTCAATCCCACATTGACACCCGTCTGCACTTACACTGCCTTCTAACACCACCATCCACTGGTCTTACGTCTATTCCACATAGACACCAATCTGTATCATTGGCTTCTACTCCATTATCATCGTTTGGTTTTAGGATATACGCGGCGATCAGCTAGGGTTACGAGAAACGTCTAGCCTCCCTAAGGTAGGATCGCTACCAAAGGTTTTCGCATTTGCGGTTTTTCCTTACTATTATAATGGAAACGAATCGTATATATACCCCAAAATTTGAAGAAAGCGGGAAGAGGGGTACCCTTCATTTTAAACGCCAATATTAGCAAAGTTTGAGAAGATAATAGGTATAACTTTATTATTAATGTTAATTATTGAAGATTAAAATAATTAAAAATAATTATATTTATTTAAATATTAAAGATAAACCTCTCGTGCAAAGAGAGAGATTATCATTGCCTCCTATATCTACCAAGGCCCGTGCATGCGATATATTTCCTTCATTGCCTCCTATATCTACCAAGGCCCGTGCATTGTGATATATTTCATTCATTGCATAAACATAAGCGAGATTGTTTTGGGAAAAAAATACTGCTTCCACTAATGGGTTTATACTCCTTGTTACTGTTGTATAGAGTAATCATGAGAAAAACTTAAAAAATTACGAGAGGACAGACCTTTTTTATCCTCATTCAAAAATATTTTTGGTGCTAAGATTGCTTTAAAAAATCCAAACGGTTAGGCATTGGAAAAAAAGACAAATGATATTTTTCAAATCTAATGAGATAACGCCCACCTAGTTGAAAATTGCCGTTTTTTATCCGCGGGAGCCATTCTTAATGAGAATTTCGATGCTAGTAGGTTGTCAATTAAACTACCGGTATATTATTGTTGTTGGAAATTGGATATTAAGTCAAATTAAGTGGTTGTAAAGAGCCAGCAAGTTTTTGCCACTTCTTTTTGTGAGTATTTGATTTTTATATGTAAAATGGAGGAAGATAATGTTGAGAGTAAGGATGAAATGCGGAAGCGCAAAGCGCGGGAAAGGATGAGGGCAAAAAGGTCGACGTTTTCATTGGATACTTAAGGTTATATAATCTTCTCGACACGGAGAGGTAATATTTTGGTTTTCCCGACTTGTTAATTAAACAAGATGACCCAGTCATATTTCTTTTTACCGCCTTCTAGTGACAAGAATTAGTATTACTATATACATTATAAGATGACCCCAGCTAATTTAGAATTTCGGGGTTTTTTTTCATTGTTTATAAAATAGCATTCCTATTATGAATAAAATCAATCTAGTAACAAACTACAGTAATTTACTCCTTAGGTTCATTTTAAACTTAACCTACAGATTTTTATCTTAATTAAATTACAGAATAATATTTATTAAACTAGGGTTGGTACTGGTAAATGTGAACGATTCTATTTTTTCTTTAAAATTGTGTAGCTAATTTTTGGGCGGCTTAAATTCCTTTTAAAAGGGCTCTATTTGTAGATTGAATATTGAGGATTACGATAAAAATGAAATGAACATTGTAGGACTACGTGGATGAAAGATACGAACCTATATACACACCAACTCGGACTAATCAACTTAAGTTGATGCCAATTTCAGGTGTTGCTTAATACAATACCATCGGGGAATAAGCTTTAACAAGAGTTAAAATAATCCCACGATAACAAACCTTTAATCGTTAGATAGATCACGTTTTTCACTATAAAATTGATATTAATATCTGTGGTTTCGATTTTATAAATAGAGTTGGAAAACCAGGTAAAAATTGCAAATGTTTCTAGGTTAATTAGAATCCTTTTTAAGCTATTTTACTAAAAAATAAAAAGTAAAAGTGGTGTAAAGAATCTACGTTCGGATAATAGTACAGGAAAAATAGGTTTTAACCCGCAACAAATTGAAGCAAAGCTGAAAATTTCAGATCTTATAGATTTGTGGGCGCTCTTTAACGTGGTGTGGTCTCCCACACTCTCCCATTGGAGGAACTTCCGCCATATTGGAAAATGGCGGACAAAATGGAGAAAACGTTTAATAACGCCGGTTCTACTGAACCGATTAACACGTTATTAGGCTTCAATTGTAGAATACCTTCGAACACATAATTCATCTCTTAAGATATTTTGCCCTACAACTAACCGGAAGTTCACAATTTGACCCTGAAGATTAGCCTCATATAAAAAATGGGGATTTAATGTTTTTATGGTTTCTATATTCAGAATACATTTCCAAAATCGAGAAAAAGTTTAATAATACTGGTTCTACTAACCCGATTAACAAGTTATTAGGCTTCAATTGTAGACTACTTTCAAACACATAATTCATCCTATAAGATAATTTGTCCTACAACTAACCGGAATTCCATAATCCAGCCCGGATGGTAAGGCAAATCTAATTTTGAGTATTTCGAAACGCTTTCAAGCGAAATAAATGCAAAGAGGGTTTTAAACCTAAAATATATTATTCCCATTATGTTTTTACCTCTTTAAGTGACGATGACATCACGGAGAGGTATTATACTGGACGTGTGTGGGGGGGAGGGGGTGTCTGTCTGGGTGTGTGTGTCGGTCACCCAGTTCGCAGTTAGTAATTTTTGGCTTCTACTCCCAACGTTAGAATCAAGAAGTGCGTGGCGTTCGGCTAGTTTTACGAGAAACGTCTAGCCTCCCAATTGCAGGGCTTCAACCAGTGCTTCAACCGAAGGTTCATGCAGATGCGGATTTCTTATCATTTATTGTGAATCAATCGCCTTATATACCCGAAACTTCCAAAAATTGTTAAAGAGGCTTGCGCTAGAATTCAAACGTCAACAATATCTATGTTTAAAATTATTTTAGGGATTAAGTTTTTTAAAACGACGTCAGTAGAATTACGTTAAACTACTGACGACTAAAGTAAATAATATCAATTATATTTTCTTAATTATTTAAGAATAACCTATTAATTGCGTCTCGAATCGGAGAGGTTTATTTTGGTTTACCAACTTGTATATTAGTATATTTATCAATATTGGTTAAGCTTAAGATTAATCATAGTCCTCTTCTTGAGGTTGAGCCTCAAAATCTCTATGTTCATTTGAACAAGATACTCCCTTGCAGTGTCTACAAATTGTAGAACAGACTGGACCAGTTTTACGACATTCACATTTCAAGTCACAGACTTCCTTGCATTTACGAGAGATCATCTGCAAGTGCTCATCTGGAGCAGGTTGTAGAGTGGTAACGATTGGTTTGAGTTCAGATCCTATACCTGTCTCCAACCCCTAGCATTTAGGCTGCTTCCAAGCCACGTTTGTACTTGGTGACAAACTCTTTTTGAATGCTGATTTGCTTCCGCACTTGTTGGTGGAAGAGAAGCTAATTCAAAAGCTCAATTCTATAATCTTCATTTAAAGTATACACTTGGTTGTGTCAACTTCGTTTCACACGCTTGAATTCAACTTTAGCCGTATTGACAAGTGTGGGCGAACAATGGTATATATTAAAACATTAGGTTTTATGATGGTACAAAGGCTGTTTTACCCTCTCCCGTACTATACATTATAGCTCCGGTCAGAAAAGAAACAAAATTTGTCAGTAATAGGTACAATATGCTTAATTTTGGAAATGTATTCTGAAAATAGAAACCATAAAAACTTTAAATCTCCATTTTTTATATAAGGCTAATCTTCAGGGTCAAATTGTGAACTTCCGGTTAGCTGCAGGACCAATTATCTTATAGGATGAATTATGTGTTTGAAAGTAATCTACATTTGAAGCCTAATAACTTGTTAATCGGGTTAGTAGAACCAGAATTATTAAACTTTTTCTCGATTTTGGAAATGTATTGTGAATATAGAAACCATAAAAACATTAAATCCTCATTTTTATATAAGGCTAATCTTCAGGGTCAAATTGTGAACTTCCGGTTAGTTGTAGGGCAAAATATCTAAAGAGATAAATTATTTGTTTGAAGGTAATCTACAATTGAAGCCTAATTACGTGTTAATCGGTTAAGTAGAACCGGAGTTATTAAACGTTTTCTCCATTTTGTCCGCCATTTTCCAATATGGCGGAAATTCCTCCAATGGGAGAGTGTGGGAGACCACACCACGTTAAAGAGCGCCCAAAAATCTATAAGATCTGAAATTTTCAGCTTTGTTTCAATTTGTTGCGGGTTTCCTCTATTTTTGGGCTAAAATGACTGTACTATAATATTAACTTTAAAATACATCATTGACCCAAAAAAGACTCAAATTTCGCGCCATTAGTAAGTTTATCAATTTAGCGGTAAGAGGGCGGTAGCTACAACCAAGGAGGATAATATGGAGGGCCGACTTAGCCTTTGGGGGGTGTTAAGTGATTTTTGGAGCTCGATCCTGCTGACACCTGGTTCATTTACGGAAAACTATTGGTTTGGCGGGGGGGTGAGGTAGGGGGATATTTTTTTTGGCGAATCGCGATGGCGGACCGAATATGTTGCAGACGACAAAACGCTAGTTTTCCGCAGATGAACCAGGGGCCACTAGCGTAAGCAGGGCTACCAGTCACTTTCCTAAAATTATACTAAGTCGGCCCTCCATATTATCCTCCTTGCTACAACTACTTATTGGGCGGGAAAGCGAGAAAACGAGACAGCTGTTATGCGAGGTCTCGAAATAAATAGGACTTCTCAACAAATTATTGAACATTTTGACTCGGGTATTGTTTTAACTATATTATCCTATTATCACTTATCACATCTGCGTAAACTTTAATCTAGGTGCATGAATTTAGACCCTACGTAATGGTGGCTCCTTCAGGGTTGCCACGGAATTTTCAGAACCAAATTCCCTGACTTTTCCAGGTTTCCCTGACCTTTTTCTCAGATTTTAACTGACCTTTTAGGCAGAAAGTGTGAATGTTTACTGCACGTTTTAAGTGATTATAATTAAATAAACTCTCAACATTAAGTTTTCCCATGTATTTGTTGCACCAAAACAAATAAGAAACATTTTAACTACAAATAACAGTCTAAGAGAGCATTTACTTTACAAAAACAATTCTAGACATTTTTAATGATTAATCTAGAGTTTTCTGTGTTGAGAGAGCATGAGGAAAAACTTTCATTACTCTTTCAATAAAGACTTATTCCCAAAAGTTTTACCCACTAAAATCAAATTCCCTGACTTTTCCCTGACCTTTTCGGCCCATTTTTAAATTCCCTCACTTTTCCAGATTTTCCAGGATTTCCAGGTACTGTGGCAACCCTGTAGGGCCTTTTTTATTCCTCCCATTTGATTATCATTGTTGTCCACATTTGGGTCCAGTGTTCAGTCACTACCTCCTTCAGTATTTAGGGTCAGGGTGTTTACATTTACTAGAGATGGGCCGATACCAGTTTTAACCGATACCGATATCATTCGATACTTGGGAAACCGATACGTACCGATACCGATATTTTACCCGATCCTTCGAATAAACCGATATTAACCGATATCAATAATAAAATAAATAAGAAAATAGGTTGTAGAGATGGGGCGATACCGATCCCATATCGGTATCGGTACCGATATTTGACTTTAACCGATATATTTCTTTAAAAAATATCGGGTAGAAATATCGGTTCAATTTTAACCGATACCGATATATCGGTTAAAGTCAAATATCGGTACCGATACCGATATGGGATCGGTATCGGCCCATCTCTAACATTAACCAGCGATTGTTCACATTTGGGGTCCTCTACGGGGATTGGGAAATAGGATATTGTGCAAAATTTAAGAGAGTTGAAAAGCTGAAAACATAGCGAATTTTGTCTAAAGAATCATATTTCATATCCTGAAAGTTTCTGGTGTCTGACGTTAGCTCCACGGAAGTTATTCAAAGATTTGCAAAAAGTGTTCACAATTACCAGTACCAACCCTATTGTAACTTCCTCAATCGGTTAGTTTTAAACTTAACTAAACTACATCATTATTTGTAAAGTTATCATAAACTATAGTATCATGATAATATTAATTAAATTAAAGTATAATATTAATTAAATTAAAGTATATTATTAATTAAATTAAAGTATAATATTAATTAAATTAAAGTATACTATTAATTAAATTAAAGTATATTATTAATTAAATTAAAGTATATTATTAATTAAATTAAAGTATAATATTAATTAAATTAAAGTATAATATTAATTAAATTAAAGTATAATATTAATTAAATTAAAGTATAATATTAATTAAATTAAAGTATAATATTAATTAATCTAAAGTAAATTCCTCAATTAACTTACTTGAAACATCATTATTTATAATTATATAAAAAAGACTTGGTTTGCCCAAGCCTTAAAACAAAACGATAAGAGTTTTTCCAGTTGTCTGAAGCGCGGATATTATTTTTTTTTCTATTGAATTTTAAAGACAATCCGTATTTTACTACTCTTTAGAATTTAATTCAATCACCTGATTTTACTGCTAATGGATTAGTTTCCTATAAATTAATTGAAATAAAAAATTACTTATCTCAGATTTTTCAACAACAATTCCATTTTCCTGAAACATTTTATCATGAAATTTTTTCTTTTAAATGAAGAGCGTACTTTAATTTTCAAGTAATACTCTCATTAATAATGTATTATATGCGGTCTTTCCGAATACAAAAGGGGGCTGTTATCACCTTTCTTATATTTGATAAAGGGGTTCGTTTCTTCTTTAAGAACAGTCACAATTATTGAACTGTGTATATCAGTACTTTTGGGGAAGATTTTAGAAGTGTTGGTTGAGTTGCTATTTAGTTGACAACATTATGAAAACTTGATGTGTTTAAAACCTTTTGAAAGGAAAATTCTCGGAAATTGAAAAAGAAAGAGTCAACTTGATTAAATTTACACGATATCCCTCAAAATAATAAATGCATGATAAAATGTTTCAGGAAAATGGAATTGTTGTTGAAAAATCTGAGATAAGTAATTTTTTATTTCAATTAATTTATAGGAAACTAATCCATTAGCAGTAAAATCAGGTGATTGAATTAAATTCTAAAGAGTAGTAAAATACGGATTGTCTTTAAAATTCAATAGAAAAAAAAATAATATCCGCGCTTCAGACAACTGGAAAAACTCTTATCGTTTTGTTTTAAGGCTTGGGCAAACCAAGTCTTTTTTATATAATATCTGTTCCTTCAGCCTTAATTTGTATTAATCTATTATAAAAATAATAATATGCTTGTCAAACGTCATTAATTCGATGTTCCAGTAAGATGTTCGTGAGCATATTGGCTCACTCCAAGTGCCTCTCATTATTTTATGGGAAAGATTAAAATTTTAAATCATTTGGCAGGGGAGTGGTAAATTAATTCACCATAGATAGGCGGGTGGTAACCTATTTCTTATAAAAAGGCGGTTGGTGACTCAGTTAAGTTTAGTTGACCTTTTTGTATAGATTTAAAAAAAGGTATTTCTAAACCACGCGCCAGCACGCGCACATTTCATTGAAAGTTTGTTATTTAAGAATTTTCCCTTATGTATACTAAGATTCTTCATCAAAAATAGACAACGAGCTTTCCAAGACTCGAACCTGCAATTTTTTGCTTCGAATGCAAACGCGTTATCCATTACGCCACAAGCCCGTACTTCGTAACAAAAAAATTATCCAAGCATTGTATTTATAGGATTATTTTATTTATGTTGAATAAAAGATCTGTAAAAATAAACACCGATCTTGCCAGGACTCGAACCTGCAATTTTCTGCTCCCTGGGCAGACGCGTTATCCTATGCGCCACAAACCCGATAAAGGCTGAACAAAATGCTATGCTAACAGTGTAGTGTATATAACGGTTTTACCATGATTTATAAATTAATTAAAATAAAATACTTAGACCTAATTGTTCTTAATCAAACTTCAGAAGTTCAACACTCAATAGTTGCTTGATAATTCAAAAGTGTTCCGAACCTTAACTTCGCAGTAGTTTCTGAGTTATTCGATGGAGTGGACCACCAAAAATCCCATGCTTTTTCTATGGGACGCTAAGCCTAAAATCTGTGAATTATTTCTTTAACATTACGGGAGGGTGTGGGTTCTTATCTAGAAGGGCCTACCGGCCCTCTAGAATTATCATTAATCTCACTCTTGTGAATATATATTTATTTTAATCTTAATTAAATAACAGAATAATATATATTGAACTATTGTAACTTCCTCAATCGGTTAATTTTAAACTTAATTTAACTACATCATTATTTATAAAGTTATCATTAATCTCACTCGTGAATATAGATTTATTTTAATCTTAATTAAATTACAGAATAATATATATTGAACTATTGTAACTTCCTTAATCGGTTAATTTTAAACTTAATTTAACTACATCATTATTTATAAAGTTATCATTAATCTCACTCGTGAATTTATATTTATTTTAATCTTAATTAAATTACAGAATAATATATATTGAACTATTGTAACTTCCTCAATCGGTTAATTTTAAACTTAATTTAACTACATCATTATTTATAAAGTTATCATTAATCTCACTCGTGAATATATATTTATTTTAATCTTAATTAAATTACAGAATAATATATATTGAACTATTGTAACCTCCTCAATCGGTTAATTTTAAACTTAATTTAACTACATCATTATTTATAAAGTTATCATTAATCTCACTCGTGAATATATATTTATTTTAATCTTAATTAAATAACAGAATAATATATATTGAACTATTGTAACTTCCTCAATCGGTTAATTTTAAACTTAATTTAACTACATCATTATTTATAAAGTTATCATTAATCTCACTCGTGAATATAGATTTATTTTAATCTTAATTAAATTACAGAATAATATATATTGAACTATTGTAACTTCCTCAATCGGTTAATTTTAAACTTAATTTAACTACATCATTATTTATAAAGTTATCATTAATCTCACTCGTGAATATAGATTTATTTTAATCTTAATTAAATTACAGAATAATATATATTGAACTATTGTAACTTCCTTAATCGGTTAATTTTAAACTTAATTTAACTACATCATTATTTATAAAGTTATCATTAATCTCACTCGTGAATTTATATTTATTTTAATCTTAATTAAATTACAGAATAATATATATTGAACTATTGTAACTTCCTCAATCGGTTAATTTTAAACTTAATTTAACTACATCATTATTTATAAAGTTATCATTAATCTCACTCGTGAATATATATTTATTTTAATCTTAATTAAATTACAGAATAATATATATTGAACTATTGTAACTTCCTCAATCGGTTAATTTTAAACTTAATTTAACTACATCATTATTTATAAAGTTATCATTAATCTCACTCGTGAATATATATTTATTTTAATCTTAATTAAATAACAGAATAATATATATTGAACTATTGTAACTTCCTCAATCGGTTAATTTTAAACTTAATTTAACTACATCATTATTTATAAAGTTATCATTAATCTCACTCGTGAATATAGATTTATTTTAATCTTAATTAAATTACAGAATAATATATATTGAACTATTGTAACTTCCTCAATCGGTTAATTTTAAACTTAATTTAACTACATCATTATTTATAAAGTTATCATTAATCTCACTCGTGAATATATATTTATTTTAATCTTAATTAAATTACAGAATAATATATATTGAACTATTGTAACTTCCTCAATCGGTTAATTTTAAACTTAATTTAACTACATCATTATTTATAAAGTTATCATTAATCTCACTCGTGAATATATATTTATTTTAATCTTAATTATATTACAGAATAATATATATTGAACTATTGTAACTTCCTCAATCGGTTAATTTTAAACTTAATTTAACTACATCATTATTTATAAAGTTATCATTAATCTCACTCGTGAATATATATTAATTTTAATCTTAATTAAATTACAGAATAATATATATTGAACTATTGTAACTTCCTCAATCGGTTAATTTTAAACTTAATTTAACTACATCATTATTTATAAAGTTATCATTAATCTCACTCGTGAATATATATTTATTTTAATCTTAATTAAATAACAGAATAATATATATTGAACTATTGTAACCTCCTCAATCGGTTAATTTTAAACTTAATTTAACTACATCATTATTTATAAAGTTATCATTAATCTCACTCGTGAATATATATTTATTTTAATCTTAATTAAATAACAGAATAATATATATTGAACTATTGTAACTTCCTCAATCGGTTAATTTTAAACTTAATTTAACTACATCATTATTTATAAAGTTATCATTAATCTCACTCGTGAATATAGATTTATTTTAATCTTAATTAAATTACAGAATAATATATATTGAACTATTGTAACTTCCTCAATCGGTTAATTTTAAACTTAATTTAACTACATCATTATTTATAAAGTTATCATTAATCTCACTCGTGAATATAGATTTATTTTAATCTTAATTAAATTACAGAATAATATATATTGAACTATTGTAACTTCCTTAATCGGTTAATTTTAAACTTAATTTAACTACATCATTATTTATAAAGTTATCATTAATCTCACTCGTGAATTTATATTTATTTTAATCTTAATTAAATTACAGAATAATATATATTGAACTATTGTAACTTCCTCAATCGGTTAATTTTAAACTTAATTTAACTACATCATTATTTATAAAGTTATCATTAATCTCACTCGTGAATATATATTTATTTTAATCTTAATTAAATTACAGAATAATATATATTGAACTATTGTAACTTCCTCAATCGGTTAATTTTAAACTTAATTTAACTACATCATTATTTATAAAGTTATCATTAATCTCACTCGTGAATATATATTTATTTTAATCTTAATTAAATAACAGAATAATATATATTGAACTATTGTAACTTCCTCAATCGGTTAATTTTAAACTTAATTTAACTACATCATTATTTATAAAGTTATCATTAATCTCACTCGTGAATATAGATTTATTTTAATCTTAATTAAATTACAGAATAATATATATTGAACTATTGTAACTTCCTCAATCGGTTAATTTTAAACTTAATTTAACTACATCATTATTTATAAAGTTATCATTAATCTCACTCGTGAATATATATTTATTTTAATCTTAATTAAATTACAGAATAATATATATTGAACTATTGTAACTTCCTCAATCGGTTAATTTTAAACTTAATTTAACTACATCATTATTTATAAAGTTATCATTAATCTCACTCGTGAATATATATTTATTTTAATCTTAATTATATTACAGAATAATATATATTGAACTATTGTAACTTCCTCAATCGGTTAATTTTAAACTTAATTTAACTACATCATTATTTATAAAGTTATCATTAATCTCACTCGTGAATATATATTTATTTTAATCTTAATTAAATTACAGAATAATATATATTGAACTATTGTAACTTCCTCAATCGGTTAATTTTAAACTTAATTTAACTACATCATTATTTATAAAGTTATCATTAATCTCACTCGTGAATATATATTTATTTTAATCTTAATTATATTACAGAATAATATATATTGAACTATTGTAACTTCCTCAATCGGTTAATTTTAAACTTAATTTAACTACATCATTATTTATAAAGTTATCATTAATCTCACTCGTGAATATATATTAATTTTAATCTTAATTAAATTACAGAATAATATATATTGAACTATTGTAACTTCCTCAATCGGTTAATTTTAAACTTAATTTAACTACATCATTATTTATAAAGTTATCATTAATCTCACTCGTGAATATAGATTTATTTTAATCTTAATTAAATAACAGAATAATATATATTGAACTATTGTAACCTCCTCAATCGGTTAATTTTAAACTTAATTTAACTACATCATTATTTATAAAGTTATCATTAATCTCACTCGTGAATATATATTTATTTTAATCTTAATTAAATAACAGAATAATATATATTGAACTATTGTAACTTCCTCAATCGGTTAATTTTAAACTTAATTTAACTACATCATTATTTATAAAGTTATCATTAATCTCACTCGTGAATATAGATTTATTTTAATCTTAATTAAATTACAGAATAATATATATTGAACTATTGTAACTTCCTCAATCGGTTAATTTTAAACTTAATTTAACTACATCATTATTTATAAAGTTATCATTAATCTCACTCGTGAATATAGATTTATTTTAATCTTAATTAAATTACAGAATAATATATATTGAACTATTGTAACTTCCTTAATCGGTTAATTTTAAACTTAATTTAACTACATCATTATTTATAAAGTTATCATTAATCTCACTCGTGAATTTATATTTATTTTAATCTTAATTAAATTACAGAATAATATATATTGAACTATTGTAACTTCCTCAATCGGTTAATTTTAAACTTAATTTAACTACATCATTATTTATAAAGTTATCATTAATCTCACTCGTGAATATATATTTATTTTAATCTTAATTAAATTACAGAATAATATATATTGAACTATTGTAACTTCCTCAATCGGTTAATTTTAAACTTAATTTAACTACATCATTATTTATAAAGTTATCATTAATCTCACTCGTGAATATATATTTATTTTAATCTTAATTAAATAACAGAATAATATATATTGAACTATTGTAACTTCCTCAATCGGTTAATTTTAAACTTAATTTAACTACATCATTATTTATAAAGTTATCATTAATCTCACTCGTGAATATAGATTTATTTTAATCTTAATTAAATTACAGAATAATATATATTGAACTATTGTAACTTCCTCAATCGGTTAATTTTAAACTTAATTTAACTACATCATTATTTATAAAGTTATCATTAATCTCACTCGTGAATATATATTTATTTTAATCTTAATTAAATTACAGAATAATATATATTGAACTATTGTAACTTCCTCAATCGGTTAATTTTAAACTTAATTTAACTACATCATTATTTATAAAGTTATCATTAATCTCACTCGTGAATATATATTTATTTTAATCTTAATTATATTACAGAATAATATATATTGAACTATTGTAACTTCCTCAATCGGTTAATTTTAAACTTAATTTAACTACATCATTATTTATAAAGTTATCATTAATCTCACTCGTGAATATATATTAATTTTAATCTTAATTAAATTACAGAATAATATATATTGAACTATTGTAACTTCCTCAATCGGTTAATTTTAAACTTAATTTAACTACATCATTATTTATAAAGTTATCATTAATCTCACTCGTGAATATATATTAATTTTAATCTTAATTAAATTACAGAATAATATATATTGAACTATTGTAACTTCCTCAATCGGTTAATTTTAAACTTAATTTAACTACATCATTATTTATAAAGTTATCATTAATCTCACTCGTGAATATATATTTATTTTAATCTTAATTAAATAACAGAATAATATATATTGAACTATTGTAACCTCCTCAATCGGTTAATTTTAAACTTAATTTAACTACATCATTATTTATAAAGTTATCATTAATCTCACTCGTGAATATATATTTATTTTAATCTTAATTAAATAACAGAATAATATATATTGAACTATTGTAACTTCCTCAATCGGTTAATTTTAAACTTAATTTAACTACATCATTATTTATAAAGTTATCATTAATCTCACTCGTGAATATAGATTTATTTTAATCTTAATTAAATTACAGAATAATATATATTGAACTATTGTAACTTCCTCAATCGGTTAATTTTAAACTTAATTTAACTACATCATTATTTATAAAGTTATCATTAATCTCACTCGTGAATATAGATTTATTTTAATCTTAATTAAATTACAGAATAATATATATTGAACTATTGTAACTTCCTTAATCGGTTAATTTTAAACTTAATTTAACTACATCATTATTTATAAAGTTATCATTAATCTCACTCGTGAATTTATATTTATTTTAATCTTAATTAAATTACAGAATAATATATATTGAACTATTGTAACTTCCTCAATCGGTTAATTTTAAACTTAATTTAACTACATCATTATTTATAAAGTTATCATTAATCTCACTCGTGAATATATATTTATTTTAATCTTAATTAAATTACAGAATAATATATATTGAACTATTGTAACTTCCTCAATCGGTTAATTTTAAACTTAATTTAACTACATCATTATTTATAAAGTTATCATTAATCTCACTCGTGAATATATATTTATTTTAATCTTAATTAAATAACAGAATAATATATATTGAACTATTGTAACTTCCTCAATCGGTTAATTTTAAACTTAATTTAACTACATCATTATTTATAAAGTTATCATTAATCTCACTCGTGAATATAGATTTATTTTAATCTTAATTAAATTACAGAATAATATATATTGAACTATTGTAACTTCCTCAATCGGTTAATTTTAAACTTAATTTAACTACATCATTATTTATAAAGTTATCATTAATCTCACTCGTGAATATATATTTATTTTAATCTTAATTAAATTACAGAATAATATATATTGAACTATTGTAACTTCCTCAATCGGTTAATTTTAAACTTAATTTAACTACATCATTATTTATAAAGTTATCATTAATCTCACTCGTGAATATATATTTATTTTAATCTTAATTATATTACAGAATAATATATATTGAACTATTGTAACTTCCTCAATCGGTTAATTTTAAACTTAATTTAACTACATCATTATTTATAAAGTTATCATTAATCTCACTCGTGAATATATATTAATTTTAATCTTAATTAAATTACAGAATAATATATATTGAACTATTGTAACTTCCTCAATCGGTTAATTTTAAACTTAATTTAACTACATCATTATTTATAAAGTTATCATTAATCTCACTCGTGAATATATATTTATTTTAATCTTAATTAAATAACAGAATAATATATATTGAACTATTGTAACTTCCTCAATCGGTTAATTTTAAACTTAATTTAACTACATCATTATTTATAAAGTTATCATTAATCTCACTCGTGAATATAGATTTATTTTAATCTTAATTAAATTACAGAATAATATATATTGAACTATTGTAACTTCCTCAATCGGTTAATTTTAAACTTAATTTAACTACATCATTATTTATAAAGTTATCATTAATCTCACTCGTGAATATAGATTTATTTTAATCTTAATTAAATTACAGAATAATATATATTGAACTATTGTAACTTCCTTAATCGGTTAATTTTAAACTTAATTTAACTACATCATTATTTATAAAGTTATCATTAATCTCACTCGTGAATTTATATTTATTTTAATCTTAATTAGATTACAGAATAATATATATTGAACTATTGTAACTTCCTCAATCGGTTAATTTTAAACTTAATTTAACTACATCATTATTTATAAAGTTATCATTAATCTCACTCGTGAATATATATTTATTTTAATCTTAATTAAATTACAGAATAATATATATTGAACTATTGTAACTTCCTCAATCGGTTAATTTTAAACTTAATTTAACTACATCATTATTTATAAAGTTATCATTAATCTCACTCGTGAATATATATTTATTTTAATCTTAATTAAATAACAGAATAATATATATTGAACTATTGTAACTTCCTCAATCGGTTAATTTTAAACTTAATTTAACTACATCATTATTTATAAAGTTATCATTAATCTCACTCGTGAATATAGATTTATTTTAATCTTAATTAAATTACAGAATAATATATATTGAACTATTGTAACTTCCTCAATCGGTTAATTTTAAACTTAATTTAACTACATCATTATTTATAAAGTTATCATTAATCTCACTCGTGAATATATATTTATTTTAATCTTAATTAAATTACAGAATAATATATATTGAACTATTGTAACTTCCTCAATCGGTTAATTTTAAACTTAATTTAACTACATCATTATTTATAAAGTTATCATTAATCTCACTCGTGAATATATATTTATTTTAATCTTAATTATATTACAGAATAATATATATTGAACTATTGTAACTTCCTCAATCGGTTAATTTTAAACTTAATTTAACTACATCATTATTTATAAAGTTATCATTAATCTCACTCGTGAATATATATTAATTTTAATCTTAATTAAATTACAGAATAATATATATTGAACTATTGTAACTTCCTCAATCGGTTAATTTTAAACTTAATTTAACTACATCATTATTTATAAAGTTATCATTAATCTCACTCGTGAATATATATTTATTTTAATCTTAATTAAATAACAGAATAATATATATTGAACTATTGTAACTTCCTCAATCGGTTAATTTTAAACTTAATTTAACTACATCATTATTTATAAAGTTATCATTAATCTCACTCGTGAATATAGATTTATTTTAATCTTAATTAAATTACAGAATAATATATATTGAACTATTGTAACTTCCTCAATCGGTTAATTTTAAACTTAATTTAACTACATCATTATTTATAAAGTTATCATTAATCTCACTCGTGAATATAGATTTATTTTAATCTTAATTAAATTACAGAATAATATATATTGAACTATTGTAACTTCCTCAATCGGTTAATTTTAAACTTAATTTAACTACATCATTATTTATAAAGTTATCATTAATCTCACTCGTGAATATATATTTATTTTAATCTTAATTAAATTACAGAATAATATATATTGAACTATTGTAACTTCCTCAATCGGTTAATTTTAAACTTAATTTAACTACATCATTATTTATAAAGTTATCATTAATCTCACTCGTGAATATATATTTATTTTAATCTTAATTATATTACAGAATAATATGTATTGAACTATTGTAACTTCCTCAATCGGTTAATTTTAAACTTAATTTAACTACATCATTATTTATAAAGTTATCATTAATCTCACTCGTGAATATATATTTATTTTAATATTAATTAAATTACAGAATAATATATATTGAACTATTGTAACTTCCTCAATCGGTTAATTTTAAACTTAATTTAACTACATCATTATTTATAAAGTTATCATTAATCTCACTCGTGAATATATATTTATTTTAATCTTAATTAAATTACAGAATAATATATATTGAACTATTGTAACTTCCTCAATCGGTTAATTTTAAACTTAATTTAACTACATCATTATTTATAAAGTTATCATTAATCTCACTCGTGAATATATATTTATTTTAATCCTAATTAAATTACAGAATAATATATATTGAACTATTGTAACTTCCTCAATCGGTTAATTTTAAACTTAATTTAACTACATCATTATTTATAAAGTTATCATTAATCTCACTCGTGAATATGTATTTATTTTAATCTTAATTAAATTACAGAATAATATATATTGAACTACTGTAACTTCCTCAATCGGTTAATTTTAAACTTAATTTAACTACATCATTATTTATAAAGTTATCATTAATCTCACTTGTAAACGTGGACTGCTCGCTTAACTAAGCAGAGTAGCAGACGAGTTTTCAAGAGACGATATCATCGGAGGGTTTGCATTTCCCTCCCGCGGATTTCCGAGCCCTCTTCTAGCTACGAGGGGAGTGAATAGAAAGTATCCCCTTTTTTTAAGGTAACTACTTTTTGTGGAAATGGGACACAATTTATTGAAGCCGTGAGTTGGCTGCTATGATCGCCATCTATTGCTTAAATAAATTATAGCTTCTCTAGTTTTGAGTCTGTCTCGTGTTTTTTTTTATTCCAAGATTTTAAGCCTTGGCTAGCTAGCTTAGGATTAGTGAGTACTTTGTTCTGTTGATAAAAATGCCTTGTTCTTGTAGAACCAATTGCTTAAGCAATAAAAATAGAAACGTTTGCCAATGCCGAACGGAAAACTTAAAATGCTCAAGTTTATGTACTTGTGGGGAGAAATTGGAGTGCTGTAATGGCAAAATCGATGTATGCGCAGGTGGTATTGGTATGGGTAATAAGCCCCCAAGGAAAAGAATTAGAATCGGTCGCCCTAAGATAAAGAACTCGAAAATTCCCCATCATGCTGCTGCCAGTAGGCCCAAACAATATGATAATGAAGTAGCCCAATCCAACAATGTAGAAGAAGCCTCTTTGATTCCTAACGACTTAACGCCTTCCATTGTAGCTAATGAGGTATTCATTTTTTTGTTGTTTTATTTCACTCTGGAGAAAGGTAACAACTAGTTTGGTGGTGGTAAGGCTACAAATTTTAGGCTATAAATGGCCTGTCCGTTCTGTACGATAATAAGGTTGTAAGAAAATCTGCGGGACTTTAGATTTTTGAGCGTGATAGCTCACATCAATGATTATAGAAAAACGTCTTGGTTTGGACCAAGGCCGAAAAAAACAAACGATATGTGTGAGGTTTATCATTTGACTGAAGTTTCAGATATTGCGATTTTTTTAAATTATTTTTATTCCTTTAATCCTTAATCAATATTTAATTCAATCAACTGATTTTACTGTTAATCGATCTATTCCCTCTAAATTAATTTAAAAAATTACATATCTACGCTTTTTCAAGAATAATTACATTTTCCGAAAACATTTTATCATGAAATTAATTATTTTGAAGGGAGTACGTGTTGAGAGATCAATATTGAATGTTTGAAATATTATACTAAGTGTCTAAAAAGAGCAAACGAACTTTGATGTAACTCGAAAGTAAAATGTAAATATTTAACAGTAGACGCATATATAGTTGACGCGAATTTATACATTTAACTTCGAATATCGAAATACTACATTTCTTTGTCGCGACCCCAATTGCACCATCGCCCCTGTGTTTTATTTCCTCTGTATGTAATTTCCAAAATGGTGTAAACCCAACAAATGTACACCGCCTAACTGATCGGTCCTTCGACGCAAGCGAGTGTCAAGCTATAATCATAATCATTTATGTACATGTATTTTTTATAGTGTTAGGTTATTAAGGTTAGGTCGGGAAAGTCATGTACCGTTTACTAATGTGAAAAGGTTTCGACCTATATGGTAATATGGGCTGAGTGTGTTGCGACGGCTCAGATGACTCATACACTGGAATCATATATTTCATATATTGGGAGAGGAAGAGGGGAGGTCGGAGTTGAGTGTGACTTCGCACAACTGGTAAGGTACGATGTACTGAACCATATTATTTCCACAGGAAATGAATATAACATACCATTGGTACTGAGACGTATTTCTATTTATGTAATCTTTACCCCTACCTTTGGTTATATTTATACCGATATCATATTTTTCCTGTGCATAAAAGGAGAGCTACCTACTAAAAGAAACCAGAGTACCAAGGTTGTTGCTTCGTCTTAAGTAGACAACATTAGTTATTAAATTAGTTTGAGCAAAATAAATTCTTTATCATATTTTCTGGAACATCAGTCTTCTCAGCAACTTACAACAGATTTAAAAATTTTTGGTGTAAACTTGAAAATTTGTCAAGCCAGCCTTAATTAAAACTATGTCCGTCAAGGTGCTTACAAGTTAGTGAGTATCGACACGATATCCCTTCAAAATAATTAATTTCATGATAAAATGTTTTCGGAAAATGTAATTATTCTTGAAAAAGCGTAGATATGTAATATTTTAAATTAATTTAGAGGGAATAGATCGATTAACAGTAAAATCAGTTGATTGAATTAAATATTGATTAAGGATTAAAGGAATAAAAATAATTTAAAAAAATCGCAATATCTGAAACTTCAGTCAAATGATAAACCTCACACATATCGTTTTTTTTTTGGCCTTGGTCCAAACCAAGACGTTTTTCTATAATATCTGTTCCTTCAGTCTTAATTTATTTAAAATCTGAAAATTTTTAAGTTTTTTGTACCGCCATACACTAGGGGTTGATACATTTCTAATAGCTTAAGTTAGTACTTGAGTATCGTTAATTACATTTAACTTATATCTAATAACATAGATTCCGATAAGCATATTATGTTGTACTTATTTATGAAGTAAGTTAAAAAATGACAGTTTTTGAAACGTAGAATATAAATGTTTATTTGTTTTATACTCTCTATACATTTATCATTGAGAATTTTTGAGGAAATGCATCATGAGTAGAAGAGCTAGAAGATGATGTCTATATATTTTAAAACGTCCAAAAAGCTTTAAGAGAGGGGAAAAGGAGAAGCGGTTAAAGGGAAACAGGGTCGTATAGGAGCTTGCTTCGAAGATTTTCTTTTTAACGGATATGAGGAAGTATGGCCGTGAACACGTGTGATGCACGTTGCATAACAGGCAAAGGAAAAATGCACCGGCCCCCACCCTTTTTTCACCGGAATACTAGAGGATATTTCAGTAGAACAAAATTGATGGAATCAGGGATAACGAGAGATCGCAAGAGATGTGGCTTAATTTTGAGCTAGATCCTCTTGTTTTGTTTGGCAGCATTATAGAATGGAATGTTGTTAGATTTAATTGCCGCTGGTGGTTTTGCGAAATTTAAAAATGAGAGAGTTCTTCGTTTGCGGGGAATATATAGCAATAGACTCCAGGGAATTACTTTCTTGGAAGTTTGTGGATAATTTCTAAATAACTATAACTATTTCCTATAAATTGGAAGAACTTCAAAATCGCTGGAATTTAACTCTTAATCGTAAAGTTATATCATTTGATTTTGATTAGTTTTGTAGAACTCTCAAACCATGAAATTATAATAAAGTTTCAACTTTTCATTTGAAATGAGATTTTGATTGATAATTTATTTCTGTACTTTTCGCTTATTTTTCATCAATTTCTTCCTAGTTTTTTCCCCCGTACAATTTCTTATTAATTTTTTTCCCCTACAATTTGTTCCTAGGTTTTTCCCATTATAATTTCCTCCTAGTTTTTCCCCTACAATTTCCTCTTAGTTTTTTTTCCCTACAATTTCCTACTATTTTTTTCCCCTACAATTTCCTCCAATATTTTCCCCCCGACGATTTCCTCCTAGTTTTTTCCCCCTACAATTTCTTCCTGATTTTTTTACCCACAATTTCTTCCTATTTTTTTTACCCACAATTTCTTCCAAGTTTTTTTCCTGCAATTTAATTTTTTGTCGCTAACATTTTACACCAATATCGCCGTATATTTCAAGGGCAAATTTCCCATGTTTCCTTAATTTACCATTTTTTAGTGATCACCCTTAACAACGCTAGTTTGGCTGGGTTCTCTTTAAAAAGGAGAGACTTTCTCCAGAAGGATGATTGAGACATCAGTCAAGTTACTGACGAATCTGTCACGCTTGGTGATTGTTGTATCACTAACCTCGTACCAGCTGTTATCTTTTCGAACGAAATTCAGATAATGACCTTGGTTTAAAGATGATCCTCTATGAAGGATCACGCCCCTAGTTTTGTAAACGCTTTGGTTTAAAACCACTTTCTGATTTTCGAATCCCGATATTTTGGTTAAAATCTTAATAGGGTGACCATTTACTACAGTATCTCTTGGAAACCACAGAAATACGTACTTACTGGCAGAAATCAATACATCACGTTCATTAATTTCTCTGTGTTTACAAGTTCCGCATGCCATCATTGCTGGTCTCATCCTTTCGATTAATAGTTTCCAATCAATTTTAGCGAGGTTTGGCAAAGGAAGAGTGAAGATGCAGCTTTGGATAATGTTTCCAGAACTTTTTTCAAGGTGACAGTTCGGGCATTTGGTAACGTTTTGCGACTTTGTCCATAATAGTTCTTGAAGAGCTTTAGAGTCACAAGTTTCCATTCCTTCGCAAAGTTTTGGCAAGAGAACCCATAAGAATTCACTAGCATCTTGTTGTTGTTTGTGGGTAAAAGGCAGACCAACAGCCGTTCGCAAATTGTAACCATCGTCGCCAGAACTCAAATTTGAATTTTCAACATGCTCAATAGTGTTACGAAGGCAAGTCAAAATAGGCTTATCGCTCAATGATCCTTTATGCCCTTTAACCATGTTTCTTAATTCCGGAATCAGTAAGAGCAATTGCAAAACGCTATTTGCGTAGCACGTTACTCCATCTCCATTTTCAAATCCTTTCAAGGGAAAAATGTCTACACTCTGAAGACCTAGTCTAATCTTTTTATTTGGTCTTTCTTTTGCCGTTTCATCAAATCGCTCTCCTTCACCATCTAAAATACTCTTTGACGTTGGCCTTTTTGTCCCTCTCTTTGCTTCCGACCCCACTATTTCTATAAGTGGAAGATCAGGTCTGTGTTTTTGACGCAGTCTGTTATACTCCGCAATGGCTCGTCCATCTGCCATAATTTTATTCGGGTCTAGCTGCAAGAGATGGAGACCGGCCAAGGAAGTCACTCGCGATAAAGCAACGTAGGCCATGCCGGTTCCAAATAAACTTGTTCCCAAATCCATAATTGAGCATTTTAAACTCATTCCCTGGCTTTTGTGAATAGTAATGGCGTATGCCAAAATTAAGGGGAACTGCGTTCGTTTCACGTACAAATTGGTCATTAGCAAGAATTTGACGCTCATTTTCTCGACTAAAAAGTCGGGCTTATTGTTCTCGTCGCTTGCTTCCCGATCAACTCGGATTCGGATACCAGTGATGTTCCCACTGTCGTTCTTTTGGAATCCCGTTATAACGGCCATAGTGCCGTTAATAACGCCTTCTTCGAAATTGATGTTTCTCCTAACCATTACTCGAGCTCCAACGCAGAGATACAGCTTGCTCTCTAGACCTCCAGTTTTAGACGGCTCATTGTCTAACATTTTGAGTCTCCTGACAATGTTTTTGGTAATTTTTTTGTCGTAATCAACGAGTTTGTCTTCGCATTCAACGCATTCAACTTTCTGTCGGCTTTCTTCGAGCATTTTTATGTTAAATTTATCGCACATGGCCAATTTCGGCATCAAACAGATGGGATGAAATCCTTCTTTAACCAGCTTAACGTAAAGATTCATAGCCACCTCAATTTTGTTCCCTCCCGGAACTAGTCTACTTTCTAAGGTTGAAACGTCATCTTTTGTAACAGTTCCAATTCTAATTCGGTTAAGTAGGTCGCCATAAACTCTGTCGCCGGCCTGTCGTACGTTTTGCGTTAGTTCATCGTATTGGAAATACTTCCAAAGATCAGTGCCACCAATGCTATTAAATCTTAGTCTCGCTTCCTGGGAAGTGACTTTTAAAAACGCGGGATTACCCTGTACAGGCGGCAATTGGAAGAAATCTCCAAAAACGAGAATGCAAACGACACCGCCGAAAGGCTTGTTCATTTCCCAAAATTCATTTAGCCTCAAATGAACGTAAGTTAGTAAGACCGAAGACACCATAGAGATCTCATCGACTATCAAGAGTTTCAAATTTCCCAGAGTTTGTTTCATAATGGAAATATTTTCGGAATTGAGGGAATGGTATTCCGCGGTACGCCCATGTTCTACTGGCAACATAAGTAATCTATGCAACGTTACGCCGTTGACATTTAGAGCAGCCAAGCCCGTGGGAGCGGCGATCGCGACGCTACCGGCATTTTTAAAGTGGCGTCTAACGGCGTTGGCGATAGTGGCAATAAGAAAGGACTTTCCAGTGCCACCCGGACCAGACACAAAATGGCAAAAATTTTCATTTTGCCCTCCTCCCTCTTTTGTGAAGTGATCCATGACTTTGTCGTACACCCTTTTTTGATCAGTGTTGAGTAGCGCAACTTGGTCTAGTGTCATGCCCTCGAAATCAATTTCCATAGCGGCTTCGACATCGTACATCGCATTTTCCGTTTCAACGACGATTTCTTTCCCTTGAAGGGCATTTTCATCGTCATAGCTTTCTGTATCCGAAATAGCTGAAGTCTCTTTAGCTTTTTCGGAGGCTTTGCGCTTCTTTTCAACTTCTTTGGAAACCGAAATTTTTCATGGTATTCTCTCATGGGTTTTAGCGTCGTTAATGAGCTTTTGAAAGCTTCAGCGAAGGTTGCAAATTCGCCCAATAACTCAGTTTCGTTTCGCCATGGTTTGAACAGAATTAGTAGAGCGTGGCAGTACTTTTCTGGTTCCTCTATTGGGTCGTGAACGTAATGTTCTATTATGTAGGGCTTAATCCTCTTTCTCATCAAACCGAGATTATTTTTCAACTCGATTACATTTTCAGATTTTTTCGCTGCCTCCGAGTACTTGACGTAATCGTAAAATCGGCCGAACTCGCGCAAGCTTAAATCTTCCAAGCTATCGGGTCTGTTGGGATACTTATCGTCCACAAAACCTTTTTGGCAAATGTCTTCGCTTTCAGGATCAATTTCCCTCAAGCGCGCAAGATCCTTGTAACATTTCAAAACTTTGGATCGGTTTTCTTTCACGTTAGTGTTAATAAACTTGGTGCTGTCAGACTTTTGAAACAATTTCTGACCCAACATCATGTCCAAGGCTTCGTAAATACCGACCGATTTATTTGTGAAAGATTTCAGTCCATAAGCGAACAGTCTTTTAGACAAGCTTTCGTGTGCCAACTCTGCGAAACACTGATCCATTTCAGCCCGATCTCCCTTTGTCACGTACGACGTGACGTATATCGCCACTTGTTCCGAGGAATCGGCGACAAACTGCAAATCCATATTGGCTTTCAATGCCAAAAGTAATGCCGGATTGTAGTCATTGATAAAAACTTCGCTCTCATTTCTGGGCAAATCATACAGGCGTTTTTGGCTTCGTTTCATTTTACGATGACGCGTAACTGATTCAGCAGAGTTCAATGTCGCAACGTTTGTTACGTTTCGAGGAAAACCGTAACGACACACTTTGAGCTCCTTATTTCCTCTCTTAACCTTTCGGTAGCAACTGCTGCAACATTTATGTGTTTGAAATTTTTTTACTAGCCGGTAAAGTTCTGGACTTTCAGCAGCTTTTGGGATTGAACACGTGACATACTTCTGCACGTTTTCTAAAATAGCTATTGCCGAAGAGGAACCAATCACGGGAGCTTCCTCGGCCCACAACAAGCAATGGTAATGGGCTAAGCCGCGAGATTGGTACTCGACGCGCACAAAATGATGCGCTATCGGTCCAAGAACCGGATTCTCTTTACAAAGCACAAAGTTGCTTAGGAGAGACCTCACTTTGTTGTGAAAATGTAAACTAACGCTAAGAGGATCTAAATTTAATAGTTCAGCCACCGACATAGATTCGATCCCTGGCACGTCAGCATTCACTCGTCGTAGGTGGTCGTGAAGTTCAATGTCATCGTATTCGGCCGGATTAAAAGTTAAAAGCCAAGTAGGGGGGCCAAACTCCCTAATCATGGCCAAAACACATTTGAGAACTTTATACCAATAATCCTTGGTTCCTCGAATGTGGGCCATGAAAGTCGCTAAATTACTCTCGAGCTCCGAATCTCGAGAATCAACTTGATTCACGAAATCATTGACCGATACGTTCATGGGTTTTTTCACGCGTAGAACGTAATTCAAACTACTGTTAATGGATTTCATTTCGGCCTCTTGGTATAAATGGAACATGAACGCATAATCACGTCTAAACATTGGATTCGCGTTCAAAAGACGAGAAAGTCGGTATTCAGTTTCCGTCATTTTCCCAAACGGTCTTTCGTCGTGCTTGCCATAGCGAGCCATTGGGAACAAGTGCACGAATGACATGTATTCTAGATTTTTGTCCCAATTACTGATAGGCTCGGCTTCGACACGCTTCATTTGGTAAGAAGCCAACAAATCTTTTGACGGCTGAACATTCACCGGGTGAATTGTATAGTGATCGTACAGCTCATTCACTTCATCTTTTGAGAGTTTTCGCAACAGTGCCTCAGGTTGAGTTAAAATTTTATAACGGTCGTCTGGCGAAAGATTTGATTCGATCACACCATCATTGATAACATCGATATCGATTTGGTGCGATTCCGCTAGCGGATTTTTTGCAACTGTACTGAAGCCGTTTGTATTGACCTCGTCGCGGTTGTTTAACAGCGCCAGAGGATCCGTTTTCGCCAATAATTCATCGGGAGTTAATGAATTTTCGTCTTCAATAGTTCCGTTAATCTCTTCGGTGCCATAAATGTAATCCTTATTGATAAGAGTAATATCAGAGGGGAATAAAGGAGAAGGGACCCGCTTTATATCTCCATAATGCTTTACACTCGTAACAACAGTCTTACTAACCTCAAATCAACTACCCTTCACTGATTGGCTATCTAACTTCTGTCGTAACTGTGACGTCACATAAGAAGGTGACGTCTCGGTTGACGTATAAAAAGTAGTTTTGTTTACAACTTTACATTGAAGGAGATAAAAATGGCCGAAGTTCATGTTGTTAAGCGAAATCAAGCTGTGCAAATTAATTTAGATGCACGGGAAGTAAGTTTTAATATTAAAAAATAAAAATTAGTTTCAATAAAATACATACTTAGGTTATAATTGCACAAGAACGAAACATCGACAGCCCTAAGCCTTTGGAGAATGAAAATCTAGCAGACAAATAGGCCGCCTGATACCGCGGAGAACTTAAAGAACTATATTTGCAGTAAATTGGTTATAAGCTGTGTACTTGCGCAAAGTTTTCGCGGTTTTCTTGAGGTTGGTCGGACTCCCGTTACCATATCAGCCTCTAATGTCTCCCTTCTCCTTTATTCCCTTCTGGTAATATCAATGTCTTTGTACAATGGATTAATTTTTTTCAGTTTAGCGACGGCCTTTTTCAAAGCATCAAGGCGAACAATTTTTTGCCAAATCTTTTTGTCACTAGTGGGCAAACCATTAACCAAGACGTGTAATTCGTGATCTTTAGGCAGTGCTGCTGGTATCATATCCAAATTTTTTTGGACTGGAATCAGTGGCGTCGCTAGGCCTTTTTTGGGGGGGCTATAGCCCCCCCAAATTCCAAACTTAGCCCCCCCAAAATAATCCGTAAACCCTACCAAAAATTTCTGTTAGCAACCTAAAATACTGTAGCAATATATAAAAATTTTTCAATATCAAACAGTAAAATTTTGAAGAAAAAAACAGATGGAGACAAGTAAAATGTTTCATGTTCTTTCGAAGAGAGTCCCAATAGTGTGGACTAAAAGCTAATTAAAACTAAAAATAAACCTAAGACCAGAAGTGAGATGAGACTAGAAGTGAAGGGCTCTAGCATTGGTAATAGATCCTGGCACTAGTGAACAAATTTGAGGATTTTATGCCGCTTCCATCGCGCCTACGCTAGCAGGGTTGGCAAGTTTTTGCCAGGGGTGGAAAAACCGCGGTTTTAACCTGGTTAAAACCGGGTGGCAAAAACAAATTTTTCCGCGCGGTTTAAACCAGGTTAAATCCGGTGGCAAAAACTATTTTTTCCGCGGTTTTTTCCACTTTTTAAGGCTTTTTCCTGAATTCTATGCAAAGTATTTGAATAATTATTCATTAAATATTCGCGAACAACTTGAAGCTAAATTAATATAAATTAATTAATATCAGTTATCATTATGTCTTTAATTTACTAGCATTGGGTACAAGTGCCACTACTCTATAGCGTTAGAAAATTCTGGTCTTTTTCCACACGCTTCATACTGGCCATGTAACCAACCAAATATATTGAAATGTTATAGCTCAGCCTCGATAGAAAGAATGTTTTCTACTCTGTCTTTCATTAATGGAAAACTTTGAAATAGGTTAAAGAATGAAACCGCTTCCACTTTTGTTTTGCTGACAAATGCTCATAGAAAGACACCTGGCAAATTTGAATACTAAAAATTAATACATCAATAACCATCTCAAATTTAAAAATTAAAAATACTATTGTTATTTTTCTAACATAACATTAACAAACATCACGAAAATGCACTTGAAACTCGCTAGTTTACCACTTTGTAACCATGAATTTAGTTTTTGCCGGTTTTTTCCACGTGTCCCGGCAAAAACTAGTTTTGTCCGGGTTTTTGACAACCCTGTACGCTAGAGAGAAAAAAATTGGTCGAGTTCCAAGAAATTTTCTACCCCCTTCCCCTCGTTCTAAAGCCGCGGAACACGGACGCGGCTCCTTGAATCTAGTTCGGCCGTCTACCACTGCCAGCGTCTCACGTTTTGGAGGGGAAATTCTGAAACCGCTACCAGAGGGCCAACCGTTGGTGTGTTATCAAGAATATTCACTAATGCCAAGTGAAGAATTTGGTTAGCTCAGTACTTCTAGTCTCATCTCACTTCTGCTAAGACGAGTGAAATCCTTTATAATCGGTTCCGTAGTCCTTATCAATAAAAGTTTGTACATCTTTAAAATACGAATAATATCACGTTGACACAAATTTACGGATAGTTTTAAAGGTCTACACATTTTCCAAAGAACCCGTTATGCAATTTTTAGCCACATCGTAGTATACGATAGGCTCTTAGTTTGACCCGAGCCGAAGTAGTACTGGCGGGGTTTTTCGCTTTCGTTATCGTCAGATTTTAGCTTAAATGGAACCAATAGTGGTAGCTGAACTCAGTTAGAGATTTTATTTTAATTAAAAAAAATTTTCACACCGCACCCGGGAATTCACACCGCACTGGCGCAGCAGTAAGACACGCTACCACTGTGGGGTCGGTCACTTCTGGTTTTTTGTTTAGGGTCTTTGAATTTTTTTCTTTTTATTTATGTGCTAATTAAACAGATAACGATGTGGCTACTATTAAGTCCCAGCCCTTGGGCCATCTTGTTTATATTAAGTTCTTATAATAACTTTAAAATAGTTTGCCCAGATTTAGCCCCTCCAAATTTCAAACCCTAGCGACGCTACTGACTGGAATTGGCAAATATATGATTCTACCTTTCAAAGCTTTCACCGCGCCAAACTGCATGTTGGAATTAGTTTTAGTACCTAACCGGACAACAGTGTGAAATGCCTTCACAAGCTGAATTAAGGCTTTTTCAAACATGTTCAAACTCGTGACCTCGGTCGGAGGAACGTCAACCCCCAAGCCGTTGAGGAAACATCTAATTGGAACCTTTCCCTTTTGCAACTCTTTAGAACAATAAGGGCATAAAAGCATGTCCATTTCTCTGAACTCTGGATTTTTCAACAGTAAACCAGCTCTTAAAATGAGAAAGGCGTGGTTGTCAAAAACTGAAGTGCATGCTAGTTTTTCCACGGTCCTCAAATCAGAATTTTTCAATAATCTAGCGCAAAAATCGCAAGATGTGTCGTGAAATTCATTCGTATCACGCTCAGCTCTAGCAAATTGTTTAGCGTAGAAAGCCAAGATTTCACCCTCATCGAGACAAGGCCTTATATCGTTCTCACCGCCTTTCGTCGCCTCGTTTTCGGCATTTGACATTTTTAATCCACGTGCCTCCACAACTTTACTAATTTTGGGTATAACATTTTGAAGAGATTCGTAATCACCATGCTCAATCTCATCGGTCAATGTTGAAAAAGCGTTAAGCAACGCTCTAACGGAGTAGATTTTACTCAAAATAGTTCTAATTGTAGTGTAATGTGGAGCCAGTTCTCTGAAGGCTCTCAAGTAACTCTCGCATTCCTCGCTTTCAGAGCAGTAAGAGAAATGACCAAGGTACGGCAAAACTTTTACTTCAAAATCTGAATCGTCCAATGGCAATTTGACAATGGATTTCTGGCAAAACTTATTTTTGTAGGAGCAAACGTCAAAATCAGAGCCAAAAAGTTTATTTAGGTCGCTATCACTGGCCTTTGCCGCCTGGTTAATGAAAGCTATGACTTTAAAAATAGCCCGCTCTCTAACGTTGCAAATGTCGCTGCATTCCCAATACGAAGCTTTTTCTTTGGTTTCAATAAACCCAGATTCGTTAATTACGATATTCGCTTTGGGATTTTTTTCCTCTGACACGTTTTTTACTGCATTGAATAGATTCGTGACAACCCCTAAATCATTAACTTGCAAGCAGCGTTCAATGCCTTTGTTCAGTCTTTTCTGGTCAATAAAATTACCACTTTCATCAACCCATAATTCATTAACCTTTTCGCCGATACGAGAGCTTTCTCTTAACACTTTTATTAATAGACCATTTTCGTCGAACTGCAAAATTTTTTTAAAACGCGTTTCGTGGTCCTCGTTTTTTAAAATTCTGCCATCATTCCCCAAAGTAAAATATGTTGTCTGGTGATAAAAAGCTTCTTCCAGACTACTGTGAAGCCTTTTTCCTCCAATGACTTTGATAAAATTGTCACTATCCACCAATCCAATTTCTTGCACTTTCTTCGCGAAACTTTTGAAATCTTCAATAAGTAACGAGCGCCTTGCATGGTAGGCCGAATATATTCGCCTTTTTAAATAGAATGTTTTTCCAGATAGCAACTGGCATAGGAGTTTGTGGGATGCAAATTTGGAACTTTGCTTTTTACGTGAATTAGCAAAAGTTCTTTTCGTCATTAAACGGTCCGTAAGTCGCGTCACCAAAAACCGCTTGAAACTTTCGGCAATCATTTTTTTATTTTTTGTTTTAAAAATTCCTTTGTTAAAGGAGTTTTTTTAAGATAATTCTTAGTCGGGTTCGCACCAACTTTTATTTGTCGAGAAGCGCCACCTATTTTAGGGGCCTGCAAAACCTTTTGAGTTTTTATTGAACTTGTCAATAAAGACTTGCGATTGAGTCCATCACTCGATTTCTTCTGAAAGAGCTGTTTTTTTATATAGTACCTTTTGCACTTTGATTTGTTTTTGTTCGCTAAAGTCTTAGTTTTAGCTATCAACGCTCTTTGACTTTGTTTTTTCAAACGATTCTTGTCCCTTCTAACTTTTTCTCGAGAAACCATTTTGAGTTCTTAAATTTAGCACACAAAGATGTGTTTCGTTGCCAAGTCACTGAAGGTTTTCTCAGTGCGCCACAATAGGTCTATTACCAAGTCACTGAAGGTTTTCTCAGTGCGCCACAATAGGTCTATTACCAAGTCACTGAAGGTTTTCTCAGTGCGCCACAATAGGTCTATTACCAAGTCACTGAAGGTTTTCTCAGTGCGCCACAATAGGTCTATTACCAAGTCACTGAAGGTTTTCTCAGTGCGCCACAATAGGTCTATTACCAAGTCACTGAAGGTTTTCTCAGTGCGCCACAATAGGTCTACTACGAAGTCACTGAAGGTTTTCTCAGTGCGCCACAATAGGTCTATTACCAAGTCACTGAAGGTTTTCTCAGTGCGCCACAATAGGTCTATTACCAAGTCACTGAAGGTTTTCTCAGTGAGCCACAAGAGGTCTATTTTATTCAGTGTAACAGGAGCCGTAGACAAGAAAAATAGGATACAACACAAACAAAGGAGACAGAAAAGAATACAGCACAAACAAAGAAAATATAAAAGAATACAGCACAAACAAAGAAAAAAAAATCAAAATAAATCTTACCTTAATAAATCCTCAAAGCAGCAAAGTTAAGCTTAGAACGCTTTTAAAAAAGCGTAAGCCATAAGCAGCCCTTGAATCAAAACTAATTAAGAGTTTGGAGAAAAGTAGGCCTATCAAATAAGCCTGAATTCGTCAATTAAATTCAAAAATGAACCAAACACGAGCACGAGTCAACGTGCACTGTACTGTTAGTCATTTAACGCGTATACGTCACTGTTGTTAACTTTCCAGCTAGCATTGATTCAGTTCAGTTTAGTTTGAAATGTTATTGAAGAAATTTGTAAACCTTTTAATACGACCGCTTAGACACGAGGCTGAGCTTGAATATTGTTTTCCGTGGGCTATTTTACGTGGGGTAGATTTATTGTCGTGTAAACGAAAGTTCCTTTAAAATACTCTCTTAGAATCTATTAATACCACTCCATGGTAACAGATTCCTAGCACTCCACGGAAAACGGTAAGACCAGAGAGGTAAGACCCACAAACAGCGCCCCACTCAGAGATGCGGAGAATAACCCACCATTGTTGTATATGTTGTTTACTTCCTCGATTTTAGCCAAGCCTTGGTTGATCTTTTTTGTTTCTAATTTCAAGGCTGAATTTCAATTAAAGTGTATATTGTAAGAGCTTTTTTATTATAATTATGATTTAGTTTTTGAATCCCGCGAACGTAAGTTATGCAAGTTTAATGTTGCCGTTTCGCAATAGATACTTTGATAATATCCTTGAACGTTAATTGTAGTGTAAACTTCAACATCGACAACGAAATGCCCTGATTTAAAATTAGGTAACTTATGCGAAAAGCTCAGAAGAGCTTCACATCATTAATCAGTAATAATAAAGGCCAATATAATGTAACTGTTGCTTTGATTGAAAAGGGGCGCACATTAAATCCATCATACGACTTTCAAACCATACCAACGATCCATGTTTGTCCAAAGGTGTGGATTACAGTAAAAAGTGGTTAGCAAAAATGCCAATACACCATTGGATTTGGGTAGAAAGATGGAGTTTGAAGGTATTGTTAAAATGGTTAAGACCCAAATTGACTAGGATAGAAATTTGAGTTTGATTGAAACATAAAACGTACGTTTAAATAGTTTGGAAGAAAACTCGTGTGGAATGTGCAATCTGAAGAAGTTGGAAAATTGTAAGTGGAATTGAGCTTTACGTTTACTGACATATTTCTCGTTTCAATACTGCCTTCCTTGCAGAGAGGCATGACTGTATGCAAAAGGGAGTTTAATGAAGAAAATACTGAAATTGACAAACCCTTATATTATATATACTTAGCAAATGGAATTCAAACTTTATTAAATCAAAGAAGGTAATAAGAACGGGAGTTGAACTAGCAGCTTTGGCAAAACATTTTAGGAACACACAGGAAGTTCAGAGTGAATATTTCAAAGCCGCCCAGAACACTTCAGTCAAGCCTTCTACTCCTTTTTTAGCCTCTTTGATTAAATCAGAAGGTGAAAATTACTATCACTTGAAACAGCACAAACTCGCTATATTCTGCAACTTTTAAAATTATTATGTGGTTGTGATTATTTTATGTAATCAAGTTTTTATTTGAGAAAAAAATATTTGTTCTTATATTTTTCCGTTAAAAGCACGGAAGTTTATTTCTTATATTTTTCCGTTAAAAGCATGGAAGTCTATTAATGAAGAAATAATGAGTTTGCTTTTTTTAAATCTGTTATGATAATAATATTTCATTTAAAGAAATTTGAAAATTTTAGCAATAGACCAGGAAATAATTGACATGATTGCGGAAAATATCATCTCAATAATTTTGATGTTTATTTGAAATAATGTACACAGAACGAAATCACAAAAAAGGATTAAATAAAGAAAAAATAAGTGAGGCTAACTTTTCAAAAGCGGTATTGAAGTTACTTAAATTTGTAAAAATTAGGTAAACATTCATTTTGATGCAATTCTATAGTCATTCATTTTTTAATGACATAATGTTTAGTAAAAATTACTCTTGCATTTAGTTGCTTTCTACATTTCTAGCCTGATAATCTTCAACTTCTATTGCATGTTGTTTGCGATTGACGCAAAGCTTGGAAGAAATTTAAATTTCATTCTTCACCTTTTTCTGGACTTGAAACATTAGATAACACAACAAATGTCTCTGGCGTCTTACGTTTCTAGCAGCAATACTCCAAAAATGTCTTTCAATTGAAACCAAACATTATTTAAGTTTAGTGTCTGAGTACCTTTCGTAGCCATTGTAATAACAGTTTGTGTAGCTTTACATTTAGTGCCAAATTTTCTTGTTGCAATACTTATTCCTTCTTTACATGGTGGCAGAACTGTACCTACAAGCGCAACGTTACCTCCAGTTGGTTTTGATTGGATTGCTGTTTCATTATCATCAAAAGCTTGAGCATGTAGTAAATTTATATCTTCATGTACTGTTAGTAAAAGTTTAGAATTTGAGCTTCCTAGAAGGTCTTTATCTAAACTTGTTCCATGAATTGGTATTGAGTGTGGTTTCAGTAACATCCTTTTTTTCCCTTTAGTAACGATAACATCATCTTGACAAAAATGTTTTGAACAAATAACGGACACTTTGTTCGGTCTCCACTCTTTACCGCGATTTGTAGCCAAAATCCACATTTTAATTAGATCATCGTTACCTTTACATTGAAAAAAAACTTAGCCAAATACCCCAGTCGCCCAAAAGGGCACTTTTTGTTAAGGTTTACAGTACCTTTCGGAAATAAATGTAAACTGTAGGAACCGTCTTGGGCTAGATTGTCACTACAACTTGAACATCCAAGAACCACGCATCGTTTATTATATGGCATTGTAAATAGATTCTGAAGAGATGCTTATTACTCGCAAGTCGCAACAGGTAATTTAGTTTTGAAAATACTCAAACCGACTAAACTTTATATTAAGCTCAAGATTAACGTTACAAATAGAGTTTTAGAAATCATTTTTAAAATAACAATCATGCCGAAATTATACTCTTTATTCCTTCTAAGAGATCAGATAAACATATGTTTTGAACACCTTTTCCTCGAGATGTCGCTTTAGACAGAACAAACTTCCTATACCGCCGCTTTTAAAATTATGTAGTAGTGATTGTTTCCTGCCATATAAATAAAGAAATATTGTAAACCTGTCTGTAATTGTTGTTCTTTCAATTATCTTATATTTTTGTTTTTAAACCACTGGAAAAGCTATATTAATGAAGAAAGTAAATTTACCGTATTCCCCGGTTTTATTCGCTGCGTTTAGCTACGTCCACCATAAAAGCGCTTTAGGTTACCGGTTACGTAGAAAGATTGCAATCTGGTACTAAACCGAGAACTTGGTAGTGGTTGCTGAACGCACTTACAATTTTCAAACAACGAGACGTTACAAAGTAAGCGGATTTATTTTTAAACTTACTACCATAGAATATGAATATAAATGGAAAATTTATTAAAACTTAGGTTTATTTTGTGATTAATTACTTATTTAGCAGCCTTTAGAGCACTTATGGGTTATAATTTCACTTTGAAATTTTTTTAAAACGTCTTTTTCAAAATATTTAGGTTAAGCCTCGGTTAATGATCGTTGCCTTCTTTCATGGCAGCAGCTAAGGCTTAGGGGTAGTAGAAAGCAGGCAGTACTTGCCGGTTGGCTAATGGTGAAAAAAGTTTTAAAAGTACAGTACAGCCCCGTAATTAAGATAAACGTGTTTTCAAGAAACTTAGTTCGATTAATTCAAGAAATAATAATTACATTTCACCACATTTCTCCGGCCTGATTTTCAATCCCTTTAATATATTTCACTCTTAAAATCAGCTAGGCCTACAATTAATATGAAAATAGTCCGTAAGTGAAAGAAAGATTAGCACCATAATAATAAGGGTCTTTATTTCAAAATCTAGTTAAGAAAATGGACCGCCTTTTCAACATAGCGGAAAACTGTAATGTTACGGTAAACATAAACGGAGTGGGAGATGGGATGGCAAATGCTATAGCTGGGGCTTTTGCCCCCAGAGGATATGGGGCTGTTGCCCGAAGAGGACGTGGGGCTGTTGTCCCAAGAGGACGCGGGGCTGTTGTCCCAAGAGGACGCGGGGCTTTTGCCCCAAGAGGGCGCGGGGCTTTTGCCTTAAGAGGGCGCGGGGCTGTTGCCCCAAGAGGGGGCCACAGTTTTAGGGGCCGTGGACGTGGCGGAGGCCGGGTTAACGGTGGTGGAGGCCGTAACGCCAGGGGCCGGCGGTGCAATAATTGTGGCCGCTACGGCCATTTAATGCGCGACTGCTGGAGCCGCGTTCGTGGTATAAAACTCATTTAATACTTAGAAGTGAAAATGTACAAAGTATTATTCAATTTTGGTAATAGGAGACCAAGGAGGCCCACAAAATTCGATGGCGGGGGTTGGGCCAGTCCCTCCCCAAGGCGCCGTAGTGGTGCCTACCCCGCCTCACGGTGCTGGAGTGTTGCGGATGCGCGACTGGTGGAGCCGCGTTCGTGGTATAAAACTCATTTAATACTTAAAAGTGAAAATTTACAAAGTATTATTCAATTTTGGTTGAAGGGGACCAAGGAGCCCAACAAAATTCGTTGGCGGAGGTTGGGCCTGTCCCTCCCCAATTCGCCGGAGTGATGATCAACTCGCCTCAAAGCGCTGGGGAGCAGACGGCCCAACCTCAAGGCGCTGATGATGGGCGAACATCGCCAAAACGTGTCGAAGAGGAGGAAGAAGAAGACATGTCGATGGAGGAGCTTGATGCTGCAATCAAGTTGTAAGTTGTATGTTCCGAAAAGGGTGGTAGGACCGAACAAAAGTCGGTTGGTTTGCTTTAGATCCAATTTAGAGTCGAAGTTATTCTATGAGATTTTGCTGTCCAGGTCACCTTTTAAAAATGATAATTTAAGATTTTCACTGACGACCCCTTAATTAAATATAAATTAGCATTTATTTAATTCAGTCATAAACGGTGTCAAAAATGTCATAAAGCATCTTCGACTTTAAATCGCCAATAGAGCCAACTGTAGTCTGGGTGTACTACCACCCTTTTTGGTACACCCTGTATAGCCGGTTTCCTGCTTACTCTTCTGCGCGGTTGCAGTTCTTCAAAAATATTTTGCATGTCATAACAATTGACTAAAGGGCGAGCGTCTATCTCACACAATAAAACTTGCAGCTATTTATATCTGTCATAAAATTGCCTGCTGACTCGCGACATTGACATTAACCCTTTAAGGAATAATTTTCAATTGTTGTAACGAGCTAAAATATTTAAAGAATTGGACCCAGGTCCCTTCATCATTATAATTTAAAATCATAATTTTAAACCATTTCCTTACAGGATTGAAAAAAAAAACAAGATTAAGCAATGTTTTTTTTAAATATTACATTTAATTTTTTTTTTTCAAGTGTGTTTTTTTTTAATGAATGATTTTTTTTTATTATTAATTTTATTAATATTATAAATTTCTTTTCCTAAATTGTAAATACATTTTTTTTTCCAAAATACATTTTTTTTTCCTAATTACAATATTTTTCTAATTATAAATTTTTTAAATACCAAATTCTTTCTCAAATTATATTTAATTTTTTTAAAATAAAATAGTTATTTCAAAAATGAGCCGTTTTTTTTCCTTGCTTAATCCCTTCGTATCTTAAATGGTAACGTTGAAAGAACTGCGCTAATGTAAACAGCACTGCCATGTTCAAAACTTAATGAACTTTGTTGCAATTTTTCCGTAGATTTCCGTTGTTGAATTTTTGGTACAGTGAGAACTTTCTTGCAGTTTTTCCGTAGATATCCGGCGTTGTTGAATTTTTGATACGGTGAAACACCATCGTTGCGTTGATTTAGCTTATAAAATTAGTCTGAGTAAATAATATTATTTACGACTCGTTGCATTCAATTTTTATCATATTCTGTGCTAAATTTCAGTAACATAAAGAGCATCTATAAAATATGTTAATTAAACGATGTGATTCTATAGTTTGGCTTGAATACTAGTAATTTATCAAGTACCTAAACAATTCATAGCAATTTAGACGAATTAACAAACGGCAATGTGGAGTGTGGAACTAGCAAACAACGTAATCCTCTGTATCCCCTGAGGTGACGTTGGTAAAATTTAACGCTGATGTAAACTTGGAAATTATTTGACTAATTAAATTACATAACGACCCTGTTAAGTGAATCGGTTACAAACTAACACCACTGTTACTTATATTTATGTTAACCTCATATGGGGATGTTGAACAAACTGCGCTAACGCAAAGTACCAGTCTTTTACTGCCGCAGGGTAAACACACATTTTGTCACCTTTCCAGTAGTATTTTGAAGTTCTCGAAAGTTTCACAGGGTGAAAAGAACTATCTTTACTTCAACACGTTAATAATTTGAATAGGTATGCCATTTTTTACATCATATTGGAAGCGCACACGGTAAATACAGCATAATAAACAACCTAGGCTAAACCCGGTTTCTAGCATAAAATTGAGCAGACTATACGTATACAGGATTCCAAAACAAATGAGAGCCGGAAATCAGCCTTTTTAATAATCTTCAAAGAAAGAGGAAAGACACTATATGAGACTATAATTACATAGAGTAACTAAAATAGGGTAATGGCAGCCCTCTGCCTTCGACTGTATTAAGCTCTATGGGGAAATAACTTGGGGTGTCATTAGTCTATACAACTTAAGCCTTGGCCGTAAACAACGTCGAAAAGCTTGCTTTAAATGATATAAAAAGTTAAAAACCTCTATTAACTGTAATTATTTACCTGAATTACTTTTCTAGACGAAAATTCGACCTGATAACGACGTATTTCTTATTAAGGGTGCTACAGTTAATTAGAAAATACATATAAAGGTGCTCAAGCTCGGATGAAATACCAAAGTAATTTGTTAGCGTCTACTGCTAAGAAATTAGTAAAAATCAGCAAGAAAGCCAACATTTGAAATTTGTCAACGTAACTTGTTAGCACCCACAAATCTAGGCCCTTCTAGTTGTCAACGAGAACAAAATGAAGCATTAGGTTTAAGCATGGTTTAAGCGCGCTATAAGGTTAGGCTGACTTCTGGCCCAAAAGTAATTTTTTGACGTACTATCTTAATTAGTTAAATTACAAAAATTAGAATTCATTAATTAAAAATCGAAACACGTAAGTTTCCCATTTAATAAATGCTTGTTAATTTAGAAGTATTCCGAAAACTAACTTCGCTATACTTTTCCCGTATGACCTATGACCATTTCGTTAAAAAACCGAAAATTTTTTAATGCTTTTTCTATGGGACGCTAACCCTAAAAGGTGTGACTTTTTCTTTAACATTACGGAAGGGTGTCATGTCATATCTACAAGGGCCTACCGGCCCTGTAGAATTTCCTATAAGTAACTTGTTCTGGGGTATTTAGAAGAGAATATTCAATGTTTTTACAAGATTTTATTCCATAATGCATCGATCATAAACGTAATTCATATAATTCAGCAGAGTGATACTCACAATCGTGTAGATCTGAAAAACCTCACAGCAGCGCAGCTCCGAATATTAATTGAAAAAATCCAAGACGATAACCCTAACATTAGGATAATGAAGTATTTGGAAACTTCAGTGGACCTTGAAGAACCATGGGAAAAAATTGTTAATCAATTAAGCGCAGATGATATTGAGCCTCCACAACCAAATCCCATCCCTAATGTTGACCCTCCACCACCTAACCCAGATGAAGGAAATGATGCCCCATGGTGTAAGTGGGGCAATTGCCAAGAGATGCCAACCCCAGAAGAGAGGAAATGTTGCTCGAGGAGAAGAAACACTGGTTGCATGACAGATAGCCCAGATTTGGAAAATTTAATTTTGAATAGAGGAGTATTGGATATCCAAATGGAAATGAGACAAAATTTAGTGCACCTTCTCCAGGAGGACGGGGATGTTAATGGAAAATACAGGCATGCTGCTTATAGGCAGTATATTTATTGGCAATGGGGTAAGCTTGGCCAAGGGAATCGGCGAGTTATAAGGTATCCAAATCCAAATGGTATTTACACAGGATATAAACAAAACCGTTATCTTTAGGGGGGTTATTATTGGTGGTTTTCACAAATTCATCTTTGAAAATTAAAACATATGATTAGGTTTTCTTTCATAATTGTTTTTAACGAGTTCATTCTGTTAAAAAGTTAAGACTGTGGCTCTCTGCAAACTTTAACAAAAACCCGCAGATACATTGTATTCTCTTAGAATGGAGCTACGCCAATTAATGATTTTCAGCACCTTAACTTGAAGGCAGCGACTATATATATATATATTTTTTTTTTCAAATTTACAAATTAATTTCTGGTAAAGTTTTTTCTACAAATTTGCAATGCTTAGCAAGATCAGCCAGCAATTCATGTCTGGGAGGGCAAGGAACCTTAGCAATGTTCTTCCTATTCATCGTTATAGCAGGATCTTCTGGAAACATATCCAAAACATTGCGAACAACTTCGCGCGACATTGTTAGGTCCATAAGATTTCTTGCTTGCTGATGTCTTTTGGGTATTTTAACTGGGACAACAGTCCATCTCGTCGTAGATTTCGAAAACTTCGACTTCATTCTGGGAAAAAAGTTATGTCAACTATAAATTGAGAAAGAAAAGTTAATTATATTAATTTTACCTAGTTGTTCCATTTTTATTAGTCGCCACTGGGCGAGAAAGGCTACTATTATGGTCAAGGACGGCCAAAATATTCCTTGCTATATATCCTTTCCACCAAAAACGGATTTATGTAAGAAGAACGTTGAACGTAGCAAATTCACTACCCATCCTCGCATACTTTGTTGAGAAACTTCGTCTGCTTATATTTTGACTCCACCCACAAATTCTGTAAAAAGCAATTTCGTAATAAAATTTATCCACGAAAATAGAGATAAGAATGACATTTTCGATCTCTAGAAGTCGCTATACACAGAATTTGTGGGTGGAGTCAAAATATAAGCAGACGAAGTTTCTCAATAAAGTATGCGAGGATGGTACTAGAGGCTAAAGCTACGATCCGACGTTCTTAGTACATAAATCCGATTTTGTCTCCACCTAAAATTTTTTTTAATATTTAGCATATAGCCTAACTTATGACAATACTAATACTATATTCTTACGGATAATTTAGTCTTTTTGGGGCGTACTTCAACAATACGCTATGGTATGATTCCAAAGCCCCTGTATGTCTGCAATAAGTGTTATTTCCAGATCATTATCAATTAGCTATGCTAAAATTACCAAAAAAAGTTTAAAAAAAACCAACCTGAAATTCTTATAATATGGAAAATCTTTTAGGAACTGTTTGTCGCAAACGATTTTTCGCAACTCAATGAATGGCAAGGTATTGTTTTGCAGCCATGGCTTTACACGATCGCCCTCATTAATTTCCTCATGCCTACATTCACCGTAAGGAAAATTGTGCACATTTTGGACATGGTGCAAATGACAAATCCATAGCATCTTAAGAAATTTTCAAACATTTTTAAATAATTGAAATCAAACCAAAGCTACACTTAAATTCCTCACTATCATTGTGTTAGCGTCATTTTCACAGTCCTTAGCGCACCACCAAAAATGCGTCACAAGATCATCAATCCATTCAGCAATGACTTTTCACCCATTTTGTTTAGATACCTAGGCCATAAGTTTAAATGGATTTTGAGTGCCAAGTAACACAATTCTTGAAAATTCAAAATAACTAAAGATAAACACTATCTGACTCTACGGCTACAGTGTATTGACTCCAAATTATTATTCAAAATTAGATTCACATACCGCAACAAGACGTTTTTTGAGTATTTTCGCGACGTGCCAGATGTCATGGGAGTGTTTAATATGTGGGTATTCGTTCCCTGTCATAATTTGTGATAGATATTTTTGTTCCATAATAAATCATATTATTAAATCTTGAGGTTTTACTAATAATAGCCTTGATTTGAATGTGTCCATCTGTCACTACTTCAGCTATGGTGCAATGTTGTTCCAGCTTGATAATTAGCCTTCTGAAACACAAAGCCTCCATATTGCCGCTTTTGTTATCTGTGAGACGACAATCAGCTAACTCCACAGCTAATATTTTTTGAGTTTCCATGTCTATTGCAGTGTACGTGCAGTGCTTTGCTGAGTACCCGGGAGAATCATTACGAGCATCGCAACAAATTATCAAACTTTCTTTTCTGGTAGCAAGCATTGACACCTTGACAAATAAAAGGTGAAACAATTAATTTTAATTTCAAATTTCCTAGTAAAACTGAATTCCTAGCTTTCCCATAGCTGCATAATTGCAGGGTAACACCAGAAGTAATATAAGAAACCTCCCTACGGGAGGGAAGTATACAAAACGCCATAGGCATAACGTTAAAACACGCGAGACATCCTCGAACCGCCAAATACCATATTCAGACACTATTGCTCATGGACAAGGTACGGTAGATCCTAGTCCTTTGATATGGTCGTTGGAAAGGGAAAGAGGAAAAAGCGCTTCAAACTAGTGTAGTCGTAAAGAAATAGAAGATTCCTGATTTTGCTAATAAATATTCACATACGGTTATTTCGAAACGAAAATCTAGTTTGTTGTGAAGCATGAATTATTTTATTGGAAAAGTTTAAAATTACAATGAGTCTGTAATTGACTTAACTTAAGCAGCGACGCAATCGCGAGATCAGAGAATGTATTCCTACGCTCTACGCGGCGCGGCCCTATTTTTTAAACTTTGTTTACGGCCGTATAAGTGCGCGGGGACATTCGCGGTACGAGGATGTATCGGGAAAAATTCGCCTTTGTATACTTTCCTCCCGAAGCCGGCCGAGAGACGTGAGAGAGATGCTAGGTTTAAGCAACATAACTCGAGCTTGTTGATAAGAGTAGACGGCCGAGAGCGTAAAGGCGTCAATCCGTGGAGTGAAAGCTCTGTGCGATGGTGTGTTCGAGTCTCTTCGGGGATTTGGAAATTTACGAAAATAATTTCATTTGAAATAAAATGCGTTACGCCACCTAAGAAGTGTAATGTGAACTACGGGTGAATTTGGAGTCGAAAATTCGCGGGAAATTTGAAATTCAAAATATTTATTTAGTTGGAAATATCCGAACGCGCACGCGAAAAAAAGGGGAAAAAGGGGGGAAAAAAGGCGCCCAGCGTTCCAGCAAGGGTCAGAACAATACTTTCGCTGCTCTAAAGAGCGCAAAAGTAAAAACAAGGCAGCCTACCTACTCGGAAATAAAATACAAAAGGTATTTTTTCCTCGTTTCATGAAGCCCAGCCCCTATTATTATGATGACTGTGTAAATTCCAGTGAACTACTTATATAGTTTTTTATATACACATTAAAAATCCATTTCATTCATTTTTTGAAGACTACTTTTTTAAATACAACGTTCTATAATTAACCTTAGATTTAACAAAAAATATATGGCATTCTAAAAGTTAAAGAGATAGTAGTCTAATTTCAAAAGTGGTGGAAAAATTAAACTTCCAGACAAAAGGAGGAGTATTCGAATATCAATATTTTCATGCCATTAGGACAAGTGAGTCTTTTTAATTAAAATAATATAATAATTCGAACCATTATCTTCGGAGATTACCATCCATTTCAAAATGAAAATTAATATACGCATCCTTCTTCAAGAATTTGTTGTTGTTAGATTCTTCTCTAATTCATGTCATCGTGAATCTTCATTCCCGATTCTCCGCTATATTTCCATGGTAGACACCTCACCTATTCTGAAAACTGGAGTTCTGCCACGATATTTATTCTCCAAGCACTCAAAACATTTCCTAACAAAATCCAACCAAACATTTTTATACCGAAAAGACACCCAAACATTATTTACCGAAAAGACACAAAAACATTAATCATCGAAAACCCACCCACCCAGAAGCTACACAAAATATTTTATTCTAGGAGAGCGATAGCTCTCTTAGATAAGACCTCATACCGACTTTAATGTATAAAGATGGTTTTTTGATTGGTTATAACTTTTTTTGTATCGTATTAACTGCTTTGAAAAAATTCCACAGAACTACAATTCGGGACCTAAATATGTGGTTAAAATTTCAAAAAGATCCATCCATTAGTTTTTCTTATAAAAAATAAAGTTGCTAAGGGTGGTTTTCATTTCCATAAAAATTTTACGATATTTTGATGAAAATCATGAAATTTTCCATAGAAATAACATGGGAAAAATTTAACAGATAGCCTTTTTGTGGAAGCCGTCATGAAATAACTATACGTTTGTTTGATTTGAAAACGGTTTCAAATGAAAGCCTCATATTTAGTATTTGTGCTTTCCAGCTTTCATTGATTAATTTTAAGTTTAAGTATGTTTAATTTTAAATTTTCAAAATTACCCCAATCTGCGTTATTTAAGCATGGATAGACTGATTTACTAGAAAATTGCAGCGCGACCAAAATTGGCCTTTTTTTGCGTTTAGTTGCGTCATATTAATCCGATTGTTTTTTCTTAATGCCTTTTGGTTGAAATGCCCTATCGGTAGTGAGATAAGACTGCTTTAATATTGCCGCCGTGACAAATACCCCGTTTGTGGTCGCCATTTTTTTAAGGGGAAAAAATTTGAGAGTGGGTCCTTTATCGTTGTCATTTTCATATTTTTTGAGGATTTGCTGATGGATAGATTTTAAATATAATATAAAGTAGGTTTCAAGTTTTAATATAAGCCTAATTTCATAATTTTCCACCTTTCTATTGTCCCACAATCTGTTTCTAAACTTGCCACTTTTTTTAAGGCGGTGAAACCCGTGAAATTGCGCTAAGCCTTGGTCGCTTCAGCCCCTTTAATGCTTCTAATCGTGGTGCGCAGCCATGGTGAATTAATTTCTCTAAGCCTTGGTCAAAACAATATCCATAGTGCACCAGGCCCGTCAATCTTATTTCCCATCCTGGTTTCCTCATATATGCTCTGTCTTCGAAGTCTGCTTTGTATTATGCTATGAATTTATGCTTTATTTATTTCGTAAGCATAGGTAACAGTAGTGATAGTTAAAAATGCCGTTATTTATTTACTCAAATCAGGGTTCCATTGTATTAATTAAAACCTTGTATTCTACCTAAATGATTAAAATGTTTCATTTGGTAATGCTTTATGAAAAACAACGCTCACTACAGAAGATTTAAACACATATTCCTCACCAACGTAACACGTTTGTTTACCTTGTAAACTATTAAATACAATAAATACTATTGCCATTAACGGTGATTTTCTGGAAAGTATTGACAGCAAACCTTATTTTCTTAATTAATAGTTTACATATTTATAATTTAACTCAAACACACTTTTAACAAGTTATATTAATTGTGGTTATATGTAATATTTCATGAATGAAGCTCAGTTTCGAACAAAACCACTATTAGTGAGCCATCCAACAAACAATGGTTTGGAACTAATAATAATAATAATAGATGGAAATGATTAACGCAAGTTGATAAAGAAATTAATAATCTTTTGATTAATTATGTTAGAAAGGAAATGATTTACGCAAGTTGATAAAGAAATTAATAATCTTTTGATTAATTATCCCTTACGAAAATGTATGATCAAATATTGATCAAACGAAGTTGATCCAAAATTGGGCCGATCAAACCTTGATTTAGTTTGGATTTCAATAAATCTAATCAAAATGTTTTCAAAGCAATTTTTCATTATTTTCATCAAATTTTGATCCCAGTTCTATCACACATTTGATCAAATGTTTATCGCGATTGTATCATACATTTGATCAAATGTTTATCGCGGTTTTGTTGTGAAATTAATCAAATGTTTATCGTGGTTCTATCATACATTTGATCAAATGTTTATCGCGGTTTTGTTGTGAAATTAATCAAATGTTTATCGCGGTTTTGTTGTGAAATTAATCAAATGTTTATCGCGGTTTTGTTGTGAAATTAATCAAATGTTTATCGTGGTTCCGTCATACATTTGATCAAATGTTTATCGTGGTTCTGTCATACATTTCATCAAATGTTTATCGTGGTTCTGTCATACATTTCATCAAATGTTTATCGTGGTTCTATCATAAATTTGATCAAATGTTATCTCGATTCTATCCTACATTTGATCAAATGTTTATCGTGGTTCGATCATACATTTGATCAAATGTTATCTCGATTCTATCCTACATTTGATCAAATGTTTATCGTGGTTCTATCATACATTTGATCAAATGTTTATCGTGGTTCTATCATACATTTGATCAAATGTTTATCGTGGTTCTATCATACATTTGATAAAATGTTTATCGTGGTTCTATCATACATTTGATCAAATGTTTATCGTGGTTCTATCATACATTTGATCAAATGTTTATCGTGGTTCTATCATACATTTGATCAAATGTTATCTCGATTCTATCCTACATTTGATCAAATGTTTATCGTGGTTCTATCATACATTTGATCAAATGTTTATCGTGATTCTATCATACATTTGATCAAATGTTTATCGTGATTCTATCATACATTTGATCAAATGTTTATCGTGATTCTATCATACATTTGATCAAATGTTTATCGTGATTCTATCATACATTTGATCAAATGTTTATAACGATACTATCATACATTTGATCAAATGTTTATAACGGTTCTATCATACATTTGATCAAATGTTTATCGTGATTCTATCATACATTTGATCAAATGTTTATCGTGATTCTATCATACATTTGATCAAATGTTTATCGTAATTCTATCATACATTTGATCAAATGTTTATCGTGGTTCTATCATACATTTGATCAAATGTTATCTCGATTGTATCCTACATTTGATCAAATGTTTATCGTGATTCTATCATACATTTGATCAAATGTTATCTCGATTCTATCCTACATTTGATCAAATGTTTATCGTGATTCTATCATACATTTGATCAAATGTTTATCGTGATTCTATCATACATTTGATCAAATGTTTATCGTGATTCTATCATACATTTGATCAAAAGTTTATCGTGATTCTATCATACATTTGATCAAATGTTTATCGTGATTCTATCATACATTTGATCAAATGTTTATAACGATACTATCATACATTTGATCAAATGTTTATAACGGTTCTATCATACATTTGATCAAATGTTTATCGTGATTCTATCATACATTTGATCAAATGTTTATCGTGATTCTATCATACATTTGATCAAATGTTTATCGTGATTCTATCATACATTTGATCAAATGTTTATCGTGGTTCTATCATACATTTAATCAAATGTTATCTCGATTGTATCCTACATTTGATCAAATGTTTATCGTGATTCTATCATACATTTGATCAAATGTTTATCGTGATTCTATCATACATTTGATCAAATGTTTATCGTGATTCTATCATACATTTGATCAAATGCTTATCGTGATTCTATCATACATTTGATCAAATGTTTATCGTGATTCTATCATACATTTGATCAAATGTTTATAACGGTTCTATCATACATTTGATCAAATGTTTATCGTGATTCTATCATACATTTGATCAAATGTTTATAACGGTTCTATCATACATTTGATCAAATGTTTATAACGGTTCTATCCTACATTTGATCAAATGTTTATCGTGGTTCTATCATACATTTGATCAAATGTTTATCGTGATTCTATCATACATTTGATCAAGCGTTTATCGCGGCTCTATCATACATTTGATCAAATTTTAATATCGCTTCTATTCTACACTTGATCAAATGGTAATCTCGATTCTATCCTAGACTTGATAAAATTTTAATACTGGTTCTACTATCATACATCAGATCAGAATTTAATCCCTGTTCTATAATATACTTGATCAAATCTTATTCCCTTTTATCATTCATAAAATATAAATATTACTTCAAATCAAATTTTATACCCAGCTTCTATCGACTTTCTGCTCAAAATTCAATCACGATTTATTATTTTTTCCATCAAAATTTAAACGCAGAATAATCGGTGTTTTAATTCAATTCCGATCCTGGTAGTATAAAAGTTTTGACTAAATTTCAAAATCAGAAAAAGAAACCACGATTTTATGCAATTTTAATATAGGTTTAGTCCGTGTTTTAGTCTAATTTCATTTATAACTTCATCAATACTTTGATCAATTTCAAATACTAGTTTGTTCAAACTGTTATTTTTAATTAATAAAGTAGCAACGTGTTTTTGTGCTAAGAAATAATTTTTAGTAAGGGGAAAAACCTATAAATTTTCAATTAATCAAGGCATATATTTTTTAGAACAAATCCTGTTCATACTGAATGAAACTGATTTCAAGCTTCAAGAAAATTTTATTCAATCCAATTGTCAAAAAATCGGAAACATTATGGATATTAAATTTTTTTCATTTATCTCTTCTCTTCTTAATTCACTAAGTTTGTTTCTTAGTGTTCGCACAATATCTTTTTTACATTTTTTCCAGTTTCTTTTAGAAGCGATATCCAAAACGAAATCTGATATCAAGCATGTTAAATAGTGTTAAGTAACAAATTATCATGCTATACTTTTAAAGTAAATTTTCAAGTGACCCAGGTTCAAGAGAAAGGAAATGTAAGCGAAAGTTAAGGGACCTGATTATTGTTATATGTGCCTTTCGATTAAAGCAATATAGCACTAGTAGAGATTTAGCTGACACCAAAACATTTAATATAGGAATCCAGAACGTTTTGCTATGTCTTGGGCATCTTGTTTAAAAGATTCCCGCGCATGCACACATTGTACAAAATTGACGCCAGACCATAGCCAACCAGGCCAACCGCAAAGTTGGCCATGGTCTAACGTCAATTTTGTACAATGTGCGCATGCGCGGGAACATTTTAAACAAGATGCCCATTGCAAGACATTGAAAAACTTTCTGGATTCCCCTATTGAAAAATATTTTGTATTTGAATTTTGGATCTTTGTCAGTCGTTTAAAGACCATTATTCAATTCAATTACCAATTATGGCGTCAACAGCTGGTCTATACAACCCTTGCCGTGAATCTGCAGGTTTTCCATGTGGACCGTTTGCCGTGCGCCCATACAATGAACATGTTCGTAGAAATTCTATTTTAAACGTTTCTACAAGCAACAATCGAGCCATGGTTGAAGCAGTTTTGCTAGAGTTTTCAGCCCGTCTTAAAATGAATCTTGACAAGAAAACTTTGCTTCCATTTACAAGTTCCACCACCTAAAAAAGCATAATATAACAACTTTTCTTCGTCGTGACTCAACGGACTATACTACTATCCAAATTAATTAGAAAATAGTCATATCAAATGCGGATACTAATGGTTTCGTAACATTTTTACTTTATGAGAAGTTTTTAAAATGACAACGCTTAGGAAATAGCTTACATCAGAGTCCGATGCGGAGTACTTCAAATGTTCATGCACATTGCTTACACTCGTATTCAATGGTGATTTTGGATCTTATTTAAAAAAAACTATAAATTTAACATTATTGACAACATTGACAACATTTACAACATACCAGGCAAGACACTGGTTTCTAAAGTGAACTTTGTAGCATCTAAAAGTGAATCTATAAAAAGTGTTTCGTAAAATGAATTTAAAAAACCATCCCTTTCCGCCGTGGGTTGAGAATGGCCTACTGGATCTTCCTAAAAACTTATAATTTCATATTTCTCTTATTGCAAAAATACCTGATCCGGCTTAACATGCAAATTGCTTATATACTCTAGAAAATAGTTGAAACAAACCAAAATTTTCCATGCTCGATGACGCAGCCTTTGGAGTTTCTGAAAGTATTTGTTTTCTTGGCTCTAATTTGTTTTCTTTTTCTAGAAACATTTGGTCCTCGTTGGTAAAATAGTTTTTTCCAAGCTGGATTTCACTATCAGACATAGTTTTTAATTTTGGAGTTTTGGTGGTTGCTAAACCTACATTAATTATATGATATTGTAATTTTAATAGGTATATTATATGTAGACCAAATAATGCATCGCCAAGTTAAGAACTATAGATAAACCAAATATTTATAATAACCACCATGGGTCTAATTTTAACCTTGATTAATAGTTTCAATAAATAGGAAATGACTTAACTAATTCTATGTAATATTAGTGATCAAATTTTAACTTTATTCAGGGGCATCGAATAATTAATTGGCGTCGCATTATTTTGGCACACAAGCCACTACCTTTATCTTTAGGATATTTTTCTTGCATAAAAGCAAACATTTCTCTTAAAAAATCTCCAACTTTGTCAATCTTTTTCTCAATAGCATTACATTTATCTTGTAAGCTGTTTAGCGTTGAAATACTAGTTTCACAACTGTTGCAAGAGATGTCTACTAACTGTTTGGTCTTAGTATCCTCTATTTTGGTTGACGCAATATTGCTGCGAATCAATTCCTGCATTTTCCGCTTCCCTTGGTCTTTGATGTTTTTTTCCTCCAGTTTGGTTTTTTTCTGGTTCAATAATAATTTTATCACCATAAATTGCCTACTAGCAAAAATGTATCCTGATTTCCTGGTTGGTGTCTCTTATGATTAAATACCAAGCTTCCGGTAAAGACGGGACGATTTTTAAATCTTAATTTTACCAAGAACGGATTCATGCATGAATCCGTTCTGGATTTTACAATATTATGCCAAAGATGGCCGGGCTCTGATATATAGACTGTTTCTGAAAAGTTCTGTACTAAATTAATTGTTGGGCTCTTCCAAGTCGAAAAAGGGCCACTGTTTAGAAATTTTGATTAGCGTGTGTTACAGATGTCCCCTTATTTAAAATAAGCATTTTCTTCCACTTTCTTACTTAAATTTTAGGGGTCATTCGTATAACACTCCTATCATAACTTGCAAACAGTGTCGGCCATTAAGGCAAAATACTATATACAAAAAAAGTTCGAGTCAATTAAGCAGCCCCAATAATTTCTTACGGACCTTTCTGAAACACCCTGAACATACAGAGAGCTTTCGGTTTGGAGAGGAGAACTAAGACTAGTGAGATAATATACACAGCCATACTTGTAGAACTTTCAATGCAGAAGGACAGCTGAAATTCACCAATATGATGGCTATGAACCATGTTAATTAGACTAAGGAGGGTGAGACGTACTACTCAGCCAACTGATAGCTCTCTATAACAAGACAGTGATATGTTAGACTACCTTCAATATTCTAAGGATTTTTTAAGACTTGCGGTTCAAAACTTACGATAGCATAAAACTGCACTCTTAAATCATAATCGTTTATGCTATCGTAAGTTTTGAACCGCAAGTCTTAAAAAATCCTTAGAATATTGAAGGTAGTCTAACATATCACTGTCTTGCTATAGAGAGCTATCAGTTGGACTACCTTCAATATTCTAAGGATTTTTTAAGACTTGCGGTTCTAAACTTACGATAGCATAAACGATTATGATTTAAGAGTGTAGTTTTATGACAGTGTAGTTTTTAAAACTGTGTCATACCTTATTCTGACAATGATTAACTATTTTCGTTCGTTTTCTCGTATTTGACTTTACATTCCGCTTCATTTGCGATCTTGAAGCCGATGTATATTCTTCATCACCTGCTTCTGAATCTTTCTCTTGCACTTCTCTTTTAATTGTTTCATCTAGCATATTTTCACGAAGAGGAACCAACTCTAATTTGGTACCTAAATTAAATATTTTCTCTCAAAGTACATTAACCTAGTTGAATAATCTAAGATTTACTAGGAAGAGAATTCCACGTTAAGCTTGTAGCTTATTTACATCTGGGTCCGTTACATTGCATAGAGGGGTGGTAACAACTAAGACACTATGCCACAGCGACTTATACTAACTATTCCACTACTACAACTATAAGCCGCCTCACGTAAACAAATGCAACTCGTATTTGAGGAGCAAAGCGATATAAGGACAAGGTCGCACAACTTACCCTCCCTGCACTTTGCATGCGGTGTTTGGTGGTCGCAGCTTGATACTTGGGATATAGACCTGTTTTTGAAAAAGCTCTAGACGTTTGAGTAGTGGAAACATAATATTAACTAAAAGCTAACGACGATAGAGTTCTCATCCAACGGATGGTTTTTTGGGGGTGGCTTATATAGAGTAATGGCAGTTCTAAGTATGCAAACGTCATACCCTATCTCTTATCTCAGTGTCATCCCCTCTTACAAAAGCGCGCCCAGAGGGAGGGATACGAAGTTTACACCCCTCTCTACCGCCACTAGTCTATTCTCTAGTAATGAAAATCATATACCATGCAATTGGAACGCCCCGAACGTCACAGTTTTCACCAGTGACTCACACTTGTAAAGGTGATCATACCATGCATTTACAAAGCTACAACTGTCACAATGTTAAATTGGAAACTGACTCACTAACGGTTTAATACGGCCAAAATTTGAAATGTATGACATTCCGTCTGAATATCACATGTTTTACTTACAAGCAAGCTTGATCACTTTTGCGGAGACTATAGATTTTTTCCAGTTTACAAAGACTTCTGATCCATCGTCAGGTGGTTTGTTTGGATCCCAATCACGGATAATCGCAACTTTGTAAATATCCACGAAATTTTCTTCAGGAAACTCCAACAAGGCGTATTCAATTTCATCATTTTGGTTTTCGAGTTCATTCTGGGTCCCACTAAAATCTGAATCTTGATTACACTCCGTTGAGGTATTTTCTTCCATGTCGACGGCCAAAAATCAGTTCCCTTCTAGCTCAACTTTAAGAAACAATGGCGGAAACCACCGCGACGCCGAGATCGACAATTTTGAACACGTAAAGGCGACGGCGTACTCTGTTCTAGCTCTCGGACAGAGATGAGTCAGGAATGCAAATACAAGTACATAGGCCTAGTAGCCAAGTCAAGAAAACGTCCATCGCTGTGAATGAGATGTATTGGGCCCAACCTGGAATTTCTTTACTCGTGTTGTATGGACTTGTCGTGACGCTATTTTTGATTGTCAGGTAGGCGGTCTTTTCGTTTTTACAAGTAGACTGTTTATTTGAAAGAGGACGAAAACTTAAGCAAATTTATATCAAAGCACTCGCATTAAATTATAAAAATTTTGATTTATTTAATTTGACATATGGTGAATTCCAGTTTTAAACTAGAGGGTGTTTAAAGATTTTGAAAAATACATGCTATTTGCTCTTTTATTCGAACAAATGACTTTCCTTTCCCATTTTCTTAGTATACTGTCCATGATTATGTACCCAAGATAAGGAATTGTTTTTTCAAATTCTTGCAAAGCTTAAAGGAATAAAAGTTCTTTCTGTGAGTAGGCGAATTCTATTTACGGAAAACTTTCAGTGTAAATCTCAAAACCGCAGTGTTTGAACTATTGTATGAAGCATTGAAATTGATTTTGATAAAGACTTTCAAAAAGTAATAATTTTGGTATCATTAGAAGATATTTGTTCAATATGTCAAATAGAAAATATAGAAAATATCTTTATAATGAGGGAGCAAGAGTAAGTTTATTCTAATCTTGTTATACTAAAAGATTCTGTGTGCATGAGAGTGATTATTGTACGTGCAGATCAGTCGCTAGTTTAATGACGATTTAAAATGACATTTCCGACGTACATATATAGATACCGAAAAGCACCAAGAATCGGTGGAAAATTGATTGTGCGGCCAGAGAGAATATACAAGGTGATTACCTCAGGCCTTCTCACCTTCATGTAAATTGCATGGGGTCCAACTTCTTGTTTTATTTTTGAGTTTTGAGACTTAGTTACTTAACTCCTTCCTGGCACCATTAATTGGTAGAACTAAATTATTCTTTAATATAGGGTGTTACAAAAAGATGTGTCAGAAATTCAGGGGCGCATTCTACGGGTCAAAACAAGACTAAGTCACCAAAGAACTATGGTCCAAAACTGAACACCCGCGGAGATACGGGCCATCAAAGTATCACGTAAAATGCGATGAATTTCCCCTTCAAGTGAAGCGACGAATATGGCTTCACCATATTGTTTTCAATTAATTGGTCATAATTGAAAAAGATTCGATATTTAAGAAACGATCGATTCTGGAGGCAGAGCTAAAAGCATTTTAGACCAAAAAATTAAACATTTAATTTGGTAAAGTGTTTTAATTTGGCCTAAAGTTACAACGGCGTTTTCAGATCGCTGTAGTTGCTGAGTGGCTTGGTTTTTCATTCATTAAACTTCTTTGTCAAGCCAACGAGTAAAGCGCTTTACGTGTAAGCAAGAGCGCCTATTGGAAGGATGTCGTGACAACGGCATGAACGTTTTAAAACCGGTGTTTTAACCAGACCGTGGTATTATTACCCAATCTCGCATGTCTGTTATCGAACCCTGTGGAGTTACGTTTGCCATCGAACATTCGTGGATATCTGTGTCGTGGGACATTCTTCTAAGACAGATTCACTATCGGCCACGTATGCAAGAAATAACGCATACGGCGACAAACGACCAATGCTAATTCTAACGTGATTGTAATACTGTATGACTCGTAATATTACCCCCCAGAATCGATCGTTTCTTAAATATCGAATCTTTTTCAATTATGACCAATTAATTGAAAACAATATGGTCAAGCCATATTCGTCGCTTCACTTGAAGGGAAAATTCATCGCATTTTACGTGATACTTTGATGGCCCGTATCTCCGCGGGTGTTCAGTTTTGGACCATATTTCTTTGGTGACTTAGTCTTGTTTTGACCCGTAGAATGCGCCCCTGAATTTGTGACACATCTTTTTGCATAACACCCTTCATACACATAAAAGTAACAATAAGCCATCTACCTAATACGAGCGAAAGGTTTAAGAATTATTTGACACCTGCTTGTACAGTACTATATAAAAGCGTATTTTGACAGAGTGTACACCAAATTCAGAACAAACTATAAACGCCGAAGCCACCATTGATGCACCCACATTATTTGAAAATAAAGGTATACATTTTCTAAATTTCGGTAGTTTTATAAATAAATGTTTCTTGGATGTAGAAACTGTGATAACCTGGCATTGTAGGTCATTCCTTAATATTTTTGCCTTTTTTTATTCGATGGTGTAGTTTAATAAAATACGAAGAATAAAATTATAGGTTTAATATGAATCCCTTCAAAATATTACTTTTAGCATTACAAAAACTAACATTATTCATCACTTTACTTACGGTTTGATCGCTTGCCTTTTTCCACTGATTTTAAATGTAAAGCGTGGCATAATGCATACAGTATTAAGAACCAACAAACACATTCTGAATTTTTTATGTATGTCATTTATTGTTCAGGCGCTTACTTTGTACCAGAGCCACTAAATCAAATAGAGGATGAAGAATTTAATTACCATAAAGATGAAGATAGCAGAGAAGAATTGTTATACCAAAACAGTAAAATAACAAAATTTGAGAGCGCTATTTCCATATTATCCCTATCTTTGAAGCACAAACTTTCCAAGTCTTGTTTGGACGATATCATAGCTCTTATTTTTTTGCATTTACCTCCGGAAACGGATTTTTTTACTTCAAAGTTTACATTTTACAAGTATATACAGTCGTTTCCAGCCCCTGTAAAAAGACATTTATTTTGCTCATCCTGCACATTTTATTTGGGATTAGAACTAGAATTAGAAACTAGATTTGAGTGTCCAAGCTGTTGCAAAAATATAGCTAAAATATCAAAAGACGTTGAAATGTTTTACGAAATCGATATCGTGAACTCACTAAAAGTGCATCTGGAAAGAGGTCGCTTGTTTGACCATTTAAGGCATAGCTTTGAAAGTAGAGAAAGTCTAACTAGAGAGCGAAATAAAGTGGAACGTTCAATCCACAATATTTTCGATGGTAAACAATATTCAGAGATAAATGAACTAAAAAATGTAAATAACTTTTCGCTAATGTGTAATGTTGATGGCGTGCCCATCTTCAAAAGTAGCAACAAAAGCTTATGGCCAATCCAATTATGTATTCCAGAAATAAGCTCCAATAACCAACGGAAGTACATTTTAGTTGCTGGCCTTTGGTATGGCAGCGGTAAACCTGAAATGAATTCCTTTTTGTATCCCCTAACGAAAACCTTAAAAAAGTTGCAATCAGATGGAATTTTCTGGGTACACCGAGAAACAAAAACCGAGATGGTGTCCAAAGTATTTACACAAATATTTTGCGTAGACGCTGTAGCAAGGGCCCCTTTGCTAAACATGACCCAATTTAATGGGAAATTTGGATGTGCTGTTTGTGAACATCCTGGTGAATACGACATCTCATCAAGGGTGTATAAATATATGGACGGCATCCCGAACAGAACACATGAATCTATAATAGAGGCCGGGAATGAAGCTTTAACAACTGGATCAGTTGTAAAAGGAATCAAGGGATTGTCCGTATTATCTATGATTCCTAAAGTAGATTTATCAAAGGCGCTCGTTCCGGACTATATGCACACTGTGCTTTTAGGAGTTACGAGACAATTTTTAAACGCTATAGTTAATAGTAAAAATCATTTGGGAGAATACTATCTTGGAACAAAATTGCATTTGGTTGATGAAAAACTACTTTCCATAAAGCCGCCAAGATTTATAACAAGAACCCCTCGTTCAATTACAACCTTGAAGCATCGGAAAGCTTCGGAGTATAGAAACTTTTTACTGTTTTATGCATTGCCAGTTCTCAAAGGAATCATTCCTGGTCGGTTTTTGAAACACTTGGCTTTATTATGTCATTCAATATATTTGCTCCTGCAGAGCAAAATTACGCATGCCGATATAGAATTATCAGAGTTTCTTTTGAAGGAATTTGTAAAATATATGGGAACAGTTTTTGTACATTTAATGTTCATCAATTGCTACATTTATGCGACACTGTACGCAACTGGGGACCTCTATAGACAACGTCCGCATTCATCTTTGAGGACAATAATCAAAGAATTAAAACATGCTTTCACGGAACTCAAGAAATAAATAAACAAATCATTCAATATATTCACATAAATCATGCTCTAGAAATTGAAAAACATTACATAAAGAAACCCTCCCTTGCTAGTTCATTTTTGAACCGATTAGCTGGTAGCAATTCTGACGCGTTCCTTGAAACTAATTTTGGCGAGGTTAAATTGCTAGGGAAGCCAAAAAAGTATTCATGTCAAACCAATATAAAAGCAAAGCTGATTGAAATTGGATTTCCGACAACTGTGCGCATTTATCCAAGATTAAAAATTCGAAATATAGTATACAATTCAAAAGAATTAAATCGAGCACAGAAGAGGAATTCATATACTGTTCTATTCAATTTGATTTCGCCAAACGTTATGAATAATACGACCTTGAGACATACTGAAAAGTGTGTAGGCTATGTGCTATATTTGTTTAGTTTTAATGGTTCAGCATATGCAATTATTCAAAAATTTAAGATGGGGATGACGGCCTTCCGATACCAAGAACCATGCAACTTTAGGGTTAATCATTTGCTAAATGTTGAATCAAAATGTAACGGAATTTGTATTATTCCAGCCAGTGCTATTGTCAGTCAAGTTATTGAAGTATTGGATTACGTTTGTGTACTACCAAATTTTGTAGAATACAATCTATGAGGCATCCGCATAAGCCGGGTCATTAACAACAAGATTTATTATGATATACTAAATATATAATTTTCTTATGAAATTTAATACCATTTCATAATGACTCAAAATAATATATAACTGTCGAACGTTTTTAGCACGAGCTGCGTGAAGTCGGATAATTACTAAAATATTTTCATGTCTATCGTCAATTATAGACAATTAGATAATTGTGCTGAATTATTTTGATAGAGATTGCATATCGTTTTTATTAAATTATAATCAATTATATGATGAAGGAAGAGGTGATCAAATGAAACCAAAACTGTGATTGAGGTTTATCATATTCAACCGAGTTGTTGTCTTAAGTTTTTTTATATAAAATTGTTTTTAACTATGATTTGAAGAAGACAATTATTTGGAGACTATGAGAAAGTAATCCAATTTTCGTGTATAGAAATGCATTTGATACTATCAGGGATAGATAGACTTTTTTAAGACGGAATAAACAATGTTTGGCCTTTACTTCAGTCCGACTCATAGACGAGTATATAGTCCCTTCCTTCAACACGTAACCAAAAAATTAAATTATCTTATTGGCTCACAAAAACTACGTATTGGTGACGTTGCTGACGGGGAGGGCCAAAAATACGTAATTCCTGTTTACCTCTGTCGCCATGACTACGACCCCTCTTGCGTTGTACCATAGCCCACTCGATCACGCGCGTCACGACGCAAGCTGCTCGCGCTATATAGCTATAGAGCGCGGATCGAGTGGGCTATGGTTGTACAGATAAGCGTCTTCACAGGGGTTCAAAATGGAGCCGTCTAAATACGAGGGTCCGGTAATTATTCGGGAATTGTTTTTAATAGCAATTAAGAAGGTAGTTAGTGAATTTGGTGCCGGTGTTTTGGATTTGGAGTACATCTGTAAAGGTGAAAAGTGTTCGCTAATTCTTTCTTAAGCCAATCATTTCTACTATCCTCATAATTTTGTAAACGAATTTGATGAAGTTAACCAAGGCTTAGTGAATGGTCAGGAGTTTTGTGAGTTTAGTGTTTGGTTAAAACCTGTTCGTGCTGTAATATCTATGAAGACTTTTACTCAATTCTAACTCACTTTTAATTTTCTTGGGTCTTCCCCGTTTTTTTTTCAGTTGCAAGCCCTATGTCTTGTGTAACTTCCATTTTTAAACAATGTTATTTCAAAAATTACAATCCGTGCCCATTCCAACTTGGCAGACGAAGGGGCAGACGACGTTTATTTGACCCGGATATACATACAACGGCATAACAAAAATAAGACCCGCCTCTTCTTTCATACCCCTCCGTCACGGGTAAGGGGGTCGTGGACTAGGACGCGCACCCGAATAACCCTGTTACCCATTCCGTCTTAAAAAAGTCTATCTATCCCTGATACTATTCTTGTTAATTCTGCAAAATCAATTAGTAAAATCCAATAAAATATCACGTTATAATTGATGATGTAAAAACTATCACGTTATTATTGATCATGTAAAAAATTATCACGTTATTATTGATCATGTCAAAAATTATCAAAACTCCATTTCCGAAATAAAAAATATTAAAAAATTGTCTGATAGAGAGAGATATTTTCAAATATGGGTCAAATGTTTTATCATAGAAAGAGGTATTATCAATTTGATAGGGTGAGATATTATCAAGTAAGGATCAACTTCTCTTTAATAGGGAAAGATATTATCAAATGAGGATCAAATTCAATTTGATAGGGAGAGATATTATCAAATGAGGATCAAATTATTTTTGATAGGGAGAGATATTATCAAATGAGGATCAAATGCTATTTGATAGGGAGAGATATTATCATATGAGGATCAAATTCAATTTGATAAGAAGAGATATTATCAAATATGTATCAAAGTCTATTTGATAGGGAGAGATATTATCAAATGAGGATCAAATTCTATTTGATAGGGAGAGATATTATCAAATAAGGATCAAATTCAATTTGATAGGGAGAGATATTATCCAATGAGGATCAAATTCAATTTGATAGGGAGAGATATTATCAAATGAGGATCAAATTCAATTTGATAGGGAGAGATATTATCAAATGAGGATCAAATTCAATTTGATAGGGAGAGATATTATCAAATAATGATCAAATTCAATTTGATAGGGAGAGATATTATCAAATAATGATCAAATTCCAATTGATAAGGAGTGATATTATCAAATAATGATCAAATTCCAATTGATAAGGAGTGATATTATCAAATAATGATCAAATTCCAATTGATAAGGAGTGATATTATCAAATAATGATCAAATTCCATTTGATAAGGAGTGATATTATCAAATAGGGATCAAATTTTGATTCATAGAAACGGATATTATCAAATATGGGTCAAATTTTGTTTCATAGAAACAGATATTATCAAATACGGATCAAATTTCGTTTGATAGGAAGGGAAAGAATCAAACAATGATCAACTTCTATTTGATAGGGAAAGATATTATCAAAAAATGGTCAAAATCAGATCCAACCACCTTATCAAATTGTTATTTTATCAAACGTTCTATTTTTGGAAACATTTTTGATCAAATTCTTAAAATTTGATCAAGGTGTTTTCGTAAGGGATGTTAGGAAGGAAATGATTAACGCAAGTTGATAAAGAAATTAATAATCTTTTAATTAGTTATGTTAGGAAGGAAATGATTAACGCAAGTTGATAAAGAAATTAATAATCTTTTAATTAGTTATGTTAGGAAGGAAATGATTTACGCAAGTTCATAAAGAAATTAATAATCTTTTAATTAGTTATGTTAGGAAGGAAATGATTAACGCAAGTTGATAAAGAAATTAATAATCTTTTAATTAGTTATGTTAGGAAGGAAATGATTTACGCAAGTTGATAAAGAAATTAATAATCTTTTAATTAGTTATGTTAGGAAGGAAATGATTAACGCAAGTTGATAAAGAAATTAATAATCTTTTAATTAGTTATGTTAGGAAGGAAATGATTAACGCAAGTTGATAAAGAAATTAATAAATTAATAATAATTTGATAAATATTATGGGGAAGAATATAATACTTCTTTTCCCCTTCTGATATGGGAACTCATGACGGAGACAATAGGGAGCTAACAGTTCTGACCCTGAAACGTCACACCCTTCTATCTCTTACTGGAGTTTCATCCCCCCTAACGGTTGGAAACAGTATTCTACTCGCAAAAATTCCAACCAGAGAGGGGCTGTGTGACGTCAGACTATCTGTTCCCCCTAGCCAGTTGTTAGCTCCTTATAGCTTTTAGACCAAACTACATTTTAAATGTCAGGAAGCTTTGACTGTAATTGGATTTAGGAATATTTTGAACTAATAATTCTACCCAAATGATTAAAATCTTAAATTAGGTAATGCTTTATGAAAAACCACGCTTTCTACAGAAGATATCCACATATTTCTCGCCAACGTAACATCTTTGTTTATCTTGCAAACTATTAAACATAAGAAAAAGCACTGTCGTTAACAGTGATTTTCCAAGGAAAGTAATGACAGCACACCTTATTTTGTTAACTAATGGACCCCAGATTTATAATTTATCTCAAACACTTTTAACAAGTTTTATTAATGTTTATTTTGTTACATTTTAAATATTTTTTGTTTTATTACATTTTTAAATATTTTTGGTTTAATACATTTTAAAAAGTTTTGGTTTATTAAATTTATATTTTTTGACAGTTATGATTATTAATTTTTTTGAAAAAAGACGCTCTACAGTGCTGCCCCCAATAATTCGTCTTCAGCGCCAGGGTGAGAAATAAGGCGGTGGCACTGGGCAAATGACCAGTTTAAAAATTGCCTTGACCAGTTTATTTATTAAATGCCTGGGGGTCTAGTGGTCACCGTGACCACTTTTTAAATTGCCCTTCTTTAGTAAAAAATAAATTCCCGGCGCACTGTACCATGGAGTAGTTTTGATGTATATACAATAAAAGTTTACTTGTAGAAGCATAACACAACAATTAGTCTCCTGTTATACTACTCCATGGTGACATATTGCTTGTAAGCAATGATTCAATGAAGAACGGAAGGGGAAAGTGACGGAACGCCGTTATCCGGACCGGTTAGCAGTAGCACCAGTGCCTATAGACTAGCTGCGATGTGCGTTGTTTTTATGAGTCGTTAGTCTTTCATTGTAAGAGGCTTTAGTGTTTGTAATACAACAAATTTAAACACTTCAAACCTTGAAAATTCTATTCGTATTAAAATGGAACATGTTTCCATTAAAGGTTCCAAGTTTAATTATTTTTATTAACATATATAAACTAACTTTTGAGTGAGATATAGAAATCAATTCATATAAAACAAATAAACAGTATATAGAACCTAGAACCATTTCAGTGCAGCTCTGACAGTATGTAGAAATATTAAGTGGTCATTGACCAGTTTTTTAATTAAAACCCTTGGGCTCTACTGGTCAAATGACCAGTTTAAAGATTTTCCTTATTTCTCACCCTGTTCAGCGCTAGCTAGGTTAGTGGTGGTCTTTAGAACTTTCGTAACCGACCAATCAAAATTGTTTTTGCTGGTTTGCAATCAGGGTTGGAAATAAGAAATATTTCTTATAGGACGTGTGTCCAGTGACCCCCTATTTGACTCGAAAATTTATAGGACATTGTAACTGGAGTGTGCGTGCCAAAATATTGTCGCTTCTCCATAGTCAAGATATCAAAATTTCGGGATACTCATTGGTCAAACTGTCCATAGTTTAAAAAAAAGTTATGGGACATTTTAAAATTTTATTGGACAATGTCCACTGTCCTGTGCTTATTTCCGGTTTCGGGCTGCCAGATTCTGAGTGAGTCTGACGTAGCAGACGACAAATGAGTTTTCCTTTAAAATCCTCATAGAGTGGCACAGGCTTAGCAATTTTAATTAATATTTTAGTTAAAAATGGTTTATTGTTCAGTTTTTAAGTGTAAAAGTCGCACGGAAAAAGATAAGGGGATTTCGTTTTACTGTTTTCCTTGTGTAAATAAGAAATATGGGCCTTATATTGAAGAACTTTCGCGTAAAAGAAGGCAGGCTTGGGTTAACGC